>NC_083877.1:97271723-99771723 GCF_032452875.1 Bos javanicus
TTCTAGATAGAATACCAGTGTATTTTGTTTATATGGTAATACCTCACATAATAATTAATGGCTTCAGTCATTCTGTTTGATATGAGAAAGCTTGCTTCTTCTGTAACTTCTGTACTTCTTCCCCGTCCCCAAGAATGTCACCCTTTTTATACTACTGCTTAGCTCCAGAACAAATTCCTCCCATATTTCTATCTCGTTTTGCTCTGTTGCAAAGAAAAAGGTTAGCTTTGTGGGAGAACCCTCTGAGGCAGATGAATCTTTCCATAAAAAAAAAGATGCATTTAGGGTCCTCTCTCCTAACTTGCTGGGAAGGGAAATTAAAAGTTTCCTTTTAAGTTCCAGAGGAACTTCCCAGTGTGGTGGTTCTGAATGACCAAACCTGGAAAGAACAACCGTAGGGGAGCCCTTTGGATGAAGAGCCTTGAAGCATTTAATGTTGAGAGCAAAGCAAGTAGAAGTGGCAGAACAGAAACAGAACAAAGTAGGAAAGCCAGGGAAAGCTAAAACTTTCTATTGAAACAATTATGCTGGTTTAACATTTACAAATAATACATTTGTGTTTCTATTGCAGTTTTGAAATATGGATGCTCTTATATTAAAAATACATTTATTTTGTCTCAGTTTTTTTCATGAATAATTTGTTTTCTGAATTTAAAATATAAAATATTGTATGTTTTATTTTATAAATATAGGAATATAAAGGTATAAGGACTTCCCTCATAGCTCAGTTGGTAAAGAATTCACCTGCAATGCAGGAGACCCTGGTTCAATTCCTGGGTTGGGAAGATGCCCTGGAGAAAGGATAGGCTACCCACTCCAGTTTTTTTGGACTTCCCTGGTGGCTCAGTTGGTAAAGAGTCTGCCTGCAGTGGGAGACCTGGGTTTGAATCCTGGGTTGGGAAGATCCCCTGGAGAAGGGAAGGGCTACCCATTCCACCCACTCCAGTTGAGTTGCAAAGAGTTAGACACAACTGAGTTGGACATGTCTGAGCTACTTTCACTTTTCATAAAGTATAAAAAACAGCTTGAAAAAAGTGAAAAGTGTTAGTTGCTCATTCAGGTCAGACTCTTGGGGCCTCATGGACTGTAGCCTGTCAGGCTCCTTCCTCTGTCCATGGAGTCTCCAGGCAAGAATACTAGAGTGGATAGCCATTCACCTGTCCAGGTGATCTTGACCCAGGAATCAAACTTGCGTCTCCTGCATTATAATAAGATTCTTTACCATCTGAGCCACCAGAGAAGCCCTAAAAAAACAAACAATACCTTCAGTTCAGTTCAGTCGCTCAGTCATGTCCAACTCTATGCGACCCCATGAATCACAGCACGCCAGGCCTTCCTGTCCATCACCAGCTCCCGGAGTTCACTCAAACTCACGTCCATCGAGTCAGTGATGCCATCCAGCCATCTCATCCTCTGGCATCCCCTCCTCCTCCTGTCCCCAATCCCTCCCAGCATCAGAGTCTTTTCCAATGAGTCAACTCTTTGCATGAGGTGGCCAAAGTACTGGAGTTTCAGCTTTAGCATCATTCCTTCCAGAGAACACCAAAGAACAAAGGGCTGATCTCCTTTAGGATGGACTCGTTGGATCTACTTGCAGTCCAAGAGGCTCTCAGGAGACTTCTCCAATGCCACAGTTTGAAAGCATCAATTCTTCAGTGCTCAGCTTTCTTCACACCATCCAACTCTCACATCCATACATGACCACTGGAAAAACCATAGTCTTGACTAGACGAACTTTTGTTGGCAAAGTAATGTCTCTGTTTTTCAATATGCTATCTGGGTTGGTCATAACTTTCCTTCCAAGGAGTGAGCGTCTTTTAATTTCATAGCTGCAGTCACCATCTGCAGTTATTTTGGAGCCCCAAAAAATAAAGTCTGACACTGTTTCCCCATCTATTTCCCATAAAGTGATGGGACCGGATGCCATGATCTTTGTTTTCTGAATGTTGAGCTTTAAGCCAACTTTTTCACTCTCCACTTTCACTTTCATCAAGAGGCTTTTTAGTTCCTCTTCACTTTCTGCCATAAGGGTGGTGTCATCTGCATATCTGAGGTTATTGCTATTTCTCCGGGCAATCTTGATTCCAGCTTGTGCTTCTTCCAGCCCAGCGTTTCTCATGATGTACTCTGCATATAAGCTAAATAAGCAGGGTGCCAATATACAGCCTTGATGAAATCCTTTTCCTATTTGGAGCCAGTCTGTTGTTCCATGTCCAGTAAATATAAAAATAAAATATCAATATTTGATGTTTACAAATTAGATATTAATATATATATATATATATATATATATATATATGCATGTGTATACATGTGTTTGATTTAGGTCATACCTGAATGGTCTAGTGGTTTTCCCTACTTTCTTCAATTTAAGTCTGAATTTGGCAACAAGGAGTTCATGGTCTGAGCCACAGTCAGCTCCTGGTCTTGTTTTTGTTGACTGTATAGAGATTCTCCATCTTTGGTTGCAAAGAATATAATCAATCTGATTTCGGTGTTGACCATCTGGTGATGTCCATGTATAGAGTCTTCTCTTATATTGTTGGAAGAGGGTGTTTGTTATGACCAGTGCATTTTCTTGGCAAAACTCTATTAGTCTTTGCCCTGCTTCATTCCGTATTCCAAGGCCAAATTTGCCTGTTACTCCAGGTGTTTCTTGACTTCCTACTTTTGCATTCCAGTCCCCTATAATGAAAAGGACATCTTTTTTGGGTGTTAGCTCTAAAAGGTCTTGTAGGTCTTCATAGAACCGTTCAACTTCAGCTTCTTCAGTGTTACTGGTTGGGTCATAGACTTGGATTACCATGATATTGAATGGTTTGCCTTGGAAACGAACAGAGATCATTCTGTCGTTTTTGAGATTGCACCCAAGTACTGCATTTCGGACTCTTTTGTTGACCATGATGGCCACTCCATTTCTTCTGAGGGATTCCTGCCCACAGTAGTAGGTATAATGGTCATCTGAGTTAGATTCACCCATTCCAGTCCATTTCAGCTCACTGATTCCTAGAATGTCAACATTCACTCTTGCCATCTCTTGTTTGACCACTTCCAATTTGCCTTGATTCATGGACCTGACATTCCAAGTTCCTATGCAATATTGCTCTTTACAGCATCAGACCTTGCTTCTATCACCAGTCACATCCACAGCTGGGTATTCTTTTTGCTTTGGCTCCAACCCTTCATTCTTTCTGGAGTTATTTCTCCACTGATCTCCAGTAGCATATTGGGCACCTACTGACCTGGGGAGTTCCTCTTTCAGTATCCTATCATTTTGCCTTTTCATACTGTTCATGGGGTTCTCAAGGCAAGAATACTGAAGTGGTTTGCCATTCCCTGCTCCAGTGGACCACATTCTGTCAGGAAGCAACAGTTAGAACTGGACATGGAACAACAGACTGGTTCCAAATAGGAAAAGGAGTTCGTCAAGGCTGTATATTGTCACCCTGTTTATTTAACTTATATGCAGAGTACATCATGAGAAATGCTGGACTGGAAGAAACACAAGCTGGACTCAAGATTGCTGGGAGAAATATCAATCATCTCAGATATGCAGATGACACCACCCTTATGGCAGAAAGTGAAGAGGAACTAAAAAGCCTCTTGATGAAAGTGAAAGTGGAGAGTGAAAAAGTTGGCTTAAAGCTCAACATTCAGAAAATGAAGATCATGGCATCCGGTCCCATCACTTCATGGGAAATAGATGGGGAAACAGTGGAAACAGTGTCAGACTTTATTTTTCTGGGCTCCAAAATCACTACAGATGGTGACTGCAGCCATGAAATTAAAAGACGCTTACTCCTTGGAAGGAAAGTTATGAGCAACCTAGATAGCATGTTGAAAAGCAGAGACATTACTTTGCCAACAAAGGTTCGTCTAGTCAAGGCTATGGTTTTTTCTGTGGTCATGTATGGATGTGAGAGATGGACTGTGAAGAAGGCTGAGTGCTGAGGAACTGATGCTTTTGAACTGTGGTGTTGGAGAAGACCCTTGAGAGTCCCTTGGACTGCAAGGAGATCCAACCAGTCCATTCTGAAGGAATTCAGCCCTGGGATTTCTTTGGAAGGAATGATGCTAAAGCTGAAACTCCAGTCCTTTGGCCACCTCATGCGAAGAGTTGACTCATTGGAAAAGACTGTGATGCTGGGAGGGATTGGGGGTAGGAGGAGAAGGGGACGACAGAGGATGAGATGGCTGGATGGCATCACTGACTCGATGGACGTGAGTCTGGGTGAACTCCGGGAGTTGGTGATGGACAGAGAGGCCTGGCGTGCTGCGATTCATGGGGTCGCAAAGAGTCGGACATGACTGAGTGACTGATCTGATCTGATACATGTGTTTATATTTGTATATATAATTGATAGATTAGGTAGATGAGTAGTTGAATGCAGATCACTTGAAGAATGCATATTTGAAGCAAAACATTGGAAATATAAGGCAGGTAGAAGCAGGTCGACCAGAGGCAGTGGAAAGTAACAGAGAATCTGACAGTTATAGAAGACAGAAAATTATATCAAAAAGAAATATAAGAAATAAAATGGAGCCTTCCAGTTAACAGCAAATATGATCTTTGGAAGACATCTCCACCATAGTTGGTAAAATTTTTGGCATTCATAATGCTGACCCTGAAGAATATAAAAATATATATATATATATTTATTTATTCCATTTTATGAAAGTAGGCATCAAATACTATAGTTTGGGTTTACAAATGTAGCTGGGTTTCAGTCCTATCTAGGAAACTTCCAACATTAAAAAATAATTGATAAAACAATTTTCTGAATATTCTTTTAAAATGCACTAATCTATGCCTTCCTTTTAAAACTATCACCTGTCAGAAGTTCACTGAATTTTTCTATTTGAATAGAAGAGGCTTCCTTTTGTTAATACACTTTTGTTAATTACATACTTAATGAATCTCCACAGGAAGTCCACAGGGAAAGATACAGGATTGCATTCCTCAAGGAAATGTTTCTCAAGCTTCTCCTGACTTGTGCCCTTAAATGAACCTTTCTGTTTCTACCAGGGCTCTGCTGCTGCTAAGTCACTTCAGTCGTGCCCGACTCTGTGTGACCCCATAGACGTCAGCGCACCAGGCTCTCCTGCCCCTAGGATTCTCCAGGCAAGAACACTGGAGTGGGTTGCCATTTCCTTCTCCGATGCATGAAAGTGAAAAAGTGAAAGTGAAGTCGCTCAGTCGTGTCCGACTACTGGAATGGCATGCCATTTCCAGGGCTCTAATAGTGTGAAAAGTTGGAGAAATTCAACAGGGGTTTGTACGTCTCTTGGTTTGCTGTTGCTGCTAAGTCGATTCAGTTGTGTCTGACTCTGTGCGACCCCATAGACAGCAGCCCACCAGGCCCCGCAGTCCCTGGGATTCTCCAGGCAAGAACACTGGAGTGGGTTGCCATTTCCTCCTCCAATGAATGAAAGTGAAAAGTGAAAGTGAAGTCGCTCAGTCGTGTCCAACTCTTAGCAACCCCATGGATTGCAGCCTACCAGGCTCCTCCATCCATGGGATTTTCCAGGCAAGAGTACTGGAGTGGGGTGCCATTGCCTTCTCCCTCTCTTGGTTTAGAGATATTAAAATAGTAGACTTTGGAAGTTGCTGATTTTGTATTGAGTATCAATTATGGGAGATTTTATGGTGTATAAAAGTATCACTGGTTTTATGTCTTAATTTAAAATACTATGAATAGTTTTATATTATTTGCTATTATATTTTTTTAAAGGATGGCACCATGAAGATGTTTATTATAGGCTGGAGATGTCAGAAAAGGAGATCGATTTACGGGACAGTTAGGCTTCATACCCCTCAATTAAGTAAGACTACAACCAAGAAAGTTTTCAATAATACCTGAAAAGATGAGTGGAAATTGATGAGCACATTTTTAGCATAGTTATTTCAGAGCTGCAACACTCTTGCTGAAGATGTAAGTAATGTTTAATAGATTTTAATGAACTGGGGGGGCCAGTGTGAGTTAGTAACATACATGCCCTTTGTAATGCATGTGTTAAAAGCTTTATTATTGCATTACAGCATGATCAGTAACTCAAAACTGGCATTATAAAGCAAATATTTTAGAGTTACTTTAATAAAAATGAGTAACATAATAATCACATCTTTAATCATGACTTAAGTGTGCTTAACACTGACCTTTTCCTTAAGCATATTGAACATATCAACTGAAAATATCCTTAAACTACTAATTTTCTTGCTAATATTTTTCTCACATAAAAAGAAAACTAATAAATTCTAGGCAGGCCAGTGTTCACAGGCATTATATTTCATAGGGGATCCCTGAGATGTGCATTTTCCCTCATGAAAAAAGTACTTAAAGACAGAAAAAATACAACTTTACCAATATCAAAACTGATCCAACAATTTCATAGAGCAGTGATGATTGGGGAGTGAATTCACGCTATTAACACATTTCATCAACCTTTGAGATACTACTGGCAGTAGAATTTCTGGAAAAACACCTCTCGAAATGTCAGTAAAGGGATGACTGGATGCATTCCTATAGGAACCATCTGGTTTTAAGGCTTTGTAATTACTGTTTAATATGTGTTTGCCAATCCCCAACTTGTTGGATAGGTGCAACTGCTAAAACAAAACAAAAAATAGAAGAGAGACAGGTTTTATCTATTTATAGAGCTTCAGGTTGGTTCACTCTCTAGGTATAACATTAGGCAGCTCTGCTAAGTGAGAGTCCTGTGTGAACTTGGCAGGTAGAATGAGCTGAGATGCAGAGAATATGCAGTATGTGCATGTTGCCAATAGTTCCTGTTAAATTTAGAGAGACCTGGGCATACTGGTCTTCATAGTCCCACAGCCCTCATGGTCCCATATATCTTGATAGTTTTGTGATAACATAAATTATGTTATCACTACTTTATTAGAGTACTGCTATGGGGCCTCCCATATTGACAGGGAATTTTATTATTCAAAGTTTATTGCTATCACTAGTTAAGCACTTCCAAACCAGAAATCTGTGATCCCCGTTTTTCTCATTGGGGTCATCAAATTTTATATTTGTTTATAACATCTACTTAACTCAGAGCTTCAGAGAAACTATTAAGACTTTGCGAGTAATAGGGACCTCAAGAATTTTATTTACATATATTTCAAAATCTAAAATATACATATTTGGAACACAAATATGTATGAGAGTGAGAATGTTAGTTGCTTAGTTGTGTCCAACTCTTTGTGATCCCATGGGCTGTAGTCTGCCAGGTTCCTCTGTCCATGGAATTCTCCAGGCAAGAATACTGGAATGGGTTGGCATTCCTTCTCCAGTGGATTTTTCCAACTCAGGGATTAAATCCAGTCTCCTGCATTGCAGACAGATTCTTTATGGTCTAAATACATAAAATGTATGCAAGCTTACTCTATATCTCATCCATGCAAATGCTTGAAAATTATTCTTTTTTTCTTTTTTAAATTATTTTATATTGGAGCATAGTTGATTTACAGTGTTCTGCTAGTTTCAGGTATACAGCAAAGTAGCAAAGTGATTCAGTTTTTACACACACACACACTCTTTTCAGATACTTTTCCCTTATGGGTTATTATAGAGCATTGCTATATAGTAAGTCCTTGTTGACTATCTAGTCTATATATAGTAGTGTGTGTATGTCAATCCCAACTTCCTAATTGATTCTTCTTCCCATCTTTCCCATTTCGGTAACCATGAGTTTGTTTCTTGAGTTTGTGAGTCTATTTAGTTTCATAAATAAATTCATTTATACCATTTTTTTAGATTCCACATATAAGTTAATTAAAAAAACTTTTTTATATCATGATATTTGTCTTTTTCTATCTAACTTATTTAACTTAATATAAAATAATCTACATCTAGCCATGTTGCTGAATCAAACCCCTATGGTTATATAGTAGAAGTGACAAATAGATTCAAGGGATTAGAACTGATAGACAGAGTGTCTGAAGAACCATGAACAGAGGTTCACGACATTGTACAGGAGGCAGGAATCAAGACCATACCCAAGAAAAAGAAATGCAAAAAAGAAAAATAGTTGTCTGAAGGGCCTTACCAATAGCTGAGAAAAGAAGAGACGCTAAAGGCAAAGTAGAGAAAGAAAGTTATACCCATCTGAATGCAGAGTTCCAAAGAATAACAAGGAGAGGTAAGAAAGTCTTCCTCAGTGATCAACGCAAAGAAATAGAAGAAAACAATAGAATGGGGAAGACTACAGATATCTTCAAGAAAATTAGAGATACCAAGGGAACATTTCATGCAAAGATGGGCACAATAAAGGACAGAAAACGTATGGACCTAAAAGAAGCAGAAGATATTAAGAAGAGGTGGCAAGAATACATGGAAGAACTGTACAAAAATTATCTTCAAGACCCAGATAACCATGATGGTGTGACCGTTCACCTAGAGCCAGACCTCCTGGAATGCGAAGTCAAGTGGGCCTTAGGAAGCATCACTACAAACAAAGCTAGTGGAGGTGATGGAATTCCAGTTGAGCTATTTCAGATCCTAAAAGATGATGCTGTGAAAGTGCTGTACTAAATATGCCAGCAAATTTGGAAAACTCAGCAATAGCCACAGGACTGGAAAAGGTCAGTTTTCATTCCAATCCCAATGAAAGGCAAGGCCAAAAACTGTTTAAACTACCGCATAATTATACTCATCTCACACACTAGCAAAGTAATGCTCAAAATACTCCAAGCCAGGCTTCAACAGTACGTGAACTGTGAACTTCCAGTTGTTCAAGCTGGATTTAGAAAAGACAGAGGAATCAGAGATCGAATTGCCAACATCTGTTGGATCAAAGAAAAAGCAAGAAAGTTTCAGAAAAAATCTACTCATGCTTTATTGACCATATCAAACCCTTTGAATGTGATGGATCACAACCAACTGTGGAGAATTCTTAAAGAGATGGAATACTAGATCACCTTTCTTGCCTTCTGAGAAATCTGTATGTAGGTCAAGAATCAACAGTTAGAACTGGGCATGGAACAACAGACTGGTTCTAAATTGGGAAAGGAGTACTTCGAGACTGTATGTTGTCACACTGCTTTTTTAACATATGCAGATTACATCATGTGAAATGCTAGGCTGAATGAAGCACATACTGAAATCAAGATCACCAGGAGAAATATCAATAACCTCAGATATGCAAATGATAACCACGCTTGTGGCAGAAAGTGAAGAAGAACTAAAGAGCCTCTTGTTAAAAGTGAAATAGAGTGAAAAATTTGCTTAAAACTCATCATTCAAAAAAATGAAGATCATGGCATTTGGTCCCATTACTTCATGGTAAATAGGGAAAAAGTGTAAACAGTGAGAGACTTTATTTATTTGGGATCAAAATCATGCAGATGGTGACTGCAGCCATGAAATTAAAGACAGTTCCTCCTTGGAAGAAAAGTTATGACTAACCTAGGCAGCATATTAAAAAGCAGAGACATTATTTTGCCAACAAAGTTTCTTCTAGTCACACCTATAGTTTTTCTAGTAGTCATTATGGATGAGACAGCTGGACTATAAATAAAGTTGAGCACTGAAGTATTGATGCTTTTGAACTGTGGTGTTGGAGAAGACTCTTGAGAGTTCCTTGGACTGCAAGGAGATCAAACAAATCGATCCTAAAGGAAATCAGTCCTGAATATTCATTGGAAGGACTGATGCTGAGGCTGAAGCTCCAATACTTTGGCCACCTGACTCCTTGGAAAAGACCCTGATGCTGGGAAAGATTAAAGGCAAGAGGAGAAGGGGACAATGGAGGATGAGATGTTTAGATGGCATCACAGACTTGACAGACATGAATTTGAGCAAGCCCTGGGAGTTGGTGATGGACAGAGAGGCCTGCTGTGCTGCAGTCCATGGGGTCACAAAGAGCAAGCCCCGGGAGTGGGTGATGGACAGGGAAGCCTGCTGTGCTGCAGTCCATGGGGTCACAAAGAGTCAGACATGGCTGTGCGACTGAACTGAGCTGAACTGAACATCCATCCATGTTGCTGCAAATGAAATTCGCTCCTTTTTATGAGTGAGTAGTATTCCACTGTATATATGTACCACATCTTCTTTATGTGTTCATCTGTCAAAGGACATTTGCGTTGATTTCATGTCTTAGTTATTGAAAATATTTCTGCAATGAACTTTGTAATGTGTGTATCTTTTTGAATTATGGTTTTATCTGGATATATGCCCAGGAGTGGGATGGCTGAATTACATGGTACCTCTATTTTTAGTTTTTTAGGGAAC
The DNA here is from genome assembly GCF_032452875.1 of Bos javanicus. Classification (NCBI taxonomy): domain Eukaryota; kingdom Metazoa; phylum Chordata; class Mammalia; order Artiodactyla; family Bovidae; genus Bos; species Bos javanicus. Next base: position 97,281,962 of record NC_083877.1, read on the forward strand.
TGACATACTATTCTCCATAGTGGCTGTACCAATTCACATGGCCGTGAGTGTGCTTGTCACTATCAGTAATTTGCCTTGTTTCTCAAGTGGAATATAAATATTCTAGGGTGACTCTTAGACTGTGCTTCTTAGAAAGATTTTGAGATGAAGGGTGACTTATAGGTTTATTTGGCAGGAATTTTGAGAGATTTACACTCAAAAATTTACAAAGACAAGACTGAGCATAGGAAAACATGGATAGGAAAGTAGTTGCAACTGAGATTGAGTTGGCCTTGTAAGAAGCTCTAGACCTGATGTGACTTATCAAAGTGGTTCCTCCTAGTGAGGGGACTGGGGTAAGGAGAAGTAACAGTAACCTTGGGTCAAGATGCTATGGCCAAGAACATTTCTCAAGAATGGATACAGCTGTGAGTCAATAGCATCTGATGTTCCCCAAAACTGAAGTACAACTTCAGATCATAGCTGACATGGCACTAGCTCTCACTAAAGGTAGTTTTGGTTTTACTTGTATTCTTTCTTCCTATATCCCCAAACTTAGAACAGTGCTCAGAAGACAGCATGTGCTCAATGAATAACTGCTTGAATCAAACAAACCATTTATCAAAATCTTGTATCTTAGGGGGCGTCCTTGGCTGTGCTGTGGTTAAGACTTCACCCTTCTACTGTAGGGGGTGTGAGTTCAATCCCTGGTCCAGGAACGAAAGTCCTACATGCCATGTGGTGTGGCCAAGAAAAAGGAAAGTCTTATAACTTAAGATTATTAGATCTAAAAAATTCTGCAAAATAATCTATGAATTATATTAAAGACAGAGAAGGAAGAAAAACTGCCTTAGTGTTCTATTAAAATAAAACACAGCCAATATTATGTTTAATACAGAATAGAATAATTGTCCGAAAGGGATCAGTGATGATTGTCTTAACTTTCAGTAGATGATGTGAAATACTTTGGAAACTAATACTATATCCAAAGAGTTCTTATTATTAAATGGAAAAAAAAGACAGTATAGTTGAGACCATTTGGAAATTTGTAACTCTCTCAATAAACATCTGTTAATCTGTTAACTTTGGAAATAAATGTGCCAATTTATACTAGCCAACTTTAAATACAAGTATTTTGAGGCTTTAATTTGCATACCAATCAGATAATCAATTTTAAACAAGCATCACAATTCATCGTTTAGGAAATTGTGATTTTTTGGGAAAAATCTTATTTCATGTAACTGAATTGAAATCGTCAAAACATGTATAATGAAGCTCAACCAGTCTCACTATTCTAACCCTCAAAGACAGGATGTTTATTTCTGTCAACACATGATAGAATTAGACTGATACAGAAAACTATATCATGACTCCAGGGCAAGCCCAGAATGCAAATGTGTGAAATGCTATATGCATATCATTTATAAAGGAACAAAAATATTAGACTGATCAAATTTCTCCTGGAAATGTTTAATGTCATAAGAGAATGGAGCAACAGCAATATGGTATTCGGGGGAAATTCTGAGTTGCATACTGAGTCAAGCTTTCCTACAAATATCAAACCTGTGGAGAGTTCTAGACCTGTTAGAAATCAATAGTATCTCTTCATGATCTCTCTTTGAGGACACTAGAAGTTGAATGAATGAAGGAATGTCTGGGGAATCTACATACAAGACTGGTATCCAAAGATTAAAAAAAAAAAAACAGTTTAAGTGTAAAATTAATACTAAAACAAATGTGAGATTGGTTGCAAAACAGAATGTAAATGTAAATGCCATGAAAATTTAAAAAGCAACAAAACATAGGAGGAAAAGGGATAGAGAAGTTAAAAACTGAGTAAGTTCAGTGTTGATCTCTTCTCTCATACTTGACAAGTCAAATGATAGATTCATAACGTTTAAAGTACTTAAAAAAGCTGGCTTAAAACTCAACATTCAGAAAACTAAAATCATGGCATCCACTCCCATCACTTCATGGCAAACAGATGGGAAAACAATGGAAACACTGACAGACTTAATTTTGGGGAGCTCCAAAATCAATTTAGATGGTGACTGCAGCCGTGAAATTAAAAGATGTTTGCTTCTTGGAAGAAAAGCTATGACCAACCTAAACAGCTTATGGCAAAAAGTGAAGAAGAACTAAAAAGCCTCTTGATGAAGGTGAAAGAGGAGAGTGAAAAAGTTGGCTTAAAGCTCAACATTCAGAAAACTAAGCATCTGGTCCCATCACTTCATGGGAAATAGATGGGGAAAAGTCAGACTTTATTTTTTTAGGCTCCAAAATCACTGCAGATGGTGACTGCAGCCATGAAATTAAAAGATGCTTACTCCTTGGAAGAGAAGTTATGACCAACCTAGATAGCATATTCAAAAGCGGAAATATTACTTTGCCAACAAAGGTCCATCTAGTCAAGGCTATATTTTTACCTGTGGTCATGTATGGATGTGAAAGTTGGACAGTGAAGAAAGCTGAGCACCAAAAAATTGATGCTTTTGAACTGTGGTGTTGGAGAAGACTCTTGAGAGTCCCTTGGACTATAAGGAGATCCAACCAGTCCATCCTAAAGGAGATCAGTCCTGGGTGTTCATTGGAAGGACTGATGCTGAAGCTGAAACTCCAATACTTTGGCCACCTCATGTGAAGAATTGACTCATTAGAAAAGACTCTGATGCTGGGTGGGATTGGGGGCAGGAGGAGAAGGGGACAACAGAGGATGAGATGGCTGGATGGCATCACTGATTCAATGGACATGAGTTTGAGTAAACTCTGGGAGTTGGTGATGGACAGGGAGGCCTGGCATGCTGTGATTCATGGGGTCGCAAAGAGTTGGACACAACTGAGTGACTGGACTGAACTGAACTGAACTGAACCTAAACAGCTAAACAGCATATTGAAAAGCTGAGACGTTACTTTGTTGACAAAGGTCCATCTAGTCAAAGCTATGGTTTTTCCAGTGGCCATGTATGGATGTGAGCATTGGACTATAGAGAAAGCTGAACACCAAAAAATCGATGTTTTTCAACTGCGGTGTCAGAGAAAACTCTTGACAATTCCTTGGTTTGTAAGGTGATCCAACCAGTCAATCATAAAGGAAATCAGTCCTGAATATTCATTGGAAGGACTGATTATAAAGCTGAAACTCCAATACTTTGGCCACCTGATGCGAAGAGCTGACTCACTGGAAAAGACCCTGATGCTAGGAAAGATTGAAGGCGGGAGGAGAAGGGGATGACACAGGATGAGATGGTTGGATGGCATCACCGACTCGATGGGTATGAGTTTGAGCAAGCTCTGGGAAATGTTGATGGACAGAGAAGCTGCTCATGCTGCAGTCCATGGGGTCACAGAGTCAGACACGACTGAGCGACTGAACTGAAAGTACCTAGAAAAATGTATATTGTGGAAATAGCATAGATTAAGAGGGAACTGAGTGAGAAGATAATTTATCATGATTGTATTAGGTAAGTAATACAGTTAAAGAAATAGATGGTTAAGTTTATATAAAATATTATATAAGATGTAACTTTTAAAGTATAGAAGAAATACAAACATGCTTATTTATTAAGGGGCATACATATACACACAGATACTAACACAGTAATGAAAACCACATAGTGAGATTTGTATGTTAAAACTATAAAAACAGAAATTATAACCTAAAATTGTCCAACAGAACTAATATGAAACTTTTCTTCCATACGATAAATATAAGCTGAGCAATGACATACATTAAAAGAAAAGATTTATAAAATGTGACACAAAGTCGACTCTAAATCTAGCTTATAAATCTAGGATATAATAAAAAAAAAAACAGATAAGACAGTGATTTAGGAAGTTTTAAAATAAAAGGAGAAGCAAAGATATTTTAAGCAAATGCAAACAAAAAGAAGTGTGCAGTTTATAGTATTATTTTATACCTTTGCATAACTATATACTGAATAATATGACATCAACAGTCATGAAGCAAATATTAAAGGTAAACCTTTTTTTTTTTAATAGAAAAATCCACTAGTAATGGGAGCTTTTACTTCTCTCTCAGTTCATGGAAACAAAATGCAAAAATAATATAATTAAGAACTGGTTGATATATGAGTAATTCTGAAAATCATAAAAATAGAAAATATAATTTCCTTTCAAATATCCATGGAACTTTCACAGCATTAGCCAAATGTCTATTTACAATGGACTAATCACAATGCCAAATGAAATTCCATAAATTAATAACAAAACCAGGAACAAAATGATTGTACCATAAATAAATTAATATACTAATATACTCTACATTATTAATAACTATTATTGAACAAAATAAAAAATATAAATGGTAAAATTTCAGGAATGCCAAAATAATATATAAAAATACAAATATTTAGAATCAAGGGGACCCCACAAAATTAGTACTATAAGGGAAATCTATAATCTTGAATAATTATATTAATTAAAAAATAAGCACATTAATGAAACACTCCATACAAAATTTTTAAAATAACTAAAAATGTGAAGAGAATATGAATAAAGTATAAATATAAGTTAAATTATTTTGAAAGAATCAATAGAAATACAAAAACAAAAATTCTTGCTCTTAAACTAAAAATAACATCACACAAACATCAAATATTACTTATATGAGAAAAAACCATAAATTGCACAAACAGAGAAAATGGACTTGTGGTGGCCAAGTGGAAGTAAAGGAGGGAAGGACTGATATTTTGAGATTAGTAGATCAAAGCTATTACATACAGGATAAATAAAAAAGGCCCTACTGTACATGGAACCAAGTTCAATATCCTGTGATACACCATAATGGAAACATGTGAAAATGTATCTATAAATGAGTCACTTTGCTGCACAGCAAAAATCACACAACGTAATCAACTATACTTCAATATTAAAATTGTGTAATAGAAAATAAGGACGGCAAACCCAAGTTAATTAAAAGAATAAAATGGCTACATTGTACAACAACAAATAAACTTGAAAATCTCTATAAAAATGTGTAAGTTTTTTTCTATGCAAATTTTGATTTCTTTTTCGATTTCTTCTGTGATTTGTTGGATGCTTGGGGCTGGTGCACTGGGACGACCCAGAGGGATGGTACGGGGAGGGAGGAGGGGGGAGGGAGGAGGGTTCAGGATGGGGAACATGTGTATACCTATAGCGGATTCATGTTGACATATGGCAAAACCAATACAATATTGTAAAGTTAAAAAAATAAATAAAAATAAAATGCAAATACCTAAAAAAATGTGTAAGTTTTTAGGAAAATGTATATTACCAAAATTGACTACCAAAGAGATTAAAAATTACAAGGTCAACTTGCACATGGATGTAACGTGCATATATGCTCAGTGGCTTAGGTTCTGTCCAACTCTTTGTGACCCCAAGGATGTAACCCACCAGGCCACTCTGTCCTTGAGATTATCCTAGTGAGAATACTGGAATGGGTTGCCATTTCCTCCTCCAAGGGATCTTCTAGACTCAGGAATATAACCCAAGTCTCCTGAGGCTCCTGCAGTTGCAGAAGAATTCTTTGCCCCTGAGCCATTGGGAAATCATAGTGGACATAGAAAGTAAAAGTGAAAGTTAAGTCGCTCAGTCGTGTCCAACTCTTTGCGAGCACATGGACTGGCCTACTAAACTCCTCCATCCATGGGATTTTCCAGGCAAGAGTACTGGAGTGGGTTGCCATTTCCTTCTCCAGGGGATCTTCCCAATCCAGGGATTGAACCCAGATCTCCCACATTGTAGGCAGACACTTTACCGTCTGAGCCACCAGGGGGGTGTGTTAAAAAAAAATTAAAACAACTTAAGACACACAAGTGAAGCTCACTCAGCCATGTCTGACTCTTTGCAAACCCACGGACTACACAGTCCATGCAATTCTCCAGGCCGGAATATTGGAGTGAGTAGCCTTTCCCTTCTTCAGGGGGTCTTCCCAAACTGGGGACCAAACCCATGTCTCCTGCATTGCAGGTGGATTCTTTACCAGCTGAACCACAAGGGAAGCCCAAGAATACTGGAGTGGGTAGTCTATACTTTCTCCAGCAGATCTTCCTGGCCCAGGAATCAAACTGGGGTTTCCTGCATTGCAGGCAGGTTCTTTACAAACTGAGCTATCAGGGAAGCCTACTAGCCTCTTATCCTTGTCCATCAGAGGGCAGACAGAATGAAAACGACAATCACAGAAAACTAATCAAACTGATGACGTGGACCACAGCCTTCTCTAACTCAGTGAAACTATGAGCCATGCCACGTAGGGCCACCCAAGACAGGCAAGTCATAGTGGAGAGTTCTGACAAAACGTGGCCCAGTGAAGAAGGGAATGGCAAACCACTTCAGTATTCTTGCCTTGATAACCCATGAACAGTATGAAAAGGCAAAAAGATAGCACACTGAAAGATGAACACCCCAGGTCGGTAGGTGCCCAATATGTTACTAGAGAAAAATGGAGAAATAGTCCAGAAAGAATGAAGAGACAAGGCCAAAGTGAAAATAACACCCAGTCGTGGATGTGACTGGTGATGGAAGTAAAGTCCAATGCTGTAAAGAGCAATACTGCACAGGAACCTGGAAAGCTACATCTATGAATCAAGGTAAATTGGAAGTGGTCAAACAGGAAAAAGCAAGAGTGAACATGAACATTTTAGGAGTCAGTGAGCTAAAAAGAACTGGAATGGGTGAATTTAATTCAGATGACCATTATATGTACTACTGTGAGCAAGAATCCCTTGGAAGAAATGGAGCAGCCCTCATAGTCAACAAAAGAGTCCAAAATGAAGTACTTAGATGCAATCTCAAATGACAAAATGATCTCTGTCTCAAAGGCAAGCCACTCAATATCACAGCAATCCAAGTCTATGCCCCAACCACTAATGCTGAAGAAGCTGAAATTGAATGGTTCTATGAAGACCTACAAGACCTTCTAGAACTAACACACACACACACACACACACACACACAAACACAGATGTCCTTTTCATTATGGGGGACTGGAATGCAAAAGTAGGAGGTCAAGAGAAACCTGCAGTAACAGAAAAGTTTGGCCTAATAGTACAAAATGAAGCAGGGCAAAGGCAAACAGAGTTTTGCCAAGAGAACGCACTGGTCACAGCAAACACCCTCTTCCAACAACACAAGAGACACTCTACACATGGACATCACCAGATGGTCAATACTGAAATCAGATTGATTATATTCTTTGCTGCCGAAGATGGAGAAATTTTGTCAGCAAAAACAAGACTGAGAGCTGACTGTAGCTCAGATTATGAACTCCTTATTGCAAAATTCAGACTTAAATTGAAGAAAGTAGGGAAAACCACTAGAACATTCAGGTATGACCTAAATCAAATCCCTTACAATTATACAGTGGAAGTGACAAATAGATTCAAAGGATTAGGTCTGATAGACAGAGTGCCTGAAGAACTATGGACAGAAATTCTTGACATTGTAAAGGAGACAGCGATCAAGACCATCCCCAAGAAAAAGAAATGCAAAATGGCAAAACGGTTGTCTGAGGAAGCCTTAAAAATAACTGAGAAAAGAAGAGAAGCTGAAGGCAAAGTAGAAAGAAAAGTTATGCCCGTCTTAATATAGAATTACAAAGAATATCAAGGAGAGATAGGAAAGCCTTTCTCAGTGATCAGTGCAAAGAAATAGAGGAAAACAAGAGAATGGGAAAGACAAGAGATTTTTCTCCTCAAGAAAATTGGAGATATTAAGGGAATATTTCATGCAAAGATGGGCACAATAAAGGACATAAATGGTATGCACCTAATAGAAGCAGAATATATTAAGCGATGGCAAGAATACATAGAAGAACTATACAAAAAAGATCTTGATGACTCGGATAACCATAATGGCGTGATCACTCACCTTGGAGTTCCAAGTCAAATGGGCCTTAGGAAGCATCACTAGGAACAAAGCAAGTGAAGATAATGGAATACTAGTTGAGCTATTTCAAATCTTAAAAGATGATCTGTTAAAATGCTGCACTCAATATGCCAGAAAATTTGGAAAACTCAGCAGTGGCCACAGGACTGGAAAAGGTCAGTTTTCATTCCAATCCCAAAGAGACAATGCCAAAGAATGCTCAAAGAATACCACACAATTGCACTCATCTCACACGCTAACAAAGTAATGTTAAAAGTAACAAAGAGTTGGAACCGACTGAGTGACCGAACTGAACTCTAGGGGTACAAACAAACTTAAACTCTTCATGAGGTGGAAAGTCCTTTTGGAGAACTATGCAATGAGGCAGAAGACAAGAAGCTTTTATAGTGGAAAGGATAAAGCACCAGGAATTAAAAAAATAGAAAATATCTGATTGACTGGGCACCTAACTGGCCTTGTTTGGAATGAGAATGTGCAGAATTCACTTGATGTTTGGAGACTGACTGACTGTGTTCCTGGTACAGTGAGCATTTACAGGTATAGGAAAGTTTTACATTGCTAATGTTGCACCATGGTGAGGAATGGATCCATCTTGGGCCTAGAAATTTATTTCAACAGGTGCTGTAAAAGAATTACTCCCAGCAAAAGACCACCCAGCCAACACTTTCAAAAGGTAATTTACTAAACCATTTAAAGAGAAAATGGTTCCTATGCTATTTAAATTATTTCAGGGCATAGAAAAAGAAACGAAAACTGCCAAACTCCATGTATGAAGCAAATATTATATAATGTAACATTGATTCTAATATGTAGCATTCAAAAATTAAGAGTTTTAACTTAATGACTATTAATAAAAATCATGTTAGATCCAGACATGGAACAATCAGTCAGTTCAGTTCATTTCAGTCACTCAGTCGTGTCCGACACTTTGCTACCCCATGAATCGCAGGCCGCCCTGTCCATCACCAACTCCCAGAGTTCACCCAGACTCACATCCATTGAGTCAGTGATGCCATCTAGCCATCTCATCCTCTGGCATCCCCTCCTCCTCCTGCCCCCAATCCCTCCCAGCATCAGAGTCTTTTCCAATGAGTCAACTCTTCACATGAGGTGGCCAAAGTACTGAAGTTTCAGCTTTAGCATCATTCCTTTCAAAGAAATCCCAGGGCTGATCTCCTTCAGAATGGACTGGTTGGATCTCCTTGCAGTCCAAGGGACCCTCAAGAGTCTTCTCCAACACCACAGTTCAAAAGCATCAATTCTTTGGCGCTCAGCTTTCTTCACAGTTCAACTCTCACATCCATACATGACCACCGGAAAAACCATAGCCTTGACTAGATGGACCTTTGTTGGCAAAGTAATGTCTCTGCTTTTGATTATGCTATCTAGGTTGGTCATAACTTTCCTTCCAAGGAGTAAGTGTCTTTTAATTTCATGACTGCAGTCACCATCTGCAGTGATTTTGGAGCCCCCCAAAAATAAAGTCTGACACTGTTTCCACTGTTTCCCCATCTGGAACAATAGACAGGTTCAAAACTGGCAAAGGGTTAGGGTTAGTAATGTATCAAGGCAAAGTAACGTATCAAGGCTGTATAATGTCACCTGCTTATTTTAACTTCTACACAGGGTACATCACACAAATTGCCAGAGTGGATGAATCACAAGCTTTCCAGGAAAGATATCAACAACTTCAGATATGCAGATGATACCACTGTAATGGCAAAAAGTGAAGAGGAACCAAAACAGCCTCTTGATGAGGGTGAAACAGGCTAGTGAAAAAGCCAGCTTGAAATTCAACATTAAAAAAAAAAAAAAAAGATAATGACATCTGGTCTCATTTCTTCATAACAAATTGAAGGGGAAGAAATGAAAAGAGTGACAAATTTTATTTTCTTGGGCTTCAAAATCACTGTAGACAGTGACTGCAGCCGTGATATTAAATGTTACTCCTTGGCATGAAAGCTATGAGAAACCCTGACAGAATATTAAAATCCAGAGACATCACTTTGCCAATGAGAGTCCATTTCATGTCCATTGAGTTGGTGATGCCATCCAACCATCTCATCCTGTGGCATCCCCTTCTGCCTTCGATCTTTCCCAACTTCAGGGTCTTTTCCAAGGAGTCAGTTCTTTGCATCGGGTGGCCAAAATATTGGAGTTTCAGCTTCAGCATCAGTCCTTCCAATGAATATTCAGGACTGATTTCTTTTAAGATGGACTAGTTTTGTCTCCTTGCAGTCCAAGGGACTCTCAAGAGTCTTCTCCAACACCACAGTTTGAAAGCATCAATTCTTCAGTGCTTAGCTTTCTTTATAGTCCAACTCTCACATCCATACATGACTACTGGAAAAACTATAGCTTTGACTAGGTGGACCTTTGTCAGCAAAGTAATGTCCCTGCTTTTTAATATACTCTCTAGGTTTGTCAAAGCTTTTCTTCTGAGGAGCAATCATCTTTGAATTTCACGGCTGCAGTCACAATCTTCAGTGATTTTGGAGCCCAAGAAAATAAAGTCTGTCACTGTTTCCATTTTTTCCCTATCTATTTGCCATGATGTGATGGGACTGGATGCCATGGCCTTAGTGTTTTGCCTGTTGAGTTTTAAGCCAGCTTTTTCACTCTCCTCTTTCTCTTTCATCAAGAAGCTGTTCTTCACTTTCTGCCATAAGGGTGGTGTCATCTGCATGTTTGAATTTATTGATATCTCTCCCGGCAATCTTGATTGCAGCCCGTGCTTCATCCAACCCAGCATTTTGCCTGATGTACTTTGCATATAAGCCAAAGAAGCAGGGTGACAATATAGCCTTGACATTCTCCTTTCCCAATCTGGAACCATATCTGGCTTTACCTGCTGTTTCTTGGCCTGCATATAGGTTTATCAGGAATAAGGTCAGGTGGTCTGGTATTCCTATCTCTTGTAGAACTTTCCACAGTTTTTTGTGATCTACAGCAACTTTGTAGACAATTATAGGCTTTGGCGTAATCAATAAAGCAGAAGTAGATGTTCCTCTCCTAGATGTTTTAGACAATCATCTAAACATGTTTAGAAGTAGATGTTTTAGACAAAGAACTTATTTTTTCACTGTTCTGGAGTCTTGATAGTTCAAGATTAAGATGCTGGATGGTTTGGTTTCTGGTGAGGACTCTCTGTGTTTTTTAGGTAGCTGACTCCTTGCTGTGCTTCACAAGGCAGAGTGAAAAACATGAGCTCTCTGATTTCTCTTCCTATAAGGACATTAATCCCATTAGAGTAAGACTGCATCCTTATGATCTCATTTTACCTTAATTTCTTACTCATCACAAGTAAAAGCACATTAGTTTAGACTTCAACATATGAATTTTGACAAACACAATTTAGTCCATAGCACTAGAGAAACCCAAATTAATAGGGGAGGCAGTAACAAAGACAGTATACCAATTTACAATCTCTGATATCTGTAACTACATCAAATATGACACAAAGCCCAATTCCTGGACAGATTTACATAAATCCTCACACTAGAGAATATTTATCTCTTACTTGATACAGCTTGTTCAACTAAACATATTACCAGATAAGAAAACTACAGAACAATATTCCTGACTAATATTGATGCATGATTCCCCAATAAAATATTAGCAGGTTGAATTCAAAAGTGTAGAACAAGAATACACTATAACCAAGAGGGATTTATTTCAGATATGCAAGGCTGATTCATTGGTTCAAAATCAATTAATGTAATGCATCAGGAAAATTCACACAATCATATTAATCATAGCCAAAAAGCATTTGACAAAATTCAAATCTCATGATGAACACTCTCAACAAATTAGGAACAAAAAGGACTTTCCCAACTTAATAATGAATGTTTATTAAAAACCTCCAACTAACATTATATTTAATAGAGACTTCCCACTTTTCCTCTAAGATTGGAAATAAGACAGGATGCCCTCTTCCACCACTCCACTCCTATTCAGCAGTGTATGGAAGCCTAGAAAATACAAAAGGGCAAGAAAAAAAGTGTCTGTGTATTGAAAAAAGAAGACATCAATCTCTCTGTTTTCAAGATGATACCACTGTCTATGTAAAAAATGCCAAAGAATCAATGAAAAATTCCTGAAACTGTGACTAGAGCAAGGTTATGTATCAATATGAAACAATTGGAATTTTAAAAATATTACTTACATAGCACCTAAAGAGTTAAATATTTAAGCGTAAGTCTCACAAAACTTGTGAATATATATGTGTATGTATAATATACAGTATATACTATACACATGGATAACTACTAAACACTGATTAAAAAAAGTTTAAATGATCTAAATAAACAGAGATGTATTCTGTTTGCATGGATTAGAATACTCGATATTGTTTAAATGTCAATTCTTCTCAAGTACACTTGATAGATCACAATCAAAATTGCTGTCCCCATTAAAATTCAGCAAACAATTTTTGAGACAAACTTATTCCAAAATATATTTGGACATCAAAAATAAAAAAATATCCAGCCTAATGCTAAGCAAGAAAAAGGATTAAGCACCTACACTACCAGACTTTAACTCTTACCCAGTAATTGATATATAATGATATTAATGAAATAAATATATATAGATCAATATAGCAGAATGATGAATCCAGAAATAGGTACACACAAATAGTGTCCACTGATATTTGACAAAGGAGCAATGGCAATTAAGTCAGGAACGGATAGTCAAGTATTGGTGAAACAATTGGATGTCAATTATCAATTCTTTGTATGCTGAAAATATAGACCCATTCTTTATACCTGCCACAAAATTGCCTCAAAAATTACAGAATGGATTGCAGACTTTACCATAAAATGAGAATTACAGAACTTATATGATAAACAAAAGGAAAAATTCTATGTGCCCTTGTGTTTGGGGATGGCTTTGTAAATACATCAATGGTGCTATCCAGGACAGAAAAAAAAAATAAATAAATTGGACAAAAGTAAACATTTCTGCATTATAAGTCATTAAGAGAATTAAAAAAAAAATGACATAGACCATGAGACAATATGTGTCTCATAATGAAACTGCACCTAAATTATACAAAGAATCCTAAAACAACAGTGAAAAATACATCCCCCATTAAAAATTGGGTCTAAGAGCAAAGAGGTGTTTCTCCTGTCATTATATTCAGGTCCAGAGTGGCCAGCGCTCCCATCCCCAGACCAGAGGCCTGGCGTCAGTAGTGCCAGAACACGGGTATGCCCACCACCCCCGCTTCAGCCTGCTGGTGGAAGCAGAAATCTGCAGGAAAGTCTGTTCAAAAAAGGGTCAAAAATCTCTCAGATACTTCACTGAAGTAGATATACTAGAGGCAAGTAAGCATATAATAAATGCTCAACATCTACTGTTATTAAGGAATTGCACACTAAAAGAAGATATACAGTCACATACCTATTAGAATAACTAAAATACAAAAAAAAATTAGCAATATGAATTGATGGCATGGAAGTATAGCACAGGAACTGTCGTTCGTTCCTGGTGTGAATTCATTATGGTATAACCACTTTGGGAAGAAAAAGAGCCACCAGTTTTTTGTTTCTTTGTTTTATAAAGCCGAACACAATCTCACTATATGATTCAGCAGGTATGTGCCTTTATATTTAGCCATCTGATTTGAAAACATATTTCTGCATAAAAATCTACACATGAGTGTTTGTAGTAGCTTTATTCATTGCTGCCCCAAATTGGAAGCAACCAAGATGTCCTTCTGTAGATGAATGGATAAACGAACTGTGGAAGAGCTATATAATGGAATGCAATCTATAAATAAAAAGAAACAGGCTATCAAATCACAACAGGATGTCAGTGGGTCTTAAACGCACACTGCTAAGTAAAAACTCAGTCCAAAGATGCTGTCTAGGTTTGTCATAGCTACTCTTCCAAGGAGCAAGAGTTTTCGTTTTGTGGCTGCAGTCACAGTTTGCATTCATTTTGGAACCCAAGAAAATGAAATCTGACACTGTTTCTACCTTTTTGCCATCTATTTTCCATGAAGTGATAGCACCAGATGCCCTAATCTTCATTTTTTGAATGTTGAGTTTTAAGCCAGGTTTTTCACTCTCCTCTTTCACTTTCATCAAAAGCCTCTTTAGTTCCACTTCACTTCCTGCCATTAAAGTGGTATCAAATGCATATCTGAGATTGTGGTTTCTCCTGGCAATCTTGAGTCATCCAACCCAACACTTCATATGATGTACTTTGCATATAAGTTAAATAAGCCAAGTGACTATATAAAGCCTTTCCATACTTCTGTCCCAAATTTGCACCAGTCTATTGTTCCATCTCCAGTTCTAACTGTTGCTTCTTGTCCTCATAGAGATTTCTCAGGAGACAGGAAAAATGGTCTGGTATTCCGATCTCTTGAAGAATTTTCTACTTTTTGTTGTGATCCACACAGTGAAAGGATTTAGTGTCATCAATGAAGCAAAAGTAGATGTATTTTGGAATTCCCTTGCTTTTTCTATGATCCAGTGTATGTTGGCAATTTGATTTCTGGTTCCTCTGCCTTTTCTCAATCCAGGTTGTGCATTTGGAAGTTCTCAGTTTCAGATCAGATCAATCACTCGGTCATGTCCGATTCTTTGCAACCCCATGAATCACAGCACGCCAGGCCTCCCTGTCCATCACCAACTCCCGGAGTTCACTCAGACTCACGGCCATCGAGTCAGTGATGCCATCCAGCCATTCATCCTCTGTCGTCCCCTCCTCCTCCTGCCTCCAATCCCTCCCAGCATCACAGTCTTTTCCAATGAGTCAACTCTTCACATGAGGTGGCCAAAGGACTGGAGTTTCAGCTTTAGCATCATTCCTTCCAAAGAAATCCCAGGCCTGATCTCCTTCAGAATGGACTGGTTGGATCTCCTTGCAGTCCAAGGGACTCTCAAGAGTCTTCTCCAACACCACAGTTCAAAAGCATCAATTCTTCAGTGGTCAGCCTTCTTCACAGTCCAACTCTCACATCCATACATGACCACAGGAAAAACCGTAACCTTGACTAGATGAACCTTGGCTGGCAAAGTAATGTCTCTGCTTTTGAATATGCTATCTAGGTTGGTCATAACTTTCCTTCCAAGGAGTAAGCGTCTTTTAATTTCATGGCTGCAGTCACCATCTGCACTGATTTTGGAGCCCAGAAAAATTAAGTCTGACACTGTTTCCACTGTTTCCCCATCTATTTCCCATGAAGTGGTGGGACCGGATGCCATGATCTTCGTTTTCTGAGTGTTGAGCTTTAAGCCAACTCTTTCACTCTCCTCTTTCACTTTTATCAAGAGGCTTTTAAGTTCCTCTTCACTTTCTGCCATAAGGGTGGTGTCATCTGCATATCTGAGGTTATTGCTATTTCTCCCGGCAATCTTGATTCCAGCTTGTGTTTCTTCCAGTCCAGCGTTTCTCATGATGTACTCTGCATATAAATTAAATAAACAGGGTGACAATATACAGCCTTGACGAACTCCTTTTCCTATTTGGAACCAGTCTGTTGTTCCATGTCCAGTTCTAACTGTTGCTTCCTGACCTACATACAAATTTCTCAAGAGGCGGGTCAGGTGGTCTGGTATTCCCATCTCTTTCAGAATTTTCCACAGTTTATTGTGATCCACACAGTCAAAGGCTTTGGCATAGTCAATACAGCAGAAATAGATGTTTTTCTGGAACTCTCTTGCTTTTTCCATGATCCAGTGGATGTTGGCAATTTGATCTCCGGTTCCTCTGCCTTTTCTAAAACCAGCTTGAACAGCAGGAAGTTCACGGTTCACATATTGCTGAAGCCTGGCTTGGAGAATTTTGAGCATTACTTTACTAGCGTGTGAGATGAGTGCAATTGTGCGGTAGTTTGAGCATTCTTTGGCATTGCCTTTCTTTGGGATTGGAATGAAAACTGACCTTTTCCTGTCCTGTGGCCACTGCTGGGTTTTCCAAATTTGCTGGCGTATTGAGTGTAGCACTTTCACAGCATCATCTTTCAGGATTTGGAATAGTTCAACTGGAATTCCATCACCTCCACTAGCTTTGTTCGTAGTGATGCTTTCTAAGGTCCACTTGACTTCACATTCCAGGATGTCTGGCTCTAGGTCAGTGATCAGACCATCATGATTATCTGGGTTGTGAAGATCTTTTTTGTACAGTTCTTCTGTGTATTCTTGCCATCTCTTCTTAATATCTTCTGCTTCTGTTACCCAACCAGAAATGCTGAAGAAGCTGAAGTTGAACGGTTCTATGAAGACCTACAAGACCTTTTAGAACTAACACCCAAAAAAGATGTCCTTTTCATTATAGGGGACTGGAATGCAAAAGTAGGAAGTCAAGAAACACCTGGAGTAACAGGCAAATTTGGCCTTGGAATACGGAAGGAAGCAGGGCAAAGACTAATAGAGTTTTTCCAAGAAAATGCACTGGTCATAACAAACACCCTCTTCCAACAACACAAGAGAAGACTCTATACATGGACATCACCAGATGGTCAACACCGAAATCAGATTGATTATATTCTTTGCAGTCAAAGATGGAGAAGTTCTATACAGTCAGCAAAAACAAGACCAGGAGCTGACTGTGGCTCAGACCATGAACTCCTTATTGCCAAATTCAGACTTAAAATGAAGAAAGTAGGGAAAACCACTAGACCATTCAGGTATGACCTAAATCAAATCCCTTATGATTATACAGTGGAAGTGAGAAATAGATTTAAGGGCCTAGATTTGATAGATAAGAGTTCCTGATGAACTATGGAATGAGGTTCGTGACATTGTACAGGAGACAGGGATCAAGACCACTCCCATAGAAAAGAAATGCAAAAAAGCAAAATGGCTGTCTGGGGAGGCCTTAGAAATAGCTGTGAAAAGAAGAGAATTGAAAAGCAAAGGAGAAAAGTTCTCAGTTTATGTACTGCTGAATCTTAGCTTGAAGGATTTTGAGTGTAATCTTGCTAGCGTGGGAAATGAATGCAATTGTATGGTAATTTGAACATTCTTTGGGATTTCCTTTCTTTGGGATTGGAATGAAAACTGACTTTTTCCAGTCCTGGGGTCACTGATGAGTTTTATAAACTTCCAAATTTGCTGGCATAATGAATGCAGCACGTTAACATCATCATCCTTTAAGATTTGAAATAGCTGAGCTGGAATTCTATCACCTCCACTAATTTGTTCACAGGTGTGCTTCACTTCACACTCCAGGATGTGTTTCTCTAGGTGAGTGACCACACTATTGTAGTTATCTGGGTCATTAAGAACTTTTTTTGTGTAATTATTTTGTGTGTTCTTGCCACTTTTTCTTAATTACTTTTGCTTCTGTTAGGTCCTTATCATTTTTGCCTTTATTGTGCCTATCTGAAATGTTCCCTTTATATGTCCAGTTTTCTTAGAGATCTAATAAGATGCTAATCCAAGTAAATTTGGAAATGAATGGAGTTTGTAAGGACTAATGGAGAAAGGAACTGTACATAAGTGTCATCCTCTAGTTGATAAGTTTGTTTTCCAGGGAACATGACTCTACACTCGGTAAATTTGGGCCCCCATAGTGTCTTTTTTGACAAAGTGCAGCATTAAAAGGAAGAATAAAAGGATTAACTGTACAGGGGAGAGATCTAAAAAGTACTATCTCAAGCCAGATGATCAAGTTTAAGATCAACAGCAATTAGTTATGTTGACTATGTACTCAACATGTGGTGATGAGAATTACCATTTACTCCTTTGCTCTTGGAGAAGGAAATGGCAACCTGCTCCAGCATTCTTGCCTAGGGAATCCTGTGGACTGAGGAGCCTGGTGGACTGCCGTCTATGGGGTCGCAGAGTTGGACACGACTGAAGCGACTTAGCATGCATGCATACACTGGGCTTCCCTCATGGCTCAGCTGGTAAAGAATCCTCCTACAATGCGGGGGACCTGGGTTCAATCCCTGGGTTGGGAAAATCCCCTGGAGAAGAGAAAGGCTACCCACTCCAGTATTCTGGCCTGGAGAATTCCGTGGACTGTAAAGTCCATGGGGTCACAAAGAGTTGGACATGCCTGGGCAAAGAAAAAGAAAAGAAAGAATGCATTGAAACAGGAAATGGCAACCCACTCCAGTGTTTTTGCCTGGAGAATCCCAGGGACAGAGGAGCCTGGTGGGCTGCCTTCTGTGGGGTCGCACAGAGTCGGACACAACTGAGGTGACTTAGCATCAGCAGCAGCCTATGCTCTTCCTTCCCTTAGTCTAATCATCAGAAAAGCTTTAGACTTATCCTAATTCAGGGACATTCGAAAATATCTTTGACCAGTAATTCTCAAAACTGCCAAGATCATCAAAAACAAGGAAAGTGTAAGAGACACACATAATCAAGAGGAATTCAAGGAGACGTGATAAATAAATATAATATGGTATACTAGAAAGGATACAGGGGCAAAAAAAAAAAAAAGGATATTATAAAAAAAGAAAATCTGAATAAAGCATGCACTTCAGTTGTAATACTGGGTCAACCTCCAGAGCCTGCCAAGTGAAATCTGAAGTTGACCTCCAGAGGGTAAAGAGAGATGGAAGAGAGGCAGCCTTTTCAGACCCGTAGGTCAGTTCTTAATTACCTCCTTCAAACATGTCAAAAGTTTCGTAGTAATAAACATGTGAATAATAGTGGAAATTGGTTATAGTTCATAGTGGACTTCCTGTACTCTCTTCTGCATAACTTCGTAAATCTAAAACTCTTAAAAAAATTATAATAACCTAATTTAAAATAAAAGAAAGAATTGCCAGGAAATTTGATGATGACCTATGTTCTATATGATATTAAAATCTATGAAAAATTTCCTATTATTAAAATTGTTTCATTTGCTTATTAACAAAACAATTAAAATGAGAAATTCTAAATTAAGTTATGTTCAGCAATATAGAATATTAAAAAGGAATTCTCTAAAGTCATTGGCAAAAGGAAGCACTCAGTTATATTTAGTGCTGCAGCCACCTAGTAGACATATGAGAAGAACTAAAAACAGATAACTCATATCTCTTGTGCAGGATAAATTTCCAAATGGATAAAATACTTATTATACAAATGGAACTATATAGGATTCAAAAATATATACACATTAACTTATGAGCTTTGTGTGTGGAAAGTCTTTCTAGTTCTCAAACCTCAGCTTTGTTAAATATATGATAAATCAATTTTCTGTCTACATAAAATTAAAAAGCATGTACATTGCAAATAAAACAATCTGTATATAAACAGAACACAACAAAAAAGGATAATAATGCTTACAATTTAATTTAAAGCTCTCTAATGTATAAAAGATATTTGGAAATTGATAAGACAAAAGCCTACTTAATAGAAAAATTGGAAAAAATATAGAGTTCACAAAACAGTGAACACAAACAACTTTTAACTATATTTAAATATCCTTAGACTCTTTCCTTAAAAATAGAGAAATGTAAATTAAAAGAATACTGAGAACAGTTTCCACATCAGATTTACAAATATCTAAGAATTGATTTTGTTAGTGAAATTATGGCAAAATAAGCATTCTTTTGTATTGCTATGAAGAAAGTAAATGTGTTTAGACCACATATGGAGCAACTTATCAATATCTATCACATTTACAAATGCATAAGCTCTATTGACCCAGCCAACTTCACTTCTGAGAATTTGTGATAAGATTCATTCACCTAGATGGGAAGTGTTTTTACAAAGGTATTCATCACACTCTTGTCTGTAAGAGAAAAACATTTTTGAAAAAAAATTCATTAATAGCAAATCAATTAAATGGGTTTTGTTGCATCTGTGTAATGGAATATTATACAAACATAATAAGTAGCTATCTCTATACTAATATGAAATGAGTAAGTATTCTTGATGGATTAGTGACAAAAGAGTACACATTAACAATTTTGTCATGTTAGGAGTATATTGTCATATGTAATTCTCCAGGCAAGAATACTGGAGTGGGTAGCGATTCCCTTTTCAAGATGATCTTCCTGACTCAAGGACCGAACCTGGGTCACATATTTTGCAGGCAGATGCCTTACTGCTGAGCCAGGAGGGAAGCATCATATTTTCATATGTAGACGTAAAACAACTTTGCAGGATATAAAGAAGGAATAAGAGTGGTCACCTAAGGTAAAATTAATTAATATTATTCATTAATAAATATATATATAAATGAGAGGTGACATATGTTTAAGCCCTTTATATATATATAAATATATAAATTGTAGATATATATTAAATATATATTTAAATATAGAGAGACAGATAGATATATATACACTATTGTTTTTTTGAACAATGTATGTCTTTATTTAAAAAAAAGTAAAATTATTTGACTTGTTTTTGTATTTTTACAGACTTCATGATCAAAACATTAAAACAGTGATGTATTTAAGCACAATCCGTATCTTATCAAAAGAAAGCATAATGAATCAATGGTGAAATCACCAATATTATCAATATAACAAGGTAGGATTATATATTTAGGAACAATTTTATTTTTTTAATATATAAGATTTTCCAATGGAACTCATCATAGAATCAGAGTTAAGGTTGAGTTGTTGTTCTTGAGGTGAAAAGGTGGTATTACAAAAATAGCCCTACTGATATCCTATTAAATAAATAAAAACCTTACATTTTAATTTGGGATACCTTTTTTTTTTTTAGTTAAGAATGAGTCTTTGCTTCTTCCCCCAGCCCCAGAACCACTTGCTGGTACTAAATGAAACATGTTTTATGATTGAAGAAAATTTTCACAGGATAAACAAGGTAATGTTTGCAATATAATTAGTTTAGAATTCTTTGGCCAAAATTATACTGAATTTAAATACCAATTTTTAAATGTGAGTTTTTTGCTTAAACTTCCCCCATGTTCTAATTGAGTGATTTTGCCAAGCAATTTTTATTTCAACCATTTTTAGTGGGATGTGTCAAAGATAAGATGATTTTATGTGTATACAAGCACTCTGTGAATTTTAAGACACTAGATAACTATGTTATTATTAGAACAAAGCTCATTTGCTAAATTATATGTGAGGGTTCTAAAAACAATTGTCAACTCTCTAAAAAGAAGTCACCTTTTGTTAATCAAAACAGGAATTAGTAACTCCTTTAGCCTGGATTAGTTGCTTTCTCTTGATGCTGCTGATATGCTTGAGGAATAGTCACATAAAAGATGACAAAGAATGTGGGAGGATTAATGAGAGTTGAAGGCAGGACCATAGAAGAAGGAAATAAAAATTACAATTAAAAACCAAGAGAGAAGGGAACAAGCCATATGGTGACAAGAATCTATACTTTTGTTGTTTCAGATATAGTTTACCCCTGTAAATTTCCAACTGAGAAAATTATGTTTTAAAAAAATCACTTAAATATCTGTTTATTGTAGTTACATTAAATCATCATAGTTAGTAACTACCAAATTTGGAAGAAAAATGTGAAAATGAACTCTAAACCTTTTTATTAGATATTTAGATGGACTGCTGTTAAAAATACTAATTTTTATATGTTTATTAGTACCCCAGTTTATATTTCTATGTTAATGAGTTAGATTTAGCTACATTTTCTGATAGCCCTGTCTTCCAAGATTATAAAATGATAGTTCATGCTGGTGTGATATCTGTGTATAATTATTTTATAGTTTCTTTTGTGCTAAATGCATTGATCCAAATTTGTGGTTGCTGATATCATGCTGCTGCCGTGTCACTTCAGTCGTGTCTGACTCTGTGTGACCCCATAGATTACAGCCCGCCAGGTTCCCCCATCCCTGGGGTTCTCCAGGCAAGAACACTGGAGTGGGTTTGCCATTTCCTTCTCCAATGCAGGAAAGTGAAAAGGGAAAGTGAAGTTGCTCAGTCATGTCTGACTCTTAGCAACCCCATGGAATGCAGCCTACCAGGCTCCTCTGTCCATGGGATTTTCCAGGCAAGAATACTGGAGTGGGTCACAGTTGGCTTCTCTGGATATCTTGCTACTCTTGTACATTTTATATGCCAAGATGGGTGTGTTTTCTACCTTCAGAATTCAGTTTCTTTGAAACTTTGTCCTAGACTCTGACTCTCTTCTTAGGGGTTACACATTTCAGAGCATGAATAAAGAGATTCCGACTACCTAATATCGAAGTTTTTCTAGGAGAGATAAGACTTACAGGGTTTGGAATTACAATGATAAATTCTTATGTATACACATGATGTTATCACACCGCAGACAAAAGAGAGCTAGAGTTGATAAAACAGTGCTTCTCTGTTGATTCACAGCTTTTTCACTAGGGTTTGGATTTAATCCAAATTGATCTTTGCATACTTTTCATCAACTCAACTAGACAAGCGCATAGTAAGCAGAGAGAAGCAAAGAAATACTGAAGATGAGAGGGTTTTACATGTCTGGCCTAAGCTTGGGCGATATCACTCATAATCACAACAGATGGTATCACTTTCTCTGAAGTCCTGTCTGCTGATGTTATAAATGACTAAAAATTAGGATTTTTAGGGAAAGTGCTGACAAAGACCATAGAAGATTGTTTTACAGGTGGCAATTTTTTTTTTTTTCCCACTACAGGTAACTATGCAGGCTATGTGCTAGGTCACTTCAGTCGTGTCCAACTCTTTGTGACCCTTTGGACTGTAGTAAAGGCATGGTATTTTCTCTGCATTATAATTATGTGACATTGCTTACAATCCAATATCCAAGAACATTTCAGACATGAGAAACAGCAGGAAGTAAGCATGCAGAAAATTATGGAAGATTACCAATTCCGCAAGATGTAGAATCACTGATTTTTTTTTCCTTCTCTACCCAATAAAACATGACATCTTATATACCTTTCAAAAACAGAAAAAAAAAAATCAAGAAAGGATTCTAAATTGGAATTCAGAAAGGAAAAACTCAACTGGCCTAGGAAATCTTTCCAGCAGCCATTCACAGGGGTCTGCTACTTTCTGGCTTTGAAAGCTAATTAGCATGAAAGGAAGACAGCTGCTGTGATTCAGCAGACTGGAAGAACGCTCCTCCTTGGTCTCGTGTCATGTTTGGAAGGTGTCTCAGGGACTTCTGACCATTGCCAGTTGTCAGATGTCAACCATACTCATAATTATGAAAAGCGAAAGTGCAAGTCGCTCAGTCCTGTCTGACTCTTTGCAACCCAAGCCAGATAATGGATTCCGATCAAGGTGAGCATACTGGGGTGAATAACCTTTCCCTTCTCCAGAGGATCTTCTCAACCCAGGAATCGAACCCATGACTCCCACATTATAGGCGGACTCTTTACCAGCTGAGCCACAAGGGAAGCCTAAGAATACTGGAGTGTGTAGCTTATCCCTTCTCCAGGCGATCTTCCTGACCCAGGAATCAAACTGGGGTCTCCTGCATTGCAGGCAGATTCTTTACCAACTGAGCTATGAGGAAAGCCCTCTCATAATGATCAGATCAGATCAGATCAGTCACTCAGTCGTGTCCGACTCTTTGCGACCCCATAAATCGCAGCACGCCAGGCCTCCCTGTCCATCACCAACTCCCGGAGTTCACTCAGACTCACGTCCATCGAGTCAGTGATGCCATCCAGCCATCTCATCCTCTGGCGTCCCCTTCTCCTCCTGCCCCCAAATCCCTCCCAGCATCACAGACTTTTCCAATGAGTCAACTCTTCGCATGAGGTGGCCAAAGGACTGGAGTTTCAGCTTTAGCATCATTCCTTCCAAAGAAATCCCAGGGCTGATCTCCTTCAGAATGGACTGGTTGGATCTCCTTGCAGTCCAAGGGACTCTCAAGAGTCTTCTCCAACACCACAGTTCAAAAGCATCAATTCTTCGGTGCTCAGCCTTCTTCACAGTCCAACTCTCACATCCATACATGACCACAGGAATTCAAAGAGAATTTATGGGTCATAATGATATGAATATTTGTTATTAATATAAAATAATAATGAAGAAACCAAGTACCAGAGAAGATGAACGGCGCACTTCATATAATGTTACACCCCAACATATTATATGTAATAAGTACATAGCTAAGCATGCTTAGAACTCAGATTTTTTAATTTCTACTTAGGAATTTTTTAAACTCTGTCTTTATTTCTATTATAAAAGCAGTTGTTAGTACTGATAGTAATGATTGTTAGTATTTTATGGATAAAAACTAATCCCTGAATTTGGCAAACTCTTTAATATACCTTATCTTATCAGCACACCTCTGAGAATTTAATGATTAGCTGTTTTTAACTAAAATCCCAATGATGATGATGAAGAAACTGAAGGAATTTATATACATGCTATATATATATGTGTGTGTGTATGTATATATATATATATATGTACATATATGTCACTTTATTTCAGAGAAGGCGATGGCACCCCACTCCAGTACTCTTGCCTGGAAAATCCCATGGACGGAGGAGCCTGGTAGGCTGCAGTCCATGGGGTTGTGAAGAGTCGGACATGACTTAGCGACTTCACTTTCATTTTTCACTTTCATGCGTTGGAGAAGGAAATGGCAACCCACTCCAGTGTTCTTGCCTGGAGAATCCCAGGGACGGGGAGCCTGGTGGGCTGCCGTCTATGGGGTCGCACAGAGTCGAACATGACTGAAGTGACTTAATAGTAGTAGTAGTATGTCACTTTACGTGAGCGATATTATGTACAAAACTTTATAAAACTTTATTCCATTACCATGATTGTTCTGAGTTTCAGTTTTTGTTTTAGTCCTTAGTCATCCAGGAAGCAAGTTTCAGAGGAAAAAAAGTAACTTATCCAAGTCACATACCAAGTAAGTGATGAAGCTGAATTTGAATCCACCTTATTGTTAACTTTTCGTCTGAGTAAGCAAATTATTTGTCCAAGTTTAAGCAATAAGCATTAGAATGAAGTTTCAAATATAGCATTTCAGATTCTTTATCACTTGAATTTTTCATAGCATTGCACTTTAGACCTTTCCCAGACATTCCTCAGCACATTCTTTATGAGGAGAAATTATTTTTCACTTTCTAAACCCTTGCCGTTCTGAATGAAGTATACTTATTGCCAGTAGAGATATTTGTGTTGAGTCTCGGTAAAGGGAATTTAGCAACATTAATCAGATTGAGTGTCTACCCAATATAACACTCATATCTCCTTTCAGGATTTCTATTGTTTAATTATGATCTTCCATTATGTCTATTCTCATGTATATTAAATGATTATAGATAGGCTATCTATTTATCTATCATCTGTTTAACTACTTAGCTACCTACTTATTTACCATTGATTTAACTCTATTGAATTGACATGGGATAAAAGCATAAATATATCTGTATTTCCTCTGTCCTTATGTCATGAAGAAATACTTATATATTATCTTCTGTAGCATATGGTTATTTCTCCAAAGATTAATGATCAGACTTATCATGTGGAATAAATTGTAATTTTTTCTGAAAAAGACAGTATGCATAGTAACAGTATAATGAATGAAAAGTTATTAAGAAATGAAATTTAAGAGACATCATAGAAAATTCCATCAAAATATTTCTCCAATGAGCATCCATAAAAAAATGATCGGGTAAAGGCAGCCCAAGATGTGGAAAGAAATATAGTTTTGTAATTCAAGAAGGATTTTTAAAATACCTGCATTGTGATTTAAAAATCAGCTACATAAGCACAAGATGGGACTGGCAGACATAAAATAACTTCATGTGAAAAAATTGAGAAAAGTACCAATGAAGGATGACCTCAAAGAGTTAAAAATCTACTGGGAGTGATACTCCTAAACACAATACATAATAGCCTACTGAACGTAGCTTCTTTCTTTGAAGCAAGAAAATGAGATCAAACCAGTCAATCTTAAAGGAAATCAACCTGAATACTCATTGAAAGAACTGATACTGAAGCTGAAACTTCAATTCTTTCGCCGTTTGATGTGAAGAGCTGAATAATTAGAAAAGATCCTAATATTGGGAAAGATCCTAGAAGATGAGATGGTTAGATGATATCATCCACTCAGTGGACATGAGTTTCAGCGAACTCCAGCAGACAGTGAAAGACAGGAAAGCCTGTTGTGCTGCAGTCCGTGAGGTCACAAAGAGCTGGACATGACATCGGGATTGAACAACAAGAAAATGAAAAATTCAGGAATGCTACCTGGAAGACTATTGTAAAGCTGCTATAGATAATAATGCAATGAATACTTGTGAAAGATTATAATATCCCTGCTGCTATGCTATGGTCATTGCATGCATTACTTTATTTAATCATTTGAATTATCAAATGAAGTAAATTATTCAAGTCCCAAACTTAATCCAAAGTTCTTACAGGTGAATTAATTTGCTCCAAGGTATAAAAGATAAAGATCAGAATCAAAACTTATCTAACCCAAATGCCCTTTTCTTAATAGAAACTCTCAGTGGCTCCCCCTGCCATCCAGTGACTACGTGGTGCCTATTAAATCATCCTGCCCCATACCTTGATATGTGATGCTTATTCCTGTCTGACATAATATAAAACTGAACTAGTTGTGGTTGATGAATACACAGCCCTTTAAAATACAACTAAATTTATTATAGCTTTCATCATTATAAACCAAGAATATCAAAAGTAAAGCCACATTTAAAAAGATCTCTAATAGTCATGTTTTTCTTTCCCTTGTCTAACATATATATCCACTCTGTACTCTGGTCTTCCTTTGGACAGTAGTCTTCCAACGAATCCTGGACATATGGTTTCATGAAACCGACACACATACCCGCTTCCTTGTACATAGAGGGTGGACCGTGATCCAGGCCTAACACTTGCATCCCATCACCTAAGCCATGGCCATTTGTTTGATAGTTATGACAATTTGATCCAATAAGACTCACTCAGATTTTATGGAAAAAGAAGCTCTTTTTCCTCGTAGGTGGCTAATCTAGGGATTATAAGCTAAGAGAGTATGGTGACGGTAGACCAGCGAAAAAAACCTGCCTGAGAGCAATTCAGTGTGAGTGTGCCAGATTTAGAAAAAAACAAACAAGCAAAAAATAAAAACAAAAATAAATATAGTATGTCCCGTGAGATACATAAAGCACATAAATACTCAAAATTGTGTATTGTTTATCTGAAGTTCACATTTGTTTGAATTTTATTTTGACAACTCTATATGCAAGGAAAATAGAGGCAAGCATTGGGAGAGATAATCCAGTGCTATCATCTGAGGTTATTCATCTAACATAATTAGGAATCAGCTGAATCTTGGGCCTTTAAATTACATGAGTCAAGTAATCATCTCTGTTGTGTGTGCTAAGTCACTCCCATCGTGTCTGACTCTATGTGACCCTCAGGACATGTAGTCCACCAGACTCCTCTGTCCATGGGATTCTCCAGGCAAGAATACTGGAGTGGTTGCCATGCCCTCCTCCAGGGGATCTTCCTGACCCAGGGATCGGACCGGCTTCTCTCATGTCTTTTGCATTGGGAGGCAGGTTCTTAACAGCTAGCGCCACCTTACGTACGTGAAGAAATAATTTCGGTTAGTGGCAAAAAGGATTCTTGCCTAAGAAGGCATTCCAAAAAATAAAAAATAAATGAAGAGAATCCTGCTTAAAATATGTTTGCACTACTATCATAAATAGAAGACATAAGAGCTTATATTAGTGTGTTTGTGGGAACAGAAAACAAAGTGGAATTACATGACACTTTGGATTTGCAAAAGTAGTATCTGAGATCTCATCTAACTCTAAAATCATTTTATATTATGACTGAATCAGAATGCAAAGGTCAAGTTAATTTCTCCTAAAGAAGGATTAAGCAGCCTACGAAGAAGCGATTTTGTCCTTGTATAAAAGTCAAAAGGCGTTCAAACCTAGTAAGTTCAAACCTTCTCCTGTCTTCTAGAGAAGACAGAGAAAAATGATTAACCCCAATAATCAAAGAAAATGCAGAGAGAAAAATATTCTAAGAAAATGCATGCAAAAGGTAATGATGAAGTGCTTTCTAACCAGTGTTCACAATACCATCTCCTTTTTCTGAATGCTCTGCCGCTTGTCCATGCCGTTATTTACCACTCATTACTGATCTCCCCGCAATACTGTCTCTCACATTATGAGACAGATTCATTTTTTATCAGACTGCAGTCTCTGTAAGGATAGGATCAAAATGAAGCTTTGGGTGTAGTGAGCGTGCTCATTATATTGATAGGAATGACAGTTTCATGGCTGAAGACATATGTCAAAATTGATCAGATTGTACAGTTTAAATATGTGAAGTTTATTATACTTAAATTACACATGGAAACATAAAAAAAAAAGGGGGGGGGACTTGGGTGAAGGTTGCTTAGCCAATAAATAGTCAGAGACAAGGTGTAATACAGCCTGTGCTCCAAAACAGGGCTACCTCAAGGACTGGGTGGCGGAGCCTTTAGATAATAGTGATTCTTATCCTGAGGTAAATGCAAGCTTCCTGTTTCTAAAGATCTCTTTTTCAGTTGATTCATGGATTGATGCATAGTGAAGATAAGTGGGGCTAGTCTCAATTCTTGTGGCTTTCTGATATCTAGAGGTAAAACAGATGAAAATGGTGAAATAAAGAAAACTGAGTGGAGTAGCTAATGAGGTAAGAGAAAAAACACCAAGTGTAGAGTTTTGAAGCCACGAGGAAAAAAACTGTTTTATGAAATAGAACGTGGACACTGTCAACGCTGTTGACAGATCAACTAAGCTGCCAGAGTTGGAACGCATTGCTGGCGTACTGTGTCCTGAATTGTTGTTCAGTTGCTGAGTCGTGTCCGACTCTTTGTGATCCCATGGACTGCAGCTCACCCAGGCTCTTCCGTCCTCCACTCTTGCCTGGAGTTTTCTCAGAGTCATAGCCACTGAGTTGGTAATGCTATCTAACCATCTCATCCTCTGCTGTCCCCTTCTCCTTTTGCCTTCAGTCTTTTCCAGCATCAGGGTCTTTTCCAATGAGTTGGCTCTTGGCATCAGGTGGCCAAAGTATAGGGGCATCAGCTTCAGCATCAGTCCTTCCAATGAATATTCAGAGTTGATTTCCTTTCAGATTGACTGGTTTGATCTTGCAGTCCAAGGGACTCTCAAGAGTATCCTTAATATGTAACAACAATATTGATTCTAAATTTCACCTGCTGGTGAAGACAAGATAATACAGTCTATTGCCAGTCTTGGTTATGATTGGCTCAGTGATTAGATGGAGC
This sequence comes from Bos javanicus, assembly GCF_032452875.1. NCBI lineage: Eukaryota > Metazoa > Chordata > Mammalia > Artiodactyla > Bovidae > Bos > Bos javanicus. The sequence goes on from NC_083877.1 coordinate 97,310,944, forward strand.
TTGCAGCCAACACCCTAGATGTTGAGAAGGACTCGGGCAGGGGAAAGCTCTTAGGCGCAGCCATGTATTCAGTGTCCCCAAACTCCTGACATAGTGTCATTGGCAAAGCTAGAACCGGATAAATATTTGTTGTTTGATTGCCACATCAATAGAACCAAGATATTTGCATATGATAATAGGGTTGAATATTTCATATGACTCATCTGGAAGAATGAAGGATAAAAGATATGATTAAAGTCTATGAGATTTTGAAGGGTCTGAATTGAGTGAATGTAAATGTCCTCATTAAATGCTTGATTATCAGTACATTGAGGATCTCTTTAAACTTGAAAGATACAGTTGTGAATAAATTAAGGTAATAAGACTAATGATAAACAGTTAATGCATTTTGGGATTTAAAGTGTCAGGATGTGTTGGACATGCAGGTAAGCTGGAGAAGAGATGAGAAAAATTGATAAATGATAAATTCAGAGTGGAAATTTCCTATAATTTAATTCCATAAACATTTGGAAACAATCCTATACCCATTTGTGGCTGCCATTGTTTACTAAAACAATATGCTCTTTAAACTCCTTCTCATCCTCCTTGAGATTTGAATTGACAGATGTGCGGTCATTTCTCGCAGTTTCCATGAAGAACAACTGTTTAGAATGAGGACACAGCTACTCGAGGATCTTGTAACAAAGAATGCTTTTCCTCTGTTTGGGAAGACAGTCGTTAGAATCAAGGACACAGTTTTGGAGTGTACTGGGCATTCCAATTCACCCGAACCAGACTTGGAAATAATTAAGGGATGCTGCAGCCAAAAAGCTTTTGCCCACAAAGGTAAGAGTGTAGATTTTTCCTTATGGTTGAATGGCTTGAATTACACAGGTAAAAGCATCTTGGATTAAGAGGGAAAGGAGATTGTTTCTATTGAAGACCCTAACTTTGCATAAAATTTGTACTATCAAAATGTATGCCCCATAAAATTCAGTTAATTTTGAGATTGTACTAACCATATCTAACTTATTGGTCACAGTGTGTTACTAAGTTGATGGTTTTCTTTAATAAAAATGATTTAGCTATATATTATTTATTTGCAGTCAAGAACATTAGTTTTGTATTTTTGTTCCATATTTTATTTGGTTAAAAATAAATTCAAAAATTTACCTCCTAAATTACTAAAGAATAATAGGAATCAGTTACAAAATAACTTCAATAGTGATTTATGTATGCATAATATATAGATATTTCAGCACAGGTGACTATATCTTTTGTTGGTGTTTAATATGAAATATGAAACTGAAGAATACTTAAATAGGTTGTAAGCCATGCCTATATGATTAATGACTATCTCTATTGATAAAAGCATTTTATGTCAAAATTGTTTCATCCAAATCTACTTTTGGAGTCCAGGTACTTTTTAAAAAAAAAATATTAAAATGTGAAAACTTCAGTTAGATCTTAATTCTAACCAAATTTTTTCTAGGATTGTCATTCTGAAATAATACATATGAATAACTTCTATTGACTTAAAAATAAATCTACCTACAGAAATAGGTTCTTGCAAAGAGTGTCAATTGCTAGTACCTGGCAGGGCAGCCAATGTTTTCCTCTTTCTGGCGTGTCAATGTGCCAGCACCCCCTGGTGGGCATTGTTCAAAATAAAATTTAATTCTACTGATAAGAAAGGTTAAAGGTGTTCACTCTTATTAAGCGTATTGTGTTGGAATGCATTTGCACAATGTAGATAACTCTGCATTCCTGATCAAATATTGTCGAAAGGACATTATGCAGTTACAGATACCTTAGGGTGCCACAAGCTACCATTGCCTGAAACATCTGCGTATTTAAAAAGTTTACATATGCATCTTTTTATTTACGTATGTGTGTGTGCATGTATGTGTATAAAGCAATGTGGGTTATTCATCGTTTATATTTGTTTGGCAAACGTTTTTATTTGTTTCTGCTATGTATAGTTGCAATTGTGAATAGGATCCTGACTCCTGACTGGGGATATTGTACTGTAGGGGGAAAAAAAAAAAAAAGACAACACAGATTTCTACATGAGACTAATTTTATTTGAACTCTAATCATCCTAATTACTGGCATGCTGATCCAGAGCAAATTACTTAGCCTTTCAGAACCTAATTTTCATCATCTGTAAAATGAGGGTAAAAATACACACCAATACGATAAAGTAGAAATGGTAAAGCCTCTTCCAAAATTTTTATGCAAGTTTTTGCTGGAATGTTGTGGCATCTGTACTTAACCACACACATCTTTAAAATGCACAAACATGTACATATTTTTATCATTTAACATCAAAAGTGATGGGGAAGAAGGTAAGAAATTCTAGGATCACAATGCATTATAGATTGTACTTTGGGCTGAAATAAGCACAAACAACTGGAGATTTGGCTTGGTCAGAACAAAGTGTGCTTTTCTTCTGTATCATCCAAGACTAGTGACATAGGTTAGTTATTTAGAAATTTACAGGAAATGCTTATCAGGAACTCTAAAAATAGCCAAATCAAATGCTAGCTAAATCATTTTATTAATAAAATGATACTAAGCTTGGCAGGGTTTATATAAATGCTTTTCTGTGAAATTGTTGCTAGAGGTGAGAGAAAACCTCTAAAATTCATTCCTAAGATGTTAGTTTATCTCTATATGTACAACTCGTTCTGTAAATGTTGCCTGAATCGAGGTGATTTAAAAGGGTGCAGTGTATTATTATTAAGGAAAATGAGTCAAAAATTAAGAATAGTAGTCAAGTGTCCTGATTGGAAGGTTTTGAAAAGGATTTCTAAATGCTTGAAAAAGTTGAAATGGAAGGATTGTGAGGCACAAAATACTCAGAGTGCAATGGACCAGAGAAGACTCATGAAACAAGCTCCGTCTTTGGCAGTTACGCCCTGAAGTGTTGGGAAGCTATCTGGAACTGCTGTTTTGGTGAGTGCACTTTAGAATTTCTTGGTTTCATGCTTTAAAAACAATCTGGTTTACAGTTCATTGAACAAAGTAGATCTTCTCCAACCACAATAGTCTGTGGTAAAGCCTATCAACCAGCGGATTCCAATGCTCATTTTCATTGGTTCTGCCTTCAATTTACCACATGTTGCATGATATATTTACATATCTTTTAATGCTTCTATATTCTCTGTACTGCTCGATGGGAACTTCCTCTCGGCATCAACATTCTTCTGCTTTAAAGCCACATGTTATAGATAACGAGTCAGATTTTTCAATAAAAGTGCAATTGTTCTAAAGGAAGATTTTCGCTAAACATTTGTGGCCATCAGAACCTCCTAGGATGGTGTGAAAATTATAGATTACATAAATGTATTCCAGGGAAGTGAAACATAATTTTCTTTTGCAAATGCTTGGAAATCTATATTTATAAGACATAGCTAAATTTATTTTTATGGTTATTTAAGTTTATTGAATTCATTTGATTCAGAACAAATTTGCATAAAAAGAACGAGATCACAGAGAACTCAATTCAAACATTGAAAAACACTAGAAGTTATTAAACAAACAAGTAATAGAATTGTAGTGATGGTGTCTTTTCACAACTTTAAGTATCCTTGCTCATCCTTTAAAGTAAGCTAATGGATGGACTTTTTTTTTTTGTTAATTGCTGCATGCCTTAAATAGGAAACAACCAACAGATAACACTTCATCTTTCATTTTCTTATTTTATTTTTGGCTCAGAGAACACTCCTGCCAGAATGAAAAATCACTAAGATGTCAACAATTCTGAACTTGTTTAAATGTAGGTAAATATACCAGTTCCTTGACAAAAAAGTTAAAGACCTGAGGCTTATAAGTTAACAACTGCATTAGTTTACTACTGCTTTGTCACAAGTTACTACAAACTTTGAGGCTTAACATGACAATATTTTATGGTATCATATATTCCCTGGGTCAGAATTCCAGTGGATTTTAATTGAGTCCTCTACTCAGGGTCTCAAAAGCTGAAACCAAGGTGTCAGCCAGCTGAGTGCTTATCTGGAGTCCTGACTGGGGAGATATATGTTTCCTTGTGTTGTTGGCAGAATTCATTTCCTTGTGGTAGGAGACCAGGGTCCCCACTGCCTTGCTGGCTATCGGCCAGGGTCACTTTTATTAATAGCTGCTTGCAGACTGCCTGGTGGCCTCCTGTCTCTCAGCAACAGATCATTTTCTTCATGTCAGGTCCTTCTTGCACTTCAAATCTCCCTGATTCCCTTTTGCTACCAGCCAGAGAAAACTACTTTTAAAGGGCTCGTGCGATTATATCAGCCCCACCCAAACATTATCTGTACTTTATAGTCAATTTATTTGGGATTTGGTACTAGAGAAGACTCTTTGAGAGTCCCTTGGAGGTCAAGGAAGTCCATCCTAAAGGAAATCAACCCTGAATGTTCATTGGAAGGACTGTTGCTGAAGTTGAAGCTCCAATACTTTGGCTACATGATTATGATGACATGGAAAAGACCCTGACGCTGGGAAAGATTGAAGGTAGGAGGAGAAGGGGGTGACGAGAAGGTGAGATGGTTGGATGGCATCACCAACTTATTGGACAAGAATTTGAGCAAACCCTGGGAAATAGTGGAGGACAGAGGAGCCTGGCATAGTGCAGTTCATAGGGTTGCAGAGTCGGACCAGACTTAGTGACTGAATAACATATTTGAGGCTTTAATTACATCTGCAAGATTTCTTGACAACATTACCTAGAGTGGTATTTGATTAAGAATGAAAATCTTGGGATACCATCTTAAACTTCTGTCCACCATAGCAGCTAACACATTGAAGCATTTTTTTCAATATGCAAATAATTGAAAAATATGTCATGAAGTCTGGTCCTAGATTCCTGTTGGCTTCCACAGCTTGTGTTAGAGTCAAAATGAAATAAACAATAATTGAAAAGAACAGGCAAGGACCTCTGTATGATGTTGGATAAATAAATGTTTCTACACAGCAATTCATGAGCCTTTCTGGTCCAGAATCCCTTTCAGGATCTGATGGAAGTTGGAACTTGTACCCCATCTCCCCAAATATGCATATGCATTTCCAGATTTTCTTCAATTTCAAATTTGTTTCTCATCTAAGTGAAAGGGGACAACAATGAAATGCATCAATATCTGTGCATGCATTTGTAAAGTATTATCAAAAGAGTCTAGAAAGAAAGTGGAATTGGAAAAGAGTAGAAAAATAGAGAAGAAATTGGAAGAAAAAAAGTAAAATGGTAAGAAAGTATAAAAGATAGAGGTGTTGGGTAGGTATTTGAGTGGTTTCAGGCCCCAATTCATGACCTAATACCAGAAATTGCATTTTACTAATTCAGTACCTGATAAGATTTAAAGGCAAGTTAAGTGAAAGTGTGTAGTTTGAAAGATTTTATTAACATATTATTTTGTTTACTATAATATAATATAATGAGACGTTTTATACCTGTGTAGCACAGCTTCTCGACATTTCCATGTCTGCGTTGTGAGTTCATTTTCTGTGTGTTCAGCAACCAAAGGAATCATGACTCCTTGGAAAGTACCTTATCCAGGTGGGAAAGACAGCTTATTCATCCGCCAGAACCACAAGATCTAGTTCTCTGTTTATAAAATATTTGGGCTCTTAGGTGCTGAATTTTTTCATTATGACCAAATAAAATTCCACATGAACTGAAAGCAGAGGAATGTGCCGGAGAAATAGATCAGATATCCTCAGTGATAGCCCGTGGCTGCCACTTCCAGCCTCTGTGGAGGAAGATTTGATTTCTTTCTCGCAAGACACAAAATGGCAGCTCCAGGTTGTGTGTTAATGCGTAACAGGGCTATTGTATTTCACTTCTCTGTGACGAATACATGCCTGGTTTGTGGAAAGCTGAAAATTAGATACAGGCATCAGGAAAATGGGGGTGAAAGGGATTTGTTAGGTGTTTGCACTGAGATACTAAAGAACTCCCATTAAGTTACATGTTGTAATAATTAAAACATTGCTTTGAATTAGTTTCAAAACCTAAGCAGATCCAGAGAAACTAGAGAGGGAATTAAGAACTAATTACATTAAAGTACTAAAGATCAATTTCTCACGGGTTGGTAGCTTCACATTATTGTTTCTTTAAAACAGTGAAGACAAATACTATATGGAAATAGCAAAGAATATTTTTGCAAGGCTCTTCATTATTCATCAGTATTAAGAACTTTTGGAATAGAGTTTGAGTTAGCTTATCTTTATTTTAGTAACACACATTGCACTCACTATGAAATTTGCTGCTCTTAATAGCAAAAAAAAAAAAAAAGCCAGAAGATATTTATTTTTTAAAAAAATCAGTTCGGAAGTGCAAGAGACTGGATTTCAAAAAGAATTTTCCACCTCTGAATGGAGACGATATTCATATATGATCGGTAAAACCAAGTCAAATCCAGTCAGCATTATTTTCTTTTTCTTCCTAAAGAGTAACTCTGATGTTTGATTAAAACAACCATGTAGTGATCCCATGCTTCAAAATCAAACTCTCTGTCAATTTCCTTGTCTTTCTTGCTAGTTTTGGAAGCCCCTCCTGATCACCCACATTGGAAAGTGGGTGACTGTGAGGAACAGTAGGTTGGTGCCCATGCAGAAGTCAATATGACCGTTAATACTGCGACAGTGGTTCGTGTAATCCACCATGCTGCGGAATTTCTTCCATCTCGTTGACCTTTCTTCTTCCTCTGAAAAATTGTCTCATATGAGAGCAAGACTAAAGAATATTTTCTAGAAAAAGCCGTACTTATGGCAACCATGAGAATGTACTTTGCCAGCTTCCAACTAGAGGGAGTGTAATGGAACATAGAGTTACAGTTTTTTTGGGGCATGGAATGGAAACTCACTGCCGCATTGAACAGACCCTATGTTTCCTATGGACTGCACCAACCTAATGGATGAGTCTGGCAGGCATGGGAAGGCAAGCTTGTTCCTGGGAAGCATACAATACCTCATATGGCTGACTTTGGCTCAAGAACTCACTGATGGCCTTGAAAGTCCTTCCTTGGTTTGCCAGCTGTCTAGAAGATTTACAGCCTCGCTCCTTCCCAGTCTTCTTCATTTGGGGTTGGACATAGTGGTGTGGCAGCTGTCCCCATGTTCCACAGAACTTTCCCATTTTCTTTCTTGAGGATTTTCCCCTCAGAAAATCATTGCCTATAGAACCTGATCTTGAAGTCTTTCTCAGAGGACATGGACTATCACCATCTGTTATTTAAAGTTTCATGATAATATTATAAGGCACAGAAAAAATAATAGGAATATTTTTAGGAATGTTTACATAATTAAGGATATTTACAAAACTAAACATCTGGACAATAAAAAATGGGTCTACTGATGGGAATAAGACTGAGAAAGTTCAGCTCCCTCTTGGGATCCCAGGTCCCTATTGTGCCCATAGATTTTGAGTGATAAGGGTGTTTCTTTTCCTACTTACTGTACTTTGTTAAGTCAGATCTTTGTGGCTATCTAAACATATACTTTTTGAAATATTTAAAGAAGTATTGAATGTAAAGTTTATATCCGAGTTTACAAGCAGGGCATGGATGATTTGAACTCTATTATATATCTAGTTTAATCCAACTATATTATTTGATGTGACTTTTCTTTTAGCTTATCTCCAGCTTAGCAACCAAATTAAAGGCAACAAAACCAGCTAACAGAAAAGAAAAAGGTGGTCCAGTTTCATAGACTGTAGTGGCACCACTCTCTCGCTTATATATAAGAAAAGATTCAGTATTACTTTTTCGAAGTATGTGGGAAATATGTGTTCTTCTGCTGGGCACTACACACAGTGCTGAACAAGAGAACAAAAAGTTCTCAAACCTATTTTTAAATTAAAGCCTCATTTACAAATGAAATTTTGTCATTATAACTTTCAAAAGCAACTTAACGAACAAATAAGTTCTATTCTATTTTTCTAATGGACAGTTTTGTAATTCAAGTTAACCGTTTGGTGGATTCCCAGGCAAGAATGCTGGAGTGGGTTGCCATTTCCTACTCCAGGGGATCTTCCTAATCCAGGGATCAAACCTGCATCTCCTGCAAGTCTCCTGTATATCAAGCAGATTGTTTACTGCTGGGCCACCGGAGAAGCCTGGATACTTACACTGACTGATATGATGTTGACATATATATATATATAATATATATTGCTTTGTATATAATTTTGTTATGTTGTTTAAAGTACACATATTTAACTATGTTTAAATTTGAATAAAATTTTAGTGAAATTGTGGAATCTATTCATTGGAACTGAGAGATCATACTTTGAAAAAAATCACTAAGCTATTCATTTGTGTGTGTGTGTATATATAAAAATTTATATATCATATATAAGTACAATACACTTTAAAATATTTATAAAATTTATATATATTTTTTATCCCTGAATATAGACAGTTTCTATATAACATATGTATAATATCCCTGATTACTTATTTTCTATGAAAGAAATGTATTGAAAGAGTATGTTCCCAGAAAGAAAAAATATTGCCTAAAAAATGGTAAAAACAAAAATGGGATGAGGCACTGTAATTCAAATCTTCTTTACTTTTGATTAAATTGACACCATATTTATTATATGCATGTATCAAACCGAATTTCAGTAGATCTTTCTTTATCTCTGTGAATTAGCTTGATTTCATCGAATTGTGAAAATCATTTTGAATCCATTTTAGTGCTTTGCAAAGTTGCATATCTTTTTCAGGCTGGGTAATCTTATTTAGGAAAGAGAGACCCCAGAGTGTAAACTTGACTTCCCCAACTGCTTGTTTCTTTAAAATTTTCTTCCATGTTTAATATTTATTTAAATATGAATTTGATGCTCAGCATACACACACATGTGTGGTGTGCATATGTGTGTGATCTTTATTTTTAAAGATCATGATACTGACAATGGTTTTGATCAATGTGTGAATGTAATTGGAAAAATTGTGTATGCAGGAGATATTTGAAAAACTTTTTGTGATTTATTTTTGTCTTTGGTGTGAAATTTCACTCAAAAAAATGAATCCATATTGAGGTCAAAGCTACCTGTAATAGAGAATTCTGCTCTGTTACAACAGAGGACATGCCAAGCTGCAGGAGATACAGAGAGAGTGCTGGTAGATTTGTTCCGTTATTGTTGATCTTAATCCATCATTTAAACTGCAGTAGGATTTATTGGTAGAATTGACAAAACCATACAAAACAATTTTGCTAAAGTATAGCATGGACAGATAGAAATGGCCATTGATTGGAAGGGCAAAAATAACATGATGCTCACGTTTTGTGGAAATGAAAAATGGCTAAAACTTATAATTCTTGAGTGGTTAAACCATGCATCCAGAGAGTGCACAATAAAACGTTACATGCAATGTTGCTGCTGTGTTACTTGGATTCTATTTTTGAGTTTTCTAAGCGTCTTAGTTAATAGTGAGACAGACATCGAAAGCCCAGCTCTTTCCTGGTGCTTTGTGACAGCGATGCTCTGCTTCCTCCACTGTCTAAGTCCTCACATATTACATTCACAACAAGTATGGGGCCTGGAGGGAGGGTTGTAACTATGAAATTTACTATGAAATTTACTTCTTAAACCCCTAGCATATCTTTGGCAAAGGAAAATAAGTTACATTAAATTTCCCCCCAAACCCTCCTCACCTTTGAGAAAAATAATGTCCTTAATTCTACCAAAGCACTAGAAAAGCCAGGACAAGTCCAAGAATCTGCCAACAGGGGAAAACTACCAGGTGTCTAAATGGCAAACGTCCACGGGATACAGTTGAATGAATAAAGATGAATGAGGATGAAGCATTTAGTTTGAAATGAATTCAAGTGAAAATTAAGCCAGACTATGACTGAAATATAATTTAATCTGTTCATTTTGCTCAAGTTAACCCCCACATAGAAAAATATGCACTGAGAAAACAGGAACTTAGTATAATATATATTGTAAAAACATATGGTAAGTTTCCAAAGAGAAAGTGTCAACCTCAAAACCAAGCAAATGTAGTGCTCCCACTGGACACAAATTAAACCTGGGAAGCCTGTTAAGTGCATAGCCAGAAAAAATATGACACATATTATAGGAAATGGGAAAGATAAACCAAATAGAGAAAGATAAAACATAAAGTCGCCAAAACTCACATTTTAGTGATATGGACCCTTTTTTTTTTTTCACAGATAGGTCTTCATACCTATAATCAGAAACTACAAACTAAGGATTAGCAAAAAAAAAAAAAAAAAGAAATCATAGCAAAAAAAAAAAAGACTCCTCTTCATTTTTAATTTCTTTGCCTTTCTTACTCGTAGAAGGGAACAAGCTTATTGATTGGAACATAACTGGAGGTGGGATGGGGTACAAGGAAGACATCCTTCACCGATGGTGTCTATAGGGACACTTTTTCTTTGTTTCTAGTGGCAAGCTGTGAAAGTGAAAGTTGCTCAGTTGCGTCTGACCCTTTGTGACCCCAGGTACTATACAGTCCATGGGATTCTCCAGGCCAGAATACTAGAGTGGGTAGCCTTCCCCTTCTCCAGGGGATCTTCCCAAACCAGGGATAGAACTCAGGTCTTCCTCATTGCAGGTGGATTCTTTACCAGCTGAGCCACAAGGGAAGCCCTAGGGGTAAGTTTTGGGGTTGTTATTTATCTTGAATTTTCTGAGAGTTTCTAATTTCAAATATTCTCTTCTGTGCCTTTTTGAAGTTCAGTACATAGAAAATTCAGCATTTTCTGGTCACTGAGAGTATTTATCTATAGATAACATACGTATGTCTATGTATGTACTATACATGTAACAGGATAAGTAAACGTGTACACACACACAGAGAGACATATATATATATATATATATACACACACACACACACACACACACACACACACACAGACAGAGACACAGATACAGAAAAAGACAGGTATTGGCCCCAAACCCATGGTTTGGAGCCCTAGGACACCTCAGTCTTTTCTCTTAAGGCTTTCAACTGACTGGACAAGTCCCCCGCATCATGAAGAGTAATCTGCTTTACTTGAAGTCTACTGATTTAAATCTTATTAACTTTTAAAAAGCACCTTCATAATATCTAGATTGGTTTTAATCAAATAACTCGGTAACACAGCATGACCAAACTGATCCATAAAAAGTATAAGGATCAGATTTAACATTGTAAATGGGAATAACCAAAGAAATTAAACCATTGTGAACTACTCATCCTACGGCCGAAGAAAGAATAGATGTTAGTAGCAGGAAGAGTTAACGTTTGACAGACATCTATTTGCTCTGCAAATTTGCCAGGCTGTGTCCTCTAGTACTGCTCAGTCGATTCTACATTTGTCACATCTATACTGAAATCATAAAGATTTCAAACATTTTGCATCATGTGTTTTTTTCAAAATCCAAATATTTTGTTACTTTGAGAATTTTTTCATTTTCTAGATCTTTGGATTACTCCTGAAAATTTCTCCATTGGTTAGTATATTAATATAAATACGATAGAAATGCATAGTGGGTTTTTTATACACATCCAGTTCTTTGGGAAAAGGGTTCATTTTAAAAGTTATTCATATTTACCAGCTTGTATATCAATTTTTCTCAAATTAATTTCAAGTATTGTAACTAATATCACAACTGTGTTTTTATATCTTTGAAATGACTTTTAAACTGTAGTTTGATAAAAGATTGAGTTGATTAAATATCTTTTTGAAAAAAATGATTCCATGGTATGTTGTGCTACAATTTAAAATTTCAGTACGTTAGTATTACTGACTCTTTTCCAATCATGTAAAAATCACTTTAGTAACAGAACTGCTTTGAAGCTTGAAATCTCCTATTTGATATAACAGAAATGTAAGATAAAAAAAAATAATCAGAGAGGCCACTATTAAATAAAAAAAATTAATTTCTCTGGCAAAATCTCAAATCTAATCATTTAAACTAAATATATTGCAAAGACATTGAATGAGTGATCAAAAGACAGAATTTCACACAATTTGATTTGCAATAGACTGAAGTTTCATTTTAAAGTTTAATTATTTGGTTTTCATGTGTACAGTATGCATAGCATATATAACCAGTATATTTCAAAGTGTCTGACATGGTGTTGCCAGTTACAAATATGACTACAGATTTATCTTTATTTGATGCAATCCTATCTTATGAATTAGACGCTTGGTCATGTCAAAGTTGAAAAATCACTAATAGTACATTTTGGTATTTCAGCTACATATTGTTGTTTATTGCTCAGTCGTGTCAGACTCTTTGTGATCCCACGGACTGTAGCCCACCAGGCTCCTCTGTCCATGGGGATTCTCCAGGCAAGAACATTGGAGTGGGTTGATGCCCTCCTCCAGTGGATCTTCTCAACCCAGAGATCGAATCCGGGTCTCCTGCATTACAGGCAGATTCTTTACTGTTGAGCCACAAAGGAAGCCTTATGTATTATTAATAAGAGATAAAAGATTTCTTTTTGTATTTACTATATATCATTAATGGAGAAGGCGATGGCACCCCACTCCACTACTCTTGCCTGGAGAATCCCATGGATGGAGGAGCCTGGTAGGCTGCAGTCCATGGGGTCGCGAAGAGTCAGGCACGACTGAGCGACTTCACTTTGACTTTTCACTTTCATGCATTGGAGAAGGAAATGGCAACCCACTCCAGTGTTCTTGCCTGGAGAATCCCAGGGACAGGGGAGCCTGGTGGGCTGCCGTCTATGGGGTCGCATAGAGTCGGACACGACTGAAGCGACTTAGCAGCAGTAGCAGCAGCAGCAGCATATACCATTAAAATGGAAATATTCTATACTTCATTCATTTATTAATTTAAAGTGGATTATCAAAGCAATTTATATAAATGAACTATTAGGATAAAAAAGCTTATTCCAGCTGGTTGCACATTTTTCCTCCACTCTAAAATTTTCAAGTTTAAGCTCAATGACCATCATGGTAGCTGCTGTTCTTTTCCAGGCTCTGTATATGGCTGCCTAGCCTTATCTTCACTAGTCACTAAAGGAACCATCTAGCCTCTTCTGATTTTTAATGATGAAATAACCCATCTACGTGTGGGGAATCTGCATCTCTAAATCCTTGAAAGTGAAAGAGTTAGTCTCTTGGTCACTCTTTTATAACCCTATAGTTCTGTGGCCAGACTCCTCTGTCCATGGAATTCTCCAGGCAAGAATCCTGGAGTGAGTGGCCATTCTTCTCCAGGGGATCTTATGAACCTAAAAGAAAGAAAAAAAAAAAAAAAGGCATGGCTTGGAGTTAGAAAAAATATGTACCAATATTCCTTTATTTGCTCTTCTGAATCATATGAGAAACAGATTGCAGCTGCCTTTGAAAGACTGATAAACTGATTTCAAAGTAATCACAAGGCAGACTTTTAAACCATAAGCTGTACTGTCACTCAGGAATCATGCAAATGTAATTCAAAGAACCCTGGAATTGGAGAAGGACATCCAGGTTTTGAATCCCTGATCTAGAAGTTCTCAGCTGGCTGCCTTTGGGAAAGTTTATGATATCCAGTGTCTTCATCTTTCACTGTTGTAAAGACAAAATAAGGCAATATACATGACAGGTACATGCAGATTATAAGCTCTATTCAAATGTGAACTGTTTTCATCATGTCTTTTATAGAAGGGAAGAAAGCATTCAATGTAATGAGCTTTTAATTAACGAGCTCTAAGCTTGATTGTAGTTTGTTCTTGCCTTTGGTCATTATGTGTTTTTCTTTTCCTAATCAACTGGTAACTGTCATCTGAGAGGTTGAAGGGAAAATAAAATTGCATTTTTTTTTCACATGGCCCATATAGCTAAGACATAAGACATAGTCCCCTTGTCATTTCACAGTGTAGAATGATTCCATTTGAACTTGGTGCAGTTGGATGGTGCTATTTAGTTGCTAAGTCCTGTCTGAGTCTTTTGCGACCCCTCTGTCCATGGGATTTCTTCCGGTAAAAACAGTGAAATGGGTTGCTATTTCCATACTCCAGGAGATCTTCCCGACGCAAGGACTGAACCCACGTCTCCTGCATTAGTAGGCAAATTCTTTACCACTGAGTCATCAAGGAACTCCTTGTGGAAGGTGTTACTAATTTTGATACATTGTTCTCTTTCTTAAATGAAACTGATAGGTGGCCTCAAGGCCTGTGTCTATGATGAAAACAAAACAAAACAAAAAAAAGAAAATAAAGAAGAAAGAAAGGTGACAGAAAGGAAAGAAAGAGGAAAAGTAAAAAACAATGACTCTTAATCTATGAAACTAGTACTGGAAAAAGCATCATAAAATAAGGACAAAACATTATTGCCTTTAACTGCATCTGAGTGTTGTTTCAATGTCCAATAAATGTAAGCACAGTGACTTACAGAAAATACAGAAATAAATACAGAAAACAACAACAGGCACCAAAATTTGACGGACTTTGACTAAGGGGGAAAGCAACTCTGAAACAGATGTTTCTTTTCCCCCTTTTGCACAAACATTTTACTGAAATTCTTCACACCAGACTTTACTAATGAATCTGGAGAAGGGAGTGACGGATGCTGCTGATGCTAATCATAGGAAACAGACACCAAACCGTGGTCCATTTTTCCTATCTCTGACAGCAGCATCTGGCTCCTTGGCAGGCTCTGTCAACCTTTGCATTGACGTCTTAGGAGCTGCCTCGGGTCTGTCGGCTTCCTGGGACGCCACCGCTGGGCTGAGGTTCACCACAATCATTTTATTTTTTTTGTTGGTCATGCTGAGTCTTGAAGAAATTCTTCCTTCTGCCTAGGGAATGTAAGTATCATACACAAAGTCCACTCCACAATGTGTGTTTGTTTTTTTTTTTTTTCCTGTAATCCTAAGATGTTCATATAGGTGTTTTACTTTATAAGGTTAAATATCATCTTCGATATACTTTGAATTTTAGCCTAGAAGGAATGGCCGCATGGAACAGGGTCAACTACCTCTTAAAGCAAAGCAAGATGTTATTTAGAGGATCATAGGCATATATCATGGGTCCACTGATATAAAACTAAGCCAAGGAAGGTAAGGAGGAAAGAGAGGAAGAGCTACTAAATTAAGAGTCTCATTACTGGATTGCTTTGCTAAGAAAAACGAGAACAACCCCCAAAAGAGTCAGATGCGACTGACAAAAAATTTAAAATCCAATACAGAGCAGAAATGAGAATACAGAAGGGACTGCTCTTCTCAATTTCAAAATGTATAAATTATAAATAAACCTAATATAATTTAGGAACTTCAGAATGTTCTGAGTGGAAAGCTGTGTGTCACGAGTTAGCCTGTGAGATATTAGTAGCCATCATCTTGAGAAGCTTGTGTTTGTTGTGTATTTTGTATTATATATTTAAATTGTATAATCTGTGTAATGATCAGAGCCCTGCTGGTTTTTTTTTTCTGGCAAGAAAAATAACATGAGTTAAAAGGTAATAGGCTGTTAAAAACGTGAATATTCTCACTTCAAGGAATATTTTTGACTTTACCAAATGTGAAAATGTTTTTGAAAATGATCATTTTTGACTTTTAAATAGAAAAATGCATACATTTCATATTATGACACTCAAACTCTATTGAAAATGTAAAAAAGGAGTATCTCCCATTTTCTTTTCCTCATATAATCCTCTCTAAAGAGACATCCCCACTTAAAGGACTGGTCAATACATACTGACATATGTGCATTTAACACAAAAAACTTTTTTTAAAACAAATAGGATCATGATGCATGTGTTCTGAGACCTGGTTTTATGTTTAATAATATATATTCTGGAGATATTTCATAAAAACTTCATTATTTTTAATGGTTGTGTCACATTCAATATTATAAAGATTTAAAATATATAATATACAATCTTCGCTTTTGATGGATACTTAGGTGGTTTCACTGTTTCAAAATTATGAAATGTCACAATAAAACCTCGTATTTACACTATTGTTCACACTGAACGTTTTTATCAATGATGAGAAAATATCTATCAAGGATAAGATGAAGTTTCCGAATTTAAGGAGGGACTCATTTATTTATTTTGAACTTTGTATTTTGTATTGGAATATAACCTATTAACAATATTGTGATAGTTTCAGGGGAACAGTGAAGAGACTCAGCCATACACACACATGTGTCCATTTTCCCCCAAACTCCCTTCCCCTCTTGGTTGCCACATAACATTAAGCAAAGTTCCATGTGCTATACAGTAGATCTTTTGGATTATCCATTTTAAATATAGCACTGTGTACATGTCCATCCCAAACTCCCTAAGTATCCCTTTCACCTGGCAACTGTAAGTCCATTCCCCAAGTCTGTGAGTCTCTGTTTTGTAAGTTCATTTGTATCATTTCTTTTTAGATTCCACATATAAGGGAGGTCCTATGATAATTCAAGAAGAGACTCATTTAAAGTTTTGTATATATCACCACCTTGGCTCATTCTTTGAGCCAATTATATAGCCAATGTTTAATCTTTGCTGATATCCATTCCATCAACTGTAAAGGAATACATTCTTCTTTCCCAATATCATTTTTCAACTGTTTAAAATTTTTGCCTAATAACATGTGTCATTATGGTTTTATTCTTTTCCTGACTCTCAATAAGAATATAAATTTAGTGATTTTATTATCATTTGTATTTTATTAATTGTGTATTGATTGATTAAATATTATATTCATATTTTATTTGAGTATATGCAATTTTCCCAGTTATGTGTTAGAATACATATATTATGCATATTGTAAAGTGAAAGTCATTCATAATGCCTAACTCTTTGTGACCCCATGGACTATACAGTCCATGGAATTCTCCAGGCCAGAATACTGGAGTGGGTAGCCTTTCCCTTCTCCAGGGGATCTTCCCAATCCAGGTATTGAACCCAGGTCTCCCACATTGCTGGTGGATTCTTTACCAGCTGAGCCACAAGGGAAGCCCAAGAGTACTGGATTGGGTAGCCTGTCCCTTCTCCAGCAGATCTTCCCGACCCAGGAATCAAACTGGGGTCTCCTGCATTGCAGGCGGATTCCTTGCCAACTAAGCTATCAGAGAAGCCCATATTAATTTTTATTAAATATGATGCATATTATTTTTTCAAACTGCAATTTGTATTTTAATGTTTTTAAATATATCACAATGAAATTTTAAACATGGGTATAGTCAAATCTATTGGTTTATTTCTTTATGGCATTTGCTTTTGTTTCTTTTTAAGAAGAATTTCTATAATCCTAAACTTTTATTAAATATTTTTTAGTAGTTTGATTTTAATTCTTTAAACTATTAGGTATTTACTGCTGTGTATGGCATGGAGTGTGGTTCTAGCTCAATTTTCTTTCATTATAGCCAATTTTCTATTAATTGTTCATTAAAGAGTGATTTTTTTTTTGTAAATTTATTTATTTCAATTGGAGGCTAATTACTTTACAATATTGTAGTGGTTTTTGCCATACATTGACATGAATCAGCCATGGGTGTACATGTGTTCCCCATCCTGAACCCCCTCTCATCTCCCTCCCCATCCCATTCCTCAGGGTCATCCCAGAACACCAGCCCTGAGCACCCTGTCTCATGCTTCAAACCTGGACTGGCGATCTATTTCACATATGGTAATATACATGTTTCATGTGATTCTCTCAAATCATCCCACCCTCGCCTTCTCCCGCAGAATCCAAAAGCCTGTTCTTTACATCTGTGTCTCTTTTGCCGTCTCACATATAGAGTCATTGTTACCATCTTTCTAAATTCCATATATATGCATTATTATACTATATTGGTGTTTTTCTTTCTGACTTAATTCACTCTGTATAATAGGCTCCAGTTTCACCCACCTCGTTAGAACTGATTCAAATGCATTCTTTTTAATGGCTGAGTAATATTCCATTGTGTATATGCACCACAGCTTTCTTATCCATTCATCTGCCAATGGATATCTAGGTTGCTTCCATGTCCTGGCTATTATAAACAGTGCTGCGATGAACATTGGGGTACACGTATCTCTTTCAATTCTGGTTTCCTCAGTGTGTATACCCAGCCAGTGGGATTGCTAGGTCGTATGGCAGTTCTATTTCCAGTTTTTTAAGGAATCTCTACACTTAAACAGTGACTTCTAAAAGTTGAAATTCTCTCTGGTATTAAAGTAAATTTCTTTTAACAAGTTGACTGCTTTACTTCATTTTGTTTCATTTGTTGATTTTTGTATTGCTGTACTCCAAAATGATAAATATCATAATTTTGTAGACATACCTAGTTTATAATTGACTTGAATAAGATACTGTTTCTGTAAGCAAATAATTACCCATTCCCTTGGTGTTTTCTTAAATTAAAAGAAGAAAAACAATTAACTTGTAAAATGTCCTATAAGCCTGGATATTCAAACAAATCATCCATTTTGAGAGAAGTGCCATTATTTCAGTCAAAAAGATAAAACTAGAAATGATAGAATAGACATGAACAAAATAAAATCAATATAACTTTCTTTTGTCATTCAATTCAGTTCAGTTCAGTTCAGTTCAGTTGCTCAGTCATGTCCGACTCTTTGCAACCCCATGAATCGCAGCACGCCAGGCCTCCCTGTCCATCACCAACTCCTGGAGTTCACTCAAACTCATGTCCATAGAGTAGGTGATGCCATCCAGCCATCTCATCCTCTGTCATCCCCTTTTCCTCCTGCCCCCAATCCCTCCCAGCATCAGAGTCTTTTCCAATGAGTCAACTCTTCACATGAGGTGGCCAAAGTACTGGAATTTTAGCTTTAGCATAATTCCTTCCGAAGGACCCCCAGGGCTGATCTCCTTTAGAATGGACTGGTTGGATCTCCTTGCAGTCCAAGGGACTCTCAAGAGTCTTCTCCAACACCACAGTTCAAAAATATCAATTCTTTGGTGCTCAGCTTTCTTCACAATCCAACTCTCACATCCATACATGACCACTGGAAAAACCATAGCCTTGACTAAATGGACATTTGCTGGCAAAGTAATGTCTCTGCTTTTCAATGTACTATCTAGGTTGGTCATAACTTTCCTTCCAAGGAGTAAGTGTCTTTTAATTTCATGGCTGCAGTTGGGATAATTTCTAGCAAGCCAAGGAAATAATGGATATATTCCTGGTCAGCCTGAGTAATTTGAATGTCAATCTGTTGACTTTCTGGAATTTTCTTTTGAAGCAGACATTTTTTTTTCAATGCCATATTTCAAGCTAAGTATACTGAACGATTTATGGGTCTTTTGTGTAAGATTTACAGAATCACTGTGGAATCAGACAACTATTGTCATTTCATCAGTGATGAAATTTCTCTCTGCCTGGGAAGAAACTACAGTGGATATTATTCATGTGTGTAAGTATGCCAGAGAGAGGCCCAAAATGTGATCCCACTTATCACACCCCATTAATAGCAAAAAGGAAAAAACAAACCATTTCAATGAATTGCCTTATATACCTTAGAGTACTCTGCTAGGAATAATATATATTTATTGAGATGATTGTATTATATTAGTCAAAACTAAACAGGATGAGTCCTGTCAGGGAATTTTCATTCATGTTTTCCATTCAATGATGCATTCTTTTGAAATATATGAAATGAATATGAGTGATAATGCAATCGAGTAGTTATCAGGATTTACGGACAAATGAGGAAATTTGCATGGAAAAGAAAAATACTAAAGAGGTCCCTATTGAATGAATGGGTTCAATCCCTGGGTTGGGGAAGATCCCAGAGAAGGAAATGGAAACCCATTCCAGTATTCTCACCTGGAAAATCCCACAGACAGAGGAGCCTTGCGGGCTATAGTCCATGAGGTCATAAAGAGTCAGACACAACTTAGAAATTAAATACCAACACCAATATCAGAATTGAATGTTGCAGTATTAATATATGTCTTGGCATTTGGGAGGGACTTGGTATAGTTAAAATTTCAATATAAACTACTCAAAAGCCCTAGAGAAATCTTCTGGAAAAATGCCCAGGTGTGTGTGTATGTGTCCATGCTCAGTTGCGTAGGACTCTTTGCAGCCCCATGGACTGTAGCCCACCTTCCAAGCTCCTCTGTCCGTGGAATTTTCCAGGTAAGAATTCTAGAGCAGATTTTCATTTCCTCCTCCAGGGGATCTTCCTGACTCAAGGATCAAATCCCTCTCTCCTTGCTTCTCCTGCTTTGGCAGGTGGATTCCTTACCACTGTGTCACCTGGGAAACCCCCTAGGTACTAAAGCCATTAAAAAAAAAAAGATAATGAGAGTATGGGTACTCTAAACTAATAATGTGATCAGAGAACAGAGTGTTTGTTAAACCCAGAAATAGAACCATATGTATTTTTGAAGTACACTTTGAGCACTTCAATTGTATTAGCTTCTTACTGTTGCTGAAAAAAACAAAAATCACATCGAACATAGTGGCGTAAGCAACACATGTGTATTATCTTATAATTTCAGATGTCAGAGTGCAGAATGAGTCTCACTGGACTAAGCTCATGATGTTGACAGAGTAGCATTCTTTTTGGTGGGCCCAGTGAAGAATCCCTTTGTCTGTTTTCCTTTCCAGCTGCTAAGCTTCTTTGACTCATGGCCCTTTCCTCCATCAGCAAAGTCAACAAGTGCATATCTCTAGACTATACTTCTGCCCTCACACTCCCTCCTGGCCTCTGCTTCCTTTATCACAGCTCCTCTGATTTTGACTCTTCTGTTTTCTTCTTTCTCCTGTAGGGATTCTGGTGATTAGATCTGGTACATCCCAGAATAATCTCATTCCAATCTCAAGAGCCTTAGTTTGCATCCACAAAGTCCCTTTACCCATGTAAACAATCATAGTTTCTGGTTCCAAGAATTAAGATTTGGACATCTCTGGGTGAGGCCAGGGGCGGCAACGAGAGGAGTTACCCCGCGTCCGAGGTCAGGGGTGGCAGCCGGGAGGAGCAACCCACGCCCAAGGCCAGGGGCAGCGACGAGAGGAGCTACCCCACGCCCCTAAGCCCGAGGCCAAGGGCGGCGGCGGGGAGGAGCAACCCCACGTCCAAGAAGCCGAGGCTGCGTGGGCGCAGGAGGGCCTAGAGGAGCTATCCCATGTTGAAGGTCAGGAAGGGCAGCGGTGAGGAGATACCCCCCGTCCAAGGTAAGGAGCAATGGCTGCGCTTTGCTGGAGCAGCTGTGAAGAGATACCCCATGCCCAAGGTAAGAGAAACCCAAGTAAGATGATAGGTATTGCAAGAGGGCATCAGAGGGCAAACACACTGAAACCATACTCACAAAAAACTAGTTAATCTAATCACACTAGGACTACAGCCTTGTCTAACTCAATGAAACTAAGCCATGCACGTGGGGCAACCCAAGACAGGCGGGCATGGTGGAGAGGACTGACAGAATGTGGTCCACTGGAGAAGGGAATGGCAAACCTCTTCAGTATTCTTGCTTTGAGAACCCCATGAAGAGTATGAAAAGGCAAAATGATAGGATACTGAAAGAGAAACTCCCCAGGTCAGTAGGTGCCATATATGCTACTGGAGATCAGTGGGGAAATAACTCCAGAAAGAATGAAGGGATGGAGCCAAAGCAAAAACAATACCCAGTTGTGGATGTGACTGGTGATAGAAACAAGGTCCGATGCTGTAAAGAGCAATATTGCATAGGAACCTGGAATGTCAGGTCCAGGAATCAAGGCAAATTGGAAGTGGTCAAACAAGAGATGGCAAGAGTGAATTCTAGGAATCAGTGAACTGAAATGGACTGGAATGGGTGAATTTAACTCAGATGACCATTATATCTATTACTGCGGGCAGGAATCCCTCAGAAGAAATGGGGTAGCCATCATGGTCAACAAGAGTCCAAAATGCAGTACTTGGATGCAATCTCAAAAATGACAGAATGATCTCTGTTCATTTCCAAGGCAAACCATTCAATATCACAGTAATCCAAGTCTATGCCCCAACCAGTAACGCTGAAGAAGCTGAAGTTGAACGGTTCTATGAAGATGTGCAAGACCTTTTAGAACTAACACCCAAAAAAGATGTCCTTTTCATTATAGGGGACTGGAATGCAAAAGTAGGAAGTCAAGAAACACCTGGACTAACAGGCAAATTTGGCCTTGGAATATGGAATGAAGCAGGGCAAAGACTAATAGAGTTTTGCCAAGAATATGCACTGGTCATAACAAGCATAACAAGCACCTCTTCCAACAACACAAGAGAAGACTCTATACATGGACATCACCAGATGGTCAACACCGAAATCAGATTGATTCTATTCTTTGCAGCCAAAGATGGAGAGGCTCTATACAGTCAGCAAAAACAAGACAAGGAGCTGACTGTGGCTCAGACCATGAACTCCTTATTGCCAAATTCAGACTTAAATTGAAGAAAGTAGGGAAAACCACTAGAGCATTCAGGTATGACCTAAATCAAATCCCTTATGATTATACAGCAGAAGTGAGAAATAGATTTAAGGTCCTAGATCTGATAGATAGAGTGCCTGATGAACTATGGAATGAGGTTTGTGACATTGTACAGGAGACAGGGATCAAGACCATTCCCATAGAAAAGAAATGCAAAAAAGTAAAATGGCTGTCTAGGGAGGCCTTACAAATAGCTACGAAAAGAAGAGAAGCAAAAAGCAAAGGAGAAAAGGAAAGATATAAATGTCTGAATGCAGAGTCCCAAAGAATAGCAAGAAGAGATAAGAAAGCCTTCTTCAGCAATCAGTGCAAAGAAATAGAGGAAAACAACAGAATGGGAAAGACTAGGGATCTCTTCAAGAAAATCAAAGATACCAAAGGAACATTTCATGCAAAGATGAGCTCGATAAAGGACAGAAATGGTATGGACCTAACAGAAGCAGAAGATATTAAGAAAAGGTGGCAAGAATACACAGAAGAACTGTACAAAAAAGATCTTCATGACCCAGATAATCATGATGGTGTGATCACTGACCTAGAGCCAGACATCCTGGAATGTGAAGTCAAGTAGGCCTTAGAAAGCATCACTATGAAAAAAAAAAAAAAAAAAGCATCACTACGAACAAAGCTAGTGGAGGTGATGGAATTCCAGTTGAACTATTTCAAATCCTGAAAGATGATGCTGTGAAAGTGCTGTACTCAATATGCCAGCAAATTTGGAAAACTCAGCAGTGGCCACAGGACTGGAAAAGGTTAGTTTTCATTCCAATCCCAAAGAAAGGCAATGCCAAAGAATGCTCAAACTACTGCACAATTGCACTCATCTCACACGCTAGTAAAGTAATGCTCAAAATTCTCCAACCCAGGCTTCAGCAATATGTGAACCGTGAACTTCCTGATGTTCAAGCTGGTTTTAGAAAAGGCAAAGGAACCAGAGATCAAATTGCCAACATCCACTGGATCATAGAAAAAGCAAAAGAGTTCCAGAAATGCATCTATTTCTGCTTTATTGACTATGCCAAAGCATTTGACTGTGTGGATCACAATAAACTGTGGAAAATTCTCAAAGAGATGGGAATACCAGACCACCTGATCTGCCTCTTGAGAAATTTGTATGCAGGTCAGGAAGCAACAGTTAGAACTGGACATGGAACAACAGACTGTTCCAAATAGGAAAAGGAGTTCATCAAGGTTGTATATTGTCACCCTGTTTATTTAACTTATATGCAGAGTACATCATGAGAAACGCTGGACTGGAAGAAACACAAACTGGAATCAAGATTGCCGGGAGAAATATCAATAACCTCAGATATGCAGATGACACCACCCTTATGGCAGAAAGTGAAGAGGAACTCAAAAGCCTCTTGGTGAAAGTGAAAGTGGAGAGTGAAAAAGTTGGCTTAAAGCTCAACATTCAGAAAACAAAGATCATGGCATCCAGTCCCACCACTTCATGGGAAATATATGGGGAAACAGTGGAAACAGTGTCAGACTATTTTTCTGGGCTCCAAAATCACTGCAGATGGTGACTGCAGCCATGAAATTAAAAGACGCTTACTCCTTGGAAGGAAAGTTATGACCAACCTAGATAGCATATTCAAAGGCAGAGACAATACTTTGCCAACAAAAGTCCATCTAGTCAAGGCTATGGTTTTTCCTGTGGTCATGTATGGATGTGAGAATTGGACTGTGAAGAAGGCTGAGTGCCGAAGAACTGATGCTTTTGAACTGTGGTGTTGGAGAAGACTCCTGAGAGTCCCTTGGACTGCAAGAAGATCCAACCAGTCCATTCTGAAGGAGATCGGCCCTGGGATTTCTTTGGAAGAAATGATGTTAAAGCTGAAACTCCAGTACTTTGGCCACCTCATGCGAAGAGTTGACTCATTGGAAAAGACTCTGATGCTGGAAGGGATTGGGGACAGGAGGAGGAGGGGACAATAGAGGATGAGATGGCTGGATGGCATCACTGACTTGATGGACGTGAGTCTGAGTGAACTCTGGGAGTTGGTGATGGACAAAGATGTCTGGACGTGCTGTGATTCATGGGGTCACAAAGAGTCGGACATGACTGAGCGACTGATCTGATCTGATCTGGGGAGCCATTACTCTGCTAGCCGAACATGTCTACCTTCTGAGTATAGCAGCCAAAGCTAGCTTCAGTTATTTGCAATTTAAAAAAAAATAATAACTGAAACCCCAGGGTTTCTAAAAGTGTGCTCCATGTACCCAGAGACCACCTTAGACCTACTCAGTAGGACTGTTTTGAGAGTGAATTGGCATGACATATATATATATATATACATATATGTGTCATATTATATATATATATATAATATGTAATTGATTTTATATATATACACTATATATAAAATTGATGACTAATGAAAATCTATTGTATAGGAAAAGGAACTGTACTCAGTGCTCTACGGTGACCTAAATGGGAAGAAAATCCACAAAAGAGTGGATATTTATATATGTCCAGCTGATTCACTCTGTGGTCAATAGAAGCTAACAGAGCACTGTAAAGCAACTACACTCCAGTAAAAGTTAATCTCAGATGAAACTATAGAACAAAAGACAAGTATTTAAAAAAAATAAAGTAAAGTGAACCAGTGAATCTGCATTTATTGCCAGGTCATTCTACTTCCCAGTAAATACCTGAATCCATGATTTTAATGTTATGTTTACATAAGAATAGATTTTATGGCCTCTTCCTTTTCAAGTATTTGAGTACAATTCATACTCCCAGTTTAAAATAGGGAGGTTTAGGAGCCAGTGTAGTTTAATGAAGAAAACCTGGGCTTTCGAACCAGAATTGCATTTTCAGTTTCATACTTTTTAGCCAAAATCCTTCTCAGATCTATCCATTCTTGCAAGTTGATCAAATCCTTTGTCCTCTATAAATAGGTTTCCCATCTATAATATAGAGAATATCATCTATATCAATAGACTCATAAAATGGTAAAATGAGCTATTTATATAACAAATAATAGTGCTTAGGATATGGTAGGTATAAAAAAATAATTCTTTCTGAAATGTAGTACCATGCTTATATATCTGTAAAAAAATCCCCCACTCAATATACTCTGAATTCTTTCGTCTTTCCCAGATTTTTGCATTTCCTGATTTACTTTAGTTAGCATGGAGCAGTCAGGATTATTTCAACCCCTCCTTCCTGTCCAGATGTCCTTTCTCTCCGCGTTTTCACTTCAGCAGCTTCGGGATATGGGCTCTGTGGCCTGCTGACTTTTGTTCAGTGTTTTTGATTAAGAGGTTGCGGCATGTTAATTTCTGCAACACATTTCTCTGTGGACCTTACCAGTCAGCCTTTCTTTCATCTGGACCTCCATTCACCTTCAAAGGCACCATTCAGGGCCAAGCCTGAGGTAGGTTTAAGGCCTGGAATTAATCACATTGGGAAGTCCCTTCCTATCTGGTCGAAAGAAGAGATGATAAGACCAAAAGGGAAGGGTCCCTGGGCTTGAAAAGCCAGTGATACCCCAGATATCCGGCTTCTGTGCTGTTAAAATTTGTGAGATGGTTGTACGTATTCATTGTTGGGTTCATTTAGTTTCAGAACTCTGTAACTGTCAAATATTTTAATAAAGAACTACTTCATACTTTACACTTTCTAGTGGCATTTCTAGAGACCTGTCAGTAAATTTCATATTTTTCCTCCAAAAATTGTGTCCTAAAAAATCCTAAATTATTATCACTACTAAAAAACAGATAGACACATTTATCACTGGCATCAAACGAGCTTATTTTAAAGAGTAACTGAACTATAACAGCATTGCAAAAGATACTCAGCCATAGTGTAATCATATAACCAGAAAAATAAGTAAAACATCTGGTCAACCAGCTGTATTTTTGCTACATATAAACCATGGAATTGAATTGACTAATTTTTATGAATGATTTGCTCTCCCTCTGCTTAAAAATATTGATCATAACTCCACTTGTTTAGGAAAATAGATTTCCTACTTTCTTAGGAACATATTAATGTATAGAACTTAGCATATGTGCCTCACTTCTGGAACTCGAGTGATACCCTCGCAGGTGGACGGCCCCAGTGTTATGTTGAGAATTTTTAGGTCAGACTTAAATTACAGAATATCAGATATACCACCAAAATCCACTCACTAAAATCACTTAATAATTTGTTTGCACAATACATAACCAAAGTCAAATCTTTGTTCCTCTACAAAAAAGTAATCTAAACAAACTTAAAAAAAAAAAAAAATCAGCATACTCTCATTCCCTTCAACTGTGACAGTTGAAATTAATAGATGTTGTTTTGATGACCATTTGTAGAACTATCATTTTAAATTATCTTGTTAACTGTCTCTGTTTTCATTATTATATATGGCTGAGGGCTCCCCTGGTGTCTCAGCAGTAAAGAATCCACCTGCCAATGCAGGAGACCTGGGTTCCATCCCTGGGTAGGTAAGATCCCCTGGAGAAGGAAATGGCAACTCCCCCCAGTATTCTTGCCTGGGAAATCCCATGGGCAGAGGAGATTGGGGGGCTAAAGCCACTGGGGTCACAAGAGTCAGACACGACTTAGCAGTAAACATCAGTTCAGTTCAGTCACTCAATCGTGTCTGATTCTTTGCGACCCCATGGACTGCAGCACGTCAGGCCTCCCTGCCCATCACCAACTCCCAGAGTTCACCCAAACTTATGTCCATTGAGTCGGTGATGCCATCTAACCATCTCATCCTCAGTCATCCCCTTCTCCTGCCTTCAGTCTTTCCCAGCATCAGGGTCTTTTCCAATGAGTCAGTTCTTCACATCAGGTGGCCAAAGTATTGGAGTTTCAGGTTCAACATCAGTCCTTCCAATGAACACCCAGGACTGATCTCCTTTAGGATGGACTGGTTGGATCTCCTTGCAGTCCAAGGGCCTCTCGAGAGTCTTCTGCAATACCACAGTTCAAAAGCATCAATTCTTTGGCATTCAATTTCTTAATACTCCAACTCTTACATCCATACATGACTACTGAGAAAACCATAGCCTTGACTAGACAGACCTTTGTTGACAAAGTAATGTCTCTGATTTTTAATATGCTGTCTAGGTTGGTCATAATTTTTCTTCCTAGGATTAAGCATCTTTTAATTAAACAACAATATGTAGCTGAAATACCAAAATGCACTACTGGTAATTCAACTTTGTTTCTCAGTTTCTCACCCTCTGAAGAATGACACAAATTATTGGTGTCCACTTCTTAAAAGTACAAGAGCCACTTCTCTTAACTTTTCTCTTTAAAAATGTTTTTCAAAAACAAAAAATGAAAATAGTGCTGTTAAATTAATGTAAACATATATTAAAACATACAAATTCATTGTAGATAAATATAAACTTGGCAGTAATTCATGATTTAAATATCCTCTATCCTTTTACAAAGCTTCACCCTCCATTTTTCTAGAACAAAAGGGAATCAAGATATGATTTTTACAATCCACTGAATTCTTTCATCAACTTCTTGTTGTTTTGCTTCCTTTTAAATTATTGAATATCAATTTAGCATACTGGATATTTGAATATTAATAACCATGCTGTACTAACATACTATGGGACACACAAAAAAAGTGACAGAAAAGTTTCTTGCTCTTGGGAAAAAGATAATTCCTTAAATCAATTTCTTTCCTTCCTTAGCTATTGTCTCTCCTAGAAGTTACTCTGTAATGATTTGTAGCATAAGGTAGTAAGAAACTATTTCTAGAAAAGATAGAGAAGCTAGAGAAGAGTTCAGCTCAGTTCAGTCGCTCAGTCTTGTCCGACTCTTTGCAACACCGTGAATTGCAGCACTCCAGGCCTCCCTGTCATCACCAACTCCCAGAGTTCACCCAAACCCATGTTCATTGAGTCGGTGATGCCATCCAACCATCTCATCCTATGTCGTCCCCTTCTCCTCCTGCCCCCAATCCTTCCCAGCATCAGGGTCTTTTCAGATGAGTCAGCTCTCCACATCAGGTGGCCAAGTATTGGAGTTTCAGCTTCTACATCAGTCCTTCCAATGGACACCCAGGACTGATCTCCTTGAGGATGGACTGGTTGGATCTCCTTGCAGTCCAAGGGACTCTCAAGAGTCTATTCCAACACCACAGTTCAAAAACATCAATTCTTCTGTGCTCAGCTTTCTTTATAGTCCAACTCTCACATCCATGCATGACCACTGGAAAAACCATAGCCTTGACTACACAGACCTTTGTTGGCAAAGTAATGTCTCTGCTTTTCAACATGCTATCTAGGTTGGTCATAACTTTCCTTCCAAGGAGCAATCATCTTTTAATTGAATGGTCACCGTGCGCAGTGATTTTGGAGCCCAGAAAAATAAAGTCAGCCACTGTTTCTACTGTTTCCCCATCTATTTGCCATGAAGTGATGGGACCAGATGCCATGATCTTCGTTTTCTGAATGTTGAGCTTTAAGCCAACTTTTTCATTCCCCACATTCACTTTCATCAAGAGGCTCTTTAGTTCTTCACTTTCTGCCATAAGGGTGGTGTCAACTGCATATCTGAGATTATTGATATTTCCCCGGCAATCTTGAGTCCAGCTTGTGCTTCCTCCAGCCCAGTGTTTCTCATGATGTACTCTGCATATAAGTTAAATAAGCAGGGTGACAATATACAGCCTTGACGTACTCCTTTTCCTATTTGGAATCAGTCTATTGTTCCATGTCCAGTTCTATCTGTTACTTCCTGACCTGTATACAGGTTTCTCAAGAGGCAGGTCAGGTGGTCTGATTTTCCCATCTCTTTCAGAATTTTCCACAGTTTATTGTGATCCACACAGCCAAAGGTTTGGCATAGTCAATAACACAGAAATAGATGTTTTTCTATAACTCTCCTGCTTTTTTGTTGATCCAACAGATGTTGGCAATTTAATCTCTGGTTCCTCTACTTTTTCTAAATCCAGCTTGAACATTAGGAATTTCACAGTTCACATATTGTTGAAGCCTGGCTTGAAGATTTTTGAGCATTACTTTACTTCTGTGTGAGATGCGTGCAGTTGTGCAGTAGTTTGAGCATTCTTTGGCATTACCTTCTTTGGGATTGGAATGAAAACTGACCTTTTCCAGTCCTGTGGCCCCTGCTGAGTTTTCCAAATTTGTTGACATATTGAGTGCAGCAGTTTCACAGCATCCTTTTCCAGGATTTGAAATCATTCAACTGGAATTCCATCGCTTCTACTAGCTTTGTTCGTAGTGATGCTTCCTAAGGCCCACCTGACTTCATATTCCAGGATGTCTGGCTCTAGGTGAGTGGGAGTGATCATACCTCGATGATTATCTGGGTCGTCAAGATCTTTTTTGTACAGTTCTTTTGTGTATTCTTGCCACCTCTTTTTATTATCTTCTGCTTCTGTTAGGTCCCTACCATTTCTGTCCTTTATTGAGTCCATCTTTGCATGAAATGTTCCCTTGGTATCTCCAATTTTCTTGAAGACATCTCTAGTCTTTCCCATTCTATTGTTTTCCTCTATTTCTTTTCATTGATCACTGAGGAAGGCTTTCTTATCTCTCCTTGCTATTCTTTGGAACTCTGCATTCAAATGGGTATATCTTTCCTTTTCTCCTTTGCTTTTCACTTCTCTTCTTTTCACAGTTATTTTTAAGTTCTCCCCAGACAGCCATTTTGCTTTTTTGCATTTCTTTTCCATGGGGATGGTCTTGATCCCTGTCTCCTGTACAATATCATGAACCTCCGTCCATAGTTCATCAGGCACTCTGCCTATCAGATCTAGTCCCTTAAATCTATTTCTCACTTCCACTGTATAATTGTTAGGAATTTGATTTATTTCATACCTGAATGGTCTAGTGGTTTTCCCTACTTTCTTAAATTTAAGTCTGAATTTGGCAATAAGGAGTTCATGATCTGAGCCACAGTCAGCTCTCAGTCTTGTTTTTGCTGACTGTGTAGAGCTTCTCCATCTTTGGCTCCAAAGGATATAATCAATCTGATTTTGGTGTTGACCATCTGGTGATGTACATGTGTAGAGTCTTCTCCTGTGTTCTTGGAAGTGGGTGTTTGCTATGAACAGTGCGTTCTCTTGGCACAACTAGAGAAGAGTTAGCATCCCTCTTTTGTTTAATGTGACACCACCAAGGTCTGTAAAGTGTTAGTTGCTGAGTCGTGTCTGACTCTCTGTGACACTATGGACTGTAGCCCCCTTAGGCTCCTCTGTCCATGGAATTCTCTAGGCAATATTGGAGTGGGTAGATATTTCTTTCTCCAGGGAATCTTCCTGACCCAGGGATTGAAATCCAGTCTCCCACATTGCAGGCAGATTCTTTACTGTCTGAGCTACCAGGGAAACCCACTGAGGTCTGTAGTATCTTGCAATTTGCAATTTTCCTCAAACATGAATTTTAATCCTGAGCTGAAGGCAAAAGTGGGAAAGATTCCTTTTCCTAGTGAATATGAGCCGAGGTTTGATATGAACGTTGTCCATTAGCAAAAAGGAGGTGTAAAGAAGAGAAAGGGCCCTGAGAAAATTTTCCACCTTATATTTTGCTGCAGTGAAGCAGGCAGAAATAAAGTGTGTGTGTGTGTGTGTGTGTGTGTGCAAGAGAGAGAGAGAGAGAGAGAGGAGGAGGAGGAGGAGAGAGTATGTGTATATTTGGCATATTCTTTCCCCTAAAGCTGGGAGAAAGGTACTCTATTGTGACCATCATATTCGAGAGGTGACAAAGTAAAGGAGGGAGTTGGAACCACCAGCCAATAAACAGCTGGCTTTCTGGTTTGGTGTGAAAATAGCAGATATTGCTAGCTAAATTTGACTGGTAAGGTGACCTGCAGAGTACCAGTCCTCGAGGGAGGGCGGGTCAAGCAAGAGGGAGATCTGGCAAGAGTACCAAGGAGAAGACATCTGTATCTTGTATATTTTGTGTGCGCATTTTAAGTTATATTTTAGAAATAGTTCATCAAAAAATGCAGCATAAGGTTGGCATTCATAGATCTAAAAGTTTACATAGATGCCAAAGGTCTGCTCAGTTAGATTGCATGCCTACATCTCAGTCTACAGGTAAGGACACAAGCCCATCAGATAGATTTCTCAATTTGATTAAAATGTGATCTATCCTATGAGTTTGCAAAATGTACACAGATACATACATTTACACGGTTTTCTCTGCCATAAGCTCGTTTTTAGGAGATGGTTAAAAATTTGTCAACACTTTTTGAATGAAAGAAAAAATAAAAAATACATTACTTTTAACATGATGGTGAAAAATGAGAAGGAAAAAGTGAAATGTGAAAATACGTTGTAACTGGAGTTGGGAAAGGAAAAGATGCATATGTTGAAAAAAGATAATAGCGTCCTCAATATTTGAGATCAAAGTGATGCATACTGTATTTACAAGTGGAGTTTTAAGTCAGCTGCCTTAGCGCTCGCAGCAAATAACTGGGATTTTTGTTATTTGTTGAGCAAATTGCTGGGAGCTAAAAAATAAGAGGCATGCAAAATCATCTTACAGCTGACTTGTTCTGCAAAGTTCAGGCATGTAAAGGGTGACAGCCATGCCTGGCAAGAAATAAGAGAAATTCAGCAGGTTAAAAAAAAAAAAAAAGATTGCCACCCACTGTTCCCTATTGAATAAGTATTACAATATTGGCAGTGGCACCTGGGTTTTATTCAGTGTCAGGGGAGAGAAAACTGAATCTTGGCAAATCAATGCAACAGTCATGCCGAAAATGTAAACACACACATGGATGCAAGCACATGCGTACATATTGTATGTAATTTTTTTCATTTGTTTCTCTTCAGGCAAATTAGAGTGTGGACTTCCCAGCTAATTACCCTTATCCTGATTCCCAGAGAGCTGACTGCCTTTGCAACAACTTACAGGTGACTTTGTTCCCCCTGCCAATTCTGTTTTGTGTTTAAACCTACAAGGCAGATCACCCATTTGTATCAAATTATGCATGACAGTTTGGGGAGCGGGCTATGGACTTCTATGAAAAGCATACACACACACACACAAAGGATAAAAAAGCTGTTGTATTTTATTACTAACACTACTTTTAGTTCTGGAGGCGGGGTCTTTCATACATTTTAAAGAGAATTTCTAGCAAACCCATTTTACCTCATTGTGAAGAACTTGGAGACATTTACCTCACAAAGCTTTAAAAGGATTGTAAAAATTACACCTTCCAACTATTCCATCTGTTCTCCAAATTTAGAGGAGCAAAGTAAAAGACAAAACAAAACAATAACAAGAAGAAAAACAAACAAAATAGTTTTCACACCGTGAAACAATTGTAGTTTCTGTGCAAGTGATAGAAATATTTTCTATCATTTTGTTCAGTTCAGTCGCTCAGTCGTGTCCGACTCTTTGCAACTCCATGAACCGCAGCACACAAGGCCTCCCTGTCCATTACCAACTCCTGGAGTTTACCCAAACTCATGTGTATTGTGTTGGTGATGCCATCCAACCATCTCATCCTCTGTCGTCCCCTTCTCCTCCTGCCCTCAATCTTTCCCAGCATCAGGGTCATTTCCAATGAGTCAGCTCTTCGCATGAGGTGGCCAAAATATTGGAGTTTCAGGTTCAACATCAGTCCTTCCAATGAACACCCAGGGCTGATCTCCTTTAGGATGGACTGGTTGGATCTCCTTGCAGACCAAGGTACTCTCAAGAGTCTTTTCCAACACCACAGTTCAAAAGCATCAATACTTTGGTACTCAGCTTTCTTTATAGTCCAGTCTCACATCCATACATGACCACTGGAAAAACCATAGCCTCGACTAGACATACCTTTGTTGGCAAATTAACGTCTCTGCTTTTTAATATGCTGTCTAGATTGGTCATAACTTTCCTTTCAAGGAGTAAGCATCTTTTAACTTCATGGCTGCAATCACTATCTGCAATGATTTTGGAGCCCTAAAAGTAAAGTCAGCCACTGTTTCCACTGTTTACCCATATATTTGCCATGAAGTGAGCAGTTGATTTTGAATGCCACAGGGGGTTATAGATGTATGTGATTAACTAGTGCTGTCTGGATCTTCTCCTTCAAAAAAAAAAAGAAAAGAAAAGAAAAAACAATTTTTTTGTCTTTCTTTTTGTTATTGTTTTGTTTTGTCTTTTACTTTGCTCCTCTAAATTTGGAGAACAGATGGAATAGGTGGAAGGTATATTTTTTACAATTCTTTTAAAGCTTTGTGAGTTGGATGTATTCCTTTGTTTCTGGTCACTTGGACTTTGACCAGGTTGGAACTAGAGCACCGTCTCAGCTCTGTATATTAAACAGAAGTCTCTATCAGAGCCAACGTTTTGTTCCTGCACAAAATGTGTAGAAAGTGTATGTGTAATGTGTATGCACAAAAGAGCAAAGCTTTGTTGCATAATCTTTAAAATGTAGTTTTTATTCAGCATTTTGATTAGTTACAAAAATGTCTAGTTCCTAAGGGTCAAGAAGGACTGCTTGTACTTCGGCCAAAATCAGCCACAGGTACTGTTCTAGCCCTGGGACATTCCCACCATTGACAGCCTTTTTGGTCACCTGGTAAATGTCGCAAAGCTGCTCTCCCACATGTGGCACTTGTTGGCTTCAAAATCAGGAGGCCGTTTTATGTCAGTAAGAGGTACGAGAGGCAGCAATGAGTTCTTTACCTTTCAGGTCATGTCCTCACACAGCCCAGAGCACTTGATTCCCAGAAAATTCAGGCACAAGTCAGCTTCTCTATTTTCACAGATTTTATCTTCTCCCTCTTTAATGTATCTAAGACATCTGCTGCATCTTGCTCTCCAAATCCAATTAACATTGATCCTTTCAATGATAGAACTGCCCACAGGTCTATGGATTGTGAAACAGTCAGTTTCTCTCCCAGCTAAACTGTGTCTCAGAGCAAGAGGGCTGATATAATCCTGAGGCAAACAAGGAGTGTGTGTCCCTTTGATATGACAGCAAAGTGGATATAGAAAAAAGAGCGCTCTCTAGATCAATAAGTGCATGCCAGCTATCAAGGTTTTGCTCATTTGCAGCATCAGCTGCAGTTGAAGTCTTTCTCTGGTTATGCTCATTGATGGATCTCTGCTAGTCCCCAAAACCTACCTCCGGCACCAGCTGAGCTGAGGAGCTAGAAGGGATGTGGCTAGAATTGCTACCTTTGCCACTTTGATTTCACATCTCTGATACCGGTGTTAACGCCTGTGATTCCCTAAAAACACAGCTAGTCTTACTTATGTCAGTATGTAAAGGAAGTGCTGAAGACTTCTCTATGACCTTTTCTATCAAAATAGCCTGTGGTCCAGGGAACTAAAGGAGGAGCATGGCAGTTGCTATGGACATGTTTTAATTAATGCAAGATCTGGCAAAGAAAGCAAGTGTTATTTTTGGATTCCAATAGGATCTATTGTGACATAGACAAATAATGCAATGCTGTTTATTACTACACTCTATAAGCTGTGTCTCTGGATCACAGTGGCTTTCTACATACCCAGGAGTTAAGAGAAGCTAGTAGCCACAGGCAGATAAAATTCCACTGTTTTCTGAGAATTTCCTTATCCCCTTCCAAGGCTATGGTTTTTCCAGTAGTTATGGACAGATGAGAGAGTTGGACTATAAAGAAAGTGGAGTGCCAAA
Organism: Bos javanicus; assembly: GCF_032452875.1. Classification (NCBI taxonomy): domain Eukaryota; kingdom Metazoa; phylum Chordata; class Mammalia; order Artiodactyla; family Bovidae; genus Bos; species Bos javanicus. Next base: position 97,345,867 of record NC_083877.1, read on the forward strand.
GAATTGATGCTTTTGAACTGTGGTGTTGGAGAAGACTCTTGAGAATCCCTTGGAGTTCAAAGAAATCCAACTAGTCCATCCTAAAGGAGGTCAGTTCTGGGTGTTCATTTCAAGGACTGATGCTGAGGCTGAAACTCCAATACTTTGGCCACTTGATGCAAATAGCTGACTCATTTGAAAAGACCCTGATGCTGAGAAAGATTGAACGTGGGGGGAGAGGGAATGACAGAGGATGAGGTGGTTGGATGGCATCACCAACTCAATGGACATGAGTTTGGGTAAACTCTGGGAGTTGGTGATGGACAAGGAGGCCTGACGTGCTGCAGTCCATGGGGTCACAAAGAGTCAGACACAACTGAGTGACTGAACTGAACTGAACTTTCTTACAGAAGAAGATTCACAGAACCAGCACTATTTGCAAATATAACAATTGTCTCCTCAAAGTTATCAGCCTTTTTCTTCATTTAAGAGGCTATAAGTCCATGAAATAATTTAGGACTAGAAACTGGATGAGGTGTTCCAAGTCCCTACAGAAAGGATGCCCACCTGTGCACTACAGCCTCCGTAATCAGTCAGGGAGAAAAACTCCTGTATGGGACCAATCTCTGCATGCCTCACCATTCAGATTACTATGGTGGCCCGCTCTCTTCCATGGCCCCATATTCAACTTTGCTCCGAAATTTATGCTGCTGTATGGCCTCTGACTATGTCAAAGCCTTTGACTGTGTGGATCACAATAAACTGTGGAAAATTCTTCAAGAGATGGGAATACCCGACCACCTGACCTGCCTCTTGAGAAACCTGTATGCAGATCAGGAAGCAACAGTTAGAACTGGACATGGAACAACAGACTGGTTCCAAATAGGAAAAGGAGTACGTCAAGGCTGTATATTGTCACCCTGTTTATTTAATTTATATGCAGAGTACATCATGAGAAATGCTGGACTGGAATAAACACAAGCTGGAATCAAGATTGCCGGGAGAAAATATCAATAACCTCAGATATGCAGATGATACCACCCTTATGGTAGAAAGTGAAGAGGAACTAAAAAGCCTCTTGATGAAAGTGAAAGAGGAGAGTGAAAGTTGGCTTAAAACTCAATATTCAGAAAACGAAGATCATGGCATCTGGTCCCATCACTTCATGGCAAATAGATGGGGAAGCAGTGAAAACAGTGTCAGACTTTATTTTTGGGGCTCCAAAATCATTTCAGATGGTGACTGCAGCCATGAAATTAAAAGACACTTACTCCTTGGAAGGAAAGTTATGACCAACCTAGATAGCATATTCAAAAGCAGAGACATTACTTTGCCAACAAAGGTCCATTTAGTCAAGGCTATGGTTTTTCCAATGGTCATGTATGGATGTGAGAGTTGGACTGTGAAGAAAGCTGAGCACCAAAGAATTGATGCTTTTGAACTGTGTGGTGTTGGAGAAGACTCCTCAGAGTCCCTTGGACTGTAAGAAAACCCAACCAGTCCATTCTAAAGATCAGCCCTGGGTGTTCTTTGGAAGGAATGATGCTAAAGCTGAAACTCCAGTATTTTGGCCACCTCATGCGAAGAGTTGACTCATTGGAAAAGACTCTGATGCTGGGAGGGATTGGGGGCAGGAAGAGAAGGGGACGACAGAAGATGAGATGGCTGGATGGCATCACCGATTAGATGGACGGGAGTTTGAGTGAACTCTGGGAGATGGTGATGGACAGGGAGGCCTGGCCTGCTGCGATTTATGGGGTCGCAAAGACTTGGACACGACTGAGTGACTGAACTGAACTGAACTGACTGATGGCCTCTGCAACTCTAGTATCTTTTGCTTCCCATTCTGTCGGGGAGACCACTTCAACTGCTGCCTTTCCACCAATTACTAAAATAATTTTCTGAAATACCTTCCCTCCACTCACCAATGTGTTTCAAAGGGCCTTGATGTGGAGGGTAACTTCTGGGTCCTTTGTGGGACTGTAGTTTGATTGAGTGAATGAAGGAACAAGAGGCTTTCATACAATTATTTGAACATCTATAGCCTTTTAAATTATTTTTTATTTATTTTTTTATTTATGGGGGTATGGTTGCTTTATAATCTTTTGCTAGTTTCACCTGTACAGGAACATTAGTCAGCCATGTGCATACATATATCCTCTCCCTCTGGTCTTGCCTCCCTTCTAGGTCACCACAGAACATCAAGTAGAGTTCCCTGCACTATCAAGTAAGCTCTCACTATCGATCTGCTTTATGAACAGCACTGTAAAAATGACATTCCCACTCTCCCAACTCATCCCTCTCCTTCGTTCTCCCACTTGGTGTCCATCCATTTGTTCTCTATGTCTGTGTCTCTATTTCTGATTTGCAAATAATTTCATCTGTACCTTTTTTTTTTTTTTTTGGTCTAGATTCCACATTTACACATTCATATAAAATAGTTGTTTTTCTCTTTCGGACTTACATCTCTGTGTGATAGTCTCTAGGTCCATCAACATCTCTACAAATGACCCAACTTTACTCCTTTTAATTGGCTCAGTAATTTTCCATTGTCTATATGTAGCACATCTTTTTTACACATTTACACCAAGAAACCATAATTCAAAAGGACAAATGCAGCCCAGTGTCCACTGCATCACTATTTGCAATAGCCAGGACATAGAAAAACTCCCATAGCCTCTTATTAATTTCTTCCACTCTAATCTTTGTTGGTGTTCAGTCACTCAGTCATGTCTCATTCTTTGCAACCCCATGGATTACAGTACTCCAGTCTTCCCTGTCCTTCACCATCTCCCAAAGTCTTGCTGAAACTCATGCCCATTGAGTCAGTGATGCCATCCAACCATCTCATCCTCTGTTATCCCCTTCTCCTCCTACCTTTAATCTTTTGCATTATCAGGGTCTTTTCCAATGAGTCAGTTCTTTGCATCAGGTGGCCAAAGTATTGGAGCTTCAGCTTCAACATTAGTCCTTCCAGTGGATATTCAGGATTGATCTGCTTTGAGATTGACTGGTTTGAGATCCTTGCAGTCCAAGTGACTCTCAAGAGTCTTCTCTAACATCACAGTTCAAAAGCATCAATTCTTCAACATTCAGCCTTCTTCATGGTCCAATTCTTGCATCCATACCTGACTACTGGAAAAACATAGCTTTGACTAGACAGACCTTTATTGGCAAATCAGTGTCTCTGCTTTTTTAATGTGCTATGTAGGTTTGTCATAGCTTTTCTTCCAAGGGGCAAGCATCTTTTAGCTTCATGGCTGCACTCACCATTTGTAGTGATTTTGGAGCCCAAGAAAAGAAAATCTGTTACTGTTTCCATTGTTTCCCCATCTATGTGCCATGAAGTGATGGGACCAGATGCCATGATCTTAGTTTTGTGAATGTTGAGTTTTAAGCCAGCCTTTTCACTCCCCTCTTTCATCTTCATCAAGAGACTCTATAGTTCCTCTCTGCTTTCTTCTTTTAGGATGGTGTCATCTGCATGTCTGAGGTTGTTGATGTTTCTCCCAAATAGTTTTTCTCAACTCAGGGATGTCATGAGGCAGCATGCAGTCCTAGTTTAGCTGTTAATCCAGCACGTGGAATCTAGAATTTGGGATAAGTTAGATGATATTCCTAGAGCCAGCTTAATCTAAGAATTAGATCCTTTTTCCTTTTGCTGTGTTTTCAGTAGAATTTTGTAAACAAAATTAGCAAATTTATCTAACTTTTTGTTATAGAAAGCTTTCTTCCAAGATAAACTTGGAGCTGATTCTAGTTATAGATATAGAGACAATAAGAAGTGGGAGTGAAGTGAAGGACTCATGAAGAAAATTCTGTTATTGACATAGGGTCACTCCCTCCACCAAGGAAGCCATAAACTTCTTAAGGTTTATGATATGCTGAGGCTTCAAGTTCAAGGTATGCAGAGGCTCTTTGGATGGCCAAGGCAGTTTGGCAGTGATTTGACACTGCCATATTCCAAATCCAGAGCACCGTACCCAAAGCTTGGTCTTAGTTTCAGGATCCCACTCTTTTCTGATCAGTGTCTTGGCTTTCACAGAAAGTATTAGGCGGGGCTGTGAATTGCACTCATTTATAAAACAACGATGCTTAGGCTCAGACTTTGAATTTAGAGTTTTCTATTTTAGTTTTGCAGCTGCTACACATTAGAGTTCCTTTATCACCATCCTGGAAAAGTCTCAAGCTTTAGTTGTTATTCTACCAAGTATTCAAAGATTATAGCATGCCATTCTTCCTTTTCAGCTCTGCAGACCTATTCACAGAGGCCACTCCACGTTAGTCCTCAGAGTCTCCTGTCCTTCTTGCCTTCCTGTAGCCGAGGCCTCTTACTTTCTTCAAAGCCAGTGCTCCATCAGCACTTAATTTCAGGCTACAATCTGTGAGAACTTGACTTTCTGTCCCACCTAATATCCCCTCCCTGAGTATTAAATGTATTTTCACTTAGCCAGATAACCAATACCAGGTTATCTGATTTCCCTAAAGGTTTCTTGCGTGCAACCCATACCCTGTGCCAATTGCTATACCAGTCAGGGTTCTGTAATGCTGAAATCAGAAACAGACCTAAGCTAATTTCAACAGGAAAGGGCTCTTTAGGAAATAACTGAGGTAGGTCACAGGATCCCTTGGAAGAACAAACCTCAGATACTGGAAAAGAAACCAGAAGAGCTGGATGTAGAGTGACCAACTCCTGCTGGCTTGCCTGAGACATTGTGGACTTTCACGCTGAAAGTCTCATGCATGGGAAATCCCTTAGCCTTTGGCAAACTCTGATGGGTGGTACCCTAGGAGAATGGCTGCAGTAGGAGCCCAGTCAATGCTGTGGGAACAGCCTAGGTGTATTGCAGCTGTCACCTTCAATTGGATTTTGCAAACTGTCACTAATCCCACTGTGGCAGCTTTCTTGAAATTGCCCTGCTACCTAAATTTTAAATAGTCCTATTAAAGTTTATATGACCATCTTGTGTACTTTGAATCTCTTGTATTAGCAGGTGAATTCTTTACCACTGTACCACTGGGGAAACTCCTTAGGAGGCTTAGCATAAGAAAGAAGTGAAGGAGAGAGAAGGTAGAGATTTGTTCATTCAGTTCAGTTCAGTTGCTCAGTTGTGTCCAACTCTGCGACCCCATGGATCGCAGCACGCCAGGCCTCCCTGTCCATCACCAACTCCTGGAGCTTGCTCAAACTCATGTCCATTGAGTCGGTGATGCCATCCAACAATTTCATCCTCTGTTGTCTCCTTCTCCTCCTCCCTTCAATCTTTCCCAGCATCAGGGTCTTTTCCTGTGAGTTCATTGGGCATTTTCAATTCTTAAGATCAGAGTGAAATACATAGATCCATTTTCTTTTCTTGAGTTTATATTTTCATACTTCAGTTTCAATCAAATTTTCTTATGGAGGCATCTTGGAGAGCTTTAATTACAGACTTCTTTTCCTCAATTTTCCATTTTATCAACATTCTTATTTTATATATAAGATTCAAAGAAGTCTGTGTTTCTTAAAAGCAAAGGTAAGAGCCACTTATTTTAAAGCATTGTGCTGCATTCCTGCTCTCCTGCTATATACACTTTGTGTAAATGGGCAGGAGTGGCAAGGAGGGCTTTAGAAGCTTAGAATGGCCTCAGGTTAAGAACAATCAAGAAAAACAAGAGCTCCAGTCCTTCCAGCACAAGGAACGAGATTCTGCCAATGATAAGTGCTTAGTAGGGGCCTGTGTGTCTCAAATGAAACCGCTATTCTGACTGACGCAACAGTTTCAGCTTGCTGAGACTGTGCAGACTGGTCAGCTAACCAGGAACCAAACTCCTGACCCACAGAAAATGTGGAGTAATAAAATTGGCATGTTCTTTGAAAAATTTGTGCTGATTCGTTTTCTGTAATAGAAAGCCAATATAGAAAATATACATATACATACATATATATATATGTATCCCTTCATGTAGCACGTATGTATTTTATTAGTCACCAGGACACTGCTAGTGTACACAATGACCACCAAGGTAAATACAATAATAATTAACCATTGCTGTCGTTTGACTGGCTTTGTCATACATAGCCATAGCTGTACACACATTTGCTGTTATGACATAAATACATGGTAAGAGAGATGTTACTTAATGGCTTGTTACTCTGAATGATAACTTTCAAACAGTTGTACACATGATCCATCTAGACCTGCATCTGTTTTCTAGCTCTGGGGAGAGCTAGACCAGAGCTAGAACATGATCATAATAGTGGTCAATAGCTACTCTGTCTTCTGTGCTTCTTCACCATACCGTCTCAACATCCTGGTATCGTGTGAAGCACATTGACTTATAATTTGTCAGATAATGGGTCTTTTGTCCCCACTAGACCTGAACTCTTTGAGAACAGACCTTGTCTCAGTATCTCAGTATCTTTGCACAACAATACCAAGCATGGGGCTTAACATCCAGCACGTGTGCCATAAACACACATTTAAGTAAATGAACAGCCAGGAGGGTTGACATCAAAATCTTAGTTCTACTTTGACTTTCAATCTGCCGCTGATTTTGTTCTCCCAAAAGCTTCAAAAACACACATTTATGATGCAATTCTCTTAATAAAGGACTGACCCTTCAATTGGTTGCTGACATGTTAATAATCAAGTGGTCCAAGCCATAGGTCGTTGTCACTCCCAAATTCAGTCTTCTGGGAAATAGTCACAAAAATACTTTCTAGTCCTTGAAAATAGACAGCTAATATTTGGAAAATTTAGTTGATCTTCCATAAAGCTAAAATTGAGCCTTCCAGTTTTGTTGGAAATGGTTTCTTATAATAAAGAAAAATCGGAGAAGGTTATTAACTAACTACATAGTGCAATAGCCCTGTGAAATTGGATGGTATTGACTAAGCTGCCCTTGACGAAGCCACCATGTTATCATGTGTGTTGTTATATGAGACATACACGTTTATGTCCTTAAGTTTTTAGAAATACCTGGGGAATTTTTCTATCTAAAAATACCAGCAGTCAACAGAAATCTATCAGTCCTAACCTATCATAAACAGTTGGATATAGCTCCATTAGCCTATAGAATCTAGACCCAGAGTGAACTTGAAACAGGTAGAAATAAATAAGTAAATACCACTTGGAACAGTAACCAAAAGGATTTTTCCTTTTTTTTTTGGCTCAGATAAATTCATGCTACCTTTTCACATAAAGAATTTCAAATGATTTTGACAAATGCTTTAATATGGCTTCAAGCTCACATGTGTGTTTGAAGTGATTGTTTTGGGCTAAAAATGTTCTTAACTATTATTAACATTTTATTTAGGTTAATAGTAATAGACATTTATTACAGTAAGATGTTGACAAGAAGACCAAAGATATGATAAAGAAAGTGAAGTTCATTCATGCACCAAAAGGAATCACAGTGGCTTCGAGCCTGGGTCCGCGAGCTCTTCTGCCTAGTCCAACACCGTGATCTCCAACAAGTGATTTAAACTCTGGTTTTGTTTCTGCATTATTTAACAAAACTGCCCACCTAATTGCACTCTCTTAAGAATCAAAATGTTAATAGATTAAAACAGGCCCTGGTTTATAATAATGACACAGTAGGTTTTAAATATTATTGAGAATACAAAGACAACTATTTTTCTTGAATTTAAATAAATATCATATACTACTATTGGACTTCCCTTGTGGCTCAGATGGTAAAGAAACTGGCTGCAATGCAGGAAACCCAGGTTCAATTCCTGGAACCGGAAGATCCCCTAGAGAAGGAAATGACAACACACTCTGGTATTCTTGCCCAGAAAATCCCATGGGCAGAGGAGCCTGGTGGGTTACAGTCCATAAGATCCCAAAGAGTCGGACATGACTGACTGACTAATACACACATACTACTATTATCTGCATTGTTACCAACAATCCAACTAAATCCCACTAGAGAAAATATAGACATTTCCTCTATAAAATTTTCTTGTAAGCTATATAGATACGGATTTTATGATTTTTCTTTCCCATAAGATGTACATTATCTTACAAATAATAAGCATTTTAATTTTCTAATATATTAATATAATCTTTGGATGCTTGATGCAAGACTACATGGGAATATATTCTACTATCAGAACTCTAAAAGTATCAGCAAACAGTAAGTTTGATGACAATTCTGTGTTAAGACTTGGTCCTGAATGAAAACTAACCAGGTATTTAAATCTGCTCCCTTCCTTTTTCAGAATTCCTACCAAAATACCAAAATGACTCTATAGGATGAAAAATTGATAGCAGAGCTGGAAACCAGAGAGGACTGCATCTCTATGCCTGAAGGAATTTGGGAAGACACTGTTCAGGGGTATCACTGCAGAAAAATCAGCAAATACATGAGTTACAACATGAGAAGAAATTGATTCCAGATCTTGGAGTGGGTGGGGAAGAAAAGACTGGAACTACAGAGACAGAGGGAAGGAGAGTCTCAGCCTGGGCTGAGATTAGATTGAGGAAATTTTCAAAACTGATCACGCTCACATCTCATCTCAGAGCAATTAAGTCATAATTTTTGTAACTAGAGGGTATCCATACATTGTACAACTTTTTCAGGTGATTCGAGAGGGTTATAGCCATTGATCTAGAAGATAGATATCCAATTCAGCTGCATTTCCTGGGAAGTACATGGGCACCACTAAGCAGAGCCCAGCTGTTACACTCACTCTCAGCTTATACGTGATGTTGGCAGCAGGCTAAGGGAAGCTGAAGGCACTGCTGCGAGATGCTATAAGGAGAGTTCACACGTAATACCAGATGCCTGTGAGAGATGACGGAGAAGGTAAGGCAGAGCTGGGCATTGACTCATCAAGTGTTTGTTATTAAATAGGCAGCTCTTACACAAATGCTTGAGGAGAAAAGCAGAGATGACAAAAGTTCAAATACATCAAGCAAAATAATAAATATAACTGTATTAAAACTTCTCATAATAAAACTCATTTAAGGATGCATAAAAACAATGTCATGCCTTTTATGAAAATAAAACAAAATTGCTGAAAAAAGTGTTGAAAGAAAAGATATATCATAAAATTGAAACCATCATATCTCTATAGTTACCATTCAATATCAATGTCAGATAAAATGAAAATCAAAGCAAAAACTATTGAAAGGGATAATTGTGAGTCATTTTACATTAATAAATGAACTGTCAACATTTTTAAAGTAATGAAAATTGTTGCTTCAGAATATATTGCAGAGAAGACTTTAAAAATAAGGAGATCTTTGAATATGAATAAAATATAAAACAGAAGAGAGAAGCATTTCAGTCACTCTTTGTATTCTTGACAGTTTTTTTTTAACAAAACAAAATCCAAATATCTGAAATTAATTTGATTGTTATATTCATTAATAAAGCACTTCAGAATTACATGATTACAAAGCAAACAAGTTTTATCCAGATAAACTTGGTTGTTAAAATGGATGCTTGTAAAGTTTTGTTGCGTTGCGTACTTAAGATACCAGAGTTAAGTACATTTTCAAGAAAAACAAATATAATAAAAATGTATATTGAAATGTGACATTGAAAGTCTTGAAGAGCACACAGAATTTTTCATGACATTGAGATTGTAGAACATATGCAAGTGAAAATGTTCATTGTTCAGCTGTGTCCAGCTCTTGGACCATGGCCCACCAGGCCCCTCTGTCCATGGAATTCACCAGGCAAGAAGACTGGAGTGGGTAGCCATGCCTTTCTCTAGAGGCCTTCTTGACCCAGGCATTGAATCCGGGTCTCTCTCATTGCAGGCAGATTCTTTACTATCTGAGCCACAAGGGCAGCCCTTGAGAACATATAAAGGAACATATAAAAAAGCTTTTGAAATATATATTCTTGCTATTGCATTTTTTCCAGTCAGGTTTTTTAAGGCTTGAAATACAGTAAAATTCACTTTTTAAGGGGTACAGTTTAATACATTTTCACAAATATTTATAGTCACTGGCAGGAGGAGAAGGGGACGACAGAGGGCAAGATGGCTGGATGGCATCACCAACTCAATGGACATGAGTTTGAGCAAGCTCTGGGAGTTGGTGATGGACAGGTAGGCCTGGTGTGCTGCAGTCCAGGGGGTCTCAAAGAGTCAGACACGATTGAGCAACTGGACAGCAATGAACCAGTACCACAAGCACTGTTTAGAATATTTCCATCCCCAAGAAATTTCCCATGCCCCTCTGTGGTGTTTATTTATGTTTTTAAGTAACAGAACTAAAACTAGATCAATAAGAAGTGGAAGAAGAAAAAGAGCAGGCACAGAGTTAGGAAAAAGAAAGACATTAGGAAACAGAATGAATTCACCCTAAGTGGATCAAGAGCAGTCTTTTGATAATGATACAACCTTTTAATATTGTCTTACAAACAGAGCCTCTTTTTCTATCATTTGAAAAATGGTAGAAATCAGTTTTCTATTTGAAAGTTAAACCAGTTGGTTCAAGTCTTTATGCCATAATACTGATGCAGTGTGGTTCTGGATAAGGTGACAGACAGTATAACAGTCTGTTAGATCCATGTCTTCATTTCTTACCTGAAAACATCTCTATCATCATCAATATTACCATGAACGTGATCATCATCGCTGAATCCCAGTACAGTCCTGGAGTGGCACAGTGGGAACGGAGGAAGTGAGGTTAACGATTGCTTGTGGACCAGTTCCTACTATGGTACACCGTTCATTATACCAAGCTGCTCTCTTTAGCGTCCCAAGTGGTTGTAAGGAATGGAGTCAACTTACAACGTGCTTGCTTTATCCCTGAGATGCAGTATGTTTAAGTACTAAAATGATTCATTTCATTCAGTATCAGGATAAGCAACATTTTAGGGGACTTTGAAGTTATGCAAAAATTATAGTTGTAGGAGTAAGAAAGCTTTATATTTTTGCATCAACTTCTTGATAATTGAGTGGTAAGGAATCAGTCTCACCCACCGAATTATACTAGCATTTATCACCAGTCATTTCATTTCTTCTCTTTCCCAAGTCTATAATTTCTTAAAGGTGTTTAGCAGTGAAGACCCTTTTCACACTTTCACATCTGTCATATGTGGGCTCACCCAGAAGCATGAGCCCTGAAAAGACTGGACAAGGATCATATTCCATCAGTCAGATGCATTGTGGTGATGCAGTTCCTCAGATGAACAGGCGGCAATGTCTAGTGTCATCAATAGGAACATATTATAGTCCCTTATAGTATAAGGAACGACAGGGTCTGAAATGGTTGTCTGGGTTTAGACTCTGACTTGTTCTGTACTTACTGTGCCTTCTGGAATTAGTTTCTTAGTCTCTCTATGTCTCAATTTCTACATCAGTAGTTACGTAAAAGATTTATTGAGAGCTGAACCATAAACATGGCCAAGCACTGAAGAATTGATGCTTTTTAATTGTGGTGCTAGAGAAGACTCTTGAGAATCCCTTGGACTGCAAGGATATCAAACCAGTCAAACCTAAAGGAAATCAACTCTGAATATTCATTGCAAAGACTTGCTGAAGCTGAAGTTCCAAAACTTTGGCCTCCTGACAGGAGAGAGCTGACTCACTGAAAAAGATGTTGGTGATGGTAAAGATTGAAGCCAACAGAAGAAAGGGGTGACAGAGGATGAGATGGTTAGATAACATTACTGACTCTTAAGCAAACTCCAGGAGATAGTGTAGGACAGGGAAGACTGGCATTCTGCAGTCCATGGGGTCACAAAGAGTGAGACATGACTTAGAGACTAAACAAGAACAAGAAAAGGTTTATTATTGCATAGTTCATGCTACCAGAAGTGGCTGGTGTTTATTATAGTTCCTAGCACATACTGGTGGAGAAGGCAATGGCACCCCACTCCAGTACTCTTGCCTGGAAAATCCCATGGATGGAGGAGCCTGGAAGGCTGCAGTCCATGGGGTTGCTGAGGGTCGGACATGACTGAGCGACTTCACTTTCACTTTTCACTTTCATGCATTGGAGAAGGAAATGGCAACCCACTCCAGTGTTCTTGCCTGGAGAATCCCAGGGGCAGGGGAGCCTGGTGGGCTGCCGTCTCTGGGGTAGCACAGAGTCGCACACGACTGAAGCGACTTAGCAGCAGCAGCAGCAGCAGCACGTACTGGATGCTCAATGACTATTGCTGTTGTTCAGCTGCCTAGCCGTGTCCAACTCTCTGAGACCCATGGACTGCAGCATGCCAGCGTTCCCTGTCCTTCACTATCTCCTGAAGTTTGCTCAAACTCATGTCCATTGAGTCGATGATGTGGTAAAGGGGCTGGTGTAACTCAGTGAAGCTACAAGCCATGCCGTGCAGGGCCACCCAAAACAGACAAGTTATGGTGGAGAGTTCCGACAGAACATGATCCACTGGAGGAGGGAACGGCAAACCACTCCAGCATTTTTGCCTTAAGAACCCCAATGGCTATTAGTCATTTTTATTTTGATCATTAATACATATGGAAATAAATACATAAAGGAAATACTAGATGTCCACAAAAATGTAAGATGATTGATTTACATTATTTATTAGAAGGCAGGAAAAGAAAGGGTTTTCTTAGGTAAGAAGAGGTTATAGTGATCTACAATAATCAATTGAAAATATAATTAATACTATTAATAACTGTATTTTAATGAATTATTATAATATGTCAAGCACAATGCTGTGCATTTTATGTAGAAAATATGCCTCACTGACTCAATGGACATGAGTTTGAGTAAACTCCGGGACTTGGTGATAATCAGGGAGGCCTGGCGTGCTGCAGTCCATGGGGTCACAAAAGAGTTGGACACGACTGAGCGACTGAACTGAGCTAAACTGAACTGAATGATATCATAAATTTCTTTGTGTTTTTATTTGTAGTTTAGAAGGAATATGTATTGCTTGGTTTAAAAAAGTTTATATAGATTTATTCTAACTAGCAAAAGGAATATATGACACTTCTGAGTTCTAACTCATATTGCCCTTTTCTCTGCGATGCTGTTCTGAATACTTGCTGTACTTTCAACCACAGATGGCATCATTCAATAGTGTGTAAAAGGAACTCTTTTCATAAATTCTGTAAAGTGCATAAAGATCCTTTCATAAGAGCTGTAGTTGTGCTACCCTCTGTGATGGGTGTGAATGTACACATTTGTTTTTGCTGGGAAACTGAACATTTCTCAAGGATGTGTGAATTTGTAATTTATTATGTGGATGAATGATATTTGTATGTTATACTCTTTTCCTTTCTAAAATTTACTGAAGGACAAAAAACATAAATTCCAACTCTTAAATCATTTGTGAGTACTAGAAAGTAAAAGTATGGTATCACTAAATGGTGCTTATTATAAATGGAAAAAAAAAAAACTGGAGAAAAAATATATTCATGGAAAGTTTAAACTAAGGAAGAGAGTGATAAAATAATTTCCAACCTAGAAGTTTTTTGGTCTCAGTGGAAATGGAGAGTTTGGGGGTGATGTTAAATAAAAGAAATATAAGCTGAGAAAAAAAAAAAAACTTATTACTAACAATGAGATGGGAATGGAAACTGAATTTAAAAAAGGCAAAAGAAAACCAAAAACCACCTTAGAATCAGAATATTAATGTACCCACTGTTAAAAGAGGGAAACTATATTCTAATTTAAATAATTTTCACTATCAGCTAGACTTTATTTGGGATCCTTCAATGTGTATCTATGCAGCAAGAAACATTCACAACTAATAAAGCTGTAAATAAGGACACAGGAAATTTGAAGTCAGGAATTTAATTACTTAAAAATATAACTGGAAAAATACAAATGAATGATTAAATATACACATATGCATTTTAAGTAGTCTTTCATTATCATTGACCTGTAAAATTGTGGAGTCATTAAAAAGTTCATCAGTTCATACTAGTAGGGAAAAAAAAACTTAATTTATGGGACAAATCCTAGAAAATACACAAAAAAGTAAACATTTTTGATATATATGATTTATAAAATTTTATAGTCTCTATATTATATAAATATATTTATACATTGGAGTCACAAAGAGCTGGACATGACTTAGCAACTGAACAACAGCAATATATATTGTTCACACCTGTGTACTTTTATATATAAACATAAATTTCTATATGAATGCATATGTGTACATGTATATGTGTCTTTATATATATACATGTATGAGGGCTTCCCTGGTGGCTCAGTGGTAAAGAATCCACCTGCAGTGCAGGAGACGCAAGAGATGAGAGTTCAATCCCTGGGTCAGGAACATCCCCTGGAGAAGGGCATGGCAACCTACTCCAGTATTCTTGCCTGGAGAATCCCATGGACAGAGGAGCCTGGAGGGCTTTATAGTCCATAGGGTCACAAAGAGTCAGACATGACTGAAGTGACTGAGCTCGCACACATGCATGAGTGTGTGCATATGCAATGGCATAATAATAATTTAAACACAACAGGTTATCAAATACAATATGAGCATACTCTAATTTTAATGACTTATTAAATATCTTGTTTCCATTTTCAGCTGAAATGGCACATTCTTGAAGACAGTTTCCATAAACGTTCTGTGACAAGCATGCTGTATCATTCTTTATCAATTTATCTCATCTAATTTTTTCCCAAGGTATTGATTACTATCCTGAAGTTCTCTTCTTCATTCACTGGTTGACCAGCTTGTTCTCTGTCTTCCTCCAACTAAAAGATGAGGTTCCTCAGAATCTTTTTTCCATAGCAAATCATCAGCACTACAAATATTTGCGGAATGAATGAATAATAAGTCAGATAATCAGTGCATAAGCTATCATTTGTAAGCCTATATTTCCTGTTTAAATCGTTTAAATCCATAAGGCACTGTTAAGAAATCCTTAATTATGACTGCAGCCATGAAATTAAAAGACGCTTGCTCCTTGGAAGAAAAGTTATGACCAACCTAGATAACATATTGAAAAGCAGAGACATGAAAGATAACTTATTGGTAACATGTGCAAGGCCCTGGTTGGATTTTACCTGAAATGGTGTGTTTTAGAAAGATCATTCAGGGTTCTAAAACTCACTAGAGTGAAGGGATGGAGGCTGGATCCATATAAAACGAGGTGAGAGAGGTCACTCTATCCAGATTATGTAGACATTTTCAAAGATTTGACTTTACACCAAGCGTTGGAGGATTTGGAGCAGATGCGCCTCGTGACCCAGCTGATGTCTGAAATGGAACACTCTTGCTTCTGTGTTGAGGATAGAAAATGAGAAAAAGTGGTTCAGGCAGAAGACCAGTGTAACAGAGTTCAGGAGAGAATTACAATATCTTGTCCAAGGTGGTAACTGCTCTTATCTTTCACCTGGATTGTTGCAAATATTGCCTCCTCCTTTTAACTATCCTTCCTGTTCCCTCCTCCTAAGCCACTGAAGTTGGCTAAAAGCACAACGCAGGAGACAGTATGATGAAGTCCGTTACTGAGCCCCAGTTTGGGCAGCGAGCCCAAGGCAGGACCACAGTGGGGACAGAACAGATTAAGAAATGTTGGAAATTTTGATTATTACATTGGATTAATAACTAAACGGAGACTTGTTTTGTGAGTATAACTGACCAGATGCCTTTTTTCTTTCCCAAGAGGACATATAGTATGAGATTCAAAGAATAATCAAGGAGCTCACCAAGGAGCAGAGGGAAAACTAGTTTCTAGAAGGTTTGAATAAGAAGGAAAAAAAAAGTGGTTGTTTTCTTTTAACAGGCTAGCTAAATGGGGTTTTAAGTATGTTCGGGGTGCTATTTTTTTCTTCAAGAACTACTGCAAACTGTCTATACTGGGGAGTTACGGGTTGGAGGACATCCTGTAGTAAATAGCTTTGTTTTTCCCTGTGTTTCTCAAAATCTGAATGTAAGTCCCTGAGAAAATGCTCTTGAACACATTGGATAAAGTGAAACAAGTAATGATTTGGAAAGTCTGAGGCAGATTGGATTGCCTTCCAGTTTTGATAATCCCTAGAAGATCACTTCGTATCTTAGATCCACACTTGTCATCTCTCTAACAGTGTTTAACATTTGGGTTATAAGTACTTTTGAGGGCAAGCATAGAAGATTATAATATATGTAAACTGCCCAGTTCAGTTACTGAAAATTAAGTATATAATTAATAAAATTATTTATTTCATATTAAAAAATGAAATATATGACTCAGATACAGAAAACAAGTTAGTTGTAACCAGAAGCCAGTGGAGGAGGGCTGAAGAGGTGAAATAGGTAAAGGGGATTAGAGATACAAGAATATAATTTAAATCACGGGGAATAGTCAGTTTTTAATAATAACTTTCTATGCAATTTAAGCTGTAGAAACATCACCAAGTTTGTATCTGTTACAAGTGTAACAAATGCTATGTCGTACACATGTAACTAATATAATAATGTAAATCAACTATACTTCAATCATAAATATTAGTAAATAGTAAGCCTTCCAAGGAACACAGAAACCAAAAAAAAAAAAAAAATGTTGCTTTTTTTTCTTTCTCTTTAGACCTTGGATGCAATTATTTGAAATAATTGCACTTCTCATCTCATGGAAAATTATCATCATTGGTTGAAGATTTCATTCCCTTTTTTAAATGCATTAACTTATACTTTCATTCAACAATTACTTTACAAAACTATTTTTTATGTATTATTTTGGTTGAGTACGCTTTCATAAAAACTCTTTTTTGGGAGTACATATGATTTTAATTCACACACATGATACTGCATTGTAAATTTCATCCCTTCCTTAACTTTTTTTCTGCAGTGTTTCCTTCTTTGAATCTATCTGGTTTGCTGCGCACAGACTATCTAGCCCTTTGCTGCATTATCGTCTATAGCATCTATCTACACAATTTTCTAATATACTCCCCTAGTAATAGAAAATTTCCTGGTGGCTCAGGTGGTAAAGAATCAATCTGCGTTTCAGGAAGACCTGGTTTTGATACCTAGTAGGGAATATCCCTGGAGTAGTTCATGGCAACCCACTCCTGCATTCCTGCCTGGGGAATCCCATGGAGGGAGGAGCCTGGCAGGCTATTGTCCATGGGGTCACAGAGAGTTGGACATGATTGGGCGATTAAGCACAACACAGCACAGCAGATTGCTTCTGACACTCTGTGGCTCACAAATGAAGTGATGGTTAATATCTACACACACACACACACACACACACACACACACCCTGAGGGACCTATGTAAGCATTTCTTTGGGATATATGCTCAAGTGGAAGCAAATATTTAAATTGACCTACTGCAGCCTCAAGACTGTCTAGGATGACTGCACCTACCTGTGATGCAAGAGTGTTTCTGAGGTTCAACATCTTCATCACCTTGACTTATCCAGCTTTCTAAAATTCTCCAGCTTAAGAAGTCTAAAACAGCATCTTCTTGTTCTAATTGGCACTTCTCTGTTTAACAATATGATTTATAATCCATTGTTTTGATGCTTTTATTTTTGTGAATTGCTTTAATATGAGCTGTTTCTCTGTTTCTCCTTTAACATATTAGTCTTGTCATTGATGATGATTTGCAGTTGTTCTTTGTATATTCTCTTTGTTTGTGTGTGTGTGTGCGTGTGTGTGCACGTGCTCAGTTGCTTCAGTCATATCTGACTCTTTGTGATCCTATGTAGTGTAGCCTGCCAGGCTCCTCTATACATGGGGCTCTCCAGGTAAGAATACTGGAGTGTGTTGCCATGCCCTCCTCCAGGGGATCTTCTTGGCCCAGGGATCAAACCCATGTCTCCTGTGTCTCCTGCATTGCAGGTAAATTCTGGGGAAGCCCATGCTCTATTTAGTCAACCCTTAATGTTTTCTAGTATTGCAAATATTACTCCCAGTTGACCAAGGAGAGACTGTATGCTTTTGGAGTGAAAAACATGGATGTACTCTTATTTAACTATCCAGATGGTCTTGGACAAGTTACTTAAACCTCTTATTCTTGCTCTTGATTCAAAATGGGCATAGTAATATAAATGTTTGCTGACACAGAGTGAGTCTCCTGGAGATAGAGGTTCTTATTGTGTTTCCCACCTTTATTTATGATGATCTTTGTTTAAGATAAATCCTTTTTAGAACTTAAGTTGAATTCCCTATAGTTTAGTATTTTGTGAATTTTGCTTCAAAAGTCTTTTCCTACTCTGTTACCATAAATGTGTTACTCTACATTTTTTTCAATTAAATTTAGCATTTTAACACTTCTCTTGTGGATCTTTTAAGATCTATCAAGATTTCACCAAAACATACCATTGATCTGTTTTCTTTTTCTTCAGGCTGGACCAGTTTTGACAATCTCAACTGTTAAGACCCATTGATCTGTGGGGCCACCTGATCATGCATCTTTCAAAAATACAACAAAAAAATGTACACTCAGAGTAGAACAATAACCTTTATGTTAGTGTTGAAAATGGAGAATAAAACTTGGAATCACTATAGTAGAGCCTCTAAGTTTATGGTCAAAGCCTTTCCTAAGAATCAAAGAGTTAGTGACCCATATTTTCCTGATTCTTTTATTTTAAATAATCATTTGATCCAAAGAAAGCAATCCTATCCCTTTTCAAAGGAGGCTTGATTAAACACCAAATAAGTGGGTCCTTTAGATTGTGGAATTGCTATTGTGGAGGCGATGCTTTATTTTTTCAGATTTCTATACTTTCCTTTCATATCTCAGCCCAATATGATCTGGTTTAGTTATTAATGTACCATTAATGGAATTTTATTTTATTAAGGAAAGACATAGAGCATCAAAATTACTGTAATTATCCTTTTGAGGATGGTGGAAGAAAAGGAAGGAAAACAATGTGGTTGCTGATGTTTAAAAAGAGCATGGACTTTGAGAACAGATGTCTTTCGGGTTAAATCTTGGCTCAAAAATGCTTATTTTACTTATCTACTCTGTTACTGTTTTATCATCTCTACTGTTTACATTTGCCATGTCATTTAAATGAAAGAACATATCTCTGAAGTTTCTAGTCAAGTGTTTGGTAATGTAACAGTCTAGGCTAACTCTTTAATTTTCTTTCCCAAATATTGATACAGCCAGTTTGCAAGTAATTGTAAAATGCAGTATCTTCTATAAAAGTGATGTTTTAACTGCTTTCAATTATGCAATTTATAGACTTGCACCATTTCTATTATAATGTCATCAAACAAGAATAGGAAAAATTAATTAACATGAAATTTTCATATGTCTTTTTCTGATGGTAGACTACCTAAATTTGAGAACAGCAATCCTTTGATTGTGAGTTGAATACTTAAACACAAGCATTCGCATACTGTCTTCGTTGGTGCCAGGTAATTAGAATTTGCAGTTTGGTCTTAATTGAATTACAAAGTACCCAAAGGTCTTGATTGGTGTGGCTTCCTGGGTGCCTCTGCCCTGTGTGGAGAAAAAAAAAAAAAAATATATATATATATATATATATATATATATCTCCACTTAATTCTATTTCACATTTGTCCACTCTACCCCAAACCAGTAGGTAAATACTTATATGGCATAAAATGTCAACATACATCAAATGTGTCAACTAAAATCAGAACTCCTCTCACTACCAGGCATAATTTTTATTTTAAACTTAGAGTCAGAGATGGTGTCTGGACAGTACCAGTCCTATCATTCCTGGGTAGCATGAACTGCCCGCCAGGCTAGAGTTTGATCTTCAAAACCCTCCCCAGGCAGTGCTTTTTCTTCTGGTTTTCCTCTGTTCATAGCCATGTATGTCTTTCCTCCTCTGGTTTTTGAAGTTTTCTTTTGAGGGTTGAAATATTTCTGATCGGCATGAGAGCAACTCAGAAGTTTTGCTATCATGCAGAGTTAGTTAATGAGTTTGTTTCTACCTTTACATTCTACAGGGAATTCTTCAATATATTGGGTGAGATTAAAGTGAAAATCAAGAGAATTTTTATTTTAACTAAAGTTGCATGGGTCAATTAAAAAGGGATGGATGCAGGGTTAATCATATGGAATTGAACTGGATTCTAAAGATTATTAAATGTCTGACAGTATATTTCACAGTTTCCTCATCTAGAGAATAGCAAAAATTCCTGCTTACCTCACAAAATACTTATAAAAACTACACTAAAAGCCATATATACAGAAAAGGGAATATCTCCTTTATTTTATTTGGAAAGAAAATGTAGCAGTATTTAAATTTTCTTGCTTCTTTAAGACTCCCCTGATCGCTCAGTCGGTAAAGTATCTGCCTGCATTGCAAAAGACCTGGCTTTGATCCCTGGGTTGGGAAGATGCCCTGGAGAAAGAAATGGCAAATCACTGCAGTACTGTTGCCCAAAAAATCCGCAGGCTACAGTCCATGGTATCACAAGAGTCGGACATGATTTAGCGACTAAAATAGTAAAGACTTTGATTAAAACACATAAGTTTGCTTTCTTATTTTTAATCTAAAGAAAAAATATATGTCAATTATCAGAGTGCTTTTAATTCAATAATTATAAAACTGTTATTCAAAACCATTAGTCATGAATTATTTCAGAATTTATATTTAATTGTAGACTATATTTGTCTTATTATTTTAGATATTAATTTTATCTTTGTAGATCCTTACATTGGCAATGGACAGTGTTTCTCTGTAAAACAGAGGGTTTTGGGCCATGGCTGATGGGATGTGCATTCAATAACTTTTATCAATTCTAATATTTGCATTTTGAACATATTTCTCCATTGCTAAAGTAGGAATGTTATATACTGAGTCTCTGAATTTTGCAATTTATTAATGTGAATTCTGAAATTTATTACTACATATATAAATCCGTTAGCTAAACAGTATATTTATATTGCATATAAATGAATTTGGATTGGATTTAGTTGTGCATATTTTTTTATTATTGTTCTTTAAAATCAATTTCATTTTAGACTTCAAAAATTTCACAAAGGTAAGTTTGGTGCAATGTAAATGCAAATTCATTAAAGTCCTTACCTAATTTAAGATAATTAATTAGGGTAAGTTAAAGATGCATAATTTTTCCAGTAGTTATGTATAGATGTGAGATTTGTACTATAAAGAAAGCTGATTACTGAGGAATTGATGCTTTTGAACTGTGGTGTTGGAGAAGACTCTTGAGAGTCCATTGGACTGCAAGGAGATCCTACCAGTCCATCGTAAAGGAAATCAGTCCTGAATGTTCATTAGAAGGACTGATGCTGAAGCTGAAACTCCAATACTTTGGCCACCTGATGTGAAGAGCTGACTCATTTGAAAAGACCCTGATGCTGGGAAAGATTGAATGCAGGAGGAGAAGGGGATGACAGAGGATGAGATGGTTGAATGGCGTCACCAACTCAATGGACATGAATTTGAGTAAACTCCAGGAGTTGGTAATGGACAGGGAGGCCTGGTGTGCTGCAGTCCATGGGGTCACAGAGTCCGGGCACAACTGAGCAACTGAACTGAACTGAAAGATGCATAATATAATTTCTAGAATAATCACTAAAGTATTCATGCATATAAATATAGTAGAACAATTAAGACGGCATATCCCCAAATTTAATTAACCCAAAGAAAACAAGACATGTTGGACATATAAAGTAATAACAGTAAATGAGACAAATGGAAATCCAATAGCAAATTGGGAGATCTAAATAAAGCATATTAATAATTATTTCAGTAAAATATTGTCTAACTGGATAAAAAAGGACAAAATTTGTATTGTCTATAAGACATACAGTTTAGATACATTGATTAAAAGGATGAAAAATAAAAAGATGGAAAAAGGTACACTGATACAAGGAAAACTATAGTTGCTGCTACGTCGCTTCAGTCGTGTCCGACTCTGTCTGATCCCATAGACGGAAGCCCACAGACAGAAGCCCACCAGGCTCCCCCGTCCCTGGGATTCTCCAGGCAAGAACACTGGAGTGGGTTGCCATTTCCTTCTCCAATGCATGAAAGTGAAAAGTGAAAGGGAAGTCGCTCAGTCCTATCCGACTCTTCATGACCCCATGGACTGCAGCCTACCAGGCTCCTCCATCCATGGGATTTTCCAGGCAAGAGTACTGGAGTGGGGCGCCATTGCCTTCTCTGAAACTATAGTAAGTAATATCAAATAAAATCAAATTCAAGAAGTACTACATGAGAAAAATAGGCACTTTGCAATAATACAAAGGATCAAAAAAATATCCTGAAAAGCAATTGCGACCTACTTCAGTACTCTTGCCTGGAAAATCCCATGGACGGAGGAGCCTGGTAGGTTGCAGTCCACGGGGTCGCTAAGAGTCAGACACGACTGAACGACTGCACTTCCATGTTCATGCATTGGAGAAGGAAATGGCAACCCACTCCAGTGTTCTTGCCTGGGGAATCCAAGAGACAGGGGAGCCTGATGGGCTGCCATTTATTGAGTCACACAGAGTCGGACACGACTAAAGCGACACAGCAGCAGCAGCAGTTGGATGAGCCTAATAAAAAGTCTCAAAAATGATGAAGCCCAAATGCTCATAACTGAATGGAAATGTTTACAAATTCAAATTATAATTGAAGACTAACTCCTCTCATTCAGTAATAAATTGGTTCTGTAGACAAAGAATCACTAAGAATAAAAGGATATGCACGACACTCCCTATTTCCTCATGCAATTTGTGTTTATAAAACACCACACCCAGTAACTGCAGAATAAATCTTCTTTCTATATCCTAGAGAAAACTACCAAGAGAGACTAAGTGATGGACTACAAAACAAGTCTCGGTAGATTTCAAAAAATTTAAATGTTAGAGTACATTTTGTGATCACAGAAAACCATAAGATTAAAATCCATATTAAAAACCATAAAACTTCTTGAACAGAATCAAATATGTAGATATTAATTAATTAACTCATTTCAAACAATGTATAGGAAATTAGCAAGTATTTTTGAACTGCACAATGACGAAAGCACAATACATTAAAATTAGTGAGATGATTCAGAGAAAATCATATGAGTTTAAGTTCTTATCTTAGAAAGAATTATAAAATTGAAGATCTGAACTTTCATCTTTGGAAGTTAAATGCAGATTAAACTCAAGTGAAGAGAAAAAAAATAATGAATAAAAGCATGAAATGAAGTAGAAAAATACAATAGAAAAAAATGAATAAAAGTCAATATAGTTCATTAAAAATGTAAAAACATATATAGAAAATTTTATCTAGACTTCAAGATAAGTGGAGAATATGTATGATGCTAGGAAAGACAGAAGGCAAAATGAGAAGTGGGTAGCAGAGAATGAGATGGTTAGATAGCATTACTTACTCAATGAATGTGAATTTGAACAAACTATGGGAGATTGTGGAGGACAGAGGAGCCTGGCATGCTACAGTCCAGGGAGTCACAAGAGTCAGACGTGATTTAGCAACTTGACAACAGCACCAATTAGAAATGAAGAAAGGGATGATACTACATACACTAGTCATCAAAATGAATAAACACATATTATAAATTATGCTAAATGGATTTATGATAACAAATTTGACAACTTAAATGAGAGAACAATTGTTGGAAAGACACACCAAAATTTACACAAGAAGAAATAGAAAATATCAAGAACTCTCGTATTAGTTTCTTATAACTGATAAATATAACAGATTATCACAAACAGTGACTTGAGATTCATTTACAACACAACTGAGCAACATCTTACAGTTCTGGAAGTTGGAAGCCCAAAATGCCTCGCTGGACTGAAATCAAGGTATCAGCAGGGCTGCCTTTCTTCCCAAGGCTCTAAAACTGTCTTCTTTTATTCTCTGTCTTTTAAATGGGACCTAGTTTCCTTCGCTTGTGCCCCTTCCTCTATTCTGAAAGCCAGAAAAGGCCAGTTGAGTCTTTCCCAAATTGCACCACTGTGATGCTGGCCTTTCTCTTCCATATTTGAGGACCCATATGATTATATTCAGTTTAAGTGGATAATTCAGGATAATCTTCCTGTGTAAAGTCAGCTGATTAGTAACTACTATCTTAATTCCCCTTTTGCCATGTAAAGTAACACAGTTGCAGGTCCCAGAAATTAGTATATGGTCATATTTGAGAAGCCATTATTCTGTCTGTTATAGCTATCTATTATATAAATTAAACATTCAAAACTTTAGAGCAAAGAATTCTAAACCTAAGTATATCCAAGAGTGGAATCTATTGAATATTTGTGAAAGCAATAATACCAAGCCTACAAAGAATCACTCGAAATAAGGTAATACATTCCGATTTATGAGATCAGTGTTCTTTTGCTACCAAGACTAGATTGAGAGGTTAGAAGAAAAGAATACTAAACACCACAATCTCTCATAAAACAGACATGTAAATCCTTATCAAAATCTTAGCAAGTTATATCCAACAGCATATACATAGAATTACACATTAAAACCAAATAGTATTTATACCAGGAATCCAGATTTGTTTAATATTTGAAAATCAATCAATGCGCATAACAAAATTAAATTAAAACAGAAAGAAAAAGGAGTGTTCTAATAGAAACAGGAAAAACATTTGACAATACTCATTCATGACAAAAGTTTTCAGCCAAATAAAATTGAAGGGAACTTCCTCAATCTGCTAAAAGGTATCTAAAATCCCACAGGTAACATACTTATTAACAGTAAAAACAAAACAAAACTAAACCAAATGACAAGGATATCTGCTCTTATCTTTTATTCAATGTACTGGCATCACTGTAAGAAAAGGAGAAGGATTGACAGGAACAAGTAAAACTTTTTCATTCATAATTGAAATGAGTGATCACAAATCTACCAACAAATACTATCAGAAACTGAATGTAGCAATATTGAGAAACATACCATTAATATTCAAAATAAACAACATCTGTGTGTACTCATACCAAACAATTAGAAAAGAAACTTTAAAGACACAATTCCAAATAAAACAGTGTCAAAACATAAGATACTTAGAGATAAGTTAAGATATATGTGTGCAAAACTCTACACTGAAAATTATAAAGTCTGATGACAGATATAAAAATGATAAATAAATTTAGAGATTCATGTATTCTTGCATTAGACAGCTCAGTATTGTTAAGATGTCAGTTCTCCCTGAATGGAACCATAGATTCACTGCAACCCCAGTTAAAACTGTGGTAGGTTTGGGGGGCTCTTTTTGTTTGTTTTTGTTTTTCTTTTTGAAAACTCTGTCAATCTGATTTTAAAATTTAGATAGCAATTCAAAGGGCGTAGAATAGTAAAAGCAATTTTTTTAAAGAGCAAGTTTGAAATGTGAATATTACCCAATATCAAGATTTCCTATAAAATTGTAGTAATCAAAATAACATGATCTTGGGGAAGGATTGACATACAGGTCATTAGAACAACAGAGTGAGTGGAGTAATATACTCACACACTTATAATCACTTGATTTTTGACAAGAAATGAAAAAATAAATATCTATTTCAAAAATTATGTTAGAATTATTATATATTTAAGTGAGTGAAAAATGAACCTCAACCATTACTGTACTTTGTACACAAAAATTAACTGATTCATACACCTAAATATAAGAGATAAAAGCTTAAAACGTTTAGAAGAAAACTTAGGAGAACATCTCAGATCTTAAATGGATTCAAAAAGACAAAAAGAAGAATGAACCATAAAGTACCAACAAATTACACTTAAAATTAAAAAATTGTTTACCCCTTGAAATGATGTTAAAAAAGCAAAAAGACAAACTAAAGAATGAGAGAAAATACTCATAGTACATAAATCTGATAAAGGACTTTCCCCAGAATATATTGATCAACAGTATATATAACTGAACAATAAGAGGACAAATATTCAATAAAATGGGTAAGTGGTTTGAACAGACACTTCATAAAAGAAGATATAGTAATGGACCCAAGAAATATTTAAAATGTTTACATCTTTACTCATTTGGGACATATAAATTAAAACCAAAGTAGTTACCAATAAAAACCCAGTAAATATGCTTAAATTTCAAAGAAAGGCAACATTAGGGTTAGGGCAGATATGCAGTAACGGAGAAGGCGATGGCACCCCACTCCAGTACTCTTGCCTGGAAAATCCCGTGGATGGAGGAGCCTGGTAGGCTGCACTCCATGGGGTCCCTACGAGTTGGTCGCGACTGAGCGACTTCACTTTCACTTTTCCCTTTCACACAATGGAGAAGGCAATGGCAACCCACTCCAGTGTTCTTGCTTGGAGAATCCCAGGGACAGCAGAGCCTGGTGGGCTGCTGTCTATGGGGTCGCACAGAGTCGGACACGACTGAAGCGACTTAGCAGCAGCAGCAGCAGATATGCAGTAAAAGGAGTGTTCATATATTACTGGTGGAAAGGTTAAATAAAATCTTTCTTCAATTTCACTTCTTCCTGATAGCTCAGTTGGTAAATAATCCACCTGCAATGCAGAAGACCCCGGTTTTATTCCTGGGTTGGGAAGATCTGCTGGAGAAGGGATAGGCTACCCACTCCAGTATTCTGGGGCTTCCCTTGTGGCTTGGCTGGTAAAGAATCCACCCACAATGTGGGAGACCTGGGTTCGATCCCTGGGTTGGGAAGATCCCCTGGAGAAGGGAAAGTCTAGTCACTCCAGTATTCTGGCCTGCAGAATTCCATGAACAGTCCATGGGGGTCGCAAAGAATTGGACATGATTGAGCAACTTTCACTTTCATTTGATTTATCAAAAAGAAGTGAAAACATATGTACATACAAAGGCTTGCATTAGAATATTCATAGAAGTTTTATTCACAATAACCTCTTGGAGAGAAGCAATATAGTTCCCTAAACAGGTGAATGGATAAACAAACTGTGAAATATGCATACAATGAAATACCCTTTTAGATATCTAAAGGAATTACTATTGGTGACCTCAATGCATGAGTGCATAGCATGAAAGAATCTAAAAAAATATGCTGAGTGGCCTAACCTAAACTCAAAAGCATATATACCTTATGACTCCATTTATATGAAATTCTAAAAAGGGCAAAACCTTAGTGACAGATAACAAATTAGTGGTTGCCTAGGGGTTTATGATTATGTGAGCACTCTGGGGCTTCCCTGGTGGCTCAGATGATAAAGAATCTGCTTGCAATAGGACAGATTCATATATGATCCCTGAGCCTGGAAGATCCCCTGGAGAAGAGAGTGGCTACCCACTCCAGTATTCTTGCCTGGAGAATTCCATGAACAGAGGTGCCTTGTGGGCTACAGTCCTTGGGGCCACAAAAAGTAGGACACAACTGAGCAACTGAAGTTTTTACACTCTGGAAAATAACATAAGGAAACTTTTGGAGCAGAGAAAATGCTGAGCATCTTGATGGTTTGGAATGCTGTTTCATGCCTGTATGCATTTGTTGAAATTATCAAATTTCAACAATTATCAATGTACAATGATCAAATTGTACATTTTTAATAGTCTCAGTTTATTGTGAATAAATCATCTTTTGAAGTTGATTTGAAATAGGACTTAACTCAAAAGTGGAATCAGGGGTGAAGACATATCCAACTTGAGGCTGAACTGCTTCTAACTGGCCCCAGTTACATCAGCTTTTATGTGATAATGTCATATTGTGCATATGGTGACCCTGAGTAAAGAAATATCATGAGCTCTCACATTCTACTAATATCATTGTATATCAGCTGTATTTTGTAACATATGTATTATATTTTTTAAATTATTAAAAATATAAATTCTACCGTGTATATCCAGAAACAATGAAGACTATGATAAAGATTGCATCTTTAAGGGAAACATTTAAGATCCAGATTGATAAATCCATCAGAATTCTGATGCGAAGAGATCTTTTCAATAGCCACAGTAGAAGTTTTCATTTTTGGAGCTTTATTTTTTAGATTTAATATTACCCTGATGAAGGAAGAAAAATTCTTTTTTTAAAAATCTTATGACCTGTATATTATACTCTATTTTTGGTGATCATGTAAAGGAAGTGGGTACTAAAGGTGAAATCTATTTTTCTACTATCTTTAATAACAGTTGCTTTTTAGAGAAAAAGTAAAGATATCTTTATTTTGGAAAATACCTAGCTAAATATTTGGAGATGGTGGACATGGGATATCAGGCTTCATCTGTAAAGGAAAAGAGACAAATAAACTCTTCTACATAATAAATAAATAGGGTAGAGAAGAGTAGGGATTTTGAAAATCAAATAAAGTAATTTTTGTAGCTGGGAAAACTTGAATAGGGCAGTTGTGTAGGAAGACGAGGTATAGATGTGTGGAAATGAACATATTCAACAAAGGCAGAACTCAAGGAAACACTTCAGCATATGCAGAACTCAAAGTCAGAGGCAAGGAAGAAAAATATAAACCTCTCACCCAGCATCCGTAGGTAAAGCAGGTGGATTATGTGACTCCCACGTCGATAGCTGTGCATAAAGCCAACTTTATGTGCGGCTCAAGGACTCCATACATGTGATGACATGCTGAATACCCACAGACGGATATAGATTTGCAATCCCTGCTCTGGCACACACATTTATGTATTTTCTGGGCAAATTGCTTTCCTTTCTGGATTTCTGATTCCTCTGTGACCTGAGAAATTTAAATCACAGTTTCTAAGATCTCCTTATATTTTATGCAGTCTTGACATCCTTGCCCCTAAATTTAATCCTTATTTTAAAAAGGTATATTTTGCCCTCAGTTTTGAAAAGGATAAAATGTTGAGGGCTTTAGGATCATTCTTTCATTGTCTAATTCACTTCATGTTCCATAACTATTCACTGACAACCTTGGACATTTTGAGTGCTGCAATGGTGACCAGGTTCATGTCTTCATGAACCACTGTCCTGTCAGGGAGACAGCTGCAATTCAAATTTCAAGTAGCATAATTTTTGCAACTCTTTCGTAAGAGCATTTAAAAGGATTAAGAAAATCTCAAAACTGTTAGAGAAAATCATGTTAACTTTTGAGAATTTGAACCCCAAATGATCATAAGCTCTATGTTAGTTCAACAACTTATCTTAACAGAAGCTATAAAATAGTTCAGAGCATAATAGAACAGTGGGCAGTGTCCTCTGCCCAGCCATGGCCTTGTCTTTGTATCAGGCCAATATTTCCTTACACTTATGTCAGCCTAACTAAAAGAACTAATAAGCCCAGCATATGGTCTGCCTAATTATCCCTAGGAAAAGTAAAACTCATTAGAGCTTTGATAAAGCTGAAAAAAAAAAGAAGATGAAAGAGACCTGTTACTTGATATCAGATAAGTGCAAATATAATAACTAAGAGAGACACTACAATTCTTACCGGGCAGGACTGCCTTGCAGCCGATATAGCAGAAATACCATCCAACTTCATATATTTTTCTTTTTGAAATCTGAATAATTGAGATTCGTGGAAAATGTCACAGTTATCATTCTCTAGTCTTCTCCCACTCTGCTCTCTCACTCTGCCTGTCTAAACCTATCTCTTGAGGGCGTGTTTGTTGTCGCTTCAGTCGTGTCCGACTCTTTACTCGCGTCCGACTCCTTGAGACCCTATGGACTGTAGCCCGCCAGGCTGCCCTGTCCATGGCTTTTCCCAGGCAAGAATATTGGAGTGGGTTGCCATGCTCTCCTCCAGGGGATCTTCCCAACCCAGGACTGAGCCTGAATCTCTGAGGTCGCCAGCATTGGCAGAAGGGTTCTTTACCTCTAGTGCCACCTGGGAAGCCCAAACTTATCTCTCACTTAAAACCAACTCAAACTGTCACTCATCTGTCAAGACATCCTCTGAGTATATCTTTTGAGTTGGAGTCTTCTCTAGGTAATCTCTTTAATGGTAACTATCCTTGGCCTGCTGTCTAACAATGTATATGTTCTCTTGCTTACTTCTTGTTTCACGAGGATGTATTTTATTTCCCTAAGTAGATTTTAAAGTTCTGGCATGCTAATTCAGCTGAAGCTGATTGTTGCTTGGCTAGGATGCTGTTCAAATATTTAGTTTTATTGAAAATATTATTTGCTAGATTTCCTATTTTACACGGGGGGCCTTAGCTGGTGGCTCAGAAGGTAAAGAATCTGCCTGCAATGCAGGCTACCTGGGTTCAATCCCCAGGTCAGGAAGATCCCCTGGAGAAAGGAATGGCAATCCGCTCCAGTATTCTTTCCTGGAAAATTTCATCGATGGAGGAGCCTGGTGGGCTATAGTTCATGGGGTCACAGACAGTCGGACACGACTGAGAGACTAACACTATTTACAGAGAGAGGCTGAGGAGCTGGGCAAGTAAAGGAAATGACAGTTCACTCTGCATCCTATACGACTGCTCAGGCAATGATGTGCTTAGACAATTTGTTACTTAACTGAAAGTTTATTGGGGTCCTTTAGTATTTATATTTTTAAATATTATTAATTCTGCAACATGTTCTTTAAATGAAAGGCAGAGTAATATGATGATGAGGAATCCAATTCCTGAAATTGGGCCAATGGTGTTTAAATGCAGTTTCTTCTTTTGCTATCTGTGACCAAAGGCAGATTACTTAACTTTGGGGGGGGGCCTCAATTCCTTATCTGGAAATGGGGAGAATAATACTATCCTTCCTATGAAGTTTTTAAAAAGATTAAATCAGTTGGTACAAATAAAGCACTTAGAAAATCTCTTGCAAAAAGACAAATGGTTCACAAATGTTTACTATAATTACTAGATTGGGATTTGAAGCTAGGAACTCTTTCCATGGGGTTTAGGAGCCTGAAAGTCTTACAATGCAAACTTTATAAGTTAAGTTTAGGAAAGAATCCTGAAGCAACTCGGAACATGTTGTATAGCCGCGCCCACACAGGTGATGGGGAAAGTGCTCTGGGGGCAGGTGACTGTCACTGTGCCCTTCCAGATGTCTTTATTTCCCAGCTCTTTGCTTCTCACACAAGTTGTGTGGGGTGTTCACTTTCCCTGCTTTAACACAATGTCTGCTTATGAGAAATTTATCGCTCAGGCTGCAAATCTCTCTAAAAGCACACCCCCCCTCACTCCGACCTTTTAACACTTTCTGCTTCCTGTGTTACTTTACTGGACATATTTCCATCCATTCTCTGGAGAAGGTTATTTATTTTTCTTTTATGATGGTGTTTTTCCACCCTGCTGCCTGAATATCTCACTCCTTCCCCTATGGCATAATTTCCTGTGGGAGAACTTTAAATAGTTTCTCTGACACATGCGCCCTGTGTATTTCTGAAGATCCCCATCATGACATTTGCTCTATGTCACTGGTTAATCTTCTCATCATTTAACAAATACTTACAGAATAACACCATGTGTCAGGACTTGTGCTTGGAGTTGTGGATATAGGGTGAGCAAAATCCAGTCCTTATCTTTTGATTTTAGAACTAAGAGGAAGAAGACAAATATCAAATGAACAAATACGTAAGTAAATATGCATTTGATGAAAAATCCCAGGACCATAGGAATCTATAATGGAGAAGTCTAATTACATGGAGTCTAGTGTGATCAAGCAAGGATGTTCTCAGAATGTCTTTGGTTTGGGTGTCTCTGAGAAGGTCAATTTCGGATCTCAGGTAGGCAATTGGATGTGATTTAGATGATTGTGAAGATTATACTTACTACCATATAACTGAATGAGATGACTTTGAAAGATATCAGGTGAGAAGAGGGCATGGAGCTTAGCCCTGAGGAATTCCAACATTAAAATTAGGGTGGACAAAAAGAGCCTGTATAGAAGACAAATGGGATATACATGCATGCATACCTGAGAAGTATTTGGTTCTACAAATCATTAAGCTCTCTCAGGAAGGGGTTCGTTATTAACTATCTTGTATTTACTGAGAAAAATAATTGAGTGAGGAGAGAAATGGCAGGTATGATAATTGAAAGTTCGCTAATGTCCTTTTCAAGAAGCTTTAGTTGAAATGCTTAAAAGATAAGAGAGAATGAAAGAGGAGACTTGGGAGGGAGAAGTAAAACCAAAAAAGGTTTTTAGGGAAATGTGGATGAGAATGCGAGTCAACGTCCTTATATCTCCTCTTCTTCCTTAGAAATTGAAACTCCCTAAATTTGGAAAATCCTATGGTTACTTGGCATATAGATTGCATTCTCCACCTCCTTTTTTAGCTTAGGAGCTCATATCTGGTCCCTGAATGTGTAACAAAGAAGTCTTCTTAAAGGAGCACGGCCAAACACTCACGGTGTCCCCTCCTCTGTCCTGTCTTGCTTCCTGTCTCCTGGAAAGGACACAAGAGCAGAAGCTTCAGCTGCTATTCTTGTCTAAGCTGATGATGGCTACATCCTACTGATGTCACTGTGGTGAGTTGGAATGACTTGGTACCTTAACAAATCCATTAAGCTGTAGTATCATCTCTGAACCACCAACTTTCAGATTATCTTTCAAAAGACAGAAGTAAATTCCTACCTGTTAAACCAGTCTTAATTGGGGCTTTATATCTTGGAAACTTGAATTTAATTATAACTAAGAGAAGATGCCTGGATACAAAGGGAAACAAATAAACTGTGCAATAAAATTTTGAAATGTGTTTAAATGCAGAAAATGTAAAAGAAGGATTTAACAATAGAGGAGGGCTTCCCTGGCAGCTCAGTTGGTAAAGAATCTGCCGCAATGCAGGAGACAATGGTTCAATTACTGGGTTGGCAAGATCCCCTGGAGAAGGGATAGGCTATCCACTCCAGTATTCTTGGGCTTCCCTGGTGGCTCAGCTAGTTAAAGAATCTGCCTGCAGTGTGGGAGACCTGGGTTTGATCCCTGGGTTGAGAAGATCCCGTGGAAAAAGGAATAGCTACCCGCTCTGGTATTCTGGCCTG
Organism: Bos javanicus; assembly: GCF_032452875.1. Lineage (NCBI taxonomy): Eukaryota > Metazoa > Chordata > Mammalia > Artiodactyla > Bovidae > Bos > Bos javanicus. The sequence goes on from NC_083877.1 coordinate 97,378,500, forward strand.
GAGAATTGAATGGAATGTACAGTCCATGGGATACAGAGTCAGACACAACTGAGTGACTTTCACTTTCACTTTCAACAATAGAAGAGTATTTATTTTTTTAAGAATAAATATACAAATAGATGATAGATTATGGTGATGGATAGATATATTGATTGATAGAATGAACCTGGAATCCAAGAATGAATGAAGAAGTTTTCTGAGGAAAGTATAGATATAATTCCTTAAAGGTAATAGTAGAAATGGACAGTAAGGGTTCAGATACAATCAGATTTGTAAATTTAATGGTTGAAAAACAAAGGTCTTCTAATTTGATATCTTCTGTCATGTTAATTTGATGAATGTGAATACGCATGTAATTATTACTGAAATTCCACTCTTAAGCACATATACAGAAGAAATTCTTACAAATGAATGAAGAGAAATGAGAAGAATACTCAATAAGAATTACTCTTAATTCCTTGTCTTATGACTTTCCAGTGGGATTATCTTCTTAAGAGATTCTCCACAGTTTATAAAAAAAAGAAAATTTCCATGAGGATGTAAATCAATTTAGAGGAACATTTGAATTTCTGGCAGATTATTGCTCAAGAAATTTTCTGTATTGTACTTCATGGCACATATCAGATCAGATCATATCAGTCGCTCAGTCATGTCCGACTTTTGCGACCCCATGAATCGCAGCACACCAGGCCTCCCTGTCCCCCACCAACTCCCAGAGTTCACTCAGACTCACGTCCATCAAGTCAGTGATGCCATCCAGCCATCTCATCCTCTGTCGTCCCCTTCTCCTCTTGCCCCCAACCCCTCCCAGCATCAGAGTCTTTTCCAATGAGTCAACTCTTCGCATGAGGTGGCCAAAGTACTGGAGTTTCAGCTTTAGCATCATTCCTTCCAAAGAAATCCCAGGGCTGATCTCCTTCAGAATGGACTGGTTGGATCTCCTTGCAGTCCAAGGGCCTCTCAAGAGTCTTCTCCAACACCACAGTTCAAAAGCATCAATTCCTCGGCGCTAAGCCTTCTTCACATATATTTCCTGGTAAATTCAATTTCCAAACAGCAGTGATGGGCCAATCACTTCCTAGGAGAACAGGGTCAAAAAAAGATAACTTTTGTCTACTTTGGTTTAATTCTTCATTTACATTACATATAGATTACATGAAACAACAAAAAAGCTATATTTTTAAAGAATACTAAATAACCAGAAGAATATTTCCTTGGGTGAAACTAATTGTATTGCCCAAATATTAAAATGTGGAAAAATTAGGGGGGGAAATCTTCATATTCAGAGATTAGGAAAGTAGTGTATAACCTCCTCATGTGATCTTTGATAATGAGAAAAATGTAATGAGTATCTTGGCTGCCCTTCAGTTGATAATGCTACGTAATGGTAAGCGGCTCATTGGCTGACTTGAACTGAATCACTCTTTAGGCCTCAAATGCACACTCTGCATACACTTGTCCTTCAATTATTCTCAGTAATGTCAGTGCCCCTTTGTGATATAAAGAGCTTGACTCAGAAGTAGGGTCAGGGAAAATGAAATAGGTGGCTCATAATGTTCCCTTTTAAGCCTTTAATAAACATAAATTGTGAACAGGTGCTTCAATTTCTAGAGTTTGGTTCAATTTATTTTCTGTAGGAATTGTATTACCTTAGTGTTTCTGACTACTGAAGATAAAAGAAAATTAAGTACAGCAAGGAAAAACACTCCAGTAACTAGGCACTGAAAACAGGCCCTCTGATACTATCACCATTCAAAATGTCAGAGTTTTAACAGAAAAACTGAGCTCCTATGAGATTTTCATATGTCAAGAGATTTTACCCTGGAGGTTTTAATCTAACTGTGACTCAGCTTTTCAAGTTACCATTAGGATTTTCTCGTCTTTTCAGGTCCTGAAATTTAACTGTATCAATTCACTGAAGGGTAATAGGTTCTGGGTAATTAAGTTAGCAATCATCCTAGTAAGATGCCTTTTAATGAAACACTGAACAGTGTTTTATAAAATATACAGAGTTTCCTAGCTACCATCATAAGGAGGCAGACATTGGCAAACATACTATATCTTATATGGCTAACATCTTGATTTTCTAAAAGAATACAATTTTTTTCACAACTGAGTAGTTATGTCTTAACAGTCCTGGCAAGCCATAGGGCCATTGTCCATTTATGGTAGAGCCATTCTACTATACCATACACTATTCTCTTTCTTTTAATTAATTAATTTATTTATTTTAATTTAAATTTATTTATTTTAATTAGAGGCTAATTACTTTACAATATTGTATTGTTTTCGCCATACATCAACATGAATCTGCCATCTGCCACGGGTGTACACGTGTTCCCAATCCTGAACCCCCCTCCCACCTCCCTCCCCGTACCATCCCTCTGGGTTATCCCAGTGCACCAGCCCCAAGCTTCCTGTATGCTGCATCGCACCTGGACTGGTGATTCATTTCTTATATGATATTATACATGTTTCAATGTCATTCTTCCAAATCATCCCCCCCTCCCATGTATGCGAGATAGCAAAAGAGACACAGATGTATACCACACACTATTCTCTTGATGTATTAGACTTGATATCTGAATCAGCGTTCAAATTTATATATATATATATGTATATATATATATATATATAATATTTTCTTTATGCAAAGTACTGCCTTATGTCCTAGGGACTGGGAAACATTGGACAGCAATACTACACAAAATAAAAAATGTCTTACTGACAATAATTTTTCCAGAATTTCAAACAAAGAATATATTTCACTGAATAAAAATAGTTGGGGAAGTTTTTGCATTAAGTCACTTAGCAACCAAAATTGAAGGCCTAGTGTAACTCAAATATAATGGCAAATCTTAGCGTACTAAAACAGGGTAAGATATAGCAATTGGGAAGAATTTTCAGTTGCTTCTAATTACAAAGATCTTACCAACCAATAGAAACTTTTGGCCTGGCCCTTTGTTTGTCTTCAATAGTAACTGAATAAATGAATGGAGGCTTCATAGTCAGTCATCTTGAAACTGATGCCAAACTAAGATTTTCTGCTGAACTAAAAATAAAGTCCCATACTTGAATCTTAAAAAAAAATAAAATAAAATAGCAAGACCTCTGAAAAGGCATTAGCCAGTGCTTGACATTTAATTGGGCTTCCTAGGTGGCGCTAGTGGGTAAACAACCCATCTGCTAATGCAGGTGACATAAGAGATGTGGGTTCAATCCCTGGGTCAGGAGAATCTCCTGGAGGAGGGCATGGCGACCCACTCCAGTACTCTTGCCTGGAGAATCCCATGGACAGAGGAGCCTGGCAACCCTATCGATTGGCAAGATTTGGATATGACTGAAGCAACAGCACACACACGTGGTATTCAACAGGAACTCATATTATGTATTTCTTTCTCCATAATAAATGCAACAGAAATAGTCCATGCATATTTAACACTATAAACTTGGCTAGAGATAGGAATGGGAGAGACTTGAAAATATTTATTAGAAATATAAAATGTGATGTAAATGTCCAGTGATTCTGTGATTTCACTGCTGTATTTTTCTTGTGATTCATCATCTGGAAACCCAAGCTCCAACCTCTGTGTTGCTTTTTGCCGTATGCCACTTGCATTTCAGTTATAGGGACCTACTTACATTCTTCCATGTACCATCGTCTTCATTCTGCTGTGTTTTCTCCTTGTTCTTTTTCTATTTGGTGAAATGGTAAAGATTAATATTGGAGATAACAGTATCTATTCCTGCTCAACAAAAATAAATGTGCAAAGATCAGAGATTGCACAGAATTACTGGAAGGGCTAAAGAAGCAGGTTCACGACTGATCCTTCAGAAACAGTTTTTAAACTCCATCAGATATCTGGCCACCAAGGGAGTCATTGCATTTGCTCCATGAAGAAAACTGCAGAACGGAAGGGGGGGGGGGCATAGCTGCTGATCTTAGAGGAATACTGCCTCTGATCTGATCTGGGCCAGAAACATGGAGGTTCAAGTTTTGCTTCTCTCCCCCAAGCAATTCAGTGACAAAGTGGTACAAGGTCATCTGGTAGGTAGAATCTAAATCCCCTCCAGAACTCAAGCTGCAAGGGAGTCTGAGATTCTAGTTCTTTCTTCCTAGATGTGGGACCTTTGAAGACAATTTATCATACCTTATTGCTGTAGTTTAATCTCTAAGTTGTGTCCAACTCTTTTGTGACTCCACGGACTACAGCCTGCCAGGCTCTTCTGTCCAAAGAATGTTCCAGGCAAGAATACTGGAGTGGGTTGCCATTCCCTTCTCCAGGGAATCTTCCAACCCAGAGATCGAACCCGTGTCTCTTGCATTAGCAAGAAGATGGATTCTCTATTGCTAAGTCACCAGGGAATCCCAGCTTACCTTATTATAACACTGTACTTTCAATCCTTGCTTCTTCAGATAAGTACTTAGTATCTACCCAGATTCCTTCTTTTTAAAATTCATTCATTCACGTCCATTCTTTCATTTAACCATTTATTGGGCACACACATATATTTATTTCTGGCTACCCTGAGGAACTTCTCATAATATAGTTTTCTCTCAGTTATCATTTAGATTATGACTGATATCTTTCAGAGATTTTATAACAAATTACTGCAATTGCTCAAATATTTGCTTCCAACTGCACTGTAGAGTCAGTCACAGTTCTTTCAGGAAAACAGAAGTCACTCACTGTAAAACATAGAAAATAGAAATACAATACATGAGAAGCTTACAAGGCTATGAAAATGCTGGGACAGCAAAGACCAAGGAAGTTGCTAGTAGAGTCACACAGTCACAAAGACAGGAAGTGCCTATTTCAGGGAAGACTGAGTGTGATCTCAGCTGCTGGAAGCACAGAGCCAGAGAGCCAATGGGAACTTGCAAGGAAGCCTCTGTAAAGCTCAGGAAGCCCAAGGCAGTTGCCCCATAGGTCTCACTTCTTACAGTTCTGGGTCAGGGGGTTCACAAGAGCTTCCCTGAGAACCCCTCCAAGTCCACAGCTTCCCTCAGCTGTACACAGAGAATAATGGCCTCTCTTCTCTTCTACTTTTCAACTGTTGTTCAAGTACCTCTTGTTAACATAATCACAGTAATATAATGGAAAGGAGGACTGGAAACTAAATTGCTGTCTTCTCCCTCAGGATGAATAGATGAATGCAAGGGAAGACAGATATGACTTGGAGTTGATAATAGATGATATTGTATAGTCCACTCATTTGTTAACTCAAGCACTTCCTCCTACTGTATTAACTTGCAAAATGATAATAACAACAGTATCATTCTTTCCCTAATATTATGTGATTAGCCTTCTTCCTTTGCAGAAGTGATTTTTCCTTTCCCAAGAAGAGTGCTTGATTTTGGAGATGGCCATTATTTTCCTAACTCAATCACAGTTTTTTGTTTTTTTTTTTTAAATAGCTTGAGAGCTGTGGTGTTGGAGAAGACTCTTGAGGGTCCCTTGGACTGCAAGGAGATCCAACCAGTCTATTCTAAAGGAGATAAGCCCTGGGTGTTCTTTGGAAGGAATGATGCTAAAGCTGAAACTCCAGTACTTTGGCTACCTCATGCGAGGAGTTGACTCATTGGAAAAGACTCTGATGCTGGGAAGAATTGGGGGCAGAAGGGGATGACAGAGGATGAGATGGCTGGATGCATCACTGACTCGATGGACGTGACTTTGAGTGAACTCTGGGAGCTGGTGATGGACAGGGAGGCCTGGCATGCTGCAATTCATGGAGTCGCAAAGAGTTGGACATGACTGAGTGACTGAACTGAACTGAACTGAAATAATTTATTGTAGTTATAAATATATTTATAATTAAGTTGTAAATTCTAAGTATAAACAAACAAAATGGACAAAACCTGCATAAAAGATAGCAAGAAAGAAAACATTGATTAATGTTTAACATATACACAGCATAACAAGAAAATGAAAGTATGTATCTACTTTTTCCTCATTTCTGCAACTTTCTTTTATCAGTTGATCTATCATAAGGAACTCAGTGTTGCATTAAGCATGGGTTGAAGGAGGTATGACAATTTTACCCATTTAAGAACCATATCTGAATGGTCTAGTGGTTTTCCCTACTTTCTTCAATTTAAGTCTGAATTTGGTAATAAGGAGTTCATGATCTGAGCCACAGTCAGCTCCTGGTCTTGTTTTTGTTGACTGTATAGAGCTTCTCCATCTTTGGCTGCAAAGAATATAATCAATCTGATTTCGGTATTGACTATCTGGTGATGTCCACGTGTAGAGTTTTCTCTTGTGTTGTTGGAAGAGGGTGTTTGCTATGACCAGTGCATTTTCTTGGCAAAACTCAATTAGTCTTTGCCCTGCTACATTCCGTATTCCAAGGCCAAATTTACCTGTTACTCCAGGTGTTTCTTGACTTCCTACTTTTGCATTCCAGTCCCCTATAATGAAAAGGACATCTTTTTTGGGTGTTAGTTCTAAGAGGTCTTGTAGGTCTTCATAGAACCGTTCAACTTCAGTTTCTTCAGCTTTACTGGTTGGGGCATAGACTTGGATGACTGTGATATTGAATGGTTTGCCTTGGAAACGAACAGAGATCATTCTGTCAGTTTTGAGATTGCATCCAAGTACTGCATTTCGGACTCATTTGTTGATCATGATGGCTACTCCATTTCTTCTGAGGGATTCCTGGCCACAGTGGTAGATGTAATGGTCATCTGAGTTAAATTCACCCATTCCAGATGTTCAAACTGGTTTTAGAAAAAGCAGAGGAACCAGAGATCAAATTGCCAACATCCACTGGATCATGGAAAAAGCAAGAGAGTTCCAGAAAAACATCTATTTCTGCTTTATTGACTATGCCAAAGCCTTTGACTGTGTGGATCACAATAAACTCTGGAAAATTCTGAAAGAGATGGGAATACCAGACCACCTGATCTGCCTCTTGAGAAATCTGTATGCAGGTCAGGAAGTAACAGTTAGAACTGGACATGGAACAACAAACTAGTTCCAAATAGGAAAAGGAGTATATCAAGGCTGTATATTGTCATCCTGCTTATTTAATTTCTATGCAGAGTACATCATGAGAAACGCTGGACTGGAAGAAACACAAGCTGGAATCAAGATTGCCAGGAAAAATATAAATAACCTCAGATATGCAGATGACACCACCCTTATGGCAGAAAGTGAAGAGGAACTAAAAAGCCTCTTGATGAAAGTGAAAGAGGAAAGTGAAAAAATTGGCTTAAAGCTCAACATTCAGAAAGTGAAGATCATGGCATCTGGTCCCATCACTTCATGGGAAATAGATGGGGAAACATTGGAAACAGTGTCAGACTTTATTTTGGGGGGCTCCAAAATCATTTCAGATGGTGAATGCAGCCATGAAATTAAAAGACACTTTCTCCTTCGAAGGAAAGTTATGACCAACCTAGATAGCATATTCAAAAGCAGAGATATTACTTTGCCAACAAAGGTCCATCTAGTCAAGGCTGTGGTTTTTCCAGTGATCATATATGGATGTGAGAGTTGGGCTGTGAAGAAGGCTGAGCGCTGAAGAATTGATGCTTTTGAACTGTGGTGTTGGAGAAGACTCTTGAGAGTCCCTTGGACTGCAAGAAGATCCAACCAGTCCATTCTGAAGGAGATCAGCCCTGGGATTTCTTTAGAGGGAATGATGCTGAAGCTGAAACTCCAGTACTTCGGCCACCCAATGCGAAGAGTTGCCTCATTGGAAAAGACTCTGGTGCTGGGAGGGATTGGGGGCAGGAGAAGAAGGGGACGACAGAGGATGAGATGGCTGGATGGCATCACTGACTCGATGGACATGAGTCTGAGTGAACCCCAGGAGTTGGTGATGGACAGAGAGGCCTGGTGTGCTGGGATTCATGGGGGTTGCAAAGAGTCAGACATGACTGAGCGACTGAACTTAACTGAAGAACCATAAAAAGCTAAAGCAATTGCTAATGCAACTTACTTTGCACTTCAGTCTCTGATGGAACCCAATATTATATATACCATTTCCACTTTGATATTGCAGTTTTACTGCCATGGCCTAATTTATAGTTTGATGGATCAGATAACCCTTCATTCATACTGGGCAACTCAGTTCCCATAAGTTTTTAGTGTCTCATAGGCAAACATTCAGTCTTAACATAAGCCAGTAGTAAGCCAGGTGCTACTTATCAAAACCTATTGCAGTATACTTAGCCTCAGAACAGTGTGCCCTGTTTCCCTATTGTGGCTTGACAAAATGGTCCACATCTGCTGGGATAGTTTGGCCATCAATTAATCAGCTTGGAACGAGGTTTAAATAAAACTCATTTGCACTGATCCTGAACCTGCTTCAGTCTTTTAGTTCTCATAGTCCAGTTAGTTATTTGGCACACTAAAATATAGTATACCTGGTCACCAAACACACCTCAAGAACATGGAGCACTGTATCTTTGGCTTAGTCATAGAGTTTGGAAAGCTCAACATCTTGCCCTCCGACTTTAACACGTGTTAACAAGCCCATTTCACTGCATACCTAGAAACTTTACAAAATGGCAAGATCCGTAACAGTTCCAGCTCTGTCCCATATGTTTTACGGTAACCATTTAATTTATTTACCTTACAATGCAGAGAAAAATACAGAAGAGAGAGTGTATGATGCCACAGATGGGTGATCTGTGGTTCAACTGTAAACTCTTCAGGGAAATAGACATTCTTTTAAATATATGGTCTTAACCTTTAGCAAATATATGGAGGAGGGAATGAATGAAGGAATGATCGCCAAGGCCAGTTTGTCCATCGTGACACTTAACCTGCAAGTATTCTTGGAGAGAAACAGTGGTTCATTTCTCTAGAGTGTCTTCATAGGAACCAGTCTATACCTTTTGAGTCAATGACTTTATCCTGGTGTTTCCCAGTTTAATTGTTATCTGACTCCAATCCGTAACAGCTCAGGGCCTGTGGAACAGCTGAGATGATTTTACTTTCACTTTGATGTTTTGTCAATGCCTGTGAATCCAAGGCCCCTGGGTCAGTGGTTGAGTTGTGGATTCATTCTGTACCTCAAGGGGATTTCACATTCAATTAAGTTGAAGAATCACTGAACCTGAACTCAGTTCTTGGTACCTCACCATGTTTTGACTGGGTGAAATGGGCTTTAACCAAGCATTTTAGGCTTCATTTGAGAGCATATCTGACTTTCCTCATGTCACCAAATTTCTGGAATTTGGGGATCTATTATTTCTCAGTTTCTCATTTAAGTAATTATTTGTTCTTCCTTCTATTTTGCTTCTTTACCACATACTCTGTGAAGTCAATTGGATTAAAGCATGGCATTTCCTGAGATGGTGGTTAATTTTTTTTAATATATTTATTTACTTATTCAATAGATATATTTTGAGAATGGTCATAAGCAGTTATAAAAACCAATAAGCTTGTTTCTGTTGGAAAGCATATACTGTTTATGTTCCAATAAGATGTGGCAATGAATTAATGAATGAGGCATTTAAAATATTTTAAGTAACATACCAGATAGCTATCCATTCTGTGAAGAGATTTAAACTTAGGTGCCAGGATAGAAAGTGCCTTGTGCTGGTTATTCAGAGAAAAAGCTAAGGCAATATATTTTTGAAAGGAATCTGAATGAAATAAAGAAAAAGAACTATGTAAATATGGACAAAGGAGCATTCAGAGAAACCAGTGAGCCTAAGGTTTAACAAACTTCTCTACAAAGGATTAAATATTCTAGGCTTTGAGGGCCAGATGTCTCTTTCATGACAACTCAACTCTGCTTAATAACACAAAATCAGCTACACCAGAAGTATAAAAACTAGTGGGTGTCGCCTTGTTCCTATAAATCTTTGTTTACAAAATTAAGTGGTCAGCTGGATTTGGCTTTCCGACTACAGTTTGCTGACCCAGAGTCAAGCCAATGATCTAAAAATGTAAACAAACTGGACATGTTTGATGAACTCAGAGAATGGTATGATTGCTCCCTTCTAGACTGGCTGAAAATGTATGAAATGATGAGAAACTGGCAGCAGTAGTTTAAACGTATCTTAAATTTATAATAAATTGTGAAGCTGGCTGCAAATTCTTGCAGTATAAGTATCTATAACTCACTTTGTATATTCAGTGTGCCCTTCTAATCTGATTTTTGGCCTTATCAACTCCTATGCAATAGGACTAGCTCTCTTTTTGACTTTAAAGAATAATTTTCCTTTATAAAAGTTGAAATCACTCTGGCTACTCAACAAAGACTAGATCATAATGTGACAAGAAACAAGGCATGATAACTTGGAAGGCTATTCCAGTGGTTTAAAAAGGCGGTGACTTAGATTTGGGCAATGGGATTCCCTGGTTCTTCAGACAGTAAAGAATCTGCCTGCAATGTGGGAGACCTGGGTTCAATTCCCTGGAGGAGGGCATGGCAGCCCACTCCAGTATTCTTGCCTGGAGAATCCCCACGGAAAGAGGAGCCTGGAGGGCTCCAGTCCATGGGGTTGCAAAGGTTTGACGTGACTGAGCAACTAAGCACAGCACAGTACAGAGTGAGGACAGGGCTTCCAAGGTGGCGCTAGAGGAAAAGTTCACTTCAGTTCAGTTCAGTCGCTCAGTCACATCTGGGTACAAATTCCTGCAGTATAAGTATCAGCAGGCCTCCCTGTCCATCACCAACTCCCGGGGCTTGCTCAAACTCAGGTCCATTGAGTCAGTGATGCCATTCAACCATCTCATCTTCTGTCGTTCCCTTCTCCTCCTGCCCCCAATCCCTCCCAGCATCAGGGTTTTTTTCAAATGCGTCAGTTCTTCACATCAGGTGGCCAAAGTATTGGAGTTTCAGCTTCGGTATCAGTCTTTCCAATGAATATTCAGGACTGATTTACTTTAGGAGGGACTGGTTGGATCTCCTTGCAATCCAAGGGGCTCTCAAGAATCTTCTCCAACACCACAGTTCAAAAGCATCAGTTCTTCAGCGCTCAGCTTTCTTTATGGTCCAACTCTCACATCCATACATGACTCCTAGAAAAACCATAGCTTTGACTAGATGGACCTTTGCTGGCAAAGTAATGTCTCTGCTTTTGTTCCAAGGAGCAGGCGTCTTTAAATTTCATGACTGCAGTCACTATCTGCAGTGATTATGGAACCCAATAAAATAAAGTCTCTCACTGTTTCCATTGTTTCCCCATCAATTTGCTATGAAGTGATGGGACCAGATGCCATGATCTTAGTTTTCTGAATGCTGAGTTTTAAGCCAACTTTTTCACTCTCCTCTTTCATTTTCATCAAGAGGTTCCTTAGTTCTTCTTCGGTTTCTGCCATAAGGGTGGTATCATCGGCATATCTGAGTTTATTGACGTTTTTCCTGGCAATCTTGATTTCAGCTTGTGCTTCATCCAGCATGGCATTTCACATGATGTACTCTGCATATAAATTAAATAAGCAGGTTGACAATATACATCAATTCAGGAGACTTAAGAGACTCAAGTTTGATCCCCAGGTGGGGATGATCCCCTGGAGAAGGAAATGGCAACCCACTCCAGTATTCTTGCCTGGAGAATCCCAGGGACAGAGGAGCCTGGTGGGCTGCTGTCTATGGGGTTGCACAGAGTTGGACAGAATTGAAGCGACTTAGCGGCAGCAGCAGCCCTTAGAATTAAAACTAAAATTTCTGGTCATTGTAAACTGGGTTTCACTCCTTTTTTTGGCCTTCTTTATGTACCTCAAAACCCCACCAATATTGTAATTGAGTATATCTTTAGGGGATGAAAAGAAGGAAAAGAAGAAAGAAAGAAAGTGAAGTCGCTCAGTCGTGTCCAACTCTGTGATCCCATGAACTGTAGCCCACCAGGCTCCTCAGTCCATGGAATTCTCCAGCAAAAATATTGGCGTGGGGTGCCATCTCCTTCTCCAGGGGACCTTCCCAGCCCAGGGATCGAACCTTGGTCTCCCTCATTGTAGGCAGACACTTTTACCATCCGAGGAGAATCAAGATCATCTCAGAAGTGCTAGAGTAGGAAAATCGTCACTTTTGCAATGGAGCAAGTCAAGGCTTGCGTCCAGGCTCCACTGTTACCCAACTCTGTGATCTTAAGTGAATTGTGAAACCTCTACCTCAGTTTTCCTCTGTGTATATTAAAATTGAATAATTCTTATTCAATTGATATTTTGAGATGATTTAATTGGTTTAGACTAGTTTCATTTTTATTTGATAGTGTTTATGATATCCAAAGTTGTCCCATTTAATTTAGTACAAAATTCAAATTTCTGATCATAGTTATAGAGGACTTTATATCAGACTTGTGTCCACATTACTCACTCCAATTCTATCTACTTCTCATCTTTTTAAACTGCATTCTGCCACAGAGGGTTTTCTGCCTGGTTCTTCTTGGTCTTTAACATGCCAGATTTAAATGTCACCTACTCAGAGAGTTATTACCTGTCGCCCAAACGGTCACAGGGTTTTTTTTTTTTTTTTTTTTCATACCATTTAATCATTAGTTTCAGTTGTTTAATCTACCTAATGTTACTATTTTTTATTTTATTATTTTTTAACTTTACAATATTGTATTGGTTTTGCCATATATCAAAATGAATCCGCCACAGGTACACATGTGTTCCCCATCCTGAACCCTCCTACCTCCTCCCTCCCCATACCATCCCTCTGGGTCGTCCCAGTGCATCAGCCCCAGGCATCCAGTATCGTGCATCGAACCTGGACTGGGGACTCAAATATCAAGCCTAGAACAAAGTCTGGTACAGGGTAGACTCTCAAGTAGTTTTATTGAAAGTGAATTGATCAGTCAGCCCCACCATCATCGATTCCGTACTAGGAACTAAGTATTGGTTACTATTGTTATCATTTGTAATATGGTCTCATTTCAAGATAGGGTTTCTGAATTCTCCAGTAATCATCTGCTTTAAATAGAGCACCATGAAATTTATTCTCAAAAATGCTTTTCTTATTTATTGTTACTTATAAAAAAAAAATGGCCCCAGTGGAACTGTATTTTCTTGTAACATGCAGTTCATGGAATACTCTAGGCCAGAATACTGGAGTGGGTAGCGTTTCCCTTCAGGGGATCTTCCTGACCCAGGAATCGAATCAAGGTCTCCTGCATTGCAGGTGGATTCTTTATCAGCTGATCCACAAGGGAAGCCCTTTCTTGTAACACAAACAATTATTAGTCTAGCCCGCTGCAGCTTGATGGAAAGGTATTCCAGTTGCAAACACTTCTGCAGTTATGGTACCTTAGATATTTGGGATGTGTTTGGCATATTCCTGGCACAGAACTTGGCCTGTAAGACAAATTTCCGTGAAGTTACTCCATTTTTCCTTCCCTCTCTCTTTTCCTTTCTTCTTCCCTTCTTCCCTTTCTGCCTTCCTTCCTTTCTCTAGTCTTCCCCTTGTTATTTCCTGCCCTCTTGCCTTCAGCCAATTCCCAACCAGGCACTGTTCTAGGTTATACAGGTAGAAAGCAATACAGAAAATTACTCTAAAGGAACTTTCATTTAAATATGGAAGACTGGCCATAAATAAACAAACAAGCAAGGGGCCCTTTACACCCTGTGACTGAAGAGTCTTCCAGGCAAAGGGGACACGGAGGCCAAACGCCCCGAGACAACAGTATACTTGGTATGTGCATGATGACCGAGGGTGTCAGCTTAGCAAGTGGGGAGGTTATTGGAAATGACACTCGAAGATTACTCAGCAAACAGAGCACATAGAGCCCCTACATTTTACTCTAAATATTGGGGGGAAAAAAAGACTAGTTTTGACAAGATTAATGGCTTAATCTGATTTACATTTTGTGAAGACTACTCTAGTTGCTGTGTGAGCCACAGACTGTTGGGGGTTGAAAGTAGAAATAGGGAAACCAGGCAGGAGGCGCCTGTCATCACCCAGATGAGAGATGATGATGGTTTGGGTTGTAGTTTAATTGTAAAGATAGTAAGCATTGAGTATATTTTCAAGGTGAGGTTAACAGAGTTTGCTTGTGGTTTAGTCATGTGAGAGAAAGAGAAATCAAACGTGGTTCTGCAGTTTGTTTTCTGAGCAACATGGTCAATAGCAATGCTATGGATTTAGAAGGGGAATCGTGGGTTTGGGCTGAAAACTGAATTCAGTATTGCCATGTTACGCTTGAGAAGTATCAGAGATTTGCAGTTCTGTATGAATGTAGTTCCCAGGAGAAAGATGGGGAGCCACTTATAATATAAATGCAAGAGTCACCTGCGTAGAGATGATGATGTTAAATCTGTGCTTTGAATAAAGTCACAGAGGGTCTAAGTATGGGGGGGAAAGGCCAAAATATTTATTTGGCGGCACTCCCAAACTGGGGAGGAAAATGACTCTGAATAAAAGAGACTAAGACAAAGAGAACAGGCACCCTGAGACCAGAGGAAAACCGAGTGGTTTTTATCCTGGTAAAGAAATAAATGAGAGAAGTGAATGCACGATGATTATTTTTTTCCTCTCTGGGTTCTACCTAACCATGCTGCCTGCGTCTCTTCTCGTCCCACAGTTGCTGTGACTCTAACTGACCTTACGGCAGATTTCACACTCACTGCCTCTGTCAGACGAGCTGTTGACAGAGGTGCAGTCACCTGACAACTTCATCTGGGGATGTTGCCTCGGTTGCCTCTTCTATTAGTAGAGGATAGCATTTCTTTATTCTGTACCTAATCTTTTGTTAGGCCAGTGAGATGATGCATGTCAGAGCCCGTTGAGCATTGCAGAGTACTCTGTGAATGCCAGGGTTCTTTGCTGTTACTTGTAATAGGAGCCAACGGGAGTGAGGCAAGACAACGAGAAGGAAATGATAAAGGGTGGCTTGTTTCCTTTTTGATTTAAAATGAATCACTGAGTGTGTTTAGTTTTTATTCCTTTTCTTTTACTAGAGTTTTCAACTTTGCTACTCAGAAGTTTAAGTCTTATAAAGTGTTTCCTGCTGAAATGCCATGCTGACTGGAATTCAGCAGCAAATAAATATTGCTGTCCTCGCTAATTTGAAACAGTATGAGTTTTAAACCTCTAGCTGCAGGAGATTTATTAAGATTACAGTTTTCATCACCATCCCGTCAGTCCATCAAGATAGGTCAAAGTTGTATAATTAAAAAAAAAAAAACTAAAAGCAATTTTCATTCTTTTTAGATTATGTTTTCTGAGCCAACAATATTGTTAGAAACACAAGCTTGAATAAATGAAACCCATATACACGTATCCTTATAAATATTTTAACCTGACCCCTGTTTGGGAGCAGAATAAAAATTGTTGACTTGCATTTAATTGTAACTCTATGAATACAAACTATTTCACAGTAAAATGGAATACTTACTATACTATAAAATTATGTGGTTTCTTTTTAAAGAGTCATTTTGTAACAGTTAAGTAAAAATGAAAACATGTAATCATTTCATGTACTCTGAAATGCTGAATATTGGTAAGGCATTATTTTAACCACTGTAACATTCTAAGCATCCTTCCAATGAGTTGTCCAATTACTGTATTTATTGATTTAGAGTAACTGGCCTTTGGTAAATGATTAGATGGTCAATAACTTGAATCACCTTGATCTGAATTTATTAGTTCTCATGCAAAACGTGTTCCAGAAATATGTTAATAATTATGATGGGCAATGCCTAGAAATAGTCAGAGACAATTCCAGAATGTTTCAAGATATACAATTTATGCAACTTGAAGTGACCCCCGTCTGGTTGGATAGATTTAAATTAACACTCAAGTGAGTGCTATTAGCTTGCTCAATAGGCCAGGTATGATCATAAAATTTTGAGAACAAATCAGATCATTATATAATAAATGCAATTTAAAAGACATTGATTGAGTAATTTTCTAAGATCCTACTGAATAGTAGGATTTTTTAATACTTACAAAAAATCTCCTGTAAAGCTAACAATCAAATAAATAATTGAACATCTAATATGTGCAGGTTTTCAATTAATATTTATTCAATAAGTAAATATATATATTATAGAAATCTAAATATTCAGGCTAGATCAGATTTGTTTTAATGATATACACATATTTATGCATGGGAAGGAGTGCTGAATTTTAAGAAAATTATTTAATGTACCTTTTGAAAGGTAATACTTTAATTGTACTAAATAAGTCTTGGGGGAAAGTTATTTATTTATCAAGTTATCTATTATCAAGTATTTCTTCCCTCTGGAAAATATTTAGCTTACTTTTTATTTTAATTTTTGAGATAGCTTAGGAAAGAAGAACATGCACTGAACAATTTTTTATGACTTTTTTGTGGCCCCTGGAAAGTGATTGAAATAGTTCAAAATCTATATGATCAAACCTTCTCCCACTCATTACACTTTTGTTTCCTTTCATGAATTGCCTCATAAATTAAAACTACAAATAGTAGCAATTTTTTTAAGTAACTAATAAGCCCCCTCCCCTACATTTTATAAACAGGAAATCAAATGCTGCATTCTTGAGCTGTTCCACAGTTTCTTGAGGGCTTCCGAGGTGACTCAGTGGTAAAGAATCCACCTGCAATGCAGGAGATGCGGGTTCGATCCTTGGGTAGAGAACATATCCTGGAGGAGGTAATGGCAGCCCACTCCAGTACTCTTGCTGGGAAATTCCATGGACAGAGGAGCCCAGTGGGCAGCAGTCCATGGGGTTGCAGTCATATGAGACTCAGCCACTGAGCATGAACGCAAGCACAGTTCCTTGAACTATGCAAGAAGTCTAGGAGCTTACTTTGTCAGTTACTTCAAGGTCAGGCAGAGAGGAAAGCAGAAGTTTGGACACATATCCATCATTTCTCAGAGAATCAATTTTGAAGACTAATAGTGCTTGCTCTCGTGGGCCTTGTCCACGCCTGGGGGATGCCAGGTCTACAGTGATACTCGCCCCCAGTGGGCAAATTCTCAGGCTCTGAATTTCTTTCTCTTTCTTTCTGCCTCATTTCTAATTCCCATTTTCCTCAAAGTGCAACATCTTGACCTGATGGCTAGATTCTGAACTCCCCAGCCTCAGGGATGAGACAACAGTACTACTCTTTTGCACCCTGACCCTTAAACCCATTGTATTGAACCTCAGTTACTAGCTCAGGTTTTCATCTTTCCTTATCATAATTTTTTCAGGATACTTTCACTGAGTCTTGGTTGGGTTTACCCCACTGTACTTCAACTTTGTGTCCTGGAAAGCAAAGAACTGGTGCTTTCTATTGTATGACTTCCTGAGCTTTGAGGCAATTGAGCTCTCTATCAGGTAGAGGGCTCAGGCTGACTTATCAAAAGTTCCCCAAACCAAACTTGTGTCTGTGCTATTAGAAGTGAATATTACCTGAACCAGAAGATTTATTTCAAAGAACTCTTAGTCAATATGTAGGCATAGAATAAAATCCACAAAGGGATTTTGAGTAATCCCTTTAGTAGTTATGTAATTTGAGTCTTTTGAAAGGTGTCATGAGAACTTTCTATATCAAAACATTGTAAATTCTCAAATGTTTTACTTACTACGATATCTCAGTTTCTGTACATTTACATTATTCCCAAAATGATAGGGTCCACATGGAGTAATCAGTCTTTTAGTGAATGACCCTGCTCATCTGCAACTGTGTAGAGAGAATCTACTACACAAGTCCAGAAAATGATCACTTTGTAATTTTTTAAAAATATATACCTAATCTTATGCATGTCACTTTTAATTTTTTAATTATAATTTTTAATTCAAATGAAGCTCATTTAAATACCAAATGGATGGTTTAAAGTAATTTTTTCTTAGTGAATTAATTGCTATTATAATTCCAAAAATATATTAAATAATTCTTGCAGAACATTAAAAAAATTTGGATGCAAACAAATCAAAGCTGTCAGTATGCTAATAAATGTGCTTTAAAACAAACAACCCAGAATTATTTCTTTCTTATTTTAAGTAGTGATGATCCTTGAATGCAAATTAAACTTGAATATTTCAGATATGGCTCAAAAATACTAGTGAGAAGACTAAAAAATATTTCCCTACTATACATATATGACTTTAGCTTCATCCTCATGTTACAAAATGCCTCTCAGGATTTTATAAACTCATGCTATTATTTTTCCCCCAACCTCATTTTTCACTCACATACTTTCCTTTCCTATTTATATTAAGAAGAATATGCTCCTTACTCAAGCTCCAGATGAAAATATACCCAATGACCCTCTTCTAATCTTCTCCCTATATGCACCCTCACTTAGCAACTGAGTGAGATAAATTTACACCACAGAAGGTACATCTTTGGTGATGTGGCAAATGTGATCCAAGGGATAAAAGAGATTTTTTTTGGTCAGGTAAAAGGGGGAGGACATGTAAAGGCACCAAAAGATCAGCTGGATAGCTCCAGTATTCTTGAAAATGAGCCACCTTCCTTGACGTCCTTTATTTTTTTATTTTATTTTATTTTCAAACTTTACAATATTGTGTTAGTTTTGCCAAATATTGAAATGAATCCGCCACAGGTATACATATGTTCCCCATCCTGAACCCTCCTCCTTCCTCCCTCCCCATACCATCCCTCTGGGTCGTCCCAGTGCACCAGCCCCAAGCATCCAGTATTGTGCATCAAACCTGGACTGGCGACTTGTTTCATACATGATATTATGAGCCACCATTATACATGCTTCAATGCCATTCTCCCTAATCTTCCCACCCTCTCCCTCTCCCACAGAGTCCATAAGACTGTTCTATACATCAGTGTCTCTTTTGCTGTCTCGTACACAGGGTTATTGTTACCATCTTTATAAATTCCATATATATGTGTTAGTATACTGTATTGGTGTTTTTCTTTCTGGCTTACTTCACACTGTATAATAGACTCCAGTTTCATCCACCTCATTAGAACTGATTCAAATGTATTCTTTTTAATGGCTGAGTAATACTCCATTGACGTCGTTTATTATGCCTTCTCTTCTGCCAAAAGATTCAAATGTGGCCTCCTTTCCCAGATTTCTCTATTTTACCTGCTATCTAGTATAAAATTGTTTGTGATATGGAGGTAATAGCATTGAACAGAAGGATTCAATTTGAATTCTTATCCCTCGATTTAATATTTCATATCTTTTGCCTTCAGTCTCTTCATCTCATTAGATGATGTTACTACTTCTTCATTATATAATGTTATTGCACTAGATGTCATGTCATCCTTATATAATGACATTAATTGAGAACATTTACATTAAAGATACAGGTCAATGGTTAATCTTCAGTGAATTTTGTTGCTGTTGTTTAGTTGCTAAGTTGTGTCTGTCTATTTTGTGACCCCATGGACTATAGTCCAGGTTCCTCTGTCTGTGGACTTTCCCAGGCAAGCATCCTGGAGTGGGTTGCCATTTCCTTTTCCAGGGGATCTTCCAGACCCCACTTGAATATAAATAGGTATAGGTGAATAGTTATATATATAGATAGCATCACCAACTCATGAGCATGAATTTGATCAAACTCCAGGAAACAAGGAAGGACAGGAGATCTTGGTGTGCTTCAGTGTCTGGGGTCGAAAAGATTCAGATACGACTTAGTGACTGAACACCAACAACAATATACATATCAGAGACTTGGGAAATACTTGCTAAATAATTCGATAAGTTTTATTTGCCTTAAAGATCAGCAAAATAACTAATACATCTCTGGTATCTATAAAGTTGTGCTAAGTATCATGGCAAAGAGAACTCGATCTAGAAAAGTTGTTATAAGACCTTGTTCCCTCCAGCTGGTTCAGCTTTACATCTTATTTATTTCCAGGGCTTTTATGCTGAGTTCCTTTTCCTTGTGTGTGAGTCGCTCATTCATGTCCGACTCTTTGTGACCCCATGGATTGTAGCCCATCAGGCTCCTCTGTCCATGGACTTCCCCAGGCAAGAATACTGAAGTGGGTTGTCATGCCCTCCTCTAGTTGAGCTTAGGGACTGTATTTCTTTCACTATCTTATCCCCAAGTTTAGTCACATTCTCAATAGTTTTCCTTTTTTTTTTTTTTTTTTTTTTTTAAGAAGAGATAGTTGAATAAAGCAGAAATAATATAAGGGAGTTAGTGACTTAGGATGGATGTGAGTGGATACTCAAGCAAAGCTGATGTTTTTCAAGATTTCTTCCCCAAAATGCCTGAAATTATTTCTCTGCCATGAGTTTTGGCATCTGATTGTATCCATTGCAATTCTATCTAATTCTATTAATTACAAATTGAACATAATCTTCTAAAATAAAGGTGAAAGTGTTAGTCTTTCAGCTGTGTCTGACTTTGTGACCTCATGGACTGTGGCCCCCAGGCTCCTCTGTCCATGGGATTCTTCCAGCAAGAGAACTAGAGCGGGTTGCCATTTCTTTCTCCATGCATCTTCCAAACCTAGGGATCGAACCCAAGTCTCTTATGTCTCCTCCATTTTCAGTCTCCTCCATTACCAGTAGCACCACTTGGAAAGCCCCCCAAAATAAAGGTATCCGAGAAGAAATTAAAGGTTGGTATTCTTCTCACCACTCCAGTACTCTTGCCTAGAAAATCCCATGGATGGAGGAGCCTGGTAGGCTGCAGTCCATGGGGTCGCTACAAGTCTGATGTGACTGAGTGACTTCACTTTCACTTTTCACTTCACACAATGGAGAAGGCAATGGCAACCCACTCCAGTGTACCTGCCTGGAGAATCCCAGGGACGGCAGAGCCTGGTGGGCTGCCGTCTATGGGGTCGCACAGAGTCGGACACGACTGAAGCGACTTAGCAGCAGCATTCTCACATTAATAATAAATGAATGACTTTGTGTGCATTTGCTTTTCCAAGCTCTAGGCTCCAAAAATATTTCTTCTAATTAAAATAAAATTAGTTTGTTTTCTTCCCACACCTCGCTAAGCTTAGCTGCACCAGTGTATTGGGATCTGGAGAGAAGACTGAGACTCATTTGAAAGGCTTGAAGGAATTGTATGGTCTTTTCACTGAACCTGTGTGGGATATTACATTTAATTAATTAAAAGATAATTGAAAATATTGTATAAAATAGATTTTGCCATCCTAGCTTTAGAACCAAATTACTGATAAGAACATGAATTCATGGAAAATAAAAATATGCTCCATATTTTTAGTTATTTTAGATTGTTTTTAACAGGATATTGTATATATATATGTGCATATATATATATAAATATATATACACACACACATATATAATCAGACAAGACTGAGTGAACAACAAAAACAAAATGAACATTTCTCTATCTTAGTGATGAGATTAGAGTGGTCAAGAAGCCTTGAGGCAGGCTTGATGGTAGAGGTAGGATCTGAACCATTCTTGAAGAATGAGCATGATGTAGATTGACTGAAGGAAAAGATTCATATAGAGACAAATACATAAAAGATCTGAGAGAGTAAATGAGTTTGGGCCTCTCTAGAGCCTGGAAGGGCTTTGTATGAGCTTGGCCATTTAGCTGGTGACAATATCAAAGCAAAAGCTTTTGTAGAGATTTTGCCTGAACTTACCTGGCAATCCCTTCTCTAGATGAGCTTATACCATAAAATTAAAGCAGCTGAGGTTGACTCACTCCACCTGGCCTCCCTTTAGTTAATATTTATCAAAATATCTTGGAAATGATCCCTTACAGACATCTTCAGAGTTGCTCAGGGACTTTCTGAGGCAGTTTTCTCACAACTTAAAAAGAAACAGATAAACTCTAATTTGAATTCCATCAGATAGCTACATTATCCACTAAGCTTTAGGAAAATGTTTATTTCATGGATTATATTCTATGGAGTATATACTAATACATTACAGAATATATTCCATGGGAAAAAATCAGTTTGTAAAGAACTGTATGCTAGATTATCCGTTGAGATCACAGTCACCAGTAATCTAAAAATAGTGATCAAAGCTGCAGCAAAACTCAGGCTTAATTTTCTGAAACATAGCATTTTTCCAAATCCATTTGATCAAGGAACACTTCTCTGTCGCTGTTCTAATGTTAAAAGAACATTACTTTCTAACCCATAGTTTAGGAAAAGCAGCTTCAACCCCACCACATAAACCATAATACAGAGAACTCTAAGGAAACAGTTTTGCTTCTTAAATTACCACTAGACAAAATCAGATAGGTTGTAAGCAGCTAATAATTCATCCACATTGGTATTTTGTTGGCATGTAATCAAGTCAATTTACATGGCACTGAAAAGCTATTCATATGCTTAATCTCATCTCTCACTTTTGTATTACTTTAACTGGACTACCTATTAATCAATTATTGGAAAAGTAATCCTATCAAGGGAAAAATCTGTGGACATTTTTCATCTTTAAAGCTTTACTAGAAATAAAGCACAAGTGTAATGATCAAAAATATACCCTGGTATCTTCTTAATTTCCACCTTTAACATAACTTTCTGAATTAGTATTTTCTCCTACTTCTTCTCTAACATTTTTAAGAATGAACAGTTTATAATAAATTAAGCTTAAACTTTGTTTACCAAGGTGTAAATTAATTCCAGTTCTTGAAAGCTAAAGTGTTAGTTGCTCAGTCTTTGTAACCCCTTGGACTGTAGGCTGCCAGGCTCCTCTGTCCATGACATTCTCCAGGCAAAAATACTGGAGTGGGTTTCCATTCCCTTCTCCAAGGGATCTTCCTGACCCAGGGATCGAACCCAGGTGACCCCTTCCTCAATGTAGGTAAATTATTTACCACCTCAGGCACCAGAGAAGCCCTTTCAATTCTTAATCAGGTCTTATTAACCAAGTTTTCTCTCCTTTAGCCATATATATATATGCGTGTAAGAGATTTTATGCATTTTCTTGAAATGCAGTCATCAATATATTTTGGTTTATGTTGAAAGTTTACTATCTTCCAAAGTCTTGGATTCTCAGAATCCAATGAGCTTGGTAATACTTGTTTTGCTTCATGTCTTTAACTGTTCCCTAGGCTGCCCTGGACTTCATATACTCCATACTGGAAATAGCTCTTCGTTTTCCTAATTTGAGTTTTCCAGATTTTTTGGCTTTTCAAGTTTCTTTTAAAATATAACAAAATGCCTTTTTTAAATACTTGGAGAAATTAAAGCTTTTGATGTATTTTTCTTTACTTCTGTCTGAACTAGTTGTGTAGTATATTGTAAATTCTTTCTAGTCCATTTTTGGGTGAAATAATTAGAGAATTAATATGTGCTGAGATAGCAACAGTAATAGTGATTTTACTAAAGAATGATCCAGAGTTTCTCCTAATAATTTGAAATAATACAGATGTAAATCTGGGTCCCAAAAGTAACTTTATCAATATCCTACAGCTAAAAAAGCAGAGCTCATCTTGGAGCTCAGATTTGTCTAAGTATATGTTCACGCTTCTCTATCACGAAACTGTATTTTATTAATACAACATGAAGGGAGCCTGAGCTTTGTGCTAACGCATGCACATGTTATTTGTCATGAGTTACCAGGTAACTCCTTCATAATGTAGTTAGGATCCCAAAGACTAAATGTTATGCTGAGTACAGGTATGTGCATAAAGAAAGAAAAAAAAAATAACTTGTTTTATGAAGACAAAAATGATATCATCTTTACCAATAGAAATCAGCTAATAGTTAAATATGCTAATTTGTGTTTTGAAGCATAATGTGTTTGGGCTAACAAATGTACGTTTTTGCTTAGTTGATCTTTTTTTTTTTTTTTTCTATTTGGGATAGGTTATCATGTTCTTTTCTTAACTAGATGTGTGCTGCTACTGCTAAGTCACTTCAGTCGTGTTCCACTCTGTGTGACCCCATAGACAGCAGCCACCAGGCTCCCCCATCCCTGGGATTCTCCAGGCAAGAACACTGGAGTGTGTTGCCATTTCCTTCTCCAATGCAGGAAAGTGAAAAGTGAAAGTGAAGTCGCTCAGTCGTGTCGGACTCTTAGCGACCCCATGGAGTGCAGCGTACCAGGCTCCTCCATCCATGGGATTTTCCAGGCAAGAGTACTGGAGTGGGGTGCCATTGCCTTTGTGGGTATGTCTATTTAAGAAAAACAGTGGGAAAAAAAAAAAAGAAAAACAGTAGGGAAAGGAGAGGGTGGGAGAAACTGAAGGAGCAGCACTGAAACACGTATGTTCCCATGCATGAAATAGCCAGCTAGTGGGAAGTTGTGGAGCACAGAGAGCGCAACTGGATGCTCTGTGATGACCTGGAGGAGCGGGATAAGGGACACGTCCATACTTGTGACTGATTCATGCTGATGTACGGCAGAAACCAACACAACACGGTAAAGCAGTTATCCTCCAATTAAAGAGAAAGAGAGAACTAGCATCAGATAGCACTTTTTAATAAATGATAAAGTATGTATGGCTTTTAAATTGACTTTAAAGAAAGACAAATGAAGAGAGAGTCTCAGCTTAGTCTATGGAATATCACCCCATTTTTTACTAATCTGCTTTTAATCATTTTGGTCAATAATGATAGATAAAATTTATTGATTTGTATTTTCACTCAGCTTATACCGGTCAAGTGATTACTATGATACAGACAATATTTTAAGAATTGAAAACAAGGATCAGATAAGATTGAAGTGGTCCTTGTCCTCATGAAATGTATCATAAAGGCACTGGAGACAAAGAATAAAAGCGTAAAGAACTTACAGATTGTATAAAGTGATGTAAAGCTGTTATTCTAGAAAGTAAAGTGTAGGCTGTGACACTTCTGCAGAGTCCTGGAGAATGAGAATTAATTAGTCATGCAAAAAGCCCAGTGAAAACCGTTTTCATCAGAAGGAAGAGCAGATGCAAAGCCCTAGGTCAGAAACCATCTTGTCATGTTTAAAGCAAATAAAGACAGCCAACATCTTGGACGGCAATGAGAAACAACAGAAGCAACAAGAAGATAAAACTTGGCACTCCAGGTCCTGTAAGGTCTGGTAGGCTAGAGTGAAAGGTTTTAGTTCTATTTTACTTGCAAGGGATACACCCGAATGTTTTTAAGCAGAAAAAATATGATCTGATTTCTATTTTATAAATATTACTTTGAATACTTAGATAGAGAAAGTTGACTACAGGAAGTAAGGCATAAATATCCTGATTATAGAAAATACATCATAGTTTCATCCTAGCACAGTTGGCTTTGAAAAACATGCACTTGAACCGTAAGAGTCCACTTATATGCAGATGTTTTTAGTAAATACAGTGCTACACAATTAGATGTGGAACCCATGGGTACCAAGGACAGTCTTCAAAGTCGTATGTGAATTTTCAACTGCCTGGGGGTTGGCACCCCTAATGCCCTAATGTTCAGGGCTCAACCGTATTCCACTTTTTGTATTTCTTGCAATTGAACGGTGCCATGTTGCTGGTGGGTTTAAAGTCAGCAAGGCTCCCGTCAATAGGTTTCCCAGCCCCTCATATCTATGCCACGTGGAGGAGGCTGGGTACTTGGGGTGCTGCTTCTGTAAGACGGATGAGGCTCAGTCAGCCTGCAACTCTGACTGACTGCATTCAGCAGAGGCCCTTGCAAATCTGAGAAAGGCGTATAACACAGGCATAGCTAAATACCATGAGCTGTGGTGCTGGAGAAGACTCTTGAGAGTCCCTTAGACAGCAAGGAGATCCAACCAGTCCATCCGAAAGGAGATCATTGGAAGGTCTGATGCTGTGGCTGAAACTCCAATACTTTGGTCACCTGATGCGAAGAACTGACTCATTTGAAAAGACACTGATGGTGGAAAAGATTAAAGGGGGGAGGAGAAGGGGACGACAGAGGATGAGATTGTTGGATAGCATCACTGACTCAATGGACATGAGTTGGAGTAAGCTATGGGAGCTGATGATGGACAGGGAAGCCTGGCATGCTGCAGTCCATGGGGTCGCAAAGAGTTGGACACGACTGAGAAACTGAACTGAACTGAAATATCAGTTGGGTTAAGCCACTGCAGTTCTGGAATTGTTAGTAACCTCATCATAACCAAACTGATTATGGGTTATACAGAGAGCAGTGTGGAAAGAGGAAAGCTAGATAAGTGTTGTACTAGTCCATGTGAGAAACAGCATTACCTTGAATTACGGGTGGTTGCATTGTACAGAGATCCAACTGAAATGAATTTGAATTGCATTTTGTAGGCAAAACTAGTGGGTGGGTTGAATTTTATGAATGTCTTCTGTGTGGATTGAGTGCTTGTGCTTAGTCGTTCAGTCGTGTCCTACTATCTGTGACGCTATGGACTGTAGACTCCCAGGCTCCTCCCTCCATGGGGATTCTCCAGGCAAGAATACTGCAGTAGGTTGCCATGCCCTCCTCCAGAGTGGAATGAGTATATCTTATGAATTCACTGTTGCAATTTCAATCCCATTACCATACTGTTCTCAGCTATCACCTCTGGTGCAAAAGCTGGAAGCTACATTCTCCAGACTCTCTTGTCCAGAGGATTCCAGTTCATGCCCTGCAAATGAAAAGCTCTTGCTAAAATTTTAATAGGACGAGAGAGATAGAGAGTTGCTTTGGCTTCATTGTGGAGGTGTGAGGACTCTGGAAGATGGCAGATAGATTTTGCCAGTAGATTTCACATGTCGAGATGTGAATCAACATATTTTGATGCCAAGGGCTTTGTTTGGAGTTCTCAGTGATTTCTGCACCTCAGGATACTCAGAAATCTTAGCAGTGATTTTCCTTATCTTTATTACCCCAGTTCACCCAACAGTTTCGTAAGCCTATCTGTGTGTGCTCAGGTGCTCAGGTGTTCAATCCCTTCTGACCCTCTGTGACTCCATGGACTGTAGCCTGCCAAGCTCCTCTTCCATGGAATTTTCCAAGCAAGAATACTAGAACAGGTTGCCATTTCCTTCTCCAGGGGATCTTCCTGACCCAGGAATTAAACCTGTGTCTCTTATGACTCCTGCATTGGCAGAGGGTTCTTTACTACTGAGCCACCTGGGAAGCCCATCATAAGCCTCTAATTCTTTGTATTAAATCCCTTCTTGATGAAAATACCTACAGTTGTTTCTGTTTTCCACACAAACAATTAATTATCCTGTATATAGTAACATACCTCCTGTTCTCTAACAAATCATCTTAGTAAATCAGAGAAAAGTGAGGTTCAGAAAGTTAAGAGCATTGTCTAACATCGTTTCATCATTACTGATATAACTGGCCCATAAACTCAGCTCGTAACTTGTGATTCAAAACCTGTGCTCTTTGTATTATAGCATGCCTCCCTAAATCTTAATATTATTCTCCACAAAACAGAATTTAAATAATTCCCTTGGACTTGTAGGGGCTGTGATTGACACCATCACAACATATGCATTCTTACTCCAGCAATGAAATTTCTGCTTATTAGGAAAATGACATCTACTGGTGTATCTCGGCACATTTTTATTTCAGCATCGTTTCCTTCTGATTGTCATTTAGCATAAAGCTACCAAATCAGATTTTATAATTTGAAAGTCTTTGAATTTGCTGGTTTAAGCTTACAGGTAAATGATACTATGCAGAACTGCTGTTAGGAATCCAATAACACCACAGTGGGAAATGAGAAAATAGACGTTATTGAAGAAGTGAGAGAAAACGGTTTAGAGAACTGATTTTTGAGTCAAACCTCTTTCATCACAGAGAAAGGAACATTAGGGGAATGCTTAAGGTAAGAAAAATGCTACAGCTGTAGATTTTTTTCCGCAAAGATATTTCACCCAAATGTTCTGGGAACACACTTTTTTTTTTTTTTAACTTATCAAAATAAACTAACTTTACTCCTTCTTGATCATATTCAAGAATGCCCTTTTTATTTATGTCAGACTATAGGTATAAATAGAATCCGCAGTCACTTGGTTAGAAATAGTTGATTAAAAAAGATAAAGAGAAGCAGATACACACTTAGACACTATAAGTAAATTGAACACATGAGTACATACATAGAGGAAAATATACCTTTTTTTAGGTTTCACTGAGTAAAAACCAAAAAAAAAAAAAAAATTGCATTCCACACTTTCAAATAAACTTTGAAGCCTTAAATCAAGCAAAATTATTCAAGTCTAGTTATTTCATCCACAGCATGTACAGTGTATTTGTCTGCTCAGGCCGCCATAGCAAGACTGCAGACTGGGTGACTTAAAGGACAAGTTATTTCCTCCAGTTCTGGAGGCTGGAAATTCAAGGCCAAGGTGCTAGCAGGGTTGGTGTCAGCGAGGCCTCTTTTCCTGGCTTGCAGACGGCCACCTTCTGACTGTGTTCCGTATGGCCTTTCCTCCTTGAGTTTGGAAACAAGGTCATCTTTTGGTATCTCTTCCTCTTCTTATGAGAAACCAGTCCTGTTGAATGAGAGATCCACCCTTTTGACCTCATTTAACCTTCAGTTACTCCTTAAAGGCTCTATATCCAAACTTAGTCATGTTGGGGATTAGAGCTTCAACATATAAAATTTGAGGAGCCACAATTCAGTTCAAAATGTACACATTAAGCAAGAACACAATAAATATGTGAAGAAATGAATCTGAGACTGGTAAATCACACATGGAAATTATGATGCATATTATCCTATCAGTTTTCAAGTGAGCATTCCAAAGTATCTCTCTAAATTATGGATAAGGATACCTCTTCAGTTACAAAGTCACAGGGATAAAGAGGAAGTGTCATTTTCATGCTTTAACAGAAACTTTGCCAACATGTTTCCTTCTATTTTTAGTCACTGAATTTGTCCAGGGGTCACATGATACACACACATAAGTAACATCAAGGAGTACCAATCAAGCCCAAAATAGGAGAATGTACTCGCAGGCAAGGTGAGATGCACAGCACAGGCAGTGACGGCTTCCTTCTTCCCCTGTAAGGAAGTGTTCCCCTCTCCCTTCCTCAGTTCTAGGTGATAATATTAATACTGGTATATTTATGGAGATGTGTACTGATACCTGTTAATGTGCTTTGACTTGATCTCAGCGTATGGTTAATGAATGGATAGAAGGACAATGAAACGTTAATGGCTGAATCTGAGTAATAGCTATATGGGTTATCATTATTGTTGTAGTTTAGTTGCTAAGTCATATCTGACTCTTTTGCAACCCCCAGGGATTTGTACCCTGCCAGGCTCTTCTATCCATGGTATTTCCCAGGCAAGAATACTGGAGTGAGTTGCCATTTCCTCCTTCAGGGGATCTTCCCAACTCAGGGATTGAACCCACATCTCTTGCATTATCAGGTTAGTCCTTTACCACTGAGCCTCAAGGGAAACCCCCAGGTGTATGGATACTTAAAGTAAGATTCTTACAACTTTCTTTTGAAATTACTTAACTGCTTTTGAAACTACTTTTCAAAAGTAATTTGAAATTCCTTATAAGATGGGGAATACATGTATACCTGTGGTGGATTCATTTTGATATATGGCAAAACCAATACAATATTGTAAAGTTAAAAAATAAAATTAAAAAAAAAAGAAAATATGTAGGAAATAATCAATTTTTGTTCCACAATTTTGCTTATGTGTATTCAAAATACATACACACAAAACGTTACGTATACTGAAATATTAAAAAACCATACATGAAGCAAGGCAGACTGGGTGCTTATCTCAAGGATAGGAAGTATAGACATGAGAGGAGATGACAAGGGGAAAGAATGGAATGTTTTATAAAGATTGGACATGACCAAGGTCAATAAACTGAGGACTACGACTAGACTAACTCTTTATACCTGTGGTAAATAAGTTTTCTTTTAAAAGCAAGTGAAGGATAATGTTGTATAAATCAGTCATCACAGGCTTTCTTCTATATTATGTAATCAAGTCACATGTGGGTAAAGATGGTTCATTCACCTTGGTGTGGTGGGAGAGGGAGAGGGTGTGATGATTTGGGAGAATGGCATTGAAACATGTATAATATCATATATGAAACGAGTCGCCAGTCCAGGTTCGATACATGATACTGGATGCTTGGGGCTGGTGCACTGGGACGACCCAGAGGGATGGTACGGGGAGGGAGGAGGGAGAAGGGTTCAGGATGGGGAACATGTGTATACCTGTGGCGGATTCATGTTGATATATGGCAAAACCAATACAATATTGTTAAGTTAAAAAATAAAATAAAAGACTCCATTTTGTTACTAACTCATTATTCTAGAAATCAGCTATCTCTGCAATAGTTCACTTCTAATTCTGATTCTGCATGTAAGCATCTAAATTTCTATGTAGGCTCCATATTAAGTAATATTACAAAGGGAAATATAGTTCCTTTAATGAAGTCAAAATAACAACATTCAGTCTTGGCATTTTTGTGTGACTTTTGTGCAATCAGATCTAAACCTGGTTCTTCATGTCCTCACATGTAGAACAGGAGAAAAAGGATCAAATATTTCCTTAAACTTTTTTTTTTTTTTATCCATATCATTTCTGGGAAAGCACTTCAGTTCAGTTCAGTCACTCAGTCATGTCCAACTCTTTGTGACCCCATGGACTGCAGCACACCAGTCTTCCCTGTCCCTCACAAACTTCCAGAGTTTACTCAAAGTAATCTCCATTGAGTCAGTGATGCCATTCAGTCATCTCATCCTCTGTTCTCCCCTTCTCCTCCCACCTTCAGTCTTTCCCAGCATTAGGGTCTTGTCAAATGAGTCAGTTTTTTGCACCAGGTGGCCAAAGTATTGGAGTTTCAGCTTCAGCATCAATCCTTCCAGTGAATATTCAGGACTGATTTCCTTTAGGATTGACTGGTTGGATCTCCTTGCTGTCCAAGGGACTCTCAAGAGTCTTCTCCAACACCACAGTTCAAAAACATCAATTTTTCAGCACTCAGCTTTCTTTATAGCCCAACTCTTACATCCATACATGACTACAGGAAAAAAAAACATAGCTTTGACTAGACGGACCTTTGTTGGCAAAGTAATGTCTCTGCTTTTTAATCAGCTATCTAGGTTGGTCATAACTTTTCTTCCAAGGACCAAGGGTCAGAAAGCACTAGAACAGAGTAATTTCAAAAGTTTAAGCCAGGCAATTTCTAATCCAGATTCTGCAACATGTTTATAGTGGAACTCTTGGGAAATTATTCCATTTCACACAGACCATGTCCTCATCTGTAAAATGGTACAAACAGTATTCAGGCTAGGATACTTGTTAGGATTAAGTAACAATAAGGGCAAGGCATTTAGTAGTAGATCCATCATATAATATGTCTTCAAGTGATATTTTTGCCAATAAAATTTTCAATTAAATTTTTCCCTAAGAACAGCTTCCCCAGATCATCAAAAACTCTTTTTTAGCTTGTGTCTGATTTGAACATGCCTTGGAGAACTCAATAAACACTTGGCATTATCAGTTCATTAGATACAATTTTTCTCCTGCTTAATATAAGTGGAACCCTTGTTCTGATTCTCCTGACAGATGTTAACCTCCCAGAGAGAGGTTTGTTCAACATCCAGCCAACTGGAGCATGTTTTAGTTCCAACTGCAGTGTTGGAATGTACCAACCAAACAAACATTTGTTTAACAGGAAGCTCAAAACATTAGTCTGTAGTCACTGTCATTGGAGTCCTAGAACAATGTTTGTGCCAAAACTAACTCATTCTGCCCCAAAATCTTGCCCCAATCTTCCCATACCTCTTCCTCTCTTTAACATTTTTCTTAATTTAGTTTTAAAATACAAGAACCACTTCATCAATAGTGTGCTTTATGTAGCTTTTTTTTTTCCCCTCCCTGGTGTTGGAAGAGTGCTGACTAGAACCTGACAGCTAGGCACTGGAAGCCAAAACTTTTTTTGTTGTTGTTATATTTTAGATTCTGTTATTAAGTAAGTGGGTAGACCTTCATCGATCACTCATCTTCTCTGGGTTTAACAATCTCTGTCCCCGTCTGAACCACAGACCCATTATAATGGTGCCCTGAAAAACAGTCTTTTTCTCAACTGATGCTTTTGTGCAAAATATAAGGTCATATTTACATCCACTTCTTGCTGCCCTGACAGCATTGTAAGTCACAATTGATGAAGGCACAACGCTCTGTGATCTGATATAATTTACTATGAAACCCCACTATCCAGATTTGACATTTAAGCTCTGCTTGCCAATTTGCAAGTCTGCTCATAGACGGTCCAACCTTTGGGTCAAGCAATTATTTTGTGGGCCATTGTGAATTCCCTGATCCCATTGCTCTCTATGTGATTTGATTAAGAGGGTGGCCTGAGGCCATATACGTACCCTTCTTAACAATGAACCATTAGGTAGAGAGCTTTTGAGCATAAATGGTGTGACCTTAAGGACCTAGGACAGCCCCTCTGTCTTTTTCTTTCTTTCTTAAGATAACTCTGAATGTTGGCACTCCAAATCACTTTAACAGGTAGAAACACATTTTTTTTTCAAGAAAAAAATATTTTATTCTATGCTTTGAGGTTAGTATTTAAAATAAATGCCTGTGAATTAGCT
Source organism: Bos javanicus (assembly GCF_032452875.1). Classification (NCBI taxonomy): domain Eukaryota; kingdom Metazoa; phylum Chordata; class Mammalia; order Artiodactyla; family Bovidae; genus Bos; species Bos javanicus. The sequence goes on from NC_083877.1 coordinate 97,410,805, forward strand.
AAGACCACTGAGTTAATTTAGTTCTTGTATTGAGTCGGACAGTGTAATTTCACCCCACTCTAGTCAAATCATATCTTTCCTGGAACCTCAGACTGTGACTTTATTTGGAAATAGGTTCATTATAGATGTAATTAATTAAATAAGATGAGATCATACTGGAGTAGGATAAACCCTTTATGCAGCATAACTGGTGTCCTTTTAAGAAGAGGAGAGATAATGTCATGTGACAACAGAGACAGAGTTTGGAGTGGTGTATCCACAAGCCAAGGGACACTGAGCATCATTGGCAACACAGGAAGTTAAGATAAAAGCATGGAACAGATTGGCCCCCAAAGCTTTGGGTGAGAAACAGAGCCCTACTGACACCTTGATTTAGGGCTTCTCGCCTCCAGCGCTGTGAAATAGTAAACTGTTATTGTTGTCTTAAGGCATCCATTTTGTGTTCATTTCTTATAGCAGCTCTAGGATACGCATACAGCTCTACCGTGAACTGGAATTTTGACATGTGGGCACTGAAACTTATGGTGAAGGAACATTGAAAGAGGAGTGGCGATAGTCTGTTACTAAATCTTATTACTTAGTAGCTTGCCCAAACCTTCTGGATCTGGAGAGATTCTAAATGTACATTCTTGCAAATGAGATTTTTTTTTCTCTTGTCTCCCCTTCATTTCTATCTTCCCTGCATCTTCTCCACTCTCTTGGGAGCTCCGCAGCTTCATCCATTTCCTTTTAGAGTCATCATATGCTAAGTCTTAAAAACTGCTTTTTTACTGTCTCTGTAATTGTTTGAGCTAGCAAATCCAAGTGTCCCTATGGTCTCAGTGATTAGGAAAACTATTCAAACAAAAGAATATTCTTTGGTAGATTACTGAAGGGTACTGATTGTAAATGTGGAGAACATAATAGCTAAGCTCATTGTGTCTATGACATATTGAAGAAATCATTTTTATTGGCCATTTTGGTATAGACAGCTCAGGTAATCTAAAAAAATAGATTATTGATTAGTTTAATGTTTTAATTTGCACAACACATAAGCTTAACTCTATCCTGAGTCTTTTCCCATCCCTGATTTCTGCCAACTGCCTGTGATCCTCAGCCAGACAGAAATGTGGGATTGGATTCAGGACTGGGTAAGGTATGATTCTCTTGATTGTATTGGATGTCCTGTCATATATACAATCAGACAGGTGTGAGGATCAGAGATGAGATAAGGCTAGAGGTCTAGTATTTTAATTTTGCACAGTTTTAAGTATATTGCTCTTAAAGTATAAAATTGCATTTTATTTGTTAAACACAACCTAACCATCCTTTAGTGGAAAAAATCAGCACCTTTCATTTGATATAAAAACTGGTTTTAACCTTTCCATCTTACTCAGGTTTACCATTTAGTACTTTTTTGATTTTCCTTTTCCTTTCTATTTATTTTGCTCATGTTTCAAGTTACTGTTCATCTTGTGTTCCTTTATTCATTAACTCCCTTTTCTGATAATTCAAAGCAAACACACGTTTCTTTCCCAGTATATGAAAACACGATGACATCTCTCTCCTGTAATGCAAATCTTCTATTTTTCTTGCTACAGTTCTTTCCCAACTCATTGATAGAAAGCCTTTAAAACATTTTTACCCTCCTCATCTTCCTCTTCCCTCCATGTTCCTCAGCCCTTCTGTGTTCAAGTGGTTTTGAACCCCATGAAATACTTGATATAAGTTTAAAATAAAAAAAAGGAAATCCTTGGCAGTCCAGTGCCTAGGAGTCTGCACGTTCACTGCAGAGTGCCTGGGTTTGATCTCTGGTCTGGGAACTAAGATCCTGTGAGCCGTGTAGCACAGTCAGGAAAAAATAAAAGAGGAAGCTGCCCGTGGTTCTCTATGCTTTGGTCTCATGTGAGGTTTCCCTTTTTAACTCTTCTCCTTCCCCATAGTGAGCTTTTGGCTTCTACTTTTATTTTGTGAAATTATAGTCCATTTGTAAATATTTTCTTCAGGCTGGATATGTGGGTCATATATTGCATGAATCTTTATAAATGTATTTTTTTCACCCTGATAAGTGAGTCATTCCTTGTGTTGGTAAAAGATTCTTGGGTAATATTTCTCTTTTCTCAGATTTTCTCTAGATTGTGTTCTGTCTTGAATCACTGAAATTTTTAAAATGTGCAATGACCTTCATACAGCTTTTTTTTTTTTTTCTCTTTCTCATGGACCCTGATGTAACCTGGTTCAGTTGAGTTCAGTAGCTCACTCGTGTCCAACTCTTGTGACTCCATGATCCAAGCATACCAGGCCTCACTGTCCATCACCAAAACCTGGAGATTACCCAAACTCATGTACATTGAGTTGGTGATGCCATCCAGCCATCTCATCTTCTGTTGTCCCCTTTTCCTCCTGCCCACAATCTTTCCCAGCAACAGGGTCTTTTCCAATGAGTCAGCTCTTCGCATCAGGTGGCCAAAGTATTGAAGTTTCAGCTTCAACATCAGTCCTTCCAATGAACACCCAAGACTAATCTCCTTTAGGATTGACTTGTTGGATCTCCTTACAGTCCAGGGGACTCTCAAGAGTCTTTTCCAACACCACAGTTTAAAAGCATCAGTTCTTTGGCACTCAACTTTCTTTATAGTCAAACTCTCACATCCATAAATGACCACTGGAAAAACCATAGCCTTGACAAAACCAGAACTTTGTTGACAAAGTAATGCCTCTGCTTTTTAATATGCTATCTAGGTTGGGCATAACTTTCCTTCCAAGGAGTAAGCGTCTTTTAGTGTCATGGCTGCAATCACCACCTGCTGTGATTCTGGAGCCCAGAAAAATAAAGTCAGCAACTGTTTCCACTTTTTCCCCATCTATTTGCCATGAGGTGACGGGACCAGATGCCATGATCTTAGTTTTCTGAATGTTGAGATTTAAGCCAACTGTTTCACTCTCCTCTTTCACTTTCAATAGGCTCTTTAGTTCCTCTTCACTTTCTGCCCTAAGGGTGGTGTCATCTGTATATCTGAGGTTATTGACATTTCTCCTGGCAATCTTGATTCCAGCTTGTGCTTCATCCAGCCCAGCGTTTCTCATGATGTACTCTGCATATAAGTTAAATAAGCAGGGTGACAATACACAGCCTTGACATACTCCTTTTCCTATTTGGAACCAGTCTGTTGTTCCATGTCCAGTTCTAGCTGTTGCTTTCTGACCTGCATACAGGTTTCTCAAGAGGCATGTAAGGTGATCTGGTACTCCCATCTCTTTCAGAATTTTCCACAGTTGATTGTGATCCACCCAGTCAAAGGCTTTGGCATACTCAATAAAGCAGAAATAGATATTTTTCTAGAACTCTCTTGCTTTTTCAATGATTCAGCAGATGTTGTCAAATTGATCTCTATTTCCTCTGCCTTTTCTAAATCCAGCTTGAGTTTCTGGAAGTTCACGGTTCATGTATTGCTTATTCCTGGCTTGGAGAATTTTGAGCATTATTTTTCTAGCGTGTGAGATGAGGGCAATTTTGTGGTAGTTTGAGCATTCTTTGGCATTGCCTTTCTTTGGGATTGACTTCCCTGGTGGCTCAGATGGTAAAGCTTCTGCCTACAATGCAGGAGACCCAGGTTAGATCCCTGGATTGGGAAGATCCTCTGGAGAAGAAAATGGCAACCCACTCCAGTATTCTTGCCTGGAAAATCTCATGGACAGAGGAGCATGGTAAGCTACAGTCCATGGACTGTAGTTGGACACGACTGAACGACTTCACTTCAGGGATCCCTGGTGGCTCAGAGGCTAAAGCGTCTTCCTGCAATGAGGGAGACCTAAGTTTGATCCCTGAGTCAGGAAGATCCCCTCTAGAAAGAATTGGCAATCCACTCCAGTATTCTTACCTGGAGAATCCCATGGAGGGAGGAGCCTCGTAGGCTACAGTCCATGGGATCGCAAAGAGTCGGACACGACTGAGTGACTTCACTTTCTTTGGGACTGGAATGAAAACTGACCTTTTCCAGTCCTGTGGCTACTGCTGAGTTTTCCAAATTAGCTGACATATTCAGTGTAGCACTTTCACAGCATCATCTTTTAGGATTGGAAATAGCTCAACTGGAATTCCATCACCTCCACTAGCTTTGTTCATAGTGATGCTTCCTAAGGCCCACTTGACTTCACATTCCAGGATGTCTGGCTCTAGTTGAGTGATCACACCATCATGATTATCTGAGTCATGAAGATCATTTTTGCACAGTTCTGTGTATTCTTGCCACCTCTTCTTAATATCATCTGCTTCTGTTCAGTCCATACCATTTGTGTCCTTTATTGTGCCCATCTTTGCATGAAATGTTCCGTTGGTATCTCTAATTTTCTTGAAGAGATCTCTAGTCTTTCCCATTCTATTGTTTTCCTCTGTTACTTTGCACTGATCACTGAAGAAGGCTTTCTTATCTCTATCTCTCCTTGCTATTCTTTGGAACTCTGCATTCAAATGGGTATATCTTTCCTTTTCTCCTTTGCTTTTCACTTCTCTTCTTTTCACAGCTATTTGTAAGCTATTTGTAAGGCCTCCTCAGACAGCCATTTTGCTTTTTTGCATTTCTTTTTCTTGGGGATGGTCTTGATCCCTGTCTCCTGTACAATGTCACAAACCTCCATCCATAGTTCATCAGGCACTCTATCAGATGTAGTCCCTTAAATCTATTTCTCCTTTCCACTGTATAATCAGAAGGGATTTGATTTAAGTCATACCTGAATGGTCTAGTGGTTTTCCCTACTTTCTTCAATTTACGTCTGATTTGACAATAAGGAGTTCATGATCTGAGCCACAGTCAGCTCCCAGTCTTGTTTTTGCTGACTGTATAGAGCTTCTCCGTCTTTGGCTGCAAAGAATATAATCAATCTGATTTCGATGTTGACCATCTGGTGATGTCCACATGTAGAATCTTCTCTTGTGTGTTTGGAACATGGAAGAAGCTCCTAACACTTATATTAATTTTATAACATATTTTTTCACACTTTATAACCTTGCTTCAATTTATTCTTTCTTTTTTTCTGGTTCTGGTTCTGTTCTAATTCATTGGTAGCTCGTCTGTATCTGTCTTCTTAGACACACCTTTTACTTCATGATTTCTACCTCTTTTTAAATTTTGGTTTGTTTTAAGTTCTTCCTTACATTTGATAGTCTACCATTAAATACCCAAAGTGACAAGCTTCCATTCAGCTGTTTAATTCTGCAGTTTAAACATAATGTGGTTTTCACTTTCGAAAGGTTTTTTTTTTTTTTTTTGAGCTGTAATGGGACCACTTCAACATATTTCAATTTTGTTATTTCCAATTTTGCTGTCATAAATCTCATTCAACAGTTTGTTTACTTTTCCTACCAGGAGCAGTTTCTTAAGTTTGGCTAAGTTGTCATGTCTCTGGCTGATGGGTCTCCTTAGAGACCATTAAGTGTTCCTTTCCTCTCTCCTCAAGGTTCCAATGTACTTTCTGTATCTTCAGAGAAAGAAGATGATCCTAAGCCAGCATCAAGCAACCTAAAATTCCCAAGTTGCTCCTGAGGCGTCAAGAAAGGATTATCTTTTTTCTCAACTACAAGATAGTGCTTTCAAACCATTCCACCTGAAAGGTTTCCTCATAGCTTCTGAGGACAAAAAGATGAGTGGTTCCTCCATCAATCAGGTAGTCATTCCTTTCAAAGCAGTTCATGAATCTCAAGAAGTCAAGCTCTTTCTAGGTTTCATTCTCTTATTCCTGTGCAGAGGCGAACAGTCTTGCATTGACTCTAGTCTGAGCAGTAACAAGTCCTGTGTTCTTGTTTTCAACTTTTAAAACCTGTCTGCCCACCATTCCCAGCACTTGCATGGCAGCTAGAGGTACTGATGGTTTAGATGGAGTTTGGGCAGTGAGATTGTAGGAAAGAGGTCAAATTTCTCTCGTTTCAGAATTCATGCTCATTTTCTACATCAAACATTTCCGATACTTAAACCCATTTAATTCAGAGCTCTCCAACATACCTTATTAGCTAAGAGACTGATTATTAGTACAAATAGATTTAAATTTCCTTATGTCACATATTTATTTTTCAGAGGATAGAGACAATCTCATTCTCTTTCCATATTTATCGTAGTCAAGTGACAACTGCCAGTGTAATTCAGATATTCAGTAAATACAGTTTGATTTGATAAAATTATTTTAAAAAATCAGAAAAGATACACATCCAAAGTTCAATAGTGCTTTTGAAAGAGATTTTTATTTCTGTACTGATTGAACATTATACAATAAATATGTTTCATTTTAACTTAAAAAGACAAAAAATGTAAAAGTTATGATCAAAGACTTTTAAGTTAATTTTACTGGATCCTTATATACCTAACTGTCCAGACATTGAGTTACACAGAAAATATGTCAAGTGAAGGAAGGAAAGAAGAGGAAAGAAAGGAAGGCAGAAAAAAGGAAGGGAAAGAGAGAAATCAGGAAGGAGAAAAAACAAGATTACACAAGATAAGCTAATTGTCCCTGATTTGGTTTATGATATAGTCATAATGAGAAATTCAGTTTTGTAATATTTGCATGACCTAATCACATAAGCATATTTAACTGAGATGTCTTATACTTTGAATTATTTGCACAGTTTCTGAAAAATCATAATTTCACTTGTCCTCCTAGCAATATTAGTCCAAAAAAAAAAAAACATCTCTAATACATACATGCTATGAGTCAATGTTCTCCCTGAAGCAACTGTAGCAGACATTTCAAGTAATTAGCAACCATATCTAATTGACTGCCTCTGGACTGAATAATTTTTTTTCATTATTCAGGAGCTTCATATGTTGCAAATGATATAGACTAGTCCAAGTCACAAGTCATGGGTTTGAAGAAATAAAGCCCCATTTTTCAAACAAATCCAAAAGAAGATTTGAGCAAGATTGGAATATTTAGCAATACCTTATAGTTTGTTATAATTTCTGTGTTTTGCTAATGATTACAAAATAAAGTGGGCTTCCCTGGTGGCTCAGATGGTAAGGAATCCGCCTGCAAAGCAGGAGATCTGAGTTCAATCTCTGGGTTGGGAAGACCCCCCTCCCCCTTCCCCCTCCCTGGAGAAGGGAATGGCTACCCACTTCCATGTTCTTGCCTGGAAAATTTCATGGACAAAGGAGCATGGCATGCTATATAGTCCATGGCGTTGCAAAGAGTCAGACACAACCAAGCGACTTTCACTCACACACTCACAAAATAAAGTAATCTCATCCCAGGTGGCACTAGTGGTAAAGAATCCACCTACCAATGCAGGAGACACTAGAGTCGTGGGTTTGATCCCTGGGTTGGAAAGCCCCACTGGAGGAAGAAATGGTAATTCACTCCAGTATTCTTGTCTAGGAAATTTCATGGGCAGAGGAGCCTGGTAGGCTCTGGTCCATGGGGTCACAAAGAAGCATGATTGAGCATGAGCATGAAAACACACACATGAACACACACACACACACACACACACATACACACAATAACACTTTCAATGGAAGGAGGTGCAGTCTTTCACTTAATGGATCTGTCAAAGCTTGTAGGTGCTCTGTGGTGGGAACCTTGGGTAAAAGAGCTATTCGTCTCTTTATATTAAAATAGTGGAGACGAGTGAGTGTGTTTTCTTTTCCTCTGTTGACTCTGAATGTTTGGCTGTCTCTTCTAAATATGAATAGACCGTATTCACAAGATTTTGAGGTTTCATTTAAACGGTGTCTAGAAGGCATTATCCTTATCCATGGTAGATCTTATCCAAGACCCCATCAGCAGGAACTCATGCCAAGCTAGGAGTACCATAGCATGTTTAATTTCCCGTGCTTGTAAAAGAAAAAAATACCACAGTGACTATGCCTTCCTCTAATATCTCCACAGCATTTAGTCTGATCTCTCAAAATGAAGAAGGTGTGAAAATGTAAAGCTTTGTCTTTTTTCAGTTTTCGCCAGTGACACATATTTGGCTGGAGATAAAGTTTCATAAATGTTTTTATTTCCTGGTGTTATTTCATCTTTCCATGTTCATTTTTGCTAAAATTTAAAACACTAAGATTTGTCTTATTAAGGTGATCTTTATGTTTCAATTTAGAAATTAGCAGAGAAACCCAAAAATCCCTGGTTCTTGTATACTTAACTGTTACCTAATTACTGTTACCTAAAAACATACATACTGCTAACATTTTCAGCAGTATGTATGTTTGTGAGCTTCAAGTGATATGTGTGTTAATATTTGTGATGTGTGTGTGTGTGTGTGTGTGTTTCAACCATATGTATCGTTGGTTGGTGGGAGGAAGGGAATAGACATCTAGTACTGGAGACTGAAAGAAATGGTTTTCATGGAGATTGTTGGAAGAGGTCTTTGAGAGGATGTGACTGTAGGTTGACCACAATCTGGACTCTAGCAAGTAGTCTCCTCACCCTCTTTCCCATCCTTGCAGTGTATGTTCTTTTCACCTTTCTCATAGTGGGAGCTGTTTTCAAGGATACAACCTTGAAAGAGCAAGGTATTGTTGAACCAATCAAGACCATACAGTTGGTAAGCTGGAGACCAAAGAGATTGGATGGTATGGTTCTTTTCTGGGTCTGTTGGCCTGGAAACCAGGAGAGCTGTTGGTGAGTTTCAATGTAAATCTGAGTCTGAAGGCATGAAGCATGAGGTCCTTGTTTGAAGACAGACAGAGAGAAAGAATTGTTCTTTACTCAGATTTTTATTCTATGCAAACTCTCAGTTAATTAAATGAGAGTAACCCATGCTGAGGGCAATCAACTTTACTCTGTAGATTCAAATGTCAATCTTGTTTAGAAAAACCCCATCGTTTCATGGGAAATAGATGGGGAAACAGTGGAAACAGCATCAGACTTTATTTTGGGGGCTCCAAAATCACTGCAGATGGTGATTGCAGCCATGAAATTAAAAGACACTTACTCCTTGGAAGGAAAATTATGACCAACCTAGACAGCATATTAAAAAGCAGAGACATTACTTTGCCAACAAAGGTCCGTCTAGTCAAGGCTATGGTTATTCCAGTAGTCACGTATGGATGTGAGAGTTGGACCATGAAGAAAGCTGAGGGCCGAAGAATTGATGCTTTGGAACTGTGGTGTTGGAGAAGACACTTGAGAGTCCCTTGGACTGCAAGAAGATCCAACAAGTCTATCCTAAAGGAGATCAGTCCTGGGTGTTCATTGGAAGGACTGATGCTAAAGCTGAAATTCCAATACTTTGGCCACCTCAAGCGAAGAGTTGACTCACTGGAAAAGACTGATGCTGGAAAGGACTGGGGGCAGAAGGAGAAGGGGACAACAGAGGATGAGATGGGTGGATAGCATCACCAACTGGATGGATGTAAGTTTGAGTGAACTCCGGGAGTTGGTGATGGACAGGGAGGCCTGGCGTGCTGTGATTCATGGGGTCGCATAGTCGGACATGACTGAGCGACTGAACTGAACTGAATGGACACTCTCATTGAAATGATGTTTTTAACCTAATATCTGAGCACAAAAATTTCAGTCAGTTCAGTCGCTCAGTCGTGTCCGACTCTGCGCGACCCCATGAATTGCAGCACACCAGGCCTCTCTATCCAACACCAACTCCTGGAGTTTACTAAAACTCATGTCCATCAAGTCAGTGATGCCATCCAGCCATCACATCCTCTGTCGTCCCCTTCTACTCTGCCCCCAATCCCTTCCAGCATCAGGGTCTTTTCCGGTGAGTCAACTCTTCGCATGAGGTGGCCAAATTTCAGCTTTAGCATCAGTCCTTCCAATAAACACCCAGGACTGACCTCCTTTAGGATGGACTGGTTGGATCTCTTTGCAGTCCAAGGGACTCTCAAGAGTCTTCTGCAACACCACAGTTCAAAAGTATCAATTCTTTAGCGCTCAGCTTTCTTCACAGTCCAACACTCACATCCATACATGACCACTGGAAAAACCATAGCCTTGACTAGATGGACCATTTTAGGCAAAATAACATCTCTGCTATTTAATATGCTATCTAGGTTGGTCATAACTTTCCTTCCAAAGAGTAAGCGTCTTTTAATTTCATGGTTGCTTTCACCATCTTCAGTGATGTTGGAGCAAAAAAAAAAATAAAGTCTGACGCTGTTTCCACTGTTTCCCCATCTATTTGCCATGAAGTGATGGGACTGGATGCCATGATCTTCATTTTTTGAATGTTAAGTTTTAAGCCAACTTTTTCACTCTCCACTTTCACTTTCATCAAGAGGCTTTTTAGTTCCTCTTCACTTTCTGCCATAAGGGTGGTGTCATCTGCATATCTGAGGTTATTGATATTTCTCCCGGCAATCTTGATTCCAGCTTGTGCTTCTTCCAGCCCAGTTTCTCATGATGTACTCTGCATAGAAGTTAAATAAGCAGGGTTACAATATACAGCCTTGACGAACTCCTTTTCCTATTTGGAACCATTCCCTTGTTCCATGTCCAGTTCTAACTGTTGCTTCCTGACCTGCATATAGGTTTCTCAGTAGACAGGTCACGTGGTCTGGTATTCCCATCTCTTTCAGCATTTTCCACAGTTTACTGTGATCCACACAGTCAAAGGCTTTGGCATAGTCAATAAAGCAGAAATAGATGTTTTTCTGGAACTCTCTTGCTTTTTCCATGATCCAGCGGATGTTGGCAATTTGATCTCTGGTTCCTCTGCCTTTTCTAAAACCAGCTTGAACATCTGGACGTTCACGGTTCACATATTGCTGAAGCCTGGCTTGGAAAATTTTGAGCATTTCTTTGCTAGCCTGTGAGAGGAGTGCAACTGTGTGATAGTTTGAGCATTCTTTGGCATTGCTTTTCTTGGGATTGGAATGAAAACTTACCTTTTCCAGTCCTGTAGCCACTGCTGAGTTTTCAAATTTGCTGGCATATTGAGTGCAGCACTTTCATAGCATCATCTTTCAGGATTTAAAATAGCTCAACTGGAATTGCATCAGCTCCACTAGCTTTATTCGTAGTGATGCTTTCTTTTTTTAAAAAAATTTCATATTTTTTTTTAATTTAAATTTATTTATTTTAATTAGAGGTTAATTACTTTATAATATTGTATTGGTTTCTAAGCCCCACCTGACTTCACATTCCAGGATGTCGGGCTCTAGGTGAATGATCACAGCATTGTGATTATCTTGGTCATGCAAGACCAATTACTATATGCCAAGTATACATTTTAAAAGTGTGAAAAGAAGAAAATCAAATTATGTATATCCATGGATGTCATCTTGATATCTTCGGGTGGTAACTATCTAGATGTATTGTTTGGATTAGTTAATCAAGTAACTTATATTTTCATCATCTTTCTGTTAGCTCATCATTGCTAACTGAAATGCTTGTTTTTCACATAGCCATAATCACAACAGTGATCTTCAACAGTGTCTCCCATGGTTAGCTCTTACACCACAGTCTAACACTAAAGAGTATTTCTGGTTGTAAGTACAATTTCTGGGCTTCATTGTATTAAATATGCAATAGGATGGAAAAGATAAAATCTCATTATATTATTAGAAGTAAAAATGCAAATGTAAGATATACAAAATGAAGTTAAAGAGATCATGTTAAAAATTCAGTAATTTCTTTGTCCCTGAATTCAAACAAAGAAGATTTTTTAATGTACAAGTTTCATTGATTTTTTTTCTTTTCTTCCATACATAGGATATTAAGACATGTTTAAACATTCACTCTTTTAAAGGCTAAAAAAAAAATTCAAAACTATAAAATGTGTGGAATTTTTAAAGAATAAGCTTTATTACGTTATATCTGTTTCATCAGAAAAAAAAATGTATTCTATTCTATCACTGTTCTTTTGTTGTTGAGTTGCCAAATTGTGTCCGACAATTTTGCAACTCCATGGACTGTAGGCTGCCAGGCTCCTCTGTCTATGGGATTTCCAGGCAAGAATACTGAATGGGTTGCCATTTCCTTCTCCAAGAGATCTTCCTGATCAGGGATTGAAAAGGAGTCTCCTGCATTGCAGGCAGAATCCTTATCACTCAGCCATCTGGAAAGCCCCTATCCTATCATACTTCACTTTATAGGTATGTTCAAATACATAACTTTATTTAAGTCTCTCTAGAATCTTGGAATGGAAAAGGAAATGGTACAGTCCACAGGGTGGCAGAGTCAGGCATGACTGAAGTGACTGAGCATGCACAAAGAATCTTGGAAAGCAAGCAAGACAGACATTGATAGTTTCACTTTTTAATCAAGAAACTAAGATTTGAAGGAGATACTGCCTTCTCCATGGTCAAAGAGGTACTAAATGGGACTGAAACCGAGACCCTTGACTTATTTCCTTGATTCAAGGAAACAGTGCTAAAAGTATGTGCTTCAGTCCTAATGGGAGATTCATAGAAGTTCAGCATCAGGGCAGTTTTTAAAAAGTGGGAAGATTTAGTGGAGAGTGACAGTGGCTTATCTTCATTGACCTGGTTTGTTCATCCATAAAAATCATTGAAGGCAGCATAGATAAAGACTTGAAATGCTAAGCAGAAAGTGGACACCATGGTTCATTTCAGCACGAAGGCAAACCCTGAGCTCTGAGAAAAGTTGGTGGCAAACAGCCAATAAGAACGGCCAACTCAATGTCTTCTGCAGCGGAACGAGATTCAGAAGACTGCTTGTAACCTACAGGCACATTACACCATGGAGCATTTCAGTGTGCGGGCTCTCTTTGAATCACTGAAGTTTTAAGATCATCTGGAGGAAGGTTAAAACAGTTTTTCTGGAGGAGAAAACATTTTTATTAACATCTCAAGATTCAGAAGCACTAATATAAATAAAAATATAAAAGCAAGTGGAAAAGATTAAATGTTTATAATCTTAATGCATGCATAGATAAGAAAGGACAAGAATGATATTGCTAAAGTCTCTGAGAAATATTTATGGGATTTTTGTCACATTGGTCTCCTGATGTGGAACTAATAAGATGTCTTCAGTAGCCATCAATTATATTATTTTAAGATGGACAGCAACCTTTTAAATATATTTTTTTTGGAAAAAAATTTTATGGGAGATTAAGTGAATTAAAACAGCTTTGCTAAGAGACTTTTTTAAAACCTAGTTTCTCTTCTCCTTTATTATTATGATCATGCTTGCAACAACAGCATCTAGTATATCTATATTCAATAAATATATTTTATCTTTTGGAAACAGAAAATAGCCTAAGGAGACATAGGGAAGAGTGAGAAATACATACATATAGTTATAAATACAAATGGGGCTTCACTGGTGGCTCAGATGATAAAGAATCTGCTTGCAATGCGGGAGACCTAGGTTTGATCCCTGGCATGGGAACCCACTCTCATATTCTTGCCTTGAGAATCCATGGACAGAGGAGCCTGGCAGGCTACATTCCACGGGGTCACAGAGAGTCAGACACAATTGAATGACCAATACTCACAATTACAAATATCATTAATTTAAATACAGATTTTAGCATCTTGACTACCTAAAACCATTTTGAAAATAAAAAATAAATATTTTTTCAGTTGATGATTGTATGCTCATTAAAGTACTAAAACTATTTCTATTAAAAATAATCTAATTTATGGAATTTAGAAAGATGATAACAATAACCCTGTGTGCGAGACAGCAAAAGAGACACTGATGTATGGAACAGTCTTATGGACTCTGTGGGAGAGGGAGAGGGTGGGAAGATTTGGGAGAATGGCATTGAAACATGTAAAATACCATGTATGAAACGAGATGCCAGTCCAGGTTCGATGCACGATACTGGATGCTTGGGGCTAGTGCCCTGGGACGACCCAGAGGGATGGTATGGGGAGGGAAGAGGGAGGAGGGTTCAGGATGGGGAACACATGTATACCTGTGGTGGATTCATTTTGATATTTGGCAAAACTAATACAATTATGTAAAGTTTAAAAATAAAATAAAATTTAAAAAAAATAATCTAATTTACTGTTGCTCATCTCAGTTCACTCTAATGGTTTGGAAGAAAGCTCTAGAAGCCTTAAAATCTTATTAAGCAAGATAAAAACATGCAAATTAATCTGTTAAATCTTAAAAGAGACACATTGATGTTTAGTTTGTAAGAAGATTCACTCACAACACACCTATCTGTACATGAAAAATTTTCTAGTTAAAGTGCTTAAAATTATTTGCAATTAATGATTTGAAATAATAGTCATAAAATACACAACTTTTTGATTATTCAGCATTTTTAAGCTATGGTTTCCTATGAAATAGCTAGCACTGGTATTTTAAATCTGATTTTCTTAAAAACCTTCTCCAATGTTAAAATGTTACCTTGTACATACTTCAGTTCAGTTCAGTCGCTCAGTCATATCTGACTTTTTCTGATCCCATGGACTGCAGCACAACAGGCCTCCCTGTTCATCTCAAACTACTGGAGTTTACACAAACTCATGCCGATTGAGTCGGTGATGCCATTCAACGATCTCATCCTCTGTCGTCCTCTTTTCCTCCCGTCTTCAATCTTTCCCAGCATCACAGACTTTTTCAATGAGTCAGTTCTTCACATCAGATGGCCAAAATATTGGAGTCTCATCTTCAGCATCAGTCCATCCAATGAATATTCAGGATTGATTTCCTTTAGGACAGATTGGTTAGAATTTCCTTGCTGCCCAAGGGACTCTCAAGAGTATAGTCCAACTTTCACTTCCATACATGACTACTGGAAAAACCATAGTCTTGACTAGATGGACCTTTGTCAGCAAAATACGTCTTTGTTTTTTAATATGTTGCCTTGGTTAATCATAGCTTTTCTTCCAAGGAGCAAGTGTCTTTTAATTTCATGGCTGCAGTCACCATCTGCAGTGATGTTGGGGCTCAAAAAAATAATGTCTGCCACTGTTTCCCCATCTATTTGCCATGAAGTGATGGGACCAGATGCCATGATCTTAGTTTTCTGGATGTTGAGTTTTAAGCCAACTTTTCACTCTCTTCTTTCACTTTTATCAAGAGGCTCTTTAATTCTTGTTTTCTGCCATAAGTGTGGTTTCATCTGCATATTTGAGGTTATTGATATTTCTCCCAGCAATCTTGAATCTGCCTTGTTTCTCATGATGTACTCTGCATATTAGTTAAATAAGCTTGGTGACAATTTATAGCCCTGACATACTCCTTTCATGATTTGGAAGCAGTCTGCTGTTCCATGTCCAGTTCTCACTGTTGCTTCTTGACCTGCATATAGATTTCTCAGGAGGCAGGTCAGGTGGTCTGGTATTTTCATCGCTTTCAGAATTTTCCACAGTTTATTGTGATCCAGACAGTCAAAGGCTTTGGCATAGTCAATAAAGCAGAAGTGGATGTTTTTCTGGAACTCTCTAATCTTTTTGATGATCCAATAGATGTTGGCAATTTGATCTCTGGTTCATCTGTCTCCTCTAAATCCAGCTTGAACATTTGGTAATTAACAGTTCATGTACTGTTGAAGCCTGGCTTGGAGAATTTTGAGCATTACTTTACTAGCGTGTGAGATGAGTCCAGTTGTGCAGTAGTTTGAACATTCTTTGGCATTGCCTTTCTTAGGGATTAGAATGAAAACTGACCTTTTCCAGTCCTGTGGCCACTGTTGTGTTTTCCAAATTTGCTGGCATATTGAGTACAGCACTTTCACAGCATCATCTTTTAGGATTTGAAATAGCTCAACTGGCTATCCATCACCTCCACTAGCTTTGTTTATATTGATGTTTCCTAAGACCCACCTGACTTCGTATTCCAGGATGTCTGGTTCAAGGCAAGTGATCACATCATCATGATTATCTGGGTCATGAAGATCATTTTTGTATAGTTCTTCTGTGTATTGTTGCCACTTCTTAATATTTTCTGCTTTCATTAGGTCCATACAATTTGTGTCCTTTATTGTGCCCATCTTTGCATGAAATGTTTCCTTGGTATCTCTAGTTTTCTTGGAGAGAGCTCTAGTTTTTCCCATTCTACTGTTTTCCTCTATTTTTTGCACTGATCACCGAGAAAGGCTTTCTTATGTATCCTTGCTATTCTTTGGAACTCTGCACTCAAAATGGTTATATCTTTCCTTTTCTCCACTGTCTTTCATTTCTCTTCTTTTCTCAGCTATTTGTAAGGCCTCCTCAGACAACCTTTTTGCATTTCTTTTTCTTGGGTACGGTCTTAATCACTGCCTCCTTTACAATGTCATGAACTTCCATCCATAGTTTGTCAGGCACTCTGTCTATCAGATCTAATCCCTTGAATCTATTTGTCACTTCCACTGTATAAGGAATTTGATGTAAGTCATACCTGAATGGTCTAGTGGTTTTCCCTACTTTCTTTGATATAAGTCTGAATTTGGCATCAAGGAGTTCATTTTCTGAGCCACAGTCAGCTGCCTGTCTTGCTTTTGCTGACTGTATAGAACTTCTCCATCTTTGGCTGTGATGAATATAATAACTTTGATTTCAGTATTGACGATCTGGTGATGTCCAAATGTAGAGTCTTCTCTTGTGTTGTTGGAAGAGGGTGTTTGCTATGACCAGTACCTTCCTTTGGTAAAACTCTATTAGTCTTTGCCCTGCTTCATTCCGTATTCCAAGGCCAAATTTACCTGTTACTCCAGGTGTTTCTTGACCTCCTACTTTTGCATTCCAGTCCCCTATAATGAAAAGGACATCTTTTTGGGGTGTTTGTTCTAAAAGGTCTTGTATGTCTTCATAGAACCGTTCAACTTCAGCTTCTTCAGCATTACTGGTTGGGAAATAGACTTGGATTACTGTGATATTGAATGGTTTGCCTTGGAAACAAACAGAGATCATTTTGTCATTTTTGAGATCGCATCCAAGTACTGCATTGGACTCTTTTGTTGACTATGATGGCTACCCCATTTCTTCTAAGGGATTCTGGTCCACAGTAGTATTTATAATGTTAATCTGAATTAAATTCAACCTCTCCAGTCCATTTTAGTTCACTGATTCCTAAAATGTTAATGTACATACTTGGGGACTAGTAATTTAAGCTACAGATTTTCAAAATCACACAATGTTAATATTATTAATTTCACAATTTTTCATTCTACTCTAGTAATAGCTTTCCCTCACTCATTCCTACGGTATTAATTTCTTTCTTCTCTCTTCCTTCAATTTTATCTCTCCTTTCTTTCCTCAGTTAGTGAGTAACAATGATAGCCCAGTTCAGTTCAGTTCAGTCACTCAGTTGTGTTCGACTCTGCACCCCATGGACTGCAGCATGCCAGGGTTCAGTGTCCTCCACCAACCCCTGGAGTTTGCTTAAACCCGTGTGCATTGAGTCAGTGATGCCATCCAACCATGTCTTCCTCTGTCATCCCCTTCTCCTCCTGCCTTCAATCTTTCCCATCATCAGGGTCTTTTCCAGTGAGTCAGTTCTTTGTGTCAGGTGGACAAAGTATTGGAGTTTTAGCAGCAAATCGACGAGGAATAAAATTATACTCTGCTTCTGAAGAATATGATCCATGCAGACAAGTAGTTAGAAAATGATTTGATGAATCCTAGAAATATACCTAGTACAAAGTAAAATCTAGAAAAGTAGAATTCCTGTGGGTAGGGATATGTCAGAAAACATACCTCCCAAGAAATGGTGTTTAATAAAAACCTTGATGGTGAGTAAATGTTTTCCAAGCTAACAAGGGATGTGGAGGAAGGGAATTACAGACTGAGGGGAAAAAAAGAAAAAAAAAAAAACTTATGCAAAATAAGCCAAAATTTAAAGAAAATATATGGCTTATTGAGGGAATAATGATTAGCTATGATTTCAGAGTAGCATTCCTTATAACCAGGTTAGTACACAGTATGAACTCTCCAAGGCACACACATAAAAATAAAAGGAAATTTGTAGTGTCTTCAGCAGCTTGGCTCACTCTAGCAAATGAACATAGAATGGATGTCTTAAGAGAAATTTGTTTCTCCCAGTTCTGCAGGGTGGAAAATCTCAGATAAGGGTACAAGCATGAGGAGATTCTGGTGTGCACCCTATTCCCGATTTGCAGATGCCCATCTTGCCATGTTCTAGAGCAGGGATCAGTAAACTAAACAGTGTTCTTCGAGGAACTGATCCCAATTCTTTATTTTCCATGGTCTACTTTTATACACTGAGATGTTATGCAAAAGTCATGCGGGGTCAGCAGTCCTGACTTCTATCAAAGTCAGATGCTTCATACAAATGTATACAGAGGTCTTAGGGGTGTTACATCATCTTCTGGCCAGGGGGCCTTCTGACAATTTATGACCCTCTCCTTGTGACAGCGGTCAGTCAACCAGGACACTTATTTCTCCAGGGGTGATTATTCTTAAAAAAGACTCTACCTTCTGAAGGTACCAGATAAAGTTACATTTCTATAGGGTGAGGGTGTAGTGGGTTTTAATTAAGGAAAGAATTTACTTAGCCTAAGGTCTAACGTGATTAATATCAAAGGTTAATACTTATTTCTTCTATATATTCATTAATGTGTGTAAGGGCAGGGGATGTGGAGACTTAGCAACAAACATTGGCTCAACAAATGAAAAACCCTTCACCAATACAATTTCTAATCAGCCCACTATACTTATACTAATGGTTTTCTAACTTTTCTAAGGAACCTGTTTTTAGAAGGTTTAAAGCATCTCGTGCCTCTCACGGTTGGGAGGCTGTGAGCAATCACATGTGGCCGGACAAGCCTGTCAGGCAGGCTAGAGAACCTTCAGAGGAGTATGTAGGTTAAAACACTCTTGTCACACCCAGGAGTTTTTATTAACTGGAGCTCTAAGTTAACTCCTTCTCCGAAAGAGGTGGTGGGGGACAGCCCCCCGTAAAGTCAGAGGTGTAGGTGAGAGCACAAAGTAATAAAGTAGGCAGGCTCTGGTTATGGGGGTAGATGCTCAAGGATTTCCAGGGGGACTCCTGAGGCTCAATCCCGCCTTTGCGTATGTCGAGCCTCCTTCCTCATGACCTTTGCTATGGGTGGAGGTCCTCCCGGCGGCTCCCCACACATAGTCATGACTATGTGTGTATTATGAAGCATCCATGCCTACTTTTGTGCTACAGCAGTGGAGTTGACTTGTAGAGATGTGGATTTTCTGGCTCATAAAGCCTAAAATATTTATCACTTGATCCTTTATGGAAAAAGTTTGCTTATGGTTGCATTAGATAATCTGATGAATAATTTCATCTCAGATTTTCTGATTTGTCCCACTTTCCTCTGTTGGGAAGTCAAAATGAAAGACATAAAATACATAAAATTTACATTTATAAAGACATTTAATTATAAATAATATAATTCATATATATAGGTCTCTCTATATTCAACTGTCTCTACCCATCTAATTACAACACTTATACATGCACCATCAATAACTATTTTGAAATTACTAGATTTTAATTATCTTTTACAGTTCCCTTTTTGATACAATAACTTATTTATAAAGGAGTAGTTACTCAGTCATGTCCCAGTCTTGGTTGTGTATGCCTGTAAAAAGGAATAGAAATATATAGTGCATTTTTTCTGAGTGACCCAACACATGCTTTCTAGGTCAGTGGGTCAACAGAATTGACATTCACTGAAACTAAGTTTAGGTAAAAGAATTTTGGGTTGCTTTTATTTGCTATAGTGTTAAATGGGGAAGTGGTTTAGGTAGACAACTGGAAGAAAAAGAGAGTGAGGATAACCGTTGGGGGATCCAAGTTCAAAAAATTGGTTTGAACATTTGAAAGTACAGAGTAGATTCTGCTTTACTGGCTCATTGTTTTTTTTTTTTTTAAACATTATAGAAGAGAAAGAACATATCTGTTTAGTATTAAGCACAAAAGTAAATATGCATTTAATATAAAGCCCTTATATGTAATATCATGCACACACACATACATATTACATTTAGACTAAGAATTTTACTAATATTAAAGCTTTACATATTTGTCTCTTTTTTATATATGAGAGATGCCTATCAAAAGCCTTTTAACTTTACCTTTAACTAAGTCCAAACAGATGCTGAATCATACAACCAAGGTGGGGATTGCCTTTAAGTCTGTAGACAGAGCGTCTTGATATGGATTCGGGTGGGAGTCGTTTCCTGTGGATGATAAGTACTGGCAGTGCTCCTTGGTCCCCTTTGTTCAACAAGGATCAGCTCGCAGAGCGGAGGCCCAGCAGGGCTCCACCTGCCACCACCTCCTGAGACTTCCAGATCACATCCTTCAGTTGTGTCCTCTCTGTAGATCTTTGTCGGAGACCAAAACTGGGGGCCCTTTGAGGCTGCCTGTTTTCACATAGGATTGACACACCGTGTTGAAAGGTCCATGACGCTCTACCATGTCAAGCAATTTTGAGAAGTCATTGGTCCATACTTCAGGTTATTTAAAGAGGAATTGCTGCAGAAAGTTTTTAGAGAATTTTCAAATTATACACACTTGAAACTGAAACCATATAGAGTTCTAAGAAGACCAACCTCTTAATTAAATTCAACAGTGGCTTGGAGTTACTATAAACACTTTCCAGGTCACGTAGACATGCTTAAAATCTCATAGTTCCTCTAGTTGAGAAGCAGCCTGTTCTTAACAGTATAGTGACAAAATTGACTCTATCTTATTTACGTTAAGTTAAATTACTGGCACTGATAAGTTTTTGTAAGGCAGTTCACCCAAGCTATTAAAATATTGTGTATTTTGGACCGCCTTTAATGCAGCTTTGCTCTTTACATTTACATACTTCCTCATCCACAAACATGAATGCAAAGATTAATTCTCTACCAATGTTTTTGTTTCGTGTCTTCTATCCAGCTACATGTATGTTTAGCTCATAACTTACAAAAAGCTATTTTTCTTCGTGATTTTTAGTTGCATTATCATTATATCATCATCATTAAAAATAAATAATAAATAAATAAAATTCCTAGAACTGAATTGTGTGGGAGATCAACCTCGAAACTGTAAAAAATATACATGTAAAATCATGTACTTCTTGCCCTTGAAAAAATACAAAGTTTACATCTCCTAATAAGAATTTCATTTCATAATTTCCCCCACTGGTTGCAACCAGGCATTTATTCCAGTGAGACTTTTCCTGCTCTAGAATTCTGCTTTGATAGTTGTCCTCAATAAATTATTTTTAATACTTCCAAAGAGGATGGCTTTCATCTTTCATTTGTATTTCATTAAGTGTCCCTTGAGGTAATAGAGAAGTGGGATCAGAGCCAGGGTTCTGGCTTCAAATTCCTGGGGTCCAGGCCCAGCTGCTTTACATAGGGAGTGCGTGACCTTGAGACTTGCCAGCTTCAATTTTCTCACCTGTAAAATGAGCACATTAACAATAGTCAGCCCAATGGAGGTCTATGGATTAATAAAAGAAGGGGAAATGTGGAAAGAATGGCTGGTAACTAGTTAAAGTAAATACATGTTGGCTGCTATCATTCCAAGACAGGTTAGGTAATACTTGGTAGGTTCAGTAATACTAAGGCCAAATAAAGAAATATTTTATTTCAAATTGTATTAGAGGGATTTCTTAAGACTAATTCCCAAAATGAGTTATATGATTGGAATTAGAATACAGACTTCCAAAAATATCTTAAAAATCTGCATTAAAATTTTCCTGTACATATATTAGAAAATAAACTACTTTTATTTTAATTACAGCTACCCATTGCTTGAGAGGCTGCTCTGCCCTCTTGGAGTTGCCTATTGAGAAAGGATTTAAGCACATTTGAAATGTTTAATGAAAGAGGTAAGTGTCTGCAATGGGTAAGTGATTAGAAAATGTGTATCTTTGGAAGTCAAAGAAGAGAAATCCTCATAAGGTTTGACTCTTGCCACGAAGTTTTCATAAATTTATTTAACAGCAGATCTAGACAGTTCTTTTACATTCCATTTTATCATAAATTTTACTATAGTATTTTGTTTCTCTCTGGGCATTTTGACAATTGAATGGAAAATTCTTCCCCCCTCCCTAATGGGTATCCATAAGACAGTTTTCTTTAATACACCTAACACCATTGGCATTGTTTCCTGTTTTGAAAGTTCTTTGGTCAAAGGGGTTGCTTATTATTTGCTTAACTCCCTAGAAACTGTGCACTTAAACAATAAAATCCCTCTCTTCCAAACTGAACCTCACACTGTGACCTGTGCCAAAGACCCGGAAGAATTTACCATGGAAAATCTGGAAATGGAAATGCCATATCATGCATTTAAATATGAACTGACACAAATATATAATATGATTTAGTTGAAGTAGTTGCTGTTGTCTGAATGATAACTCTTGACCTGAGAAGCTCTGTTGTAATGAAAGGGGGTAAATTTGCATGATTTGTGCCATAAGCAATATTTATAATGTAAGAGGGCTTTAAAGATTAATACATTCCCAGAGCAACACATGAAAGAGACAGGAAAGGTTATTCAACAATCATCCAAATGAGCTATTTATTTGTAATACTTTCATCTGGAAGACTTTCTTAGTTCTTCCCCCCCCCCCCACCTTATTACTTTAATAAACAAAGAAGACTTTGATAGCTCCCTGACTTCAAAATATTTTCTGCAAGTTTAACTCTTTCAATCAAGGAGAAAAGTCTGTTTAAAAAGAATAGTTAATCAAATGTCCCTTAGTAGTTAAAGGCTTACAGTACTTTGTAAGTTCTTATACCATTAACTTCTCATTTTGAGAATCAAAAACTGGAAGTATTTTTCACAAACTAGTTACATTATTTTTTATCTAATTAACAATTAGTTAATTATAACCAATTATAATCAACTAATTATAATTATAAATTGATTCATAAAGCTCCTAAGAAAATATACTTACAGTTCAGTCGTTAAAGTACTAAAGTCTGAGGTTTAGCACACTCTTTTTTTTAGTGTTTCTATAAATTGAGATTTCTTTCTTGTTTCATAACTATTTTCTTCTTTCAGGTACAGAGCACTACAGTTTAGTACGGAAAGAAAAGTAACAGAATTCTCCATCAAAGTAAAATAAAATCTTTTACAAGTGAGCATGCTCAACTTCTACAAGAAGACACTGCAAGAAATCTCATGCAGTGTCAGTTGGAATGTGAAAAAATATCAGAAAAAAAAAACTGGGGGTACAGCTGAAAGAAGCACAAGCTGGACTCAAGATTGCCGGGAAAAATATCAATAACCTCAGATATGCCGATGACACCACCCTTATGGCAGAAAGTAAAGAGGAACTAAAAAGCCTCTTGATGAAAGTGAAAGAGGAGAGTGAAAAAGTTGGCTTAAAGCTCAACATTCAGAAAGTGAAGATCATGGCATCTGGTCCCATCACTTCATGGGAAATAGATGGGGAAAGAGTGGAAACAGTGTCAGACTTTATTTTTTGGGGCTCCAAAATCAGTGCAGATGGTAACTGCAGCCATGAAATTAAAAGATGCTTACTCCTTGGAAGAAAAGTTATGACCAATCTAGATAGCATATTCAAAAGCAGAGACATTACTTTGCCAACAAAGGTTTGTCTAGTCAAGGCTATGGTTTTTCCTGTGGTCATGTATGGATGTGAGAGTTGGACTGTGAAGAAGGCTGAGCACTGAAGAATTGATGCTTTTGAAGTGTGGTGTTGGAGAAGACTCTTGAGAGTCCCTTGGACTGCAAGAACATCCAACCAGTCCATTCTGAAGGAGATCAGCCCTGGGATTTCTTTGGAGGGAATGATGCTAAAGCTGAAGCTCCAGTACTTTGGCCACCTCATTCGAAGAGTTGACTCATTGGAAAAGACTCTGATGCTGGGAGGGATTGGGGGCAGGAGGAGAAGGGGACGACAGAGGATGAGATGGCTGGATGGCATCACTGACTCGATGGACTTGAGTCTGGGTGAACTCTGGGAGTTGGTGATGGACAGGGAGGCCTGGTGTGGTGTGATTCATGGGGTCACAAAGAGTCAGACATGACTGAGTAACTGAACTGAACTGATAGAATATTTCTTTAAAAATTAACACAGAATGCAAGCTCCCTAAGTAGAAGCTCTATATCAAATTGAGCTTTTAAAAAAATAATTTTATTAATGCATTTATTCTTGATTGTGTTTGGTCTTCTTTCCTGCGTGCCGACCCTCTTCCAGTTGCCATGAACCAGGCCCGTTGTGGCACTTGGGCTCAGTAGCTGTGGCGCACAGGCCCCATTACCCCATGGTATATGGAATCCTCCCAGACCAGGGATTGAACCCGTGTCCCCTGCATTGCCAGGTAGACTCTCAGCCCCTGGACCACCAGTAAAGCACATTCTTAAAGGTAGTCCTAAGAACAATTTCTTCAAAATTAATTGTCATGCACTTCTAATTTTCCATCTAAAAATACAGGAAGTTTTCAAAATGACTTCATACTCCTTACTTTTTTTTTTTTCCCCATCTTCAAAAATCAAATGGGTTCAGTGCTAAAATTAAAAGCCTTGTGGGGAGAGGATTAAAGTGAGTGTTCGAGAGAAAGTTCAGAATTAAGTAAGTTGTCGTATCTATGTACTTTGCGATTTTAATTGTTTTGGCAAATGATGTTTGAGAGTACAGTTGCGTCTGCACCTTTCCAAAGCAATTGAGTCTAATCGAAAAGCAAAGGATTGTATCAAACAGGAGGTTCCCTTCATAGAGCCAAGTTATTTTCACTGGAGACACAGAGCATGATGTTGACTCTAGAAATGTGGACAGGGATGGAACAGCCAATGCAACAAGACAGGCTCCAGCATCAGTGCCTAACTGGCAGCTGCACTTTGGGGCCGCTTTCCTAGTCTTCTTAAATAGCTCTATTCCTATTTTTGGCAGATTGAATCTCAATCAGAAAAAAAATGTGGATATTATGATTCATGTATAATATTTCTTTGAGAGAGGAATAAAGAAACTCATTCCCTCTTATCTCATGTCTCCTGAAGCATGATCTAACATTATGGCCATTTTACAAAAGAGAGGGATTGTTTAGGAAATTTAGCCAAGGTAATAGAAGAAATAAGTAGGGCCAGACAAGAGATCTCCCAGTTCCCCAATTTCTCTTACATCTTTCACAGTAATTTTTCTCTGGGATCAGTTGCAGAATTTTGAAGAGAAATTTAGGGAAACATAGCTCTATGTTTCCTCTGACAGGCACGCAAACCCTATAAAAATGACAAATGATTGAAAGTAATCACTTGGATCTATTCTAGAGTTGTTAATAACAGTAAGATTTGTAAATCAAACATAAAAGTACGTTCAATAGTTAACAGTTATTAGAGCAAATTAAATCCATCTGGACTAAATTGTCTCCCAAGCATTAAGGTCTTGACTTTACAATCAAAAGACTAGTTTTCCCCATTACTCTCTGCTCCATCCTAGTAGCTTTGCGACTTAGGCATGCTCACTGCCACTGTGATGATCCATTTTCAAATGAGCACCACAGACTAAACTCAATAGACACATTTACATTCTACTTGATTTCCTTCATAACTAATGGTATGTGCTATGGCTGAAAGTTCAGGCTAGGGAGTCAGTCAGGGCTCAATCCTAGTTCCAAAACTGTGTTTTTCAGCTGCAAATTAGGTATACTGCTGCTCTCTTAAATCAAAAACATCTCTGCTTCTATAAAACAATGATAACATTGCTCTCATCTTACAGAATTATTGTTAGAATTCTCATAATAAGATGCATGACAGAATTCTTGGCTTGTAATAAGGAGTCAAAATGTCTCTATTATTACTTTCTCAGCACTCTCCTATGTCCTGTAGGCAAGTGTAGAAGGGGTTACATTGCAAGGGGGGGGGTGAAAAGTGCATCAAAATCATATCCTCTGTGTTGTCTTCTCCCAACATCTTAGGCATGAGATATCTTCCATTTGATAATAATCATGACTATTATTTTCTCATTAACTTAACATCTACTTGAGTTACTCTTTATCATAACCATGCACAATGTCCTATTACTTCAAGTCTGCAGTAATCTTAAGGGGAGATATCCAGACTTTTAATTATATACGAATGCATATTCTGTGTGGTGATGGTGTTGGTTTAGTTGCCAAGTTGTGTCCAACTCTTGCAACCCTATGAACTGCAGCCTGCCAGGCTCCTCTGTCCATGGGATTTCCCAGGCAAGAATAATGGAGTAAGGCTGTGATTTCCTTCTCCATCACATTCTATGTATTAGACCATAATATATAAGATATATTTTGAATCTCATAGACTCTCAGAAAATATTTCTTTGAAAGAATAGTCTGTGTGCATAAAGGCAGATGACTTTATTTCCAGTCATGGTTCCTACTCTCAGTAAGCTGGTTTTGCTAAGGCAAGTCACGTGTTCACAAGGAACCTTATTGCCACTCCCTACCTACTACTTAGAGTAATGTGTAGATCATACAAGATAATGCAGATGAAAGCATGTGCCAAGTTACGAAGTTAAAGCTATAACTTGAAAATAAGAATGAGAGCTCGCTTTTATATGTCTCAGTGCATAATGATGTAACAGTTGCATTTAGATACTTGAAATGACAATGTGATTTAGAAAATACACTTGAATACAGTAATTTGCAGATGAATGTGATCTGCTTATAAACAAGAACTACTGCTAACAGAGTCTTATGTCCTCTGAAATTTCTTGTTGCATGGCACGGAGATACAGGCATAAATGGAAAATAAAAGGAAATAATCATGGAGAGGTCATCACGGGCACAAATGTCATGTTGCTGACATCATGGATCTCCATTAGGAATGAGCAGTTTTAGCTTGAAGAACTGAAGTGGGGTGAGAATAATGTTTATTATTTCTTTTCATCTCACTCTGACCTTTCACCATCCTGGAAGAACAGTCTCAAAATTCAGCCTTCCCTTCTAGGACTTTAATAAAGAGAGACAAGGTTTGTTTCCATTTCTTTCAGAGACTCGAGTGAGAAATGTTGAAATACCACATAAAAGACCTTACTTGTAGGGTTTCCAGCTGAGACTGGAGGCAGAAGTGCTTAAAATTCTCACAAGGGATCCAGGCTTCATGACATTTCCAGACAAACCTTGTGGCCCCAGGGGACAGAGGGAAATGTAAGGTGAGTTTCTGGAGGCCTGGTACACTCAGTCCCTTCAATTTTGAACTATTCAAAGAGTATTGATGGAGAGCTTAGACATGTTCTCTTCATAATATTTTGCATTTGCTGTGTTATTGTTGGTGAGGATTACTGTGCTCTGAATAGGAAAGGAATGGCTATTTTTCCAATTAATGTCAAATGTTAACTACTTTATGGAAAGTGCAGCTTATCCTTTTTTTTTTTTTTTTGTGACCTCTCCTCAACAAGAAGCCTGTGGAAAATGAAGCATTACCTGTCTTAATAGGTTTCACTCTCCTGCACAGGCTGCTTCAGTGATATTTCGAAGTCTATTAAAAAGGACTCAAAATTGCACAGCAGAAGGGTACTACCAAATATTTCCTTTAAGTTCTGTTTTCTAGATTATCAAACAGATAAATAGAAAAAATGCATTATTTATTAGAGGTTTTTATTTTGTTGTTGTTGTTCTTGCTCTATTGATGTAAATGATACTATTCTCTGATAACAAATTATTGCAATTACTGATAATCCATGCAACTAATTAGCCATAAGGAATAAAGAAATGAGACTGAAGTGCAGTGCTGGTCATAAAAAGCAGTCTTAACTTGAAAAGTAAAGTATTATATTGTAACACTCTTTCCACATGTTTTAGTAACTTTTATGAAAATTTAGACAACTATGCCTGAGTATCTTTATTTTATTTTCATCTGCTTATACAAATTTTTGAAAGGAATGAAAGTCAGTTACTACTCATTTCAAATGGTTGTCATCATTTCAAAACAATATGAGATGGAAAACATGAGCATGATTTCTTTCATATTCAAAATCTGTTGGGCTGTATGTATTTTTAGTTTTAGTTTTTTTAATATAAATTTATTTATTTTAGTTGGAGGTTAATTACTTTACAATATTTATTGGGATACCTGATGTACTATCACCATATATGTTGACTTCATTATGTGCAGAGCTCTTGAGAAAAAAGGAATTTTCTCTTATCAATCATGTTTTGGATATGAAGCAAAATTTATACAGGAAAAATAATTAGTATTTGTCTTTGAGTGAAAGTAAAAACACAAAATGATGGTATAGACACAAATAAGCACTAATTTCTGTATGAATATTCATTGTAAAATCTCTAATCAAATAGTGTGTTTTGAAAGATTGTTTCTTTCCCATAATATGTTGAGTTTATTTTACTTTAAAGCAGAATTCTGATTTTACTTCTCTTGCACTAAATTAAGCAGAATAAATATTACAATGTTTAAATCATATCTTCCTGTTATTCAAGCCAAAATAATAATAAGAAAAAGGACAGAGAATAATGCCACAATTGTTTATATGCGTGTGTTTACTGATAATACAAGAATCTCTCCTTGTTTTAAAGTTTCTTTATATTCTTCCCAGAATGCTTGATACCTAAGTGAGTTTTGGCAAACAGATATACAAGTAGAAGTGGTTTATTGAATAAACTGGTGCAGGCAGAAAGCAAATTTATTTTTCTTATGACTTCATCTTTAATCCCATCCTCTTTATTCATTCTCTGACCTTACATAGCCTCACCATTCATAGCCCATTGGTTGAAATTCTAATTATTATAGCCTTTTCTGTTTATTTAGCAAAATACCCATACAGCTTGGGTGACCAACAGTTCAGCTTTTCCCAATACTGAAGGATTTTTCTGAGGTGTAGGACTCTCAGTGCTAAAGCCTGGAATGTCCCAGATTTTACTGGTGGTCTTTAGAATGCACTTCCAATGCAGGGGGTACAGTTCCATCCCTGATCAGGGAACTAAGATCTCACATGCCATGTGGCCAAAAAGTTTTCATTAATTAAAAGATAAATAAAACCTGGAATTTTCCAAACAAATGGAGATAGTTTGTCACCCTAAGGGAACAGTCTAGAAATCATGTAACTCCAAGCCTCCTCAGATTAACTCAGATTTAATTCTGCAGTGCAGCAATCTCTCATTGTCAGATTTTGCACCATTTCTCACTTGATTTTTTATTTCTCCATCCCCATACACAAAGCTGCATTGGTCTGCTCCAGGTTTGATTTATTTTTTTATTTTTTTTATTTTTTCCAGGTTTGATTTAGAAAGAGAAGAAATGTCAGCCAGCATGAGTACGATGAAATCTATCTCAATAAGTTCAGAGAGGACTCTGCCTTTTCCTGCATCCTTGAAATCAATTCTATTACTTCCCTTCAGCCTATCAAGACTTTAGGAAAATATGACTTCAAAGCCATGCAATAGCCTATTCTCATAATTAGGAGTCACAGTGCTAATGAATTTCGTATCGGTCACAAGTTGTGCAGCTCTTAAATGAGGTTTCTTTAAGATTTCCAAAATAGCAGATACCAGATTGAGATATATCTTTGCAATCACTGAACTTATTTTCTTGACAAGTTTTAATGAATATTTTGAAAATTTTGTATTTCTTGGAGAAAGAGAGGGAGACAAGGATCACTGGGGGAAAACCTATGGGCTTCCAGGTAGGGTTCTTCTCTTAACACACAGGGGATAATCCTGGATAATAGTTCTGCTGTCTTTGGTTGAGAAATGTCAATAACTAATAAATAAAGCTTTTCTTCTAGATGCATTATAAATTGCCAGCAGAGTTTGTCAATTTTTTTTTTCCTGGATTGACAGACAATCCAGGAAACTCATCAACTATGGAGAGATTCATATTTTAAAATATAATTAAAGCATTCATGGTATAATCTCAAGATAAATTTCCCTGGAAGGGAAAAAGAAAAGTAAAATTTGAGATTTCAAAGTCCCCTTATTCTTTCTTCCATTTTTGTTCACTTTTCTAGTGAATTGTTTTATGGTTTTAGATTTCCTATTGATTGCTTAAATCACTTTGCCTTTACAAATCCACAATACTTCCCCAAACGGTCTGTATTAGCACTTGGAAATGAATCACTTTGAAAAGTCAACAATGTCTATGAGTGAATGAAATATGAAATGAGTATTTACCTCTATCCATGCAATGGAAAAAGAAATAAAGCTGCTGCTGCTACTGCTAAGTCACTTCAGTCGTGTCCAACTCTGTGTGACCCCATAGACAGCAGCCCACCAGGCTGCCGCGTTCCTGGGATTCTCCAGGCAAGAACACTGGCATGGGTTGCCATTTCCTTCTCCAATGCATCAAAGTGAAAAGTGAAAGGGAAGTTGCTCAGTCGTGTCCGACTCTTTGTGACCCCATGGACTGCAGCCCACCAGGCTCCTCCGTCCATGGGATTTTCCAGGCAAGAGGACTGGAGTGGGGTGCCATTGCTTTCTCCAGCTACATTTCACTTAATTATATTGGCGGTGTTTATACCTAAATTGACTTCAACCCAGGTTTTGACTAGTTTCTGTATTTATATAATTTTAAATCAGCACAAAATATTTTCCTTTACAGTAATTTAAATCACACTTTAAGAAAATAGACCATGTTTTGAAATAAAAGTGTATACCAGGATGCTTGGGGCTGATGCACTGGGATGACCCAGAGGGATGGTACGGGGAGGGAGGAGGGAGGGGGTTCAGGATGCGGACCATGTGTACACCCGTGGCAGATTCATGTTGATGTATGGCAAAACCAATACAATATTGTAAAGTAATTAGCCTCCAATTAAAATAAATAAATTTAAATTAATAAAAAAAGTGTAGATCTCTTACTTTGATGCCATTTGGTTAGAACTATTCAATTCTTATCATTCAATGTGCAAGAGTTATCTTTGGTCAACAGAACTGCTCTGTATTATAACCTATGAAATAAGCCTGAGATTACTAGAATGATAATTTAATTTTTCCCTATGAACCAAGTCAGTTTTGAAATATAAAGGAACACTAAACTTATTTACAATCAAATATTTTTAACATCTATTGACCAAAATAATAGTTTTCATATATTGGTAGATCTATAGAATCATCCTAATAAAATTTTAACTTGAGAAATAAACATTTCAAGGATACCATATATGTATATACTTTGAAGAAATACAGATTTTTATGTATTTCTGTATAATATATCATGTGCTCAGTTGCTCAGTTGTATCTCTTTGCAGCCCCATGGACTATATCCTGCCAGACTCCTCAGTCCATGAAATTTTCTGGGCAAGAATACTGGAATGGGTTTCCATTTCCTACTCCAGGGGATCTTCCCGACACAGGAATAGAACCTGCATCTCGTGCATTGGCAAGAGGGTTCTTTACCACTAACACCACTAGGGAAATGCAATAATATATTCTATATAATTACATATTATATACTAATTATAATAATTTCATATATTAATATTTTATTATATATTTACATTTTTAAATTGATTTTATCAACATTTAAAAGTAAGCAGACCACTATCAGTTCTTATTTCTATATGTAAAACACTCTCTTAGCTATATCTTAGTTTCTTAGCCATTCCAAAACATCTCAATGATAATTTTCTAATTTATGCGCTTCAGTAAGATTTTATTATTTTAATGTTTTTATAAAATTCCCTGAGTTTTTTTCAAAATTGCACTTTATGGACAATACATACATGCTGCTGCTGCTGCTAAGTCGCTTCAGTCGTGTCCGACTCTGTGTGACCCCATGGACTGCAGCCTACCAGGCTCCTCCATCCATGGGATTCTCCAGGCGAGAACTCTGGAGTGGATTGCCATTTCCTTCTCCAAGGCATGAAAAGTGGAAAGTGAAAGTGAAGTCGCTCAGTCGTGTCCAACTCTTAGCGACCCCATGGACTGCAGCCTACCAGGCTCCTCCATCCATGGGATTTTCCAGGCAAGAGTACTGGAGTGGGGTGCCACTGCCTTCTCCAATACATACACACATATATATTTTTTCTAGCTATACATAGATAAATTTTCAATTATTTTTTTTTCTGTAGACCACAATATTTTAAATCAGAAAATATTCACTCTGTAGATGCTAAGATAAATACTTAGCTTAGAGAAAATTTTGCTAAATGGCAAAGTCTCCATTCTACATTTTTATACAAATTTAAAAATAATTCAGTTCAGTGAAGTTACTTTTTGCCTCCAATTAGAGGTTATTAATCCAACAATTCTTTTACAAGACAAAGCTTGTGGAATGAATTATCATTGTTTATTATTCTTTTGAAAACTTTGCCAAATATAACTTTCTGCAATATTAAAGACCTTCTCAGTTTTATTATAAAGACAAGCAAAAGAATGAAAATATATGTATGTATGGTCTGAAATAGCTTTTGGCATTTAATATCAGCTTCATCACAGAAACTTTGTGTAGTTGTAATTCTAATTTGTGTATATATACATGTGTACATATATACTCATATACATACGCCCATATATATATGATATTTTTAAGTATGGAAAGCTACATTTTTAATTATTAGAATATAACAATTTCTCTGAACATAATTAGGTTATGTCTTAATGAAATTCAATGCCTAAATACATTTCTGCTCCAAAATAAATAACTTTTTGAGTTTTTAGAACTTTAAATGAAATTAAATATGCATATTGTCACTTCTAAACCAAATAATTTTATCATCTTTTGAACTTTTTAACTGAATCATGAAAACATCCCCAATAATGTTAGATGTTTTGTCTTTAACAAAGTATATTTTAAAAAATATTGCATTATGTTAGTATAATTCAAAATCTTCAGTTCAGTCACTCAGTCGTGTCCGACTCTTTGCGACCCCGTGGACTGCAGCATGCCAGGCTTCCCTATCCATCACCAACTCCCAGAGTCCACCCAAACCCATGTCCATTGAGTTGGTGATGCCATCCAACCATCTCATCCTCTGTCATCCCCTTCTCCTCCTGCCCTCAATCTCTCCCAGCATCAGAGTCTTTTCAAACGAGTCAGCTCTTTACATCAGGTGGCCAAAGTATTGGAGTTTCAGCTTCAACATCAGTCCTTCCAATGAACATCCAGGACTGATCTCCTTTACGACGGACTGGTTGGATCTCCTTGCAGTCCAAGGGACTCTCAAGAATCTTCTCCAACACCATAGTTCAAAAGCATCAATTCTTCGGTGCTCAGCTTTCTTAGAGTCCAACCTTCACATCCACACATAACCACTGGAAAAACCATAGTCTTGACTAGATGGACATGGTTGACAATGTAATGTCTCTGCTTTTTAATATGCTATCTAGGTTGGTCATTGCTTTCCTTCCAAGGAATAAATGTCTTTCAATTTCATGGGTGCAATCACCATCTGCAGTGATTTGGGAACCCAGAAAAACAAAGTCAGCCACTGTTTCCACTGTTTGCCCATCTATTTGCCATAAAGTGATGGGACTGGATGCCATGATCTTAGTTTTCTGAATGTTGAGCTTTAAGCCAACTTTTTCACTCTCCTCTTTCACTTTCATCAAGAGGCTCTTTAGTTCTTCTTCACTTTCTGCCATAGGGTGGTGTCATCTGCATATCTGAGGTGATTGATATTTCTCCTGGCAATCTTGATTCTAGCTTGTGCTTCTTCCAGCCCAGTGTTTCTCATGATGTACTCTGCATATAAGTTAAATAAGCAGGGTGACAATATACAACCTTGACATACTCCTTTTCCTATTTGGAATCAGTCTGTTGTTCCATGTCCAGTTCTACCTGTTGCTTCCTGACCTGCATACAGGTTTCTCAAGAGGCAGGTTAGGTGGTCTGGTAGTCCAGTCTCTTTCAGAATTGTCCACAGTTTATTGTGATTCACACAGTAATTCAAAAACTTAATCACTGTTAAATTTAGCTTTTGATTTAAATCATCTTGTACAGTGACACAAAGCTAGCATATTTACCTAGTTGCAGAGTTCTTCCACTAATGACCTAACAAATTCAGAAATATTGCTTTATTTTCCTGTGTTGTCACAGGAAAACTTGAAATGGAAAATAAGAGAAGTTAATTTGGCAGAGCAAGCAGTTGACCTAAATGAAATGTTATCATTCCTAGAAGTAGCAAAAAGTATAATTATTAGTCATTCAGTTGTGTCTGACTCCTCAGGATTCTATGGACTATAGCTCACTAGGGTCCTCTGTCCATGGAATTTTTCCAGGTATTAATACTGGAGTTAGTTACCAATTCTCTTCTCCAGGGAATCTTCATGACCCAGGGATCAAACCGAGGTCTGCGGCATTGCAAGCAGATCCTTTACCATCAGAGTCACCAAGGAAGTCCAAGCTTCCTAGGATGGTAAGTAAACTTATTTTCTGTAACTATATACATAAACTAATTTAGTTTATCATATTCTCCATTAAACAATGTATTAGTTATCTAGTGCTGCATAATTTTTTTCTCAAAATTCAAGTTAAAACTGCTCAGTTTCTAAGGGTCAGAAATCCAGGCATAAATTAACTGGGTGGTTGTTTGGGCTCAGGGTCTATCAGAGGTTAGAATCAAGCTGTTGGCAGAGGTTGAGACTACTTCAAGACTCACTCAGGGCTGGAGAATTTGCTACCAAGCTCAATTCCATGGTAGTTAGCAGATCACGATTGCTGGTCTGGAAGTAGACCAGAGGCTTCAGTCTCTCTCCACGTGGGCCTCGTCATAGCAGTTGTTTCCCCCAAGAGCAAGAAGACAAAGAGAGAAAACAAGTAAGAATCCAAGAAGAAAATCACATCCTTTCTAATTTAATACTGAATGTGACCCGCCATCACTTCTGCTGTTTGTCTCACTGACCAACCCCTGGAGGAAAAGGACTCTATGTGAATGAGAATCAGGAAGAAGAAATCTCTGGGGAGGTGGGGGTGTGGGGAGCTTCTTGGAGTCTGGGTCCGAGAACCAACTACTGATTTGTTAAGTAGAAAACAAAGGTGAATATTCTAGATTTCAAGTGACAGTGGATATCACCACACTGTTCATGGATGAAGGAAATCGTTGACATTCACACAAAATATGCAGTCATCATTCATCATCAACTTTTCCATTGAGTCAGCTCTTTGGATCGGGTGGCCAAAGTATTGAAGTTTCAGCTTCAGCGTCAGTCCTTCCAATGAGTTTTCAGGGCTCATTTTCACCTGTTAAAGTGAGAACTCAGTGCATCTGACTCTCATAAATCATTAATGGAGACTATGTGAAAAATCTAGGAGTACACCAAATTCAAATGGGGAAAAAGTGGAAGCGGTGACAGATTTTATTTTCTTGGGCTCAAGAACTTCTGCAGATGGTGACTGCAGACATGAAGCTCAAAGACTTCTGCTCCTTGGAAGGAAAGTTATGACAAATGTAGACAGCTTATTAACAAGCAGAGACATCACTTTGCCAACAAAGGTTCATTAGACTAAGGCTTGAAGAGGAATGTGGATTACTGCACATAATATATAGATAACATATCCAGGTATTTCATTGTGGTAAGATATCTTGTACCACTGTTTTCTTACCAGTAAAGTCATTCTCAAAAATTAGAAGCTATTGTAAAGCTGACAAAGATTTCAGGCTGTCAAAGACCTGTTTTTAATATCAATTTCTTTTGAAAATACAAAGAAATACAAATAATTCCTATTACATGTTCGTCTCAAAAATAGAGCTACTTTCATACAATGAGAGAATGTTGTCAGTAAGGGTATAAATAATAGACAGGTGGACAGATGGTGAAACTATTTGAAAAACATCAAACAATAATTAGTTATCTTGGCAAATGTTAATTATATACCTTTTTCTAACACTTTAAAGCATAGTTAGTAAGCCTGGAGTCATTTTGAGTTATTTCCAAGAGTATTTTGGTGCTTCTCCAAAGAGGAATTAAAAATAAAAAAAAAATAAAATTCCTTGTCTGTCACAACTAGACCAGAAGCAGCCAAAAATAAATTTAAAAAATTAAATAAAAATAAAAAAAATTCCTCATGTCCTGTGGTCTTCAGTCAGGAGACCTGAGATATACCCAACCCCTGGAGTTACACCTTTATTCAGCCAAATTCAGTTCAGTTTAGTTGCTGAGTCATGTCCAGCTCTTTGCGAACCCATGAATTGCAGCACGCCAGGCCTCCCTGTCTATCATCAACTCCCGGAGTCTACCCAAACCCATGTTCATCGAGTCAGTGATACCATCCAACCTTCTTATCCTCTGTCGTCCCCTTCTCCTCCTGCCCCCAATCCCTCCCAGCATCAGAGTCTATTCCAGTGCATCAACTCTTCGCATGAGGTGGCCAAAGTATTGGAGTTTCAGCATCAGTCCCTCCAAGAACACCCAGGACTGGTCTCATTTAGGATGGACTGGTTGGATCTTCTTGCAGTCCAAGGGACTCTAAGAGTCTTCTCCAACACCACAGTTCAAAAGCATCAATTCTTCAGTGCTCAGTTTTCTTTATAGTCCAACTCTCACATCCATACATGACCACTGGAACAGCCACAGCCTTGACTAGATGGACTTTGTTGACAACGTAATGTCTCTGCTTTTTAAAATGCTATCTAGGATGGTCATAACTTTCCTTCCAGGAACAAATGTCTTTTAATTTCATGGCTGCTATCATCACCTTCAGGGATTTTGGAGCCCAAAAATATAAAGTCTGACACTGTTTCCACATCTATTTCCCATGAAGTGATGGGACCAGATGCCATGATCTTAGTTTTCTGAATGTTGAGCTTTAAGCCAACTTTTTCAGTCTCCTCCTTCACTTTTATCAAGAGTTTTTTAGTTCTTCTTCACTTTCTGCCATAAGGGTCATGTCATCTGCATATGTGAGGTTATTGATATTTCTCCTGGCAATCTTGATTCCAGCTTGTGCTTCTTCCAGCCAAGCATTTCTCATGATATACTCTGCATATAAGTTAAATAAGCAAGGTGACAGTATACAGCCTTAACATACTCCTTTTCCTATTTGGAACCAATCTGTTGTTCCATGTCCAGTTCTAACTGTTGCTTCCTGACCTGCATACATGTTTCTCAAGAGACAGTTCAGATGGTCTGGTATTCCCATCTCTTTCAGAATTTTCCACAGTTTATTGTGATCCACACAGTCAAAGGCTTTGGCATAGTCAATAAAGCAGAAATAGATGTTTTTCTGGGACTCTCTTCCTTTTCCCATGATCCAGCTGATGTTGGCAATTTGATCTCTGGTTCCTCTGCCTTTTCGAAAGGCAGAGGTAATGGTTCATGTATTGCTGAAGCCTGGCTTAGAGAATTTTGAATATTACTTTACTAGTGTGTGAGATGAGTGCAATTGTGCAGTAGTTTGAGCACTCTTTGGCATTGCCTTTCTTTGGGATTGGAATGAAAACTGACGTTTTCCAGTCCTGTGGCCACTGCTGAGTTTTCCAAATTTGCAGGCATATTGAGTGCAGCACTTTCACAGCATCATCTTTCAGGATTTGAAATAGCTCAACTGGAATTCCATCACCTCCACTAGCTTTGTTTGTAGTGATACTTTTAAGGCCCAGGTGACTTCACATTCCAGGATGTCTGGCTCTAGGTCAGTGATCATACCATCGTGATTATCTGGGTCTTGAAGATCTTTTTTGTACAGTTCTTCTGTGTATTCTTGCCACCTTTTCTTAATATCTTCTGCTTCTGTTAGATCCATACCATTTCTGTCCTTTATCGAGCCCATCTTTGCATGAAATGTTCCCTTGGTATCTCTAATTTTCTTGAAGAGATCTCTAGTCTTTCCCATTCTGTTGTTTTCCTCTGTTTCTTTGCACTGACCCCTGAGGAAGGCTTTCTTATGTCTCTGTGCTATTCTTTGGAACTCTGCATTCCAATGCTTATATCTTTCTTTTCCTCCTTTGCTTTTTGCTTCTCTTCTTTTCACAGCTATTTGTAAGGCCTCCTCAGACAGCCATTTTGCTTTGCTTGCATTTCTTTTTCATGGGGATGGTCTTGATCCCTGTCTCCTGTACAATGTCATGAACCTCTGTCAATAGTTCATCAGGCAGTCTGTCTATCAGATCTAGCCCCTTAAATCTATTTCTCACTTCTACTGTATAATCATAAGGGATTTGATTTAGGTCATACCTGAATGGTCTAGTGGTTTTCCCTACTTTCTTCAATTTAAGTCTGAATTTGGCAATAAGGAGTTCATGGTCTGAGCCACAGTCAGCTCCTGGTCTTGTTTTTGCTGACTGTATAGAGCTTCTCCAGCTTCAGCTGCAAAGAATATAATCAATCTGATTTTGGTCTGAGCTATGGTCTTTGGGATTGAGCCGCCCCATGTCCTCCCCACATACTCTGCAATAAACACTGTCCTTTCTCCTCACACAACCTGGAGGCAGTAAATCAACTTTGCTCCTTTGGGACTGGTGAGCGGATCCAAGTTCGATTCCATCTTAGTTTTGGTGTTCAGGACCAGTAGCTGTGCCTTGCAGACTCTTAGCTGTGGCATGCTGGATCTTATTTGCGACCAGAAGAAGCAGCTGAGAGGAGCAACCCATGCCTGAGGTCAGGGGAGGCGGCTGAGAGGAGCAACCCCACATCCAAGGAGCGGCAGCTGCTCGGGTGCAGGAGGGCCGAGAGGAGCTACTCTACGTTAAAGGTCAGGAGGGGCGGCCGTGGGGAGATACTCCTCATCTAAGGTAAGGAGCAGCGGCTGTGCTTTGCTGGAGCAGCCATGAAGAGATACCCCACGTCCAAGGTAAGAGAAACCCAAGTAACATGGTCGGTGTTGCAAGAGAGCATCAGAGGGCAGACACACTGAAACCATAATCACAGAAAACTAGCCAATCTGACCACATGGACCACAGCCTTGTCTAACTCAATGAAACTAAGCCATGCTGTGTGGAAACACCCAGGACAGGCAGGTCATGGTGGAGAGGTCTGACAGAATGTGGTCCACTGTAGAAGGGAATGACAAACCACTTCAGTATTCTTGCCTTGAGAACCCCATGAACAGTATGAAAAGGCAAAATGATAGGATACTGAAAGAGGAACTCCCCAGGTTGGTAGGTGCCCAATATGCTACTGGACATCAGTGGAGAAATACTTCCAGAAAGAATGAAGGGATGGAACCAAAGCAAAAACAATACCCAGCTGTGGATGTAACTGGTGATATAAGCAAGGTCCGATGCTGTAAAGAGCAATATTGCATAGGAACCTGGAATGTTAGGTCCATGAATCAAGGCAAATTGGATGTGGTCAAACAAGAGATGGCAAGAGTGAACATCGACAATCTAGGAATCAGTGAACTAAGATGAACTGGAATGGGTGAATTTAACTCAGATGACCATTATATCTACCACTGCGGGCAGGAATCCCTCAGAAGAAATGGAGTAGCCATCATGGTCAACAAAAGAGTCTGAAATGCAGCACTTGGATGCAATCTCAAAAATGACAGAATGATCTCCGTTCGTTTCCAAGGCAAACCATTCAATATCACAGTGATTGAAGCCTATGCCTCTACCAGTAACGCTGAAGAAGCTGAAGTTGAATGGTTCTGTGAACCAAAACAGATGTCCTTTTCATTATAGGGGACTGGAGCAAAAGCAGGAAGTCAAGAAACACCTGGAGTAACAGGCAAATTTGGCTCTGCAGTATAGAATGAAGCAGGACAAAGGCTAATAGAGTTTTGCCAAGAGAACGCATTGGTCATAGCAAACACCCTCTTCCAACTACACAAAAGAAGACTCTACACATTGACATCCCCAGATGGTCAACACCGAAATCAGATTGATTCAGTCAAGAGATGCATGTATTTCCCCAACATGGTGGTTTAAGCTTTAAAATTAGCTTTTTAAAAAGTATAAAATCTTTGAACACAAAGAAAATCTATGTACCTACCACTGAAACTACACAAATGGAGAAATTCACTCCCCATCTCTTAATTTTCTCTTGGGAATTGGTGGTCTGTGAGCTCTTTCAGTATAGCTAAATATTAAACATAGATCTACAGTGTGTATCGTACCAAAATATTGTACTTGGTATTTCTGGAATATTTAGTTTTTTCTATCAGTGTATTTATTACAGTGTTGTATTAATTTGAATTTATCTGATACTAGACAAATTCAGCAGATCTTCATATAGCTAAGGGCCTTCAGGGTTTTCATTATTATGTTTTAGATTTCATAGCCTTTACATATTTTTATAGAACCAGCTTTTCTTTATGTGCAGAGATGCCTTATACATTTTATATAGTAATTATTTCACCTTTAAATAGCTTTTCCAAGGCTATGGATTGTTTTCCAATGTTGGATATACCATCTTTCATCGTAGAGAACTTTGCAGCTTTAATGTGGTTCAATGTAGCAGCCTTTCCTTACATGATTCATACTTCATGTGTTTTATTTTTGAAATTCTCAAAGGTCATAAAAATATTCTCCTTTGTTATTGTTACCATCTTTCTAAATTCCATATATATGCGTTAGTATACTGTATTGGTGTTTTTCTTTCTGGCTTACTCACTCTGTATAATTGGCTCCATTGGTAACGATAACCCTGTATGCGAGACAGCAAAAGAGACACAGATGTATAGAACAGTCTTTTGGACTCTGTGGGAGAGGGAGCGGGGGATGATTTGGGATAACAGCATTGAAACATGTATACAATGGAGTATTACTCAGCCATTAAAAAGAATACATTTGAATCAGTTCTAATGAGGTGGATGAAACTGGAGCCTATTATACAGAGTGAAGTAAGCCAGAAGGAAAAACACCAATACAGTATACTAACGCATATATATGGAATTTAGAAAGATGGTAACGATAACCCTGTATACGAGACAGCAAAAGAGACACTGACGTATAGAAC
This sequence comes from Bos javanicus, assembly GCF_032452875.1. Classification (NCBI taxonomy): domain Eukaryota; kingdom Metazoa; phylum Chordata; class Mammalia; order Artiodactyla; family Bovidae; genus Bos; species Bos javanicus. The sequence continues at coordinate 97,451,364 of NC_083877.1, forward strand.
AGTCTTATGGACTTTGTGGGAGAGGGAGAGGGTGGGAAGATTTGGGAGAATGGCATTGAAACATGTAAAATATCATGTATGAAACGAGATGCCAGTCCAGGTTCAATGCACGATACTGGATGCTTGGGGCTAGTGCACTGGGACAACCCAGAGGGATGGTATGGGGAGGGAGGAGGGAGGAGGGTTCAGGATGGGGAACACATGTATACCTGTGGTGGATTCATTTTGATATTTGGCAAAACTAATACAATTATGTAAAGTTTAAAAATAAAATAAAATTAATTAAAATAAAATAAAATACTTTGAAAAAAAAAAGAAACATGTATAATATCATATAAGAAATGAATCGCCAGTCCAGGTTCGATGCAGGATACAGGAAGCTTGGGGCTGGTGCACTAGGATGACCCAGAGGGATGATGTGGGGAGGGAGGTGGGAGAGGGGTTCAAGATTGGGAACACATGTACACCTGTGGCGGATTCATGTTGATGTATGACAAAACCAATACAATATTGTAAAGTAATTAGCCTCTAATTAAAATAAATAAATTTAATTAAAAAATATTCTCCTTTGTTATTTTCTGAAATCTTAATATTTGAATATGTGAATAGAAATTGACACTTTACCCTATATGGTAACTAACTTCCCACAGGTGTGGATCCTGTCTGATCTCTTGTTTAAGGGGAACTGCCTCTAGGGCTTTTCAATAGGGTGGTGTTGGAACAAGTGTCTTCTTTAGGGTCCATAGCTGGTCCTCAGATAGCGAGCCACATGGATAGTGAGTGTAACTCCTTTCACGTGCTTTGGCGCTTGGCTCTGCTGACAGGACCAGAGCCAAATGAGCTGTGCCCGAGTCTTTCCAGGATTACAGGTCTCCTATCCAGATCCTAAAACTCCCATAAAGGCACTTTTGTCTGTGGATGGCTGCCGATTGCCATTGCTGAAGGAGGGCATTTTCTTGTTCTGTGCAGATATCATTCCCCATACATCTCCCATCGATTCATCCACCCTTTTGTTAGGCTTTTGTGGGTATACGAGTATTAGCGCATTAGCACTTGCACAGATATTACTATCTGTCACAGGCTTGATTGTATTTCTGGATTCTTTATTCTGTTACACTGTCTCTCTTGAACTAATACCATTCATTTTAAAGCATCATACATCACAATCAACTTTTTAAAATCTAATAGGCTGTCACAATGCTATTTTTCCATGGTCTTTAGTAACCCTAACCCTTTATTTTTTCTACTTGGGTTTTAGAATCAACCATACAAATCCCTGTTGAAATATTAAAATTGGGAACACATTAAACTAAAATGTTGATTTAGAGAAAACTGTTGTATTTATGTTGATCATTTTCATCTATAAACACAAGGAGTTTCATTGATTGCCTTATATAAAATTTTCTTTTTTTTTCAGATAGGACTTTCAATTCTTCTGTTAGATTTATTATTAGTTTATTTATAGATGACTTTCCATTGTGAAAAGAGCTTACTTTAAATCACATTTTCAATTTATTTTAATTCAACTTGTTTTTACATATTGATCTTGCTACTAACAACTTTGTTCAGCTATATTTAGTCATAGTTTCTGTAGATTCTATGGATGTTCAATGTTAATCTTCTTGTTTTCTACTAATGCTAGCCGAACTGTTTCTTTCCTGTTCAATTCTATTACTGCTAACTTTACTCACTGACCACCCACTCCAAACACACTTTCTTACTTCACTGGCTAGAACTTCAAAACTACAAATATAATATTCATATAGTGGAAATTGGATTTTTTTCCTCACTTGAATGCAGATTATTTAAATATTTTACTAATTGTATAATGTTTGCCATACTGTTTTGCTATAGTATCAAAGCAATCTTATTTTTATAATGTTAAAATATCTCCCTGTATTCACTTTAAACAATTGTAAACAGCTCTTGAATTTTGTGAATGCTTTTCTCCATAGACAGCAATGATTTTATTAACCTTTCAGTGTTTTGTTACCATTTCTGAATTCTGTTTACTATAACTTAGCATTTTAGGATTTTCATATTATGTGTGAAATATTGATGTCTAGCTGATGCTAACTTCACAGAGAATTGAGGAAATGTCCCTGTCTTTTTATTCTCTGTGAGAATCTGGACTTAGCTAATTCTTTAAAAAATGTCTCTATAAATCTTAGTGGTCTTATATATCTTTGACACATTCAACTAAGTATCTTCTATATACACATCTAAATTTAAAAAATTTTCAACAGCAGTAATATTTTCATGGATTGTCTAATTTACTGTTATCTAGAAATTTGTGTCTAACTCATACTTCTTTGTTGAATTCCCATATGATTTTGTGAAATTTTTTTCAACAAATTTTAATAAATTCATTTTTATACATATTGTTTTAATTTTTACAATTGTTTTAATTTTATTTCAATTCTTGAATAACATTCTAGTTGGATACTAAATTCTAGACTGATAGAATTGTGTTTTCTTACTATATCTATGCTTGTCTTACTCTCTCATTAACTTATTGTTCCTATCTTTATTGTGACTGTTTTAAGGCAACATAAAAACCTTAACAATGCCCCTGGTAGTACAAGGCTTTACTTAAGTGTATATTTTTGTTGTTATTGTTTTACTAAGTTGTGTCCAACTCATTTGCAACACCATGGACATTGCTGGAGCTCATTAGGGTCCTCTGTCCATGGGATGTTCCAGCAAGAATACTGGAGTATGCTGTCATTTCCTTCATCCAGGGGATATTCCTGATCCAGGAGTTTAACTCACATCTCCTGTAAGCATTTCCTGAATTTCAGGCAGATTCTGTACTACTGAGCCACCAGGGAAGCCCATGGATCACAGCCTTGTCATGGTGAAGGGGCTTGCAAAACTCAGTGAAGCTACAAGCCAAGCCATGCAGGGCCAACAAAGCCATATGGGTCGTAGTCAAGAATTCTGACAAAATGCACTCCACTGGAGAAAGAGATAGCAATCTACTCCAGTAGTCTTACCTGGAGAGCCCCACAAACAGCATTAAAAGGCCAAAGAATGTAACACTGGAAAATGAGTCAGCAGGTCAGACGGTGTCCAGTATGCTACTGGGGAAGAGCAGATGGAAATTACGAATAGTTCCAGAAAGAATAGGGAGGCTGGGCCAAAGTGGAAATGACACTCAGATGTGGATATCTCTGGTAGTGAAAGTAAAATCTGATACTTTAACGAACAATAACAATGTGGATGTGTCTGGTGGTAAGTAAAGTCTGATACAGTTAAGAAACCTGGAATGTAAGGTCCACAAATCAAGGTAAACTGGATGTTACCAAGCAGGAGATGGCAAAACTGAATATCAAGATCTTAGGAATCAGTGAACTAAAATGGACTGGAATGGGCAAATTTAATTTAGATGATCACTATGTCTACTACTGTGGGGAAGAATTTCTTAGAAGAAATGGAGTAGCCCTCACAGGCAATAAAAGAGCCCCAAGTGCAGCACTTATCACGTGCAGCACATAAATGACAAAGTGATCTCAGTTTGTCTCCAAGGCAAACGATTCACCGTCACAGTAATCTAAGTTTAAGCCTCCACCAATGATGACAAATAAGCTGAAGTTGACCAGTTCTATGAAGACCTATACGATCTTCTAGAACTAACACCAGAAAAAAGATGTCCTTTTCATCATAAGGGATTTTAGTGCAAAAGTAAGAAGTCACGAGGCACCTGGAATAACAGGCAAATTTGGCCTTGGAGTATAAAATGAAGCAGGGCAAATGCTAGTGGAATTCCGTCAAGAAAACACTCTGGTCACAACAAACAACCTTTTCCAACAACACAAGGGGCGTGGACATCCCCAAATCATCAATACCAATATCAGATTGATTATGTTCTTTGCAGCTTAAGATGGAGAAGCTGAGCAAAAACAAAACCAGGAGATGACTGTGGTGCAGAACATGAGATCCTTATAGTAAAAGTCAAGCATAAGTTGAAAAAAGTAGGGGAAACCACTAGGCCGTCCAAGCATGACCTAAATCAAAACCCTTGTGATTAGACAAACAAACAAAACTTATGATTATACAGTGGAGGTGATGAATATATTCAAGGGATTAGATCTGAAAGACAGAGTGCCTGAAGAACTAAGGATGGAGGTTCATAATATTGTACAGGAGGCAGTAACCAAAACCATCCCAAAGAAAAATATAGGCAGGAAGGTAAGGTGGTTGTCTGAGGAGGCTTTACAGATAACTGAGGAAAGAAGAGAAGTGAAAAGTAATCAAGAGAGGGAAAGATACAACCAATGAAATGCAGAGTTATAGAGAATAGCAAGAAGAGATAAGAAAGCCTTCTTAAATAAAGTATGCAAGGAAATAGAGGAAAACAATGAAATTGGAAAGAACAGAGATCTCTTCAAGAAAATTGGAAATATCGAGGGAACATTTCATGCAAGGATGGGCATGATAAAGGACATAAATGGTAAGGATTTAACAGAAGCAGAAGAGATTAAGAAGAGGTGGCAAGAATTAAGAAGAGGTGACAGAGAACTATATAAACAGTGTCTTAATGACCCAGATAACCACGATGATATGGTCACTCACCTAGAACATAATATCCTAGAGTGTGAAGTCAGCTAGTCCTTACGAAATATGCTATATACGAAGCTAGTGGTGGTGATTGAATTCCAGCTCATCTCAATATGTCAACAAATTTGGAAAGCTCAGCAGTGGCTACAGAGATGGAAGAAGTCAGTTTTCATTTCAATCCCAAAGAAGGGCAATATCAAAGAATGTTCAAATTACCATACAGTTGTGCTCATTTCACATGCTAGCAAGATTATGCTCAAAATCATTCAAGCTAGGCTCAGGAGTATATGAATTGAGAACTTCCAGATGTACAAACTGGGTTTAGAAAGGCAGAGGAACCAGGAACCAGGGATCAAATCGTCAACATTCACTGGAACATGGGGAAAGCAGGGGGATTCCAGAACAAACATCTATTTCCGCTTTATTGAGCATATGAAAGACTTTGTGTGGATCACACCCATCGTGGAAAATTCTTACGGAGACAGAAGTACCAGACAACTTTCCCTGTCTCCTGAGAAATCTGTATACCCATCAAGAAGCAAAGTTAGAACTGGGAATGGAACAACTGATTTGTACAAAATTGTGTACAAATTTTGTACAAATTTTATACAAACTGGGAAAGGACTGCAACATTGTTGTATACTGTCACCCTGCTTATTTAACTTACATGCAGAGTACATCATGTGAAATCCCGGCTGGATGAATCACAACCTAGAATCAAGATTGCCAGGAGACATATCAATAACCTCAGATATGCAGATGATACCACTCTAATGGCAGAAAGTGAAGAGGAACTAAAGAACTTTTGGATGAAGGCAAAAGAGGAGAGTGAAAAAGCTGGCTTAAAACTCAACATTTAAAAAACTGTGCCAGTCCAGGTTCAATGCACGATACTGGATGCTTGGGGCTAGTACACTGGGACAACCCAGAGGGATGGTATGGGGAGGGAGGAGGGAGGAGGGTTCAGGATGGGGAGCACATGTATACCTGTGATGGATTCATTTTGATATTTGGCAAAACTAATACAATTATGTAAAGTTTAAAAATAAAATAAAATTAAAAAAAAATAAAATAAAAAACTATGATCATGGCATCCAGTCTCATCACTACACGGCAAATAGGTGGGGAAAAAATGGAAGCAGTGACGGATTTTATTTTCTTGGTCTGCGTGATCCCTGTGGATGGTGACTGAGGCCATGAAATGAAAAGATGATTGTTCTTTGGAAGAAAAGCTATGACAAATCTAGTTAGCCTATTAAAACGAGTCACCATGTCGCCAATAAAGGTCCAGGTAGTCAAAGCTATGATTTTTCCAGTAGGTATTTATGGATGTGAGAGTTGGAGCATAAAGAGGGCTGAAGAACTGATGCTTTTGAATTGTGGTGCTGGAGACGATTCTTGAGAGTCCTTTTAAATACAAAGTGATCAAGCCAGTCAGTTCCAAAGAAAATCAACCCTGACGATTCATTGGAAGGACTGAGGCTAAAGCAAGGTTCCAATATGTTGGTCACCTGATGCAAAGAGCCAACTCACTGGAAAAGGCCCTGATTCTGGGAAAGATTGAAGCCAAAATGAGGAGAGGGAGGAAAAGGATGAAATGGTTTGAGAGCATCACCAACTCAGTAGACATGAATTTGAGCAAACCATGGGAGAGAGTGGAGGACAGAGGAGCCTGGCCTGTTGCAGTTCATGGGATCACAAAGGACCAGACAGTTTCTTAGAAATGCTTCACGTAAGTTCAACACTATCTATCTACCCAGGGTGTCTTGTCTTTGCAGAACTATCACACCCTCTCTTCAGTTCATCTGTACTGTGCTCTCAGAGACATTCTCTACTCTCTGAAACCCTTTTCTGCTAAGCTATCATCCTTTTCCTAGCATATTTCCTATTCAGCCTAAAGAACAAAGACTATTTTTAGTTGGGAGAACAAAATCCAAATAAAATTATTCAAATAAAAATTAATTGATTGATCTTAGATTATATAGTACAGAAATTTATTGACTTTGAACGACTGGATCAAGGTGCTCAACTGAGTTTCAACACAGCTCAATTTAGGCACTCAGGGCATCAGAACCTTCTCTCTTTCTCTCTCTCTTTCCATTTTTTATTTCAATATCTCACCTTTTCTAGGTATATGAGTTTCTGGTTAAAAAAAATACAGTTTTGTGTTCTCTAATCTCTGCAATTGCTTCAGCACCATTCATAACATTTGTCCCGTGGATGAACTTAAGGTGGGCTGATACTTTTCATTTTTGACCACCCTCAAAGTTGAAGTTTTCTAAACGCATTCTTCCTTCCTTTCTTTCAGCCTCAGAGGTTGTGATGTATTACTGCTTGTTCCTTTAGTCAGTAGTCACCCATCCTATCTGGTTGCTCTTCTGCATTTTTGTTTCAAGGTTTGATAATGGCATTTTCCTTTACTTTATATACATTCTTAAACTTAAAACAAAAAACTGTCAGACAAATACCTCTTTCACTAGGCTACTGCTGCATTGCTCTCTTTCCCTGTTCAGATAGGCTTTTAGAAAGTTGTCTTACCATTGCTCCATGATTCTTTGCTTCTCATTTCCTTTGTAACTTATTACATTATAGCTTCTGCCTCTACTCTATTGAAATTGATTTGGCAGATATTGTCAATAAAGTCCTTATTGCAAAATTCAATTGATAAATTTAAGCCCTTATGTTGCTGGAAGCACAAGTTTGTTCTCAAGTGCTTTTATTTTTTTTTGATTCCTCAGCCACCAGTAAACTTCTTTTACTTTATTCCTACTTTTTTAGTTCTTTCTGATCTTCTTTAAGAAAATTCCTAAATGTAGGTCTTCTCCATGGTTCTCCCTTTCATCTCTTATTGTTTTATTCTGAATATGCTCCTTGGGAGGACTTATCTATATATTGAGCCCTACGGATCCTCTTGAATTTGGGCTTTTCTATCCAATAATGGCTGGCCTTCTCCCCTCAGGTATGCTCCACAAATGGTCCAAATTCAACATATCTAAACTTAACATTTTTCCCCCTGACCTCACCAGTGTAGTGGCTCTCTTTCAAACAAATAAAGGTTATTGTTTTAACTATTAATATTACTGTTGTTATCATCACTTATTATTGTATTTATATTTTTGGACTACATTTTAATAATGAACATACCATAATAACTTGAAAAATAAATCATGTTAATACATTTTTTTCTAACTTGTAAGCAAACCTCTCAAAGGACAGCATTATCATTTTTAGTCCCTTTTCTAAACTAGACTAAAAATGCTTTGACAGAAAGATCATAACTTAATATTTACTTTAGCTTTTTTCACTGTGTCTGCCACCTAGTTGAGTTTAGTAAATGTTACTAAATAAGATAAATGAAAATTTTACTGCTAATAAGTCTTAAACTGTAATCTAATTGGAAAGGATCCTTCTTTCATTTTATTTCTTGCCTTTGTGTTTCCTCTATCATCACCCACTATATCAATTTACTAAGGCTGCCATAATAAAATATCACAAGACTGGATGGCTTAAACAACAAAAATATATATTTTCTCAGTTATGAGTTCTTTAAGTACCAGTGCAATTGGTAGAGTTCGTTTCTTCTGAGGCATTTCCTAGGCTAAAGGATGACACCATCTTCGTGCTTCTTTGCATGGTTGTCCCTCTGTATATGCACACCTTTGGTGTCTAAGTCTCCTAAACTCTTTTTATAAAAATACTGGTCAGATTGGATTAAAGCATATCCTAAAGCCCTCATTTTAAATTAATCACATGTTTTTGGGTCCTATGTCCTTTGAGGTCCTGGGGTTAAGGCTTCAACATATAACTTGCAGAGCACAATTCAGTTTGTAATACTCATTCATTTGGTTATGTCACCTTTTCTTCTTATTATAAATACCTTCTATCACTGACAACTCCCAAAGTTTTGTTTCTGGCCTGTATCAATCCCCTGAAACACAAGCATGATAACCCCATCTTTTTAGGGTTTTGGGGCAAATGCTTCTCAGTTCATCAGTTTCTTTCTCATCCTTCATCCAGTTCCCTAGCAAACTCTTGGCCCTTCCTTCAGGACACATTGAGATTCTGACCAGCACTTCTCTTTACTTCCTCTTCAAGCACTGCACTGGAATCAGTCAATTCACATTCCTTGTAATGTTGTGAACGCCTTCTATCTCTCTCTGGCTTGAGCATCTACCTAAACCCTGCCTTTATCTTGCTATAGTCTTTCCACACCACAATAGCCAGAATAATCCTTTTAGAAACTAAATTGGTTCATGTGACTTCAAGTCAAAGATTTCCAGTAGCTTTCTATCTCATTTAGGGTAAAAGCCAACAGCAGCACTGCCCATGAGTCCACAAACGATGGTCCTGCCCCCAGCCACTGTGCCTTTGACCTACTTTTCTGTAGCTGCGCTGCTCATCCACTCTGCCCTTGCCAGGTAGGGTTCATTCCTTTCCTTCTGCCACATCCAAATGTTTCTGTTTCGAGGACATGTCAATTGCAGTCCTTTCTGCCCTCGAATACCCCTCCCCCAGGTGTCTGCGTGGTTTATTCCCTAGTTTTCTTGTGACTCTTCAAACATTCTCTTCTCAGTGAGGGAATCCACTTCCACACTTAAAATAACAGAAAAATCCTTAGCTCCCACAGTCTGCTATCTTTCTTCTACTTTCTCCCAATGTACTTGGAGGAAATACTGTATGTTTTAGGAATTTATTTATCTTACGTCTCATCTGCTCCCCTCTGCCAGCCACATATCTACCCACTAGAATTTGAGTTATGTAGGGGAAACTTTTTTTTCCCCTAATGTATTCACTGCTCTAACCCTAAGACCAGCCCTTAAACATTGACGGTGTGAGTACATGCATGAAGCCACATGTAACTTTCACAATATTTTAAATAGTTGTAAGTGAAATGGACTTTTATGCAATATAACTGATTATTTGAATGGAAATCCATTGAAGAAAGAAAAAACACTGCTATGTTGAGAAATATGCAAGGAGACATAGATTGTTTCAGTAATCTAACTTTCTTCTGCTTTTCCAAAGTTTTGGTTTGTCTATTCATATTGTTTTTGTACATGTGGGTTTTTTAAAAAATGTATTTGTATGTATTTGTTCTTATTTTAGGAGTAATAAATAATGTTTTTCTATAATGAACAGCCCTGCTTGAAGTCAGAGAAAAAAAGTGTCTGAATTCTCAGGTTATCTTTGCACATGTTAGACCTGAGAAGTAAACAGATATGCTTGCCAGCTCCAGCTATCACAAAGGGCTTTTTTTACTAAAAGCCAACAAGTATAGAAAAGTCAATATAATAGAAAGTAAATTAGTAAAACACTTTTTTCTTTTAACAATCTACAAGAAAAGGAAAGATTGCATTTGTAGCCAGGAGTAATAAAGTTATATGAATTGCTGGAATTTTAAGTATTGTTAGAGATATTCTAAAGATATTGTTCAGTGACTAAGTCATGTCCAACCCTGTGACCCAGAGGACTGCAGCACAACAGGCTTCCCTGTCTGCCAGAATTTGCTCAAACTCACCTCAAGTCGGTGATGCCATCTAAACATCTCATCCTCTGTTATTCCTTTCTCCTCCTGCCTTCAATCTTTCCCAGGATCAGGGTCCTTTCCGACGAATCAGGTCTTCACTTCAGTTGCTCAGTGTGTTGGAGCATCAGCTTCAGCCTCATCCTTCCAAAGAATATTCAGGGTTGATTTTCTTTAGAGGCCAGGCTTTCTTTTTATTAATGTTAGTGAAGATAGTTTCTGAGTTTTCATGCCGAAATGTAGATTAAGTGTTCTGTAAATGCTATATGCAAATGATGACAATATTAATACCTGATCAAGAACACACCAAATACTGTTATATTTCTTAGTTTTCTGAAAGAATGAAATATGATTACTTAAGTAAACATAATCTTTAACTGACATCTGCATAGATCAGTTCAGTTCAGTTGCTCAGTGGTGTCCGATTCTTTGCAACCCGATGAATCGCAGCACTCCAGGCCTCCCTGTCCATCACCAACTCCCGGAAATTACCCAAACTCATGTCCATCAAGTCAGTAATGCCATCAAGTCATCTCATCCTCTGTTGTCCCCTTCTCCTCCTTCCCCCAATCCCTCCCAGCATCAGAATCTTTTCCAATGAGTCAACTCTTATCATGAGGTGGCCAAAGTACTGGAGTTTCAGCTTTAGCGTCATTCCTTCCAAAGAAATCCCAGGGCTGATCTCCTTCAGAATGGACTGGTTGGATCTCCTTGCAGTCCAAGGGACTCTCAAGAGTCTTCTCCAGCACCACAGTTCAAAAGCATCAATTCTTCGGGACTCAGCTTTCTTCACAGTCCAACTCTCACATCCATACATGACCACAGGAAAAACCATAGCCTTGACTAGACGGACCTTTGTTGGCAAAGTAATGTCTCTGCTTTTCAATATGCTATCTAGGTTGGTCATAACTTTTCTTCCAAGGAGCAAGTGTCTTTTAATTTCATGGTTGCAGTCACCATCTGCAGTGATTTGGGAGCCCCAAAAAATAAAGTCTGACACTGTTTCCCCATCTATTTCCCAAGAAGTGATGGGACCAGATTCCATGATCTTCGTTTTCTGAATGTTGAGCTTTAAGCCAACTTTTTTACTCTCCTCTTTCACTTTCATAAAGAGGCTCTTTAGTTCCTCTTCACTTTCTGCCATAAGGATGGTGTCATCTGCATATCTGAGGTTATTGATATTTCTCCCGGAAATCTTGATTCCAGCTTGTGCTTCTTCCAGCCCAGTGTTTCTCATGATGTACTCTGCATATAAGTTAAATAAGCAGGGTGACAATACACAGCCTTGACGTACTCCTTTTCCTATTTGACCAGTCTGTTGTTCCATGTCCAGTTCTAACTGTTGCTTCCTGACCTGCATACAAATTTCTCACGAGGCAGATCAGGTGGTCTGGTATTCCCATCTGTTTCAAAATTTTGCACAGTTTATTGTGCTCCATATAGGCAAAGGCTTTGGCATAGTCAATAAAGTAGAAATAGATGTTTTTCTGAAACTCTGCTTTTTCGATGATCCAGTGGATGTTGGCAATTTGGTCTCTGGTTCCTCTGCCCTTTCTAAAACCAGCTTGAACATCTGGAAGTTCACAGTTCACCTACTGCTGAAGCCTGCATAGATTGTCAAGGTGAAATCCTAAATACAAGCATGCTTTTGATACCACTGGCTTCTTTGGACCCAACTAAAAGAGTCTGGCTTACCTATCCTCTGCTTCTTGGTATCTCTGTCATATTGCTACTCATTTGAAAGCATCCACAAAAGAACTAAATTCAACGTTTGTGAAAAGCAGGAGCCCATTTAATCCTCGGCTGACCCTTCTGTTGGGGAATAAGCTATACTGAAATCATGAGTGCCTGCCAGTGAGCCCAGACATGCAGAGTGTTGAACATTACTTCTGGGTCTTAAATTAGCTCATTATTATTATTTTCACTCTGAGGTTCCAACCTCCCTTGGAGACATGAAACATAAATTTATGTTTCCCAAAGATTTCAGGATGAAAGTGAACAAAAGTGAACAAAAATGAAAGTGAAAATCACTCAGTCATGTTCAACTCTTTGTGACCCCATACAGTCCATGGAGGTCTCCAGGTCAAAATACTGGAGTGGGTAACCTATCCCTTCTCCAGTGGATCTTCCTGACCCAGGAATTGAACCAGGATCTCCTGCGTTACAGGTCGATTCTTTACCAGCTGAGCTACCAGGGAAGCCCAGAGTTTTCAGAATATAAATCCTTACTGCCCAGAAATTCTATGGAGGTGCCTAGGAGTCCATTTCAGTCCTTAGTAATCTTTCTGCTTCAATTCCTGCAAATATATTTCTGTCCCAGTGAATGGTCCCTCAAGTTTGCTAGCTTTCTGGCTTCTATGACACACGAAGAGCCTAGGAACCATAGGTAAGCCTGAATCCAAGTAAATAGATCACCCTTGATGTGACTTCTCCTAGGGCAAAGACAGGGAGAGTGAATGAGACAAAGAGTAACACAGACATTTCTTGATTAAGAAACATCTTCCTTGCCTCCTCTTCAGACTTATACCTTTTTAGCTCTTTACAGGACATTCAATATAATCTTAATGCCTTGAGGTTTTGGGGAAAAACAGATGCTGTGAAGGGAATTGTCTGTAGACAAGTTCTACTTTCTGTGTTGTTACAAACCTTCCCTGGGGAAAGAAAGCATAAAAACCTGACCCCTGCTTGAATGAAAAGCAAAAGGGGAAAACAAGAAGGGAAAGAATACATATAAACATCCTTAAAACATCATTGCCACTGATTTAATTATATTTGGAATTTATATCACCTAAAAACAAACAAACAAAAAGGAGCAAAACATTAATTAATGAACAAAGTGAAGTTTTTAGGATCTCATCAGAAATAGTTGAGAGGAATAGAAATGTTTACTCTTAGAAAATGGAAAATGTTACAAAGTTATCTTGATTTCTGTTGCTCTGGAGGGAAGAAATGAAGAGAGGCATGTTTTGGTTTAACAGGAAAAAAGGAGTATAAAAGTTTGATGACTATGATGTCATGAAAATCTGGATTTGTTCCCAGTTTCTCAACTTTGGGTCAAGTCAAATAGTATATGAGCTTATTTCTTCAGTCTCTCTCTCTCTCTCTCCATCTTTGTCCGTCTCTGTCTCTTTCTGTCTGTCTCTTCTTCACATGTTCAAAAAATGTTTATATAGTACCTTCTGTGTTTCAAGATTCAAAGCACTGGGATCAGTTATTTGCATCAACGATCAGAAGGGTCTAAACATTTTGCTTCGATGGCAGTGACCGTTTAGTGAGAGAGAGATCAGTCAAGCAGCAGTTTAGCTCAATGTAGAATGATAACCCTAACAATGGCACTAGGAGTGAGAGAGGACAAAGACACCCTGAGAATGCTGCAGAATGGGGCTGAGGGCAGATTTGGGAGGTTTCGGAATACAGGTGGTGTCAGGTACCCAGACAAACGGGACGGATGCCATAGCTACCGTCTTTGCACAGGGAAGGGAGCCTGTAAGCCTCTGGGAACCGAATGAAGGTTGGTGTAGACCGGAGGCAAGAGGTAAAGGAGAGGGAGGGTAGAAAGGAGAAGCTCAAGCTATATACAGGTTAAAAAGGTGTGAAAATTTACCCTAAGACTAATAAGTCAGCGTAGTTTTATTTGAGTCTATAGGATGCAGGCCTAATCAAATTTGTAAAATGTCTGTGAGGAGCCATATGGAGCCTTTTGAGCATTGAAATAACACTTAAAAGGAATTTAAAGACTCATATCAAAGGTGTTTGTAACAATTACAACTTCATAACAAAGCTAATTGTAAAACTGCAAGTTCCTATAAGTGTTGCCTTTGAGGTAGATGATTGCTATCTTTGTACATGTTTAAGAATAATTTAAATGGCCATCTCTTTGGAATGTCTTTTGAGGTGCTTTTGCCTTGGAAGAGAGTTTGCAATTCTAGGGATATGTTTTGTTTATAGAGCCCAAGACTTCCCTTAGGAACTCCCGAGGGGAATCTTGTCATGAAGAAGACTTGCATTGGGAGAAGTCTTTGTGCTTTCACAGTGATACAGGAAGACACTCCCACTCTGTGCTTCTGTGTCTGACAGTATTGTTGGGAGGAATACAAACTCTCACATTAGTGGAGAAAAGCGAATGGGTGGAAAAGGTGTTATGGAGCCTGAAGGTCTAGAAGCATACATTTTATCTGAGTATATAGTTCTTCAAAAGGGGGAGTCATGACCTAATTATTTCCTGTCTTCTTTTATAAATAATGAGCAAAAAAAGTGGCAAGACACCAGAAATTATGGTAAAGTTTTATAGTCTTTATAGTAACCTGAATCGAGGTCTCATATGCAACTATTACCTAACAAAACTAATTTTCTTACTCCTTAAATTTAGCTTAGATATAGAGGGACAATGTTGAGCCATGACAAATGCATGCATGCCACATATTGCTTTGTTTTGGCGGATGCTGTTGGTGTCTCCTCAGTCTCTCTGGAATTATGTTTACTAATTGATTAGATGTGGTTCCCATGCCCTGGTAGCCATAGGTGCTTTGACTAATGGCTCATTGATTGACGTCTACAACTTTTTCCAAAGGATTTCCTTTGGGTTATTTACCATACCTCACGGGGAACATAAAACTCTCCCTCTGCCTCCAAACAGGAAAAACTCCGCCATAAGCGTTAGTTCCAAAACTCCCTGCAGGGTAAGACACAAAACCAATTTCAGCTGACACTATACTCATGTGTGAATTATTTCCACTTTCTGTTCAGATTCTTTTGCTCCTACAGGGGTTGAGCCCAAGAACACCACTCTGAATAAATCATATACAAAGTAATCCCAGCCTCAAGCTCTGCTTCTGTGGATTCCAAGGTAAGACGCATGGATATATTACTCTGTAATCTCTGGGAATTCCTTTCTTTCATGAAGAAAAGTGCCTAAGTATTTTTAAAAAATAATGTGAGAATTGAGATAAATGGCACTAAATGTGCAAATATACACTATGTGTAAATACACACTATACACTATAAAGAAACTGTGAAAAATGAAAGTTGCTCACTTGGGTTCAACTCTTTGGGACTCCATATGGACTGTAGCATGCCAGGCTCCTCTGTCCATGGAACTCTCCAGGTAAGAATACTGGAGTGGGTAGCCATTCCCTTCTCCAGGGAATCTTCCTGACCCAGGGATCGAACCTGTGTCTCCCACAGCACAGGCAGATTCTCTACCATCTGAACCACCCTGTATTCCTAAGATTAAGAATGAACTAAAGTAATAATATCATTAGGGAAAAAAAAAACAAAGGCCCACTTTTTCTCTGTTGAGTGCTTCCTCTGCTGAGCAGAAGCTTTTTATTTTCAGGTATTCCCTCCCACCTTATTTTGCTTTTGTTGATTGTGGTTTTGGTGTCATAGTCAATAAAAATCATTGCCTACCAATGCCACAAACATTGTGCCCTATGTTTTCCTAGAAGAGCTTTATAGAGTCAGGTCTTATTTTAAAATTTTAACCCATTTTGAGTTAATTTTTGTGTGTAGTATAAGAATCCAGCTTCACGCTTTTACATGGAAATAGCGTGCTTTCTCAACACTATTTGTTCAAGAGACTTTCTTTCCCTCATTAGATATTCTCGAGAGACCTGTTGATCAGGTAAACATATATGCATACATTTATTTCCGGGCTCTCTATTTTTTCCATTGATCTATGTATCTGTCTGTTTGCCAGTCTCATATATTTTTTTAATTGGAGGCTAATTACTTTACAACATTGTGGTGGTTTTTGCCATGCACTCACATGAATCAGCCATGACTGTACATGTGTGTCCCATCCAGACCCTCCCTCCCACCTCCCCACCACACTTTTTTAAACACTTAAGTTTGTAATATATCTTGAAAGCAAAGGTTTTATTATTTTTTAATATAAATTTATTTATTTTAATTGAAAGCAAAAAGTGTGATACCTCCAGCTTTGTTTTTTCTCAAGTTCATTTTGGCTACCTGAAGTCTTTAGTGGTTCCATATGTGCTTTGGGATAGTATTAGTTTCTATTTCTATTTAAAATTGCCAGTGGGATTTTGATAGATACCACACTGAATCTGTAGATTGCTTTGGTAATATGGACATTTGATAACACTAATTTTTCCAGTTCATAAACACAGGATCCCTTTTTATGTCTCCTTTAGTTTTTTTAATCAGTGTTACATAGTTTGCAGTGTAGAAGTCTTTTACTTTGTTAAATTTATTCCTAACTATTGTATTGTTTTTGATACTATTGTGAGATTGTTTTCTTAATTTCTTCTCTGGAGAGTGTCTTGTTTTGTATATAAACAGAACTGATTTTGTATGTTGATTTTATATGCTTTAATTTGCTGAATTGATTTATTTGTTCTAACAGGATGTCTTTCTTTGAGTCTTTAGGGTTTTCTACTTTCGAGATCATATTATCAACAAACAGAAATAATTTCACATCTTCTTTTTTCATTTAAATGCCTTTTAATTTATTTTTCTTGTCAATTGTTCTGGCTGGGATTTCCAACACTATATTGAATAGAAAAAACATTAGAGAGTTTTTATCATGAATGATACATTTTGTCAAATTCTTTTCTGCAAAAATTATAGGATTATGTGATTTTTTTCTCTTTTAACTTCTTAACATGATAGATTATATTAACTTAATAGTTTTTTAGAATTAATTTCAAATTTCATTACTTTTTTTCTATATTTGCTAGGGCTGCCATAACAAAGGATCACAAACTGTAAAAACATAATAAAAATTGAAATTTGTTGTCTCACAGTTCTGAAGGTGAGAAGGCCAGAACCAAGGCGTAAGCAGCATTGGTTCTGAGAGCTGTGAGGGAAGACTCTGTTTCAGGCCACTCTCTCTGGCTTGTAAATGGTCATCCTTACCCTGTGTTCCTTCACACTGTCTCCCCTCTATGTGTGCCTGTGACCAAATGTCTCCTTTTTTAAGGATGCCAGTCATATTCAATTAGGGCTCAGAATAATCACATTATTTTAAGTTTTATCATCTCTAGAGAAACCCTTTCACCTTACAGGTCACATTCGAATGTCAACATGCCTTTTTTTGAAGAAAACACAATAGTACTTTATACAATTTTCACTTAGGGATTGTTCTAAGTATTGTATGCTTATAGCTTCTGGGGGTCTTGTTATTTTCTTTTAGTTTTTATTTTCCACTGAAGTGTATTTGATTTACAATGTTGCCTCAGTTTCACACATGGCAAAGTGATTCAGTTATCCATTTACATGCGTCTGTTTTTTCCAAATTCTTTCCCATTTAGGTTATTACAGACTATTGAGCACTGTTCCCTGTGCTACATGTCCTTCTTGACTATCTGCTTTAAACATACAAGTGTGTACATGCCAACCCCAAACTCCCAGCCTTGAAGTTTTGTGTTTTGCTAAGCTGCCCCTTTCTTGTCATTTGTTTAGAGAGAAAGGATTCTTGAGGGATATATTTTATCTGCACCTGTTGGCATTTCCAGCTTGCCCTCTTCATCTGCTCTAAGACCAAGATCTATAAGACGTAAAGCAATCCCAAGAATTCCCCACCATGACATTCCTTTGTTACTGAGTTTTGTGGTCAGGTCAGTTTCTTTTCTATACATCTCAGAATCTATGTTTGTGTTCCATTTAATGTCCAATGGTTTTAGTTTTTAATGAAAGGAGAATGGGAAAATATGTTTTGTCCATCTTCACGGAAGCAGAAGAGATGACTGTGATTTTAATGTAAATAATTGATCTTGCATCTGTTAGAATGGTTGTTATTAATAAGATTAGAAATAACATGTGCTGTCAAAGATGCTTCCACACTCGTCCACCGTTGGGTTCTATGTAAATGGATGTAGGGCTGGTGGTTTAGTTGCTAAGTCAGGACCCACTCTTGTGACCCCATGGACTATATATAGCCTGCCAGGCTCCTTTGTCCATGGGATTTCCCAGACAAGAATATTAGAGTGGGTTGCCATTCCTTTCTCCAGGAGATCTTCCCTACCCAGGAATCAAACCTGGGTCTCCTGCATTTCAGGTGAATTCTTTACCAACTGAGCCATCAGGGAAGCCCCATGTAAACTGATTCGGTCACTGTAAAATCTAGTAGGGAGATACCTCGAAAGTAAAAGTACCATTTGATCCAGAAATTCCTCTTCTGGGTATTCACTCAAAGAAAACAAAAACACTAACTCAAAAAGATACATGAACCCTAATGTTTACTGTAATACTGCTTACAGTAGCCAAGATATGGGAACTACCTAAGGGTCCCATTGTTGGAAGAATGGATAAAGAAAGAAAGAGAGATTTCATATGCTGGACTTTATGGAGATTTTCACAATAAGCAAGTTCTTTAGGCTTCAGATTTATGGTTTGTACACTTTTATGTAGGTGTATTATACATTAATTAAGATAAGATGTGGAGGGCACCAATGTATACACCATTGTACTATTTTGATACTATAAGAGAAGATGTTCTTTATAAAAGGAGAAACTAATGGTAGAGACATTTTCTTCACTAAAATTATGAATTTAAAAAATTTTTCATTGTGTCATTGCTATTTTAACATAATACTTTCTCAATATTAATCACTAGCAAAAATATCAGGAATATGTATTTTGCAGACCAAGGAACAATGTTCTTTATAACTTTAATGATTTTCTGGTACAAAGTCCTACATATCATGGAAATGCAGTGACCAGAGGGAGGTTAATATGTCTGAAATACTTTAGTAATTAATTTTGATTTATTTAAAATAAAATAGATCAGTACAATTTTGGGTCACAGAATGTTAATAGGATTCATTGGCTCTTTGGAAAAAACTTCATAGTGCTGTCATTGAAAAGCCCATTAAGAGCATCAATGTGACATGGAGGGCCAGGTGACTTTTTGGAGTCATTTTTTCCTTCTCTGTGGGAGGATACAGCATCAGTGCTCAGGGAGTATAGTATGGTTTGAATTAAGAAGTCTAAAAGCTGGGGAGAGAATCCAAATCTGAAATTTCCAAATGACAGCTTAGATATAGAGTGCCAAATTTTATCCTCTCATGCTATGCTACTGAAAGCCAAGAAAAACTAAAATTCAACAAAGGGACTTTTCATGCTATCTGTAGTGCTCCAAATCAAGAAATCTATTTAGACTGGAGGCCATTAAGCCAAGAGCCACACTCTATGCCACGAATAGGCTCAGCCCAGACTCTACCATACCACACTCAAAATATACATCAGATCATCTGGTGTGCTTCACCATCCTTGATTTGGAAAAAAAAAAAAAAAAAGACGCTAAAAGAAGAAGGTGCTAGTTTGACTTGCTATATTTATGGGATCATAATATTTTCATTAAATCTGTATGTATAATTCAGTGAATGTGTGCACACTTGGAGACATCTGAACCACATTAAGGGATAAACTATAGGTTCAGTATTGACTAAGCTTAGTAGTATGGCCAACGTACCCAGATTATTTTGTTAAAACCTCAGTAATGAGCCTGAATAACTCCAAACATCTGGATATTTGTAAATAGATGTAGGAACAACGTCATATTTTGGCATTCACTACAACTGGTGACACTGATAGATTGATCCTGATCATTATTCCTTGGGAACATTGACCAAGAACCGGCAATGTTACAATTTCATAGATTATTTGAATTTCTATTGTGCTTGATATTTTTCAGAATATTTTATTTGCCCTATATGAGACCATTTTCAAAAAAAACACAGCCTGTTTATTTATTTGTTTTCAGAAGAGGTGGGTGAAATGTAGTTTACTGGCTCCACCAGCATCACATTTGATTATACACAGGTGAGAATCCATTTTTTTGAGAATCCATTTTAATTAAAATTTATTCACTTCTTTTTCTCACAACTATGATACTGTAGAATTGAGCAGACAGTATGCTTATTGTGAAATGCATCAGTTCAGTTCAGTTCATTTCGGTTGCTCAGTCACGTCTGACTCTTTGGGACCCCATGGACTGTAGCACACCAAGCCTCCCTTGTCCATCACCAACTCCTGGAGCTTACTCAAGCTCTTGTCCATTGAGTCAGTGATGCCGTCCAACCATCTCACGCTCTATCGTCCCCTTTTCTTCCTACCTGCGATCTTTCCCATTATCAGGGTCTTTTCTAAGGAGTCAGCTCTTCGCATCAAGTGGTCAAAGTATTGGAGTTTCAGTTTCAGCATCAGTCCTTCCAAAGAAATGCATAGATCTATTGAAATGGAAAACCCAATAGCATATCTTGTGTCTTGTCACCCCTTGTGAATTACCAGGCACTCCTGCAGAGGTTAACACTATAAAGAATGCCCCATAGCACAATTAGACAGCAATATTTCTATGGACTAAGAATAAAGAACTTTTTTGAGCAGAAGGAAGCCTACCAATCACTTCTTGAGATATAAAGAGAAGCAAGTTCAAATAAGCTTTGTAATCTATTCAAAGGCACATGGTATACTCAGAGCTGGTAGTGGAAGTAGTTCGGTGGTTAAAGACAGTGGTCTTTTCAAGATGCTGTGTATTGAATTCTTCAGTTGAAAAAAGAAAAAATATATAGATATATAGCATGAGAGGCCTCTTAGAAAATATTACTGACTCCATTTGTGTTGACTCTTTCCTAAGATTATTACAAAAAGATTTAGCCACATTTTAGAAAAGTTTTGCTATTTGCTCTGTTTCAATACATCTGAACAGCAGCCTTGCAATGGTAACATCTGTTTACTCTTTCAAATAGAAGCTAAGACCAGTGGCACCTTATCCTAGAAATAGTGTTGGTTGTAATAATTAGGGGATAACATTTATTTACTTTTCTCTATGAATCTTACCTAAATCACTTCAGTCTCAATTATTCACCATGATGCTTAGTTTATAAACTTCACACCTTTTCAATATATATCAATATTTTTCCTTAAATGAAATAGCTCCGTGAGATGTGAATTTGATTTTAGTGCATAAATAAGAAAGCATAAAGAATTATTTAAGCCTCAGAGGCAAGTTATGTGAAGAGCAAAAGTATAAGAAATGAAAAGTGTTCCTGATTGCAAAGTAAACCTATATTTTATGGTGCTTTATCAAAATTTTACTTGTAAATCAATTCAGTATTTTCAGTACATATTTATGACTCCACATTTATAAATATATATACGTACATGTTTATACTAACTCCTTCTCTACTCAGTTTAATTAGTTACTCTGATATTTATAGGTGAACATTATTAATCCAATACTAGTAATTGCATAATCTATAAAATGGTATGACATGTTCTTAGGGCCATAACATTAATCTATGTAAAATGAAAACATTTTGTGGTTTAGTATGCATTTAATAATCTAAATGCAGCCAGGAGCCTCAGTTTCTTCTCCCCTGTTTTCTGAAGTGTATTGATTCCTTTTTCTATATGAAAATTGGTACAGGAGAAGCCACACCCTGATTGTTCCCTCCTAGGATTAACCACAACAAAATAAGTTTTACTATAGCATATTCATAAGACTAGTCCGAATAGAAGAAAATCATTTGATTATTATAAGATGACCTTTTCACATTTCCACCTGTATTCACTTAAATACAATCAAACAATATATTTTTAATTTAAATATGAGACTTCCTAGGTGGTGCTAGTGGTAAGGCACCCTCCTGTCAATACAGGAGTTGTAAGAGGAGTTGGTTGGATCCCTGTGTCAGGAAGATCCTCTGGATAAAGTCATGGCAACCCGCTACGGTATTCTTGCCTGCAGAATCCCATGGCAGAGGAGCCTGGCGTGTCACAGTCCACGGGGTCGAAAGCAGTCATACACGACTGAAGCAATTTAGCATGCATGCACAACTTAAATATGATTTAGTAGCTTTATGTCCAGTTCAAGTCCTTTTTATAAACTTTCTTGAAATGATTGGTTTTAGGTCTTAAAATTTAACTTTATAAATGAATTGAATTTTTAAAAATGGGAATCTCAATATAAACTGATTTTTGCCTGCATACTTATATTGGGTGGGCCAAAAATTTTGTTTGGGCCTTTCTGTATGATGTTATGGAAAAATCTGAAAAAATATTTTGGCCAACCCAGTATATGCTTGTGGGTGTATGTATATATGTATACATATATATATATATATATATAATTTTTTAAATGTTCACAAGTTGTTGCTGTTGATATAAAGGTGCATGTGTATAAATTAATGCAATTTTCTGTGCTACCCTTCTTGGTAGAACTAATATATTTGGCTAATTTCAACAATTACAATTTCTGGATATATTTAATTTCTTTAATATGTTTCTTTTAAAGATTAATCTTGGTACCATTATTTTTTATTCAATTTGTACTTATTAATCTTGCCTATAAGCTTATAAGAGATTCATTGATTTATATATTTTATCATTAAGATAAAACAAGATTTTTACTTTAATAATAAAAGGGACCAAGTAAACGATCTTTCTGTCACAACATATTGTATTTCAGAATATGATATAAGTTAAAACATTTCATCTCATATTATTCTGATAAAATACAGACCATGTATTTTGTTAGTGTACAAAGTTTATAGATGAACAAGCTGGGTTTAGGAAAGGCAGAGGAATCAAAGATCAAAGTTGCCAACATTTGTTGGATCATGGAGAAAGCAAGGGAATTCCAGAAGAATATCTACTTCTGTTTCATTAACTATCTGAAAGTCTTTGACTATGTGGATCACAGAAAACTATGGAAAATTCTTAAAGAGTTGAGGATACGAGACCACATTACCTGTCTCTTGAGGGAACCCAGTATGTGGGCCAAGAAGCAACAGTTAGAACTGGACATGGAACAACTGACTGGTCAAAACTGGGAAAGGAGTACAACAAGTCTGTATATTGTCACCTTCTTATTTAAATTATATTCAGGGTACATCATGCTAAATGCTGGACTGGATGAATCACAAGCTGGAATCAAGATTGTCAGGAGAAATATCAACAACCTCAGATATTCCATTACCACTCGAATGGCAGAAAGTGAAGAGAATCTAAAGGGCCTCTTGATGAAAATGATAAAGGAGAGTGAAAAAGTTGGCTTAAAACTCAACATTAAAAAAACTAAGATCATGGGATCTGGTCCTATAACTTCATGTCAAATAGATGGGGGAAAAAAGGAAACAAAGACAGGGTTTATTTTCTTGGGCTCCAAAATCATTGCAGATGGTGACTGCAGCCATGAAATTAAAAGATAATTGCTCCTTGGAAGAGAAGCTATGACAAACCTAGACTGCTTATTAAAACGCAGAGTTATTTTGCTGACAAAGGTCTGTCTAGTCAAAACTATGGTTTATCCAGTAGTCATGTATGGATGTGAGAGCTGGAATATAAAGAAAGCTGAGTGCCAAAGGATTGGTGCTTTTGAATTGTGGTGTAGAAGACTCTTGAGAGTCCCTTGGAGTGCAAGGAGATCAAACCAGTTAATCCTAAGGAAATGAGCCCTGAATATTCATCTGAAGGACTGATGCTAAAGCAGAAGTCCAGTACTTTGGGAACCTGATACTAAGAGCTGGCTCATAGAAAGAGACTGATGCTGGGAAAGTTTGAAGGCAAAAGGAGAAGGGGGTGGCAGAGGATGAGATGGTTAGATGGCATCAATGACTGTAGGACATGAATTTGAGCAAACTGTGGGATATAGTGGAAGACAAAGGAGCCTAGTTTGCTGCAGTCCATGGGGTTTCAAAGAATCAGACATGACTTAGCAACTGAACAGCAACAACAGCTTTGCAAGTGATTTAGACTTGTTCAAAGCTTCCACATATGTATAATAGTTACTAAGACATCAGTTCAGTTCAGTACAGTTCAGTCGCTCAGTAGTGTCCGACTCTTTGTGACCCCATGAACTGCAGCACGCCAGGCCTGCCTGTCCATCACCAACTCCCAGAGTTCACTCAAACCCATGTCCATCAAGTCGGTGATGCCATCCAGCCATCTCATCCTCTGTCGTCCCCTTCTCCTCCTGCCCACAATTCCTTTGAGCATCAGAATCTTTTCCAATGAGTCAACGCTTCACATGAAGTAGCCAAAGTATTGGAGTTTCAGCTTTAGCATCATTCCTTCCAAAGAAATCCCAGGGCTGATCTCATTCAGAATGGACTGGTTGCATCTCCTTGCAGTCCAAGGGACTCTCCAGAGTCTTCTCCAAAACCACACTTCAAAAGCATCAATTCTTCTGCGCTCAGCTTTCTCCACAGTCCAAAGTTCACATCCATACATGACCACTGGAAAAACCATAGCCTTTACACGATGGAACTTTGTTGGCAAATTAATGTCTCTGTTTTTCAATATGCTGTCTAGGTTGGTCATAACTTTCCTTCCAAGGAGTAAGTGTCTTTTAATTTCGTGGCTGCAATCACCATCTGCAGTGATTTTGGAGCCCAAAAAACTAAAGACACCCACTGTTTCTACTGTTTCACCATCTAATTCCCATGAAGCCATGAGACCAGATGCCATGATCTTAGTTTTCTGAATGTTGAGCATTAAGACAACTTTTTCACTCTCCTCTTTCACTTTCATCAAGAGACTTTTTAGTTCCTCTTTACTTTCTGCCATAAGGGTGGTGTCATCTGTATATCTGAGGTTATTGATATTTCTCCCGGCAATCTTGATTCCAGCTTGTGCTTCTTCCAGCCCAGTTATTCTCATGATGTACCCTGCATATAAGTTAAATAAGCAGGGTGACAACATACAGCCTTGACGTACTCCTTTTCCTATTTGAAACCAGTCTGTTGTTCCATGTCAGTTCTAACTGTTGCTTCCTGACCTGCATACAAATTTTTCAAGAGGCAGGTCAGGTGGTCTGGTATTCCCATCTCTTTCAGAATTTCCCATGGTTTATTGTGATCCACACACTCAAAGGCTTTGGCATAGTCAATAAAGCAGAAATAGATGTTTTTCTGGAACATTCTTGCTTTTTCCATGATCCAGTGAATGTTGGCAATTTGATCTCTGGTACCTCTGCCTATTCTAAAACCAGCTTGAACATCTGGAAGTTCACAGTTCACATCTTTCTGAAGCCTGGCTTGGAAAATTTTGAGCATTACTTTACTAGTGTGGGAGATGAGTGCAATTGTGCGGTAGTTTGAGCATTCTTTGGCATTGCCTTTCTTTGGGATTACCCTGGTGCTTCATACAGTAAAGGCGTCTGTCTACAATTTGGGAGATCCGGGTTCGAGCCCTGGGTTGGGAAGATCCCCCTGGAGAAGGAAATGGCAATCCACTCCAGTACTATTGCCTGGAAAATCCCATGGACACAGGAGCCTGGTAGGCTACAGTCTATGGGGTCGCAAAGAGTCAGATACGACTGAGCGACTTCATTTTCACTTACTTTCACTTTCTTTGGGATTGGAATGAAAACTGAACTTTTCCAGTCCTGTGGCCACTGCTGAGTTTCCCAAATTTGCTGGCATATTGAGTGCAGCACTTTCACAGGCTTATTTTCCAGGATTTGAAATAGCTCAACTGGAATTCCATCACCTCCATTAGCTTTCTTTGTAATGATGCTTTCTAAAGCCCACGTGACTTCACATTCCAGGATGTCTGGCTCTAGGTGAGTGATCACACCATCGTGATTATCTTGGTCATGAAGATCTTTTTTGTACAGTTCTTCTGTGTATTCTTGCCACCTCTTCTTAATATCTTCTGCTTCTGTTAGGTCCATACCATTTCTGTCCTTTATCAAGCCCATCTTTGCATGAAATGTTCTCTTGGTATCTCTAATTTTCTTTAAGAGATCTCTAGTCTTTCCCATTGTGTTGTTTTCCTCTATTTCTTTGCATTGATCACTGAAGAAGGCTTTCTTATCTCTCCTTGCTATTCTTTGGAACTCTGCATTCAAATGCTTATATCTTTCCTTTTCTCCTTTGCTTTTCGCTTCTCTTCTTTTCACAGCTATTTGTAAGGCCTTCTCAGACAGCCCTTTTGCTTTTTTGCATTTCTTTTCCATGAGGATGTTCTTGATCCCTGTCTCCTGTACAATGTCACGAACCTCATTCCATAGTTCATCAGGCACTCTATCTATCAGATCTAGGCCCTTAAATCTATTTCTCACTTCCCCTGTATAATCATAAGGAATTTGGTTTAGGTCATAACTGAATGGTCTAGTGGTTTTCCCTACTTTCTTCAATTTAAGTCTGAATTAATCAATAGGTGTTTTAATTTTTATTAACTTCTACACAAAGCACGTATTTACGGCTGTGTGTGTCTCCCAAATGGGTCAACCTCTCTATTGGTGAGTATATTTTTTAGCAGGTGTTAGCCAGTGCAGTTGTTTTGTGTTTATTTATTTAAATGTCACCCAAATTCCATCAGAAACTAGATTAACCGAATAGTAAGAAAAGTAAAGGAATATTTTCAATATCATGTGTCAGCATTTTTTCCTGTTTTGTTCTTTCTCAGGAATGAGATGTTGACATGTTTGTGGATACTAGATTTTTCTTTCTGAAGTGAAATAAAAACAAAGAAAAAAAAAACAGAGTTATCTACCATTGATGAAACTGTGTTGGTTAATCTTTGAATATTAGTTATTTAAAGTAATTTGTCAGTTTTTAAATGGTCTCTCTTGTATCAGAATTGGTGAGGTATCAAGTTATCATATTAAAATTAGTAACACTAGAATCAGTGTATGCCATTTTCCTTTTCATTTATTTATGTCTGGAATTTAACTGGATTCTTGAAATCCCCACTGGGGTTCTGTACAATGCAGAGGTAGGATCAGTAAACGCTGAAGTAAGTACCATGTAAGTGTTGGATCAAATATACTAAAGTATGGATTACCTTGATGATTTCTATAACTGAGCCATTTGCCACTTTGAATACATTAAAAATTAATAAGTAGAATTTGTGGTTTATCAGCTGAAATGCTCTTAGTGATTCATCAGTGTGGATTCATCCATTTTATTGCAATACCTATAACACAGAATAATGTATGGGAAAGTCCTATATTTGTTTTTAGTTAGAACAGATATTTAACATAGTATATCATGTTGTGATATTTGTTTGAGATAATTTTTGCTTCAACAAGTAAGCATTACTTAATGCCCCAATCTTGTCTCTCTCTCTCAAGAGGTAAGAGAGTCCTTACAATTCATGTCTTTATAGGTAGGCAACTCCAACAACATATTTTTTTTTTTTTGCTTTAAGTTACTTACAATTGAATTAATACAGTATATGTCATTCACTCCTTGCTTTTCTTTTTCTTTAAAAGTATTGTTTTTAAGATGTATGCACATGTAATGTTCATATATTATATTTATATGTAAGTATATGTGTAGTTAATTTAGAATTTAATTATGAATATGCCATTACTTATTTATGTGTTCTCCAAATGCTGCATGTTTATGTCATTGCCAAATGTTCACTGATGATGCCAACATAATATTGAAGGTGAACAATGCTTATTGAGTATTTACTTGGAATTAAAAATTTTTGATGGTAGGATTTGTATATCTTGGCTTTAACAGACTTAAATCATGGGTTCAAGTCTCTGCTTAGATTAAAAAATAAAGCACTTGGAATATTTCATTAATTCATATTGAATGAGAAGAGGTGGTAGATCATTTAAAATAGATCAGTCACACAGAACTAAAAGCATTTTAATCTGATCCACCAAGGCAGCATACCATCTGAAAACCAAGACTCATTTGGAGGGACACTGTGACCCAACACATGGAATCCAATTAACAGAAGTTAGATAATACCATTGTCTGACCCCCTGACCCCAGTTTCTCCTATTCTATCTCTTACTTATTTCCAGGATTATCTTCAAAACAGAAATATGGTCATGCCAAGCCGTAGCTTGAAAACTGTTGATAGTCTTCCAATGCGCCAACATATTTCTAACCTAAAAGAGAAAATTAATCTTTGTTTCTTTATTTTTTTCACCCTGTTCTCTTTATGCTAAACTCCACTCAAATCTTTAAACTTTGAATTATTTGTAAGGCCCTGCATGAGACATGATTTCTTATATCTTCCAGGTCTTTGGATGTATTCTTGCTCCTATCCAGAATGCACTTCTCATTCTGCAATGTAATGTCCGTAAGAGACACCTCTGATACTGCCTTTTCTAGGAAGGCTTCCTGGTAGCTCTCCTCAAGTAAAATTAATCCTTCCCCATCTGCATTTCATTTATATATATTTTAGTAACATTTGGCACATGTCTTTTTTTAACCCTAAAGTCCTGAATGCCAAAGACAGTTTGACAAAACATAATTTTAAGAAACTGAGATTATATCTCACTTATATCTGCAAATTAGTGGTATTCAATAGATGTGTGCTCAATATATTGATGAAATCCACTGGTTATTATGTGTTTCATGTTAATTAAACATATATTGAGGGAATACGTATGATGTACTAGTTTGTGTTCTACCTGATGGAAATAAAACTTTGAGCTCCTCTCCCAGTATAAAAAAAAAAAAGAATTGAGGTACTTGAAAGCCCCCCCACCACAGATTGTTGCCTGTTGTGTCTCTGAATCATGGGTTGTCTTTGACCAGAGTACACAGTTAAACTAAGTGATCTCTCCTGAAATTGAACTAATGGCAAGCCCCTCGTTTGGACAGTGTTCTAAACCACCACCTTGACAATGTTTTCATGTGTAAAGTGTGAATGGATGAAATTTATGAAAAGATTATCTAATTTACCTCCTGAACTCAACTAAAATACCTTGAATGGATAACATTTTGAGGGGAGGCGTAACCTTGGAAAATTGGCTCCCAGCCATTGAAGATGGAGCACTGCTTGAGCTATTACATTTCACCTCATGCTATAATTTAGTCTTGCCCTTTGCAGGATCCCCAAATACCACACAAACATTATATTTACGACAGCAGAAACTGCAGCTAACGTTCTACAAGCACTTGTACCATAGATCCTTCCACTCACAGAAAAAAGCGAAAATTGAAATCATGTTCTCTTGGACAGACTACAAAGACCTGATCACAGTTCCCTTGTCATTTTTCTCTTTTTGAGAAATATAACTTTCAACTACTTTTGAATTATGTGAGAGGAGACAGCGTATATTTTCTACTTTAAAAGCAATTTGAGGTGGAGTTCTCTGGCACAAAGGCAATTTAAAAAGCTTAAGAGTTGAAACTCCCCCTTGTATGGTACATATTGAATAGAGTTATTAGCAATCAGAGCTGTTTTCAAATGCTCAGTACAAAATTGCAAGAGTGTTTAGGTTTATAAATGCTTTGCAGGCAGTGGAAGTGTCAAACTGAGGGTACTATTTGTTCAGTTAGAATTTTGAAAAATGATGAGCTCTTTGGTGCCAGCCATTTTAATTGTTTAAGTCTTTTCAAAAAAAAAAGAACAAATCAAATGCAATAAATGAAGTAAAGACATCTTGATATTTTATATGAAGTATAATTTTATTACCTTACTTATAATTTACTAAAATGCTCCACATGATTCAGAAATATATTAATATAACATTAAGATCAAGAGCTTTGTACTCAGGAGGTAATTGGTTTAAACCTCACCCTCAACATTTATATGTTTACTGTGAGAAAATTCCTTAACCTACCATGCTTACTCAATTTGCATGCATGCTAAGTCACTTCTTTGTGACCCTGTGGGCTGTATCCCACCAGGCTCCTCTGTCCATGGGATTCTGTAGGCAAGAATACTGGAATGGGTTGCCATCCCTAAAGCAGAGATATTACTTTGCCAACAAAGGTCCACCTCAAACTTAATTAATAGCTTTTAAGAAGATAAAGTGCCTTTCTCACATTATAAATGAGATCCAGGTGGTGAAATATTTTGAAAATATTTTTAAAGATCCCAGGTCTTTCATAAAGTAATAAGTTAGTGATCAGGCTTTGAATTTATATACCATACTGATAAACATTCACAGAAAAATTTTGTGCTCAGCATTGTCACCTAAGTCCCAACTCAGATGTTAGTGTAACCTGTGTGGGTAGCTCTGCACATATTTTCAAGATGCAAGGAGTTCTTAAGGGGCAAGACAAAATTCCTCTATCCAAACATCAAGATGGCTATTATGCTGACAGATGGCATAGGAGAGAAAAATAGCATTTGAAGTTCACATCACTTTTAAGAATGGGAAGCATGTTGCTGTATCACTCTGGAAGTCATGCATAAGGTAAGGAAAAGGAAGATTAGCTAGAATTGAAAGCGTACATATATCTAGATGAACGAAGCTGGGCAGGTAATAGGTAAATGCATGGATGCACATGTGCATAGATAGAAATGTGCGTAAATGGCTTACATGGGCCTCAAATCAGAGGAGCTGCCAGATTCCTGAAGGAGGTGTAGAAGATGTAGCTGAAACGTATCCTCTGATGGCATACCTAAAATAGACAGTTTAAGGAAATGTTTATTAATGCCATCAGTCAACTTAGACTTCCTTTAAGGACTACACAGGATAGAATATGTGTAGAATGCTATTTTCTGAAAAATTTAAAAATATTAATGGGGAAATTTTCGATGTAAAGCATAACAACATTTAAACTATGATAGAGTGCTACTATTTAGACTTTTGTATCATAATTGGTTTAATTGTATTTTCCTAATGATTAATAATGCTGATCACCTTTTAGATGCTTCACTGTCATTTTATTTTTTGCATAATGATTTTATTTGTGAAGTGTCTCTTCAGATTATTGTCAATTTATTTTTAATAGGCTGTTAGTCTATTTATTGAGTTTTACATGTCCTTTGTATATGTCACTCACTCATTCAGTTGTGTCCAACTTTTTGAGACCCTGTGGACTGTAGCTCACCATTCTCCTCACCAGGAATTTCCCAGGAAAGAATACTGGAGTGGGTTGCCATTTCCTTCTGCAGAGGATCTTCCTGACGGTAGGATCGAACTTGCATGTCCTTCATTTACTGCTTTGGCAAGCAAACTCTGTACCACTGAATTGCCTGGGAAGCGGTGCTTTATATAAGTTGGATATAAATCAGTATCAGAAGGTGCATTGAAAACATTTTCTTCTACACTATGGCTCATCTCTTTTACTCCTTAAAGATGTATTTTAATGAATAGAAAATACTCAATTTAATGAAGCTCAGTTTATCAAATTGTGTGGTTCTCATCTTTAAGTCAACAAAATTTTTCATTAATGCAAACAAATATATTTTCTTATAATTTCTTCTAGATATATAAAGTTTTAAATTTTATAGTTGTTTATGTCCATTCTTAATTTGACTTTTTGTATGGTGTAAGATAAAGTATGAAATTATTTCTTCTTTATCTTCAAATGATTATTCAATTGCTATGGCACTATTATTGAAAATAAGTCCCATTTTATTTTTATTCCATTTCTTACTTTGATACCTTCCTAAGAATCAATGTGCCATTTGAACATGGTAATTTGAAATCTACATTCCGTTTCTTTAATAAAATTACAGTGTTACTATGTTTTATTTGGGATTCCCTGGTGGCTCAGCTGGTAAATAATCTGCCTTCAGTGCAGGAGACGGGTTTGATTCCTGGATTGGGAAGATCCCCTGGAGAAGGGAACAGCTACCCACTCCAGTAGGCTTAAAATAAATCCCAAGTCACTGAAGTAGTAAAAAATCTTCATGCCAATGCAGGAAATGTGGGCTCAATCCATTGGTCAGAAGGCAGATCACTGGAGGAGGAAACAGCAACCCGTTCCAGTATTCCTACCTGATAAATTTCATAGACAGAGGAGCCTAGCAGTCTATCGTCCATGGAGTCACAAAGAGTGAGATATGACTGAGTCACTGAGCACTCATACAAAATAAATCAAATTCTTATCTTGGTAATTTTCTTCCATGACTGTTATTTGCTATTTTATTGTGCACCTTATGTTTTATTTCAGATGAAGTTTTCTTAAAGCTACAGATCAAATTTGGGAAAATTGTCTTAACAATATGAATCTTTCAGTTTGAATTAGGTATTATTTAAATTTTCTCCATATGTTTTTTGTAAAATTTTAATTCCAATAGTCTTTCATTCTTTTAATAAAATAATCCTTAAGTGTTTACACTTTTTGATGCTATAGTATGTGGTATTTTCAATTTTCATGTACTAGTTCCTAAGAAAACAATCATCTTATGTTGACTTTCTATCTATGAACTGGTCAAAATCATATCTATGTTACAGTAGATTTTGTGTATACCATTGAATTTTAATGTAAACAACCATGCCAATTGTACAGGAAGAATTTGATTTTTCCTTTTCAATGTTTATACTTTTATTTCTCTTGCTTTTTACCTTAGATATTTTATCCTGAACAACACTGAATAG
Source organism: Bos javanicus (assembly GCF_032452875.1). NCBI lineage: Eukaryota > Metazoa > Chordata > Mammalia > Artiodactyla > Bovidae > Bos > Bos javanicus. The sequence goes on from NC_083877.1 coordinate 97,483,670, forward strand.
AAAAGGTGAGGAAATAGATTCATGCCTTGTTCCCCAACTTAGGGAAAATATGTCCTTTGTTTCAGCATTATGCAAGTTGTTATCTATAGGCATTTTGCAGTTGCCTTTTAACAGATTGACAAAAATGCCTCTTTATTCCTAGCTTGCTTCAAGTATTCTTTATGAGTGTGTACTGAGTTTTCTCCAATGATTTTTCTGCATCTCTTCAGATGAACATGTAATTTTTCCTGATTTTTTAATATTAAACCATGTCTGTCTTCCTTGGGTAAATTCTTCATGTACGGGATGCATTTGTTTTGTTAATAGTTTGTGAAGGCTTTGCATCTGTGTATACAAGAAATAGCAAATTTTATTTTACTTTCTCACAATTTTCTTGTCAGATTTTGATATGAAGTTTATTTTCCCCTCATAAAAAGAGTTGGGGATATTTTTTTCTTTTTTGCATTCTGATAGAGTTTGACAGTATTCAGAACACAATTTCAAAATACTCTCACTTCACAAAGATGGGACAATTGGAACATCAAAAGGAAAATTATAAGGAATCAAAAAACATTATTTGTGAGTTCAAAAATCATTGATAAACTTTAGAGATAGGAAATGTGATTAAAAAAAGAAACAGAGTTAAAAATCTTAAACTATCTTTTCTATATGAACTATACCATAAGTAGAGAGGAGAGATTTATCTTTAAAGAGGTATTCTATCTAACAAGCAAAAGATATGACAGAATTAGCATATCACCATTTTCAAGTGGCCTACTGGATTTGTGTCCATCCAAAGTTCATCAGTGGCTGCAAACATCTCATAAAGAAGATATAATACACACGCTCACACACACAATCACAAAGTCACACAAAATGTATAACATCCAGTTTATATACCTTGACGACTGCTTGTGGAGTAGTTTAACCAAAATAAATCTGAATCTCAATTTGACCAAGATTCTACTGCAACTCCCAAACTATAGAAAATACATGGAACAGATAATGTTAAGGTTTACTTAAGGTATGCGATCGGCAGTATCCAGACTGGACAGCAATACAAAATAACAATCTGGTTTCATCAATCAAAAAGAAAAGTAAATGTTAGAGAGAGGTATTTATACTTATAGAAGCTCAAGAGATGTATCCTTCACTGAAATATGCAACACCATTTGGGAATCAAATTACATTTATATAAGTAATGCATACGGTGGCATACACACATACTATACAAGTATAGGGGACTTCCTTGGGGGTCCAGTGGTTAAGACTTTGCCTTCCAATGAAGGTGATGCAGATTTCATCCCTGGTCAGGGAGCCAAATGATAAAGCAGAGGCAATGTTATAATAAATTCAATCAAGACTTAAAAATGATCCACATCAAAAACAAAATAACAATATAATAGACAGGCATGTTGTTTATTTCTACTTTTTTAGTAAGTTTGCACATTTCTGTAATTACTTAAAAATAATAAGTGGATAAAATAAGTAAATAATGCATTCTTCCTAACATGATTAAATATGAAATCCATGGCATCACCCATGAACTATTTGTGTTTAAATCGCTGAATCTAATTTTATCGAATTTCTGGCTATGGCTTGCAGTTTAAATAAAATGCTAAGGCTAGAGGGACAAGCTGAGCAGTAGTAAAGGAACACAATAGGTCAAAGCCAGAAGGTGAAGCTATCCAGGAAAACTGAAAGTAAGTCAACATAATGATAAAGGGAGGGCAAACTATTCTAAAGAAAAACAGATGAAAGACACAACATCCAAATAAAATTTATGTAAACCATGTAGATCCTGATTAGAGCAATCACACGGGGAAAAAGATATAGGGTGGCAGCAACTGATGAGAACATGGAAAATAGTGACACTTAAAATATATTAATCTTATTAAATATCAAAATGGAGAAGGAAATGGAAACCCACTTCAGTGCTCTTGCCTGGAGAATCCCAGGGACGTTGGAGCAGCAGCAGCAGCAGCAGATGTCAAAATAGTATACTGATCATGTAAGAATATATTTTATATGCAATTTTGTAAAATATTTTTTAATTTATATTTTTCATTGTCAAAATATGATAACACATTTACAGGAGACTTGAAAAATATAGAACAAGGTTACATATGGCTTCACTATACATTTTATGTTTTGTTAATTAGATAAATACAAGCTGGAATCAAGATTGCCAGGAGAGAAATATCAATAATCTCAGATATGCAGATGATACCACCTTTATGGCAGAAAGTGAAGAAGAACTAAAGAACCTCTTGATGAAAGTAAAAGAGGAGAATGAAAAAGTTGGCTGAAAGCTCAACATTCAGAAAACTAAGATCATGGCATGCAGTCCCATCACTACATGGCAAATAGATGGGGAAACAATGGAAACAATGGCTGACTTTATTTTTCTGGGCTCCAAAATCACTATATATGGTAATTGCAGCCATGAAATTAAAAGACGCTTACTCCTTGGGAAGAAAGTTATGACCAACCTAGACAGCATATTAAAAACCTAAGACATTACTTTGCCAACAAAGGTCCGTCTACTCAAGGCTATGGTTTTTCCAGTCATCATGTATGGATGTGAGAATTGGACTGTGAAGAAAGCTGAGCACCGAAGAATTGATGCTTTTGAACTGTGGTGTTGAAGAAGACTCTTGAGAGTCCCTTGGACTGCAAGGAGATCCAACTAGTCCATTCTAAAGGAGATCAGTCCTGGGTGTTTATTGGAAGGACTGATGCTGAAGCTGAAACTCCAATACTTTGGCCACCTCTTGCGAAGAGCTGACTTATTTGAAAAGACCCTCATGCTAGGAAAGATTGAGGGTGGGAGGAGAAGGGGACAAAAGAGGATGAGATATTTGGATGGCATTGCCGACTCAATGGACATGGGTTTGGGTGGACTCCAGGAGTTGGTGATGGACAGGGAGGCCTGGTGTGCTGTGGTTCATGGGGTCAAAAAGAGCTGGATACGACTGAGTGACTGAAATGAACTGAACTAAGGTTTTACCTGGTGTTTTAATATCAAACTCTCAAAAATTAATATAATGAATAAACAGAGGTAGAAGAATATAGTAGACCTGAAAAGCACTGTGAACCAATTCAACATAATTAAGATTCAGGCAATATTCACACAACAGTAGGATACAAACTCTGTTCAAGTTACCATAGACTGTAAACTAGTAGAAACTGGAACATATCCAGGGACTTCAGTTCAATTCAGTTCAGTGGCTCAATCATGTCCAACTCTTTGCGACCCCATGGACTGCAGCACACCTGGCTTCCCTGTTCATCACTAACTTAATTAAACTCATGTCCATTGAGTCAGTGATGCCATCGAAACTCTGTCGCTCCTTTCTCCTCCTGCCTTCAATCTTTCCCAGCATCAGAGTCATTTCCAATGAGTCAACTCTTTGCATGAGGTGGACAAAGCAATGCAGCTTCAGCTGCATCATCAGTCTTTCCAATGAACACTCAGGATTGACCTCTTTTAGGAAGGACCGGTTGGATCTCCTTGCAGTCGAAGGGACTCTCAAGAGTCTTCTCCAAGACCACAGTCCAAAAGCATCAATTCTTTGGCACTCAGTTTTCTTTATAGTCCAACTTTCACATCCATACATGACTACTGGAGAAACCATAGCTTTGACAAGATGGACCTGTGTTGGCAAAGTAAGGCTTTTTAATATGCTGTCTAGGTTGGTCATAACTTTTATTCCAAGGAGCAAGCATCTTTTAATTTCATGGCTACAATCATCATCTGCAGTGATTTTGGAGCCTAAAAAAATAAAGTCTGTTAATGTTTCTACTGTGTCCCCATCTATTTGCCATGAAGTGCTGGCACCAGATGCCACAATCTTAGCTTTCTGAATGTTCACTTTTAGGCCAACTTTTTCACTCTCCTCTTTAACTTTCATCAAGAGGCTCTTTAGATTTTATTTGCTTTCTGCCATAAGGGTGGTGTCATCTGCATATCTGAGATTATTGGTATTTCTTCTGGCAATCTTGATTCCAGCTTTTGCTTCATCAAGTACAGCATTTCTCATGATGTACTCTTCTTATAAGTTAAATAAGCAGAGTGACAATATACAGCCTTGACATACTCCTTTTCCTATTTGGAACCAGTCTATTGTTCCCTGTCCAGTTCTAAGTGTTGCTTCATGACCTGCATACATATTACTCAGGAGGGAGGTCAGGTGTTCTGGAATTTCTATCTCTTGAAGAATTTCCCACAGTTTGTTATGATCCACAAAGTCAAAGGATTTGGTGTAGTCAATAAAGCAGATGTTTTTCTGGAACTCTCTTGCTTTTTCCATGATCCAGTGGATGTTAGCAATTTGATATCTGGTTCCTCTGCCTTTTTTAAATCTAGCTTGAACATCTGGAATTTCATGATTCATGTACTGTTGAAGCCTTACTTGGAGAATTTTGAGCATTACTTTGCTAATGAGTGAGATGAGTGCAATTGTGCAGTAGTTTGAGCATTCTTTGGCTTTGTTTTTCTTTGGGATTGAAATGAAAACTGATTTTTTTCTAGTCCTGTGGCCATTGTTGCATTTTCCAAATTTGATGGCATATTCAGTGCAGCACTTTCAAAGCATCATCTTTAGGATTTAAAATAGTTCAGTTGCAATTCCATCACCTCCACTAGCTTTGTTCACAGAGGTGCTTCCTAAGGCCCACTTGACTTTGCATTCCAGGATATCTGGCTCTAGGTGAGTGATCACATCATTGTGATTATCTGGGTCGTGAAGATCTTTTTTGTATAGTTCTTCTGTGTATTCTTGCCAGCCTCTTCTTAATATCCTCTCCCTTTTCTAGGTTCATACAATCTGTGTCCTTTATTGTGTCCAACTTTGCGTGAAATGTTCCTTTGGTATCTCTGATTTTCTTGACGAGATCTCTAGTCTTTCCCATTCTATTGTTTTCCTCTATTTCTTTGCATTGATCGCTAAGGAAGACTTTCTTATCTCTCCTTGCTATTCTCTGGAACTCTGCATTCAAATTGGTATATCTTTCCTTTTCTCCTTTGTCTTTCTCTTCTCTTCTTTTCACAGCTATTTGTAAGGCCTTCTCAGACAACCATTTTGCATTTCTTTTTCTTGGGGATGATCTTGATCACTGCCTTCTGTATGGTGTCATGCACCTCTGTCCATAGTTCATCAGGTACTCTGTCTATCAAAATCTAATCCCTTGAATCTATTTGTCACTTCCACTGTATAATCATAAGGAATTTGACTTATGTTATACCTGAATGTTCTAGTAGTTTTCCCTACTTTCTTCAATTTAAATCTGAATTTGGCAATAAGGAGTTTATGATTTGAGTCACATTCAGGACCTGGTCTTGTTTTTGCTGACTGTATAGAGCTTCTTGACGGATGTGAGTCTGGATGAACTCCGGGAGTTGGTGATGGACAAGGAGGCCTGGCGTGCTGTGATTCATGGGGTCACAAAGAGTCGGACACGACTGAGCAACTGAACTGAACTGAAGAGCTTCTCTATACAGCCAAATCTTCTCTTTCCAGCCGTCTTTGGCTGCAAAGAATAAAATCCGTCTGATTTCAGTATTGATCATCTGGGGTTGTCCATGTGTAGATTCCTCTCTTGTGTTTTTGGAAGAGGATGTTTGCTATGGCCACTGTGTTCTCTTGGCAAAACTCTGTTAGCCTTTGCCCTGACTCATTCTGTACTCCAAGGCCAAATTTTCCAGGGACATAAAGCAAGGTGGAAAAATTTCATGATCTAATTATATTGAAATAATATAGAGTTTATTCTCTTATCATTGTGGAATTATGTTAGAAATCAATATCAAATAATGTTTGAAAATGATCCACATATTTTTAAGAGCAATGTGACATTTACAAAGAGAGATGTTTGATTTAGCCATCGAAAGTCTCTATAAAATTATACTATAATATGTAATACTTATTGTATTTGATCATAATATTAAGGTCAATTAAGAAAATGTTATTCTTTCATAATTATATTCTGAGCTATTTGGGGATGAATTTTCTAGGAATTATTTTAAAATAACATTTCAGTAGAGAAAAATATAACGAGCAAATATAACAAAATGATAATTCTTTAATTGAAGTTTGGGGTTTATTATGTTATCAATATTTATGGATGCATCAAAATCTCATATTATAAAACTTTGCTACAATATTAATAATGCTAATAAAATGCTTTAGCTTCTCATCTACCGTCAGTAGCATCCAGATCATTAAAGTTCATTAAAAGTCACTATCTCTTCATTTACATTAATTTGGTAGTATATATTTACTAAGAAATATTTTGCTAACTACTCAGCTTTATGAACCTGTATGTATTCTTGAAAGTTGTAAAATGTGTGATTCTTAGCATGCCAACTAGCTTAATTCAATCAACTTCTTAACAATCGTCAACAGCTATGAATTTATTTTAATAAATATTTAGATTTAGAAATCAGTTTTAAAAAGGGAAACACAATTATATACTGATATCTACATATCATTGGTGCACAATAGTTCCTTTACTCATTCAATTATTGCTTATTAATATAGACAGCAAGGATTTTATTTCATTGCCTATTAAATACTTTCCCAGAAAAGTTAGAAAGAAAAAAATCAGAAAATTCACAGCATCCTGAGTCATGCAGTCAGTAATTATAGATATTGTAAAAGAAAGTCATCTTGCTAAGATTTCTTGAAAAAGAAGATAAAGTTATGGAGATTGCTGCATTGCTTATAGCATAAAATCAATATAATAAATTACATATTTTATATCCACCTAGAAATACATTAGATACATTCTGATCATTCCCTACATTCTTGCAACTTTCTGTAATGTACATTGTTTATGTTCCTCTATAAACAAAGACTTTCCAGATAGCTAGTTAACCACACAGTTAACTATAATCTTTTACATGATATAAATTTGCATCTAAATCATTCTTCGTGTATAAATTTCTAGTCACATTCAAAATTAATTGGAAATCTCCCCTAAAGCTTATACTATATAAAGGTCAGTAAAGAGGTAGCAGCAATTATTAAAAATAAAATGGGATACAAAGTAAGGACCTTAACTGACCACTTTATCTAGAGATATTTCATACAAATATGTTTTTATGCTGTAAGTTCAGAATAAATAAGTCTGATAATTTTTAAATTATCTCTAGCTAGAGCAAGAAACAGCAAGGGTACTTGTTATGTGGACTTCGATTCCTCACTTTTATTAATGGTAACAGCAATTTGAAGGTTCAAATGGACATGGAATTACATGGAAAAGGAGAGCCGTGAAGAGAGAAAAATACATTCTTATTTGAAATAAGTCAACATAGGCACAAACAAGTCAGCTCAGTTTCTTCTTATAAAATTGTTCTTAACTGCTTAGAAATTTTAATCCAAGTTTTCCCATCTGTGCTGGGAAATGTATCTATCATCTTTGATCTATAACTAGCCATTGGGTTCCTTGAGGGTCATTGAGCCCTTACTTCTGGGTTCATCTTCTGGAATGAACATATAATTTACCTTCCAAAGCAGAACAGGATTTGAGAGGGCAAGAATGAATTCTGAACAATTGTACTGCTCTAATAAGCATCAATATGAACAGCCCTGGACAGACTGGAGTGTTTGCTCACCCTCCACATGATCCCTCTATTCTTTTCTGTTAACACTGATTTTATTTTTTGGCTTCCCATATGGCACTCGTGATGGTAAAGAACCCGTCTGCCAATGCATGAGACATAGGAAACAGGAGTTCAATCCCTGGGTCAGGAAGATTCCGTGGAGGAGGGCATGGCAACTCACTCCAGTGTGCTTGCCTAGAGAATCCCATGGACAGAGGAGCCTGGCAGACTACAGTCCGTAGGGTCTCCAGAATCGGACACAAGTGAAGAAACAGCACGTGAATGCTTTTTTTTTTTCACTTTTTTCTTTGGCTGTGTAGGGAGTTAGTTACAGAGGTTGGGATCTTTGCTGCATCCTGTGGGATATTTCAGCGTGCAACACAGACTCTTTAGTGGTGGTATGGGCTCCGTCACCCCATGGCATGTGGGACCTCTTAGCTCCCCAACCAGGGATGGAACCCCTGTCCACTGCACTGCACAGTGGGTTCTTACCTGCTGAGCCATCAAGGAAACTCCCTCTCTTCTAAGTCATAGACAATAATTAGAAGAAGACTGTGGGATGTGAATCTTTACTATAAACTCTTCTGGATCTCAGGAAGTCTGTCAGATGCTCGCCCAATGTGGAATTTACAGGACACGCTGGACCCAAAAGTATTTCAGGAGAGCACACAGATTAACTGTCTCCTTGTTTTGAGTCCCTTCCATATCCCTAACCTCAACATATCCCTAACCTCATTCTCAGGGTTATATACTTATCCCTCTTTCCATCTCCCCTTGTTCAGTTTGAAGTCTTCTCATCCAACTGAGAAGAAGCTGGCATCAGATCGAGTGTGTTACTTGAATTCCCTCCTTAGATATGTGTTCTCAGTCACGGCATCTCAGCACAAGTGGTAAAGAATCCGCCTGCCAGTGCTGGAGATGCAAAGGATGCAGGTTCAATCCCTGGATCTGGAAGATCCCCTGGATAAGAAAAGGGCAAAACACTCCAGCATTCTTCCCTGGGAAATTCCACGGGCAGAGGAGCCTGGTGGACTACAGACCTTGGAGTTGCAAAGAGTCGGACACGGCCGAACAGACACACGGCACACCTTAAACATAATGATGTATTTCAGAGAATGTATGGCATCAGCCTTCATTCCTCCATTTTCTTGCTGATTACAGGAAGGTCTATCTAAACCAGGATGTCCCAATTAAGCTATTAACCACATGCATCTACTGAGCGCTTGAAATTGTCTAGTGTAAACTGAGATGGAGTTAAAATGTAAAATACTCATTAGATTTGCAAGGTTTGGTATGAAAATCATAATGTAAATATTTCATTAATAATTTTATATTGATTACATTTCATAATGTTAGATATATGTGGTAAAATAGAATATTTTATTAAAATTGACTTGCTTTTATTTTTTAATGGTTACCAGAATATTTTAAATTATATATACAATCTTCTTTTAGCTCATATTATTTTTCTGCTGGGCAGTTCAGGTAAAGATTTTCACTACTTTGCCATCTGTTGATTATGGAGTGCCTTGCCTTTTTCTGTCTTTTGTATCTTATGGCATCAGCCAAGACTGAAGGAAATGATATTTTTCAGTCCACATTTAACCTTTTGCAGCCTATTGAAAAAATGTTGCTATGCCATGTACTGTGATATGCTAACAATCTAGAACCTCCTATAATATCAATAAGACTTTCAAAACAGGATCCAGTGCTTCCTGTGGTCCTGTTTAGACACATTTTCAATAAGTTTTCAGCAGAACATAACACCCAACACAGCCACCAGCACTACCTTCTATTAGCATTGCATATTATAAGATATGCAAAATGTTATATTTTTATATTAATTTAAGGAATGCATTTCACATAACCTTGATTGTCATTAAACCAAAAAAAAAAAAAAAAAACATTCTTTCTGATTGAAATTGCAAGATGTACAATCACCTGCAACTGACTTCCTTATGTAGATTGCATCAGCCAAAAATCAATCTCTTTTGCTGCAAGATTTCTTCTTCCTTACCACCCGTTGCCACTGGCAAAGGAAGGATACTTTGCTGCTCTAAGAGAATACGACAGTTGTTCCTTATTTATAGTCAGTAAGCACATATAATTTTATATCTCCTAGTCTGCCTCCTATATGGTAGCAAAGATATATATGTGTGTATATGTGTGTTTTTATGTGTGCGTGTGTATACATTTAAACTATATTCTTTGCATCTGCTGTTATCAGTTAGTTATTCAATAAAAGCTACTTTCACGGCATTACATACTTTGAGATGACCATTAGTAGATGTCAAAGAAATAAATTATCATCCGTGGTAATCTGACAGTTACTTAATATAACTAAATCTTTACTGAATATATTAATGCATGCCTCTCACACTATACATTCATAAGACTCAGGGAAAAATAAACCTCTGTCCTGATTTATGGATGGAAAATTGACTTCCAAATTTACTATCCCCTACCAATAAATAAAATGATTTTAAACCTTGTTAATTCTTCACTCTGCTTACATTAGTTTTCAGTCAATTTAATCCATCCCAGGAAATACACTTGGCATAAACATGGCTCAGAAGAAATGAATCATTGAAATTCATTCCCCCACAAAAAAAAAGGAACTGTGCAGAGATGGCTCTGAATAACTACCCAACATTATCTTCCCCTTGTAACTCATTTTTTGGTTTCATTGTCTGTTCCTAAGAAAGCTAAAAACATCATTTGGAAAACTGTTGATGGCTTGGAAGATGGAGCATCTCAAGATACGGCCTGAAGTCCAAATGCTGTATAACAATGGAGTGAATAAAAAGATACAGGTAAAGTGAGTTAAAATGTAGAGCCCATGCACCTGTCCTTTAAGCTATGTAACTCTTATATGTCAATTTATTTCACATGTATATGCATTAATAAAATATTTGTTAAGCAGGGAAATATAGTTGGGATCTGGCACAAAATGCATTAAATAGGTATCAAGCATCCTTTATGACCCAACACACTAATATGTGTGACTTGAACTGTCTCCAAAATTGACAGCACAAAATAAGTTGTCACGTGTGGTTGAAGGTGCTGTAGGATTTCAGAAAGCAAGGACAGTTGAGAGTTATGAATTATCAGAAAAAAAATTGTTTATTCCCCTTAGCAATGATGAATGAGAAGTGGGAACATTGATGGACACCGTAATATGTCATTGAGCTTTTCCAAATACACTGACATAAACGTGGAACAAAAAGGCTATGCTTTTTCTCATATTTTGGCTTTTCAATTCAACATTGTTTTCAGTTGTTAAGCAATTTAAAGTGTGTTGTGACAGTTAGAGGTAACATACATAGAGTGACTGCGCAAGTCTTAATTCCGGTTGTTGTGCTTGTACATCCTTACCATTGTGGACATTTATTAATAAGTGGGAAAATATAACGAGCAAACTTTGCAGACAATCTGAAAATGTGTGGTGCTATTTCTTTTTAAAAAGAAATATCACCTACCTGTATAAATAGAAACATTTATTATCTGGATATTTTTTTGAAGCTACAATTAATTTCCCCATTATTTCTTTCAGAAACAAATTGAGGGGATTCAAATACATCATTTACAGAAATGCCTCTTAATTCTGCTGTAATAAATTGCTATTTACAACATTATGGAGTCCCAGCTGATTAGGTGTGTGTTTGGAGAGGGGACTAAGAGAGAATGCTTTGTGTAGCACAAGAGAGATGCTTCTCCTTTGTAGCGGTTGTTTTGGAAGTAGTCAGACATGAATTTATACCTGAAATAGACAGATGTATTTAACCTTTTTCCTTATTTTCTTATACACTCTTTCTACCAACTCTGTTGAATTGGATTCAATTCAGTGGGCGAAGATTCTTCAAAAGCCGAACAAATTATAGTCTCAGGAACTCAAATTGAAGACTTTTTTTTGTTTTTTTGATTAACCACAAAACAGTAGAAATGTAGACAATGGTCAAGCTATCGGGGATCAAGATAAAAACATATAGAATATTCAGTGTTAAGAACCACAGAATCTGCCACTGAGGCTAAACTATGACTGACATGTCATTTTGCTGGAGTTGATTCTTCTCAGTCTTTTTGCAACTAGGCTTTTAAATGGGTTCCAGAGCTTAATTAATTAAGGCTCTGACAAGTAAATCCTTAGAAAAAGAAAAGTCAACTACAAAGAAAAAAAAAAAAAAAAAGGCTATGAACTGCAGTTTGTATCACCAAATAGATGGTTAGCAAAATTAGAACTGAGAATACCTAATGTGGATGTCGACTTTAGGGTCCCTCTTAATTCAGATCACAGACACAGAAGAACAATTATACTATTTTTTCAATATGTTTTAACATCTTCTGACCAAATTTCATTCTCATGTTTGACTATTAAGGTGAATAGTACTAATGCAATGCAGGCAGAAATGACATCTCTTTACAGGTCCTATCTAGGTCCCTTGAGAAGCTATTTCTCTTGTCAAGAGGCAAATTGCAAAAATGAACTCTGGGACTTCCTTGGTGTCCTAGTTGCTAGGACTTGTGCTTCTAAATCAGGGGCTACGAGTTTGACTCCTGGATGGGGAAGCTCTGAGTGCCTCATGGTATGACCAAATTAAAGAAAAGAACTCTGGAATGTGGTAGCTAACACCATATGTTGAATATTTTATTACATCTGAGATCAAATAACTTATGAGAAGATCAATTAAAATTAGGGTTCTTTCTCTCAAACATATATTTAATCTGTGATATAAACATCACATTAAAAATGGAGTGAAATTTATGTGTGACCGCGTGAGTGTGTGTATGTGTATGAAATGCTCACTTAAATAATATTAATCTATTGTAAAAGCAGGTTTAGAGGAATGATTACTGCATTTTCCTTTGAAAATAACACAAGATAATATAACCTCTTAATTATGTGGAAAATGTATGCATACATTTAAACCCAAATGTGGCTTTATTTATGCTTATTTTTTGTCAACCATTTCAAAAACTTTTTCATACAGGACTAGATGAGATAAATGCACAGTGAAATTAGTGGAAGCTCTACGCATTCTACATGTATGTTTAAAGGGCAGTGCTACAGGACAGGCAGTTCAGTTCAGTTGCTGTTATTTCCTATTCTTTGTGACACCGAGGACTGCAGCACACCAGGCTTCCCTGTCCATCGCCAACTCCCGGAGCTTGCTCAAACTCATGTCCATCAAATGAGTGATGCCATCCAACCGTCTCATCCTCCATCATCTCCTTCTCCTGCCTTCAATCTTTCCCAGCATCAGGGTCTTTTCCAATGAGTTAGTTCTTCACATCAGGTGGCCAAAGTATTGGAGTTTCAGCTTCAGCATCAGTCTTTCCAATGAATATTCAAGACTGATTTCCTTTAGGATGGACTGGTTTGATCTCCTTGCAGTGGCAGTGTGATATAGTAAATATGTTCTGAACTAGAAATCAGAAACCTTTTGAGTTCTGATTTTATCATTAACCAGTTATGAGCCCATAGATTAATCACTAACGTGATACCAGATTTGAAAATTAAAAAAAAAAAACTAGGCCATACATCTCAAAATATTTTTTCTCCCTGAATCCTCTCTGACCTATATTCCTGATGTAATCCATTTTTTCAACAAACCCTTATGAGTGCCTGTTATGTTTTGGCCAGTTTTCCTTTTAGGTGTAAGGAAAATAATCATAACTCCATCCAACAGCATCTCAGATTTAATAAATACAAGTCAATGGGAGGCTAATGGTGTGTGTTATGAAAAACACAAAGTGTGATGCTGTGAAAAATAATGCCTGGGGTTGCTTTTGATGAACTAATAAGGTGGGACCATTCAGAGGGTGCTACTCAGAGTCAAAGCTAAAGGACAGGAAAAAAGGTCCAGAGGGAAAGAATTCCAAGGAAAGAATCAACAAGTGCAAGAACTGAGAATTAATCAGAAAAGAGTGAAAAAACAACAACAAAAATGCATTAGTAGGCCTGGAACCAATGGACAAGGGGAATTTGGCGGCCACGCCATCAGAGAGAAGACCTTGGGAAGAAAGTGAAAGTGTTAGTGACTGAGTTATATCCGATTCTTTGGGACCCCATGGACTCCATGTGACCCCTTGGCCCCCATGTGAGCCCACCAGGCTCCTCGGCCTGTGGACTTCTCCAGACAAGAATACTGGAGGGGGTGCTATTCTCTTCTCCAGGGGATCTCCCCACCCAGGGACCAAATCCAGGTTTCCTGCATTGTAGGCAGATTCTTCACTGTCTGAGCCACCAGAGAAGCCCCGTCAGCATTTGGTGTGCATATTTTCATTTCAGACGCCTGATAATGGCATGCCCTGATTGACATTTCTAAAGTGATCACCCTGGTTGTTCATGGGGGTGCGACGTGGGGGGAATTGTTAAGAGGATTTCTTAGTTTGAATTGCTAAAACAGAATGCCATAAACTGGATGGCTTAAACAACAAAAATGTATTTTTCACAATTCTGGAAACTAAAGACTGATCAGGGTGCCACCAGCTCGATCAGGTTATGCTAAGGACTCTGTTCTTGGTTTGTAGTGTTTGGTCATCTTCTTGCTGCCTGATCACATGATGGGTAGCAAGGAGAGGGGAAGTCAACCCATCCCATTCATGAGAGCTCGATCCTCATAACCTAAACACCCCCCAGAGGCTTCATCTCCTAATATCACACTGGGGTTAGAATTTCAACATGTGGATTCGATTAGAGTGGAAGACAGGGGACACGGAGGGTACAAAAGTCTTCACTCCATGCAGAGGGAAGGCAGAAGACTGTTAGGCCATTAGTAAGTATTAGGATAATAGCAAGAGCTGATTGCTGTGTTGACAGAATGAATGAATTGAACCTCAAAAATGTTTGGAACGAAGAGTTGGCAAGAACTGCTCTGATGGTTTTGTTTAGGGGTGAGGGAGAAATCAAGGCCAGATGTCCAGGTTTTATGTTTGAACAATTAAATCAGATGATGTCATTTACTTTAGTGGGGAGGAGTAAAAGAGAAAGGGCATTTAGAGGGTGTATCAAGAGTTTTGAACTGATTTATTGAGATGCTTTTAGACATCCAGGTGCAGATGGGTAAGTCAGTAGCTAAGGAGTTTTGAACTGATGGTAGAGGTTTGGGAATATAGCTAATTGAGAAGTCTTAAAATCACAACAGATTTTCCACAAAGACTAGGGTAACCTGAATGGTTTAATGGGAAGTTAGATCTGGATGTTTTCAGAAGAGGGCATAACAACCTTGAGGGATGGACCTCAGGAAGACCTGGTGCTCAGATATTCATGATCAGAACTTGATACGTCTACACATTGAGAACTGGTCTCTTTCTCAGGGAGATGTACACACCCTGTGTACATAGGCTTTATCTTAATTTATCCATTCACATTTGTGGCCGTATGGAACAGATACTTTTAAAGCAAAAGTAACCTGTTATTTTCATAGTAAGAATTTCTAAGATGAGATCAAATTTTCTTCTGGACCTTTCTTGTGGCAATCCTTTAATGCCTGTGTTCTCATGCATTCTCACTGTAATTAGAACTTCCTACAGTGAAAAGAATGTGCTATGTATGGTAATAGTTAGCCTAAGGTAGTCTTTCTCTTTCCAGGAATTGTGTACCAATGGCACCATAAATACTTTGCTGAAGATTTTCTTTCTTGAAGAAACTTGGAATTGTACTTGAATGGATGTTATTGATACTTGCCCCCTGAAAATACTCCTGACTAATCCTTTTTAAATTTTTTTTCTGATTAGCACATTCTTTCTCTGAATATATTAATGTACTTAATGATATCTCAGTACCCTCAAAAATTATTTTACTTTAAATATATTTGCATACATCTACATTTTGTATTGACTTAATATCTGAGCTTCCTGGTAGCAATGCTATGTTTTCTTTGGTGCAACTTCTTGGGGTAAACAATTTTTAATTCATTTTCCCAGTTGTGTCTGACCATATGCAACCCCGTGGACTGTAGCCCACCAGGCTCCTCTGTCCATGGAATTATCCAGGCAAGAATACTGGAGGAGGTGGCCATTCTCTTCTCCAGGGTATCTTCCTAACCCAAGGATTGAACCTGGCTCTCCCACACTGCAGGAAGAGTCTTTACCCTCTGAACCACCAGGGAAGCCATAATAGATGCCTAATAAGATTGAGAATCACTGAAGAAACTTTTATTAAAGTTTGCTTGGCTGTATTTATGGAAATAACCACAAAGACTAAAATCTTCCTCTATACTATGAATGGAAGAAAAATAAAATATATTCATGATATGTTTGAATTATCCATGTATTCAATTAACCATATTTTTTCCAACCTTAATATGTCAGGGAAATATGATACTTTTATAGTAGTTTATTTCTTTAATTTCAGAACTCAGATGACATTATTTAAACATTCATTTCTTCCAATCTGGGGACCCAGAAAAAAATTATCTTAAAGTAATTGCAATTCATCTAACAATTTACAGATTACATTCAAAACTCCAAGCAATTCTGCTGTATGTGAAATTTACTGGTTAGTAAATATTAAGCCAGGACCTAGAAACTCCTGTCTCCTAACATTCAATCTTTTAATATTGATAGCTAAGATTTCTTGGCTTTCATCTATGAGAGTGGTACTTTCTAGATGCTTTATGAAGAATATCTCATTTAATCAGCACACAAATCTATAAGATGGGTTATTGTGTTATCTTCACTATATAGCAGAAAGACTGAAGAATTTAGGGAAAACATACTCTGCTTAAGTCTTCAGAACTATGAAGAGATAGCACAGGATTTGCACCAAGGGAGCATGAGTTCAGAGTTCAAAGCCTAAACCATAGTGGTAGATAATGGAAACTCACACTCTGAGTGGTTCTCATTTTCATGACACCTCAGAAGCATGATCAATTCTCTGAAGCTTTTTTTTTAAATTTTTTTAACTTATGAAACAGCTATCAATTTTCCTTTGTAACTGACAGATTATATATATGATATGTATTATATATTATATATATATGACAATTTATTATATATGTATAATCACATGAGGGAGTAGAGCGGTGATATAGCTCTTGAAATAATTTACAGCTCAGCATTCCACTTTGCAAATGGGATCCTATACTCAGTTCGGGAATCATGACCAGATTTATATAATATTATCTAGCACACAGAATAAAGTTTACAACCTGACATACATACACTTTCTATATACTGCTCATTAGCTAAAAACATGCTATGCTAATTAAGTCAAAACAAATGAGTTCTGGGAATTACTTCCTAATTTTGTTTGAGCCCACAAGTATTTAACTTCAACCTATCTTCCTTTTTTTCTCTTCCCTTTAGTAAAACTGCAACAAACATGAATCTGACAATGTGCCTATACTACCTTATCCTGCAAAAAATAGCAAGATGTGTAAAAGTGTTCAACTTCTTTGTTTTTCCCAACTGTTATAATAAATGGCATCTACTTTTTGTTATTTCCTAGATACTCTGTTGTTCAGTCACTCAGTCATGTCCGACTCTGCAACCCTCTGGACTGCAGCACGCCAGGTTCCCTTGTCCTTCACCATCTCCCAGAGTGTGCTCAAACCCATGTCCACTGAGTCGATGATGCCATCCAACCATCTCATCCTCTGTCCACCCCTTCTCCTCCTGCCTTCAATCTTTCCCAGCATCAGGGTCTTTTCTAATGAGTGGACACTTCGCATCAGGTGGCCAAAGTACTGGAGCTTCAGTTTCAGCATCAGAACTTCCAATGAACATTCAGGATTGATTTCCTTTAGGAAAGACTGGTTTGATCTCCTTGCAGTCCAAGGGACTCTCAAGAGTCTTCTCCAATGCAACAGTTCAAAAGCATCAATTCTTCAGCACTTGGATTTCTTGGTCAATGTCAAATTTTCTTTTGGACAAAGGTCTCATTAGTATCTCATTTACAAAAGAAAACATTTCACTACCTCCTATCTAACCTTTATTCAACCACACTACGCCCTTAATACAATACATAATCTTGGGAAGTTGAGACAGTACGTTCTCTCTGGTGCTTTCTCTGAGACCTGTAGAAATAACTGGCATCCTTAGTTGCAGAGGGTAATAACTGATGCTACTTCCTACCGCCTTGTTTCTAATAAATTGGAAGCAGCTTTCACTCATTTAACCATCACTAGCACCACTCCAGCACTCTTGCCTGGAAAATCCCATGGGCAGAGGATCCTGGTGGGCTGCAGTCCATGCAGTCGCAAAGAGTCGGACACGACTGAACGACTTCATTTTCACTTTTCACTTTCATGAATTGGAGAAGGAAATGGCAACCTACTCCAGTGTTCTTGCCTGGAGAATCCCAGGGACGGGGGAGCCTGGTGGGCTGCCGTCTATGAGGTTGCACAGAGTCGGACACGACTGAAGCGACTTAGCAGTGCTCCAGACATCCTGTCCCATCAATTCACAGGAAATAGATGGGGAAACAGTGGAAACAGTGTCAGACTTTATTTTTTGGGCTCCAAAATCACTGCAGATGGTGACTGCAGCCATGAAATTAAAAGATGCTTACTCCTTGGAAGGAAAGTTATGACCAAACTAGATAGCATATTCAAAAGCAAAGACATTACTTTGCCAACAAGGGTCCTTTTAGTCAAGGCTATGGTTTTTCCAGTGGTCATGCATGGATGTGAGAGTTGGACTGTGAAGAAAGCTGAGCACTGAAGAATTGATGTTTTTGAACTGTGGTGTTGAAGACTCTTGAGAGTCCCTTGGACTGCAAGGAGATGCAACCAGTCCATTCTGAAGGAGATCAGTCCTGGGTGTTGTGATGTTAAGCTGAAACTCCAATACTTTGGCCACCTCATGCAAAGAGTTGACTCATTGGAAAAGACTCTGATGCTGGGAGGGATTGGGGGCAGGAGGAGAAGGGACGGCAAAGGATGAGATGGCTGGATGGCATCACTGACTTGATGGACATGAGTTTGGGTAAATTCCGGGAGTTGGTGATGGACAGGGAGGCCTGGCGTGCTGCAATTCATGGGGTCACAAAGAGTCGAACATGACTGAGCGACTGAACTGAACTGAACTGAAGTGCTCCAGGAGACTTTTAGGGTGCTGCTATCCTGACCTTTCTTTCTCTCTATCAATCTCTGTTTTCATGTCTCTCTCTCACTCTCCTCTTATTCTTTCCTGTTCATAGTTCCTTTAGCTAAACAAGGGAAGCCCAACAATTCTAAAGTGGGTAGTCTATCCCTTCTCCACCAGATCTCCCCAACACAAGTATTGAACCAACCAATCCTGCACTGCAGGCAATTTCTTTACCAACTGAGCTATGAGGGCAGCCCCTTTTGCTAAAAAAAGAGGCAAATTTCAGAAAGCAAGAATACAATTTTTCTCTGAGATGCCATTGTGTGCTTTTGGAAAAGCTTTCTTCTCTGCTATTCATGGAGTGGTTTACTGCCCTATATGCCATTCTCTGCAATTTGGCAAAGTTCTCCATTAAGAGTTTCTACCCCACTACTGTGAACTCTTAATATTTTGTCTGAAAGTTCTCCTGACTTTTGTTCTTCTGGTGTGTAGCAGAGAAATTTCTCTTAATTAAAGGTTCTCAAGTCAAGGATGGTAGTAAAATCCTTTTCTGTAGCAGAGACAATACTATGTGCTCATGAAATCCTCTTTACAAACACCGCCAGCACACAACAGAGCAGGCCTCAGCTGCCTTCATGTGAAATGGTTACGCACTTAGCAGGCCACTGGCGGTTGGCCCAGTCTTCGACACAATATAGTGTTACCTGTTCAGACATTAAGGATGAGTAGAGAAACTTCGGGTATCTGATCAATAAGTGCACAGAGAGGGTCAAGAACTGAATTGATGATAAATCCCTGAATTCTGTCATCAGTCCCTACAGCAAGTTACATAGTGTGCTGTTTTTCTACAAACCGATGTGATTATACATAAAACGAGGCTGAACTAGATGTTACCAAAGGTCCCTTGCTTGAGTTTCTATGAGTTTATCTTTGGTTGTGTTTACTGGGTTTAGATTATCTTTTCCTGATACTACTTACTTTCCTGATACTACTACTCTTTCCCTCCAGTCCCAGTGGTACCCTGTAAATGGCTGCAGCCTATCAACTGGCACACAGTATTGTAACTGTTTGTTTGTGAAATGCCGCTACTAACCTCTGAGTTCACCGAGACCAAGAACTCTGGAGCCTCACCCAGAGAAGACTATTATCATTGAGTAAATAATAAATCTTTTAGTGATCATATATGCCAAAGGGTTGGGCTTCTAAACATAGTTGACAACAAAATGACAGATAATTCTGTTTTGACCAGAATTCTCTCTTGTCTCTGAAATGGCTGCAATGTGCTGCAAGCAACAAGACCTTTACCAAAAGCAGATGTTGTGAAGTTGGATGGAGCCGTCATTCAGACACGTGGAAACTCCAAATCTCTCTGTCACTTTTTGGCAACTGGGACCATATGTCTGCTCTGATATCTTGATTCCGAGACATAGACTATTTTAACTAGGGATGTATTATAAATATTTTATTCAAATCTCAAAATTACAAAGAATTTCTAAACTTATATTTGGGGCCTCACATGGATAACTACCAATTCTATTATTATATGTTTAGCCCTTATCAGATTGGCAAATAGCATGTATTAGATCACATTAAGCTTTATTTAATATTATGAAAACCATTTTATAAATTTCATGTGGATATCATATATTTTTGGATGGTAAAATGTTAAGTTGGGGATATTATTACTAGTGTTTTCAAGTCATATCTGAAGCCATACTTTTAAATTTCAATCACAGCCAATATAGGCTAATTAAAAAGCATAATGTGGTTTTACTAGTCACTGCATTTTTCTTAAAGCATTGTATTCATGAGTAAATAGAGGTTGTGACTAAATAACTACCAAAACACTGTCAAATTAATACTTCATGATTACCCCTAGGAAATACTAGAATTTAGGAAAATGTTCCCAGATTGGCAAATATATACATATGTATCAAAATAAATATTTTATCATATAAATATACTATTACAACAAAATTTCAGACAAGTAATCACTCTAAAGATAAATAAAATCCTTACAAAACAAAATTAAATTTCTAACTATTGATGTTGGAGGTGGAAAATCCATGCAGTGAGAGGCAGCAGGAGTGTCCATCAGTCGACGAGACAGTCAGCAACCAGGAAATAGAATGAGAGAGGAATAAGGTCAGGAAATTTTGTGAGACTGTAGGAAGCCTGTGATGCCTGTTGGACAAAGTGTTAAGGAGTTCAAGGAAGTTATTGAGAAAATGTTGAATTATGACGTTGCTTTAATTTCACCTTTTCTGAAGAGTAGCTTTCTTTTACTTTTCTACCTTTTTGCCCCTAACTTCCTTTTCTACTTCTAATGTGTTCCTGCAAAGCCATTTTAGTTATGTGCAACTCTTTGCGGCCCTATGCCAGGCTCCTCTGTCCATGGCATTCTCCAGGCAAGAATACTGGGGTGGGTCGCCATTTTCTTCTCCCAGGGATCTTCCTGCCCCAAGGAGTGAGTCCACCTCTCTTAAGTCTCCTGCACTGACAGGCAGTTCTTTACCAGTAGCGCCACCTGGAAATTCTAAATACCATGAACACTTTCATCAGAAACATTATTGAATTCAGCATAGTGATGTTATCTTCTCAATTCTATAATTCCAAATTCTTCAAAATTGATATTCTCTCTTTTTTTTGATATTCTTTTTTTTTATAAAATAATAAATGATATCTATGGTGAGCATTTGAACAAAGCACTAGATATGACTGATTTTTCATTCATTTAAAGTTCATCTTACATCTTAAGATGGAAATCTTGTAAGAGAAATAATTTCCTGAATCCATTTCTGCCTTCTAGTTTCTAGTCCAATGTAGAAGTGCCATGGCATTGATTGAAAACATACAGAAGGATCTAGAAAAAATTCATAAATCTAGACTCAAAAGCACAAAGTGTTTTGGACCCCTAACATTAAATGCTTTTATTTATTGTATTCCATCATAGATTTTTGACAAAACCCTAGAACCAGAGAGGTCTTTGAAAAAGTTTTTGAATTATGAGCAACAACACCTGATGCTTCTTACCATCAGAAGAATGTACTAGAATAGAACAAGCATCATCTAATCTGTCCTGTGTGTTATGTAATTCTTTGACTATAGAAAAAAACATGTTGAAAGTGATCACCCGTATATCTAACCGTGGTGATTAATTTCCTTGCATTTAAGCTGTCTTATGATTAGTTTCTGAAAATTCGACTGAAATATATGCATAAAACGTTGTATGGTTCAGTTCAGTTCAGTCGCTCAGTCGTGTCTGACTCTTTGCAACCCCATGAATTGCATGCAGCACGCCAGGCCTCCCTGTCCATCACCAACTCCTGGACTTCACGCAAACTCACGTCCACAGAGTCGGTGATGCCATCCAGCCATCTCATCCTCTGTCGTCCCCTTCTCCTCCTACCTCCAATCCCTCTCAGCATCAGAATCTTTTCCAATGAGTCAACTCTTCACATGAGGTGGCCAAAGTATTGGAGTTTCAGCTTTAGCATCATTCCTTCCAAAGAAATCCCAGGGCTGAGCTCCTTCAGAATGGACTGGTTGGATCTGCCTGCAGTCCAAGGGACTCTCAAGAGTCTTCTCCAACACCACAGTTCAAAAGCATCAATTCTTCTGTGCTCAGCTTTCTTCACAGTCCAATCCATAAAAACCACTGGAAAAAGCATAGCTTTGACTAGACGGACCTTTGCTGGCAAAGTAATGTCTCTGCTTTTGAACATGCTATCTAGTTTGGTCATAGCTTTCCTTCCAAGGAATAAGCATCTTTTAATTTCATGGCTGCAATCACCATCTGCAGTGATTTGGGAGCCCAAAAACATAAAGTCTGACACAGTTTCCACTTTTTACCCATCTGTGTCCCATGAAGTGATGGGACCAGATGCCATGATCTTCGTTTTCTGAATGTTGAGCCTTAAGCCAACTTTTTCACTCTCCACTTTCACTTTCATCAAGAGGCTTTTTAGTTCCTCTTTACTTTCTGCCATAAGGGTGGTGTCATCTGCATATCTGAGGTTATTGATATTTCTCCTGGCAATCTTGATTCCAGCTTGTGCTTCCTCCAGCCCAGCGTTTCTCATGATGTACTCTGCATAGAAGTTAAATAAGCAGGGTGACAATATACAGCCTTGACGTACTCCTTTTCTTACTTGGAACCAGTCTGTTGTTCCAAGTCCAGTTCTAACTATTGCTTCCTGACCTGCATACAGGTTTCTCAAGAGGCAGGTCAGGTGGTCTGGCATTCCTATATCTTTCAGAATTTTCCACAGTTTATTGTGATCCACACAGTCAAAGGCTTTGGCATAGTCAGTCAAGCAGATATAGATGTTTTTCTGGAACTCTCTTGGTTTTTCGATGATCCAGCGGATGTTGGATTTAATCTCTGGTTGTTCTGCCTTTTCTAAAACCAGCTTGAAGATCTGGAAGTTCACGGTTCAAGTATTGCTGAAGCCTGGCTTGGAGAATTTTGAGCATTACTTTACTAGCGTGTGAGATGAGTGCAATTGTGCAGTAGTTTGAGCACTCTTTGGCATTGCCTTTTTTTGGGATTGGAATGAAAACTGACCTTTTCCAGTCCTGTGGCTACTGCTGAGTTTTCCAAATTTGCTGTCATATTGAGTGCAGCACTTTCACAGCATCATCTTTCAGGCTTTGAAATAGCTCAACTGGAATTTCATCACCTCCACTAGCTTTGTTCATAATGATGCTTTCTAAGGCCTACTTGACTTCACATTCCAAGATGTCTGGCTCTAGGTAAGTAATCACACCATCGTGATTATCTTGGTTGTGAAGATATTTTTTGTATTGTTCTTCTGTATATTCTCGCCACCTCTTCTTTATATCTTCTGCTTCTGTTAGGTCCATACCATTTCTGTCCTTTATCGAGCCCATCTTTGCATGAAATGTTCCCTTTGTATCTTTAATTTTCTTGAAGAGATCTCTGCTGCTAAGTCACTTCAGTCGTGTCCAACCCTGTGTGACCCCAGAGATGGCAGCCCACCAGGCTCCCCCATCCCTGGGATTCTCCGGGCAAGAACACTGGAGTGGGTTGCCATTTCCTTCTCCAATGCATGAAAGTGAAAAGGGAAAGTGAAGTCGCTCAGTCGTGTCCGGCTCTTAGTGACCCCATGGACTGCAGCCTACCAGGCTCCTCTGCCCATGGGATTCTCCAGGCAAGAGTACTGGAGTGGGGTGCCATTGCCTTCTTCTGAAGAGATCTCTAGTCTTTCCCATTCTGTTGTTTTCCTCTATTTCTTTGCATTGATCACTGAGGAAGGCTTTCTTATCTCTTGTTGCTATTCTTTGGAACTCTGCATTCAGATGCTTATATCTTTCCTTTTCTCCTTTATTTTTCCCTTCTCTTCTTTTCACAGCTATTTTTAAGGCCCTCCCAGAGTATGGTAGTGATCACTAAATCATTCCTAATCAATAACAATTACTTGACACTGTTTATATCAATTTTCTTGTACATAAATACTCCTCTGTGTTTCACAGGCTTTCTTGGCTCAGATGGTAAAGAATCTGCCTGCAATGCAAGAGACCCAGGTTCGATCCCTGGGTCAGGGAGAACCCGTGGAGAAGGAAATGGCAACCCACTCCATTATTCTTGCCTGGAGAATTCTATGGACAGAGAAGCCTGGCAGGCTACAGTCTGTGGTGTTGAAAAGAGTAGGATAGGACTGAGTGACTACACTTTCACTTTCACTTTTGCCTATTCACACTCAGATTGCATATGGAAAATCTTATAGGCAGCTATCTTTCAGAAATTAAGTAAAGCAGTAGGAACGATGAATTCATTTGTTTTAGTCAGTTTGGATTACTATGATAAAGTCCATAGATTTGATGTCTCAAACAACAGAAATGAGTCTCTTACAGTTTTGGAGACTGAGAACCAAGATCAAGGTTGCTACTGGCTCAATTCAGATTTGCAGGTACCTATCCTTTCATTTTGTCCTCATATGGCGGAGACTGTGAACAGTCTTTCTCTTCTTATAAAGATATTATTTTCTTCAAGAGGGTTCCATCCTCTTGATTTTATCTTAAAGTACCTCCAAAGTCCCCACCTCTTAATACCATCCCTTTGGATGTTAAGGTTCCAATTTATAGATATGAAGAGGAAAGAGGACATGAATATGTAGGCTGTAACATCTTTATATTACAAACTAAAAATGCTGTCTGTCAAACTAAAAAAAAAAAAGAAAAAATCTTCTTTTTGTATTTGATATATATGATAAAGAAGTGGCATATTTTAAATATCAGTATTTTTATGCAGAAAAGGAAAACATATCAGAAGTGATGTATATCGTTTCCAGATCAAGAATTTAAGAGATAAGTGTATCTCTTCACCCTCAACCATTCTCACTTTCCTTTTTTCCTGCCTGGAGGCAGATAATGACATGTCTCTAGGGGAACAGGGAAGTCGAAATCTGGAAAGACTAGGCAGCTGAGCCACCATATGGAGATGAGGCATCTGCTGAGAACACCCTCTGTGAATCAGTATATAAGAAATGAGCTTTAATTGCAATTGGACTGTTACCACCCATGTTGGATTATTTTGTAATACAGCCTTATGCTAATCACTCTTTTCTCTTTCTTCCTTATCTAACACTTCTTTTGTTTTTATGCTTTGACTGGATAAAATATTTCTCATGAATATTGTGCTTGAAATTGGAATTTCACTTGTGAAAATTTTGGGTGACAATGTTGATATCATGTTGACTCATCCTCTAAAGATGGAAAGAATTCTCAATTAAAAATTTTTTTTTCCTTGAAAATTGTTGGAGTCAATGATTAAATGACTAAATATTTAAAGGTTATGTTTAATATAACAAATGCTAAAACAATAAACACTTGTATGTAATCTAGAATTGTGTTATGTCAATCTTTGCTCCAATTTAAAATTGTTTAAATATAGTGAACTCCAAAAGAGTATGTTTTTGTTCCCAAGATTATTCTGCCAAGGGTAACTTATTGGTATTTGTATTATTTGCCAGATTATGTATCTCTTTAACTACTCTTCTAGTTAATCAACAGCTTTCAATTGTTGGAGCACTTAATTTTTGCAAAGAAAAACACATATTTGTAATTCTAATGGTATCATTTTGGCAAAGATATTCCAAAATAGATTTTACTCTAGTTGTGTCTGGAATGCTTAAACCTGACTCCTCACATATTAACCCTAAAGCTAAATGGGTTGCTTGGATTGTATCTGATGTTTGGGGACTGAAAATTATGAGCTTAAAAGTGCAATCACCACAGTATTGATCGTGTACAAGATCACAAATGACAGAAATGACATGATGTGGGTATTTGACAGTTTCTTGATCCAAAGCCTGAAGCCAACACTGAGCAGCAGATTTTTCCCAAATACTAAAGATGAAACTTAACATGTTAGTGTATGATTACTACTTCCACAGTAAATGAGTTCACACCTCAGTATTTTCACACACATCACTCCCTTTCTTTCCATTTACCCATCATTACCTTATCTGTCCGATAAATCTATCTTTGCAGATCCACATAGAGCAGCTCTGCTTTTCAAGAAATCCATCTTGAACATTATTTTGTCAACATCTCAACCTCTAAAATCTTATGTATCCCACTTAAAATTTAATTATTTGGTTGTATGTCTGTGTGTGTTGTGTATCCTATAAGAAGTGAAAGTGAAAGTCGCTCCATTGTGTCCGACTCTTTGTGACCCCATGGACTATACAGTCCATGAAATTCTCCAGGCCTGAATACTGGAGTGGGTAGCCTTTCCATTCTCCAGCTGATCGTTCCAACCCAGGAATAGAATCAGATCTCCTGCATTGCAGGGGGATTCTTTACCAACTGAGCTATCAGGGAAGCCTGTGTATCTTATAGTAGGTCAATAAATGTTTATTGAATATCAAAATAGTATCTCTTCACAGAGTTTGATTATAAAGAATTTCAGATTATTTTTTTGGCCAGTTTCTTGTTAAAAAGGAAAACATGAGCCCACATATTAATGCCTGACTATGTGCCAGCTTATGATAGTGAGGACAACTGATTGCTTTGCGCATGTGTGGGGATGATGGACTTACTGAGGTCAGAGTCATTTACTTGATTTCTGGAAAACAGGAAGTGTGAGGGAAAACACTCATGGATAAAAGAAAGCTGAGGAAGCCCTGTAGCATGGGGAGGATCCCTGTGGCAGAGTTGGGAGTGTTTACTTAGCACCAATTTAGAAAGTATCCAGCAGTAGATGTGGCTCATCTGCAGAATTAGAGTAGACAAAGCAGGAACATTCCTTGAGGAGCTGATGATTGGCTCAGGTGTGAGCACAGTTCTCCATGTTGAGTACCCTTTTATTCCACAACTGAGAGTCTCCATCCCTTGTTCTTTAACCCCTGGGGCCTGGGATAGGAATGATGACAATAAAAATAGCACAGTGTTTGATCTCTCTAGCAATAACTGGGGCTTCTCCAGTTGCTATGTTTCATTCTCACATTTGGAAAAGGTCCTCAGTGTGTCAGCCCCCACCATCCACAGTGATACTTGACAGCCTCCACCTTCTGTCCAGAAACAGCTTTGCTTACAGAAAGCTCTCCATTAAAGAAAGGCCAGCTGGGGAAATGGCCCTGACTGCATAATACCAGGGGTCTTCCCAAGTGGCACTCATGGTAAAGAACCTGCCTTCCAATGCAGGAAACATGAGACATGCTAGTTGGATCCCTAAGTTGTGAAAATCATCTGGAGTAGGAAATGGCAGCCCACTCAAGTATTCTTACCTGGAGAATCCCATGGACAGAGGAGCCTGGTAGGGTACAGTCCAT
Organism: Bos javanicus; assembly: GCF_032452875.1. Taxonomy (NCBI): domain Eukaryota; kingdom Metazoa; phylum Chordata; class Mammalia; order Artiodactyla; family Bovidae; genus Bos; species Bos javanicus. Next base: position 97,511,081 of record NC_083877.1, read on the forward strand.
AGGATCACAAAGCATCAGAAATAACTGACGTGACTTAGCACACATGCATGCATATAGCACCAAAGGATATAAAACACTAGATTAATTGGGCAGGGCTGTCATCAGTTCAGTTCAGTCTTTCAGTCATGTCCGACTCTTTGCTAACTCATCAATTGCAGTACGCCAGGCCTCCCTGTCAATCACCAACTCCCAGTTCACTAAAACTCACGTCTAGAGTCAGTGATGCCATCCAGCCATCTCAACCTCTGACGTCCCCTTCTCCTCCTGCTCACAATCCCTCCAAGCATCAGAATCTTTTCCAATGAGTCAACCCTTCACATGAGGTGGCCAAAGTACTGGAGTTTCAGCTTCAGCATCAGTCCTTCCAATGAACACCCAGGACTGATCTCCTTTAGGATGGACTGGTTGGATCTCCTTGCAGTCCAAGGGACTCTCAAGAGTCTTCTCCAACACCACAGTTCAAAAGCATCAATTCTTTGGCGCTCAGCTTTCTTCACAGTCCAACTCTCACATCCATACATGACCACAGGAAAAACAATAGCCTTGACTAGATGAACCTTTGTTGGCAAAGTAATGTCTCTGCTTTTCAATATGCTATCTAGGTTGGTCATAACATTCCTTCCAAGGAGTAAGCGTCTTTTAATTTCATTGCTGCAATCACCATCTGCAGTGATTTGGGAGCCTGAAAACATGAAGTCTGACACAGTTTCCACTGTTTCCCCATCTATTTGCCATGAAGTGATGGGATCAGATGCCATGAGCTTCGTTTTCTGAATGCTGAGATTTAAGGCAACTTTTTCACTCTCCTCTTTCACTTTCATCAAGAGGCTTTTTAGTTTCTCTTCACTTTCTGCCATAAGGGTGGGGTCATCTGCATATCTGAGGTTATTGATATTTCTCCCAGCAATCTTGATTCCAGCTTGTGCTTCTTCCAGCCCAATGTTTCTCATGATGTACTCTTCATATAAGTTAAATAAACAGGGTGACAATATACAGCCTTGACGTACTCCTTTTCCTATTTGGAACCAGTCTGTTGTTCTATGTCCAGTTCTGTTGCTTCCTGACCTGCATACAGGTTTCTCAAGAGGCAGGTCAGGTGGTCTGGTATTCCCATCTCTCAGAATTTTCCACAGTTTATTGTGATTCACAAAGCAAAAGGCTTTGGCATAGTCAATAAAGCAGAAATAGATGTTTTTCTGGAACTCTTTTGCTTTTTCCATGATCCAGCAGATGTTGGCAATTTGATCTCTGATTCCTCCACCTTTTCCAAAATGAGCTTGAACAACTGAAGTTCAGGGTTCACGTACTGTTGAGGCCTGGCTTGGAGAATTTTGAGCATTACTTTAATAGCGTGTGAGATGAGTGCAATTGTGCAGTAGTTTGAGCATTCTTTGGCATTGCCTTTCTTAGGGATTAGAATGAAACTGAAATTTTCCAGTCCTGTGGCCACTGCTGTTTTCCAAATTTGCTGGCATGATGAGTGGTGCACTTTCACAGTATCATCTTTCAGGATTTGAAATAGCTCAACTGGAATTCCATCCCCTCCACTAGCTTTGTTTGTAGTGATACTTTCTAAGGCCCACCTGACTTCACATTCCAGGATGTCTGGCTCTAGGTCAGTGATCATACCATCATGATTATCTTCATCATGAAGATCTTTTTTTGTACAGTTCTTCTGTGTATTCTTGCCGGCTCTTCTTAATATCTTCTGCTTCTGTTAGGTCCATACCATTTCTATGTTTTATTGAGCCCAATCTTTGCATGAAATATTCCCTTGGTATCTCTAATTTTCTTGAAAAGATCTCTAGTCTTTCCCATCTGTTGTTTTCCTCTATTTCTTTGCATTGACCACTGAGGAAGGTTTTCTTATCTCTTGTTGCTATTCTTTGGAACTCTGCATTCTGATGCTTATACCTTTCCTTTTCTCCCCTGTTTTTCACTTCTCTTCTTTTCACAGCTATTTGCAAGGCCTCCCCAGACAGCCATTTTGCTTTTTTACATTTCTTTTCCATGGGGATGGTCTTGATCCCCGTGTCCTGTACAATGTCATGAACCTCTGTCCATAGTTCATCAGGCACTCTATCAGATCTAGCCCCTTAAATCTATTTCTCACTTCCACTATATAAGCATAAGGGATCTGATTTAGGTCATACCTGAATGGTCTAGTGGTTTTCCCTACTTTCTTCAATTTCAGTCTGAATTTGGCAATAAGGAACTCATGATCTGAGCCACGGTCATCTCCAGGTCTTATTTTTGCTGACTGTATAGAGCTTCTTCATATTTGGCTGCAAAGAATATAATCAATCTGATTTTGGTGTTGACCATCTGGTTATGTCCACATGTAGAGTCTTCTCTTGTGTTGTTGGAAGAGGATGTTTGCTATGACCAGTGTGTTTTCCTGGCAAACTATATTAGCCTTTGCCCTTCTTCATTCTGTGCTCCAAGGCCAAATATGCCTGTTACTCCAGGTGTTTATTGACTTCCTACTTTTGCATTCCAGTCCCCTATAATGAAAAGGACATCTTTTGGGGGTGTTAGTTATAAAAGGTCTTGTAGGTCTTCATAGAACCATTCAACTTCAGCTTCTTCAGCATTACTGGTTGGGGTGTAGACTTGGATTACTGTGATATTGATTGGTTTGCCTTGGAAACAAACAGAGATCATTCTGTCATTTTGAGATTACATCCAAGTACTGCATTTCGAACTCTTTTGTTGACCATGATGGCTACTCCATTTCTTCTGAGGGATTCCTGCCCACAGTAGCAGATATAATGGTCACCTAAGTTAAATTCACCCATTCCAGTCCATTTTAGTTCGCTGATTCCTAGAATCTTGACATTCACTCTTGCCATCTCCTGTTTGATCACTTCCAATTTGCCTTGATTCATGGACCTAACTTTCCAGCTTCCTATGCAATATTGCTCTTTACAACATTAGACTTTGCTTGTATCACCAGTCACATCCACAACTGGGTATTTTTTTGCTTTGGCTCCATCCCTTCATTCTTTCTGGAATTATTTCTCCACTGATCTCCAGTAGCATATTGGGCACCTACTGACCTGGGGAGTTCCTCTTTCAGTATCTTATCATTTTGCCTTTTTATACTGTTCATGGGGTTCTCAAGGCAAGAATACTGAAGTGGTTTGCCATTCCCTTCTCCAGTGGTCCACATTCTGTCAGATCTCTCCACCATGACCCGCCTGTCTTGGGTGGCCCCACAGGCATGGCTTATTTTCATTGAGTTAGACAAGGCTGTGGTCCATGTGATTAGATTGACTAGTTTTCTGTGATTATGGTTTCAGTGTGTCTGCCCTCTGATGCCCTCTCGCAACATCTACCATGTTACATGGGTTTCTCTTACCTTGGACGTGGGGTATGTCTTCACGGCTGCCCCAGCAAAGTTCAGTCGCTTCTTCTTACCTTGGACGAAGGGTATCTCCTCACTGCCACCCCTCCTGACCTTGAACATGGAGTAGCTCCCCTCAGCCCTCCTGCTGTCATAAGTAAATACGAAAGGACATCCAAGGAGTGACACTCATTTGTAGAAACTCCAGAGCACAGAAGAGAAAGGCCAGGATCAGAAGAAAGGGCAACAGAACAGAGAGAAAAACAGGATAAAAAATAAGTCAAACATTTAAATATGTTCTGATCAATATCTTCAGAGGAATATATTGGATCATAGAACAAGAATTAACAAACCAGGAAGATAAGCAATTAGAGATTAAGCAGTACTCTTATTGGCAAAATTACAGGAAAAATAGATGTGTTGAAAAAGAGTTGAGAAACTCTCTGGATAGTTGAAAGAGACAGTAGCATAGTTCAGCTCTTAGTCATAGGAGTTCCAAAAGAAAGAGGAAGAAGGGAATCCTCAGCTAGGAATTTCAGTGGTTGAGACTCTGCTTCGAGGCAGGGGACAGGATCTGGAACTCTGGTCAGGGAACTAAGATCCCACATGCAGCGAAGAATTTAAAAATGAAATTAACAAAAAAAGAAAGAGGGAGAGACAATAAAAGGAAGACAACAATGAAAGCAATAATAAGAGAAAGTGTTACAGAGCTGAAGTAAGGCAAACATCTTCTGACTTCTTAGACCCATTGAACAGCAGAGGACAGAAGCAGACAGACCTATACACAGAGTTCTGAAAGCTGGCGCCATGTGGAGTGAACTCTTGAAGGGAACTATTAAAACCGCTTACCTACAAAAGAAATAAAATGATGATAAAGTCATATGCTTCTGTTATTAAAGAAGATTCTAGAAAAAGCTGGAAATTACTTTGAAACGAAATAATCTTGAACCAAGGGTAATAATATATGTTGAAGATTAAATAAATGCTGTAGTTAGGGATACACCAAAAAATTAAATAAAATAAAGAATATCTTTATCTTATATGTCACACTTTTAGCTTTACAAGCACATCTGTCTTTTAACACATATAATGTATATGTGCTTTCCTTTTGGTACTTAAAACAGTGTCATTCCTGTGAAAATTCCTACATTTATTTGTAGCAACTATTTTCTCAGTACATTTTCTATCCCTTCTAGTAGGTATTTGAGGCATAGAATTATATTGAGTTCACTCAATAAATTGTAGGGGTAAGCAAACCCCTGATTCATTTCCATATGATTTCTAGCTGATTTCTATATGAGAGTAAAAATTAAAACAAACTTAAAAAAAAAAAAGAGAGAGAGAGAGAGCAACGGTTTGATTGAGATTCCATCAAGGATCAAGCATTTTGTTTATATTTTCCTTAATTTTCATGACAATCCTGTCCAAGGTTTCAGTCATTTTTCATTTACAGATGACAAAACCAAGGCTCAGGGACTCTCAGTGGATTCGCCAGGACACAGGCTCCGTCTGCCACGTGTCATTCTCCTCCACTGCCTGTGATGTCGGTTTTCACGTTAAGGTTCCTAACTGGGATTTGAAATTTGAAGGATTGATTGGTGAAAAACTCAGTCTTATTGAGGAAACTTTTTTTTAAACAATCTGGGCTGAATTAAACTCAGGGGAACACAGATTGCAATATGTGTTTCCTTCAGATCTTGTGAAAGACCTGGGGGAGAAATGCCAGCAGTGCCACATGCACTGGAAAAGTAAGCGGGAATGCCACCAGCCCCACTCTGCATGCATCGCAATAAAGTATTAACAGATGCAGCATCTTGAGAGATTTCAAATGAGGTTGCTGATAGAGAATTTGCACAGATTAGATGTCAGTAAATGCCATTTTGCTGTCATACTTCGCATTTTGCATTGGCGGTATCTAAAATGTGAAAACAAAGCTACTATGCTGATTAGAGTATACTCAAGAAACCTACTCAGAGATTATCCAGATTAAAAACCATAGGCCACTTCAAAAAATAAGATGACTTTTCATTGTTACATTCGGATCAGTTGGTGCAGCGGATCTCCATCAGAATCCCTGAAAAATGCTAATCCCACCTAGCATTCAGACTCTTAGACAGAATGACCTACAAACTGTGTAGAGCCCAGTGAAAAATGAAAATGTAGAGTCCCTTTTTAAAAACTATTAAGCATTTTAAGGCAGAGATGTCAGACCATTAAACCAAAAGTGGAAGATCTCCAAACAGGGGGCTCCCTATGGCTCTTATGTGCATGAGGCCAAACTACTAGGTAGGTAGTCCAGGTGACTCAATAAGATAAAAAGGATCGGCAAAACAGGGCAGACAGCCTGCAAGGAGCTGTATTCCTGCGCTGAACACCAAGCATCTTTTTCCTACCGCCCTGAGCTTGTTCTGCTTTACCAAATCTTTCAACGCTAAAATTTATGAGTGATCTGTGACTCAAACTACTTTAAACAAACCATTCTGCATACTAGTTAGCTTCCTTCCTGGATTAGGGCTGTCAATAATATTTGTGCAAGGCTCTCACTTGGGATACCTAGTCCTGTTTCATTCTCCTTGTGCCATTCCCCGCTTCTTGCTTTGTGTGTCCTGGAAGTCAGCCTTTCCTTTTGTAATCAGTGACTCCGTGCATTGATTGGGCTTCCTGATGCATTTCTTTAAGGGAGCTTCAAGTCGTATGAACTCATTGCTCCACAAACTTGAATCCACTTATTACTATTAGTTATTACAGAGATAGAGAAACTGCTCATTTATCTACATCCTCCCGATGATAGAGCTGGATCTCGATTTTTTCCTCCAATATTCTTTGCTGCGTTATTCCATTATTGTTTCAAGCGCACAGACATTGGCACAGAGGCACAATCAGGATGATTCCTTTAGCAAAAAGCACACAGTCCCTTTATGCAAGTGTCAGCTATGAGATCTCAGTCTCTGACCATTTTTGCTGTGGCCCTTCTCCCCAAATTTTGCCTATTTTAATTCCTATTTCTGTAGTGCATAAATACTGGCCTAAGATTTATATGGAGGATTATACATAAAGGGTTGCTCCTAAAGTTCTTCCTTTTTCTGCAACCCTAGTAAAATGGCTCTTCTCTTCTCAAGACATTTTTCTGTGAAAGCACTTTAATGCAATATATTTCAACAATGCTGTGATCCTTTTGATAGAAATGACATGGAAGATGGGCTAGGTCCATGACATGCTGTGGTGAATAAATCTGCTGCATTAATGCAATGATCTCAAATAATTATAGCCATTAATTCTTATAAACTATTTCTAATTGCCAGGCACTTTTCTAAATGTGTGACATAAGCTAACACATGTAATTTTTACAGCAAACCTAAGATAATAGATATACAATTCCCCTCTTTTTACAGATGAATCAACTGAGGCACAGGAAAACTAACCAATTTGCCCAGATGATGTGATGATAATCTCAATGTTATACCATTTCTTGTGGATTCCTTAATCATTCAGACATGACCTAAGTCTTCAATATAAACATAAATGCACTGTTTCTGCTCCTGGTTTGATATATAGATCTCTTGAGATCCTTTCTATGTCTAAAATTATATGACGTTGCAGAAGAAAACATCAGTTCAAAAAGACATTCAAATAATTCCCATTAGCCATCAACAATGTCTTCATAGAACCATTCAACTTCAGCTTTTTTAGTGTTACTGGTTGGGGCATAGGCTTGGATTACCATGATATTGAATGGTTTGCCAGGCAAACAAACAGAGATCATTCTGTCGTTTCTGAGATTGCATCCAAGTACTGCATTTCGGACTCTTTTGTTGACCATGATGGCTACTCTATTTCTTCTAAGGCATTCCTGCCCACAGTACTAGATATAATGGTCATCTGAGTTACATTCACCCATTCCAGTCCATTTTAGTTTGCTGATTCCCAGAATGTCGACGTTTACTCTTGCCATTTCCTGTTTGACCACTTCCAATTTGCCTTGATTCGTGGACTGAACACTCCAGGTTCCTATGCAATATTGCTCTTTACAGCATCGGACCTTGCTTCTATCACCAGTCACATACACATGTGCATTGTTTTATAACTAACACTCAAAAAAGATGTCCTTTTCATTATAGGGGACTGGAATGCAAAAGTAGGAAGTCAAGAAACACCTGGAGTAACAGGCAGATTTGGCCTTGAAGTATGGAATGAAGCAGGGCAAAGGCTAATAGAATTTTGCCAAGAGAATGCAATGGTCATAGCAAACACCCTCTTCCAACAACACAAGAGAAGACTCTACAAATAGATATCACTAAATTGTTAATACTGAAATCAGATTGATTCTATTCTTTGCGGCCAAAGATGGAGAAGCTCTATACAGTCAGCAAAAACAAGACCGGGAGCTGACTGTGGCTCAGATCATGAGATCCTTATTGCCAAATTCAGACTTAAATTGAAGAAAGTAAGGAAAACCACTACACCATTCAAGTGTGACTGAAATCAAACCCCTTATGATTATACAGTGGAAGTGAAATAGATTTAAGGGACTAGTTCTGATAGACAGAGTGCCTGATGAACTATGGACGAAAGTTTGTGACATTGTACAGGAGACAGATATCAAGATCATCCCCATGGAAAAGAAATGCCAAAAAGAAAAATGGCTGTCTGAGGAGACCTCACAAATAGCTGTGAAAAGAAGAGAAGCGAAAAGCAAAGGAGAAAAGGAGAAAAGGAAAGATACAAGCATCGGAATGCAGAGTTCCAAAGAATAGCAAGGAGAGATAAGAAAACCTTCCTCAGTGGTCAATGCAAAGAAATAGAGGAAAACAACAGAATGGGAAAGACTAGAGATCTCTTCAAGAAAATTTGAGATACCAAGGGAACATTTCATGCAAAGATGGGCTTGATAAAGGACAGAAATGGTATGGACCTAACAGAAGCAGAAGATATTAAGAAAAGGTGGCAAGAATACACAGAAGAACTGTACAGAAAAGATCTTCATGACCAAGATAACCACGATGGTGTGATCATTTACCTGGAGCCAGACATCCTGGAATGTGAAGTCAAGTGGGCCTTAGAAAGCATCACTATGAACAAAGCTAGTGGATGTGATGGAATTCCAGTTAAGCTATTTCAAATCCTGAAAGATGATGCTGTGAAAGTGCTGCACTCAATATGCCAGCAAATTTGGAAAACTCAGCAGTGGCCACAGGACTGGAAAAGGTCATTTTTCATTCCAATCCCAAAGAAAGACAATGCCAAAGAATGCTCAAACTACCGCACAATTGCACTCATCTCATATGCTAGTAAAGTAATGCTCAAAATTCTCCAAGCCAGGCTTCAGCAATACGTGAATCATGAACTTCCAGATCTTCAAGCTGGTTTTAGAAAAGGCAGAAGAACCAGAGATCAAATTGCCAACATCTACTGGATCATGGAAAAAGCAAGAGAGTTCCAGAAAAACATCTATTTCTGCTTTATTGACTATGCCAAAGCCTTTGACTGTGTGGATCACAATAAACTGTGGAAAATTCTGAAAGAAATGGGAATACCAGACCACCTAACCTGCCTCTTGAGAAACCTGTATGCAGGTCAGGAAGCAATAGTTAGAACTGAACATAGAACAACAGACTGCTTCCAAATAGGAAAAGGAGTATGTCAAGGCTGGATATTGTCACCCTGCTTATTTAACTTCTATGCAGAGTACATCATGAGAAACGCTGGGCTGGAGGAAGTACAAGCTGGAATCAAGATTGCCGGGAGAAATATCAATAACCCAATATGCAGATAATACCACCGTTATGGCAGAAAGTGAAGAGGAACTAAAAAGCCTCGTGATGAAAGTGAAAGAAGAGAGTGAAAAAGTTGGCTTAAAGCTAAACATTTGAAAACGGAGATCACGGCATCTGGTCCCATCACTTCATGGGAAACAGAGGTGGAAACAGTGGAAACTATGTCAGACTTCATTTTTTGGGCTCCTAAATCACTCCAGATGGTGATTGCAGCCATGAAATTAAAAGACGCTTACTCCTTGGAAGGAAAGTTATGACCAATCTAGATAGCATATTCAAAAGCAGACATTACTTTGCCAGCCAAGGGCCATCTAGTAAGGCTATAGTTTTTCCCGTTGTCATGTATGGATGTGAGAGTTGGACTCTGAAGAAAGCTGAGTGCTGAAGTATTGATGCTTTTGAACTGTGGTGTTGGAGAAGACTCTTGAGAGTCCTTTGGACTGCAAGGAGGTCCAATCAGTCCATCTTAAATGACATCAGGTTGGGTGTTTATTGGAAGGACTGATGCTGAGGCTGAAACTCCAACACTTTGGCCACCTCATGCGAAGAGTTGACTCATTGGAAAAACTCTGATGCTGGGAGAGATTGGGGGCAGGAGGAGAAGCGGATGACAGATGATGAGATGGCTGGATGGCATCACTGACTCGATGGACATGAATTTGAGTGAAGTCCGGGAGTTGGTGATGGACAGGGTGGCCTAGCAGGCTGCGATTCATGGGGTCACAAAGAGTCGGACACGAATGAGCGACTGAACTGAACTAATCAACAATGTAATTACATTTTTTTTTTCCTCTCGCTGTTACAGGTTTTTACTTTAAGAAATTAAATTGTTGCATATAAAATGAGGAAATTTTGTCCTCATTTAATCCTTACTGTGAATATAGGCACAATGCTTTCATTATTCTGAATCTATTGATTGCTCTTGAAATGTCCTGCTTCTATAATAAAGACATGCTGTAATCAACTACGTTCTAAATCTTTCCTCAGTAAATTTTTTGGCTTTATTTTTAAGTTGTCCTGCTTTAAATATAATAGTGCCTCACACAATTTGAGGTTTTCAGGTAAAGCATAGTTTATTTGGGTGTTCTTGTTAAACAAGCCTGATTCAAAGTGAAATGTGTCTGATAATGTTCCCCTTCAGGATAGCTTTTTATATTGCTTATTCATCCCTCAAAAACATTTCTCTGCTGGGTGACACTGCATAAATTAAACTGTTGATTTATGTTATAATTAGTTGTATGATGCAGTATCTTAAAATCATTTCTCAAAGGAAAATTGCCTTTTCTTTTAGAGAAAAATTGGTTTAAATGTTTTAAAGACTTAAAACCATTTGACTGAAAAAGTCTGTAATTAAAGGGCAAAATGCCACATGCATATGTCAAAGATACTGCTACAAGGTGTTAGCCAGTATTGTTAAATTATTTTGAAAACAGTCTGCATTTTAAAAAAATTTATACACTTTCAAAATATTTTTAAGATCCTAAGACTATGCTTTAGTCTTTTCAAGTTATCTGTGTTTCTATACTATGTTTCAAAAAGTTATATACACATAAATACAAACACACACAGTTTAAATAATTAAATCATTGCATCTGTTCTAAGTCAAGTATCTGCTTTAGACTTCCATGTATTGCAGAAATAAACTGAGAAATAATAACATTTTGCCCAGCAAACAATTGTTTAAGGGAAGTAAAATGCAAGCTACAATCGTGGAGGAAATATTTGCAAACATATATTGGCAAAGAATTTCAATCCAGAGTATATAAAGAAAACTCTCTAAATTAAACAGTAATGTATGGGCAAAAAAATTGAAAAGATACTTTACTATAGAAGATATATGATGACAAATAAATACTTGAAAACATGTTCATCACTGACCATTCTATAAATACAAAACAAAAACCTAGTGAGATACCACTACATACATGCAAGATAGCTGAAAAATACAGACGATATCAACTGCTGATGAGAATGTGTGAAATGAGAATGTGTGACTCTCATGCAATGCTAATGGGAATTAAAATGGGACAGTTATTTAGTAGTCTCTTAAACAGCTAAACATGCAATTTAATAGGAAAAATACTAGACATTTTCTTATAAAATTAACATACTACCTAGCAATGACAATTCAGGGTATTTACTTTAGACAAGTAAAAATTTATGTCCAAACAAAACATTAATGTTGTTTGCGTATTTTTTTAAAGTAATAGCTCCAAACTAGAAATAATTCAAACAAATGTCTTTCAGTGGGTAAATGGTGATATAAACTGTGGTATACCCATACAGTGAAATATAACTCATCCATAAAATAAACAAATTATTGATATAGATAATATTTTTTTTTGGATTTAAATAATGTTTCACTGTGGAAAACAAGCCAGGCTCAAAAAGTTATGTACTATATGATTCCATTTATATAACAACCTTGGAATCAAGTGTTAGTGATGGAGAATAAATCAATAGTCAATAGGGTTAGAGGAGGGGGAGGCATTTTAATGGATAAATGTTATAAATGAGTTTCTTTATGGTGATGGAACAAGTCCATATCTTGATTGAATAGTGGCTTTACAGATCTACACATATAATAAAATGTCACATATTTACACATGAAAAAATGAGTTTCATTTAAAAGCTGGTAAAATCAAAATAAAGTCTGTATGTCATATGTCAATATTACTGTGCATGTGTGCTAAGTTGCTTCAGTCTTGTCTGACTCTTTTTGACCCTATGAACTATAGCCCACCAGGCTGCTACATCCATGAGATTCTCCAGGCAAGAATACAAGAATGAGTTGCCATACCCTCCTCCAGGGGATCCTCCCAGCCCAGGGTTTGAACCCCACATTTCTTTCATATCCTGACTTGGCAGGCAAGTCATTTATCATTAGTGCCACCTATGAACCCCCAGTTATACTGTGCAAATACCAATTCCCTGCTTTTTGGAGTGTGTTGTGGTTATATAAGATATATATAAGATATCACCATGGGGAGAACTGAATGAAGAGTATACAGAAACTCACTGGGATACTGATGCAACTTCTTTAGGTCCACAATAATTGTTAAATAAATATGTTGAGTAAATAAACTCAGAATATTTATGTACTATTAAGCCATATAGTGAGAAAGGCATGGCAATGCACTCCAGTATTCTTACCTGGACAATCCCATGAACAGAGGAGCCAGGCAGGGTATAATCTATAGGATTGCAGACTGGAACACAACTGTAGCGACTTAGCATGCATGCTGCTAGCCATATTATGCATTTCAAATTAGAATGACAACTTATTACCTATGTAATAGGTTTTAAATCAGGTAGAAACTGCAAAATAATCTCTGTGAAGTTTGACTATTTTCTCTGTGAAAAAATATGCTCAAATAACTTCCTGAGCAGTACACAATCTTTAAAATGAGTGGGTATATGAATTAAAAGGCATATGAAAATGAAAGTGTTAGTCTCTCAGTCATGTCCGACCTTTGCAACACCATGGACTGTAGCCTGCCAGCCTCCTACGTCCTTGGGATTTTTCCGGCAATAATAATGGAGCGTGTTGCCATTTCCTTCTCCAGGGGATCTTCCCAACCCAGGAATTGAACCCAGGTCTACCGTGTTGCAGGCAGACTCTTTACTGTCTGAGCCACCATGAGAAACCAAAATGGCATATGAGTTAAATTATTTTCTCTGTGAAAAATATACTCAAATAACTTCCTAAGCAGTATGCAATCTTTAAAATAATTGGGTATATGAGTTAAAAGATATATGAGCTAAAATAAGTGGGTATATGAGTTAGAACACATTATTTTAGGAAGAACTTTTATATTTGGAATTTAGCAGGTATTTTAGCTGAATTGAAAGAAAATTAAGTATGGAATGGAAAAATAATCACATTTATATTATTTTATAATTTTCTTACTTTATACTGATGAAGTATATTTCTGGCTAAATTCTGTCATATATATGGATTCATCTTCGAGAAGAAGATAAGAATGCACTCTGATAAAGAATGTAATTTGCTAATTTGATCACTACTCATTTTGTCTCACTCGTGGTAGACAGAAAAATTTCCCTTATGTACCCTTGTCCCACTTTTTCTTGAACGGTTCCATGGGCCATATTTCTGAAATGAAGCAGAGAACTAAGGAGACAGAGAGTGTTCATTTCTGACTTTAGTTCTCCTATTTCCCTGAGACTGTTGATTTTCATAGTAAAAGCATTGTGTTGAATGGCTCCTTTGTGAAAAATCTATTATAATATTTTTTTTTCAGGCAGACTAATTACCTAACAACAGGAACAGTGTGTTACAGAAAATTCACTATTATCTTTTCTAAAAAGAAACAGAACTTTTCAGAAGAGAGAGGAAATAAATCAACAGAACACACAAAGCAGTATGTTTGAGGACAAAGGAAATTTAATGAAAGAGACACCATGATGGCTGGTTCTTTGTTATGAGGACTGGTGATTACTGTTAGAATAAAAAGGCAAATCGTTATTAGAATTTTTAGGTAATTACTTCAATAAATTCTTTCCTTTCATATTGAAGATCATATCTGACTTTGATGAGATTTTTTTCTAATGTGTGCTTCAAAAGATTGTGCATAAGAGAGAGAGAGAAAGAAATAATCCAAATATGATAGCAGAAGATGTCATTCAAATAATTTTGAGACAGTAGATTTAGGTAGTAAATCCATGGCTATACAAAAAAAATTCGGATTATTCTAGCATGTATTATTACTTATAAAAGAAATAGCTGCTATATCCTTGAATAAAATACTTTGAAACACTGTTTTAAAACAACTGTTTATTGATTTCCAGGCTTTTTACTAGACAATTGAGACTGAACCATGAATAAACATGGCTCCTTTCCTTGAGAAAGCTATATTTAAATGGACAGAAACATAATACCATTAGCATATGGTAGTAGATTGAATTTTGTCTCCTGAAAAGATAAATTCAACTACTAACTCTTGGTTTCATGAATGTGACCTTATATAGAAACTGAATCTTTGCAGATGTAATTCATTAATGGTCTCAAGATGACACCTCACTGGATTTAGAGTGAACTGGAAATCTGATGACTGGTGTTCTCATATGAGTAGGAGAGGACACAGAGACCCATGAGGGGAAAAAAAAATGCCATGTGAAGAGGGAGGCTAGAAGGCTTTACTTTATGTCTTTTTCATCCTGGGACTAGCAAACACATTCTCCTGAGAAAGGCAGATGTACAAGAGTGCAAACAGAAACATGAAGATGTAGGAATGGACCAGGCCACTAAATTTTCTGCTTTATTCCAAATAAATCCAAGGTATGAAAAAAATATATTCCACCCTTTTCATGGGAGGAACTTTGAAGTTCCATGGGAAAAGATAAGAATACGAGATTTGTTGAAAGAGGCCAGTAATACAATCAACCATACTTGGCTAGACAGTGCAACATATTCCCACATTTTCTGCTACATTTCAGAATATTTTCCTCCCTTAGACTCTAAGTTATTACATCTCACTTCCTCAATCTCTAATAAACGGATTGCCCTTGGATTCAGTCCTTGAAGCCCTTTTCTTTTCTGTTTACCCTCCTTTTCAGTTTTTTCATCTAGATTCCTAAGCCACAGACAATACACATTCCGTAAAAGAAGGGATTTTTTAACAGATATGGTCCGTGTGTATATACAAGAGCTTGGCCCACATATATGCTCATCCATTACAATCTATTTTTGAATGAATGAATCTGTAAATCGGTATGATGATAACTCGGGGACTCCTTCGTTAACCTCTCCTTTGAATTCTAGACACGTATATCCCACTCTCTCATTGATATATCTGTTCCAATGTCTTTTAAGGATTTCAAGTTAACCTTTTGTTTAACTACATTTGATTAATTAAGCTTTTGGTTGATTAAATTACATATATCTTGGTGAACCTTTAGTTAACTAAATTACGTATCTTTCCTGCCAATCTTCTACAAATAAGCAAATGGCAAATCTATCTCTCCACGTGGTAATACAGAAAACCTTGAAATTGACTCTGATTTCTCTCTTTCTTTCATGCCTGATATTAATAGTACATATGTGTATGTCTGTAACCACTTTGGAAGTTGGTCTGGCAATTTCTTATTAAGTTGAACATGCTCATAGAGGCGTTTTTCATATTAAACCCGTGCTGGAAACAACCCACATACCCATTAACAAGAGACTAGATGAACAAAGTTTGGATTTTCACACAATTAAATGCTACCCAGAAATAAAATGGCAGAATTTATTGATGTATGCAACACTATAGATGAACCTCAAAAACACTGTGCTGAGTTAAAGAAATCAGGATAAAAAGGAATACATATGATTCCATTTGTATAAATTTCTGGAATAGGCATAACTCATTTATGAGGAAAGTAATCAGAACAACATTTGCCTGGGGGTCACTGATGGACTGGGAAGAAAAATAATGAATATTTCTGAAATGATAAAAAAGTTCATGCAATGGTACAATGTATGTTATTGCAGGTATAAGAAATTGCCAAAATTCTCTGGATCGTAAGCTTTGGTGTATGCATTTCACTATATATATTTTTCCCTTTTTACCCAAAGTGGATAATCCATTGAAATATTGTTTTTAAATTCCCCTTTATTATACATATAGCATGTATTATATATACTATGTACAATAGTTTATATTTAAGTACTATATTGCATAGATTTGCATGTTATAAGTCTATCATGATATATTATATCATGTGTGATTCTGAAATTTGCTTCAAGTTTCTTTTCATGAGGCAAAGTAATCAGATTTAATATAATTAAATAATCAATTTTTCCTTTCAGTTTACAGTTTACTTTGGCTGTTTTTTATTTAAGGCTTTCAATTCCACTCTGAACATCTGAAAATATCTTTAATAATTTCTTTTCTTAAGTTTTGGTTTTCAGATTTAAGTCCTCTGACCACCTGATAGGGGTCTGATATCACTTATTTCCATTTGGATTGTTCCAGCAGATTATTGAAGATCTCACCTTTTTTTGTTTGTTTTCTTTCCCCTCTGAACTACCCTGTTCTGTCACATATAATTTCCTGTAAATATGTGGGGTTCTGTTTCTAGAGTCTTACTATGTTGTACTTCTCTACCCTTTTGGTACCATCACACTGTCCTAATTTCTAGAAATTTTTCTAGTTACACTGTAGTTAACTCAACACATACTATTACCCATCAATTCCTTGGTTGCTAAGATAATTTATCAACAATGGGTTGAAGAGTTTCCCAAGTGCTTTTCCATTTCATTTATGGAAAATTTCACATGGTGTTTTGCCTTTAATTTGTTAATATGCAAATGTTATTGAGAGAGTTTCTAATTGTGAATCAAAATTGCATTTTGTTTTCTTGGCATAAACCTAGATTGATTATAAATTCTTTGGAATACAGTACCAAGATTATTTCTGATGTTAAGTCTCTTAGCATACATTTGGTTATAGTCTGTCCTTTTTCATTCTCTGAATAGGTTTGCATAAGATTGAAATCATGTGCTTAAATGTTACATACCACTTTATAAATTATATGAACCTAGCATCTCCAGTACTCTTGCCTGGAAAATCCCGTGGATGGAGGAGCCTAGTGGGCTGCAGGCCATGGTGTCGCACAGAGTCAGACACGACTGAGCGACTTCACTTTTAATTTTCACTTTCATGCATTGGAGGGGAAATGGCAACCCACTCCAGTGTTCTTGCCTGGAGAATCCTAGGGATGGGGGATCCTGGTGGGCTGCCGTCTCTGGGGTCGCACAGGGTCGGACACGACTGATGCGACTTAGCAGCAGCAGCAGCAGCAGCATTTTCATATTTTATACTATGTGTTCCATGTATTTGATAGTTATAATATTATTAAACTATTTATCTTTAATTCATTTTTTTAGTTGGAAATATGTGGTTCTTTGTCTAGGCTATTTTGAATAGTCAAAAACGTAGAGGGTGTCTACATGCTTAGATGCTTGTATGTGTCTAGTTGATTAGGCTATGATGTCCTAATGTATTCAATCAAACACAAATCTATGTACTATTGAAGTATTTTGTAGATGTGGATAAATTCTTTAATCAGATAACTTTAAGTAAAGGAGATAATTATTGATAATTTAGTTAGACCTTATCCATTCAGTGGAAAGGTCTTAAGAAAAAAAAAAAAAAAACTTAGGTATTTCAGAGAATGAGGAAATGATTGCAATGGGTACCACTCAAAATCCTCAGCATCCCAGCCTCTTTACAAATATTGAACTTGCCAGCCTCCGCTATAGGCATAAGTCAATTCTTTGAAATCTCTTTGCTTCTACTGGTCTGTTTCTCTGGAGAATCTTGACCGATACGTATCTCAGTTGAGATCTATCTTTGTTGTTTCAACTTCCTCAGTCAGAAGCTACTCTAAGTCATGGCTTCAGACTGTGTTGAGCAGCAGACACTTTACAGCCTTACTTTCAAACCTTGTTTTTTGGTTCAGTCACCAATCTCTCTCATAAACCAGTTTTCATCCTCAATAGATAAAAGGAGCTAAAATTTTGGGCCCACTGTCTTTTACAGAATCCAGCAGACTGATATGCTTCATCCTGATGATAATTTGGGGCTTCAATTCCTCAGGATATTTATCTTGATTCTTAGGCTAGATCATCTTCCTTACATATTATACTAGAATCTGTTCATCAAAGTATTCTGCACTATATCCCTCACTTATTCTTTCTGCATACAGTTATATATCTATACATTTAGGAAAATCTTATTATTTTTTTTTTATTTTTTGGAGGGAAATATAACTTTAAATGATTTTCCACTGAGTAGGTACCTGCTGTTTTCTTTCTATTATAAGCATTTAAGATGAAAGAGTTTGAGATAAAACTTTATAGTGATGTGCCATATGATGAATGAATTTTAAGAAATGATTGACCAGTTAGAGCAGAAAAAAAAAAAAACTATGCATTGTATTCTCTCTGTGTTTTAACCTTCTACTTGTGTCTGATGTCTTATATACATAACATAATACCATAGATTGATGATAATGAAAACGCAACACTCAAAAATGTAAAAATGTCTTGAGAATCCTCAAGGTTAACCCTTAATTTGTCTATAAACAAGAAATCTACCTTTGGAAAGAAGGATAATTATAAACATATCCAATGGATTGGCAGGTTCACTTGGATTTATCAATTTGTTTCAAAACATCTATTTTACAGTGTTACTGTGAGTCATAATAAAGGATGAAAGAAATGCACATTTGAGCCTGACACAGGGAATACAATCCTGTGAAGGCAATTTACAGGAAGAAGAGAGTGCAGAGATTTATTCCTAAACTGGGAGAAGCTACAAACTGCTAAACAAATGAGCACAAACTTATGTGATAAAGATGGGGTTCACCGGGTTTGCCTCTCTAAAAATAATTTTCAAAAATATCATTCCTATAAAAGATTAGGGGCTTCCCTCGTGGCTCAGCTGGTAAAGAATCCGCCTGCAATGCGGGAGACCTGGGTACGATCCCTGGGTTGGGAAGATCCCCTGAAGAAGGGAACAGCTACCCACTCCAGTATTCTGGCCTGGAGAATTCCATGGACTGTATAGTCCATGGGGTTGCAAAGAGTCAGACACGAATGAACGACTTTCACTGCTACTAAGATATGCAAGGTTAGACTTGTGATTACCACACAGAGAAAACTGAGATGTGAGAAGATTGATCCTAACTCACCTGCAAACATTTTTTTTGGCCCTGCAACAAGAACTCAATTCATGGAACTTAGTTTTCACTAAAGCTTTGAAACAATATATCTCTAAATCATATGGAAATAGATTTTATAGAGATATTCACATGCATAATATAGAAAAGAACCATGTAGATGGTATCAAAATGTTAAAACTGGGCACCACATCTGGAAAAGCAGTCATAACTTGTCATCTCAGGAAGCTATACCCATCTATGTTTGTTTGCTGCTTTGATTTCTCAAAAAGATTAAAAAATTGTGGTATTGCTAGTGAGTTCAAACTTCTAATGATTTGCTCAAACTGAAACTTCTCAAATGTGCTTACTGTTCTCAAATTCCAGTAAAGGAGTCTCTTCATGCTTAACAATTTCCAATATGTTTATAGTTCAAGGTCAACAATCTTTAGAATGTAATCTATACTGAAATGTGAGAATCATGAAAAGTATAATTTCTATGTTGTTTAAAATTAAAATTAATTTTAGGTGCATATTACTTATAATATCTCTAGTGAAAGTCACTCAGTTATGTCCAATTCTTTTTGACCCAATGGATGGTAGCCCTCCAGCCTCCTCTGTCCATGGAAGTCTCCAGCCAAGAATACTGGAGTGGGTAATTATTCCTTTCTCCAGAGGATCTTCCCAATCCAGGAACTGAACCTGGGTCTCCTGCACTGCAGGCAGATTCTTTACCATCTGAGCCATCTAACTATTTTTCAAATGCACAGAAAGATTATTTTATAATTTAAGAAGTGTGGAAGGTGATTTCTGGAACTTTGAAGAACTATACTACCTCTCAATTAAAATATTAGTCATAAGCTGTGGAGAAAAAAAGTCAATAGCATAACAGTTAAGTATGTAACAATAAACTGACTATGTTGTTCTTATTCAGTCACCAAGTTGTGAACCAGACATGGAACAACAGACTGGTTCCAAATCGGGAAAGGAGTACATCAAGGCTGTATATTGTCATCCTGCTTATTTAACTTACATGCAGGGTACATCATAAGAAATGCCAGGCTGGATGAACCACAAGCTGGAATCAAGATTGACGGAAGAAATATCTCGCAGGAGAAATAACCTCAGATACACAGAAGATACCACGCTTATGGCAGAAAGTGAAGAAGAACTAAAGAGCATCTTAATGAAAGCAAAAGAGGAGAATGAAAAAGCTGGCTTACACACTGAGGAAACCAGAAGGGAAAGAGACACGTGTACCCCAGTGTTCATCGCAGCACTGTTTATAATAGCCAGGACATGGAAGCAACCTAGATGTCCATCAGCAGATGAATGGATAAGAAAGCTATGGTACATATACACAATGGAGTATTACTCGCCATTAAAAAGAAAACATTTGAATCAGTTCTAATGAGGTGGATGAAACTGGAGCCTATTATACAGAGTGAAGTAAGCCAGAAGGAAAAACACCAATACAGTATGTTTATGCATATATATGGAATTTAGAAAGATGGTAACGATAACCCTGTGTACGAGACAGCAAAAGAGACACTGATGTATAGAACAGTCTTATGGACTCTATGGGAGAGGGAGAGGGTGGGAAGATTTGGGAGAATGGCATTGAAACATGTAAAATATCATGTATGAAACGAGATGCCAGTCCAGGTTCGATGCAGGATACTGGATGTTTGGGGCTAGTGCACTGGGACGACCCAGAGGGATGGTATGGGGAGGGAGGAGGGAGGAGGGTTCAGGAAGGGGAACACATGTATACCTGTGGCGGATTCATTTTGATATTTGGTAAAACTAATACAATTATGTAAAGTTTAAAAATAAAATAAAATTAAAAAAAAAAAAAACTAAACATTCAAAAAACTGAGGTCATGGCATCCAGTTCCATCACTTCTTGGAAAATAGAAAGGGAAGCAATGGAAACAGTGACAGATTTTATTCTCTTGGGCTCCAAAATCCCTGTAGATGGTGACTGCAGCCATGAAATTAAAAGAAGCTTGCTCCTTGGTAGAAAAGCTATAACCAAACTTCGACAGCATATGAAAAAGCAGAGACATTACGTTGCCAACAAAGGTTCATCTAGTCAAAGTTATGGTTTTTCCAGTAGTCCTATATAGATGTGAGAGTTGGACTGCAAAGAAAGCTAAGCACTGAAGAATTGATGCTTTTGAACTGTGGTGTTGGAGAAGATTCTTGAGAGTCCCTTGGATTGCAAGGAGATTAACCCAGTCTATCCTAGAGGAAATCAGTCCTGAATATTCTTTGAAAGTGAGAGAGTCAATTCCTAGGTAGGTTGATAAGAAGTCCAGGAGTCCCCAAGGAGAGAGGGGTCTGGAATTCTCAAGGAAGAAGAAAGGACATTTTTTTTCCCCCTCTACTTTCCTTAGTCTTAGTCACATAAAATGTTTTTATTTTTGAGCCTGGAACTGATTATTACACAAGTAACAACTCTGTTTGGACTCTGTACTAAGGATTATATAGCAGAGATGTATCCTACTTGAGGACTGTTTCTCCTTCCTGAGGGCCTTCTGGTCAATCCTGTAATCTTGAAATGTGGATTGTTTCAGTGGATCTCTTTGCAACCTCTGGATATTCTTTCTATTCATTGTAATAGGGGGCACTCTTTCTGCCCCTTTCTGATGTCTATGTCAGAAGCTTTCTCTATCCCTTTTATAATTTAGTAAAACTCTATTGCACAAAAGCTCTGCGTAATCAAGCCTCATCTCTGGCCCAGGATTGAATTCTTCTCTTCTGGAGGCCAAGAATCCCAGTGTCTTTTCATCGGTCAGCAACAACATTTCAAGGACTGATGCTGAAGCTGAGGCTCCAATACTTTGGCCCCCTGATGTGAAGAACTGACTCTTTGGAAAAGACCCTGATGCTGGGAAAGATTGAAGGCAGGAGGAGAAGTGGATGACTGAGAATCAGTTGGTTGGATAGCATCACCAACTTGATGGACATGAGTTTGAGCAAGCTCTGGAAGTTGGTGATGGACAGGGAAGCCCAGTATGCTGCAGTCCATGGGGCCGCAAAGAGTTGAACATGAGATTGAGCTACTGAATTGAACTGCCTGAACTGAAGCTGTGTCCTACTCTTCACTACCCCATGGTCTGCAGCACACCCTGTCCCTCACCATCTCCCAGAATTTTCCCAAGTTTACATCCATTGAATTGGTGATGCCATCCAACCATCTCATCCTCGGTCACCCTCTTCTTCTGCTTTCAATCGTTCCCAGCATCAGGGTCTTTCCCAGTGAGTCAGCTGTTCACATCAGCAGCAGACTATATTTATAAATTGCCAAAAGTAATAAAATATGGAAACAGATTGTGCCTTCTAATAGGGCTAATGTACCCAGAGTGACCACATCTGAGACTTAATGGTCTCTTCTCTGATAACATGCCCCTGACCTTGAATAATCTGATTGATCCTTTTTTTCATATATAGTTTTGTTTTATCATTGTATTTAATTGAAAAAAATAATAGAAACGTATTTTTTAAGTGTTATTTCACAGTATGGAAAATGTGAACAGCTCTTACAAAAGCCTGAGCTTCAACTTCTCAAGGTGACTCTAATCTACATTTCCACAGAAAATGAGAGTATATATTGTCATAATGTGTTTCTATGGTAACTATTTTTATGCTGAAAATAAACTAATGAATCTCACAAGAAGATTGCCCTTCATGGGCTTTAAACAAATGACTGTGTCTTTATTTATCTACTCTGAATGTTCTTCAGCATCCATTATTCTGATCTTGGCTCACTCAAAAATACCGAAAGGATTGAGGTTGTTTGAGGCTCTATTTACTGAGAAGCAACATGTAGTTAACTGAGCAGGTTAGATAAGTGATTTAACTAGGAAACAATAGATCAGGATTAGTTTTATTTGGGGATTTGCATGCTAAGTTGCTTCAGTTGAGTCCAACTCTTTGTGACCCTATGGACTGTAGCCCTCCAGGCTCCTCTGTCCATGGAATTCTCCAGGCAAGAATACTGGAGTGGGTTGCCATGTCCTCCTCCTTGGGATCTTTGTGACGCAGGGATGGAACCCACGTCTGTTATATCTCCTGTATTGGCAGGTCGGTTTCTCCACGAGTGCCACCTGGGAAGCCCATTTCAGGGTATATTGGTGCCAAACCAAGGTTTCCATGGAGACAGTGATATGGAATGATATGAAACATGAATGATGCAAATTCCCAGGAAACATAAAAGATTTACTCAGTTACAAGGGCTCCCTGGTGGCTCAGTCAGTAAAGAATCTGCCTGCAATGCAGGAGACGTGAGTTCCACTTCTGGGTAAGGGAGATCCCCTGGAGAAGGAAGTGGCAAACCACTCCAGTGTTCTTGCCTGGAAAATCCCATTAACAGAGGAGCCTGGTGAGCTTCAGTTTATGGAGTCGTTAAGAGCCAGACATGACTGAGCAACTGAGAATGTTCAGTACAGGCATAAGCATATTTAGTGTTGTGATATTTACTGACAACACAAGTAAGTTCACATTAAAGAAAAACACACACATAAGGCACTTTCAGATTTTTAACTGTCATTGTTCCCAAGGACTGGTGCCAAGGTATTGGGTTGGCCAGAAAGTTGATTCAGGTTTTTCTATTATGGAAAATAAGAATAAACTTTCTGGCCAACCCGGTGTATGAGACAACCAAAGCTCCCTGTCTTGAACATTGCCCTGCATTGTCTCATGTCTCAGTGACTTACCATCCAATGCAAAATGGGAACAATGATATTTTTCCTAATTCTTTGATAAGATTATTTTGAGAACAAAATAAGAGATCACAGTAGGTTCTTCCACTAACCAGTATGCTCTTAGGTAACCAATTGCTTTTTCTTTCAAGATGCTTTTTTTTTTTTTTAATCTTAATTGGAGTAAAATTGGTTTACAACATTGGGTTGATTTCTGCCTTACAATGCAAATCTGCCATAATGACACAGGGACCACATCACATCCCGCTTGAGCCTCCCTCTCCTCCCCACCCCACCCTTCTAAGTTATCAGAGAGCCCAGGCTGGGCTCCCTGGGCTGAAGTGCTTAGTGTTTTCAGGTGACGTGAGCAGAGTCCCATCTCTCTCCAGTACAGAGACTTACTCCCAGAGCTCACAAAAGTTCTTGATGTAGCGCAGTGGGAAAGCATCAAAGCAAAAGATCTGTGATAGTCACGATAAATTACTTCTGGCGATGAAATCATTTCCAGCTTAAGAAACTGAAAGCCTGTCTTGGTACAGTTGGATATGTAAGTAATGTCTCATTACACTGCCGTGGTGGCATCTCAGGAAGAT
Source organism: Bos javanicus (assembly GCF_032452875.1). Taxonomy (NCBI): domain Eukaryota; kingdom Metazoa; phylum Chordata; class Mammalia; order Artiodactyla; family Bovidae; genus Bos; species Bos javanicus. The sequence continues at coordinate 97,535,166 of NC_083877.1, forward strand.
AGCAATTCAGTCTTTTACAGAAGAAATAGCCTTCATTCCGTCCACATCCCCCCTTCTGGCCATACATGGCTCTCAAGTTCTTCTACATTGCTACCATTCTGATCCTTGGCACCAGCGTCAGATGTGCAGAGAGTCCTGTGATGGTGGGCACTAAATGACAATGCGTCACCAAAACACTCACACGTGGAGCCCTGGGTTGTCATAACGGGTATGTGAATATCCTGTAGTCATCTTATTGCAAGGAAGCCAAGCTCCAGGGAGACGAGAAGTGTAGGTGCTCCTGTCACTGCCCCAGCTGATGCTGACCATTCCCTGGGTAAAATCTCAATTCCCTCAGTCCTGCAAGAATAATAATATGGTTGCTTTGAACTACTGTTGTGGAGTCACTGCTGCTACTGCTAAGCTGCTAAGTTGCTTCAGTCGTGTCCGACTCTGTGCGACCACATAGACAGCAGCCCACCAGGCTCCCCCGTCCCTGGGATTCTCCAGGCAAGAACAATGGAGTGGGTTGCCATTTCCTTCTCCAATGCATGAAAGTGAAAAGTGAAAGTGAAGTCGCTCAGTCCTGTCTGACTCCTAGCGACCCCATGGACTGCAGCCTACCAGGCTCCTCTGTCCATGGGATTCTCCAGGCAAGAGTACTGGAGTGGCTTGCCATTGCCTTCTCCCCAGGCACTTGGCAAGAGAAATAAAATCCCTGTTTAGAAGGAAAAGCTAGTGTCCTGTGATGCAAGTTCTGAGAACCATACATCACTTGTATGTACTCTTGCTACTCCACTGCACAAAAGAACAACAGACTCTAACCACAAGAAAATAATCTTATAAAGTAGATATTATTTTTTTTCCAAAATAGCCAGAACTATTTATGATACTAACATGAGAGGCAAAAAAGATGAACTATCTAGTTTCTGGATTAAAGAAACTAGAAAGGCATGAAAATTAAATGCAAGAGGAAAAAAAAAAAGATCTCTGATTGCATCCTGGATTGTTTACTAAGACAATAATACAAATCATTAGGACAATAGGTACATTTAGTAATGAAGTGTATGTGGCAGCCTATAACCTGTTCTCAACCAATGCACCATCTATAACAGGCTTTAGGATCTAGCATCTCATTAGGTAAAGAAACAAAAATCAGCAACACTGCCTTCTAAACTACTGTGAAAGCAAAAGTCTTGCCGAGATGAAGTCAGGACAAAGAGAGTCAGTTCCCCGGGTGGGAGACTTGACCCAGAACTCTAAGTCCACTGACTAAGAGTCCTCCTACTCTCGGATTTTGCACATCAGTGTCTGCCTCTGTGGTTGTCTTTTCTGTGCTTTTCACTTGTACAATGTCAACTTTTGTTACTATATTCTTTATTTAGATATCGCAGTGTTTTCAACTGAGTTTTATTTACGTCTTACAGTCCCCACTCTGAGATGTTTATGGATGTTTATATCTGTTGATCTAATTTGTTGATCCAAGTTTTAACTTTAAAACAGCAACCTTATTTCTCTCTTATGTTTCCACAATTCTTTTCAGCGTTGCTCTTCAAAAGAAAATTATCAGAGAAAATGAATATAAAATACCAGCATTTTTCCTTTAATGTATTTGATGGCTAATTAGTTATGTACATCTGAATATAATAGATGGCTGATACTAAAAACAGAAGAGAAAACCTTTCTTAAGATCTTTAACATCTACTGTTTGATCACTGGTGGGTCATTGTTTCCTGTTTATGTTACTATAGCTTTATCTGAAGACAATATTAATGTGTTTGCATTAGCTTGTGATATATAGCCACATTTATCCTATGAGTAGGTCATAGGGAATTTTTGTATTGTCTTAAATTTTGGTTTCATTTGTTAATGCAGAGAGAGTTCAAGACTTTTCACTAAATTACTTCTTAAGTCTAATATAATTCCCTCAAGAAATTACGACCTTCATTTTTGGCTTTAAAAGGAAAGGTCAATAATAAAACAAACAGTCCTAAGTCTCCATGCCAATATATAAGAATTTGGAAATGATTACTTCAATTTCTTTCTCTATTAGTTTAAAATATCATTGTAACTCCTTTCATGTTTTTTTCTTTTATGTGAGAAATATTTTGTTTAATATAAACTAATGGGATTTAAGAATGAGGTTTGGATTTAATACACAAGGAGATAACCCTTAATGGCAAAAGAAATCTAAAAATATTAGGCCAATGAGAAATATATTGTGATTTTCTTTTTTAGAAGTTGGTATCATGACTTCTTAATGTAACAGAAAACAAGCTATTCAAAAAGGGTTCATGTACCCTTTCCACTGCATAGAATTTTTACAGTACATCTTTAGCTGGATAATACAATACAAATACAAACAAACTGTTCAAATTTTATCTGGAAATGGAAAAATTCAAAATAGCATAATATTGTGGTTGTATGACCTCTAGGGCAAATTAAATGAGTTGCTATGATGATTAAATAAAATAATACATTTTAAATACTGAAAATATTTGGGATGATGATTTTTACCCATTTTCTGGCCAATAATTTAATTTGAAGATGTCAAATATAATAAGAAAACTCACAAGCAATGTACAATGAACCTCAAGTAATCATCACCTAGTTAGATTAATTGACCACATTTTGCCATATCTGTGCTCCACACACATACACAAACCTCTGATGCCAAAATATTTGAAGAGTATATATGACATTTCATGCCTAGACATTGAGTATCTCCTAAGAAAAACACATAAACACATTCTCTGATACAAACACAATCTATCATACCCAGAAAATGTAACATGAACATCAGTTCAGCTCAGTTCAGTCACTCCGTTGTATCCGACTCTTTGCGACCCCATGAATTGCAGCACGCCAGGCCTCCCTGTCCATCACCAACTCCCGGAGTTCACTCAAACATTTTGTAACAATATACTTCATAACAAAACCTACCCATTGTCCTAATAATTTGCATTATTGTCTTAAAAACAATCCAGGATGCAATCCCAGATCTTTCAGCATGTGATTTTCATGACTTTCTAGTTTCTGTTACCTATAACCGTTGTCCTTTTTTTTTTTTTTTCTTTTTCAGTCTCTCAAGGTAGTGTCCTAAATAGTTCCGGTTACTTTGAAAAATGCCATATCTGTTTTTTACCATTATTTTCTTTTGTTAGACTCAAGCTGTGCTTTTGGGCAGTGGAGTAGCAAGAATACACACAGGTGATGTATATTTCTTGGAGCATTCATCACAGGACACTAGCTTTTCATTCCAGATGGTGTTTTTTTTTTTCTTTTGCCAAGTACCTGAGGTCTCTTGCTGTCCTGAGCCAAAGCTCTGGGGTCTTCTGGTCTGGCTAATGACCTAACAGAGTAGAGTCCCCATCCCCACTCCCAAGTTTAGTGCTCCAGGAGTTCTGCCTCTGCAGAGCAAGGATGCTATAGTGGACTTCCACTTTGGGTTGGCCATGCAGTGCCACCCCATTCCCCCAGCTGCTAGAACCAACTGAAGAATGACTGTTCTCCTCTTTGATCCAAGGTTGAGGGCAATGGGGTAAATCCAGAAAGAGGGTGGGGATGCTTCTTTAAGGCTTTCATCCCTTGTGTTCTCAGGACTCATCGCTAACATCACAGTTGGTTACAGAGTTATTTTTAGCAGGAGTTGCTCTTCGAGGAGACAAATGTCTTGGGGCTAGATCCTGCTCAGTTTTATGTTTTAGTGTTCTTGTGTGCATGCATGCTAAGTCACTTCAGTCATGTCCAACTTTTTGGGACCATGTGGACCATCCCTCGCCAGGCCCTTCTGTATTCAATACCTTCTCTGGTATTCTCGAGGCAAGAATATTGGAGTGGGTTGTCTGTGCCCTTCCCCAGGGCATCTTCCCGACTCAGGGATCAAACCTGTATCTCTTATGTCTCCTGCATTGGCAGTTGGGTTCTTTACCACTAGTACCACCTGGGAAGTCCTTGGAGTTCTTATACTTACCTTAATATTGAAACAGCAATTTCTCACTGTTTTAGTAAATTTTTCATGCTACTAAGATGTGTCTTCTTTTTTTAACTTTAAAAATATCTTTGGAGGGAGATTAGATTCAAACGGTATAGATTATCAATATTAAAAGAAGTCTTACTGATTTTTTTATTCTTTATTTTCAAATTCCTTCATTTAGAAACAGCAATATACACACTGTTTCAGTTTATTTAAAAGATCAATACTTTTCAACACAGTAAAGTTGACTTTCTTCTTGTCAATTAAAATTGTTCTTCCTAATTTTATTATGGACTTCTATATTGCTAAGCCTAGTATGGTTCAGCTTATTAGTTCTCAACTCACAGTTTTTATTAGCTTATGTGATTGTCAACCACCAAATCATAAAACATCATTCTTGGCCTAAATTTTGAAAACCCATTTACCTTGGGGCTATATTCTCCATCCCTCAAACCTCCATTTCTCTGCCTTCTCATGTTTCTTCTACTTTAGACTTATGTATTGTTACTAAGAAAAGCTGACTCTTTGAGAAAGACCCTTATGCTGGGAAAGATTGAAGGCAAAAGGAGACTAGGGAGGCAGAGGATGAGATGGTTAGGTAACATCACCAACTCAGTGGACATGAATTTGAGCCAACTCTGAGAGATAGTGAAGGATGAGGAAGCCTGGCATGCTGCAGTCCATGGGGTCACGATGAGTTGGACACAATTTAGAGACTAAACGACAGCAATAACCATTGTTACTAGGGCAACACATGGCATACATAAAAAGTACATAATAAATGTTAAATCTATCTTCAAGTTATAGGGAAGACTCCACTGAGCTCCAGACCCATATATCCATTTACTTACTAGATTTTTCCACTGGCATATCCCACAGTCACTATCAATTGCACATATCCAAAGCTAATGTCATCATGCCTCTCTAAACGTGATGCCAGTCTTGTGAATCATTTCTTGGAAAAATGATAATTTCATGACTCCAGTTTCCTAAGTCATAAAATGCAGAGTCTTGGTTTCCCATCAAACTTTATGCCATTTCCCAATCTTCCATTTCACTCATATCTAATCTATTATCATATTTTGTGGGTGTCTTCTTAACATCTCCTGAATCTGTACCTTTCTCCATTTTCATAATACATTTCCTAATTCTGGTGTGCGTTACATTTCCTTGAACCATTGCCAGAGCCTCTCTTCTGTATTAATTTCCTGTGAGTTTAATTCTCTCCAATATATCCTCCACCCTGACAATGCAATCCTAACAACTTAACTTCCCTACTCAAAATGGCTAGGAACTCCATTTAAATCACCTAAAAATTTAAGTCACCTACAGAATATAAAGGTCATTTAAAATCTGGTATGTATCTGCACAGTTCACCTCACCACACTACATGTTTATGCTCTAGCATGACTGCTATTTGCACTTTGCACATCTTGTCACAGACCAACAGTACCTCCAGGTTTTTTTGCAGAGTGCTCCCTGATATTCATTGATATGTCCTCACTTTGCCCTGCATTCCTTTCTTTTATTTTCCCCCTTTGCATTTGATCTAAGGTAACATATTTGTGTTAAATCTTCCCTGAAGTCCAAAGAATTATAAATGCCACTGCTGTGGAATTCCACTGCATTTCATATTTAAAGTAAGATATACTGGAATAGTCTGCTTACTTATTAATGTGTCAGCTCCTTTAGGACAGGGTTACTAAAGAAAGTATTGCATATGGTATCAAAATTAAATTCCAGGAAAACAGTTTTGGAATTAAATTCTGGAGAAGAATAAGCACAACATAAGTTTCAGATATTAATACTATTTTTTAGCAATCATGATTAATTCACAGGTTGGTTAGTATTAAAAAAAGACTTTAATAAACATGCAGGAAATTTATGAATGTATTTATAAACATGGTGCATTCTTATATCATGACTTCATGGTTATGAAATTGTAGTGGCAGTCAAAGGAGCATATCTCTAATCCTTGTCAAATAAATCAGGAGATTTCATAGAAACTGCTAGATCAAATATTATTTTAAGACATACCAGAAATTATAGGTGTCTAAACTCCAGAAAAAAATAGATAAAAGAATCTGGAATCAGATCAAGGTACAGCATTGGCTCTATACGCCAACCCACCCCAAATAAAGACTTCTTATTGCAGATGTTCAAGGTGGTTTTAGAAAAGGCAGAGGAACCAGATATCAAATTGCCAACATCCACTGGATCATGGAAAAAGCAAGAGAGTTCCAGAAAAACATCTGTTTTATTGACTATGCCAAAGCCTTTGACTTTGTGGATCATAACAAACTGTGGAAAATTCTGAAAGAGATGGGAATTCCAGGCCACCTGACCTGCCTCTTGAGAAAGCTATATGCAGGTCAGGAAGCAACAGTTAGAACTGGACATGGAACAACAGACTGGTTCTAAATAGGAAAAGGAGTACATCAAGGCTGTATATTGTCACCCTGCTTATTTAACTTATATGCAGAGTACATCATGAGAAACGCTGGGCTGGAAGAAGCACAAGCTGGAATCAAGATTGCCGGGAGAAATATCAATAACCTCAGATAAGCAGATGACACCATCCTTATGGCAGAAAGTGAAGAGGAACTAAAGAGCCTCTTGATGAAAGTGAGAGAGGAGAGTAAAAATGTTGGCTTAAAACTCAACATTCAGAAAATGAAGATCATGGCATCTGGTCCCATCACTTCATGGGAAATAGATGGGGAAACAGTGGAAACCATGTCAGACTTTATTTTCGGGGGCTCCAAGATCACTGCAGATGGTGACTGCAGCCATGAAATTAAAAGACGCTTACTCCTTGGAAGGAAAGTTATGACCAGCCTAGATAGCATATTCAAAAGCAGAGATATTACTTTGCCAACAAATGTCCGTCTAGTCAAGGCTATCGTTTTTCCAGTGGTCATGTATGGATGTGAGAGTTGGACTGTGAAGAAAGCTGAGTGCCAAAGAATTGATGCTTTTGAACTGTGGTGTTGGAGAAGACTCTTGAGAGTCCCTTGGACTGCAAGGAGATCCAAGTCCATTCTGAAGGATATCAGCCCTGGGATTTCTTTGGAAGGAATGATGCTAAAGCTGAAACTCCAGTACTTTGGTCACTTCATGAGAAGAGTTGACTCACTGGAAAAGACTCTGATGCTGGGAGGGATTGGGGGCAGGAGGAAAGGGGATGACAGAGGATGAGGTGGCTGGATGGCATCACCGACTCGGTGGATGTGAGTTTGAGTGAACTCCGGGAGTTGGTGATGGACAGGGAGGCCTGGCGTGCTGCGATTCATGGAGTCGCAAAGAGCCGGACACAACTGAGTGACTGAACTGAACTGATAGAGGCTGTGTTGAGGATGTGGTAATTTGTAGTCCTCAAAGCCTTAGCTATTTCAAAGCCTATGGAAATACAGGATAAATATTCTCAGCAGGTGGTCTAACCTCTTGAATAGATGTGGAATATGATATACGCAAATTGTAAATCTTGCTAAGATTACTTTCTGCACTTTGCTCTATAAAGCTATGACTTTGAAGATGGTTATTATCATAACAGAAATATCCAAAGAGATTGCTTTACAATGAAGTTGTATACATATTCAGGTCACTGCTGTGCACTCTCTGAAATTATTGGAGGGGAAATCCACCAGAATTAGTTTCATTTTTTCTTGCACGAAGACTGTAGATATACGTATATGTGTATACATACACACTAATGCACAGTTCTACACAAACTTATAAGTAAATTATATAGATGGAATATGTACAGAATTTCTTTCCTTTAAAGTTAAATCTGTTTTAAAATTTTTGGAGGACCATCCCTTAAATGTTACTTGTTTCAAAAACATGTAAAATTGATTAATTGGATAGAATAGCTGCAAAATTGATGAAGTCACACGCGGATTCCAAGTCAATTTTATTTATTTATTTTTTTTGACTGCAGTTTTATACTATCCCTAAATACCTGCTATTCCTGGGGCAGAGTGTTGCTATAAATGCCATTAGGAACTGAATACAGTTTTCTGTCACAATGCCAGAGAAATCTTTCAGTTCAGAGATTTAATCAAACAACTTATAATGACTGTATCCCAGAAATATACCCAGTTACATCTCCCTCCCTCACAAAATTGCTTTTCTTCGAACATATAAAACCCTATGACAAACACCCAGTCCCTTATCCACTGATTATCAATGATGGGTTACCTGTTTGATTATTTCAAAGGAACAGAAAGATATTTCTTTTCATATTATCAAAACATCATATTGAAATACCAAAATTTGTTCTTGCACTCAGTTCAGTTCAGATGCTCAGTCATGTATGAATCTTTGTCACTCCATGGACTGCACCACATCAGGACTCCTTGTCCATCTCAAACACCCAGAGTTTACTCAAACTCATATCCATTGAGTCAGTGATGGCATCCAACCATCCCATCCTCTGTTGTCCCCTTCTCCTCCTGCCTTCAATCTTTCCCAGCATCAGGGTCTTTTCTAGTGAGTCAGTTCTTAGCATCAGGTGGCGAAAGTATTGGAGTTTCAGCTTCAACATAAATCCTTCCAAAGAATACTCAACACTGATTTCCTCCAGGATGGACTGGTTGGATCTCCTTGCAGTCCAGGGGACTCTCAAGAGTTCTCCAACACCACAGTTCAAAAGCATCAATTCTTCTGCACTCAGCTTTCTTTGTAGTACAACTCTCACATCCATACATGACTACTGGGAAAACCATAGCTTTTATTAGACAGACTTTTGTTGACAAAGTAATGTCTCTGCTTTTTAATATGCTGTCTAGGTTGATTGTAACTTTCCTTCCAAGGAGCAAGTACCTTTTTAATTTCATGACTGCAGTCACCATCTGCAGTGATTTTGGAGCCCCCAGATATAAAGTCTGACACTGTTTCCACTGTTTCCCCATCTATTTGCCATGAAGTGATGGGATCGGATGCCACGATCTTAGTTTTCTGAATGTAGAATTTTCAGCCAACTTTTTCACTCTTCTCTTTCACTTTCATCAAGAGGCTTTTTAGTTCCTCTTCACTTTCTGCCATAAGGATGGTGTCATCTGCATATCTGACATTATTGATATTTTCCCTGGAAATCTTGATTCCAGCTTGTGCTTCCTCCAGCCCAGAGTTTCTCATGATGTAGTCGGCATATAAGTTAAATAAGCAGGGTGAAAATATACAGCCTTGATGTACTCCTTTTCCTATTTCGAACCAGTCTGTTTTTCCATGTCCAGTTCTAACTGTTGTTTCCTGACCTGCAGATAGCTTTCTCAAGAGGCAGGTCAGGTGGTCTGATATTCCCATCTCTTGAATAATTTTCCAAAGTTTATTGTGATCCACAAAGTCAAAGGCTTTGGCATAGTCAATAAAGCAAAAGTGGATGTTTTTCTGGAACTCTCTTGCTTTTTCAGTGATCCAACAGATGTTGGCAATTTGATCTCTGGTTTCTCTGTCTTTTCTAAAACCAGCTTGGACATCTGGAAGTTCATGGTTCACGTACTGTTGAAGCCTTGTTGGGAGAATTTTGATCATTACTTTGCTAGTGTGTGAGATGAGTGCAATTGTGTGGCAGTTTCAACATTCTTTGGCATTGCCTTTCTTTGGGATTGGAATGAAAACGGACTTTTCCAGTCCTGTGGCCACTGCTGAGTTTTCCAAATTTGCTGGTACATTCAGTGCAGCACTTTCACAGGATCATCTTTTAGGATTTGAAATAGCTCAACTGGAATTCCATCACCTCCACCAGCTTTGTTGGTAGTGATGCTTCCTAATGCCCACTTGACTTCACATTCCAGGATTTCTGTCTCTGTGTTGGTGATCACACAGTCATGATTATCTGGATCATGAAGATCTTTTTTGCATAGTTGTTCTGTGTATTCTTGCCACCTCTTAATGTCTTAGGTTTCTGCTAGGTCCATAACATTTCTGTCCTTTATTGTGCCTATCTTTGCATGAAATGTTCCTTTGGCATCTCTATCTTGAAGAGATCTCTAGTCTTTCCCATTCTATGGTTTTCCTCTATTTCTTTGCATTGATTGCTGAGGAAGGCTTTCTTTTCTTTCCTTGCTATTATTTGGAACTCTGCATTCATTGGGTATATCTTTCCTTTTCTCCTTTGCTTTTTGCTTCCTGTCTTTTTCCAGCTATTTGTAAGGCCTCCTCAGACAGCCATTTTGCTTTTTTGCATTTCTTTTTTCCTAGGGATGATCTTGATCACTGCCTCTTGTACAGTGTCACGAACCTCCTTCCATAGTTCTTCAGGCACTCTGTCTATCAGATCTAATCCCTTGAATCTATTTCTCACTTCTACTATATAATCATAAGAGATTTGATTTAAATCATACCTGAATGGTCTAGTTGTTTTCCCCACTTTTTCAATTTAATCCTGAATTTGGCAATTAATAGTTCATGATCTGTGCCACGTTCAGCTGCCGGTCTTGTTTTTGCTGACTGCATAGTGTTCTTGCACTGCTGCTAAGTCGCTTCAGTCCTATCCGACTCTGTGTGACCCCATAGATGGCAGCCCACCAGGCTCCGCCGTCCCTGGGATTCTCCAGGCAAGAACATTGGAATGGGTTGCCATTTCCTTCTCCAATGCATGAAAATGAAAAGTGAAAGTGAAGTCGCTCAGTCGTGTCCAACTCCTAGCAACCTCATGGACTGCAGCCCACCAGGCTTCTCCGTCCATGGGATTTTCCAGGCAAGAGTACTGGAGTGGGGTGCCACTGCCTACCCTAATTTAATTTCTGTATCTTCCTACAACTTCTTTCTCTAATTATTTTTTGATTTATAAGTATTTATAAGCCCTTCCCTTATACCACCTGATGTAAGGTTTATGAGATACTGCTAGTTAGGTAAACAGATATACTTTCCTCTTTGGGGCTCTCAAAGTTCATGATAAACAACAAAATAGGTGAAACTCCCCAGAAGCTCAGTAAAGACAGGGAGATAGCTTTACCAAAGTACAGCACTTTTATCTAAAATTGAGTGAACTCCCGGTTCTGCCCTCTACCCCTTTCATCTTATTATTTTGGCTCTTTGTGTATCAAAGGTTCACAGTGAGTTAGTTCTATTTTTATGTCAGTTTCTTTTTCTTCCAGTTTTACCCCCAGTAAGTTTGGTTTTCTCTATTTTCCTTTGTCTGTTAATCTTAAACCCCCTCCTGATTCGTAAGCTCCTTGTACCGACCCAGGATCCCCAAACAGTACATTTACATCTCATTTCATTCTTCTTTATTTTATTTTATTTTTCTGAATGTTGACGTGAAAAGCCGATAGACTTTACTGCTCTGGAATTAATAATATTAATTCTCCATTCAAGTTTCTAAAATAACTCTGTGGATTTTTAGTAAAGAATTATAAATTACACTTGCAGATTAAATTTTTCTTAGAATTGCCTCCCAGGAAGAAAGATAATGGCAAAAACCAGAAATAAATGATGAAGGATCTATTTTTTTTAGAATTTTATAGTGCATTAGTCTCCAATTTTTGTTCTTATTATACAGTGTTTATTCTAATAATTCTGATACACCACAGATGCATGATTTGTGAACTAAAATACTAAACACTGATTATTAAAAAATGGATAATTATATATATTTATATATATATATATATATTTTTTCCCTTGAATATACACCTAAGCAAGCAAGCAAGCTAGGTTGCTTCAGTCATGTCTGAGTCTTTGTGACTCCATGGACTTTAGCCCACCAGGCTCCTCTGTCCATGGGATTCACCAGGGAAGATTACTGCAGTGGGTTGTCATTTCCTCCTCCAGGGTATCTTCCTGACTCAGGGATGGAACCCATATCTCTTGCATCTCCTGCATTGGCAGGCAGGTTCTTTATGACTTGTGCCACCTGGGAAGCCCATAGTTAGCAGTAATTTTAACTGACCCTGAAGGACTTGAATATGATGCCTGATAGAGCATGAACTACAGTTTCTTCTTCTTCTCTAAAGTTCCTAGAACCAATGATGCTCTGGTTTAAAAAAAAAAATCAATAATTCCCTTGGAAAACAACAAGAGGAATCTTTGAAGATGAGAAAAAATTTTAGACAACGTTGATTGGCATGAGCCAGGTAGGGTCAGAACCGAAAAAGGAAACTTCAGCTAAAATGTACATAAGAAAGGATTGCTGCAAAATAGTACCAGGGAAAAGAGTTTCATTATTGAAAGATGGATGCTAGTTAAAAAAACAAGTCTATGTAATATAGAGGGGTTAAGTAGGGCTTTATGGAAGCCCTACCTTCATGGAAGGTGAATCCATACCTTGGAAACACCCCTCCACACACTGATGCCATCTTGGGCCCTTTGGCCATGACAGGTGTTTGAACCTCCAGTGTGAGCAGCAAGTGAAAATGAATAGGAGAGTGTGCTGAATGGCTGGTGATTACAAAGAAGAAAGGGAAGCATTAACATACAAAAGATGAAATAACTCACCAACAGTTTCATTCTTCCTACCCATCTCTTGGTAAAGACTGAAAGTACCAAAGATGAGCTACCCTACATGCATACACCTTCCACACAAATCTGCCCTGGACAAGGAGATAAATCACTGGATGGAACAGGGGACTTCAGCTACAAAGAAGAACACTCACTGTGTACTGCCAAACATTTAAGAAAAACTTATACGATGAAAAGTAAAGAAACTCAATATAGCAACATTCATGTGAGGAATCATAGTAAACAGTAAAACTGTATCATACCTTAACATTTCATGCACTTCCCTGGTGGCTCAGATGGTAAAGAGTCTGACTGCATTGTTCAGTTCAGTTCAGTCTCTCAGTCGTGAACAACTCTTTGCGACCCCATCAATTGCAGCACGCCAGGCCTCCCTGTCCATCACCAACTCCCGAAGTTTACCCAGACTCATGTGCATCGAGTGGGTGATGCCATCCAGCCATCTCATCCTTTGTCTTCCCCTTCTCCTCCTGCCCCCAATCCCTCCCAGCATCAGGGACTTTTCCAATGAGTCAACTCTTTGCATGAGGTGGCCAAAGTATTGGAGTTTCAGCCTCAGCATCAGTCCTTCCAATGAAACCCCAGGACTGGTCTCCTTTAGGATGGACTGGTTGGATCCCCTTGCAGTCCAAGGGACTCTCAAGAGTCTTCTCCAACACCACAGTTCAAAAGCATCAGTTCTTTGGTGCTCAGCCTTCTTCACAGTCCAACTCTCACATCCATACATGACCACTGGAAAAACCATAGCCTTGACTAGACGGACCTTTGTTGGCAAAGTAATGTCTCTGCTTTTCAATATGCTATCTAGGTTGGTCATAACTCCCTTTCCAAGGAGTAAGTGTCTTTTAATTTTATGGCTGCAATCACCATCTGCAGTGATTTTGGATCCCAGAAAAATAAAGTCTGACACTGTTTCCACTGTTTCCCTATCTATTTCCCATGAAGTGATGGGACCAGATGCCATGATCATTTTCTGAATGTTGAGCTCTAAGCCAACTTTTTCACTCTCCTCTTTCACTTTCATCAAGAGGCTTTTTAGTTCCTCTTCACTTTCTGCCATAAGGATGATGTCATCTGCATATCTGAGGTTATTGATATTTCTCCCAGCAATCTTGATTCAAGCTTATGCTTCTTCCAGCCCAACGTTTCTCATGATGTACTCTGCATAGAAGTTAAATAAGCAGGGTGACAGTACACAGCCGTGACACACTCCTTTTCCTATTTGGAACCAGTCTGTTGTTCCATGTCCAGTTCTAACTGTTGCTTCCTGACCTGCATATAGCTTTCTCAAGAGGCAGGTCAGGTTGTCTGGTATTCCCATCTCTTTCAGAATTTTCCACAGTTTATTGTGATCCACACAGTCAAAGGCTGTAGAAGACCCATATTCCAGCCCTGAATTGGAAAGGTCACCTCAGAAGGGAATGGCTACCTACTTCAGTTTTCTTTCCTGGAGAATTCCATGGACAGAGGAGACTGGTGCATTACAGTCCATGGTGTCACAAAGAGTCAGACACAACTGAACAACTAACACTTTCACTTTTTTAGATGTTTCACTATCTTAATACCCTCTAGAAAATATAAAAGTGCATTGGGTTCATACAAAAGAATAAACTATTGATCAAAATTTTAAATTATGAGAATTGAAATGCAGAATAAAAATTTAGATGGACACATTAGAAATCTTTACAGTTACACAGAGTAAGACAAGAGATACAGCATATAGCTTTAGGTAAAATAACAATTATGGAAGAGAGTAAGGTTTAGACCCAGAAATTACAAATGTATCCTTGGTGTTCCAGGAGAAGATAAAGAGAAGGCTGAGGAGAGGACACAGCCGGCAAAATAACAGAAGACAATTTCTCAAACTGATGAAAGACGTAAGTCATGCAAAAGTGACTGTCTAGTGCCAAGAATATTAAAATACAAACACACACACACACTCTTACTGAACCCATTGTAATAACACATAAAACTAACAGAGAGAGAGAGAGACAGACAGACAACCATAAATGTTTCTAGAAAGGGAGGGCAGAGGAGAAATATCTACAAATGAATGAAAGTTAACTATTAGACTGCAATCATGGACTAAACGCTTTGTGTCCCTAAGCTTTAGTCCCTAAGTTGACTCTCTAACCCCTAATGTGGTGACATTTGCAGATGAGGCCTTTGGAAATAATTATGGTTACTTTAGATGGTTGTCGGAGCTGGGCTCCCATGATGGGATTAATGTCCTATAAGAAGATGTAGTGTATGTACTGGCCATTTAGTTTTTTGATTATAATGTAAGTGCCAGACATTAAGTTTTCTTTCTTTCTTTTTTTTTCTGCTTATCACTTTCTATTGTCATTACTGTGTCTGCATGTGCTTGCTAAGTCTCTTCAGTTGTATCCAACTCTTTGGTATTCTTTGGACTGAAGTCCATCACACTCCTCGGTCCATAGATTCTCCAGGCAAGAATATTACTGGGTTATAATTGCTTTACAATATTTTCTTAGTTTTTGCTGTACAATGAAATGCAGCTATACGTATACACATATCCCTTCTCCCATGACCTTCCCTCCTTTCCCCATCCAATTTTTGTTGCAGCATGATTATTAATAGCCAAGACATGGAAGCAACCTAAATGCTCATTAACACAGGAATAAATAAAGAAGATGTGGTACATGTATGCAATGGAATATTATTCAACCATTAAAAGGAACAAAACTAAGTCATTTATAGAGATGTGAATGGACACTGAGTTTGTCATACAGAGTGAAATAAATAAGAAAGAAAAAAGCAAATATTATATATTAATACATATATGTGTAATCTATAAAAAGAGGGACATTAAGCTTTGATTGCCAAGATATTCTTTTAAAAGTCATTCCTTTCTCTTGAATAAACACATGTTGCCAGCTACACAGATAGTCAAAGAGACTGGCTGTCCCACCCATGAAGTTTCTCTTTTAGGGAGCCTTGCCCAACTTAGGTAAGTGCCTTTTTGAGGGACCCTGCTTTATCCTCTTCACACTCTAATTCCCAGTCTTATATTTTGAATTCACCAATAAAGAGTAAACCCATGAAACCCCAACCACCCCATTTTTCACCCCAATAAAGACATAACCCTTGGTCCACACTGTCCCTGTCTTTTTCCCCGCTGCCACGCTGTTGGCCCAAGGTATGCAGTGCATCCTGTGGGACCTAAGAGTAAGAGTCCTTATATTTTCAAAGATCATGGATGGCTGTTGCTGAAGTGGGTCTTGAAATCATAATAAGAACTACAAAGCCTGTTCTAGTCAACACTGGCTCAGTCCAGAAATGCCTCAGGGCTGTCACAAGTAGTAAGGCCCAGGTGGGCAGCCCCCAGGCATTTCTAGTCAACAGCATTGTTACCAATGCGCTGAGACCAACTCAGAACAGAAGAGGAGGAGAGCTCAGATCTCTGTCTCTCAGTATGTGTGTGTCTCTTTTTCTCTCTCCCGGGCCACCATGTGAATAAGGCAACCATCTGCACACCAGCAGCCAAACATGCAGGCATCCTGATCTCAGAAGCCCAGCTCCCAGAACTCTGAGAAACACATCTCTGTTGTTTAAGCCACCCTGTCTATGGTATTGCTATGGCAATCCGAGCTCACCAAATCAAACTCCCATTCTCAATGTTCTCAGCATGAAGTCAATAGAGCAATGGATTTAAAATTTTGAAAGAAAATCCTTTTAAGATTATCTTTAGTAAAGATGTGCTTGATGATATGAGGACATTTAATATGCACAATAATTCTTAAAATTAACTCACTCAGATTCTATCTAAAAATGTTACTAGATACAGATAATGGTTACGGTTGGACAGCATTGTGAATGCGACTAGTGCCACTGAATCATACAGTTAAAAAGGGTCAAAATGGGAAGATTAATGCTGGATATATTTTGCCACAATAAAAAAACTAGTATTAATGATGAATTCTAGCAAGAAAACTATAAGCCCAGAAGAAAGAAGAAGGATGAAAGAAGCAATGGTGAATAGGTGTTATATGATGATTAAATATATCCGTTTCAGACATAGTACTGTAGAAACTATTTTTTAAGCAGATGAAATGCACAAAAATGATCATGTACTGAAACACAAAGGAAAATAAAACAATACCTCAAAGCTGATGTAACGCTGGCCGTGTCCAATGGCTGCCATGTGATGACAGCTTGACAATCATAAGCTCATAACCTAGAGACCGATCATCATAAGTAGCTAAACATGCATATATAAACATGCAATATACTATATGAAAATCTGGAAAAAGGTTTTCCTGCTTAAATATTGAATGTTTTATTTTACACTTATTACAATCTATGTGCACATTCTGCACATGATATATGGAATTCTCTGTGTTTAACTTTGGAAAATACAGACATTCATTAACCTACATTAAATATTAAATTCTCTATAAAAGTCATATTAAAATATTAGCACGGGTTTTCAACTGTGAAAATATGTAATTCTGTATGATTCACGTGTGGAAATCTGAGTGCAGATTTTCCTAAATGAAGTATGAAATCATGTATATCTTACAGATGATAAGTGTAGATTTTCTGCTATATTGCTATATGGAATTCTGCATCTACTTCACATTTATATATGCTATACATAACCAGGGTCTCCTGCATTGCAGGCAGATTCTTTACCAAATGAGCTATCAGAGAAGCCTATATATGTATGTGTGTATATATATATATACACACACACATATGCCAAATTCTTAGCTGCTGCTGCTAAGTCGCTTCACTCGTGTCTGACTCTTAGTGACCTCATGGACTGCAGCCTACCAGGCTCCTCCATCCATGGGATTTTCCGGGCAATAGTACTAGAGTGGGGTGCCATTGCCTTCTCCAAAATTCTTAACATTTTGACTTAAAGAAGAAATTCAATTGGAAATTAAATTTGCTTTAAAAATAAGAAAGTAATACAATGTATAGAAAATTCATAGTTCTTTGCTATAAATTGACAAGAAGTTCTCAAAATAGAAAGCCTGAATATACAAAAACTATAGGATACATTAAAACACTTATATAAAAGTCTGCCTCTTCAAAGTAAACAAACACAGATGTTTCAAGAGTAAGTGATATCAAGCTCTCAAGGAACAAATAACTCCTACCTTACAAAAACTGTTTAGAACGTAGAAAAAAGGTGGGAAGCTCTCCAAGTCATTTTGCAAGGCGTCTATAAAGACAACTTTACTGTCTTCTTGGGACTTCAGCACTGATTATGAAGCTAGAGAACAATAGTCGCCAGACTGGCAGTACATAACACGCAGAGGCATCATGAACATTTGTGAATATTTCAGCCCATCTCCCAACTCAAAGCCCTAACAGTGCAGGTGAGTAGATGGAGCACATGTGTCCCTTAGTCAGAATTCCTCTGGAGAGAATTGATAGCATACTGTGAATCCCCATCCCTTTCCCAGCAGAGAAGAGATTCAGATAGCCTTTTAGATGCCTTGATACGAGAAGACTAAACCTGGGATCACTTGGGAGATTGGCACCGACTTCCAGCTTAGTGGGAACAGGACTCATGAGTTTTTCTGTGGCTCGGGAGGGGTGAGGTACCTGCCTGTCAAAGATTCTGCGTAAGAAGAACTGATGGGAGCCAGGAACTACCAGGCCATAACAGAGCAGCAAGAAAAGGCATCCCATGCATCAGATGATACGAGCGTGGCCTTCTGGATACTCTGCATCTTCAAGAGTCAATGAAAGCTCTGCACAGGAGAGAAAGCCAGAACTCAGACCAATATCACAGGGATGATCCCAATACCAGGTGAGAATGGCCAGCTGAGCCACATAAGACTTCATTCTTGCTCTCTAATCCTAGTCCCTAACATTGCTTATTTTCCTGTAATGTTGCTCCCCACACTTGACCTTGGAGGAGCCAAAAAGATAGGCCAACTGGAGGAAAGGGAGATAGAGCAAGGAAAAGAGTGAGAGAACTGGCCCCTTCCCCGTTCTCCCTTTCCTTTGCATCAAGTAAATCGGGGTAGCTTTGATATTATGCTGGACATGCAGGTAATTAGGAACTGTCTGCTGTTATGTTATAATAATTCAGTAAGTTATGGGTTTTGCACAACAATCACCCCTGAAACATGCTTATCATTCCACCTCTACTGAGCCAATTTCCTTCAGTCTACTGGTAATACTGCAACATCTTGATAACCAAACAGATTTGGATAGCACAATAAAAGCAAAGAGTAAGAACATCTCCTTAAAAAGAAGATAATGAATGAAATGGCAATAGGTAGGAAAGTAGAATTTATCCCTAGTTTTAAAGAAATATGTTTCAATAGCACAAAGCATATAGATATGTATATATACATACATTTATATATATATGTATATAATATATGTGTACATATATTTTTTCTACATAGAGTTTTTCTACTTATGCATTCTACATAACATTGGATTGGCCACAAAGTTTGTTTGGGGTTTTATGTAGGACCTTTTGGAAAAACAAACTCTTTAGTCAATCCAATACACACATTCTACATGAATGTATAATTTAATTATCTATATTCATAAATCAAACTGGAAAATATGATCCCAGTACATGCCCATTAAGCCTTAGCTAAAGTTAAATAGCTATGATGAAATTAAATTCAAAACAATATGTTAGAAGTTATGAAGTAGGGGTTTTTTTTAATAAGGAACATATTCATTAGAATAGCATAAAATTATTTTTTCAATGCAAGAAATAAGAGATAGTAAAATTTACTATCATAACCTTTCAGGATAATATTGGACTTTCCAGTCAATTGAACCAGATAAAACATTGATAAGGTTTTATAAACTAAAAAGAAAGCAAAAGTTTTTATTTCAGATAGTATAGTTGTCTACCTAATAAATCCAAGCAAATCAACAACAAAGTAGCAAGGAGCTATATAAAAAAAATAGATCATAGAATTCAATACCATTTTCAAATAAACCTTCCAACAACAAAAAGTCACAAGAAAAAAAGAAAAAAGCCCTCTTTTACCAAGCGTTGAGACTATTAAGTACCCAGGAATAATTACAAATGTACTTTTTTTTTTTAGTATAGTTTAACTGAATGATTTTTTTTAATGAAGTATTACTCAGCCATTAAAAAGAATACATTTGAATCAGTTCTAATGAGGTGGATGAAACTGGAGCCTATTATACAGAGTGAAGTAAGCCAGAAAGAAAAACACCAATACAGTACATTAACGCATATATATGGTATTTAGAAAGATGGTAATGACAACCCTGTATGCGAGACAGCAAAAGAGACACAGATGTATAGAACAGTCTTTTGGACTCTGTGGGAGAGGGAGGGGGGATTTGGGAGAATGGCATTGAAACATGTATAATATTATATAGGAAACGAATCACCAGTCCAGGTTTGATGCAGGATACAGGAAGCTTGGGGCTGGTGCACTGGGATGACCCAGAGGGATGGTATGGGGGGGGAGGTGAGAGGGGGTTCAGGATGGGGAACACGTGTACACCCGTGGCGGATACATGTTGATGTATGGCAAAACCAATACAATATTGAAAAGTAAAATAAATAAATAAAATAAAAAATAAAAATTGAATTAGTGGAATAAAACTGTGATCATGAAGGGGATAAAGTAGAATAATGGTATTACATTGCTGTCATCAGTCAAGTCCCAGATATTATTCATAGAATCTGATAAAATAATTCAAAACTACTTGTGAGGCTTTTACTGTGTTACAGTAGACAAGATGATTATGAGGTTATGAGAGAAACAGAGCATCAGAGACAGAAGGAAGGAAATTATCTTATCACATTCCAAAATACTCATCATATAATTTCAGTCACTATGATACTGTGCAGAAATGGACAAAGAGATTAAATTGACCAGAACACAGTCAAGAAACAAACCTGTATTACAGGATTTTGCCAATTGGTGAAGAGTATTTCATCCCATAGACAGAGGAGCCAGGCTGCAGTCCATGGGGTTGCAAAGAGTCTGACATGACTGAACAACTAACACTTTCACTTTCTTTTTTTTTTATAATGGTTTTCTGATGTTTAATTGTATATACATCTATGTGATTTACTTATTTATGAACATCAACATAGTTTATAGTCTTTTCCTGTTATAAATTATGCTGTAGTAAACATGCTTATATGTATATTCTTGCATATTGTCCATCTGTACTAGAATTTCCTAAAAATAGAATTGTTGGATCAAAAAGAATATACATTTAATCTTTCCTTAGAGATAAATACCCATTCAAAGAGCTTATAGTAATTTACTCCTCTACGGTTACATGAGAGTTCTTATTTCCCCCAAATCTTGTTAAAAATAAGTATTATCAAACTTACTTTTACGGTAACCTCGAATCTATTAGGAAAGTGAAATATTTAATTTAAAAAACTGGACAGTTATTAATTATAAGTTTTAAAATTGAGAAACTTCTTAAACTAGTCTTATTTCTCCTCTGAACTTAGGAGTTACTTTAAATTTGGTTTTTTAAATGAATACGTGGTAAAACTGGCTTATTTTTATGCTATAGTGCTGTGAATTTCAAAGAGTATTTCAAACCGGTGAGTAAGCAATTCAATAAATACTGCCAAGAAAGCTTGATATTAATATGAAAATAAAAAATATATACTTCTTCCATTTATTCAAATCCTAAATAGAATAGGAAAAAAAACACAAATAGCAAAATGATAAATACACTGAAAGGAAATATAAGAAAACACGTTTATGACTTTTGGGGAAAACATCTTTCTACAGAGAATATAAAGTAAACACCACAAATTAAAGAAGGCATAAATTCACCAAATTGAACTTTTTAAACTTCTATAGGAAAAAAGACAACCGGAGTAAAAGTAAGAAGCATACTAGGGAGATACTCTTATAATGTGAAAAACTCTAACAGTTGTTCTGTATAATACAAAAGGGCATCCATCGGTATCAATACCATACAAGCAAGTCAATAAAAATGGATAATTCCTATAACAGACAATTTTCAGAAAAGGATGTGAAAATGACTGAGAAAGTAAGAAAACTTTAGTACTCCCTAGAACTATAGTACTACCCTTAGTCCTATCTGCTGCTGCTGCTGCTAAATCGCTTCCGACTCTGTGCGACCCCATAGACGGCAGCCCACCAGGCTCCCCTGTCCCTGGGATTCTCCAGGCAAGAACACTGGAGTGGGTTGCCATTTCCTTCTCCAATGCATGAAAGTGAAAAGTGAAAGTGAAGTCGCTCAGTCGTGCCCGACTCTTCTCGACCCCATGGACTGCAGCCTACCAGGCTCTTCCGTCCATGGGATTTTCCAGGCAAGAGTACTGGAGTGGGGTGCCATTGACTTCTCCGTAGTCCTATCTAGCTAAATGCAAATCAGAACAACAAAATACCACATTTCAAGTTGGAGGGCTTAGGTGCACCTGTCAATAGAGGTAAATTCATTCAATCACTGTGAAGTGGTGGAGGAGATTGGGAAGAATCTTCAAAAATAATATTGAAAATTCCCATGGCCTAATTAGCCAAGTACTCAATTTTTGAATCACCAACTTCACACATACATAGGCAATATTCTAGATGGCAGTTTGAAAGAATGATAGACCACATGGCATTGATTACACACAAGCGTACCTTGTTTGTTGCACTCTGTTTTATCACACTTCACAGATATTGTGCTTTTTGCAGCTGAAAGTTTGTGACAAGTCTACCAGTGCCATTTTTTCTAATGTATTTGTTCCCTTTTTGTGTATGTGCTGCATTTGGTAATGCTTGCAATATTTCAAATTTTTTCACTATTATATTTTTAGGGTGAGTTGAAGAGTTACTACTAGGACTCACTGAAGGCTCAAATAATCTCTAGCATTTTAGCAATGAACTTTTTAAAATTAAGGTATATACATAATTTTTTATACATAATGCCATTGCACACTGACTTATTGCACAATAGACTTATTGCATAAGTCTATTCCTTAATAGACTACAGTGTAGGATAGTCATATACTTTTATATGCACTGGGAAATCAAAATACATATATATGTTTCCTTTAAGACAGGACCAGGACCTCGGTGGTGTATGGAAGGTGGTTAAAATGATGTTTGAAAAAGTGAAGGTATTAGTTGCTCAGTCGTGTCTGACTCTTTGAGATCCCCATGGACTGTAGCCCAACAGGCTCCTCTGTCCATGGAATTCTCCAGGCAAGAATAATAGAGTGGGTTGCCATCCCCTTCTCCAGGGGATCTTCCAAACACAGGGA
The DNA here is from genome assembly GCF_032452875.1 of Bos javanicus. Taxonomy (NCBI): domain Eukaryota; kingdom Metazoa; phylum Chordata; class Mammalia; order Artiodactyla; family Bovidae; genus Bos; species Bos javanicus. The sequence goes on from NC_083877.1 coordinate 97,557,818, forward strand.
TAGAACCCAGGTCTTCCACATTGCAGGCAGATTCTTCACCAACTGAGAACCTGAGAAGCCCAAAAGTAGTGTTCAGCCAATTCCATTTTCATTTTGTGAGCACTCAAGCTGTCACATGATGCTGTAGTGGGTCAAATGAGAAAGAATATTGGGTCATCTCGAGTGATTCATATGATTGTTTTTCCTTATCTCATCTTTATAGTCTATCATTATAACGTCTATCACTTATGCATTGCATTTTTAGATCAATTGATATCTTCAGGCAAGGGGAAAATGCATTTATGTCTTGCCATTCTTATTAATGTACACATGCAAGGTTGCTCTTCACACTTCCCAGAAGAGTGGTCATCTCTGCAAGTTGTGTGGCCCTCGACCATAACTGCTTTTAAATAAGGCTGCCATTAATAACACAACTACAATGCATTTTCCGTCAGTGATTCTGGTATACTCTATTTATTGACCTACTTATCTATGATTTGTTTATCTACATATCTATTTAAAACATTTCCAACTATTATTTTTTTGCCTAAAACTAAAACTTATTTAGGATTGAAAGAAAGAAAGTTTAAACTGTAGTGAGGCAATAAAAACCATCAACCCTTCTCTAAAGATCAGGCCATTCCATTCCTTCCAACCCTCATCAGCTCTACCCTGTGTATTAACAGAGAAAACAATCGTTTCCAGTTTCTCTGCAGCTGAGAGCCGGTGACAGCAGGCAAATATTGTAGATCAAGCACTTGAGCGTTTAGGGAAAAAGGGGTGCCACTATCACTCCACTCTGTGAGATAGCAATTAAGATGTGGTGTCCAAGTGCCGCGTCGGCAGAGCTGATGAATATTCTGTCCTTTAAATCTTAACTTTGAGTAATGTCTTGCAGGGAGAGAATTCAGCAGTTGTTAATTTCGGGGGTGGACCATTCTGATGTGTAATAGCTTGGGGCTGGAAATCATTGTAAAGTTTAGGATGGGATTAAAATATGCCCAAAACCTAGACAGCTTAAAATTAAAGACAAATGTGAATCTATTTCCACTATTCATCAGGTGAGTTCAGTTCAGTCCCTCAATCGTGTCTGACTCTTTGTGACCCCATGAATCGCAGCATACCAGGCCTCGCTGTCCATCACCAACTCCCAGAGTTCACTCAAACTCATGTCCATCAAGTTGGTGATGCCATCCAGCCATCTCATCCTCTGTCGTCCCCTTCTCCTCCTGCCTACAATCCCTCCCATCCTCAGAGTCTTTTCCAATGAGTCAACTCTTTCAATGAGGTGGCCAAAGTACTGGAGTTTCAGCTTTAGCATCATTCCTTCCAAAGACATACCCAGGGCTGATCTCCTGTAGAATAGATGAGTGGATCTCCTTGCAGTCCAAGGGACTCTCAAGAGTCTTCTCCAACACCACAGTTCAAAAGCATCAAGTCTTTGGTGCTCAGCTTTCTTCACATTCCAGCTTGCATATCCATACATGACCACTGGAAAAACCATAGCCTTGACTAGATGGACCTTTGTTGGCAAAGTAATGTCTCTGCTTTTGAATATGCTGTCTAGGTTGGTCATAACTTTCCTTCCAAGGAGGAAGCATCTTTTAATTTCAATGGTACCCTACTCCAGTACTGTTGCCCGGAAATTCCCATGGACGGAGGAGCCTGGTGGGCTGCAGTCCATGGGGTCGCTAGGAGTCAGACATGACTGAGCGACTTCTTTCACTTTCCACTTTCACGAATTGGAGAAGGAAATGGCAACCCACTCCAGTGTTCATGCCTGGAGAATCCCAGGGATGGGGGAGCCTGGTAGGCTGCCGTCCATGGGGTCGCACAGAGTTGGACACAACTGAAGTGACTTAGCAGCAGCAGCAGCAGTCACCATCTGCAGTGATTTTGGAGCCCAGAAAAATAAAGTCTGACACTGTTTCCCCATCTATTTCCCATGAAGTGATGGGACCAGATGCCATGATTTTCGTTTTCTGAATGTTGAGCTTTAAACCAACTTTTTCACTTTCCACTTTCACTTTCATCAAGAGGCTTTTGAGTTCCTCTTCACTTTCTGCCATAAGGGTGGTGTCATCTGCATATCTGAGGTTACTGATATTTCTCCTGGCAATCTTGATTCCAGCTTGTGCTTCTTCCAGCCCAGCGTTTCTCATGATGTACTCTGCATAGAAGTTAAATAAGCAGGGTGACAGTATACAGCCTTGACGTACTCCTTTTCCTATTTGGAACCTGTCTGTTGTTCCATGTCCAGTTCTAACTGTTGACTCCTGACCTGCATATAGGTTTCTCAAGATCCAGGTCAAGTGGTCTGGTATTCCCTTCTCTTTCAGAATTTTCCACAGTTTATTGTGATCCACAAAGTCAAAGGCTTTGGCATAGTCAATAAAGCAGAAATAGATGCTTTTCTGGAAATCTCTTGCTTTTTTGATGATCCAGCGGATGTTGACAATTTGATCTCTGGTTCCTCTGCCTTTTCTAAAACCAGCTTGAATATCAGGAAGTTCATGGTTCACATATTGCTGAAACCTGGCTTGGAGAATGTTGAGCATTACTTTATTAGCGTGTGAGATGAGTGCAATTGTGTGGTAGTTTGAGCATTCTTTGGCATTGCCTTTCTTTGGGATTGGAATGAAAACTGACCTTTTCCAATCCTGTGGCCACTGCTGAGTTTTCCCAATTTGCTGGCATATTGAGTGCAGCACTTTCACAGCATCATCTTTCAGGCTTTGAAATAGCTCAACTGGAATGCCATCACCTCCACTAGCTTTGTTCGTAGTGATTCTTTCTAAGGCCCACTTGACTTCACATTCCAGGATGTCTGGCTGTAGGTGAGTGATCATACCATTGTGATTATCTTGGTTGTGAAGATATTTTTTGTACTGTTCTTCTGTGTATTCTTGCCACCTTGTCTTAATATCTTCTGCTTTTGTTAGGTCCATACCATTTCTGTCCTTATTGAGCCCATCTTTGCATGAAATGTTCCCTTGGTATCTCTAATTTTCTTGAAGAGATCTCTAGTCTTTCCCATTCTTTGTTTTCCTCTATTTTTTTGCATTGATCTCTGAGGAATGCTTTGTTATCTCTTCTTGCTATTCTTTGGAACTCTGCATTCAGATGGTTATATCTTTCCTCTTCTCCTTGCTTTTCACTTCTCTTTTTTGCACAGCTATTTGTAAGGCCTCCCCAGACAGCCATTTTCCTTTTTTGCATTTCTTTTCCACGGGGATGGTCTTGATCCCTGTCTCCTGTACAATGTCATGAACCTCTGTCCATAGTTCATCAGGCACTCTTATCTATCAGATCTAGTCCCTTAAATCTATTTCTCACTTCCACTGTATAATCATAAGAGATTTGATTTAGGTCATACCTGAATGTTCTGGTGGTTTTCTCTACTGTCTTCAATTTAAGTCTGAATTTGGCAATAAGGATCTCATGATCTGAGCCACAGTCAGCTCCCGATCTTGTTTTTGCTGACTGTATAGAGCTTCTCCATATTTGGCTGCAGAGAATATAATCAGTCTGACTTTGGCGTTGACCATCTGTGCTGTCCACGTGTAGAGTCTTCTCTTGTGTTGTTGGAAGAGGGTGTTTGCTATGACCAGTGTGTTCTCTTGGCAAAACTCTATGAGCCTTTGTCCTGCTTCATTCCGTATTCCAAGGCCAAATTTGCCTGTTACTCCAGGTGTTTCTTGACTTCTTACTTTTGTGTTCCAGTCCCCTATAATGAAAAGGACATCTTTTTTGGGTGTTCGTTCTAAAAGGTCTTGTAGGTCTTCATAGAACCATTCAACTTCAGCTTCTTCAGCGTTACTGGTTGGGGCATAGACTTGGATTACTGTGATATTGAATGGTTTGCCTTGGAAACGAACAGAGATATGCATAGATTTCAGTAAAATATCTTTTGAATTGGATTTAACACTGCTTTCACTAGAATTGCACATTCACATTAATCTGATGGACAGATTTGCATATATAAAGATACAGTATGTCTTGTATATATTTACTACTTTATCCATTCAGACCCACACAGTATTTTAAAACAATCTTTTTTCAATTAAAAAGTAAATTGAAAAAATATACATAAAAGCAGGTAAAAAACAAACAAACAAAAGATACAGCATATCCTACCCACAGAAAGAAAGATGAAAGTAAAGGAATGGATCTGTAAAATAACATGGTATGTGAAGAGTCTTAAGCACTTAGTTTCTGCAGGGAGCAGGGGAGGGCGGGGGTCGGGGGTGGGGACAGAAGAAGAGAAGAGATTGATAAAAGGGTATGCAGAGCCAGGTCAAGGAAAGCCTTGTCTGCCTGGTTAAGAATCTTGGGTTTTGTATTGAGACAGTCAGTCTTCTAAGATGGGCTTATTAGATGGGCTTCTAGAAAGAAAGTCTTCTTAGATGGACTTCCCCAGTGGAGCAGAGGTAAAGAATAAACCTACAATGCAGGAGACACATGTTCTATCCCTGGGTCAGGAAGATCCCCTGGAGAAGGAAATGGCAACTCACTTCAGTATTACAATGCCAAAGAATGTTGAAACAACCACACAATTGCATTCATTTCACATACTAGCAATGTAATGCTCAGAATTCTCCAAGCTAGGCTTCAGCAATGTTCTTGCCTGGAGAATCCCAGGGATGGGGGAGCCTGGTCGGCTGCCATCTATGGGGTCGCACAGAGTCGGACATGACTGAAGCGACTTGGCGGCAGCAGCAGCAGCAGGCTTCAGCAATATGTGAACAAAGAACTTACAGATGATCAAACTGGACTTAGAAAAGGCAGAAGAATCAGAGATCAAATTGCCAACATCTGTTGGATCACAGAAAAAGTATGAGAATCCCAGAAAAACATCTACTTCTACTTCATTGACTCACAACAAACCAGGAGATTTCTTCAAGAGATGGGAATACCAGACCATCTTACTGCCTCCTGTGAAACCTCTTTGCAGGTCAAGAAGCAACAGTTAGAACTGAACACTGGGCAACAGACAAGTTCAAAATTGGGAAAGAAGTACATCAAGGCTGTGTCTTCTCACCTTACTTATTTAACTTATATGTAGAGTACATCAAGTGAAATGCCAGTCTGGATGAAGCACGTGCTGGAATCAAGATTGCCAAATATCAGTAACCTCAGATATGCAGATGATGCCACTCTTCTGGCAGAAAGCGAAGAACTAAAGAGCCCCTTGATTAAAATGAAAAAGGAAAGTGGAAAAAAAAAAAACTGGATTAAAACTCAAAAAAATTCAGTCCCATCACTTCATGGCAAATAGATGGGGAAACTAGTGGAAATAGTGACATACTTTATTTTCTTGAGCTCTAAAATATCTGCAGAATGTGACTGCAGCAATGAAATTAAAAGATGCTTGCTCCTTTGAAGAAAACCTATTACATACCTAGGCAGCGTATTAAATAACAGAGACATTACTTTGCCCACAAATATCTGTCTAGTCAAAGCTATGGATTTTCCATTAGTCATGTAGGGATGTGAGAGTTGGACCTCAAAGAAGGCTGAGTGTGGAAGAACTGATGCTTTTGAACTGTGATGTTGGAGAATTGCTTGAGAGTCCCTTGGACTGCAAGAAGATCAAACCAGTCCATCCTAAAGGAAATCAGTCCTGAATATCCATTGGAAGGACTGATGCTGAAGCTGAAACTCCAATACTTTGGCCACCTGATGCAAAGAACTGACTCACTGGAAAAACCCCTGATGCTGGGAAAGATTGAATGTAGAAGGAGAAGTGGACCACAAAGGACATGCTGATTGGATGACATCGCTGACTCAATAGAATATGTTTGAGCAAGATTCAGGAGGTGGTGAAGGGCAGGGAAGCCTCACGTGCTGCAGTCCATGGGGTCACAAAGAGTCGGACATGACTGAGTGATTGAACAACAATCAGGATTCTTGCCTGGGAAACTCCATGGGCAGCAGAGCATGGCAGGCTACAGTCCCTGGGGTCACAAAAGAGTTGTGTGTAACTTAGGAACTAAGAACAAGAAACAAAAATATCAGTCTTCAGAAAGGAAATCTAGCAGGTACATAAAGCCTTTGCAAGTAGTACCCAACAGAGGTAGTAGACAGGAGTCAATTTTGAAATCCTCAATTGTGAGATTCTGAATTTTCATGTAGTCTCTTTCTAAAGCTGAATGCGAGCATGCATGATCCGGAGAGCCTTTCCCTTACTTCACAAAAGAAAGGTATAGCACTAAGCTTCGTCAAAGAACAAAGAAAGGACATATATTATTTTTATATAAACTCCACTAATGATTAATGGATATGACTTAAACTTAGAGGCCTGCCTTCTTTTCCTGGCATTTTGCATATAAACATTAAGAGTGTTGGAATGTTCTAAATTCAAAAGAACTCTTGAGTTAAGGGTAACTGAACCTGATTCTTTTAAACCTAATGGAATTTTTGTCTGGGATGACCAAATTCCTCAAGGCATATTAAGTAAAAACTTCAGGATTAAAAAAAAAAAAATGTACATGAGTCTTTAAGATAAGATGTGCATTATTCAATAAGATATTTAAAACACATTTTATTAAAATATTAAATATTTATTCCAATTACAGTGAATCCTTATTTCATTTTATAAAATACTGAATGCACTTGTCTCCCATTAACCAAATATAATCTTCTAAAATTGTGATGATATATTTAAATTTGGAATAATTATTGAGGGAGAATGAAAGCAACATATTTTGAAGACTATGGTTGAGGTCTTCAGTGGTGAATCCCAAGGCAGGAAGAGGTGGACTTGTTAATCGCAGTTAACCTTGAGTGATATTAACAGTGAGATGGCAGAAGTTCTATCATGATGCATTAAGGATTTTAAAAGTATTGCAAAATCGAAGAGCAAACCAAATTGCTGCTTCTGTCTTCCACAGGTGTGCACGCACCCTTCAGTTAGTTAAGCAGAGAGCTTCTAAAAGCTCCAGGGTGGAGCAGGGGTATGAACATGGCAGATGTGTCTTCTCCCACAAGATCATGTACATAATGCTCTCCCAGTGTTTTTAATTATCATTCTTAAAGGTAAAGTATATCAGTTTTGGAAGTTCTACAGGAAAGAAATTTGATGCAATGCTTTTAGAGAAAGGAATATTCATTTTTTGAAAAGTGAGTTCAGTATTTTCAGAATGAAAGAAAAAGTCTGTGACCTGATCAAAGACATGTTAAGAACCACTATCAGAGGATCTTAATTGCGTCATGCTTCCATGTTTTGCTTCATTTTATTCCTTTTTCTTCTTTCCTTCTTTTTCTCCCCCATCTTCTTCTTGGTCATATTCTCTCTCCCTTCCTCTTCTTCATCTCTCTCTCACTCTTTCTTCAGTAGTGATATTTGAAAACAACTATGATGTTGATAATGTCTGTAATTTTATGTTCTGAGAATTTCGCTTTCTGGTTCTCCTCCTTGGAACTGTCCAGTGAAAGCTTCATCTATGGCCCACCTGCCATGTATGTGGGCTGTGTCTAGAAATGTAACGCTTGCACCATGATGCTGCTGAAACTTCAGGTCTGTAGTGAGAAGTGCTGGCGCATACACGGAGAGGACATCGTGATTATCTGGTAGCCACGCCTTACTGGAACATGGATGAAACCACTGAACACCCATCCCACATCCTGCAGTGAAAATCTTCAAGAACTTTTCAAAGATGAAAAGCCTGCCAAAAAGGCCAATTTTGAACTTCAGCTGTCTGAGCAAACAAGAATTGTTTTAAAGCCAAAATTGGAAAGGACTTCGGAGACCAATGTTCTCTGCCATAAAAATGAAATGGCCTTTTTTTTTTCCAAATGGAAACAATTGCAAAATAATTCATGGTCAATTGAAAGAAGAGTAAAAGTAGTGAATAACTTGTTTTGAAGAAGCAAACCTGTGTCTAATGAAAGTATGACTGCTTTAGGAAATTAATGTTGAAGTTTATGTATTTTGTGTGTTGGTTTCTATGAGCGTTTCTGCTTTCTCAAAACATTTCCATAGTTTGTCAGATTCCTTTCTTACTGTCTCCCTTTCTCTCTTAGGAAATGTGTAGTTGAATACAATACTACCATTTATCTTCTGCTGCCACATGTTACATGTGTAATTATAAATTTCTGTTTAGAATTCAAACTTTTGTTGAAACATAAAGTCTCCTTCAATAGCCCAATAAATGAGATCAAAATTTGGCATTTTTGCTGTGAGAAATACCATCATCTTATATCAAGTCAAAGAACCATGGCCTGAAGTTGCTGACTGACTTGCCTGTCATTTCCTTTGCATCATATGGTATACGTAAATATGACTTTCTAGTAAAAATAGCAAATTTAAAAGAAATTCCTCCTGTCACAGTGTATCAAAAGCAAACTTCTGATTCAAGGCAAGGCTCAGAAAAACTTAGACCTTAGACAAATTCACAGGAAAGCTTTGGCAGAATGCTTAGTTGATTAATAAATATGCTCATGCTGTAATTTGGGTATCCAAGAGAAAAGTAAATCTATTTAGCAGCACTTGTTAAGCAAATATAGAGCTTCATAAAACCATGCACTTGAGTGCTTAGTGAAAGAAACTGGAATATCATAAATGACATGGTGAGCAAATTATTATTTTTTGTATTAATACAAGAACTGCAGGGGGGAAAAAAATCAGTGTCTGAAATGCTCTCTTATTCTAGGAGTGTGGTATCATCAAATGGTTAACTGCAATGTTAATGCAAAATGTCAGGGTGAATTGTCAAGGTTGTGAGATAGTATATATTAATGCTACATAAAAAGCTCATATTATGTAGTGTACAATACGGCGCTGTCAATTCAAAGGCTTATTTTAAAAGTAGATAATTCTGAATTATATTCTTGTCTCTGTGCTGTGACAGCCTAAACCGAATATGTTCTTTGCTTTTCATTCTAAAGATGAAACTGATGTTAGTTCATCCGAGGGGAAAAGAATGGAAATGGGAGGCATCACAGGGAGTTTGGGACTATATCATAGTCTAAATTAAATACCAATTTTGCCTCTATGTGAGCCAAGGCTTTCCCGCTGCACAGAGGTGGAATTCAGCAAAGGCAGAAGCTAATTTCCTTGCTCTGTTCCTGGAATGCCAAAGGCAGAACATTCAGCACCCCATCAGGCAAGACACCCATAAAGCTAATAGATTTAGCAGAACTGAAAAGTAATGTGACCCCTGGAATTGAAAAACTTGTTGGCAAGGTAGAAATACCATAACCTTAGGATTTTCTACTCTTGGTTCTATAGCCAACTCAGAGGAGTTTGGCGCCTGTAGAGGACCACCTGGTAAGACAACAGGCTTTTCAGAGTAAGAATCCAAGACCCATAAGCTTTATCATTTGGTCAGGCTCACAGAGTGGTCTGTGGGACTACACACAGCTGGGAGTGGTGACCGCAGAAAATCCTGGTTTAACGGGAGATAAACGATGCAGCTGGTGCATCGTGATAAGACTTGCACGTTTTATCAGATTCCCCTCTTTCTCTTTCCTTCCCTTTCTCTCTTAGGAAGCAATGTAATTAAATGGGATACTACTGTTGACCTGCTGCTATGTTTTATGTTCACTAATAAAAATTTGTGTTTAAAACTAAGACATAGGTTGAATTACAAAATCACTACGAATAACCCAATATATGAGATCAAAGCTGACGTTCTTGCTCTGAGAAAATCATCATCTTAAATCAAGTAGGCTATTTTGGGAAGGTCAAGTGGGGTCGGCGGGAGAGACGGGACAGAGTTACACAAGTCTCCCAGTCACAGAACAGGCAAAAGTCAGGTCGCTGAAACTAAGAACCAGAGGTTATTACGAACGATTATGAAAAATGCTCCACTTCCAACTTTGCAAATTAAAAACTTGCATTTTGCAATTTCTATATAGTTATGAAGGTGTATATGAGATATATTATTGTTACCATAAAATTCATATTCATATTAAATCACTATGACCAAAGGGTCTGTAGCTTTATGTGTCTGCATATGTAGAGAAAAAGAGAAAGAGATTATTAGAGGTTGCAAAAGAGCTGATAAACCCATTGAAGAGGATAGATCAAATATAGCAAACCAAAATAAGGTCAACATTTACCTAACAAATTTCCGATAGGCTGAAGGAAACTCCTCTTATCTTTGACAACAGTATAGACAGTGCAACATTCAGTTATATTGAAACGTTTCGCTTTTATCTGCCTCAATAGTTTAATGAGCTCCGACTCATTATATTCCTAATAATACAAGTTTAGATTACTTGGCAGTAGAGTGCATAACTAGCAGTTGCATTTATTAAAGAAAATGTTTTGTATTTTACAACCTAATATTTGAGAATTTGTTGGTCAAAATCTGCGGTGCTTAATTTAAAGAAGCCAGTTATCTGAACTTGTTTCCTAATAATAACTGTTAGATGATAAATCTTTTTTCTTGAAAGACCTTTGTGTTATTCATACAGGTATTGAAATTTGGGGTTATGCCCAAGACATTTCTCGTGATAAACATCTGACTTTCGAGCAGCTAAAATTTTAGCATGTTCCTATGGGTTAACATCGGAGAAGGCAATGGCAACCCCCTCCAGTACTCTTGCCTGGAAAATCCCATGGATGGAGGGGCCTGGTAGGCTGCAGTCCATGGGGTCGCTAGGAGTCGGACACGACTGAGCGACTTCACTTTCACTTTTCACTTTCCTGCATTGGAGAAGGAAATGGCAACCCACTCCAGTGTTCTTGCCTGCAGAATCCCAGGGACGGGGGGCCTGGTGGGCTGCCGTGTAGGGGGTCGCACAGAGTCAGATACGACTGAAGCGACTTAGCAGCAGCACAGGTTAACATAATATATAAATACATACATATTCTAATCACCTATAGAAGAAATGGTATTAGTAATAAAATAAATGCTACAATAAAATATTAGATAATAATTAGAACAAGGAAGTTAAACATCATTTAAATTATTACTGATAATTTTCTGATTTGTCTCATTTATGTTTCAAATACTTACCAACTGTGCCTTAATCAGGATACTCTGAATGTAGGTAGTTTAATATTGAACACAGAGACAAACACACACACACACATACATATATATACATGCAAATATATCTTTTTTAAACTTACTTTTTCTATAAAAATAGAAGGAAAAAATAATAGATTATATAAGCTGAATTATGAATTTTGCTTCACTTGTATAATGTCATAAGATGCTCTCGTAAGAAAATTGGTTCCAAGAGATTTTGCCTGAGTATTAGTAAAATTAAACTGGGAAATTTTGTTGGTTACTTTGTATCTTATAAAGGTCAGAAGGGATAAAGTTTACTGTCCTCCAATGTAGAGAATTGGCAAGGTCATTTAATGAAAAAATTAAAACATTTTCCAAAAGCTGCATTTACTTGTTGAAGTTATCCAAAGACTGTGTTTATATCCCATTAAGGTATGTGGGTTTATATAGCTATCTATTACATTATTGAGACCAGTTCTAATAGCAGCTGCCATTTACAATACCTGAGAAATACTGAACAGTTTATTAAAGTGCTTATTTTCACTAATAGGAAATCTGATCACTAGTTTTTTTTTTTTTAATTTTATTTTATTTTTAAACTTTACAATATTGTATTAGTTTTGCCAAATATCGAAATGAATCCGCCACAGGTATACCTGTGTTCCCCATCCTGAACCCTCCTCCCTCCTCCCCCCGCCACCCTCCCTCTGGGTCGTCCCAGTGCACCAGCCCCAAGCATCCAGTATCGTGCATCGAACCTGGACTGGCAACTCGTTTCATACATGATATTATACATGTTTCAACGCTATTCTCCCAAATCTCCCCACCCTCTCCCTCTCCCACAGAGTCCATAAGACTGATCTATACATCGGTGTCTCTTTTACTGTCTCGTACACAGGGTTATTGTTACCATCTTTCTAAATTCCATATATATGTGTTAGTATACTGTATTGGTGTTTTTCTTTCTGGCTTACTTCACTCTGTATAATAGGCTCCAGTTTTATCCATCTCATTAGAACTGATTCAAATGTATTCTTTTTAATGGCTGAGTAATACTCCATTGTGTATATGTACCACAGCTTTCTTATCCATTCATCTGCTGATGGACATCTAGGTTGCTTCCATGTCCTGGCTATTATAAACAGTGCTGCGATGAACACTGGGGTACACGTGTCTCTTTCCCTTCTGGTTTCCTCAGTGTGTATGCCCAGCAGTGGGATTGCTGGATCATAAGGCAGTTCTATTTCCAGTTTCTTAAGGAATCTCCACACTGTTCTCCATAGTGGCTGTACTAGTTTGCATTCCCACCAACAGTGTAAGAGAGTTCCCTTTTCTCCACACCCTCTCCAGCATTTATTATTTGTAGACTTTTGGATCGCAGCCATTCTGACTGGTGTGAAATGGTACCTCATAGTGGTTTTGATTTGCATTTCTCTGATAATGAGTGATGTTGAGCATCTTTTCATGTGTTTGTTAGCCCTCTGTATGTCTTCTTTGGAGAAATGTCTGTTTAGTTCTTTGGCCCATTTTTTGATTGGGTCATTTATTTTTCTGGAGTTGAGCTGTAGGAGTTGCTTGTATATTTTTGAGATTAGTTGTTTGTCCGTTGCTTCATTTGCTACTAGTTTTTTTCTAGTGTTATTAGGAAGGCAAAAAATACATATTCTCTAGGTTAGATTTGGAAGCCATTTGTCTTTGTAGTAGATATAGATTTACCCTTACTGTTTCAATATATCAAAAAGGTAGGATTATGAAAGTTGTTTAATAAAAGGAAATCTGCAGAAAATGTAAAGAGTAATGGTGCACTCTGCCAGAGATATTTCTCCCAGAGAATGAATTGAAGCAATTAACTCACCCACATCCAAGTATCTAGATCTCTCATTTACTTGACTTTTTCACTCCTTTTGAGGAAAAATATTGAATTTGGAAAATAGAGCAGGTGGCTTCAGAAATCTAGATTTCTACATAAAATTTCTGCATGATTTGTTTTGCTATTAGTGAGCACAGTCCCAAGGTCAATGAAAATCGAACTTTATTTTTCTTGGCAAATAGAGATAAGTAGCAGCTTGAATAAAAGAAATCAGTAGAATCTATTTCAATACTTTTGGAAACAAACATTCTTAGATACTAAATATACCTCCAATTAGTCCAGGGTATTCCAGAATATTAAATCATACCATAACTTATGGTTACTTAAATTGGAATATCATATCATTTCAAACAAATTTCCACAATGTGGGAAATCATTTATAACAAAATAAACATCTATTTAGGACTAATGATAATAAAATAACAGTGATGATAATTATTTATTGTGTGCTGTCTATATGCAAAGCATTGTGGCAAATGCTTTACCTACAATCTATTATCTCATCCAGACAACTGAAAGTGAAAGTGAAGTTGCTCAGTGGTGTCTGACTCTTTGCCATCCCATGGCCATGGGATTCTCCAGGCAAGAATACTGGAGTGGGTTGCATTTCCTTCTCCAGAAGATCTTCCTGACACAGGAATTGAACCCAGGTCTCCTGCACTGCAGGCAGACTCTTTACTGTCTACTCTATGGGTATTATAGTAGTCACCACCAACTCTGATACTTTCATTAATTTCTGTCTCATTTTCCTTAACTCTTTGTAACTATCTCATTTTGCACCCTGCAGGGATGAAAAAATAAAAAGAAAAATTTTTTTTTACTTTGATTTCCCTAAAACATGACTTACAAAGACAATTATTTGCAATCTAGTTTTCATTCTATTTTGTAGGAAATAACAGAGTCACTTTTCTGAACATTACAGCAGAATGTATCCATGCAATAAAAATATTCCAGGTTTTTAAATCCTCATCCTTTCCACTTATTAGGTCTGGCTCAATTCATATCTTTGGTCTTGATGTGTGTCCAGAAATTCAAAAGCTCATTTAATTTTTGTGCAGAAGAATTTAACTCTCTGCCTATAATAATTTATATGTACATACCCTGATGAACTGCTGCATTTTAAATCAGTTAAAACAACAACAATAAACCACAAAGTTTTCACTACTACAGTTAAGAAAATAATATTTGACTCTGATTCTAACATGTAGTGATAAGACAAGCTTGATCTGTATCCTTTGCTGAATAAATTCATTTCTGCATAAGTAGCTTAATTCAGTTGGTCTCTGCTGGTTGCAACTCAAAATATCAGCTGGAAATATGGCCCAGAGGAAATGTGATCAAATTTTCTGTTATAGATCACATACATTCCAAAATGGGCTGTCTGGACTTCCGCACTCCGCCTGGCTCTTTGGAAGAGTACAGACTTAGGCAGAGTTTTCAAAGGTTTGGAAAGCATTTCCCCCTACTATGAGCTCTGAGAGTTTTTAATTGTCTGTATTTATTTGTCTCTTCCGGGTTTGCACCTCTGCACCATGCCGTAGTGAAGCAGAGCATGACCTGGACCAGAGACCGTGGGCTGTGTCTGTGACATGCAGCCTGCCAAGGGAGGTGCGTTTCTCATTCACACATGGCCTGTGGCCTTGAATAGTCTGCTTTTCATGCACCTGCGCTTATTATCTGGTGGAGTGGGCCGTGCTTGCTTCCTCTGTTCACTTAGTTTTTCAATCCAATTTTTAAAGTTTGAACTCCATTTACAGTTTTTACAAAAATATTGGCCATCTTCCTCGTGTTGCGTAATACATCCTTGTAGCCTGTTTTACATCCAGTAGTTTGAATCACCCACTGGCCCACCCCTATTCTCCCCCTCGCCCCCCAGCACTGGCACCACCGTGCACCCACTGACAACCAGTGCTTATTATCTGTATCTGTGCTTCTGCTTCTTGCTTGCTTTAGTCACTTTTCTTTGGTTTGTTCCCTAGATTCCACATAAAGTAACAAGTATTTGTCTTTCCCTGTCAGATGTATCTCACTGTGTATAATGCCTTCCAAGACCGTCTATGTTGCTGCAAATGGCAATTTTTTATGGCTGAGTAGTATTCCATTGTATGAATGCCTTTATCCACTCATCTGGTGTTTAGACACTGAGACTGTTCATATCTTGGCAACTGTAAATAACGCTGCTATGAACATTGGGGTGCATGTACCTTTTTGAATTAGTGCTTTTGATTTTGGATGAATACCTAGAAGTAGAATTGCTGTGTCATACTGTCGTTCTACTCTTAGTTTTGGGAAACCTCCATATTGTTTTCCACAGTAGCTACACCCGTTAGAGTGTGTGAGAGTTCCCTTTTCTCCACATCCTTGTCAACACTTGGTGTTTGTATTCTTTTTGGTGATAGTCATTCTGACAGGTGTGAGGAGATATCTCATTGTGGTTCTGATTTGCATTTCCCTGATAATTAGCAATTCTATTCCATTCACTTTTGAGGGGCGGCACAAATATGTTCCTTATACACCTTTTGAATTTTTCATATTTTTAAATCTGCCTGCAATGCAGGAGACCCTGGTTCGATCCTAGGTCTGAAAGTTCCCCCGGAGAAGAGATAGGCTACCTACACCAGTATTCATGGACTTCTCTGGTGACTCAGATGGTAAAGAATCTGTCTACAGTGCAGGAGACCTGGGTTCAATCCCTGAGTTGGGAAGATTCCTTCGAGAAGGGTATGACAACCCACTCCAGGGGGTGGGTTGGAGAATCTTGCCTGGAGAATCCCATGGACAGAGGAGCCTGGTGGGCTACAGCCCATGGGGTCGCACAGAGTCGGATACGACTGAATGACTAAGCACAGCCATATGGTACACACTGAAGGTGAATAGATGAACTATAATGACTAAAAGACTGAACCCAGCACTTATCTCACAAATCCCTTCTAAAACTTCCTGCATCACACACACAGAGAACTCCCTAGAAAGTGTTCTACAAATGCTCACAAACAAGCCCAACTGGGGCCACAGTTGTTGGGTTGAAAGCCACTTTCTGGGAAAGCCTTCATTTCTCAGGAGTATCATGGCATATTACATGTTACTGCTCTGCTATATTCCTGGATAATTAGATATTTTTACATCCATGCCCCAATCAAATATTAGCTTTTCCCACTATCTTCTCTGTAAAACGGTATGCTTTTTAAAGTTAAATTATGAGATACAATCTGGAGATACGCTCAAATGATAAAGTCATGCTTAGAAAATATGGTTCTCTCTAAAAATTCTAGCTGAAGTGTCCATGAGAGATGAAATAAATGTTTCCCATGACAATTTTCTGCTGTGAGCACAGTAATGCAGAACACTCGTCCTCAACTCTCACAGCCCAGGAGAATTCACCTGGGAGCTTTTAAAATTCAGGATGCTCAGGGTGCATCCCAGGCCAATTAAATCAGATGCTCTGGGGGTGGAGCTAGGGCACCAGAAGTCTGTCACACTTCCCAGGTGATTCTAATATGTGACTGAGGTTACGAGCTCCTGATGCATGTGCCATTTCATTTTATTTGCAATAGAATCAAGTATGTGATAGACACCAGTTAATAATAGAATGGAAAGAATATATATTACGCTTTTGATACAAGAGCCAAAAGCCAGTCTTACTTTAATTAATGAATCACTAATGTTTGACCCTCAAATTGTCTGGAAAATTCAAGGTAAAGAAACCCAACAGTCATAGCTATTTATTAGCTCATATTTAATTTGAATAAGTGCGTGATGTACGTACAAGAGATATTTTTATAAGAACAAAACTTTCACTCTTAATAGAGCTCAGTTTCCTGCCGCCTGTTTCCCGCTTAATATCTTAATCTTCTGTGACATCACAATTAATTCCTATGGAGATGGTGCTAGTTACACAGAGAGGATTATAATTTTAGGCAAATGATAAACAGCAGGAAGAGAAGGTCATTTTTCACTTCTGAAGCAAAAACAGCCTGATAGGAATCACAGCCAAAAAAAGAAAAAAACAAACAAATAAAAAAATAGTTACTTCAGAATATTATGAAACTGTAGATTTAGCTTCTTTTGTGAAAGGCAATTTACTCTTTAAACAGTTATCTATCGATGGCACCAGCTTAATGACTTAAACGGTGAGTGTTTTGTTAGATCAGATATTTCATTAGGATTACTTTAAATTAAGATTACTGATGTACCTTTGTGGTTTGGATTTATCAGTATCATTATTGCGGATATTGGCTACCTGTGACCGTTTAGCTTTGCAAATACCTCCAATTTTAGAACTTTAGAATAATGATAAGATATATTTGGCCTTCATGGAGTGCATTCATTTCTCCTTAATTTTTCAAGAGTTGGGTGATAAAATAGTTATTTTTTTGCTTATATAGCTTCATATTTCTTTGAGTGCAGAATCTATCTGCTCTTAATGCCATGGTATAATAATCAAAGGGCTCTGTACAAAAGATCTCCATCTGCACTTTCACTTGGACATCGTTACTTGACTCACAAGTCTCTCTTGATAATACTATCTGTCTATGTATCTAGAAAGTGAGTACCATATTTGGGGTGTGACATAGGTTTATGCCAAAAATGGCAGAAATAGGAATAGCCAAAATGCAGATCAAGTTTGACTATTAAACAAATATTATTTGCACTTGGCCTGACCATCTGATGAGTTTACCAGCAGGGATATTTGAGTCGCTACAATTTTTATTTGTCTGTCTGTATAACAGATTTTCATAGAAGTTGTAGTCAAATACGTAAGGGGATGTAAATAACCAGCTCCCTCAACTAATCATTTACACAAAAATCACATTTTAAGCTCAATGGTGGTTTTTTGTTTTGTTTTGATTTTTCAAAAATTTCTAGGAGAGCAGGAGCATTATTTAATAGTTAAACTATACTCAGTCTTGAAGGATTCAAAATTATCTACTTGGTTTCTAGAAATTCTTGAGTTCTCTTAGAAATCTTAAATGCTATAATCACAAACGGTTAACTCTTTTCTTTTTCACAATTTTGACACTGTGCTTGAGACTTAAAATCAAAACAAAATTTAAAAGTTTATAAATAACTTAAGGAACCTGCAAAATGGCATTATGTGAGGCTGTCTTTCTATAAAAACTTTCTTGATAATTGCCTGCATATAATTTTCACCCTGAAAGCTTTTTAGCTTTGAAAATTTCCTAAATTATAATTAATTGATTTAAATCTTGCCTTGATGAAAGAATCCAAGAAGATAAGATTAATTTCTTAGTCTCTAACTATCTAGCTTACCCAAGAGGCTATTCCAAAATGCTCAGCACTCATACACCCATCGATTATAATTTGTATAAATGGTCTTTTTTTCTCTAAAACTACTGAGGAAGTATAACAGATACACAAGTCAGCAGGCTGGAGGGAACAGACAGAGCAGACTCTCCACATGGGCTATTATGAAAGCTGATTTAATTATTTCTTTCAGAAGTTTAATACATGAAAAGTTAACTTCTAGAAATAGTCAGACCCTTTCCAGATGGCTATGAAAATTGTTTTTCATTAAATTGGACTGTTCAAATTTTCCAGGCCCATGAACCCAAAGACAGTCTAATCATAGTCGAGAGGGAATTGTAACTCTGGAAAACTAAGTGGAACGCTGTAGCCAGGGCTATAAGGATAATTATAATGAACTAAGACCACATGATCGGCAATCAGTCTACAAGAAGTTAATTCTCGTCATCTCGTCATGGCATGAGAGGTTTATCAACAGCAAGCCTTGTGGAACATTTCTGGGTAGGTTCTTGAAGAAACAGGGAGTGGAAGTCTCTTTAGAAGACAAGGTGATGGACATTGTCATCTCTGGGTTGTGCGAGCCATTAAGTTGGGATTATGGTTTCTCATGTAATATTCATTTACCCAGTGAAAGGGACATTTATCAAATACCTAATTTGCTATTCAAAATTTGGATACAAACTCAAGTGATTGATTTTGAAAACTGTCAAATGAGTGACATTTTCACCTGTATCTTTATTAGACGTTTTCTGCAAGGCTCCCCAATTCTCAGACTATTTTGGAAATCCCTCTTTGCAAAGCATTTTCAGAATAATTTCCTAAAAATGTAAGAAAATACATTATTACCTCAGATGTAGAATCTTAAAAGCACCGTGACTGAACTTTGTGGCTTGATGAGGTAGTAAAGAATTTAAGACTAACCTGAAATAGAGTTATTTCCAGGCTATGTAGCAAGTATGGAGTGTGTGTGCACGCTCAGTCACACAATCATGTCTGACTCTTTGCAGACCAATGGACTCTACCCCACCAGGCTCCTCTGTCCATGGAATTTTCTGGGCAAGAATACTGGAGGGGGTTGCCATTTCCTCCTCTAGGGTATTTTCCCAATCCAGGGATCGAACCCATCTCCTGTGTCTACTAAATTGCAGGTGAATTCTTTACCACTGCACCTCCTGGGAACCCTAAGTATTGTGTGGCTCAGCAGTAAAGAATCTGCACCCAATGCAGGAGACACGGGAGATGGGGTTTGATCCCTGGATTAGGAAGACACCCTGGAGGAGGAAATGGCAACCTACTCCAGTATTTTTGCCTGGAAAATCCCATGGACAGCCCACAAGATCACAAAATAATTGAAAATGACTCAGCAAGTACACAAAAGAGTGGTACAAATGTAGCCTCTCAAAATACTCCCGCAGCAAGATCAAACTCCCAGTATTCATTGTCCTGCTGCAATGGGTACGTTTGATGGTGTTGTTTAGGGATTATTAGGTCATTTTTATTTGTGCAAAAACTAGGGATCTATTTTCACAGAAAAAACAGTCAGGGAATGCACCTTTGCACCCAGAGCAGATTTAATAAGTCTGGTGCCTTCTCTAAGTTTGCAAACACTAATCCCACACTAAAAAAAGATAAAGTCAAAATAGAATCACTTTAATAATCACTCAGAGTTTTATAGACATTGCAGAGATACAAAGCCTTTCATAAACAATTAATGAAAAGTAGGTACCTGAAACCTTTACAAAGAGTAATTTAAATGCAAAGACTGGGCTCTGAAGCAGGACCCATACATCTTCCTCAGGAGTATTGTGAGATTCCCAGAAAACACTTGAGATTGTAACAGAAGTATTCCCTTAGTTCTCCTGGTTACAAGTTGTACCTGGCCTCTGTAAACAAGAATTCAAGTCTAACAACAGAAACTGCTGTCCTTCAAGATTTATATATATCTATGTGTGTGTGTATAAATATATATAAATGCATAATCATAATTCTCATTAAAGACTGGGATTCAGTAGATCTCAATTAGTGATTTTGTCATACTTCTAAACACCTTCATTCATTATTATAAAGATATCACAACTGAATTTTTATAGTCAAATTATGGGACATTGAAGGATGAACATACTGGTAAACTCTCACCTGTAAACGTCTGGCTGAAATAGACCTATGTTAGATAGCAGCTGGACTGTAATGTGTGTGTTTTTAAATTCAAAAGAAACTCCAACAAAGGCATTATCTAAGGCTGACAGCAATGTGTTAACTCCATGCACGAGTTTCCATTTGTTCTTTCCTGAAAAGCACTGAAGTATGCACATTATTTTCTAAAATAAATGTACTCGGTTATCGAATGACTCATTACAATTTGCCAGAAAAGAAAAAAAAGTCTCCTAATGGTGATTTTATATCCAAAGATGAGTCAAAGTGTTCATCGCTCAGTGGTATCTGAATCTTTGTGACCCCATGGACCGTAGCCCACTAGACTCTTTTGTCCATGGAATTCTCCAGACGAGTATACCGGCATGGGTTGCCATTCCCTTCTCCAGGGGATCTTCCTGACCCAGGAATTGAACCTGGGTCTCCCGCACTGCAGGCAGATTCTTTAGTATCTGAGTCACCAAGGAAGCTCCGAAGATGAGTCAAGGCTTACTTTAACCAATAATGACTGTTCTCTTTTCTGCATTTCATTAGGTAAAGGACAGAAAGGAGTTAAACAAGACTTTCTGAAAAAAAAAAAAAAAATCGACATATGCAAGAAACTAGTAAAATGCACACCAGTAATTTGGTGTGGATTTTACACCAAATTACACCATATGTATATATGTTTTCTTTTCTTATTTTTATCATAAAATACATTCCTAAAATTGAAATTGAGTGTCAAAGTCTTTTTTAAAGGCTTTAAAACCTTGCAGCAAAATCCAGAAAGCTCATGCTTTTGTTTTGAAAATACTCGAAAGGCCTCAAAGAAACAAAGCTAAATGTTAGCACTTGATTTGAGGATGATATGTTTTCATTTGGTGATTATTTGGAGTCCTTCCTCAGAGACCGCCCTTAGGCTCATGGTGCATGTATGCTCAGTACTGTCTGGCTCTTTGTGACCCCCAGCACTGTAGCCCGCCAGCCCTCTCTGTGCATAGAATTTTCCAGGCAAGCGTACTGGAGTGGGTTGCCATTTCCTACTCCAGGGGATCTTCCCAACCCAGGGATAGACTCCATGTCTCCTGAGTCTCTGCAATGGCAGGCAGATTCTTTACCACTGCGCCACTTGGAAACCCAGCTAACATGACTTATGACCCTGGCTCCAGGAAACACTGGGAGGAACAAATGATTGGACTTACTAGGAACTGGGATCTTTACATGAGCTCCCAGTGTTTTATCTGCCAGGGGTCACTGATATGTTCTTTGACTGACATAAGAGCTACAATTTTCTACTAGTATCCCAGGTGACACAAGAGGTACAGAGTCCACCTGCCAATGCAGGAGATGTGAATTTGATCCTTAGGTAGGGGAGATATCCTGGAGAAGGAAATGCAACCCACTCCAGTATTCTTGCCTGGGAAATCCCATAGGCAGAAGAACCTTGCAGGCTACAGTCCATGGGGTCTCAGAGCGTTGGACATGACTGAGTTACATAAAAATGATCTAGTTTAAACCAAACTTTTAAAAAGAAAGTGTGGGTACATTCATGGCTGAACCCCACATCTGTTTATTTGCACTCTTAGAAAGGAAACATATCTTGGGAATCTCTGTTTCTATGATTCAGTTATTAAAAAAAAAAACTCTGCTCAACACTTGTTCCCAGAAATGTTGTAGATGGTTTGATCCTGAATTCTCACACACTTTCAGAACAATTCTTACCTCTGTCTTAGGATCATTGAGTTTAGTGATCTTTTAGGACCATTGAATTGAGTGACCTTTAAATGATTTAATATTTACAAAACATCTGGACCTCCTAGAAGTACTATGTAAATATGAAAATCACAGACAAGACAGTCAATATATGTAAATACCCCTTAATTTAAAAAAAAAAAAAAGAGAGAAATAAAAGGACTTGAATTAGGCACAAAAGGCTGTCTATTAACCTTATTTGGACAGGAAAAAAAAAAAAAAAACACGAATTCTAGAGAAGGTTTTTCAATTTCACTTGTTTTTTCTTTTTTTTTTTTTTAATTCCGCCCAGCTCTCCCTGCACTCTCTCCACACCCAGCCGACTCCCGGCTGCGTGGCGGGGTCACAGCTCCAGCTGCAGCGCCCGCGGAGCTTCCAGTGGTCGCCTTTCCCAGAGCCAGCGAACAGGAGGCTCCCGCTGTGCTCTCGCGAGAACAGCTCCCGGACCTCTCCTCGAGCCGAGATTTTACCCAATATCTTCACTTGATTTTAAAACAATCCCTTGAAAAATCCTTTTTAGTGTTTTTGAATAGTTGATGACTCAAATCTACACGAAGAAACAACATTGACTGTGCAATGTGACTTGTTTTCAGACTTTCTTCCCCACAAAATGATGCAGGTCTTGACCTGATGTAGCACATCACTCAACAAGGGCTGGGACAAAGCGGCAACCAAATATCAGACGTAGTCATGACAGTTTGCTTAGAATTCTTTGTGTTTATCCCTAAGGTTGTCAATTACCCCACACCCCTTGGTGCTGAGACTCCTTCCCGAGTTACAGGGATGAGAAACATTTGTCACAGCCCAAGAACTGCTTCCTGAGGTCATGCCATAAGACATAACAGGCTAGACCAAGCCCTAAAAAGTTTGCATGCTTATCTGTTCTCCATTCAAAAGTAATCTAAATGACTTTTGATATAATATTCTGACACTTTCCATTTAGATGTTGTTTGAGAGCAAGGGCAGAAGCAATAAAAAATGAGATAAAAATGTAAGGTGGGAAGAGTAAATATTGAGACTTCATGAACATAAAAGACTCAAATGAAATTTGTGGTGAAGGTCTGAAGAGTGTATTGATGGAAACTGGTTATCTATTACCATAGCAAAGCCATCCATCACGTCCCCCTGGAAAATGCACATACCATAGGGTTAGCTAAGATCCTTGTCTATGCAGGCTGTTCTGTTTCTCAATGGAATAACAGACCTAAGACCCAATTATCTATTTTTGTTGTTTGTTTGTCAACAAGATTCTGTTTTTATAAGCTGGATGAAAACAGAACAGGCACAGCAAAGACAAGCAAATTCCATGGTGTTCAGGGCTCACCCAGTTTACGGATATTGCTGATGCTGCCCCTCCCTGCTCAGAGCACAATGCTCACTCCTTACTGAATGGTGATAAAGGCATACCCAGAGTTGGGCAAGGGAGGATTTGGCTTCAGTACCCAGGCTTCCCTCAGCCATACCCTGTGATGGATGAGAATCTTTCTTCTTCTGCATTATAGTTGTGTGTGTATATAATCTATCTATCTATCTATCTATCTCAATTCAGTGGAATGACTCAGAATTAGAAAGTAAGATAATTCTCTGGAAAATGAAAAATAATCAGAATGAGATCATGTCCAGATTAGAATCAGAAATATTTTACAGGCATGTAGCTTAAGAATTGGTTTGTAAATATATCACTGGAAAGCTGGAAAGGTTGGGAAAAAAGATATATATATATATATAAGTTCAATTCAGTTCAGTTGCTCAGTCGTGCCTGACTCTTTGCAGCTCCATGGACTGCAGCACACCAGGCCTCCATGTCCATCACCAACTCCTGGAGTTTACTCAGACTCATGTCCATCAAGTCAGTATGCCATTCAACCATCTTATCTTCTGTTGTCCCCTTCTTCTCCTGCCTTCAAATTTTCTCAACATCAGGGTCTTTTCCAATGAGTCAGTTCTTCACATCAGGTGGCAAAATATATATATGTGTGCGTGTGTGTGTGTGTGTGTGTGTGTGTGTGGTTGTGTGAGTGTGCTAAATCTCTTCAGTCGTATCCAACTCTTTGCAACACCATGGTCCGTATCCGACTCTTCGTAACACAATGGACTGTAGCCCGCCAGGCTCCTCTGTCTATGGGATTCTCCAGGCAAGAATACTTCAGTGGATTGCCGTGCCCTCCTCCAGGAGATCTTCCCGATCCAGGGATTGAACTGCATCTCTTAAGTCTCCTTCATTTCTTTACCACTGGTTTCTTTACCACTAGCCACCTGGGAAGCCCACATCTATGTATGTATATATGTAGAAAAATAAATAAATAAATATATATATAAAAACAGAACTTTCCCCCAATATTTTCTCTTTTTAAAAAGACTATTTATTTGTTTGGCTGTGTTGGATCTCAGTTGTGGCATGTGGGATCTTTCACTGCAGTAAGTGGGCGTCTCTCGTAGTGGCTTGCGGGCTTCCCCATGGCCTGTGAGATCTTAGTTCCCTGATGAGGGAATGAATCAAACTCCCTTGCATTGGAAGGTGGATTCTTAACCACCAGGGAAGTCCCCCCCAAAATCCTTAGCAAATGTTTGAGTCTCAGTGGAGAAAAAGAGTATTTATTTAATTATGTTTATTTTTGTTGTCATTGTTTTACTGTTTTGATTTACTCTTAGACCCAAATGCCAAAAAGAGTGTCTGATACACTGCAGTTCTCAGTGTCAGTTGTATTAACAGAATTCAACAAATCAGTAATAAGCAAAAGCTACCATCTTAGTATAAATATTGAAAAAAAAATATAAGGGTACAGTTAAAAAAGTAAAGCAAAGAATTAGTAATATTGGTATTCAGCTTATTAATAATCAAATATATATATATATATGTAAAACAAATATATTTCCCTATCAGAGTGACAAAAATTGACAAAAATCACTAATATAATTTTGATCAAAGTGTGGTACAGTTCTGCTTAAAACTTAAATTCTGGAAAGCAATAATGTTCATATTTAAGCCAAATTTTCAAAATGTACATACCTTTGACATATCAATTCTAGTTTTAGGAATTTATTCTATGATAAAAATAAAAGAAAAAAACACATACATATGTAAGGATATTTTGTCCAATAAAATTCATAAACAAAGGAAACTTTATGGTAGATGTAATCTAAATTTCTATCAAATTCATTGAATATGTAAAGTATGGGTATAGTTGTAACCAACGGAGAAGGCAATGGCACCCCACTCCAGTACTCTTGCCTGGAAAATCCCATGGACAGAGGAGCCTGGTAGGCTGCAGTCCATGGGGTCACTAAGAGTCGGACACGACTGAGCGACTTCACTTTCCCTTTTCACTTTCATGCATTGGAGAAGGAAATGGCAACCCACTCCAGTGTTCTTGCCTGGAGAATCCCAGGGACGGGGAGCCTGGTGGGCTGCCGTCTCTGGGGTCGCACAGAGTCAGACACGACAGAAGCAACTTAGCAGCAGCAGCAGCAGTTGTAACCAAAACATGAGGTATATTAATCAATGCCACTAGATGTTAATAATCTATCATTGAATTGCAAAGATATTTATAAGTACTGTAGGTTTATGTGTACATTATGTGTGTCAAAAGATGCAAAGATTTCTTATAAGTATCAATAGAGGTTGGATAAAAGGTGATTTCACCTTCACAGTTTTATATTTAGTAAATATTAATACATATTTTTGAAGGATTTATGTTACATTTATAATCTGATAGCTTTTATTTTGGAATATATATCCTTATAGAAAGTTAAGAACTCTAAGTCTTACATTTACTACAATTTAAAGAATGTTTAAGGAAAAAACTGTGTGATCTAGAAAATTAGTAAGAGTGATTCTAAGAGAAAGGCCCATGCATTTATTTTTAGGCCTCTGAAATGACTTTGATTTTGCACATAATTAATTTTACATTTTGTTTTTTCCCCATAGATGAATGGATTTGTTATGCTAACTCATTTTCATGTTTCCATCAGTAAAATTTTCCAACTCGTGTGTTCTGTTTGTAGGCTTCATGTGCAAGACAAAATGGACTACAAGTGGATACAAGTGTTCTTTCACATTTAGACCTCATGTTATCTGTCTCTTGTGAATCTGACCACCCTAAACTAGAATTCTAGATGAGCTAAACTGAGTTTCTGATCTATAAAAGTGAGGACACGTTGGTCCTCTTACAGCAGAAGGCGGTGTCACCTGGGGAGAGGCATAGCTTCTCCCATGGCCAGCAGATCCTCCTGTAGGATGTGGCTTCACGGGTATGACTGGGGCCAGAACTTACAGCTTCCGTCTTATTGGACCATAGGGAGCTTTAAATATACACTGTCTGTACCATGCATGGCATGAAAATCCTCCTGTGATATGACTCATGCCTGCTCCTCCAGTGTGACCCCATGGACTGTAGCTCACCAGGCTCCTCTGTCCATGGGATTTTCAAGGCAAGATTACTGGAGTGGGTTGCCTTTTCCTTCTTTAATGGATCTTCCCAATCTGGGGATTGAACCGCATCTTCTGAGGCTCCTGCATTGGCAGGTGGATTCTTTACCACTTGAGCCACCAGGGAAGCCCCAGTGCTATCTATAATCACAGGCAGGAATTCATAATCCTCTTGGCTGTAGAAGCATGCATACATACCTGAGCACACCATTCCTCCAGACTCAGCCCTAAATATAAGCTCCCAATCATACCAACTGGATAATTTTCCCTGTTTGCCATTGAAATGACCTCTGTGACTACAACTAACCCCTGCTTTCTGCAGCCCATTCTTCTCTGCTAAGCTTCCTCTGATGACGGTATTGTGCTCTCATAGTTCATTCTGCACAATTCCAGTTTCACGTAGCTCAGGTATATGTTGGTTTTCTTGTCTCTTTGCCTGTTAGATTCTAATTCCCTAGAAGGAGTGAAATGTCTGGTATAGCCTATGGTAAGACAATGACAGACACTAACCACACAAAAACTGTTAATATGAATGAATGCATAAATAACAGCATAATTGAATGATGGAAAGTGAAATAAAGACACTACTGTCCCTCTAAAGATAATCAACACAGTCCTCTCATAAGTGAAACTCAGCATTTTTGGACTTTGTATGTTTTAATTACTATATATTTTGCTACAGATATTATAAGATATTTAAATGACAGGAAGAAAAATCAAATAAATCCTAAGCATATAATTAATGTTATGCCTTGGACTTTATCTTTGTGTTCCTTATATTATTTCCACTGCTAGCTCAAAGTTAATATTTACAGTGAACTACATGACAAGAGAAGACTCTGCACATGGACATCACCAGATGGTCAACACCGAAATCAGATTGATTATATTCTTTGCAGCCAAAGATGGAGAAGCTCTATACAGTCAGCAAAAACAGGACCTGGAGCTCACTGTGGCTCAGATCATGAACTCCTTATTGCCAAATTCAGACTGAAATTGAAGAAAGTAGGGAAAACCACTAGACCATTCAGGTATGACCTAAATCAAATCCGTTATGATTATACAGTGGAAGTGAAAAATAGATTTAAGGGCCTAGATCTGATAGAGAGAGTGCCTGATGAACTATGGAATGAGGTTCGTGACATTGTAGAGGAGACAGGGATCAAGACCATCCCCATGGAAAAGAAATGCAAAAAAGCAAAATGGCTGTCTGGGGAGGCCTTACAAATAGCTGTGCAAAGAAGAGAAGTGAAAAGCAAAGGAGAAAAGGAAAGATATAAGCATCTGAATGCAGAGTTCCAAAGAATAGCAAGAAGAGATAAGAAAGCCTTCCTCAGTGATCAATGCAAAGAAATAGAGGAAAACAACAGAATGGGAAAGACTAGGGATCTCTTCAAGAAAATTAGAGATACCAAGGGAATATTTCATGTAAAGATGGGCTTGATAAAGGACAGAAATGGTATGGACCTAACAGAAGCAGAAGATATTAAGACGAGGTGGCAAGAATACACAGAAGAACTGTACAAAAGATATTCACAATCAAGATAATCATGATAGTGTGATCACTCACCTAGAGCCAGACATCCTGGAATGTGAAGTCAAGTAGGCCTTAGAAAGCATCACTATGAACAAAGCTAGTGGAGGTGATGGAATTCCAGTTGAGCTATTTCAAAGCCTGAAAGATGATGCTGTGAAAGTGCTGCACTCAATATGCCAGCAAATTTGGGAAACTCAGCAGTGGCCACAGGACTGGAAAAGGTCAGTTTTCAGTCCAATCCCAAAGAAAGGCAATGCCAAAGAATGCTCAAACTACCGCACAATTGCACTCATCTCACATACTAGTAAAATAATGCTCAAAATTCTCCAAGCCAGGCTTCAGCAATATGTGAACCGTGAACTTCCTGATATTCAAGCTGGTTTTAGAAAAGGCAGAGGAACCAGAGATCAAACTGCCAACATTCACTGGATCATAGAAAAAGCAAGAGAGTTCCAGAAAAACATTTATTTCTGTTTTTTTGACTATGCCAAAGCCTTTGACTGTGTGGATCACAATCAACTGTGGAAAATTCTGAAAGAGATGGGAATCCCAGACCACCTGACCTGCCTCTTGAGAAATCTGTATGCAGGTCAAGAAGCAACAGTTAGAAGTGGACATGGAACAACAGACTGGTTCCAAATAGGAAAAGCAGTATGTCAAGGCTGTATATTGTCACCCTGCTTATTTAACTTCTATGCAGAGTACATCATGAGAAACACTGGGCTAGAAGAAGCACAAGCTGGAATCAAGATTGCTGGAAGAAATATCAATAACCTCAGATACGCAGATGACACCACCCTTATGGCAGAAAGTGAAGAAGAACTCAAAAGCCTCTTGATGAAAGTGAAAGAGGAGAGTGAAAAAGTTGCCTTAAATCTCAACATTGAGAAAACGAAGATCATGGCTTCCGGTCCCATCACTTCATGGGAAATAGATGGGGAAACAGTGGAAACAGTGTCAGACTTTATTTTTCTGGGCTCCAAAATCACTGCAGATGTTGGCTGCAGCCATGAAATTAAAAGAGGCTTACTCCTTGGAAGGAAAGTTATGACCAACCTAGACAGCATATTCAAAAGCAGAGACATTACTTTGCCAACAAAGGTCTGTCTAGTCAAGGCTATGGTTTTTCCTGTGGTCATGTATGGATGTGAGAGTTGGACTGTGAAGAAGGCTGAAAGCTGAAGAATTGATGCTTTTGAACTGTGATGTTGGAGAAGACTCTTGAGAGTCCCTTGGACTGCAAGGAGATCCAACCAGTGCATTCTGAAGGAGATCAGCCCTGGGATTTCTTTGGAGGGAATGATGCTGAAGCTGAAACTCCAGTACTTTGGCCACCTCATTCGAAGAGCTGACTCACTGGAAAGGACTCTGATGCTGGGAGGGATTGGGGGCAGGAGGAGAAGGGGAGGACAGAGGATGAGATGGCTGGATGGCATCACTGACTTGATGGACGTGAGTCTGAGTGAACTCCAGGAGTTGGTGATGGACAGGGAGGCCTGGCGTGCTGCATTTCATGGGGTCGCAAAGAGTCGGACACGACTGAGCAACTGAACTGAACTGACATGAAAGTATCTTTATAAGTTAGGGAAACATAGGTGAATAAGATCAACAGGGTCCATGACCTCATAATGTCTGTGCTGGGAGCAATGAGTATACAATCAACAACCAAATAAACACATCTGTAAACAATATAATTTGAATACAGTGGAAAATAGAAAGAGCAGGTCTTATGAAGAAGATAACAGTATAAATGGTGTTTATGATTTAGAATAAGTGGTTGAAGAGGATTTATCTAAAGAGGTGATGAATGATTAAATACTTGACCGGGGACAATATCAGAGTTTAGAAACTTCTCTTTGTCTGCCTGGTCATAACTTTTTTTCCAGTCCTAAATCTTCACCTAACTTGATAATCTCCCAAAACCAAGGATATGTTCGATGGAGAAAGAATTCCTCAGGAGATGGAATTTCAAGATTGTACTTGCTCCTTATTTCATGGATCTTAACAAAAGCTGTCAGATTTCAGGCTTCTTTTCTCTTGACATTTTGAGATGCAACTTTTTCTTTTCCTTTCTGCTAGTTAATTGGTGACATATTTGCTATTTTTTAAGGGTCGCTCCAGACCCGTGGGCACAGTGGGATACTTGTCTTCTGCATTTACACTCTTTGTCAAGAAAAAACAAAACAAAAAACCAAAGCTGTTGAAATTGATGAAGGAAACCACTGTCTCTCTAGCTTTAGAGAAAATATTTCTTCAAGTTTCATAAATATGTTCCAGTTTGTTACAGCTCTTGAATAATATTAATATAGTTGCTTATTGTTCAGTTCCCACTCTTCGCAGCCCCATGGACTGCAGTACGCCAGGCTTCCCCATCACTTCCTATTTTATTAACATGTATTATATATATACATATATATGCATGTATAGCATGTATTATATTAACATAAGTATATTTCACACTCTCCCTGTACAAACATAAATAGGCCATCTATGCAATGCATGTGTATAAATAATAAGCTATATGCCATGGCACATCACATAGGCTCAAAACATCATGTTCATTTTACTTAGTAAGCATTTTTCTAGATTATTTTTTGTAGACTATGATTGGCTTCTCCAACACATGGCTAGATTATAAGATAAATTCTTAGATGGATATAGAAACCTTCTGACAATTTTAACTCTTTACAATTTAGTGATGTTCTCAGGAGGGAAATCTGAGATAGAAGACCAAAGTGATATGAAAAAAGTGCAGCCATCAAGTGGCGTCTTTCCCACTGCTTTCAAAACATTGTTTCTGTTGTCACACATTCCACTTACTCTCATGGGAACAGAAAAAGCAAAACAAAACACAAACACAAAAATATCCACAAAAGAACAAGACGGACGCGCACGCACTCAGAGATGCATGCACACCTTTAAGGCACAAACTTAAAGAGTTTGAAGCATAGCTTTCTATTTCACCTTAGAGAACAACTGTAGCAGTATTCAGACCAGCAAAGTTATAAAATGATAAATCTTTTTACAGTCTCTCTGACAGTTTCTAAAAGAGCTAAGGATTTCATGCCCCCTCTCCAACTTCCTGCCCCTTCCCTGGGCTTCCCTCATGGTTCAGCTGGTAAAGAATCCTCCTGCAATGCAGGAGACCTGGGTTCGATCCCTAGATTGGGAAGATCTCCTGGAGAAGGGAAATGCCACCCACTCCAGTATTCTGGCCTAGAGAATTCCATGGACTGCATAGTCCATGGGGTTGCAAAGAGTCAGACAAGACTGAATGACTTTCACTTCACTTGGCAATTAATCACTCATTATCTAGTCTTTGGTTTTGATATTTTGAAGTGTTACATAAATGGTCTATTTCCCTCAGCAGGTCTCCAGAGTTTCCTTCTTTATTTCCTTTAGAGCAGCAGTCCCCAACTTTCTTGGGCCCAAGGACGAGTTTCATGGAAGACAGTTTTTCCACAGACCAGGATGGGGATAAATGGTTTCTGGATGATTCAAGTTCATTGCATTTATTGTGCACTTTATTTCTATTATTATTACAAAAACTCCACCTCAGATCATCAGGCATTAGATCCCAGAGGTTGGGGACCCCTGCTCTAGAGCATTCAGAGCCTCAGAGAAGCTCCATTCACGTTAATTGATGCTTCTCTCTTCCCTTGTCAATAATTCTATTGCTTGAATAGAAACATATTATAAAAACAAGTATAAAATGACAACATCTTGTCATTAATTAATGAAAACAATAAAAGCCCTGGGATATTTTATCTAAAGGAGGAACATTTAAGTTGAGACCAGGTAAGCAGTTGGGATGGCACCCCACTCCAGTACTCTTGCCTGGAAAATCCCATGGACGGAAGAGCCTGGCAGGCTGCAGTCCATGGGGTCGCTGAGGGTCAGACACGACTGAAGGACTTCACTTTCACTTTTCACTTTCATGCATTGGAGAAGGAAATGGCAACCCACTCCAGTGTTCTTGCCTGGAGAATCCCAGGGACGGGGAGCCTGGTGGCCTGCCGTCTATGAGGTCGCACAGAGTCAGACACGACTGAAGTGACTCAGCAGCAGCAGCAGCAAGCAGTTGGGAAACTGAAAATCAAGAAATCAAAGAATCTCACTGTGGCTGGTGATCAAAGAACAAGAGGACATTCTGGTGAAACAATCCTAGAGGAGAATGCAGAAACCACATTATGCGATATTTGTACGACAGGCTATATAGATTTTGAATTGTATTCCACATGTTAAAAGATAAACTGAGGCACAGTAAAATGTTTCAATTCAGTTCAGTCGCTCAGTCGTGTCCGACTCTTTGTGACCCCATGAATCGCAGCACGCCAGGCCTCCCTGTCCATCACCAACTCCCGGAGTTCATTCAAACTCATGTCCATCAAGTCAGTGATGCCATCCAGACATCTCATCCTCTGTCGTCCCCTTCTCCTCCTGCCCCCAATCCCTCCCAGCATCAGAGTCTTTTCCAATGAGTCAACTCTTAGCATGAGGTGGCCAAAGTACTGGAGTTTCAGCTTTAGCGTCATTCCTTCCAAAGAACACCCAGTAAAATGTTTAGGTTTATTTGATTCCAATCTGCAGCAGTAAAGCATAAGTGGTTGTTAGCACTCTACCCATGGAAGGTTGGGGGCAAGGTTTTTATAGAGAAGACAGAGAAGTGAAATAAGACAATTATTTGATTGGTTATGGCTTAAGGTTGCACTATTTAGGAAGGCCTAGTTGGCTGTTTGTGTTCGGTTTTCTTAACCTTGAGACATTTACAGAAATTGACTTTGGCTTAGGCTTGGGTTTGTTTATGTAGACCAAAGCATGAGAGCCACTTCACTTTAATGCCTCCTTTTTTGATCATTTTAGCACGGATATAAAGGGGAACCAATAAAGGACATTATGAAGGAGAGAGAAATTTTATATATCAAAACGATGTCATGATATGTTTTCCCCTTGACTCAAGGTCTTAATGTTTTCTTTCCTATGTTACTTCCTGGTTAAACCACTTCAAGTGCAGTTTTTATTTCACTTTATTCAGAAATATAATCACAATCACAGCTCTTTCTGGAGAGCTATCTCTGTGCATCTCACATACATTTTCACATTTATCCTTTATTGTCACCATAAAAGCCCCAGAGATGTAGGTGTTAATATTCTCATATTAAATATAAAGAAACTCAAGGCTAGAGACATTAAATAGCTTGCCATATTTATCCCAGGTTTGACACCAAAATTGGTTGTGGGATATTGTCTATTATCCTCCACAAACCTCAATCACATTTGAACTCACAAATATATTTGTTGACATTTATCAGATGACAATCTTATATCTACATTTATCTCTCTATTGTCATCAAAGAAATTTCATTTGATTTTTTTTTTCTTTACCCAATAATTCTCATCTTCTACTGTTATCACTCATGACATGCTTACTCTATCATCTTGGATGACAATATACAAGATTGGCAAGATTGCTGGTCAGTAGAAAATTTCAGCTTCAGTTCTGTTTCTTCCACAAATTGGGCCTCAATGAATGAACCTCAAAAAGTTTTCTGTAATTTCAACATGGTTATTTTTAGTTCACCTACGCTCTAGGAATGAAGTGAAGTTTACATGATATGTTGAACATAAGCATTTTCTTTTAACTCTATAAGACTATGCTGCTGCTGCTGCTGTTGCTGCTAAGTCACTTCAGTCGTGCCTGACTCTGTGCGACCCCATAGACGGCAGCCCACCAGGCTCCACCATCCCTGGGATTCTCCAGGCAAGAACACTGAAGTGGGTTGCCATTTCCTTCTCCAATGCATGAACGTGAAAAGTGAAAGTGAAGTCGTTTAGTTGTGCCTGACTCTTAGCGACCCCATGGACTGCAGCCCACCAGGCTCCTCCATCCATGGGATTTTCCAGGCAAGAGTACTGGAGTGGGTTGTCATTGCCTTCTCTGCTAAGTGACTATACAGGTGTCCATTTTATTTAATATCTTGTCTAAGATTCTGTGCTTAGTCAGTGATGGTTTCCTCCCATCCTCCATCTGTCTAAACACCACCATATTCAAGAAATGAAAGAGAAGAAATGCTGTGAACAATAAAGCTTTTCTCATTGAACATAGCTGCTGTGTTCTTTGACTGAACTCATATCCACAGCAAATTAAGAGCTAATAATTATATTTTCCTGTGTTTTTGTGTGTTTAAATTATATTTGGCTATCAGTGATGCAAAATTCTTACAAGGGTCATCTTTTCTGCTATCTGCATTCTTACCAGGCCTGGCATGATGCTACTAGAAAAGCCAAGCCTAGCAGCTTAGAGAACAGATCCTAGAAGCAGGCAGCTCTGAAATCGAGTTGTGGCTCTGATCCTTATTAGCTGAATAGGTGGCTTCTATGCTAGAGAATCTGCCTGCAATGCAAGCGACCCAAATTCTATCCCTGGGTTGGGAAGATCCCCTGGAGAAGGGGAGTATTCTTGCCTAGAGAATTCCATGGACAGGGGAGCCTGGTGGTTAGTCATTCCCTTCTCCAAGGGATCTTCCTGAGTCAGGGCTCAAACCTGGGCCTTCTGCCATGCAGGCAGATTCTTTACTATCTGAAGTATCCCAATAACAGGGAAGTGAGTGTATTCTATATGTACACTTAAAACAATTGAATTGAACTCACCAGATTTAAAAACATTTTTTTAATTTTATTTTTAAATTTACATAATTGTATTAGTTTTGCCAAATATTGAAATGAATCCACCACAGGTATACATGTGTTCCCCATCCTGAACCCTCCTCCCTCCTCCCTCCCCATACCATCCCTCTGGGTCATCCCAGTGCACTAGCCCCAAGCATCCAGTATCGTGTATCGAACCTGGACTGGCATCTCTTTTCATACATGATATTTTACATGTTTCAATGCCATTCTCCCAAATCTTCCCACCCTCTCCCTCTCCCATAGAGTCCATAAGACTGTTCTGTACATCAGTGTCTCTTTTGCTGTCTCGTACACAGGGTTATTGTTACCATCTTTCTAAATTCCATATATATGTATTAGTATACTGTATTGGTGTTTTTCTTTCTGGCTTACTTCACTCTGTATAATAGGCTCCAGTTTCATCCACCTCATTAGAACTGATTCAAATGTTTTCTTTTTAATGGCTGAGTAATACTCCATTGTGTATATGTACCACAGCTTTCTTATCCATTCATCTGCTGATGGACATCTAGGTTGCTTCCATGTCCTGGCTATTATAAACAGTGCTGCGATGAACATTGGGGTACACGTGTCTCTTTCCCTTCTGGTTTCCTCAGTGTGTATGCCCAGCAGTGGGATTGCTGGATCATAAGGCAGTTCTATTTCCAGTTTCTTAAGGAATCTCCACACTGTTCTCCATAGTGGCTGTACTAGTTTGCATTCCCACCAACAGTGTAAGAGGGTTCCCTTTTCTCCACATCCTCTCCAGCATTTATTATTTGTAGACTTTTGGATCGCAGCCATTCTGACTGGTGTGAAATGGTACCTCATAGTGGTTTTGATTTGCATTTCTCTGATAATGAGTGATGTTGAGCATCTTTTCATGTGTTTGTTAGCCCTCTGTATGTCTTCTTTGGAGAAATGTCTATTTAGTTCTTTGGCCCCTTTTTTGATTGGGTCATTTATTTTTCTGGAGTTGAGCTGTAGGAGTTGCTTGTATATTTTTGAGATTAGTTGTTTGTCAGTTGCTTCATTTGCTATTATTTTCTCCCATTCTGAAGGCCGTCTTTTCACCTTGCTAATAGTTTCTTTTGATGTGCAGAAGCATTTAAGGTTAACTAGGTCCCATTTGTTTATTTTTGCTTTTATTTCCAATATTCTGGGAGGTGGGTCATAGAGGATCCTGCTGTGATGTATGTCAGAGAGTGTTTTGCCTATGTTCTCCTCTAGGAGTTTTATAGTTTCTGGTCTTACGTTTAGATCTTTAATCCATTTTGAGTTTATTTTTGTGTATGGTGTTAGAAAGTATTGTAGTTTCATTCTTTTACAAGTGGTTGACCTCAAAACAGAGGACACATATAGACTGAAAGTGAAGGGCTGGAGAAAGATTTTCCATGCAAATAGGGACCAAAAGAAAGCAGGGGTAGCAATACTCATATCAGATAAAATAGACTTTAAAACAAAGGCTGTGCAAAGAGACAAAGATGGTCACTACATAATGATCAAAGGATCAATCCAAGAAGAAGATATAACAATTATAAATATATATGCACCCAACACGGGAGCACCGCAGTATGTAAGACAAATGCTAACAAGTATGAAAGGAGACATTAACAATAACACAATAATAGTGGGAGACTTTAATACCCCACTCTCACCTATGGATAGATCAACTAAACAGAAAATTAACAAGGAAACACAAACTTTAAACGATACAACAGACCAGTTAGACCTAATTGATATCTATAGGACATTTCATCCCAAAACAATGAATTTCACCTTTTTCTCAAGCGCACATGGAACCTTCTCCAGAATAGATCACATCCTGGGCCATAAAGCTAGCCTTGGTAAATTCAAAAAAATAGAAATCATTCCAAGCATCTTTTCTGACTAAAATTTTTATTTTATACTAGAGTGTAATTGATTTTCCCTGGTGGCTCAGAGGTAAACAGGAGACCCAGTTTGGATCCTTGGGTTGGGAAGATCCCCTGGAGAAGGGAATGGTTCCCCACTCCAGTATTCTTGCCTAGAGAATTCCATGGACAGAGGAGCCTGGGGGGCTACAGAGTAGGACACAACTTATGGACCAAACAACACCAATAACATATTTGATTTACAATATTATATTAATTTCAGATGTACAGCAAAGTGATTCAGTTATATATACACATATACCTATTTCAAATGTTTTTCCCACATAGGTTATTACAGTGATGAGATTTTTAGTAGTAGCTATTTCCCAACAGCCTAAGGTAAATCATAGCCAGGTTGCCTGAAGCTTTGAACAAAAGAAGTTGCTTTCTGTTTTATTAGCTTATAACACCACTTCCCAGAGACTAAAAGCATTATAATTTATGTTTAAATAACTTTTATCAGTGGTTATCACTATAGTTTTGAATATTTAATAATTTAAAAGGCAGTACTTACATCAAATATTATTTTTCAAGGAATATAGAAGCAGCAGGGCTGAGGAAGTGGAGCTGAGTGTTTTATTACCGGTTGATTTACTAAAGATGAATGTGGTTGAACGGAAGAGCCAGTGTCTTTTTGTCAAACGGAAAGCTGAGTGTCGAATTGCTCCCACGTAACTATGCAAAGAATGCACCTGCAAATGATTTAAGTTGTCATCCTTAATCTCTTAAAATTTTAAACTAGATATTAATTATTCTATAGTACCATGTTCAGCTCATCACACATTCACCTTATGAATATTTTGAATCCTCTTGCCCTAAGTAAAGGATAGAGAAAATTGTAGGGATAAAATATTAAGTACTTTAGACAAGGAAGACTTTGGAAAACACTTTACAGAGAATCTATATGCCTTTAGAACTGTATTTATAAATCTGATTTAAGAAGGTTTAGTCATGTCAGTTCTTGTTTATATTCATGGGATTAAACTGATGGCTGGGTTTGAGAATGGAGAGTTTTTAAAGGACAACGTGAACATAATTTGGCTTCTAGCTATTTTGTAATTGAAAAGTTCAGTTCATTAAGCAGATTTGTCTTTAGAGCTTGTGTGACAGAGCTCACCATTACTTTAGAATTCCTCAGAACACTCAGGTCAACCTAGGAATGAAGCTCTTTGAAACTTTTAAGTTTTTCAGTCTCAATATATTCAAGAATTAAAGCAGAATTGGAGATTAACATCAATCCAACTGTCTGCTACATTTTTCTTTCTATAATCCCTTTCTTCTCTTTCTCTTTGCCCCTCTTCTTTTTTTCTCTTCCTTGCCTCTTTCCTACAAGGAAATTGAGTGTATAGGACAGATACATGGAACAGAAAGAGATTCTAGAGCTTAACTACTCAGTCTAAACCTCACAGGTAAGTGTCCAGTGGGGAGTAACTGATTTATTTTGATTCTAGTGTCTTTATCCTACCCCACAGCCTAAACTGAAGGCAGGTACAAATTCTGTTCCTCGAGAATGGGTTGGCAAGCTGGGTGGCCAGAATGCCTGCTATCAAAGCCAAGTTCTTCTGTTGCGCTGCTATGGGGCACTGGAGAAGTTGTTTTACCACGCTCCACATCATTCCTCATCTATAAAAGTGAAACTCGCTCAACCGTGTCTGATTCTTTGCAGACCCCATGGACTCTACTGTCCATGGAATTCTCCAGGCCAGAGTACTGGAGTGGGAAGCCTTTCTCTTCTCCAGGGGATCTTCCCAACCCAGGGACTGAGCCCAGGTCTCCCACTTTACGGGTGGATTCTTTACCAGCTGAGCCACAAGGGAAGCCCAAGGATACTGGAGTGGGTAGCCTATCCCTTCTCTAGCAGATCTTCCTGACCCAGAGATCAAATCGGGGTCTTCTGCATTGCAGGCAGATTCTTTACCAACTGAGTTGTGAGGGGAGCCCTCATCTACAAAGGAAAGATAATACTAGCATGTACTACCAGGTTTATTGTGAGTATTTAAAAAGTTAATCTACATAAAGACATAAACTTGTGTCCTAAACATAGCTGTGATTAGGGACTTCCCTGGTGGTCCAATGGTTAAGAATTGGCCTTCCAATGCAGGGAACACAAGTTCTATCCCTGGTTGGGGAACTAATATTCTACATGCCTTGGGGCAACTAAGCTTAAATGCCAACTACTGAGCCAGTGTGCTCTGGTGCCACAGCTAGAGAGCAGCCAGTGTACCACATACCTTAATGAAAGATTCTGCACACCGCAACTAAGGCCTGCTGCAGCCAAACAAATGAATATTCAAAGCATAAATACAGTTGTGATCAATAAATATTAGCTATTATGATATTCTTAATTGTATTATTAATATACAGGAGATACAGATAGGGAAGTGGTAATTTCAGAAGACAGAATAGCCTGTTAAGAGGAGTCAGATTTTAAATGTAGCAGTCTCCTTATCTGGAAAATTGGAATAATTATTATAGTGTCTACTACTGAGTTGCTTTAAGGATTCAGGGACGTAGTGCATTTAAAGTATTCAATTCAGCATTTTGTGCATGGTATACACTTTAAAAATGGATGCTGTTATGGTAATGGCAGTGGTGAATAAACTGACATAGAACCAAAGTTAGCAGGGAGTGACCTTGTTGCCATATGCAGACTAGAGACAGGGAAACTGTTGAGAGGAATGCTAAACATGATTCATGTTGATGTATGGGCAAAACCAATAAAATATTATAAAGTAATTAACCTCCAATTAAAATAAATTTATATTTTAAAAAATAAATTTAAAAAAACCTATTATTCCAAAAGTAAAAAAAAAAAATGTTACTAAGTCTTACAAAAGCATAAAGAAAATCATGATACTTCTCTTCCTAAAAGCCCTTAAGTTCTTTTCACTGTTGTATCTCAGTCCTTCCTAAATCTGTCCCCTTAGGTAGGTGCTACTCTCACATGTGTTATCATAGGGTACACTTTCTGACTCTGTCTCCTCCTGAGGAACAATGTTCAAGAAACGATATGTTGGTGCCTGAATTGTATTTTTCCCAAGTGCATACCCCCTAAAATGTGTAACTGTCAAAACTAAAAATCAGATCACCGACGCACCAAGAAACACCTTGCATGGCCGTGTGTGATCCATTCGTGGGAAGACTGAAAGTGGCACATATTAGTCACTACCTTTACTGTCACACGCCAGATCTAAAGAATGGAGTTTCATTCAGAAAATAAGCGACCAGTCACACCGAATTCAGGCGTGGGTTCTCCAGATCCCTGCCTCTCCATAATCAGTCAGTCAATCTTGGAGAGTTTTTCACTTCACATTATGACAAGTTGATCCAAGAGCTTAGCATTTTACAAACAGCTCAGACACTTAATGTATTTTACTTGCCTCTTATTATACATGTGTGTTATATGTTACTAAAACTATATTATTGTTATGCATAGGGTGTGCATGTGTGTGTTTAGTTTATTGTCTATTTTATTTTGCACAGGTTAGTGATGATCAGGATGTCATGCTTGTAAATCTAGGCCATAACACTTAGGTAAAGGACTGAAGTTAGCATTCTTAAAGTTCAACTCCCTCCCTTAATTCCTTCTTTTTTTTTCTTTGCCTCTCTCAAGAGTTCTTAAAAGTGGAGGGAAGAGGGAGTAGTTTGACTCAAGTGGTTCAGATTGTTTTCTCACCTTCGTGCTTCACGTTGAGACAGAGACTATTAATTATTACAACTCTGAGTCGAGAGATAAGAGAGATGTACTGAGACAAGGATGAGGCATAAAGCCGCTCATTACAGCGCAGGCATCCTCTGCCCGCTCCGAGGCTCGGGGAGCCTTGATCACACACCTGTGCGACTCATCTCTGCTCCCCAGGCCCTGCGCAGACGACCCGCAGCCGCTCTGACCTCCCTGCGAGCTCTGGGTTGGGTTTTTCATTTCACACATCATTCAACTCCTCGCCCCAGTGATTCCGGAAGGCCAATAACCCATCCGATCCTGTGTACACATCAGCGCCAATCATGCAAATTCCTGCTTCAGAAAGGTGGAGATCCTAATACAAATTCTTGAAAAGCATATACCCTGGGACTTTTGTAGTGGGTCCTCTTACATCACCTCAGAAAGGGATGAAATCTGGAGCCAGAAAACAGAATAGTTTAGTTCCCGACCAAGCTTGGCAATTATATTAATGTTTCCTTGGGTAACTTTCTCTTTTCATGGTCATAATATGTAATTGAACTTGAGTTTACATTAGACAGACAGTATTTTTATTAAATTCAAAATAGCTTCTTCGGTCAAATTGACTTAATCTGGCCGCCTAATGGAGAGTAAGGAGAATCGGTTTCTAATCCTGAGTTGGTC
Organism: Bos javanicus; assembly: GCF_032452875.1. Lineage (NCBI taxonomy): Eukaryota > Metazoa > Chordata > Mammalia > Artiodactyla > Bovidae > Bos > Bos javanicus. The sequence goes on from NC_083877.1 coordinate 97,598,671, forward strand.
CTCACCTAAAAATATCCACTTGCTCTAAAAGTAAATATTTTCAAATTTGGTTGTCTACCTGATACTGATTGGAATAGTCTCAAATAGAGAAATTAAAAATAATGATATTTTTAAACCAGCAACCCAATAGCAGGCCCTTTTGTGATCAAAAAGAAAAAAAAAAAAAAAAAGCCTAAAGTAATAGTTGAGCATTTATTAGAAAGCTTTACTTTCTTTAGAAGTGTTTTCACTTGATGTTGAGTTAATAAACTCAGTGATAATGTTTTTGGAGCTGCTATAAAACTTTTAATATTAGGAAAAAATAGAAAATTTAAATAGAAATTAATATTAGCCATATTTTGAATTTAAAATTAAATTTGAATTTGGGTATGAAGGGGAAGGAGCATTTTCCCCACACCCTTCTTTGTTCTTGCTGAGACTCCACTGTAATAAAACACAGGCAAACTGGAGAAAAAAATAAGTTTAATAAAATGTATAACCCCTGTACCTATGGAAGATACCCACAAAGCTAAGTAACTCCCTGAAAGGACCCAAGCCACCACCTTAAATATCTTCTGCGGCTAATGACAAAGGATGTTGGCGGGAGGGGGAGGACAGTTGTAGGAGGCTATCAGGAAAAGCACAGAAAGATTCTTATATAGATTGAATTTTTTGCCTTTTTCATTGATATATTTCTAGAGATTTAGTCATCTTTCCCTTCCCGGCAAAGAGAGGGAAGCACACTTACAAATAGAGATTTCTCTTCTAAATATTAAATATTGCTTACAAACAGATAATTTCTACTCTGTTGTCAAAGCTTTTACTGTGTCTACTATTTCTTAAAAATAATCAATCTGAAATAATTCTTATGCCAAAGAAGCATATTGTGGGGTGGTGAATTTTGCCCCCACCACCCCCCCCCAGGGCACTGTAAAATGTTGAGAGGTCATTTTACCTCCCTGTCTGAGTATCTTTCACACTGGAGTGGGTTGCCAGTTCCTTCTCCAATGCATGAAAGTGAAAAGTGAAAATGAAGTCTCTCTGTCGTGTCCGACTCTTAGCGACCTCATGGACTGAAGCCTACCAGGCTCCTCCGTCCATGGGATTTTCCAGGCAAGAGTACCGGAGTGGGGTGCCATTGCCTTCTCCGTTCATATGGTCAGACACTGTCATCTACTCAGTAGCCATTGTTTACTTTGTCTTTGCTAGCAGAACCCTGCATTTTTTTTTCCAGAAATCATGCAACCATTCCTTTTATGAAATCTGTTAGCTCTGGATAATAAATGTTGGTTAGCAGAGGGAACCAATTCCAGTAAACCCCACTTAACTGTAATTTGTTTAGGCAAGAGAATTTGATACAACATTGGACTCCTAGAACATTTTTTGGGGGGGGGAGGCATTAAAAAAGTATAAAAGAAAAATTTTGTTTCCCTAAAACTGAGCCGTGAGAATGAAAGTTCTTGTGAAAATAAAAATACCTCTCACTGACCTTGGATATTAAAGTTCATAATACGACGCTTGGATCCTCTGTAGTCATTGTTAACACATTGCTAGTATCCTAGAATAATGCAATTCCAGAGTACATTTTTATATAAGAAAATAAATATCCCACTGTTAAAATAATTTACAGTAAGATTTTCTGATACCCCAAACTAAGAGCATAGTAACTTTAACTTCAAGATTTTGGATCAATCACTGTGTCTTTATGACCTCATTATTTTATGTCTGCATGAATCAGATTAAGCAGAATAAATCAAAGTTTATTTCCATCTATATAAATTCTGCTGCAGCTCCCATGGAGTTCCACGTAAACTCTAAGCATTGACTTTGGGATTCATTATTCTTCTCTTTTGTGATTGTTCCATCTAGAATTATTAATATGATTTCTAGGGTTACTGAATGAGGAGAAGAGAAAGCTAGACAGTTACTCAGAAACATTTTACTGCCTCAAAATGATGGTGACTTCTATTTTTCAGTCCACTGTCCAGAGATAGGCACATGTACTGGGTCAACCGCAAGATTCTGGAAAGCGTAGGCTATCTTGGATATTCAGTGAACTAAGAAACCTCTATTGAAGTGTGCCTGATGTAGATTAGACATATTAGAAGCCAGGGTTAGGAAATGTATTTCTCTTACTATATAAGAATTAGAAGGAGCTCTCCAGATTCCCTTCAGTTCTATTGATCCTTTGAAGGGACATTTTAGGAGACTTAATTTAATTGCAAAGCAAAGGTTTTATAGTGTAAGAGTTTGAATAGGAGAAAGGACACACTGTAGGGAACTGCACATGTATGTAGCAGAATGCTCGCATTGATGGGACTTAATCAGAGCGTGGACACTGGAGTCTGATGAATCTGCAATGTGCATCAGCTCGTTCACACTCTACTTGTGTAACGAGGGGAAACTTGAGCTTTAAATATTTCAGCTTGAATTTTTGCTGTTGTTTATTCGCTAAGTCGTGTCTGACTCTCTTTTGATCCTATGGACTGTAGCCCACCAGACTACTCAGTCCATGGGATTTCCCAGGCAAGAATACTGGTGTGGATTGCCATTTCTTTCTCCAAGGGATCTTCCCAACCTGGGGATCGAACCCAGGTCTCCTGCTTTGCCAGGTGCATTCTTTACCACTGAGCCACCACGGAAGCCCCTGAGATTGGATTGCTCATCTGAAAAATGGGAATAATATGAATACCAGTTCCAAAGTTTTGGAGAAAATATTCTCAGTTTTAGAAAAATGCACAATATATAATGAACTGTATTTTCCTATAACGTTGTAAGCATGGGACTTAAATAAGTCCAACAATAACCTAAACACAATTTTGAGAATCCAATATGGCAAAGCCATCTGTGTTGTGTGTTTTCCGACAGTACTGTGCAATTCTTCAGTTCTCTGTGGACATTGACCGGGTGTGCTATGAATTTACCTCAACTCTGATACTATTTATTTAGGGATAGTGTCATATTTCACAGGTTAGGAGCTCATCCTATCCCCCTTTCCCAGAAGAAGTAGGTGGGTGGGCTTGAAAGTTCCAGCCCTCTAACCCCATAGTCTTTCTGGAGACCAGCCCCATCCTAAAGCTATCTAGTAGCCCCATTCATTGCAAGTCACCTCATTAGTGTGATTTCAGGTGTGACTGAAAGGCCTCCATGATGAATAACAAAGACACTGAGTCACTCAGGAAATTCCAAGGGTATTAGGAGCTTTGTGCCAGGAACCTAGGAAAAAGACCAACTATATTTCTTACCATACCACACCATCCTATATGAAACAAACATTTTCTTTTCTTCTGTAAGTTTGCTACTCAGGATGCATATATTATACTTAATATGCAGGAGAGCTAGAATTAATAAATGTGTTATTTCACAAGTAAAATGGTCTTCCCAGGTGACTCAGTGGTTAAAAAAAAAAAAAAAAAAGTCGTCTGTCAATGCAGGAGACACAGGTTTATCCTTGTGTCTGAAAGCTCTCCTGGAGATGGAAATGGCAACCCAATCCAGTATTCTTGCCTGATAAATACTGTGGACAGAAGAACTTACCTCAGTCCATGGGGTCACAGAGTTGGACATAAGTTAGCAACTGATCAGGCATGCACAAGTAAAATAACACATTCTTTCTTAAGCAAACTTTCTCCAAACTGCTCTCCGTGTTTGGTATTTTACAATCATGTCATCATTTTGTCAGTGGAAAGAGGATAGCAAAAGGCAATTAAGTATACTTAAGGTTATACTAGGCAATTACAGCAAATGGAGTACCATGGCAATAAAGCATAGATTTTTCTCAATAAATAAAGTCTTGGGTTATAAATTCTTCTGCATTATATTTCCTACTCTCTGCAGTACATCCATAAGAAATTATGCTAGAAAGACTGTGTTATTGATATTTTAAGTGCACATTGGCATAACAGCACCAGCATTCTTCAACCATAATTGTGTCAAAATTTGCTAAACTTTCTTACTTTAAATATATATAGAGAAAGAATAGCTTGAGCATAAAAAGACTCTTAATCCCTTTATATCACCAAAGGTTAAGTCTTGCTTTTGGTAATTCCATGTTCTTTGTGGATATGGGTGTGCACTTTTGTGTGTACATGTGTGTGAGTGTGTGCGTGTGTGTGTGCTTGGTGTTGGTGGCGTGATTAAGTGGAACAAGAGAGGAAGTAAGGTCTGCTTCCCTCTTGGTCCGCTCTTCATTTATTTACCAAATTCCTACTGAGCATTCATTATGTACTGAAAACTCGGGCTAGGCAAAGAGGGCAAACATAGCCTGGGTCATCGAGAGTACGAAGGTTCAACTTCCCTAGCGGTGTAGTGTAATGGATGGGAGCCTGCCTGCCAGTGCAGGGGACACACGTTCTATCCCTTCTCAGAAGGATCCACATACTGTGGAGCAGCCGGGCCCGTGGGCCACAGCTGCTAAAGCCCATGTGCCTAGTGAGTGTGCTCCGCACCAAAAGAAGGTGCTGCAACGAGAAACACACACACTGCGACCAAGAGCAGCTCCTGCCCACAGCAACTAGAGAGAGCCTGGGCAAAGCAACAGAGACCCAATACAGCCGAAAATCAAAGGAATATATACTTTTTTATTAGAAAATAGTGTCCGGGTTAGCACAATAAAGATATGGTCACCCTACTTTATATATATAAAGTATAAAAGTTAGCAGCAAAGATTAAACACACTCAATGAACTATGATCAGAGTCATGGCATGCCACCATGTTATACAAATATTTATCTGATAATGCAATGTAGTTTAGATGAGTCAGATGGGCTTATGTGAAGAGCAGAAATTTAACAGAATGGGTAGGAGGCAAAAGAAGGAGTCAAAAAAAATAAACATTCCCACAGTTCAACACATTCATTCTATTCTGAGATTCATTTTCTGCATTTTGTCATACACGTGTGTACAAGGGTTCCGAGGGCATGGGGTAGAGGGATTTTCAACCAAACCAAGTAATTAACATCTGCAAGGATCTCCCATCATTATGCAAAAAGATTATTCTAGATCCCTCTATGCACTGTAGTCTGGAAAAGAAAACATAATGAGCCTGGAGTCTGACAGATACGTGAGTGAGTGTGTGTGTGCCAGTTGTGTGACTTGGGGGAGTTTTTGTTTGCAGGGGAAAGGGGAGATTTTTCAGCAAGCAAATTTTCTCAGTTCAATCAGATACTGGTTAAAACTTAACCTCTGCTGGTGCTTTGGTGAACCAGAAGAAAAAGATGCCAAAGCAGATGACTATCAGGAACAGAGGAGGAGAAAAGCGTATTTTTAAAATGTGGATGGATTCATGAAACATGGCATTCACTGTTCATATATACTGTACACTGAATTAGATAATGGAAGATTAATGAGGGCTGTAACAATAGCAATGATTACCAATGTGTGAATATTGCCCTAACACAGTACACAATAACTATTTACACCTATTCTCGGTATTGATCTTTATGTCAGCCACCTTAGTTCCAATTCCGTAAGCTTTTGCAAGGCAGAAGCCAATGAATGGTTTTATGTTAATTCCTACTCCATCATCAATTATTGCTGTGGCCTTAGGCACGACGTTTAGGTTTTGGCCTTGTACTCCTTAGCACAAGGAGTACAAGTACGAGCGCTTGTACAAGGAGTACTCAGGAGTACAAGTTTAGCACAAGTGCTCCTTAGGCATGCCATTTAAGTTGTGGCCTTGTACTCCTCGTCTGTAAATGGGACTGCAGTTCTCCAGACTTACTCGAGCTTCTGTAAAATAAAAAGCATTCATCCTACACAAACACGCAACTCACTAGAGGCAAAAGTTGGTTTTTGGTGATTCAAAAGAAAGATCAGTGTAGTAAGGCAAAAAATCTTTCTTCTCTATCTTTTCAGAATCCTTAACATTACAAAGATTGCCTTAGCCAAAAACCTGGAGGAGCAGAGGGAAAATAATTTTTCCTCCTTTACAGAGGATAAGAGAAAGGCAGAAAGGGAAAGAGAGAGAAAGATAAAAAAATTACTTAAACTTAACCCATGTTATTTCACGCAGTGAAAAGCCTAAAAGTAGTTTCATCCACTTGGGGATAAATATGAATATATTTGAGAAGATCGAGAAGAAACGAAAATGTCAAAAGTAGATGATCGTGAGAGTTGCCAGAATGATGGTATCATGGAGATGGGAGGTTTGGAAGAAAAGCAGATTTTCTTGATAAATGTATTATCGTGGACATTTCTATGTTCATTCTATGCTAAATCAATACTTTGAAGCAAACTTAAGTTTTAAAAGCAAGGCTAGATACTATTTTTTCACAAGAACAATATATATTTGAACTCTGTTTTAAAATATTTTTTATGATATAAAATATTTATGTTTTCCTTAAAACAGAAAAAAAAATTCAAGGTCCACTTCCTTTGTAGAATAAAAGTATGACATTTACCTTATTTATCATTTTTCCCTGTAATGTTTTTTTAATCTAATGCAGCCAGGAATCAATAGTACAGAAATATTGAATGTTGGTAACAATGCCTGAAGGCTCAGCAATGTTGACAAGCACATTCCTAACCACCAATGAATAAACCGACCATGACTTAATTAAATTTGTGTATTAAGAATGAGTGGTGCTCTTTGCTCCTGAGAAGGCACTTTCATTTATTCAATAAGCAATATTGAGAGACTACTGTGCATTGGAGCTCAAAAATAAAGCAGGTAAATCCTTATGCATACAAAGTTTGCAGCCTAGAGACAGATAAACAGAAATTCGCAGCCGCTTGTACTGAGTGCTGCAGTCCTGTGACAACAAGTTTGAACTTCACTGTAACCTTACAGACTGTGTGCTTGTGTGTACATGTGCATGAATGCTCAGTCGTGTCTGACTCTTTGTGAGCCCATGAACTGGAGCCTGCCAGCCTCCTCTATGAAATTTCCCGAGCAAGAAAACTGGAGTGGTTGTCATTTCCTCCTCCAGAGGAAACTCCCTGATCTAGGAATCGAACCTGTATCTCCTGGGCTTCCTGCATTCACAGGCAGATTCTTTACCAGTGAGTCACCTGGGAAACCAAATTACAGATTAGATTAAGGCAAAAAGCATAGGTGACCCTTAAATAATGTGGTTCTAAATTGTGCAGGTCCACTTATATAAGGATTTTTTTAACGTAAATAATTACTAGAAAACTACATGACCCAGGTTTGGTTGACCCAGAAGATGAGAAACCTCAGATTCAGAGGACTGTTTATAACTTTATAGGAGGACTTACCACTGAGAAGAAGGTTGGTGGTCCTAACCTTCCCCACTCCCTGTGTCGTTTGAAGGTCAACTGTAATTTGTCTAGTTGCCATAAGTTTTTAAAAGCAATGTACAAATCTTAATCTTTTACCCCAAAGTTACTTTTTTTTTCAATAACTTCTGACTTTTTAAAATAGTATCTCTTTATAGAATATGAAGAACATATATTTTTAAGAGTTTCTCATTTGCACACTCAAATTCCATGATCCCCTCCTTCAGCTAAGGTGGACATACCGATAGACACGTGTTAGCTACCAAACCACAAAGTCTACCAACTGCCCTAGCATGTCTGTCTGCAGAGGGCTGCATCGGGAACACGTTCAGGGCCATATCCAGTCTCCTCTGTCAACCCACTGACTTTGATCTGACCATCAGTCACCAGTCTGGACTTTTCTTCTCTTGCTATCATTTCCATTTTGTATGTTGTTGCTCTTGCAGTCACAGAAATTGGAGTACCTCCTTCTTAGGAACCTGTTCTGTTACCCAAAGATTTTACTAAATCTTCACTCTTAGGGTCATAAAACTTTCCACCACATCTTTCTCCAAAGCAACTGATGCCAGCTAGTCTTAGACTTCCATAATCAGTGGAACCAAGGGGAAGCAATGTATAAAAACTCTTGGAAGTAAGGATCAGCTAGAAAGTGACACCTAGTCACCAACCTTAGACAGCCTTAGAGTCTTGCATAATTTTATGTCTCATCCCAGGGATTTCGTTGTGTTATTTATGTCTTAGTAGGAAGATTGGGTGTCCCCTATATTGCAAATACAATTATAATAATGGAGACATCTCAGCCTCAAAATAGCACACCTGAGCCAGTTCTTGACCTGAATGAGCTCACCCAATGAGCATTGAAAATTCACATATATTGCCTCTGAAAGCTTTCTCAAAATGGCACGATGAGAATTCTATCCATAGAAAGCAGCTTTGCAACAGTTTCTTGCTGGTGGGAGTGTAGCTTTCCACCACTCTCCTCTTGCCAGGTATCCGTTCCTTTTCCAACTGAGTATAAAGTTGGAACACAGTTTTCCAACTGTGCTTCTTCCTCGCCTTTGCCTACTCTCATTTCTTAACTCTATTCACATTATGCGTATTTTAGTGTGCAGTTTGTCAATTGACTGCTTAGCAACTACAAAATTATGTTGGAGGAGAATCTGTATTAAAAAATCAACTTTCAGTGATGTGTCAGTGCTTGTCCTTAGAAAACTAATTTTAGTGGAAAGAGATGCTCAGCCAAGACTGACATGATAAACAGTAGTAATGTGCATTTTAGTATATCTAATGGTAATAAAAATGCAAGCTAACGTTATAGTCCTCGTTTTATTTATTTTTTCTGAAGTAACATCCCATTTGTTTACTGTTTGATTCTCTGCTTAAACCAATTATTTTAATTTCAGAATTATATCTTCTTAATCATTGCAAACAATTTTTAAAAGCTGATTTATTTTAATTGAAGGATAATTGCTTTACAATATCGGGTTGGTTTCTGCCATACATCAACATGAATCAGCCGTAGGTATACATATGTCCTCTCCCTCTGGAACCTTCTTGCAAACTCCCTGCCCATCCACCCACTCTGGGTTGTTATAGAGCCCCAGTTTGAGTTCCCTGAATCATAAAGTAAATCCTCACTGACTATCTATTTTACATAAGGTAGTGTACATGTTTCCCTGTTACTCTCTGTTCATCCCACCCTCTCCCCCTCCCGCACCCTGCATCCGTAAGTCTATTGTCTGTTACTCCATTCATCCCACCCTCTCCCCTTCCCGCACCCACATCCGTAAGTCTATTGTCTGTTACTCCATTCATCCCACCCTCTCCCCTTCCCGCACCCACATCCGTAAGTCTATTGTCTGTTACTCCATTCATCCCACCCTCTCCCCTTCCCGCACCCTACATCCATAAGTCTATAGTCTGTTACTCCATTCATCCCACCCTCTCCCCTCCCGCACCCACATCCATAAGTCTATTGTCTGTTACTCCATTCATCCCACCCTCTCCCCTCCCGCACCCACATCCATAAGTCTATTGTCTGTTACTCCATTCATCCCACCCTCTCCCCTCCCGCACCCACATCCATAAGTCTATTGTCTGTTACTCCATTCATCCCACCCTCTCCCCTCCCGCACCCACATCCATAAGTCTATTGTCTGTTACTCCATTCATCCCACCCTCTCCCCTCCCGCACCCACATCCATAAGTCTATTGTCTGTTACTCCATTCATCCCACCCTCTCCCCTCCCGCACCCACATCCATAAGTCTATTGTCTGTGTCTGCCTCTCCATTGCTACCCTGCAAATAGGTTTTTTTATAACAATTTTTTTTGCAGTACAGTTATTTTTTTTAATATGTAAGAAGAATAAAGGATAGGTTGTATTACAATGGCATCAAAGCATTCCATATTTTTCTGTATGTAACATTTTTCAGTCATTCAAGTGGATAGTATGGCTAAGTGGGTTATGCCGGGAAGGAATAGTGACAGCTATACACACCTAAGGAGATATTGGGAAGCGATAATATATAATATGCCACAGGGTAAAACATGCACACAGAGGGAAACAGGATATACATTTATTTCAGTTGAACCCCAGATCACTTTTCCAAAAATTTCATTATTGTTTCTGGAACAGCCATGTCATCAGTGTCTTTTTAAAATTTTTTCTCTCTTTGTTTTTTATTTTATTTTTTGACTGTTCCGTGGTTACGGGATCTCAGTTCCCCAGCCAGTGATTGAATCCAGGCCACAGCAGTTAAAGCTCAGAATCCGTACCACTAGGCCGCCAGGGAACTCCCATAATGTGCCTTTCTTTCTTGGCCAGAGTTGATTTATTTTGTAGGAAGACATATCTGCTCAAATTGATAAGAAGAATACTCTGGCCACCAGTGCCACCGAAACAACCTCAATGGCTGTTTCAGCGGCTGAGAACCAGCTCCAGGCTGAAATCTGTGAGTTCTTCATCAAGTTCTCACTTGGACCCAAGTGACTTGGGACAGTAATTCCTTGGGTACCTGAATCCTAAGATGTGCAATAAGGGAGCCAAGAACAGCAATGTTTTCTGCTTTATAAACTGAAAAGAAGGAAGATGTTCTCCAGATACAAGGGGCTGTAGAAAGTGATATATGAAAGAAATAGGGAAAGGTGGAGAAAGTCCTGATGTTTGAATTCTTGGATTTATAGGTCTCTAAAGCCAATACACATTCTTGCCATTGACTTCTGAATCTAAGAATCTCCTTTAAGCATTACTCCTTTTTGAATAATGCAGCATGTGGCCCTGCTGATCTGTTGCTCCTGCATCCTCAGGCACTTCTCTAGCCCATGGTTGTTGTTTAGTCACTAAGTCATGCCCAACTCTTTGGGACCACATGGACTGTATCTGCCAGGCCCCTCTCTCCATGGGATTTCCCAGAGAAATTACTGGAGTGGGTTGCCTTTTCCTGCTCTGGAGGATCTTCCCAGATTAGGGATCAAACACTCATTTCCTGTGTCTCCTGCACTGGGCCACCTTGGAAGCCCATTGGTGGCCTCATGATTAAGCTCCATGATTAAACTCTCCAAACTGCAAGACATCCCCTACGGAAGAAGCAGCAAATGGTACTCAGACTATATCAGATGCCACTTCATTCAAAAAACAACAGCCTAGAAGCCAATAAGCCAGGGCAGACTGAACAACACTTGGTTGAAATAATTGACTTTTTGCAAGTGCCCTGGGGTCGAACTTTGTGTTACCTTATTCAGTTGTGTCTCTCTCAGCAGCTTTCCCTCTGACCCTCTCTCTTTCCAACTCAGGCATAGGTATCACAACACATAGACTTCTTTGCTACCCTCTATATTTGTGGTCAGGAAAATGAAATAAAATGAGTATGAATCTGGAATTGTCTGAAGCTGAGTACAAAAGCTTTCAAGATCTATGGGCTTTAGATATGAGCTTAAGGTAGACAGGAGTACATGCAAGTCCTCACTTCTGTGTACATTAGAGATGGGATGGACTTATGGTAGTTGGCTCACAAAACTCTTGAATGTGGGCTGTTTAATAGCAATATTTGGTATAAGTTATCTTAATGTATGTGAGTATATTTGTATACGTGTGATCATGAAGTTGTGTATTTACGTAAAATGCCTATTAACTTCAGATAGCATTCTTGACAATTTCTAGTTTTATTACTTTTCATATCACTTTGAATTAATGACATTCATCCTTGGGCAATAACAGACACTTTTGCACCCTGTTAGTAATCATCTTAGGGGAAAAAAGCCTTTGTTTGTTTATTAGTTTGCTGTTTTTCTTTAGGCAGTTCTTTTATAGGATCTCATCAGACTGTTTCACTTTCAGGATTCTTAAGCCGTGGTTAAGGAAACTGAATAATAAAGGCCATGGCATGTCTGATATTTATGATAGAACTTGTGTTCTACTCATGAACTTCTGTCTAATTGTGAATTACTTTATCTGAAGTCCAGATGAGATATTTGTTCCCTTCTCCAGGGGATCTTCCCAACTCAGGGATTGAAGCTGGGTCTCCCTCATTGCAAGCAGATTCTTTACCATCTGAGACACCAGGGAAGCCCAGAACTTGGGTGCTGAGGCTACAAAGAGTAATGCCTAAGACTGCAGGATGCTTCTGGAACTGGTGGAGTTGTTTTCTGGTGTGTTTAAATAATGAGTGCAGTGTGGGGGCCAAAACAAGCTGCCTCAGATGGGCATGTTTGCATTCATCAGAGACAAGGGCAAGAAGAGGATAGAAGGGGTTGATTGGGAAGAATAGAATGCATTTAAAATTCAGTGCCTCCTGGACAGAGTGTAATTGACTCCCACTGGCAGATCGGGGCCCTGTGCCAGGTGCTGGCATTGGCAGGGTGTGGGTTCTCAATTAGGCACATCTAATCGCTTCTTACCACCAGCACTGCGCGTGCTCCGGTCTTTGGCTGAGATTATTGCAATAACCTCCTAACAAGTCCCCCTGCTACTCCTTGGGCCCCTTTACAATCTACTTGCCATATGTCAGCCCAAGAGATCCCTTTCAGTTTGTTAAGTTACATTACATCACTCTTCTGCTCAATGAACTCAATAGTTCCCACTCACTCGGCGAAAGTCAATGTTCTCATGGCTTATAAGGTGCTAGATGCTCTGCTTTTCCCACTCCTCGTTTTGGCCTTAAATCCTGCTTCCCCTTCTTGAACCCTGTCCCTCCAGTCACAGGTGGCTCCTCGCTGTGCCTCCAACAGAAAAGGGACGAGTCTTCTTCAGGGCCTTTGCATTTGCTGCCCCCCTCTGTGGCATGCATTTCTCAAATAAGTACGTGCATGCTTCTGTACTTCCTCAGACTCAGATGAGGTGTAAGCTTCTCAAACCTTCTGTGCTTCACTCTAACGCTACAGGCCTCATGAGTATTCAAAAATCCATTCCTCCAACTAAAATTCTCTGTATAGAAATGACAACATGTAAATACGTGTGTGTGTGTACGTATTTTGTTAAATCTTCTATCTCTTGAAAGATAGAGTTTATCTGTTTTATTCATTGATCTACTGTAGTACTTAAACATGTCATATATATTATGTTCTCAATGAATTTATGTGCTCAGTTGTGTCCAGCTCTTTGCAACTCCATGAATTGTAGCCCACCAGGCTCCTCTGTCTATGGGATTTCCAAGTAAGAATACCGAAGTCGGTTGCCATTTCCCTCTCCAGGGGATCTTCTCAACCGAAGGATCAAACCCATGTCTTTTGTGTCTTGTGCACTGCAGATATATTGAGCCACTCTCAATCCATATTACAAATTTGTTAAAGGAATGACTCCTTTAATAATCTGAGATGCCGTCGATTGAAATCATTTTTCTTTATATATATATATATATATCCTAAGATGTAATCAAATATATAAACATATACATATACATGCCTATGGGCTTCTCTTGTGTCTCAGATGGTCAAGAATCTGCTTGCAATGCAGCATACCTGAGTTTGATCCCAGGGCCAGGAAGATTGCCTGGGGAAGGGAATGGCTACCCACTCCAGTATTCTTTCCTGGAGAATACCATGGATAGAGGAAGCTGGTAGGCTACAGTCCATGGGTCACAAAGAGTCAGACGCGACTGAGCAACTGACATGTTAACTTTCATATATAGTTTCACGTATGTTTATGTGTGTATGCAACTTCTGCTTAATCAGCTGGAAAAGAAAAGGTAATGACAGCAAAGAGGAGAGGAATAAGGAGGGTATAAGAAAAGAAGAAAATGTCAACATAAAGAGGAAACAAAAGACAAGAAAAAAAAAAAAAAACAGAGTGAATAAGGGAAAGACATTGGTTTAAAAGCTAGCCATCAGTCATCTTTAAAAGGAGATTTTTAATTTTTAGGAGGATGCGGGGAATTCATTAAAGAATTTAAAAGTTAAATGGACCTGGGGAAGAGAGCCAGGGCTTCTTGGAGAGTTGGTGATTCACAGTCTGGGGCAGGAAATGTACCTTGAATATCCTGTCATGCTAGAAATTAAGCATGCTATAAAAAGTCCTTGAACATGATACCATTGACCAAGGATAAGACAATTTGAACATTAACATGAATGATAAATATGTGGTAAATTTTATTAAATATGATGATATATACAGATTCATAATAAAAAGAAAAATGAGCAAAGAAACTGGAAATTGACCATCTTTGGGAAGCACTAGGAAACAAGCTTATAATTTTGGAACTGATACATGAAGAATCAGACATTTACACTGACTTTTTGATACCAACTATAAAACTAGTAAGCCAGATATTAGATGCAGGGAATTTTCTCTTCATAGAAATGTTCATCTGAATAAAGAAAGTCCTATAACATTAGGACTTATCATCTTGAAACTTTTATTTGAGCTAATGAATATAAGTACTTAGCATCAGCAAAAAAGAGATAATTAGACATTACACATGTCCTGATGGAAGAACATACCACCAATGAAGCCATATTGCCAGAAGAAACAAAACTGAATCTCATCAAACCTCTTTAAACAGCCACCAGTTTACAGAGAAACCCTGGGAAGGTGATCAACAAAATGCAGATCAGGAGAAATTTATGGGAGAAACAACTCAGTATTTTCAACAAGTCAATCAAAAGGATACATAAACTGAGCAAAACATAGGAAAGAGAATAAAGGAAACATTGAGCAATTACTTTGCCTGGATTTTAAGAGGACCCTGACACAAACAAAAACTCATAAACATAAGGAGACAATAGAAATTTGAACAGAGTGGGTATTTGAAGTTATTAGGATTTATTGTTAATTTAGTTTAGGTGTGATAAGGATACATGAATATCATTATCTCTTGAAATATTTATGGTTGAAATCATATGATATCTGATATTTCCTCACAATTCGTGTTCTCTCTTTTCTTCAAAATGCTTATCTAATACTTAACCCTTGTGGTAAACTTGTGTGCACCAATGGCAGAGGCAGAAATAACAATTGTGTGCAAGTGGTTCACTAAGAAAACACTCTCAGGGAGACCCACAAGCTTGTGAAGCAGAAAGGGGGAGAGGAAAACCCAATAAGAGTGAAGCAGCAATATATAAATAAAAATATAATATAATGTTAAATTATATTTATAGACTTCCTTTTTCCAACTGGGTTGTAATCTTCTTGATTAAAAAAAATCTAATATTTTTTTTATAATCCTAGTAGCCTTTCCATAAGAGGTGTTTGGTAATATTTCTAATGCTACATAAACCTATATCTTTAATTAGAATTTTTATTTAGTTTCATAATTGTCTTTATTTCAAGATATAACCCTCCTTTCTCACTTGCTCATGAAGCAGTCGTGTAAAAGAAGTCTTTACTATTTTCCACTGGAATTACTGAAGAGGTTCCTTAACCTGTATCCCTAAAGATGCACAGCCCACAACTAATCTTCCAATTTTATTGTTATTTTCATACTTTAATGAATTTTATAAAAATACAAAGAAAATTACAGATTCTTTAAGTGTGCCTGGATGATCCTCTAGAATCAGGGATCAACCTCATTTTCTGTCTTTATCCTCCAACATTTCCCCATCCAAACCATTTTTATCCCCAATCAAATAAGACTAAATTTTGTCTCTTGAATATGCTTTGTCTTTTTCCACTTTTTTTTTCCTCTGCTTCTGTGAGAATTAAATAAAGTATGTGAAGATATTTTATCAACTTGTAGTTTGGAAAATTGAAAGCTCCATTTTCCAAATTAAAACTTTTACGTCTTTGAGACACTTATCAATAGGCTGAGTCTCTTCTTTTTACCTTCTGAGATTTTTTCATTTGTTGTTGAAACTTTTTATCAAGCTGCTGAGCATAGTGTAGTAAAATTGTAAAATTAAGTGAGCTCCCATTATATATAAAATATCCAATCTCATGCAAACTTTCTCAAATCTCAGCCATTACTGGTTTCTATTGGATTTCTTCTACAATGTCAATTTTTTGTCAATTTCCTCAATTACCAATATATACACAATACTTCCATCTTTAGACATGCTTATCACCAACCAAAAGATACATCACAATTCAGGGATTGGGGTCCTGTGAAAGTGAAGTCGCTCAGTCATGTCTGACTCTTTGCGACCTCACGGACTGTACCCTACCAGGCTTCTTTGTCCATGGGATTTTCCAGGCAAGAATACTGGAGTGGGTTGCCATTTCCTTCTCCAGGGGATTGTCCCAACTCAGGGATCGAACCTGGGTCTCCCACATTGCAGGCAGATGCTTTAACATCTGAGCCACCAGGGAAGCTGGCTGGGGTCCTTTAATTTCCCTCAAAAATTCATCTCTAATAATTAACCATTTGTACATATCCTGTGTTGGAAGAAGCAGAGACTGAGATGAAGATTGTGTACAAGTGAATTCCTCAGGAAATGCTCTTAGGAGACACTTGTAAGGCTGCAGAATCAGGAGAGTGAAGAAGAAGACAAGTGAGATAAAATTTCAGTCTCAGTCAGATTCTGCAGAGAAGCACAGACATATTAATTTCACATTGGAAATCTGGAAAAGACTCCAGGTATCTGGAAATGAAAAATCTGTAGGAATGCAAAAAGGGAAACAGTCAACTTCATGGTCATGGAGGTTCAGAGTGGTGAAAAGTATGACCTCAGGAATCAGAGAGCTGAGATTTAAATTGTATATCCTGGCTCTTCTACTTACTGTGTGTCAGCATTCACATCTGAAAAATGGGGATAATAATAGCATTCACCTCAGAGAGTCATCACAGGGATTAAATGAAGCAATACTATTATCAATCATTTAGAGCAATGCTTGGATCAAATGCTTGATTGCTAATATGCTCTTTAACTGATAGATTCCCTGAAACATAGGATCTGTTTTTAAGGACCCATAAAGTTAGTAATAAATATAAGTAATACAAAACTATACATTTGGTCAGGCATGGAATTGTCAGGAAAGTGTTCAACCAAAGAGATGGGGACCATCTTAGGTGGTTTTCCCAGGAAGCAAAATCTGAGATGCTGATATGAATGTATTGAAGAGTACTCTTAGGAAAAACACCTCTGAAGACCAAGAGAAGCAGAAATGAAATCTTAAGTAATAATGGGGAAGCAACATGGGATCTCCACTTTCAGGATGAACATACATGAAAATGAAACAGAGACCTAAAGCACTACTCGAGTAGAGGCAGCTGGATCCCATGATCAATTATATCAATTGAGTTTAAAGTCAAGTACAAAATAAAATTCTGATTGCTATATATGAAGTATTAGGTAAGAGTACAGAGAACAAGAAGGTTAACTTGATGATATAGACTGAGTTATCTCATTTAATTCTCACAACAACCCTATAAAACATGGTTCATCATCATTTTAGGGATGATAAACTTCGGAGGTAAAGTTTGAGTATTATGTCCAAGTCAACACAACTATTAAGTGAAGCAGTTGTGACTAAGTTCTAGATTTTTCTAACTCCAAGGCTTAAGTTCTCAACTTGAATGCTGAAGTTTTAGTCTTAGGGCTATGAAGGAATTCTCAGCAGGTACTTGACCATTAAGTTCCATAAGAACATGGCCTTTTGATGGAATAGATCTAATATGAAGATTCTCCACAGAAAGTCACAATATTCTCCAGTTAGCATGCTGTCCCAAGCGTTGAATATTTTTGATGGAAATCCAGAAACAAAAGAGAATTATTTTAAAAGTTTTTATTCTATTTGTTCCTTTTCAACCTCCATCAGTGCTGAGAGATATGAAACTGAAGTTTCTGTTTATAGAAGTAGTATTGCATTGTATCTTCAAAGAGACAAAGTTATTTTCTACTTTGTAAATTGCCCCTAAAAATCACTGTCTATTGATCAAAAGAAGTGAAGGCAGAATCTTCCAAAGGATCTCTTATCCCTAGATATGATAAAAAAGAAGATAGCCATATATTATCAATTGAGGATTGAATAATCTATGTTAGAGTAAACAAAAGAGAAAAATCTAAAAGTTGAGAAATAATTAAAATATATCAAAAACTTTAAAGATATTAAAATTATTTCACAAATTATTAAAACATATATAAAAGCTAAAAATAAACATCTTCTAAAGGTGGGTTCCAAAAAGAAAAAGCAGCATGCATGGGATTTATGAAGTCCATTGGCCTCAAACATAGAAACAAAGAAACACAGCTATAGAAATATTTTTTGCATCATTAGTCGTTGTTACTTTGTCAGCAAGCATGAGATCATTTCCATTCGACTACTGTATTAATGCCAATTTAGGGACAGAATGAGAGTAATTGGCTCAACATGCCTGTAGTCACTTTTTTTATCTAAGAATAAAACACTGAGAGACATGTTGGCAAATTAAATGAAAATGAATCCTGTTCATAATCAAACAAAAATTCAATACCTCCAAGGAATATTCTTGTATTGAACTTTCCCCCATGCATTAATGAACTGGATAGAATGACTATCTAAGTTCATCTTATACTTTTATTTTTTTAATTTTTTGAAATGCAGGATGTTCCATTTAATGAGAAAACTGCATTTTATTGTAAAGCTGGACTACAAGTCTTGGCATTGCTATTCAAATTAGAAACAGATTTTTTTAGAGGTATCTTTTATTAAGCATATAGATAAGCACAAATCCTAAGTAAATTTTTATTCCAGGATGAATTCCTGGAATCTGACCCATAAATTGAAAAACTGTAAAAAAAATATTTTATTATAAATATAATCTCAATTCAGTTCAGTTCAGTCACTCAGCTGTGTCCAACTCTTTGTGACCCCATGGACTGCAGCACACCAGGCCTCCCTGTCCATCACCAGCTCCCGGAGCTTACTCAAACCAATGTCCATCGCATTGGTGATGCCATCTGACCACTCATTCTCTGTCGACCCCTTATCCTCCTGCCCTCAATCTTTCCAACCAGCAGGGTCTTTTCCAATGAGTCTGTTCTTCGCATCAGGTGGCCAAAGTACTGGAGTTTCAACTTCAGCATCAGTCCTTCCAATGAATATTCAGAACTGATTTCCTTGAAGATTGATTGGTTGGATCTCCTTGCAGTGCAAGGGACTCTCAAGAGTCTTCTCCAACACCACAGTTCAAAAGCATCAATACAATATAGTCAAGGCAATAGAATAAAAATTCATGAATGTGGCATACGACAATATTAATGCTTAAAAATCAATCTAAGTGAAAAGAACATTATTTATCATTCTGAATAAATAATGATAGTTGTGGAAAGATTATTATTAAAATATAAAGCTCTGGTAAATAGTTTTTTTGTAAGTATTATTCTGGTAGGATATAAGACTTCAGAATGCTTACTAAAGATTTGAACTCGGGGTAAGTAGAAGAACAAATTCAAATCATGGTTTATCTGAATTTTTAATCCAAATGATGAAGGAAGAAATTTCCATAAAGACAAACAAACAAACAATCCTAAAAAGCATGGCTTATGGACTTGGACATAATACTCATCTAAGTCTTATTATGCAATATGAATTCAGGGAGCATGTGTATTGAACAGTCAGATAAAGCATGAATTAAAAGTCCAGTTAGAAAATTTATTAGACCTTACACAGGACTGGAAAAGGTCAGTTTTCATTCCAATCCCAAAGAAAGGCAATGCCAAAGAATGCTCAAACTACCGCACAATTGCACTCATCTCACACGCTAGTAAAGTAATGCTCAAAACTCTCCAAGCCAGGCTTCAGCAATATGTGAACCGTGAACTTCCTGATGTTCAAGCTGGTTTTAGAAAAGGCAGAGGAACCAGAGATCAAATTGCCAACATCTGCTGGATCATCGAAAAAGCAAGAGTTCCAGAAAAACATCTATTTCTGCTTTATTGACTATGCCAAAGCCTTTGAGTGTGTGGATCACAATAAACCATGGGAAATTCTGAAAGAGATGGGAATACCAGACCACCTGACCTGCCTCTTGAAAAATTTGTATGTAGGTCAGGAAGCAACAGTTAGAACTGGACATGGAACAACAGACTGGTTCCAAATAGGAAAAGGAGTATGTCAAGGCTGTATATTGTCACCCTGCTTATTTAACTTATATGCAGAGTACATCATGAGAAACACTGGGCTGGAAGAAGCACAAGCTGGAATCAAGATTGCCTGGAGAAATATCAATAACCTCAGATACGCAGATGACACCACCCTTATGGCAGAAAGTAAAGAGGAACTGAAAAGCCTCTTGATGAAAGTGAAAGTGGAGAGTGAAAAAGTTGGCTTAAGGCTCAACATTCAGAAAATGAAGATCATGGCATCTGGTCCCATCACTTCATGGGAAGTAGATGGGGAAACAGTGGAAACAGTGTCAGACTTTATTTTTTGGGCTCCAAAATCACTGCAGATGGTGACTGCAGCCATGAAATTAAAAGACACTTACTCCTTGGAAGGAAAGTTATGACCAACCTAGATAGCATATTCAAAAGCAGAGACATGACTTTGCCAACAAAGGTCCGTCTAGTCAAGGCTATGGTTTTTCCTGTGGTCATGTATGGATGTGAGAGTTGGACTGTGAAGAAGGCTGAGCGCCGAAGAATTGATGCTTTTGAACTGTGGTGTTGGAGAAGACTCTTGAGAGTCCCTTGGACTACAAGGATATCCAACCAGTCCATTCTGAAGGAGATCAGCCCTGGGATTTCTTTGGAAGGAATGATGCTAAAGCTGAAACTCCAGTACTTTGGCCACCTGATGCGAAGAGTTGACTCACTGGAAAAGACTCTGATGCTGGGAGGGATTGGGGGCAGGAGGAGAAGGGGACGACAGAGGATGAGATGGCTGGATGGCATCACTGACTCGATGGACGTGAGTCTGGATGAACTCCGGGAGTTGGTGATGGACAGGGAGGCCTGGCATGCTGCGATTTATGGGGTCGCAAAGAGTCAGACGCGACTGAGCAACTGAACTGAACTACATGGCTTATTTAACTTTCTGTCAGTTTTTGTACTTAAAAGAGGAAATCTACTTTAGTGAAGAAGATGAGAAATAAAGGAATTTAGCATGTGAAAGAATCTAAAATTATACTTTACATAAAATAGCCACTTTAACTCATTTTATAAATAATTTTGAGTCTGAATTCTCCTTTCAAAAACAACTGTTACCTATTAGCAACAGTACTGGCACACACACAAGGAAGTGTATTGGAGATGGTAGCAGTGTTGACATGTTTTCTTTATGGATGAACAAGCTCAGAATTGGGATGATGGTTTTAGGAAGCTATTCTTTGATAAGCTCAGGAGGATTTGAGAAAAATTCTAGAAACAAAATGCCTTCCAGAATGATTCAGCTTATTTTATATGCCACAAAATGTAACAGATATCTCAGTGTCTAATTTTAAACATGAAATGTTATTCAGTTTACCTTTTTAAAAGTTATCCATAATCATTTAACAGTATAAAGAACCAGATGACTGAATAACAGAGTGAGTGAATAACATCATAACTGAACCTGAAAAGTGAGCTTGAACAACACCATTAGTTGTAAAATTCCTAGCCATTTACTGAAACCATCTAGGTTCTAATTCCCACAAATCTGAACATTATAGCATAAGAATCTACTTAAGAAAAAATAAAGTTGAGAAAGAAGATAGTCTAAATAAATTTGAGTGATACCACATACATGAGGTGACATAAATCTTTATTAAGTAGCTACTAGACTTCTTGAGATATTTTAGTCAACAAATCATAGATTTTTCATATAGAACAGCGCTGCAGCCATGTTTGTATACATCAAGCATAAGTCATAGTATAATATGATCTCTATCTGCCCACATTAACAAAAACTAATGTTGGTAATGCCTTATACTGTTAAAGACCCACCTCTCTCCAGTTTCATATGGCATGTTTTAAAGATAGAAATTTCACTAGAACATTAGGGACATTACACAAAGCAATTGCAATTCCTCATGAATTCTTTCAGAAAACTGAAGGAAGAGAGATAAATAGAAAAGATTCCTCTAGAAATAAAGGAGGAGGGAACAATTTCTGATTCATCCTGTTAGGAAAGCTTTATCTTAGTCTTATCACCAGGAAAAAAAAAAATATAT
This sequence comes from Bos javanicus, assembly GCF_032452875.1. Lineage (NCBI taxonomy): Eukaryota > Metazoa > Chordata > Mammalia > Artiodactyla > Bovidae > Bos > Bos javanicus. Next base: position 97,620,389 of record NC_083877.1, read on the forward strand.
ATATATATATATATATAGACATCAATAGGGAAAAACAAAAGTAGCCAATATATCCAATAAATATAGATACAAAGATTCTTAAAATAGAAGATAAATCTCTGAAAAACAGCCAAAGGATTATACACCACAGCTAAGTGGTATTTGTCTCAGGAATGAGAGGTCAGTGTAATATTCCCCAAATCAATCCAAGTGCTTCCAGGGTGGTGCAGTGGTAAAGAATCTGTCTGCCGTGTAAGAGACTCGGATTCGATCCCTGGGTCAGGAAGACCCCCTGGAGAAGAAAATGACAGCCTACTCCAGTATTTCTGCCTAAGAAAATCCATGGACAGAGGAACCTGGACACAGTCCATGGGATTGCAAAGAGTTGGAATGACTGAGTACCAATGCTCACACATGCATACACTACATTAATTAAATAGAGTACCAAAACTGCATGATAATATCAAGGATTGCAGAAGTATATATTTTAAAAAAATCTTATATCCATTTTCATTATAACTTTTAAGCAAATTAAGAATAGAAGGGAACTTCTTTAAACTGATAAACAGCATCTACAAAAATCCTATAACTCTTTTTCCTGATTTTAAGGGGGAAGCACTTGGTTTTCCTCTGGATAGAAGTTCCTAACATTGTAGAGGAGGTGCTGATCAAAACCATCCCCAAGAAAAAGAAATGCCAGAGGAGAAAGGGAGGGGGGTGCAAAATGGTTGTCTAGCAAGCCTTACAAATAGCTGAGAAAAGAAGAGAAGCAAAATGCAAAGGAGAAAAGGAAAGGTATATCTATCTGAATGCAAAGTTCCGAAGACTTTTGTTCCAACGCAAGGAGACATAAGGAAGCCTTTTTAAGTGAATAATGCAAAGAAATAGAGGAAAACGATAGAGTGGGAAAGACTAGAGATCTCTGCAAGATAACTACAGATACCAAGCGAATATTTCATGCAAAGATGGGCAGAATAAAGGACAGAAATGGTATGGACATAACAGAAGCAGAAGATAAGGTGGTGTCAAGAAGGTGGTGGCATGAACACACAGATGAACTGTACAGAAAAGATCTTCATGACCCAGACAACCACGATGGTGTGATCACTCACCTAGAGCCAGACATCTTGGAGTATAAAGTCAAGTGGGCCTTAGGAAGCATAGCTAGGAACAAAGCTAGTGGAGGTGATGGAATTTCAGCTGAACTGTCTCAAATCCTAAACGGTGCAAAATCCTTTAAAAGATGGGAATACAAGACCACCTGACCTGCCTCCTGTGAAAGCTGAATGCAGGTCAAGGCACAACAGTTTGAACTGGACGTGGAACGGACTGGTTCCAAATTGGGAAGGAGTATGGCAAAGCTGTATGTTATCTTCTCACTTATTTAACTTCTATGCAGAGTACATCATGCTAAATGCCAGGCTGGATGAAGCACAAACTGGAACCAAGATTATCGGGAGAAATATCAATAACCTCAGATATGCAGATGACACCACCCTTATGGCAGAAAGCAAAGAGGAGTTAAAGAGCCTCTTGATGAATGAAGGTGAAAGAGGAGAGTAAAAAGCTGATTTAAAACTCAACTTTCAAAAAACTAAGATCACGGCATCTGGTCCCATCACTTCCTGGCAAACAGGGAAACTATGGAAACAGTGAGAGACTTTATTTTCTTGGGCTCCAGAATCACGGTGGATGATGATTGCAGCCATGAAATTAAAAGACACTTGCTCCTTGAAAGTAAAGAAGAAAGAAAGTGAAAGTGAAGTCATTCAGTCGTGTCTGATTCTTTGCAACCCCATGAACTGTCACCCTCCAGCCTCCTCCATCCATGGGATTTTCCAAGCAAGAATACTGGAATGGGTTGCCATCTCCTTCTCCAGGAGATCTTTCTGACCCAGGGATTGGACCAATGTCTCTCCCACATTGCAGCCAGATTCTTTACCTTGGAAGTAAAGCAATGGCAAACCCAGAAAGTGTATTAAAAGCAGAGACATTACTTTGCCGACAAAGGTCCATATAGTCAAAGCTATGGTTTTTCCAGTAGTCACGTATGGATGTGAGAGCTGAACAATAAAAAGTGCTGAGTGTTGAAGGACTGATGCCTTTGACCTGTTGTGCTGGAGAAGACTCTTGGGAGTCTCTTGGACAGCAATGAGATCAAAGTATTTAAAGTAAATCAACCCATAATATTCAATGGAAGGGCTGATGCTGAAGCTTAAACTCTAATACTTTGGCCACCTGGTGCAAAGAACTGACTCATTTGAAAAGACCCTAATACTAGAAAAGATTGAAGGCAGGCGAAGGGGACGACGAGGATCAGAGGGTCAGATGCCATCACCTTTTCAATGGATATGAGTTCGAGCAAACTCCGGGAGATGGTGAAGGACAGGGAAGCCTCACGTGCTGCAGTCCACGGGGTCACAAAGATTCGGACATGACTGAGTGATGGAAAAACAACAACTCGTATTTTCACCACTAAAGTGAAAAACTTCATAAAAAACATTGTTAAAGTAAACCCTTCCCCTTAAGATCAAGAAAAAACAGGGAAAAAGAAGGAATGCTTGTTCTTACCACTTTCATTCAACATTGCATTAAAGGTATAAACAATGCAATAAGGCAGAAAAACAAAACAAAGCAAAAACAGCAGAAGAAAAAGATTAAAAAAAAAACCCTGATATCCAGATTGGAAAATCATAAATAAGACTGTTATTATTTGCAGATGACCTTATCCTGTATGGAGAAATCCAAATAAGTCACAAAAATTACTAAAACTTCTGACCAAGGCTAAGATCAAGATTACACTGTTTAATATCTATATATTAATATTAGTGTTTCTTTCATTAATGAATATTTTGTAAATTAAATTACAAAATTATAATTGTATGAAAAATAAATAAAATACTTAGAAATAACATTAAGTTAAACAGGCAAGAAAATTTGGCACTTGGCAATAAAAATTAGAAGATGCTCTTTGAGAAAAATCTAAACAAATGGATAGACATTTCATGTTCATGAATTGGTAAACTAAATGTTATTATGATGGAAATTTTCCATGAACTTATCTATAGGTTTGATAGCATCATTCTAAAAACCTCAGCTGGCTTTTCTGTTTGGAGAAATTGAAAAGCTGATTCTAAAATTTATAGGGAAACGCAAATGACCTAGAGTAGGCAAAGCTGCTTGACAGAAAATAAAGCCAGCACTTACACAGCAGTTTCAAAACTGTTATAAATCTACCATAATCAAGGCAGTGGGACATTGGCATAAGGATAAGGTTACAGATAAATTGAGCAGAAGTGAGAGTTCAAAATTAAACCATTTACATTTATGGTCATAGAAGCAATGCCATAGTTAGATTTACGTTCTAAATTTTTTTGGTAACAAACACCTGAGAGGTTTATAAAAAGAATAGTTACCCAGCAGAACGACAAAGCAGATTGGCTGAAAACTGAGTCATGTATCATAAGCTGTGTCTCGAAGTTACACTAAAGTATGCTAGTTGTGGAGAAACATCAAAGAAAAACACAGCCTAGACACAGCCCAGCAATTATCTGAAACAGTGAAAATAGATTTTACTCAGTCACTACTAACTGTAAAGGAACATGCTTAATTCCTTTATGATTTGTTTTGAGGAAATTGGGCATTTTAAAGGAAAATGAGAGAGTAAGGAGGAGCAAGGTCGGGGCATGAACAGTCAGGGAGGTGAAAACTTACAAAAAGCGAGAAGGGCCAGGGTGGTCCATGTGGAATTCATCTGGGTTTGCTAACTGGTACTTATCAAGCAACGATCAGTTCCTATCTTTACATAGAGACTGACGAACAGGGGCCCTGTGTTAAAATTTTGGCTAGAAGTGACACTAAATTCTTGTGGTGGTCTTGAGTTTTCTCAGTAGACACTTTAAAAGGGACTGGAATCATTTTTGGGTGCTGCCTTAAGCTGTTAGAAGGTACAGTAGGGTTTATTCAAGCTTCTAGAGGAGGAGATATAGTTGAGAAGAGGGCTCAAGGGAACCTGACTACAGCTTGGTCAAGGAAAGAATCTTTGTTAGCAGAAAGCTTAAAGAGTGCTCTCTACATCGGAACCTTTGGGGTACTTAATGGAAATGAAATCTCTGAATTCTACCTATAAATATGTAATTAAAATATCATGTTTGGGACCCAAAACGCATTATATTTAATTGTCTCCCCAGTTAATTCATACATACGTGAAAGTTTGAGGGTGACCATAATTTTAGAAATGGATATATGATACAATTTCTACAATTGCTTACCTGAAAAGAAAAAATGTCACAAATGAAGATGTGATAATGATAGCAGATATGTAGGAAAAATCTAAATATGTTTCAGGCTCATTTTAAGCACTTTACATGTATTAATTTGCTTGGTTAAATTTTATCTTTGTAATATTAATGTCAACGATAAAACTGTTTACAGAAGGAGAAAACATTTATTCAAGGTCATACAGTAGAGAAGGAATTTGTCCCCAGAAATTATGCTTTCCGTAGCTGTATTGTAAGTTACTATTACAAACTTAACTGTTGAAATAATGATTAACGATAGCCAGTGCTTTTTAAGAAAATTTTCTTTGGCTGTAGCAATGTGGAGGTCTTGTTGAATTTGACAAGATTTATTTTTGTAGAATAGAGGAGTTAAAAGACAGACTGAATCAGCTTAAGCATAGAATGGTCAAAGAAACTAAGAAAATATAGTAAATATAAAAGCAAAAACTGCTAACTTATCAAGCAAACACCTTTCCCTCTACTGAAGATCAAGAAAGTAATTTTTTTTTTAAATACAAAATCTAACAAGACTGATCAAGGAAAAAGAAAACAAAAAATAATGCATTTCTAACATTAAAAAAAGAAAATTGAGCATCATTACAAATTTTAAAGATATTAGAAATTTCAAGAGAATATTCAAAAAAGAATATACATGTTAATGTGATGCATGATGTGGACACATTAAAAATAATAATATAATAAAAGTGAAAGAAATAACTATCAACAGCACCATCTCTGTTAAAAAACAAAAAAAACCATTAAATCTATTATTTTAAAAATCCCACAGAAATCTCCATGTTCAAAGAATTTCACTAACAAACTCTTCCAAATATTCCAAAAAGGGAAAACAACGCCTATTGAAAATGAAATCTTCCATTTAATAGAAAAAGAGAACATAATTTTCAGTTCCTTTTTTTAAGTTAGGCTAAAATAATCTTTATATCAAGAAGCTGGAGCCTGCTACACAGAGTGAAGTACGTCAGAATACTAAATACTGTATATTAACACTTAAGTGTAAAATCCAGAAAAACAGTACTGATGTGCCTATTTGCAAGGCAGGAATAAAGACACAGACATAGAAAATGGACTTCTGGAGGCACCAGGGATAGGAGAGGGTGGGAAAAACTGAGAGTAGCATTGAAATAAATACACTGACATGTATAAAATAGATAGCTGTGGAAAGTTGTTGTATAACACAGGGAGATCAGACAAGTGCTCTTGTAAAAACAATATATGTATTTAACACATTAATTTAAAATATGTGGAAGATTTCTGAATAAAACAGCATTGGTGAAACCACTTTCTTTGCAGTGGAAATAAAAAATAAAACAAGAGGAGTCGGTATGTATACATTCCTGACAGTGTTCTCTGCATTTCACAATTCTGGGAAGAAAAGAGGTTTACTACTGGGCAATTCTTCACAGCTTTCCTGTGAAGAATTTTATATCACTAACCAATTCACTTAAATTGTGTATTTCTCTGTTGGATTTTTATCTCAGAATGATGACTGAGTTGTGCAAAAATTTGATTTTTGAAAGTCCAATATATTTCAAAAATAATATGAGATCATAGACTGCATTTAACTATTGTCTCAGCGCAAAAGTTTTGAGGAAAATCCCAATGTCTTGGCTATTATTTATAAACTAAAAGAGAGTTATGTAATCAAGGAAACAATAAAAATGCTTCTCTCTCCCCTTTATCATCTTTGATATATAATTTTAGCCAGAGGATTCTCAACCACACAGTTGATACTGATTTGAGCATATGATAGGATAGCAACTGTCTTTTTAAATCCAAGAAAATAATTTTATACTGTAGAGTGGAAAAATGAGAGTGGTCTGTTGGTGCACAGTTTCATCCCTGGGGCAAGTCCACTGATTATTTTATGCTGTATTGCCACTATATTGAAAGGAGATTTCTTCTTCATGTTTTTCTCTCTTTGGTCAAACGAAAAATGTCACTATCATTTTTAAGGAATTATAATCAATGAAGAAGGCCTGCAATGCAGAAGACCCCAATTCAATTCCTGGGTTGGGAAGATCCCCTGGAGAAGAGAAAAGCTACCCACTCCAATATTCTGGCCTGGAGCAAACCAGGGACTGTAAAGTCCATGGTGTCGCAAGAATTAATCATTTAAGAATGTAGGATGGGTTTGTTCGATCATGGTGTTTACCCCAGCTGGTACTTTATACATCAAATGATTTATACTTGTCCACTAAATGCTTGCTGTAGTCTAGGAAATTTGCTAAGTACCGTTGCAACATTGTAGCAAAGAGGAAAATTTAATCCCAATATAATATGTGTGTGTGCAATATGTGTACAAGAATATGTATATTTTCTACCTGAGCTAGAAATTTAAGGGGAAATCCATGCTAAATTTTCTGGTATTGTCTGTAATTAAAACCATGGGTCACAGAGAGCATCTGAACCACTTTTTAAAGTAATGTTGGAGAGGATACTTCAAGCTCTCCATTCTGTTAGCCCTGCAGAGAATGATGAGTTTTACCTCCTCCTGCCATCCTTTATGAATGAAAATCTCTAGAGACGTGAGTTCATGTTGCATCTCTTCTGTGCTTTGGAATAAACTAAGGGAGTCAAAGCGAGTGGCCAAGAATAAAGGTAGTACTTGGGTCCAGAATGGAAGGCCAACTGAGACTAAGTATCAAGTAGATCTTTAGCTCCCAGGGTGCCCTGTTTAGCTGCCAGGAGCACAGTGCTGGCGAAGGCTTGGCTCAGTTCAGGACTAGCAGACAAGCACATTCAAACATAAATGTGCACCCTATAAGCACAAATATAGCTCATCTTTCCTGACTCAAAGAAAATTTCAGGAATAAAAAGTGAGCTAAAATTACCATGACAAAGAAAAAACACACAGCAACAGTTTTGATCAGGAAATTTCCCTCTTCTCTCAACTCCTTCCAATAATTTTAGGATTATCTGATAAGTCTTTAGGCTAATTTACGCTTCTGCCTTCACCGCCACTCCCTGCTTATTTCCTACTTCTGGTCATTCCAGCTAAAACCATGTGGTGTGTAAACACTGCTCCCTGCCCCACCTGAATCATCTCACTCCCTTTGAGTACATACTTGATCTCTCAAGAAAAAGTAACCTTTACAAATATGGGTAAGCTTTCATTTCATATGCCAACCAACAGAAATGAGGCTCAAGCCTCATTTCAATGGTGAAAACATAACCCCAGTTACCTAAATTGATACTAATCATATAAGGATACCTGATAGTGTTTTCTATATTCCAAGCATCTTGGTAAGTATTTTACGTCTATTTCCCTGAAAATCATTACAACCAACATATGAAATATCATTATTATTGTATCTATGTTAGTAGATAAAGAAATTGTGGCATTTTAAGGATTTGCAGATTGATTAAAGTTTCATGGCTAGTCAGGGAAGGAACCAGAATACCAATTTAGGAATATGAAGCCAGAAACCAAACTCTTAACTAATGTAGTATCTGCTTAACGAATACTCTAAAATTGTCCGTTGATCTTAGAGTTTCATTAAACAGTACTCTGGGTAAGCAATGGTTTATTCAACGTGAAATGAGTGAAGTGAAGTGAAAGTCGTCATTCAGTCCTGTCTACTCTTTGCGACCCCATGGACTGTACTGTAGCCCCCCAGGCTCCTCTGTCCATGGGATTCTCTAGGCAAGAATACTGGAGCAGGTTGCCGTGTCCAAGGGATCTTTCCAAGGCAGGGATCAAACACAGGCCTCCCAGATTGCAGTTGGATTCTTTACAGTCTAAGCCTCCAGGGAAGCACAATAAATCTATTAAAACTATAAACTTCTCCATTAAAAAGAAGAAGAAATATATACAATTAATACAAGTAAAATTTTATAAATATGCATATATAGTTTTAATAAATATTATAGTGTATTTCATAAAATTCATCTTTTTCCTCAAAACATAATTAAAATAGAACTCAAGATATCCTTTAATAAAATAAAATAGATGTCTTTTATTTCTGCTGTTCCTATTTACTTCATGGAGAAACACAGGGTATTCTTTTTTAAAAAAATAATTAGAAGAGAACAGGATTCTATCACCATTACTGTTGGGAAAAGTCATTTTAGCTGACATTACTATTTGTAAAATCATTTCAAATATTATATTTCTCAGTCTTTAAAATAAAAAAATACAAATATTCCAAACTTGCTAACCAAGCTGATTGCAAATCTGGCCTGCTAACCACAAAATTTTCCAGAAAGCTACACAGGCAGCTATATTCTCTCCTCTTAATTTAACCAGGAAATCGTTTCTATTGCAACTTGTAACACTCCACTGACACACGTGATGCAGTACAGTTGCTTCTTCAATTATATAAAAAGCTATGCTCCATAGACCCCAGGCTGGGCGCGCTGCTCTGAGGTTTAATGTGATATACAGACGCTTTCCTGAAGTGTCAAAGCAATGGAGCCTTTGCTTACAAACTACCTTCCAGTGTGAACGGGTCACTTCCTGTTCTACTGAAATATAATTTTATTTCTTCCCCAGGTTTGATTCTTTTCACCACAGCTTCCAGGAGGAATACATATTTTCAAACATTGATATTATTTAAGACATAATATAAATCAACTAAAAGTATCTCTACATTAGAGAAGTATGCAGAAGTAATCAAATCCCTTGGCATAATATAAACAATTTGAGATTCAACTGTCAAGATATTTATGAAACAAAATATTAATGCCCTTAGAGAATTAGCATGATTGTATTTGAACTGATCAATTTGTCCCAAAATTAGTATATATAATATTTTCATAAGAAATTTGGAAGCTTTCACCATTTTCTTAACCAGTATAGCAGTGAACTTTTGTCTTATGGGTAGTTTAATTTATCTGTGAAATTTTACTGAATTCATTGCTTTTATATAATGTGGGGAAGGTTAAGAGAAAAGGGAAAGATTTTTAACAACTTCTCACTTTCTCTTAAGTCTGTGATATATTTAGATTTGGTAAACGTTTCTGTGTCAAATTAAGAATTTGTATTTTCTCCATAGATCAGCTGTTTCATTCAGTATTACCAATATATTTGCCAGAGTTGAATACAGTACATGTAATTATTTTATGACAGCTTGCATTGATATTTATTTTCATTCTTCTCATTGTTTTTTGTGTTTTTCTCTCCATTTTTAAATGAAATACTAGTACTTTATTGGAGAAGGCAACAGCACCCCACTCCAGTACTCTTGCCCGGAAAATCCCTGAACAGAGGAGCCTGGTGGGCTGCAGTCCATGGGGTCGCTAAGAGTCGGACACGACTGAGCGACTTCACTTTCACTTTTCTCTTTCATACATTGGAGAAGGAAATAGCAACCCACGCCAGTGTTCTTGCCTGGAGAGTCCCAGGGACGGGGAGCCTGGGGGGCTGCCGTCTATTGGGTCGCACAGAGTCGGACACGACTGAAGCGACTTAGCAGCAGCAGCAGTACTTTATTTTTCAGTACTTTATCTATTTTCCTGATTTTCTGTTAAATCAGGTTATTATTATGACTCTTCCGCCTGTGCTGTGTGGCTCAGTTTGTAGTAAGTGCAGAGCGTTCTGCTGCTGCTACTGCTCAGTGGCTCGGTTGGCTCTGACTGTGTGACCTTATGGACTGCAGCCCTCCAGGCTCCTCTGTCCATGGGGCTCTCTAGGCAAGAATACTGGAGCAGGTTGCCATGTCCTCCTGCAGGGGATCTTCCTGACCCAGGGATTGAACCCAGGTCTCCTGCATTGCAGCCAGATTCTTTACAGCAGAACATTCTATATAAACATAAATCACCTGTTTTACAGCACTTTTTTTATTATTGAATACAAGTTGCTTGAGTTCTTGGAGTACATTTTTGAGAATATCTCAAAGTAGATACATAATATTAAAATTGTTTCATAGAAGGCCTTTAATTAAATGTTTTAATGTTTCCTTTTGGTTCAATCATATTTCCTCTGGCTCTTCTCTCTGGGCTTGAAAGTTTTTTCCAATGGACGGAAAAATTTTCACCTCTGAAAAAAGCCAGTGGTTTGTCTTGGGTAATAGTGCCTCTCCATCAGACTAATCTTATAGGTATTCTTAGAGAAATTTCCTATTTTTTTTTTCTTGGCATGTATAAATGTCCTTCTACTTCTAATTTTCTTCCTTCTCTTTCATGTTTGTAGTGATTCAAACACAACTTGGGAAAATATTAATATCCCTTATCAAAATTGTTAAACTTGTAGTTTGTTCTGTAAAAATGTTTTGATGTATATCCAGTTTGAATTAACAGTTTTTCTTTGGTTAATACAAGTTTCTTTGAAAGCAGATTTTTTGCAACATCATCATAATGTTTGCATATTCTTTACATATTGTTTTAAATGATAGCATATGCTATTTTCTGCCTTTAAGACTATCAGAATGGCTATTCTGATTATGCTGACTGAATGATTAGGTCAGCTCCTGAGAATTATCACCAGTCAACAGTTAAGTGATTGTTTTCCCCTCGCATCTTCAAAAACAAAACCAGCTTAGTTGTTATCCATAGTTGTTTCATTGTCAGATACACATACAAACGGCAATGTCTGCCCAACTTGATAAACTAGCAGTATACGTATCACATTCTGCTTTGTCCGAGGGGCTTTTGGCACAAAAAGCAACTGCAAATGCAAATATTTATTAGTAGCATTCTCCCAGTGCCCCTATCAAATAGCATGAGTGTAGTTATTAGAAAGATATGTGAACATGGCGAATTGTAAGTATATACTTAAAGGTACTATTAATGCTCATTTGAGCTATAGCTGAGTTCCCCAATTGTGCTTTACCCAAGAATGAGTAACACAATATCTGAATAAAATAAGTCTCATGGTGTGATCTTATAAAATGGAGGGCTCTGAAATGCAAACTTCTCAGGTTATACAATTTATTAAAATGGAAGTAATTTAAAACAGCCTGTTTCTTGTTAGTCTTTAAATATGCAAATAAGAAAAGCTATTCAATTCATTCATTTTTATTTATGCCTTTCCAGATGGGAGCATAACTACTCATTACAAATTCATTTTCACTTTTCAGCCTCTTGACTTTGCATCTTAGTTTTGCTTTTTAGCATTTTAGAATAAATTGATGCCTAAATATTACAAATTGAATTTTAACTATTATAAACCCAAGGTGGTATAAATTTCAAATTTCCAACAGTGAAGTATTACTTCAAGTTATTGCCTTATGCAGTTTAGTCTAAGGTTTTTAATGATAGCCATATCAAGAAATTCATTTGTATTTAATTTAAATAAATGATTTACAGATGAAGAAAGGATTATATTTCATATATTCTCACATTCTCCTTGAACTGGAAAAGACTTCATGACTTTTTGCATTGTTACAATGAAGTTGCTTTGGTGTTGTTTTTGTTCAAGGAAGTATCGTGCTTTTTTTTTAATCAAGGAAAATATATTCAATTTTCACAATTAGAGGCATTTTTCAGATGGGGTCCTAATTCTCTGATAGAGTTGACCTCTACAGATAGTTTACTATGTAAATATTAAATATAAATATGTAAATGTAAATATAAAAGAGTTCCTTGAATGAAATTAACCAGACTTGAAGATTAGATGGAGCACTGGGAAGTTGGAGAATATCACATTCCTCATGGTTCCTTTTAATTGAATATCAAAGCTTATGCCTATGAAAGCATCAAATCATTTTTACCAATTATGATTCTTCACAACCTGTGAAAAAGACACTACTTCTGTTAACTATTTTTCATTCATTAAATCCACAATTATTGAGCATTTTCTAAAGGTCAAATGTTATTTTTTATCTACACAGAATTTTAAGATTTGAATTGAACACAAACTTTTGTCTTCCTGCTACCCATTGTTCACAGCCTCATCCAGAGCCCAACTTCCTAAAAATTGTTTTTATTTGCTATCTTTACCTCTTATGTACACTGTTCAATCCATTTAATCATGGAAACTATAAAAGAAATGTTTCAAAAAGAAAAAAAGTACTCAAAATTACCAAAAGGTGTTAAGTCAATTAAAGATAAATGTCCAATCAGATGTTGCTCATCCTGGATAATTTCTGTAGACTGACAAGTGGTTAGTTATCACAGCTCAGTGAATGTCAGTGGTAAATATTCCCACTTTCCCTACTATCTTAGAAACATTTTCCTCCTCATCTTTACTTTGTATAGGGCATCTATGAGATCAACCAAATAACCAATTAAAACCAATCGCAGTTGTTTGAGCTACTACATAAAACCTTCTCTGGTAAATGCATTGCTATTGACACTTTCAGCCTGATGAGAGATGATTCATTACTTTTGGCCTGGCAGCTTCAAGAATCTATTCCCAAATACTTTCTCCATGTATGGGCCAATGTAAATTATTCAGGTTTTGTAGGTGTTCCAGGTTTAAGCTTTCTTCTCCGAAGTCAGATTTCAGATCTTGTACTTTCCATCTCATACTGCAATACAGCTCTTGTTATGTCTGGAGACAATGAGCAAGTGACATGAGGACCTTTGACTTCCCAACCAAAGGTCAAGAAGCAAGGTTGAAGAGTCTCATCAGGCAGAGATGGACAGGCTGCGTCTTCTGCTAAGCACCACTTAGCTTGGTTTTAGGGTTCAGATTCTCTGAGTCATGTGATCACATTCTCAATAATATGCAGATTTTATTTGTTATAGTCCAATTTTGTTTTCTTCTTTCTGGTTAATATCTGAAGGTTTACTTAAGAGGCCTGGTGAGACTGTGATCTCATAGTAGCATATGAAGAATAGAACTTTAATTTTAGGCTATGCCAGCCAAAAACATGCTGGGAGTCCTTTAAAACAGAAAATATGATTGGAGACACTGGCTGTTCAATTTGCTATAATTATTCTTTGTAGTACAAGCCATGACATATATCTCTCTCTTATCCTGCTGTGGTTACATCCCATAAGTTTATGTGTTTTCATTTTGATTTCGTTTTGAGTATTTTCTATATTCTAAAGTGTGTTTTTTTACCTTTTATTATCCTTTTATTTTTTTCTATATACTTAATATTAGACTGTTTCTAATGAATAGCATGCAATATTTTTTAAATGAAATTGATTACTCTTAGACTTTTTTCTATATTTTAATATATATATGTTGCTTATTTACAGTTAATGGAATTAATGATACAGTTAATTTTGAATATGATCTTATGTTGTGAGTCCTACCTGTTCCCTATCAATTTTTCTTTCTAACTTGGTTGTATTTATCATTTTCCTTTTCATTCCTCTATGGCCTATGAAAAGCGTGTTTAACTTATCAAAGACAAAATGATCTTTCCTTTCTCTTGTATAGTATCAGAAACTGAGAACACTTTTAACAATCGTGTCTTCTTTTCCTGGTTAATAATTATTTATTGTATGTTTAAAACTTCTGTAATCTAATGAAGTATGATTCTATACCATTAGTATTCCTTCAAAATTACCAGCTTTTTTTGACTGCCCCTTTTTCTTGCACCTTAGACCTTCTATCTGCTCATCAGAAGTTGTACTCCTTCAAAGACATTTTACATGTTTTTATTTCTGCAAAATAATACTACCCAACAATCAATCAATCCAGGAGTATTTTACATTAATTTCATAGACTTTTTCTGTATGACAAATTCCTAGCCATGGATTCTCAGAGATTTTATTTAAGACCCAGCCATCATCTTAAGACCCAGCCCTGATATCCTATGTGTATATGGCCTACTATGCCAAACTCCCTGATTACTGAAGATAGCAGTCCATCATGGGGCAGCTCAAGACAGTATCTTTAGTAGCTCTTGTTTTTTAGTTTTTTGTCTCGAGGGCTCAGCTATGTATTGGGGGACTTATTTCTATCTTATTATTTTACCTCTCATGTTTAACTTTTTCTAGGGTTCAAGTTATTTTTTGTATTTAAGTTCTCCAAAATGATAGGCTTATAAATTGATGCTTTATAAAATTATAATAATTTTATGAGGAAGAAGTTGCAGTCTTCATTATTTAAATTTCTGCTATTTTTCCTTAAATATCCTCTCCATGACATACTCAGTAACAGAATATACAGGAGGAGACAGTGCAGATCCTCATAATTTTCACAATTAGAAAAAGGTTTTGAAAGAATCGCAACATTTTTCAGGGCTCTGTGCTGTTTTATACTACATTTATAGAGCATTCTACGCACTGTAAATATTTTGTAACTTTGATTTGCTTTTTTACAGCCTATGTAGAATTACTTTATCAAGAAAGCAACAAAATGAGTATCTGATTTGATACCTCCTAACCTCTAATTTTATGATGATTTGTCATTATAATTTTTCTGAAAGTGGCATGTCATTACCTTTAAAATGAAAGTCATTTAGTAAATGGGGTTAACGTACCATTTTTTTATTCCTCTATCAAAACAGAAACATACTTTTTGCAATGTAAGATAACGGTAAGGTGGAAATAGTGAAGTCTTGAAAGTATGGTAAAGGAGATTCAGTTCCCAGTGCTTAGAGCTTCGTGACTTTTCAGTTACTCATTTCACTTCCTGAACAATGGTTGGGTATTCCATACAAAATAAGGCCAATGTTAGTTCTTAAATTAATGTATTATTTTACACAGTTCAGTTCACTTCAGTCGCTCAGTCGTGTCCGACTCTTTGTGACCCCATGAATCACACCACGCCAGGCCTCCCTGTCTATCACCAACTCCCGGAGTTCACCCAGACTCACGTCCATCAAGTCAGTGATGCGATCCAGCCATCTCATCCTCTGTCGTCCGTTTCTCCTCCTGCCCCCAATCCCTCCCAGCATCAGAGGCTTTTCCAATGAGTAAACTCTTCACATGAGGTGGCCAAAGTACTAGAGTTTAAGCTTTCGCATCATTCCTTCCAAAGATCCCAGGGCTGATCTCCTTCAGAATGGACTGGTTGGATCTCCTTGAAACACTGTTTCCACTGTTTCCCTATCTATTTCCCATGAAGTGATGGGACCAGGTGCCATGATCTTCGTTTTCTGAATGTTGAGCTTTAAGCCAACTTTTTCACTCTCCACTTTCACTTTCATCAAGAGGCTTTTTAGTTCCTCTTCACTTTCTGCCATAAGGGTGGTATCACCTGCATATCTGAGGTTATTGATATTCTTCCCAGCAATCTTGATTCCAGCTTGTGCTTCTTCCAGCCCAGCGTTTCCCATGATGTACTCTGCATATAAGTTAAATAAGCAGGGTGACAATATACAGCCTTGACGTGCTCCGTTTCCTATTTGGAACCAGTCTGTTGTTCCATGTCCACTTCTAACTGTTGCTTCCTAACCTGCATACAGATTTCTCAAGAGACAGGTCAGGTGGTCTGGTATTCCAATCTCTTAAAGAATTTTCCAGAGTTTATTGTGATCCACACAGTCAAAGGCTTTGGCATAGTCAATAAAGCAGAAAAGATGTTTTTCTGGAACTCTCTTGCTTTTTCCATAATCCAACAGATGTTAGCAATTTGATCTCTGGTTCCTCTCCCTTTTCTAAAACGAGCTTGAACATCAAGAAGTTCACAGTTCACGTATTGCTGAAGCCTGGCTTGGAGAATTTTGAGCATTACCTTACTAGCATGTGAGATGAATGCAATTGTGCGGTAGTTTGAGCAATAATTGGCATTGCCTTTCTTTGGTATTGGAATGAAAACTGACCTTTTCCAGTCCTGTGGCCACTGCTGAGTTTTCCAAATTTGCTGGCATATGACCAGTGCAAGAAAATGCACTAGTCATAACAAACACCCTCTTCCAATAACACAAAAGAAGACTCTACACATGGACATCACCAGATGGTCAACATCAAAATCAGATTGATTATATTCTTTGCAGCCAAAGATGGAGACGCTCTATATAGTCAACAAAAACAAGACCAGGTGCTGACTGTGGCTCAGATCATGATCTCCTTATTACCAAATTCAGACTTAAATGGAAGAAAGTAGGGAAAACCACTAGACCATTCAGGTATGACCTAAATCAAATCCCTTATGATTATACAGTGGAAGTGAGAAATAGATTTAAGGGCCTAGATCTGAAAGATAGAGTGCCTGATGAAGTATGGAATGAAGTTCGTGACATTGTACAGGAGACAGGGATCAAGACCATCCCCACGGAAAATAAATGCAAAAAAGCAAAATGGCTGTCTGGGGAGGCCTTACAAATAGCTGTGAAAAGAAGAGAAGTGAAAAGCAAAGGAGAAAAGGAAAGATATAAGCATCTGAATGCAGAGTTCCAAAGAATAGCAAGGAGAGATAAGAAAGCCTTTCTCAGCAATCAATGCAAAGAAATAGAGGAAAACAACAGAATGGGAAAGACTAGAGATTCTTCAAGAAAATTAGAGACACCAAGGGAACATTTCATGCAAAGATGGGCTTGATAAGGGACAGAAATGGTATGGACCTAACAGAAGCAGAATATATTAAGAAGAGGTGGCAAGAATACACAGAAGAACTGTACAAAAAAGATCTTCACGACCCAGGTAATCATGATGGTGTGGTCACTGACCTAGAGCCAGACATTCTGGAATGTGAAGTCAAGTGGGCCTTAGAAAGCATCACTACGAACAAAGCTAGTGGAGGTGATAGAATTCCAGTTGAGCTATTCCAAATCCTGAAAGATGATGCTATGAAAGTGCTGCACTCAATATGCCAGCAAATTTTTCACAGTGGTGTTACTTTATATTGATAGTAGTAATATCTCATTTTTACAGTGACTTTTTGCTAGTTTTTATTCTATATCATTCATTCATCTTCTCTTCAAGAATATAAATGTATCAGAAGGGCTGTATGCCATTAGAAATATTGTTATACCCTTGGCATTGACCGCTAACCTTGCTTACTACTTTGACTTAAAGTTTGAGCATTGTAGATCATGTGCTTACATGCTAAGTCATTTCAGTTGTGGTCCACTCTCTGAGACTCTAGCCCATCAGGCTCCTCGGTCCATGGGATTCTCCAGGCACAAATATCAGATTGGGTTGTCATGCCATTCTCCAGGAGATCTTCCAGATCCAGGGGTGGAACCCATGTCTCTTACATCTCCTCCACTGGCAGGCCACCTCAGAATGCTCTTGTAGATAATGTAATGATCCTTTAATGCTATTTTCCCTTAGACTGCCCCTAATGCAATACTAAGATTCATACCTAACTTTCAATCTTAATACCTTTAAAACTCTATTTAATTACTTAAGGTAAAGTAAAACACCAGTGTTACTGTCTTACTGTCAAACAAAATTTAATACAATAAATAACTTAAATTTATTACCCTACCCTACTTCCTCAAAAAAATTCCCAGGCTTCTCTGGTGGCTCAGACAGTAAAGAATCTGCCTGCAATGCAGGAGACCCAGGTTTAATCCCTAGGTCGGAAAGATTCCATGGAGAAGGAAATGGCAACCCACTCCAGTATTCTTGCCTGGAAAAATCCCATGGACAGAGGAGCTTGGTGGGCTATAGTCCATGGGGTTACAAAGAGTTGGGCATGACTGAGTGACTAACACACACACACAATTATTCCAGACTTTCCATGAAGTCCTGGAAATAAAAAATTATTTTCTATAACTTTCATTTCTTCTGAAATCATTCTTACTCTATATTCATTGTTTTCAGTGAAAGATATATGTCTGCCCTCCTGAACTGTATGAGTATAAAGTTGAAAGAATATAGATGCAGTGTTGATTGAATGGACACCTGTTGATTATAGGTGTACAGCACAATGAAGGGGATTCTCACATGAATTACCTGAAATCTCTGCCACTAGGGAGCTTTAAATCTAGTGAAGGGATATAAACACACACAGACAGATGTATAGCAGAGAAGTGTTGAGATTAGTCTATGGAAGAAGAAATTGGTTTAGATAAAGGAGTCCTTTTGTATAGTCTGAGAGTTGAACGAATGTATTAAAAACAGATGACAGTGCATTCAATGCAGACTTGTTGAGTGTAGGCAGAATATGGTTTCTGTGTTCAAGAGTATATGACATGGTTGTGTCTAAATATTCCTAATTTTTCTTAATTGAAGTAATACTTAAAATGTATACAGATATTCACAATTCCTTGGGAGCATAAGAATGGTATCAGAAAAAGTTTTAGGCTTTTGAGCTAAAGGGACTGATGGGGCAGCTGTGAAGTCCTAGGACTGGGAAACACTTGGCACACACAATTAGGGTGGTATTTATATCAGATGCTTCAAATGCACTTTAACCTACATCTCTGAGACTTTGTAATAGGAAAACAAAGTAATCCACATGGTACTACACGTGTGTGATAAGTCACTTCAGTCACGTCCAACTCTTTGTGACTCTATGGATGGTAGCCCACTAGGCTCCTCTGTCCGTGGGATTCTCCAGGCAAGAATACTGAAGTGGGTTGCCAGTTCCTCCTCCGGAGAGCTTCCTGACCTAGGGATCAAACCTGCATCTTTTATATCTCGTGCCTTGTCAGGGGGATTCTTCAAAATTAGCACCACCTGGGAAGTCCATGATGGTGCATAGCATAGAATAACAGGGCTTTCATCGTGGCTCAGATGGTGAAGAATCTGCTTTAAAAAATCTGGAAGAAATACAGTTATGCTATGAATAAGCAGTGTCATTCAACTTGCAGATCAATAAAACCACGGGTATCTTGGTACTTTTATCTGGAGTTGTCATTGAGGGAGAGGGTAAAGCAAGGCTCAGCTTTCTCTACAAAACAGCAAAGTATAGTAGTATGAAGGTTCAGTAAAACTTAATTAATATCCCTCCTGTAATCCAGACATATATGTGATAGATGCAGGTACAAATGAATGCACTGGTGCAAAGTGATAACATATTAAATGGAAATTTCCCTTTTCTGAGGGCAGTCAGCTTAGCTGCCTCTATAAGTAAAACTTGTTGTGTAAACAGATGTTCTAGAGGTGAGTGTGCAGCTTCTGTGTGGTTCCTGCGCATGTGTGTCCTGTGGCATTAGTTGTCATAATTGATGGCTATTTTCTGAATCATGAAGATAATCTTAGTAACTTAAAACCACTTCTACTTTATAAGTAGAAGAGATTGAGTGGTACAGAGGAAAATATTTTTTCTAGCATGGGAAGGGAATTAGTCAACTTGCTATTCATATAAAATGCTATGATAGTTCAGAAGGAAGAGCAATTTGAACATACTGAGAAAATTTAATTGAAGCTAGACATAGTAAAATTTTGGTGATGACTCTTCTAAGATGGCAATCAGCATTTAATTCATAACTTTCAGGTAATACCTTTATTTTGATTATCTGAGATCTTCACAGTTAAGAAATTGTAATAAAGAGGTCAAGAAGTGAAATGCATGCTACAGAATTATAGTTATTAGCACAGCACCACATATACCTAGGATCTAAGTATTTCTAGATAGGAACTTGATAGATTGTCATTGCTTAATATTGTCATTTATTAAAAGAGAATGTGGGAGTGTGAACAAAAGTAGGTTCATAACAGATTTGAATCCACTTTGTTGTTGTTCAAGTTCAACTGAAAGATTTTGAATAACATAGTCATCAGAAGCTGAATGCAGACTTGATTATTCAAACAATTTAGGGTTTTGTCAATTCTCTTCAAGACACTCTGATGTGATCATGAAATGCAATGCAACTTACAATGTTAAATATAAATAGAATATGTTTACAGGTATAAAAATATGACAGTGTCTAAAATAGGGTGCTATTTACATGAATGTGTCTGCTTTTTGACAATTAATCAGTCTATATGCTGTATGTTCCTTATTGCCAAATTAAGATTTAAATTGAATAAAGTAGGGAAAAGCACTAGACAATTCAGATATGACCTAAATCAAATCCCTTATGGTTATACAGTGGAAGTGAGACATAGATTTAAGGGATTAGATCTGATAGACAGACTGCCTGAAGAAATATGGAGAGTGGTTCATTGTAAAGGAGGCAGTGATTAAGACCATCCCCAAGAAAAAGAAATGCAAAAATGCAAAATGGCTGTCTGAAGAGGCCTAACAAGTAGCTGAGAAAAGAAAAGAAGCTATAGGCAAAGCAGAAAGGAAAGATATACCCATTTGAATGCAGAGTTTCAAAAAATAACAAGGAGAGATAAGACAGCC
This sequence comes from Bos javanicus, assembly GCF_032452875.1. Taxonomy (NCBI): domain Eukaryota; kingdom Metazoa; phylum Chordata; class Mammalia; order Artiodactyla; family Bovidae; genus Bos; species Bos javanicus. Next base: position 97,640,693 of record NC_083877.1, read on the forward strand.
TTCCTCAGAGGACCAATGCAAAGAAATAGAGGAGAGTTCCAGAAAAAATATCTATTTCTGCTTTATTGACTATGCCAAAGCCTTTCACTGGGTGGATCACAATAAACTGTAGACAATTCTGAAAGAGATGGGAATACCAAACCACCTGACCTGCCTCTTGAGAAACCTATACGCAGGCCAGGAAGCAACAGTTAGAACTGGACATGGAATAACAGACTGATTCCAAATAGGAGAAAGAGTACATCAAGGCTGTATATTGTCACCCTGCTTATTTAACTTATATGCAGACTACATCATGAGAAACGCTGGGCTGGAAGAAGCACAAGCTGGAATCAAGGTTGCCGGGAAAAATATCAATAACCTCAGATATGCAGAAGACACCACCCTTATAGCATAAAGTGAAGAGGAACTAAAAAGCCTCTTGATGAAAGTGAAAGAGGAGAGTGAAAAAGTTGGCTTAAATCTCAACATTCAGAAATCTAAGATCATGGCATCTGGTCCCATCACTTCATGGGAAATAGATGGGGAAACAGTGGCAGACTTTATTTTTGGGGGCTCCCAAATCACTGCAGATGGTGATTGCAGCCATGAAATTAAAAGACCCTTATTCCTTGAAATGAAAGTTATGACCAACCATGATAGCATATTCAAAAACAGAGATATTACTTTGCCAACAAAGATCCGTCTAGTCAAGGCTATGATTTTCCGAGTGGTCATGTATGGATGTGAGACTTGGACTATGAAGAAAGCTGAACGTCAAAGAATTGATGCTTTTGAACTGTGGTGTTGGAGAAGACTCTTGAGAGTCCCTTGGACTGCAAGGAGATCCAACCAGTCCATTCTAAGAGATCAGTCCTGGGTGTTCTTTGGAAGGACTGATGCTAAAGCTGAAACTCCAATACTTTGGCCACCTCATGGAAGAGTTGTCTCATTGGAAAAGACCCTGATGCTGGGAGGGTTTGGGGGCAGGAAGAGAAGGGGAGGACAGAGGATGAGATGGCTAGATGGCATCACTAACTCAATGGACATGAGTTTGGGTGAACTCCGAGAGTTGGTGATGGACAGGGAGGCCTGGTGTGCTGGAATTCATGGGGTTGCAAAGAGTCGGATACAACTGAACTAAGGAACTGACTGACTGACTAAGAGATGTCTTTAATAAAATCAGAAATACCAATGGAAAATTTCATGCAAAGATGAGCACAATAAAGGACAGAAATGATACGGACCTAACAGAAGCAGAAGATATTAAGAAAAGGTGGAAAGAATACACAGAAGAACTACACAAAAAGATCTTCATGACCCAGATAACCCCGATGATGTGATCACTCACCTAGAGCCAGACATCCTGGTGTGTGAAGTCAAGAGAGCCTTAGAAAGCATCACTATGAACAAAGCTAGTGGAGGTGATGCCATTCCAGTTGAGCTATTTCAAATCCTAAAAGATAACGATGTGATAGTGCTGCACTCAATGTGCCAGCAAATTTGGAAAACTCAGCAGTGACCACAGGACTGGAAAAGGTCAGATTTCATTCCAATCCCAAAAAAGACAATGCCAAAGAATACTCAAACTATTGCACAATTACACTCATCTCACACACAAGCAAAGTAATCCTCAAAATTCTTCAAGTCAGGCTTCAACAGTACGTGAACCGTGAATTTCCAGATGTTCAAGCTGGATTTAGAAAAGGCAGAGAAATCAGAGATAAAATTGTCAACATCCACTGGATCCTTGAAAAAGCAAGAAAATTCAAGAAAAGCATCTACTTTTCTTTATTGACTACACCAAAGGCTTTAACTCTGTGGATCAAAACAGACTGTGGAAAATCCTTAAAGAGATGGGAATACCAGACCACCTGATCTGTCTCCTGAGAAATTTGATTGCAGGTCAAGAAGCAACAGTTAGAACTCGACATTGAACAACAGATTGGTTCCAAATCAGGAAAGGAGTATGTCAAGGCTGTATATAGTCACATTACTTATTAAACTTCTGTGCACAGTACATCTTGCCAAATGCCGGGCTGGATGAAAAACAAGCTGGTGTATGGCTGATTCATGTCAATGTATGGCAAAAACCACTACAATACTGTAAAACAATTAGCCTCCGATTAAAATAATTAATTAAAAAAAACCAGATGGAATCGAGATTGGCAGGAGAAATATCAATAACCTCAGACAGACAGATGACACCACCCTTATTTCAGAAAGCAAAGTAGAACTAAAGAGCTGCTCAATGAAAGTGAAAGAGGACAGTGAAAAATTTGGCTTGAAGCAATGTTCAGAAAACTAAAATCGTGGCATCCGTCACATCACTTCATGGCAAATAGATAGTGAAACAATGGACACAGTGAGAGACTTTATTTTGGGGGGCTCCAAAATCACTGCAGATGGTGACTTCAGCTAGGAAATTAAAAGACACTTGCTCCTTAGAAGAAAAGCTATGACCAACCTAGATAGCACGTTAAAAAGCAGAGACATTACTTAACCAACAAAAGTCCATTTTGTCAAACGTATGGTTTTTCCAGTAGTTATGTATGGATATGAAAGTTGGACTATAAAGAAAGCTAAGTGCCAAATAATTTATGCTTTTGAACTGTGATGTTGGAGAACACTCTTGAGAGTCCCTTTGACTATAGGGAAATCCAACCAGTCCATCCTAAAGGAGATCAGTCCTGAATATTCACTGGAAGGATTGATGCTGAAGCTGAAACTCCAATAATTTGGCCACTTGATGTGAAGAACTGACTCATTGGAAAAGACCCTGATGCTGGGAAAGAGTGACGGCAGGAGGAGAATGGCATGACAGAGGATGAGATGGTTGGATGGCATCACCAACTCAATGGACATGAGTTTGAGTAAACTCCAGGAGTTTGTGATGGATAGGGAACCCTGGCATGCTGCAGTCCATGGGGTCACAAAGAGTCAGACACAACTGAGCAACTGGACTGAACTGAATGCTCATGATTTCTGCAATTTTTGGTACGTATGCTATCCTTCAAGAAATATTTTGCTAAAGCTGTTATGGTGCTCTTTTTTGTCCATGATTCTAATATATGCTCCAGTTATTGTTGAATAAAATTGACTTCATGGGCATAATATGAAGGATGAGAAAAAGTGTATTGAACCAGAAAATAAGCTTATAGAAATATAGATATGAAGGATCCCAGGTACATTGGAAAAATTTTGATTAGACAAAACTTTGGAAGCTTTGTATTGAAATTCATCAGGACAGATTTTTTCATGGTAAGTCAGTAAAACATATTATCTTCCATCTGGGGTGGTTTGTTGAAGTGATGCTATAGGGCTAAAACTATTATTTCATTCTCTATTTTAACAACAATGAAAATAAAATTCTCTGCTTCAGAATAAAGAATGACTCTGTTACACCTAGGTTGAATTTTGGAATCACAGTAGTTTTATAGTAAGTGGAAAGAACTTACAGAGCTTAGAATTATCCATACCAACTCTCAAGTATTACTTAAAATTATTAACATTTTCATTTGCAATGAGAGGACTATTCTTATTCTCAACCACCTGCTTTCAGTGTATTGATAATTTGTCTCTTTTATGGCATGACAATTATACTTCTGATTATATGAAGAGGGTGGATGAGAAATGAAGAACATTTGGAAAAAAATATTAGTGGTTGAGAGTCAAAGAAAATAAAGACTATTGCAAAAGAAAAGGCACCAAGAATATGTGAAGTGAGTATTGCACATATCACCTTCAGCATGTCTTCTTCTTATTCTAAATTTCCCATTATTAACATGCTTTATAGTGCCTGAACGTTGCTCAGTCATAATTTGTTGAGTTATTACATTTCAGATCCTGTGCTAAATGGTAAGGTAATAAAAAACCGCATCTAATATTTGTGTAAGCATAGCTCCTGTCCACTAAAAATGGTATGGAAAAAGAAGAGCGTGAAAAAAATTGAATAAGCAATAAAGATGGTATCTAAATTAGGTCAGTGGCCTAGTTTCTTACCAGACAGTCTAGGCCTGTTTCCTATGTGCAAGTTAGAGACAGGAAAATTGTTGCAAATATCTGAAATTTAATGGATACCCATTCATCCAACCCAATTTCTTACATCCTAAGTGTGCTATTCCTTGAGACAGAAAGATGTAGAAAACACATCCTCCCCTTACACTGTAATGAAATGTAAATGCAATAGAGCATATAGTAAAAGATAATAAATATTGCTGCTGCTGCTGCTAAGTCGCTTCAATTGTGTCCGACTCTGTGTGACCCCATAGACGGCAGCCCACCAGGCTCCCCCGTCCATGGGATTCTCCAGGCAAGAACACTGGAGTGGGTTGCCATTTCCTTCTCCAAAAAATGAAAGTGAAAAGTTAAAGTGAAGTCACTCAGTCATGTCCGACTCTTAGTGACCCCATGGACTGCAGCCTACCAGGCTCCTCTGTCCATGGATTTTCCAGGCAAGAGTACTGGAGTGGGGTGCCATTGCCTTCTCCTAATAAATATTATGATAGGGAAAATTAAAAAGTGCTATGGGTAATGTTGAATAAACTTCATCCTCAGTCTGTTACCATTCTGGTGAGTCTTCCCAAAGAAGTTAATGTCTTTGAAAAATAAAACTGCCATGAGAAAATCAGAGAAGTTGGATTGTGAAGAAACAGAACTATGTGAGAAAAGATACAAATATGGATTACAAATCCATATTACATTTTCAAACTACTGCATATAGCTGACAAAATGGATATGAGTTTGAACAAACTCTGGGAGGTGGTGGACAGGGAAGCCTAGTGTGCTTCAATCTATGGGGTCACAAAGAGTTGGACACAACTCAGGGACTAAACAAGAGCTTGTAGCCTGGCTTAACAAAAATATGTGTGCAAAACAGAACAGTGAATGTGAAGGTTGGATTGGGATAAAGGAACTGAAAACCTACAGAATGTTTGTACACCAAGGGACATCATTGGATTTATCCTAAAGAAGGTGAAAAACTAGGGAGACATTTAAAGCTGGAGGTGACATGATTTGATTTCTATTTGAAAAAACAAACAAAAACACTCATGTGGCAAGTAAAGGGTGATGTTGGGCATGGCTTGGGCAGGATTTTAGAAAGAATGCAAATCACAAGGGAAATAATCAGTTTCTCCTGCGATAATACTCTTAATGGTTCCCTCTCTAATATGGCTTCTCTTATATGGCATCTGGTACCATCACTTCATGATAAATAGATGGGGAAAAATGGAAACAGTGACAGAGTTTATTTTCTTAGGCTCCAAAATCACCATCGATGGAGGCTGCAGCCATGATATTAAAAGATATATGCTTCTCAGGAGAAAAGCTATGATGAACCTAGGTAGTGTATTAAAAAATATAGGGACATCACTTTGCCAAGAAAGATCCATATAATCAAAGCTATGGTTTTTCCAGTAGTCATAGTAGACATATGTCTAGTAGACATTTTCCAGTAGACTGGTCTCTCCAGTAGAGATGTGAGAATTAGACCATAAATAAGGCTGAGCACTGAAGAAATGATGCTTTTGAATTGTGGTGCTAGAGAAGACTCTCAAGAGTCCCTTAAACAGCAAGGAGATCCAATCAGTCTATTCTAAAGGAATTCAACCCTGAATATTCATTGGAAGGACTGATGCTGAAGCTTCAATATTTTGGCCACCTGATGCAAAGAGCCGACTCATTTGAAAAGATCCTGATGCTGGGAAAGATTGAAGGCAAAGAAGGGGACAAAAGAGGATAAGATGTTTGGATGACATCACCAACTCAACAGACATGAGTTTGTGTGGGGAGCTAGCTCCGCCCGTGGCAAAGGTCATGAGGAAGGAGGCTTGACATACGCAAAGGCGGGATCAAGCCTCAGGAGTCTCCCTGGAAATTCTCGAGCCATCTACCCCCAAAACCAGAATCTGCCTACTTTCTGCTTTGTGCTTTCACCTACACCTCTGACTTTACGGGGGGCTGTCCCCCACTACCTCTCTGAAAAAGAGTTAGCTTACAGCTCCAGTTAATAATTCCTGGGTGTGACAGTGTTTCAATCTACAAACTCCCTTGGAAGTCCTCTAGCCTGCCTGAATAGGTTTTTCCGGCCACATGTGATTGCTCAGAGCCTCCAAACTGTGAGAGGCATGAGATGTTCTAAACTGTCTAAATACAGATTCCTTTGAGCAGTTAAAAGATTGATTAGAAATTGTATTGGTGAAGGGATTCTCACTTGTTGGGCCAATGTTTGCTGCTAAGTCTCCATATCCCTTACCTGCTGTGTCCCTGGCAGTGTATTGATTAATATAGTTGGTGTAAGTAGTAGCTTTAATGTTTGTAACCTGGGATCCTTGAGTTAATTCTTTTTCTTGTTATAGCCCACCACACCTTTGCTCTGTAGGAATGCAACTTTTTCTAATGCTTTTTGGAGGCTGGCGCCTGACTTGAGAATAATCACCTTAGAGAAAAAGGCCTCCGGGCCAGAAGATGATGCAAATCACCTAAACTTTTGCATATGATAAGTTTGCAGGAAGAAAGCCTGGCTTACTGCATGACTCTACCCCTTCCCCCATTATCCTCTATGCATAACTTAAGGTATAAAAACTACTTTGGAAAATAAAGTGCGGGCCTTGTTCACCGAAACTTGGTCTCACCATGTCGTTCTTTCTCTTACCTTCTGGCTGAATTATTCAGCCTCTTTTCTCCACTGAATTTCTTCACTGAGCTATCCTCATTCTATTACTCTTTATATCCTTAATTAACGTTTAATTAAGCAGTTGTTTCCTGATCCTCGCCGACGCCGTCCCTGCTTCGAATACCCTGGATCAGCCGGGGCTGGTCCCCGGCAAGTTTGAGCAAACTCTGGGAGATAGTGAAGGACAGGGAAGAATGGTGTGCTTCAGTCCACGGATCGCAAAGAGACAGTCAAAACTGAGCCACTTAACAACAGCTCTAATTATGGAATGGGTCTCTGGCTTTCTCTAGCATCTCTCTCTTCAAAGTAGAAGTGCTTCAGGTAGACACCAAGATTCTGTTTGCAGAATCTTTTTAATCAGTTGTATTTTTTATCTAAGGTTGACCCTTTGTTTCAGACCTGATGGATGTTCTCATTCCTTGCATTGGATTGAGAGGGCAGACAGCAAGTCATGCTGAGTATTCAGGTCAAGTATACTATTTGGCCTCCCTCTGAGAAAGGTGCTTTTGTTCAAGACGAATACAAACTCTGTGCTCACGCTAATTGTGCCCTACTATTTGTGACCCTTTGGACTGTAGCCCACAGGCTCCTCTGTCCATGGAATTTTCCAAACAAGAATAATGGAGTGGGTTGCCATTTCCTTTCCCAGGGACTCTTCCTCACCAGGGGATCAAACACGCTTCTCCTTTGTCTCCTGCATTGCAGGCAGATTCTTTACCCTCTGAGCCATCGGGGAAACCCTCCCAACTAGGTATTCTTAAAAATATTATCTATTTATTTAGGTAGATGATATTAAATAATAAATGATATTAGATAAGTAATATTATCTCTTTAGATGCTGCTGCTGCTAAGTCACATCAGTCGTTTCTGACTCTGTGCGACCCCATAGACAGCAGCCCAACAGGCTCCCCCATCCCTGGGATTCTCCAGGCAAGAACACTGGAGAGGGTTGCCATTTCCTTCTCCAATGCGTGAAAGTGAAAAGTGAGAAGTCGCTCAGTCATCTCTCACTCTTAGTGACCCCATGGACTGTAGCCTCTAAGGCTCCTCCGTCCATGGGATTCTCCAGGCAAGAGTACTGGAGTGGGATGCCTTTAGATGACATCTCTTTAAATACATAGAGACGGGAGAGTTGTTGGAAATATCTGAACTTTCATAGATGCTTAGAAATCAAGTGGTTGATACTTATAGAAACATGGCTACTATGTGTTATACATTTGTTTCAACAACTAAACATAAAAAGAAGAAAGTAAGAATTGTATACAGGGTCACCACATCCAGTTACTTTTCAGGGGTTGCAACATTTTCCTTAGGACACTCGTTATATAGCCTGAGAGCAGATGCCATCACTGGTGGCACGTGGCAGAGTGATACTCTGTGTGATGAAGGATACTCAGGGTGATAAAGGACAAACTGAAGACCCTAAAGAGCAGATTCAATATTTTGGGTAGATGAAGGTTCCCACTTAGAAGATATAGCAGGTCAGATTCAGTGTGTTGAATAGAAAGAAGCTGGTGTCCAGGCAGGTCAAGACACAAGGAGAAAACAGAAATATAAATCCAAATATGTGCCAACACCCAGGTCCATATTATAAGCTTTCTCAGCGATCTTCCATACTCCAGACTTATACCAATATCCCCCCTCACTTGTCCTCACTCTAGTCAGCTCGGGAGACCTCTGAATTTCAACTGAACAAAGGCATTGTTTTCCATACACATTGGACTGTCTGAACTTTTGATGATATCCATATGAATATTTCGTTAGGCAGTTGGATCTTCAGGCCAGGCAGTCAGGAGAGAAATATCAATTGAAGTTAGACACTAGATACTTCTAAAAATTGAGGTAGTTAAAAACATGGAAATAAATGTGTTCTCACAGGTCTGTAGATTGTAGGGCTGCTGCTGCTAAGTCACTCCAGTCGTGTCCGACTCTGTGCAACCCCAGAGATGACAGCCCACAAGGCTCCCCCATCCCTGGGATTCTCCAGGCAAGAACACTGGAGTGGGTTGCCATTGCCTTCTCCAATGCATGAAAGTGAAAAGTGAAAGTAAAGTTGCTCAGTCGTGTCTGACTCTTAGCGACCCCATGGACTGCAGCCTACCAGGCTCCTCCGTCCATGGGATTTTCCCAGCAAGAGTACTGGAGTGGGGTGCCATTGCCTTCTCCAAGATTGTAGGGCAGGAAGATTAAAAAAAAAAAAAAAATTGCCTATTCATCCTTTCCCTATGACTATGCTAGACTTCAACCTGTGGACAATTCAAACTAATAAATCGAAGGTCACTAGAAAAGTGATTGTCAATAAAGCTGGAAAAAAGTTATGAAGCCAGAATTTTAAAAAAAAGTTATCACACCTCTGTTTCAATGTTCACATCACAAGTGGGGAAAGTCAATGACTACTAACACCTCTGTTCATTCCAAAATGTAGATTTTTCTTAGGCTAGTGTGCTAGTTTAGAGCTGGTAATGTTCAGGAAGAAAGGGCAAATGCCAAAACTTGTGAAGCTGACTAGCCCCGTTACACTTTAATTTAGGCAATATTCCAAGCATAATACACATCACATTAGCAAAATTCTTTTCTTGATTTCCCAGAATACATTTGCAACTCCTAATGGGCTGGATTATTCGGATTAGCAGGGATCAGACTACAAACTTTACAAAGCTTTTGTAAAGTAGGCCCAACCTGGAAGCTTAATAATTCATAATGCAAAATATTTTGAATTTACACTTGAAAACGGCTATTGTGCATAATGAAGCATGCATTACAGTATAATTTTATACCATTGTTCATACAAGAATGGATTACAACTGATTATAGCTGTATTGAAAATACAATTCTCCTCAATAAGACACAGTTCAGTGCCTGCATGGTGTGGGAAGAGGTCCATGAGAATGGGGCCAGGTGGACAAGACAGCTCAACCATGCTCATTACGCTGAAGGCTGAGAAATGAAACCAAACGACACAGTGACATATTTCCTGAACAATTCCCAAGCACTACAGTTTTAGGGGCCAATTTTTATTTTAGGTTTTTTTTTTTTTTCTTTAATTTAATCAAGATGCAGGGGTAGGGATCACACATCTCTTAGCCAGAGACATTCAATCATGCTGGTTATATCAATCACATAGGACTTTATTTTTATCTTTGGGAGGAGTTCCTCTGCCAGGAAGAAAGGTGATAAAGACATCAATGTGCATGCTATCTCTGTTTGTTTCCAAGGCAAACCATTCAATACCACAGTAATCCAAGTCTATGCCCCAACCAGTAACGCTGAAGAAGCTGAAGCTGAATGGTTCTATGAAGACTTCCAAGACCTTTTAGAACTAACACCAAAAAAATATATCCTTTTCATTATAGGAGACTGGAATGCAAAAGTAGGAAGTCAAGAAACACCTGGGGTAATAGGTAAATTTGGCTTTGGAATATGGAATGAAGCAGGGCAAAGGCTAATAGAGCTTTGCCAAGAGAATGCACTGGACGTAGCAAACACCCTCTTCCAACAACACAAGAGAAGACTCTACACATGGACTTCACCAGATGGTCAACACTGAAATCAGTATTGGAGAAGTTCTACACAGTCAGCAAAAAAAAGATGGGGAGCTGACTGTGACTCAGATCATGAATGCCTTATTGTCAAATTCAGGCTTAAATTGAAGAAAGTAGGGAAAACCACTAGACCATTCAGGTATGACCTAAATCAAATCCCTTATGATATACAGTGGAAGTGAGAAATAGATTTAAGGCACTAGATCTGATAGATAGAGTGCCTGATGAACTATGGACTGAGGTTTGTGACATTGTACAGGAGACAGGGATCAAGACCATCCCCATGGAAAAGAAATGCAAAAAGCAAAATGGCTGTCTGCGGAGGCCTTACAAATAGCTGTGAAAAGAAGAGAAGTGAAAAGCAAAGGAGAAAAGGAAAGATATAAGCATCTGAATGCAGAGTTCCAAAGAATAGCAAGGAGAGATAAGACAGCCTTCCTTAGCAATCAATGCAAAGAAATAGAGGAAAACAATAGAATGGGAAAGACTAGAGATATCTTCAAGAAAATTAGAGATACCAAGGGAATATTTCATGCAAAATGGGCTTAATAAAGGATAGAAATGGCATGGACCTAACAGAAGCAGTAGATATTAAGAAGAGGTGGCAAGAATACATAGATCAGATCAGATCAGTCACTCATCGTGTCCGACTCTTTGTGACCCCATGAAACGCAGCACGCCAGGCCTCCCTGTCCATCACCAACTCCCAGAGTTCACTGAGACTCATGTCCATTGAGTCAGTGATGCCATCCAGCCATCTCATCCTCTGAGATGTGAAGAAGGCTGAGCACTGAAGAATTGATGCTTTTGAACTGTGGTCTTGGAGAAGACTCTTCAGAGTCCCTTGGACTGCAAGGAGATCCAACCAGTCCATTCTGAAGGAGATCAGCTCTGGGATTTCTTTGGAAGGAATGATGCTAAAGCTGGAACTCCAGTACTTTGGCCACTTCATGCGAAGAGTTGACTCATTGGAAAAGACTGATACTGGGAGGGATTGGGAGTAAGAGGAGAAGGGGACGACAGAGGAAGAATGCATAGAAGAACTGTACAAAAAGATCTTCACAACCAAGATACTCATGATGGTGTGGTCACTCACCTAGAGTCAGACATCCTGGAATGTGAAGTCAAGTGGGCCTTAGAAAGCATCACTATAAATAAAGCTAATGGAGGTAATGGAATTCCAGTTGAGCTATTTCAAATCCTGAAAGACGATGCTGTGAAAGTGCTACCCTCTATATGCCAGCAAATTTGGAAAACTCAGCAGTGGCCACAGGACTGGGAAAAGTCAGTTTTCATTCCAATCCCAAAGAAAGAGAATGCCAAAGACTGCTCAAACTACCACAAAATTGCACTCATCTCACATGCTAGTAAAGTAATGCTCAAAATTCTCCCAGCCAGGCTTCAGCAATACGTGAACCAAGAACTTCCGATTTTCAAGCTGGTTTTGGAAAAGGCTGAGGAACCAGAGATCAAGATGCCAAAATCTGCTGGACCATGGAAAAAGCAAGAGAGTTCCAGAAAAACATCTATTTCTGCTTTACTGAGTATGCCAAAGCCTTTGACTGTGTGAATCACAATAAACTGTGGAAAATTCTGGGAGAGATGGAAATACCAGACCACCTGAACTGCCTCTTGAGAAACCTATATGCAGGTCAGGAAGTAACAGATAGACCTGTACATGGAACAACAGACTGGTTCCAAATAGGAAAAGGAGTATGTCAAGGCTGTATATTGTTACCCTGCTTATTTAAATTATATGCAGAGTACATCATGAGAAATACTGGGCTGGAAGAGGAACAAGCTGGAATCAAGATTGCCAGGAGAAATATCAATAACCTCAGATATGCAGATGACACCACCCTTATGGCAGAAACTGAAGAGGGACTAAAGAGCCTCTTGATGAAAGTGAAAGAGGAGAGTGAAAAGTTGGCTTAAAGCTCAACATTCAGAAAACGAAGATCATGGCATCTGGTCCCGTCACTTCATGGGAAATAGATGGGGAAACAGTGGAAACAGTGTCAGACTTTATCTTTCTGGGCTCAAAAATCACTGCAGATGGTGATTGCAGCCATGAAATTGAAAGATGCTTACTCCTTGGAATGAAAGTTATGACCAACCTAGATAGCATATTCAAAAGCAGAGACGTTACTTTGCCAACAAAGGGCCATCTAGTCAAGGCTATGGTTTTTCCAGTGGTCATGTATGGATGTGAGAGTTGGACTGTGAAGAAAGCTGAGCACTGAAGAATTGATACTTTTGAAGTGTGGTGTTGGAGAAGACTTGAGAGTCCCCTGGACTACAAGCAGATCCAACCAGTCCACCCTAAAGGAGATCAGTCCTGTGTGTTCTTTGGAAGGACTGATGCTAAAGCTGAAACTCCAACACTTTGGCTACCTCATGCAAAGAGTTGTCTCACTGGAAAAGACTGATGATTGGAGGATTTGAGGGGAGGAGGAAAAGGGGAGGACAGAGAATGAGATGGCTGAATAGCATCACCAACTCAGTGGACGGTGATGGACAGGGAGGCCTGGCATGCTGCAATTCATGGGCTTGCAAAGAGTCAGACACGACTGAGTGACTGAACTGAACTGATACAAAACCAGTTACTAATGTTATGATTTTTTCAATGCTATAACATCATTTATTTTGATGTGAATATTGTTGAATATTTAAAATATTATCTGGTCCCCTCAGTAACCAGTGGGTAAGCCTTAGGAAAAACTTCAAACAAACTTTTGTTTTTTGTGTCTTTCAGATCAGTTCAGTTCAGTAGCTCAGTCATGTCCAACTCTTTGCGACCCCATGAATCGCAGCACGCCAGGCCTCCCTGTCCATCACCAACTCCCGGAGTTCACTCAGACTCACGTCCATCAAGTCAGTGATGCCATCTAGCCATCTCATCCTCTGTTGTCCCCTTCTCCTCCTGACCCCAATCCCTCCCAGCATCAGAGTCTTTTCCAATGAGTCAATTCTTCGCATGAGGTGGCCAAAGTACTGGAGTTTCAGCTTTAGCATCATTCCTTCCAAAGAAATCCCAGGGCTGATCTCCTTCAGAATGAACTGGTTGGATCTCCTTGCAGTCCAAGGGACTCTCAAGAGTCTTCTCCAACACCACAGTTCAAAAGCATCTATTCTTCAGCACTCAGCTTTCTTCACATTCCAACTCTCACATCCATACATGACCACTGGAAAAACCATAGCCTGACTAGACGAACCTTTGTTGGCAAAGTAATGTCTCTGCTTTTCAATATGCTACCTAGGTTGGTCATAACTTTTCTCCCAAGGAGTAAGCGTCTTTTAATTTCATGGCTGCAATCACCATCTGCAGTGATTTTTGAGCACAGAAAAATGAAGTCTGACACTGTTTCCACTGTTTCCCCATCCATTTCCCATGAAGTGGTGGGACCAGATGCCATGATCTTCGTTTTCTGAATGTTGAGTTTTAAGCCAACTTTTTCACTCTCCTCTTTCACCTTAATCAAGAGGCTTTTTAATTCCTCTTCAATTTCTGCCATAAGGGTGGTGTCATTGCATATCTGAGGTTATTGATATTTCTCCCAGCAATCTTGATTCCAGCTTGTGCTTCATCCAGCCCGGCGTTTCTCATGATGTACTCTGCATAGAAGTTAAATAAGCAGGGTGACAATATACAGCCTTGAGGTACTCGTTTTCCTATTTGGAACCAGTGTCTTTAGTCACCCAATATTTATTTCACGTTCAACTATGTGATATTAACATGGGAAAGGAATTATTGGCAGATGGAGTACTTGATGATGTTTTGTTATTATCTGAGCCATGAAATATATTAAAATAAGAAATTTTAGATGCAATATATAGGAGAGATTTAAATTATCACATAGATGTAAGAGTTTAATTAGATTTCTCATTTTATTATTTTTCCCCATTGACTTATGGATAGGAGCTTTGAAGATATGCCGATTTAGAGACAGTATCTTTTCATTTGAGACATAATTGACACACAACAATGTTCAAGTATAACACGTGCAATACATTAATTTGATGGATCTGAATTGCAATATGATTGCTATTGTAATGCTAGCTAACACTTCTATTGTGTCACCAAATGAGGTTCGTGACGTTGTACAGGAGACAGGGATCAAGACCATTCCCATAGAAAAGAAATGCAAAAAAGCAAAATGGCTGTCTGGGGAGGCCTTACAAATACCTGTGAATAGAAGAGAAGTGAAAAGCAAAGGAGAAAAGGAAAGATATAAAGATCTGAATGCAGAGTTCCAAAGAATAGCAAGAAGAGATAAGAAAGCCTTCTTCAGCAATCAATGCAAAGAAATAAAGGAAAACAACAGAATGGGAAAGACTAGGGATCTCTTCAAGGAAATCAGAGATACCAAAGGAAGATTTCATGCAAAGATGAGCTCGATAAAGGACAGAAATGGTATGGACCTAACAGAAGCAGAATATATTAAGAAGAGATGGCAACAATACACAGAAGAATCATACAAAAAAGATCTTCACGACCCAGATAATCACGATGGTGTGATCACTGACCTAGAGCCAGACATCCTGGAATGTGAAGTCAAGTGGGCCTTAGAAAGCATCACTACAAACAAAGCTAGTGGAGGTGATAGAATTCCAGTTGAGCTATTCCAAATCCTGAAAGATGATGCTATGAAAGTGCTGCACTCAATATGCCAGCATATTTGGAAAACTCAGCAGTGGCCACAGGACTGGAGAAGGTCAGTTTTCATTCCAATCCCAAAGAAAGGCAATGCCAAAGAATGCTCTAACTACTGCACAATGTCACTCATCTCACACGCTAGTAAAGTAATGCTCAAAATTCTCCAAGCCAGGCTTCAGCAATATGTGAACCGTGAAATTCCTGATGTTCAAGCTGGTTTTAGAAAAGGCAGAGGAACCAGAGATCAAATTGCCAACATCCGCTGGATCATGGAAAAAGCAAGAGAGTTCCAGAAAAACATCTATTTCTGCTTTATTGCCTATGCCAAAGCCTTTGACTGTGTGGATCACAATAAACTGTGGAAAATTCTGAAAGAGATGGGAATACTAGACCACCTGATCTGCCTCTTGAGAAATTTGTATGCAGGTCAGAAGCAACAGTTAGAACTGGACATGGAACAACAGACTGGTTCCAAATAGGAAAAGGAGTTCGTTAAGGCTGTATATTGTCAACCTGTTTATTTAACTTCTATGCAGAGTACATCATGAGAAACGCTGGACTGGAAGAAACACAAGCTGGAATCAAGATTGCCAGGAGAAATATCAATAACCTCAGATATGCAGATGACACCACCCTTATGGCAGAAACTGAAGAGGGACTAAAGAGCCTCTTGATGAAAGTGAAAGTGGAGAGTGAAAAAGTTGGCTTGAAGCTCAACATTCAGAAAACTAAGATCATGGCATCCGGTCCCATCACTTCATGGGAAATGGATGGGGAAACAGTGGAAACAGTGTCAGACTTTATTTTTCTGGGCTCCAAAATCACTACAGATGGTGACTGCAGCCATGAAATTAAAAGAGGCTTACTCCTTGGAAGGAAAGTTATGACCAACCAAGATAGCATATTCAAAAGCAGAGATATTACTTTGCCAACAAAGGTTCGTCTAGTCAAGGCTATGGTTTTTCCTGTGGTCATGTATGGATGTGAGAGTTGGACTGTGAAGAAGGCTGAGCACAGAAGAATTGATGCTTTTGAACTGTGGTGTTGGAGAAGACTCTTGAGAGTCCCTTGGACTGCAAGGAGATCCAACCAGTTCATTCTGAAGGAGATCAGCCCTGGGATTTCTTTGGAAGGAATGATGCTAAAGCTGAAACTCCAGTACTTTGGCCACCTCATGGGAAGAGTTGACTCATTGGAAAAGACTCTGATGCTGGGAGGGATTGGGGTCAGGAGGAGAAGGGGAGGACAGAGGATGAGATGGCTGGATGGCATCACTGACTTGATGGGTGTCAGTCTGGGTGAACTCCGAGAGTTGGTGATGGACAGGGAGGCCTGGCATGCTGCAATTCATGGGTTCGCAAAGAGTCGACACGACTGAGTGACTGATTTGATCTGAATTATCATTTATTTTTGTTTTTTCAGTGAATAAATTATAGTCTCTTAGAAAGTTTAATGTCATAATACAGTTTTGTTATCTATAATCACTGTTCTGAAATCTCCAGAACTTATTACTAGTTGCAATAGTTACTATACTCTTAAATGATATCTCTCCCATTCACCCACCTCTTTCTATATATATTTGTGTATATGTGTACATGTTTATATCTATATCCATGGATAATAATATGATCATTAACATCAACATATATTAAACTTTTTTACTTTGTTATAACTTTCTTAACACAAGAAACAAATGCTAACTTTGGAAAAGGCACCAAGCAGGGTAAGGTCAGATGGATTGAAAAATTATAGCTGTGAGGTATTTTCCAGGAACCCAAAGATTACACTTTTTTTTGGTAACTTTTCAATTCTGTCTCTGCAGACAAAGGTCCATGAAATTAAAAGGTGCTTGCTCCTTGGAAGAAAAGCTACGACCAACCTAGACAGCATATTATACAGCAGAGAGAGTACTTTGTCAGTAAAGGTCCATCTAGTCAAGGCTATGGTTTTTCCAGTGGTCATGTATGAATGTGAGAGTTGGATTATAAAGAAAGCTGAGCACCGAAGACATGACACTTTTGAACTGTGGTGTTGGAGAAGACTCTTGAGAGTCCCTTGGACTGCAAGGAGATCCAACTAGTCCATCCTAAAGGAAATCAGTCCTGAATGTTCATTAGAAGGACTGATGCTGAAGCTGAAGCTCCAATATTTTGACCACCTAATGCAAAGAACTGACTCAATGGAAAAGCTCCCTGATGCTTGGAAAGATTGAAGGCAGGAGGAGAAGGGGACAACAGAGGATGAGATGGTTGGGTAGCATCACCAGCTCAATGGACATGAGTTTGACCAAGCTCCAGGTGTTGGTGATGGACAGGGAAGTCTGGCATGCTGCAATCCATGGGATCACAAAGAGTTGGACACAAATGAGTGACTGATCTGAACTGAATTCTATCTTATCTCATGGTGGACTTGCATAAATACTGAGTGTACCATGATAAACAATATAGTATCTGCTTATTGATGAAAAGCACATTTTGCTCAATTCTTCAGCCTATAAGAAGAAGAATAGGGAAAAAAAAAAAAAAGACTTTCCCATGGATCATTGAGGATTTGAGTTCTGACTAGATTCTTTTGAGTCTCATCTCATTGCTGAGCTATTTTGCTATCCTAAGTGCTGTGTGTGCTCAGTGATGCCTGACTTTGTAACCCCATGGACTGTAGCTCACCAGGCTCCTCTGCCCATGGGATTTCCCAGGCAAGAATATTGAAGTGGGTTTCCACATTCTTCTCCAGGGATCTTCCAAACACAGGTTACAAATCCTAAGATTTTTATAACCAAATAGAATTTGGTGTCAGATAACTAGAAGTATCTTTTGTATAATACCATTAAAACGTGTGTGTGTGTGTGTGTGTGTGTGTGTGTTTTAAGCCACTTCACCTGTGTCTGACCCTTTGAGACCTTTTGTACTATACCCCACCAGGCTCCTCTGCTCATGGGATTCTCCAGGCAAGAATACTGGAGTGGGTTGCCATGTCCTTCTCCAGGGAATTCTCCCTAACCCAGGGACTGTACCAATGTCTCATATGTATCCTGCACTGGCAGGCAGGTTCTTTACCACTAGCACCATCTAGAAAGCCCTCATTATCTATCTATCATCTATCTATTGATCTATCTATCTATATAAAACCCTTAGATTATATAAAGTGAAAGTGAAGTCTCTCAGTCGTGTCTGACTCTTTTCCCCAAGGACTGTAGACTACCAGGTTCCTATACATGGAATTCTCTAGGCAAGAACACTGGAGTGGGTGGCCATTTCCTTCTCCAATATTATATAAATCCTTATATTAATTACAAGGTATTGGATAGCTCAGCAGGTAAAGAATCCACCTGCAATTCAAGAGACAAAAAAGAAAGGGTTCCATCCCTGGGTAGGGAAGATCCCTTGGGAAATGAAATGGCAACCCACTCCAGTATTCTTGCCTGAAAAATCCCATGTACAGAGGAGCCTGGTGGGCAACAGTCTATGGGGTGGCAAAGAGTTGAACACAACCGAGTAATGAAGCACACAGCACATGTTTCATATGTTTTTGTTTTGTCCTCAATGGTCTTTTGTTTCTGTTGATGTGTAAAGGGAATATTCTGTTGAAAGTGAATGGAAGCATAGGCTTAGTAAATCTCTATTTCCATACAAAGCTTTTATAAGGGAACTCCCTGTCTTGTCATTTGGTGAAAGAGGCTCATTTTGGTTTATGTGTGCTTTGGATTCAACGTTGGTTGGGTCATTGATCATCTCTCCTATTTTAGTCTCTGCTTCTTTAGGAATCTTGAGATACCATGTACAAGCACACACAATTTGAACAAAAGAAATAGCCTCTTTCTTAGTGGCCAAGGTTTTTGTCCATGTCAAAGCAGCAAAGTCTCCCAAGAGCTCTTACTTCATATATAGTATTGTAATATAATCCTAACTTTTTGCACTCTAGAGAAAATAGGAAACAAAGCACCAAACACTTAAAAGTCAGCTTCCTGAATGGATGTGCTGAGTTCTCATAATTCCAAGAGAGTCTCGAAGACTCTATAACCTTCTGATAAGTCAGATGCCACTTTGCACATGTGTCTCTCTTCCTACTCCACTTAACCTACACAACTCATTTAATATTTCTTCTATGTCTTCTGTTCCTTCTCATGTCCTTTTAAATGAGCTATGCTTCTTTGGAAATTTGTCAGAAGAAAATTAAATTGTAAAATTGCTGGACAAAAGGTGATCTACAGCATTTGAATTAAAACCTTGATCAAGAGCCAAGTTAAGAATTATAATGAAGGGCTTTCCTATACCTCAGAAAAGTCACTACAGAATGCAAGATTTTGCTAGATAATTATTGCCCTTAAGTACAGATCAGTGCCAACCAGTTCAGCTAATTGTTAGTTGAGTTAATTTTTTAAAGGCAACAGAATAAGAAAGACTGTAGCATTGGCTAAGAAATTGGCAAGTAGGAAAGAGTATAGCATTGACTTAGAAATTGGCATCTACATCAGTAGCTGCTTATATATCACTATGTAAGTCTGAATTTTCTTTATTATTATTGTTATTTTATTTATTTATTTATTTATTATTATTTTTTTTTTTTGCTTTACAATATTGTATTGGTTTTGCCATACATCAACGAGGTGGATGAAACTGGAGCCTATTATACAGAGTGAAGTAAGCCAGAAAGAAAAACACCAATACAGTATACTAATGCATGTATATGGAATTTAGAAAGATGGTAACGACAACCCTGTATGCAAGACAGCAAAAGAGACACAGATGTATAGAACAGTCTTTGGACTCTTTGGGAGAGGGAGGGTGGGATGATTTTGGAGAATGGCATTAAAACATGTAAGTCTGAATTTTCTTTCAAGAATGGTGCAAATGCCGTCTCTTCTGAGACACACTGTGAACCTGCGGGATCACTAGTTCCCTTCTTCTGTCCCTAAAGCTTTATGTAGACGTGGAACAGTTAAATAGAGAACCCCATGAGTTGTTGTTGCCAAACCGGACACTTAAGGCCATGCAGAGACTACAAGATCACCAAAGATGCTTTCCAAAAGAGAATCTCTTGCTGCATTGAACTCTAATCCTGAAGATATTCTAGTTGCCAAGTTATTAGAGAACAAATATCCCTTTCAATACCACGATAAAGTCAATAGGCATGTACATAGAAGGAACAAAAATGCCAGACAGCTTAAAATATATCTGGAAAAAAATAAACCCAGAGACAGTTCTTTCAGTGATATTTGGATTAGGGTTTTCACACATTCTTGGAGAAGGAGAATAAAAATGATTCTTTTCTGAATGCTTCTGAATGTAACTGTATCATTACATTTAAGCTAAATTAATGATAATAAACTGCTGGTGGCCATTGCAAATTGTAGAATCAACTGTTCTCAAATTACATACATGTGTTTGTCATAAATCTCAAGTTTAATATCTTCATTAATTGCAAAGAGACACCTAGCTTTGAACCTTACGTGACTTGCGTGACTTCCAAGAAGAACATGTGTGCTTAGTTGCTCAGTTGTTTCTGACTCTTTTTGACCCTTTGGACTGTAGTCTGCCAGGCTCCTCTGTCCACAGGATTTTTCAGGTAAGAATACTGGAATGAATGGTCACTTCCTCTTCCATGGGATCTTCCTGATCCAGGGATCAAACCCATGTCTACTGAATCTCCTGTGTCTCCTGCATCGCAGACAGATTCTCGACCTACTGAGCCATCAGGGAAGTCCAAGAAGAGTACGGTAGAAGAATTATTAAAGAAGAATTTTAATTCTGAATTATCCTGTTTCTTGCTGGATATGCTAAGCAACACATCAACATGTCATTTTATTATGGCACTTACCATTGTGTTATGACTACACATAACTTTCTTATTAAATTATTTATTGTAGCTATATTATGTACTTTTAATTATGTATGTAAGAGAAAATACCCAACTTAGGCCAAAGATAGAAGCCATTGCCTTGACCAGAGACAGACATACAAATTAGGTCAACAAGTCGTTCCACCAAGATTGCGGACTTCAGATGGATTAAATATACTTGTCTTTTTCTTAGCTCCAAATGTGAAAGTTAAAGCTCATGTCATTTGTCCTGAGTTCAAAGTTTCTGTTTGTTTGTTTGCTTAAAGTCTTTTTGAACTGAGCAAACCAATTAAAAGAAAGTATGGGGAGAACCCCATGAACAGCATGAAAAGGCAAAAAGATAGGACACTGAAAGATGAACTCCCCAAGTCAGTAGGTGTGAAATATGCTACTGGAGATCAGTGGAGACATAACTCCAGAAAGAATGAAGAGATGGAGCCAAAGTAAATACAACACCCAGTTGTGGATGCGACTGGTGATGGAAATAAAGTCTGATGCTGTAAAGAGCATTATTACATAAGAACCTGAAATGTTAGGTCCATGAGTCAAGGAATATTGGAAGTGGTCACATAGGAGATGGCAAGAATGAACATCAATATTTTAGGAATCAGTGAACTAAAATGGACTGCAATGGGTGAATTTAACTCAGATGGCCATTACATCTACTACTGCGGGCAGGAATCCCTTAGAAGAAATGGAGTAGCACTCATAGTCAACAAAAGGGTCTAAAATGCAGTACTTGCCTGCAATCTCAAAAATGACACAACGGTATCTGTTTGTATCCAAGGCAAACCATTCAATATCACAGTAATCCAAGTCTATGCCCCAATCAGTAACGCTGAAGGAGCTGAAGTTGAATGCTTCTATGAAGACCTACAAGACCTTTTAGACCTAACACCCAACAAAGATGTCCTTTTCATTATAGGGGACTGGAATGCAAAAGAAGGAAGTCAAGAAACACCTAGAGTAACAGGCAGTTTGGCTTTGGAGTACAGAAAGAAGCAGGGCAGACTCATAGAGTTTTGCCAAGAGAACGCACTGATCACAGCAAACACCCTCTTTCAACAACACAAGAGAAGACTCTACACATGGACATCACCAGATGGTCAATACTGAAATCAGATTGTTATGTTCTTTGCAGCCAAAGATGGAGAAACTCTACACAGTCAGCAAAGACAAGACTGGGATCTGACTGTGGCTCAGACCATGAGCTCCTTATTGCCAAATTCAGACTTAAATTGAAGAAAGAAAAACACTAGACCATTGATGTATGACCTAAATCAAATTCCTTATGATTATATAGTGGAAGTGAGAAATAAATTAAAGGGACTAGATCTGATGGACAGAGTGCCTGATGAGTTATGGATGGAGGTTTGTGACATTGTACAGGAGACAGAGATCAAACCATCCCCAAGAAAAAGAAATGCAAAAAAGCAAACTGGCTGTCTGAGGAGGCCTTACAAATAGCTGAGAAAAGAAGAGAAGCAAAAAGCAAAGGAGAAAAGGAAAGATACACCCATTTGAATGCAGAGTTCCAAAGAATAGCAAGGAGAGATAAGAAAGCCTTCCTCAATGACCAGTCCAAAGAAATGGAGGAAAACAAAAGAATGGGAAAGACTAGAGATCTCTTCAAGAAAATTAGAGATACCAAGGGAGCATTTCATGCAAAGATGGGCTCGATAAAGGACAGAAATGGTATGGACCTAACAGAAGCAGAAGATATTAAGAAGAGGTGGCAAGAATACACAGAAGTACTGTACAAAAAAGATCTTCATGACCAAGATAATCACGATGGTGTGATCACTCACCTAGAGCCAGACATACTGGAAAGTGAAGTCTAGCGGGCCTTAGAAAGCATCACTATGAACAAAGCTAGTGGAGGTGATGGAATTCCAGCTGAGCTATTTCAAATCCTAAAATATGATGCTGTGAAAGTGCTTCACTCAATATGCCAGCAAATTTGGAAAATGCAGCAGTGGCCATAGGACTCGAAAAGGTCAGTTTTCATTCCAATCACAAAGAAAGGAAATGGGAAAGAATGTTCAAACTACCGCACAAGTGCACTCATCTCACACGCTAGCAAAGTAATGCTCAAAATTCTCCCAGCATGGCTTCAACAGTACATGAAGTGTGAACTTCCAGCTGTTCAAGCTGGCTATAGAAAAGGCAGAGGAACTAGAGATCAAATTGCCAACATCTGTTGGGTCACTGAAAATGCAAGAGAGTTCTAGAAAAAGCATCTACTTCTGCTTTATTGACTATGCCAAAGCCTTTGACTGTGTGGATCACAATAAACTGTGGAAAATTCTGAAAGAGATGGGAATATCAGACCACCTGACCTGCCTCTTGAGAAACCTGTATACAGGTCAGGAAGCAAAAGATAGAACTGGACATGGAACAACAGACTGGTCCCGAATAGGAAAAGGGAGTCCATCAAGGCTGTATATTGTCACCCTGCTTATTTAACTTCTATGCAGAGTACATCATGAGAAATGCTGGTCTGGATGAAGCACAATCTGGAATCAAGATTGCTGGGAGAATATGCAGATGATACCACCCTTATGGCAGAAAGTGAAAAGGAACTAAACAGCCTCTTGATGAAAGTGAAAGAGGAGAGTGAAAATGTTGGCTTAAAGCTCACCATTCAGAAAACTAGGATCATGGCAACTGGTCCCATCATTTCATGGGAAATAGAGGGGGAACAATGGCTGACTTTATTTTTTTTAATTTTTTTTGACTCGAAAATCACTGCAGACCATGGGTTGGGAAGTTCCCCTGGAGAAGGAAATGTCAGCCCACTCGAGTACTATTGCCTGGAAGATCCTATGGACAGAGGAGCCTGGTAGGCTACACTACATGGGGTCGCAAAGAGTCGGATATGACCAACGGACTTCACCTTCACTTTCACTAATTGGAAGGAAAGTTATGACCAACCTAGATAGCATATTCAAAAGCAGAGACATTATGTTGCCAACAAAGGTTCGTCTAGTCAAGGCTATGGTTTTTCCAGTGGTCATGTAGGGATGTGAGAGTTGGACTATAAAGATGGCTGAGTGGTGAAGAATTGATGCTTTTGAACTGTGGTGTTGGAGAAGACTCTTGAGAGTCCCTTGGACTGCAAGGAGATCCAACCAGTCCATCCTAAAGGAAATCAGCCCAGATGTTCTTTGGAAAGACTGATGCTGAAGCTGAAACTCCAATCTTTTGGCTACCTGATGCCAAGAGCTGACTCATTGGAAAAGACCCTGATGCTGGGAAAGTTTGAAGGTGAAAGAAAAAGAGGGTGACATAGAATGAGATGATTGGATGGTATCACCAACTGAATGGACATGAGTTTGGGTAAATTCCGGGAGTTGGTGATGGACAGGGAGGCCTGACATGCTTCAGTCCATGGCATTGCAAAGAGTCAGACATGACAGAATGCCTGAGCTGAACTGAAGTGAACTGATAGGGGAAAACCAAGGCTAGTAACAGGTACACAAAATCCTAAAAGATTTTTTCTTAAGGATTATATCATTCCTATCTTTGGGTATCATGAGACTCCAAAAATCTTAGTTTAAGGTGTGTTCCTCTTACTTTTAACCATAAAATTCCTAAATAATAAAAGAAGTGACAGTCAAGTGAAAATGTTAGTTGCTCTGTCATGTCCAACTCTTCGTGACCTCATGGACGATAGCCCACCAGGTTTTTCTCTTCATGGAATTCTCCAGGCAAGAGCACTGGAGTGGTTTGTCATATCCTTCTCCAGGGGATCTTCCTGACCCAGGGATCAAACCCAGGTCTCCTGAACTGGCAGACAGATTCTTTTCTGTCCGAGCCACCAGGGAAGCTCCAATATGAGGAGTGGGTGGGGATAAACAGAGACTTTCCAGTTAGAACTCACAAGGTTATAAATATATCCTCTTCACATGAGTTTATATAAAAATGTTTCTAACTAGAAAATTGATGAGCAGCTCATGGAAATCCAAGAACAGAAATCCTAATATAGGTAGGTTATGTGACAACAGAAAGGAAACTAAAATATCATCAGGCAGCCCTCCCTAGGAGGATAATTTCTCATGGCACCTGTGTGTCTTTCTGTACATTGAATCCCCTCTCCTTTCTCTATCAGTTTGCTAACTATTTATGGCCCCTGCTCTACTAAACTGTTGGATTGGCTATGGTCTCCCTAAGGCACCAAATCACTTGCTTGTACCTGATACCAGGGATAACAGGAACACAACAACAGCAACAGCTTACACATACAGCACTTAGCACTCTCCTGGCATCCTTTATGGTGGAGACACAGAAACATAACCGAGGCTCCACGGATCATGCAAATCCACCAGAAACCAGTTACAAGAAAGAACAGGGGAATCCATTCTGCAATCCATTTTGATGAGGATTGTAGGGAAATTCCCCCTGGTCCTATTCAGCTTTTTCTGTTTCCAATTGCAGTTCCAGGGACAGTGTCAGCTGTTGATAGAATGGAGGGGACAGGTGGCGGTATCTGTGCCTCACGAAGTACACAGCAGGCAGGTCTTCATGGGCAAATTCTACAACATGATTAAAAGCTCCTCTAACTTAGAGGTGTCAGTCTTGGTTGACAGAGTCACTCCCAGAGTGCGTGTATGTTACCTGGCCTTTGTAATAATTCCCTTAGATTGCCTAGATGTGGTTGCTTTCTGCTTGGACGTGCAGTGCTGATCATTACAAGTGTCCTTAGGCCAAGAGTTGGCAAACTTTATTGTGAGTGGTCAGAGAGTAAATATTTTAGGCTTTGCAGGTCACGCGCAGGCAGATTCTTTGTTATCGTTGCTGTCGGTGACTGGCTGTGCTGAGTGCGTGTTTTGTTTTCTACAACCTTCTGTTCATGTGTTACACACTGAAAATAGTTTGCAGTTTACAATCTCTGCTCTAAGCGCGATGTGCTGCTGCTCCTTACCTCAGTGTCTTACTTACTCAATTTCAGGTTGCAGAGAAATTGATTTCATGTTATCACCAGAGCAAGCTCTTCCTAAAGATGACTTCACAAGCAGAGGAAGGACTCTGAGGCCAAGAGTGCTTACTTGTTTAAGTGCCTCACCCAGGGAAAGCTTGGGCTTTTCCCAGCCTGACTACCTCTAATGACCCGAAGTGAGTTTATCCTGGACATCACGTGATGCGTTTGGTCCCCAAGCATGTGACTCTCCTTTTGGGACAGAAGCGGAATAACCAGTCATATAAACTTTGAACATACTTATCCTATCTTTTAAACTAATGAAATAATCCTCAAAGGCCACATTTAGAATTTAGTATTACGTCCATTGAGTTGGCTAAAAAGTTTGTTTGGATGTAAGATGCTACAGAAAAACTGGAACAAACTTTCTGACCAACCCAATGTTTTATGTAAATGGATATGAAAGCAAGCCTAATCAAGGAAGTTATAAAATGGAATAGAACAGAAAATAAACAAGAACGAAAAAACAAATTGTACTAGCCAGGGGAAGTTATTAGTGGCAATTAACTCTAAAACTTTTCTTCCAAGGAATAAGCGGCTTTTAATTTCATGGCTGCGGTCATCATCTGCAGTGATTTAGGAGTCGCAAAAAATAAAGTCTGCCACTGTTTCCACTGTTTCCCCACCTGTTTGCCATGAAGTCATGGGACCGGTTGCCATGATCCTAGTTTTCTGAATGTTGAGCTTTAAGCCAACTTTTTCACTCTCTTCTTTCACTTTCATCAAGAGGCTCTTTAGTTCTTCTTCACTTTCTGCCATAAGAGTGGTGTCCTCTGAGTGTCTAAGGTTATTGATATTTCTCCCAGCAATCTTGATTCCAACTTATGCTTCATCTAGCCCAGCATTTCTCATGATGTACTCTGAATAAGTTAAATAAAGAGGGTAACAGTATACAGCCTTGACGAACTCCTTTTCTGATTTGGAACCAGTCTGTTGTTACAC
The DNA here is from genome assembly GCF_032452875.1 of Bos javanicus. Lineage (NCBI taxonomy): Eukaryota > Metazoa > Chordata > Mammalia > Artiodactyla > Bovidae > Bos > Bos javanicus. The sequence goes on from NC_083877.1 coordinate 97,667,305, forward strand.
ATCCAGTTCTAACTCTTGCTTCCTGACCTGGCTACAGATTTTTCAAGAGGCAGATCAGGTGGTCTGGTATTCCCATATCTTCAAGAATTTTCCACAGTTTGTTGTGATCCACATAGTCAAAGGCTTTGACATAGTCAATAAAGCAGAAATAGATGTTTTTCTGGAACTGTTCTTGCTTTCTTGATGATCCAACAGATGTTGGCAATTTGATCACTTACTCCTTGGAAGAAAAGTTATGACCAACCTAGATAGCATACTAAAAAGCAGATATATTACTTTGCCAACAAAGATCCATCTAGTCAAAGCTATGTTTTTTCCAGTGGTCATGTATGGATGTGAGATTTGGACTATAAAGATGGCTGAGTGCTGAAGAATTGATGCTTTTGAACTGTGGTGTTGGAGAAGACTCTTGAGAGTCCCTTGGACTGCAAGGCAATCCAACCAGTCCATCCTAAAGGAGATCAGTCCTGAGTGTTTATTGGAAGGACTGATGATGAAGCTGAAACTCCAATACTTTGGCCACCTGATGCGAAGAGCTGACTCATTGGAAAAGACCCTGATGCTCTGAAAGACTGAAGGCAGGAGTAGATGGGAATGAGTGGATGAGATGGTTGGATGGCATCACTGACTCAATGGACATGAGTTTGAGTAAACTGAAGGAGTTGGTGATGGACAGGGAGACCTGGTGTGCTGCAGTCCATGGGGTCACAAATAGTCAGACATGACTGAACTGAACTGAACTCTAAAACATAGATGCATAAACAGATAAGGAACAAGCGAGCAAATAAATTAACAAAACTCCAGAAAGTTTCCAGATTGTTGAAGCCTGACTCTAGCTTCTTTTCGCTAATCTTGCTTTCACCTCAACACCTAGCCTGAGGGGTCTCAATCTTCCTCTGTCACCAGTCAGGCTGATCTGGGCTTGGGTGCTAGCGAGCACCACCCAGTTGTTGTCCTTCAGCAGGGTGTGGGCAGCATGGGCACAATTAGTCGTATCCATTGCAAGAAGGATATTATGGAGAAGGATTTTAGGAAGAGATGATGTAATGCCCAGTACCAAATCAACCAAATCAAAACAAGCCCATCTTGCTTACAGAGACTCAATTAAGCTAGCCAGACCATGGTGGCAAAGTGCAACTTGACATAGTAAATACTGTAATTAGTTAGTTCACTGACATTAAATTATATTTGATTTTGTGTTGCAAATTACAGTCATTCTTTTGTTTCTTAAATGAATAGAGAAGTATAGCTTATAGTTAGGAACAGCCAAGAAAGAAAGATGGTTGATTATCCTCTATGAGAATCTGTAAGATGCCTCTCTGGTCATCTTTGATACTGAAAAATTCTACATTTAGCCTTTTTTCCCCCAGTAGTTGAACTCCCTAATGGGAACAGGCTTCTGCCATCCCTTGTCAGCATTCAAGCTAAACTAGAGAACAATTTTCTTTCAGGTGTTTAAAATTGGACACAGCAGAGGTCTTTAATTGCCATGTCCATCATTCACATTTGATTATTACACGTTTCCCTGAATGAGGCTGGATTTAACTTAATCTTAGTCATTTAACAGGAATGCTAGCATTTTACACATATGTGGTTTAGATTTCCAATAATTTTGCAATATTATGAGTGTGAAAACCTCCAATGATGCCTAGTTAGTTTTCAGAAGAATCTTCAGGGCTTGAGGAGTAATATGAAAATCATAAAAAAAAAAATATTAGGGGTGAAATGATTTTTTCTGTTTGATTTCAACACCTTTCATCTGAATCCTGTTGTATTTAAATGTTCTGGGAATTATTTCAATAAAAGAAGAAAGAAAAAGAAAAGAATTTAGCCCAGAAGGTTAACTCTAAGCATATCAAAATTATTTAAGTGAAAAGGAGGAATATAAGTATGCTAATATTTGAAGCAGTTGTAATGAAGTAGCTAAAAAAAAAAAAAAAAAATCTGTCTGCTCAGGTTCAAATCCTTGCTTTGCCACTTAATAGGTCTACAACCTGAGCCAAAGTACTAAAAACCATACAGATGAATGTATAAGAGACCAGGTTTGCTGGTTAATTTGGGGAGAGAATGTGTACTTCAGCAAGTGCCCATATGATTTCAAGTACTTAGTGCTAACTCGCTTCAGTCGTGTCTGACTCTTGCGACCCTATGAACTGTAGTCTGACAGGCCCCTGTTTCCATCAGATTCTGCAGGCAAGAATACTGGAGTGGGTTGCCATTCCTCTTCCAAGGGATGTTCCTGACCCAGGGATTGAACCCTTGTCTCTTGCGTCTCCTGTATTGGCAGGAGGATTCTTTACCACTGAGCTACCTGGGAAGCCAGGTGATTGCTAAATATTTACTATTAATAAGATCATGTTTTGGATTGCTAGCAATGACTTCGGATTTTGGTTCCCTCTTACTACTTGTTCAGTCACTAAGTAGTGTCTGACTCTTAGTAACCCCATGAATTGCAGCATACCAGGCTTCCCTGTCCTTTACTATCACCCAGAGTGTGCTCAAACCCATGTCCATTGAGTTGATGATGCCATCCAGCCATTTCATCCTCTGTCGTCCCCTTCTCCTCCTGCCCTCAATCTTTCCCAGCATCAGGGTCTTTTTCAATGAGTCAGCTCCTTGCATAAGGTGGCCAAGGTATTGGAGCTTCAGCTTCAGCGTCAGTCCTTTCAATGAATATTCAGGACTGATTTCCTTTAGGATGGACTTGTTGGATCTCCTTGCAGCCCAGGGGACTCTCAAGAGTCTTCTCTAACACCACAGTTCAAAAGCATCAATTCTTCAGTGCTCAGCCTTCTTTATGGTCCATCTCTCACATCCACACATGACTACTGGCCTTGACTAGACGGACCTTTGTCAGCAAAGGTGTGTCTCCACTTGAGTGATTGTCCTAGTCATCTTGGGTGGCCATAACAAGGCACCATATTTTGAGGTGGCTCAAAATACATAAATTTATTTTCTCATGGTTCTGGAGGCTGGAAATCCCAGGTCCAGTGTGGATAGGGTTGTTTTCTCCGAAGGCCTCTCACTGGCTTGCAGATAGCTGCTTTCCTGACTGTGTCCTCAGATGGCCTTTTCTCTGAGCATATCCATCCCTGGGTTTCTCTTTCTTTCTCCTCTTTCTTGAAAGGACACCAGTGATATAGGGTTACGCCCAACTCTTGTGATCAATTTCAGCCGTAATTATCAACATAAAGGCCCTAGCTCTAAATACCGTCATAGGAGGAACTACAAATCTGACATATAGATTGTGTGTGTGTCAGGGTGGGTGGAGTAGGGGTGGAAGGTAGGTCACAGTCAGTCCATCACAGGGACCTGGGCCAAGTTTCTTTAAACCACAGATGCTTCATCTTGATGAGGGAAATAAAGCTATTGTGAGGATAAATATAAATAACTGGCCAGTTCCCAGAAAAGTGGCACAGGTGTGGGAACATGACCTATTCACAAACAGCCCTTCCGTCTGGCCAAACTTTGAGTTCAGAAGCCATCACTAGGCAAATCTGACTAGGAGAAAGTTAACCTGACCTTGAGAACTACTGTTTTCCTGTGGGTCAAGCAACATAATGAAGATCTCTCAGAGTATAAGAGAAGAAATGGAGTAGAGCAAACCTCTAAAATACTAACACAGTGACTACAAGAATTCCTCTGTGTTCACCCATCTTTAGAGTTGTAAATGTGAGAGAAAACATTAATTGGAAAACATTAAGATATGTCAAGTAGCATTTGCATGTTTTATCATTCAATAAAAAATCAAAATACTCCTATATTCTTCAAATAAAGCATACTATGAACACTTGTTAAAAAAAAGTCAGTTTTAAGATACCTTACAACTATTTCAATACAGAAAGTACATTGGATTAAATGTGCATGTTGAAAATGTTAATCGTTACTGTTGCTTAGTCTCTAAGTAGGGTCCTATTGTTATGCAATCCCATGGATGATAGCCCTTCAGCCTCCTCTGTCCACAGGATTTCCCAGACAAGACATACTCGAGTGGGTTGCCATTTCCTTCTCCATGGGATCTTCCTGATCCAGGGATCGAACCTATGTCGGTTGCATTGAATTCAGATTCTTTATCACTTGTTGCAAATAATTCATTGATTCTTTACCTCTGAGCCTGCAGGGAAGCCTGAAAATGTTAATAGACACACAGAAAGTTTCATGTATAGAAATAAATCAGTAAGATTTCCAATAGAGAGACTGTGACTATGAAGGGTCTATTTTATGCTATCCATTAACTACTACCATTATTATTATTTGTCCATGCTAGTATATAGACTTAGCAGCAGCAACGGCAGCAGCAGCAGCAGAAGTATATAACCAGATGGAGGGAAACCATATCTATTATATTTTTATTGAAGTAAAATTGTTGAAGCTGAAGGTCCAATAATTTGGCTACCTGATGAGAAGAGATGATTCATTGAAAGAGACCCTGTTGCTGGGAAAGACTGAGGGCAAGAGGAGAAGGGGACAACAGAAGATGAGATGGCTGGATGGCATCGACAATACAATGGACATGATTATAAGCAAACTGCATGATAAAGTGAAGGACAAGGAAGCCTGGTGTGCTGTCATTCATGGGGCTGCAAAGAGTAAGAGACAACTTAGAGACTGAACAGCAATGTAATTGCTTTACAATATTGTGTCAGTTTCTGCTGTACAGTGAAGTGAATCAGCTATATACATGCATGTATCCCCTCCCACTTGAACCTCTCTCCCACCCATCGAGGTCATCACCAAGATGAGCTCTCTGCGCTATTCAGCAGGTTCCCACTGGGCATCTATCTTACATAGTGTCATGTATATGTCAATCCTAATCTCCCAATTCATCCCATCCTCCCCTTTCCCTAATTCCACGTTTGGTCTCTATGTCTGTGTCTCTCTTCCTGCCCTGTAAATAGTTTCATCTATACCATTTTTCTAGATTTCACATATATGCATCAATACACAATATTTACTTTTCTCTTTCTTTGTTTATTCTGTATGGCATACTCTAGGTCCATCCACAACTCTACAAATGACCCAAATGAAATTGGGCCTTTTTTATGACTGAGTAATATTCCATTGTATATATGTTCCATGCTTACTCCTTGGAAGGAAAGTTATGACCAACCTAGACAGCATATTCAAAAGCAGAGACATCACTTTGCCAACAAAGGTCCATCTAGTCAAGGCTATGGTTTTTTCTGTGGTTATGTATGGATGTGAGAGTTGGACTGTGAAGAAGGCTGAGCGCTGAAGAATTGATGCTTTTGAACTATGTGTGTTGGAGAAGACTCTTGAGAGTCTCTTGGACTGCAAGGAGATCCAACCAGTCCATTCTGAAGGAGATCAGCCCTGGGATTTCTTTGGAAGGAATGATGCTAAAGCTGAAACTCCAGTACTTTGGCCATCTCATGTGAAAGAGTTGACTCATTGGAAAAGACTCTGATGCTGGGAGGGATTGGGGGCAGGAGGAGAAGGGGACGACAGAGGATGAGATGGCTGGATGGCATCACGGACTCGATGGATGTGAGTCTCAGTGAACTCCGGGAGTTGGTGATGGACAGGGAGGCCTGGTGTGCTACGGTTCATGGGGTTGCAAAGAATCGGACACGACTGAGCGACTGATCTGATCTGATATGTACCAGATATTCTTTATTTGTTCATCTGTTGATTCACATTTAGGTTGCTTACACACCTTGGCTGTTGTAACTAGAGCTGCAGTGAAACATTGGTGTCTACGTGCCTTGTTGAATTATGGTTTTCTCAGGGTATATTCACAGTAGTGGGTTTGTTGGGTCATATGGTAGTTCTATTTTTATGTTTTTAAGGAACTTCCACATGTTCTTCATGGTGACTGTACCAGTTTACATTCCCACCAGTAGTGCAAAACAGTTCCCTTTATACCACACCCTCTTCAGCATTTATCGTTTATACCATTTTTTGATGATGGCCATTCTGACCACTGTGGGGTGATACCTCAAATGAAATAAAAACTTCATCTTTACTCTTAACCAAATAGCTAGTCTCATTTCAATCCTCCTTTGAACTCCAATTTTATTCAAAACATTGTAACTGTTTCAAAATGCAGCTGTTTCATGCTTTGAGTATCAATAATATGTTCTGGCTCTCTTGTCATTTTCCAGTATCTGAGGAGTAAACAGCAGTCCCAGATGATTCAATCCTTTGGCTCATGCAAATTTCAAGTCCCTTAGCAGCACTGTTTTTTGCCTAATAATGGTAGAATTCAGGCTTTTTGTGTTTTTCAAGTGTCCCCTACATAGCTTTTAGAAGCTATATATATCCTAAAACATTTTAAACATCTAAAAACTTACATTCTGAGATTAAAAAGTTGCAAAAAAGATAAATTTTACAGTATTGTATAAATATTTTAACCTCAGATTGTTGTGTTAATCTTTTAAATGTACTAAATGACTATAGATATCATTTTAGTTGGATATCTATCATTAAAATTATATATACATATAGGTTCTTCAAGTATTGCATATTTTTAAATCTCTTTTTTGCTCTCTTTGAATTAAGTTTTCCATTCTACAACCAACTCATAATTTTTTCTAACCTAACTTTACATTTAAAAGTGTTTTATTGATAACAATATTATTTTTTTCTCCATTATTACATATTTAGCATTTACATGTATATGCAACAGCTATGTACAGTTCACTTTTTAACAACACAAGAGATCCAGATGCTGACCCTCTTCTATCAAAACTATAATTAATATTTAGCTTTTCATATCCAAAGCCTTTCAGTTCAGTTCAGTCACTCAGTCATATCTGACTCTTTGCGACCCCATGGACTGCAGCATGCCAGGCCTCCCTGTCCATCACCAACTCCTGGAGTCTACTCAAACTTATGTCCATTGAGTCAGTGATGCTATCCAACCATCTCATCCTCTGTTGTCCCCTTCTCCTCCCACCTTCAAACTTTCCCAGCATCAGGGTCTTTTCAAATGAGTCAGTTCTTCACATCAGGTGGCCAAAGTATTGGGGTTCCAGCTTCAGCATCAGTCCTTCCAATGAACACTCAAGACTGATCTCCTTTAGAATGGACTGGTTGGATCTCTTTGTAGTCTAAGGGACTCTCAAGAGTTTTCTCCAACATCACAGTCCAAAAGCATCAATTCTTCAGCACTCAGCTTTCTTTATAATATAACTCTCACATCCATACATGACTACTGGAAAAACCATAGCATTGACTAGACAGACCTTTGTTGGCAAAGTAATGTCTCTGCTTTTTAATATGCTGTCTAGGTTAGTCATAACTTTTCTTGAAAGGAGTAAGCATCTTTTAATTTCATGGCTGCAGTCACCATCTGCAGTGATTTTGGAGCCCCCCCAAAATAAAATCTGCCACTGTTTCCACTGCTTCCCCATCTATTTTCCATGAAGTTTTGGGACCAGATGCCTTGTAGTTCATAATTCTAGTATCAGAGGGAAGAGAGAAATGGCAGAACCATGAGATTCCTACGCACGTGTCAGTTTCTGCTCATTACATGGGTCAACACCAGTCACAGGGACTAATGTTAATGGCGGAGAAGGCACGGGCACCCCACTCCAGTACTCTTGCCTGGAAAATCCCATGGACGGCAGAGCCTGGTAGGCTGCAGTCCATGGGGTCGCCAAGAGTCGGACACAACTGAGCGACTTCCCTTCACTTTTCATTTTCATGCATTGGAGAAGGAAATAGCAACCCACTCCAGTGTTCTTGCCTGGAGAATCCCAGGGATGGAAGAGCCTGGTGGGCTTCCGTCTATGGGGTCGCACAGAGTCGGACACGACTGAATCAACTTAGCAGCAGCATATATATATATGTGTGTGTGTGTAAAGAGTGAGAGACATACCTTTAAAATATCTTGTCACCGCAAGTTGTAAATCTTTTTAAAAGTTTGGATTCCTTTTGCTTTAATTAGTTTACCTTTAGGTAAGAATCTTTTGTGCCTCATATTAGAAAACACAGATTATTATTTATTGTTTTATTTAATCTTTTATAAATGAAAGGAATAAATGCTTGTTTACCTAAATAGTATGTAACTGAATTCAATAAAATTTATTTGGAAGCTATCACTTTTAGATATCAAAATGTACTTTTAAAAATCAATCAGCAGAAAATTCTTATTTTACTCTCTTTATTTTTGTTGAGAGCACCAATTCACAAAAAAAAAAAAAAAAAAAAAAGTTTGTCCAGGAAGTTATTTACTTTCTCAATTTCCTTAATGTGTACAAAAAAAAAAAAAAACTTATACTAATGATTGTTAATCCTACTCATTCCCTTTTTCTTAGAGGAATCTTATTTATTTAACTGGGCAGTCTCAAAAATATTTAGAAACATCAACTAATATTTAATTCAATCTCATTTGTCAACACAATATTCTTGATAATAGGCTTTAATCTTATTACATGATTTAAGCATATTTTCAAATGTAGATGTGAAATATAATGAGTGAATCAGAGAAGAGTCCCTCCATTCTCAGTAAGAAGACCACAGTGAAGAAAGAAGACCAGATAGGTATTTCTACAATGACTTTCTAAACCTTTTGGATATTAGGAATACCCATCTTGTGATCTGGTTTCATGAATGGAATATATCAATATTATCGCTGTATTTAATATATTTGACAAGGGCTCTGTTTAGTTGGTTTTCACAACCTTTCTCTGTGGAAACAAACCACTTACTTTTTGAATACCTAGGAAACATCTCACTTTGTCACCCAACATATGATATATGCAAATTCTTGGCATTATAATTTGTGAAAAATATTCAATTTCTAATGACATTCTTCACCAATAACAGAAATATTTAAATGGCAAGAAAGACACAAAGAGTATTGTGGGTTCAAATTCCTCAACACCTTTATTTAATTTGGAGAGCAGAGACTTGCACACTGTAAAGTCAATGTTAATTAATAAGATTTGTGGTCAGTAAGAATTATACTTTTATAAGTTGCAGCAAGAGCTATTGTGACACAGGAATCAGAATAAGACAACCAGCAAGACAGCAAGAGAACACAGGTGCAACATCAAATTTAGGGAACATAAAAATGGGAACACGCAAAAATTAAAGGATCTAAAAGGAAGAGTCTCAAAATTTGCTGCACACCCACATGATCTTTGGAAAATTTTGACATATCCTTTAGCATGTGCGTACTGCACTTTACAGATTACAGTTTTAATACAGCCAGAAGTGAGACATGGCAGAAAGAACATGGACTTTGCGATTGGTCTACCTTCTCTTTGAACAATAGATCTGTAACTTACTACCCTTGTGGATTCCTTATATCCCCAGTTAGTTTTAGTTAGTTTATGTTTAATATGTAAAAAAAGAGATATCGATTATTTGGTTGAGATAAGATTTATATGCGATAACCTGTGCAAAATACCTAGCATAGTGGTCTAGTAGATAATTGGTACTCAAAAATGTTACTTCCATCTTATTTTCCCTGTACAAAAAATACTTAATTTTCCCAGAACTCACTTTTGCACTTGATGCAACAAGGAAGATTACAAAGACTTCAAATTGTCAGTAATTTAATTTTTTTATAAAAAATGTTTATTGAATTACTACTATATGCAAAACTTTACAACCTCCATGTACTTTATGGTCTAGATTACCAAAATCATTTCATGTTGTGATTTTTGTACAGGCATCCAGAATGTAAATTTCATGTTTATAAGTATTTGTAAACATTTCTATGGAGAAAAAGAATTGTTCCTGTGCCTAGAATACTTTTGTCAGCCTGCTCATCATGGTTTGCCTCCCAAAGTCAAGCTTCATAAGGGAGGCAAGCTGGAATGTTTCTGGCCAAAAGTGGAGTTAGAATGTGGGGAACTGGGCAGTTGTATGAATTTGTTGCTTAATGGCATCAAATAAAGACATCATGATGCATCTTTCTTACCAGAGTGATGGCCTCCTTTGTTAGATCACAGACACTCAAGAACTTTTGGTTAAAGCATTGTCTCCTCTCTCCATATTAGCAGTTAAATTGTAGGTGGGCTTCATCTCCATTGGGCAACGTCTGGACAAAAAATATCATAGTTTGCTTTTGCAATCTATATTCTTTTCCTATGGGTTTCTTGGAATGACAAATCAGTGTATCTATAAATGTGTCCTTTTTAGTCAGTCATTATTTTATTAAAAGGCAATTCAAGTTTTATGGGCTGAGGAGTAACTTACTGTTCAGGATATGGGAACGTGAAAGTATCAGTACTCTGGTATATTTCTATAATTTATGTTTAAAAATATAATGTCTCTAATTTCCAACTTCTTAAATAGTAGCAACAGTAGCATTATTACTACTTAAAACTATCATTATTTTTCCTATTAAGAAGAATTATTAGAAAGTAAATATAACAAAAAATTGTACATCCTAACATAATCAAATAAGACAAGTTTGAGGCTTTGTCAGTAACAGCACTTGTAATTAAAATTGCCATTGATTCGTGTATATATTTCTATCTGTGAGTTCCATTGTAGGAAAATAATTTATTTGAATCTACATAAGGGTATCATTTCTTTTTTTTGTTGCTGTTGGCTATGGTCAGCTGAATTAACTACTAAGTTCTTACTATATTTTATAAAGACTAAATCAGGGGAAGACTGACCATCTAACTGATAGAAAAGTATATAAAAGAAGAAAGAAAACATAAAGAAAAGAAGGTCATTAAATAAAACAAATGGTTTAAAAAAATGAAAAGAAAAAAGAAAAAAAAATCAGTGCTTAAAAAAAAGAAAAAAAACTTGCATCCCCCCAAAAGAATGTTTAATGCTGAAATTTGAGTATGTCATTCAGCTGTGAAAATTACCTACTTATTTTATGGAATTTTTCTGAATATATTTGAAAAGCAAAGTAAAATGATTTGGATGTTTTGAAAATTTAAAAATGGCTGCATGGCCCCCAAATTTCTGCAAAGTCTAAGCATGTTTAATGCATTTGCTTATTGTTTTACTTTACCTTATTCCGCAGACTATTTCAAGCAGCACAGAGTTTCAACTTATAACATGCAGCATATCAATAGAGTTAGAGTACTTACTCTGGCTTCATCCTGCAAGGGTTCTTTCTGACTGCTGTATTTATTCTGGACACCAGAATTGTGCATACATTTGGTATGGTCCATCTGGCTCAGTAGAAGCACTGACAATTGAAAATATAGAGAAAACCACTAACATTAAAGAATCTACATGATGGAACAAACCAGTTGCAAGTTGTTAAACTGTTAACCTAACCACATACTTTAATCTCAACAAACCATGATTAATAGACCAGCCTACCTACAGCATGGCTAAAAAAGCTCTCTGCCAGAAGTAAGTTTAAGATTTAGATATGTTTCTGAACCTACTTAAACATTTAAAACATATTTTACACAAAAATCTTATTATCTCTTTGCTAATTATTGAGATTGTTCAAAATTTGAAATTTCAAGCATAGAATATCTACTTGTATATCTGTTTCACTTTGGGATTTTTCCATATCTATTTCTTTCTCAAATCCTTGAAATATACAATTTTAAATATTTACAATTTTCAACCCATGCTCTTAGATAAACAGTCATAGGAAGTCACTGAACACCCATTGTCTCAGTTCAGTTCAGTTCAGTTGCTCAGTTGTGTCTGACTCTTTGCAACCCCATGGACTGAAGCATGCCAGGCCTCCCTGTCCTTCCTCCAAAGTCTTCAAGGAGGATTCCTTCCCTTTTTCAGTTTCTGATGGCCAGAGGTGTTCCTTGGCTTGTGGCAGCATCACTCCAGTGACCAAAACCATCCCCAAGAACAGAAATGTAAGAAGGCCAAGTGGTTGACTGAGGAGTCTTTACCAATAGATGAGAAAAGATGAGAAGTGAAAGACAAGGGAGAAAGGGAAAGATATACCAACTGAATACAGAGTCAAAGAGAATAGCAAGGAGAGATAAGAAGGGCTTCTTTGTGAACAATGCTAACGAATATAGGAAAAAATTAGAATGGGAAAGACTAGAGATCTTTTCAAGAAAACTGGAAATATCAAGGGAACATTTCATACAAGGATGTACATGATAAAGGACAGAAAAAGTATGGACTTAACAGAAGAAGAAGAGATTAAGAAGTGGCAAGAATGCAAAGAACTATAAAAAAAAAAAAAGTCTTAAATTATCCAGATAACCATGAATGGTGTAATCACTCACCTAGAGCCAGACACCCTGGAGTGTGAAGTCAAGTAGGCCGTAGGAAGCATCACTAAAAATAAAGCTAGTGGAGGGGACAGAAATCCAGCTGAGCTATTTCAGATTCTAAAAGATGATGCTGTAAAAGTGCTGCACACTGTATGTCAGTGAATTTGAAAAATTCAGCCACAGACTGGAAAAGGTCAGTTTTCATTCCAATCCCCAAAAAGGGCAATGCCAAAGCGTGTTCAAACTACCATAAAATTGTGTTCATTTCACATGCTAGTAAGGTTTTACTCAAAATCGTTCATGCTAGTCTTCAGCAGTATGTGATCCAAGAAATTCTAGATGTACAAGCTGGATTTAGATAAGGCAGAGGAACCAGAGATCAAATTGCCAACATTCCTTGGACTGTAAAAGGCAAGATAATTCCAGAAAAACATCTACTTCAGCTTCATTAACTATGCTAAAGACTTTGTGGATCACAACAAACTCGAAAATTCTTAAAGGGATGGGAATAACAGACCACCTTACCTGCCTCCTGAGAAGCCTTTATGCAGGTTAAGAAGCAACAGTTAGAACTGTACATGGAGCAATGGACGGGCTCAAAATTGGGAAAGTATTACAAAGCTGCATAATGTTACCCTGCTTATTAAACTAATATGCAGAGTACATCATGTGAAATACCAGATTGAATGAATCACAAGCTGTAATCAAGTTTGCTGGGAGAAATACCAACAACCTCAGAAATGCAGATGATACCATTCTATTGGCAGACAGTGAAGAGAAACTAAAGAGCCTCTTGAAGATTGTGAAAGAGGAGAGTGGAAAATACTGGCATAAAACTCAACATTCAAGAAACCGAAATCATAGCATGTGGTCTCATCATTTCATGGTAGATAGATGAGGAAAAGTAGGAGCAGTGGTGGGTTTATTTTTTTGGGTTCCTAAATTACTGTGGATGGTGACTGCAGCCATGAAATTAAAAGACAGTTGCTCTTTGGAAGGAAAGCTATGACAAACCTAGACAGCATATTAAAAAGCAGAGTTATCACTTTGCTGACAAAGGTCTGTCTAGTTAAAGCTGTGGTTTTCCCAGCAGTCATTTATGGATGTAAGAGTTGGATCATAAATAAGGCTGAGTGCTGAAGAACTGATGCTTTGAATTATGATGCTGGAGAAGATTCTTGAGAGTCCCTTGGACTGCAAGAAGATCAAACCAGTCAATCCTAAAGGAAATCAATCCCAAATATTCACGGAAAGGACTTATGCTGAAGCTGAAGCTCCAATACATTTACCACCAGATGTGAAGAACTGACTCATTGGAAAAGACTCTGATGCGGGGAAAGATTAAGGGCAAAATGATAAAGGGGTGGCAGAGGATGAAATGGTTAGATAGTATCATCAACCAAATGGATGTGAATCTGAACAAACTCAGGGAGATAATGTAGGACAGACGAGCCTGGTCTGCTGCAGTCCATGGAGTTGCATGCAAAGAGTCAACTATGACTTCGGAGAAGGCAATGGCAACCTACTCCAGTACTCTTGCCTGGAAAATCCCATGGATGGAGGAGCCTGGTAGGCTGCAGTCCATACGGTTGCTAAGAGTCGGACACGACTGAGCGACTTCACTTTCACTTTTCACTTTCATGCATTGGAGAAGGAAATGGCAACCCACTCCAGTGTTCTTGCCTTAAGAATCCCAGGGACGGAGGAGCCTGGTGGCTGCCATCTATGGGGTCGCACAGAGTCGGACACGACTGAAGCGACTTAGCAGCAGCAGCAGACATGACTTAGTGACTTTAAAACAACAACAAAAGGTATAGTAGTGATTATGAGACGGTACAAAAGGGCCTTTTAAGGGTGTTGATGGAAGGAAAGCCGGGAAGAGGCAAGGTAGCGACCTTCTCGCCTCCTGCGCCTGACACTTCCTGGGACCCGTGATGCCGAGGCAGCTGCAAGGAGCGACGAACGGTTGGGGTTGAGCCCCGAGTGAGCTGAGGGCTAGCGCTCTTCTGGCCCTCCACTCCGGGCCCACCCCACTTGAAGAAATAAGTGGTGGATGGCCCCCAAGTAAAAGCACAGTGTATGTATCCAATCTGCCCTTTTCCCTGACCAACAATGACTTATATCGGATATTTTCCAAGTATGGCAAAGTTGTAAAGGTTACTATAATGAAAGATAAAGATACCAGGAGGAGTAAAGGGGTTGCATTTATTTTATTTTTGGATAAAGACTCTGCACAAAACTGTACCAGGGCAATAAACAACAAACAGTTATTTGGTAGAGTGGTAAAAGCAAGCATTGCTATTGACAATGGAAGAGAAGCTGAGTTCATCCGAAGACGAAACTGCTTTGATAAATCTAAGTGTTTAAGAATGTGGGGAAAGTGGACACTTAAGTTATGCCTGTCCTAAAAATATGCTTGGAGAATGTGAGCCTCCAGAGAAGAAAGAGAAAAGGGAAAAAAAAGAAAATTCGTGAGCCAGAAGAAGAAATTGAAGAAGTAGAAGAAAGTGAAGATGAAGGGAAAGATCCTGCTCTTGACAGCCTCAGTCAGGTCATAGCTTTCCAGCAAGCCAAAATTGAAGAAGAACAAAAAAAAAATGGAAACCCAGTTCAGGAGGTCCTTCAACATCAGATGATTCAAGACACCCAAGGATAAAGAAAAGCACGTACTTCCGTGATGAGGAGGAACTTAGTGATTAAAAATATACATATATTATGTAAATATCATTAAATTTTTTTTTTAAGTCTTGGAGTACCAAGTTCCCTTGGGACTAAAAATTACTTTTAGAATTTGAACATAAGAACACTTAGTACCAAATACTTTTTTACTTTAGACAGTTGATAGGGAATGGTAATTTTATAGTATCATGTTTACCTTGCATCAAGATTTGCTAATAATCATTAATCTTGAAAAGTTCATTTGAATAAAAAAGGAAATGTAATACTATCATAACAATGCTATCCCAAGAAGAAAGTCAAAGTCGCTCAGTCGTGTCTGACCCTTTGTGACCCCATGGACTATACAGTCCCATGGGATTCTCCAGGCCAGAAATACTAGAGTGGGTAGCCTTTCCCTTCTCCAGGGGTCTTCCCAACCCAGGGATCAAACCCAGGTCTCCCGCATCGCAGGCATATTCTTTAACAGCTGAGCCAGAAAGCTAGATAGTAAAAAGATTTGAGACGTTCATTATAAAAGTTTATTCATGATTGATTTATATAAGAGCTTTTGAAATAAATTTCATCTTTAAAACAAAAACTTCATAAAGACTGTGGAAAGTCTGGAGTGATTTATTGTTATTCATGTTAATAAAGTTTTCTCAAAAGAACTTTAAAAAAAAATAAGGGTGTGGATCATTTCTATTTTTGACTTGGCTATTATTCGATGATGTATTCACCTTGTGATTACTTATTAGACTGTGACACCAATTTGTAAACATTTTTGTGTATTAAAAAGAGAAACATAAGGGTGGAGTAGTGGTTACAAAGGGAGGTTTGGATTTTCACAATGTAAAATTATTGACTTGTTAGGCTCTCGATCTCTTTTCTAGGTTTCTGTATATCCAACTTTGATCTCCAGAATTTTTCTAATGGATGGCCACTAGATGCTGTTGGCAGTTTAGGCCCAGGGAATCACTTGCTTTAAAGAAAGGCTATATTTCTCCAACATTCCATTTCCCTATCCATCTGCAACCTTGCTGAAGGAGATTATTTCCTGATGTAACACAATAAATATACCATAATAAAGCCTTCCCCCACCACAGTGAACTTGGTATTGCTAGCTCATTTGGTAAAATGAATGCACCTCCCTTGTCCCCAAACTGTGACAGAAATAATAAATAACTTTGCTTTCATTTCACAAAAGGAAAGCTGGATGAAAGTAATTTCAGTGATTTGCTGGGGTTGCTTATGGGGTCACTAGCAAAGTTGGGATGCAGACTCTCAATTGATATCTCCAAGTGCGTGTTTCCCCTGCCAGCTACGGGGCTGCTGGGGAGAACTTTTCCCAGGGTAGCACACTAGAATTCACTTGGTGGATAAGGTCCTTGTTAGGTTTCACACAGGAAGAATGAAAACTGAGCACAAGCCTTCAGGATACACTGCGATTATTGTGCTACAGGCTACAGTGGGTTTACCCAACAGCTGCAAGATCACAAGTTCAGAGGAAGTTAGATAAAATGCCACTGCACTCAGGGGTTCAAACTTGAAGAGTCATATTTCATCGTGCCTTAGGAAGTAAAAAAAAAAAAATAATAATAATAACAATAGTATCACCGCAACCTAACAGCAATGACCTTCGCGTCGTAGTTGGAGTGGCCGTCTGAGGAAAATCGGAGCAGAATTTGTGTCTTGCTCCAGCTCAACACATCATACATTCGGAGAGTCAGTTCTCTCATGCAAATAGGCTGCGGATGTGGCGTCAAACAAGGGAAATGGTTTCTGGTGATGAAAGGTTGGGGAACCAGGCTGGATCTCTCATTGCACGCGACTGTCTGTTGCATGCGCCATCGGGGGCATCACGCGATTTTGGCACTGGCCTAGAGGACCGCCCACCAGTGGAGTCAGCAGGCACTCAAGTTCTGCGACACTCATAGAACTAAATAGGAAACACAGTGGATTTCTTGTGGCCTTTAGCAATATGTTTTAAGTTGAGGAAAACTTACAGTTGGGAGCCTTGTTCTTTCAGATTGATTTAAATCCTCGGTGTTAGTGTGTTTATGTGATTCCTGCGGGGCTACGGCCACGAAGTACTCAAGAGTAAGAGCTCTAGAGATAGAAAAAATAAAATCACCAAACAACAAGACACCTCATTTCTCACAGCCAGGGTGGGTTAGGTAACACACAGGCTTGTGAAGAGTCTCGGCAAGGGCGGATTACTGTCACTGTGTGTGTGCTGAGTCACTTTAGTCAAGTCAACTGTAACTAGAGAGCTTCCGAATTTGAATTCCAGAGAAGAAGCAATGTAAAGCAATATTAGCTGTGTAAGTGTGGATAACAGAGATTAAACTGGAGTGTATGCAAAAAATCTATTTGAGTGAGAAAGAGAAACAGAGACAGCAAGAGGGGAAAAACAAAATCAGCGTTTTTCTTTTTTAGAGGGACACACATGAATGAGGAAAATATACTAAAAGAAGAAATTTGTATAGCCCTAATATTTCAAATTTAGAATCAGCCATCTTACACAGAGTTTATCTGCACTTTTGGAGTATGAATTAGTTGGCCTTTTGAGAAAATGACATTGAGACAAAATTTCATTTCAGGCCAGGACCAAGAAGAATTTGGGGCTCTGATAAACGCAACTTTGCCTTCCCCACCCAGAGATACTTGCAGCATAAACATATAAGCACTCAAAATAAAGATGAGTATATATTTGAAAATCTGGTTTTGAAGAAAGCCAGAGACGTTCTAAAGAGAAAATAAACTTACACAGACATTGCCTGGTTTTCAAACATAAACAGGTGATTATATCACTCTAACTTTGGTCCTCAATTATCTTTTGAATGAAAGGACAATGTATAAACATTTTGTTCAGAAAACTGTTTCTCTTAAATAATAGTCTTATGGAGTGGCTTGGAAATACTGGCTTATCGGGGGAGTTAGTTTACACTAGAACTTCAGAATCAGCTAAAACAGTACCTTGGTTTCCCTCTGGGATATTGCCTCTGAATTGCATTGTCTAGTTGATGTTATAGCTCTTGCATCAATCTTAAGACTGAGAAAACAAAATCATATCCTTGAAAACAGTATAATCCACCCGACATCCCTCTATCCCAATATATGCTATATTTATCAAGGTCTCAGTCTCTTCACCCAAACCACCTTATAGTCCTCTTTAATACAACCCCCTTTACCACGCACTGTGTTGAAGTTTTCATCCCATTGACACTCCCATTGCTTGTCTAACAGGAATCCCAATAACAAAGATATGAATGATAAGCAGAAAACTCTCCAATTCTCCCTTTCTTTAAAAAAGGTACATGTTCAAGTAACCCATGATTTTAAATTATCATAAGGATAAATAGAAAAATATTTCATCTAGAATAACATTGAAAGTAAAACATGCCAAACATTTTGAGATTCCCCAAAAGTGATGTTTCATGAGAAATACATAACTTTAAATGATTATAGCGGTAAAAAATAAAGCCCTAAAATCAATGACTTAAAGTAGTATCACAAGCATCTAGATGAGGAAGAGCTTAGTAAACTTCAAAGAAGGGGAAAAAATACTTGATAAAAGAGCATAAATCAATAAAAAGACAAGAAATTGACATTAAAATTAAATTAACATTTATGCTGCTGCTGCTGCTAAGTCGCTTCAGTCGTGTCCGACTCTGTGCAGTCCCATAGACGTCAGCCCACCAGGCTCCCCCATCCCTGGGATTCTCCAGGCAAGAACACTGAAGTGGGTTGCCATTTCCTTCTCCAATGCGCGAAAGTGAAAAATGAAAGTGAAGTCGCTCAGTCGTGTCCAACCCTTAGTGACCCCATGGACTGCAGCCTACCAGGCTCCTCTGTCCATGGAATTCTCCAGGCAAGAGTACTGGAGTGGTTGCCATTCCCTTCCCTGGGGGATCTTCCTGATCCAAGGATCCAACCCGGGTCTCCTGCACTGCAAGCAGATACTTTACTGCTGAGCCACCAGGGAAGTCCCATCACGTTGCTGATTGATACAGATATTCTCAAGCTTGCCACACCCATATCAGAGCACTATACCTCTCCATGCATCAGATGAAGGCTACATACTCTTCCACTCATTTGCCACAATTACTGCTACTCTTTTCTCCTAATGTCCAATGGATTTATTCCAAAATGGTTTGAAACCACTCTCCTCTTAATAATGTCCTCTTCAATCTTTTAATGTGAATATACTTTCAGATGACTGCAATCTGAGATCCTTTCATTTACGTATTCCGTCTGCTTTGCTTAAGCATCACTCTCTGGTCCATATATCTAGACAAGGCTAATCCATCACAAGTATATCTCAATAACCAAATTCAGTTTTAGGTATCTTCTCACTGCCTGCAAGTTTTCCACCTGTGATCTTTCACATTAATTCATATGTACAAATAGATCCTGTTCAAGCTTTTATGAGGCCCATGGCCACTTCCTATTTTGGGATTCTCCTACCTTTAAGTAACTGTTGCAAAGCAGTCCTACTGTGCATGGCTTTTTCATCCACATCAACCCTCCATGTCCTTCCCTCTTGCTTGTACCTGGTCTGATAAATGCTGTTGGAGTAATGTGCAGTAATGCTCCAACCTTCTTCACTATGAATTAAATCTTGTATAAGTCTTTGAATAGCCTTCATGGAGGCTCAATAATACTTTTAATTGTGGCAACACACACACGTTAAAGCACCTAAAACGCATCCTGGGGTTTAAGTGCCAATTGTTATATCTCCTCTGTAACCACTTTCCCTAATTCCTCGGCCTCTTTCCGCTTTATGATACATGTTTTATTCAGATCATTCTATACTTACCACAGCAGTACTTTCAAGTATCTTCTCTGCATGAACCTTGTTTCCTGTTTAATATTCCATCACCTGGTCAACAATCATTCATTCCTAGAAATAATTCTTCAGAACCTCTATGTGCAGAAAAGGCTGAAAGTCAATGTATTCCATTCTCTTAGAATGAAAAAAAAAAACAGATATTTGTAATCTTCACATCACATTATACTAGACAGAGTATAAAAATAAGATTAACAAGAATTAGATCTTAGATTAACTTATTATTTATTTTTCTAAAAAAGAAATACATGTTCATCTAAAATTCCATTATGTATATTAAAGTGTATAAAATAAAGGATTAGAAGTGTGCATTCTCCAATCATAAATTCATTCTCTAAAGAAATATTGTAGATTGACAATTTGTAACACTGTTGCAGCTCTTTCTGATACTTATAATACATGCGTGGGTCACAAGATAATAGTTTTGCTACTTGCTTTATTATTCTTAACCATCCAGTTTCATTTTTCTATGCAACTACATACAGATAACATTATCTTATTTTGGTAACTGGATAAAGTTTTTGGATGATTTTGTAAATTGAGATTCAGAAATAAGACAAATCTTTAAAATATACACTATTATTGACCATTCCATTATGCCTTCTTAGAAAGCAATGTAATAGAAAGATAGTTTCTTCTCTATGATGATCCACTTTGTTAATAATCTGCCTCTCCAGAATTGTTAACAATAGTAGCTTTGAAAACAGGAAGATATTCTCTCAGAGAAAGATCATATCATCTTCAACATAGAGTTCTGATTATCAAAAACACTTTTACAAAGATAAGTTGTGAGTTAGATAACATAATTTGGCCTTAATTTTACAAATCTATGACTAATAATAAGCTAGAATGGGTCTCAACTGTACTTCAAGAACCACTCAGATTTGCGAAAGTTTCTTGGTTCTTCCAATTGTGAATCTCTTGCACATCAAAGGTTGATAAAGCCTCATATGATTAATAGTCATTCTTAATTAACATAAAAGAGCACAGTATATCAGAATGCCTCTGATCTTGTAAATTTTATTACTGGTTGTTACAAAATTCTGAAAGCTCACAAAGCATATAATATGGAAGGCATGAAAAGGAAATGTTCTACTTGGGAAATAAATTTTGAAAAAGTGAGACCTCCAGTTCTCCATGAAAAATAACACATTGCATCGTTGTTGAAGCTTGCATTTCTGATCATACATCATTTTCATCTTTTTATAATGATAAATTAGGACATGTAATGTGAACTTCATTTTTATTATTATTGTATGACCTTTTGAAAACTTCTAAGAATGTCTGGATTCCCTTAATCAAAGGGCAAAGGATTTGAAAGGGAGGAATTTTATTTTCTGAAAGTGATAGGCTAAGTTATGCGTGTACTATGTTTACTTCAGTAAATAAATTACATTTTAATAGGTTAACCTTAACTGAGAAAATATGACCTACTTTTTCACAGTGACCATTGTTATGAGAGTCTTCATCTGTCATGATTATGTCTTTGTTATAATTGAGATCATGCTCTTATTAATGACTAGAAGAGAAAAATCCAAGCGAGATGAGCTATTCCCAGCTAGCATTTAAGAAATTGTTATAAAGGGCCAAATCATATTCTCTGCTTGATCTTTCCAGGGTAGTCAATTTGCTATCACTGACACAAATTTAAATCCCAACACTGAAAGGTCATGGAAAGTGCTCACTACAGGATTGCAAAAGCAGCAGCAGGGTGGATAGAGAAAATTAGACTGTCAGGATTACAATGCCACCAACACACTTGGCTTTCCAAGAACTGACGCATCCAGAACTTTGCAGATAATATTACCATTGTTGCTGTTAGCTGGTATTTACATTTACACAGAGTAAATGTATGTATATAAATGCATATGCTGTCATACATATGTATCTATTATTAATAAAAGGCATTAAGGTTTATTAACAGTAAAAAAAAATGAGTGCTTTTGACTGAAATAATGGACACTTTGGGGATCATTTCTGTGGTTCACATTTAATGGATAATTCTTTTCTCAGTACTTTTCTCTTTATCATCATATCCAACATCACCAACATTACTATAATTACCACTGCAGAAGGTATTGTGTTAAATGCTTTTTATACACTATATTATTTAAAGAATTATTTTAGTGCAGTGAAATAGATTTTATGTGTTTAAAGCTTAAAAAATGAAGACAGTCATATGTCATTAGGGAAATGCAAATTAAAACAGCAATGAGATACCACTGCACACCTATTTGAATGTGAGTTCCTAGACTGTAACAAAGATACCACTCTGCTGGGAATGTTGATGGAGACTGTGAAGAATGAGGGTATATGGGGATGCGCTGTATTTGCTGATCAATTTGCTGTGAACCCAAAACTGCTCTAAAGATAGAATCAATTAAAAAAAGAATGACCAAAATTTGAAACGCTGACAGCACTGAGTGCTTCCAAGAAGGTGGAGCAACAGGGACACTCCTTCATGGCTGACAGCAATGAAAATTGGCACACCAGGTGGGAAGGCAGTTTGCAGGTTTCTTACTGAGTTGAACATACCAATATCATATGATCCACAATCATGTTGCTTAGCATTTACCCAAAGCAGTGGAAAACTGATGTCTATGCAAAATCCTACACACAAATGTTTATATCAACTTTATTCATAATTGTCAAAACTTGGAAGCCAAAACCAAGATTCCTTCAGTAGGTGAATGAACAGATAAACTGTGGTGCATCCAGACAATGGAGTGTTATTCAGCCCTAAAAAAAAAAAACAAAAAACAAACAAACAAAAAAAAAACTGTGCTAGTAAGTCCTGAAAAGATGTGGAGGAAGCTTAAATGCATATTACTAACTGAAAGTAGCCAATCTGAAAAGATGACATACTGAATGATACCAATTACATGACAACTCTGGAAAAGGAAAAACTATGGAGACAGTAAAAAGATCAGTGATGCTAGGGATGAGGGCTGGAGGGGTGAACAGGTAGGGCATAGAGGAGTTTTAGAGCACTGGAAACAAACAGTATTATAACGATACATACATGTCATTATATCTTTGTTCAAACCCAAAATATGTACAATAAAAAGAATGAAACCTAAGTAAACTGCGGACTTTGGGTGATTGTGATGTGTCAGTGTCTATTTATGCTGCTGCTGCTGCTAAGGAGAAGGCAATGGCAACTCACTCCAGTACTCTTGCCTGGCAATTCCCATAGGAACAAATACCTCATTCTTGTCACTGATGTTGATAATAGAGGAGGTCATGCATGGGGAGTTTTGGGGGTTATATAAGAAATATTTTCTATTTTGTTGTAAACCTAAGGCTGCTCTAAAATATGCAAACTCATAATAAAAAAAATTAATAATAATTAAGAAATATTTGCTGTAGTTCAGTCTCTAAGCCGTGTCCTAAGACAAGGCAAATGAATTTGTGTAATCTGCTTAAGTGGACAGCTTTATTTTTGGGGGGCTCCAAAATCACTGCAGATGGTGACGGCAACCATGAAATTAAAAGACACTTACTCTTTGGAAAAAAAGTTATGACCAACCACCCTGCATATTAAAAAGCAGAGACATTACTTTGCCAACAAAGTTCCATATAGTCAAGGCTATGGTTTTTCCGGTAGTCATATATGGATGTGAGAGTTGGATTATGAAGAAAGCTGAGCGCCGAAGAATTGATGCTTTTGAACTGTGGTGTTGGAGAAGACCTGAGAGTCCCTTGGACTGCAAGGAGATCCAACCAGTCCATCTTAAAGGAAATCATTCCTGAATATTCATTGGAAGGACTGATGTTGAATCTGAAACTCCAATACTTTGGCCACCTGATGTGAAGAACCAACTCATTGGAAAAGACCCTGATGCTGGGAAAGATTGAAGGTGGGAGAAGAAGGGGAGGACATAAGGGGAGATGGTTGGATGGCATCATCAACTCAATGGACATGAGATTGAGTAAGCTCTGGGAGTTGGTGATGGACCGGGGGGCCTGGCGTGCTGCAGTCCATGGAGTTGCAAAGAGTTGGATGTGACTCAGTGTCTGAACTGAACTGAATCTGTTTAAAGTAGCAGAGTGAATGGCAAATTAATAGCTAATGTCAACAATGACACTCATACACAAAACTACACTGACTGACTCTCTTGTAACTCTTCACGAGGAAGACAAGAACAGGAAATACAGGAAGCTTTCTGTGAGAAACAAAAGTCCTCAATAAACTCATGTGTCTGTCTTTTTAATATCACCTACTTATGACATCTGCTATACTCTACTACTTCTTTATATGAAAGTTTCTCCAGGGCTCTCACCGTCTGTGTGACTCTTTCACTTTACAGATCTTAATAATAACTAACATAGACATTTTAAGGTCAAACATATAATGTCTCTCATGAAAGAAAAAATAGTATGCCTAAAAAAACATAATCCAGACACTTGTCTTTAAAATAGCAACATTAATAATTTATCAAATGATGTCTATGTTATTTTAGAATAATTTAAAGCACACACTTCCTCTGTGCTGTCCTGAGTTTAAATATAATAGATAACAATTTTAATTTCTTGTAATTATACTTTCTCTTGAAGAGAATATCTTTAAAAGTTTTCAAGGACTATTCACTGTTCCCAATAATCCTAATTTCAACAACTTCTGAGAATTACTTTCATCTAAGGACCTCTTTCCCAAATAAATCTAGAGTTATGCATGTCTGAGTGTGTGTGTGTGTGAGCACATACCCACATTATGCCAATGTGAGATGCTATTTCAAAAATATTTTTATTTTCATTTACAACTTTGTTGAGCTCACAGTTGAAATTTTAAAAAAGCAGAGAGTAAAAAGCATAAGATAAAAATTGTCTACATCACCAGTAGGAAAAAATATCTTTGATAATTTATTGAATAACTTCTTACCTTGTTATGCATATTTGAAGTATATAGAGATACTAAATAAAAACTAACAAACAAAAAAAGGGACAGAATCACACACATAGAGAAAAAACTTAAAACAATTTTATTGATGTATAGCTGTTTTACTGTTGTGTTATTTTCTTCTGGACAACTGGTTCACTTTGCTGTACAGCAGAAAATAGCTCAATGCTGTAAGGCAACCAAACCGTGGTTTTCAGAGCAGGTTGCGGGGGGGCAGGTTGTAATCCAGGAGTGGGGGAGTGGAAGGTGCAAACTGTTAGGTGTAAGATTGGCTCAAGGATGTGTTGCACAACATGGGGAATAGAGCCAACCATCTGTAATATCCACAAATGGAAAGCAAGTGTATACAAATTTAAGAAAATTAAAAATAAAATATATAGTGGTTGTGATGTATATGTAGTAATTTGACCACTGTGTATATCTTAATAGTGTATTATTTAGAGATAATTTTTATCGTTATAACTTTTTCTTTTATCTATATGTCTTAAGACTTTTAACTAAATCCTTATTATAAGTTCTTGTTATAAGTCCTTATTATCTATCCTGTAAATAATATTTCTTTTCAGAAAATAAAATATAAATAATCCTGCAATTTCAGCAGTGAAATATATCTTTTATCACCTAGCTGCTTATGTTTGAGGAGGCTAATAATGATAGCAATTGTAATAGCAGCAATAATATTAGTGATTAGATGCCATTTACCAAGTGCTCATTATGTCACTTGGTAAGTATATTGTGTCTATAACTGGATTGGATCCCCACAAAAGCCATCATGAGAATGAAAAATAGGTTTCTTTCTTTCTTTTTTTTTAATTTATTTTTTTAATTTTATTTTATTTTTTAACTTTACAATATTGTATTGGTTTTGCCATATATCGAAATGAATCCTCCACAGGTAAACATGTGTTCCCCATCCTGAACCCTCCTCCCTCCTCCCTCCCCATACCATCCCTATGGGTCGTCCCAGTGCACCAGCCCCAAGCATCAAGTATCATGCATCGAACCTGGACTGGCAACTTGTTTCATATATGATATTATACATATTTCAATGCCATTCTCCCAAATCATCCCACCCTCTCCCTCTCCCACAGAGTCCAAAAGACTGTTCTATATATCAGTGTCTCTTTTGCTCTCTCGTATACAGGGTTATTGTTACCATCTTTCTAAATTCCATATATATGCGTTAGTATACTGTATTGGTGTTTTTCTTTCTGGCTTACTTCACTCTATATAATAGGCTCCAGTTTCATCCACCTCATTAGAACTGATTCAAATGTTTTCTTTTTAATGGCTGAGTAATACTCCATTGTGTATATATACCACAGCTTTCTTATCCATTCATCTGCTGATGGACATCTAGGTTGCTTCCATGTCCTGGCTATTATAAACAGTGCTGAGATGAACATTGGGGTACACATGTCTCTTTCAATTCTGGTTTCCTCAGTGTATATGCCCAGCAGTGGGATTGCTGGATCATAAGGCAGTTCTATTTCCAGTTTTTTAAGGAATCTCCACACTGTTCTCCATAGTGGCTGTACTAGTTTGCATTCCCACCAACAGTGCAAAAGGGTTCCCTTTTCTCCACACCCTCTCCAGCATTTATTGCTTGTAGACTTTTGGATCGCAGCCATTCTGACTGGCGTGAAATGGTACCTCATAGTGGTTTTGATTTGCATTTCTCTGATAATGAGTGATGTTGAGCATCTTTTCATGTGCTTGTTAGCTATCTGTATATCTTCTTTGGAGAAATGTCTATTTAGTTCTTTGGCCCATTTTTTGATTGGGTCATTTATTTTTCTGGAGTTGAGCTGTAGGAGTTGCTTGTATATTTTTGAGATTAGTTGTTTGTCAGTTGCTTCATTTGCTATTATTTTCTCCCATTCTGAAGGCCGTCTTTTCACCTTGCTTATGGTTTCCTTTGTTGTGCAGAAGATTTTAAGTTTAATTAGGTCCCATTTGTTTATTTTTGCTTTTATTTCCAATATTCTGGGAGGTGGGTCATAGAGGATCCTGCTGTGATGTATGTCGGAGAGTGTTTTGCCTATATTCTCCTCTAGGAGTTTTATAGTTTCTGGTCTTACATTTAGATCTTTAATCCATTTTGAGTTTATTTTTGTGTATGGTGTTAGAAAGTGCTCTAGTTTCATTCTTTTACAAGTGGTTGACCAGTTTTTCCAGCACCACTTGTTAAAGAGTTTGTCTTTAATCCATTGTATATTCTTGCCTCCTTTGTCAAAGATAAGGTGTCGTCCATATGTGCGTGGATTTATCTCTGGGCTTTCTATTTTGTTCCATTGATCTATATTTCTGTCTTTGTGCCAGTACCATACTGTCTTGATGACTGTGGCTTTGTAGTAGAGCCTGAAGTCAGGTAGGTTGATTCCTCCGGTTCCATTCTTCTTTCTCAAGATTGCTTTGGCTATTCGAGGTTTTTTGTATTTCCATACAAATTGTGAAATTATTTGTCTAGCTCTGTGAAGAATACCCTTGGTAGCTTGATAGGGATTGCATTGAATCTATAAATTGCTTTGGGTAGTATACTCATTTTCACTATATTGATTCTTCCAATCCATGAACATGGTATATTTCTCCATCTATTAGTGTCCTCTTTGATTTCTTTCACCAGTGTTTTATAGTTTTCTATATATAGGTCTTTAGTTTCTTTAGGTAGATATATTCCTAAGTATTTTATTCTTTTCGTTGCAATGGTGAATGGAATTGTTTCCTTAATTTCTCTCTCTGTTTTCTCATTATTAGTGTATAGGAATGCAAGGGATTTCTGTGTGTTGATTTTATATCCTGCAACTTTACTATATTCATTGGTTAGTTCTAGTAATTTTCTGGTGGAGTCTTTAGGGTTTTCTATGTAGAGGATCATGTCATCTGCAAACAGTGAGAGTTTTACTTCTTCTTTTCCAATTTGGATTCCTTTTATTTCTTTTTCTGCTCTGATTGCTGTGGCCAAAACTTCCAAAACTATGTTGAATAGTAGTGGAGAAAGTGGGCACCCTTGTCTTGTTCCTGACTTTAGAGGAAATGCTTTCAATTTTTCACCATTGAGGATAATGTTTGCTGTGGGTTTGTCATACATAGCTTTTATTATGTTGAGGTATGTTCCTTCTATTCCTGCTTTCTAGAGATTTTTTATCATAAATGGATGTTGAATTTTGTCAAAGGCTTTCTCTGCATCTATTGAGATAATCATATGGTTTTTATTTTTCAATTCGTTAATGTGGTGTATTACATTGATTGATTTGTGGATATTGAAGAACCCTTGCATCCCTGGGATAAAGCCCACTTGGTCATGGGACCAGGAAGAAACAGAAAATCTTAACAGACCCATCACAATCACGAAAATTGAAACTGTAATCAGAAATCTTCCAGCAAACAAAAGCCCAGGTCCAGACAGCTTCACAGCTGAATTCTACCAAAAATTTAGAGAAGAGCTAACACCTATTCTACTCAAACTCTTCCAGAAAATTGCAGAGGAAGGTAAACTTCCAAACTCATTCTATGAGGCCACCATCACCCTAATACCAAAACCTGACAAAGATCCCACAAAAAAAGAATACTACAGGCCAATATCACTGATGAACATAGATGCAAAAATCCTTAACAAAATTCTAGCAATCAGAATCCAACAACACATTAAAAAGAAAAATAGGTTTCTCCATTTTACAGTTAAGAATGTTTATTTTCTTGTCTTCCACATTAAAATTTACAAGAGAGCGTGTGTGTGCATGCTCAGTTGCTTCTGTCCTGTCCACCTCTGCAAACCCATGGACTTTAGCCTGCCAGGCTCCTCTCTCTGTGGTATTTTCCACACAAGAATACTGGACTGGGTTGCCATTTCCTCCTCCAGGGGATCTCCCAGACCCAGGGATCAAATCCACATCTCCTGTGCGTCCTGCATTGCAGGTAGATTTCTTTACCACTGAGCCACCGGGGAAGCCCCAAGGATGTTGAGGTACAAATAGATTAAATAATTTTGTTAAAATCTCACGACGACAGTTTGGACAAGCTCCATCCTGGACCCACAGCTTCACTCCAGTTGCCACACAGGGGAGAGCATCAGAGGTTTTCAGATCCCCACCGTCAGGCTGGGGGCTACACAATTTGTGGGCTCAAGGCAAATGGAAAATAAGGAGGCTTTTGTGCAAAATGTACTGAGGATTTAAAGATGGTGACAGTAGAACATCAAAATGAGCACAGGTCCTTCTAAGCCAGGGGCTCCATGGCCCCAGGTTACACATTCACGAAGATGGAACTGCTACAGCTATGCAGGAAGGCTTCTGTCTCAGTGGCTTTAAAGCCACTGTTGATGTGTGTGATATCCAGAAAAGCAACATTTCAATGCCATTACCAACCCCTATACTGATTTCTTTTACCTTCTAGTCTATTGAACATTTTATGTTTTCTGTTTTTTAAACTGTTGCTGCTATTCAGCAGAATTGTTTGAAGTGTTTTACCACTAATGATGATATTGGATTCTAATTGAGGAGTTTTCTCATTTTCAGTTCCAAGTCATTTTATCAGACTTCCACAAATGGGTGTTGGGTTATTAGTTTTTTTTTTTTTAAATTCAAGATCTATTTAAATAATCATATAGTTATTGCATGTTTGACACATGGATATGATATAATGTATTAATGGCTTTAATAATATTAAGCTACCTTTGTATTCCTGGTGTTTTAGGAAATGCTATTAACTTTTGATGTGTTTTGCTGTTGTGGGGAGAAAGGCTACCAAAGTACAATTTCCCTTTCTTTTCTCTTCTTTCAGGAAAATGGAACAAGCCTGGAAAATAAAGCAGTCATTTCTGCCTCCTCATCCCCTCTTCCACTCAACTCAACAGCTCTCCCTAGTTCACAGTTTTGGTTAAAGAAAATACCTTTACAGGTATTGATAAAAAGAAAAAAAAATCATCAACTAATCAGGGCAGAATGAATCCATGGATGATGCAGGAGAGGGTATTGAACAGGAATAAGGGACTGGCTAGACCATGGATGGGAGCAAAGGGAAGAGAAGGTGGATGGTTTCTTTCAGGGATTGAAAACCTGCTTCCACACAAGGATTATGGAAGAAATACGGACAGGGGTGGTTGCTCAGTAAGTACTGGGATTCTGCGGACCACGGTGGGGTATTCTGATCTCAAGCTATGTGTAGCTGAGGGTATGTCTTAGCTGCATGAAGCATCAGCATTTAGAAGATGCTCAGGGCTACTGTGCTATAAAACAGAAAGTGCAAGAGAAAAGAGTGAAGATCCCTGAACTGGGACTATGTGACCGTTCCTTCCTTCTCTCAGAAGTCGTCATTGCTAGGCTATGTGTGTGACACCTGGAGATAGTTGTGTATGTGCGGCAAGGGTCAGGGGGATGGAATGACTCAGTGGAACATGAAGCCTGCCTTCATTTCACTTAGAAAAATAAAGAAATGAGATAATTCTCACTCCTGGATATTGAATGGCAAATTCGCATCTGTTTTGCCAGCATATAATCTTCTTGTATTATTAACAACATCTTTTGAATGTTGCTGGCTAGTCTTTTATTTAGGATTTCTGCATCATAACTCACAGAGAATGGAGACTTAAAATCTGTGTTTGAAAGATAGTATATGCAAGTGTATGTGTTTCTGTGTTTCTGCTATCTGTCCAAGTTTCTATAAGGACTATACTAACTTCATTTAAGAACCTGGCTTATTTACAAAAACTTTCTAAAGCTTTTGCAAATATTTAAACTATATGAAAATTATTTATTCTATGAATATTTCACAGAGAAGGCAATGGCACCCCACTCCAGTACTCTTGCCTGGAAAAATCCCATGGATGGAGGAGCCTGGTGGCTGCAGTCCATGGAGTCGCTAAGAGTCAGACACGACTGAGCGACTTCACTTTCACTTTTCACTTTCATGCATTGGAGAAGGAAATGGCAGCCACTCCAGTGTTCTTGCCTGGAGAATCCCAGGGACGGGGGAGCCTGGTGGGCTGCCATCTATGGGGTCGCACAGAGTCGGGCATGACTGACGCGACTTAGCAGCAGCAGCAGCATGAACATTTCAAAGAACCAAGCTGCAAATTTATCTAAGCCTACATCATTTATTTTTCTTGTTTTTTTTTTTCTTTCTTTCCATTTTGCTTTGATAAGCTGTCTCTTTCTCATATGTGTTATCATGGTTATTGTTCTAAAGAGATTTAGTATTCATTTATTTATTTACTTACTAATTGCATTTCTAGAACAATGCCTATTTTGGTGAAAATGTCAGTTTGATAACTTACAAGGCTAAAATACAGAAGCTGTTTGTTGTAAAGACTCTCTGTATTCAAATTTCAGCTCGTCATTTTCCAGCTGTGTGACTTCAGGCAAGTTTACCTCAGTTTCCTAACTTATACAAATTTTGGAAAAATTATGACATGTACTGCACAGGGGTTTTAATAGGACTAAATATTTTAAATACATGAAGATTTTAGCATCAGTGCCAGTCACAGGTCATGAGGACCAAAAAGTAGACAACCATGTTTTTATCTTCTATTCCAGTTTCTACTCTATACTAAGAGCTGTGCTCAAAATGAAATCCATATCCTATTCTTTTCTGATTTCCAACTGAGTTCACCCAAGCCCTAGACAAACAAGCTAGAGAGTTATGCTTTGAGTGTGGTATTTTTAAAAGTAAACTAGAAAAAAAAATACAGTGAGGTATTTTTGTAATTATGCAAAATTAACTCAGTAATTGTCTCACTAAATTACACTAATGATAAAAAGAATTCGGACAGATTTTTCAAGGTTATATGATAATAAATGCCTTTAACAGAAAACTAAAATAACAAAAGCCACAGTTTAATTCACAGATATATTCAAACATGTTTGGGGGTTTCTTTTGAGCTGCAAAATATTACATGAAACCTATAGAAATGTTTTCAGAAATATTTTCTGTGTGTCAAAGCTTAGTATGTATAACACACCATTCAGGACTGACTGAGGATAACCTTACTCAGCTAACTCTCTCTAAAAATCCTTCAAAATAAATATTCTGTCCTCATTTAAAACATTAAGTGATACATTTAAATGTTTGAACTAGGAAATATAGTGAGGCATGCCTGCTCAGTCATTTAGTCATGTCTCTCTTGTGACCCCATAGACTATAGCCCAACAGGTTTTTCTGTCCATGGGATTATCCTGGCAAAAATACTGGAGCGGGTTGCCAGTTCCTCATCCAGGGGATCTTCCTGACCCAGAGATTGAACCCTTGTCTTTTGCATCTGCTTGATTGGCAGGAGGATTCTTTGTCACTGTGCCACCTGGGAAGCTCCAGGACATAGAGTCAGGTACACCTAAATCTGAACCTAACTATTTTTGTATAGTTTTTCACTTAGTAACTTTCTTAGTTATTGAAAACAGACACACCCAGATAAATAAAGCGTCTTTTCTGCTGATAGAGGAACATATTTAAAAGACTGTGACAATGAAGTTCATTTTTTTGTAGGATGTCTGTATACACAAATATTTATTCTCCATGGAGAAATCAGGAAAGGCTTTGGAGTGAAGTGCATATTAGGTCCAAGGATGGAAAAGGTGATGAGGTGAGCAAAAGCATCTGGGAGTGGAGAGTGGGAGGGAAAAGAATGAGGTTATAGGTGAGAGGAACAGGAGCAGTGGAGAGACATGGAAATGTAGCATCCACACAGCCCCCTGCATGTACTTCTACTGGAATAGGACCGAGTCTCCTGTAACTCTTTTCTGAAGAACAGCTCTGCAGACAGAACAGGACAGCTTCAATTTCACAACATAGCTCATCTCCTTGGTGGTGGTAGTTTGTTTGCTAAGTCGTGTCCATCCCTTTGTGATCCCATGGACTGTGGCCCACAAGGCTCTTCTGTCCATGGGATTTTGCAGGCAAGAATACTGGAGTGGGTGGTCATTTCCTTCTCCAGACGGTCTTCCCAACCCAGGGATCAGACCCACGTCTCCTGCAACTCCTGAATTGCAGGTGGATTCTTTTCCAACTGAGCCACCAGCAAAGCCCTAGCTAATCCCTTTGTGTTTTCTTAAAAAGAATATAGATACTGTAATGGCCCTGCTCTTCAGCTGCTTCTCGTATTGCTCACCCTACCTTCCCTTGGGAAAGCATCCCCACAAAGCTGTTGTTTTCTCACAATGATGGAAATAGCAGTGCTCACTTAGGAATGAATTGCAACATTACCAGCAATTAGAATCAGCAGACGCTCCTAGCGAACCAACCTCAAATTAATGTACCTGCCCTGTGCTCTGCACATTATAGAAAGAGTACCCATCAAATGATGATAATAGAAGCAACATGCATTTACATGGACCTTTCCAATTCGTAAAGCTGTGTGTGTGCTTTAATATTACTCTATTCAGGTCAAACAGGAGAAACCAGAAAATGAAACTGGGAATTGGATATTTGCTCCCAGGTGATCCTGTTATCTCCACATAGAAATGAATTCCCTGAACATTCTAAGAGTTCAGAATCAGAGATCATCAGGATAGATTTTGTATGTATTCAAGGAACAATATAAATGAGTTCAGAAAGACAACATTCTGACAACGGTCTACACTGTGGCGACATGCCCCACTGTGTCTTTATCCTTCTTAGCATCATAACTTGGTTCGTCTGAAAGATAAACTTTATCCATCTACCTGAATATGTGCAAATGTTTCTGAGTGCCTCATATGCTTCAGCTCTCCACTCTGTAAGTGGTTTTGGTCTTAACAAAACCATCGTCTCATCTTCTACTTTCCTTTCTTAGTGGCTTTGCACAAGCACCTCGATCAAACGTATTTCCCTGACTGCTCATGAACACACCCTCTGCTCTATTGCCAGGTGCTGGCACCACAAAAGAGTGCAAGTAATGGAACTTGTCTCCCAGGAACTCACTCCAGAAGAAAAGCCATGCGTTTATCTAGTCAGCAACTATTTCTTAATCTTCTCTGTGAGATTAACTGCATACCAGAGATGCAAGAGAAGTGTTTACAACAGTCTCATGGCTTGAAATCACCCCAACTTCCATTTGATCCCTGTCTCTTTAAATATTATAATCTTAATGATTGCTTTGCAATTGTCCCCCTCTCTCAGAACCTTTCTAATCAAATAATGTTTATAAAATATTTGTCATTTCTGTTAGAGTTTAGAAGCATTCATCTTTCTCCCCTTGAGAATCATTAGGTAAAGCTGTTCTTTATCTTTCTGGATTTATTGGCCTTAAAGTCCAGTTAGACAATATTAACTTTGCAATTTTTTTTTAACCTCTGTAATTTTTATGATCCTTATTTTGAAAGTTTGTTGACACTACATTTGATGGTCTACTTACTCAAAGGAGGATTTGTGGTTGGTATAGCTCAGTATTTTAAGCTGACATAATTGAGAAACTGATTAAGATGTTTTAAACAAGTATTTGAAACGTAGAGGTCATCATATCCTATGAGGTTGAACTTGGGAAATTTCATTATCTAAAAGTTTCACTGAACTGCTTTCAGAAAGCTATTAAGCATAACATTGCTTTCCTGAACCATGCAGGTCAGCCACAATGCCATAAATTGGGAGAAAAAAGAATACAAGTTTTTCTTCTGTATACACAATTCTGCATCTCGGTCAATCCATGTTGAACAGAAAGATCTAAAGAGTATTATAATAAAGGGAATGTGGAATTCTCTAGTCCACTTTAAAATGTAGACCTTTGAGCCTGACTGCTTATCTATTGCACTGAAAATCCCTAGTTTTTCTCCTAATGGCCTCTGGAAATGTTTATAATGAGAAGCAGATTTTGGTAATCCACATTGTGATCAAATTACTTTTGTCAGTGTCTTTCATTTAGTAATTATTAAATATACAAAGCCTAATTTGATAGATGAAAAATATTCCTTTCTAAGCCACCCTGATTATCAACTGTCAGCCACTGATATAAAATGACTCATTGTGGGAACACAATTAGAATCTTAAAATACTAATGGAAGCATGCATAAATGGAATTCAAGGGGTTTTTCAGATCCATTAAATACACCAAAGCTTGCTTATAATGTGCCTACACTCAATGCTTTTCTATACAATAACTGAAATAACTGAAAATTGGAAAATCCCGACCAATGGCCCAGAAAGTATTATTTCCTGCGTTTCGAATGTTTCTCTCTTCTTCATTCATTGCCTTTCAAAAGGCTGATATAAATTAATCTATTTCTAACCATTTCATGGCTTTCTGTACAGGGAAAAAAATATGTTAACAGAATGAAGCTGGCAATACAATTTAGTCTGCTAGAAATGGAGAACAATAGGACAAAATTCACAGTCTCTGGGCCTTTTTACCTCCATCAACCTTAAGGCTAATGATCTCTATCTCAAATTGCTTCTGAAACCACAAAGGTGGAAAGTATTAGTGATCACTACCCCTCACATTCTGAAGAGAGATGATGGATTTTTTTCATGATTGACTAAAGAAAAAGGGGCAGAGCCCACCCTGTGACTCTCAGTTTTCATTAATGAACAGAGTTGGACCCGACTGAAGCGACTTAGCAGCAGCAGCAGCAGCTGCAAAAAACAGGAAGTGATCCAGTCAAGTGACCATGTTAGTCACTCAGTCGTGTCTGACTCTTTGTGACTCTTTGTGACTCTTCGGACTGCAGCCTGCCAGGATCCTCTGTCCATGGAATTATCCAGTCAAAAATATGGGAGTGGGTAGCCAATCCCTGCTCCAGACCTTCTCAACCCAGGGGTGGAACCTGGGTCTCCAGCATTGCAGGCAGATTCTTTACCTTCTGAGCCTCCAGAAGAGTCAACAATGTCATGATCTATAAGCCTAACGGTACACCTTCTTTCTCCCTTCTCTTTGAAGAAAGAGAGAATGAAGTGTCTTAAATTATTTAGGTGATCTATTTAAAGATGTTTCTGTTACAGGTGTTTTGGAGAGAATGCTTGCAATAGGAGGGTACTAGATTAGAAAACAAAAGTATGAGTTCTTTCCATGCAAAGGTTTTTGTAGTATTAGACAGGACATGATGGGCTAGCCAATCAACGAACCTTCAACAGTACTTCTTTCCAATCACACATATACAAAGTTGATCCATGAAGTGAAATACAGTATTATCATCAATAGTTTAACCTTAATGTTTTTGAAAACATTAAGCATACTGAGTGACTGCATCCTTACTGAACAGAAATAAAGACATATTTCTTAAGATTTAGTTAAGAGATTAAGCTGCTTATATTAACTTGTTAGCTATTGCCACCAAATGAGTTAGTCTGAGTTTTTCTACTAATAAAATGCTTAATATTTTTTTTCATAACTGAATAAGCAAAGAAGTAAACACGGATAGTAATTCAGAATCATTTTATCCGTTGAGGAACTTGAAACAGTTACTTTAAATTGCTTTTTTCTCCTCACCCACTGTTTTCTTTCCCTCCTCCCTCCCTCCTTTCTTTCCCTCTCTCTCTCTCTTTCCTTTCACATTATTGATATCTCTGTGCTGCTGCTGCTGCTAAGTCGCTTCAGTCGTGTCCGACTCTGTGCGACCCTATAGATGGCAGCCCACCAGGCTCCTCCGTCCCTGGGATTCTCCAGGCAAGAACACTGGAGTGGGCTGCCATTTCCTTCTCCAATGCAGGAGAGTGAAAAGTGAAAGTGAAGTCTCTCAGTTGTGTCCGACTCTTAGCGACTCCATGGACTGCAGCCTACCAGGCTCCTCCATCCATGGGGGTCTCCAGGCAAGAGTACTGGAGTGGGGTGCCATTACCTTCTCCATGATATCTCTGTAATTGTTAGTAAATATTTTATCAAAAGGTACCACTTGTGACTATTTTTCCTCCTTAAACTTCCCTTTCCCCTGACCCTCTTTGAACTCGACAATGTGATTTTTGGTTGGATTCATAGGGTTTGGGTGGATCAAAGTTGACAATCATCCTTTGAATTCTTTTTTGCATGAGTAAATAGATTTTAAAACTCTCTCCTCCTTTGCTCATGAAGAAACTGAACAAATTCATTAGACCCTTCAGTTAGTGTCCAAAAATAAATAAAAACTTTTCATTCTTCTAGAATTTTTTTTTTTTTTTTGCCCTGAGGCATCCAAGTGTAGAGTTAGTGCATTATGAAAGAAAACCATGAGCATTGATAAATGTGGAAAAGCTACAGATTTATCTTGGGAACTATTTCCTGGAAATGTGATGCTAAAGTACCCATTTTGGGATATTGATCTTTTATTCATCAAAGAAGATTCAAAACCAGGAAGCAAAGCAGTGCAGCATCTGTCTGGCCTTCCTTATGAATGTAAGCATATAAAGTGAAGAATAGCACTCTTTGGACGTGAGCTCACTGGAATTGAATCCTGGGGCTACATCTATCCTTCACTGGCTGTGTAAGTGATCTTCCATTTCCTTATCCATCAACTGTGCATAATATCTAACAATATCTTAATTGGTTTTGAAAGAAATGAACATACTCCTGAATGCATGTAAATTTCCTGGAACAGTATTTGGCACAATGGGGGTGCTCAAGATTGTGGTGATGATATTAATATCAATAGCAGTGGTAATGACAGTGGCCGAAATAAAGTAGAAAGAGTAGGATAAAATAAATGGCGTATCTTGAGACACCCTGGCAATGAAAAATAACATGTCTCACGAGGCGTGATAGGTTCCCTTTCCCATTAGCCCTACATAGCAATCTATGATCCTCTGTATTCACGACTATACGAGGAACTGCACATTCAAGACTATGTAGTTCATAGTCAGAGTTCACAGTCAGAATTCATAGTCATAGTTCATAGCATGGAGATGTAGTCAATGGCCGGGGACTCAGCAACTTTCCAAAATCTGTTGTTGTTTAGTCATGTCTGACTCTTGGCGACCCTGTGGACTGCAGCACACCAGGCTTCCTAGCCCTTCACTATCTCCTGGCGTTTGCTCAAACTCATTCATTGAGTTGTGAGGCCATCCAACAATCGAATTCACTGTTGCTACCTTCTCCTCCGGCCCTCAATCTTTCCCAGCAACAGTCTTTTCCAACGGGTCGGCTCTTTGCATCAGGTGGCCAAAGTATTGGAGCTTCAGCTTCAGCATCAGTCCTTCCAGTGAATATTCAGGACTGATTTACTTCAGGATGGACTGGTTGGAACTCCTTGCAATCCAAGGGACTGTCAAGAGTCTTCTCCAGCACCAAAATCCTAAAGCATCAATTCTTCAGTGCTCAGCTTTCTTTGTGATCCAACTCTCACATCCATACCTGACTACTGGTAAAACCATAGCTTTGACTATTTGGATCTTTGTTGGCAAAGTGATGGTTTTGCTTTTTAATATGCTGTCTATGTTGGTCAGAGCTTTCCTTCCAAGAAAAAAGTCTTTTAATTTCATGACTGCAGTCACCATTCACAGTAGTTTTGGAGATTTCCACAATCTCAGTTCAGTTCAGTCGCTCGGTCATGTCCCACTCTTTGCGACCCCATGAACTGCAGCATGCCAGACCTCCCTGTCCATCACCAACTCTCAGAGTACACCCAAACCCATGTCCATAGAGTCGGTGGTGCCATCCAACCATCTCATCCTCTGTCATCCCCTTCTCCTCCTGCCCTCAATCTTTCCCAGCATCAGGATCTTTTCAAATGAGTCAGTTCTTTGCATCAGGTAGCCAAAGTATTGGAGTTTCAGCTTCAACATCAGTCCTTTCAATGAATATTCAGGACTGATTTCCTTTAGGATGGCCTGGTTGGATCTCCTTGCAGTCCAAGGGAGTCTCAAGAGTCTTCTCCAACACCACAGTTCAAAAGCATCAATTCTTCTGAGCTCAACTTTCTTTATTGTCCAACTCTCACATCCATACATGACTACTGGAAAAACCGTAGTCTTGACTAGACGGACCTTTGTTGGCAAAGTAATGTTTCTGCTTTTTAATATGCTATTTTGGTCATAACTTTCCTTCCGAGGAGCAAGCATCTTTTAATTTCATGGCTGCAATCACCATCTGCAGTAATTTTGGAGCCCCCAAAAATAAAGTCTGACACTGTTTCCACTGTTTCCCCATCTATTTGCCATGAAGTGATGGGACAAGATGCCATGATCTTCATTTTCTGAATGTTGAGCTTTAAGCAAACTTTTTCACTCTCCTCCTTAACTTTCATCAAGAGGGTCTTTAATTCTTCTTCACTTTCTGCCCTAAGGGTGGTGTCATCTGCATATCTGAGGTTATTGATATTTCTCCTGACAATCTTGATTCTAGCTTGTGCTTCTTCCAGCCCAGCATTTCTCATGATGTACTCTGCATAGAAGTTAAATAAGCAGGGTGACAATATACAGCCTTGATGTACTCCTTTTCCTATTTGGAAGCAGTCTGTTGCTCCATGTCCAGTTCTAACTGTTGCTTCCTGACCTGCATATAGGTTTCTCAAGAGGCAGGTCAGGTGGTCTGGTATTCCCATCTCTTTCAGAATTTTCCAGTTTATTGTGATCCACACAGTCAAAGGCTTTGGCATACTCAGTAAAGGAGAAATAGATATTTTTCTGGAACTCTTTTGCTTTTTCAATGATCCAGTGGATGTTGGCAATTTGATCTCTGGTTCCTCTGCCTTTTCTAAAGCCAGCTTGAACATCTGGAAGTTCATGGTTCATGTATTGCTGAAGCCTGGTTTGGAGAATTTTAAGCATTACTTTAAGGACAAAAAGAGAAATGTGGTGTGTGCATTCCTTGGTAATGAATGTGACCTGCTCAGTTCTCAGAGTATCCTTAATGTAAGGAGAAACAAAGACTCATACTAAACCAACTAACAAAAATTAAATATAAATAAAAATATTAATAGCAACAAGGGAAACAATAACAAATAATGTTAAAGAGAATCCCCATAGGTTTATCAGCTGATTTTTCACCAGAAATTCAGCATGCCTGAAGGGACTGGGATGATATATTCAAAATGATAAAAGGGGGAAATCTACAATCAAGAAACTCTACCCAGCAAGGCTGTCATTCAGATTCAAGGGAGAAAAGAAAAGCTTTACTGACAAGCAAATGCTAAGAATTCAGCACTACCACACCAGCTTGACAACAAATGCTAAAGGAACTTCTCTAGGCAGGGGAAGGAAAAAAAGTGAGGCTGGTCACCTGGAAGTGCTGAGGCATTCACTGTCATTCTGAAAGCTGTGCTTTTTGTTTTTTTGTTTGTTTGTTTGTTTGTTTTTTGTGGAAAGGGATTTAGATTTAAGAGGTAGCCCATTGATTTATACAAACCCCATTATTAAGAGAAGAACCGTCTTGGAATTCTATTTACATGACTATTATTGGGTTTTTAGGGTGGTAAGAGAAACTATCTTGTCTCAAATTTTTTCCTGATAGTCACTCTTCCCTTTAATTTTCTACTCATTCATTGCTTTTAAATGCTTTGATTACACATATTTTAGACATTTATATGTGCTAGGCACTCTTCAAGTGGGTGGTATTTTGGAAATGAATGAAAAAGACATTGCAGATGACTTCCTAGCTTTTGTATTCTTGTAAGAATAACCAAATGATAAATAAAATAAATAGATAATATCAGAGAGTGACAGATGGTATGAAGAAATACAAAGAGGGTGAGCAAGTAGATCTCACCAATAAGGGGAGATCTGTGTTGAACAGCTTAATTGAGTGGTCTCTCTGAGAAGATGTTATTTCATGATAATGCCTAAATAGGTGTTACTGCAAGTGTTTGAAACCATTTTACAATGCATATCTCATTTGATTCTTGTTGCAATCCAGCAATGTTAAAGGGCCAAACCCATTATTGTAATTTTAATGTTAAGGAAACCAAGGCTCTGAAGACTCATAAATCTCTTCCATTCAATGACTGTTTACACTTGGGTACTGTGTGTCTTGAGCTATTGTAGATGATCAGGATACAAAAAAATAAATAGTTAAGTTTTCTCTCTTTTGTGAAGCTCCTTGTCCAACAAAAAAGAGAGAGAAAGAGAGAGAGAGAAACATAGAATTGACTCTGAGGGTATGGTGTGCTTATGGAGTCATGTACACAGGGCTAGGAGGACCCAGATGAAGGGAGAGTCACATTCCCTGAGGGTCAAGGAAGGACAAGTGCATGCACGCAGCACCGATCCAGCAGCACACCCGTGGAGACCTAAATGAAGCGGAAGGAAGGGCGGAGAAGAGAGCAAAGTGCTACCTGAGCACTCTTCCATATGCCAGATACCGCGCTCACCAGCTCTTCTCAACAACCCTGCAGGCAGGAATTAACATCCCCATTTTATAGATTAGGAAATGGCACCTGAGAAAAGCTAATGAGCTCACTGAAGGCAACAGACCTGGTAAGAAGCAGATTTTGGATTTTCTTTTGGATCCATCTGGCTTCCTTGGCTCCTTACACTGCTCTGCATGTCTCACGGGGCTGGGACTCTTCTGAGAGTATCAGGAGGGCAGGAAGTGGGGAGAGGTGGGCTCGGACTAGTTCAGCTCTGAGGACACTGCCTGCTCTGAACTTCCGAGCCTTTGACTGATCAAAGCCTCAGTTCCTCAAGAGCACAGTTATTTTTTCCAAATAAAAAGAGAGAGAAAAAATGTGAATCTTGAGGTCATAAAATAATAATCTCTGTAAGACTTTAATTTTTCATATAACTATTGTGAAATCTCATACACTTTATGAAAAATATGTCAGTTACTATGCTTTAGTCTCCTAATTCTCCCCCTCCCAATATTGGGTAAAATAGGGAAGTTATTTAATTCAAAGAATACTTTTATATAAAAGTAGATGTGAAGCTTGGTTACATAATGCAAAATGAAGCTTGGTCACAAAATGAATGGGCCTTTGGTATCTATATTGAAAAATGTTGTGTGATAACCAAAGAGAAAATTTAGCCATCAGATACAGCTTCAAGTAAATCCTACTTGTAATAATGTATATTAGCAAACACTATTTCTTGAGGCAGGGTATTAACATGTCTAAAAACACAAGTTCTACAATCTGAATATTTGTATTTAAATAGGGGTTTAATCACTCATAATCTTCTGGAACTTGCAAAGTGCAAATTTTTGGAAACTCAGAGTTTAGTAGTTAAAAAAAACAAAAAACAAACGTCAGATTCATACAGATTTATTATTCTGGTTCTGACTGCTACTCGATAACTGTGTTTATCTGGGCAAGTTATAGTCCTTTTCTGTACCTAATTTTTTCAAGGATACTTAGAGTACCTATTGCATAGTTTGTTGAATGAAACACATGTTAAATACTATGAATATTTTGAGGCATATAATCACCATTAAAAAATCTCTGCTAGGAGAATATATACAGGGCTTCCCCACTGGCTCAATGATAAAGAATATGCCTGCAATGCAGGAGAATTACAAGAGATGGGGGTTCAATCCCTGATTCGGGAAGATCCCCTGGAGGAGGAAATGGTCTCCCACTCCAGGACTCTTGTCTGGGAAATTCTATGGACAGAGGAGCCTGGCAGGCTGCATTCCATGGGATCTCAAAAGAGTTAGACACAGCTGAGCAGCTAAACAAAAACTAAAGGGCAATATATAGACACATCTCTCTTTCTCTCTCTCTCTTTTTTTTTTTTTTTAAATAAGAGAGCTTAAAAAAAAACTTCTATGTCAATGAGGAGGAAAGGCAACTTGGGGAAATACAGATCCAAATCTTATCCTTTAAACAGAAAACACAGCTGTTATTAGAATCATTCCTAAACTCATATTAAATTCATATTTCAAATGTTTCAAAAAGAGAAGGAAAAGAAGCAAGAAAAGAATAGAGGTAGGCAGGCAGATGAGAAGGGAAGAGAGAGAGGGCAAGGGAGGGAGGAAGTAAGGAAAGAAGGGGGAAAACTGGAGAACAGGGTCTGGTCAAAAACTTCCTTACCACTGTAACAGGTCTGAGCGTATCATTCCAGATGACTGATTACAAAAAAATCTACTTTAAAAATATTAACTTATAGCTTCCCCATATGCCTTCAGTATGGTGCACTTAAGACATAAACACATTCAAGACCAGGGATGATGCGAGAATATTGAGAAAAACAATAGCTTTCTCATAAAATTTCAGTCCCTTAAAATTTCATCATTCTTCCCATTTGTGGATGTTGCTGTTTCCAACAAAATATTTCTGATAGTTCTATTGCTCAAATGCATGATCACTCATATGCAACCTAACAAGTACTGCAGTAATGGACAAGCCAAAATTAAATTAATTTTCTTTCCTACTGTTAATTCCCACTTACTTAAATGAGCTAAGTCTCAGCTAATGCCAGAAGGTGTATGTCTAATGATGTCACTTATATTGATTGGACATATTTAATTTTAATAAATATGTTTGGCTAATCATAAATGTTGGAAGACAATAATTGTGAAATTGCTATGTGGTTACAAAATTTGACTGAGAAAGTAGTCTAATGTTGACAGCTACATAATGTAAAAATGCCAGAGAAGTTTACCAAAACAAAGCTGTGCTTAGAAAAACATTAACTAGATGCAGAGGATCCACCTTGGATCTTATTAGAAATTTGTCTACATTCTCAGGAATGAAATGAGCAAACTTCTTGAGTAAATATTGTATGCTGAGCTTGTAAATATGTTGTGGAGACAGAGAAGCAACCATTCCCTTGAGATTAAGAAACCAATGTCACCTGATGTCAGAGGCAAGAGAAGTTGACATTGTCTTAGAAAGATTTCTTTTTTCTTATGAGCT
Source organism: Bos javanicus (assembly GCF_032452875.1). NCBI lineage: Eukaryota > Metazoa > Chordata > Mammalia > Artiodactyla > Bovidae > Bos > Bos javanicus. The sequence goes on from NC_083877.1 coordinate 97,710,511, forward strand.
ACTAGCTTCATGGTTTTCATCACACTCATTTGAAAACAAGCTGCCTATATATACAAAATATAAATACGAGACTGAACGTATTTAGCAAATTAGATACAGATATTCAGGATCAGGGGCTGTATGGCGCTGACATTTGTATCAGCTTTTCAGCACTTGCTTTCTGCCCAAGACAGGAGTCAGAGTATAACCCTGTGATAAGATATCAGTCTGTACATGTGATGTCGCTTCAGTTGTGTCCAAATGTTTGTGACCCCATGGACTCTAGCCCCCTAGGGTTCTCTGTCTATGGGATTCTCCAGGCAAGAACACTGGAGTGGGTTGCCATGCCCTCCTCCAGAGGGTCTTCCTAACCCAGGGATTGAACTGGCGTCTATTATGTCTCCTGCACTGGCAGGTGGGTTGTTTACCACTCATGCCACTAGGGAAACCCGAGATACTGATGTAAAAATATACAACTGTGATTTCCACATAGTTGGTAGTGGAAGAATTTGTAGGAGAAGTCATGATTAGAGCAACCATTAAAATTAGGAAGGACAGGATTCCCAGGTGGCGTTAGTGGTAAAGAACCCGCCTGCCAGTACAGAAGACTTAAGAGACGTGGGTTGGATCCCTGGATGGGAAAGATCCCCTGGAGGAGGGAATGGCAAGCCACTCCAGCGTTCTTGCCTGGAGAATCCCCATGGACAGACACGCCTGACAGGCTACAGTCCCTGGGGTCGAAAAGAATCAGCCACAACTGAAGTGACTGAGCACAAAGGCAGGGATCAGGGTAGGCTGAGGAGTATTTTTGGAGGGCAAAACTAAACATGCAGGTGAGTATTTGGGACAGAGAGAGTGAGAAGGCTGAGATGCTGGCCTGTGAAATGGGGCCATGGCCTGTGAGACAAGGTGGAGAGAAACAGCATATGGAACAACTTGCCTCCTAGTGTTCAGAGTGGAATTCCTGTCGGTCAGTGGATTATATGGCTACTTAACCCTGAGCAGTGCAGACAAGTGAGTTGATATTCATGTCAGCATATTCCTCAGTACAAAAGCTGCTAACCTTCTTCGGCTATATTGAAAAGTGAAAGTGAAGTCGCTCAGTCGTGTCTGACTCTCTCAGACCCCATGGACTATAGCCTATCAGGCTCCTCTGTCCATGAGATTTTCCAGGCAAGAGTGCTAGAGTGGATTGCCATTTCCTTCTCCAGGGGATCTTCCCAACCCAGGAATCGAAACCGGGTCTCCCACATTGCAGGCAGACGCTTTACCATCTGAGCCACCAGGGAAGCTATATTGAAGGTCTAATTAATTATAAGTCAGAATTGAAAGAGACATGTGTACCCCAATGTTCATTGCAGCACTATTTATAATAGCCAGGACAAGGAAGCAACCTAGATGTCCATCGGCAGATGAATGGATAAGAAAGCTGTGGTACGTATACACAATGGAGTATTACTCAGCCATTAAAAAGAATACATTTGAATCAGTTCTAATGAGGTGGATGAAACTGGAGCCTATTATACAGAGTGAAGTAAGCCAGAAAGAAAAACACCAATACAGTATACTGCTACTGCTGCTGCTAAGTCGCTTCAATCGTGTTCGACTCTGTGCGACCCCGTAGACGGCAGCCCACTAGGCTCCTCTGTCCCTGGGATTCTCCGGAGTGGGTTGCCATTTCCTTCTCCAATGCATGAAAGTGAAAAGTGAAAGTGAAGTCGCTTAGTCGTGCCTGACTCTTAGTGACCCCATGGACTGCAGCCTACCAGGCTCCTCCATCCATGGGATTTTCCAGGCAAGGGTACTGGAGTGGGGTGCCATTGCCTTCTCCAATACAGTATACTAACGCATATATATGGAATTTAGAAAGATGGTAACGATAACCCTGTATGCGAGACAGCAAAAGAGACACGGATGTATAGAACAGTCTTTTGGACTCTGTGGGAGAGGGAGAAGGTGGGATGATTTGGGAGAATGGCATTGAAACATGTATAATATCATATATGAAATGAATCGCCAATCCAGGTTCGATGCATGGTACAGGATGCTTGGGGCTGGAGCACTGGGACAACCCAGAGGGATGGTACAGGGAGGGAGGTGGGAGGGGGGTTCAGGATGGGGAACACGTGTACACCCGTGGCAGATTCATGTTGATGTATGGCAAAACCAATACAATACTGTAAGTAATTAACCTCCAATTAAAATAAATACATTTATATTAAAAATAAATAAATAAGTAAAATTCCCCCCAAAATCTGAACACATGCTCAGCCTGTAGACTCGGGCACATGTTTTCCCTCTCAATCCCTCCCCTACTTTTCTTTAAAAAAAAAAAAAGAAAATTAGAGCACTCAGATGATTATTTTTAATCTTAAACACTAGCAAGACAAAATCTTTTCTTAGGTGGAGGAAGTCTAGTTTTTCTCCCTCGTCTTATAGTGTGTTCCCAATTATTTGAAAGAGTTATCATTGCCAAGGGACTCCTATCAAACATTAAGGTGCAGGCAAGTAGAGGGGGGCAGAAGTTGGGAAACCAAGAGACATAGGGTAGAAGTAAATAGTAAGTCTTTCCTATTCTAAATCGGGCTGAAGAACTCAACAGGAACCTGTGTTTTCTTACGAGGATGGAATTTTCATGATGCATGTATGATTCTACTAAAGCCCTGAATTGATACAATTTTATATTTTACTTTTCTCAGCTTCAGCCTAGACAAAGAGAAGATTCTCCCCAGCAAACAAGAGAAGTATTTAAGCAGCGAGGAACCAGTTCCTGCAATAAATCCTCTCATTCTTGCTCCCTCACTTTCTTCCACTCTTAATAAAGAATTTTTTTTTCCCTAAGTTCAGATTGGAAAGTGAGATGCAGCTAACTTGTAAGTACTTTCTAAATTGTGTGTATGCTCTGTTTTTCTTTTCTTTTAATGCCTTCAGTCCCCAGGAGATACTTGGCAGGGTGTGCAGATACTTTGATCATTGTAAATGGAATTGATAGTGAGGTCTAGCAGGTAGAGGACTGGGATGCTTCAGGATCCCCTACTGTTGCAGGACAACCCAGGGAAGGAGAACTTATCTAACACTAACTGTCAATGGCAGTGAGGTAAAAAAAAACTGAGTTAAAGTGAACAAACTCTCTAACAATCAAGACATTCAGAACCAGTGGAAGCACTAGGAAGCATCCTGTCTGCCTCACATTCTTGGCTGGATGATCCAGTTTCCTCATTTTAAAGGCTTTTCAAAAAACTATGTTGCAAGTGCTCACTGAGCAAATTGAGGCGTAAGGCAGTTCCACGAGGTAGGAACTGACTTCAGCATAGTTCACAGGGCTGTGACTGATTTTGTTTGTCACATTATCATTAGATTTGAAAGTCTAATGCGGCATTTGCATTCAGAAGATGTGTCACCTGCAGAAATGGTGTCTGCATTTCAGCGACTCACAGTCCAAAGGTCACCAGGATGTCCCTCCTAGACACGGCAGTCCATTCGTAATAGACTGTGGGATTGAAAGGATCCAAGAATTGCTGTAACTGCTGTCCAAACTGAAAATTGCCTGAGTAGTTTCTTCCTTTCTTTAAAAAGCATGACAGGCTTCCTCCCCACTCCGTGCCATATTTTGATTTTTTTATCTGATGTGGTTCACCGTTATTCCCCCGCATGCATTTGCTTCATAATGAGACTCTGCCACATCATAATATAAAACCTGTGTGAATGATTCACAGTAAATAAAACACTTTACATAATAACAATAGAAAAGTGTCTTCCCCCGTGGAGTGAGGAGAGGTTGGCTGATTGAGATGCTCCAGGATAAATTGCTGCAAAGATGTACAGGCACATTGGCATAGGGGTTAGTGGAAGAAAATGATCCATTACTACTGTGCATGCCTTGCTGAAAGCAGATCCCCTAAAACAATGAGGAAGTGATGAGAAGTGGGGAAGCTAAGTCCTTGATTTATTAAAAACATCTGTCTCCCAAAGACACAAGTAGGGATATTTCAGTTCATTATGACCATATAAAAGTGGTTTTAGGTAGGCTGGTTATGAATTTGGATATGTTAAAAAGTAGAATTTTATATACTTGCATGCACGGGAAGTTGCTTCAGATATGTCTGACTGTTTGCCACCCAATGGACTGTAGCCCACCAGACTCCTCTGTCCATGGGTTTCTCCAGGCAAGAATACTGGAGTGGGTTGCCATGCCCTCCTCCAGGGCATCTTCCTGACCCAGGGCTTGAACCTGCGTCTCTTATGCCTTCTGCATTGGCAGGCCGATTCTTTACCACTAGTGCCCAGGGGATCTTCCTGACCCAGGGCTTGAACCCGCATCTCTTATGCCTTCTGCATTGGCAGGCCAGTTCTTTACCACTAGGGCCACCTGGGAAGCCCATATATGTACCAACCTTGCTTCTGTCTGATGTTCCTCATGCAGTTTCTAGCAGAGGTATGACAGTGCCAGTCTCTCAGGGTTCTTCTCTGCTTCCTTGCTCTTTGTAAGAAAACATGCTCTTCTTAATGCTAAGATCTAAAAATGTCTCAAATTAGAATCAAGTATCCTTTTTGGCCATGGTGAATTGAAAAGAAAGACCCAGGTTTTCCTGTGGGGGTGCAGGTGGCAGGAAGCATGGAAGCAGCCAGCTTGAGGCAATGTTCTTTTCACTAACTGGGGGGCAAGTAGACATTGTCTTGAGAACTATGACATCCCTTTTGAAATGGTGTTTTCATATTTTACCCCTCACAAGGGCTTCCCTTGTGGTTCAGCTGGTAAATAATCTGCTTGCAATGCAGAAGACCTGGGTTCAATCCCTGGGTTGGGAAGATCCCCTGGAGAAGGGAAAGGCTACCCACTCCAGTATTCTGGCCTGGAGAGTTCCATGGACTGTATAGTCCTTGGGGTCACAAAGAGTCAGACACGACTGAGCGACTTTCACTTCACCCCTTCACTGTAACCTGGAAAAGGAACGAGTGTGCTGGTGAACGAGCCTTCCTGCTTTATGGGTCCCATTCTGTCTTTGGGAAATGTTTAGCCATAGGCATGAAAAGCTGGTGATATAGAGAATCACCCTCTAATCCATATTGTGTATTTTTGTTAATTTTAATAGATTCAGTGTTTGCAAAAAAAAAAAAAATTAGAGGGTAAATTCTGGACCCTTTTATAACAAGAACTTTTAAATTTAAAAAAAAATATATATATATATATATGTTTAGCAACAAATATATGTCTAGTTTTGTACTAAGTGGTATAGATTATACCAGGATTTCTCAATTACAGTAGTTGACTACTTCTTTGTTGAGGAGAGAGGGTCTTCTGCTATAGGGTGTCTTGTTGTAGGTCTTCAGAAGCATCACTGGTTTCCACCCACCAGATGCCGGTAGCTCCTCTTCCCATAATGACAACCCCAAATTCCCAGTTACCCCGGTGAAGCTGGTGATGCTCATCTAGGATGTGTTTTGAAAATGTGCTGCATTAAAGGTTAGGGGTGTGTGTGTGTGTGTGTTACTCGCTCAGTTGTGTCTGAATCTTTGCAACCCTGTGGACTGTAGCTGGCCAGGCTCCTCTGTCCATGGAATTCTCCAGGCAAGAATACTGGAATGGGTTGCCATTTCTCCTTCTCCAGGGGATTTTCCCAACCCAGGGATTGAACTTGGGTTTCCACCACTGTAGGCAGATTCTTTACCATCTGAGCCACCAGGGTAGCCCATATTAAATGCTATTAAGATTAAAAAAATCAGTTGCATAGAAAAAAAATGCTTCAATACCTATGTAGTGTCAAATCTGAGATGAAACAGATAGGGGGGATATGCATTAAATTCTATAAAAATATATTGATGTTTACATGGAATGCTCCTGGTATATAACACAGGAGCTTATTGCTGAAAAAAGTTATCAACATGAATATTGCGGGCAGATCACATTCAATTTAGGTTCTAGGAAAACTAGCAAGAACTCAGAACTTTATTGGAATCCAATAAAGGTTGACTCATAAAATTAATTCTCTAAAATTTTAAAGGCATGTTCTTTCCACTGTGATTTAAATTGTAGTTTACTCTCTACATTGTTTCAGAGGGAGAATTTTCATTAACTACACTCTGAAATTATTTGCATTTATTTAATAGGGTAGGAAGGCATATACCCAGATGTCTTGAACTACATGTAACTCTTCAAACAGGAAACAGTCTGTGTCTAACAGGAAAGAACCTACATTTAAAATTTTGTTCAGGACTGGCTATTGCTGGGAAATGATCAAATTGTACTTCAAGATTTGCTCATCTCTTCATTAGGCGGTCTTTTTGCCTTGAAATTCTCCTTTCCTTGATAGTTATACTTTCATATACTCTGAATATTTTTCTTGTTGCCCTAAATCCACTAGAAATCAGTTTGCCCTATGCTGGTCAATGCTGAAGAATTGAATAAATGACCACATTTCTTTGATATGAAATATTGAAAAAAGATGTCTTCCTTTTAGAGGATTCAATTGTTGTTTGGTCTTTAAGTCATGTCCCAGTCTTTTGAAACCCCATGAACTATACCCTGCCAGGCTCCTCTGTCCATGGGATTTCCCAGCCAAAAATACTGGAGTGGGTTGCCATTTCCTTCCCCAGGGGATCTTTCTAACCCAAGGATCGAACCTGCATCTCTTGTACTGACAGGCAGATTCTTTACCACTGAGCCACAGTGAAGCCTTTTTAGAGAACACGTCCAACTTAAGACTGTTAGCAGTGACCTCAACAACCCTCTTCTCTCTGCACTTCCTTTCATTTTATTAATACATCTCTCTACTCAGTCATCAAACGACCTCACCCCTAGTTTATGGGATTACAGTCTTGTTTCTTTGTTATTTATTTACTTATTTTATTTGGCTGTGCCAAAGCTTAGTTACCTCATGTGGGATCTAGTTACCTGACCAGGGATTGGACCTGGGCACCCTGGATTGGCAGATCAGAGTCTTAGCAACTGGACCACCAGGGAAGTCTTAGCCTTAGTATTTCTTAAAGCTTCTGTCCCAGCCATTGCCTGTGAAATTACTCAAGGATCTTCTCACTGACTGCAACTCAAAATGCAGTTGTAATAAAGCTAAACGAGGCTAGCCTCTTATCTTTATCAAATTTAACCATTTCTAACCCAACCCACTCCAGTGTTCTTTCCTGGAGAATCCCAGGGACGGGGGAGCCTGGAGGGCTGCCGTCTATGGAGTCGCACAGAGTCGGACACGACTGAAGTGACCAAGCAGCAGCAGCAGCAGCAAGGCATTTCCCTGGGATGTTCCTTTACAAATATAGTGACTGTGTATTTTTCTGGTCTATTTTGGTTTTCTCAGTTCTTTTGTCTTCATGGATACTTTTAAACTAGCCATATTCTGTTTATTAGCCTTTCTTTCCTGGAAAGGGGTTCTATAAGATTATTTTTTAAAGAATAACTCATCACAATAGCAATGTCCTGTTCATTTATACAGCATTTAGTTTTTTTTTTTCTTTTTTAATTTCTTTTATTCTTGAAATTGGGTATCTTTTTTTTAATTTATTTTAATTGGAGGTTAATTACTTTACAATATTGTATTGGTTTTGCCATACAGCATTCAGTTTTAACCCTTGGTCATACTCTGTTTTATCGTGTTATTTACTGTTTTGGGTGTGAATCTTTTCTTTTCAAAAAGACTGAGCTGGTCTTGATCAAGGGCTGTACCTTACACGCTTCCTCCATTGGGTCCTACACTCTGCACAGTTGGGTTTAGACGGAGGAGCCTGGTAGGCTGCAGTCCATGGGGTCACTGGGAGTCGGACACGACTGAGAGACTTCACTTTGACTTTTCACTTTCATGCATTGGAGGAGGAAATGGCAACCCACTCCAGTGTTCTTGCCTGGAGAATCCCAGGGATGGGGAGCCTGGTGGGCTGCCATCTGTGGGGTCGCACAGAGTCAGACATGACTGAAGTGACTTAGCAGCGGCGGCAGCAGTAAACGCAGTAAACTCAGTGCCCAATTATTGTGCATAAAACCTGTGCTTTAAGTGGGTCAGGTGCCAATAATCACCAAATAAAGGACGATTTTTTAAATCAGAAATTACTCCTGAATAACATGAAATCACAACATTGAATCTATTTGTATAAGAATAATGTGAAATCACAGAATTGAGTCTATTTGTATAAGACCCTGGGATTCCCTAGTGGCTCAGTCAGTAAAGAGTCTGCCTGCAACGTGGGAGACCCGGCTTTGATCCCTGGGTTGGGACTATCCCCTGGAGAAGGAAATGTCAGCCCACTCCAGTGTTCTTGCCTGGAGAATTACATGGATGGAGGAGCCTGGCAGGCTACAATCCATGGGGTCACAAAGAGTTGGACACAACTGAGCAGTTAAGACTATATAAGACTCTGGATGCTTATAAATTACTTTGATTTTTTTATGGCATTAATGTTTTGCATTTCATATAGGATAGAGCTTCCCATCATCTTTAATTTCTTAGCAGTTAACTTTGTGGTCCAGCTTGAGGCTCTCCTTACTTTTTAATTCAGTTGTTTGTGTGCATTCATATGCGTTTGTGCAGATGAGAAAGAGGTAAAAGCAGAGGACAGTTCAACATCCAGGGGAGGTTCCAGAAATATCTGGATTTTAAAGAAGAGCCTGCAAGAATTTGTCTCATGCAGATCAGGTTCAGAATTAATGAGAAGATTTTCCATCTAGGATTTACTGGCTTTCAGAATCATGGGGGGCTTTATTTTTCAGGCAATGAGTTATCAGACCAAAGATGATTATCAGATTTATTACTAATATTATTCTACACAAACGTTAGGAATTGGAGTGGAACGTCATCTAGGGCTGGCTTTCTGCTGACTGAAATGAGAATGATAATGAAGAGCATGTTTAGCATTGACTGCAGTATGCTTATCGTCAGTGCTTACTGAACAGAGAGTAATAGGAGATTCTATCTCAGAGCTTCTGTAAATGACGGCTCTGGAGTATTACTTTGGACCTTCAACATCTATTGGTGGCAACTTTCTAAAAAGGGAATATCAATTTAAGAAGCAGTGTGGTGTCGTTTAAAGACCCGTGGAGTAAGAGTATTTCTTCGGCTCAATGGTGAGATGCCTCATTGCTTTGAATCTGTTTCCTTTACCTGTATCCTGGGACAGTCCTAATATAAGACCTGTCAATATAACTTTCTTTCTAGAATAATCAAGATTAAGGTCTCTGGCTGTGCAAGGAAAATATGTATTTACTGTTAGCATTCATTCATTGACTTTCCCTATGGCTCAGCGGTAAAAGAATCTGCCTGAAATACAGGAGACCTGGGTTGGATCCCTTGGTTTGGAAGATCCCCTGGAGAAGGCAATGGCAACCCACTCCAGTATTCATGCCTGGAGAATCCCATGGAAAGAGGAACTTGATGGGATACTGTCCATGGGGTTGCAAAGAGCCGGACAGGCCTGAGCAACTAACACTTTGACTTTGCATTCATTGATGGCCTTTTAAAATTAGGAAATAATCTCAGCAGACAAAAACACTTGTCAATCTCAGCAGACAAAAACATTTGTCAACTCCACTTCTTAATGTTTGTGTAGACTCATTTGCAGAACTCATCTTGGTGAAATAGGAAGTGACTAAGCAGGAAATCTAAGGATCCATGAGCTGGGTACTACATGCAATTCAGCCTCCGGGTCTTGGTGAATAGAATCTTCTCCCGAGCACAGACTGTCAGCCAGAAGCTCTTATGACACAATTCTGTCTGGATTTGACAGCCAATATGAAAGTGACTATCTGAGAGTCCCCACCCCAGATGTAATTAGCACCGCATCTGTTGTGAGGCAGTTTCCTATGCTGGTATCGAGGTTGTTGCCTCTCCTTCTTTATCCTCAGGCAGTGGCTTTTCACACAGTCTGCCTGGTCATCACACTCAAGCTGTTAGATCCCCACCATGCTTCAACTTGCAGCAAATGCTGATCTCTGGCTGAAGCAGAAACCCAGGGACCAGTGGCTGCCTCCCAACTGTCAGTCTCCCTGCAGGAGCAGAAAAAGAACAGGAGCAAAGCAATTCGTGATTGTGTCTGTGCTAGGAATTCACATAAGATTTTCAGTTATCTATATAACTGCAAACTCATCCTGAACACTTTACCAATTGAAAATTTAGCACCCTGACCTCTAAAAGAATTTGGCTATATCACTCTCTGTTGTTGTTTTTTTTTTTTTTTTTCTCACAGGCAGTTCATTATTTTCTTAATAAATATATGTATGTTGAGCAGATATTTAGGGATTCTATTAACCTTGGTTTCACATTTACTGGTACTATTCTTTATTTTCCATTAAGGAACACTTGATCCCTTAGACTGTCCAGTGCATAATTTAGCTACAGATGCCATATATTTAGCAAGGCTTTCTTATTCATTTGAAATTAGTACTCAATACTAGGGCAAAGTTCACTGAAGCTGGAGTCCTCTTAAGATTACCCAGAAGTTATCATAAGGATCCTTATGTTTAGCCTTCCTTTAAAAAGAATTTGAAACAATGAATCTCAGCATAACACTGCATCAAAAGACATATCAAAAGAAAATAGAAAGAAGTAAAGAATGGCAGGAAGGAAGGAGAGGAGGGAGGGAGAAAGGGAGAAAAGAAGGAAAAAAGAAAAACAAAAAGAAAGAATAAAGAAAGAAGGAAGGAAGGGATGAAGGATAAATTTTCAGGGCATGATGTGAAAGTCATTTTCAAGGTAAGAATTATTTAGGGAAATAACAACTCAGTTGTGTGTCTGTTGTCCGGCCGCCTAATAGAAGACAAACCACGTGCCAGAATAGTGGTCCTTTTCTGCGTATAGTTTATATGATCTTCACAGTAAAACTCCAACATGATGTTGATTATCAATTGAGAGAATTGGAAAGGGATGCTAGGAAAAACTTCACTTGCCCGAGCTGACACACATTCACAGATTGCAAATTCATCGCAAGTATTAAGTACGGGTCATCTTTCTCTTGCTCTCTCTCTCTCTCTCACTGTCTTTCGAGTATTTTACACGCATATTGAAGAGGGGTTGCATATCTGTTCCTATAAACTAAATTTTCTTTATTCTTTGAGCCAAAAATAGTTTTAATTCAATTTTTGATATATGAAAAATTGAAAATGCCCGGGCGTTCCTCCGTCACTGGCAGTATTACAAAGCCAACAGGCAAGGCCAGGTGTTCAGGGCCTGGTGCTTTTTGTTCCTGTGAAGCCACAAACTGCACCTCCAAACCTTGGACATCAATGTCCAAGGGAAGTTAGAAATGGCAGCAAGACCAAGCAGAAGTCCATTTTGGCTATTTACAAAAACAGGCTGGAAATATGTTTAGTTTTATCAGGGGCCTAGAGGAACAAAAAAATTATAATTTAGAGAACTTCTTATCCCTAACGAGAGTTTGCATGCTCTATTTTTCTTTAGAAATTGATAGACTCACACTATTTTTACATATTTCCCATGTTACCAAATTCTTTTCACCAATACATTATGTAGTTTATAAGAATTTGTTCATTGCATATGGTACTCTGTTTGCATACCAGGAAATTGAAAGACAGTCACCCTTGTGCTGGTTTAAAGAAAACATCTTGAAATAAAATCAGATCCTATAAGTTTATTTTCATTCGTTTATGTTTGTCAGATAAAGTGATAATGCTCTGTATTTTATCAGCAGCACAGTCTAAATGTCCCATTTATCTGCTTGTTCTTATAGTCATTTGTCCCTCAAAATATATTGTAAGTAAAAAAGAATCATTACATTTTCAAAATTTGTATCACCAATATCTCCAGTGATACACTGAAAAACTGTAGTAAAAAATAAAGTCTAAGTAAGCTAGACTTTTTTTTTTTTTTAATATTTAGTCATTCAGTTCAGTTCAGTCATTCAGTCATATCTGATTCTTTGCAACCCCATGGACTGCAGCACGCCAAACCTCCCTGTCCATCACCAACTCAGACTCATGTCCATCGAGTCAGTGATGCCATCCAACCATCTCATCCTCTGTTGTCCCCTTCTCCTCTTACCTTCAATCTTTGCCAGCATCAGGGTCTTTTACTATGAGTCAGTTCTTCGGATCAGGTAATCAAACTATTGGAGCTTCGGCTTCAGCATCAGTCCTTCCAATGAATATTCAGGGCTGACTTCCTTTAGGATGGACTGGGTGGATCTCCTTGCAGTCCAAGGGACTCTCAAGAGTCTTCTCCAACACCACAGTTCAATTTTTAGTCATAAGGCCCCTCAAAACTATTGGAAAAGTATACCACCTAATAGCTACAGGCAAGAAATTTGAAGTCAGGTAGAACTGAGTTTTAATTCTTGCTCCTCCATTTACTAAGAAGTATCAGGCAAGTTATTTTACCTCCCTAGACATATATTTTACCTCCCCACATACATGAGTTTGAGCAAACTCCAGGAGACAGTGCAGGCCAGGGAAGCCTGACATGCTGCAGCCTGCGGTGTTCCACAGAGTCGGACATCACTTGGTGACTGAACAGCAAAACACTCTTCGGCACTTGTTGAAGAGAGATGCTGCTCCTCTTTTTTTTTTCAATGTGGTGCTTCTAAGAATTACATGAGATAATATAGAGAAGGTACAAAGAAAAGTAAATTAAGCAATCCATAAATGTTCTTTTGATAATGGTAAAACTTTCTCCGATTAGATGACTTTGGGGACTGGGGTAAGAGATTTTTTGTTCGTTTCAGTGTTGTGCAATTACTAACTAAAAACAATTTTTGTCAAGCAATTTTGAAAAAATGACTCAGTAATCTTGATGGTGATTATACCGGTTAGAAAAATTCTTCTGTCACATTATTATGCTTTTTAATTTTTCTTACATATCTTAACCGTTATTATCTACTTCCATGTATTGTTAATTTCACTGTAATCTTTATATATTGTCTTCTAATATTTCTGCTTATGATACACATGAGAATTTCAGAATACAAAGCTAACAACAACAGGAAATATAGAACTAAACTGAGGCTATAATTTATAACATTGTAACACAACTGTACTTGATGAAAATTAATTAAAATATTTAAAAATAAAACCTATATGAGACTGGAGGTTAGAATCTCTAACATCTACTTCTTGATTCGTCTTTGAGCTGCTATTTGAATGTAGTTAAAGTCTTTCATTGGACTAGATAGGAACATGTCTTCCAGAAAAGTTGCCTTCATTATCAGATCCATTTCTAAGCTCACACTTCATTAGTTTATATTTTTTCAAGAGAATTGCATTGATTGGGTTTTCAGTTGTATTCTACTATACTCTCCTTTCCCAAATACAATATGGAAACCATTCAACTAAACAGTAGAAATTTAAGTGTAGAGTGAAACTTTACTAGTCAGAGGACCAGAGAAGAGGGATCCCAACCTAAAAGAACTCATTTTGCTTTTCCTAAGGGGTTTATGAGAAATTTACAGCACATTTATAAGACTAATAATCATAAAACATTGAAAATAAATATTTTTTCAAACTTGGAGCACTCGAAAGATAATAATATCAAACTAGTATTACTTTATATTAGACTTCTTTCTTACAAAAGTCAGTCCACATTTATGATTATTCAAAATAGTTTCTAATGGTTAGAGAAGCATCCTTGTAAATAATAATGGTACAGATATGAGTTATACTGTTACAGAAAGATTGAGAAGACCCAAATAGTTTGTAAGACAGTTATACCCAAAGGACATTGAATAAATTATAGCCTCCTGTTCTAACTCTAAAATGGCTGACCAAAAAGGTCTCAGCAAACTGAAAGTGCATTGTCTCATTTTTAAATTGATGGGCCATTTAAAAAATATATTTTGACTACTGGCTGCCAGCTCAATTTGATCTCTTTCTCCTATCTCTATTTAAGTAACCTCTTAACCAACAATATGTCTTTTAGGATTTAGCTGAAACAAGGCAGGCATGGAGTAATCATAAGGTATGATCATATGGAAGTCATAATAGTTAATATTGTGTAATGATATAATAATATAAAATATATATAATAAAATATACTGTAATAGTAAATAATTTACTGTGGAGCAATGGTACTCAAACAGTGCCATACACCAGAATTCACTGTAGGGCTTGTTTAAACACACATTGCAGGGTCCCTCCCCAGAGTACTGATTGAGTAGGTCTTAGGAGAGCTTAAGAAAGTGTATGCATTTCTAACTATTTCCTAGCTTACAATGATGATTACTGCTCAGGGGACCACATTTTGAGAAACACTGCTGAGATCAGGAATTGACCATTTGTTTCTATAAAAGGCCAGTAGTAAACACTTTTGGCTTTCTGGGTCATGAAGTGTTTGTCACAGAGTCTCAACTCAAAGATGTATGTAGACTCATTAATATGTAAGACTTAAGTAATTCATAAATGAATGAGCATGGCTGAGTTCCAGTAACATGTACTTATATAGCAGAGGCCATGCTGATTCCTGCTCTTGACAATTTAGTCAGAGTTACTGCCATCTTCCTGGGGCTTCCCTGGTGACTCAGTGGGTAGAGAATCTGCCTGCAATGCAGGAGATACAAGAGTTCAATCCTTGGGTAAATAAAATCCCCTGGAGTAGAGACATTACTTTTCCAACAAAGGTCCATCTAGTCAAAGCTATGGTTTTTCCAGTAGTCATGTATGAATGTGAAAGTTGGACTATAAAGAAAGCTGGGTGCTGAAACACTGATGCTTTTGAACTATGGTGTTGGAGAAGACTCTTGAGAGTCCCTTGGACAACAAGGAGATCCAACCAGTCCATCCTAATGGAAATCAGTCCTGAATATTCATTGGAAGGACTGATGCTGAAGCTGAAACTCCAATACTTGGCTAGCTGATGCAAAGAACTGACTCATTTGAAAAGACTCTGATGCTGGGAAAGATTGAAGGTGAGAGGAGAAGGGGATGACAGAGGATGAGATGGTTGGATGGCATCACCGACTCAATGGACACGAGTTTGAGTAAACTCCAGGAGTTGGTGATGGACAGGGAAGACTGGCATGTTGCAGTCCTTGGGGTCACAAAGAGTTGGACACAACTGAGCAACTGAACTGAAATGAACTGAACTGAAAAATCCTATGGACAGAGGAACATGCAGGCACAAAGATTTGAACATGACTGTGTGACTAAACACACACAGACATCTGCCTAATATTTTAATACCTGTGCATGTGTGCTAAGTCACTTCAATGGTGTCCAACTCTTTGCGACGTTATGGACAGTAGCCCACCAGGCTCTTGTGCCTGTGGGATTCCCCAAGCAAGAATACTGGGATGGGTTTCCATCTCTTTCTCCAAGGGATTTTCCCAATGCAGGGATCAAACCACAGTTTCTTATAACTTTTGTATTGGCAGCCAGTTTCTTTACCACTACTGCCAAGTGGGAAGCCCATTCTAAGATGTATCTATTAGAAAATATACATCTGTTTTCATGTTTATTTGCCATCTGTATGTCTTCTTTGGAGAAAAGTTTAGATCTTCTGCCCATTGTTTTGATTTTCTTTTTTTTTTTTTTCCTGATATTGAGCTGTATGAGCTGCTTATATCTTTTGGAGATTAATCCTTTGTCAATTGTTTAATTTGAAACTATTTTCTCCCACTCTGAGTGATGTATTTTAATGTTGTTTATTATTTCCTTCACCGTGAAAGATCTTTTAAGTTTCACTAGGTCCCATTTATTTTTGTTTTTATTTCCATTACTCTAGGAGGTGGGTCAAAGAGGCTCTTACTGTGATGTATGTCAAATAAACACGTGAAAATACGCTGAACATCACTAATTATTAGAGAAATTCAAGTCAAAACTACAATGAGGTATCACGTCACACAAGTCAGAATGACCATTATCAGAAATTTATAAGCAATAAATTCTGGAGAGAATGTAGAGAAAGGGGAACCCTCTTGCAGTGTTGGTGGGAATGTAAATTGATACAGCCAGCATGGAGAACAGTATAGAGATTCTTTTAAAATATATGAATAAATCTACCATATGACCTAGCAATACCTCTCAGGACATACACCCAGTGAAAATCACAATGGAAAATGATACGTGTACCCCAAATTTCACAGCAGTGCTATTTACAATAGTTAGGAAATGGAAGCAACCTAGATGTCCAACGACAGATGAGTGGATAAAGAAGATGTGGTACATATATACAATGGAGTATTTTTCAGCCATAAAAAGGAATGGATTTGAGTCAGTTATAGTGAGGTGGATGAACCTAGAACTGTCATATGGAATGAATGAGTCAGAAAGAGAAAAACAAATATTATACGTAAGTGCTTCCGTTGTGTCCAGCTCTGTGTGACTCTGTGAACTGTACCCTGTCAGGCTCCTCTGTCCGTGGGATTCTCCAGGCAAGAACACTGGAGTGGGTTGTCATTTCCTTCTCCAGGAGATCTTACCGACCCAGGGGTCAAACCCACTTCTCCTAGGTCTCATGCGTTGGCAGGTGGGTTCTTTACCACTAGCGCCAACTGGGAAGCCCCATAATACCATACATTAACTCACACATACACACACACACACACACACACACACATATATATATATATATATATATATATATATATGGAATCTAGAAAAATGGGCTGATGAACATATTGCAGGGAAAGAAGGGAGATGCAAATACAGAGAGCAGACTTATGGACACAGTGGAGGAAGAAGAGAGTGGGACGAATAGAGAAGGTATATATACATATCTCCATTACCATCTGTAAAACAGATAGCTGGTGAGAAGTTGCTATATACCACAGGGAATCCAGACATATACTCTGTAATGATCTAGAGGGATGGATTGGAGGAAGGAGAGGGAGGTGATACATGTATAATAATGGCTGATTTTCATTATGATATGGAAGAAACCAACACAACCTTGTAAAGAAATTTTCCTCCAATTAAAAATGTTTAAAAGTAAAAAAAAAAAAAAAAGTTTAAAAGTTATGAAAATATATTCTAAAAAAAGAATGTATACATATATGCTAACATATATCTATGTGAATAACCACATGTTCCTTAATATCTCATTTTGCTCTAGTTTATTTTTAATATACTGCAGATAATATAATACATTATTATCTCTGATAATGTATTATGTAAGTTTGATTATTTTATGTCTTCAATATTCCACTTGAAAAGTTGGAATATTAAATGGAAATCATTTTACAAGTTATCTGTCAATTTTGAAGAGCCAAAATGCATTACCAAGGTTATCTGTTTTGTAACAACAATTTTCCATTTTAATTAGTTCTCTTTATTAAGAATTAGTCTATTACAATGTGCCAAAAAATTAAATAGTCCAGGGATGAGAGAACAATATTTAAAAATTAGTATACTATCATTTTGGCAGATGTATAAATATAGATATAATAAGATAAATGATAGGAAATATTTGTAGGAGTTTGCTGAAATTAGTGTGACCTTGGCTTTTCGGATTTTTTTTTCAAGAATGCCAAAAAAAAAAAAAAAAAACAACACCCACTGTTTTCAATAAGTGATGAAAATTCTGCAGTTTGCTAGTTATTTATAAATCTACAAAATACATGTCTCTTAGCTGCCCTGTATCAAAGTACAACATGGAAATAAAATTAATAAAATGGGCTACAACACAGGAACACTAATTAAACAAACATTGCAAGGTTGCACATAATTTGTATTTGCTCAGCATTTCGTCCTATTTTGTAGAATACAAATATTATCATCTATTTTTAAATGTATTTTTAAGTGCGTACTGAGGCTTTCTCATTTATGTTGCAGATGTTTCTTCTGTATCTATGGGTGCAAATCAAAGAAAACTAAATTACAAGGCAAGATGACATGGTACGTATGAGTCAGTTCACATATTCAAGTCCATGGACTCTCAGTTTATCCTTTAACTGTGTATTGCTGGCACCTTGGCTATTAAAGAATGGAGTGATGAAAAGAACATGGAAGGACTTCCTTGATGTACAGTCCTCTCCTAGAGGTCACATAAACCTGAGTATGGGGTATGGGCCATGATGTCAGAATACGGTTTTCAGGGGGAAAAAAAAAAAGTGTTTGAAACACTTCCATTTAAGTACAATATGTATACATGAAAGTGAATTAATATAATGCACAACTCCGTGGATTATCACAGTGACTGCACCATTACAACCATCACTCCGCTTAGCAAATGTCTTTCAAATGTTACGGCCAAGTTTCTGGCTTGAGCAAGGAGACTGATAGTGCTAGCTACTTTTTCCAGGATGGGAGACTTACAGGAGGGGGAGGTTCATTTAAGAACGGGAACACTTATTTCTATTTCTATAAATTTTTTATAACTTAAAAAATATTATTTTACTGAGCTAAAAAAATCATCTTTTCCTCTATCAATAATGGGGGTACTATTTAAAGCATGTCAGTCAATGAGCAGGAACTTAGGGAACACACTGCCTCTTAGTGCAAAGTAATGGTGGGAAGGTAAAGCTAAGCATGCGTGATCCTGCCTGAATGAGGTTGCAATCCAGTGGACAAAGAAAGGCCGGTTAAACATGGGAAAATGATAACATTCTCAGGCCCCAGCCTTGCTACAGAGAATCAAAATATCTTGGGAGTTCTCGCTCAGAGTCTCTGAGTTCCTAAGATTCCTATCCTTTTTCTTAACCAAACTTCATATTACCTCAATCTAAAAATCCCGTCAATTCAGAGTTCTGTCTGTATAAAGCAGAAAACTGCACTTGCTAACTGAGGAGTACAGGACTCCTGTACTCCTATATATTCCAGGAAGGAGTTGTAACAAGGGGATTGTCTGAGATTTGGGTAATTCATTCTTTCATTCACTTAATGTATATATATGGAGCAGCTACTGTGTTAAGATCTTTTTGCATCTAATTGGGAAATCTTAAAATGGGAGTTATTATTTGAAACCTGAGGAACTCTTGGAGTTGAAGTGCTTTAGGGCTTTCTGGGTGGCTCAGTGCGCTTCCCTGGCAGCTCGGCCGGTAAAGAATCTACCTGCAATGTGGGAGACTTGGGTTCAATCCCTAGGATGGGAAGATTCCCTGGAGAAAGGAAAGGCTACCCACTCCAGCGTTCTTGCGAGAGAATCCCGGAGAGCGGGGAGCCTGGTGGGCTACAGTCCGTGGGGTCACAAACAGCTGGACAAGACCAAAGTTACTTAGTAACAACACCAGAAGTGCTTTAGTGGCAAAGTGATTGGTTTGAAAGACTTATTTGAAAGACTTATTTGAAAGACTTAAGTAAAGTTTTGATTAACGGGCTTCAGACACTATGCAAAAGTTTATGAAAATTGAAAATATTTTGGCATCATGCTCTGTATATATTAACAGATAATTAAAGTGAAATATTATCATCTTATGAAAATAGAAGAGAAAAAATATCCTCTCATATTGACTGGCTCTAATAGAATACAACTTAAGCTTCGTCAGGATTACTGGTTGGGGCTTACACTTGGATTACTGTGATACTGAATGTCTTGGAAGTGAACAGAGATCATTCTGTCATTTTTGAGATTGCATCCAGGTACTGCATTTTGGACTCTTTTGTTAACTCTTATGTCTACTCCATTTCTTCTAAGGGATTCTTGCCCACAGTAGTTGGATCATAGAAAAAGCAAGAGAGTTCCAGGAAAGATCTACTCCTGCTTTATTGACTTTGCCAACACCTTTGACTATGTGGATCACAAAAAACTGTGGATAATTCTTCAACAGATGGGAATACCAGGCTACCTGACCTGCCTCCTGAGAAATCTGTATTCAGCTCAAGAAGCAACAGTTACAACTGGACATGGAACAATGGACTGGTGCCAAATCAGGAAAGGAGTACATCAAGGCTGCATATTGTCACCCTGGTTATTTAACTTATATGCAGAATACACAGAGAGAACTGGATGGATAAAGCACAAGCTGGAATCAAGATTGGCAGGAGAAATATCAGTAATTTCAGATATCCAGATGATATCACCCTTATGGCAGAAAGTAGAAGAACTAAAGAGCCTCTTGATGAAGTGAAAGAGGAGAGTGAAAAAGTTGGCTTAAAGCTCAACATTCAGGAAACTAAGATCATGGCATCTGGTCCCATCACTTCACAGCAAATAGATGGGGAAAGACTGAAAACAGTGAGAGACTTTATTTTGGGGGGCTCCAACATCACTGTAGATGGTGACCGCAGCCATGAAATTAAAAGAAGCTTGCTCCTTGGAAGAAAAGTTATGATCAACCTAGATAGCATATTAAAAAAAGCAGTGACATTACGTTGCCAACAAAGGTCCTTCTAGTCAAAGCTATGATTTTTCCAGTAGTCATGTATGGATGTGAGAGTTGGACTATAAAAAAAGCTGAGTGCTGAAGAATTGATGCCATTGAACTGTGGTGTTTGTTGGAGGAGAGTCTTGAGAGTCCCTTGGACTCTCTGATTTCCTAAAGGAAATCAGTCTTGAACGTTCACTGGAAAGACTGAGGCTGAAGCTGAAACTCCAATTATTTGGCCACCTCATGCAAAGAGTTGACTCATTTTAAAAGACCCTGATGCTGGGAATGATTGAAGGTGGGAGGAGAAGGGGATGACAGAGGACGAGATGGTTGGATCACATCATTGACTCAATGGACATGAGTTTGAATAAGCTCTGGGATTTGGTGATGGACAGGGAAACCTGAAGTGGCAAACTACTTCAGTATTCTTGCCTTGAGAACCCCATGAACAGTACGAAAGGCAAAATGATAGGATACTGAAAGAGGAACTCCACAGGTCAGTAGCTGCCCAATAAGCTACTGGAGATCAGTGGACAAATAACTCCAGAAAGAATGAAGGGATGGAGCCAAAGCAAAAACAATACCCAGCTGTGGATGTGACTGGTGACAGAAGCAAGGTCCGATGTTGTAAAGAGCAATATTGCATAGGAACCTGGAATGTCAGGTCCATGAATCAAAGCAAATTGGAAGTGGTCAAACAGGAGATGGCAAGAGTTAAATGTCAACATTCTAGGAATCAGTGAACTAAATGGACTGGAACGGGTGAATTTAATTCAGATGACCATTATATCTACTACTGAGGGCAGGAATCCCTCAAAGAAATGGAGTAGCCATCATGGTCAACAAAAGAGTTTGAAATGCAGTACTTGGATGCAATCTCAAAAATGACAGAATGATCTCTGTTCATTTCCAAGGCAAACCATTCAATATCACAGTAATCCAAGTCTATGCCCCAACCAGTAACGTTGAGAAGCTGAAGTTGAATGGTTCTATGAAGACCTACAAGACCTTTTAGACTAACACCCCAAAAAGATGTCATTTTCATTATAAGGGACTGGAATGCAAAAGTAGGAAGTCAAGAAACACCTGGAGTAACAGGCAAATTTGGCCTTGGAATACAGAATGAAGCAGGGCAAAGACTAATAGAATTTTGCCAAGACAACTCACTGGTTATAGAAAACATCCTTTTCCAACAACACAAGGGAAGACTCTACACATGGACATCACCAGATGGTCAACACTAAAATCAGATTGATTATATTCTTTGCAGCCAAAGATGGAGAAGCTCTATACATTCAGCAAAAACAAGACCAGGAGCTGACTGTGGCTCAGATCATGAGCTCCTTATTGCCAAATTCAGACTTAAACTGAAGAAAGTAGGGAAAACCACTAGACCATTCAGGTTTGACCTAAATCAAATCCCTTATGATTATACAGGGGAAGTGAGAAATAGATTTGAGGGCCTAGATCTGATAGATAGAGTGCCTGATGAACTATGGACTGAGGTTCGTGACATTGTACAGGAGACAGGGATCAAGAACATCCCCATGGAAAAGAAATGCAAAAAAGCAAAATGGCTGTCTGGGGAGGCCTTACAAATAGCTGTGAAAAGAAGAGAAGCGAAAAGCAAAGGAGAAAAGGAAAGATATAAGCATCTGAATGCAGAGTTCCAAAGAATAGCAAGAAGAGATAAGAAAGCCTTCCTCAGTGATCAATGCAAAGAAATAGAGGAAAACAACCAAATGGAAAAGACTAGAGATCTCTTCAAGAAAATTACAGATACCAAGGGAACATTTCTTGCAAAGATGGGCTCGATAAAGGACAGAAATGGTATGGACCTAACAGAAGCAGAAGATACTAAGAAGAGGTGGCAAGAATACACAGAAGAACTGTACAAAAAAGATGTTCATGACAAAGATAATCACGATGGTGTGATCACTCACCTAGAGCCAGATATCCTGGAATGTGAAGTCAAGTGGGCCTTAGAAAGCATCACTATGAACAAAGCTAGTGGAGGTGATGGAATTCCACTTGAGCTATTTCAAATCCTGGAAGATGATGCTGTGAAAGTGCTGCACTCAATATGCCAGCAAATTTGGAAACCTCAGCAGTGGCCACAGGACTGGAAAAGGTCAGTTTTCACTCCAATCCCAAAGAAAGGCAATGCCAAAGAATGCTCAAATTACCGCACAATTGCACTCATCTCACACGCTAGTGAAGTAATGCTCAAAATTCTCCAAGCCATGCTTCAGCAATACGTGAACTTCCAGAAGTTCAAGCTGGTTTTAGAAAAGGCAAAGGAACCAGAGATCAAATTGCCAACATATGTTGGATCATGGAAAAAGCGAGAGCGTTCCAGAAAAACATCTATTTCTGCTTTTTTGACTATGCCAAAGCCTTTGACTGTGTGGATCACAAGAAACTGTGGAAAATTCTAAAAGAGATGGGAATACCAGACCACCTGGCCTGCCTTTGAGAAACCTGAATGCAGTTCAGGAAGCAACAGTTAGAACTGGGCATGGAACAACAGACTGGTTCCAAATAGGAAAAGGAGTACATCAAGGCTGTATGTTTCACCCCACTTATTTAACTTATATGCAGAGTATATCATGAGAAATGCTGGGCTGGAAGAAGCACAAGCTGGAATCAAGATTGCTGGGAGAAATATCAATAACCTCAGATATGCAGATGACACCACTCTTATGGCAGAAAGTGAAGAGGAACTAAAAAGCCTCTTGAAGAAGGTGAAAGAGGAGAGTGAAAACATTGGCTTAAAGCTCAGCATTCAGAAAACGAATATCATGGCATCTGGTCCCATCACTTCATGGGAAATAGATGGGGAAACAGTGGAAACAGTGTCAGACTTTATCTTTTTGGGCTCCAAAATCACTGCAGACAGTGACTGCAGCCATGAAATTAAAAGATGCTTACTCCTTGGAAGAAACATTATGATCAACCTAGGTAGCATATTGAAAAGCAGAGACATTACTTTACCAACAAAGGTCCATTTAGTCAAGGCTATGGTTTTCCAGTGGTCATGTACAGATGTGAGAGTTGGACTGTGAAGAAAGCTTAGCACCAAAGAGTTGATGCTTTTGAATTGTGGTGTTGGAGAAGACTCTTGGCTGTTGGAGAAGATCCCTTGAACTGCAAGGAGATCCAACCAGTCCATTCTAAAGGAGAATCAGTCCTGGGTGTTCTTTGGAGGGAATGATGCTAAAGCTGAAACTCCAGTACTTTGGCCACCTCATGCGAAGAGTTGACTCATTGGAAAAGACTCTGATGCTGGGAGGGACTGGGAGCAGGAGGAAAAGGGAATGACAGAGGATGAGATGGCTGGATGGCATCACTGACTGGATGGACGTGAGTCTGAGTGAACTCCAGGAGTTGGTGATGGACAGGGAGGCCTGGCATGCTGCGATTCATGGGGTCGCAAAGAGTCGGACATGACTGAGTGACTGAACTGAACTGAGGAAAACCTGGCATGCTTCTGTCCATGGGGTTTCAAAGAGTTGGACATGATTGAGCAACTGCACTGACTGAATGGAACACAAAATTTTCTGAGAGGTGAAATAGGTTGTGAAATTGCTATTATAAGTAGAAAATAAAGACACATTACTCATAATTTTAATTGCTATATAAGTTCTAAATCACATCTAACACAATTGCATGGATAGATTTAGATTATAACATATATATATAAATTTACTCTGTATATTATCAAATATAAGCTATATGATATATAACATTTACTTTGACATTTAAACCAATTTTTTAAAAATACAGACTTATTATTAAATTTTAAGTCATTTCAACTATTACTCTGTATAACTAAGATTAAAGGAAAAAATATTTTAAATAGAGAGACAAGAGACTCTTTAAAATAGAGATTATTTACATAAATAACAGAAGTTAGGAAAAATGTGTGTGTGTGTGTGTTTGTGTATATATATATATATGTATATATATATATATGTGCGTGTGTGTTTGTGTGTGTATATATATATATATATATGTATAATGTTGTCGTCAATCCTGCTAAGGGGAAATAATTTTCCATAATGTTCTTGTTTTGCTTTAATTAGTCTTGTTTAACTGTCTTAAAGAATTGAGTCTAAGTGACTCTCACTTTGCTAACCATGTTTCTACTTTACCAGTTTGGATTCAATAGTGCACTAATCTCACTGGTGAATAATGGAGGCTAATGAGTTGGTCCGTCTAGTCAAGGCTATGGTTTTTCCAGTGGTCTTGTATGGATGTGAGAGTTGGACTGTGAAGAAGGCTGAGCGCTGAAGAATTGATGCTTTTGAACTGTGGTGTTGGAGAAGACTCTTGAGAGTCCCTTGGACTGCAAGGAGATCCAACCAGTCCATCCTAAAGGAGATCAGTTCTGGGTGTTCTTTGGAAGGAATGATGCTAAAGCTGAAACTCCAGTACTTTGGCCACCTCATGTGAAGAGTTGACTCATTGGAAAAGACTCTGATGCTGGGAGGGATTGGGGGCAGGAGGAGAAGGGGACTACAGAGGATGAGATGGCTGGATGGCATCAGTGACTCGATGGACGTGAGTCTGGATGAACTCCGGGAGTTTGTGATGGACAGGGAGGCCTAGCACGTTGCAGTTCATGGGGTCGCAAAGAGTCAGACACGACTGAGCGACTGAAACTGAACTGAACTGAATGAGTTTATCCACCATGAACAAAGGTAAATTAAGTAGCTTTCCCTAGTTCAGCTGACATTGCTAACAACAAAAAAAAAAGGACAAATAAGGACATAGTGTTCCAAGTAGCCATACAAATTAATTTTAGAATCTTTTTCAAAAGAAGGAAATGTGCTTCCGGGAGCAGAAGCTCTGCCCCTGGCAAAGGTCATGAGGAAGGAGGCTCGGCATATGCAAAGGCGGGATCAAGCCTCAGAAGTCTCCCTGGAAATTCTCGAGCATCTACCCCCAAAACCAGACTCTGCCTACTTTCTGCTTTGTGCTCTCACCTGCACCTCTGACTTTACGGGGGACTGTCCCCCACTACCTCTCTCTGAAAAAAAGAGTTAACTTACAGCTCCAGTTAATAAAGTTCCTGGGTCTGATAGTGTTTCAACCTACAAACTCCTTTGGAAGTCCTC
The DNA here is from genome assembly GCF_032452875.1 of Bos javanicus. Classification (NCBI taxonomy): domain Eukaryota; kingdom Metazoa; phylum Chordata; class Mammalia; order Artiodactyla; family Bovidae; genus Bos; species Bos javanicus. Next base: position 97,735,797 of record NC_083877.1, read on the forward strand.
TAGCCTGCCTTAATAGGTTTTTCCGGCCACATGTGATTGCTCAGAGCCTCCCAACTGTGAGAGGCAGGAGATGTTCTAAACTGTCTAAATACAGATTCCTTTGAGCAGTTAAAAGATTAATTAGAAATTGTATTGGTGAAGGGTTTTTCACTTGTTGGGCCAATGTTTGCTGCTAAGTCTCCATATCCCTTACCTGCTGTGTCCCTGGCAGTGTATTGATTAATATAATTGGTGTAAATAGTAGCTTTAATGTTTGTAACCTGGGACCCATGAGTTAATTCTCTTTCTTGTTATAGCCCACCACACCTTCGCTCTGTAGGAATGCAACTTTATCTAATGCTTTTGGAGGGTGGCGCCTAACTAATCACCTTTAGAAAAAAATAAGTTTTCTGAAGAAAGGGTCTTAAAATGTTAACAGGCCTCCAGGCCAGAAGATGATGCAAATCACCTAAACTTTTGCATATGATAAGTTTGCAGGAAGAAAGCCTGGCTTGCTGCATGACTCTACCCCTTCCCCCATTATCCTCTATGCATAACTTAAGGTATAAAAACTACTTTGGAAAATAAAGTACGGGCCTTGTTCACCAGAACTTGGTCTCCCCATGTCGTTCTTTCTCTCATCTTCTGGCTGAATTATTCAGCCTCTTTTCTCCACTGAATTTCCTCACTGAGCTATCCTTATTTCAGCCTCTTTTCTCCACTGAATTTCCTCACTGAGCTATCCTTATTTAACCACTCTTTATATCCTTAATTAACGTTTAATTAAGCAATTGTTTCCTAATCCTCGCCGACGCCGTCCCCGCTTCGAATTCCCTGGATCCACCGGGGCTGGACCCCGGCAATGTGCTTTAGTATAAACTGAACAAAACATTGATTCTTTAATGTGTGCTCTTCAAAGAGCTTGAAAACCACATCATCTGCTCTTTCTGGGTCAAAAAGTCAAGAAAACAAATACTCATATGACTATAAGGATCTGAAAACAGTAACAGGTAACACTGATATATATTTATATATGGGGTTTATATTTACAAAGTTAATTCTCTTCCTGTGCTACACCACCTTCAAAAGGTGTACAAGATGAATATTATGAATATTAAGTCAAGTGGAAAAGGTACATGATTTCATGTTAAGTAGAAAAATAATTTCAAAACATTATGTAGAACGTGAAATGAATTTTATAAAGGAATATACATACACATTTTTAAACACTAAGAGAAGGATTACATTACAGAGAAATTCTTGAAAAAAAAAAATATATCCCAGTGAAAATACTAGTCATCACTCTTAGGCAATCACGTTATGGGTGATTTTAAACTTAGTAAATTCAATTAATGGAAGTTAAATATTTCCTACAATGAACGTATTTCACCCTCATAATTTAAAAAAAAATTCATTGAATTCCTTCCCAGGAATATCAACTTGTGATATATCCACAATGAGTAAGTTAACAGAACTCATTTTCTAAAATGAGGTGGAATTCTGAAATCAAATCGTCGGTAGGGTTCTTGAATTAGACACAAAAGGTAAATTAAAATAATAAAATAAAATAATAAATAAATTCCTTAATCATTAATCAACTTTCCTCTGAAAGAATAGACTTTGTCCATAAGATAGTGCTCAAAAGGCCTTAATACACATCACAGGACCAGTCGTTAATTTTAACATCTAGTAACATCTACAGAATAGATGGATTCTACAGCATACATTCACTCAGTTATGTTGATAAATAGAGAAAAATGTCCCAAATATAGCATTTTGTCAATGACCAGTGAATTAGAAATATATACTCTTCATCTTCTTTGACATTTCAAAGGACAGGTCCAATATGACTTCTTCATGAATATATTTGTTATATTCAAACCAACCTTACTTTCTCTAATTTTTGTTAGAAAAAAAAATCTCCTAAAATATTTTGAGATTGTTATTAATAGTTGTTATTTCATATTTTCATCTCATTTCTTTATGCGGACTACATGCTCAATGAGAATAGAGAATACTTTTAACAACTTTTATATAAAAATGTTGTATTTTTCATATAAATGTTTTCAAGTCTATCCAAGACAGTAGGAGTTAAAAGATAGTAGCAATTAAGATTTGGTCCCAAACTGTTTAGGTTCAAGTATTAATAGTAGCCTGACACTAATTAGCAGAGTGACCTTGGACGATTTTGTGAAACTTGCTGTAAAACAGTGTCCTCATTTGTAAATGGATCTGGCAGACTTGGTTATGTTTTATTTTTTTATTGTTCTTTCACTTTTGTTTTGATGAATGAGAGAGTATTTTAAATATTTTCCAGGTAGTCACCCTTGGAATCCTTACAATAATTCAATCAGTTCAATTCAGTTCAGTTGCTCAGTCGTGTCCAACTCTTTGCGACCCCATGAATCGCAGCACACCAGGCCTCCCTGTCCATCACCAACTCCCGGAGTTCACTCAGACTCACGTCCATTGAGTCGGTGATGCCATCCAGCCATCTCATCCTCTGTCATCCCCTTCTCCTCCTGCCCCCAAGTCCTCCCAGCATCAGGGTCTTTTCCAATGAGTCAACACTTTGCATGAAGTGGCCAAAGTACTGTAGTTTCAGCTTTAGCATCATTCCTTCCAAAGAACACCCAGGGCTGATCTCCTTTAGGATGGACTGGTTGGATCTCCTTGCAGTCCAAGGGACTCTCAAGAGTCTTCTCCAACACCACACTTCAAAACCATCAGTTCTTCGGTGCTCAGCCTTCTTCACAGTCCAACTCTCACATCCATACATGACCACTGGAAAAACCATAGCCTTGACTAGATGGACCTTTGTTGGCAAAGTAATGTCTCTGCTTTTGAATATGCTATCTAGGTTGATCATAACTTTCCTTCCAAGGAGTAAGCGTCTTTTAATTTCATGGCTGCAGTCACCATCTGCAGTGATTTTGGAGCCCCCAAAAATAAAGTCTGACACTGTTTCCACTGTTTCCCCATCTATTTCCCATGAAGTGATGGGACCAGATGCCATGATCTTCGTTTTCTGAATGTTGAGCTTTAAGCCAACTTTTTTACTCTCCTCTTTATTATTATGCCCATCTTCCAGATGAGAAAGCTGAGGCTCAGAGAGTTTCCATGAAGTGACCAAAATCTCAAAGCTGGGGCTCAGACTTGGCAACCTGCTTCCAGAATCTAGAAATTCTGCACCATAAAGCCTAGCGCAGAGTAAGAAAATGAAGTCACTCAATCGTGTCCAATTCTTTGCGACCCTGTGGACTGTAGCCTACCAGGCTCCTCTGTCCATGGGATTTTTCCAGGCAACAGTACTGGAGTGGATTGCCACTTCCTTTTCCAGGGGATCTTCCCAACCCAGGGATTGAACCCGGGTCTCCCACATTGTAGACAGATGCTTTACTGTCTGAGCCACCAGGGAAGTCTCACAATAAATATTAGCTGTGGTCATTATGTTTTTTATCAGCAGTTTAACTTTATCCATCATTTTTTTTTAAATTTTGTTGCATTCCTTTAGTCAAATCATTCACTGTGCAGTTCTCCACAGTTTCTCCTACTCTCTATTGTCTTGTGCTATTAATAATACACTGGCTTTGCTTGGACCCTGAAGATTTGGAGTCAGTTATTTGCAAAATATGGACTTCCTTGGAAGCTCAGTGGTAAAGAATCTGCCTGCAAATCAGGAGACTTGGGTTTAATCGCTGAGTTGAGAAAAGCCCCTGGAGAAGGAAATGGCAACCCACTCTAGTATACTTGTTGGGGAAATCCCATGGACAGAGGAGCCTGGAGGGCTACAGTCCACGGGGTCGCAAGCGTCAGACACAGTTTAGTGACTAAACCACTAGCACTACATTCTGTAAAATACCCCTCCATTTGTTTTTTTAATTGTTTTTCAAATTAAATTTGTATTATGCATATTTGATAAGAGTATCACAGAAGTAGTACTGTATTTTCAGTGCATCTTATCACATGGCAGATAACTTTGATATGCTCCATTTATGATAGTGTTAACTTTGATCTCTTGGTTAGGAAAGTGTCTCCTAGGCTCTCCAGTATCAAATTAATATTTTACCTTTTGTAATTAATGAGTATGTGTTCAGAGGGATTTGAGAGTAAATGAGAGTATACAAATATTTCTCTTCTCATTAAATTGTCTATTTATTTCAGCATTAATTTTTTAAAATTATGTATAATTTAATACATAATGCATGTCTGTTAATGCTGTATCATTGTTAAAATTTAATTTTAGAAAAATTTTAGATATACAAAAAGCTTGCAAAAATAACAACAGCAAAGTTCCTACATATCCAGTCACTCAGCTTCCCCTTATATAAATATCTTACATTACCAAAATACACTGCTCAAAACTAAGAAATTAACATTCATACAATTCCATTAACTAAACAATCGCCTGTATTTTGATTTCATCAGTTGTCTTTCTTAAAACCACATTTCTGTTCCAGAATCTAATCCAGAATAGCAGTTTTAGGTTAGCCTATTTAGTCCTGATGGCCTTTTTGTCTCCTCTGATCTGTGACAATTTTTCAGTCTTTCTTTTTTTTTTATATGACCTTCACACTTTTTGAGTCCTGGTAAGGTATGTTATAGAAAGTGCCTCACTTTTAAATTGCCTAATGTTTTCTCATGATTAGACTGGGATTCTGGGTTTTGATGAAAACTATCAGAGGAGAAGTGTCCTTCTCATAGCCTTATCTAAGCAGATATATGTGATATCAACATGACTTATAGGGAGTTTTAACCTTGATCACTTGGATTAGTTGGTTTCTACAAATTTCTTACCATTAAGTTACTGGTTTTCATTTTCCGCACTCTATTCATTCAAAGTGAGTAGTCCATTCTATATTCAAGGGGAAGAAAATTAGGAGGACAGAACATTAAGTATATATAAAAAATCAAAACTGACTTTTAAACAGAAAATTATCTTTCTCCAACTGGATACTTTTTCTTTTTCTTTTTTTTTTTTCTGAGACACATTATTTGATTAATGGAAATATTTGCTTTATAATTTTATTATGCATTACAACTTCATCATATAATTTCACTCTCATTTTCACCCCTTACATTTAATTAGTCAATGAGTCATGTAATTTTTACTTCTAAAATAGTTCTTTTCTCCATCATCTTGTATTAACTGCCACTCTCAAAAAAAAAAAAAAAAAAAATCTATGTACTCCAATGAACATTGTTCGGAGCATAAATTAAATAGGCACATTAAGTATACAAATACACATGTGAAATGTTCATGGTTCTGTGGTAAAAAAGAAAATACGCTGAGAAACACAAATTAAAATTTTATTACTATTGAAAGACCTCAGAGCCTTTTAAAAACAAATATGCATTGAAATGCTTTGAAGATGGACATGTGAGTGATTCACCACTTAATTGCCAATCCTTCCTCTGGTTTTGTTGTTGTTGCTGCTGTTGTTGTTTCTTTCTTTTTTTTTCCCCTTGGATTAACCTTTAGAAAAGTGTTCCAGGGAAATATTTTTGAAAGTTCTTGATTAACTGTAATGAGCCCTCTCTGCCTGTCTCACTGCCTTCCATCTGTGAAATCCCCCTCTGCTTGCAGAAAGGGAAGATCACCTCTCTGGGGAAGATGCAGTCTCCACCGTTTGCTTTGGCTTGTGCCAAACTAATTAATTACTCTACTCTACTTTAGAGTATCGCTTTAGAGTACTGATGTTCATCATCATTTAAAATATGTATCATTTATTCTGTAGTTATAGAATGTCTTTTCAGCTAGGTTGTCAATGTCTTTACAATAGAACTTATTTTATCAGCCTTTTTGTCCCTTGGCTGAGTGTTTTGAAGGCACTCACTCCTTCACAGTTTGTTGATATCTGAACAACACACAGTTTTGCACTGAATAAGATACCTCTCTCATTTTCATCAGGGCCTAGCCTGAGATGCAGATTCTTTGAGTCCCAGGTTGGTGCTTACTCTGATAAATAAAAGCTATCCCAATTACCAATAACATGCAGAGATGAAATTTCTTTAGGACAATTTTAACCATGGTGACACATTTTTCGGGCTCCAAAGTCACTACAGCAGGTGACTGCAGCCATGAAATTAAATGATGTCTGCTCCTTGGAAGGAAAGCTCTGACTAACCTAGACAGCACATTAAAAAAGCAGAGATATCACTTTGTAGACAAAGGTGTGCATAGTCAAAGTTATGGCTTTTCCCAGTAGTCATGAACAAATATGGATTTGGACCATAAATAAAGCTGAGAACCAAAGAATTGGTGCTTTCAAATTGTGATACTGGAGAAGACTCCTGAGAGTCCCTTGGACTGCAAACACATCAACCAGTCAGTCCTAAAGGAAATCAACCCTGAATCTTCACTGAAAAGACTAATGCTGAAATTCCAATATTTTGACTACCTGATGTGAAGAGCCAAGTCATTGGAAAAGACCCTGATGCTGGGAAAAATTGAGGGCAGGAGGAGAAGGAAGCAGCAGAGGATGAGATGGTTAGATATCATCACCAACTCAATGGACATAAATTGAGCAAACTCTGGGAGACAGTGGAGGGCAGAGGAGCCTAGTGTGCTGCAGCCCATGCGGCCACATGCAGTTGCATATGACTTAACAACTGAGCAACAACATATCTGATATTATTAATAATTCCAAGAATATGAACATAGTATTTTCAAAATTCTACATGAAGCCAAAAATGTATCTAATTCCAAAAGCAGTCTAAGAAGTCTAAGAAGGAAAATTAATTTTTCTTTTTTATCCAAAAAGCCTAAATTATGTGATAATTTCATCTGAATTTTCAAGTCATCTTCATGTTGGTTTGATTCAACTGTAGCCATTGTTTTTTAGGCCTTCAGTAGTCTCTCAATAAACATGTATGCAAGCTCAGTTGTGTCTGATCTTTGAGACCCCATGAGCCGTAGTCTACCAGGCTCTTCTGTTCAGGGATTTTCCAGGCAAGAAAAATGGAATGGGTTGTCATTTCTTTCTTCAGGGAATATTCTGGACCAAGGGACCGAATTCATGTCTGTTTTGTTTCCTGTATGGACAAGTGGATTCTTTACACTGCACCAGCTGGAAAGCCCCACATAGGCTTTCACTGCTGTGTAAAACGTGCACTTTCAAATCTTACGTGCTGCCTCACAGCTAAAGTATATCTCCAGGTGTTTCTTCTGGTTGTCCAGAATTTAGCATGTTTCTAGCATTTAGTGAGTTTAGGCCAGAAATGCTAAGGTAAAGCATCATGAGGGTGCTGTGATACAGCAAAGCTATCTTCAGTGTCTGCAGGACTTTCAAATGTCTGGCCAAATATAGTTTTAACAGAATGATTGTACACAATAGTATATGATAATGATTCTGATAATATTAATTATAAACAAGTGTGTTGTGTTAGTTGCTCAGTCCCGTCCAATTCTCTGGAACCTCATGGGCTGTAGCCCACCAGGCTCCTCTGTCTGTGGGATTCTCCAGGCAAGAACACTGGAGTGGATAGCCATTCCTTTCTCCAGGGGATCTTCCCAACCCAGGGATTGAACCTGGGTATCCTGTATGCAGGCAGAGTCTTTACCATCTGAACCACCAGGGAAGCCCAAGAGAGCATCATCATTCAGTTAAGCCTGGAGAAAGAGAGTTGAGCAGCCAGATATCAGAGTAGCCAATTAGAAACACAAACTCAAAATAAAATAAGCCTTTAATCCCTCACTGTGAAGGCATAAACAAGTGCATGAACTTGTGAACATGTTGATTCTCTTGTTTCATACTAATGGAGAGTTGGATGGATGAGCAAAGACTTGAAAGTCCTCTCACTGGCAAGAAGGGCCCTAACAAAAGGCTTGGGAAGTGTTAGTGACCCTGAGGCTGTGGTCTCTGAGGAGAAAGAACCAGGAGTAAAAGAGTTCTGGTTATGGAGTCAAAGAGGGGGAAAGAATATTCAAAGTTTCCTTGTTCCACTCTCCTTTGCCTGAAAAGGATCTTACCCAGGCTTTGGGTAAAGCAACCTAGGAGTAAAGACACATGGGCTAGGATGAGGCTTGTGCAATCCTATGGCTGGCCAGCGGGGCCTGAGTCCTGGATTGCATCTCCTCGGGAAACGCTGATGTTCTTGATGTGCAACAAGTCTGGCATGAGAAAGGCAGCTCTCCCTACGAGGTCCACCAGGTCCTACCTTTGTAATTGCCTACATTCAGGCTCTGAAAAAGCACAGGAGTTTTGAATCAGGAGTCAGTCTGCTAGAGTGTGCATCTGGCACTTTGCGTAAGCAAGGCACTTTCTGCTATTTGAAAGTGATTTGGTTTAATCGTTGTAAGCGCCAACTGGACAGACCATTTCCATTTTGTACGTGGGAAAACTGAGGCACACAGATATTTAAGTGATTTACCCCAAGTCTCAGAGCTGGAAAGTAGGAGAGCCAGTTTTTGAGACCAAGAAATCTAGCTTAGAGAGTTTCCACTTTAAATCACCACACACTACTCATTTTGTTTATGAGCTAGAATTGAACTCTCTCCATATTAAATCTAAACATCATTATAGGCTTTACTGTACAACGAGTTTTCTAGAAGTGTAACTACTACATAAAATACGAAAATGTTATTTTTAATTTTAAACTTACCAAGAATTGCTTGTCATTTCAGAAAATCGAACTTTTAATATTGCTAGCAGTATTTGAGTTGTCGGTACCTCCCTACTGTACAATGTTCATCTGTAGCAGACGACATAAATATAAGCATCTGACTGCTTAATTGTAACCCGTAGTGTCTTTCTGAGTATTGACATGCTGAAATGCATATTATTTTCTAGTTCAAAAATCTGTTCAGGTTTTGGGTCAGGTTTTTTTTGTCTAGTAATGTTTATTGAAGGATAATTTAATACACTAAAATTCAGCTTATTTAGTGTGCACAGTTCTATCAGTTTTGACAAATGCATAGTTCTGTAGCTACCAATCAAGATACAAAGCTATTCCATCAACCTTCAAAATTACCCTTGTGCCCATTTGTAGATTGGAGCTCCATTCACAAAAGACATGCAGAATACACACCTATAAGCAGTAATTGCATCATTTATAACACTGTGAATCAGTGTGTGTCAGTAGTTTATCCATTTTATTGCTGAGGAATATTCCATTAAATGGATATACCTCAGTCATTTGTCCATTCATCCACTGAAGCGCACTTGGTTTAATTCTAATTGGGGTGCATGCATGCCTGCTAAGTGGCTTCAGTCGAGTCGGACTCTTTGCAACCCTATGGACTGTAGCCTGCCAGGCTCCTCTGTCCATGGGATTCTCCAGGCAAGGTAATTGTTAATAAATCCTTTACAAATATTTACATGCAATTTGAGTGTGAATATCAATTTCATTTATGTTGGATAATGACTTGGGAATGAAATGACTGGGTCGTATGATAACTATGTATTAAATTTTTAAGAAACTGTCAAACAATTCTGCAAAGTGGTTGAATCATTTTCCATTTCAACCAGCATGTGTGGTAGTTCTACATAGCGGACATCCTCACCAGGGTTTAGACTAGTCATGGCTTCTGTTATTGCTTTTACTGAACATGTAGTGAGGCATACGGAGTTTTCTTTTATTATTGAACCATAATTACTTTATAACATTTTGCTAGTTTCTGCTGTACAAAGAAGTGGATTAGCTATACATATACATATTTCTCCTCTGTCTTGGACCTCCCACAGATCCATCCCACGCATTTATGTCACCACGGAGCACCGAGTTGAGCTTCCTGTGTTTTAGATAGATAGGTTCCCACTAGCTATCTATTTATGTCAAACCTAATACTCCAACTCATCCCACCTTCCCCTTCCTTCACTGTGCATACTCATCTGTCTCTATGTCTCCAACTCTATTCCTGCCTTGGGAATAGAGGCATCTACATCTGTACCATTTTTCTAGATTTCACATAGATGTTGATATACAATATTTGTTTTTCTATCTCTGACTTACTTAACTCTGCATGACAGACTAATTAGGTCCATCCACATCTCTACAAATGACCCAATTTCTTTTCTTCTTATGACTGAGTAATAATCCATTGTATATATATACCAGCATATTGTAGCTTTAAACTTGAAATTTTTATTAGTGTCAGACTTTATTTTTTTGGGCTCCAAAATCACAGCAGATGGTGATTGCAGCCATGAAATTAAAAGACACTTACTCCTTGGAAGGAAAGTTATGACCAACCTAGATAGCATATTCAAAAGCAGAGACATTACTTTGCCAACAAAGGTCCATCTAGTCAAGGCTATGGTTTTTCCTGTGGTCACATATGGATGTGAGAGTTGGACCGTGAAGAAGGCTGAGCGCCGAAGAATTGATGCTATTGAACTGTGGTGTTGGAGAAGACTCTTGAGAGTCCCTTGGACTGCAAGGAGATCCAACCAGTTCATTCTGAAGGAGATCAGCCGTGGGATTTCTTTGGAACGACTGATGCTGAAGCTGAAACTCCAGTACTTTGGCCACCTCATGCGAAGAGTTGACTCATTGGAAAAGACTCTGATGCTGGGAGGGATTGGGGGCAGGAGGAGAAGGGGATGACAGAGGCTGAGATGGCTGGATGGCATCACTGACTCGATGGACGTGAGTCTGAGTGAACTGCGGGAGTTTGTGATGGACAGGGAGGCCTGGTATGCTGCGATTCATGGGGTCTCAAAGAGTCAGACACAACTGAGCGACTGAACTGAACTGAATACTGTTTAACACTTTTTTCATGAGATAATTTGACATCTGTATATGTTCATTTGTCAGCTGTCTGTTCAAAAATTGCCCAATTTTTATTCTGTTGTTTATTTTCATATATTGATTTCTGAGATTTCTCAATGCTTTCAATTCAAGTTTTATCAAATATGTATTTTCCAATATCTTGTCCAAATGTGTGGCTTGTCTCTTCATCACTGTAAAAGTGGCATTTGAAGAGGAATTTTTAATTTTGATGCACCAAATTTATCACTTTTTTCTTCCTTTATGAGCCATACTTTCAGAATTATGTCCAAGGTATTTTTGCCAAATCTAAGATCAAATATATTTTCTCTAATGGTTTCCTTCAGTATTTTATATTTATTACGAGCCATTTCAAATCCTAAATGGTGATGCTGTGAAAGTGCTCCACTCAATATGCCAGCAAATTTGGAAAACTCAGCAATGGCCACAAGACTGATAAAGTTCAGTTTTCATTCCAATACCAAAGAAATACAATGCCAAAGAATGTTCAAACTACCCCACAATTGCACTTATTTCACAACCTAGCAAGGTCTTACTCAAAATTCTCCAAACTAGTCTTCAACAGTACATGAACTGAGAACTTCCAGATGTACAAACTGGATTTAGAAAACGTAGAGGAATCAGAGATCAAATTGCCAACATCTGTTGGATCATAAAAAAGCAAGAGAATTCCAGAAAAAACATCTATTTCTACTTCATTGGAGAAGGAAATGGCAACCCACTCCAGTAGTCTTGCCTGGAAAATCCCATGGACGGAGAAGCCTGGTAGGCTACAATCCATGGGGTCGCAGAGAGTTGGACACGACTGAGCGACTTTACTTACTTTACTTTACCTTCTGCTTCATTGACCATGCTAGAGCCATTAACTGTGTGAATCACAACAAACTGGAAAATTCTCAAGAGATGGGAATACCAGACCACCTCACCTGCCTCCTGCCTAACCTGTATGCAAGTCAGGAAGCACCAGTTAGCACTGGTCATGGAACAACGGACTTGTTCCAAATTGGGAAAGGAGAATGTCAAGGCTGTATATTGTCAGTCTGCTTATTTAACTTCTATGCAGAGTGCATCATGTGAAATATTGGGCTAGATGAAGCACAAGCTGGAATCAAGATTGTAGGGAGAAATATCAATAACCTCAGATATGCAGATGACACCACCCTTATGGCAGAAAGCAAAAATAAAAAAAAAGCTAAAGAGCCTATTGATGAAGATGAAACAAGAGAGTAAAAAAGCTGGCTTAAAACTCAACATTCAAAAACTAAGATCATGCCATCTGGTCCCATCACTTCATGGGAAATAGATGGGCAAGCAATGGAAACAGTAACATACTTTATTTTTTTGGGCTCCAGAATCACTGGGGATGGTAACTGCAACCAGGAAATTAAAAGACACTTACTCCTTGCTTACTCCGAAGAAAAGCTATGACAAACATATAGAGCATATTAAAAAGCAGAGACATTACCTAGGAGAAATAGAACACAGCCCCTTAACTCTCAAAATATAAAACAAAACAAAATAAATCAGAAATCTAAATGTAAAATCTAAGTTCGTTAAACATCTAGAGAAAAACGTTGCATAGACAAAATGTATTTCCCAGATGTGATATGAAAAGCATTAATCATAAAAAGTAATGACTGACTTTTTAAGAATTAAAACAACCTTTGTCTTATATTATACTGTTACCAAAAGAGGAAGTGAAAAAACAGATGTGAAAAAATAAAATATAATGTTTGCCAGATAATTTTTATCAACAATATATAAAGAGCTCTGGCAATTAGATAAAAACATAAATAACACAATTTGAAAAGCACATACAATGTTTATTTATTTGGCATTTCACAAAGAATATACCTGAATGATGAATAAGTGAATAAAAAGCTTCTCAACATCATTAGTTAGTTATTAGAAAAATGCAGATTAAAATCACAATGAAATACCTCTTTATAGTTATTGAATGACTGATAATTAAAACAAAACAGAACAGAAAATAATAATCTCAAAGGCTGGCCTGAATGTGTAACAGGAGGAGTGGTCACACACTCCTGTAAAGAGCATAAGATGCCACAGCCACTTTAATTTTTTTTGCATTCATGTGCAAGTATTTTTGTGGGGGGGAAGGTGAAGCATATGTTTTTATTTCTCTTGGAACAGAGTGGAATTACTGGGTTTTAGATAATCTATGTTTAACATTTGAAGAGGAGAATGAAACAATTACTTTTGTAGCTCAGAAGTTTCTTTACTTTTTTTTTCTGTTGTTTTCCTTTTATTGTTACATGCCCAGTAATTTTTTTTAATTTTTTTTAAATTTTATTTTATTTTAAACTTTACATAATTGTATTAGTTTTGCCAAATATCAAATGAATCCATCACAGGTATACATGTGCTCCCCATCCTGAACCCTCCTCCCTCCTCCTTCCCCATACCATCCCTCTGGGTCGTCCCAAGTTAAACATATGTTACTTTAAGATAACATATGAGAAGAGCTACTGCCTCAGAAATTACTCCTGGCTCACCACCCAGGGAAGGAAGACTTCACGGTCTTGATTTGCAGACCAAGAAGGGAGAAAAAGCTGGGAGGTTGTTCTCTTTAGCAAAACGATTGAGGATCTCCTAGCAGATCCCAAGGCATATTCTTTCAGCTGTGAAATGCTTCTTTTTTGTTTTAAGTTGCATTCTCCTTTTCCCCTTTCCTCTAGAAAGTCTCAATAAGCAAAGTCTTTTTCTGTCGTCCATCACTCTTGAGTGTGTGTCACAATTTATCTAATGTGAACATTAGGTAAGGATCATAATGACATAGTTTATATTTACTGACCACTTTCTATATTCCTTACATATATCACATTTACTTCTCTTGGGTGTTTTGGGATATAAACCTCTGTTCTTTCTTTCACCTTATTTATGGAAAAAGTGGAGCTTAGACATTTTTCTCAAGGGCCCACAATTAGCTTGAGGGCCGGATTTTGATTTTAGGAATATTGATCTTATTTTTGCCACTGCAGGATCCAGAGGCAAAGACGTTCGGTGAACAGCAGGTGATTGAGGAACTGACCAAGGTATGCTTTTTACCATGAATGGTGATAGTTCCTCCAGAAACAAAAATAGTCAAGTATGTGGCTCCTTGGAAATCAGTGTTTCTCATTCTAGGCACATATATGGCCTGGGTCTCAACTGCCTGAAGCAAAGTCAAGCTGTGTAAGAGCTTAGTAGTTTTCTTACTATTTCCAGGTTGCATTACCTGCTGTCTACTAATATCTTTTTGACATTTTGATGGATATTGGTCAGAAAACTATTGTTAAGCCCATAATTTCATTTCTCCATAGGTGGTCTGAGCTTCTTCTAATTAATTACAAGCACATCTTGATGAACACTTTCTCTTGGTGCTCAGTTCTCCTAACGTACTTGAGCCAAAGTTTATATGTGTCATCCAGAGAAGATATAGTTATTCTTCTTATAAGACATAGCAAGTTAGGGTGTACAGTAGAAGGACCCTTAAAGATCACATTCTTTCATCAACTCGTAGCTTTAGCTAGGCTAAGAAACATTTTTTTGAAGTCTTGTGATTTCTTGTTCTATACAAATATTGAAGTGGCACAGTTATTCACTGAGACTCTTCACCTGTAGTTGAGAAAACTTGCCAAGCTCTTCTTTCATGAGGCAGCTGTACGATTTGAAGAAATCAACCTTTAGCCCCTTTCATGAGCCTCAGTTTCCCCTTCTCTGACCTGGAGGGTTGAAGTAAGGCATGTGTCTGGTCATCCTCAACTCTAAGGTCTTTAATTATTATATCCACTATTTCAAATAAAAAAAAAAGAATGATTTCAATCCTGTTCTGTCTTCTGTGATGATATAGTTATGTTCTCATCGGATAGAAAATCCACTTTTTATATGCTTTCATTTCAGTTCAGTTCAGTCATTCAGTCGTGTCTGACTCTTTGCAACCCCGTGAACTGCAGCACGCCAGGCCTCCCTGTCCATCACCAACTCCTGGAGTCCACCCAAACCCCTGTCCAATGAGTCGGGATGCCATCCAGCCATCTCATCCTCATCCCCTTCTCCTCCTGCCCCCAAGTCCTCCCAGCATCAGGGTCTTTTCCAATGAGTCAGTTCTTTGCATCAGGTGGCCAAAGTATTGGAGTTTCAGCCTCAGCATCAGTCCTTCCAATGAACACCCAGGACTGATCTCCTTTAGGATGGACTGGCTGGATCTCCTTCCAGTCCAAGGGACTCTCAAGAGACTTCTCCAATACCACAGTTCAAAAGCATCAATTCTTCAGCGCTCAGCTTTCTTCACAGTCCAACTCTCACATCCATACATGACCACTGGAAAAACCACAGCCTTGACTAGACGGACCTTTGTTGTATGCTTTAGTTCTCCACGAATCTGTGTCTTTAGCAGAATGAATAGTATAAGGGCATGCATGAAAAGAGAGAGACATGCATACACTGCCTTGTTAAAAAGGTAAACTATGTGTTCACGAAGCCAAAATCATGACCTATATCTACCAATGGGTTTATTTTATCATAAACTCTGAAGTTTTAAACAACTTTGTAGTGTTTCTTATCTCAGGTAATTGAATCATACTGGTATTATTTGAGTAGTTTATGCAAAGGGAATTAGAGCAATACAGTGGTTAAAAGTTTTCTTTGTAGTAAAATAAGCTGTGTTCAAATTTGATTTCTAACAATTACTAATAATAATGCCTACACAATTTTGTTATAAAAATAAATGAAAACATGTGTATAAGCTGCATGCATGCTCAGTCCCGAAGTTGTGACTGACTTTTTGTGGCTCCATCCACTGTGGCTGGCCAGGTTCCTCTGTCCGTGGATTTCCCAGGCAAAAATACTGTAGTGGGTTGCCATTTCCTTCTCCATTAGATCTTACCCACCAAGGGATCATCCCATATCCCCTGCACTGGAGGCAGATTCTTTACCACTGAGCCACCAGGAAAGCCGGTGTGTAAGGTAACTGGCCTCTGTTTTCTATATCTTTGAATAAAAGCATTGGCTTGGAAAGGTCATCAATCCTCTCCTCCCTCAGAGGTTTTGATAGACTCGGTGAGAAGTTCCACAGACTAATGGGGTGGTAGTGCCATAATTAAGCCAGATTTTGTTTTGATTATTATGTGTATCTCCCCACTCCTTTGTCTGGAAAGCAATAAAATAAATCTCACTTGAGCCACATTATAAGACAGTGAACTTCTTTCTGGAAACTGCACTCTAGAGACAAAGATAGTAAGTGCCTAACATGTTTGAGCAGATCATTTTTACAGGCAGAAAACTACTGCCAATAATAAATAGTCCAAATAGAATTATAATTATGATATATTCATGAACATGATGCATTTGACTTTTCTTCCTCATTCAGCCAGGAAAAGCAAAATAAAGTAACATCCCATTACTGTCGATGTATTTTGCTGGATGTGCATATTCATTTTTCATGTAGGATTATGCAGTGTTATCCCCATAAACAAGACTGGCACACATTATTAATTTGATAAATCAGCATAATTAAATGTGACTGCTTAATAAATAGATTCATAGATTCTTCTATCCACTGTAGAGAGAGTACATTAGTGCTCACTTTCATAGTCATTAGAGGCATTCCCAAATCTCCTCCTCTTTCTGGGCAAAGAGTAAGATGGTAGGGCTTTGCCCCTTTTTGAAGTATGTGTGGATTTATGATATGCTTTGGCAAATGTGAGCAGATGTGATGTATCGCTTCTGAATGGAAGCTTGAAGAAACGTATGCCATTTATAGCCTGCTGTCCCTCTGCCATGGTAATCACGGGAGGAGTACACATCAAACTGTGTATGTGCTTCAGCGGCTGAATCTGGTTCTTGCAAAATCCCAAAATGCTCAGAGTCCTCCTGCTGACCCACTGGAATATATGATCTGGGGGAGAATTATGTTTATCATGTTAAGCCGTTGAGATTTGAGGCAGCGGAGTCGTGTGTATAGCCAACAAGCCGAGTGCTCATCTTCCAGATTTTACAAGTCCTCCATTTGTTCCTCACTGCATGTAGAATGAAATCCAGATTTCTTGCTATGGCATAAGTTACTCTGCCTAAACACCAACCGCATCTCTTGCCTTCCACATTCTCGCTTCAGCCAGAGTGTATCTTTGCTTTGTCTTTGCCAATCTAGTACTTTAAAAAGCAGCATCTGCTATTATTAAGAATAAACTTGAACATCTTTTCTATATTTGAGAGCCATTTGTCTTTTATTTTCTGTGTGGTCCAAAGGAAAATCTTAAATTCTGTGATTATAACACCCAATTAAATTCTTATATGCAGCCTTGTGATTGACGAGTCTATTGTCAATCTAGATTCTTCTTTATGCATAGATGATATTCTTTTTATTTTTGTAGAGTTGTAAAAGTTCTGTTTTGATAGCCTCAATGTTACTACAATATGGATTTCATGTATGTGCTTATTAATTCCATGTTCATATTTGAGTGTGTGCTACATGCGTGCTAAGTCACTTCAGTCGTGTCTGACTCTTCGTGACCCTGTGGACTGTAGCCCACCAGGCTCCTCTGTCCATGGGATTCTCCAGGGAAGAATACTGGAGTGGGTTGCCTTGCCCTCCTCCAGGGCTCTTCCCACCCAGGGATGGAACCCGCGTCTCTCGCGGCTCCTGCATTGGCGGCTGTGCTCTATACACTAGTGCCCCCTGGAAAGCTCTCGTGTTCTGAGTAAAAACTACTAAATAGTAAATCTTTTTCTTTGGCGGGGGAGCATGGTAATTCTGGAAATCCTTGGTACTCATTTCTTGACGTTTTCTCCCTTTATTTTGATCAACTGTGAAAACTATTCTAAGAATGTTGACTTTTCTAATCCTCATTTTTAAACACATTGTATATTTTACCACTTCATTTCTTTCTGATGTATTATGGGAAAGTTCTTCAAATAATTTAACTCACCGATTGTCCTGTAGCTCTGTCAATTTCACTCTTCAAGTCTTTACTGATTTCTTTCTGTCAACCATCGTAGATTTATTCTGGGTTTTACCGTGTGATTCCTTGATTTTAGTTTATCTTTTCAATGTTATAGTTTCTTTGTTGATAGCTAATTTGATTTTATAAAATTTTATTTTGCTTGTTTCACTGATTCCTCAGAACATCCACCATGTGTATTTCCTATTTTATTAGTCATGGCATACAGGGATATGTACTTGACGCAAGACTCTCCAGCCTTCGCTTATGGTGGTTTTTGTGGATTCTGAGGGTGGTAGGGATGTTCCTCAAGGAAGGTGGACATTAACATTGCTCTCAGCGCCTTAGTCGTAGTGTAGTCGCTAAGCGGTGCCCGACTCTCGCGACCCCACAGACTGCAGCCTACCGGTCTTCTCTGCCCATGGGATTCTCCAGGCAAGAGTACTGGAGTGGGTTGCCATTTCTTTCTCCAGGGGATCTTGCTGACCCAGGAATCGAACCCAGGTCTTCTGCATTGCAGGCAGGTTCTTTAATGCCTGAGCTATGAGGGAAGGTACCATTCAGGATCGTCAGTTCAGTTCAGGTCAGTCGCTCAGTCGTGTCCAACTCTGCTGTGCCCTAGTATTTTTTAAGAGCTTGCTGCCTCAGTTGTAATTGCATAGCTCTTTGAGTATAGAAAAAGATATAAGGATGATACAATTTTCAAGAGATGTTTTCATCTTGAAAGAAACTAGTCCTTTTGCCTCCAGTGTTAACTACTTTCATCACACCAGGGCTATTACATTTTCCAAGCTCAAGTTCATGCCAAAAAAGCTGATGTCTCTCTGATTCCAGTGAATGCATTCAAACAAAGCTTCAACCAAGCAAAGTGGAAAATGAAGGACATGTGAATAAATTTTCTTCCATCTTATCTCTGGGTAGATGCTCAAGTATTCTGCCATTTGGACCACTGTTTTCTTCCTTGTGTAATTTTACCCTGTTGTCAGGTAAACAAGATTTCTTATGGAAATTTTCATAGGCCTCTGCAGCAATATTTACTATCATATGTATTACACTATCCTAAGGTCCTCCTATAATAATACATCCAAGTTATTTCTTGTTTTTATTTTGAGATTGGCTGTGTCTACTTAAAGGCTTACATTTAATCATTTGTGTGCATTTAGAATTTGTGGGAAATAGTTCCCTTCATCTGTGTAACCTTGCCAAGTAACCAAAAATTACTTTGACTTTACCAGTTATATTTTTGGAACTAATTGGTGTTATTGATTCATTATATTACTCTCTTTTTATTGTTTGTGTTGGTCACTCAGTTGTGTCCAACTCTTGGTGACCTAAAGGAGCCCATCAAGCTCCTCTGTGCATGGAATTCAGGCAAGAATAATAGTGAGCTGTCATTCCCTTCCCCAGGTGATCTTCCCAACCCAGGGATGGAACCCAGGTCTCTCACATTGTGGACAGATTCTTTACCATCTGAGCCACCAGGGAAATCCATATTATTCTCTACCTATGATTAATTTATCAAAAGATCAAGCTAACAAAAACACATTGTTAAGAGAAGAACCAAATAAAATTAAAGCTAGCAAAAACAATGGACTAAATCAATAAAGCAAAAAGCTGAATCCTAGAAAAGATCAGTAAAGTTGATAAATCACTAAAAGATGAGCAAATAGGAAAAGTCACAAACTACTAATATCAAAATTAAAAGAGGTGATATAACTACAGAGCCAATAGATACTACAAGGATAAGTCAATACTACACACAACTCTACACACAAAATTTGATAACAGGAATGAAATGGACCAATTCATTGAAAAGTATTAAGTACCCAGTAAATACAGTATTATAATAAATTAGTCAAAATTTGAATATTCTTAGAAATATTTTAAATGTCTGTGTTTGTGAGCTCCTGAAAAATAAATCTCCAGCTCTAGGTTTCAGTTGAAAATACATTTACAGAATAGGCTAACTTATGTACTCTTTTATAGAAAATAAAATAAGAGACAAAAGGCTTTCCTGGTAGTCCAGTTGTTAAGAATCTGCCTTATAATGCAAGGAACTCAAGTTTGATCCCTAGTTGGAGAACAAATAGCCCACATGGTTCAGAACAACTAAGCTGGTGAACAGAGAGTTTATGCACCACAAGGAAGGCTTGCACAGGACACAGGGAAGATCCCATGCGCTGCAGCAAAGGCCTGACACAGCCAAAGAAACTAAGTAATTAAAAAGAAAGAAAGAGTGAAGACTTTACAACTTGTTTTATGAAGCCAGCATTACCTCGAATGGAAACTAGATAAAGACTGTAAAAAAAGAATAAAGAAAATGAGACAAAAAGTATAAATATATGTATGTCCCTTAGGAATATAGATGAAAACATTCTTTATATAATGTTAGAAATTTAGAAATGTGTCAAGGCTATGGTTTTTCCTGTGGTCATGTATGGATGTGAGAGTTGGACTGTGAAGAAGGCTGAGCGCCGAAGAATTGATGCTTTTGAACTGTGGTGTTGGAGAAGACTCTTGAGAGTCCCTTGGACTGCAAGGAGATCCAACCAGTCCATTCTAAAGGAGATCAGCCCTGGGATTTCATTGGAAGGACTGATGCTAAAGCTGAAACTCCGGTACTTTGGCCACCTCATGCGAAGAGTTGACTCATTGGAAAAGACTCTGATTCTGGGAGGGATTGGGGGCAGGAGGAGAAGGGGACGACAGAGGATGAGATGGCTGGATGGCATCACTGACTTGATGGACGTGAGTCTGAGTGAACTCCGGGAGTTGGTGATGGACAGGGAGGCCTGGCGTGCTGCGATTCATGGGGTCGCAAAGAGTCGGACACGACTGAGCGACTGAAATGAACTGAACTGAAAATGGATTATATACCATGACTAAAATAGAGTTTATTTTAAAGATGTAAAAGTAGGCCACTATTTAAAAATCAGTCAATGTAACCCATTATATACTGATCAATGATTAAATATTAATTAATTAATTAATTCACAATCCTTTAAAATAAGCTAGAGCCTCAGAAAAGATTTACAGCTTGAATCTAAAGATAACTATGCTGGAGAGGTAGGAAAAAGTGGAAGGATATCTATTTCCTTTTTCCTTAAGCTGCCTGGATGAGGTTTACCAACATTATGGAAGGTTATCTGTTTTACTGAGATCAATTTAAATGTTAATCTCATCTAGAAACACCCTCCCAGAAGCATCCAGAATAATAATGAACCATATACCTGGACACTGTGACCCAGACAAGTTGACACACAAAATTAACCATCACAGAACTAGTCACATACCTTGAACAATTCCAATTTTCTAAAATTGAACTATAATTGTGTAAGATGTAACCACTGGGGAAAACTGAATATAGGGTACACAGAACTCTCTATAAAAACTTTTCAACTTTTAAATCCATAAATATTTCAAAATAAAAAGTTTTTCAAAACCACATTAGACGTTTAATAGCCAAAGAACATAAAATCCAGTTTACAATGACTGTTTCCCCATACCATCATAAAATTCATATTTGAAACTGAATTGCATTTCTGTTCAATTTTGCAGTGAAACTAAAACTACTCTAAAAAATAACATCTATTTAAAAGGAGAAAAATGGATTGGATAATTCCTCATTTCTTTTATTCAGTATTTTAGTTGGTTAATTTCCTATTGAGACGATCCACAGGGGTTTCCCCCTCTGCCTGTGGAGCTGCATTTCTCCTTGTTCGAACACTCTTACTCATTGTATTTCAGTTTAAATGTCATTTCCTTAGGAAATATTTCTCTGTCGCTCAGATTTGTCCTGTTTTCTTGATTAGTTGTTATCATTGCACCGTGAGTTTTTCCTTTGTAGCATTTATCACAGTTGTAATTAATTCACAAAGCTCTTTTTCATAATATCTGTCTTTGATGGAATAAACTTTATTCATTTTCATAAGCTTTAACTAGTGCCAGTTTGGCAATTACATAACACTTAGTAGGTATGTACTAAATATTTGTTAAATAAGTTATTCCATCAGAGTTTGACTCACACAGAATTAAATGTGGAAATACTCTGAGAATTTAATAAGAAAACTCTGAGACACTGGCAGAGTTATTGACAACTATAAAAATGGAGTACCCTGTTTTGCAATAAGAGTCATGTAGCACAGCAACAGCAAAGGAAACAATAACAGAACAAAAAGCTCACAGATTGGGAGAAAGTATTTGCAAATGATGTGACCAACAGGGGATTAGTCTCTAGAATCCACAAGCAGCTCATGATGTTTAATAGCACCAAAACAAGCAACCCAGTCAACAAATGGGCAGAATGCCTAAATAGACATTTCTCCCAAGAAGACACATAGATGGCCAAGAGGCACACGAAAATACGCTCATCTCTAATTAATAGAGAAATGCAGATCCAAACTACAATGATGTTTTCACCTCACATGAGCCAGAATGGCTATCATCAAAAAATCAACAAACAATGAATGGTGGAGAGGAGGGAAGCCTCCTTCACTATTGATGGGAATGTTCACTGGTTCAGCCACTATGGAGAACAGAATGGGGGCTCCTTAAAAAATGAAAAATAGAGCTACTATATATATATATATATCTCCTATAATTCCATTCCTGGGCATATATCCAGAAAAAAAAAAACATGATCTGAAAGGATACACGCACCCCAATGTTCATCGCAGCAATTATTTACAACAGCCAAGACATGGAAGCAACCTAAATGTCCATCGAGCTATGGATAAAGATGAAGTACATATATACAAGGAATACTAGTCAGCCATGACAAATAATGAAATAATGCCATTTGCAGCAACATGGATGGACCTAGAGATTGACTCATTGGAAAGGACTCTGATGCTGGGAGGGATTGGGGGCAGGAGGAGGAGGGGACGACAGAGGATGAGATGGCTGGATGGCATCACTGACTTGATGGACGTGAGTCCGAGTGAACTCCGGGAGTTGGTGATGGGCAGGGAGGCCTGGCGTGCTGCGATTCATGGGGTCGCAAAGAGTCGGACACGACTGAGCGACTGAACTGAACTGAAGTGAAGAGATTGTCATACTGAGTGAAGTAAGTCAGACAGAGAAGGAGAAATATCATATGGCATATGTGGAATCAAAAAAGAAGCTAAACCAATGAACTTAAAAAATAGAGACTCACAGACTTAGAGAACCAACTCCTAGTTCCTAGGGGAAAGGATGGGGGAAGGGATAGTTAGGGAGTGTGGTACGTCCATGTGAAAGGTTGTTGTTGAATCACGCGAATACACCGGGATTCTTGGCCCCCGGAGAAGAATTCAATCCGGGCCCAGAGACGAGGCTTGATCGCTCAGAGCTTTTGTGTAATAAAGTTTTATTAAAGTATAAAGGAGATAGAGAAAGCTGCTGACATAGGCATCAGACGGGGGCAGAAAGAGTACCCGCTTGCTAGTGTTAACAATGAGGTTATAGAACCCAAAGAATGTCTGGAGGTTGTAAAGACCTCATCAGACCTACTCCCATAATTTACATTTTAAGATAACACTGTCCTCAGGCAAGATACATCCTTGTAAAGACCAGGTCTACTCCCATAATTTTAAGATAACAGAAGGTTGAATCCAAAGACTGTCCTTAGGCAGGATACATTATTGTTATATAATCCTAAGGAATGTGGAGAAAGAAAAACAGCTTGTCCTTTCTTCCTCCTTGAGAATTCCAGACCCCTCTCTCCTTGGGGATCCCTAGACTCCCTATCAACCTGCCTAGGAAGTGACTCTCTCACATGTACACAGTGCTGTATTTAAGGTGGATAACCAACAAGAACCCACTGCATAGCACAGGAACACTGCTCAATGTTAACTGGCTGCCTGGGTGGAAGGGGTGCTTGGGGGAGAATGGATACATGTTTATGTATGGCTGAGTCCCTCTGCTGTTTACCTGAAACTATCACAGCATTGTTAATTGGCTATATCCCAATACAAAATAAATAGTTGGAAAAAAAAAAGTCACAGACCAAAACCAGCTGAGCAAGTAGGCTTTAACCTCACTATTATCTGTCTAGTTCCATGTTCGCAGAAACCTGCACCTTTGTACCTGCACAGAGAAGTAACCAATACATACGTGCTGAATGAATGAATAAGACCACAATTATAGACAGGGCATGAGGTCTGAGAACTGAATGAGTTTCTGGCTACAAAACTGTACTGGAAGGAAGGAAAGCGTGGGGCAGTATATCAGGTGAGTTCTACCAAAGCTCATTGGCCTATATGCTTTTTTTTCAGGTAAAATTTGTGTTAAACTGGAGGTAAAAAACCTAGCTTTATTATGTGTGTGCGTGATCAGTCATGTCTGATTCTTTGTGATCCCATTGACTGTAGCCTCCAGGCTCCCCTGTCCACGGAATTTTTCAGGCAAAAATACTGGAGAGGGTTGTCATTTCCTTCTCCAGGGGATCTTCCCAACCCAGGGATAGAACCCCTGTCACCTGCCTTGCAGGTGGATTCTTTACTCCCTGAGCCATTAGGGAAGCAGCTTTATTATAAGCATGATGATTCCAAGAACTATTATAAGCATGAAGATTCAAAGAACAAGATAGAACTGCTATCATCTGTACATTGGCTTATCGGAAGAGCAAAAATTCTTTAACTTTAAATCACTGTTAGAGCAGCATTCAATATGTAGTAAACAAACCACTCATTCCCCAAAATTTAACTGCTCCTTGCTTTGCAAGTGAGCTTCTGAGAGCAATATAAGTGTTATCAACAGCCTCACACTGTCCAGGAATTTGTCTCACTTTCTGACAAGTGGTCCTTGTTTATTATTTTTTTAAGATGAGCAAGCTGCTTTTGCAATAAATGAGCAATGCACAGCTGTGCTTTTAGAAGACTCTTTTTTTTTTTTTTTAACCGAAAGACTGTAGCTCAATTCAATAAACATTTATTTATACTATTGACATTTTAAAATTTGCCTCTTTCTCCTAAAATGAAAAATAATGTAAGAAAAATTCTATTCATTAAAGATATTAGAAATTACAGTTATAGTTTTCATGGTTAAAACCCTTTCACAGAGAAATAAATCCAAATAATCAAGAAAATAACACCAGAAATTAAAAAGAAGTTACAGCTTCCCTAGTGGTTCAGACGGTAAAGAATCTGCCTGCAATGTGGAAGACCCAGGTTCGATCCCTGGGTTGGGAAAATCCCTTAGAGAAGGAAATGACAACCCACTCAAGTATTCTTGCCTGGAGAATCCCATGGAGAGAGGAGCCTTGTGGGCTACAGTCCATGGGATCGCAGAGAGTCAGACATGACTGAGCAACTAATACTTCATCTACTTCTTTATATGTATATGTGTGTGTGTATATATATATATATATATATATATATAAACAATTACTTTTTAAAATAAGAGTAAATGATGAACTTTAGATCAATAAATTTGAAAACTAAGATCACAGGGGAAATTTTCTAGAAATGTGTTTCCAAAACATCACAAAAATAAATGTAGAATTTGAAGAGCCCTAAGAGCATTACACAAAATAACTGTAATCAGTAATTAAACATTCACTTATATAGCAAACCAGGTCCAAATACTTTTACAGTAAGTCATAGATAACATGCAAAGTATTTCTATAATCTATAAATTCCTTTAGAATTTGAAAGCAGAGGGGATGGTTTCCTCTTATTTTGTGAGCCTAGAATAATTTTGTGTCAAATTAAATATGGATGATATAGAAAAGCAAAATCCCAATTCACCCATGAACAAAGATATTAGCAAAATATCTAAAGTACATATTAGCAGATTTAATTCAGCACTATATAAAGAATATAATATATCATGATTAAGTCAATTCAACTCCAAACATGAAAGAAAGACTTTTTAATAGAATATCACTCAATTCAATTTGCCACATTAAATTTAGAAGAAAAATATAATGATCTCAATAGATAGAAAAACAGCTGAAGTAATCAATGCACTGAAGGATGCTTATTGAACAGCTACCTTGTGTCAGATATAGATTCTAGAGATACAAGAAGAATTTTTTGCTGCGTGGGATTATAATGGATTATAGACTTAATAAGATTTAACAACTATAGGGCTATCCTAGCAACTCAGTGGTAAAGAATCTGACTGCAGTGCAGTAGACATGGATTCAGCAGCAGACAGGGGTTTGATCCCTGGGTTGAGAAGATCCCCTGGAGAAAGGAATGACAACCCACTCAGTATTTTTGCCTGGAGAATTCCATGGAGAGAGGAACCTGGCTAGCTACAGTCCGTGGGGTTGCAAAGAGTTGGACACTACTGAATGACTAACACACAAGGAAAAAATAATAATAATAAAGAAGAAATATAATGGAAATACCATAACTACAAAAAGACATGGTTGCCAGTTCTATCAAAAACATGCCAAAATATAGTATTTAATTTTTACAATTGGGAATACTTCCCTTAAATGAGAAACCAGGCCAAAGTGACCAATATCATCATTTCTATCCCACATTTCTTTGGAGGTCGTACCAAGTTCTGTGAGAATAAAAAATTAAGGCATTGCAAAGAAGCAAAAATATATTTTTTATGCATTAAGATTAATCAATAAGATGATTTACTAAAATTGTTAAATGTAACAATCTTAAAATGTGTTAAATGTAAGCACAATATAACCAAATAATGTTCCAACATATCAGTGACAAAAGTTATGAAAAAAAATGTAAGTAAAATATAATTTCCAACAGCTGTACACAAAAGTTATACATCACTCAAAAATAATACATTAACAATTTTATGGAGAAAACACATATTCAAAATATATCATTATTTAAAAGGTGATATACAGTATTCATGAAAAAGAATAGTCGATATTATAGATGTTAATTCTATCCCAATTAAAATCAATTAATTCAGTTGAATTTCAATTAATTTCTGACACAAGTATTACACATTTATAATATGATTATTGCTACAGAAATTATTATATGGTTAAAACTATGAGGCTGGTAAGGGAATAGAGGTCAATGGAACAAAATAGAAACCTCAGAAATAAATCAGTGTATATATTAGCACTTGATACATGACAGTTTTGATATTTTAGACAAGTGTGTAAAGAGTGGATATTTGGTAAATGTTACTAGGGCAGAAATTTATGTATGTGGGAGCAGTACTTAACAGATATTAATTCCTAGCATTCTGTGATGATAGCATCACAAATCTCCATGGGTTGAACTATTGAAAAAAGAGCAAATCTTTTTTTTTTTTTTTTAATTAACAACAGACATCTACATTAAACTGGAAAGTATGTAATTGGAAAAGGAAGGTTTGACCTCAGGAACAAATTAGAAAGTTTAAATTATTTAAGAAATAAAACTAAAATTGAAGAAGAGTACAACAGCAAAAAAAAAAAAAAAAAATCCCTGCAGATACTACCTTAAGGGGAAAAAATAAATAAAAGGGATAAAATGGAAGGGATAAAAGGGAGAAAGTGGAAGGGGTAAAGGAAATGAGTATCCTGTTCAGATGCAGACTGTGACATGAGACAACCTTCCTCGTCCTAACAGCCGCCACAAGCTGGATAATTTGTGAACTGAGGACGCAGGGATTCTCCGCGAGCCAAACCCCAGACAGTAAGGAGAGCCTCAGAAGAGAGCAGCAGCTTAATGCTGCTTTCGTCCCAGTTGCAAGTACAAGAGGAGGAGGACTGGGATCTGCCATAGACGGGGTGGGCGGGGGTGTTAGAAAGGAGCTGAACTTTTAACGAAATATTAATGGCCACTTGTGGTCAGCTGGGACAGATTGTGATCGTGAAAGGTCCCCTTGCCATGGGTGATTACAGAATGCCCAGGACGGGTACCCTGAAAGCAAAGCCAGAGGAAGACAGTTGACAAAGCGCACCCTGGGGTGCATGGGGGGCGTCCCCGCAAGGGCAAAGCGTTCCCTGTCAGAAATCAGACCAGAACTGAGAGAGATCCATTCGATGCGCTCTGGGGTTGATCATGAGGATGAGACAGAACTGCTGACCGAGTGTCCTCCTTTTCCCGTCTCTCTGAAATTTTACCCGACTAATCCAGGACGTCAGAGTGGAGAGGCATCCTTCCATGGCATATTAGGTTGTCACAGCAGCTGGGACTGCGCCCTGAGGGGGTGCGGCAGGACCGCAGGACTGGAGGAGACCAGGTAAAGGGGAAGGTGGGGAAAATTCCCGGGGGCCAGAGACAAGGCAGCTCGGGGACCAAGCAGAGGGAGGTCGCCCACAGACCCAGGACCCTGCAGGCTCCGCTGCAAAGCAGACGCACCTCTGCCAAGCAGCTTGTAGATTTTTAGTCTCAACATGTTTTTAGTTTTCTCAACATATTTTGATGAACTCAAACACAGACCGGTCTGCAGCACGTTTGCTAAGCCCCACCCAGGATTACCCGTCAAATCTATTTGACTATAACGTAGTGACCTGACAGGAGAAAGGGGGTGCCTCATTCTGGAATATTAATATAAGTTATTTCGGTTTCTATTCTTTTAGACAAACTGACTGTCACAGTATTAAAACTATAATGAATGACAGAAACAGACTATATCTTTATTCAACGTTCATGTGTAACATTCACCTATTTCAAGCAAATGTTATTTACGAGGTTTCTCCATAAAACCTCAATAAATCCCAAGGTATAAAAATAATAAAAATAGCATTCTTTGATCATAATGAGAAAAAAATAGAAATTGATTTAAACGACAGAAGGGAATGCTTTTCCATATTGCAATATAAATATAAATATTAAATAATTCTTAGGTCAAAGGGTACATACAAAGGGGTTTTACAATTACTTTAAAGTAAAAAGAATAAAAATATGATACAAAATAATTTGCGGAATACAGTTAAAACTGTATGTGAGTAAAAAATTATAGTATTAAATATCTATATAAATAAAAACAAGACAAAAATAAAATGGAATAATTATCCAGTTCAAAAAATGAATAAAGGACAAATTTTAAAAGAACTGATAGAAAGTTTCATAAACATTAATCAGAAATAAATGAATTAGAAAACTGATACCCATAGAACTAATAAATAAATGTCAAATTTAGGTTCTTTGCAAAATCTATCCTACTTCCAAAGCAAAAATTTAAACCTAGATCAAGTAGATCTTTTTCTTACAAAACTTACCAAAACTAAATTGAATATATAGAAAATATAAGCAGATTAATTACCCTAGAAGAAATGCAGAAAGTAACTAAAGAGCCCCCACCAAACAGCTTCACCCCTAGATGACTTAATCTAGGAATTTTACCCACTTTCTGTCAGGTTGTCTAAAACTATATAAACTGCTCCAGAGCATTGAAAAGAACTCCAAACTTCTTTATAACATGAATTAACATTTATCTTATACACTGCATAAAACTGAATATATCTCACTTATAAATATCAATGCAATATTATAAGATGTAACACTAGCAAATAGAATCTAATAGTACATTAGTACATTAGAAATAATACAAGATAAACAACTGTAGTTAATTCAGTAATGGAGGTATGGTTCCATTTTACAAAGACTACAAATATGGTCATAAATAAAATCATATAAATTAATTTTGAAAGAATTCCAAAGATTCAGAGAAAGCATTGCCAAATATCAGCAGACATAACAATAAAAATACACTGAATCAAATAAGACTTAATTGACCTCACTAACATGATAAAGCATACCACTTAATCAATAAGCAAGCATTTTACTTAAATCAAAGCACCACAGGTTTTCCAACTGTAGGCAAGAAAAGACAAAGATATCTTCTTGGCTGTCTCATGGTGCCAGCGAAGAAAACAAAATATTAGAATATAAGATCCAAGGCTTCAAATCAGAAACCCTGAGAGTTGCACTCATATATACCAGAAAGTGACAGTTTCTTGGAAAAACTACAGTGTGGTTGAGTCAGCTCAGGCTCCGTTTGGATTAAGGTCATCTGTTGTCACCTTATATACCTTATAGAGAATATGATGAGCCTCTAGGGAAAATAATAGAGCCTGGAGTTTGTGGAGATTGCATATTTTTCCTGAGCAGGTTGTGTATTTATACATACACACACACATACAGGATCAAATGAAAAAGGAAACAATAGAAACAAAAATATATCCATAGGTATTTGAGTAATTATAGATATCAAACATGAGTGAGGGATAGTCATTCAGTTGTGTTAGATTTTTTGCAACCCCATGAACCATAACCCACCAGGTTCCTTTGTGGAATTCTCCAGGCAAGGATACTGCACTGGGTTGCCATTACCTTCTTCAGATATAAAACATTGATATTAAAATAATTGTGATTAAAATATTTGAACAAAATAGATAAAAAAGAATTCATCACACAACAGAAATTCTTTAAAGTGTAGATAGAATAAAAGGCCTAGAATTTAAAATAGAACGTAATAGATGGTTTCAACAGCACATAAAGCAAAATAGAAAGGAACGTTAATTAAAGGATGATAGAAAACTTACAAACAGATTCATGAAAGATTTCAAAGATCAGAGAAATAGCAAAATTTATGTGAGGGAAAGTTTGGCCATGTTGTCTCAGAGGATAAATTTGCAGAAATAAAGAAAGGTATATAAAGGGCCATTCAGTGAAGTACTAGAAATAGAGTAAGTCACAAAACTACCCGTATGTGTATTAACAGGGAATTTTTAGTTAAGTTACAAGTTGATTACTATGCAAGCTGCTAAACGCAAAAAGTAATAAAAGAGTCAGAAAAAGAGGTATTACATTTATAAGAATCATGAAATAAATGATGGCCAACACCACAAATAACAAACACCAGAGGAAGATAATTAAATCAGTATTGAGAAAAATTAGAAATGTTTGGAAATTGAGCATCACACACTTAAAAACTCATGAGTGATAAAGAAACTATTAGCAAAATTAGAAGGTATGTTGAATTAAATAACAATAAAAATGCATCTTAAGAAACTTCATGTACTTTTGATAAACAAATGCACAGAAAGAAATGTATTTAAAAGAAAGGTATAGTTTTTAAAAACTCATGTTAAATGTGAAAAATGTGTCCAATTAATGACCTATGCTTCTGAGGAAGCTAATTTTAAAAAAGAGTGGTTATAACAAAATATAGACAGAAGGTAAGAATAAAAATATAAATAAGATGCTAATTTAAGATCAGAAAATAATAGAATTAGTGAAAATGAAGATGGATCTCCTGCCTAGATCAATAAAATTAGTTTTATTAGGAATAAAGAATAATTATTAAGATCTGAAATAAAAGATAGGACATCCCAAGTGGCTCTGTGGTCATGAACACACCTGCAATGCAGAAGACACAGGAGACTTGGGTTTAATTCCTGGGTTGGGAAGATCTCCCGGAGGAGGAAATGACAGCCCTCTCTAGTATTCTTGCTTGGAAGATTTTGTGGACAGAGGAACCTGGTGGGCTATATAGCCCATGGACTTGCAGAGAGTGGACATAACTGAGCACCCATGCATGCAAGGGAGTACTAGAAGCAACTGTATGCACAGATATTCATCAACTCTAAGTAGACAGATTCTTCAAATCCCATGAACTATAAAAATTCACCCCAAATAAAATAACATAAACAGTCCTATAAGCATTAAACAAATTTTACTTTTAGTTTTAAATCTGCTCAAATAGAAATCCCTAATCAGATAGTTTTGCTGGTGAGTGATATAAAATCTTTGAAAAATAAATAATTTCAACTTTACACAATCTCTTCCAGGAAATAGAAGGAACACTTCTAAACAGCATTGCCTTGACATCAAATTCAAACAAGGTATAAGAAAAAAAGAAAAAACAAGCAAAAAATACTCTTGAATTTAATATTTATCCTGAATATAGAAGCAAATCTTTAATGAAGTATTATCAAATTGATCCAATAATATAGAAAAAAAGGAAATTACATAATATCCAATTAGAATTTATCTCATGTATGCAAAGTTGATAATTTTTTCTAAAATCAATCAGTGTAATCTATAATCAGAAAGATAAAAAGGATAAAAACATATAATTTTGCCAATAGTGGCAGAAAATCATTTGGTAAATTCAATACCTGTTCTTCGTAAGTCATCACTTAGCATCTGATTCTTTGTTACCCTAAGGACTGTAGCCCGCCAGACTCCTCTGTCCATAGGATTCTCCAGGCAAGAAAACTGGAGTGGGTTGCCATGCAGGCAGCTCTACTGCTAGCGCCTCCTAGAAATTCATCAAATCAGACAAAAAGAAAACTTCCTGAACCCAATAAAAGGTGTCTACAGTAAACCCTGTAGCTGGAATCATACTTACTGGTGAAAGACTGAATAACATCTAAAAACCATCAGAAACAGGGCCTATTTAGTGAAATAAGTCAGGCAAAGAAAGACAAATATTCTGTCATCACTTATACTTGGAATTTAAATAATAAAAGAAATAAATATATATAACACAACAGAAACAGACTCACAGATATAGAATGCAAGCTAGTAGTTGCTATGGGTTGAGGAAAGGAGGAAGGGCCAGGTAGGAGTATCAGTTCATTTAGTTCAGGTTAGTTGCTCAGTTGAGTCCATATCTTTGCAATCCCATGGACTGCAGCACGCCAGGCCTCCCTGTCCATAACCAACTCCCGGAGCTTGCTCAAACTCATGTCCATTGTGTTGGTGATGCCATCCAACCATATCATCCTCTGTCGTCCCCTTCTCCTCCTGCCCTCCATCTTTCCTAAAATCGGGGTCTTTTCAAATGAGTCAGCTCTTCGCATCAGGTGGCCAAAGTATTGGAGTTTCAGCTTCAGCATCAGTCCTTCCAATGAACGTTCAGGACTGATTTCCTTCAGAATGGACTGGTTGGATCTCCTTGCAGTCCAAGGGACCCTCGAGAGTCTCTCCAACACCACAGTTCAAAAGCATCATTTAGAAAGATGGCAATGATGACCCTGTATGTGAGACAGCAAAAGAGACACAGATGTAAAGAACACTGTTGGACTCCACGGGAGAAGGCGAGGGTGGGATGATTTGAGAGAGTAGCATTGACACATGTATATTACCATATGTGAAATGGATCACTGGTCCAGGTTTGATGCATGAGAGAGGGCGCTCAGGGCTAGTGCACTGGGATGACCCTGAGAGAGGGGATGGGGAGGGAGGTGGGAGGGAGGGTCAGGATGGGGAACACATGTACACCCATGGCTGATTCATGTGAATGTATGCCAAAAGCCACCACAATATTGTAAAGTAATTAGCCTCCAATTAAAAATAAGATGATAAAAAAAGCATCAATTCTTCGACACTCAGCTTTCTTTATAGTCCAACTCTCACACTCATATATGACTACTGGAAAAACCATAGCCTTGACTAGACAGACCTTTGTTGGCAAAGTAATGTCTCTGCTTTTGAATATGCTGTCTAGGTTGGTCATACCTTTTCTTCAAAGGAGTAAGTGCCTTTTAATTTCATGGCTGCAGTCACCATCTGCAGTGATTTTGGAGTCCCAAAAAATAAAGTTTGACACTGTCTCCACTGTTTCCCCATCTATTTGCCATGAAGTGGTGGGACCAGATGCCATGATCTTAGTTTTCTGAATGTTGAGCTTTAAGCAAACTTTTTCAGTCTCCTCTTTCACTTTTATCAAGAGGCTCTTTAGTTCTTCTTCCCTTTCTGCCATAAGGGTGGTGTCGTCTGCATATCTGAGGTTACTGATATTTCTCCTGGCAATCTTGATTCCAGTTTGTGCTTCTTCCAGCCCAGTGTTTCTCATGATGTACTCTGCATATAAGTTAAATAATCAGGGTGACAATATACAGCCTTGACGTACTCCTTTTCCTATTTGGAACCAGTCTGCTGTTCCATGTCCAGTTCTAACTGTTGCTTCCTGACCTGCATATAGGTTTCTCAAGAGGCAGGTCAGGTGGTCTGGTATTCCCATCTCTTTCAGAATTTTCCACAGTTTATTGTGATCCACACAGTCAAAAGTTTTGGCATAGTCAATAAAGCAGAAATAGATGTTTTTCTGGAACTCTATTGCTTTTTCGATGATCCAGCAGATGTTGGCAATTTGATCTCTGATTCATCTACCTTTTCTAAAACCAGCTTGAACATCTGGAAGTTCACAGTTCATCTACTATTGAAGCCTGGCTTGGAGAATTTTGAGCATTACTTTGCTAGCATGTGAGATGGGTGCAATTGTGTAGTGGTTTGAGCATTCTTTGGCATTGCCCTTCTTTGGGATTGGAATGAAAACTGACGTTTTACAGTCCTGTGGTCACTGCTATATATACAAACTTCTTTGTATCAAACAGATAAGCAACAAGGATATGTTGTACAGCATAAGGAAATATAGCCATTGTTTCATAGTATTTTCAAATGGAAAATAGTGTATAAAAATATTCGGTCACTATGTTTTACGTTTAAAACTAATATTGTAAGTCAACTATACTTCAACAAAAAATAAATTAAAGCATTGTTTGAGATATCCCAAAATAAATAAAATGTGAATGAAAGCAAATAAACTATGATCTAGTCATATAATTCTAAATAGCAATGAAAATGAATAAATTATAGTTATAACTGCCAACATTAGTTAAAATTATAAACATTATGTTGAGGAAAGTAAGTCACTAATAGGAAAATACGGGTATACCATTTGACTATATTTGTATAATGTCTCAAACCTGGATATTTTAAATTATATATAGTATATGGATATGTACTTAGGTGATAGAATTATAAAGTAAACCACAAAACCAAGGGACTGATTATCCTGATCTAGAAGGGAAGGATATGTGACCCAAACACAGCCTATACAAAGCACCTCAGTTACTGGAAGTGTCTGAACTTGGGTGATGCTTATGGAGATTTTATTTTGTTAATGTTTTTAAAACAGACACTACGAAATTTTCTGTATTTATTAGAATGAATTTTATTATAAAATATCCTGAAATACAAGTTATTTTGTAGTTTAATAATGTAGTATAGTTGATTTGCAATGTTGCGTTTGTTTCTGCTGTGAAGCAAAGTGATTCACTTACAAATATATAATTTTCAAGACTCTCTGTCTATGATGGTTATTAAGGAATATTAAGTAAAATTTTCTATGTTATACAGCATATTCTTGTTGGCTATCTAATTTATATATAATACTGGGTATATGTTAATCATTAACTCCTGATTTATTCCTCCCTCCCCCCACCATCTTTGCACTTTGGTAACCATAAGTTTGCTTTCAAAGTCTGTGAGTCTGTTTCTGCTTTGCAAATAAGTTCATTTGTCTTACTTTTTTTTTTTTTTTCTAGATTTCAAGTTCTTAAAAAGAATGCTTCCAGTTGATTTTAATTTAATTTGTAGATCTGTTTAATCAGTATTGAATGTTTTAGCTGATTGCATAAAGTAGTTAAAACATTGGCCTTCTTCTCAGAGTGTAAATAAATAGAAATAGAATTTAGATAAAAATTTATTTATAAAACATTAAAATCTGTCTATCTCTGAAACTATGGGACTTTGTGTCTAATTATTCTCTCAGAACTATCAGTGTTAAATAGGAATAATGTTGTGTCATCTCCAACTCAGCAGAAGCCCTATGCTTTTATTTGGGATAAAGTATCATGTCTAGAGAAGAGTGAAAGGGGAAATCAACTGTTATATGGCCTCCCCACCGAGATAAATATCCACCTCCCATCAAAAGAATAGAGAGGCCCCATCCAGAACAAGATCATCCCATTCAATAGCTATATTTTTAATTGTTATCTTTTTTCTTACAAATCACTAAGTCAAGGCAAGAAGCAAAACTGGGTTCCAGATAATTTATTCATATAAATGTTGTTTATAATTGAAGGAACATTTACTCAATACCTGTTCGAGGCCATGCTAGGAAAAGCATGAATTGCATGTCATGATCTACACCTCAAAGAATTCACAGACTGATCAAAGAGAAAGTATCTAAACATATCATTGCAACATCTATCAATACAGAAAATGAAGTACATACTCCATACAAGGACACCAGTGAGAAGAGGTAATAGACGTTATTCAGGAAAAAAAAAAAAAAATGTTCAGCCAATCGTCAGAAAAGATAATGTATTTGTAGTTTTCTGGGTGGCATTGCTTAATGATATTATACAAGTCATTGTACAAAAAGTAGCGAAAGTGACCATGCATTGTTTAATAATTATTATTATTGTTTAATAATAATATCAAAGTTGTAATTTCGAAGATGGCAGAAATACAGTACCATTTTTATCTTCTTTTTCAGTTATCAGTTTTCAAAGATGCGTGTCACATCCTGAAAAATGCAAGCTTTCCATTTATCCATTCACTCAGCACAGACCGAAGGCCGTCTGTGAGCTTCGGCTGGGACAGTGACAAAGCCGTGGCCCCTGGCCAGCCCCTGGTGCTCACAGTCAAGAAGTAACAATTCCA
Source organism: Bos javanicus (assembly GCF_032452875.1). Lineage (NCBI taxonomy): Eukaryota > Metazoa > Chordata > Mammalia > Artiodactyla > Bovidae > Bos > Bos javanicus. Next base: position 97,771,813 of record NC_083877.1, read on the forward strand.
TAGGTTTTATTGTCAGTCTCTTCATACGTTTGCTTTCTCATGACTCACCCTCACACTCCATTTATGTCTTCTCATTTGGAGAGAAATCTTTTATAAGTAGAGTGTAGTCATTTCTTTGGTCCCGGGGAAGGTTCACAGAGGCTACAAATTATCCTTTCTTTATAGAAAAGTTGGCCTCATAATAATAACTCCCTTTATAAAGGCCTTGCAAAGACTTTTCCTTTCCATGTGGTGTTCAGAGATTAATGGGAGTGGTGTCCACATATTTGTGTCCCTGCCAGACTGCACCACTTATCTGAAGCCAGTGTCAGGGCCTTATGACTATTAATCACCTCTCCAGTCCCTGAAATAAAATCTGCATTGTATACTTCTTGGACTGAGCAGGGGAAAGGGAATGGTTTGGGTTGGGGCTGCTTCTCATCATTAATTTTCAATTATGAGTGCAAGAACCATCCCAGCTAGGCCTCAAGTTGGAGGGCAGGGGGTAAGAAAGCCCTCAGGGAAGAGTAATAAGGGCCACATGGAAGAGGGGGAAATCTGAGACTTATAAGCCCTTTTTTGGAAAAGAAAAATAATAAACAATTTATAAAATTCCTCACAGGGAGGTATATAAAATATGCCCATGCTAATTGGGAAAAGTCATATGAAGGACAAAACATGCAGACCTTTTAAAGGTGTAAATAAAAATTACTAAGCTTCACCTTTGCTTAGAGCTGAAAGTATGAACCCAACTTTCTTTACTAGTTAAGATAATCGTTCCATTAAAAAAAAATTATTTTCTTGACCCTTCTTTAGTTCTACTGGCACTTATTTCTCAGCCAAAGGAAAATGTTTCATAGTCTTTAGAGGCCTGTTTAGGAGTTCTTCTCATGAGCAAGCACAGATGATCTGTTTAAAAAGGAGGGGGGAAAATAATTAGCCTCCTTTGTTAGAACCAAGAAATCTGCATAATAAAAAAGTAACATTATGGGTGTTGTTCTATATTTTAGAAACAGCTTTCTCATAGAATATCCTCCTCTAACAACATTCCATGATGTCACTTTCATATAAATCCTATCCTTCACCTAAAGCACCTAACGATCAAGAAGGAAAATCAAATGCTCCATATCATAGATTAAAAGTAACACAGGATTTCAATCACGGCCGCCTGACTCTAAAGACATACTTTACCTAACATTTTGGTTCCTTTGAGTCTTTGGAAATTGATATATTTATATGGAGCTATTTTATACAAGCATTCAGGCATTATTCTTATGAACAGAAAAAGCCACCACCCAATACACACACAAACACACACAACCCTCATGTCATTTCAGATTTTACTCATATTTGGGGATATTAGTCAGATTGGATCTGTCCTTCTCATTCCATCCCCATCTCAGTCTCTTCTTCCATTTTCTTCTCCTTGAGGAATAATTCCTTGTTTTAAACATTTTGGATGGTGTAGTGCCTTCATCTGACTACAAATGCTCTGTAGGTCAACTGATTTGTTCCTACTTCGCTAATCAGACGTTCACTCTAAGGACCTTGAATCCTGAAGGAGGAAAACGAAGACCTGAGGTATCCTAAAATGTGACTATGGCTCTTGCTGTTACTCCTTAAATTCTAGTGCAAAATCCTGGCACTTGTCAGCTTCACCAGGATTCAATGAATCCTTCACATTCTTCTAATATAGACCCTGTTTGAGAAATCAATAATCCGTTTATGTGATTTACATTCAAAGATGTGACTGATCCATGCAACCTTGAAGAGTTATGGATTGTGAAGATACCAGTTTGACTCTTACACTATGATTTCTTTCATATATGAAGTGGATTCTTAAGACATAGACTAGGTAAATTGTTCAAACATCACTTGGAACATGACGTAACGCTCACATAATAAACATCGTAGTGCTGATGTCATGATAACATTTTAATGAGGTGTTTCCTCCTTTATCTCTGACTCAGAAAATACACAGTTTATGTATGTGTAGAGAACTTTGATTGCACTGTTCAAATTGGCTATGTAAGGTAAAAATTCAAGGCTGAGCAAACATTGAAAGTGTTTAACACCTTTTGAAGGCACAATTCATAAAATATAAGATGAAAAATCTATTTCTCAACCATTTTTATAGGTATTAGACATGAAAAAAATTCCCATTACTGAATTATACTTATGCATTTTTAACTGCACACTGTTTACAAAATCTTACAATAAAAGCTATCATAGGTTATTATTTTTTTATTGTTCTATGAACAGTATCTTTAGAAAGACTTCTCCTTGATTAACCAAGAATTTTAATTCTAGGACTGAAACCATCAATTTTATGTGGCTTTTCCCATTCAAGACTTCATGTTGATCTAGCTGTCTGAATTATGTGTAATAATTCTGGCTTGGGAAATGAAAATGGCAAATTTTATGAAAAATAATCCTGTGTTTAAGAATTTTCAATCTTATTTTCAAGATTCATTATTGCTCTCTTATACTTTTAAGTCTTTGTCACCAAATGGGCTTTTATAGTAGCGTAATACCAAAGTAAAACCACTGGAGAATAGATTTACGTAGAAAATGTGTTAGAGGAAATCCCTCATTGAGCGGCAAAAGCACGTGTTAAATTTCAAGTCTGATGAGAGTGACGCTGGCTTTTATTTATAACGACAGCTGCTTATAAAGCTGTGGAGACAAAATAGATTAAGAATTTCCTGATGCTTTAGCTCTGAAGATCATGTGGCAGGAAGGAACTTGGATTTGGAAATTGAAGGAGAAATATAAATTTAGTTTCCCACTTACCCCTAGGAGTTAAGAGTAGAGGTTGACTGGTCAAAGCAGTTGATTAAGTAAAAATGGGCCTGGATCTGAAACCTAGGTAATGTATCCACGTGAGTATCCCTCCTCCATCTCTGCAGAGCATATGTGTCTCTGAAGAATACATCAGTAAGGACTGACTTTATTTTCTTGAATCTTTAATGTGGATTGGCACTTACGATAAGTAAGTTCTTCAATCAGAAGGAGCATATAAAAATAAAAGATGCTTAAAATTTTTAGTTTTACTTCTTAAAAATTATAGGAAGGAAGAAAGGAAAGAAGGAGGGATGAAGCAAACAAGGAAGGAAAGGCATGAATGATAAGACAAGGAAAAGGAGAAGGAAGGAAATAAGTGGCTAAATACTGAAGTGTTAAGCCACATGGCTCAAAGACTGAATCTTTACTGCCTAGATTCAGACCATGATCTAGGTTCACAAACCACGTGATCCGAAGCACACTACTTAACCTCCTGGTGATTCAGTTTCATCTTCCGCGATATGAACTAACATGTCCCCTAGTTCATAAGGTCATATTAAGTATTGCAAACATTGAGTAAGTAGAATTTTGGAACAGGGCTTAGCACATCATAAGCATTACAGTGTTTATCATTAGAAAGGAAGTTTCCACAAATCTCAGGACTGTCGCAAGAGCTTCCACAGACACTCAAGGCAGTTATATAACTGAGTCAAGCCCACCTGGTGCCCCCCCCCAGGTCCAGTATTCTCACAAACCAACAGCTTAACTTCACAGCAAAGTGGAGACTTGGCAGGTGGCTCCATGGTAAGAACCCACCTGCCAATGCAGGAGACAGGGGTTCGATACCTGGGTGTGGGGGAGATCCCCTGGAGAAGAAAATGGCAACCGCTCCAGTATTCTTGCCTGGGAAACCCTATGGACAGAGGAGTCTTGGGGGCTATAGTCCATGGGGTCGCAAAAGAGTTGGACATGACTTAGCAACTAAACAGCGATGTAGCAAAGACAGAACGCCCCTTGCTTATTCCTTACCCATCCTCATCTACAGCATTTTTCTGCTTCTTTGTAAAAGTTTCTCCTTAGAAACGTTATGTCCTTCCTTGGTCTCTCTTATGGGTTGAATTTTATCCTCCCAAAATTCATATGGTGAAGTCCTAACCCACGGTACCTCAGAATGTCATCTTGTTTGGAAATGGAGTTGTTGCAGATATAACTAGTTAAACTGGGATGAGGTTTTACTGGAGGAAGGCGAGCTCCTGATCCGATATGTGTGGCGACCCTGGACGCTGATGAGGTGGACAGAGAACATCACTGTGAGGACTGGAGTTATGTGACCACAAGCTTAGAAACACCAAGTGCTGCGTGTGTGTGTTCAGTCGTGTCAGTCTCCTTGTGACACCATGGACTGTAGCCCACCAGGCTCCACTGTCCTTGGAATTCTCCAGGCAAGAACACAAGAACACGTTGCCATTTCCTTCTCCAAAGGATCTTCTCGACCCAGGGGTCAAACCCAAATCCCTTGCATCTCCTGCATGGGCAGGCAGATTCTTTACCCCCTGTGCCACCTGAGAAGCCAAAGGACACCCAAGATTCTGGTAAATCAACCATAGAGAGAGGTGTGTACGAGATTCTCCAAGATAGTACTCAGAGGGAACCAACCAGGTCAACGCACTGAGTTCAGGCTTCTAAGCCTTCAGAATTCTGAGACAACGTGCTTCTGTGGTTTAGCCACTCAGTCTGTGGTACTTTGTCACAAAAGCCCTGGCGCACTAGCAGGACCTCACTGAAGAGAAAACCTGCCGCCTATCCAACTGGCTAAAGTTTGTGACCATCAGAAACCTTGGGTCTGGAAGCATCTGTGTCTGGCCAGGGCTCTGAAGCCCTTGTGGCCCCGGGACACTGACAGAAAATGCCGTCTGTCCTGGTGCCTTTTGCACGACTTGTGACAGATGCCTAGTGAGTGTTTCACGTCCTCTATGTAGATAAGTTCTTCGTATCGTTGCATGAAGTCACTTTATATGGGAAAATAAGAGAACGATCAAGAGACTTGCAGTTTGCCTTTGTCAGTTCTGCCACTGGTGAAAGTGCAAACTGGAGCAAATTATTTACTGTCTTCTAATTCCCGGGCAACTGAAGATGCAAATAGCCTCTTTTTTGCCCCCAAATTTTAAAAAAAGTTATCATTCATGCCAGTAGTAGATATGTACTGAACATTACTGGTAGACATTAAACAAGATGCTGTGGAATTTAAAAAAAAAATACATAAAACGTCTACACTTGAAGAATTTAAAATACAGGAAGGGAGGCAGACACATGCGTATACAATTACAATATGCAATGAGAAATATTTGATTAGAATTGAAGCTACATGGTTCTATAGGTGAATGGTGAATTCAGAGAAGAAAGGCATTGACATTGCTTGGGCATTGGTGGAGGAGAGAGAAATCACTTAGCAAGCATATGTGGCTGAGCAAAAGCTTGACAGATTCCATGACATTTGAACCAAACCTTGAGGAATGAATGGCAATTTACCAAACAGAGCAATGCAGGAAAGCGTGGCTGCCTCGCAGGTCCATGGTGCAGTTGTGCTTCTGGGAGGCTTGCCTCAGTCTATGTGGCTCAATCTTATGATGCACACACCAGCAAACAGCTGGAGATAAAGTCAGGAAAAGATGAGTTTCAAAACTTCTCTAATCTTAAAGTGCTAGATTATCAGAAATAAAAATTTCCTATCCTCCAAGTTGAAGAAAAGGAAAAACTGTCCTTTGGTCAATGGTCTCAAACCCTCATCAGAGACGTTTTTAAAACCATTTCAATATTTTGGTAGCAACTTATCTTCTTAACTTGACTTCTCAGCCAATCAGCAACTATCTGGCTCCAGTGATTATGTCTGTTAGAGGCTGAAAGATCAGGCAATCTGTATCTGGATCAGGCAATTCCAAACACGTTTGCTTCTAAATGCCTGCATATCCCTTACTTCATACATCCCCAAGCCCAACATAACATAAATTTCTTATTAAGCTCTTTCTTTCTTTGTTCAGAGATATTATATGACTAGAGCTATCCTTTGCTTAGCTCTATCCTTTGCTTATACTTTTACCAGGTGGAATTCAGCTTTGATTTCATATTATCCTCATCTCCCTCATTTACTAAAATATTTAATAAGCACTGACTCTATGCTTACCACAGTGTAACCTGAGGTTGCACAAACTGGCTCCATGAAGTATGGGAACTGGTCCAGGGATTCATCTAGAGAATCATATGGATGCTAAAATAAACACACATATCGTTCTACAAATAAAAGTGGATGTAGAACTAACAGTTGTTGGCTATCTATAATGAGACATGAATTGTACTACTTGCCGTGTATAGCTACTTCCATTAAACATCACAGCAAGACACAACTTGGAGACTGAACAGCATAGAATTATAAACTATTGCTTTCAGCATTTTACTTTGTAAAGAAATAGATAAAAATAGGTAAAAGGACTACTTACACGGGTATATGTTGAGCACCTACTTACATTTGTACATTTTAGTCCACTGATACTTTGGGTTTGAAGATTATATTATTCCTACTTTACAGATGAGGAAACTGAGACATGAAGAGGTTATGTAAATTTCCGAAAGACTTACAGCAACCCACTCCAGTATTTTTGCCTGGAGAATCCCATGGACAGAGGAGCCTGGCGGGCTACAGTCCATGGAGTTGTACAGAGTCAGACACAACTGAAGCAACTTAACATAGCACAGCTTATGTCTCACTCGCTCGCTTGCTAAGTCGCTTCAATCGTGTCCGACTCTGTGCGACCCCCGTAGACAGCAGCCCACCAGGCTCCCCCGTCCCTGGGATTCTCTAGGCAAGAACACTGGAGTGGGTTGCCATTTCCTTCTCCAATGCATGAAAGTGAAAAGTGAAAGTGAAGTCGCTCAGTCATGTCCGACTCTTAGCAACCCCATGTACTGCAGCCCACCAGGCTCCTCCATCCATGGGATTTTCCAGGCAAGAGTACTGGAGTGGGGTGCCATTGCCTACCAAGATGTGACGTTTGACTTTCATGATGACATTTAATTTTTTTTTATTGGAGTGTCATTGATTTACAGTGTTGTGTTAATTTCAGATATACAGTAAAGTGAATCAGTCACACATATACATACATACACTCTTTTTAAAAAATACTATTTTTCCATATAGGCCATCTCAGAGTATTGGTTAAAGTTCCCTGTACTGTAGAGTAAGTCCTTATTAGTTATATATTCTACATATAGTACTGTGTAAATGTCAGTCCCAATCCCCTCTCTACCCCGATAACCACAGTGTGCTTTCTACACTGTGACTCTACTTCTGTTTTACAAATGAGTTCATCTGTACCATTTTTTAGGTTCCATACATAAGCAGTGTCATATGACATCTGTCTTTCTCTATCTGACGCGTCGCTCAGTATGACAATCTCTAGGTCCATCCATATTGTTACAAATGACATTATGTGCCCTTTTGCATGGATAAGTAGTATTTCATTGTATACATGTATCACAACTTTATTATCCATTCCTCTGTCAATGGGCATTTAGGTTGCTTCTGGCTCTTGGCTATTGTAAATAGAGCCACAATGAACATAGGAGAGTGCACATATCTTTCTGAATTATAGTTTTCTCTGGGTATATGCCTAGGAGTGTGATAGTCATATTTTTAGTTTCTTTAAGGACCTGCCATTCTTTCCTCCATAGGGGATGTACCAATTTATATTACCACCAACAACACAAGAGGGTTCCCTTTTCCATGATGATATTTTTGTTTTAAAAATTAACATCTCATAAAAATATACTTGTGAATAAAACATTAAGTAAATAAGTAAAATGAGATTTAAAGAAAAAAAAATAGTTCCAGTAGTCATGTACAGATTTGAGAGTTGGACCATAAAGAAAGCTGAGCCCTGAAGAATTGATGCTTTCAAACTGTGATGTTGGAAAAGATTCTTGAGGGTCCCTTGGACAGCAAGGAAATCAAACCAGTCAACCATAAAGGAAATCAACCCTGAATATTCATTGGAAGGGCTGATGCTAAAGTCGAAGCTCCAATATTTTGGCCACCTGATGTGAAGAGCCAACTCATTAGAAGAGTCCCTGATGCTGGGAAAGTTTGAGGGCAGGAGTAGAAAAGGGTGACAGAGGATGAGATGGCTGGATGGCATCACTGACTCAGTGGACATGAGTTTGAGTAAACTTAGGGAGATAAGTGAAGGACAGGGAAGCCTGGAGCGCTGCCGTTCATGGGGTCACGAAGAGTCAGACCTGCCCACTGAACACAACGGCAATATGTATTTATTTATTCAGCTTGCTGGGTCTTAGTTGCTGTGCAACACACAGGATCCTCAATCTTCCCTGTGGCATACAGGGTCTTTAGTTGTGGCATGCAAACTCAGTTTCGTCATTCAGGATTTAGTCCCCTGACCAAATTTCAAACTGGAGTCCTTTGCGTCAGGAGCATGGAGTCTGAACTATTAAAGGGAAGTCCTAGTAAAATGCATTTTGACAAGATTCTAAGCAGTTTAAAGTCATAAGTTTTTATAGTTAAAAGCAAATACATTTCTCCTTTTGGTCAAAAATCACTTGAAAGACACTAAAGATTTATGTGTATTTTTCTTAATTTCATACTGAAAATGTGAGTGCTTTCTCCTCAATGATACCCTTCTGAATAGAGATTAAGTAAGCCATGTTCAGAATTTCATACCCATATACCTCAGCGAGGGATCTGATAATGAGTCAATTAATTTTGCCTCTTAATATAGTTACAGAAAATGCTGAGTTTTAGGCAGAAGGGTTTTCTACAACACTTTATTTTGATTTGCAAAGGGCTAGGAAAATATCCATATCTTGTAAGATCAGAAAACATAAGGAAAGAATAGCTATGTTTATAAAGTTCTACTTCAAGTTTCTGAATGATGGCAATGGGTTCATCTCTTTTCTTGTATTATGATTTCTGGTATTGCATTCTAAGGGATTTCCCTGGTGGCTCAGATGGTAAAGCATCTGCCTACAATGCGGGAGACCTGGGTTCGATCCCTGGGTTAGGAAGATCCTCTTGAGAAGGAAATGGCAACCCACTCCAGTATTCTTGCCTGGAAAATCCTACGGATGGAGGAGCCTGGTGGGCTACAGTCCCTGGGGTCGCAAAGAGTCAGACACGACTGAGCCTCTTCACTTCACTTCACTTACTGTATTCTAAAATAAACACTTGCTGAAACTTATAGGAAATAACATTAATACTAAATGGATAAACCCTCAAATTAGTACAAAAATAAAATAATTTACCCTTTCTTGCTCTGGGTCATTTGATGTAAGTCTTTTGAGACATAGCCTAAGGGAACAACTTTGCAGGCCTTTAATATGGCAGGATAAAAGAACTTACTAGAAGGAGTTACTTGAGAGGAATCAGTGATTGCATTCCCCTAACCTACAAAAACAAAATAAAAATTTTAAAAGGCAGAAAACACTCTCTAAATCATATGGGAACCTATTCGGAGGTATCGTGTTCCTTTTATTCAACCAAATAACAGGAAAGTATGTCTACAACTATACATTCTGACGTATGGTCCCCAGCATTGAATTGTTAACAAGCCCTCTACATATTTAAACATATTCCACAGCTTTATAAACAAATTTTAACAAACAATTAGAAGATTATTTAAAGCTTTTTATTTGAAAAAAAATTTAGATTAACAGAAGAATCGCAACAATAACGGAGAGTCGGTTTAATTCTTCACCCAGCAATGGACAATATTGTGATTTTACAGAGCTAGGTATATGCATCAAAGCTAAGAAATGAGAATTAGTATAAGATTTATTACTAACTAAACTTCAGGCTTATTTTGAATTTTACCGGATTTTGTACTTAATGTCCTTTTTCTCATCCATGAGCCAACCTAAGATCAGTGCTTATATATGTCATGTCTTAGTCTCGAAACAGCGAGAACTTCTTTTTCTTCTCCTTCTGTCTTGTCTGTGCTTTTTGTTTGTTTGTTTGTCTGCTTGTTTTTGGCGTTCTATGACCTTAACACTGTTAAAGAGTTACAGAGTTTTGGTAAGTTATTTTATAGAAAATCCCTCATTGGACTTTGTCTGATGTTTCCCTGTGACTGAATCAGAGTTCTGGGTTTTGAGGAAGAATACCAACATGAGGCGCCTTTCTCACGAGAAATCAGAAACAACCTGATGATAACTTGATGCACTGCTGTTGTCAACTGTGATCACTTGGATAAAGTGCTATCTGCCTACAGGGGGCAGTAAGTAGTTACCACTTTCTCCTTCTGACTTTCTAATCCCTGCTGCTGCTGCTGCTGCTGCTGTTCCTGCTAAATCACGTGAGTCGTGTCCGACTCTGTGCAACCCCATAGACGGCAGCCCACCAGGCTCCTCTGTCCCTGGGATTCTCCAGGCAAGAACACTGGAGTGGGGTGCCATTTCCTTCTCCAGTGCATGAAAGTGAAAAGTGAAAGTGAAGTCGCTCAGTCATGTCCGACTCTTCGCGACCCCATGGACTGCAGCCTACCAGGCTCCTCCGTCCATGGGATATCCCAGGCAAGAGTACTGAAGTGGGGTGCCATCGCCTTCTCCGTTCTAATTCCTAGATTCTGCAAAATCCATTCCACATTCAAAGGGAGGGGAATTAAGCTCCTTTTTTTGGAAAAAGAGTATGAATAAATCTATAGTCCTATGTTAATGCCACCATGGTAATTAATAAATATTAATATTTTGGAAAAATGCTTTGGGACCAGCTAAATATCTGTTACTCTTTAAGGTTTGTCCACTAATTTCATCCTTCATCAATTGCCTGGAAGAATGGTTACTGCGCTGTTCTAATGGTTATTTTCTATTTCTCTCATCCTTTCTTAGTTTATTATTTGGAATTCTTCTGTAAGGAAGATCTACACAATTTCTCTCATTTGTGCATCCCTTATTTATTCAATCCTGTGTTTATGTCGATATGGATACATAATACTAAACCCTACATTAATTAATTTTGGTATTCTAGGTATATTAGGACTTCGTATTTTTTATCTCTACTGCTGATATTAACTATTTCATGAATAGTTTTGATGCACTGAACATCACACATTTTATCCAGAAGAGGAACTATTTTTTTTAATGAAGTTATATTAAGGAACTTGGGTTTGGAAACAAAAATACTGAATCAGGTTATTATCTTCACTCCCATTCCAAAGGAAACTTGCTGGTGTTTTTTGTTTGTTTGTTTGTTTTAACTCCCTAAAGGCACTTAAAGTCTTTCTTTTTTTCTATTTGGTGGGGCTAAAAATAAAAATTTTGGAGCAGGTTTACATGAGAAGATTCAAAGAGAGGAAAGGATTAAAATACAAGGGAGGAAGATAACCAGGATTCATTTCATTTTATGTACAATATAAATGCCCAGGAATGGGGGATTTGTAATAAATTGTGATTACCCATAGAAAGAAATATTACTCTTTGAGACCCCATGGACTATACAGTCCATGGAATTCTCCAGGCCAGAATACTGCAGTGGGTAGCGTTTCCCTTCTCCAGGGGATCTTCCCAACCCAGGGATCAAACCCAGGTCTCCCTCATTGCAGGAGGATTCTTTACCAGCTGAATCACAAGGGAAGCAGAGATATTACACAACCATTCTAAAAGTGTTTTTAAAGAATTTGTAATAGCATGGTAAAGGTCAATGATAAAATAAAGCAAACAATGGCAGGATTAAAACTAGACATGCAACATGATCCTGATTTTGTTTTCCAAAAAAACAAAAGAAAAAAAAGAAGAAAGTGAAAGAATATAAAGAAAATAAATATTTGCATAAATATGCAAAATATTTTAAAAAATTAAAAATCACTAAAGGGTTTCCACCACCTAATAGGATATCATGACGCCTAATAGCCTACTTGGCATCTCCTGAATTAATTATTGAATATAAGAAAATATGGATAGTAGTTATAGCTGGGTGGTAGAATATTTGATGACTTAATATTTCTTCTTTATGGTCTTTGTGTATTTTCCAAGCATTTTTATTTTCAACATGTATTATTGGGCATTGCGATAAGAAATTGCAGTTTAAAAATGACAGATAGCAGTTGGTTTCCAAATGTCCTCAAGCTTGCAAAAGTGACCCTTGATGAGAATTATTTTGCTACTATATCTCCTAGACATTATTTTTAGAAAGAAACAATATTGAGGAAAAAATAAATTAAAGCAGGTCTTTTCTAATTAATCAACCCAAGAACTTGGCCGCTCTATATGAACGGGGTAGGTCACCTGAAAAGCAAACAGAATAATCATAACTGCTTTAAGAGTCTTTGAAGTTATAGATTAAGCCAGTGGGAAATCAGCCAGATTGCCATTATAGCTGAACAGCGCCGGAAGGCCCCAGCAGCCAGTGTAATTATGCAAGCTTTGTGAGCCTTGAAAATTTTGTGATTGTAATGCGTGCTCTCAGCCTTCATAAAGTTCTATACCAACCTGCATTCTTTAAACTGCTGTCTGGCCCAAGGCTGAGCAATAAATTAGGAGAGAAAAACTAGTAGAGCAAACTCTTCCTTCCTATCAGAAGTTTCTTGACCTATTGTGTTCCTATATGATGCAGGAGCAAACTTGCTTCACCCTTGAGTCACTAGCACCACTTGGGTAGGGTGGAGAAGCTGTCCTGCCCATGAGCTTTTTCTTAGTGGGCGGGCACCGGCATACACACATCTGTGTCTAATTATGGCTGGAATCTCAATTATAAGAGACCAGCTGGGTGCAGACAGGGGTCATTGATAAGATTAAGGACTCATCGTGGTGTGGCACAGTGTTCTAGGGAATAGGAGAGGTGAGTTTTAAAAAGATGCTCCGATAATCAGTGTAGGCAGATTTCTGGGGGGCTCTCTTGAACGTGAGCGCTGCTCTGTACTCAAATTCTACTCGAATGCAGACTGAACTGAAAGAAAGGGAGGTCTACTGCCATCCTAACATGGACCCTTATTTAAGTAGTGACATAATTCAGGGAATGGGTGGGAGGGAGAACAGATCATTAAAATGTCTTCACGATTGTACAAGGACAGAACCAGAAGTGAGGGGTTAAAGGTTGATGCTCAGAAGAAAGACTTTTGTTCCCACTTGAAGATGAACGTCTGAAGATAGCCAGAGGTTGAAGGAGAACTCCAGGGAGAAGGAGTCTCCAGTGAAAACGAGTGTGTTCCATCAAACTTAAGCAGTAAAACCTTTCTTATGTGCGACCTTTGATTCTTCTATAGATTCTTTGCCAAAGACAGCATTTCAGACAAGCAGCATCTGGTTTGGGATATCTAGCAAAAAATATCCTGTAGGACAATGGCCTTAAAATGTGAGGGGATCAGATCACATTAAGGACTTAGTATAAACTATTGACTCGTCTACCCCCTATACATATTTCTCAATACCTCAAAAAATGCACGAATCTAGACCTTCAGAAACACCTCCCCACCCATATTGCACTAAAGCACATGAACGCATGAGCCCTAGATTAACAATTTCTGATGTGCAAGTTGATGACATAAAAAGTAATAAACAGAAATATCCATTACGTAGAGTTGGGAGAGTAGAAGGAAGAGCTTTCATACCCCATCATAAAAGCAGAGCCCAATAGAAGGAAGACAGACTTCTTTGTCTTTCCTGGCAAGAGCTCAGCCATTAAGAAACCGTCACACTTCAGTCAGTGAAAAGACATGGAATCTTGGTTTGCTGTAGCCTTCTCGACTTTCTTTTCCCCTCTATAAAAGAATTCTCTCCATTTTTCTGGGGACTTGTACATGACTCACCATGGTTGAATTGTAATTCTTTGCTGACTTTGAATAAGCCCATTTTACTTGAGAAATAACACTTCGACTATTTGTTTTAAATCAACAATGATGAGTAATTTCTTATAACTTTTTCTCCTAGGAATTGAAGAAATACCTCAAATCTTACTGCTAACCTAGTTTAATTTTTTATAAGAGAGACCATTTTTTTTTAATTAACTGGGACAATGAAGCAAAGAGAAGTCAAATATCATTGATAGTTATTTGGCTGTGATTCAAAGCTGAGAAATGTGGTCATCTTTTTATTTTTATCTTTTCTATTGTTTATTTAGCTATTGCTCACCTCCAGTCTATCAACTTGTTTGTAAAAGTAAGAAGGAAGTTTTAGAGTTGGTAAATTTTGTCTGTGGAGTCAAGAACATTCAGTTTATAAACATGAAATATAGCCTATTCTTTTGTGTTTTAACATTTCACATGATGTGAACACAAAGCTACACAGACCATCATAAACCATTTATGTAATTAAAATTATATGATAACTAAAATTTTTATTCTCAATATTACAAAAAACATTTATTTTAAAATGGTTGATTTACTCACATTTATTATTGCTGTTGTTCAGTCACTAAGTTGTGTCTGACTCTTTGTGACCATGTGAGCTGTAGCACACCAGGTTTCCCTGTCCTTCACCATCCCCTGGAGTTTGCTCAAATTCATGTCCATTGAATCAGCAATGCTATCTAACCATCTCATCCTTTGCTGTCCCCTTCTCCTTTTGCCTTCCCTCTTTCCCAGCATCAGGACCTTTTCCAGTGAATCAGCTCTTTGCATCAGGTGGCCAAAGTATTGGAGCTTAAGCCCCTGCATCTATTCCTCCAGTGAATATTCGGGGTTGATTTCCTTTAGGATTAACTCATTTGATCTTCTTGCAGTCCAAAGAATTGGACATTTAACATTTGTGTAAAAAAGAAAATGTATTTCAATTAGTTTAGAAGAGCACAAAATCTAAAACAATTTAAAAATTAACAAAATTTGATAGGGCTTTCAAAAATAATAGCCCCAAAGCAAATGTTAAAATAATGTAAGTATTATATTCTCATCCTGTCCTTTCCACTGCACTCAGTTGTCTCACTTTATAACTGGAGATCAATGCCCATAGGAAATTTCCTAAAATCCCTTTATGCATATTTTTCCCTATCCCTAAAGGAATTAAAGTTTATAGAATATCCACTTATCTTTGGAATCTGAGACGTTTTATAAAAATGTGTAAACAATACACTCACACATGTTAATATTCTAACAATATAAACATAATATTTTACCATAATATTTATCATTTTATTCTGGGAGCATTTAACGTTGCTTCACAGACAGCTGAAGAAGAGAGGTGGTTCTTGATGCATATAGTAGAGATGATGATGTCTTTCCCCCTAAGCCTACCCAACTTCCCTCTTTAGAGCTAGACCCTTCCCCAAGCAGCTGCCAGCTACTGATGTTCAGAACTGAGCCCTCATGAACACTTACCCAAGACTGTGGTCTTCCCAATGACTGATTGAGGCAAGATAAGTGATAAGTCCAAAGGACCATTCAAGTCCCAGAGCATCCAATCCTCAAGGAATCTAGTCACCTTGCACTGTCCAACCAGTCATCCTCACTTCTTACTTTGGGGAGAGGGGGTTGTATCCAATTCATACTTATTCTTTTCTTGCATGTTTTCCTTATATATATATTATATTTATGGGCTTCCCTCGTAGTGCAGTGGTAAAGAATCTGCTTGCAAATGCAGAAGATCTGGATTCAATCTGTAGATCTGGAAGATTCCCTGGAGAAAGAAATGGCTACCCACTACAGTATTCTTCCCTGAAAAATCCCATAGACAGAGGAGCTTGGCAGGCTGTAGTCCATGGGGTAGCAAAAGAGACACAACTGAGCAACTAACATTTCCTTCCTCATCTTTATCTTAATCAATAGAAAAAAAAATTTAACTAAAGACTTTATTTGGATTCTATCTGTTTCCATGTCATTTTTCTGTTCCAACACTTAAATCGGGACACCACATTGTGTTCAAAAACTGTATCTTGTTAGTCTCCTCCAATTTATTGTAACTCCTCAGAGTTTTTCATTATCTTAACAATGGCAAAGACTCGTGGTCAGGTATTTTATAGAAAGTGTCTCACTTTGGGTTTGTCTGATATTTTCTCATCATCACGCTAGAGTTACTGATGGGGTAAAATTACCTCAGAGCTAAAGTGTTCGTCTCATTACATCCTATCGAGGGTACCTGATATCCACAAGACTTATTACTTGTGACTTCAACTTTGATTATTTGCGGCAGGTAGCATCTGCCATGGAGAAAGCAATGGCACCCCACTCCAGTGCTCTTGCCTGGAGAATCCCAGGGACGTCGGAGCCTGCTGGGCTGCCGTCTATGGGGTTGCACAGAGTCGGACACGACTGAAGTGACTTAGCAGCAGAAGCAGCATCTGCCAGGTTTCCCACTGTAAAATTGCTATTTCTCCTTCTTCTACTTCTCTCCTGAACAAATTCTCTCTTCTCAATAAAACTCCTGCATGCAACTATTAGTCTCAGAGTCTGTTTCTACAAGATCCAAATTAAGAAAACATGTATAGCAACATTTGTTGTAACTTGAAAAAATAAACGCTAAATAATTATTCTTTTAAATTTAATTTTGTCAATATGTACAGGATAAGGGCTTCCCAGGTGGCACTAATGATATAGACTCTGCTTGCTCAAGCAGGAGAAGTAAAAGAAGCAGATTTGATCCTTGAGTCAGAAAGACCCTCTGGAGAAAAAAATGGCTACCCATTCTGATATTCTTGCCTGTACAATTCCATAAACAGAGGAGCCTGGAGGTCTACAGTCCATGCGGTTGCAAAGAGTTGGACACAATTGAGTGACTGAGCAGACACACATAGGATAATGGCAATATAGTCACAGTTAGTATCAATTTTGCAAGCATACTGTTACACTAAGAGGAATATACATTTACAGTGTCTAGCTAGTTTAATAGTATTTTTAATGCAACAGCTCTAATTCGAGGAGCTCATAGAAATAACAGTATTTATTCAATATCTGCATATATTTTATTACTTACCTACATGTTGTTCCTGGTTGTGATCTGATATGGAAAATGCACAAAGTCATGTTACAAAATACTATGGTACAAGGATATAAACCTCTATCTTCACCAATTGCCCAAACTACTAATTAACCACACCAAAAATCAGAACATTCCATTCTGAATCCTTTAAACCACTTTAGTGAAATCATATTTTATGAAAATCCTTAACATTAGTAGAATTTACACTGAAAATTACTGAACCCAACATTCTCACTGACCAATCAAACTTTCCATTGGAAAAATCTTTTGAGAAAGCTTAATCAACCATATAATGCCATTGTCATTTCAATTTCAGCTAATTTTTATTTTCAGAAAATAAATACTTTTTGAAAAGAATTAAGTTATTAACTTTGTTTTTTCCTCTCAATTTATCCAAACTGGAAGGTTTTTATAATAAAAACCTTCAAATTCTCTCTGGCTAATCTCAGCCTCACATGGGCTATTTGAATATATCTGTCAAATTGATAGGTGCAGCATAAACTCTGTATTTTCTGCTCATTTGCTAAATTACTTACTTTGTGAAAAGTCACACATTTTTCATATATTTTAGGTAAACAGTAGTATCTAGCCTCAAAAAAGCCAGCTTCCCCCTATTCCTTACTTCCCCAAGCTAAGCAACAGTATTCTTGGTAGTTTTTCTAAAAACGCACAGGAAAGGTGGTGATTTAGACTCAGGCTTTGATGACGTTTACTGCAATCACCTCAGAAGACAAAACATCCTTCATTTTTGTGGGTGAAATCTTTGAGAAAAGTGCACACTGGTGCAACTTATCATGTGTGATCATGATACCAGATTACTCTTCCCTGACAGCAGACACAAATCCTGAATTTCCCCCTTGGCATGGTGGGGTCATCCTTGCTATAAATTGAGCCACATATATCAAGTTAAAATAAAAGTCTCCTTGGGGATTGAACAGACTGATTTCCTTCATAGTTCAATGAAATCGTCCTGGATGGACACATGGCTTTGCTCTCGCCATTGCATTCTTTGGGCCACTGCTCAAGTGTTATCTTATCAGTGAGAAGGATCCAAAGATTTGATTTAAAATAACTCACTCCCCCTGCACTGTACTTCTATTCCTCTTCCCTACTTAATTTTTTTTTCTCTATGACACTCATTATTACTATCCTCATGGGCTCTGTATCTTCCTTATTTTTAAATGTTTCTCCTTGTTCCGGAATGCCAAGAATATGAGAACAGATACTCCTTACTTTTTCCATGTTTCATTCCTAGTGCCTACAACAGTGCCCGATATGTAGTAGATGCTTACATGTTTTTAATGAATGCATGAATTAATCCATCTGTTTAACAAATATATGTGGATTGCATGCTACTCTCCATACAGGGAAAGACAACATGTCATGCTGACCTTTTATGTTACTTTAAAACACACAAACAAACTATATTAAAAAATTTAATCTATTTCCAAATAGTTTTTCAGCATTATAATGACTTCTCTCTACTTAAAACTAATAGCTTTTGCTCCTCTCCACCTCCTTCTGTACATTTTCTATGAAAAAAAAAAAAAAAAAGAGCAATGTGGTACTGTGTCTTTGTCAAACTGCTTTGGCTATATCATTAAAATGTCAAATTAATTTCAATGATTCAAATAATAGCTTCTTAGAAGGCCCATTTTTCTCGAGCAAATTCGTAGCCTAGAAATTATCTGCTGTGCTTTTCTTTGTCAGAACCAAGATTTTTCAGAACTTCAAAGTCTATAAACATGTGCACTCTACCTAACTGTGCTCATGTGCATTTCTGCCTAACTGTACTGACCATTACCGTAGGGTTGCTTAAGCCTCCAGGGTTATACCATGGTTTAAATAACGTTTCACTCACTCTCTACCAATCTGGTTGCATCTTGCTGAATGTACTGAGGTGTCTCCTATTTGCTATTAATTCTTGCAACCTTAAAAAAATACAGTAAACGTTTGAAAGTAATAAGCATTTCTTTGTATTTTTTTTTCCCCAAAAGAAAGTTTGGTTGTGTCACAGGATATGTTCAACGATGATCAATGTCATTAGTCTATAAAAGATCAGAACCAAGAAGTCAAATTGTCACAATTTTATTCTAGTAACATATGATTGTTACCTGAATATATGGAAAAATATACCAATATGCATCATCTTCCTTAGTACATCAGGTCAGTCTTAAGAATGATATTCATATCTGAAAGGCCATTTTCAAGTGAGATGATAGCATGATGCCTCATGATTTTCATAACTTCATCACTACTGATACTCTTATGTAGCTAAGACTATCAACTTGTACCATTTTTTTAAAGCTATGATTTAAAGGTTTTCTTCAGAAATTGCAGAAAATTCAACATTCAGAAAACTAAGATCATGGCATCTGGTCCCATCACTTCATGGCAAATAGATGGGGAAACAATGGAAACAGTGGCTGACTTTATTTGGGGGGGGGCTCAAAAATCACTGCAGATGGTGACTGCAGCCATGACATTAAAAGACACTTGCTCCTTGGAAGAAAAGTTATGACCAACCTAGACAGCCTATTAAAAAGCAGAGACATTACTTTGCCAACAAGGGTCCATCTGGTCATAGCTATGTTTTCTCCAGTAGTCATGTATGGATGTGAGAGTTGGACCATAAAGAAAGCGGAGTGCTGAAGAATTGATGCTTTTGAATTGTGGCGTTAGAGAACACTCTTGAGAGTCCTTTCGACTGCAAGGAGATCAAACCAGTCCATCCTAAAGGAAATCAGTTCTGAGTATCCATTGGAAGGGCTGATGTTAAAACTGAAACTCCAGTACTTTGGCTATCTGATGCGAAGTGTTGACTCATTTGAAAAGACCCTGATGCTGGGAAAGATTGAAGGAGGGAGGAGAAGGGGCGACAGAGGATGAGATGGTTGGATGGCATCACTGACTCAATGGACATGAGTTTGAGCAAGCTCAGGGAGTTGGCGATGGACAGAGAGGCCTGGCGTGCTGCAGTCCATGGGGATACAAAGAGTCGGACATGACTGAGCAAATGAACTGAACTGAACTCAGAAAATTCAAAACCAATGAACATGCCTTTGTCTATGAGTTTGCAGGGGCCATCCCTGAAAGGACGTGTCACAGGTAACAACATAAGGCAGCTGGTGAAGGAAGTTGATGTGACAGACTTATTCATTGTTTGGCTGTTGGGGTGGTTATAGGCTATAGCAATTGGTTCCATATATACATTCCCAGTCTAGATCCTTCCAATGCTATTACGAAAATTGCCTTCACACTGAGATGATGCGTAGCTCTTTCTTGTCACTTTGATAGTAGTCATCACCAGACAAGATGAGCAGTGGCTATGAATTAGCCCTTGCTGGAAATGTCTTCCTTTTGCTTTGGTTATATTGCATTTGGTTTACTAGATTCCACACTATCCTCCTCTTCCAGGTTCAATAGCTTATTATTTAAGTTAGACTTTGTTATTACAGGAAACTTTCCATTAAAGAAGATTTCAATTTATGAACATTTACTCCTAACATGTTTTTCAATTTTCTTGTCGTTTTTCTTCATTGTCAAAAGAAACAGAATAATCTTATCCATACTTTCAAAGGCAATTATTCATAAAACAAGAAGGATGAAATCTATTTCACATTGTTTAAAATTTGTGTCTTTTCTTTGTCAGTTCTTGTTTCTATCCTAACAGCATTTGGGTAAAATATTTTATAGTTTGGGAAAAAATTTCTTTTTACTATACAAAAATTATTAAGAGCATTGGTACTATAAATTTTTCTTGCAATTATAAATGTTACTGTATGAAAAAACATCTCAGTTAAAATGTTACTCACAGAAACAACCAGGAGATTAACAGAGTGACAATCTCATTTCCTTTCATAAAACACTTGAAACATCCACAATAACGAATTCCCTAAAATAAGCATTTCCTTTAAAATATTGAGGGTTAACTTGGAAGTATATTGTTTTAGTAGTTCTCCTTTGTTGGAAAAGATTGAGAGATTTCAAGTCCTTTCTTAGTTGTGTCTCTTTCCATGTTTCATAAGTTGCAATGTGTATTTCACTGCTGATATCGCTAAGTCACTTCAGTCATGTCCAACTCTGTGCAACCCCATGGACGGCAGCCCACCAGGCTCCCCCATCCCTGGGATTCTCCAGGCAAGAACACTGGCGTGGGTTGCCATTTCCTTCTCCAATGCATGAAAGTGAAAAGTGAAAGTGAAGTCCTGTCCGACTCAGCGACCCCATGAACTGCAGCCCACCAGGCTCCTCCGTCCATGGGATTTTCCAGGCAAGAGTACTGGAGTGGGTTGCCAGTACCTTCTCCAGTGTATTTCACTAGAATGAATCAAATTCATTCCTCTAAGTAGAGGTATTATTTCTCATGGCTACCCTTAGCGTAGGCATTTTTTCCTTTGTCATACATATAATAGACATTCAATGAATATATGATAAAAATATAAGTGAATGATACTTTTAAATGCACTTTCTAATGTACTCAGAATATCAGAATAGTGAACAGTCTCTGCCTCATGACACATGTTTTATGAAGCCACCTTGATGAAATTAATTCGATTGTGTAGTCAATACATTTTTCACTGTCACATATTATTCTCTGCAGGGGATGAAAAGAGTAAGGTACATCTGGTAAAAAGAGTTATGCATATTATATATATATATATATGTAGAAAACTTGGTGGAATACCATGACATGTAACATGATCAAATATGGAACTGTCATTGCACAAAACATATTCTAGGAAATACATGAGAAGAGATCATCGTTTTCTCATGCTAAAATATTCTCTCAGTCATTAGTTACTATTTTTAAAAGATATAAAATAGCTGGATTTCTTTGAACACTGTCCAACACACTGGTCAGTCTACAGGCTCACCCCCTTTTTACTTAAATATATATTGGCTGCCACTGACTGGCACCATCTGGAGAGGGCAGAAGGAGGTCATTTTTGACACCTGGAAGCTTTTTCTCTGGGTAATGGGCCATAACTATTCTGTCAGGCATACATCTCATGGTTTCCACCACCTTCTCCAGTGAATGCCCTGTGGTAAGTAGGTCGGGGGAAGAGTGGCAAAGTGGAATAGGTGCACGTGACTTCTTTTCATTAAGTTTCATTCCAGGAGGCACCAAAAAACCGTCTGGAAAGTAGAATTACACAGGTTCACAGGCAGGTCTGAGACGTCAATATTCTGAACTACATTTTGTTCTTATTAGCATCTTAAATTTATCTTATTACATTCCTGAGATGATAACTTCTGATCGGCTATGTCAAGGGGTAAGCCCAATGACCAGCATATTATTAAAATGGATACACATATTAATATTACCTTACTTTACCCATTTTGAGCCAGAGAAAAAGGAAGAAATACTTTATTTTCACCTGATTAAAATGATGATAACTGCTGGTTGAAACTAACAGAGTACATAAAAGTATAAAGATAAAAATGAAATTACTCTGAATATTCAGCCTTTCACACTTTGATATATTAAACATTTCTTCATTTTCTCAAATAGTTTGCTATTTTTGAAAACTGAGGCAACGAACATCTCAGCAAGTAATCTTCATTTGTGTTTCTGATTATGCCCATGATGTAGTCCTAGATATAGAATCGACTTTAGTTTTAGAGTCAATATTTTATCATATGCTCTATGGAAAAGCCTTATCAATTTATACTATGGCAATATAATTGTTACCTGATAATCTCATCTTGACTAGTGTCTCTTGTTTTACATTTTACAAAGGAAATTGTACTCTAATGCTTATTTGTTTAATTTGACATCTTCATATTATTAACTGTCTTGACTTTGATTATATTTATTTTAATTAATTTTGGCAAAATATGTTGGAGTTTAAATATTCTTTTTGATAATCCATATGCACTTTGTCCTAATCATTTGTTTACAATAATAGATGAAAATGCATCTTCTGATTTGTTAATTGCTTTTTACTTTTACTTATGCCAGCTTTGATAAACCACTCCAAGTTGGTTGTCAACTTTTTCTTTATTTTCCCTCTGCTTTCTTCTATTATATATGCCCTATAAAGGCTTTCTGCATAGGATTTTATGCTATATTTTCTTCATTTTGGGTACTCTTTTAACTTTTTCATATTGAACTTTTTAATCCCTCTAATTGTGTGAATGTAAGTGTATGAGTATCAGTCAAACCTAAAGGAAATCAACCCTGAATATTCATTGGGAGGACTAATGCTGAAGCTGAAACTCCAATACTTTGGCCCCCTGGTGCAAGGACCTGACTCTTTGGGAAAGACCCTGATGCTAGGAAAGATTGAAGGCAGGAGGAGAAGGGGAAGACAGACGATGAGATGGTTGGATGGCATCACCGACTCGATGGACTGAGTTGGAGTAATCTCTGGGAGACAGCGAAAGACAGGAAAGCTGGGAGTGCTGCGGTTCATGGGGTTGCAAACGACTGGACTCAACTGAGTGACTGAGCAGCAACAACAACGTGGTTTTGCACCTATTCATTATTTAATATAAAAAGAAACCTTAAATTTCTCTTAAAGATTAAAAAGTTTTCAAAAATTGTACACTTTGCTTTATTTACATCTCTCCTTCAGTGGCTGAAAGATTGGTGTGTTGTTTTAAGTCCATTAGTAGTTCACTTTGTGCTTGAAATATTTTCTAGAGTTTTTCTTTCTCTTTTTATTATACCAAAATAATTAAGCAGGATACTTTGAAGATTCTTTGTAAGATCTGAAACAATATCAAATTCACCACTTTAAAAAAAATTGGAGTATTAGATTCTTATTATTAATGAAGTGTTTTTTTTTTTTTCATTTTATATCTTCCTTCTCAAATGTGTAAACTGGTATTTGTAATTAGACAATTGTTAGTATTATACTACATAACCAGTTCTGGCACCCAACAGCAAATTTTACATTTTAAATTTTGATTAATTTTATTTGTCCAACTTTCATAATTTAATATATATTTTCAAAGAAAGTTTTATGCTAAAAATGATTCTCCATTTCTTACCTAAATTAGTAACCCAGAATATTAATTACAATAAATATTTCTTGACTTCTTTAAGCATCCCATCCATCCTTTGAGAAAAGCCATATTACCTGACTAATAAATTTGGTGTGGGAATTACGTGAACTAAAGTTAGTTAACCACTGTGTTTGATGCTATTCAGTTAATATCATTACTGTGAAATTCTTTTAATTTCAGTGACAAGGGATGTAACTTGGCTAGCAGGAAAAGTCCTTGGTTATAGGATTGGTCCCTCAAATCAATGACCTGTCTTTTAGCATTTAGTGTGCTAGAGGAGATATCTGAAGCTTGTCTGAATTTTATTCCATTTTTATTATTATGTTTTTGTTATAGAAGATAGATGCTTACTTGTTTTTACAATTGATGAAAATATGTGTCACTTTCTCAAGACTGATTATCCCTGATTCATGACGACACATTTCAATCCATACAGTTAGATGTTTTTTCATCTTTGGAAATTCTTCATTTATACTGATAAATTTTTTTTTTCATTTCACTTTTTTTTTTTTTAAATTTTCTGCACTCATCTCCAGATGCTCCTTTAATTCAAAGGTTGTCTTTCCATTATCTTTTTAAATCACATCTGAACCAGTTTTCCTTTTTCCTGCCTCTGGGAGAACCTCTCTGGTTTATCATACACTCACTGATTTAATATCGCACTGTGTTTCTGCCCTAGATGTGGCATGCATCTGTTTTTCTTTCTTTTTTTTCTTTTAGTTTACTCCTTCATAGTGGGTTGAACTTTATCCTCCCAAAAGTCAGGTTCAAGTTTTAAGCCCTAGTAGCTGTAAATAGGAACTTCCGTAGAAATAAGGTCTTTACAAACGTAATAAATTTAAAGATTTTAAGATGAGATAAACTGAATTTAGAATGAACCCTAAATCCAATGACTTGCATTATTTTGTTTTTAAGAGAATGACATTTGAGACACAGAGACATGGATGGTGAGGCAATCTGTAAAAGGAAACAGATTTACACCGAAGAACTCCAAGGATCACTGGCAACCAACAGTAGGCAAGAGAAAAGTGTGGAAAACATTTTCCCCCACATCCTCCAGAAGGAGCCAACTATTTGGGATGCCTGCGTTTGATCATGTGATTTCCATAACTGTGAGACAATAAATTTATTGTGTTTTCAGATGCAAGATTTGTGGTAATTTGTTGTGGCAGCACTAGAAAACCCAATTTTTATTTTATATTTTTAAAATTTATTTCACTCTGTTTTCTACTAAATAACAAGAGTCCAAGAATTAGGAAATAAGTTGTCAATTCTATTGTTTATTGCTTTTTTTTCCCTTACTTTTCTTCTTTTCCTTTCAAAGATATTTTAGTAGGAAATTATGGAGGTCTCATTGGGGAATAGAAGCCAAATACTATATTAAATAGAACCTTTAACTGTATTGATAATGAAATGACTACATGTATAATTATAAATAGGTGATACATTGAAGATCAACTCACATTGTATAGGATATGAGAAAAAGAAAATCTAATATACTGTATGATATTTAATATTAAATGCTAGAATAACCCTTTATAACTCTAAAAGGAAAATTATATTCAAGATGGGTATCTTTTAAATTCAATGCACAAAAACTGTCTTAGTTTAGATTTCCCCAGAACAAAATCCTAAAACAAAGATTAGAGTACAATTAGTTTATTTGGAAGGTGATTCCCCTGGTAAAGGAGTGAGGAAGTGAGACCAGGATGCAAAGTCAGCCAGTAATGGTTGCTATCAAGTAATAATATGACTGTAGATATCTGGAGCTTAGTCATTCAGAGAACTCTGGACATTAGTGTAAACCATGTTACTTCACATGAGAGGGAAGTATTTATATACCAACTGCCTTCTGTCATTGGTGAGTCTGTTCTTCTAGGTGGGAACGACAGCATTTTCTGAACACTAGTTTGCTAACTGGGTGGGAAATCAGGCTCTGATTAACTAAGATGGGTCTTAGGGAAAGAATACAGATTTTGTCAATTAAAACTCAAGTCAGTGCCCTCAAGTAGAGGGCATGGACTGGACACCAATCGCATCTGCCACAGTGGCATTAAAATGCAGGGATCCTCTCTGAATTTCTGAAGGTCCAAGGTTAGCATTGCCAGCATTGAGTCCATATGGACAGAGCGCTGACACCGTGGGAGCTCTGGATGACATTTCTGCAGTTCTCTTGACCTTCCTGTCACGGTTGCTAGTTGACTGTAATATCTCTGAGCTTTGTGTTCCTTTAACTACAAGTCAAAGGAGAAGAAAAAAAGGACCAATGCTCAGCAGAGATTTTCTCTGCATGAATCTCTTTTTAACAGGAGAGAAAAATCTAGCATGGAACCCCCAGTAGTTCACTGATGTTATGGAAAGAGGAAGGGACCTATTTTACCTCAGAGGAAGGACTCTTAGTCTAGTGTTTGAACAAATCTAAGGTTTGACAGCAAGGGAGATGTGGAGAATGGAAATGACTTCTGGAAACAACAGCCTAGCCTACTAAAACACATAAAAGGAAAAATGAGCCTGCAGATGTTTTATGTGTGAAAACTGTTGCCTCAGTTTAATTTTCTTAACTATTCTCATATAATAATTCTTAGAGGTAACAAGCTAACATACTCATATACATTATACATATACAATGTATATACACATGTATATAATATACACATGTATATATACACATGTATATAATGTATCAGATCAGATCAGATCAGTGGCTCAGTCATGTCTGACTCTTTGCGACCCCATGTACATATAAATATATATACACACACACCCCTGTGTCTGAGTGGGTATCTATCTCTGAATTTCTTTCAACGTGATCAGTTCAAATTTTTCAGCATCGTCAAAATTTAGGGGAGATTATCTCCTAGTTTTTAAGTATTTCAAGTCCCTTCTTGTTACTTTATTTTCTAGCAGTTAGTACTCTATGTAATCATAGATCTTAATCATTATTCCCATCTAAAATTTTAAGTTTGAGTCATACATAACTAAAATGCACCCAGTGAAGACTCTACAAGGACAGTGAGTCTCTCTCTTGGACAATTTTTGGACTCATTTAACTAGAAATTGTAAACATGAGTGGCGTCTGTCCTTTCATATATTAGTATTGACATGTGTGCTATTTTAGATAGGTCTTATTTTTAATTTCCATTGCATTTCATTCAATAGTTCCCCAGAACTTAACAGATTTATAAGCCTAAATTAAATTTAATTAGACAAAGAAAAACAAATTGTTCAGAAAATAATGAAGCATTATCCTAGATTTTTATGAACTTACTTTTAGATTTAAAAAACTTCCCACACCCTTTGATTTGGGAATTGTTCACTTCTCTAATAGATACAACTCCAAAGCTCAGAGGCTTGACACCATACATTTGTTTCTCACTTCATCAAAATGAAATTTAAAGCAGAGTTCTTAGCTAGTCTAAGTGGTGACTCCAAGATCAGATCTTAACTTTGGTTTTATCATCTTCAGTAAATGGTTTCCAAGACCACTAAGCTAGGGCAGATAGAAAGCACATGTAGGAAAGGCTTGAGAGATTTGTGAGGGTAAGTCCTAGAAGCAGCATGCATGAAATGCTCACATTTCATTGTCTAGACTCAGACACATAGTCAAAACTAATTGCAAACCAGTCTAGGAAATATAGCCTAACACTGTGACCAATAAAAAAAAAAATACACTTGGTGATCAATTCACACCACCACGACATTCTAATAATTGTAAATTGCAAGAAAACAGTTGCCATTCACTAACAAGCAAGTAAATAACAATATGAGGTGCTTTCTAAAGTTTATTCATTAAAATATGTTGTCATTTTAGTAAATATTAGACCAAACATTGAGTATCAGGTTTGTGATTTTCATATCAGATCAGTCGCTCAGTTGTGTCGGACTCTTTGCAACCCCATGAAATCACAGCACAGCAGCCCTCTCTGTCCAACACCAACTCCCAGAGTTCACTCAAACTCACGTCCATCAAGTCAGTGATGCCATCCAACCATCTCATCCTCTGTCATCCCCTTCTCCTCCTGTCCCCATCCCTCCCAGCATCAGAGTCTTTTCCAATGAGTCAACTCTTCGCATGAGGTGGCCAAAGTACTGGAGTTTCAGCTTTAGCATCATTGTGATTTTAGATCTCGCCAAAATGCTTTTTGAAAAAAAAAAATGCTTTATTCTACAAATATTGTTGTCTACTATCCACTAAGAATTGTAAGTGCATTTAGCATTGTACATTAATAATATTTTAATTGTTTAGTCTAACCTAATACAGATAACACTTAAGAAATAATACTGATTTATTTTGAATAAATACTAATTTATTCAGGTCTTTATACATATAAGAATAAAGAGAACTTCTCATTTCATAAAAAAAAAAAAAAAACGAGAAGTAACTGGTGCTGATTTTATTCACTATCACAGAAAACACACTGGTCATAGAAAACACTCTTCCAACAAAACAAGAGGCAGCTCTACACATGGACAGATGGTTAATACCGAAATCAGATTGATTATATTCTTTGCAGCCAAGGATGGAGAAGCTCTATACAGTCAGGAAAAACAAGACCTGAAGCTGACTGTGGCTCAGATCACGAACTCCTTATTGCAAAATTCAGACTTAAATTGTAGAAGGTAGGGAAAACCGCTAGACCATTTAGGTATGACCTAAATCAAATCCCTTACGATTATACAGTAGAAGGGACAAATAGATTCAAGTGATTAGATCTGATTGAAAGAGTGAATGAAGAACAATGCATGGAGGTTCATGATATTGTATAAGAGGCAGTGATCAAGACCATTCCCACAAAAAAGAAATGCAAAAAGGCAAAATGGTTATCTGAAGAGGCCTTACAAATAGATGAGAAAAGAAGAGAAGCTAAAGGCAAATGAGAAATGAAAGATACAAGCATCTGAATGCAGAGTTCGAAAGAATAGCATGGAGAGATAAGAAAGCCTTCCTCAGTGATCAATGCAAAGAAATAGAGGAAAACAATAGAATGGGAAAGACTAGAGATTGCTTCTGGAGAAGGAAATGGCAACCCACTCCAGTGTTCTTGCCTGGAGAATCCCAGGGACAGGGGAGCCTGGTGGGCTGCCGTCTATGGGGTCACACAGAGTCAGACACGACTGAAGCGACTTAGTAGCAGCAGCAGCAGAGATTGCTTCAAGAAAATTAGAGACAACAAGGGAACATTTCATGCAAAGATGGGCTCAATAAAGGACAGAAATGGTATGAACCTAACAGAAGCAGAAGATATTAAGAAGAGATGACAAGAATAACAAGGCTTCCCTCATAGTTCAGTTGGTAAAGCATCTGCCTGCAGTGAAGGAGACCTGGATTTGATTCCTGGGTTGGGAAGATGCCTTGGAGAAGGAAATGGCAACCCACTCCAGTATTCTTGCCTGGAGAATCCCGTATACAGAGGAGCCTGGCAGGAGTCCGACAGGACATAGAGACTAAACCACCACCACCATACAAAAAAGATCCTAATGACCCAGATAATCATGATGGTGTGATCACTCACCTAGATAGAGCCAGACCTCCTGGAATGTGAAGTCAAGTGGGCCTTATGAAGAATCACTACAAACAAAGCTAGTGGAGGTGATGGAATTCCAGTTGAGCTATTTCAAATATTTAAAAGATGATGCTGTGAAAGTGCTGCACTCAATATGCCAGCAAATTTGGAAAACTCAACAGTGGCCACAGGACTAGAAAAGTTCAGTTTTACTCCTATTACAAAGAAGGGCAATGTCAAAGGATGTTTAAACTACCGCACAATTGGACTCATCTCACACTAGCAAAGTAATGCTCAAAATACTCCAAGTAAGCCTTCAACAGAACTTGAACTGAAAACTTCCAGATGTTCCAGCTGGGTTTAAAAAGGCTGAAGAACCAGAAATCAAATTGGCAACATCCAGTGGATCATAGAAAAAGCAAGAGAGTTTCAGAAAACCATCTACTTCTGCTTTATTGACTATGCCAAAGCCTTTGCCTGTATAGATAACAAGGAACTGTGGAAAACTCTCTAAAAGATGGGAATACCAGACTTCCTTACCTGCCTCCTGAGAATTCTGTATGCAGGTCAAGAACAACAGTTAGAACTAGACATGGAACAACAGACTGGTTCCAAATCAGAAAAGGAGTACGTCAGGGCTGTATATTATCACCCTGTTTTTATTTAACTTACATGCAGACTACATAATGGGAAACGCTGGGCTGAATGAAGCACAAGCTGGAATCAAGATTGTGGAGAGAAATATCAATAGCCTCAGATATGCAGATGGCACCACCCTTATGGCAGAAAGAAAAGAGGAATGAAAGAGACTATTGGTAAAATTGAAAGAAGACAGTAAAAAAGCTGGCTTAAAACTCAACATTCAAAAAACTTAAGATCATGACATCCGGTCCTGTCACATAATGGAAAATAGAAGGGAAACAATGGAAACAGTGACAGACTTTATTTTCTCGGGCTCCAAAATCACTGCAGATGGTGACTGCAGCCGTGAAATTAAAAAAAAAAAAAACAAAAAAAAACACTTGCACCTTGGGAAAAAGCTATGACAAACCTAGACAGCATAAAAGCAGAGAAAAAGAGATGAAAAAAGAGAAAAAGAGATGATTGCTTTACTGACAAAGGTCCATCTATTCAAAGCTATGGTTTTTCCAATAGTCATGTGAAAATTGGACCATAAAGAAAGCTGAGTGCTGAAGATTCAATGCTTTTGAATTATGGTGTTGGAAAAGACTCTTAAGAGTCCCTTGGACTGTAAGAAGATCGTGCCAGTCAAACATAAAGGAAATCAACCCTGAATATTCATCGCAAAGACTAATGCTGAAGCTGAAGCTCCAGTACTTTGGCCACCTGATGTGAAGAACTGACTCATTGGATAAAACCCTGATGCTGGGAAAGATTGAAGGTGTATGAAGAAGGGACAACAGAGAATGAGATGGTTGGATGACATCACCGACTCAATGGACATGAGACTGAGTATGCTCAGGAAGTTGGTGATGGACAGGGAAGCCTGGCGTGCTGCAGTCCATGGGGTCACAAAGAGTCAGACATGACTGAGCGACTGAACTGACTGAACTGAAGGCGACTTCTCTTATGTGATGTAAATGGATGACAATCATTCTCACCTAATTACTAGTACAATGATGTAAACGTGCTGGCTTTTATGGAGAAATGTCATATTTAATTTCAGATTTGTATTCAGTGAAGAGCAGAGTTTCTATATTTATTCTAGTTCACTCCCAGAGCTTGAAATATTGTGGCTATGCAGTATATTTTCAACTTCTGGAAAAAAATTAAAAACTCTGTCTCAGGCAAATTGCAAAAGCATGAATTTTTAAAGCAGATTTATTTGCATGGCTAGCTTTTGTGTAGTTTGCTTTTGTTTAGCTTAACCTGTTTGCTTTTTAAATGACGTTAGGGAATGTGTTAAATTTGTAAAATTTGGACTAGTACATCTTCTCAGAATTGTTTTTTAATTTATTGAGGTATATTTGCTTTAAAATATTGTTACTTTTTGCTGTACAGCAGAGTGAATCAGTTATACATATACATATACGTCATCCTTTTTGGATTTCTTTCCCATTTAGTTCACCACGGAGTATTGAGTACAGTTCTCTGTGCTATACATCAGGTCCTGAAGTAAACACCGAAATGCAAGGCTGGACACTATAAAACTCTTAGAGGAAAACATAAGCAAACACTCTGACATAAAACCCAGCGTGATCTTTTTAGACCCACCTCCAAAGATAATAGCAAAATTAAAACAAAATTACAAAAATAAAACCAAAAATAAACAAATGGGGCCTAATAAAACTTAAAAGCTTTTCCGCAGCAGAGGAAACCACAGACAAAGACAAAAAGCAATCGTCAGAATGAGAGAAAATGTTTGCAAATGAAGCAACTGAGAGGGCTCCTTGCTGTTCAGTCCGGGTCTTTGTGACCCCAGCTCTTTGTGACCCCACGGACTTGGAACATGCCAGTCTTCTCTGTTCTTCACTGTCTCCCGGAGTTTGCTCATGCTCATGTCCATTGAGATGATGATGACATATAACCATCTTATCTTATTCTCCAAAATACATGAATACAAACAACTCATGTAGCTCAATATCAAACAACAAACAAACAACCCAATGAAACCAAAGTGGAAGACCTAAATAGACCTTTCTCCAAAAAAGGCATACAGATGGCCAAGGAGCATATGAAAAGTTGCTCCGCATCACTGATTATTAGAGAAATGCAAATAAAAACCGTAGTGAAGTATCATCTAACACTGGTCATCATCTTCACAGAAATTTAATATTACAAAGGTTCTTTCATCATTTTTGTTTATCTATGAATTATACCTCTAGTTAATCATTACTGATATTATTTTTGCTTTATCATTTTCTTGTTGGAATTGAGAAACAGTGAAACCTTAAATCACTTCCTGGGGACTCCACTGACCCCCAGATGCTCCACCTTGATTACAAAGAAATCAAAATTCCTGACTCAGACAGAGGTTGTTTCCCCACCTCAAGGAAGATAAAGAATTAAGAATTGCCCCCCCCCCGCCCCCACACACACATATCCTTGAAAAATAGAATGAATGATGGTTTAGGAACAAGGCATAGGCATATGTTTTCTGGTCTCAAGTCAGACTTCTTCATTAACCTTCTTTCTGCAAAATGTAAAGAGAGATCTATTTTATTTTTTTTCTCTTAAATGTAAAATGAAACCTCAAACTGCCAAGGTTTATTCCCTTGTTTCAAGTTTATTCCCAATACTTGAGTAACCTTTCTTGTGAGGTCTGCATAACATAAAAAGAGAGAGAGTTATTCCTTTAAGAATAGCATCATATATATATATATATATATATATATACACACACACACACACACACTATATACAAGAAATCAATAAGCAGAAAATGTACCTAATTATTGATCTTTATATTTGTGAAGAGCTGTTTTGGAAGGTAGGAACTAGGGGCTACAAATCAAGTTGTATTTTTATTTGTTAAAGTAAGAAGTTAAGAGAAAATGTTTGATGAATTACAGAGTTGGATAGTGCCTATTTTGTAATAAAATTATCTTAGGATTATGACACAAATATAAGTATATACTCTCAGTAATTACCACCTGTGCCTAGTATAAGGCAACAATAACCTAATGACCAAATATTTTGTCTTAATGTGAGACTCATCGTGTATTGTTTGTAATATTATGCTATTATAATGTTATATTATATTATTATATATTATAATATGCATTATATATTCAAAATTAGGCAGTAAGTTCTACTTACTTAACAAAAGAGAGTATGAATGGAGTTGAGAGTCCTTGCTTTGAAAAATTTTCCTCCACGCATATTTACCAGGGAAACGTGATCTGCTAACCCATTGTGATAGCCAGGCTCCAAGACGGTCCACAGTAATTCTCACCATCTGGAGCTTGCACCACGATTATCCCTTTCACAGTTCATATGACTGACCTGTTCAATCAAGAAAATATTGCAGAATTTATGATGTGTGACTTTCTAGGCTAGGTCATAGAAGATAATGTTACTTCTACCTTGCTCTTGACCATATCATTATTCTATAGGAAGCCATCCATTAAAGCCAGCTCCCATGCCTTGAGGACTTTCAAACAGTCTGTGGAGAGGTACACACAGCAAAGAAACGGAGCTTCCTGCCAATAGCCAGTATCAGCTTGCTGGTGATCAAAGTCAGCCAGTTTGGAAGAAAGTCCTCCAGACTCAGTCAAGCCTTCAGAAGCTGCTTTATTAGCTAGCATTTTTAAAACAAACAGTTAAATCAGAACCATCCAGCACAAATAGCATATTCAAAATGTGGAGGCAAGAAAGACCATTTCAGAACTGAAAGGTGTTATATTTGCCTTGGATATCGATTTCACTCAATGGCTTCAGGTTAAAAACTCCTGGAAAGGTTGGAAAGGACATTCTCAATGATTACATAAGAAGGTTGTGCTGCATGCAGTTCAGGTTTCCTCGGCTCTTTAGTAGATAAGACAACAAAGACTCCCGTATGTATCTCCTCTCTTTGACTTGCTTCAGCTCATATCCACATGTTTCTCACAGATCCAAGTTGGATTGTGTCTTTGAGTGGGATGAGTTGAGAGAGGCTTTGCTTTAATATCCACTTCAAATGTAGAAATGACTTCATGTGAATTCTCCTCAGTTCCCCTCTGTATTTTCTTTTAGAGGCTGGTTATTTTGAAAAAAAATTTTTTTTCCTCCTAGTTGAAAGTCTGCTTTCTTAATCGCAATGCATTATTATTCTTTGATAAGCCTTAGAAATTTAGGCGATATAAATATTTCGCCATATCCTGACAATTAATTTGCATGCTCAATGTAAGCGAACTTGAGCTAGTTTAACCAAAAAGGGGAAGCTTATTTTGAGGTGGTAACTCTGGATAGAAAGGTTGAAATTACTGCATAAACAAGACTTCTAGTTCATTGCTTTTGAGGATTGTGACAGTTAACAGAATTACTGTGAGCTCAGTAACACTCAAAGCTATAATAAATATAAAGACTAAATTTTGCAAGAAAATTTATGACAAAGTGTTGTAAAGATTACTTCTTTTTACATATATCCACATGGCAACAGATCACCGTAGTTTCAAGAAAGTTATCTGTGAAACTGACATATGTTAGATGAATCTGTGTAAACATGATGTACTGTTGGTGGTTTTTAGTATCCGACTTTTTTCTAAAGCAAAATTCAAAACAGTATTTTATGAATCTCAACATTAATTAATTAATATTTATTGTTTTTCAGTTGCCAAGTTGTGTCTGACTTTTTTTGACTCCATGGACTGCAGCATATCAGGCTTCCTTGTCCCTCACCATCTTCCAGAGTTTGCCCAAGTTCAAGTCCATTGAATCAGTAATTAATTAAATTAATAAGTATAATTAATTGATTATATTGAGCTGTGCTTCCTATACATCCTACTGTTTTATTTGAAATGTAGTTGTTTATTAAAGTACAATGAATCTATCCACTTTTCTTCAGCAGTTTTATTAAATCCTCATTGGAAATTCTGGTCTGGCAAGAAGAAAAAAAAAGTTTTATTTATGTGGATAAAATATCTGAACATTCTTAGTTAATGGTATCAAAAAATTCTAAGGACACAGAGCAAGAAAGAATTATTTCAGACTGAATGCTAGTGAAGGAAAAAATATATAAAAAGCATCTACATATGAGAAAATATATATCACTGTCAGCATCATTTTCTCTTATAAATATCTTAATCCATAAAGCAGGACTCTTTTCTTTATGGAAAACTCTACAGATACTGAATGTTTTAACTGCTTCTAAGATAAAGTATACTTAAGTGGAGTCGTATGATTAACTGGTGATGGACTATGCATACTCTAAGACCAAATCAGAAAAAGGGACCTTTCTCAAAGCATGCTTTTAGTTTCCTGGCCTAAATTTGAACCAGTGATTTGAAGGGCACTACTCTTCACGTTTTCAGGTTAGGAGCATATATAGGAAGAGGTCAGATTTTTCCAGAGAATATTATCTAGTTTTTTTTTTTTTTTTTTAAATGATATAAGGGAGACTGTCAGGCTGGGAGTTCTCTCTCTAATGTCTTCATGTTCACCCTCTGGTGTGTCCTTGCCTGTTATGACTCCATACTGCCCCCACTGTAGGAAGTACATGCAATATAGAACCGCTTCAAATGAAAACTGTGTATATATGCATACCTATCTCCTCAGTCTTCCTCAATTTCGCTGTTGATTACCTTTAGAACTAAGCTTTATACCCCCTTCCCTTATCTCACAAAGTTCCAGGAACACAAGCTTGTAATTTATAACAAAGATTTAGTGAACATTCAGAGGTGATGGAGATTAGAGCATAAACAGCACTCAGCTTTAAGCAGAATGTCAAATATTAATGCTCCTGGAAAATCTTCATCCATTTCTTACTGCAGGAAACTTCTTGGGGGTCATGTCCTTCCTAACCCCCAGCTGTCAACAGAACATTTGTATCTAAGGATCCTCCCTCTTAGGTCTGCTTTAAGGTTCCCAAAATACTTCTCTGGGAATGAGAGAGAAAGCCCAACCCCTATTATTAGAATATGTAGAATATGTAATTATTAGAATACGTAGGAAAAAACCAGAAACTAAAAAGCTTTCTATCTAGACTATAACCAGAGACATTTTCTTTCATAGCCATTAGTTTGCACTTTTTTCCTTAGCAAATGAGTAATTCCCTTTATAAAAGAATGTTATTTATTTATTCAGTGTTTCAAGGCAAGATGACTCAAATTGTAGCTCAGTGTTAATCAAACTTATGTGCCCCCTACCTGGTGGCTCCGTGGTAAAAAAATCTGCCTGCACTGCAGGAGACATGGGTTTGATCCTGGGTCAGGAAGATTCCCTGGAGAAGGAAATGGCAACCCACTGCAGTATTCGTGCCTGGGAAATCCCATGAACAGAGGAACCTGGTGGGCTGCAGTCCATGGGGTCACAAAAGAGTCTTGTACACGACTTAGTTACTAAACAACGACACAGCAACCCCTACTTCCAGGGTTAAGCAGTACGTGGGGGAAGTAACGTGGTTGGGAGAGCTGCGAATAGTGAAGCAGCGTGTAACAACAGCGTGGTTGCCCAGCATCTCCAGGTGGCTAAAATAAAAACCAGACATATTACAAAGAAACAACTAAAAAATCTAATTTAGTTCCTAGGGGGAAGAATTCATAATAAATATTATTCTTATTCCAACTATATTTTTTTACAGAAATAGCATTCATCTAATTTGATAAACATAACCCACACTTGAAAGAAAAATTCATTTTCCAGGAGTCTAACATTTCTCAGGTTAGCTGATGGGTTTATATCACTTGACTTCATAATGATATTTCTATGTAGCCTACGTTTTTCATGAATATTTGATAAATTTTAAATTTTTTGTGTATGACCATTTGAGTGGAATTTTATACAATGTTAATTTTCTGAGCTTTTGAAATGAAAATTTGGTATGAAAATTTACTTTGGAGAGAATACCACCACTATTTGGTGGCATAAATGGAATAGATATTAATGCTATTGACTTATTTTTTGCACATAAACACAAGTCCAAAATCATTTGCAGATTTAACCCAAGAAAGCAATTTCTTCCTCAGGGCATTTTGGCATTTTGGCAGGGGTCTTGAGTTGCTTTTTCCTCTCCTTTTTGGCTGTTCTCCTTGGGGCTCAGAGCAGGGACTATCCATTAAGATCAGATGCATGTAATCATGATCAATTTCCTGCAAAAGCAGAAGGGGTGGGCACACAGATGCTTGGCCTCTCATTTTTTATTGTGTGTCCATGGGGGTGTTTTTCTATCCATAATATAGCAGCTGGAATCCAAGTCTGTAGTGGAGAGGAGAAGAGAGAAAATGAAACTCCTCTTAGGTATAAGATTATTCCCTATTTCTCTGGTTTCTTTTTCTTTAAGTGAATTTTCCACAGTTCCAGTTCTTCTACTACATGCAATGTGATGAAAGCTATGGGAACCTGGACTCAACTCAATGCATACTTATTTGACACCACAAACCTGAAGGAATGTCACTTTATTTCAAATGTCAGTATCCAGTGTTTCACAGAGAACAAATCTGCCATAGAAAGTCCCCAAAGTACCCATAACTGGCTATTGCTTGCTGGAAGTCTCAGCTGTGAAAAGGCACTTTCATTTTTGTTGGCACTCAATATATTTGGGGATATAAGGACACTAGGTACATTGGTAAGTTACACAATGAATAACAAAGAGAAAGCAGAAAGCTCTCTCGTTCTACAGAACATATATACGATATATGCATGTGTGTGTTTGCATGTGTGTATATATACCTACGTAACTATTTTGTATATAACCTTTCATACATGAGTTGTGCATTCTATTGCTCATTTTACATATTAACTCAATTTTCTCATGAAAATGAAGGTTCTGACTTAAAGCTTCCTGAAAAAGCAGATTTTTCAATACCTCAATGCCATTTTCTTTCAGTTCCCTTGAAAATACTTTACTAGACCTACAATTTTATGATTATACTCTTAGCTTCATATCAAGAATAGAGATTATAAAATGTGCCACATGAAGAATATTCGGAATCTTTTATGAAACAGTTCCTTCAGAAATTGTTCATTATGATATTCAGTTCCTCTAATAATCAGAGCTTCAAAATGGTAGAACTAGGAAAAAGCATCTCATTATATAATTGTTATTATGTAAAGAGAGTATATAAAATAATTTCTTTTCCGTTGGCAGGGAACTCATTGACAAAAGTTTAAACTTACCTCCAGTTAACTCTCCTTAGCTCCGACATCTTAATAAACCTTTCCACTCATCTTTAAAAATTAATAATAAGAATAGTAGTTATTATAATAAAAGGTTTACTTCCCTCACAAACTCAGCAGACCTCAGGGCAGAGGGTGTGGTGCCTTAACAGTCGTTCTAGAGTACTGTAAAAAGACATTTCCTCGGGACAGCTGGAAAAGTCACAGTTGGCTCTACACCAGTCCTACTTAACAGCTGGACAACAAGAAGGTTTGGTGCCAACAGCTAGACGTTTGTCCTCACATGAGGGCTGGCTGGTTGATTGGCTCCGTTTCTTAATCCAGGTGATATTAATTTTCCACGTATGCACAAACAGCCCAGCCAGTTGGTGAAGGTTCCAATGCAATAGACCTTCTGGGAATGCGAGCAGTTACCCTCCCAGTAGGCGTTCTCTTAGGCAGACTTCTTCTGGCATCTTCTGGACAGATGTTTTCATCTCAAAACAATGTCCCACTTGAGGCCTCCCATCACCAAGGTTCCCCAATTCTTCCCAAGCTTCCCTGGTTTCATGTACTCAACTGTCTATCCCTGTAGACCACAAACATTCTGCCCATCTTTTCTCAATTGGAAAATCCCCATGGTCCATCAACATGAAACTTTGTTTCTTGTGAAAACTAGACCACAGATTATTAGCAACAGAGAACATTTGCCTCTCCTGTTGCTGAATGCAGAGAAGACTTGGTCTTCAGCAGCAAGACCAAGTGTCATCTTCCCTGAGGAAAAGAATGAATTTTCTATTCAACATGACAGAATTATCTCTCTGCTATACATGGGTGCATGCTAAGTCCCTTCAATCATGTCCATCTCTTTGTGACCCCATAGACTGTAGCCCACCAGGCTCCACTGTCCATGAAGATTCTCCAGGCAAGAATACTGGAGTGGGCTGCCATGCCCTCCTTCAGGGGAGCTTTCCAACCCAAGGATAGAACCCAGGTCTCCTGTGTTGCAGGTATGTTCTCTACTGTCCGAGGCACCAGAGAATACATAAATCAATTCATATAGTAAAAAAGTAAGGTATATTTTCATATGCAAATAGTTTGAAGATTGAAATTCTGCTGATCTTCATTGGTCATTAGTGCATTACGATTCACAGGAAGATTTTGTACAATTTCTCTTCATCTTCATTAGAAACATAATTAATTACTATTATCCTTAATACACTGATGAAGACTTAGATGCTCAGGTAACTTGTCTGGGAGAGCAGGACAGAGACTTAAAAGCTAGATATCTCAGTCTCTTTCCTTTCTATCACGTTTCTAAACCATGCAGAAGCCTTCTGTTGATGATCCTTCAATCAAATCATTTTGTATTACCAGTTTTAGTACAGATTTTCTTTTTTTTTTGTTTATGTTTTTATGGCAACACTTACTCATGATTTTGAAAGAAGATGGGATAAAAATCTTAAGTACAATAATAAATGATGATTTATGTTTAAAAAAAAGGAAAATTTCACCAATATTATTAGTCAATTAAACTTCCAGATTTCAAAAGATGATGCCTTGTTTTGGAGGAAATGGAAAAACTATCCAATATGTGCTTTGAATGGTTTAAATGATTAATGCTTAGAATTTGTGCTAAAGTAATGGTACCTGCAAAAATCACTCTATTTTGTAAAGCAGAGAATCAACCTCATGGAAAGCTCTAATCTTAATTCTAGCTCTCTATGAGGATTGTACTCATTCACTTTAATAGGATGGGTGTTTAGCCTCCATCATTCACCTTAAGAGACTTATGAGAGGCTCAAGTTAAGTAAATGACTAGAAATGTCAGGTAATTAAACATCTGGTCTCTAATCTAAAACAAATCTGCCCATGCCTGTGGTCTCTGTGACTTGCTTCCTCCCCGGGCTCTCAGACTTTCAGCTGCTTTTGGCTACATTTAACCACTTTGTCAAGCCAGGCATCACTCCAAGTTCCTATAGTTCCTTAGATATTGTTTTCCCCAAGGATTTTACCTCAGTTTGCTGTGTCTGGTGCTCACACCTAAGTTTAGAGTCTCATTTCTCTCTCACTCTCCCTATGCTAAACTATTGTTGAAAATAGTAATACTTACATATGTTTAACTTGGACTTTCAATTTCTCTGAGCCAGCATAGTCATGAAGAGAACCTTTACTTCCTCCAATCCTTTCCTCAAAAGCCACATCTGATTTTTGAGATGGACCTCAACCAGATCTTTAAAGCTCTTTAATTGAATACATTTTGCAAGGATTCCACTAACTGCTATGAAAACAGTGTTTTCTCACTTGTACTCACTACAAACAGGCAAGATCTGGGACACTTCTCGAATTCCCTGTACATAATTTGAGTCAGCAGACTGTGTGTTCTTCTGTATGCCACACATCCAAAAGATGTCATGCCAATGACGTTGACTCGAGTTTCCCTGGTGGCTCAGCAGTAAAGAATCTGCCTGCCAATGCACAGGACGCTGATTCGATCCCTACATTGGGAAGATCCCCTCTAGAAGGAAATGGCAGCCCACTCCAGTATTCTTGCCTGGGAAAATCCCATAAATAGCAGAGCCAGGCAAGCTATACTCTAAGGGGTTGCAAAGAGTTGGATGGGACTTAGGGACTAAACAACAGCAAGTGAGGTTGACAGCTAAGTGTCACCCCAATAATGGATAGAGAATGATTGTAAATTTTATCCTCCAGGAGTCTGATTCCTGTTTTGGCTTATGTTTGGAGACCACTGCTCCTTCAGTCTCTCTCCATGAGCTTGGGGGTTGGGTAGGGGCGTGTTGAGAAGATGGATGGGTAAGGGGATGAGAGTGGAAGGGGCACTTCTAACCTTGTTTCAAGGCTAAACCAGGCTAATAAGCTTATTCTATCCCTTACACAGAGTAACTAGTTCAGGCATGAGAACAGGAAGAATCAGTGCTATTTCAATAAGATTCAATCATGGGACTTTCTTGGAAAAGTTAGGAAGAAGCAGCTCTTCTTTTGTTGAACTTGCTAAAAGAAGAGAATACAAGCAAAAAGCTTCTCCTGCAATCTTGCTTTAATGTTAATAATATGAAAAAATAGAGGAGATAATGCAAAACAGAGTCAAATAATTAGGCTGTCGGAGCCTCTCTTTATGTGCTTTAATACAATACATTCATGCATTCCTTTCTTTAAAAAATTGATTTGATTTGAATATTTTTTGGTTGTTGTTTTTTACTTTTATCTTTTACAATCAGAATATTCTTGACCAATATAACTTCACTTCAAAGGCTCAGAAAATTTCAGTTCAGAGGTAAGCTCTATTTGGGCAATGGTGAGTCCTGTTTTAACCCCAATTTGATTTCTTGTATCAATCTTCAAACAGAATGGAAGGGAAAGAATTATTAGTTAGGTTTTCTGAAACTTCCAGCATCCCATGGCACTTTGATTCCTCTTTTGTAAGGGATGGCTGTTTACAATTCTTCTTTCTATCACATAAACCCTAATCTCCTCTGTCTATACTGGCTCACCCGGGGTTGCCCATCTACTTCCCTGATTGCCTAATATATAACCTTACTAGATAAAACAGGCATGGAACATACTTAAAGAATTACTTGTTGTTTAGTTGAAACTCAAAGGCAACTGGTGTCTATATTTGTTTGTTACATCTGGCAACTCTACTCATTGTGATCATACAACCACATGAAAGAGCTGTCACTTACTACAGTTTCATCTGAATTAAATGTTAGCATACCTTAATTATAGACCTAGTCCTAGTATTATCTATACTAGCAAGATTTTATCTGACTATTGCTTTTTATATTTACTGTTTTAATCAAGCCTTTATTGTGAAGTATCCAGGGAAATATAAAAAGAATATGGGAAAATGTGAGGTTCTTCAACATCCTGGGATTATTTAGTTTAGAGAAAAGACCACTAAAGGCCAGTGATGGGGGAGATATTTCCTCAGATAACCAAATGTGTATTAAATAAAGAGGTGGCAAATGCAATCCATAGTTCTATAAAATTTTCAGCTCAAATTATATGGAAAGTTATAGGATAGCATGTTAGATTCTAATTCCAACTAAAAAAAAATGACTGTAAAAAGTGGGCATTTGCTATGGAATGAAATAGAATGGATTTCTGCTTATAAAGACTGCAGGCATTTCAGGAAATAACCTGTCAAGACAATTATAGAAAATGTCCCTCTAGTGCTGGATTTTGCTGGCAGATCATGGAGAATAGTTTGGGGAAGTCAACACAAGCACAGATCTGGGGAAAAAAGAGAGATAGTGAACATTTCTGGGTATATGTACGTGAAAGTCGTTCCCACAAAAAGGCATGTCTATGGGATTATGGATAAAAAATGAACAGTAAAAATGTGTCACAGCTGGACCACCAGAACCTTTTTAAAAAAGGCAGGAAAATATTCAATTTAAATTGTTTCTTACATTTTGCTGGAATGTGAGTTCCTTCTATAATCTCAAAATCTTCTCTTAATGAGGTGCAAGCACAAGTATCATGTCATTGGATTTTGGGAATATAAGGGAGAGGAGCAGTGAAGTGGAATTCTAAGGAAATGGGGTGGGTGTCACAGGTCTTAAAAAAATAAAAGGAAATAAGGAAGCTGGCAGAGAAGGAAGGTAAGGCAGGATGAAGTTAGGAGAATTCAAGCTGTCATGTGGAACTTTGGAAATTTAAGAAGAAATAATAGATGCCACAGGAGATAATATCTCAATACTTTTTTCCCATGTTTGAATATTAAAATATTTATCTTTTTATGTGAAGAGTGTGTGGAGCTATGCCAATGACATGAGGAAAACTGTATTTAACTTTTAGAACTTTCCATCAAGGTGATATGCTTCTGTATATCACAATGGATTCCTGTAGTTATCCTTTCTGGCAAGAACATTGTAGAAGGCAGGCTTGCATTGGGTGGGGAAGTAGATGGAAGCCTCTCTCACCCTTTATATTCCACAATTATTTTATTGAATTCCCTGCAACTCTGCAGAATGCTGTTCTCTGACCATCCACTACACGGTGCTCACATACCCAGAACATGCTCAGACGGAGTTCAAGCTTCCTGAAGAATGAGCTTCTTATATGTCTCTATAGCATCTATAATATGCATTAGAAATTATGTACTAGAAAATTAATGACAAACTTAATGAGTAAGTACAAATTCTTACAACTCTGCCAACAAATCAAGGAAATGTAGAAGCAAAATCAAAACAAAATGACAAAATACTGTGCTCAACTTGCTGTAAGATTAAGGTGCATCTATTGGGATCATGTAATTCTACGATAAGCTGATATATTTTTAGACTACAATAAGAGCAGAATTGTGAAAAAGATAGGAAGATAATGACCTTTCTTTCTCAAGCCATAAGCAATATCTAAAATAGTATTCTTAGTTTTAGCTCTCTTTAATAATTGAGTAAGTTATTCATCTTCTAATCAAAAGATACAATGATAAATTTATAAATGTAGAAATACTAAAATTTATAAGGAAAATAAATATTTTTATATCCATTACTTCAATTAGCCAGTTTCCACTAATGTATTTTCTCAAAATGTTTAATACCTTTCAATGTGATTGCAGTGCATAAAATGCTTTATATTGCTTTTTTTTTCCTGCTAGAATTTTTTGGAATTATGCAATTTACAAATTCTTACAATTTTAATTCCTCTTGAATATTCCATTGTGTAGTTATAATATTACAGTTTAATGATTCCCTTATCCTAAGGTTGTATCTTAAAAATTATAATTACCATGAAAATAAATTAACTTGAAAATCAGGCCTTTCTGTATTTTAAATTATGTTCTTTAGAGTCACAGAAATAGAATTTTTATATAAATGGAATGGACATCTTAAGAAGAATATAGATATAGTCTTATTCTATATTAATTGCCCATATTAATATATGAGGTATATTAATACATGAACTTTATATGTTATTATTACATATAAATACTATAATACTATTACTAAGCCTTTATAGTTTTATGATGTTCAAAATAGAAATTTGCATTTTTAAGATACTGGTCAGTCTTAATATTTTCCCCAATGTATATTAGCTATTCATATTTACTTTATTCATATTTGTTCTTTAGTTATTTGTTCAAGTTTTGCATATATATAATTGTGTATTATAATGTTGCACATCAATCTTTACTATACTTTATTTCAGTTCAGTTCAGTCACTCAGTCGTGTCCGACTCTTTGCGACCCCATGAAT
The DNA here is from genome assembly GCF_032452875.1 of Bos javanicus. Taxonomy (NCBI): domain Eukaryota; kingdom Metazoa; phylum Chordata; class Mammalia; order Artiodactyla; family Bovidae; genus Bos; species Bos javanicus. The sequence goes on from NC_083877.1 coordinate 97,815,975, forward strand.
TGCAGCAGGCCAGGCCTCCCTGTCCATCACCAACTCCTGGAATTCACTCAAACTCATGTCCATCGAGTCGGTGATGCCATGCAGCCATCTCATCCTCTGTTGTCCCCTTCTCTTCCTGCCCCCAATCCCTCCCAGCATCAGAGTCTTTTCCAATGAGTCAACTCTTTGCATGAGGTGGCCAAAGTATTGTAGTTTCAGCTTTAGCATCAGTCCTTCCAAAGAACACCCAGGACTGATCTCCTTTAGGATGTACTGGTTGGGTCTCCTTGCAGTCCAAGGGACTCTCAAGAGTCTTCTCCAACACCACACTTCAAAAGCATCAATTCTTCAGCACTCAGCTTTCTTCACAGTCCAACTCTCACATCCATACATGACCACTGGAAAAACCATAGCCTTGACTAGACGGACCTTTGTTGACAAAGTAATGTCTCTGCTTTTGAATATGCTATCTACTTTATTTAGAATACATTAATCCTATATATTCTAATTTATTGCATTTATTTCTACTTTTTGATACTTGAATTTTTAGTTTGGTAATGTTACAGAGGCACAATTTTAAGACTTTTATGAGCTGAAATGTTTTGACCTATTAAGTATTATTTGGGTACATCTGACATTCAGTATAATATTGCATAATTTTTCCTATCTGTGAACCAACTAGATATTTTCACTTTTATTATTTTTCTTTTTTTATTTTTATTTTTTGTATTATTATTATTATTATTTTTAACTTTACAATATTGTATTAGTTTTGCCATATATCAACATGAATCCACCACGGGTGTACATGTGTTCCCCATCCTGAACCCCTCTCCCACCTCCCTCCCCATGTGAATTTTTAATTCATCTAACATGTGGTTAATCTATTATATTAGGTTTATGAAGTAAGAGAGAAAGATCTACACTGATTCTTTTCTAAATGATTAACTGGAAAAGGTCTATTTATTAGATTATCTTTCCCTTCTTTATTGAAACAAGATAACTTTTTGCATCTATTTATTTATTTAACAAAATTGAATAAATTTCCCATCGTTATTTTTATTGCCCTTTCGTTTTGAGTCCAATATATTTTTAACATTTGTATGTATATGAGAGTTGGACCATAAAGAATGGTGAAAGCCAAAGAATTGATGCTTTTGAACTGTGGTGATGGAGAAGACTCTTGAGAGTCCCTTGGATGGCAAGAAGATCAAACCAGTTAATCCTAAAGGAAATCAACCTTGAATGTCCTTTGGAAGGACAGCTGCTGAACCTGAAACTCCAATTCTCTAGCCATCTGATGAAAAGAGCTTACTCTTGGGAAAAGATCCTGATGCTGGGAAAGATTAAAGGCAAAAGGAGAAAGGGGTGGCAGAGGATGAGATGGTTGGATGGCATTGTCAACTCAATGGACATGAGTTTGAGCAAATTCTGGGAGATAGTGGAAGACAGGGAAGTTTGGCATGCTGCAGCCCATGGGGTCACAAAGAGTTGGTGACTGAACAACAACAAAATTAATCTAAAAAATTTAAATCCATTAGTGTTATCTATCAATACTCTTCAAATCCAAAATTCCCTATGTTATCCTCATATCTTTTTCTGTCCACATTAATTTAAAAGTTATTTTACTAATTGAAAAATTGCTATGAAGATTTTTATTAAAATCACACTAAAGCAGGTAGTTATCTTTGTATTTGGGGTATATTGAATTCTGTTATTTTTAGCTGCCTTGAGAGTAGGCAAGATAAAGTGAATATCTCTGATCAGTAGAAGCTGGGTAATGCGACCTCTTGCTTCTAAACTAAAACGTGAAGAAATGAAGAAATATTCATGAACATTCTTCCGTAGCAAGTTGAAAAAGAAAGTCACATTTTCAATATGGTAAACTCTCCATCAGCATTATAGAGATACCACTACATGTAGAGCTCACTGGATATTTAATGTGGAAGGAGTTGGGCCTTTTCTGTGTCCCAGGATTGGTGATAACTTTCTTATTCCAACTTTTAATCTATCTTGACCTCTGCAGCACTGTTTTTGAATAATATTTATTTATCCTGGAGGAAAATCCTACAGGCATACTTTTCCTTTCTTTATGATACAGACTTCCCCTGACCTGCCACCCCATGGGCTTTTTGTGTTTCTTTTCATTATTAGTTTAGTCTAGTTTTTTTTTTTTTTTTTTTTTTATAGTAAGTGTGTAGGAACTCTGACTGCTGCTGCTACTTTGCAAAACCAGCTCCCAGATGTGATCCACTTTTAAGGATATGACTAGACTCACAACATAAATATGAATCAAGAAGTAGGGGCTGTAGGCACAGATTTGGGGAGGGTGTAGCATTCCAGTGCTCCAAACTATGCTGTGTCCCAGGGAACTAAGGAATTTGAGGCTAGGAACAGGAACAAGAAAAGCTGGGATTCAGAGAAGTAAAGAAAAGAGAACTAGATTGGATAAGTAGAAGTACAGGTTAAAGTCCATTCTTAGCACATTATAGTGGTGAGGAATATTGATATTGAAATAGAAACTACATCAGGAACTGAGTCTGAAGCTCTAACTTTTCACTAAAACACTTAAGAGAAGTTAAGATAGACCTCAATTGGAATTGTCCTCTGAATACTCTCAGTCAGAAGCAAATCCACTTTGGTGTAAAGGTTCTTCAAGCAAGATCCACCAGATGCTCACAGAGTAATAACAAGAAAAACTTTACAAAGATTACCAGATATATAAGAAGGCAAGCCACTATACTTGTAACTCAGAAGAAAAATAGAGACACAAATTTTTGTTCGTTGATAACTCAAGATGTGAGTCAAGATTCAAAACAAATTGAAGATATGTAAAATTTTAGGGAAAAAAATGCTAATACAAGGATGAGTTTAAAAACAGAAACTCTCGGCAACAGAAACACAATCATTAAAAGGGGAACTTAAGAAAATGGAACATATAATTGTTAAAACTTAACTGATGAGTTAAGCAGAGGAATATAAACACTTGAAGAGTAAATTAGCAATATTAAAGAGTTTGTTAATTTAAGTATGTAGTTTGTGTTAAAAATGTTTATGAAGTGGGAAGTATGAAATAGAAGTAAGATACATGAAAGACAAAATAAAGTCTGACACTTGATGAAGGCTTCGGAAGAGAAAAAGAGACTGCAGAAGAAATAGTTTAAGAAATGCTAAAAGTTAATTAACACATGAATCCACATCATGTTGATGTATGGCAAAACCAATACAATATTGTAAAGTAATTAACCTCCAATTAAAATACATAAATTTATATTAAAACAATAAGCACAAAATATTCCATACCATATTAAATATACATGTATCTCTACTTATTTTGTGAAACCATAGAACATCAAGGCAAATAAAAGATATAAAAAGTTGCTAGAAAGAATGAAAAGAAACTGAATAAAAAAATGCTATTAGAATGAGAGCAATTGTAATTCACAATGCAGTGGGATAATATTTACAGACTTGTACAAAATTAACTGTTATACCAAAATATTGCTCACTTTGAAACAAAAATGGACAACTTGGAAGAAATGGACAAATTCTTAGAAAAGTGCAACTTTCCAAAACTGAACCAGGAAGAAGTAGAAAATCTTAACAGACCCATCACAAGCAGAGAAATTGAAACTGTAATCAGAAATCTTCCAACAAACAAAAGCCCAAGTCCAGACGGCTTCACAGCTGAATTCTACCAAAAATTTAGAGAAGAGCTAACACCTATCCTACTCAAACTCTTCCAGAAAATTGCAGAGAAAGGTAAACTTCCAAACTCATTCTATGAGGCCACCATCACCCTAATACCAAAACCTGACAAAGATGCCACAAAAAAAGAAAACTACAGGCCAATATCACTGATGAACATAGATGCAAAAATCCTTAACAAAATTCTAGCAAACAGAATACAACAACATATTAAAAAGATCATACATTATGACCAAGTGGGCTTTATCCCAGGGATGCAAGGATTCTTCAATATCCGCAAATCAATCAATGTAATACACCACATTAACAAATTGAAAAATAAAAACCATATGATTATCTCAATAGATGCAGAGAGAGCCTTTGACAAAATTCAACATCCATTTATGATAAAAAACCCTCCAGAAAGCAAGAATAGATGGAACATACCTCAACATAACAAAAGCTATATATGATAAACCCACAGCAAACATTATCCTCAATGGTGAAAAATTGAAAGCATTTCCCCTAAAGTCAGGAACAAGACAAGGGTGCCCACTCTCACCACTACTATTCAACATAGTTTTGGAAGTTTTGGCCACAGCAATCAGAGCAGAAAAAGGAATAAAAGGAATCCAGATTGGAAAAGAAGAAGTAAAACTCAGTGTTTGCAGATGGCATGATCCTCTACATAGAAAACCCTAAAGACTCCACCAGAAAATTACTAGAGCTAATCAATGAATATAGTAAAGTTGCAGGATATAAAATCAACACACAGAAATCCCTTGCATTCCTATACACTAATAATGAGAAAACAAGAAGAGAAATTAAGGAAACAATTCCATTCACCATTGTAACAAAAAGAATAAAATACTTAGGAATATATCTACCTAAAGAAACTAAAGACCTATATATAGAAAACTACAAAACACTGGTGAAAGAAATCAAAGAGGACGCAAATAGATGGAGAAATATATCATGTTCATGGATCAGAAGAATCAATATCGTGAAAATGAGTATACTACCCAAAGCAATCTGTAGATTCAATGCAATCCTTATCAAGCTACCAATGGTATTTTTCAGAGCTAGAACAAATAATTTCACAATTTGCATGGAAATACAAAAAACCTTGAATAGCCAAAGCAATCTTGAGAAAGAAGAATGGAACTGGAGGAATCAACCTGCCTGACTTCAGACTCTACTACAAAGCCACAGTTACTGGCACAAAGAGAGAAGTATAGATCAATGGAACAAAATAGAAAGCCCAGAGATAAATCCACACACATATGCACACCTTATCTTTGACAAAGGAGGCAAGAATATACAATGGATTAAAGACAATCTCTTTAACAAGTGGTGCTGGGAAAACTGGTCAACCACTTGTTAAAGAACAAAACTAGAGCACTTTGTAACACCATGCATAAAAATAAACTCAAAATGGATTAAAGATCTAAACATAAGACCAGAAACTATAAAACTCCTAGAGGAAAACATAGGCAAAACACTCTCCAACATAAACCACAACAGGATCTTCTATGACCCACTTCCCAGAATATTGGAAATAAAAGCAAAAATAAACAAATGGGACCTAATTAAACTTAAAAGCTTCTGCACAACAAAGGAAACTATAAGCAAGGTGAAAAGACAGCCTTCAGAATGGGAGAAAATAATAGCAAATGAAGCAACAAAGAATTATTCTCAAAAATATACAAGCAACTCCTGCAGCTCAATTCCAGAAAAATAAATAACCCAGTCAAAAGTGGGCCAAAGAACTAAACAGACATTTCACTAAAGAAGACATACAGATGGCTAACAAACATATGAAAAGATGCTCAACATCACACATTACCAGAGAAATGCAAAACAAAACCACTATGAGGTACCATTTCACGCCAGTCAGAATGGTTGTGATCCAAAAGTCTACAAGCAATAAATGCTGGAAAGGGTGTGGATAAAAGGGAACCCTCTTACACTGTTGCTGGGAATGCAAACTGGTACAGCCACTATGGAGAACAGTGTGGAAATTCCTTTAAAAACTGGAAATAGAACTGCCATATGACCCAGCAATCCCACTGCTGGGCATACACACCGAGGAAACCAGAATTGAAAGAGACACGTATACCCCAGTGTTCATTGCAGCACTGTTTATAACAGCCAGGACATGGAAACAACCTAGATGTCCATCATCAGATGAATGGATAAGAAAGCTGTGGTACATATACACAATCGAATATTACTCAGCCATTAAAAAGTACATTTGAATCAGTTCTAATGAGGTGGATGAAACTGGAGCCTATTATACAGAGTGAAGTAAGCCAGAAAGAAAAACAGCAATACAGTATACTAACGCATATATATGTAATTTAGAAAGATGGTAATGATAACCCTGTATGCGAGACAGAAAAAGAGACACAGATGTATAGAAAGTCTTTTGGACTCTGTGGGAGAGGGCAAGGGTGGGATGATATGGTAGAATGGCATTGAAACATGTAAATTATCACATGTGAAATGAATCACCAGTCCAGGTTCGATGCATGAGACAGGGTACTTGGGGCTGGTGCACTGGGATGACCCAGAGGGATGGGATGGGGAAGGAAGAGGGAGGGGGGTTCAGGATGGGGAACACATGTACACCCATGGCTGATTCATGTCAATGTATGGCAAAACCAATACAATATTGTAAAGTAAAATAAATAAATAAAACTGAGATTTTTTAAAAAATGAAATAAAAATGGTTAGAATTACTTCAAGAAGTTATCATAAGGAGAACTTAAAATTCTAAAAGAAGACTATCAGAGATCAAAAAATAATGGTGACTAAAAAGAAGATAAGTTCAGAAAAACATTTTCTCATACAATATTAATATTGAGTTTAATAAGCTACATAATTTTAAGTAGGAAAAAAATATCATGTAAATAGGGATAAAATATTTTAACACAATTTGTTTTCTTTGGGGGTTCCTGGACTATCAGTAATTTATTCAAGACTTAGAAAAGTTCAATATACTTGATAAAATGATCATTTTAATTGGAAAAATAGTGTAAAATCTCAAATCACTAGGATGAAAATGGAAATAGAACAAGATCCATTACATTCCAAAAAAAAAAAAATGAATGAAAATGAAAATACATATAACACGTCAGTCCTAATCTCCAAATTCATCTCACCTTCCCCTTTTGCCCCTGTGTTCACACATCCATTCTCTACACTGTATCTTATGCGTGCCCTGGGTATAGGTTGTTGGGAATGTAAATTGATACAGCTACTGTGGAAAACAGTATGAAGATTACATAAAAAACTGAAATAGAGCTACCATATGATCAAGTAATCCTGCTACTAGGCATATAACCAGAGTGTTAGTTGCTCAGTCATGTCAGACTCTTTGTGACCCCATGGACTATAGCCTGCAAGGATCCTCCATCCATGGGATTCTCCAGGCAAGAATTCTGGAGTGGGTTGCCACTTCCTTCTTCAAGGGATCTTCTCAACCTAGGGATTCAACCTGGGTCTCCCACATTGCAGGCAGACTCTTTATCATCTGAGTCAGCAGGGAAGCCCAAGAAAACCACAACCCAGAGAAAACCACAATTCCAATCGACCCATGTACCCAAATGTTCATTGCAGCACTATTTACAATAGCCAGGGCATGGAAACAACCTACATGACCAATGACAGATGAGTGCATAGAGAAGGCGTCGCATAGATATACAAAGGGGTTTACTCAGTCATAGACAGGAGTGAAACTGGACCATTTGTAGAGAATTATGTACTTCTATATTAACTTTTGTTCCACATGTAGTTTATTTGTGCCCTATTCCCATGCCTTTTTGATATCACAAGTTAATACTTTACTCAACACATTCTCTCATTCTCTCTTTTTTTTTGCCTCTATTATGGCATTGTGCTAGATGCTATAACTGAGTAAATATGAATGACAACATTCTTCATTTACTGAATTTAAATCTATTTTGGGAGAAATCTTTCTTAATAAGCAATGCAAAGACTGCAGAGAATCTGTCAGTAAGGAAAAACAACAATTTATACATAAATTAATATTTGACTAATTTATATAGTCCACATTATCTATTTAAAAAAATGAAACCTTAAAAGCAAATTTTTTCTTTGACTTTAGACTTGTAATGAAATTTTATATTGACTAAAAAGAATCCATCATTAATTGAAGATATTAGAGATCTAAAAGAGGACAAATGAGAACTCTGTCAGGAGGTTAACAATTCAGTTCAGTCACTCAGTCATATATGACTCTTTGTGACCACACTGACTGCAGCATGCCAGACTTCCCTGTCCACATTCAACTCCTGGAGCTTGCTCAGACTCATATCTGTTGATTCGGTGATGCCATCCAACCATCTCATCCTCTGTTGTCCCCTTCTCCTCCTGCCTTCAATCTTTCACAGCATCAGTGTCTTTTCAGATGAGTTAGCTCTTCACATCAGGTGGCCAAAGTACTGGAGTTTCAGCTTCAGCATCAGTCCTTCCAATGAATATTCAGGACTGATTTCCCTTAGGATGGACTGGTTGGATCCCCTTGAAGTCCAAGGGACTTTCAAGAGCCTTCTCCAACACCACAGTTCAAAAACATCAATTTTTAATTGCGCAGCTTTGTTTCATGGTCCAACTCTCACATGACTACTGGGAAAACTACAGCTTTGACCAGACAGACCTTTCTTGGCAAAGTAACGTCTCTGCTTTTAATATGATGTTCAGGTTTGTCATAGCTTTTTTTTTTCCCCCCCAAGGAGCAAGCGTCTTATAATTTCATGGTTACAGTCACCATTTTGCAGTGATGTTTTAAAGCCCAAGAAAATAAATTCTGTCACTGTTTCCATTGTTTTCCCCATCTATTTCCCATGAAGTGATGAGACCAGATGCCATGATCTTTATTTTTTGAATGTTGAGTTTTAAGCCAACTTTTTTGCTCTCTTCTTTCACTTTCATCCAGAGGCTCTTTGGATTCTCTTCTCTTTCTGCCATAAGGATGGTGTTATCTACATCTGAGGTTATTGATATTCCTCCCAGCAATCTTGATTTCAGCTTGTGCTTCATCCAGCCTAGCATTTCGCGTAATATACTCAGCATAGAAGCTAAATAAGTTGTGTGACAGTACACAGCCATGACGTACTCCTTTCCCAAGTTTGAACCAGTCTGTTGTTCCACGACTGGTGCTAACTGTTGCTTCTTGACCTGCATACAGGTTTTTCAGGAAGCAGGTAAGGTGCTCTGATAAATAATTTCCACAGCAAAGACTTGGAGTCTAAGGACATTTGAAAACAGAAACATTTCAAATGTTCTGGGCCTAGAGCCTCTCCTCATCCAGACACACTAAATTAAGGCATCAGAAAGCAATGCTAAGTATGTTTGCATGTGTATGTGTGGTGCATACACGTATTTTTCTTAATAAAAAAGTCCTGATACCTTCCTTACCATCTCTCCAGCCTGAGACTCTTTTAAAAACTGTTTTAAGTTTTTGGCTTCCTGACACCCAAGCAGACTGAGAAGCAAGATGTTCATTTGATTATGTAAAAGCTGGCAAAGTAGAAGTTAAGTGTATCCCCTTTAAGTGACCTTTCTCATAAGATTTTCTCCAGGTCTCTCCTCTCTGTGGGAATCAGCTGTATATTGCTAATTAGTTTCTTTATTAGCTTAACTTTTCCTGTTAATGGGCACTGATCACTTTGCTTCTTATCACCTCCATTCCAGTATATTATTCATTAGGAATACTAACAAAAAATGATTATTCATGCTTATGTATTCAATTTGCTGATTTGGAAAGCATACAATATTGGCAATTAAATGTAGGCAATAGCTTTTGGATGAAAGATAATTATGAAGACATTTTGATAAGTAGTGTTTATGGGTGTGGCAAAGCATGCAATTTCAGTCACCTGATTGCCCAGAAAATTTGAGTTGGAGATTGAGACTATAGAGGAGAAAAGGTAACTTTTTCTTCTATCCTTCTAAGTTCTTGACTGAGATTCCTGTGGCAAAACATAGATTAACAGGAGAAAAATATAAATTTTCTTATATAAATTTTATGTAACATGGAAAACTTTATAAGGAAATGGAGATGCTAAGAAACTGTTAAAAAAAAAGTCTTAAAAATGAGTGTTTTATGTTAGTTTTGCTGATGAGCAGAAAGTTCTTGAACAATGTGATAAGACAAAGGGTATGAGTTAAGGAACTTAGTACCTATTGGTTCAGATAGTTCTCTGTGACCCCTGCCTTCTGAGATAAGAGTGTTCCTTTCCTCTGTGTTTAGGGATGACACTTCTCACATGAGGGTTTTATCACCTGCTTTGCAGAAGGTTAGAAATTCTTTCCTAGGTTTCATGACCTGCTGTAGAGGATGGTCAGAATTTCATTCCTGCACATGCTATTTCTCAAATTCTTTCACCTTGAAATATTTCATATACCAAACACCACATTGAGGTACCAATTCCTGAACCCCATCAGACAGAATCAGGGTTTTGTGGACACCCAAAAGTGGTTTTTGTACTCCTAAGCTCATGGAACTCCACTTCAACAATTAGTTATAAAGGTATAGGCCATGTCAAAGATTTATATACCAAATCAATTGTCTTGATATTGAAAAACTAATATTATGATTGATTTTTCATTTCACAGCAGTTTAAATAGCAAGTGATTTTTTTATACAAGTGCATTGTCCTTTTTGAAATTCTCCTCTCATTCTGCCAAAAATATAATATATGCCTTTTATAAAACTATTTATTCTAAACATATATGTTTTCTTGTGTTCATATAGTCATATATGTGAGCATGTGAAAAACAAAATTTTATGAACAGGCTTGACATAGAAAACATATAAGAAGCACCTCTGAATCAATCGAGGCAAAGTCTTCTTCACCCCTTAATCATTAAGTACAGTGAATCCTTAATTTCGATTGAATCCACAATCTGTTTTAATTTCATCATTTCATAAATGACAGAAGGCCCATAAATGACATTTCCTAAAGGACTGGAACAGTAAAAATTGCTTAGTATTAAAATACATCAAACATAGACCTGAGGCTGTCTTTCCTATGCCCATGGCAGACTCCATGGATAACACCTGTGTGTGTGTGCTCAGTCATACAGTCCTTTGTAATTCTTCGAGACCCCATGGACTGTAGCCCACCGGGCTCTTCTGTGCATGGGATTATACCAGCAAGAACACTGAAGTGGTTTGCCATTTCCTCCTCCAGGGGATCTTCCCAACCCAGGGATCATACCAGAGCCTCCTGGAATTTCTGCATTGGCAGGTGAACTCTTTGCTACTGAGACACCTGGGAAGCACATGGACAAACCACATTCCTGCATCTAAAAAACAAGCACAGAAGTCCATCTCACAAGTGAAATGAAGCACAAAGATTTAAGAACTTTTTTTTTTTTTTTGGCTATAAAAAGCTTTATTGTTTTCATTCGGTCCAGGATTTTGGAGAAGGCTCTGGTGTGTTAAGGAGCCTCCTAGTGGCTTCAGAGAGGAGCTCTAGGCAGAAGCCCTGACATTAAGGGGGCTCCTCAAGGGCTGCTGGGCTCCTGAGGCTCCTAGCTGTGCTTGAGGGTGAGCCTTTCAAAGAAATATTCACCCAGCCTGAAGACCAGCCAGACTGCGGAGGTCAGTCAGGTGGTCACCCATCTTCTTGATGAGACTTACCTCTTCATCTTGGAAGTGTCTCTCCAGGAGTCACAGAGGTAGGGGACTGCACGGGCAGAACCCAGGCCAAGCAGACCCAAAAGGGGGTGGTTCAGCTTCTCCATGGGAAGGGCGGTTCCCGTAGCGTCCTGGGTTTTACCCCCGCGCATCCAATACTTTGGCCACCTCATGCGAAGAGCTGACTCATTGGAAAAGACCCTGATGCTGGGAGGGATTGGGGGCAGGAGGAGAAGGAATGACAGAGGATGAGATGGCTGGATGGCATCACCGACTCAGTGGACATGAGTTTAAGTAAACTCCGGGAGTTGGTGATAGACAGGGAGGCCTGGCGTACTGCGATTCATGCGGTTGCAGAGTTGGACGCGACCGAGCAACTGAACTGAACTGAACTGATCTTGAGATGGCTTCTGCATTTTCCAGTAAGACGGTGCAGCTGCTGTGCTGGTTTTGCATTTTCAAGAGACACTGCCTTCCTTCATGCTTCTCCTTGGCCAATTCACAGAAAAAGCGGCCCACACCCTGCAGAGCCACATCGCCATGGTTGAAATAGAAGCCCAGAGATAGGGAGGTGTGAAGTGAAGTGAAGCTTAGCAGGCTCCTCTGTCCATGGAATTTTCCAAGCAACAATACTGGAGTGGGTTACCATTTCCTTCTTCAGGGGTTCTTCCCAACCCAGGGATCGAACCCCGGTCTCCCGCATTGCTGGCAGACGCTTTACCATCTGAGCCACCAGGGAAGCGCTGGGGTAGCGAGGTGTAGGAGCCCGCCATACACATGTTGACCACACCACCGATGGCAGCTTCCAGCTCGGTGGAGTAATTCTGATGAATCTGGGAGTTCATGGTTAATGGGTTATAAGAAGTTAAGCTCAAACAATGGTGTTGACTAGTCCTGGTGATTACAGACAGCTGAGTGGCTTATTCTGAAGGTTGCTACTGGACAAGAGGTTGGAGGGTGGCCAGAAACTGGGGCTAGGGGCGTGCTGGGTCTGTTCTCTCCAAGCACAGTTGAAGCAGGAGACAGATTCACAGGACTGGCAAGTGAGTTTTTAGACAGATTTGCAGGACAACCAGTTAAGAATTTTTAATCATGATATTTGAGAGAAAAATCTTTGTTTTTTTTTCTTTTCCTGGTACCTGATGGGTGAAAGACACCCACCTTCCAATGCTCTACTTATAGTTAGAAGTCAGTCCATTTCTGTGATGCTGTTTATGCCTAACGGGACAGCACATGAGGGGAAGGGTTGGTCCTATGTCACTGCCAGAAGCATTTGTTTCTCTGGAGTTTGGTGGTCCGCACTGGTAACCTCCAAGGAATGAAATTTCAGTGGGATGCTATTTAAGTTGGCCAAATATTAAATAGCGTTCATATAACAAACCAGCAAATTTAAAACATCAGCCTTTATAATTGAAAGTAAAATTTGGTAATTCTCAATGGATTAGAAAATATTAGAGACTATATTCCAAAGAAGTTATATAATTATGCTGATCACATTTTGTATTCTTATAATTTTATTGGCTTATAAATTATTCCATGTATTTTGTTCAATAAAATTATTTAATTGGGAAAAGAAATTATAGTTTGGATAAAGATACAATTCAGCTCATTTTATGCATTTTGGCATATTATTTCATTGTGAAATTTATAAATTACAATGAATGAGGTCATATAAGTGGCAGTGGAAAATAAAATGCATCAATATACATACATTTTTAATAGGATTCAGCAGTTATCAGAACACAAAAGCAATGTGAAGCAGAGGCTTTTTATAAATATTGAAAAACAGCATTCAAGGAACCATGTTTCTAAAATAATGTTTTGCTACTTTTTTCTCTGATTTCATTATGAAAACTTCTCTTGTGTTTAGTTTGTAATTTGCATCCTAAGAATTCGATTCCAATTTTTTTTAGATATACAAGAAAAAAAAAACCCAAGGCAGTGTTTTAGTTTTTTAAAAAAATTAATTAATATATTTTAATTGGAGAATAATTACTTTACAGTATTGTGATGGGTTCTGCCATACATTGACATGAATCAGCCACAGATGCACATGTTTCCCCCATCCTGAACCCCTCTTCCAATTCCCTTCCCACCCCATCCTTCTGGGTTGTCCCAGAGCAGCAGCTCTGAGTGCCCCGCTTCATGCATCCAACTTGCACTGGTCATCTATTTCCCATATAGTAATATATATGTTTCAATGCTGCTCTCTCAAATCATCCCACCCTTGCCTTCTCCCACAGAGTCTTAAAGTCTGTTCTTTACATCTGTGTCTCTTTTGCTACCTTGCATAGAGGATCATCATTACCATCTTTCTAAATTCTATATACGTGTATTAGTATACTATATTGGTGTTTTTCTTTTTGGCTTACTTCACTCTGTATAATAGGCTATAGCTTCATCCACCTCCTTAGAACTGACTCAAACATGGTCCTTTATAGTTGAGTAATAGTCCATCGTGTATATGTAGCACAACTTCCTTATCCATTCATCTGCCAGTGGACATCTGGGTTGCTTCTATGTCCTAACCATTGTAAACAGTGCCACAGTGAACATCAGGGTACACGTGTCTCTTTCAATTCTCATTTCCTTGGTGTATGTGCCCAACCATGAGATTGCTGGGTCGTACGGCAGTTCTATTTCCAGTTTTTTTAGGAATCTCCACAGCGTTCTCCGTAGTGGCTGTACCAGTTTGCATTCCCACCAACAGTGTAAGAGGGTTCCCTTTTCTACACACCTTCCCCCAGTGTTTGTTGTTCGTAGATTTTTTGACCATGGCCATTCTGACCAGTGTGAGATCATACCTCCTTTTGGCTTTGATTTGAATTTCTCTAATAATGAGTGATTTTTGAGCATCTTTTCATGTCTTTATTAGCCATCTGTATATCTTCTTTGGAAAAATGTCTGTTTAGTTCTTTGGCCCACTTCTTGACTGGGTTGTTTGTTTTCCCAGAAGACAAAAAGAAACAGCAAGACAGTGTTATTTATTAAGATAAATTGTCATAGATAAGTGGTATAAATAGGCAGTCAGGTAGGTAGATAGGGAGATGACAGATAGATACAACTTTATACACTCACAGCTACACACCCATACACACACAACTTCAACTGCAGACATAACATTGCTTTGGAAAAGCACCACTTCTGTCCAGTCTTCCATCACCTGTGCGCACCCCAGTCTAGCATTTTTTTGTTCTATCTGTATTAACCTGGTTTCCAAAACATTTTGACCTGTTCCTCATCATTTTTGCACCTATTCTTTCCTTGTGACTAGACTGGCAAAAATCATGGGGTCTGGAAAAATAATTTCCATGAAATCTATTTATTTTCTGAATAAAATCTTTCCTACTGGCCAAAATAGTAACTTATATCTTCTCAAATTGCCTCACATATAATGTCACCTCTCTCTTTCTTCCATTTAATAAACAGAATAGAATAGTAGTTGCCAGTGGCTGGAGGGAGGGAGAAATGGGGAGTTGTTTGTTGGGTATAAAATTTTAGTTATGCAAGATGAATGAGATCTAGAAATCTGTACAACACAGGATGCATAGTTAACAACGTTCTATTGTGCATGTAAAATTTTGGGGAAAGGGTAGAGTTCATGTTTTATGTTCTCCCAACACAAAACCAATAACATAATGACAAATCAATAACATAACAACAAAAGCTCAAAATAAACAAAGAAACACTTAGATTTTGGAGTTGATAGATATGGCTATGACTGTGATTGTGGCAATGGTTTCATAGGTATGCATATGTCCAAACTCATCAAATTTCGTACATTAAATACATGGAGTTTTTGAATATCAAGTATACATCAATCAAGTTTTTAAATAATTAAATATTGGATGCCAATAAACCCTGTGAAGCTTGAGAACCAAATGAATCACTCCTGAATAATTACCACTATAGTCTTGAAGTTATGGTCAGTCTATGTATATATATTAATATAGTCCCCAATTGTCCCAGGAAAGATTTTGACCATTCTATTTTTAAGAACCATTTTGAAGGTTTCAATGCATACTATTCTATTTGTATACTAGGCAGATGTATATCATTATGCTCTGTACAGATATAAGTGAAATATCATCTCCAGCATCATGTTGCATCTTTTTTTTCATTTTGTTTTTCTTTTTAAGATTCATCCTTGTTGTTATAGAAACATTTAATGCATTGTTCTTAGCTTCTGTCTGATGTTGCTTTACACCATGAATAATATTCCAGTGAGCTTCTTTGAGTCCCCTGTGGACATATATGAGGATTCAGTTTACAAGTCAATTTGAGACATTGTAAATACCTTCCCCATTTCATTATTTAATGACTTTGTTGTATCATTGAATACATATATTGGTTTTGGTCTAATAGGCTATTCTTAACTTTTTGTCTTATATTTTTTGTAATTTTGAACTTTTGCCTAAGAAGTTTTTATACCTAGTCCTGAGTCACAGTTTTTTTTTTTTTTTGTCAGTAACTTATTTTACTTATGTTACAATTTTTCGTTTCATAATTGCATCTTCATTTTTGTCTGCTCTTCATTTGCTAGTAGATGAGGATCAAGTTTTATTTTTGTTGGTTTGTTTGGTTGGTTTTCTTCTCCATGTTATTTATCATACTCTCAATGGTCTCCATAATAATATTTTATTTACCTGATTATCCATGGAACAACTTTTACCATGTAAGTTCTCACGCCTATATAAAAGTCTAGCTCTGAGATATCAATATATTCCATTTTCTTGCCTAATGATTTCCAAAAGACATGATGGTTTTGTGTTTATTATTGATAGCATTTTAAAAATGTCAGTATCTGCTAGGGCAAGTCTCATTCATGTTTTTTTAGTTAAATGTATTCAACTGCTTGTGGATTTTTAATACTCCTTTTACAGTTTAGTGTAATTTACTTGTATTTTAAAAATATTCAAATGCTATTTTGATTTTATCATATATATATTCATTATGGGAGGATTAGCGACTGTGGTAGTTAAGCTGTCCTATTCATGAGCAAGCATGGTCTCTCCATTTAATCATTTAACACTCTAATTTGGGATTTAGATTTTTCCTTTATAGAGATGGGGATGCATGCATGCTTAGCCGCTTCAGTCCTATCTGACTCTTTGCCACTCTATGGAGTGTAGCCCACCAGGCTCCTCTGTCCCTAGGATTCTCCAGGCACAGATAATGGAGTGAGTTGTCATTTCCTCCTCCAGGGAATCTTCAGGACCCAGGGATTGAACCTGTGTCTCTTTTGTCTTCTGTATTGTAGGTGGATTCTTTACCCACTGAGCCACCTGAGAAGCCCCAGAGAGATGGGAGTACACTTGGATAATTATTTACTTTCATTGGTTTGTAGATAATGTAAATGCCAACTTATTTCTATATTTCTTCATTGGTGTTTGATGATTAAAAATAAAAGTGTTGACTTTCTAAAGGCTAATTGTTTCTTTGACAAAATTACTGAATTATATCTAAGTTCCAACAGGTGTGTTGTTAATTATATTCATTTTTCAAAATACATGATCATAGGCTCTTAACAAATAATGGCATATTTTCTGTATCCATTCAGCATGTTATCTATTTGTAGTATTTTCTTTTCTTTTCTTTTTCAATAGCGTTGTCCAGAGCCTCTAGTGCTGCATTAAATAGAGCACTGGGCCTAACAGTACTTCCCTTTTTCCTGATAATAAAGTTATCCATTGAAAGATTTCCTTAGGAAGTAAAATATTTTATGTTAGCTTTGTTTTATAACAAATGTAAATTGGAAAGAGCCCTTTCTGCTCCTACTGTAGTAAAAGCTTCTCATAATCAGTCTTGTTAGAAATGTAAGTTTGTACATTTAATAACAAGTTCAATTTGATTAAACTTATTTATTACTTTTGATATCTATTTTATTAAATTTTTCATTTTTCTTTGTTGTTTGTTTTTGTTTTTCTTCTGTGAGAATTTGCCTCGAAGCAAAAATGCTTGGCTTATTTTTAATCTTTTCAATTTCTTTTTTTTTAATTAATTTATTTTTTATTGAAGGATAATTGCTTTACAGAATTTTGCTGTTTTCTGTCAAACTTCAACGTGAATCAGCCATAGACGTACATATATTCCCTCCCTTCTGAAACCCCCTCCCATTCCTCTAGGTTGATGCAGAGCCCCTGCTTGAGTTTCCGGAAATATACAGCTGTCTATTTTGAGTATGGTAACATAAGTTTCCATGTTACTCTTTCCATCCATCTCACCCTCTCCTCCCCTCTTCCCATGTCCATAAGTCTATTCTCTACATCTGTTTCTCCACTGTTGCCCTGCAAATAAATTCTTCAGTACCATTTTTCTAGACTCTGTATATATGTGTTAGAATACAGTATTTATCTTTCTCTTTATGACTCACTTCACTCTGTATAATAGGTTCTAGGTTCATCCACCCCATTAGACTGACTTAAATGTGTTCCTTTTATGGCTGAGTAGTATTCCATTCTGCATATATATCACAACCTTTAATCCTGTATCCTGTGTATGCAACACCTTGGATTTATTAATGCTATTTTTCAGATCTTCAATATTTCTACTTGTTTGTCTGCTTGATTAATCAGTTAAATCTGATGACTTGCATACTCTTCCCTCTATACTATATTGTAAAAGAATATATTATTAACTAAACAAATTTATGATGGACATGTCTTCTTGTTCTATTGTTTCTTTTACTATTATTATGCATTACAGTTCCATGTGATATATTTTGCTTTAAAATTTAGTTTGATAGATATAAAGCAGCACTATAAAAGAACTAGATGAAATAATAGACAAGAGCTATAAGAGTAATTTAAGTAAAAAAGTTACACAGAAACATGTATAAGATAAAATATTTTTACGTGAATTTCTAAAATTTCTTTGTAATTTACCAAATACAGTGGACATGTAAGATTTCCATTGGTTGAAGTCCAGAAATACTTACATTTTATATACAAGCAATTGTTTCTTAAAATCATAATGATAAAACATTAGCATGACTTTAAATTTACATGGTGATTTTTTTATATATACATATATATTGTATTTATGTATTTTCAAAAGTTTTCAAAACATAAGAAAATCCATAACCTTAAGTGATAAAAGCACAGTATATATTCAGTGCAATAGGAAATCCTATATTAGGTTACAAAATAATTTAAATAAGTGATTGAAACATAAGATTTATATTGGTAATAGTAAATCCCAATGTGTATTTATTTAAAGTTTAGATAAAACTCATTATGTAATAACTTTATTCAGACTGTTCTAGCCTCAGGGGTTTCTGAACATATAAGTTCCTTGACTGTAAATGTTTTTTATTAATTTGTTTAGTTCTTGCTAACCAGCTTTAAATGCCAGGAGAGATAATTTCAATCAATTTAAATTTTTATCATAAATAATATACAAGCATAAACACATTTTCCTGTGTTTGAAATAAAATGTAACATTCTCAGGGAGCTATTTGTTTGTCTCATTACTATTAAAACACACACCTCCAAAACATAGATAGATAGATATAGATACATAGATAACAGAGATTTTTCTCTCACACATGAATAAGGCAAAACTCCATGGTTAAAAATGCACTTCTTCCTGAAGTAAAAACCCCATCCAGGCTGGGAATTTGAATTAATCATCCAATAAGGACCACGTGCTTCAGTGAACTAGTTTTATGCAGGAATATTTATCATTGGTTCAACAATGAAATAAAAAAAAAGAAAGAAAGATTACTGGACATATTTTAACAGTAGTTTTTTAAATTACATTTTAAAATAAAAATCCAGTTTTGATTTCATATTATCTGGTTATATCAATTGGAAACTGAAAAGAAAATTTGGTGCAACTGACATTAAGTCTTCAGCGAAGATTTCACATTGACCATGGTCTTTGCTAACATGGAAGCCTAACTTGACATTACATGAGTGCTTTTGGTGGAGAAACAGGTTTGATGCGGAAAGAATCAAATGGAAAGAAAGGGGAAATAATGACTACATTTAACTCTTACAGTAATTTTTCCTCTAAAGAAGAAAAGGGATATGGATAAACACTAGAAGTTACTTGGAGACAATGGACATTGTTTTTTGTTTGCTCGTTTTTGCTTTCTTTTGCATAAGGTATTTTAGGCCAGAGAGAATGATCTTTAAGCAAGAATAATATGTAAGATACATTGAGAAAGGAGATCTTTGAATAGCCAGCTCCTAGAGCTGAAAAGAAAGAATAGAATACCAATCTCAAATACAAAATGGTTTTAATAGAAATAATAATAGTTTGTTTATTGGAATGAAAGGAAAATCCAACTGTGCTAAGATAGATGATTATATGCTGGTATATTTAGTGGTGCTACTATGAAATTTCTTTCTACTGCTTCTACTTTGTCAATAATGAAATAAATTGTTGACATTTTGAGATGATGATATGAAAGAAAATATAATTTTCTTAGTGATGTGGTGAACCACCTAATCAGGAAATTTTAGTAATATTGTTTGGTACTGTTGAAGGCACACAAGATTTGTAGCTATAATTTTAAAATGAAGTTCATAGACTGTTATTGAAATAGCTTCAGTTACTTGGGTGCACACACAAAACAGACAGAGACTTGGTTTAATCAGAGTCAGTGTGTGGGCTGAAAAATACGATAAAGGCACAATAAGATTGTGGGTATTCAAAGAATGTTTAAAGGACTGGAGCACAGAATACGAACTAGTCATTCATGCTATAGAATGCTCTGCTTTTCAAGATTTCGCTTGTGTTCTTGTAAATTTGAAGTGTCAAATTTACTACAAGATCCAAGTTTAAGCATGCACTCTGTCAGATCAGGAACTATAGAATAGGAAGAAGAGTCAGAACAAAAGAAGGATCCTTGACTGCAATCAGCATGTTTCACAATAGGTATAAACAACTAAAGCAGGAATTTTGAAAATGAATAAAGTTGGGAAAAAAAGTCTTGGTAAGAACATTAGAGAACAAAACATTAGAAAACATTAGAATAACAAAAATGTGCATGAAGATTTTACAGTTCTGAGAATACCATGTTGGCTTTTCTGACCATGCCTTTGGTGAAATGCATTTTTCACATGGTGCCTACTTAGGCTGATCAAAATATTGAGCATAATGAAGCTGAAATGATCAATCTTGAGGAAGATGGTCAATCAATGATCTCCCACCATTCCCTTTCTTGACCTATGTATTCTGTTTGCATAGATTATCATTTAGTGGTGACTGTACTCCTTAGTTTAGGCAGTGAGAGTATATAAAATTCAAAGGGAAATTGTCTTAGTTTGGGTCACTATAGCAGAATGCCACAGGTTCGGTGACTGAGGCAACAAACATTTATTTCTCTCAATGCTGGAGGCTGGAAAGTCTAAGAGGAAGACTCTAACAGATTGAATGTGTGGTGAGAGCTCTCCCCCTAGCTTGCAAGTTGGCTGCTTTGCTGCTGTAGTCTCACCTGCAGGAGAGACATGCTCTTTCTCTTTTCCTATAAGTTCGATAATTCCATTCAAGGGGACGCTGCCCCAGGACCTAGTTACCTCTCAGAGGCCCCACTTCTAAAAGTCATCACCTTGGTCATTAGGGCTTCAACATAGGGATTTGGGGGACACAGGCATTTCATCTATTGCCGATATTTTAATAGAAATCATATAACTGGGGAACAAAGAAGATATTGCAAAGTCTCTTCCTTTATTTTTTTTCCTCTAAATTTGATTAAAGAAAAAAAAAAAAACTTACTGGAGTATGAAAATTGAAGTGAAAGTGTCAGTCACTTAGCCATGTCCAACTATTTGCAACCCCATAGACTATAGCCCGCCAGGCTCCTCCGTCCATGGGATTCTCCAGGCGAGAATACTGGAGTGGGTTGCCATTTCCTTCTCCAGGGGATCTTCCCAACCTAGGGATCAAACTCAGGTCTCCCACACATTCTTTACCACTTGAACACGGATATAAAATATTTTAGTTTCTCGGGGTCTTCTACTAGCCCTAGAAATCCTGTGTGACATTTTGTTAAGATTTTTTTTTTTCCCACAAAAATGTTTGTTTCAAAAGAAGTTAACCAGCAAATTCGAAGCTTGAAAACAATGCTTTCTCTGCTAGCTGAAGTTTTCTCTGCCTAGAGAAATTACTTGGAAAGATTGTTGTGATATCTAATAAGTAAAGGACTTTTTTTCCTAAAAACCTATCACAAATCTCCAAACAAATAGCAATTATTATGAAAATGTTTGGATAAATGTACTGCACCATTAGTGGTATTTCTCAGTAATGACACAGAAAGGGGAAAGGAAAAAAAAAATCCCAAACACATAACTAGTCAGAAATAGCTATGGACACAGTGAATCTGGTCCTCACAGCAATTCAGCAGAAAAATGTTCTTCAGGAGAGTTCTGTCAGCATAAAATTAATTTAACTTTAAGAGTCTGTCTTTCTTTACTGCTAATTTGAGTTGAATGAATCCATCTGTCCCAGCCAATATTGATAAAAAGATATGTTCTGTCAGAAAAATGAGTGTGTATATATACTTGAGTATGTGTCTGTATTTGGTTGGATCATATAGAATCACCATTTTTATAGGCAAAAATAGTTTAATATAACTAATTTTATATAGTTCATACTTAAAAATATATGCATCTACTTGAATATATGTAAAATATATTTTGTTATAATAGTGTCATGATAAACAATATTTTGAATATGTACAAAATATGGCATTTGACAACTATATATCATTTGATAACTTAACTCTATTAACCTTTGCAAATGTCTTAATTCTTTTACCCAGTTACCATGATAGCACTGTGACAGCTTTCTTGAAAAGGAAAATCAGTACTCAAACTATTTGATTTAACCAGAACAAGAAATATTGTACTTTTGAAAATAGAAAAATATGAAGTTTGTAAAATTTCAGAGTATTTTTAACAGGAGAACTATCTCCTTTCAAAGCATTTTTTTATGCTATGAAATCTAAATTGCACCAATTTTTGTATGACTACATTGTCATCAAGCATTTATCACAGCAGAAAGTTTCTGGCAGTTAGAGCTCTGTGTCCTCACTGCTGAGGGCCAGATTCAACTCCTGGTTGGGGAACTAAGATCCCTTAAGCCACATGGTTAGGTTCAGCCACAACAGGAAAAAAAAAAAAAAAAAAGACGTATTGATCATGTAGAGAGAAGAAGGGCACCGAGGCCAGTTTTAAGGAATATCTAAGTAGTAGAATTTGTCATTTTCTTCCTCTCTCTTTTCACGTAGTGTTGCTTCATGACTTGTAGGTACAAAGCAGTTGGCACAAAAGGATGCTGTGTGTAGCAAGCTGAAATCTCTGCTGGCTTTGCTGTGTTCTGTCCATATGCTATCTAACCCAGAGTAGTCTACAATCAAATTAGAAAAACTGAGCATATTTTAGCTATGTGCAATCAAATTAAAATTACAGTATGTTAATTTGTGTAGTATATAATCAAACCCTTCGTCTTTATTGCCTACATAGTAATTAGACACAAAGGTAAGTAATAAGCATATATGTCATATAATGTTACTTTGTTTTAGTCTGTCTAGGTTTTTGTTTTTTGTTAGCTTTGCACTATATGCTGGCTCAGTGGTAAATAATCTGCCTGCCAACACAGGAAACACAAGAGCCTCTGGTTTGATCCCAGGGTTGGGAAGATCCGCTGAAGCAGGAAATGCAACCCACTTTAGTATCCTTGCCTGGAAAATCCATGGGCAGAGAAACCTGGTGGGGTACAGTCCATGGGGTCACAAAGAATCAGACACTACTAAATGACTGAGCACACACATACATAAATTCATTAAACAACTTTCTGTAAGCTTCTATTGTGAGCCAGAACAGTCACAGGTATGGGAGAAACAGTTCTAAACAAGGCAACTTATCCGTATAAATGTCATAATAGCATCTCACTTCTTTAATTTCATTACTATCCTAATCAGTAACACATATAGCATAAATATACTCTTATCCATGAATCACTATTTCTGAATCAAAAGCCCCAGTATGTGTTTTTCATTTGCTTCCACCTCTGTTTTTCTGCCAAGCCTTACCTAAGCACACCAATATATAAAACTCTGGGGCAGAGATTACAAACTCATTTTTCTTTTTTTTAGGAACACAATCAAATTATTTCCTGGTCTCCTTTTTCTGGATAAGTGAGGTTGTGTTACTGCATTCTTGGTAATGCAATGTGGATAAAAACGGTGAATGCTACTCAGAAAAGGCTGGCTTTTTCTAGTTGTGAAGAGTGACTAGATGGGGAAACAGTGTCAGACTTTATTTTTGGGCTCCAAAATCACTGCAGATGGTGACTGCAGCCATGAAATTAGAAGATGCTTACTCCTTGGAAGGAAAGTTATGACCAACCTAGATAGCATATTCAAAAGCAAGAGACATTACTTTGCCAACAAAGGTCCGTCTAGTCAAGGCTATGGTTTTTCCTGTGGTCATGTATGGATGTGAGAATTGGACTATAAAGAAAGCTGAGCACCGAAGAATTGATGCTATTGAACTGTGGTGTTGGAGAAGACTCTTGAGAGTCCCTTGGACTGCAAGGAGATCCAACCAGTCCATTCTGAAGGAGATCAGTCCTGGGTGTTCTTTGGAAGGAATGATGCTAAAGCTGAAACTCCAGTACTTTGGCCACCTCATGCGAAGAGTTGACTCATTGGAAAAGACTCTGATGCTGGGAGGGATTGCGGGCAGGAGGAGAAGGGGATGACAGAGGCTGAGATGGCTGGATGGCATCACTGACGTGATGGATGTGAGTTTGAGTGAACTCCGGGAGTCGGTGATGGACAGGGAGGCCTGGCATGCTGCGATTCATGGGATCGCAAAGAGTCAGACACAACTGAGCAAATGAACTGAACTGAACTGAACTCAGGAAAAGAAAAGATTTCCAGTTTAGAAATAGAAAAAAAGAAGATATCATGAATTCAATTCTAAAGCAGTAGGAGATGATAGAGAAAAATGAACAAATATGGCCCCTCAAATGTTGTATGAGAGAAAAAAATGAGTGTGCTAGAATCATATACTCTCACCCAATCATATGGATGGTGACCGTGGTATCCCAGTCCTGGAGACAGTGTTAAATTCACAATAGAAGGAGCGATTTAGTTTCTCACCGTGTTAGCTCCTCAAGTGCCGTAGAGCTAGAGTTTGAAGATAGGACATAAATGATTGTCTTAACATTCTTACTGAACTGCAAATGAATCTTGCTGAAAAAGTAAAAGGGAGAGTTGCTCAGTGGTAGTAACTGATAAAATCTAATCCTCTTTTATGGAGTAAAGAAGATGAATTCAGAAATGCGCTGAAGGAGAATTTCATTGATTTCAGAGTTGAAACACACAATGGTGGTATTATTAATATTCACTTTCACTTTTCACTTTCGTGCATTGGAGAAGGAAATGGCAACCCACTCCAGTGTTCTTGCCTGGAGAATCCCAGGGATGGGGAGCCGGGTGGGCTGCCGTCTATGAGACCGCACAGAGTCGGACACGACTGAAGCGACTCAGCAGCAGCAGAGAAGGCATATATTTGTTGCTATTCAGTCACTAAGTCATGTCTGAGTTTTTGTGACCCCATGACCTGCAGTATGCCTGGCTTCCATGTCCTTCACTATCTCTCAGAGTTTGCTCAAACTCATGTCCATTGATCCAGTGATGCCATCCAACTATCTAATTCTCTATCCCTCCCTTTTCCTTCTGCCTCAATCTTTCCCAGCATCAGGGTCTTTTCCAATTAGTTGGTTCTTCACAACAGGTGGCCAAAGTATTGGAGCTATAGCTTGAGCATCAGTCCTTCCAATGAATATTCAGGGCTGATTTATTTAGGGTTGATATACTAATTAATTAATTATAGTTACAGAGAGCATAGCAAAGGTTCACAGTTGTCTTTAGTGGAGGAAGAGTCGTGCTTAATGCCAAAAGAAATTATTTCTGATTACAAGTACCCCAAATAGTTCTCCATCGCTGGAAATACCTAGGGACAGAATGACTAACTCTCAGACAGACCCCCTCAATCATCACCTGGTCTTGCTGCTGTGCTTCCGTTTCCAAGGCTGTGATGGCTATTTGAGTACCCTCATCAGAGCCCCCGAATCTCTTTCTGTAAGACGTTCTGGGTTATGCTCAAACATCTTACAAGCTACAGGCATCCGATTCAAAGGCCACGATCCCCATGTCTCATTTGGAATCTTACTGTATATTATCTTAATATTTCATGGCATTGGCCACATTTTTGTGTAAATAGAATTACCTCAAGAAATAAACAACAAAACAAACGTTTATTTTAGAAACCCTTCTACTTATACTCACAATACAATTTGAATAAATCACTTCTGTCCTTGAATTTAGTACAGACCAGATGCCTCTGAGAACTCACCAATTCTAAACTCTCTTCCTTGCTAAAGTGGAAAATGAAAATTTAATCAGGTGTCTTTATTGGGCTGTTGAGAGACATGAGAACATTTTCAGAGGCATCAGGTGCTTCTAGGAGGCTGGAACATTCAATATGATATTTTAGGATCTCACTTCCACCTCTGTCTTAAAGCTTTACTTCTCCTCCAACATCATACCATGTTTGGTTTTTCCCACCACTCGCTTTTATGTAAACTCTTCTCTGTATATCAAGAATGTCTCCTTTACATTCTCTTTTAAATGTCCATCCCAGTATTTCACTTAAAAATATAGAAGAATAATCTTTGCTTCCATCAATGAACAATTTTTCTCTCTACTTCCATCTGTATATATATATATCTCTAATACATATATGAGCATATACAAATAATATATATGTAATGTAGCATATATATAGTACATATAAATGAATATGTATTACATATATTAATGTGTACATATTTCTGTCTCCATCACATATATAGACTTTTTTATATTTTGTATAAAAATATATATTTTATATTATTCAGTATGATATATATCAAAATATATTTCATATATATACATCTTATACATAAGATGTAAATAAATAAGATGCATGCATCATATATATATACACCTGTGTATATATTGCATACTATATTATGTATATCATCACAATATATATTATACAGGATAGTATATTTTTCATATATTGACAATACATATATTTCAAAGACTTGATATCATCTTGCATTCAAACATTAGCTATCTGATGAAAAATATATTTATTCAATACTCTGTGTCTCAGTTCCCTTATATGTGAAAGAAGAAATATTATTTATCTCATAAAATTACCAAAAGTATTAAAATATATCATACTGGTTACATGCTGAAAATGTCTCCTTACACATCAGATCAGATCAGATCAAATCAGTCGCTCAGTCGTGTCCGACTCTTTGCAACCCCATAAATCGCAGCACGCCAGGCCTCCCTGTCCATCAACAACTCCCGGAGTTCACTCAAACTCACATCCATCGCGTCAGTGATGCCATCCAGCCATCTCAGCCTCTGTCGTCCCCTTCTCTTCCTGCCCCCAATCCCTCCCAGCATCAGAGTCTTTTCCAATGAGTCAACTCTTTGCATGAGGTAGCCAAAGTACTGGAATTTCAGCTTTAGCATTAGTCCTTCCAAAGAAATCCCAGGGCTGATCTCCTTCAGAATGGACTGGTTGGATCTTCTTGCAGTCCAAGGGACTCTCAAGAGTCTTCTCCAACACCACAGTTCAAAAGCATCAGTTCTTCGGCACTCAGCCGTCTTCACGGTCCAACTCTCACATCCATATGTGACCACAGGAAAAACCATAGCCTTGACTAGACGGACCTTTGTTGGCAAAGTAATGTCTCTGCTTTTGAATATGCTATCTAGGTTGGTCATAACTTTCCACACATAGTATGCCTCAAATAAATTCCGGTTGCTTATTAATATCAAAATCATATCTAGTGTCTAGCTACTGGAGTGCCTGCAAATAATGGTGCTTGAGAATACTTGCTGAAATGAGGTAGACATATTTACATATCTTTATTTATAATAATAATGAAAAAAAAGAACTATATCTCATATCTTATTATCCCAAGAAATGTCTTGTGAAAGAATTCAGTTCAGTTCAGTCGATCAGTCGTGTCTGACTTTGCAACCCCATGGACTGCAGCATGCAAGGCTTCCCTGTCCACCACCAACTCCCAGAGCTTGCTCAAACTCATGTCCATTGAGTCAGTGATGCCATCCAACCATCTCATCCTCTGTCGTCCATTTCTCCTCCCTCCTTAAATCTTTCCTAGCATCAGGGTCTTTTCCAATGAGTCAGTTCTTCGCATCAGATGGCCAAAGTATTGGAGTTTCAGCTTCAGCTTCAGCATCAGTCCTTCCAAAGAAAATTCAGGACTGATTTAGGATTCTTTATGATGGACTGGTTGGATCTCTTTGAAGTCCAAGGGACTCACAAGAGTCTTCTCCAACACCACAATTCAAAAACATCAATTCTTCAGTGCTCAGCTTTCTTTATAGTCCAAATTTCACATCCATATATGACCACTGGAAAAACCATAGCCTTGACTAGACAGACTTTTTTTGGCAAAGTAATATCTCTGCATTTTAATATGCTGTCTAGGTTGGTCATAACTTTTCTTCAAAGGAGCAAGTGTCTTTTAATTTTATGGCTGCAGTCACATCTGTAGTGATTTTGGAGCCCCCCAAAAATAAAGTCTCTCACCATTACCATTGTTTCCCCATGTATTTGCCATGAAGTGATGGGACTAGATGCCAGTATCTTAGTTTTCTGAATGTTGAGTTTTAAGCAAACTTTTTAAATCTCCTCTTACACCTCATGCGAAGAGTTGACTCATTGGAAAAGACTGATGCTGGGAGGGATTGGGGGCAGGAGGAAAAAGGGATGACAGAGGATGAGATGGCTGGATGGCATCACCGACTCGATGGACGTGAGTTTGAGCGAACTCCGGGAGTTGGTGATGGACAGGGAGGCCTGGCGTGCTGCAATTCATGGGGTCATAAAGAGTCAGACACAACTGAGTGACTGAACTGAACTTATACTTTCACCAATAGGTGTTTTAGTTCTTTGCTTTTTCCATAAGGGTGTTTTAATCTGCATATCTGAGGTTGTTGATATTTCTCCTGACAGTCTTGATTCCAGCTTGTGCTTCATTCAGTCTGACATTTCTGATGATGTATTCTGCATATAAGTTAAATAAGCAGGGTGACAATATACAGCCTTCATGTACTCTTTTCCCAATTTGGAACCAGTCTGTTGTTCCCTATCTAGTACTAACTGTTGCTTCTTGATTTGCATACAGAACTCTCAGGAGGCAGGTCAGGTGGTCTGGCATTCCCATCTCTCTAAGAATTTTCCACAGTTTGTTGTAATCCATACAGTCAAAGGCTTTGGCATATTCAATAAAGTAAAAGTAGATGTTTTTCTGGAACTCTTATTTTTCTATGAGCCAACAGATGTTGGCAATTTGATCTCTGGTTCCTCTGACTTTTCTAAATCCAGCTTGAACATCTGGAAGTTTCAGTTAATGTACTGTTGAAGCCTGGCTTGGAGACTTTTCAGCATTACTTTCATAGCATGTGAGATGAGTGCAACTGTGTGGTAGTCTGAACATTCTTTGGCATTACCTTTCTTTGGATTAGAATGAAAGGTGACCTTTTCCCAGTCCTGTTGCCACTGCTGAGCTTTTCAAATTTGCTGGCATATTGAGTGCAGCACTTTCACAGCATCAACTTTTAGCATTTGAAATAGCTCAACTGGGATTCCATCACCTCCACTAGCCTTGTTCCTAGAGATGCTTCCTCAGGCCCACTTGACTTCTCATTCCAGGAAGTCTGGCTCTAGGTGAGTGATCACACCATTGTGATCACACTGGGTCATTATGATCTTTTTGTATAGTTCTTCTGTGTATTCTTGCCATCTCTGCTTAATATCTTCTGCTCCTGTAAGGGCCATAAAATATGGTCCTTTATTGTGCCCATGTTTGTATAAAATGTTCCCTTGATGTCTCTAATTTTCTTGAAAAGATCTCTAGTCTTTCTCATTCTATTGTTTTCCTCTATTTCTTTGCATTGATCACCAAGGAAGGCTTTATTATCTCTTCTTGCTATTCTTTGAAACTGCATTTAGATGCTTATACCTTTCCTTTTCTCCTTTATGTTTAGCTTCTTTTTTTTCTCAGCTATTTGGAAGCCCTCCTTAGCAACCATTTCACCTTTTTGTGTTTTTTTTTCTTGGGGATGGTCCTGATCACCACCTTTTGTACAATGTCATGAACCTCCATCCATAGTTCTTCAGGCATTCTGTCTATCAGATCTAATTCCTTGAATCTATTTGTAATTTCCACTGTATAATTGTAAGGGATTTGATTTAGGTCATACCTGAATGGTTAATGGTTTTCCCTACTTTCTTCAATTTAAGTCTGAATTTTGCAGTAAGGAGCTCATGATCTGAGCCACAGTCAGCTCCTAGTTTTGTTTTTCCTGACTGTATAGAGCTTTTCCATCTTTGGCTGCAAAGACTATAATCATTCTGGTTTCAGTATTAACCATCTGGTGATATCCATATGTAGTGCTATCTCTTGTGTTGTTGGAAGAGTGTGTGAAAGTAACACTTATATCTTATATCTCAGCCTAGGGGTTCTAGGGGTATTACTGTATTACTTGATGGTATGCCAAATTGGTCAGAAAACCTCAGCTTCCAGGCAATTCTATATTAGTAGTCATAATCTTTTTATGCTTTCAGCAGAAGCCTCATTCTGAAATTTGTTGTTATTGTTCCTTCACTAAGTCAAGTTCGACTTGTTGCAATCCCATGGACTGCAGCACACCAGGCTTCTCTGTTCTCCACTATCTCCTGGAGTTTTCTCAATGTCATGTCCTTTGAGTCAGTGATGCTCTCTAACCACCTTATCCTCTACTGCCCCTTCTCCTATTAGCTTTATTCTTTCCCAGAATCAGGATCTTTTCTAGTGAGTCAGCTCTTCTCATTAGGTGGCACATTTTTGGAGCTTCAGCTTCAGCATCAGTCCTTCCAATGAA
Source organism: Bos javanicus (assembly GCF_032452875.1). NCBI lineage: Eukaryota > Metazoa > Chordata > Mammalia > Artiodactyla > Bovidae > Bos > Bos javanicus. The sequence goes on from NC_083877.1 coordinate 97,846,283, forward strand.
TAGTCAGAGTTGATTCCCTTTAGGATTGACTGGTTTGATCTCCTTGATGTCCAAGGGACTTTCAAGAGTCTTCTCCAGCACCACAGTTTGAAAGCAGCTTTTTTTTGGCACCCAGCCTTCTTTATGATCCCACTCTCACATCCATAGATGACTATTGGGGAGCTACATAATGCTGAGTCCCACTATCTCTGCGTGAGATGAATGAAAATAGAAGTCTTCTTTAAAAAGTGATTTTAAGTCTTATAAGTTCTGTATGTAACAAAGCAACTTGCATGTGATAATTCCCTATCCCAGTGAGTAATGAACCATACACAGTTCACTCAATACGTGCTCAAATGAGTTTGCCAGTTGTAATTCCTGGTTTCTCACCTTATAGCTCAAACTGGCATAGAGCATTATGAGACTCATGGGCAAAAAAAACAGCATTGTTGAGTTTATTAATACCCCTCCCCAAGCCCCCTTATTCATCCTCCTACTGAACTATGAGCAAGTGACTTGGGGCTGAAAGACCTTCCGCAGGCCTCCTCTGGTGTTTCTCAGCCCGGCACATATAACAAAGTTTACTGTACACATATGAGCCTGTTTATTGAGTGTTATAGGGAGAACATTTTCAGTGTAACCTGATAGGGAGACTCATGTGGTAGATATGTTTTAGCTTGATGTGGTTACCAAGTCATGCTGTCAAGGAAAAGAATTCTATAATTTGCTTGTAAAGAATGAAAAGATACATATATCCTTTCATTCATTCTTGGTGAGTTTGTAAATTAGTATGTGAAAAATCCACATGACTTGTCAGTGTGGAAGTTAACATAGCTCGGGAATTGGTCCATAATACACACTGGGCTCTTTAAATCATTTAAAACATTATTTGGCGAGTGGTTACATGGACTTGACAAATTGGAATCCATTATTAGTGCTGGTGTTGCTTTTGGCTCTGGTCTCCTTGACCATCCCCCCACCCCTAATTTCAAGCTGCATAATAGCAGTCTTGGACATATTAAAAAGGTTGTGTGTGGTGGAAGAAGGGGATGGGGTAAGATAAGCAAATTGTAATGTATTAAAAAAGTTTAAAGTATACTTATGGGCTCTCTTTGAATAGTGTAGAATGTGCTGGATCAGAACTTTTTTAAACTTTCTGGAGTTCTTGAAATACAAAATCAGCTTACATATCAAGAGAAGAGAAAGTTGCTGACAGGAAGTTCTGCCTGCCCCCAGAGATGGGATAGCCACTTATGAGCAAGTCATACTGTAAACTCTCAAATATGGCCAGCTCCCAAGGGCACTCAACCACAAGGAAGGGACTTGGCAGTGACAACCTTCCCACTATCAACTAAGCCAGGTTCTGACATCAGCAAGTCAATTACAGTCAACCATGATCAGTGACTTTCTAGAGTACAGAAAGGAGAGTATTTTAACACAGAGGAGACTTTTAAAAAATCCCTGTTCCCATTTTTTTTTTTAATTTAGCAGATGTGGAAAGATTGGCTCAAAGACATTAAGTGACTTGATTAAAGTGAAACAACTAAGTGTGATGCCTGTATGAGTCTTCCATACAATGTTGCTCATTTAAATTTGAAACAAGCTATTCTAAGACTAGATTCAGATCTTCTAAAACAGTATACCAACTTTTATATAATGGCATTTCCAAAGATTAGAAGCCAAACTATTTCTGAGGAGTAGCACGGCACAGTTGCCTTATTTTCTTTCCCCAATGTGCCTTACTTTGGTATTCTACTAAAATTAAACTATGATATACTTAATGTATATCATAGCACTGCTAATTGTACATTAGACACAAGAAAGCACAGATATAATTCCTACAAGTGTTAAGGAAAGAAATAGGTTTTTAAAATTATAACAGACATTAGAGGGAGTAAATATATAAAACATTCTCAACTTCTTACAAAGATATGAAAATACATTGAAAAAAAAAAAACTGTTGAAAAGAATATGGCCAAGTAGAAATGTTATCTGGAGGAATTCATGGAGAGAGTAAGTAATTAGACTCTTAGAAAAATATGCCAATAACCTTTTAATGGCCGACAGAAGTGAGGTGAAATATGTGAAAGATTCATTTCAATTGAGCAATTGAGAGTCCAGTGGCAGTTTACACTTGGGACAGAAGCCTAAGGAGAGAGGAACTTGAAGACTCTGAGTCGTCATTCTTCTTTTGTAGGTTAGAGACTTTGGAGAAAGTAGTAAACTTGTATAAAGAGCTTATATGATCTGAATCTTCACTACTATACCTAGGTCAAAAGGTAGTTTAATCTATAATATATATAAACAGCTCATACAGCTCAACAACAAATGACCCGAATGAAAAATAGGCTGAAGACCTTAACAGAAATTTCTCCAGAGAAGATATATAGGTGGTCAGTAGGCATATTAAAAAAATGCTCAATATCGCTAATTATTAGAGAAATGCACATCAAAAATGCAATGAGGTACCACCTCAAAATCATCAAAATGACCATCATTAAAAAGTCTACAAATAACAACCTCTGGAAAGACGTAGAGAAAAGGGAAAAGGGAAACCTCCTACACTGTTGGTAGGAATGTAAGTTGATGTATGACTATGGAAAATAATATGGAGATTCCTCAGAAAAGTCAAAATAGAATTACCATATGGTCCAGCAATCCCATTCTGGACACGTACAACTCCCCCCTCCAAAAAAAAAAAGTCATTCAAAAAGATACATGGAACCCTCTGTTCATAGCATCACTATTTAATTGTCCATCAACAGATGAATTGTTAAAAAGATATCATAAATATATATGATGGAATACTACTCAGCCATAAAAATGAATAAAATAATGTCATTTGCAGCAACATAGATACAATTAGAGATTATCATATATAAGTGAAGTAAGTCAAAAGAGACAGACACATACCACGTAACATCACTTATATGTGGAATCTGAACTACAGCACAAATGAACTTATCCACGAGACAGACACAAACCAGTAAGCATGGAGAGCTGTCTCGTGGTCGCCAAATGGGAGAGATTAGGGGAGAGAAGGCCTGGGAATTTGGAATTAGCAGGTGTCAGCCATCATACATAGGACTGATAAACAACAAATTCTACTGTATAGTACAGGGAACTGTATTCAATATCCTGATAAATCATAATGGCAAAGAATATTTTTAGAGTGGAATGACTTCATGTGTATGACTGAGTCACTTTGCTGTACAGTAGAAATGGGCACATCACTGTAAATCAACTATAAGTCAATAAAAAAGAAAAGATAAAAAATGTAACCAGGAAAACAGTGGCAGCTATGCAGTCCACACAGCTATGGTTGGGTCAGATAATAGGTTTCCTTGGTAGCTTAGCTGGTAAATAATCTGTCTGCAGTGCAGGAGACCCTGGTTTGATTCCTGGGTCAGGAAGATCTGCTGAAGAAGGGATAGGCTACCCACTCCAGTATTCTTTGGCTTCCTTGGTGGCTCAGTTAGTAAAGAATCTGTCTGCAATTCAGGAGACCAGGGTTCAATCCCTGGGTTGAAAAGATCCCCTAGAGAAGGGAACTACCCACTCGAGTATTCTGGCCCGAAGAATTTCATGGGTTTGTAGTCCATGGGTCGCAGAGTCATACCCGACTGAGCAACTTTCACTTTCACAACCATGAAGACAAGAGAAGACACACTCTTATGGATTCTAAGTGAGGGACTCTGGTGAGGGATTAGATGTTGTGAGTGCAGTAAAGATTCAGCTGTCCAAAGTGGCCTAGGGAAGAATAATATATAGCAGATTGAAGTGATGTGGCTGCACTGATGCATGTGAGGGAACACATTTGGAAGAGCAATGGAGAAAATTGCCAACAAAGGTTCGTCTAGTCAGGCTATGGTTTTTCCTGTGGTCTAGTATGGATGTGAGAGCTGGACTGTGAAGAAGTCTGAGCGCCGAAGAATTGATGCTTTTGAACTGTGGTGTTGGAGAAGACTCTTGAGAGTCCCTTGGACTGCAAGGAGATCCAACCAGTCCATTCTGAAAGGAGATCAGCCCTGGGATTTCTTTGGAGGGAATGTGCTAAAGCTGAAACTCCAGTACTTTGGCCACCTCATGCAAAGAGTTGACTCATTGGAAAAGACTCTGATGCTGGGAGGGATTGGGGGCAGGAGGAGAAGGGGACAACAGAGGATGAGATGGCTGGATGGCATCACTGACTCGATGGACGTGAGTTTGAGTGAACTCTGGGAGTCGGTGATGGACAGGGAGGCCTGGCGTGCTGTGATTCATGGGGTCGCAGAGTCGGACACAACTGAGCGACTGAACTGAACTGAGACCATAAATCTCTTAATCAACACTGTTTTAAAAAAATTCAGAATGGGGTACCTATAAGTAAGAAGCTTTGCAAACCGCTACACATCAAAATCAACAGTTTAAATGGTGAAGATGTTATAAATCCATCACTTAGAGTACAAATGATCTAAATGGAGAAACCTTCATTCAAGAAAATCTACTAAATCTTGGTAAAAACAGTAAAATAACCTACTCTCTAATCTGTTGCTCAGCTCAGCTTCATATTATGTGGCCTGTACCCATGGCATGTACAGCCAAGAAGAGACGGAGTATAGGTTCTCCCAGATCTAAGTTTGAGATTTCAGTTTCAAACCAGAAAGGGCAGATTGTTGTTACTTCATTGTCTTGCTTTCCTAGCCCCCAGTGAAAACCCCCTTTTTTACTCATCCTCCCTCAGAGGGTGGAAACTTTATTTTAGGAGTTACAGACCAATAATACTGAGTCCCTACTCACCCAGACCCCTAAGGGCAAGGATATCTCTCCAGGCAAAGCAGGTTCTGCTTTGGCCCCAGCTCCAAACACTGACATAAGGATTTTGACTAGAATGAAAGGAGGTACTTAGGAATAAAAAGCTTCAGAACTGTGCCTAAGGATGCATTTAGAACAAGAATGGAGAAAGTAAAAACTAAGGGCATTTTTGATAGTAGCAGAGATCGTTGTTGTTGCTTTCAGTTGCTAAGTCATGTCCGACTCTTTGCAACCCCATGGACCGCAGCATGCTAGGCTTCCCTGTCCTTCACTCTCTCCCAGAGTTTGCTCAAACTCATGTCCATTGATTCAGTGATGCCATCCAACCATCTCATCCTCTGCCATGCCCTTCTCCTCCTGCCCTCAATCTTTTCCAACATCTGGGTCTTTTCCAATGAGCAAGCTCTTTGAATCAAGTGGCCAAAGTATTGGAGCTTCAGCTTCAGCATCAGTCCTTCCAATGAATATTCAGGGTTGATTTCCTTTAGGATTGACTGGTTTGATCTCCTTGCTGTCCATGGGACTCTCAAAAGTATTCTCCACACCATAAATGATAATTTCTTAATGTCCACAAAATGGTAGAATAGTAGGAAGCTTAATAGAAAACCAAGAAAAGGCACAACCAAAAAAAGCCCTTCTGCGATCACAAGAAGCTCTGAATCTGGAAGACTGTGCATTTGTGATGAGCTGCACCCACTCAGGAGCAATCACAGCAGGGCCTGGGTCAAATTTTACAGCATTACCCAAGAAAGAACACACAGATCTATTAAGACAGGACAGAAGCTTCACTGGGAAAAGAGGCTTAAATCAAATACTGGCTGAATGAACTATTCTGACTCAAAAGTAACTCCCTGAAAATCAGGTTCAAAAATAAAATTACACACATCCTTGGAGTTCTGGAAGAATGCATGAATGCCCAAGGCTATAGACTCTGGGGAGATCACAGAGGAAACATTCAACCTAAAAGTTCCTAGCTAAATGCGAAACATAAATAAACACATAAACTCATTGAAACTTAAGTACAAGCCACATGTGCACATATGTGATGCTACTAGGTAAATATCTGACTGACTAAGGGACTTAAGCAGAACCTTTGATCCCTAAGTGGACTATGGTGACATAGGAGAAATCTCTAAGCAGCTAAATTAAAAGGTAAAAGCAAGGGAGAATCAGAGTAGGGACACTGAAGGTTGCACATTTTTGGGGTGGCGGTGGGATTTCACAGAATCAGTTCAGACAAGTTCTAAAGAAATAAACAGATGATTAAGCAAACAGCAACAGCAGCCTCTGGTGGGGGTGGAGAAGAAGTTAGCTGTTTCCTAATGTATTATCTAAAATGATCAGTTTCCAACATAACATTTGAGTCATCTAAAGAGATAAGGAAGTATAACATATATCTGGGTATCGAATGGAGATAAAAATAAAAATCATTTTGAAGTGGATGAGATGATAGACTATGCTAAGATTTCAAAGCATTTTAATACATATGTTAAAGGAACTAAAGGATACCATGCTTAAATGATTAAAGGAGGGTTAATGATATTGATCGAAGAAGGCAATGGCACCCCATTCCAGTACTCTTGCCTGGAAAATCCCATGGATGGAGGAGCCTGGCAGGCTGCAGTCCATGGGGTCGCTAGGAGTCAGACACGACTGAGTGACTTCACTTTCACTTTCCACTTTCATGCATTGGAGAAGGAAATGGCAACCCACTCCAGTGTTCTTGCCTGGAGAATCCCAGGGACAGGGGAGCCCGGTGGGCTGCCGTCTCTGGGGTCGCACAGAGTCGGACACGACTGAAGCGACTTAGCAGCAGCAGCAGCAGCAGCAGCAGCAATAATATTGATAAAGTGTCCCTCCATCCAGAAGATACAACATTTTTATAAAAGTATATTCATCTAAAAGCAGCACCCAAATATATGAAGCAAACACTGAATTGACAGGAGAAATATATAACTCAATAAGAGTTAGAGACGTCTATATACTACTTTTAGTAATGGAGGGGCAAGATCAAAAGAAGAAGAAAAAAAAAAGAAACCTGATTATGTTGCAAGTTAACTAGAAATAATAGATATTTGTAAACCACCCTACTCAACTGCAGCAGAATACACATACTTTTCAAGCACATATGAAATATTCTCTAAGATAGGACATATTCTAGGACATAAAACAAGCTTCAGTAAATATAAAAACATTTTGATCCTATAAAGTACACTCTCCTACTACAGTGAAATCAAATTGAGAGATATACAGAAGAAAGTTTTGGAAATGCAAATTATTTGGAGGTTAAACAACTCACTCCTAAATGATCGATGGGTGGAAGAGGAACTCACAAAGAAATAAGAAAATAACTTGCCGTGAAATTAGATAAAAATACCACATATCAAGACTTATAGAAAGCAGGGATATCATTCTCAGAGGGAATTTTTTGTCTGCCAAAACCTACATTTAAAAGAAAAAAAAATTGTTCACAAATTAGCAATCTAAACTTCCAACTTAAAACAAAACATAGTAAAACAAGATTAAACGAAACTGAAAGCAAGCAGAAGTAGGAAATAATAAAGGTTAAAGTTGTTGTTATTTAGCCACTAAGTCATGACTGACTCTTTATAGACTCTTCTATAGCCCAGCAGCCTCCTCTGTCCATGTGCTGTCTCAGGCAGGAATGCTAGAGTGGATTGCCATTTCCTTCTCCAGGAGATCTCCCCCACCAGGGATTGAACCTGGGTTTCCTGCTTTGGCAGGTGGATTCTTTACTGTTGATCCTCCAAGGAAGCCCAAAGATAAAAGTAGAGATAGGTAAAACAGGGAATGGAAAAAAAAGAGAGAAATGCATAGAAAATCAATGACGCAGTTGTCGCTTGGAATTTGAGATGGTGTCAAAATCCTTAACGTATGCTTTGTAAATTCACAATATATGTAAAGCATGATTATCACATTAGAAAGGCAGAGAAGAAGTTGGAGTAGCAAAGCATGGGTTTGCTGTGTCCTCTGTTAAGGATATCATCAGGCTGAGATCAAGGTTTCAGCTGGGAATATGATATTGCCTGAAGTTTGGGGCTTTCTTCTAAGATCACTGGTTTTTGGCACAGTTTATTTCTTTGTACTTCTGTGGCTAAGACTCCTATTTTCTTGTTGGCTTTTGTTTGGGGATACTCTTAGCTCCTAGAATCCTCCTTCAGGGATTTGCTACATGTCCCCTTAGTCTTGATATATGGCTCTTTACTGTCTTCCAAGCCAGTAAGAGATCAATAGAGACCTCAACTGATTAGGTCAGACCCACTCAGGGTAACTTCTGTTTTTTTGGACACAAATTCAACTGATTGGGCTTTTAATTATATGGATCAAATTCATTTTGCCATATAACCTAACATAATCAGATAAGTAAAACCCTCTCATATGAATGTATATATAATAGCTGTTGCCAAGTCCAACTAATAGATACATATCTTCTTCATGAACTCACAAAACAATACAAATGGAATCATGAACCTTATAAGTGATCAAATAATTCATGGCAACCAAAAAAATCCGTACATTCAGTTGGAAGAGAAGAACTAAATAGATTCAGATGTTTTTATACGAGTTGAAGACTGAATTAGCTGATATTCTCTTGTTGATCTGTCTTAGACATGTGTAAAGAATAATGAAAAAAATAGTAGTATGTTAAAGATGTAGAGTCATTTCACAAGTATTTTATCATTTCATATTGATTAAAATAATAAATATTTCCAAGCCAGTGGGAAGTACTGGGTTGGCCAAAAAGTCTGCTCATTTTCCATGGAAGACCTTAAAGAACTTTTTGGCCAACTCAATATTTATTTAACACCAAGATTATAATTTTTATCTATCTTTATGACTTACATTTCTCCATCCTGGGCCTGTAAGTATTGAAAATAAATCGTATGCTTGTTTTAAAAGTGTGAAGTTCCCTTTCAACTTTATAATTCATTACATTAGTATTATAAGGAGTAATCTAGAAGGAAAATAGAGGGAAATGAGAAAATGAACAAAAGTCAAGAAATATATGGTTAAGAAAGAAGATAAAATACAGAGAAAAGGAGAAAACCCAGCTCTTAACTATTTAGAACCAGCTTCAAGTCTCAAGTTTGAAAGCACTTCAGAACTCTTAGCTCTCAGATATGTATCTGTACTGTGCTCTTCTCTGAAATAGAAGCCCTAAATTCTTTCATATTTATTTTAAATTGCCTCATTTATAAAAATGATTCATGTTTGTTTTCCTTACTTTTCTTATTTGCTACCACTGACAAAAGATTCCAGCCAAAATATTTGAGTCACTTAGAGATTATTTTTTTCATGCCTATTTATCTTCCACATTCAGAATCCTTCTCTTGTCCTTTCCTGGTTCAGGAATCACCGACTACATCTATCTACCATCTTTTTAGACATCACCAAACAACTCAGATTTTCTTCTAGGTCTTGGCTTTTCTCAATGCAAATGTGCCTGTCCTGTGGAGTTGCAGCTTAAAGCATTTTGTTGTATTTCATGCTGCCCTTTGAAAGGCGACTGGTAGATCCCAGATTAATTTAGTGCAAGTCGTTCTGGTCTGCACATTCCTGTTGATGTAGCTTTAGCAGAATTCATGTGTGTGCATGCGTGCTCAGCTGCGTCTGACTCCTTTTGACCCCATGCGCTGTAGCTTGCCAGACTCTCTCTCCATGGAATTTTCAAGGCGAGAATACTGGAGGGAGTTGCCATTTTCTACTCTAGAGAGATGTTTCCAACACAGAGTTTGAACCTGCGTCTCCTGTATCTTCTGCCTTGGTTGGCAGATTCTTTACCACTGTGCCATCTAGGAAGCCCATATTATGGTCAATAACAATAGATTAATATAGCAAGTATTTATATCTATATATCTAAATAGATATTTGCATGAAGGTATACATTTATATTGGAGAAGGCAATGGCACCCCACTCCAGTACTCTTGCCTGGAAAATCCCATGGACGGAGGAGCCTGGTAGGCTGCAGTCCATGGGGTCACTAGGAGTCGGACACAACTGAGCGACTTCACTTTCACTTTCACTTTCATGCATTGGAGAAGGAAATGGCAACTCACTCCAATGTTCTTGCCTGGAGAATCCCAGGGACAGGGGAGCCTGGTGGGCTGCAGTCTATGGGGTCCCACAGAGTCGGACACGACTGAAGCGACTTAGCAGCAGCAGCAGCAGCATACATTTATATATGTCTTCAACTAATATTAGCAAATTGAATCCAGCAACATACAAAAGAATTATTATATTGCAAATAAGTGAAATTTATTCAATAATGCAAAAAAAGTGAAAGTGTTAGCTACTCAGTTGTGTCCAATTCTTTGTGACCCCATGGACTGTAGCCCACCAGGCTCCTCTGTCCATGGAATTCTCTAAGCAAGATTCGAGAGTAGGTTGTCATTTTCTTCTCTGGGGTATCTTCCTGAACCAGGGATTGAATCCAGGTCTCCTGCATTGCAGGCATACTCTTTACTGACTGAGCCACCAGGGGATTCCTCAAGTAATGAAAGGTTGATTAAATACACAAAAATCAGTTAATGTAAATACACATTATAAATGAAATAAAATTCAAAAACCATGTGAGTATCTCCAGAACCAAACAAAAAGTATTTGACAAAATTCTACACTCATTAATTAAAACAACAAAGACAACTCTCAACAAGCTGGGAATAAATGAAAAATTATTCCACCTGATAAAGGACATTTAATACACCCTTAATGGTGAACATGAATGTTTCCCTCTTAAGGTCAGAAACAAAACCAGGAAGTCCATTCTCATCAGTGTTATTCAATATTGTACTAAGAATTCTAGACAATGCAATCAGGAAAGACAAAGAAGTAAAGTTATCCAAACTGGAAAGATAGAAGTAAAATTGTTTTTATTCACAGATGATACAAGCGTGCAGGGTGAAAATTCTAAGATTCACACACAAAAAAGTACAATATCAAAAGTAATAAACAAGTCACAAAGGTTGCAAGATGAAAAATCAGCGGGGCGCGGCGCGGCGGTGAGGCGGCGGCTGGAGTGTGTGGCGGCGCGGGCGCTCAGCATGGCTCGCCTGGTGCTTGGTCTGATGAGCTGTATCCTCTTTATAACAGTTAATGGTCTGTATTCGTCTAGTGATGATGTAATTGAATTAACCCCCTCAAACTTCAACCGAGAAGTTATTCAGAGTGACAGTTTGTGGCTTGTAGAATTCTATGCTCCATGGTGTGGCCACTGCCAGAGGTTAACACCAGAATGGAAGAAAGCAGCAACTGCCTTGAAAGATGTTGTCAAAGTTGGTGCAGTTGACGCAGACAAACATCAGTCCCTAGGGGGTCAGCATGGTGTTCAGGGATTTCCTACCATTAAGATTTTTGGATCCAACAAAAACAAACCAGAAGATTATCAGGGTGGCAGAACTGGTGAAGCCGTCATGGACGCCGCCCTCAGTGCTCTGCACCAGCTTGTGAAAGACCGCCTTGGCGGCCGGGGCAGAGGCTACAGCTCTGGAAAACAAGGCAGAGGTGACAGTTCAAGTAAGAAGGACGTGACTGAGCTGACGGACGACAACTTTGACAAGAATGTCCTTGACAGTGAAGATGTTTGGATGGTTGAGTTTTATGCTCCCTGGTGTGGACACTGCAAAAACCTAGAGCCAGAATGGGCCGCGGCCGCTACAGAGGTGAAAGAGCAAACGAAAGGCAAAGTGAAACTCGCAGCTGTGGATGCCAGTGTGAACCTGGTTCTCGCCAGCCGATACGGGATTAGGGGATTCCCTACAATCAAGATGTTTCAGAAAGGTGAGTCTCCTGTGGATTACGACGGGGGACGCACGAGATCCGACATTGTTTCCCGGGCCCTCGATCTGTTTTCTGATAACGCTCCACCCTCCTGAGCTGCTTGAGACCGTCAACGAGGACGTCGCCAAGAAGACGTGTGAGGAGCATCAGCTCTGCGTCGTGGCCGTGCTGCCCCACATTCTTGACACAGGAGCTGCAGGCAGAAATTCTTACTTGGAAGTTCTTCTGAAGTTGGCAGACAAATACACGAAGAAAATGTGGGGGTGGCTGTGGACAGAAGCTGGAGCCCAATCTGAACTAGAGAACGCACCGGGGACTGGAGGGTTTGGATACCCTGCTATGGCAGCTATTAACGCACGCGAGATGAAATTTGCTCTCCTAAAGGGATCGTTCAGTGAGCAAGGCATTAATGAGTTTCTCAGGGAGCTGTCTTTCGGGCGGGATCTACGGCGCCTGTAGGCGGTGGTGCTTTCCCTGCATCAGCACCAGGGAGCTCTGGGGTGGCAAGGACGGCGAGCTTCCCGTGGAAGATGACATTGACCTGAGTGACGTGGAGCTGGACGACCTGGAGAAAGGTGAATTGTGAGAGGCTCCGCAAAGACTTCAGCTTTCTTTTCTTGGGAGCAGATTTTCCTGTGGTGAAGGAACGTCCTTTCCAGTCCAAGGAACCTACCAGTGGCCTTTTTAACGGAGAAGTAACCCTTGACTGGTCATTTGAAAACACTGCAGCAGTGAACTTTTGCGTGTCAAGAAAACAATGAAAAATTCTATGAATTGTCATAGCCAGTGAAATGAGTTGTATCCTGTCAAGTAATATTTTGAAGAAAACGGATGGGCTGTTGAAGCGTTTTTCCCTCCCTCTGAGTTGCTGCTTGGATGTTCTTGGAGGCTGTTTCTTACATACAGGTTTTTTAATGTGACCCTTTTCATTTGAATATTAATAGCTTTTTTCCATTAAAGAATAAAACAATATTTTGGACAATGCCAAAAAAAGAAAAATCAATGTATAACATATTGATGGCAGGATGGAAAAATCTAATAAAAAGCAAGGTGGCCAAAAATGGATACAGGGAAAGACTAAAGTTGAAGAAGAAGGGAAAAAAAAAAAAATGGCAGCAGTGTTTCGGAAACAGAGTTCTCTGCCCTCAAAATATGACCTGCTAAACACCATAGGTGGGAGGAAAGTTTTGTGACTTTTTTGCAGGGAAATCTTGGAAAGACTTGAAAATTAGAAGAAATTAGAAGAACTAAATGGCCATGTTTACACCTCATTTTAAATTAATATCAGCATGAAAATAGGACAGACTCCAGTGGTAATAAAATTGAATTTCAAGGTAAATAAAATAGTGTCTTTTAAAATACCCAAACAATGAGATGTTAGACTGGGGTGGCTCTAATGCCTTTGATGGTTACATAAGCAAAGCAAAATCCTGTAAATCCCTCAAGATTAAGAAGAAAACCAATCATAGCCAAGTAGACTTTCCTAAATTATGCAATCACTTAAGCTATAGACAATCAAATGGTTTCCTTACTTTGTCTGCTTGTCTTCTTTATAAAAACCCTCACCCAAGTTCCTTTCAGTGGAGCACTCCTAACCAACTCTGGTTTGACACTGCTAATGTAAATCCATGATAGCCCAAATAAACTCTTCAAAAATTAAATTCATCCTTTAAGATCTGTTTGTGAGCACTTACATGTTTTAACTATGTTAAAAAAAGGAAAACGTTTTATTTCTCTGGCAAATTTCCCAATTTGGGGTATAATTCTCTGCTGTTTCCCTTGGGTCTAGTAATGAGCCTAGCTCATTTCATATCAGCAATCCTAGGGAACTAGGGCAAGGAAAAATAAAAGGGAGCAGCAGTGGATTTTATATTTTTTGCTTGTAACATTTCATGAAATGAAAAGGAAAATACCTTACCTGTTGTCTCCTCTACTCAACTATTCTATAAATACAGTGCTACTTCACTACAGATGTCACACAATAAGCAATTCTGTGACCCTAGCTGGGGGGTCCTACAAATATAACACCATCTACCTGGAGGAAACATCGGATTAAGGCTCAGTCCCAAAGGCACCTCCTCTGTCCACTTCAGACGCCAACAGCAAGTCCAAATTATCCCCTGTGCGTCCAACTAACTTCCTATAAACCAGAGTTCCTATAAGCCCCTGCCGTGTTCAACTAATTTGCTTGAGGGGCTAACAGAATTCACCAAAACAGTTTGCTCACTAAAATACTGGTTTCCTACAAATGATATTAAAGGATAAAAATCAATTTCCAAAGAAAAACAGAAGGTAAGGTCCAGAAGGAACTGGTGCTTGTGTATAAGATTGAACTGGCCTTTTTAACACCTGAGAATGACCCAGAAAACAAAGCAATCTTCTGGAGAATGAATCAAAAGGGAAGAAGAATAATTGAATACAGAGGGTTTTAAAAGTCAACTTCAAACAAAATAAATAAATAGTTATTTTTTTACATGATCAATAACAAACAGAACAGGTATGTGTATGACGAATGCCTTAAAAGTAGGCATATGAATAAATCAAATGAGCCATATTCAAACCAGTATAATAAAACCAGAATTCAGACACATTTTTGTTAACTTCTCCTTCATTCATCTCCCTGAGAACTTGCAATTATATTGTAAATCTAGTTTTACATCCTACTCTTTTACTTAATTTTAACATAAGGCATGTCTATGTATGATTAAATCTTATTTATATTATTTCTAATAGTGGATCATTCCAGAATATTAAATAAATGTACTATGCATTAGCAAATCACACTTACATTTTGAAATATTTAATTTTTTCATATATTTTCAAAATAGATGATACTGCATTAAACATATTTATAGATAGGAGCTGTTTAAAATTTATTTTCAATTATTTATTTGGATAGATTCCCAGAATAGGTTTCAAATTTTAATACAAATATGCAAATTCTTTGATTACTTTCCATAAAGATTATATTGTTACACTCTCATAATCAGTGTGTGCAAGCACATATTTCTGTATTGCTGATAACAGATTTTTTGAGAAATTCTGAAGATCCAGTTAGATTTCATTCCAAGAAGAATTTAAAGGGATGTCTGAAAAAAAAAATAAATAAAGGGATGTCTGTTAATTAGTAATCAAGTATCAGGATTATGATATGGAATAAATATTTAGATCTCCACTGTATGTAAAGATATATAAATGTCTATACAAAGGGAGAAATTCTAATCTCCACTTTTCAAAGAATATATTTTCTGATACTGGCCTCAATAATATCTATATTCCGATTCACAACCTGATATTTACTATTGGGTCTCTAATATCTCAAGATTACTGGTTATCTTTCAGAAAACAAAAGTATCATTCAAAGAGTAGAAAGAAAATAAAATAATAGGGTTCTCATTTAACTTTACAGTTTTAAAAAATTGGGCTACAGTAAAGCCCTAAACTGAGCTTCCCAGGTGGCACAGTGATAAAGAATCCTCCTACCAATGCAGGAGATACAAGAGATGTGGGTCCAATCCCTGGGTGGGGAAGATCACCTGGAGAAAGAAATGACAACCCCCTGAGTATTCTTGTGTAGAAATTTCCATGGACAGAGGAGGCTGGTGGGCTACAGTCCAGGGAGTTGTGAAGAATCAGATACAACTGAGCAAACACGCACACACAAAGCCCTAAGCTACGCATCAACCACTTGTAAATATCAGTATAACTAGAACCAGCAGTTTTTCCCCCTCTCTCTCTAATGAGTAGCTGTTCTGCAAATATTACTCATAAAAATACTTTATAGGACGGAATAAAATCAGTTCCAGTTTTAGGCTATCTAATTTCATGGTTAAAAAAATTAGAATATGCATTGCAGTTTTCTCTTTAATCTGATACACAATGCCTGCAAATCAAAATGGATTCTTTCTAATTTCAACTTAAATTGGTGAAAATATAAAATAAAGGACTGAGAAAGAAAAGACGGAAAATAGGCAGGAAACAAAATTGAAGGAATCTTATATGTTCTTTTCCTAAAATTGTGTTCCTTGTAATTGTATTCCCGAGCATCAGTTTTAAACTTTGGGTTCCATGCCATGAAATTAGCTCTCCCTTTCACCCTCAAGTTTAAAGAACAGAAAATGAAGTGCATCATGTGGACTTCAAGCTGTAATTTCCTTTAAAGTTGTTAAAGTCATAAACTGTAAGTGGGAACCAAAAGTCAAAATTACAACCTTTCTAATATCCCAACCAGGTATGCTTTATTTTTATATAATAGAGGTTTCGGCCAACTCCACTAACACCAAATTTGCACACAATTGCCGTTAAAAATAACTTTTTTCCCATTTTATATAAAGAAAAAGGCAAGAACACCACTGAGCTTAAAACTGTTGCCACTTTTAATAAAATGTTTCAGGTATTTTCAATAATTAAAATAAAAAATAAATCAATAGCAAGGAAAAGATAACCGTTTAAAGAAATAGCTCATTTACCTCACTTGAGATGGTGTAAGTCTAATATGTTTATTAATTATTTTTGCTTCAGTAGAATTCTTTGTAAATGACAGTGTAAGCAGAAATAAGGTGGCAGCAAATGGAAAGGGTTTGAAAGTATTTTAAACTAACTTTAAACTAACTTTCAAATAAATAATTTCACTATATAACTGATACAAGAGTCATTTACTTCCTAAAGATGACAATGCTTTTTGCATAGTGATTGTACAAAATATTTTTAAAACAATAGCAATATTCTGTCATCCAAAATGTTATGCTTTACTTAATATTCTAATACATATTACCCCAAACTGGACTCCATAGGGTATCACATGAAAGGGAAATTGGAGATAAGGATATTTTAAGTCACTCAAGTAGACATTACAGCTATATTTTGGGAATGGATACAGTGATTCAAGAGCATCTTATATTTTTTAAAAGTGATGAAAAAAGGACATTGGAGAATACCCCTAGTTAAGCGGATGGCATAAGTAAAAAATGGACACCCCAAATCATATCAAAATAGAATACAATACATGATATAAGAAAGAGTTATGCAAATGTTGGGATTCATAGATATCCATCCAAGAAGAATGAAAATATGTATC
The DNA here is from genome assembly GCF_032452875.1 of Bos javanicus. Taxonomy (NCBI): domain Eukaryota; kingdom Metazoa; phylum Chordata; class Mammalia; order Artiodactyla; family Bovidae; genus Bos; species Bos javanicus. The sequence goes on from NC_083877.1 coordinate 97,862,932, forward strand.
ACAAATATTAATATATGAAAATTCATAATGGAACTCACTTTAGCAAAAATGTGGAATGTCCATCAATCAGTGGATGGATAAACACAATTATGTGCCTGTACACTGGGGTACTTTTCAGTAATAAAAAGAACAAAGTCCTAGTATATGCTCCTACTTGATAAACCTCCCCGAAAATAACATCAGTGAAAAAACTCAGCTGTAGAACATCACTTACCATATGAAGTGGTCAATTTATAGAAAATGTTCAGAAAAGACAAATGCGTATGAGAAGAAAGTAGGCTGGTTGTTGCCCGGGACCAGGGGCGGGAACAGTGTGTGCTAATGATTTCCTTTTGGAGTGACAGAAATGTTCTATAGCTAGACTGTGTTGTTGCCTGGCAACACCCTGAACTTCTCAAAAATCATTGAATTGTGCACATTGAATAAGTCAACAGTGTGATACGTACGTTAAAATCAATAAAGTGGAAATATGTTTGGTTAGGATTCAAAAGATGAAATTGTGGTTATAGGAAGATCTCATAGAAGAGGATATATTTGGAAGCATTTTAAAGCTTAATGTGATTTGATTTTATTTATATGTGTCATGCAGGTCTACATAGAAAAAAGAACAAAGGTAGCATAAGTAAAAGTAATATTTGAATTTGAATTAGACATTAATACAATATGAAAGATGCACATTAAGTAAGCATAAGGAGTGAAGCAAATAAAACACACTCAAAATTTTCTGTTTCAGTTATAAAATATTGACTTGGATAATGAAACCCTCAGTACAACTTGAAACATCAGAAAGAAACATAATTCTCATTATTTCAGCCAAGCAGGACGTGGTGATGTGAAATTCACTTGTACAAGTGGAGAGGACGATGGGGTGGGGGCATCTGAGTAAGAGGAGAGAAACTAGAATTTACGAGCATGCATAGAAACAGCTCATTAACAGCACTCAGAGTTTACTAAGCTCTTTATTATGTTTTACCCCAAGCTAAATGCTGTCTGTACTGTATCTCATTTAATCTGGACAACTCTATTAGTTATATACCATTATCACATTCATTCTGCAAATGAAGAAACTGATTCAACAACAGTTACATAACTTCAAAATTCACAAAAGCTGGTATGTGAGAGACCTGAGAGTTAAACTTAGGCAGACATTCCAATTGCTGTTGTTATTTAGTTGCTAAGTCATGTCCAAGTTTTTGTGACTCCAAGGACTGTAAATTTGCAAGGCTCCTCTGTCCATGGGTGGAGGAGCATGGTGGGCTACAGTTCATGGGGTCCCATGGATGGAGGAGCGTGGTAGGCTACAGTCCATGGGGTCGCAAAGAGTCGGACATGACTGAGAGACTTCACCCTCTTTCGCTTTCTGTCCATGAGATTTTCCAGGCAAGAATTCTGGGGTGGATAGCCATTTTCTTCTCCAAGAGACCTTCCCAACCCAGGGATTGAACCCATGTGATTGGCAGGTAGATTCTTTACCTCTGAGCCATCAAGGAAGCCCAGACACTTCAATACTGTCCACCTGTCTATTCAACAACACTGCCCCTTGCACTTAATCAAGATGTTCTTTCAAGTAGTGAGGCCATGTCCACCCTCCAACATGATTTCTGCTGCCCTACAGCAGCCAATTGTATTGATTCCATCTACATTGTTTTCACGGACCTACCATGATTTTCACTGCAGATGGTGAAATTAGATGACTGCTTCTTGGCAGGAAAGCTGTAACAAACCTAGACAGTATGTTAAAAAGGAAAGACATCAGTTTGCTGACAAAGGTCCATAGAGTCAACCCTACGGTCTTTCCAGTAGTCACATAAAGTTGTGAAAGCTGGAACACAAAGAAGGCAGAGAAGCAAAGAATTGATGCTTTTGAACTGTGGTGCTGAGAATCCCTTGGACAGCAAAGAGATCAAACCTGTCAATCCTAAAGGCAATCAACCCTGAATACTCATTGGAAGGTCTAATGTTGAAGCTGAAGCTGCAATATTTTGGCCACTTGAAGAGAACAGCTGACCCAAAGGAAAAGATGCCGGTGTTGGGAAAGATTGAAGGCTGAAGGAAAGAGGCTGAAAGAGGATGAGATGGTTGGGTGGCATCACTGATGCAATGGACACGAACTTAGGCAAACACCAGGAGATGATGGGGGAGAGGGAGGCCTGGGGTGCTGCAGTCCATGGGGTCACAAAGAGCTGGACACAACTCGGCAACTTAGCAACTTAGCAACAACAACCATGATTTTCAACGTTTTTCTACCTGGACCCCCGTATCCAGAATCTCCACTCTTTACTTTCAGCCTTTTCTCAACTCACCTTGTGATTTAGTCCCAAACTAAACTACCCACTGCTCATTGACCCCACCATCACTGGTATCTGCTTACCTAGACTCTTGGAAAATAGTTCACTATGTAAATCTAAATTTGTAGGGAATATGCCTCATCGTACATAATCGGTTTAGACGCATTCTTTCCCATTCTAACCCAGATATCAAGAAGCTCAGAATAGTCACTTGATTTTGTAAACAGTTTAATTAGCAGGCATTCTACCCTTTATTTGCTACTTCTAAAAATCACTACTATAGGTATTTAAGGGTAACCATTTTCTTAGGATCATTCACCCTGAATCCCATATCAGCACAGGAACCTCTACCTTCCTGGCACAGTAACATTCAAAGAGATGTAGTTAGAATTTCTATGGCTTTTTTCCAACTTAGCAGGGGAATAATATTTTAAAACAGGAATAAGATGTGACAGTTTAAATACAGCTGATGATCTTAGCTCCTCTGAGAAACTCCCCAGTGAAAAAAATAAGAAATCTTAAATGCATAAACATGCAAACAGAAAGAGAACAGAGAATGTGACAGCAGTAAATGAGAGATATCAACAGTTTTCCAAGGCTGGAAGTCAAACTTACAAATCATGTTATTTGACTTAATAAAGAAGAGGAAATTGGAATCAGTGTGTGCAGAGGCAGGTTGACTCAGGGAATCAAAGAACGTTTGTGAGCCCTGAGGACCCAGTACAGGCAACCCTAGAAGAGACTGGCAGAACAGAAAATGTAGGAATGAGTTCAGGGATATGCCATGATCTATTGCTCAAGTCTCCCCAACACGCAAAAACTTCAGAAATTAGGTGGGTACTTCTGGTCCACCCACCCTAGAAAGACACTAGTTTTGCTTTTGTTTGTTTTGGTGGAGAAATAAAGCCTAAGAGGATGGGCACTTGGACGCACTGAATGTAAGAAAGCAGATGTCAGAATGGCAGAGAAGAGAAGGGGGATTGAATGAGTCAGCACCCTGAATGGGGAGTTATTCTTCCAATGTCTTCTCTCATTCAGAGAAATCCAGGCAGATAACAGAAGCATTTTCCTCTGAAAAAAATGGAAAAACCTCCAAGAAAGAGAAAAACAGAATGACAAACTTTTGAGAGATCTGCAAATCACAGAAGACCCTATCTGCGTATTATTATTCAGGGGAGGAGGAGAACATACCTAGCTAAGCATGAATAAAGCATGTCAAAAACAAAACCTTTTCAGAAAGCAAACATTTCTTTGTAATTTAACCCAAATATCTTTTCTTAAAAAGTTTCTAAAGGCTCTGGTTCTGAAAAATGAGTCAAACCAATAAACAAGAAGATACATTATTCAGGGAACATACAAGATTGCTAACTGAAATACCGAGATGAGCATTTGTGCATGGGCTCCGCAGCTGGAGCGGCAGTAAAGACTCTATTTGCTAATGCAGGAGACGCAAGAGACCTGGGTTTGGTCCCTGGTCAAGAAGGTCCCCTGGAGGAGGAAATGGCAATTCTCTCCAGTATTTCTTGCCTGAAAAATCCCATGGACAAAGGAGCCTGGGGGCTACTGTCTACGGGCTCGCAAAGACTGAGCAAATAAGCAAGCATGCAAGCAAGTGTGCAGTTCAACCAATAAGCATCCAATCTTGATCGGAGCAGGAGAATAAGGTGTAGAATAAGGTGTTAGAGAGGAAGATCTCCCAACAAAAGGAATGGATGAAGGGAGGAAGAGACAGTATGTGTGTGTGTGTATGTGTGAGAGAGAGAGAGAGAGAGAGAGAGAAAGAGAGAGAGATACTCTAAGGTATATCAAAATATTTCTCACCAAAAATCTAAATTTTCAAAGGTATCCATTGTCTTCCTGTTGGGATCTGTACCAACAATCTTTTTCCTTCCGAAAAAAAAAAAAGTTATTTCTCTGTTTCATATCAGTGCCTTAATCATATTAACACAAACAAAAGAAAATTAATCTTTTATTAAGGGCAAATCCATGCACCTAGACAACAGATATTTTAATTCAAAGGGGAAATTGTTATTTTGCACTATTTGTATTGTCTCTGAAAGCAAATACAAATATTGTTGCCATGACAACATCCATGCTTCTGATTTATTTATTGTTTGCTTCTTAGTAAATACTGTAAAATGAGTGCAGTGTCTGGATTTATATCTCCAAAGAGTAATAAACAAGAGACAATTAACAGGTAATTATTTCCACCTGCTGAACTCTATTTTGAGGAGATTTGATTAATTAACAGCAAAGATCTGTCATCATTAGTTCCAGAGTCTTTTATTTCTTATTTATCAAAACATGGAAATACTATTAACATTAACTTGGAGTAGAGTCTCCTGTCCATTTTCTGGGTCATTGCTCGTGAACTCATTATCCACATAATTGTAAAATATGGCTACTGTTAAACAATGTGAAAATATGATTTACCATTTAAAAGTTAATAATAATTTTGAAAAATGAAAAACTATATTTGAAAAAGATAAAAATTGCATTCTTGGTAATTATGCCAACTGTTTGACATCATTCAAAGATGGGAATATTTTTTGTTGAAATCAAATTTACTTTTTAATTTCTTTGGATAGGAAGTTACTAACTGATGGATTTACTTGTGTCCCAATAGACTTTTAATCTTTTTTTTATTTTATTATAAGAATTGTGCAAGACAGTCCTTTAACTGCATCCGGAATTCTTCCTGATTTAAGGTAGTCTAGAAATGAATAGCTCCATCTCTTGGCTCTCTTTTCATCCTCTCAGATTAATGCTTTGCAAACCTGTGTGAACTTTCTGATCAGAGCATAGAACTGGGAAATTTCCCATTTTTGATCTTTGTTATGTATGGTAGGCAATAAACAGGTCAGCATGAACGTTGAAGCAAAAATGTAAAGGATTGTTTTTTCTTTAAAAAAAATTATGAACCTGCTGGCACAACAGCCAAACTGTGAGTGTTTAAGAAATCTCTTAAACTTCATAAATCCAAATTGACAGTCAATCTCACAAATGCTATGTGCATCAAGCTGAAGAAATTCATTATTCTTTCTGTTTAATTTGAAGAAAAAAATCATATCCTGAGAAAGTATAAAGTAATGAACATTTACCTTTCTGAAAGCTTAATTTCCTCACTTTGGGATTCAGAGCATAAAATTTGCCTTTACCATTATGAGTGCTGGCTGGAGGAGAGAAGACAGATGTTTCCAGTACTTCCTACGGCTTATTTGCTATGTTGTATCAGAAGTCTTGCTCCTCTTGTCATAAGCATGCCATTACTTTGTGGATTTAGCTAGCCTCTGGGAGGGTGGTTTGGGAGACTGAGAAGTAACCTATAGTTCAGGTTAGTTTCTAAATACAATCTCAACCATGAGACTGTAATTCAAAGACATTAAAAATATCAAAAGCTCAGTTCATATGTATATGATTATCCTCCTTCATAATCTCTTTTCGGTAGAAGACTGTCACTTACACCAACTCGTTTTTTTTTTTTTTTTAAACCATCTTAGCCATTTTTAAGTGTGCATTTCAGTACTGTAAAGCATATTCAAATTATTGGGAGACAGAGCTCCAGAAACTCTCATCTTATATATCTAAAATTATAGCCAATAAGCACTCCCCTGCCCCCTCCTCTTAGCCTCTAGTAACCAGCATTCTGCTTTCTGCTTCTATGAATATGACTACTTTAAAAAAACTCAAAGAGGTGGTATCATACAGTATTTGTATTTTTGTGACATATTTATTTCACTTAAAATAGTGTCTCAAGGTTCATCCATGTTGTGGTTTGTGGCATTCTCTCCTTTTCAAGACTGAAAAACATTCCACTGTGGGTATAAACCACATTTTCTCTCTTCATTCATTCATCAGTGGACATCTGGGTTGTGCCCACCTCTTGGCATTTGTGAATAGTGGTGCTAGTAACACGGGAGTACAAGTATCACTCCCCATTTTTAATTTAAAAGTGACAATTTGAGCCATCTCCAGTTTAGTTCAGTTCAGTCGCTCAGTCGTGTCCGACTCTTTGCGACCCCATGAATCACAGCACACCAGGCCACCCTGTCCATCACCAACTCCTGGAGTTCACCCAGACTCACGTCCATCGAGTCAGTGATACCATCCAGCCATCTCATCCTCTGTTGTCCCCTTCTCCTCCTGCCCCCAATCCCTCCCAGCATCAGAGTCTTTTCCAATGAGTTAACTCTTCGCATGAGGTGGCCAAGGTACTGGAGTTTCAGCTTTAGCATCATTCCCTCCAAAGAAATCCCAGGGCTGATCTCCTTCAGAATGGACTGGTTGGATCTCCTTGCAGTCCAAGGGACTCTCAAGAGTCTTCTCCAAAACCACAGTTCAAAAGCATCAATTCTTCAGCGCTCAGCCTTCTTCACAGTCCAACTCTCATATCCATATATGACCACAGGAAAAACCATAGCCTTCTCCAAGTAATGTCATATCCTGTTTCTTTGATGTTTGTTTTCTCCTAAACAAGGAATGCTCAGAATTGAAAAACTATTTAGATTTAATGTGATTATCCCTCAATAAAGGTGTTTACAATATTGTTATCCATATTTGCAGCATTCGTACAAAAACATTTAAAGTCATAGCTTAAACTGAGTGGACAAATGATTAGCTTTGATGTTCCTAGATTTCACAGATTTCTGGTTGAAAATTTTACCTAAAACTTCCAAACAATTCCTGAGCCAAAATTAACTAGTCCTTAGTCAGTGAAGTTCTAAGGCAGATCTGTGCCTTTTCAAAATTTTAGTTCCTTCTCCCTCCCTTCAGTTTCAAGTCTCAGTTGTCATTTTAACGCCAAAATAAAGCACGTTAATTTTTTTCACTGATGTCATATTCAAGATCCTGATGGTATCACATTCATCCTTTCACTGATGTCATATTTAAGAGGGTTTTTTTAAATTTTATGTTATTTTATGTAAAGAAGTAGAAGGAAAGAGATGAGGAGAGTAAAGGGAGAGAGGAAAAGAAGAGGAAAAGGAAGAACATGGTACTGTATAAGCAATATGGCTTTAGTGGTTAATACGGTAGATTTGGGGTCTGGCCGCTTGGATTTGCATCCAGATGCTGCTAGCTTAGAGGTACTTGAGCTTGGAAAAATTATTTATTTCAGTTTGTAGCTCAGTTTCCCGATATGAAAAACAAGTTAATTACCTACTTTTTGAGATTTCTGTGAAAATTGTATGGATTATTTCCATACAAGCTTCTCAGCACAGAGTCTGGCATATAACAAACTCTCAGGACGTAACTCTTAGCTCTTAAATAATGACTCCATGGTTCTTATAACTAACTTTGGTCAGGTTTAAATCTAAACCAAACCCAATTCAAAATTGTGCTTATTCCATAAGAAAACAAACGGCCCAATGTTAATGCACTTTGTTCCTCTGGAATTTGGGCCCAAGATGAAGCAATTTTAATTTAGGGGTGACATTTTAAACTCATAACTTAATTTAAATTCAGTTTTCAAGGTGCCTGGATGACACATCTGGAAAAAATGGAGTTCTTTGGCACAAAAAATCATTTCACATGCAGTAATATCTGATTTGTGATACCGTTGTTTGGCTTCACAGTTGATCATGTGATAGAACAATCCAGATGTGTGGCAAGCCCTGTGTCCAACGTGGTCTTGCTAATGCACACAGTGATGGAGCAAGGCCTGGTGATGTTATCAAGAGCCAGAGCAGAAGAGTGATGCAATGCAGATGGTGGATCGTATTGTATGTTTACAGTCTATGACCACAGAACATGTGTGTCTCACAACTGTGTTCTGTGGCCTTTTGATGATATTTTAACAAGGTCTGTGTGAATAATTTAAGCAGAAGGTATCCAAATCTACTAAGTGCACCTGTATCTGAGTTTGAAAATTGAATCTGAACTGGGAAACATTTTCAATAGGAAAATGACAATGGAACTTTGGGAGCGGGTTAAACATCAGGTATCACTGGACTTGCCTAATTAAGTTCTAAAGTCCAGATTAAGGGCTTTTGATCTTCTACTTCAAAGCCCAGAGTTGCTACTTACAGGGCATGCAAACGTGGGAAATTTACTTGAATTTTTCATGTTTTAGTTTTCACATTTGTTAAAAAAGGGTAATATTAATCACCTTTTTTAGTCTCTTAAAATAATGCCTGGTACATGAGAAGCCCCAGCTGATAACAAGAACAGATGCAAAATGCATACAAAGCGCACAGAAATTAGGAAAGAAGGACAAACTCAGACCGACGCTCTAGTGTGTGCCAAGAAGTTGGCATCTTCTAAAACAGGATCTTTTTTAAAGATTTTTTTGTCATGTGGATCATTTTTAAAGTCTTTATTTAATTTGTTACAATATTGTTTCTGTTTTATGTTTTGGAATTTTGGCCATGATTCATGTGGGATCTTAGCCGAGGATGGAACACTTACCCCCTGCATTAGAAGGTGAAGTCTTAACCACTGGATAGGAGAGGATTGTATCTGACCCAGTTTCCCTCCCGCCAAATCAGGGTTATGTTATAACTTCCAGGGGCCTCTTTCACCAAAACATGATTTAAAAATATATTTTATGCTTGTGTTGGTATAAAGGCAAATATATTAATATATTTCAATATTTTCGACCTGAATGTCCAAGGTTTTTTCCCGTTTTTTTTTTTTTTTTTATATATAAGATATTCATTGGCCCCTAAGAGCACCATAGGCCAAAGGCACTGTGCCTAGTGGAGATCAGTCTTACACCAAATACCATAACTTCCACTCTACTGTTAAAAATCTGAAAGATTAAGGAACTTAATGTAGACTTACATACTTAACAAGTGGCAGAATGGGAATTTAAACTCAAGTTTAACATCAAAGATCGTATTCTTCTTCCCTCCTCACCTGATCTTCTCCAGCGGCACATCAGAAATGGTCCATGTTTCCCTTCACCACAGTCCCTCCTCTCACTCAGGGCAAGCTTCTCCCTGTTGACTTTCTGTTGGTAGCATCTCTCTTCCCTCTTCCCGTCTCTGAATTCTCCCTTTAAGATCTCACAGGATTTTCCTCTCCTTTGCAATATCAAATATTCATTCCCTTCTAGGTATTGATTGCGTTAAAAACAATCCAATAGACAACCTGTCACAAAGACATTAATGACTGATAATGACATGCTTCCCACTGAAGAATGTTCTCATTTTAACAAAAGAATCCTGAAGTTGAAGCTTTTATGTAAAACAGTGCCTTGCTAATTTTGCTACTCTGTCTGGCCTGCCTTAACAAGATACCACAGACTAGGTGGCTTAAAAAACAGAAATGTATTATTTCACAGATTTGGAGGTTACAAGGCCCAAATCAAGATGTTAATAGGGCTTATTCCTTCCAAGGGCTCTGAGCAAAGAATCTGTTACAAGCCTCTCTTCTTAGCTTGTTAGAGGGCTGTCTTTTCCCTGTATCCCCTCATATTGTTTTCCCTCTGTGTGTGTCTGTGAGTCCAAATGTCCCTTTTTTATATTGTATTGGAACATACAATATAAAATATTGGAAGTCATATTGTATTGGAACCCACCCTAATAAAAAACCCTGACTTAAAATAAAGGCATATTCTGAGGTTCTGGGGTTAGGACCTCCACATGGGAATTGTGAAGGGATACAACTCCATTTATTATAATAATATTACAGGTTGAAGTATAATGAAAGTCCAATGTGGAGAAAATTTTGTGATTGAAAGATATTTTCCAACCTCCCTATCACTCTATTAAAAGAAAAAAAAAACCTCATATTCATGAACAATGCATTCATTCAGACCAATATTTTCTTTTCCCAGTCTGCTCAAAATTTGCCTTTTTGTGTTTCTGTTTAAATTGGTCACAACTTCTTAAAAATAAATCAAAATGTATTAATACTATTAGGCAAAGAATAGTAATGCATCAAGCCGGAACCAAACCACTTTGGCACTGTTGACATTTGGGAAGACTGTTTTGTGCCTTGTAGGATATCTAACCACACCTCTGGCCTCTCTCACTAAATGCTGGCAGCATCTCCTTCCCCAAGTTCTGAGGACCAAAAGTGTCTCCAGGTATTACAAATGTCCCCTGAGGAAGAGGGAGGCAAAATCACCTCCAGATGAGAACCACAAATGCTTAGCCAAAAAGTATTGTTACTTTATTCAGTTCAGTTCAGTCGTTCAGTCGTGTCCAACTCTTTGCGACCCCATGAACTGCAGCGCACAAGGCCTTCCTGTCCATCACCAACCCCTGGAGCATACCCAAACTCATGCCCATTGAGTCGGTGATGCTAGAAATAACCTATTAACGAATATTGAGTAATCATCTTGCATGTCAATCATTTTAGTTGTGTCCGACTCTTTGTGACCCTACAGACTGTAGCCCACCAGGTTCCTCTGTCCATGGGATTCTCCAGGCAAGAATACTGGAGTGGGTTGAGTAATCATCTTAAAAGAACTTAACTGAGAACAAAGCTATGATCTATTTCCACATGGTAGGATGTATATGTCAATCACAGTCTCCTAATTCCCATCATGCCCCTGCTGCTATCCCGTGCTCACAGGTCTGTTCTCTGTGTCTGCCCCTCTATTCCTGCACTGCAAATACAGTCATCTGTACCATTTTTCTAGATTCCACATATACGCATTAATGTATGATATGTGTTTTTCTCTTTCTGACTTACTTTACTCTAGTGGGAGTCTGCTGTTCAGAGCAGGGAGCTCAGTTGCTCTGTGAGGACCTAGATGGGTGGGATGGGGGGAAGTGGAAAGGAGGTCCCAGAAGGAGGAGATAATGGGCTTCCTAGGTGGTGCTAGTGGTAAAGAACCCACTTACCAATGCAGGAGACTTAAGAGATGTGGGCTACATCTCTGGGTCAGGAAGATCCTCTGGAGGAGGACATGGCAACCCACTCCACTATTCTTGCCTGAAAAGCCCCATGGACAGAGGAGCCTGGTAGACTACAGTCCATAGCATTTTAAAGAGTGGGACATGCTGTGGCAACTTAGCATGGAAGCACACATAGCTGATTCACTTTGTTATACAGTAGAAACTGACACATTTGTTCACAGGAACTAAACCTGAATTTAAAACAAAGTAAATCTACTTTTTTTTTTTCTTGTAAGACAAAGTGGGAGCTAAAAAGTTTGACCATCAACACCTAGAGATAAATGCCAGGACAGAGAATTCATGGTAATTAAACAAAAAAAGCTGACTGAAATTAATGATTGATAAAACAAGATGTCTCTCTTGGCATTCCTTCTGACACTGGGAAATGAATTATGTGCCCTTTTACATCTAAATTATTTTTCAAAAACTGTGCATGTTTATAACATTGATAAACAATTTATTACAACACATTTGTGTGAAGTGTCAAGGAAATAGTGCCCTTTTGGAATCCAAAAGACTTTGGCTCATGCTTCTAGTCCTAGTCTGTCATTATTTAAGGCACACATTTATATTTGTTTGCATCCATTCATGTGTTAACTCATTAATTCACTCATTCATTCATTTGCCATAGTACCAGAGGCTATTCTAGACATTGTGAAAAGACAATCATAGATTACATAGATTACAAATGCATTTGATAAGTGCTATTATTGAGGAAACAAAAGATATAAAGAGATCTGAGAACTTGAAAACTAAAACTAATATCCCAATAATTGGGTCAGCGGAGGATAAGTAGAGGCTTATCTAATCTGTGTATAAGTCACGATTTTTTTACAATTAGGAAAAGAAACTTTTGTTTCTACTGGACCTGAATGAAGGTGCTGATAGCTTTGGTTGTGACTGCAGCTGACTTACAACCACAGAGAGAAGCTGTCTTAGGTGAGAAAAGCAGAATTACTGAACAGAGAGATGAAAGGATGCTTGGTAATTGACGGCATCATTAGGTAACCATATATATATTTTTTTTTCTGATAATTGACGTGCAGAAACTATTTCCCGACACTATGTCAATTATTCCTCTTTTCTCAAAAAAACTTGCAGATTTGCTTATAATCTGCAATTAAAAGACTTCTGCCCATCCAATACTCCATGAACTAATATAGCAATGTCGAGGGGGCATTGCCTTTGGTTTTTTCCTTTGAGCTTCTTTATTTTAATCAAATTAAATATCTCTTCTAGGTTGATGCAAAGCACAGAAAGTTTTAGATGCCCTTTGATATTGATGAGCTGTGGATTCAGCTTCTCCCTTTCTTATCCTCCATAAAAGCAGACGTCTGTGAGTTCTATCCAGTTATGATTTATTTATGAAAAACAAAGATGCAGTTTTGAGCTTGCCTGAGAGCCTCTCATGGAACCATATTGATGGCCCGACCTTTCTAATCCACACGTTCTCATTTCCATAACTCTTACACTTCAACTCATACCTCAACTCTGTCACCACAGATGCCTTAAGAACAGCTTTGATTGTTAGTCTTTGTGAGCTAAGGGATAGAAATATTAAAAAAATAAAATAAAATACAAATTATGTTGGCAAGGAAAATATTGTTTCTTACAGATGAAAATGCAGAAATTCCAAGTCTTTGAGGAAGTGATAATGAAAAAGGATTCCTGCTCTTTCTGTGTGTATGGTCTCTCCTTGGATAGCCATAAAACTGACCCTGGTCTAAGCGGGCCCCAGCGGGTCCTGCATGCTACTCAGATGTTCCCTAGTCATCTGTGTTCTCATCTTCTTTCAATTCGTCTTGGGAGCCTGTGAAACTTTACTCCTGCAGTCTTCAGTCAGCTTGATGAATAACTTTCCAAATATTTCCATAACACCCCCTCTACATCAGTTTTCAGATCAGCAAACTTGGCAGATGGTTTATTTTGATCAAATATATCAGTGTAAAACTGCATTTGATAAAGGAAAGTATGAATTTTAAATCCCTGAAAATTGTCATGCTTTTCATTGGTTGTATTCAGTGACAAAATACAATTGTAAAAGAATTAATTATTTGGGCTTGTCTTTATGGGATCTATCTATCTATCTATCCATTTATCCAACTTTCTGGAAGGAACATCAGGTCTCAGTCATTGCACGAGAACAATATCGACTGAACTCTACTTGCTTTGTGCTTGGTGGCACTATCTTTAATGTGTTGACAAGCAAACCACAGCAGAACCAAAGACATAAAGCATATTTATACTTCAAAGAACTTTGAATCTGACTAAGGAAATAATACCAAACAAAAGCATTTTTTTTAAGCATGATACTGACTCAACCTGCATGTACTGAGGGATACAGCAGTCAGAAAAAGCCTGTGAAGGAGGGAGCAATGGAACAGAGGAAATGATAAATTAAAACAGACAGAAAGACTGAAAGAGAGTATTACAAATCAGAGTGATGAAAATGGGAACCAGGCCAAAGACTCAGACATGAGAGTAGGCACATAATAGGCACACAGTACTACAAGTAATGATAAAGATAACAGAGAATTTGCAGGTCTCTTCAGTTCAGTTCAGTTCAGCAGCTCAGCTGTGCCCGACTCTTCCCAACCCCATGAACCACAGCAGGCCAGGCCTCCCTGTCCATCACCAACTCTCTAACTTGGGTGAACAGTCTACAGGGCATTTTGCATATGTTGTTTTTCAGCCTGAGAATTGAAACCTGTCCTCCCATATCAGTAAACAAAGGCTGTCACAGTCGTCAGTGACTGCAGCCTCCAATGAGCCCTGAGGAAACTCAGGAAGGAAGGTAATGCCTACCCTCGAGAGACCATTAGACTGCAGCCACTGTCTATGGTGAGCCCTGAGGAAACTCAGGAAGGAAGACAATGCCTACCCTCAAGAGACCATTAGACTGCAGCCACTGTCTATGGTGAGCCCTGAGGAAACTCAGGATGTGAAAATACAAGGATACTGGCCCCAGACAGCTGAGGCGCGTATCAAAGGGATGATTTCAGTAAGCCCAGACTCTTGCATCTAAATTCCTTAACTTTATGTCTACTTTTCTTAAATTAACCATAATCTTTCAATGTTCAGACTACCTGTCCTTTGTTGCAAAACTTCTGTATAACCTCGATCCCCCCATCCCATCACCTCCTCAGAGCAGTTCTCTCAGGATTATTTGAGATGCTGCCTCTTGGGCCAGAAGTACTAAAGTTTCTTGCCAAATAAAACATTGCTCTCAAATTTTAGGCTGTGAATATTTTTTAAAGTCAACAAGCCAAATAGGTATTATTACCAGTCTACTTTCCATAATAAAGGCCAGTTTTTTTGCTTAAATGTAAATCATTATGTTCATCATAAAAGAAGTTTGACAATGTATAAACATACTATATATATGTGCATATGTAAATATATGCTATTGCATTGTATGTGCATAGATAAGCATATATAATGATCTGAAATCTTGCCTTTGAGAGAATTACTTGGCCTTTCATATTTTTATATGCCTCTTTTATGTATTTATATACAAAATATGCAAGAGATTCTACCAAATACTCTAGTAGGATGTGTCTGTGTGTGTGTATTTTGCATAAAGCAATTTGTTGGAGGGAAGCTGTTTCCATCAGTGTGTAGTTGTTGTTTCATTGCTTCTGTTGTAGTTTTGGGGGAGATTCGTGTCAGACTCCCTAGTTTGTCATCTTACTGACGTCACTTGCAGTCCTCAAAACAATCTGATAGAAGAATATTACTATTTATGAAAAATATGTTTCTATTGTTATCTTTCTTATATTTATTCACACTTCTTTTACCCTAATTTTCCTGTTTTTCTGCTGATAACTTGACGAAATATTCTTCAATCAATTTTTCACTTGTAAATGTAGATATCCTATTGCCTTTCAAACTATTATTATGTACATTCCCTTACAATCATGCCTGATCAAACATATTTATATACTATTATATAAACAAGATGCTAAGTATTTTCCCTACTAACTCACTAAATTTCCTCCTTGATCCTATATTTAACTCAGTAGAGTAAAACATTTAGAATCATTTTGTCATTGTGTTAACATCAGATGTGACTTTTAGAATATTATAATTGTCTTCATTATGAAAAATATTTCATCACTTAGTGATCAGGGACCCGGTTATACATATGAATATACCTTATTTAAACTAATGAAAAATAACTCATGGAATCCTAAAGGAGGAGATAGAAGATCCAACAGAAGTTGTTATAATAAAATATGCAATTTATTTTTAATGTTAAAATTTTTGTTTGGAACGTAGAATTAAAACAGCCATAAAAAAACAAATTTGAGTTAGTTAAAATGAGGTGGATGAACCTAGAGCCTGTTATACAGAATGAAGTAAGCCAGAAAGGAAAAAAAAAGTAGCAAATATAGTGCATGTATATGAAATCTAGAAAAATGGTACTGATGAACATATCTGCAGGGCAGGAATAGAGAGTCAGACATAGACAGCAGACCCACGGACACAGCGGGGGAAGGAGAGGGAGGGATGAATAGGGGGAAAAGCAACGGCATATCCCGCGGACACAGCAGGGGAAGGAGAGGGAGGGATGAATAGGGAGAAAACCAACGGCACATGTACACTATCACGCGTGAAATAGACAGCTAGTGCAAGCTGCTCTACAACACAAGTTGGTCA
The DNA here is from genome assembly GCF_032452875.1 of Bos javanicus. Classification (NCBI taxonomy): domain Eukaryota; kingdom Metazoa; phylum Chordata; class Mammalia; order Artiodactyla; family Bovidae; genus Bos; species Bos javanicus. The sequence continues at coordinate 97,878,725 of NC_083877.1, forward strand.
GTTCTTCAGGGTTCTGTGATGTCATGGAGAGTGAGATGTGGGTGAGACAGACGCTCCAGGGGGAAGGGATATATGCATAATTATAGGATATATGTATAATCACATGTATATATGATTCAATTGTTATACAGTAGAAACTAACACAATATTTTAAAGCAATTATCCTCCACAATTAAAAATAAATTTAAAAAATTTAAAAGTAATTCATTTAAGTTATGAAGGTCTTAATGACAGATAAAATAGGCAACTATTATTTGTAACAACCAACGTTTTGAGTTCCTATGTCAAATTCAGACAGTACATCCAGAGCAAAATTTCTCCAGCTTTTTTTTTTTTTCTTTAATTCTTCTCTATTAAAAAAATATCAGGAAGTATCCCATTTCATAAGAAAGATTCTAATAATACTGTACCTCAAAAGGGAGATGACCAGAGAAAGCATTTCCTGCTTCCTAAGAGGCTTATTAGACTTCATGCAAACACACCTATGTCCTCCCCAGGGGTCAGCTTTACTACTGAGGGTCTTTCTACAATGATCTTCAGTAGACTCTGAAGTGTCTGCTATGGAATGCCTACTTACCTGTCATTGGCATCATCTTAAAAATACATTTAAATGTTCTAGAAAGAGGAACGAGAATCCCAACTAGGCAAGTTTGAAATCTTAAAGTATTGCTTTCTTCTCAAGCCATCACATTTTAAATTCTATCCCATCAGGTAAGGGGTTAGCTGCTTAGAATGAGTGATACTCAGAATTCTTACAAGGATCAATATTCATGGAAGTATATAAATATATCACTCATAAGAAACAGTTAAGAACAGTTTTTAGACAGCATATGATTTCAGGCATGTAGCCCACAAAAACCAGAAATAATTTATAATCCCTATTATGTGGGTTTTAGCTATCTAATCTTAACTTGTGGTATTTGATAATATGGGTATTTCATAAAAGAAAAATTTATAAATATCTCTTCCTCCAAGTTAATTCTGAATAAGTGGCTGAAATGGAATCAAACAACATAACTAATTTAAGGATGCATTCCCAGAGTAACTTGGGATTATATTTATTGCTCAGAAGAGAACTGGTTTCTAGGAGCTGTTAGACAGTAGGCTTTGAAACAATTATAGTAATAAATAGGACTTTCTATGTATGTCTTTCATGGCTGTCAGGGAAAAATAAGCTCTTGGGATTTTGTTTGGGGACCATTCACATCCAATACTCAGAGGAAAATAATCAGATATTTAGGGGAAAGTGGATACTCAAGTGGTACCTATAATCATAAAGAACATTCTTTAGAAATATATAAAATAAAAGCAATAAAGTCTAGTTTATTCTATTGATGACCTAAGAGATCATCAAGTTTTAGAAATAAAGTTCAATGTCTTGGTCCCTAGTCTGCACAAATCAATTTTTTATGTATCAACATGAGATATCTTTTGCTTAACTTTATACGGTGCTTTAGAGTGCAGCATCAGTTTCTCATTTGACAATTTTTGATTCAAAAGAAAGCCACCTAATATCTCAGAACCTCAATATTCTCTTCTGAAAAGCATAAGGATAGTGATCTTAACTGTTATATAATTGTGACAAATTATATTGATTATATACAAGGATCCTGCAGCATGTTCCCTGTCTTAAAGCTGACATTTGAAAATTTATTTCCTTGACATCATTTCTTGTCATGTAACTCCCTAATTTCAAAAAATCTAGGGGTCTAATGAGCTGTCTCAAATTTTTGACTTTAAGTATAAACAGGTTCCCCTGAAGAGGTTAAAAAAAATACCCCAAGTTTGGTGTGTTTGGCTATTATTTTATCAAAGAATTAGAGATTATAAGGAGAATGGCTCAGATGGAAAAGAATCTGCCTGCAATGTAGACCTGGGCTTGATCCCTGGGTCAGTAAGACCCCCCTGGAGAAGGGGACTCCAGTATTCTTCCCTGGAGAACCCCATGGACAGAGGAGCCTGGCAGGCTACAGTCCCTCCTATCCCAGAGTTGGACACAGCTGAGCGACTAACACTTGCACTTTTTTCAAACCATTTCAAAAATAGATTAAGGGACAAATGGGAGTTTATTGAAAGGTCAGAGAGATTTCACAAGGACAGAGAAAGTGCTCAAGGCTGGGAGGAGCTGGTCAGAGCAACTGGCATGTCATTGGCTGTGAAGTTGTTTATTCCCACTGTCTCCAGACCAACCTCCTCTGCACTTTTATGGCTTGACCTGGTGGCCCCACTTAGTTTTATTTCCCAGGGCCTCAAATCATCAAGGGTCATCCAGAGACCACAGCTAGCTAGCTCCTTCTCGTCTGAATTGTCCGCTTGACTCAGACTCCCTGGGTTAAAAGTCCATGTGTAGTTTCATTTTCCCTGGGCACACTGGTCAGATGAAGGAAGGGGACGGAGTACGTAACAGAATGTCACAGACTCCTGGCTCCAAGATTATGAGTCAGATTAAGTTTTCCATGAAGAGACTTTAGAATGAAGAGAAGATGTGGACTATTTTACGTTCATTCACCTTCTGCTAGGCTGAGACATGCACAGAGGGCTCTCAACCACTGATTTTCCAGGAGAAATGACATGGTTACCATGATAAATGACAAGTCACTAAGCTTATGACTTCAGGGTATGGTGCTCAAAAGATAATCAGAGATCATTGGAGGTTGTTGTTAAGGCCGTATCTTAGTCATATTTCATCTGTCTCGCACTGTTTCTTTTTATCCAGCTCCTTTAAGCTCAGAGCTACTTTATTTAATTCTTTCTTTGATAAGTAGTAAGTGTAAAATACAAATACCACAGTTATTGAAAATATTCACCTGAGCCTAGCTTTCTGGAGAATGAACAAAGTAAAATGTTAGTTGCTCAATCATATCCAACTCTTTGTGACCCCATGGACTATATATAGCCCACCAGGCTCCTCTGTCATGGAATTCTCCATGCAAGAATCCTGGAGTCGGCTATCATTCCCTTCTCCACGGGATCTTCCCAACCCAGGGATTGAACCCGTCTCTCCGGCATTGCAGGCAGATTCTTTACCGTCTGAGTCACCAGGGAACAACACAATAGAAATTCACTCCTATAATACTTCCATTTCTCTCCATAAAAAAGTGTTGTAAATATCTTATCTCTATTTATATTTAAATCAAGATATATTAAAATGCATATTTTGAGGTGGGATAACCAAGACATTCTGAATTACACAAATCAGACATTTTTTTATGTCATTTCAAGTATATTCTTTCAAAATCTAACAAAAGAAATTTTTTTCCTCTTGCACCTTAGCGATGAGCTGATTTTTTTTTTTTTTTAAGCAACATCTGCTAGGGCTATAAAACAAATGAAAAATTAATTAGGTATTCGAAAATCTCCTTTTGAGACAATGGAGTTTAGTCGTGTCTTAAATCCTCTTCCAGCTTAAACTGTGTGTTCAGTCTGGAAAAGATCTTTTCTTGTTTCCTGACCATTGTGTTTTCAGATCATTTTCTTCCTCTTGGCTGGCCTGGGAGTTTTGGTTGGAGGAGCTGCATTGTCCTTCATTAAGTTACAAATGCTTCATCAGCACCCAGAAAGCCAGCTCAGGACATCTTCATGCCTTCAATAACTTTCTCATCCTTAAATCCTGCAGGACTAAAATAGCTTGTGAAAAATATTTTTAACTATATTTAATAAGTGTTTTGTGACAATCTATTTTGCACCTTATGTCTAACTTTTAAACCTCCTTTTGCCTTCCTGTTGGTTCTCTTAATTCTGAAGTATTAGACCTCAAGATACTTCATATTATGGGAGTATTTTTGAAAATACATACACTAAATACTTTTAGGTACCCAATAGCATACTGAGTACCAGAATCATACAAATTAAAAACAAACACAAACAACATGGGTTCCGCCTCCTAGGAAGTTTCCACGATAATGCTCTCTGGTGACCTACAGGGGAAAGGAAATCCAAAACAGAGGGGATACTTGTGTGTGTGGTTGATTCCCCAGTGGCACCAGTGGTGAGGAATCTGCCTGCCAATGCAGGAGACATGGTTTCTACACCTGGGTCGGGAATATCCCCTGGACGAGGAAAATGGCAACCTGCTCCAGTACTCGTGCCTGAAAAATCCCATGGACAAGAGGAGGCTGGTGGGCTACAAACCACAGGATGCAGCAAAGAACTGGCCATGACTGAGTGACTGAGCACATAGCTGATTCACTTTGCTGTTCAACAGAAAATAACACAATATAGTAAAGCAATTATACACAATTTTTTAAAAAAATTAATATAGAATGTAGTGTGTTGAACAGTTTGATTGTAGTTTGTTACAGAGTCTGCAGGATTTTATCTCCAGGGGTATTTCACTCATGTGTGGGATTTAGGTATGGTTTCTAAGAGAAGGAGACTTCTCATACGTGTTTGGAAAGATGAGGAAAAGTCTTATCAGAGTGAGTGGGAAGTATTCCAGGTGCTAAAAGAACACAGGCAGCAACTATATTATGAATGATAAGACACATTTTGAATATTGAATTATTTTAAATATTTGGAACATAAGAGTTACCGTCATACAGTGAATTCACACAGAGACAAATACACAAAGCAAGAGCAGTAGAGAACAAAAACCATCTACACTTTATTTATTTTAATAGAATTTGTCAAATCTAGTTAAGGGCTGGGAGAGGAGCTTAGTTTGCTTGACAAACTCCTAAGAAGAAAAGCCCTTTTCCATTTGAGAGTTTGAAGACGTGGTCCTCAAACACTGTAACCCTTCTTCCTGCCACTGTTACAACTGCAATGAGACTCACCTCTGTGGCCGCTGGCCAAAACACAACTAGACCTTCCACGGCTTGCAATGATCCAGCCAAGAACTTCAGGAGCTTGAATCCTGGGCAAATAATAAGAGACATGACACACGGTGGAGTCGCTGTTCTGCAGTGTTCAGGTCATAACTAAAAGCAAACAAACGAAAAATATCCTAATGTAATTACAGTCCTTGATCTCATGGCCTATATCTGATCCTCATGGATCAAGTCAAAGCACCAAAAGGCTATCACTTCTGTCTCCTGCTGTTCCTACATCTACTAACCCCCAAATTGTTATCTTCAGGTTAGTTTTATAATCCCTCTCTCCCTAGATTTTATCAGAAAGGGAATAAGGGAAATAATTGACAGCTATTTCTTTTCAAATGGGCTACCCAGATGAGATTTAAAGACTCTTGTTTCCAGCACCCATTCCTAAATAAAATGCCTTGCCCTCATATCTGGTTTTTCTTGCCAAGCCCAGAAGTAAATTAATTATCCTCTCACAGGAATGACAGAGGTAATAGGAAATGATAATAATAATGAAACCCACCTTTTTGTCACAAAGATCCCTTCCCTTCTGGACATAAAATGTTCTCACTTACTCTTAAAGCATTCCAAAGAGCTTATCCAATCACAGCATTAGGGTCAAAGTTTGGAATCTTGTGGCATTTTCTATATGGCATGCAGATAAGGCTTCTGTTGATGCAGAAAGTGATGAGTTCTAAAGGTAAACTTCAGGCTTCCTTGGGGGCACTGGGATTCCCTGGTAGCTCAGATGGTAAAGAATCCACCCGCAATGCAGGAGACCTGAATTTGATCCCTGGGTTGGGAAGATCCCCTGGAGAAGGGAACAGCTACACATTCCAGTAATCTGGCCTGGAGAATTACATGGACTGTATAGTCCATGGGGTCACACAGAGTTGGACACGACTGAATGACTTTCACTTCCAGGTGGCACTAGTGGTAAAGACCCCACCTGCCAATGCAGGGGACGCAAGAGATGCAGTATTGATCCCTGGATTGGGAAGATCTCCTGGAGGAGGGCGTGGCAACCCCCTCCAGTATTCTTGCCTGGAGAATCCCGTGGACAGAGAGGCCTGGTGGGCTACCATCCAAGGGGTTGCAAAGAGTCTAACACAACTGAGCATCTGAGCAAATGTAAATTATCTGTTCCCTCCCCCAGAAAACACAGTAGGTCATGGATAAAGAGCAGAATATACACAAGTAACATTCCTGTTTAGAAAGCTGGATAATGGGAGGCACATGGCAACCCCTGGTCTAAAGCAACTCTGAAATCTTGTGCAGATATTTGAAGGGTTTTCAACCCTGAGAGTGCAGGATGCTCCTTGATTAGGTTCTGTTTCTCTTCTCTAGAAATATTAATGTAGTCCCTTGTAGTTCATAATTCTAGTATCAGAGGGAAGAGAGAAATGGCAGAACCATGAGATTCCTACACACGTGTCAGTTTCTGCTCATTACATGGGTCAACACCAGTCACATGGACAGGCCTAATGTTAATGGTGGAGAAGGCATGGGCACCCCACTCCAGTACTCTTGCCTGGAAAATCCCATGGACGGAGGAGTCTAGTAGGCTGCAGTCCATGGGGTTGCTAAGAGTCGAGTCACTTTTACTTTTCACTTTCATGCATTGGAGAAGGAAATGGCAACCCACTCCAGTGTTCTTGCCTGGAGAATCCCAGGGACGGAGGAGCCTGGTGGGCTGCCGTCTGTGAGGTCGCACAGAGTCGGACATGACTGAAGCGACTTAGCAGCAATGTTAATGGGACAGAGAAGAAGTTCACAGGGAGGTTCTGCAAGTCGCAAGGCAGTATGGTGCATGCGAGGTCCTCCGGGAGAGTGTGGGGAGTGGGGGAAAGGATACTTGTAAACAATCTTGGAATCTGGACCAGTTGGTACCATAATACAGAGTTCATTACAATTTGGTCTCTTGCTCAATGAAACAAAAATATGCAATTTTTATTTTCTAAACCTCAGAGTAGAATAATAACCTCTTGGGAAAATAGAGAAATGTCTTTTATTGCTGAGCAGTTAATTCTATACTTTGACCTCTTATACCTCACATAGGCCATTTTCATTTCCTAATATTTACAAATAGATTAGTAAAACGTTTAAAACAGAAGGGATGGCCAATAAATAAAAAGTAAGCTAGATCTGCTTTGATTATTATTGATGCCAGTTAGCAACTGCAAGTTTGAGGGTACTGAGTGAAAATTCATGCATCTAGATTGTATATGGTTTAAGTCCTAGCTAATAATAAAAATATTTTAAAGGAAAAGAGAAAAAAAAAGGTGTTTCCAAACATCGCAGGTCCACCTGTCTTTCTCAAGGGTCAGCTCCTGTGCTCCTGTAATAAGAAGTTATTTTATTAGTTGTGTTCCCAGAAGATTATAGTTATTACTCTCCATTCTTAGGTTTTATTTTCAAAACCTAAGAAGAAAATTCAGAAGGTTTCTATGTCTGTGTCTTCGAAACCTCTGGCCCTACACTCAATTTTATTTTCTTGTTATTCTGAAAGATAGAGCTGGGTCAATAAAGAACTAGAGAAAACTGAATTTCCTGGAAGTCTCTGTAGCAAGGACATGAAGCTGTGCTGACTCACAGTATACTAGTTTTAAAACTAGAGACCGCTGTTGGCCAGCAGTAAAACTCAGAGGAAGTGGGGTCAGAATGAAAGAAACAGAAAAGAAACTCTATTATCTGATAGTAATAAAACACAGTCCCTCAAAAGATAGTATTGGTATAAGGCAACGGATAAAATCTGTCATGTTTGAATGAAAAGAAATAGCCCTTTCCCAGAGTTTGCTAACCCTTGAACAAACATCTGTCTATGCGGTAAAAGTACTAAAAAATACAGAACATTTTTTCTGACATGTATATCTGCTTTTGTAAAATGAATTGTTCCCGAAAGTTTATGTGGGGACTTTTAAAAGAATCAGTGACAGCGTCGAACAATGCCTCCCTTACGAAGGTGAATCTCACAGCTAATCAGAAACATGGGGTAAATACATGCATTCTTGGATTTATTTAGTGTGAAGCTTATCTGAGAAGAACAGATGCAACCAAAGAAACATTGCCGCTACAAACTTCCCTACTGATGTCTGCACTCTGCTAACCACAGTTCAAAAGATTTTACAGTTGAGATTCAGACATCACAAAATTTACCCATTTAAACGTGTAAGTTTTTAAGTTTATTTAAAGTTATGCAAACATTATAACAATCTAATGTAGAATATTTTTACCACCTCTAAAAAGAAATTCTGTACCCATTAGCAGGCAGGCCCCCACCCTCAACCATAATCAACCATGACTCTCATTTTGGTCTCTATATAATTGCCTCTGTGTGTGTGTGTGCACGCGTGCGTGTGCACATGCACACACGGATCTGCTCAGTTGCTCAATCGTGTCCATTTGTGACCCCATGGACTGTAGTCTGCAAGGCTCCTCTGCCCTTGGAATTTTCCAGGCAAGAGTACTGGAATGGGTTGCCATTTCCTACTCTAGGGGATCTTCCTGACCCAGCGATCAAACCCTTGTCTCTTGTGTCTCCTGCACTGGCAGATGGATTCTTTACCACTGTGCCATCTGAGAAGCCCTATATAATTGCTACTCTGGACATTTCGTATAAACGGAATAATACAAAATGCACCTCCTTTTGCCACTGACATCTTTCACTTTGCATTATGTTTTCAAGATTCATCCATGTTGTAGTCTGTATCAACACCTTCATCCTTTTAATTGCCCAGTAACAATCCCCTGAATAAATATGTCACATTTCTTTCTCTTTTCCTCAGTTGATGAGGGCATTTGAATAGTTTCCACTTTTTGACTACTATGAATATTTCTTCTGTGAATCTCCATTTTTTTGTGAATATGTTTTTCTTTATCCTGTGTAAGCGTCTAGCAGTGGAACCACTGGCTCATAGAGAAACTCCGTGTGAAATCTTTTGAGGAACTACCAAATTATTTCAGAAGTGGCTGCACTGTTCCTGCTATCCACATTTTGCATCTGCATTTTAAACCCTCCACTTTTTATAATCCTAACTTATAGCAGGTGTGCTGGAATACCAATGAACTACCTACAGATAAGGGTCAAAATGTGGTTGACAGTGTAATAAAGTGAAGGTCAAATTAAATTAGCCCTGAAATCCCATAAGCCTCTTTTGAGAGTGTCAGTAAATAGTCTTCACAATTGCCATCATAACAATGAGCTGTGTAATTATACGCTGACGTCCAAAGAGATCCCAGCTCTCATTAATGCTTACAAACCCCTTGGGATTCAGGGAGGACGCCTTTGCGCTTTTAAATACAGCAGAGCAAGTGGGTGCTGTGTGTCGGTGAGGTCCCCAGTCTGTCACTGGAAAGCTGCAGAAGGGATTCCCACAGCATCAACAAACCTGCATCAGGAAGAGAGATGCTCTGGTGGCTGAAAGTGCTTTATTTGTCACATATAAAGCGAGAAACACTTTTAAGAATTTGATAACAGAATGATAAGAAGTCAATCTCTTGTTGCAGGTTTTTTACTTAGGATCCAGAAAAACACATGTTGTCCATTCATTTTTAGAGATGGATCTAAAATTTAGGAGCATTGATTTACCTGGCTGAAAATCTAAAAGGAAGGCCTTAAGGGGAAATTAATTGGCATTATTAAATGAATGAAATAAGCACTAGAAATGTTAGAAATATCACACCCTTAAAGATCAAATAACGTTAGAAGGGGTCCATTTAGTCGCATAAATTCTTTGCCCAGATGCTTGTTAAGAGCTGAAAGGGTGAGAATACAAAGGGCTAGAGTTTGGAGGACCCACACCACTGTGTGCCTTTTTAATAGTTCTTTTTAAGCTACAAACTATTGACCTTCCCACTGTGCCCTGTAAGGATTGTATCTATTCTTTTTGTCACATGAAAATTTTGAAATCTAATCATTTATAGTAACAAATTTTATAAAAGCTTTTTTGGGGCGTGCCCCACATTAATTTAATGTTTTTGCTTCTTGTTATTTGATCAGTGTGTAATTTTATCTCATTCATTCACCATTTAGCATCTCATCCCACTGGATTTCTTCCCATTATTTACATAAATTTAATGGAAAATTTACTCACCATTACTTTCTGTGTGGCCCCCTGAGATTAAATGGCTGTGCTTAGTACAGTTAACCCAAAGTTTTTCTGCTTGCTTATGTTTCCACACCAATATCTTTAATCAAGCTCTTTCTACTATTCTACTTTTCTCTACATGTCATATCCCTCAGGGCATCAATCTCAGTCTGTCCATTCTTGAAAAAAACCCATAAAAGCAAGAATTTTTATTTATAGTCATTAAACTATGACAGTTGTATTCTTCTGGCAGTTACCAATTTCTCTCATATCTTAACAGGAATTGAAATATATGTTTTCCCAACTGGAAGCCCAGAGCTGATGTTTTATTAGGAGTATCCCCTTCCAGGCATTATACCCTGGAGGTGATAGTAGAAACTCATTGTGCTTCTGTTGCAAGTGACAGAATTTCAATTGCATTTAATTTATCTATAATCACACCATAATCCAGACAAAACTGGAGATAATAATACAATAGTTAATGTGTACAAAAATGAAATGCAGTAGATAGACAGTGGCGCCTACTTTAACCATCGGCAACCCAGCCAGCAAAAAATGTTCTGTATTTTGTGTCCAAATCTGCCAATATCATTTTAGGCCTCTTAACCTAAGAGCTGTGCAGAGCTGTGAAATTTGGGCTTATGGCCAGAGGAGGTGCATTTTATTCCAGCTCTGCCACTAATCAATAAAGGAAACTGAGGCTTCCAACATATTAATGGTACGGCTGCTTTCGAATTTTCAAATGGACATGGTAATTAATGACTATCTTGTCAACAGTGCAAAATCATTAAGAGCCTTCAATGCACTGTGTGGTCCAGATATGAGCGTGTGTTCTAGATTGTTAGGAACACCAGTTATTATGATCGGGTTCTGCACCAGACTGCTTGCCCTTTGTCTGTGAAATTGACGAGAAGATGAAGCTACATTTCTTTAAGTTTATATCATTTAATAGTACTTTGAGTTTAATGTGAAATATAACATATACAGAAAATAATATATTAATCACCTGAGTGTATTTTTGAATATATTAAAGTGCATATACTGATCTGCATGCCACCCAGCTTCAGAAAGAGATACTACTAGGAACTCAGAAGCACTCTGTGTGACCTCCCAGGACTGTTTTGCTAATAACTTTCTTCTTTGTATTTATGGTGCTTCCATCCATGTATGTGTTGTGTCTACATGTGTGCATGCCTGCTCAGTTGTGTCTGATTCTTTGTGACCCTGTGAACGGCAGCCCTCCAGGCTCCTCTGTCCATGGAATTTTCCTGGCATGTTTTCTGGAATGGGTTGCCATTTTCTGCTTCAGGAGCCATGCATGTGTGTCACTTGCCTTTAATGATTTACTCCATTTAATGAAATATTCTATTATTCTGTGTCTTGCTTCTTTTGAAGAATAGATATTTTGAATTTATCCAAGTTGATGTGTATACATACAATGCATCCATATCTGTTATCTTGAATATACCACATACATTCATTGTTTTTGTCATCCATGGGCAATTGAATCATTCCAAGTTTTGTTATCCAAAAAATTTTCAATGAATATTCTAATATACACTATCAAATGCACACATATCAGAGTTTCTCTAGTATTTATGTCATTTTTCAAGTCTAAGATGTTATCAGTAGTAAGATACATACCATTATTTTGCATAAGAAAGCAAAACATTTCAGTAAAACAATATAATGTTTTCTTATTGACTAACAGTACATTTCAATTTCAGGACTATTAAACTTTAAAAACTGTGCTTTAGAATAAATGAAATAAAATACCTTGGAGTGGGATTGCTGAACCACAGAGAAGGTACAATTTCAAATTTTCTAAGACTCAGTCCTGCTGCTGCTAAATCGCTTCAGTCGTGTCCAACTTTGTGCGACCCCACAGACGGCAGCCCACCAGGCTCCCCCGTCCCTGGGATTCTCCAGGCAAGAACACTGGAGTGGGTTGCCATTTCCTTATCCAATGCATGAAAGTGAAAAGTGATGGGAAGTCGCTCAGTCGTGTCTGACTCTTAGCGACCCCATGGGCTGCAGCCTACCAGGCTCCACCGTCCATGGGATTTTCCAGGCAAGAGTACTGGAGTAGGGTGCCATTGCCTTCTCCGGACTCAGTCCAGTGGTCCACAAAAATGATTGTGGGGATAAACATATTTTAGCTTTAACTTTGATCCTGTCCATTGATGCAGGAGACCTGGGTTTGATCACTGGGTCAGGAAGATCCTGTAAAGAAGGGAATGGCTACCCACTCCGGTATTCTTGCCTGGAGAATTTCATGGATAGAGGAGTCTGGCAGGCTACAGTCTGTGGGGTTGTAAAGAATCAGCCACTACTGAGCGACTAACACACACACACACATTGCCTCCTGAGCCAAGACAGCAATTCATTTTAATATTTATTTTAAATTTAATCAGTATTTTAGCACTTCATGGAGAAGAATCTAATCTTCAATATTGTCATAAAAAGAAGTTTCCACCAGTAATCTTCATTGAGGAACATATCCTTTTGAGCATCTGATGAAATCTTGTCATTTATTTTCTCTCCACAGTTTTTCTCTATTTTCACCCCATGGCCAAATCTTGGGAGTATTTTATAATTTGGCTCAAACTTCATGTTCTCTATGCTTCATTTCCAGTTCCTCCTTGGAAGGATCAAGTATCAACTCTTCCGGTTTCAGGAAACCTCTTTAGCCCATTGAATTATGTTTATATGTTTACACCGTTTATTGCAGCCATAGAGTACAGTCTTAATTTGAATGATATCCACCGGACTTCCCTGTTTACTTTCTGGCTCCAGGACTTGCTTAGATTGCAATTTATCATCTCCAGGCACTTCTAGGTCCATGAAACTGCTGCCTTTGCACTCACCTGCTGCAGCTATGCACAAACCCATAATTACGTAAATTAGTGATAAGAGGAAAAAAGGAGATATCACCAGGTGTGAAAAAAGGACATTCACCTTCATGATGCAATAAATTTAGATTTTGCTTCCTTCATATTCTTCAAATATGTACCATCCCTGCCATTGTGTTAGTTTAAATCTCTGCACATTCCACTTCAATGACTGTGACAGCTCTGAACCAGAGGCAAATCTTCATAACACTTTTACTTTTTATAGTTTTCTTCTCAGGGCTTGGCAGGACCATGACATTGTATTTATATGCTTATGTAAAATCCACAAAATTAAGCTGGGTGAACCATAATCTGTTTAAAGTACTTTCTCTTTCTCCTTCAGTTCCTCCTCCACACTTCTAAAGTGCTTGGTCTGATGTGTGGATGAGCATTTTTGGAAGCTAGGCAGAAGGAGATTTACACTAAACACAGTCCATTCTGAAGGAGATCAGCCCTGGGATTTCTTTGGAAGGAATGATGCTAAAGCTGAAACTCCAGTACTTTGGCCAACTCATGCGAAGTGTTGACTCATTGGAAAAGACTCTGATGTTGGGAGGGATTGGGGGCAGGAGGAAAAGGGGATGACAGAGGATGAGATGGCTGGATGGCATCACCAAATCAATGGATGTGTCTTTGAGTGAACTCCGGGAGTTGGTGATGGACAGGGAGGCCTGGCGTGCTACAATTCATGGGGTCGCAAAGAGTCAGACACGACTGAGCGACTGAACTGAACTGAACTGAACAGATATCAACGAAGAAAACATAAAATAAATTGTGATGGCAGAGACATCAAGAACAAATAGATTAATTAATGAGTAGCAATAATTTAAGTGGCATTTAATTCCAGCCATTGTACAGGAAACCTTGAAATGCTAGGAAGTCTTAGAACTCCTATGTGAAAGAAATTTAAGGGATTTCACCAAATTTTAAATCAAACCTAAAATATTTTTTGCATTATCAATAATGAGTTATTAAATCTAAAGTAATTTTTCTGAATCATCAATTTAAAGAGAAAACAAATTAAATCTTGATCATGCTAGAGAAGAGATTAAAGCATCTTTCTCTTATCTCTATAGAGAAATGTCATGTGAGGAGTTATTCAAAGAAAATATGATCAGATTGAAGTAAGGAAGTATTACAGCAGAATATCAATAAGTCAATTCATACAGCTAGTATGGAGATTTTAATACATTTTATAATATCTTTGCATCATAGGCAAACATTTCAAAATGTGTAATTTGTTGTGGGTGTGATTTTATAGTTGGAATAAATATTTATTCATGGACTTAATACTGCATTTTTTTCTTAAAAAGTCCATTTTCCGCACTTGCATAAGCTTCAGGCCCCGTGCAAATTGGACAAAAACTTGGTGCCCTTGGATTTCTAAGTGATTTCTCTTTCCAGGCTTTCAGTGTGCTTTCAGTGTATTCTCTGTGCATGCCATCAGCAATCTCTGCAAAACTCAATACACTCCTGATACATGTATGTGGCTACTGTAGGAGATTCAGGAGACATTTTTGGAAGGGAGGAATGGATGATTTAATTAATCAACCTACATATTGTTCTTCAAACACTGGCTTTTTACCCTCCCTTATTGCACTGGTTGCCTACTAAGGGTTTTTGCAGCAAAATGTTAAAATACCTGTGCGGGGAGAGAGCTCCGCCCCTGGCAAAGGTCATGTGGAAGGAGGCTTGGCGTACGCAAAGGCGGGATAGAGCCTCAGGAGTCCCCCTGGAAATTCTCGAGCATCTACCCCCAAAACCAGAGTCTGCCTACTTTCTGCTTTGTACTCTCACCTACACCTCTGACTTTACGGGGGGCTGTCCCCCACTACCTCTCTCTGAAAAAGAGTTAGCTTACAGCTCCAGTTAATAATTCCTGGGTGTGACAGTGTTTCAACCTACAAACTCCTTTGGAAGTCCTCTAGCCTGCCTGAATAGGTTTTTCCGGCCACATGTGATTGTTCAGAGCCTCCCAACTGTGAGAGGCAGGAGATGTTCTAAACTGTCTAAACACAGATTCCTTTGAGTAGTTAAAAGATTGATTAGAAATTGTATTGGTGAAGGGTTTTTCACTTGTTGGGCCAATGTTTGCTGCTAAGTCTCCATATCCCTTACCTACTGTGTCCTTGGCGGTGTATTGATTGATATAATGGGTGTATAGAAATGTAAGCAGTTGCCTCAATGTTTGTAACCTTGGACCCTTGAGTTAATTCTTTTCTTGATTGAGCCCACCTCACCTTTGCCCTATAGGAATGCAACTTTCTCCAATGCTTTTTGGAGGCTGGCGCCTGACTTTAGAATAATCACCTTTAGAGAAAAATAAGTTTCTTAAAATGTTAACAGGCTTCCTGGCCAGAAGATGATGTAAATCACCTAAACTTTTGCATACGATAAGTCTGAAAGCCTGGCTTCGATAAGGATCAGGAACTGCTGTCTTTGCATGACTCTACCCCTTCCCCCATTATCCTCTATGCACAACTTAAGGTATCAAACTGCTTTGGAAAATAAAGTATGTCCTTTTGTTCACCGAAATTTGGTCTCCCCATGTCGTTCTTTCTCTCACCTTCTGGCTGAATTTTCCTCTGAGGCGGGGAAGCTCGTCAAGCCTGCTAATTTTGCCTGGGCTTCTAAGATCTGACCGGGGAGGCCTTAGTGTCTCCTCTCCTTCGGGAGAACGGGAGGACGCCTGCGGCCTTCGTAGGTGACGTAAATTCCCTGCTTTGGAATTTTATTCAGCCTCTTTTCTTCACTGAATTTCTTCGCTGAGCTATCCTTATTTCACCACTCTTTATATCCTTAATAAACGTTTAATTAAGCAGTTGTTTCCTGATCCTCGCCAACGCCGTCCCCGCTTCGAATTCCCTGGATCAGCCGGGGCTGGTCCTCGGCATACCTGAACTGTAGTATGTGCTCAAGAAGTATTTGATAAACAAATGAATCAATTAATGGATTAATAAATCATTGTCATAGATAAATCTATATCATATCTCTTTCCTAGCTGATTCATTTATAATTTCCCTACCCATATTAAAATTTTTCAGTCTAGGATATTTGAATAAAATTTTTCTCACTCTTACTGCTTTTACTTTTTTTTTCCCCCGTGTGTCTTTTTTTAAAATTTTAATTGGAGGCTAATTACTTTGTATGCATGTACTCAATCACTTCAGTAATGTCCGACTCTTTGAAAGCCTGTGTACTGTAGCCTGCCAGGCTCCTCTGTCCATGGGATTCTCCAGGCAAGAATACTGGAGTGGGTTGCCATGCCCTCCTCCAGGAGATCTTCCTGACCCAGGAATTGAACCCACATCTCTTAGGTCTTCTGCATTGGCAGCCGGGTTCTTTACCACTAGCCTTAATAAATTCAAAAACATGTGACATTCCTAAACAACTTGCTCCTGATCAGACTAGATCTAAGAGACAAACTAAAACAAAAGACAAAATTAAAATCAAGTGTTATTTCTCTTGTATCTTATATCCCGATAGCAGTGTATTCATCTCTCTCCCTTTACTAACGACAATTTCTTTCACATGCAAAAAATACAATTATATGAGAGCTGAAAGTAATCAATCTTCCCAAGTAAAGAAACATAAAAAATCAGTTCAAAACCATCTCTCAACCTGTTCCTTGGTGTAAAAGAATAAGATGTGCAATGGCAAGGAATGATGAAAGAGCTGATTCTGAGGTGCAGAAGGTTTCTGATGTCAGTAGGTGAATTTAATGGCTATTGTATCTTGAAAGATAGAATAAAAAAGAAATTGGATTCTGTTTTTAGAAAACTTTGTTTCTCAGGAAAGTTTTTCTTCCAAGAAATCACTAATGGTGCAGCATGAAGCCTAAAGTCACTAAAGGAAAAGAATAATAGTAATAATAAAAATGAGGAAACTTATGATCAGGTCAGTTTCTTTGGGCCTGGGTGGACTTTCTCTTCCCAAATAATCTAAGACAAAGAAGATCAAAGCAACAGATAGAATAAATAGAATAGAACTTTCTTGGAGAAAAGCTCATTTCTGAGTATTTTCTTGGAGATGACATGATTAAACCCAATTACTTATTTCTCTTATAAAAACTTTGTACTGGAAAATATGCCAGTAATTAATGCCCTGATACTTCCCTGGTGGCTCAGACAGTAATGAATAGGCCTGCAATGCAGGAGAGCAGGGGTTCAATTCCTGGGTCTGGAAAATTCCTTGGAGAAGGGAAAGGCAACTCCCTCAATGTTCTTGCCTGGAAAACCTGTAGACAGAGGAGCCTGGTGGATGCTTTTTGGCCACCCTATTACATTGGTAACTACTAGTATGTTCTTTATAACTGTGAGTGTGTTTTTTTATATATATTCATTAGTTTGTTGCATTTTTTAGATTCTGTATGTAAGTGATATGATACAGAATTTGTCCTCTCTGACTCACTTCACTTATCCTAATGCCTTCCAAGTTCATCTATGTTGCTGTAAATAGCAAAATTTTGTTGTTTTCGTTGCAAAGTAGTATTCCATAGTATATGTACCACCTTTTCTCGATTTATCTATTGGTGGACGCTTAGGTTGCGTCCATTTCTTAGCAGTTGTGAATAATGCTGTCATGAATATTCAGTTCAGTTGCCCAGTCATGTCCAATTCTTTATTTCTGTTCTTTGTTGTGCTCATCTTTGCATGAAATATGCCTTTGGTATCTCTAATTTTCTTGAAGAGATCTCTACTTTTTCCCATTCTATTTGAATCAGCATGACTTTTCTGGAGGGGATATATACCCAGGAGTGGAATTGCTGGGTCATACAGTAGTTCTGAGGAGTGGGCATGGCAACCCACTCCAGTATTCTCTCTTGGAGAATCCCCATGGACAGAGGAGCCTGGCAAGCCACAGTCCACAGGGTCTCAAAGGTTTGGGGACACAACTGAGTGATGAAGTGCTGCACAGCAGACAGTAGTTCTACTTAAAGTTTTATGAACAGCTTCTATACTGTTTTCCACAGTGGCTGCAACAATTTGCATTCCCACTGACAGTGTACGAGGGTTCCCTTTTCTCCACATCTTGCCAATATTCCTTACTTGTGTCGTTTCTGATGACAGTCGTTCGGACAGGGGTGAAATGATATCTCACTGTGGTTGTGACTTGCATTTCCCTGATAATTCTCAGTGTTTAGTATTTTTCATGTGTCTGTTTGCCCTCTGCATTTCCTTGTTGGAAAATGTCTGTTCAGGTCTTCTGCTCAGTTTTTAATTGAGTTTTTATTTTTTGATGTTGAGATGTATGAGCTGTTTATATATGTTGGATATTAATTCTTTATTGGCCATATCATTTCATATTTTCTCCTATTCAAGGAGTTGTCTTTTTGTTTTATCAGTGGTTTCCTTTGCTGTGAGGAAGCTTTCTTTTAACTTTAATTAGGTCCCATTTGTATATTTCTGCTTTTATTTCCTTAGCTTTAGGAGACAGAGCCAAAAAAAGTACTGTTCAATTAATGTCAGAATATTTTGCCTATGTCTTTCATAGAAGTTTTATGGTAATCTGTCTTAAATTTAGGTCTTTAATCCATTTTGAGTTTCTTTTTTGTATATGGTGTTAGAGAGTGTTCTAATTCCATTTTTTCACATGTAGCTGTTCAGTTTTCCCAGTACCACTTGCTATATATAAATATAAGTTTATCCATAGTTGGTAATATTTCTTTAAGTAGAAGGCACCATTGATCCCCCCTCTTTGGCGACAATACTCTATCATTTGTCATCTTTTCTTATTTTAATAAAAGCTGGTGAGTTGATAAAACAGTGAAGCTAATTCTCACTTTATTTTTTTTCCTGTATTCAGTCTTTGTAATACACACTTGACAAATGTGCCTTTGGCTTACTTTAAAAAAAAGAATAAAGTAAAAGGGAACACTTGAGCACAGTGTTCACCTTTAGCCAGCCATTTGACAGTGGAGGCTATCAAAATGGTATTTGTTTCCTTGACGTGTCTTCTTGCCATGAGATGATTGTGACGCTGTGTTCATATAGTGGCCAAGAAAACCCGTGGGAGTTTGGGAAGACAGAACAAGAGACAGTTGGAGTTTCTGAAAGAGAAATTTGCTTCTTTCACTCTTTCCTTTCTCTTACAGATGCCATTTTGTATATGAGGTGGTCACAAACATCTTTGGCATCAAATAAAAGGCTACCCATCAATAGAGTCTTCACACTCATTATAAGACAGATGTAATTCTGATGAAGCCAAGCATGAAACAAGAATGTTCCAATAGCATAAACTTGTAAACTGAAAGAAAGGGTAGCAGATACAGAAAACAAGACAAGAAATGAACATACGTGAAAATCTTGTCTCCCTGATTCAGAAAATGTGTGTGGGTGGTGGTGATGGAGGCTGATTGAGAAAATAAAAGCATTTGAGTCACCTAATTTATGGAGGAAAAAATAAGTATATTTTGAGGGTAAGACACTTTTAAATCTCTTTATCTGTCCTTGTGTGCTGGCATAGTATTTGTGATTAAAGTATTAATAGTGTAACTACTTATCCTCATAAAACAGTTTCTGATTTATACAGACAGTTCATATTCATGTGGGTACCATAGTTATAAAAAAAATATATAATAATAAAAATACACCTAAGGTTTTCCTATGCTTATACAGAAAAACCAACATTCTCAGGAAGTGCACATTATATCTGTTTGATTTATTCCATGTGGTATCACAGTACAATGCCATATCAAAGAGTGGGCATTATTTTTTACTCAAATTAAGTAGCAAAATGAAGGGAAAATATTAAATATATATATATATATATTTTTTTTTTTACCAAAACCAAACTTCTACTTCATTTTTTTCTCAAGTTTTAGTTACCACAATTTAGTGAGTCTTGGAAAATATAAAAGGAGAGGTAGGTGGTGGTGTGTAAAGGGTTTTCTACTTTCTTGAGCCATAAATCAGAATAAGAAATTCCCAAGGAAAGACCATCTTAGTTGTTTTATGTCCTCCACCCCATACACACTCTTCTGTCTCAAGTGAGACGGGGCGGGGCAATAAAAAAACAGAAAACAAAAGTGATGCTTCTGTGGAGGAATCTAGTTCACATTATGGGAGGAGTGAGAAATAACGAGGTTGGCTGACCCTTGACGATACTGGGGAAGTTACCTTTCAGCTATTTGTAACCAATTCAATCTGTTAATTTTTTTCACACAGCATTAGAGTATAATTCTAGAATTTCCCTTGGCTATTTCATAAAAGAACAGGCAAATGATCTCCATAGGCAAAAGTTCCTTGTCTGGCAGCTGAAAGTTGTGAAATGTGTGGATGGAATAATCTAGCCATTCTTCTTCCTTTCAAGCATGACATTAAGTGAGTGCCTACTGTGTGCCAAGCATTAGTACTAAATAGAACATGCAATGGCACTAACAGTATAAGGTTTCCAGCCAGATGCTTTATTCTGAGAATAAAGTCCTGCCCAGCTGTTTGGGAACCCATGGGCTGGAGCATGCCAGGTGCTCCCTGCCAGTCCTTCACCAGTTTGCCCAAGCTCATGTGCACTGAACCAATGACGTCATCCAAACACCTCATCCTCTACCGCTCTCTCCTGCTTTCAGTCTTTCTTACAATCAAGATGTTTTCCAATGAGTCAGCTATTTGCATCAGGTAGCCAAAGTATTGGAGCTTCAGCTTCAGCATCAGTCCTTCCAATGAATATTCAGGACTGATTTCCTTTAGGATGGACTGGTTGGATCTCCTTATAGTCCAAGGGACTCTCAAGAGCCTTCTCCAACATCACAGTTCAAAAGCATCAATTCTTCAGTGCTCAGCCTTCTTTATGGTTCAACTTTCACATCCATACAGGACTACTGAAAAGACCATAGCCTTGACTAGATGAACCTTTGTTGGCAAAGTGACGTCTTTGCTTTTTAATATGCTGCTAGGTTAATAGCATGTTTGGGACTTCCCTTGTGGTTCAGCTGGTAAAGAATCCGCCTGCAGTGTGGGAGACCTGGGTTCGATTCCTGGGTTGGGGAGATCCCCTGGAGAAGGGAAAGACTACCCACTCCAGTATGCTGACCTGGAGAATGCCATGGACTATATAGCTCATGTGGTCGCAAAGAGTTGGACACAACTGAGCAACTTTTACTTCACAGGTTTGTAATAGTTTTCCTTCCAAGAAGTAATTGTCTTCTAATTTCATGGCTGCAGTCACCATCTGCAGTGATTTTAGAGCCCAAAGAGGAAAGCTGTCATTGCTTCAACATTTTCCCCTTATATTTGTCATGAAGTGATGGGACCAGATGCAATGATGTTAGTTTTTTGTTTTTTTTTTTTTAAATAATGAGTTTTAAGCCAGCTTTTATACTCTTTTCTCTCACCCTCATCAAGGAGCTCTTTAGTGCCTCTTCACTTTCTGTTATTAGAGTGGTATCATCTGCATATCTGAGGTTGTTGATATATCTCCCAGAAATCTTGATTCCAGCTTGTAACTCATCCAGCCCAGCATTCCGCATGATGTGCTCTGCATATAAGTTAAATAAATAGGGTGACAATATACAGCCTTGCTGGATTCCTTTCTCAATTTTGAAATAGTCAGTTGTTCCACATAAGGTTGTAACAGTTGCTTCTTGATAGCATACATGTTTCTTAGGAGACAGATAAGATGGCGTATCATTCCCATTTTTTTGAGAGTTTTCCACAATTTGTTATGATCCGCACATTCAAAGACTTTAGCATAGTCAATGAAACAGAGTAGGTGTTTTTTTTTTTCCTGAAATTCCCTTGATTTCTCTATGATCCAGCAAATGTTGGTAATTTGATCTCTGGTTCCTCTGCCTTTTCTAAACCCAGCTTGTAAATCTGGAAGTTCTCAATTCAAGTACTGTTGAAGCCTAGCTTGAAGGATTCTGTGCATAACCTTACTAGCATGGGAAGTGAGCACAACTGTCCAGTAGTTTGAATGTTCTTTAGTACTGCCTTTCTTAGGAATTAGGATGAAGATTAACTTTTTCCAGTCCTGTGGCCTGGAAATTGCTGGGCTTTCCAATTTTGCTGATATATTGAGTGCAGTATTTTAAGAGCATCATATTTTAGGATTTTAACAATGCAAAGAAATAGGCGTTCTCCAACACATGTTGTGACTTTTCACCTTCACTTTTTAAAAATTTTCTTCCCGATAACCTATCCACCTGTGCCTAAATCTTTCCTCAGTATGATACAGGGCAATAGAGAGCTTGAGTCAAAGGGTTGTAGTAACTGCCAAGTATGTCACAGAGATTTTGGACTGGGTAAAATGCAGTAACACTGGAGATTAGGCATCTAATGTCAGTGCCAAGATAATCATCACATATTTGTGAAATTACCCTTGGGATATCCCTTAGAATATCTTGTTGGAGGCTGACAGTTCAGTGAGTCCAACGAAGAAGTTTTTCTTTGGTTATGAATTAGATCATTGTTTCATGGGTCTAACATTAGATGTAGTAGCCGGATTAAGATTAGAGTACATGAAAAAATACATGTGTCTTAAACACTGCAAGCATTTTAAGGCAGTTAAGATTCTCTCCCTCTAAATGGTGAGAAGACTAAGGTGTATTAAAGGAAGTCAAACTGGCATCCTGAACCCAGCTTCACTCTGGGAGAGAGAACAGGTGGTGGAATGACTTGCATGATTTAAACTTTTATTTTCTCTCTTTCTCTCTTTGCAAAGCATATATAGTGGACTTTATGTAAGTTAAGTGTACATAGAATGGGAGTTCATACAGATTAGGCTGCTTGCTTCAGAATGATGGCTTATTTAGAGACGATTTTGAAACATACAGCCTTTCTGTGATGTAACTGATGTTCCATACTCCAAGTCAATCTGCAGTTGCCGTCTGAACTACTGCAAAATTTCAGGAAATATATATTATTTCTTGTTATATAAAGAATCAAGAAAAACTTATATAACATTATATATATTTAATGCACACACATATCTTGCTCGCTATATTTAACCATAAGCACAATTGAATTGGAAAATGAAGGTATAATGGCTCTATGAAGAAAAGTATTATATAAATCAGAGACTAAAAATTCACTACATATAAAAAAGTCCTGGTGCAACTTTAAATATTAATAACTTTTGATGAACCTATGACAAAAGCAAACGACAAGCATCATGTGAAAGCATATTTCTTAGACACTAATGTGAATATTTAATGTCCTTTTATTCGGCGCTTACTGGGCTCTCAGAAAGCAATGCATTATTGCCCATTACTTTTTATAAAAGCAATGATCAATGCTAAATTTACCTTTTCATAGTTTCTGAGCACTGCAGTTTTCTTAATCTTTGTTGCGCCAGTTTCTACTAGTGCTTTCTTCCAGCATAATGCTGCTTTTGCTACTCTGTTTGAAACACTTGACAATTGTTGACAATTTCATTTTCAGATCAGTTTTCATGTTGACTAGTTTCTTGCCACCTCATACACCTATTTGTGGTAATTCAACTAGGATGTTGTTTTTTTGTGTGCATTGCAGTTCATTTCACACTAATCAATCTAATTCCTGTGTCCAGAATAAATGCCATTATACACTTCGAGTTAAAGCTATGGTTTTTCCAGGAGTTATATACAAATGTGAGAGTTGGACCACAAAAGAGGCTGAGTGCCGAAAAATCGATGCTTTTGAGTTGTGGTGTTGCAGAAGACTCTTGAGAGTCCCTTCCTCTCAAGAGGAAGTCAATCCCAAGGGAAATCAACCCTGAATATTCACGGAAAGGACTGATGCTGAAGCGTCAATACTTTGGCCACCTGATGCAAAGAGCCAACTCATTGGAAAAGACCCTGATGCTGGGAAAGATTGAGGGCAAGAAGAGAAGGGGGCAGCAGAGGATGAGATGACATGAGGGCATCACCAACTCAATGGACATGATTTGAACAAACTCTGGGAGATAGTGAAGGACAGGGAAGCCTGGTGTGCTGCAGTTTATGGGGTCACAAAGAGTCAGACACAACTCAGAGAATAAACAACATATGGGGGTAAAGAATAAAATATATTAGTGATAGAAAGCAAAATAAGGATTTATCATGTGTGTTTCTATGCAAACAATAGAAACATTAATAAAAGCGTACTTTATAGAGATGCAGGTAGCTTTACGAGGACCAAGAAAAGTTGGTGAAGAACCAAGGAATTAGCAAAAGAGGCAAGTAGTCAGCACCCAAAAGCTGAAGAGACAGTGGGAGGAAATAGAATTCCCAGGGTCTGGTGAGACTAGAACATTTGGAAGACGATGCTACAGTCACGTGAGAATACAGCTACTGCCGAAGATGTGTCAGTAACTTTGATTCAGGAAGAGAACAAGGAAGAAATGATTTCCTCTCTCTTTGCTCACCTGCCTGTGTCATACTACTGCTTTTCAGTAAATAGCACCAAACAGAAACCAGCTGCAAAGATAGCTGAGACCTGCAATTGCAGGATGCATCCTTCTATGTACTTAACAGGACAAAGGATTGTGGAGAAGAATCTAGGAGGACAGAACAGAGGCTTATCTGGCAGTAACAGGAGCTCCAGCGGTTATCTCTTTACCAGGAAAGTGCTAGAATAACTGTATGACCTTACAATGATCACATGAGACGACTTGTGTACCCCACAAAGATTCATGACTAATGGATGGATTTGAGCTAATGGCTGAAGCCAGACATGGCTACTAATTGGCAGAATAACTTAGGTCAGCAAAGTTGATATTCTGTTGTCATTTACTTATGACCATTATTTCCTGTTACTTAGTAATGATGTAGCTAAATCTCAACACTGTATATTTTACAGTTGTAGTCAGTATTTTTTACAAATATGCTGTCACTCAAAAGGATAACATCTTATAAGCAAATTATCCTTCATAATAGAATTATAGATATGACCTGAGAGTAGGGAGCTAATAAGAGTTGTGATCTGTTTTGAGATTTCTCTTACACAGCACTTACTAGTCATTGTGTGCTTCTCTTTCATATCATTTGATGTGGTATTGGCCATTCATTTCAGGATGATTTTTCCACCCACAAAACTTAGGCTACATACCCTACAGTTTTAGGATTTAGGTACAGTGCACACTTATACTTCTCATTCTTTGATTCAACAAGTA
The DNA here is from genome assembly GCF_032452875.1 of Bos javanicus. Taxonomy (NCBI): domain Eukaryota; kingdom Metazoa; phylum Chordata; class Mammalia; order Artiodactyla; family Bovidae; genus Bos; species Bos javanicus. The sequence continues at coordinate 97,903,571 of NC_083877.1, forward strand.
TTTATTGAGTTGGTATGCCCTGCTGTGTCATTTTGCCTGGATAAGTTTCAACAACCTCAAATGAGTTGGGCACTCTAAGTACCTACTGTATGCCAGCTGTCAGAAAACTCCTAAGGAGCCAGATAGTGGTGGAAGTAGACAGTAGCATATTGGATTGTGACAGGTACCAAGTAACGATATGATAGTTATAGAAAATGTTTCTAATTTGAGTTAGGATGACCATAAAGAGCTTCCCTGGTGGCTCAGATGATAACACATCTCCCTGCAATGCAGGAGACCCAGGTTCAATCCCTAGGTTGGAAAGATTCCCAGAGAAGGCAATGGCACCCCACTCTACTACTCTTGCCTGGAAAATCCCATGGACGGAGGAGCCTGGGGAGCTACAGTCCATGGAGTTGCAGAGTGAGACATGACTGGATGACTTCACTTTCTATGACCATAAAGATTAATTTAGAAGGAGGAATTTAAGTAAAAGCATTAGAGAAATGAGTTAATAAATATGCTAATGTCTGGGAGAAGAGATAAGAGGTCAAAGAAACAGCATACCAGGGTCCGTGAGGTGAAGGTATGTCCGATGTTTTATGAAAAGTGAGTCCCTCAGTCGTGTCCAACTCTTTGCAACCCCATGGACTATACATCCATGTATAGTCCATAAAATTCTCCAGGCCAGAATACTGGAGTGGGTAGCCTTTCCTTTCTCCAGGGGATCTTCCCAACCCAGGGATCAAACCCAGGTCTCTCGCATTGCAGGTAATTTCTTTACCATCTGGGCCACAAGGGAAGACCAAGAATACTGTAGCAGGTAGCCTCTCCCTTCTGCACTGGATCTTCCCAACCCAGGAATCGAATTGGGGTCTTCTGCACTGCAGGCAGGTTCTTTACCAGGTGAGCTATCAGGGAAGCCAATGTGTTGTAAGAACAGCAAAGTTAACCTGCTTTGACTAAAGTGACTGAGATGATGAGGTCAGAAATTTAATGAAGCCACACAACATTTGAGAAAATGGATTATTGTAAGGACTTGGGCTTTGAAAACTTATGAGGAGAGATATAATATGCTCTCATATTTAGGAATTACTGTGCTGCATTATTGAGAAAAGATTATGGAAAGGGGGCAAGAAATAAGAATAGAAATCTGTTTGGAGGCTATTGCAATAATACAAAGGAGTGGTGATAATGATTTAAAACATACAGGTAAATGCAGAGGTGAATGGGGATTATTAGTCAGAGCCTGGACATATTCTGAAGGTAGAGTAGACAGCATTTCCTAATGAATTGGAATGATCTGTGCAGAAAATAGAAGAATCAAACAGGAATCTAGTATTTTTGATCTAAGCAACTGAAAGAACTGAGTTGCTTGTTACTGAGATGGGGGAAATGGAAAGGAACTAGGGCTACAGGGAGCAAAGAAGATCAGAAGTTCAATTTGGGGCATATTATATTTGAAATATCTGTTAGACCTCCAGGTGGGCGTGTCGAATAGGCAGGTAGCTATGCAAGCTTGGAATTCAAGGGAAAAAGGATGAGCTTGTTAGGATTTAAGGTGATGAGGTCAGGTGAGTGTAGACATGAAAGGAAAGAAACACAAGGACTGAGTGCTGGAGCACTCCATGTCGTAGAGGTCTAGAAGGGGAAAAAGAAAACAGAGAAATAAAAAAAAGCAGGAGGAAATCTAGGAGCATATGCGGTCCTGGGAGCTAAGGAAATATTCGAGGAGGAAAGAGCAATCGGTTTTATTGCATGCTGCTTATAGGTGGAGCAAGGGAAGAACTGAAGATGGCTTCATAACGAACAGGTCAACTCTGATGTGGAGGTTAGCAGGGATTTTGAAAAGAGCAATTCCAGTGCAAAAACCTGATTGAAGTGAATTCAAGAGAAAATGGGAGGAAATACATTGAAGAGAGTGAGTATATATAAAACTTTCAGGAGTTTGCTGAAAAGGAAAAGAGATAGTGGAGTAAAAAACTGGATGCAGAAGTGTGGTTAAGACAGAAACATTTTAAGATGGGATTAGCAGCATGGCGTGTGCTGCTTAGAGAGAAAGAAAAGAGAAAAGTTGGTGGCAAGGCAAAGAGAGAAGTTCTAGACAGAGTCTTTAAGTAGGGCAGAAAGTATACTGTCCAGGCAGTAAGCCAATGTTTTTAGAAGAAAACGGTAGGACCTACTCTTGCCTGCCTGCCTGCAAGCTCAATTGTGTCCCACTCTTTACAACCCCATGGACTGTGGCCCAGCAGGCTCCTCTGTCCATGGGATTTCTCAGGCAAGAATACTGGAACAGGTTGCCAATTTCTTCTCCACAGGATCTTTGTGACCTAGAGATTGAACCCACATCTCCTGCATCGACAGGCAGATTCTGTACAAGTGAGCCACCTGGAAAGTCTCAGAACACACTCTAGTTTAAGACAAAAGGGATTTACATGAACTATAAGGACACTCACAGAATCTCCAGTCAGTACAGCAGAAACAATACCCAGCTTATAATGTGGGACTCCCATGTTAGAGACCCCACTGCGCCTGCCCCCACCACTGCGCTGGGGCCTGGATGGGATGGTTGGAACCCTGGCCACTGTCACCCACAAACAGTCTACCTCTGCAACCACCCCTGTTAGAGGGGACTCTGCTCCACTGTTTGAAGAACACTCTAATTGGGCAAATTTCTGTCACATCTGGGTCCAGATAGCTGGAGAGGGCATGAGAGAAGTGCTTTTGGTTTCTAACTTGAAGAGGTTTGTATTACTTAAATGTGTAAATTTCCCCAAACATAGAAAGGTTGCTCAAATGTATCAAGTGATCAAGAAGGCATGACAGATTCCTATTCTAGTGTGGTTCTAGTATTTCAAGGCTTAAAAATTCCTTAGATTTTTGAATAGGACAAAGAAAATTTGAAGATGTATTTCTCCAAAATGTGCACATTCATCCAAATGGATTGGGGATCTCATCATTAGAGATCTTTATTTATTTATTTATTTATTTTGTGAAGCCAATGATTTGTCCTTCCTACCCCTCAATTTACATATATGCATTACATATATATTAGACATGTATACACAGATTTCATATTTATATATCTCTGTATGTGCATATATAGACACACATGCATACATACATATATATATATTTATCCTCATATGGTATGAAATAGAATCTGTGCTCACACATGGATGAGTAACAGCGACCTTAGTAAAGTTATATCCTGTCATTCTACATGAAAGGATTTAGTCAATTTTGGTTCAAAATAGGGCTTCCCAGGTGGTGCTAGTGATAAGAATCTGCCGGGGAAAGGGACACAAGGGGTGTGAGTTTGACCCCTGGGTCAGGAAGCTCCCCTGGAAGAGGAAATGACAGTTCATTCCTGTATTCTTACCTGGAAAAGTCCTTTGTCAGAGGAGACTGGTGGACTACACTTCTCGAGGCAACGAAGAGCTGGGCAGGACTGAGAACCTGAGCACACACACAAGCACACTGTGTTAACATACTTTCAGATTCAGTGTTTATGCTTGTTTGGTTGCTTTATCTCTGAACTATGATTCCTATTCTAGAGCAACTGGAAGAATCTGGAGTCATAAGAGATGGCTTGCAAAAACAAATATATATTAAAAAGAAAATTTTCAAACCTACATGCAACCTAAGCAATACTAAATATCTCATTATTTTACTCAGCAATCCCTCAACATGAAACTCCTTATTTCAACTTTATTTAAAGTCTTCACACCAGCAACTGAATTAATGTGTCTGCATAATAGAATGTCTCTCTTTGGGATAATAAAACCTTATGTTTTATGTATCCAAACTTTTAAAACTCATCTTTTATTTTTTACTCCTAATCTAAAATAAAACTCTAATTAGAATAAAAGTGTACTTTTTGTTAATTTTTTGGTGATACTCAACATGATTTCAGTGGGGGATTTAAACAGATTCTCAAATAAAATTTTGGAGTCACTTCACTGTATCTTTCTGGGTTCTGACATCATTGTTAGTGACTATCTGTGGACAAATTCACTCAATAGCTTCAGCTAACTCAAACATTTCTGCACAGAAACAGTTGGTCTTTGTATGATCAAAGAATCATGTTATCTCTGTAAACCCAGGTCGCATTCCATGCACATATCCTGAGAGTAACCTTGAACTGGATTAGCTACTCTCATATACAGTGACCACTGAGGCAATTTCTATACTTAAAGACAAACTAGCATCCACTGTTCCCCTTTCTCTTAGTGTCTTTGGAGTTTACGTAGTAGCTCTGGTTACATCCTAAGCAGGATTAGTGAATCACTCTGAGTAGCAAAGACCGTTTGTTACTTCTCAAACTAACTATAAGAGAGAAATAGCATAACAGGCACCCAAGTGAGAACTGATCTAGGATGGAAAAATGAATAATAAAATACGGCATTTGGGATACGATACTATATGGAATAGTTTTCTACTGTCAGTTGGTGGCAAAGGGGAATTAAGAAAGATTAAGAGGAACAGTGACCACTCAAACTCTGAACATTTTAGAGCCTGCAAATGTGTGGAGACATTTTTGTTTGCCAGACATTTCTGTTTCTGTATCAAAGTGATAGAAAGGTCCTTATTATCCTCAATGTTTTCTAATCCCAACTTACACACATGCCCATGCATACACACATATGTGTGTGCACATACCAAGTTCCTTCATTTGTGTCCAACTCTTTGCAACCCTATGGACTGTAGCCTTCCAGGCTCTTCTGTCCATGGAATTCTCCAGGCAAGAAAACTGGAGTGGGTGGCCATACCCTCCTCCAAGGGATCTTCCCAACCCAGAGATCAAACCCATATCTCCTATGTCTCTTATGTTGGCAGCAGGATTCTTTATCACTACTGCCACTGAGGAGGTCCATATATACAACACACACACACGCACACACACACACACACGCATGCATAGTTGGCTACTATTTGGTATTAGAAGTAAATGATTCCTATTGGTTGCTTTTGCTCGGTCATTTTTTGCTATATTTATTTATTAAATATTAAGTCCTTTTAGGGACTTTGTAGGATCTTGCTGCTGCTAAGTCATGTCAGTCGTGTCTGACTCCGTGCGACCCCATAGACAGCAGCCTACCAGGTTACGCCGTCCCTGGGATTCTCCAGGCAAGAACGTTGGAGTGGGTTGCCATTTCCTTCTCCAGTGCATGAAAGTGAAAAGTGAAAGTGAAGTCGCTCAGTCATGTCCGACTCAGCGACACCATGGACTGCAGCCTACCAGGCTCCTCCATCCATGGGATTTTCCAGGCAAGAGTACTGGAGTGGGGTGCCATTGCCTTCTCCATTGTAGGATCTTAGGAATACCAAAATGAAAAAAAAAAAAAAAAGTGGCCTTTAGAATCAGAAGTTTCATGTATGAATCATGACTCCATCGGTTCTTATTTAAGCAAGAGACAATCTATTTGTATCTGAACGTTTTTATCTGAAACATTATGGATAATTATATATTGCCTAGAAAGTAGGCAGAAGGTGAAATTAAGTTATGTAAGCAAGGTAACTGATGTAATACTGGCCAAATAAAAAGCTAGTCATGTTTCATTCATCCTATTCTTTGAAAAGTGTGGATATGGACCTGTAAAGAAAACATTTAATTACAGCGTGACAAATTCTAATAGAGATGTATGATATGGAAGAGAAGGGCACAAAAGCTAGAATAACCATTTTCCCTGAGAAGAATCTTTTGATATAAAAGTTCATCTTGAGGATAAGCTTGTTTGAGTTTTTTAATGATTTAGGATTGGCAATATGTTTGTTTAATGAAGGCTCTAAAGTTAAGAAGAAAAATGGTGATCCGAAACACTGAAATATTTTCTAAGTCTCGTGAAAAGGCTGGAGCTGAGAGGAGGCATACAATAAATAGATACCCAGGCTAAGAACATCTTTGTCCATTCACTCATTCGGTACTTACCTGGCATCTCTCGTGGCCAGGCAGGCACAGGAGCTGGGTTCTAGGAGAATGAAGGACATTAATGACCTCTGTTTAAGCAATCAAGTCTGTCTAATGGCCCTGCATCTGCCCCTTAGAGCTTGCAATCTTGCAAGCTTATATGTACGGCTTGCATAATTTTGCTGCTCATTCAGGTAGAGAAAGACCATCCTGCTCCCCACATACTCACACTCACCTGCACACGAAACCAGACTTCTAGATTGGAGTTGATAGTGGGTCCCGAAAAACGTGCTCAGTGGAATAGAACAAAGGAAAGGGGCAGATGTGGAGTCTCAGGATGTTTACTCACTCCACCCAGAATGTGATAAATATCCAGGTGACTAGCTAGGGTCTCTTGTTAGTTTCTGAGTAACAGTATATTCTATATCCAGGAAATGATCTCAAAACTGATTCTACATATATTTGAAGGATGTTATCCTTGTACCTCAGATGGTAAAGCATCTGTCTGCAATTCAGGAGACCCAGGTTCAAGTCCTGGGCTGGGAAGATCCTCTGGAGAAGGAAATGGCAACGCAATCCAGTATTCTTTCCTGGAGAACTTCATGGACAGAGGAGCCTGGCAGGCTACAGTCCACCAGGTTGCAAAGAGTTGGACACAACTGAGCGACTAACACACACATCTTGGATCAGTCTGAAAATCCCCAAAGCTTGATCCTGAAATAAGATGAGGAGGAAAATCTTGCAGTTTAAGGACACAAATGACTTGATTCTGCATGATATCCTGGACCAATAGCTCTCTTTGCCCATTGTGAAATCATCTTCTTTTAACCTATCTCACAGTGCGAAAGTGGTAGTGATATTTGCCTTAGCATCTTATTGCTTGTGATGACATTAGTGCAGAAGTACATAAGTGCTACAGGATATATATGTGAGGTCATAGGTGGTGCTTTTGAACTGTGGTGTTGGAGAAGACTCTTGAGAGTCCCTTGGGCTGCAAGGAGATCCAACCAGTCCATTCTGAAGGAGATCAGCCCTGGGATTTCTTTGGAAGGAATGATGCTAAAGCTGAAACTCCAGTCCTTTGGCCACCTCATGCGAAGAGTTGACTCATTGGAAAAGACTCTGATGCTGGGAGGGATTGGGGGCAGGAGGAGAAGGGGATGACAGAGGATGAGATGGCTGGATGGCATCACTGACTCGATGGACGTGAGTCTGAGTGAACTCCCGGAGTTGGTGATGGACAGGGAGGCCTGGTGTGCTGCGATTCATGGGGTCGCAAAGAGTCGGACACGACTGAGCGACTGATCTGATCTGAAATGGTGGTTAATCCCTTCAATAAAGGAAATCATTCTAAGATTCAGTTCAGTTCAGTCTCTCAGTCATGTCTGACTCTTCACACAACCGTGGACTTCAGTACTCCAGGCTTCCCTGTGCATCACCAACTCCTGGAGTTTACTCAAAATCATATCCATTGAGTTGGTGATGCCATCCAACCATCTCATCCTCTGTCATCCCCTTCTCCTCCCGCCTTTAATCTTTCCCAGTATCAGGGTCTTTTCCAATGAGTCAGTTCTTCCCATCAGGTGGCCAAAGTATTGGAGTTTCAGCTTCAGCATCAGTCCTTTTAATGAATATTCAGGATGCATTTCCTTTAGGATAAACTGTTTGGATCTCTTTGCAGTCCAAGGGACTCTCAAGATTCTTCTCCAACACCACAGTTCAAAAGCATCAATTCTTTGGCGCTCAGCTTTCTTCACAGTCCAACTCTCACATCCATACATGACCACTGGAAAAACCATAGCTTTGACTGGACGGACTTTTGTTGGCCAAGTAATGTCTCTGCTTTTTAATATTCTGTCTAGGTTGGTCATAGCTTTTCTTTCAAGGAGCAAGTGTCTTTTAATTTCATGGCTGCAGTCACTATCTGAAGTGATTTTGGAGCCCAGAAAAACAAAGTCAGTCAGTTTCCATTGTTTCCCCATCTATTTGCCATGAAGTGATGGGACCAGATGCCATGATCTTAGTTTTCTGAATGTTGAGCTTTAAGCAAACTTTTTCAGTCTCCTCTTTCACTTTCATCAAGAGGCTCTAGACTTCACTTTCTGCCAAAAGGATGGTGTCATCTGCATATCTGAGGTTATTGACATTTCTCCTGCTTGATTCTGGCTTGTGCTTCATCCAGCCCAGCATTTCTCATGATATATTCTGCATTTAAGTGAAATAAGCAGAGTGACAATATAAAGTCTTGATGTACTCCTTTCCTGATTTGGCACCAGTCTGTTGTTCCATGTCCAGTTCTAACTGTTGCTTCCTGACCTGCATACAGATTTCTCAAGAGGCAGGTCAGGTAGTTTGGTATTCCCATTTCTTTTAGAATTTTCCACAGTCTGCTGTGATCCAGGCATAGTCAGTAAAGCAGAAATAGATGTTCTTCTGGAATTCTCTTTCTTTCTCGATGATCCAACAGATGTTGGCAATTTGATCTCTGGTTCCCCTGTCTTTACTAAATCCAGCTTGAACATCTGGAAATTCACAGTTCACATAATGTTGAAGCCTAGTTTGAAGAATTTTGAGCATTACTTTACTAGTGTGTAAGATGAGTGCAATTGTGTGGTAGTTAGAGCATTCTTTGGCATTGCTTTGGGATTGGAATGAAAATTGACCTTTTCCAGTCCTGTGGCCACTGCTGAGTTTTCCAAATTTGCTGGCATACTGAGTGCAGCACTTTCACAGCATCATCTCTCAGGATTTGAAATAGCTCAATTGGAATTCCTAAGATTAAAGGAGATTATTGAATTAGGAAAGGAGGGATAGAAAAAGATAATCTTACATAAACTAACTTTCCAGAGTCCTTTTGTAGTAAAAGAAAATCAAATTCTTTAATAAGAATCATTACTCAATACACAAGTTTGTCCCCAAGCCCAGTGTTGTCCAATAGAACCTCTGCAATGGTTGTATATCTGTGCTACCTGACACAGTAAGACCTAGCCACATACAACTACTGAACACTTTAAATGTGGTTAGTGTGATTGTGTAATTGATCTTTAATTTCCTTTAATTTTAATCAATTCAAATATAAATGGCTACAGGTAGCCAATGTCACCATTAAATAGCACCAACCTAAATCTTATGAAGGTTTGTCATGGTGGCTCAGATGGTAAAGAGTCTGAATGCAATGCGGGAGACCTGGGTTCAATCCTTGTGTCTGTAAGATCCCCTGGAGAAGGAAATGGCAACCTACTCCAGTGTTCTTGCCTGGAAAATCCCACAGATGGAGGAGACTGGCAGGCTACAGTCTATGGGGTCGCATGACTGAGAGACTAACACTTTCACTTGGGCTTCTCTTGTGGCTCAGCTGATAAAGAATCTGCCTGCAATGCAGGAGACCCGGGTTCAATCCTTGGGTTGGGAAGATCCCCTGGAGAAGTGAAGGCTACCCACTCCAGTATTCTGGCCTGGAGAATTCCATGGACTGTATAGTCCTTGAGATTGCAAAGAGTAGGACACAACTGATGACTTTCACTTTCAAATGTTACAAAGAGGTGAGCAGAGTTAGAGCATGGGATCATTTTGACTGCCATGCTGCCAGTCTTCTTCTCTCAGTAAGAAATGAGAAATCAATAAAGAAAATATATTTGGTGGAATATTGCATGGGTTTGTGAGGGAGGTCCAAGAGGGACGAGGTGTGTATCTATTCATATAGCTGATTCGCTTTGTTGTACAGCAGAAATGAATACAACATTGTAAAGCAATTATACTATGAAAATAAAGGAACATATCTTGTACTTAATGAACACAATCCTAAAGCAGCAATGCAGCTGCCTTGCAGGTGCTCCTAGGGCCCAGACCTCAGCATCATTTGGCCAAATAGAGAAATCATTATCCGTTGGTTCTAAATGAGAGCTACTCAACTCGAATCTGTATTTTAAGCTTCTTTTATGGAGAAAGTTTAGATACAGAACTTGTTGCAGCCAAAGAATAAGACTGAAGTGAGACTGGTAGGTAAGTATAATACAAATGCTTAAGTGTTATGTAGTGATGATTATTTGTTAGAACACTATTTAAGTAGAGTTTCATTTCTTTTACCCTTCTTTCTGGATTCCCACTGAGTCTCATAGTTTGTATTTTAACAAACAGCATATGGCCATTTCCTCTGCCTCTTTAGGCAACCATGGGGTTTTTTTCCATGCTGTTTAGCTTGGGGCTTTTTTGATACTTTTACTATTACAAATAAAAATGTGCACATCTCATTTTTAGTTTTCTTTATTCAGTGTGGGTTAGCCTCATTCATCCTTTGCTGCCCTTTTAAAATATTTTTGTATTTAAGTCAACTCTTAAACACAAAATAAAAGAAGCTTAAGTTAAATTAGGAAGCATTGGTAAAAATTAATGTAAAAGAAATACACACCACTGAAGTGTAAGCTCTTAACTGATACATAACTAATACTTTACCTGATGTGTATTTTTTGAATGACGATTAATTAATTTTTGGTAAATCTTGTTTTGACATATTCTTCAAAAGCTTTGCTGTTGCTGTTAAGTCACTTCAGTTGTGTCCGACTCTATGCAACCCTATGGACAGCAGCCCACCAGGCTCCTCCATACACAGGATTCTCTAGACAAGAATACTGGAATGGGTTGCCTTTTCCTTCTCAAAAACTTTAGAAGGAAGTTATTCCTAGCCATTCAATAGCCTATGAAGTGGGACAGAGAGGAGCATGCTGATGTTCAATTTTTTTTTCCTTGATAGACCCAGAAGACACTTGCACAGTTTCAGATGGGTCTACTACCTAAAATTCATTAAACTCAGATCCATTCATCCTTAAATTTCTCTTGATCACTGTCTGTTCAAAATGTTATGCTATTCTTTTCAATCACTTCCAATCTCCATGGAAATAAGAGGTCAGGAATGACTTCCTATCCATGCTCTGATGAAACGGTGCTGGGAACATGTGCACCAATGCACATTTTGCACCAATGCACCATACAGACACGCAGTGAGCTCCTGTTTGATTCGTGGAAGAACATCATCTATGTAATACAAAGGGGAGTGTAGGCTACTCAGTAATGGGTGGTTAGCATAACCTGCTCCTCTGAGAGGATGTCAGCCAGCCCTGGATCAACAATCAACAACAAATGAGGATTCTGAAAAGGAACCGAGGTCTGAAGAGGGCAATTCCTTTGAGTAAAGGGACTAGCACTCATACCTAGGGCGTGGTCCCAACAGAAATTTCAGTGCAGTATGGCTGTCCTTGAAAGATAGATCAGAAGCATCAATGGCAATTAATGGCAACAATGGGATTATTTGCCAATTTATGCTTCTCCCAATTCCTCTACAGATTTGTGATACAAATACAATCATTTTATCCTTTCTATATGTATTGCTCCATTGGGAATTCACAACTGATGCCATCAAATGGGTGCTTGCAAAAGGAATTTGAAAATATTCACCTATACCTCACAGGATCTGAAGTTAGTGAAGGTTGTTCTCTAAGTTAAAATAGGAACTGAAGTCATGTCATATAGATTCATCTGTTGAGATTTTGGGGAAACATGGTGCATTTGCTTTAAAAAGTCAGTGGATACTGAAAGATAAGGATAACAATGATGAAGTTAAAGTTTCAAGATGCTAGAAGTACCTAGATTAATAAAATTACATATGTTGGCATCCAGTTTCAAGTTTACAGATGAAATTAATAAGGAAAATGAAGCTGGGAAATTATATAGCACCCTCCATTATATTACAGGATGGCAGTGAAGTGGTGTGTTAGCAATACTCTAGAGCTAGTTCCAGCCTTCAGGTTTAACTATGTGCTAACCCTATGGGGCACTGGGCATGACTTAATTTATAGAGTTGTGTCAAAAAGGGACTTATAAGAGGAATATCTATTTCATAGGGTTAATGAAATTATTAAATGAGTTAATACTTAAAAATACTTTTAAAAATCTCAGTATATAGAATAACACTCAATAAAATATTTGTTGTTAATATTAGAAATATATATCTGTTAGGCAGTTAGAATAGGAAAAAGGAGTGCAGAATGGCGGTGGCTAAAAGACAAGGAAGGGGAAAGCCTGTGAAAATAGAGCAAAGGAAGGTCAGAAGACTGGAGTGAGGAGCTCAGGTGAAACAAGCAGCACTCCTGGCGAGCCCAAGTTGCACAGGGCAGGCCTGGGCGAAGAGAGAAAACATGTAAAAAGAGGAGCCTCTCTTCTCTTTGCGTCTTTTGGGTCAGCATGCCCTCATGCCTCAAGGATGTATTTTCCTTTATTTCTAAATAAAACTGAGCTGTAACATAGAGCTTTAACACTGGTTCATCTGAGGGCTGTAACGCTGGTCCATCACTTCACTTTTTTTGTTGCAATGAGACAGAACCAAGGAAATTACAAATTCCCCTGACATAACTATATAAAGTCAAAGCTGATCCTACTCAGCACTGGTTCCAGAGGTTAATAAAGGTATGTAGAAAAAAAACAAAAAACCAAAAAAACTGTGTTTTTCCAATTCCCTGATCACCTTGGAATGCTTTTGGGTTCTTCATATAAATGTTGTTTATACCTTCTTGACAGGGGTTCCCTGGTGGCTCGGAAGGTAAAGAAGGTGCCTGCAATGCAGGACACCCGAATTTGATTTTGGGGTCAGGAAGATCCCCTGGAGAAGGGAATGGCTACCACTCCAGTATTCTTGCCTGGAAAATTCCATGGACAGAGGAGCCTGATGGGCTATAGTCCATTAGATCGCAAAGAGTTGGACATAACTGAGTGACAAACACTATATCTTTTTGAAATCTTTCCAAAACATGACATATTCCTTTTTTTCTTAAATCCTGCACTTGACTCTATGAATATCGTGAAATTTATGGAGTTTTTACTAAGTATTAGTCTTTTCACAGCTATGGAGCCTCAGTCAACAACCTAGATTTTGCATTATCCTTCTAGACGGTAAAGTGCTTCATGTCAGAATGCTATGAATTGAATTCACGTGATCTTCTTTGTTGAATTTGCTTTTGTCCCCACCGATTATACAAGAATGGACATATGTTCTGTAAATTGATTTATTGAAGAATATTTTTTGAAAGAAGCCTCTCAACATCAGATGCACACAGGCATGAAAATAGCAAGGATTTTTTTAAAAATCTTCTTTTCATTGCATTCAGAAAGCAGCAGACTAAGGAGGTGCTGGTGGTGAGGCAGAAGGCAGTCATCGAAGGCAGTGAACGCACCATTCAGTTTTCAGCTTAGAAAAGCTATTTTTAAAGACTTGGTAGAAGGAAACTTCATTTGCAGAAAATCAAGAAAATTTCAGAGCTTTCATTCTGTGTTCTGTCACTTGAATACAAATGAGATCAATGGAAATATTCTTGTCTTAGCTAGAAAATTTCAGATCAAGCACAGCAAGAGTCTGAAGTCCTGGAGTGACAATTTGAAGGAAGGGTTACAGGCTAAGTAACTGTGCTGAGAAGAGTAGTGTGGGGAAGAGAGGACAGTCAACATCTTCTGTGGCTTTCAGATACTAACGCTGACATATCAGAGACATGGTAATGTTTTACAAGTGGAGAAAGTGAAGATAAGAAATATGAATGCTTTGCCTAAAGTCTCAATGCTACTTTATCAATAGAAATATAAATAAATTATTTTGATTCATTAACTTAAATATTATCTTTCATAAAATATGCACTTCATTATTTTCAAAATTATTGCTATCTTTCTATCCCAAGAATTTTGCAATCTTAATTTTTGTGCATAACTCAGCTACAAAGAGACTATTTTCTAGTACCATTTTTCAGAAACTATAGTTTATTTTCTAAATATTTTCCCCATATTCTACATGACTACTTGTGCATAGATTTCTTTTATCTTGTATCTGTCAAAATTCTAGAGATACTGCTTTATAGATTTGTAGTCTTTGTTCTTCTGAATGTGATTCCTTCGTAGGTATTATGTTTTACTAACTGATGCTTTAAAAAATTTTTTTTTCCATTAAAATTGAAAAAGGATCTTCAGGTTATAGATTGATGTTGTTACCATTGCAGTAACCCTAATGATGGGAAAGACCGAAGGCAAGAGGAGAAGGGGATGATGGAAGATGAGATGGTTGGATGGTATCACTGACTCGATGAACATGAGTCTGAGTAAGCTCCAGGAGTTGGTGATGGACAGGGAAGCCTGGCATGCTGAATTTCATGGGGTCGCAAAGAGTTGGACATGACTGAGCGACTGAAATGAACTGAACTGAACTGAATATTTAATGATGTTCTTTTATTTATTTATTTTTTAAAATCTGGACACAGTCTTTTCATTAGCTCAGGAAAAACAAATATGGTTCAATTACAGTTTTGCATAATGCTTCTCTTCCAATTGTCTTTCTTAACTGATGTATTATTATGTTTATACTTATTTAATCCCTTATATCCTCTCAAATTTTCATCAGTTTCATGTAGTAAATAATTTTTAGTGATAAGTTTTTCACAGAAATATTCTTTGGTGGAAATCTCAGGGCACTATTTATTATTCCTTTCTGCTCATTACCATTTCAAATGCCGAGTACAGCCTTGTTTTCTGTTTACTCTTCCCTGAATGGCAGGTGGGACACTCAGCATTTGACTGATGTTCAACATAGGTTGATGGAGTGTCCTTAATCTTAATATTTATGTGAAAACCAGGTGCTTTATCATCTTCATGTTCTAATAGTTATCTATGCAGGTTGGTTATCTGATGAATCTTCTCCAGTTTGATTTTTGCAGTCTTCTAACATTTCCTTTTAAGCAGGTGTAGGTATTCTGTTTCACTGAGTTAGACAAGGCTGTGGTCTGTGTGATCAGATTGGCTAGTTTTCTGTGATTGTGGTTTTAGTCTGTCTGCCCTCTGATGCCCTCTCTCAGCGCCTACTGTCGTAATGGGGTTTCTCTTACCTTGGACGTGGAGTATCTCTTCACTGCTGCTCCAGCCAAGTGCAGCCGCTGTTCCTTACCTTGGGCATGGGGTATCTACTCGTGGCCGCCACTCCTGACCTTGGACGTAGGGTATCTTCTCTCGGCCACTCACCACTCCAGTGCTGCGCAGCTCAATGACCTAAGTGAATGAACTAACTCAATGAAAGTAAGCCATGCTGCCTGGGACCACCCAAGACGAATGGGTCATGGTAGAGAGTTCTGACAAAATGTGGTCCACTGGAGAAAGGAATGGCAAATCACTTCAGTATTCTTGCCTTGAGAACCCCATGAACAGTATGAAAAGACAAAAAGATAGGACACTGAAAGATTAACTCCCCAAGTTGGTAGGTGCCCAACAGGCTATGGGAGATCAGTGGAGAAACAATTCCAGAAAGAATGAAGGGATGGACCAAAAGCAAAAACAACACCCAGTTGTGGATGTGACTGGTGATAGAATCAAATTATGATGCCGTAAAGAGCAATATTGCATAGGAACCTGGATGTTAGGTCCATGAATCAAGGCAAGTTGGAAGCGGCCAAACAGGAGATGGCAAGACTGAACTCGACATTCTAGGAATCTGAGAACTAAAATGGACTGGAATGGGTGAATTTAACTCAGATGACCATTACATCTACTATGGCAGGAATCCCTTAGATGAAAAGGAGGAGCCTTCATAGTCAACAAAAGACTCCGAAATGTGGTACTTGGATGCAATCTCAAAAATGATAGAATGATCTCTGTTCGTTTCTAAGGCAAGCCATTCAACATCACAGTAATCCAAGTCTATGCCCCGACTAGTAATGCTGAAGAAGCTAAAGTTGAATGGTTCTGTGAAGACCTACAAGACCTTTTAGAACTACAATCCAAAAAAAGATGTCCTTTTCATTATAGGGGACTGGAATGCAAAAGTAGGAAGTCAAGAAACACCTGGAGTAACAGGCAAATTTGGCCTTGGAGTATGGAATGAAGCAGGGCAAAGGCTAATAGAGTTTTGCCAAGAGGACGCACTGGTCAGAGCAAACACCCTCTTCCAACAACACGAGAGAAAACTCCATAAATGGACATCACCAGATAGCCAACACTGAAATCAGATTGATTATATTCTTTGCATCCAAAGATGGAGAAGCTCTATACAGTCAGCAAAAACAAGACCAGGAGCTGACTGTGGCTCAGATCATGAGCTCCTTATTGCGAAATTCAGACTTAAATTGAAGAAAGTAGGGAAAACCACTAGACCATTCAGGTATGACCTAAATCAAATCCCTTATGATTATACAGTGGAGGTGAGAAATAGATTTAAGGGACTAGATCTGATAGAGAGAGTGCCTGATGAACTATGGATGGAGGTTCATGACATTATATAGGAAACAGGGATCAAGACCATCCCCGAAAAAAGAAATGCAAAATATCAAAATGGCTGTCTGTGGAGGCCTTACAAATAGCTGTGAAAAGAAGGGAAGCAAAACACAATGGAGAAAAGGTGAGATATACCCATTTGAATGCTGAGTTCCAAAGAATAGCATGGAGAGATTAAAAACAAACAAACCAACCAACCTTCCTCAACAATCAGTGCAAAGAAATAGAGGAAAATAATAGAATGGGAAAGTCTAGAGATCTCTTCAAGAAAATTAGAGATACCAAGGGAACATTTCATGAAAAGATGGGCTCAATAAAGGACAGAAAAGGTATGGACCTAACAGAAGCAGAAGATGTTAAGAAGTGGCAAGAATACACAGAAGAACTGTACAAAAAACGATCATCACGACCCAAATAACCATGATGGTGTGATCACTCACCTAGAGCCAGACTTCCTGGAATGTGAAGTCAAGTGAGCCTGAGGAAGCATCACTAGGAATAAAGCTAGTGGAGATGATGGAATTCCAGTTGAGCTATTTAAAATCCTAAAAGATGATGCTGTGAAACTGCTACACTAAATATGCCAGCAAATTTGGAAAACTCAGCAGTGGCCCAGACTGGAAAAGGTCAGTTTCCCTTCCAATCCCAAAGAAAGGCAATGCCAAAGAATGCTCAAACTACCACACATTTGCACTCATCTCACACGTTAGCAAAATAATGCTCAAAATTCTCCAAGCCAGGCTTCAATAGTAGATGATCCATGAACTTCCATATGTTCAAGCTGGTTTTAGAAAAGGCAGAGGAACCAGAGATCAAATTGCCAACATCTGCTGGATCATGGAAAAAGCAAGAGAGTTTCAGAAAAAATATCTATTTCTGCTTTATTGACTATGTCAAAGTCTTTGCCTGTGTGGATCACAACAGGCTGTGGAAAATTCTGAGAGATGAGAATACCAGGCCATCTGACCTGCTTCTTGAGAAACCTGTATGCAGGTCAGGATGCAACAGTTAGAACTGGCCATGGAACAACAGACTGGTTCCAAATAGGAAAAGGAGTAGGTCAAGGCTGTATATTGTCACCCTGCTTATTTAAGTTATATGCAGAGTACATCATGAGAATCACTGGGCTGGGTGAAGCACAAGCTGGAATCAAGAATGCTGGGAGAAATATCAATAACCTCAGATATGCAGATGACACCACCCTTGTGGCAGAAAATGTAGAAGAACTAAAGAGCCCCTTGATGATAATGAAAGAGGAGAGTGAAAAAGTTGGCTTAAAGCTCAACATTCAGAAAACGAAGATCATGGCATCTGGTCCTATCACTTCATTGCAAATAGATAGGGAAACAGTGGCAGACTTTATTTTCTTGGGCTCCAAAATCACTGCAGATGGTGACTGCAGCCATGAAATTAAAAGATGCTTACTCCTTGGAAGGAAAGTTATGACCAACCTAGACAGCATATTAAAAAGCAGAGATATTACTTTGCCTACAAAGGTCCATCTAGTCAAGGCTATGGTTCTTCTAGTAGTCATGTATGGATGTGAGAGTTGGACTGTGAAGAAAGCTGAGCACCAAAGAATTGATGCTTTTGAACTGAGGTGTTGGAGAAGACTCTTGAGAATCCCTTGGACTGCAAGGAGATCCATTCAGTCCATCCTAAAGGAAATCGGTCCTGGGTGTTCATTGGAAGGACTGATGTTAGGAAACATCAGGAGACTGAAGCTGAAACTCCGATACTTTGGCCACCTGAACCGAAGAACCAACTCATTTGCAAAGACCCTGATGCTGGGGAAGATTGAAGGTCGGAGGAGAAGTGGATGACAGAGGATGAGATGGTTGGATGGCATCACCTACTCAATGGGCATCAGTTTGGGTAGACTCCAGGAGTTGGTGATGGACAGGTAAGCCTGGCGTGCTGCAGTCCATGGGGATACAAAGCATCGGACATGACTGACTAAACTGAAACTGAACTGAAGATATTCCCTATCTAACATGAGCTCCTTCTGTTGTGCCTTCTCCACCCCTGATTATAGTACTTTATGAACCCCTTAGCATCACAGGAGAGTGTCCCTACATCCATCCTTTTCTAAGTCTTGGTCTGGGTTGCATATTAAGTGTTATAATCTGAGGAAATAAGGAAGGGGGTAACTTAAATTTTACCTCCTTCTCCCCTATTGATTTTGTTATTTAGTGGTTTATGTAATAGAGTCTCTTTACGTCTCTTTTATACTTGGGTATTACAATACTGTGTTATTTATTTCATTCCTCAAAATGTTCTAGCTTTACCTGTTGGGACTCTTTCTGACAAGATCTTATATCCCTTTAATGTATTCCCACTGTATTAGTGTTAGTCACTCAGTTGTGTCCGACTTTTTGCAACCCCGTGGACTATAGCCCGCCAAGTTCCTCTGTCCATGGAATTCTCCAGGAAAGAATATTGAAGTGGGTAGCCATTCCCTTCTCCAGGGGATCTTCGTGACACAGGGATCAAACCCTAGTCTCCAGCATTCTTGGTGGATTCTTTACTCTCTGAGCCACCAGAGAAGTCCCAGTTTGTTCCCAACCATTTGTTTATTTGAACATTTCTCTATTTTATGGCTCAAATTTTGAACAGTTTCCTTTGGTGGTGATTTAGGCGCTAAGTCGTGTCCAATTCTTGTGACCCCATGGAGTGTAGCCCGACAGGCTTCTCTGCCGTTGGGACTCTCCAGGCAAGGGTACTGGAGTGGGCTGCCATTTCCTTCTCCAGGGGATCTTCCCGACCCAGGAATCAAACCTGGGTCTCCTGCACTGCAAGCAGATTCTTTACCCACTGAGCTATGAGCGAAGCCCTCAGTTTCCTTTAGTATGTCATTTTTAATGGTAAGTTCTTCAGAGAGAGACTCTTCAGTGAAAATATCAGAACATGATCTGTTATTCCTTTTTGCTATCATTTCAAAGAACTTTTTCAAAAAGACTATTCTCAAGACTATTTTTGCATATTTCCATCACCAGCCCTGGATTCTGCCATTTCTCCAAGAAGTCCTGGTTCCTTTTATTGGAAAATGCTATTTAGAAACCAAGATACAGGTGGTAGGTATATACTTTCTTTAAAAGACACATCAGATCAGATCAGATCAGATCAGTTGCTCAGTCGTGTCCGACTCTTTGCGACCCCATGAATCGCAGCACGCCAGGCCGTCCTGTCCATCACCAACTCCCGGAGTTCACTCAGACTCATGTCCATCGAGTCAGTGATGCCATCCAGCCATCTCATCCTCTGTCGTCCCCTTCTCCTCCTGCCCCCAGTCCCTCCCAGCATCAGAGTCTTTTCCAATGAGTCAACGCTTCGCATGAGATGGCCAAAGTACTGGAGTTTCATGGTGATGAACTGATGCTTACTTTCAAGAATATCTTAAATTCAAGTCATATTGTATGCAGAGTTCAATTTTGTTTTCTGATAAACTAGTTAATATTATATATTCATAGACCAAAAATTATCAAATATATAGCTTTTAGCTTAATTTTTCCATCAAAATTTGATATTTTACTGTTTCATCTAATTCAGTTTTGAACATTTCATATTATAAACATTTTCTGAACAAAATAACACATTTAAAATATTTATCCAAACTTAAATTAAGGAGATCTTAAACTTCCACTTTAAAAGTTTAAACCAAGGGATGATATAATTTTATTTATCAAGTATATCTCTAAAATATATTTTTCCTTATTTTGAATAAAAGATCAGAAACAGAAGCTTTAAAATGGTAAGAGGTTATTGTTTGTGTCCTTGTTTTTTTTTTCTTTTAATTTGACATTTATAGTCTGACAATTATCACAAAAGTAAAATAGCACACATACTGACTATCACCTAAATCATAAATAACAAAATGACTATTGCAATGAAATTAAATAATAAACTATTAGCTCTGCAGAAGAGAATTGAAGGGGAATCATTAGAGAAGGGCTTCCATGGTGGCTCAGATGGTAAAGAATATGCCCGCAGTGCAGAAGACCCAGGTTCAACCCCTGGGTCAGGAAGATCCCCTGGAAAAGGGCATGGCAACACACTGCCGTATTCTTGCCTGGAGAAACCCATGGACAGAGTGGCCTGGTGGGTTACAGTCCATGGGCTCGAAAAGAGTCCAACACACCTGGGCAACTAGCACTTTCAGTACAGAAAAAGCTACTTCCGTGTAAACTATAAAAATATATGAAGTGGCCTTCTGAGGAAAACTATTTTGTGTTTGGAATATGAACATATGGGCTCAATTCTGAATATACAGACAGTTGTCTGTAACCTTGTTCCAGTGACTTAACAGATCTGACCTGATGTCTTCATATTGAACACTGAAGAGAACTTCACAACTCTGCTTTCTTTCCAACATTCTTGTGAAATCAAAGAACAAAATGCACATGAGGGCTATTTTTAAACTGCAAAATGCTATGCAAATGTAAATTACTTTTGTTAGTCTTAATGAATATGCATCATGGCGTTGTAAATTAGAACTGGAATTCTTG
Organism: Bos javanicus; assembly: GCF_032452875.1. Classification (NCBI taxonomy): domain Eukaryota; kingdom Metazoa; phylum Chordata; class Mammalia; order Artiodactyla; family Bovidae; genus Bos; species Bos javanicus. The sequence continues at coordinate 97,924,256 of NC_083877.1, forward strand.
GACTGAAAGAGAAAGTGTAGATAATGAAGTGATTTTAATGGTATGTCCATGAAACTCGTAGCTCATTTTTGTAGTTCTAACAGCCAGCATGGTATAGTATTTTTCCCAGTTAATAAACACTTGAATAAAAGTGAAGAATATTTTTTTAAAAAAGCAATATTTCTTTCTGTTTTTATTGCCAGTGTCCTCATTCAGCATGACCCATTTTGATGGCCTTCAAACCAACAAGCTTCCCTTTGTATTCTAGCCAATTAGCCGACAGTACTGCAAGATATCTTCTAGAGTTGGTATTACCATGACTTGCAATAACTAATGTCTCTTTATTACCATAAAAAAATTCTAAAATTTTCGACATAACATCAAACTATCCAACTTAGTTTTCCATGTCTATTTTCACTGTTTCATCATACAAAAGGTATGCCTCAACTAAAATCAATTACTGCTTTTTCATGAGTATTCACTACATTTTCTATCTTTTACTTAAGAATGATAATATTTATCACAAGTTGTGACAAGTGTGTATTTACCTCTTGCTAAATAGCATTGCATTGACAATCTTACATGAAAGAAAAGGAAAGGAAGTTCAAATAAACCATTTCAAATAACTAACTCTTGTGTTCAGCAGATGAGAACTACTCAGAAGGGACAAAAGACTGTCGGTAATCATTGATAAATTATTGGTTTGGATTGTCAGAGTTATTGGGAATTTAAAGAAAAAAAGCTTCTGAGTATTGAGAGGAAGTTTTAGAAAATAGAACACAAGCAGATTTGAAATGACTCTGAATTGATGACAGAAATACATCTCTATGTCATCTGCATACAACTGAACATTCTCATTCAGAAGAAAAATTGGAAACTGATGGGCAAAATGATTGTGATTATAAATACCTCATGGTGTTTTATATTTATATATTCATCCTTTTATTTATTCATTAATTCAAGAAACATTGTTGAGCACCTATTATGTGCTTGACATTTCCCTGTCCTTTAGGAATAGACAGTAAACAAACAAGTCCCAGCTCTCAAAGAACGTTCATCGCAGTTGGGACAGGCCCGCCTAAGCAAGGACACAGAACAACATCAGAGCCCAGGTTGCAGCAGGCGCTCTGAAGACAAATAAACAGAGGATGGTGTTGGAGAGTAGGGGGACAGAGTGGCGGCTCTTTTACCAGAGAGTTCAAGGAAAAACTCTCTGGCGAGTGTGTGTCTGAGAGAGACCTGTGTACCTGGGGGAGGGATCCAAGTGCATACCTGGGAGGTCAGTCCGGAGGAGGAGAAGAGCCAAAGCCCTGAGGCAAAGGCAGGCTTGGAAAGTTCTGGAACAGTCACAGGACTCTAGCTGCAGCAGAGAGAGCCAGGGAAAAGAAGGTTAGGCGATGAGGATGGAGAGGTGGCTATGCACACCGACATCGGAGGCATTAAGGCCAGAAGGTGGACTTCAGATGCTATTCTGGGAAAGGCAGGATGTTAGTAATTGGCTGTGAGCAGACAAGTAACAAGATCTGACCTGAGTTTAATCAATCCCTCTGGCGGCTGCTGAGAATAGACCTTGAGAGGCACAAATGGAAGCAGGAACCAGCAAGGAGGACTGAGTCATATTCTGGTGAGAGAAGCTGGGGATAGCTTAGGGCAGTAGCTGCAGGGATGGAGTGGTCCTCTGCTGCCTTTGGGATAAAGCAAACCTCCTTCAACGGCCTTAAAGGTGTGTTCTTTCCTGTGTCCACAACCACATTCACCTGCTCCTCTTGTTCCCATCACTGTCTACCCGACATTTCTCTGTCCAAGCCATCTGTCAGTGCGTGACCTTTGTAGGCTACTTTCCGCACGATCAATATTATTCCTCTCTTTATTCACCTAGCTGATTATTCTCACCTTTTAAAATTCATTTCTTCAGAAAAGTCCTCTCCAATCTAATACTCTGGGTCAAATTCCCTTAACATAGGCTCTCATTGCAACGTGTTGTATTTACACTTCAGGGCAGTGAACATAAAGGTAGATTTATACCTATTTATGTGACTTAAAAAAATGTTTCTATCTGACCAACTGTGAGTACGCTTAGGGAAGGAACCATATGGTTTCTTTGTTCACCTTTAACTTGTTCAATACTTAATATTTTTGGTGCTTTTATTTGCTGAGAAAGAGGAAATAAACTTCAAGTAGATAACTGAACCAAATTCTCACGCAAAGAGAAGTTGCGTTTGGCATGAGAATACATGGGTTAATATCAGTTTTTCATGTTAAAACTGAAGAGCTTTGGTTTCTTCATGTATAAAATTAAGAACTTTGGGGATGACTGGGCTAACTAAGTTTCCTGAGGCTCTAAGATTTAAGACAAGTAGTATTACAGACAACATTCATTTTCTCTTTTGATTACAACATGGTATTTGCATAACTCTAAGAAATTGAATAAATGCAATTAGATCTTTGTTTTTAAATTAAGACGAATTAGTCTAAAAATATAAGTATGCACAGTAAAAGTAGAAGAGGTTACCAATTACAAAGGACATGAACTTATAGTGAACAAATTACACAGGAAAGCTTGAGAGAAGATGAATCTCCTGAAAATGTTGCGGGCTCTACACGCTGGCTGAGGAGACTGGCGCCTCCGTGTGGTGACTTGAGGGATGTGCACTGAGGAAGCAGGATTTAGGGGCCCCAAAACAGTTCTTATTGAATGGAACCTGAAGAATATATGCACCTTAGATGGATTTATCAATAGCTGTATCATATTAGAGACTAGAACACTCCCCTAATGGCCTAATCAGTACCCAGGAAAGAGATCAGGTTAGCGGCTTCTGATCTACCCACTTCTAGAGTAGAAGTGTCCACTTACAAATGTCCCTGTAAAGGTGATTTCTATGTCTTTGAACAGAGCTAGGGTGGTTCAGTGGGTTAAGAATCCACTTCAATACAGGAGACCCAGGTTCAATCGCTGGGTCAGGAAGATTCCCTGAAGAAGGAAATGGCAGCCCTCTCTTGTATTCTTGAGAAATCCTATGGACAGAGAAGCATACTTAGAACATATTCCTATATGTTCAGAAACATACAGGAATTGCCCTCAAAACATTTGATCAGTGTGAAAGCAAGAAAAGGAAAATGCACACTGCAAATGTTGATCAGATCAATGCACTTGAACCTGCAAGCTGTGTTTATGTGTGTTTGGGAGTTGCTGTTCTTTGTTGGTTAGTTGCTGAGTTGTGTCCAACTTGTTTGCGACCCCAAGGACCACAGCCCTCCAGTCTTCCCTGCCCCTGGGATTCTCCAGGGGAGAATAGTAGAGTGAGTTGCCATTTCCTTCTTTAGGGGTTCTTCTAGACACAGGGATCAAACCTGCATTTCCTGCATTGACAAGTGGATTCCTTACCACTGAGCCACCAGGGGAACCAGGAGAGTTAATACGTATTCACTCTGAACAAAATTTTAACAAGTGTCAGAGCAATGAGGGCAATAAGAAGAAAAGTACTTGAGAATGCACACAAGTTTGTTTGTTTTTTTCCATTCTGTCCTATTAAGGACAAAAAATTTTAACTGATGCACTAATTTGTACTCTAACACCATTGGGTGGAAACAAAATATTTCATCACTAGCATAGGGCTTCTTTGGGGGGTTCAGATGGTAAAGAATCTGCCTGTTGTGTGGAAGACCCATGTTAGATCCCTGAATCAGGAAGATCCCCTGGAGGAGGGCATGGCAACCCACTCCAGTATTCTTGTCTGGAGAATGCCATGGACAGAGGAGCCTGGTGGGCTACAGTCCTTGGGGTCAGAAACAGTTGGACATGACTGAGTGACTAACGTTTTATAGGCATGAGAGAAATCTGCATCTTATCAACATCTGCCCCTCCCAGTGCTACCAGAACACCCATAATGTGATACTATGCTTCCTCCTTTTGAGAAGTGACCTGGGAATATATTTAAGGAAACAAAGGCAAGGAAATACACATGTATAATGTGTCACATTTGAGAACTAAGCTGTATATAGAATATAGGAGAATAATATGCATGTGTTACATTTAAAATATGATTCTGTGAGCAATCTGTGTGTGTATAAATTGTGGCTACCAATCTATTTAAACAAAAGCTTGTGAAAACAAATAGCCACCTATCTGTTCTGCCAGCAGTCTTGTGGAGGCAGATCATAGTCTTACCTTGGGTCATTAGTTGCATCAGGTTTCAAATAAGTCTGTGCAATCATGTGACTTGAATTGGAGTCCTTTTCTCTATTTGCTCCAATATCCAGACTCCCTGACGAGTAACTGTTGGAAATTCAGTAGCATAACCCTTAGAAACAATATATCAGTGACATTATTTAAATTCAGAGAAAAAGAATCTTCTTTGAATAATGTATACACTGTTTCCCCTGCTCTCCATTTCCTCTTTTCTTTCTCTTTCATCACATGATCTTTTTTCAATTCTACCAAATTTCCTGGGAAACAGAAACTCAATGAAATTCTCCATCTGGCGGGATAACATCTTGAACCATTAGGAAACAGACCATTTTTAGTTTCTAAGCACATACTATTTATTCCTGTCATTGATAGTTTGCTATTGATCATGATAGCATTAACCACATGAACCTTAATATTATCCAGTACAATAAAGGCAGAGTAAGGGGAGGAAATGACTTTACTGGCGGCCGAGGAGGGCTTCCTGTGTTTCGTAATAACTCAGAATCAAGCACGTAGCACGCATACATTGACTCTAGCCAAGGACACACTAGACTCTAGACACTAGACTCTGCCTAGAGATTGTTTTATTAAGACTTTTTATTTTTATAGAGCAGTAGTGCAGTCTTGGCTAAACAGTGTGCTGAAAGGAAGGGACAGTGATTTCCTGTGTATATTTTGCCTCCACACATGCACGACTGCATGCCTGCTCAGTTGTTCAGTCACGTCTGACTCTTTGTGACCCCATGGACTGTAGCCCGCCAGGCTCCTCCAGGCAACAATACTGGGATGGGTTGCCATGTCCTCCTCCAGGGGATCTTCCTAACCCAAGGATCAAACCTGCATCAGATGTCTCCTGCATCTCCTGAATTTGCAGGCAGATTCTTTACCACTGAGCCACCTGGGAACCCTTCTTCCACACATGTATAGCCTCTCTGAATATTAGCATATCCTACCAAGTGGTTAATTCGTTAACCATCAATGAGTCTACGTTGACATATCATCATCGCCCCAAGTCTAGAGTTTACATTAAGGTTGACTTTTGGTGATATACATTCTGTGCATTTGGATAAGTCGATAATAACATGTATCCATCACTACCAGATACAGAGTATTTTCAATGTTTTAAAGGTCTTCTGCATTCTACATATTTATCTACTCCATTTCCAACCCCTGGAATTCTCTCTTCTTTTTTTTTTCTGTTTCCATGGTTTTGCCTGTTTTAAGAAATGTAAAAGTTGGACTCATGCCTATATCATCTTTTCAGATTGGCATCTTTCATGTAGTAATAAACATTTAAGTTTTCTCCACGTATTTGTGTGGCTTAAGAGCTTTTTTCTCTTTAGTGCTGAATACAATTCCATTGTCTAGGTATACAAGAGTTCATTTATCCACTCACCTACTGAAAGACATTTTGATGGCTTCTGTATGCTGGCATATGAATAAAACTGCTATAAGCGTCCATGCGCAAGGTTTTGTGTGGACGTAAGTTTCCAACTCTCTGGGGCAATGTGAATTGCTGGATTACATGTGCAGTTGTTTAGTTAGAAGCTGCCAAACTCTTTCAGAGTGGCTCGTAGAATTTTGCATCTCCACCAGCAGTGCATGAGTCTCTGCTTCTCCTGATCCTCACCAGCACTGCACGTTGACACTGCTCCAGATTTTGATCACCGAATCATATATGGACTTCCCAAGTGGCTCAGTGGTAAAGAGTCCTCCTGACAGTACAGGACGCACAACAGATGGGGTTCAATGCCTCGGTCGGGAGATCCCCTGGAGGAGAAAATAGCAACCGACTCTAGTATTCTTGCCTCGAAAATTCCATGGACAGAGGAGTCTGGAGGTCTACGGTCCACGGGGTCATGAAGAGTCAGACACGACTGAATGACTGAAAACCCACACACACAAAAGGTGTGTAGTGCTATCTTGTTTCAACATGCATTTCCCTAATAAGACATGATGTTGGGCATTTACTCACATGCTTGCTTGTCATCTGTCTGTCCTCCATGGTAGAGTGTCTGTTAAGAATTTTGGCCAATATTTTGGTGGGGTTGGTTTTCTATTGTTGAGATTTAAGAGTCATTTGTACATTTTGCATCACTTCATTATCAGATATATCTTTTCCAAGTATTTTTCTCTCAGTCTGTGGCTTGTCCTCTCATTCTCTTGACATCATATATAGGAAAGTATTTTTATTTTGGTGGGTTTTATTGTACACACTGCTGTGTTTCATGTGCAAATTTCTCTTGCTTATTTCTAGAATGTGGGAAAGCAAGTGACTTTTGTATATTAATCTTTTTTTTTAATTTTATTTTATTTTTAAACTTTACAATATTGTATTGGTTTTGCCGAATATCTAAATGAATCTGCCACAGGTATATATGTGTTCCCCATTCTGAACCCTCCTCCCTCCTCATACCATCCCTGTGGGTCGTCCCAGTGCACCAGCCCCAAGCATCCAGTAACGTGCATCGAACCTGGACTGGTGACTCGTTCCATATATGATATTATACGTATTTCAATGCCATTCTCCCAAATCATCCCACCCTCTCCCTCTCCCACAGAGTCCAAAAGACTGTTCTATACATCAGTGTCTCTTTTGCTGTCACATATACAGGGTTATTGTTACCATCTTTCTAAATTCCATATATATGTGTTAGTATACTGTATTGGTGTTTTTCTTTCTGGCTTACTTCACTCTGTATAATAGGCTCCAGTTTCATCCACCTCATTAGAACTGATTCAAATGTATTCTTTTTATGGCTGAGTAATACTCCATTGTGTATATGTACCACAGCTTTCTTATCCATTCATCTGCTGATGGACATCTAGGCTGCTTCCATGTCCTGGCTATTATAAACAGTGCTGTGATGAACATTGGGGTACACATATATCTTTCAATTCTGATTTCTTGATGTTTATGCCCAGTAGTGTGATTACTGGGTCATATGGCAGTTCTATTTCCAGTTTTTTAAGGAATCTCCACACTGTTCTCCATAGTGGCTGTACTAGTTTGCATTCCCACCAATAATGTAAGAGGGTTCCCTTTTCTCCACACCCTTTCCAGCATTTATTGTTTGTAGACTTTTGGATCGCAGCCATTCTGACTGGCGTGAAATGGTACCTCACAGTGGTTTTGATTTGCATTTCTCTGATAATGAGTGATGTTGAGCATCTTTTCATGTGTTTGTTAGCCATCTGTATGTCTTCTTTAAAGAAATGTATATTTAGTTCTTTGGCCCATTTTTTGATTGGGTCATTTATTTCTCTGGAATTGAGCTGTAGGAGTTGCTTGTATATTTTTGAGATTAGTTGTTTGTCAGTTGCTTCATTTGCTATTATTTTCTCCCATTCTGAAGGCTGTCTTTTCACCTTGCTTATAGTTTCCTTTGTTGTGCAGAAGCTTTTAAGTTTAATTAGGTCCCATTTGTTTATTTTTGCTTTTATTTCCAATATTCTGGGAGGTGGGTCATAGAGGATCCTGCTGTGATGTATGTCGGAGAGTGTTTTGCCTATGTTCTCCTCTAGGAGTTTTATAGTTTCTGGTCTTACATTTAGATCTTTAATCCATTTTGAGTTTATTTTTGTGTATGGTGTTAAAAGTGCTCTAGTTTCATTCTTTTACAGGTGGTTGACCAGTTTTCCCAGCACCACTTGTTAAAGAGATTGTCTTTAATCCATTGTATATTCTTGCCTCCTTTGTCAAAGATAAGGTGTCCATATGTGTGTGGATTTATCTCTGGGCTTTCTATTTTGTTCCATTGATCTATATTTCTGTCTTTGTGCCAGTACCATACTGTCTTGATGACTGTGGCTTTGTAGTAGAGCCTGAAGTCAGGTGGGTTGATTCCTCCAGTTCCATTCTTCTTTCTCAAGATAGCTTTGGCTATTCAAGGTTTTTTGTATTTCCATACAAATTGTGAAATTATTTGTTCTAGCTCTGTGAAGAATACTGTTGGTAGCTTGATAGGGATTGCATTGAATCTATAAATTGCTTTGGGTAGTATACTCATTTTCACTATATTGATTCTTCCAATCCATGAACATGGTACATTTCTCCATCTATTAGTGTCCTCTTTGATTTCTTTCACCAGTGTTTTATAGTTTTCTATATATAGGTCTTTAGTTTCTTTAGGTAGATATATTCCTAAGTATTTTATTCTTTTCGTTGCAATGGTGAATGGAATTGTTTCTTTAATTTCTCTGTCTATTTTCTTATTATTAGTGTATAGGAATGCAAGGGATTTCTGTGTGTTGATTTTATATCCTGCAACTTTACTATATTCATTGATTAGTTCTAGTAATTTTCTGGTGGAGTCTTTAGGGTTTTCTATGTAGAGGATCATGTCATCTGCAAATAGTGAGAGTTTCACTTCTTCTTTTCCAATTTGGATTCCTTTTATTTCTTTTTCTGCTCTGATTGCTGTGGCCAAAACTTCCAGAACTATGTTGAATAGTAATGGTGAAAGTGGGCACCCTTGTCTTGTTCCTGACTTTAGAGGAAATGCTTTCAATTTTTCACCATTGAGGATAATGTTTGCTGTGGGTTTGTCATATATAGCTTTTATTATGTTGAGGTATGTTCCTTCTATTCCTGCTTTCTGGAGAGTTTTTATCATAAATGGATGTTGAATTTTGTCAAAGGCTTTCTCTGCATCTATTGAGATAATTATATGGTTTTTATTTTTCAATTTGTTAATGTGGTATATAACATTGATTGATTTGCCGATATTGAAGAATCCTTGCATCCCTGGGATAAAGCCCACTTGGTCATGGTGTATGATCTTTTTAATGTGTTGTTGGATTCTGATTTCTAGAATTTTGTTAAGCATTTTTGCATCTATGTTCATCAGTGATATTGGCCTGTAGTTTTCTTTTTTTGTGGGATCTTTGTCAGGTTTTGGTATTAGGGTGATGGTGGCCTCATAGAATGAGTTTGGAAGTTTACCTTCCTCTGCAATTTTCTGGAAGAGTTTAAGTAGGATTGGTGTTAGCTCTTCTCTAAATTTTTGGTAGAATTCAGCTGTGAAGGCATCTGGACCTGGGCTTTTGTTTGCTGGAAGATTTTTGATTACAGTTTCAATTTCCATGGTTGTGATGGGTCTGTTAAGATTTTCTATTTCTTCCTGGTCCAGTTTTGGAAAGTTGTACTTTTCTAAGAATTTGTCCATTTCTTCCACGTTGTCCATTTTATTGGCATATATTGTTGATAGTAGTCTCTTATGATCCTTTGTATTTCTATGTTGTCTGTTGTGATCTCTCCATTTTCATTTCTAATTTTATTGATTTGATTTTTCTCCCTTTGTTTCTTGATGAGTCTGGCTAATGGTTTGTCAATTTTATTTATCCTTTCAAAGAACCAGCTTTTGGCTTTGTTGATTTTTGCTATGGTCTCCTTTGTTTCTTTTGCATTTATTTCTGCCCTAATTTTTAAGATTTCTTTCCTTCTACTAACCCTGGGGTTCTTCATTTCTTCCTTTTATAGTTGCTTTAGGTGTAGAGGTAGGTTATTTATATTTGACTTTTTTCTTGTTTCTTGAGGTATGCCTGTATTGCTATGAGCTTTCCCCTTAGGACTGCTTTTACAGTGTCCCACAGGTTTTGGGTTGTTGTGTTTTCGTTTTCATTCGTTTCTATGCAAATTTTGATTTCTTTTTTGATTTCTTCTGTGATTTGTTGGTTATTCAGCAGCATGTTGTTCAGCCTCCATATGTTGGAATTTTTAATAGTTTTTCTCCTGTAATTGAGATCTAATCTTACTGCATTGTGGTCAGAAAAGATGCTTGGAGAGACCCACCTCAAAACAGGGGACACATACAGACTGAAAGTGAAGGGCTGGAAAAAGATTTTCCATGCAAATAGGGACCAAAAGAAAGCAGCAGTAGCAATACTCATATCAGATAAAATAGACTTTAAAACAAAGGCTGTGAAAAAAGACAAAGACGGTCACTACATAATGATCAAAGGATCAATCCAAGAGGAAGATATAACAATTATAAATATATATGCACCCAACACGGGAACACCACAATATGTAAGACAAATGCTAACAAGTATGAAAGGAGAAATTAACAATAACACAGTAATAGAGGGAGACTTTAATATCCCACTCACACCTATGGATAGATCAACTAAACAGAAAATTAACAAGGAAACACAAACTTTAAATGATACAATAGATCAGTTAGACCTAATTGATATCTATAGGACATTTCATCCCAAAACAATGAATTTCACCTTTTTCTCAAGCACACATGGAACCTTCTCCAGGATAGATCACACCCTGGGCCATAAATTTAGCCTTGGTAAATTCAAAAAAATTGAAATCATTCCAAGCACCTTTTCTGTATATTAATCTTTATCGTACAACTTAGTAAAAACACTTAATAGTTGCAAGAGATTTTTTTTTGTTGTTTATCCTTCCTGATTTTGTACATAGACCGTAATGTCATCTCTGAACAAAGACACATCTTTTTTTCTTCCTTCCCAATCTGTATGTTTTTTATTTCCTTTTCTTACCTTATTGCATTAGTTAAAATTTCCAGTACAGTGTTGAAAAGGAGTCGTAAGAAGGAACATTCTTGCCTTTTACTTGATCTTAGTGAGAAAACTTCAAGTACCTCACCACTAAGTATAATGTTAACTACAGACTTTTTGTTTAGGGTTTTTTTTTTTTTTTTTTTTTTTTAACCAAGTTAGGAAGTTCCCCCCTATTCCTATCGTACTGAGAGATTTCATCATGAGTGCAAGATTTGGCCAAATGTTTCTTCCATATCTATTGATATGATCATGTGATTAATCTTTAGTCTGTTGATACAATGGATTACAATAATTGATTTTTGAATGTTGAACCAGTCTTACATACATGGAGCAAATTACACTTGGTTCAGTTCAGTTCAGTCGCTCAGCCGTGTCCGACTCTTTGTGATCCCATGAACTGCAGCACACCAGGCCTCCCTGTCCATCACCAACTCCCGGAGTTTACCCAAACTCATGCCCATTGAGTCGGTGATGCCATCCAACCATTTCATCCTCTGTTGTCCCCTTCTTCTCCTACCTTCAATCTTTCCCAGCATCAGGGTCTTTTCAAATGAGTCAGCTCTTCGCATCAGGTGGCCAAACTATTGGAGTTGCAGCTTCAATGTCAGTCCTTCTAATGAACACTCAGGACTGATTTCCTTTAGGATGGACTGGTTTGATCTCCTTGCAGGGTCTTATCCAACGCCACCTTCAAAAGCATCAATTCTTCAGTGCTCAGCTTTCTTTATAGTCCAACTCTCACATCCATACATGACCACTGGAAAAGAATACCTTGTACACATATATAATAAAATTTCCTCCCACATAATCTCCCACATGCAGGCAGATTTTTTGCTATCTGAGCCACTAGGGAAGCCCAATAAAATTTTATGTATAATAACATATTGATAGAATTTTTTGGTATTGTTATTTGGAACAAATTGTTATATTTGTTCAGTTAACAGTAAGAAAATCAAGCTGTTGTTTTACCTTCACTTAATCCTTTTTTGATGCATATTTTTTACTGTATATATTGAAATTTCTGACCTTCCTTATTTTCCTTATATCTAAAACACTTCCTGATAGCTTAGTTGGTGAAGAATCCATCTGCAATGCAGGAGACCCCAGTTAGATTCCTGGGTTGGGAAGATCCTCTGGAGAAGGGATAGGCTACCCATTCCAGAATTCTTGGGCTTTCCCTTGAGGTTCAGCTGGTAAAGAATCCACCTGCAGTGTGGGATACCTGGGTTCGATCCCTGGGTTGGGAATATCTCCTGGAGAAGGCAAAGGCTACCCACTCCAGTATTCTGGCCTGGAGAATTCCATGGACTGTATAGTCCATGGGGTTGTAAAGAGTCAGACATGCCTGCATGACTTTCACTTCACCTCTCTTCAAAAGTCTTTTAACATTTCTTGCAAGGAAAGTCACTTGCAAGTCATTTTATTCTCTGTACTTTCAGAATGTGTGTGCTAAATTGTTTCACTTGTGTCCAATTCTTTGTGACCCTGTAGATCATAGCCCAGCAGGCTCCTCTGTCCATGGGATTCTCCTGGCAAGAATACTGGAGTGGGCTGCTATGCCCTCCTCCAGGGAATCATCCCAACCCAGGGACAGAACCCACATCTCTTACATTTCTTGCACTGACAGGTGGGCTCTTTTCCACTAGTGCACCCTGAGAAACTAATTTTAGGATATTAGTTGTCAGAAGCTTACAGCTTTGAAGCAGGGCTTTGTAGCGTGCCAAGGTTCCACAACTGGTGTGGCAAATACTATGGATAGCAGTCCAAATGGAAATTAATCCCAAGGTGGTGAATAGATTTTTTTTTTCTTTTTAAAAACAGAGATAGTAGCCAGCTGCACATGGATCAGATTAGCACAGTGCATAAATGTTGCATTATAGCTAAGTAGTAGGCAATTTAGGGAGGGGATTCCCTTAAATTTATTAGCATTACTCTTATGTAAAACAACTATTCTTTGAAGCACTTGAAACTTAAACTGAAAACTCTAGACAGCAATGATCTCTAAGGTCTTAGGAAACAGCTTAGGTTTTAGCAAGTGTACAGGTTATTTTCCCCAGGATGGAATCCAAAATGTATTCAGGAGACTCAGCTATCACCAGCATTTGATGTTGTCAGAGTTTTGGATTTTTCCATTCTAATAGGTGTGTAGCAGTATCTCACTTCAGTATTAATTTTCAATTCCCCAATGAAATACAATGCAAAGCATCTTTTAATATTCTTATTTTCCATCTGGATATTTTCTTTTGCAAGATGCATGTTCATATCTTTTACTGATTCTTTAATCAGGCTGTTTGTTATATTATTGTTGAGTTTTGAGACTTCCTTGTATGTTTTGCATAACAGATCATTCTTAGATATATATTTTGAATATATTTTCCCCCAGTCTGGGGCTTGTCTTCCACCTCATTTTGCAGAGCAGAAGTTTTAATTTCAATGAAATTCAGCTTATCAATGATTTATGGTTCCTTTGTTGTTACATCTCAAAAGTTATTACCATTCATTCCCAAGGTCATCTGGGTGTTCTCCCGTGTTACCTTTTAAGAGTGGTTTCATTTGGCACTTTACATTTAAGGCTATGATCCATTTTTAATTGTTCTTTGTGAATCCTCTTAAGTGTCTAACTTCATTTTCCTGCGTGTGGATATCCATTTGCTGCAGAATCATTTGTTGAAAAGAAAGTCTTTGATCCAATGTACTGTCTTTGCTCCTTTGTCAAAGATCACTTGACTATATGTGAATCTATTTATGGAATCTACTTTTTCCAAGGTTCTGTTTATTTATTCCTTTGCTAATATTAGATCGTCTTCATTGTTGTTGTTCAGTCTCTAAATCATGTCCAACTCTTTCCCCCATGGACTGCAGTACGCCAGGCTTCCCTATCCTTCACTATTTCCCTGAGTTTATTGAACTCATGTCCATTGACTAAGTGATGCCACCCAACCATCTCATCCTCTGTTGCCCCCTTTGCCTTTTGTCCTCAATCTTTCTCAGCATCAGGGTCTTTTCCAATGAGTCAGCCCTTTGCATCAGGTAACCAAAGCACTGAATCTTCAGTTTCATCATCAGTCCTTCCAATGAATATTCAGGACAGATTTCCTTTAAGATTGACTAGTTTGATCTCCTTGCAGTCCAAGGGACTCTCAAGAATCTTCTCTAGCGCCACCGTTCAAAAGCATAAATTCTTCGGTGCTCAACCTTCTTTATGGTCCAACTCTCACATCCATACATGACTACTGGAAAAACCATAGCTTTTAGAAGACAGACCTTTGTTGTCAAAGTAATGTCTCTGCTTTTTAATATGCTGTCTAGGTTGGTCATAGCTTTTCTCCCAAGGAGCAAGTGTCTTTTAATTTCATGGCTACAGTAATAGTCCACAGTGACCCTGGAGCCCAAAAAAACAAAATCTGTCACATTTTTACTTTTTCCTGATCTATTTGTCATGAAGTGATGGGGCCAGATGCCATGATCTCAGTTTTTGGAATGTTGAGTTTTAAGCCAGCTTTTTCATTCTCCTCTTTCACCCTCATCAAGAGGCTTTTTAGTTCCTCTTCACTTTCTCCCATTAGAGTGGTATCATCTGCATATCTGAGTTTGTTGATACTTCTCCAGACAATCTTGATTCTAGTTCATGCTTCATCCAGCTTGGCATTTCACATGAATACTGTCCGTAGAAGTTAAATAAACGGAGTGAAATATATACAGCCTTGATGCACTTCTTTCCCAATTTGGAACCAGCCTGTTGTTCCATGTCCATCCAGTTTTAACTGTTGCTTCTTGACCTGCATACAGGCTTCTCAGGAGACAGGTAAGGTGGACTGGTATTCACGTCTCTAAGAATTTTCCACAGTTTGTTGTGATACACACAGTCAAAGGCTTCAGCGTAGTCAATGAGGCAGAAGTAGATATTTTTCTGGAATTCCCTCGCTTTCTCAATGATCCAGCAGATGCTGGGAATTTGTTCTCTGGCTGTCTTCATCACTCTAGCTTTATAGTAAATCTTGAAGCCAGGTTTTATCAGTTCTGTAACTTTGTTCTCTTTCGACATTGTGTTGACTATACTGCTTTTTTTTTTTTTTTACCTCTCTACAGCAACTTTAGAATCAGTTTGCCAATATCCACAAAATAACTTGCTCAGTTTTAATTGATATTGCACTGAATCTATAGATCAAGTTGAGAGGAATTAACATCTTGCAAATATTGGTTCTTACTATCTACGAACTTGGACTATTTCTCCATTGATTTTGTTCATAAGAGCTTTATAATTTGTCTTATATTTTGTTCATCAAAGTTTTGTAATTTGCCTTAGAGTCTATAATTTGACTTTATATACATTTTAGATTTAAATCTAAATATTTTATTTTGAAAGATGCTCATGTAAATGGCATGTATTTTTAAATTTCTAGTTCCAACTGCTCTTTATTGATGTATATTTTTTAAAAATGATTCACTTTAGACACAAAGTGTTTTTTATTCTATATTTTCTTGATTACTTCATATAAGATAGAAGCTATTTATTTAAGAAAGAAGCAAAACTGAAGTTTTACTTGGATAGTTTGTGTGAATTGCTGACTATAATACAATTTCTCAAAACTTTCAGGTGTATTTATGAATGTTTTTAGTAAATTTTAGAATTTTTTATATAATAATATTATGTATGATGACATTTCCTTTTTTGCTTTAATTTCTGTCTTTCATTATGTTGAGATGAATCTTTTATTAGCAAAGTTGATTTTTTAAAATTTTCTTCATGAAATTTTGTCTTTAAAATGTCTTGTACAGTGTATTAGTTTTTTGTTGTGCTTTTAACAAACTTAAATATTTTCCTCCATATTACTTTGTGTTTTACATATTTCATGTCTTTCTTTAATTTATAAGTATATATTTCATATTTTTTTCTTAATGGAATGAATTATTATTTATTCAGGATTTGTTTAAACTCCTGTAGGTATCATGTGTTTGTATTTTATTACTCATGTTTAAATGTTTAACCAAGTTTATTCAATATCTCAAAATTATTCAGTGTTACCTGAGATATATCAGTTAACGTTCTTGTTACCTGAACAATAATGTACATGGTTTTTATCTATTCAATCCTGTCCCATTTTCTTTGATTGCTTATTTATTTAGAGCTTTGGTTACAATTTCTTTTGGCATTTTCCAATGTACATATTATTATCTGAGCTATCATCAATGCTTATTTAGCACTGTTATTTCCTGAACTCTATTATATTTGATAAGACACTCCCTTTCATTTGAATTTTTATAGTGTTTGTTTTTAACAGATAATGTTTCCTCGGTAGATTAGTCAATGATTTTTAGTGACTTGAGTATTTTGCATTTCAATAAAGTTTGTGTAAGAATAATGATTATTGTTTATCTGTACTTGATGTGATTTATCTGTACTTGATTATTATTTATCTGTACTTGATATGATTATTTGGAGTGAATAGTCTTGGTTTCATGATTTCTGGAGTATTTTTTTCTAACTTGTTAATCAATATATTTTGCTGCCCTGGGTCTTTGCAGCCTGTGTGCTCTTTATTGCTGCACACGGTCTTTCTCTACTTGTGACAAGTGGCTTTCTCCTTGTGGCGGCTTCTCTTGTTTTGGAACGTGGGCTCTAGGAAGCATGAGCTCAGTAGCTGCAGCCCATGGACTCAAGAGCGTGGACTCAGTTACCCTGTGGCATGCAGTATCTTAGCTCAAGGATCAGGGATCAAATCTGTGTCTCCTACACTGACAGAGTCTCAACCATTGGGACCACAAGGGATGTCCCCTCTGGAGTATTTTTTACTATTTAAAAATTATTTTTAAAATGTTTACACTTGCCTATTCTTTTTGATTCTTCTGTATGAAAGTAGTTTGGGGACACCTTTGTAGTGTGTCTTCTGGGTGTCTTTTAATACTTTTTTTTCCCATGTTTCATCAAATCTGTGTTAAGCTATGTCTAATTTTATTGAGTTCATGATATCAAAAGTTATGTGTTTTAGTAAATAATATATTTTGAAGAATTTTTCTTATCTTTTCTCCCTTTTTCCACTTTCTTTCAGTCTTTTGCTTTTACTTTAGGAATTTTTTTTTTTCAGATTCTTCTATAATGTAAATTTATTTTGTGCTATTCCAAATAGGAAAAGGAGTATGTCAAGGCTGTATATTGTCACTCTGCTTATTTAACTTCTATGCAGAGTACATCATGAGAAACGCTGGATTTGAAGAAACACAAGCTGGAATCAAGATTGCCGGGAGAAATATCAATAACCTGAGATATGCAGATGACACCACCCTTATGGCAGAAAGTGAAGAGGAACTCAAAAGCCTCTTGATGAAAGTGAAAGTGGAGAGTAAAAAAGTTGGCTTAAAGCTCAACATTCAGAAAACGAAGATCATGGCATCCGGTCCTATCACTTCATGGGAAATAGATGGGAAACAGTGGAAATAGTGTCAGACTTTATTTTTCTGGGCTCCAAAATCACTGCAGATGGTGACTGCAGCCATGAAATTAAAAGACGCTTACTCCTTGGAAGGAAAGTTATGACCAACCTAGATAGCATATTCAAAAGCAGAGACATTACTTTGCCAACAAAGGTCTGTCTAGTCAAGGCTATGGTTTTCCCTGTGGTCATGTATGGATGTGAGAGTTGGACTGTGAAGAAGGCTGAGGGCTGAAGAATTGATGCTTTTGAACCGTGGTGTTGGAGAAAACTCTTGAGAGTCCCTTGGACTGCAAGGAGATCCAACCAGTCCATTCTGAAGGAGATCAGCCCTGGGATTTCTTTGGAAAGAATGATGCTAAAGCTGAAACTCCAGTACTTTGGCCACCTCATGTGAAGAGTTGACTCACTGGAAAAGACTCTGATGCTGGGAGGGATTGGGGGCAGGAAGAGAAGGGGACAACAGAGGATGAGATGGCTGGATGGCATCACTGACTCGATGGATGTGAGTCTGAGTGAACTCCGGGAGTTGGTGATGGACAGGGAGGCCTGGTGTGCTGCAGTCCATGGGGTCGCAAAGAGTCGGACACGACTGAGTGACTGAACGGAACTGAACTGAACTGATATTCTATATTACCTCGGTTGTCTCAGGTTCATATACATTATTTCTTATGTTTTTGTTGTTTGATATTTGACCTCACTTTTTTTTCTCCCTGGGAAGTTCCCATCAACCATGGGTTGAAACATCATCCCTACATCGTAGCTCTGTGGGCTTTCCAGGTGGTGCTAGTGGTAAAGAACCCCAATGCCAATGCAAGAGATGCAAGAGGTGTGAGTTTGATCCCTGCGTTGAGAAGGTCCGCTGAAGGAGGGCATGGCAACCCACTCCAGTATTGTTGCCCAGAGAATTCAATGGACAGAGGAGACTGACAGGCTACAGTCCACAGGGCCATCCAGAGTCAGACATGGCTGGAGCAGCTTAGCATGCACATAAGTAGCTTCGTACATTTCTTTTTGATCTAATGTTGTTTTCACATATGTCTTATGGCTTAGAATTTCCACTCCCTTGGAACAATATAAATCTAGAACCGACACACAAATGTGCAAACCTATATATATTTTTTTGTTCTCAGTAGATACATTTTTCCCCTTTTTATGCAGAATTCAAACCAAAGTCTCATAGATTCAATGGCTTAAGAGAAAAGTTTAAAAGAGGGGACAGTAATTCCAGATTTCTAGTTAAGCAGAAATATTCTGTAATGTTGAAGGTCCAAACACATAATCATGTTTCTGATGGAACTTCTATATTCAACTGCAACATCCCCCTACTTCATTATTATTTATGTACCTTTAGAATAGAAGTAAACTAAAATTAAGTAGAACTTGATACCTTTTCTATTATATACCCTTTGAATTCTCTTCCTTTGTTTTCTGGATGACTAGGTTTTTTGTTTTTGTTTTGTTTTTTTTTTAATTTAGTTTATCAACCTTATTTGTGTTTATCACAAGTGAAAATGTCTATGCTTTTTCAGTCCACATGTTACTGAAATAAAAATTTCAAATAGAACTTTACCTTGGGAAAGTAATTTAATTCCTTTAGCCCTCATTCCTTTATTTTTACAGAAAAAGTTTTGAATCAGTAATGGTTTAAGAACCTATCTGTAAAAATCAATAAATTTATAACTTTCTAGTGTATTAACTAACAACTGGAATAAAGAATATATGCCAGAGTAGAAAAAATATATATTCAGCAATT
Source organism: Bos javanicus (assembly GCF_032452875.1). NCBI lineage: Eukaryota > Metazoa > Chordata > Mammalia > Artiodactyla > Bovidae > Bos > Bos javanicus. The sequence continues at coordinate 97,943,148 of NC_083877.1, forward strand.
GCAAGTATATTTTAATGCCTCTTTCCCATGGACTATTATATGAGGTTTTTATAGACATATATACCTATTTTTAACAAATAGCTTTGATGAAAGAATTTATCTGAAGAAAGACATGGAAGCAAAGATAAATGGGAAGGACATGAAATTTTATATATATATATATATGTATATATCTTTGACCTTTGAACAATTTAGAGGCTAGGGGCACAGATCTTCTGTTTGATCATAAACCCACATATACTTTATGATTGGCCACTTTTATATGTAGTTCCACATCCAGGATTTAACAAACCTTGGACTGTGTAGTACTTAGTGAAGAATATCCACAGTTCAAACCCATGTTGTTCAAGGGCTAATGGAATACAGATCTGTAGATCAGATCAAATCAGATCAGTTGCTCAGAACATAACATATATATTATGGACCTTCCTTAACCAACCTCCTCTCTGCCAGGTAGTACCTTGTAAGTTTTTGTTCTTTATTAATGACATTGATACCTAGTGAGGATTCCCTGGTACCTAAGCTGGTAAAGAATTTGCCTGCAAGGTAGGCGACCCCAGTTTGATTCTTGGGTCAGGAAGATGCCCTAGAAAAGGGACACCAACACTAACATTCTTGGGCTTCCCTGGTGGCTCAGCTGATAGAGGTTCTGCCTACAATGCAGGTGACCTGGGTTCAGTTCCTGGGTTAGGAAGATCCCCTGGAGAAGGGAACGGCTACCCACTCCAGTATTCTGGCCTGGAGAATTCCATGGACTGTATAGTCTGTGGGGGCACAAAGGGTCAGACACGACTGAGTGACTTTCACTTTCAATACCTAGTGAGGTTGTTCATTTCTTAAACTACTTAAATACCACTTTCAAGCAATTTACTGGGACTGCAACTAGGGAGAAGATTATGTCAACCACATTATTGCCCTATTAAATATTTTTCTATGCTTTCTTGATCTCTGTGGTTTTATTAAAATATGGGGCTCTGCTGTCTCAACTGGTATGATAATTTTGGATGGATGTCTATAATTTACCTTATTACTTCAAGGAGCAAAACAGTCACCACTCCTGCCCTTCCGTGGCAGTTGCTCTAGGTTGGGGGTTATAATTACATGCATTTGAGCCTATTATCAAACAAGAAAAATTTAGGTTTCTTGAGGAGGTCATCAAAAATTCACATTTTTGATGGATAGTTGAAAGCACCACTTTGCAATGACAATATTTGTCATTGCAGTTAGTGAGATATAAAGAAAGTGAAATTCTTTCATTAATTTATGTACATTTTTGTAAGTCAGTCCCTCAAATGGGATATAAATGAGCCAGTCTGTATTCTTGCCAAGGGAGAGGAAGCAGATCTCAATTTGGAAGGCAATTTAAGTCAAGTATTTAAAGACAGTTAAATAAATAAAAGGTCAGTTTGCACCCCATCCCAAAGAAGGGCAATGTCAAATAGTGTTCAGACTACTGTACAATTGTACCCATTTCACACGCTAGCAAAGTAATACTCAAAATTCTCCAAGCAACGCTTCAAAAGTAGGTGAACAGAGAAACTCTAAATGTTCAAGCTGGATTTGGAAAAGGCAGAGGAACCAGAGATCTAATTGCCAACATCCATTGGATCATAGGAAAAGCAAGAGAATTCCAGAAAAACATCTACTCTGCTTCATTGAATATGCTAAAGACATTGACTGTGTGGATCACAGCAAACTGTGGAAAATTCTTCAAGAGATGGGAATACCAGACCACCCTACCTGACTCCTCAGATCTGTATGCAGGTCAAGAAGTGACAACTAAAAATGGACATGGAACAATGGACTGGTTCAAAATTAGGAAAGGAGTATGTCAAGGGTCAAGGCTGTATATTGTCACCTTGCTTATTTAGATAATATACAAAGTACATGATGTGAAAAGCTGGGCTGGATGAAGCACAAGATGGAATCAAGATTGCCGGGAGAAATATCAATAACATCACATATGCAGATGATACTGCACTTATGGCAGAAAGCAAAGAGAAACTAAAGAGCCTCTTGATGAAATTGAAAGAAGAAGTGAAAAAGCTGGCTTGAAACTCAACATTCAAAAAGTGAAGGTTATGGCATCCAGTCCCATCACTTCATGGCAAATAGATGGGGAAACAATGGAAACAATGACAGACTTTATTTTCTGGGGCTCCAAAATTACTGCAGATAGTGACTGCAGCCACGAAATTAAAAGACACTTGCTCCTTGGAAGAAAAGCTATGATCAACCTAGTTCAGTTTAGTTAAGTTTCTCAGTCATGTCTGACTCTTTGCAACCCCATGGACTGCAACATGCCAGGCTTTCCTGTCCATCACCAAGTTCTGGAGTTTACTCAAACTCATGTCCATTGAGTCGGTAATGCCATGCAACCATCTCATCCTCTGTTGTCCCCTTCTTCTCCCACCATCAATCTTTCCCAGGATCAGGGTCTTTTCCAAAGAGTCCACTCTTCTAATCAAATGGCCAAAGTGTTGGAGCTTCAGCTTCAGCATCAGTCCTTCCAATGAATATTCAGAACTGATTTCCTTTAGGATGGACTGGTTGGATTTTCTTGCAGTCCAAGGGACTCTCAAGAGTCTTCTCTAACACCACAGTTCAAAAGCATCAATTCTTCAGTGTTCAGCTTTCTTTATAGTTCAACTCTCACATCCATACATGATGACTGGAAAAACCATAGCCTTGACTAGATGGACCTTTGTTGGGTGAATAATGTCTCTGCTTTTTAATATGCTGTCTAGGCTGGTCATAACTTTCCTGTCAAGGAGCAAGCAGCTTTTAATTTTATGGCTGCAGTCACCATATGGTCCCCAAAATAAAGTCTGACACTTTTTCCACTGTTTCCCCATCCATTTGCCATGAAGTGATGGGACCAGATGCCGTGATCTTAATTTTTTGAATGTTGAGTTTTAAGCCAACTTTTTCATGCTCTTCTTTCATTTTCATCAAGAAGCTCTTTAGTTCCTCTTCACTTTCTACCATAAGGGTGGTGTCATCTGCATATCTGAGGTTATTGATATTTCTCCCAGCAATCTTGATTCCAGCTTGTGCTTCATCCAGCCCAGCATTTCTCTTGCTGTAGTCTGCATATAAGTTAAATAAGAAGACTGATAATATACAGCCTTGACTTACTCCTTTCCTTATTTGGAACCAGTCTGTTGTTCCATGTCCAACCTAGATAGCATATTAAAAAGCAGAGACATTACTTTGTCAACAAAGATCCATCTAGTCAAAGCTATGGCTTTTCCAGTAGTCATGTATGGATGTGAGGGTTGGACTATAAATAAAACTGAGCACTGAAGAACTGATGCTTTTGAACTGTGGTGTTGGAGAAGACTCTGGGGAGTCTCTTGGACTACAAGGGGATCCAACCTGTCAATCCTAAAGGAAATCACTCCTGAATATTCATTAGAAGGACTGATGCTGAAGCTGAAGCTTCAATACTTGTGTTGCCACATTTTCTTCTCAAGGGCACCTTCTCAACTCGGAGGTCAAACTCACAATTCCTGCATTGGCAGGAGGATTCTTTACCAGTGAGCCACCAGGCAAGCCCAGGGAATAAGAGGGGAAGGATAAATTCGGAGATTGGGATTGACTTATACACACTACCATATATAAAATAGATAACTTATAAGAACCTGCTGTATAGGACAGAGAATTCTACTCAGTATTCTGTAAAGGCCAGTATGGGAAAAGAATCTAAAAAAAGAGTGGACACATGTATGTGTGACTGATGCAGTTTGTTGTGCACCTGAAACTAATACAACAGTGTGTGTGAAGTGAGTGAAGCCGCTCAGTCGTGTCCGACTCTGTGCGACCCCATAGACGGCAGCCCACCAGGCTCTTCCGTCCATGGGATTTTCCAGGCAAGAACACTGGAGTGGGGTGCCATTGCCTTCTCCAAATACAACAGTGTAACTATACTCAAATAATAATTTAAAAATAATAAATTGCCTTTCTATTGTTCAGTTTAGCAAGCCAATAATGTCTCTTGAACTCTGAAAAAAATATTATTAGTTTCATTACTATAAACCTTATTAATATGCAAGAATTTAGATGCTTGAGTATATAGTAAATCTAGCACCTTTGAGTTTGTATGTGTAACTCAGATTTGATTTTAAATGTAAACATTTTGCTATTTTTATTTCTATTCCAAGTTTAGAATTTTAATTTTTCATCTCTTTTGTTTGTTTTGAAACTCAGTTAGTATTCTTATCAGACATAATTGAAGTGTAAATATCACAGTATTTCTTTAAAAACAAATGCCAATTAAAGTGAGAGATGCTGGCAACAGGACAAGCTCACTTCATTTATTATAACATGCTCTGACCTTTTCATTATTTTGTGCTAATTATTCCATGTTTTTGCAACCATGAAAAACTCAGATGAATTGTTTGAATCTGTCCTCTCCTTTGGTTCAGAGTTCACCATTCCCTTTTCTTTGTTCTCCTAAGGATCTCTGGCAAATTCCTTAACTATACTTTCATTAATAGTTTATTTCATTAATAGTAAATTTATAGGTCTGCTCACTTAATTTCAGAAAAAACAAAGCATTTAGTGTCTTCTATCTTAATTATCCATTTACTTCTATTAATGCCTATTTTAGTATATATATATTGTTGCTTTGCTGTTAATGATTCAATTTTGTTCTTGCTGCACATGATGAAGAACTCTTAAAATTTCAAGATAGCATCATATTTGTCTTGCTTTTTTCCACATCTAGTATATTCACTAAGACAGAGAGTTGTTTTATTTTTTAATTAGTGAACTTGTGGTTACATCTGTGAACCTCTATTTAAGGACTTATGTGATGTTACTAGAGGTTTATAGAGACTACATTAGCAAAGCAATGCTCAAAAGCTTTCAACGTAGGCTTCAGCAGTAGGTGATAGAAAAAGCAATAAAATTCCAGAAAAAGTCTACTGCTACATTGATTATGCTAGAGCCTTTGACTGTGTGGATCACAGCAAACTGTGGAAAATTCTTAAAGAGATGAGAATACCAGACCACCTTACCTGGCTCCTGAGAAACCTGTATGCAGGTCAAGAAGCAAAGTTAGAACCAGACATGGAACCACAGACTGGTTCCAAATCAGCAAAGGAGTACATCAAGGCTGTATATTGTCACCCTGCAGAGTACATCATGTAAAATATTGGGCTGGATGAAGCACAAGCTAAAATCAGGGTTTCCTGGAGAAATATCCATAATCTCAGATATGCAGATGATACCACTCTAATAGCAGAAAGTGGAGAATTAAAAACCCTCTTGATGAGAGTGAAAGATGAGAGTGAAAAAGCTAGCTTAAAACTCAATATTCAAAAAAAGAAGATCATGGCATGTGGTCCATCAGTTCATGGTAAATAGATGGGGGAAAAAGTGGAAACAGTGACAGATTTTATTTTCCTGGGCTCCAAAACTGCTGCTGCAGCCATTAAATTAAAACATGCTTGCTCCTTGGAAGAAAAGCTACGATAAATTTAGTGCATTAAAAAGTATAGACATCAGTTTGCCAACAAAGGTCCATCTAGTCAAAGCTTTGGTTTTCCCAGTAGTCATGTGTGGAATTGGACCATAAAGAAGGCTGAGTGCTGAAGAATTGATTCTTTTGAATTGTGGTATTGTGGTGTGACTCTTGGGAGAAGGCAATGGCAACCCACTCCAGTACTCTTGCCTGGAAAATCCCGTGGACAGAGGAGCCTGGTAGGCTGCAGTCCATGGGGTCGGGAAGAGTCAGACACGACTGAGCGACTTCACTTTCACTTTTCATGTTCACGCATTGGAGAAGGAAATGGCAACCCACTACAGTGTTCTTGCCTGGAGAATCCCAGGGACGGTGGAGCCTGTGAAGTGCAAGGAGATCAAATCAGTCAATCCTAAAGGAAATCGACTCTGAATATTCACTGGAAGGGCTGATGATGAAGTTCCATATTTTGGCCAAGTGATGTGAAGATTTCCTGGCTGCTACTGCTGCTGCTAAGTTGCGACCCCATGGACTGCAGCCTACCAGGCTCCTCCATCCATAGGATTTTCCAGGCAAGAGTGCTGGAGTGGAGAGCCAACTAATTGGAGAAAGCCTGATGCTGAGATGATGATGCCACAAACACACATGAAACCTATCCTAACACACAATTGTTTCTGGATACAGATACATGGTTGCTTCATTTTGGTTTGCTGATTTAATAATCACTGTTTAACTGTAAGGAATCTTGGAAATGGGGTCAATCCATATCTATGATAACAGCAAAAATAAAAAATAGCTGGCACAGAGAATTATGACAATGTGTCCTTTCTCCATGCACTATTCAGAAAAGATGGCACAGAGATATTCATCTCTAAATCAAAAGGACAGTCAGCATTTCCAGAAGTCATTAGTTATCCATTCTAATAAATAGCTAATGAATATCAAAGTCCCCGAGGCAAAATATGTTATGTTAAATCCAGAGAAAAGGAAGGAACCACAGGTGATTGCATCAGTGAATATAACTGGTAATGTGTGTCTGTCTCTGGACATGTGTATGTATATGTACATACCCGTGTATATGCATGAGCTTCCCTGGTGGCTCAAATGGTAAAAAACAATAACAAGACTAAATAATGTAACAATGGCTATCATATTACAGAAACTGTGAGTAATGAATTGGCAGGTGCTTTGCTAATAAGAGTGGAGGGACACGTATGGTGAACACGTGGAAAAATGCAACTTTTTGATTAGCGCTTAGGAGTAAAAACATGAGGTTGTTATGCAGTAAATGATGGCCTTAAATAGGCTGGGGAGAAAGCCTTGCTATAGTCAAAGATGTGTTTAGAAGCACAGGTGTGATCTGAGGGGACCCAGAGTCCAGTGTAAGGCCGTGACCATCTGTGGTCAGTGGAACTGGATCTGGGTGAGGCTTGAGCTTCTCTCGCTCTCTATTTGTTTCAATATTCTTTCAATCCCAGTTGATCATCTAAACCCAGACACTGAATTTTGGGTATTGCACCTTTACATTTCATGCAAAGATGGGTACAATAAAGGACAGAAATGGTCTAGTAGGCAAAAAGATCTTCACAACCCAGATAACCACAATGGTGTGATCACTCACCTAGAGCCAGACGTCCTGGAATGCAAAGTCAAGTGATGCATCACTGAGCGAACAAAGCAAATCTGTTCAAAAGCACAATTGCGCTGATGGCTCCAAGCAAAGTTCTATCTCTCAGGCTCCTACAAGATGAACCGTGAACTTCCAGATCAAATTGAAAAAGCAAGAGAGTTCCAGAAAAACATCTGCTTCTACTTTATTGATTATGCCAAAGCCTTTGACTATGTGGATCACAACAAACTGTGGAAAATTCTGAAAGAGATGGGAATACCAGACCACCTGACCTGCCTCTTGAGAAATCTGTATGCAGGTCAGGAAGCAACAGTTAGAACTGGACATGGAACAACAGACTGGTTCCAAATAGGAAAAGGAGTATGTCAAGACTGTATATTGTCACCCTGCTTATTTAACTTATATGCAGGGTACATCATTAGACATGCTGGACTGTATGAAGCACAAGCTGGAATCAAGATTGCCTACAGAAATACCAATAACCTCATATACACAGAAGACACTGCACTTATGGCAGAAAGTGGAGAAAACTCCTCTTGATCATGGCATCATGTTCCATCACTTCATGGCAAATAGATGGGGAAACAGTGGAAACAATGTCTGACTTTATATTTCTGGGTTCCAAAATCACTGCAGATGGTGACTGCAGCCATGAAATTAAAAGACGCTTGCTCCTTGGAAGAAAAGCTATGACCAACTTAGACAGCATATTAAAAAGCAGACATTAGTTTGCCAGCAAAGGTCCATCTTGTCAAAGCTATGGTTTTTCCAGTAGTCTTGTATGGATTTGAGAGTTGAACTATAAAGAAGGCTAAGCACCAAAGAATTGATGCTTTTAAACTGTGGTGTTGGAGAAGACTCTTGAGAGTCCCTTGGACTGCAAGGAGATCCAACCAGTCCATCCGAAAGGAAATCAGTCCTGAATATTCATTGGAAGGACTGATGCTGAAGCTGAAACTCCAATACTTTGGCCACTTGATGGGAAGAACAGAGGATGAGATGGCATCACTAAGTCAATGGACATGAGTTTGAGTAAACTCTGGGAGTTGGTGATGGACTGGGAAACCTAGTCTTCAGCAGTCCATGGGTCACAAAGATTTGGACACGACTGAGTGGCTGAACGGACTGATTGCCCTTTACATCAATCTACTTTTAAACCATGAACTAGTGAACAAAGGAAGTTTCAGCGATTCCTTTTTTTTTTTTTTTGGCCATATCTTGGATCAGTTCATGAGCATTTTGGCACTAGTCATTTCATGTTCAACATAAAGAGAGCTTGGTTAGTCTAGAGACTTCAAACATGGGAACTGATAGATCCGTAAGTGGATGCACCTCCAAGGTACTCTTCAAAATCTTGGCTTCTGGTCAAGAGTTCTATCTCTTGTGTCCTGATCTGTGATTACAATATAATGAACAACTTTCTTCTCTGACCTTCCACCAACACTCTCGTCATGGCACCCTCACTTTATCTTTTCCCCTCTTGTGTTTGAAGAGTGTATGTACATGTTCTAATCTGTGGGTGCCCCTGAGAATGAAAGTGTTTTCAGCATGTGCCCTTTTGTGGAAAATGCAGGTGAGTCCTTGTTTCCCTTGTTGTGAAGATCTAGTGAGCACTGGAGTGGGGAACATGGTGTCAGCTCTCTCCAGGTGCCTTCTCCCTCCAGCCTGCAGATCAGCTCCTGGGAACCCTCCACATTGCATGTGTTTGCTAATAACTTTCAGAGAGTAATGTCTAAGTGCATAGTATAACCCGGTAGTGATGTCATGGATGTGGTGAGCTAATCTCTCCCACAAAACTTCTGTTAGCTACTCTTTACTAACAGTAGTCTAAGAGGGGAGGTGCACGTTAGCAAATCGAGTTAAGGGCAGTTGAGAACAGTGGGAAATCTATGACGACAGTGTGCCCTACACTGAATGTTTGGGCAAAGAAGTGTCATACCTCTGCCATCCTTTCAAAACCAAGCATTGCAAAATATTTTAAAAGTATCTTTACTTTGGAGGAATGAATGATATCAAGTCCTAACTTTCAGTGTTCCCATTTATAGCTTCACAAAACCCTTTCACACATATTCCTTCATTCTATCCTTGCAATTAGAGTAGACATTGTCATAGACTAGCATTTAGTTAAGGAAGAGCCATATGCAGGGATACAGAAGTTTGTGGTTAACCCACACCTCTCCTTGACTCCTACTCCTGTTCTAACCCTCCAAAATCTGTTTAGGAATAAGGGCTTGATGTGAAATGCTGCTCTCTTGGCAAGAGCACCTAGTGACACAGTGTTCACTGGTTAAAAAAATCCAGAGAGGCGAGACAGGAAATCTATCAACACCTTGCCCAGTGATGAAGGGAAGTGATGTCTACTCTAAGGTTAAATCAAGGGCAACATATATCTATTTGCTTCCAGGAAGTTCAGGCATTGAAAGAGTCATTAGCATCCTATTCTATCTGAATCAAACACCTGCATTTACTTGCCTTGGATAATAAGGAAAAATGGGGTCTCTTAAATATAACCCTTTTCTATAAATAGACAATCCATCTTAAATTTAATTATTGTCATTGTCAAAGTGCAGACATGAAGAGACAGAGTCATGTGGCAGAAATAGTCCTTGGCTGGGTGTAGGCACCTGGTTCCAACCGCAGCTCTGGTACTCATTAAGTGTGTGGCCCGGGTTGATTAATTTCGCATCTTCAGGCCCTGCTGTTCTCTGGAGCATGCATTTTCTACCCTTAATGGTTTTCAGTGCATCTTGATTTTCCATTCTTCCTGAGGCTGCCTTCACTCCAGACCTCACCTTTTCTTACACGGATTATTATAAGAAGCTTCTGTCTGATTGCCATTTTCCCAGTTTCACCTCTTTAAGCCACCCAACCTCTGCTAAATCTACCTTTTATATTGCTGTTAGCAGCAGCTGATGAAAACATAAATCTCATGCTATTACCCTCTCAATTAAAGTCTTTCAAGGTTTTCCCGCAGTTTCCACAAGAAGATCCAACCCTTTAGCATGCCGTAAAGAGAACTGCAGGAATGGGGAATGCCTGTTTATTGCCCTTTCTCAGGAAGCTTCCTACAGTCCAATCATTCCAAACCTATTATATTTTCCTGTATGTGCCCATTCTATTCAGCTCTGGATCTTACCCTTTTGTGTGTTATATTACCCGCTGCCTTCCTTATGCATTTTCACTTGGCTCCTGCTCTCTTGTCATTCTCCAACGGGCTCAGGCATTGCCTTCAGAAAGTTCCCTGGATTTCTTGGTTTGGGATCTGGGTCTGCCTTTTTGCAGATGTCACACCCTGAGCAACAATCCAGCATAAGTCTTTGCAGTGAACACTGACAGTCTGACAGTGACTGTTTCCCTTTCTGCCTCTAGCCACTCCTAATAAAATGTGAAGTTTTGTTGTTGTTGTGTTGTTGTTTTTTTCCAGAGGAAGCCCTATGCTTTCATCTCTATTTCTTTGGCATGTACTTGGTACATGGCTGATGTGCAATAAGTGAAAGCAAGATGAATAGATAAGAAATCTGGACTCCGCCAGTCCATCTATTCATGACATTCTGTGAATTTATAACCATCCAAATTCATTTTGCATTCTAGAAAGTCACTGGTATGGAGTTTTATCTTCCTCTTTGATCCAAACACACACACACACACACACACACACACACACACAGATATATGAATTAAATAATCTTTGCAGAATAGAGAGAAATGCTAAATTCTAAATCAGCACCTGATATCAAGTGGCCACCAACACTACAACTCCCCACATCATTCCCCACCCCAGTCAGATTCAACATCCAGATGAGTCATATTGAACAAGGATGTAGGTTAATAGATGCCAGCTGAAGTTCAGTGGAGATAAAAACGGAGAATAATGAGTTTGAGTGCAAAGACGAAAATGAGAAACTGACAAATGGAAAATAATTCAGGATGATCAGAAATTAGATTCATGAACGATCAACTAATTTTTTTTTCTCAAAGTCAAGATCAATAAACAGGAAAAAAATTAAAGAGAGAGAAAACATGAAAGATGCATATTTTAATACTGTATTTGGAAAACAAGGGGCACTGTAATTTGTGATAAGAAAGCAATTACAGAATTGTAAAGAGAAGGGCGTAAGTAATTTAGAAAATACGCAATGTGATTTCTGTTCCTAGATTTACCGGTAACTTCTATGTGACTCTGTTGGTTCCTTGATGTCTCTGGGCTTTTGGTTTAGTTTTACTTGTCCATGGACTAAGGGGACTGATTTATATAATTTGGATTTCCTGCCATCTTAGCATTCTGTGAAACTGCAAACACCATATAGCAATAAACAATGACCCTAGGTCCACCTACACAGAAAATGATTGATTCTCTTTAATGAAAAGGGATGGAAAATTCACAGAAGGACTAGTTACCCCAAGGATGTTTGAGGAAAAAGATGGAGAATATAAACCGTAGCTATTTGGGGATGCAGACAAACTCCTTATGAAGGTAATCTAGCTAGCTTCTGAAAGAAATAAGCTGGGAATTAACAAAGGAAGCCAAGACCCAATGCATCTCATCCTCAATCTAGTTCCTCAGAAGTCATGAGCCTGTCCAGGATCATGAATCTTCTTCATGCTACAAATGTCTATGATTTGATAACTGCTGGTGGTTCAGTTGGTAAAGAATCTGCTTGCAATTCAGGAGACCACCTGCAGTGCAGAAGACCTGGGTCTGATCCTTGGATCAGAAAGATTACCTGGAGAAGGAAATGACAACCCCACTCCAGTGTTCTTGCCTGGGAAATCCACGGGCAGTGGGGCTTGAGGGGAGTGGGGAGTGCTTCAGTCCATAGGGTCACAAGAATTGGAGATGGTTTAGTGACTATGCGACCACCTCCACCAGAAACTTTACAGGTCGTCTGGTGCAATCCTCCTGACGGAGTCATCCAAGTCCTAAGAAGGTAAGTGCTGGTCTGTTTGTTAATGGCACCTTTTCTCTTGCCCCCTGCTTGTTCCAATGGCAGGCTGTTTCTCCCACCCCATACCTTCCCACATACCCTCATGCCCTCTGAAATGGAGCAGAATGAGATCCCTACAATCTTAGATGACGGACTTAAACTCCATGCCCCTTCCTCATCTTATTTAAATAGCTTTGGTCTGCTCTCTCTCTCCTCTAAAGATGATAGCCAAATTATACAGCACAGCTTTTTATTCAGCCTCAACCAGAAATTAATATTTTGCAGCAGTCAATTTCTCAGCCCTTTAGTGGCCACCATTTTTATTTACAGAGACCATTAAAAAAAAAGAAAAAGAAGGCAACTGATGATTTGATTTGAACATGCCAAAAGACTGATCATTTCTATCCCCCAGGGGTGTAGATAAACATTAATTATCATGTTAAGATCTAAACATAATCATGGAAACTGCAATCATGGACATAATAGCATCATTTGAGCCTTCACTGAATTACCTGCTAATGCTACATTTTCTCTTAAATCCTTTCTCAGTCTAGCCTATTGTAAGCTTCTCACCATCTGTGGCATGTGCCTCCCTTTAACAAACTGTTCTCTCTCTGGTTTCCTGCTTTTGAGGATTTGAATGCTGTCAGAGCAAAAAGTTCTGACTTCCTTTCAGTTCATCTTCCTGTGATAAGCAGCTGTGAGTGTGATGTGCAAGCTGTGATGGGAGATGCTTTTGTGTGATGTTCCTTTTACTACAAAGAGACGCGTTTTCTTGATCCCCACTTTTTAATATAAATTTAAATGAGTAGTTACTTATTATGAAGTTGCTACACGTTCTGAGCACATAATAAAAAAGAAACAGAGTGGGCGATATGTTCTGTATTTGCCTTAGAATAATAAGTAAACTGAAGTCTAAAATGAAAAAAAAGCAAAATGAAGGCAAAACGGTAATGGAACAAATAGGAAGAAAGTAAAAGATGAACAAAAAGTGAATCGGAAACGTGATGTGGTCTTACTGGCAGGTGTTCACTCCTTGAATTACCTTCACTGGATACGTACCTCTCACACCTATAACATGCTTGGGTGGGCGATTTTTCGTTTCATTTTTCACAAGCGCAAGTAAAATGAAGTTGCTTTGTTTCTATAGTTTCTTAGTTACATTTGGGTCCATCTGTTTGTAGCTCTGTAGCACTCTATTTAGCTCAACACTTTTACACCCATAAAGCTAGGAGAAGTGATTTGTAATCAAAGACTTAAATATTTTAACAGGCTACCCCAAAATTCTTCTTCACAAGTCTTATTGTCTTTGGATAGTCATGTAGCAGGCTTTTAGAATTTCATTTGCTAAATAAATTAACAAGTATTACTTTATGTTATGCTGTTAAAGAAGACAGTACAGCAATTTAAATTAGATGCTGCAATCTTGGGGTGGTTTAAGTGTTATTTTAAAATTAACTTTATTGCAGATTTTTACTAGAACTTTGACAGAATTCGTTTTTAGATGATTCTGAATTATTTTTAATAATAAAAGTCCTATTTAATTGCAAGCACAGGTTACTTTAAACTTTCCTCTGGAGGAAAGAAATCTTGGCTCCTAAATTAATATTGCTATTACAGATAATTTGCTGAGACAGACAGTAGTGTTGAGGTTTTTACATGGTCTATGATCCCCAGGAATCTTCATCTCTGGGTATCACTGCTAAAAACCATTTGACAATTTAGATCGGGCCCACAGGAGAGTCAGACTTTCATTCTGTTGGGGTTGCTAAATGAATTAATGACATGGTGATGTTGCAAGGGGAACATTAAAATGCTAAGTTAAGGGATCAACTGTTGAGGAGTATAATTAATACACAATGAGTGGTTCCAAATTCATGTTATCAGCTCCCTTTTTTAAAGAAATCAGCACACATTTGATAGTTTATTTGCTTCAGTATGCAATTGAAGTAAATAGTGAATACATTTTATATGCTAGAGATGTTTATGACAATTTTACTGAAAGAACACAGGAATGTTTAAATCTAAATCGTGGTTTTGCCAGTTGCAAGCTGTGCTGTCTTTGACAATTTACTTAACATCTGCAAGTCTCGGATCCCGTTTGTAAAATCATATCCAGGACAGCTCTCCTGAAGGACTTCTTTGAGAATTAGCATTACTAAATATGGGTGCATAGAACAGTGCTTGACAGGTGGCAGGTTCTTCATAAGCTGCATTTCTTTTTCCATAATTCTTATTGTTCTTTCTACAGTGTGTCTAAATTAGCTTGACTTACATGCATCATATTTTTGTACTGAATTGTGCCATTTGGAGGAGAGTATAATATGATGATTTACATTTTGTATTATTATTTGACTTGAAACCATTTTCACAATGCTCATATAGAGAATTTTATACTCTATTGCTTACTACTGCTTAACTTGATCAAGTGAGTTTTTTATAACAAAGGATACAAAAATCTGAGAACTTTATAATTTTCCCAAATTAAACACACTATGAATATCACTAATTATAATTATTTTATTGAGAAAAAGTTACTTCACACAAATGAAAATACTATTATTATTATTATTATTTTAATTCAGGAAAGCTTTGGCCTGGGCATTGGAATGTATTCATTTCCTAAAACAGCCATTTTCTCAGGACTGGTCCTTAGGATGTGGTGCATGGGCGGGCTACAGTCTATGGAGTTGCAGAGTCAGACATGACTGAATGACTAAGCGCACACACACACATAGGTAAATAGCCAAGGGCTGCCACATGATAGAAATTTAATGATTCTTAAAAAGGAATTTTAAAATTAATTCCATATGGAGTTATTGGTAATTATTGCATATTCCCAAAATTAGTCTTTATTTTTTCTTTCAGTTCAGTTCAGTCGCTCAGTCATGTCCTACTCTTTGCGACCCCATGAACCATAGCATGCCAGGCCTCCCTGTCCATCACCAACTCCTGGAGTCCACCCAAACCCATGTCCATTGAGTCAGTGATGCCATCCAGCCATCTCATCCCCTGTCGTCCCTGTCTCCTCCTGCCTTCAATCTTTCCCAGCATCAGGGTCTTTTCCAGTGAGTCAGCTCTTCACATCAGGTGGCCAAAGTATTGGAGTTTCAGCTTCAACATCAGCCCTTAATATTTTCAATTTTAAATCCTTAGAATTATGGATTTAATTAATTTAATTAATTAAAATTAAGTGAAGCCCTTTGTGTTGATGGGCATAAGAGGAAATTTAATTTTATGTTCTTCCTTCATAGCTGATTTATTTGACCCTCTATATCCACCAACCACTGCTCCCCTCCCCCACACTAATTTTAATTCTGACGGGTCTACACACAAGTACTCACACACTCTCTTCACTACCAACTCCACTGTCAATGCTTTTCAAATGATTATGAATGGACATTTCTTTTGAAAGTCACTCAGTCGTGTCTGACTCTTTGCAACCCCAGGGACAATACAGCCCAAGGAACTCTCCAGGCCAGAATACTGGCGTTTCGTTCTCCAGGGGATCTTCCCAACCCAGGAATGGCACCCAGGTCTTCTACATTGCAGGTGGATTCTTTACCAGCTGAGCCACCAGGGCTGTAGGCTATCATAAATTTTCAAAAAAACAGTAACACATCAACCCCACTTCAAGTAAGCCTTTGTACTCCTCAAGTACTAGTACTCTTCTGCCTTCAGCCTGGATTTCTAAGTCTTTATTATAAAAGTACTCAGAGCAGAGACATTTTGCAATGGTTCTCAAATTTTGCAGTGCTGCTTCTAACTGCCTGAATCAGAGTTACCTGTGATGCTTATAGTTGTGGTGCACGGGCTTAGTTGCTCCATGGCATGTGGGATCTTCCCAGACCGGGGATTGAACCTGTGTCTCTTGCATGGGCAGATGGATCCTTTACCATGGAGCCACCAGGGAAGCCCCTCTATGTGTTTTGATTATGCACATTCAATTTGGGAAACCCCTGAAATGGCGGATACCTTTGTAAACAACAAAACCACCCACAACAAAATAAGAACTCCAGCTCCTTCTGCAGATTCCATGAGAAAAGTATCTGAAGACAGCCAGAGCTCATGTGAGCATAAATCACAAACATGTGCAATTCCATATTTCTCCTGAGATAACTGAAGGCTGATAACTGAGGGCTTAATTTTGAATGAAAAGTGTTAAATTTCATTTAGGTTTTCTTGTGCATTAAAAAATATTATTGCAATTTTTGAAGTAATAAACAGATTTGCTTAAGCTAATGTTTTGTTAATTTGCAGGACTTTCATTATAGTCATGTGTATATGTTTTCTGTTTTCTCCATTAATGCAATTAAAGAATAATATTAATTAAGCATTTACGATATACAGGAACTGCTGTTAGCATTTCACATGCATTATCACACTTGCTTCTTCCAACAGAGCTTTCTCAGTATTCCGCATGGGAAACTGGGATTTTGTAAGACCCTTTAAATTGTAGCTAATACATGGGAAAACTAGGATTCTCACCCAAGTTCTATATGATTTAACATGTCATGTTTTGTGTTTTTATTCATTAAATTATTGTTTCCTCTTCAGATGGTAAGTTTCTAAAAGCAGGGGCTCTGCCTTCCCTAGCTTTGTATCCTCTTTACATTATCAGTATTAACATCATGAATGCCATGTGGTATTAACTATGACAAGCAGGGAAACATTTACCAACTCCTTTCAGAGTAAACCTCTCCTCAAATCCTATCTTGTAATCAGATAGGATTACACTCAGTGTAGTTTTGCATCTATAGATTTAGTTTATGGGAATGATGACTGCCTGTGTTACCTACTTCCACCATATAAATAATCGTATAATAATAGTAACAGTAAAATGAAGGTTGATACACCCAATTCACAAGCTAGCAATTCTGATTAAAAAAAAATGTAAAGATAAATGCTCATAATACAGTAAACCCTAAGTCAATGGATTCAATGTGATCTAATTAATTGTGTGGTTAATGCTCAAAACCCCACACACTTTCTTTCATTTAATATCTATGTTAATAATATTTCATCCAGAAGCTCTTTGCTTCAATAATTGATTAAAGTGACTAAGTGATTGAGAACGTAGAATTAAGAATAAGATGCAAACATGAGTGATTTAAATCCACCTTGATTGTACCTGATGTATATTTAGTGAAATTTGCCTAAAAGCAAAGCTTTGCTTTATTGGTTCTGAGTTAGAAAGAAATTCTTAAAAGATACAGTTTCAACTGTGGTGACCTAAATGGGAACCAAATCTGAAAGAGGGGATACATGTGTATGAATAACTGTTTCACTCTGTTGTACAGCAGAAATTAACACAACATTGTAAATCAATTATACCCCAATAAAAATTAACTTTTTTGAAAAATGGATATAGACTCAAGTCCTGAAGCAATCCAAGTAACTATCCAAGGTACTCATCAGTGCCAGTGTTAAAGGTAATTATTTGATTGTTTCAAGAAAATAGCCCCTAGATAAATTTTTAAGTACACAATACTTATTGCTAATTATGGGTACTATGCTTTACAACAGATTTACCCATTGAATGATATACTCCTATTCCTATCTTCTAACAATCACTGTTCCATTCCATTTCTGTAACCTTGGCTACTTAGATGCCTTATATGAGAAGAATCATGCGGCCTTTGTCCTCCTGTGACTCACCTACTTCAGTTAGCGTAATATCTTACAGGTTCATCCATGTTGTCACAAATCATAGAGAATTTTTTCTCTGAGAATTTTCTCTATTTTTCATAGGGAAATAATTTCAATTATTTTGGATATTCACCCAGAAAAAGGATTGGTGGTTTATGTGGTAATCATGTTTTACATTTTGAAGGGAACCTCTGTTCTGCTTTCTGTAGCTGTGAAATCAATTTACATTTCCACCAACAGTGTGCAAGGGTTCCAATATCTACACTTGATATCTCTTTTTTGCAACAGTTATCCAAACAGGTTTAAAATTCATTTGATTTGCGTTTTCCTGATTGAGGTTGAATATCTTTCTGTATATCTGTTGGACTTCGTATGTCTTCTTTGGTGAAATGTCTATGCAAGTTCTTTGCCATTGTTTAATTGGGTTATTTGCTGGGGGGGAGGGGCATTGCTTTTGCATTACTGCTATATTTTGGAAGTATGTATGGCTTGCAAATATTTTCTCCTATCCCATAGATTGCCAATTAACTTTCTTAATGGTTTCTTCCCTTGTGTACAGCATTTTAGTTTGATGTAGTCCCACTTAAGTATTTTTGTTTTTATTGCCTGTGCTTTGTTATGTCATGTTAAAGAAACCATTTGTGAAGAGGGTAGTTATCATGTTAAGTGCTTCTTACCACAGAACAAACAACAGATAAAAATCCAAAGTGACAGGGAAAAGATTTGGACGTGATAGATATGTTTATTATATCTGGATTGTTGTGATGGTAACAGGAATGGATACATATGTCTAAACTCACCAAATTGCATCCATTAGTTGCTTGCTTAGTTTTCATATACAAATTATACCTTCATAAAGAATCTGGGGAGATTTAAGAAAATAGCCATTAGAAAACAGTCACTTTTAAAAGTTTTGACATCCTTTTTCCTTCACTCAGACATAATCTAACCTACCAAGTTCCCATATGAGTCCATTCATTCAACCTACTCTAGCTGGTTATTGTAGGGGAGGAACTCGTTTCCCTTCTTCCCTTCTACGTTTTCGACTGGACAAATACATTGACTTAGAACAACAGGAAAAAAATTTAATTTCATACATATGAGAGTTTATTTTAAAAAATGGAGGCTTAAGGAAGTGACCAAAGCAGGCAACTTTGTCAAGACAAAGGGGTTTGAGCGAAGGGGTAGAGAATTTGTGAGGAAGTAACAAGTTTAGTTAATATAGGCTTGTGAGCCCTGAATCCTCTGTCTCTGGTGGTAAGGACACCATATGCCCTCCTGGTATAGGGAGTATAGTTTACACACAGGAGATTTATTCCCTACATTCAGTGAGACAAAGAAAATCAGAGTGCCTTTCTTGCATTGGCTGTTCCTTAAGTAACTTTAATTCAAAAAAATCAATATATCAAAGTGGCATATTTTGGGGTGGTATATTTTGCTTCTCATTATACGTGCAGCAACAAGAGTAAAGTTATATTGCTGATCAGCATTGAATTGCTTAAAAGTATTATCAGGATTTAGCCAATGGCCTGATGCATTTTAATTAACCCATCAGATTTCTGGCATTGGCTGGTACAACACTTGCATTAATGGTCTCCCTCTAATCATACTGTTTACCCTACAGCTTTTACCCTGCAGTCCCCTCTCACTCTGAAGCTGGCTCAACCGTGAGATTTGCTTTGGCCAAGAGGGTATTAGCAGGCTTGACACAGAGACTTGAAAAATCTTTTGCACATTCACACTCCTAGTTCTTGCTTCTCTACAATCACCATCATAACAGGTTTGAACAAACCCAGAAACAAGCCTGAGCTATCCTGCTGGAGGATGAAGGGGCACATGGAAAACAGACAGATAACTTTGGTCAAAGCCACAGACACGTGTGAGAACGAAGCCAAGATGAACACAGCCACCTAACCCACCTTCAGCTGATGGCAGACAACAGTCAAAGTCTCCTGGCCCTGAGGATCATGAGAAATATTAGTGCACAGCCAGTTGTTCAAGCTACTTTGTTTGGAGGTCTTAGCAGTAATAACTAATTGATATACATAAAATATATGTCGGACTATAAAGAGTTGGATTGTGAAGAAACCTGAGCGCTGAAGAACTGATGCTTTTAAACTGTGGTGCTGGAGAAGACTCTTGAGAGTCCTTTGGACTGCAAGTAGATCCAACCAGTCCATCCTAAAGGAGACCAGTCCTGAATATTCATTGGAAGGGCCAATGTTGAAGCTGAAACTCCAATACTTTGGCCACCTGATGTGAAGAGCTGACTCATTGGGAAAGACCCTGATGCTGGGAAAGATTGAAGGCAGGAGGAGAAGGGAATGACAGAGGATGAGATGGTTGGATGGCATCACTGACTCAATGGACATGGGTTTGGGTGGACTCCAGGAGTTGGTGATGGACAGGGAGGCCTGGAGTATTGCAGTCCATGGAGTCACAAACAGTTGTACATGACTGAGCAGCTGAACTGATACATACAGTGACATTTTATGAAGAATATTTGAATTATACTAATTGCACACACCCTCTGTTTTGCTTGTGAATGCAGATGTGTAGGAGGATACCAAAGTACATATAGGTTAATACAAGACTTGAGATTCCCAGTGCACCTAAGGGGTTGAGAAGGGTTGTAAGATAATATAAATCAGAAGAATTAGAGTACCTAAACTGTTGGGATGAATATCCTCCTGTAGCAGTCATAGATGTATAAGGATTGAACTTACAAGTTAAGTCAGAAAAGGATAATTTCATCATCAAATTTGTTCATAATGAAAGATTAACAGCATCAGAATAGATTTTGTATTAGTTAGCAATACAAAAATAATTTATGTTCATGCTCTATAGATAAATTATTTTGCATAATTGTTTCAACCTTGGGGGTAACAGAAATAAAATTTGGCTGTTTCTTTTTAAAAACTCTTTAGCCTCTGCCCTCTACTGAAAATAGTTGCTGGCATTTTTTCATTCTAGTTTTAAACCAAGCTGAAAATGGATATTTAATTATACTTTTGCAGTTTTTTTTTTTTTTTTATCTTGTAGCCAAATGCAAATATGGGATCAGATTTGTTATGAAAGATTTTAGCCACACCTGGCAATGTTTTCTTTTGCCTCAGCTACTTCTTGATTACAAATTTATAGAAGACAAGTGCAAAAACCCAGTTGCAAGGCTTGATATAATCAATGATAAGCTGCATGACCTTAAGCAATTAACTTCATTTCCACTTGACTTTGTTCCTCATCAGGAAGATGAGAGAGCAAGACCAATAATCCTTTAATCTCAGTGACTCTAAGAAGCACATTGCAGATTTAAGAATATGGGACTTATAGATAGGCAGATACTGTCCAAACCCTTGGTCAACCATTCACAATGTGGTATTGAGCATTTTAACCATTGAGCTTCTCATTTCTCACTTACAAAATGTTGGAGAAGACTCTTGAGAGTCCCTTGGACTACAAGGAGATCAATCCTGAATATTCATTGGAAGGACTGATGCTCGACTCCAATATTCTGGCCACCTGATGTGAAGAGCCAACTCATTAGCCAGTTGAGCCAACTCAACTTGGAAAAGACCGTGATATTGGAAACGACAGAAGGCGGGAGGAGAACAGGACGAAAGAGGATGAGATGGTGGGATGACATCACCAATTCAATGGACATGAATTTGAGCAATCTTCCGGAGATGGTGAAGGAAAGGGAAACCTGGCATACTGCAGTCAATGGGGTCACAAAGAGTCGGACATGACTGAGTGGCTGAACAACAGCAAAACTGAGAATAATAGATATTTAAGAGTTATTGAATTAATTAAATGGACTAAGACACTCGTCTTCAATGTTGTAAAACTTGAGTCTTCAAAACGAAGATCCTTGATGAAAACCATTTCTCTTCTAGGCCCTGATACTTTGAGAAATAAGACAAGAAGTAGATATGGAGACTAAAATGTACTTTAATGCTGTTGGAAAGAGAGTAGCTTTGAGAGACAGCCAAATGAGTCTCCTAAGTAAACCCACAAACTGGACAAAGTTTACCCATCAGCCACAGGCAGAGCTGAAGCAGAGCGCAAGGCAATCACAAATGAGAGTCCAGGTAACATTAGTAGAGGAGGAACAGAAGGAAACTCAAGATTCTGGGAAGAATCGTGCTCCCATGTCAAATAAACGGCAGAGATGAGTCAAACATGGACAATTCACAAGTAATTTGATAAGCCACTTTCTCTTCCCCAGGTCAAGTCAGGATGAGGGAAACAGCAGAGAGGCCTGTGACTGCACTGACCAAAATCTCTATCGAGGAGGAAAGCTTTAGCATAGATTAGAAGTGGTGGTGGTTTAGATGCTGAGTTGTTTCCGACTCTTGCAACCCCATGGGTTGTAACCCACCAAGCTTCTCTGTCCATGGGATTTCCCAGGCAAGAATACTGGAGTGGGTTTCCTTCTCCAGGGGATCTTCCTGACCCAAGGATTGAACCCAGGTCTCCTGCCTTGCAAGGAATTCTTTACTGACTAAACCACAAGGGAAGCCTAGGTTAGAAGTATGTCCAGCCCACAATGAGCAACCCACATCCAGTAGTTATCGTGATGATTTTTTTTTTGAAAAGTTACATTATTTTTAGATCACCAGAATTTTATTTAGATCACTTTCATCTGCAGTTACTTTCATTTACATACAGAAATGGACAGTTGAGATTTGTTGAATTAAATATCTGATGAATTGTCTCTTTCCAGACATACTTCTTTCCAGAATACTTAGTAAAGTCCTTTCCAAGGTACTAAAGTTCACCTAATGTTATTTCTACCCTTCCAATTTTAAATGGAAAGACAATCCTTATTAGACTGTTTTTATAGGCATTGTACACTAGTGTATCTCAAAAATCTACAATGAAAATAGACTCAATGGCAAAGGATTGAAATACTAATGAAATGTGGTCAAGAACGTTGGGTGCAAATATATTAAAAATTATAAGAAGTTACTGTGTGCTATTCTTGCATATACAAATTCACAAAAACAAATTCTCACATTCAAAAAGACAGTGTTTGGAATTGTTATTAGTCAGAGGAAAAGTAAAATGAATTGGCTCCAAAAGAATTCTGAAATTTTTGCCTATTTTCTCAACAGAAAAGTCTATTTAAAATATTTATACTATAGATATATTAATATTGTTGGAAAAAAAAATCTCACATTGGATCCCTGACTTAAATTTTCCTAATTTCACCTCCTGTGAAGTGAAGTAACATTTTCTCTTCCTACTGCAAGAATGTGTCATGAGGCTGCATTAAGACAGTCAGTAGGGAAATGCTTTCAGTAAGTACTACCAGTGCTAACAGGTACTTGAAGCTACTTTTGGATGTGTTTTCAACCTTTTTTTCTGAACATTTCCTGTATCCTTCACTGACTTTTTTCCTTTATTACTACTTATACTGATGTGAAGACAATCTTACAAATTCATACAAAGTGTGATAGGAAAACTGTCCAGTGAATATTGTTGAAGGATCCATATGAAACCAGTTAGGAAGGACCATGTAAGAAAGCATTGTTACCCGGTCTACCTGGCAGGTTTGTGAGGGGTTGATAGAGTGGGGAGGAGAGACGCTGATTTAGTTCCTGATTCTGCACCCTAAACATTAACAGCACTCAAATCACAGATAGGGGTAGAGAGAGAATTAAGCTTACCAATCATGCTCTAGTTTCCAGTTGAGCCTCTTTCCTGTGACAGCCTAAGAAGAAGGAGGAGAATGCAGGCCCACTGTTCTGTCTTTTTGAATTATTTTTTACTGGAGCAGAGTTGCTTTACGATGTTGTCTTAGTCTCTACTGTACTGCAAAATGAGTCGGCCGTGCATGTACGTGTGTCCCCTCCCTTTTGACTCCCTCCCCACTCAGGTCACCACAGTGCAGTAAGGAGAGTCTCCTGTGCTGCAGGGTATGTTCTCATTAGTTGTCTCTTTTATACATAGTATCAGTACTGTGTATGTGTCAATGATAATCTTTCAATTTCTCCAGGATTCTTCAATATGCACAAATTGATCAATGTGGCATGCCATGTTAGCTCCTCTACTCTTTCTGTAACCAATAAACTTTTCCTCCAATCTTACAAAAGCTGCCATAAGAAGAAAGTGAATATTGTAAGTGAAAAGAAAATTCTGTTATATTAGCAACAATTATTTTAGCAAGGATAGGCCAGGGTTTCCAGTCTCACAGGGCTACATCAGCCCTAGGCAGAAGAGGGGAGAGGGAAATAAAGGTCTTTTCTTCCCTACTCTATGTTAAAGCTACGAAGATGTCTTCTGATAGGAGGACACACTATAATTTTGTTTTAATGTCTTCAGTAGAATGGTGCCATTTAGTTCAGCTTTTAATGTGGCCTTAAATTGCTATTTTATTACCCTTGTTGACATTCTGGAAGCATGAAATTAGCAAATCACATTAAAGAAGCAAACAAAAAGGAGCAAGAAACCTTAGCCTAGTTCAACAATGCCAGCATAAGCAACATATCTGAATAGCGTTCTTACCTTAAAACATTGAGCATATATTCATTTGAAGATTTCTTTCTCCATAGCTGATGAATTAGTTTTATGAATAATTGCATATTCCATTACATTGCAAATGCATGCACTCTTAGTGACCTTGAACAATCCTGTGTGGGAGAAAAAAATATAGTTTGTGATTCTTGTGCTTCCTTCTGAGAAATAAGATTCCTCTTGACCCCACTTGATGAAAATATCCTGTTCTTAAAACACTTGTCAAAAAAAAAACTCGTCAATATCTTTCCTGCTCCACCCAGAAGGTACTTCCTTCTGTTATACTACAGCAATGACAATTTATTTCAAACAAAAGTGATTTCACAGTTACAAAGTGAAAACTATTTCAATCAAGATACCTGTAGTCTGTTAGAATTCCAATATGTGGCTTACTCATGTATTTTTCTTATCAAATTAAAGCAGTAATATGAAACACATTACTGTATTTACCTGCTCAGGTCTTATAAAATAAAAAAGACAGCCTCATATATTCATTTCAGTATAGTATGATAAAGGGCAGGCTTTTTATAGCATAGCTTTTAAAAGTTTTGGTTCTTTGACATCCATTTCCCCTTTCTAACTGTGCCCTAATTTCATTATGAGAAATTAGCCCTTCCTCATTGGAATTAGGCTGGTGAGACTGTAATTAGACTTTCTTCCTCTGCTAGCCAAAGGATGGAAAGGAGACTGAAATTAGGCTAATCTGATGACTTATCATTCTATTTGAATTTTGAGTAAGAAAAACAAATCAAAGAGAGTATGAAATTTTGGTGTTGTTTCTCTCTCTTTAGTTGGGGGTATATTTGCTTTATGATGTTGCACAACAGAATGAATCAGCTATAAGTAAATGTATACCCGGGGCTTCCCAGGCGGCACTTAGAGGTAAAGAACCCACCTGCCAACGCAGGAGACATAAGAGATGCGAGTTCGATCCCTGGGTTGGGAAGACCCCTGGAGGAAGTATTCCTGAAGTATACCCACTGAAGTTTTCCTGCCTGGAGAATTCCACAGACAGAGGGGCCTAGCAGGCTGCAGTCCGTGGGTTGCAGAGAGTCAGTCACATGACTGAAGCGACTGAGCACACACACACACACACTCAGAGACGCCCCCTCCCTCTTGGCCAGCCCTCGCACCGTCCGTCTCAGCCACCTAAATCATCTCAGAGCCCTGAGCTGAGCGCCCTGTGTTACACGCAGGTTCCCACTTGCTACCTATTTGACACATGCTGATGTATACACATCAACCCCAGTTTCCCAGTTCTTCCCACCCTTCCCTCACCTGCCCCATGCATGCATGTCTGTTCTCTGCGTCTCTATTCCTGCCCTGCAAATAAATTCATCTGTACCCTTCTCCTAGATTCCACATGCATGCATTAACACACGGTATTTGTTTTTCTCTTTCCAGCTTACTTTATTCTACATGATAGACTCTGGGTCCACCCACATCTCTACAGATGACCCTCTCCCGTTCCTTTTTATGGCTGGTAATACTCCACTGTACGTAGCTACCACATCTTCTTTGTCCATTTCTCTGTTGATAGACATTTGCTTGCTTCCATGTCCTTGTTATCGTGAACATTGCTGCAGCGAACATTGGGACACATGCGTCTTTTCGAATTATGGTTTTCTCAGGCATATGCCCAGTAGGGGGAAAATAGATATTTCTTCAAAGAAGATATACAGATATGGTTGAGAGGCACATGAAAAGATGCTTAAAATCACTAATTATTAGAGAAATGCAAATCAAAACTACTATGAAGTATTACCTCACACCCATCAGAATGGCCACCATCAAAAAAATCCACAAACAATAAATGCTGGAGAGAGTGTGGAGTAAAGAGAACCCTCTCTCACTGACTTAGCACACAGATCAGCAAGACACAGCTCTTCATGGAATTAGCTTACAGTCAAAACCTATTTTGATACAGCTACTATGGCGAACAGGATGGAGGTTCCTTAGAAAGCTAAACATTGTCATTCTCTTGTAACAGGTGACAACAGTGTTTTACAGAACACAAGCATCAGCCCGCCTGGTTTCATCCTGACTCTCCCACTAACTGGATGTGTGGCATCGCTTAGCCTAACCACTGTGCATGAGTTTGCTTATTTGTGAATGGGGAGAATAATAATAAACTCACAGGGTTGTGATGATAATTCAATGAACTAACTGTGAAAGTGCTGCACTCAATATGCCAGCAAATTTGGAAAACTCAGCAGTGGCCACAGGATTGGAAAAGTCAGTTTTCATTCCAATCCCAAAGAAAGGCAATGCCAAAGAATGCTCAAACTACTGCACAATTGCACTCATCTCACACGCTAGTAAAGTAATGCTCAAAATTCTCCAAGCCAGGCTTCAGCAATATGTGAACCATGAACTTCCTGATGTTCATGCTGGTTTTCCAAAAGGCAGAGGAACCAGAAATCAAATTGCCAACATCCACTAGATCATGGAAAAAGCAAGAGAGTTCCAGAAAAACATCTATTTCTGCTTTATTGACTATGCCAAAGCCTTTGACTGTGTGGATCACAATAAACTGTGGAAAATTCTGAAAGAGATGGGAATACCAGACCACCTGATCTGCCTCTTGAGAAATTTGTATGCAGGTCAGGAAGCAACAGTTAGAACTGGACATGGAACAACAGACTGGTTCCAAATAGGAAAAGGAGTACGTCAAGGCTGTATGTTGTTACCCTGCTTATTTAACTTATATGCAGAGTACATCATGAGAAATGCTGCGCTGGAAGAAGCACAAGCTGGAATCAAGATTGCCAGGAGAAATATCAATAACCTCAGATATGCAGATGACACCACCCTTATGGCAGAAAGTGAAGAGGAACTAAAAAGCCTCTTGATGAAAGTGAAAGTGGAGAGTGAAAAACTTGGCTTAAAGCTCAACATTCAGAAAACGAAGATCATGGCATCTGGTCCCACCACTTCATGGCAAATAATGGGGTAACAGTGGAAACAGTGTCAGACTTTATTTTTCTGGGCTCCAAAATCACTGCAGATGCTGACTGCAGCCATGAAATTAAGAGACGCTTACTCCTTGGAAGGAAATTATGACCAACCTAGATAGCATATTCAAAAGCAGAGACATTACTTTGCCAACAAAGGTTCGTCTAGTCAAGGCTATGGTTTTTCCTGTGGTCAAGTATGGATGTGAGAGTTGGACTGTGAAGAAGGCTGAGCACTGAAGAATTGATGCTTTTGAACTGTGGTGTTGGAGAAGACTCTTGAGAGTCCCTTGGACTGCAAGGAGATCCAACCAGTCCATTCTGAAGGAGATCAGCCCTGGGATTTCTTTGGAAGGAATGATGCTAAAGCTGAAACTCCAGTACTTTGGCCACCTCATGCAAAGAGTTGACTCATTGGAAAAGACTCTGATGCTGGGAGGAATTGGGGGCAGGAGGAGAAGGGGACGACAGAGGATGAGATGGCTGGATGGCATCACTGACTCGATGGCTGTGAGTCTGAGTAAACTCCGGGAGTTGGTGATGGACAGGGAGGCCTGGTGTGCTGCGATTCATGGGGTCACAAAGAGTTGGACACGACTGAGTGACTGATCTGATCTGATCTGATCTGAACAGATATAAGCACATAGTGGTTGATGCCTGCTGGCCATTAGCATCACTTTTGCAGGTTCCAGTGGTGTCACTTTGAGTGCCGTCTGCTGTGGCCTCCAGATCTGCCTTGGTGTTCCTCCTTCCCAAGTCAGCTCTTCGTCTTCCTGTTGACTTTAAGTCTGTGGCAATCTTCCCATACATTATTTCATGTTTAACTTATTCAGAGTAATTTTCTGGTACTCGTAACCAAAGAACCTTTTCTAATACACACATATTGAAATGTTGTAGTTTCCATACGAATCCAGAATAGATTATATGGTTTTTAGTAATTAAAAATTCAAGTATTTTCTTTTAGTAATGAAGAAATTGGCAGATAAAAAGATTGATATTGACCTGTAACAGTAGGATGTAATTGAAGTTCAAATGTTATAAGTTGGAAGATGTTCCTTTGGCTAAATTCTCTCAAACTGATTCAATTAATTTTCAACCACAATTAGCAATGTACTGTGTCTCTTCTTAATAAGTAAACAAGTCCATAAGATACATACGTAGATTACTAGGAACTCTCCTGGGAATAGCAATGCAATTAAGGTCATAATTAAAGCATTCTTTTATCTGTTGGGTCCTATGCTTAAATCAGGAAATTAAGACTTAAATGAGGGCCCAGAGGAGAATAGAGCAAGTTATTAAAATAATGAAGTAATAAAATATATAAGAAAAGACTAGAAGAACTGAAAATTTTCAGAATAGTAAGCTCTATAAATTGTTGCTGTTCAGTTGCTAAGTTGTGTTCAATTCTTTGTGACCCCATAAACTGCAACACACCAGACTTCCCTATCCTTCACTCTCTGCTGGAGTTTGCTCAAACTCATGTCCACGGAGTCGATGATGCTATCCAACCATCTCATCCTCTGTTGCCCCCTTCTCTACTTGCCCTCAATCTTTCCCAGCATTAGGGTCCAGACAGTAAGAAGTTCTTACAGACTCTGTACTTTATGGAAGCAGAAACAGAATTAAGGACTGTTTGGAATAATGTTTTCCCCAAGTTTCTTATAGAGATAATATCTGACATGATTTGTTCCAGAGTGACCCAAGGACCATAGTTGTACTACCTAATTCATAAATGTGGCAGACTACATCAAAGTCCTCTTACCTCCACACCAAAGCTTTATTATTTAGGTACCTTTACAAAAAATTGATAAAAAGGAGTCTTTGAACCAGTGTCAAAATCAGACAGACAAGAGGGCTTCAAGTTCATTAGCCACATCCTAGATTTGATTAGGAAGCAGAGAAGAAAATTTCAGCTGAAGTCTCCCTAGCTAGCCCCATGGCGATGTTTTTGCTAAAATAAACAGGGACAAGATTTTGATTCTCATGGACATAGTGAGCAGCAAGTTTGTGTGTGTGAGACATTCTTTAGCTTGTTTTAATTTAGAATGTCTCTAATTTAGAAAATTTTTAATTTTAATTGTTTCATAAGATACCATTGGTAACTTCACATTTTATAACAAGATTGGCCATTTTTCCTTTTAAGGAAAACACATCAATTTAACAGAGAGAAAGTGGCTGTATTTCACATTTAATGTTAAGTGGTTCTTATGACTTTGGGAACGGTCTGGGATGTCTGTTTAAGCTGCATCCTTTGGAAACTGGCAATAAAAATAAGGGCTTAATCTGCACAAGCTTCTTTAGAGAGTTGCTGTGAGTAACTAGAAAACTGAAATGGCCAGGCTTTCAGCCTTATCTCATACAGCACCCCACGCACCTGGCCCTCTTATTTCCTGGCAAATAGAAGGGGGAAATGTAGAAGCAGTGACAGATTTTATTTTGGGGGGCTCCAAAATCACTGCAGATGGTGACTGCAGCCATGAAATTAAAAGACGCTTGCCCCTCGGAAGAAAAGCTATGACAAACCTAGACAGCATATTAAAAAGCAGAGACATCACCTTGTTGACAAAGGTCCATATAGTAAAAGCTATGTTTTTCTGCAGTCGTCATGTACAGATGGGAGAGTTAGACCATGACAAAGGCTGAGCACAGAAGAATTGATGGTTTTGAACTGTGATGTTGGAGAAGAATCTTGAGTCCCTTGGACAGCAAGGAGATCCAACCAGTCAATCCTAAAGGAAATCAACCCTGAATATTCATTAGAAGCATTGATGTTGACGTTGAAACTCCAATATTTTGGTAACCTGATGCAAAAAGCCAACTCATTGGAAAATATCCTGATTCTGTGAAAGATGGAAGGCAAAGGGAGAAGGGGGTGGCAGAGAATAAGATGGTTAGAGAGCATTACCAATTCAGCGGACATTAATTTGAGCAAACTCTGGGAAACAGTGGAAGACAGAGAAGCCTGGTGTGCTGCAGACCATAAGGTTGCAAACTGTCAGGTAAGACTTAGCAACTGAACAACAACAAATATAACTATTAAATAAAGGATTCAAACATAGCTTTTAGAATTGAACCCTTATTTGTGCTAACAAAATACTCAAAATTTATAGTCTAAGATAAAGACAGTTCTTTTTACAGATACTTCCATAATGTTTATATTCACCTTAAAATATTTTATTTAGTCATCACATAAATCTGTGAGTCAAGTCCTATTATTATCTGCATTTTACAAATAAGGAAAGTCATTCTCAAAACAGTTTCGTAGTTTCTCCAATGGTACACAGATATAATGAGGAGAAACCAAATTTGTACCCAGAAAGTCTGACTACAAACTCTGTTCTCATAAGTACTGCATGCTCTGCCTCACTGCATAGATAGTGTAACTCCCAAATAAGGGGAGTTTTAATCCAAAAGATGTAGTAAATCTTTGACCTAGGGCACCTCTTCTAGACAACGTCTAACGTATCTTTTAAACTATAATATTATGATGCTTTCCAGATGACAAAGGAGATGCTGAAAATACCATACTGGGTGACTGATGTAAGCAAAGCTGAGGGCTTTTTCCTCCAGGCACTCATGGTACTTCCTGTACTTCTATCTCCTGAAAAATAACAAAGTCAAGATGGTCTGATACTTGCAGATGAGTGTTTGAATTGTCAAGTTGTAAGTCACAAAGGAGATTCTTTCAGGAAGTCTGTTGTAATTATTAACATTCCAAACCAAAAAAAAAAAAAAAAAAAAATCTAAGTTGTTTCCCAAAACGTTTTGGGTGCAAAACCCTGAGATTTTTTTTTTTTAGATCAAACAAGTATGCATATGTAATAGGTATGGAAAAATCAATCAAGAAAGCAAGAGGAAGGAAGAAGAGTTTAGTGGACTACATCTATTTCTAATTCTAGAGTACTGATAGTGACCTTAGGTGAAAATACAGGATTGAATAAATGCCAACTATAGGTACAGTTGGTTGGGGTGAACCACTGAACATTATTAAGATGTCTTTCCAATCACTACCTACTAATACTCCAGAATGGTAAATTATGCCAAGTTCTACTTTGTAGTTATTTCGTACAATTTTGCTACAAAGGACTAAGAAAGGACAAACCATAGCATGGAAATAGATTTCTGGAAATGTCTCTACCTTAGAAGGGTAAGCACTATTGGGTACCAACAAGGCTGAGCCTCCAAACACACTTAGACCACACCAGGAACCAGGCTCTGTTAGGTAGTATATTCACCCCATCCTAACCCCCCACCCGAACCAAGCCCAGTGCCCTTCACTCGGAAAGTCCTGAGCGGAGCTTACAGCCTAAGCAGAGGAGATTGGAATGTGAATCAAGAATTAAAGTTTTCTTTGCAAATTTTTAAAAATATTATGAAAAAAGGAATGATGTTCTACTTTAAGGGTAGTTTGGGAAGGGTAGTAACTCAAGTTAGAGAAGGCTTTTATCAACAGACAACAGCTTTGTATTCTTAAATATTTCCTAGCTCAGGGACACTTTTCTAGGTAATTAAACAACAGTTTAATAGCACGAACACAGACATTAAAATTAAACAGCTATGAATTATAAATCAAACTATGTAAGTTTGGGCAAGTTATTTTACCTCCTTGGCCATCAGTTTTCTTGTCAGTAAAATTGAGTCATCATTACCTTGCTAGAAAAACCAAAATAATTTTAAGTGGCTGGTACATAGTGGGAACTCAATAAATTATAAAATTATACCTGTTTTCCCAAGAAGGCGACGGCACCCCACTCCAGTACTCTTGCCTGTAAAATCCCATGGATGGAGGAGCCTGGTAGGCTGCAATCCATGGAGTCGCTAAGAGTCGGACACGACTGAGCGACTTCACTTTCACTTTTCATTTTCATGCATTGGAGAAGGAAATGGCAACCCACTCCAGTGCTCTTGCCTGGAGAATCCCAGGGACGGGGGAGCCTGGTGGGCTGCTGTCTCTGGGGTCGCACAGAGTCGGACACGACTGAAGCGACTTAGCAGCATACCTGTTTTCATTGCTATTATTGTTAATTATAGCAATAAAATATATTTGTTGAGTCTTGGGCTATTTGTTTC
The DNA here is from genome assembly GCF_032452875.1 of Bos javanicus. Lineage (NCBI taxonomy): Eukaryota > Metazoa > Chordata > Mammalia > Artiodactyla > Bovidae > Bos > Bos javanicus. The sequence goes on from NC_083877.1 coordinate 97,975,359, forward strand.
TTTAAGAATGTAAACATCTAAATCATCAAGCTAATATATAAATTTATACTCCAAATCATATCGGCTGCCAAGTAGCTCTAGGGAATACACAAATATAGAAGTGTCATTGTTATAGCCTGCTCATTGTAAAAATACGAAAAAATGTTGTAGAAAGACAGACTTGTTGGGAAGCTGGAAGACAAAGTAAGTAAAGATGATTCTGCTGCTTTATTAGGCTCTGTGTTAATTGTCTATGAAAGTGTGGACATGAAAGATAATGTGCTTGTCATCACATAAGTTCTCATGTGATTTCATGAACAATTTCACTGAAATAAAACATTTCAATCAAGTCTCAGGCATTGATCTGTGCACAATAGAATCCAAAGCAGCTATTCTCTTCTTCAAAAGTTCCATCAGAGGGGGAGAAAAAGTAAAAAATCTGGCAACTTCCCAGAGTGAGCATAATTCAATGATGAAAATTGGGGATGGGATTTTTTTTTTTTTAAAGTCGGTATTTTTAAGGGAGAATCTGTAAGCTGCTCTAGTCAACTGTTTACTTACTTTAGAAAGCAGCTAGAAGGGTTGGAAGAAGGGGATTCAGAAGTCTTAAATGAGACAGAAATAGGAACTACCATCTGTCTGGTTCCCCTTCCTAGAAGGGACAGATGACTGGGACCTGCTTGCAAGGAACCCGGGTTCTTGGGCTGACTCCCACCACTTTTACCTTAAGAAACACCGTTCTGGATTATCAGAGTTTCACAGAGGCAGAGAAGGAATTTACAATGGCAAGGTTTCTCATGCAAAGGGAAGTCAGGAAAAGGGAGGTGAAGGGCTTAGAGTCGGGAAGAAGTCTGCCCAACATTTAATCAAGCTGAGGGGAAAGTTCAAGCCACTTTACTCACGGAGTATAGACTCGGACGTGCTTGTTTTCTTAGAGGTACATGGCAGTTCTTCTGTTTTTCAGATTTTTCTGGAATGATCCCTCTTGTGTCTCGGAACAGGATCTATTTGTCAGTGACATATGGGAGTATTTTATTTACTGTTGCTTCTTTAGTCTGTTTGGGTTTAAAATTATTCAATACAGAAATCAAACCTGAAATATTAGCCATCTTGATGTTCAAATAAAATGCGTATTAGCTTTGTTTAGACTAATGATTGACGTTTTCCCTTTTCATCTAAGAATTTAGTAGGCTATGTACACAAGGAATCTTTTCTTTAAATTTGTGGGCAATGACACATCTTTGATTCTCAGTCTTTGATTATGTCTGGCATCTTATAGTCTCTAACATATCAGGGATATTATTTTTGCTCCAGAAAAACGTAGCATGTAGGCATGAGATTGACATTAAAAACTAATGAAAGACACACCTTAAATGAAAGTTCATCATGCCTTCCATATTAAAATTATGAATCTCAGCTACGTATGTTCACTTTTCTGCTATTTTCTGAGACTGTGAATTTCAGCTGGACCGCTGACGAATGCTCTGTTGCGCTCATCTCTTTTTCGAGTGTTTGCATGTTACGACACCCTTGCCACTTACTGTGAGATGCTGTCAACTCTACAAGGCGCTCTGTGCCTGTTCCAACTTTCCACAACATCTTGCAGAAATCAATACAAAGCCGCCAGTTTGTTAATAAATCTGCAATTAAGATGTAATGAATTTTGAATGAGAAATGATTTCTTTTAAGTGTGACTGCAGACTCTGCATTCACAGTGAAATGAGAGAAGGACAGTTAAAAGCTTGACTTCAAGCTCTAGCTCTTGGCTTTGCCTTACTGTTTCAATGATCTTTAAATTTTCAAGTATGACTTTTTACACTTCTTCCTACCTCAGGTTCAGCTAGGCAAGAAATACCTGGTGGATTAAATGCAACATGCGCTTGAGGAAACGTTTAAAGGTCAAAAGATAAATTTAGTTATTAGGAACTGTCTTGGGATAATTTATAAATCTCAGGGTGGATCACCGTCCTAGACAAGTCTTAATTAGGGTAATGTTATTCTTGTGTTCCTAGAGTAATTTTTCAAAGAACAGAAATCCCATCCCAGTCTTTAATTAAGGCATCAAATGTTACTGATTGTATTCAGTTTAGTGAGCAGTGCTTAATATATAAATACATTTCCATAAAGAAGATAGGAGAGAATTTTCACATTTCCAGAGCAGGACATCATTTTATGAGTTCAAGAGTAAACTACTGTCCTCTTTGACCTTCCCAGGAGGAGCGCTAATGAGACCCATTCTAAGGGCCGTGGGACATATTCCCAGACCATTCACTTCATCTCCCCCACACACCAGTCATTAAAGTAATTCAGTTCCGTAATATTAACACATCCAGCTCCCATCTTTTGTACTCCCTCAGTTCCTCCTCTTATTTCATGAAGACTAAAATATTACCATAATATCCTCATTAAACTTTTTTTTACCTTCTTTTTGAGCCGACTCCAACTAACCATACCATTTATCTTCCCAGAGTGCATTTTCTTTTATTTCCCTATTTAAACGTTCAGTGGCTTCCAATCACCTAATAGATAAAGTGTTGTTATAAACCTCTGTCACCTAGTCCAAGCCTACTGTTCTGACAGTTTTACGTGTCCTGGCCTTCAGTACAGCTTTTAAAGACAGAGTGCTCACTGCTATTTCTACCTGTGCCACCCTTCACGGCATCGTCCTTCTGTGCAGGTCTAAATTGGAGCTGTCCTTTACATTTTCTATCAAAGTCATAACCTCTGATATTTTTTCTGATGCCTCTTGCAGACCATAGCAAGTCCAGCTAAAGTCGTCTTCTCCTTTGAAGCCCTGTGGAAGTTGAGTCAACATTTCCTTGATGACCCTAGCATATCAAATTGTTTTAAGGAATGTCTCATTCTTCTTAATAAGTTGTAAATGCCTTTAAAAAAAGGACCATGTCAGATTTGTTTTTCTTTTTTGTGTTCAGTAAAGTCTTGTGAAGAGCAAATTTGATATAGGAGGACTTCAATAAAATTAAATGATTCTTTGATGATGAATTACCTTGATATGTTTCAACATGTTGATAAAGGATTTAAAAACAATGAAGTAAACATAATAAATCTTGGTGTTGTTTTTGGCTAATTTTTGTATAATTGCTGATTATATTAATAATACCATATATAATGATATATATATATATAATATAAAACATTAATATAAAAGAGTGCTAAAAAATAAATAATAACATTAGGGTTCAATTCAGTTCAGTCACTCAATCACGTCCGACTCTTTGAAACCCCATGGACTGCAGCACGCCAGGCCTCCCTGTCCATCACCAACTTCCGGAGTTTACTCAAACTCACGTCCATCAAGTTGATGATGCCATCCAACCATCTGATCCTTTATCATCCCCTTCTCTTCCTGCCTTCAATCTTTCCCAGCATCAGGGACTTTTCAAATGAGTCAGTTCTTCACATCAGGTGGCCAAATTATTGGAGCTTCAGATTCAGCATCAGTCCTTCCAGTGAATATTCAGGACTGATTTCCTTTAGGATGCACTGGCTAGATGCCCTTGCAGTCCAAGGGACTCTCAAGAGTCTTCTCCAACACCACAGTTCAAAAGCATCAAATCTTCAGTGCTCAGCTTTCTTTATAGTCCAACTTTCACATCCATACATGACTACTGGAAAAACCAGAGCTTTGACTAGACGGATCTTTGTCAGCAAAGTAATGTCTTTGCTTTTAAATATGCTGTCTAGGTTGGTCATAGCTTTTCTTCCAAGGAGCAAGCATCTTTTAATTTCAAGGCTGTAGTCATCATCTGCAGTGATTTTTGGAGCCCAAGAAAATAAAGTCTGTCACTGTTTCCATTGTTTCCCATCTATTTGCCATGAAGTGATGGGACCAGATGCCATGATGCCAGATGCCATGATCTTCGTTTTCTGAATGTTGAGCTTTAAGCCAACTTTTTCACTCTCCACTTTCACTTTCATCAAGAGGATTTTTTAGTTCCTCCTCACTTTCTGCCATAAGGGTGGTGTCATCTGCATATCTGAGGTTATTGATATTTCTCCCAACAGTCTTGATTCCAGCTTGTGCTTCCTCCAGCCCAACGTTTCTCATGATGTACTCTGCATATAAGCTAAATAAGCAGGGTGACAATATACAGCCTTGACGTACTCCTTTCCCTATTTGGAAGCAGTCTGTTGTTCCATGTCCAGTTCTAACTGTTGCTTCCTGACCTGCATACAGATTTCTCAAGAGGCAGGTTAGGTGGTCTGGAATTCCCATCTGGTATTCCCATTTCCTGAACATTAGGATTAACAACATATAACACTTATATGTTAACCCTAATATCATTATTTATTTTTTGAGCATTCCTTTTACATTAATTTTTTTCAACACTAAATCAAATATATTACATTACCTTAATGTATTAAAAAATTACCTTCATTCCCATCACTCTCAAATCCAAAACTCTTAGTTTCCTGAACAATTTCAAACTTTGATTAAATTTCCAGCATAAACCACTGGAATTTCATCATATTTCAAGAATGAAAATACAAAATTCTAAAATATTCTCTTAGCCTTCCATACTTGTACCTGCCTCAATTGTATCAATTTATGAGGGGAATAGACAGACTTTATCATTTTCCAGAATATGGTGCTACTCACATAACTCACAACATTGACTTCTATCATTCAAAATATTTTCTAATATACAAATGGTGAAAGTTACATTCAAGGAGGAAGGAATAAACTAATACAAGGATACTCAAGTTGCCAATCATCCCAGAGAAAATGTCAGTTTCTTGTGGCTGTGATAGAAAGGATAAATATGAAGTAGATGACTTATACTGCCTATTTTGCAAATGTATTGAATTATTTCTAAAATAATCTATACTTAAATGCAAACTTACAATTGCTGACCTCTTTATTACCTGATTCATGGTGCTACACACACTTTGGAGGGTAAATGGACTCATCAGTCAGGTGATAATGTTTACCAGTCCAGAGCTTTCTTCTGAGCTGAAGACTTTCCGTAGCAAAAATACATGAACGGCTTTGTAAGCTTCCCTCAGATAAAGCCTTTGCCATTTCCAAATGACTCACTGGCAATTAGTCTTTTATTCTAAATGCCTAACCTTTCTGCTAGTCTAATCTGACCAATCACAAAGGCAGGGGGACTTGAAAAATTCAAGGTCTTCAAAGTTATGTAAAGTCAAAAGCTCTTGTTGAGGAATTCACCTTCTTCTATCCACAGAGTGTTTTGTTCTGAGCTGTGTAATAACTTCTTTTAGAAAAACATTTATTTTGAATTAAAGTAGGTGTATATCTTTGATTTGGAGTATCTGTTTTGTTACATTTCAAAAGTAAGTGCTTCTTATAAAAAGAAAAACTCAGGCGATATATCCAAGTGTTGGTTGCCCTCAATTCAGAGAAGGTCTCCACGAGACTGTAACTTTGGTAAGAAAGGTTTCTAGCCTTCCCAAACCACTCTCTGCCTCTTCTTGTTTTGCACAGTTTCTTTAAAAAACAAAACAAAACAAAAACAAATCTCCTAGATTAGCATTCTACTTTATTAGTTTTCATATTGTTCTTGTATTTCTTCACTACTACTCAGACAAACATCAGTTTCCTCTTGTTTAAAGTGAAGTCCGTATAACATATCTTGGCATACCAGGTTCCCTTAAATCTTTTCTTAACCTTATATGCAACACCTGTGCTGAACAATACTGTACTTAGCATCTTTCCAAATTAGCTTTCCAAATTTTATATCAATTTTCACCTACCACGGCCTTCCCAAACAGGCACTTGGCCATTCTTTTATGCCTGTTTTGTCTGCCTTCTCTCTGCATGCAGGGCCTCCCTGTCCATTTAGACTGAAAGCCAAGACTCACACCCCTCCTCCTGGAATCTCAGCACTGGGCTGAAGGAGGACCTCAATGAATATTCAAGATAATGGTCATAGAGTTGTAAGGTTGATTCTTCTTCCAGGAAATGCAAGATGAACTAGTGATTTAGTGCATCATTTAATTTCAGACGCTAATGTGTATGCCTGTATGGGGGAGACGGGTAGTTGAAGAATGGACAGGACATATTTGCTTCTAACGCAATTGAAAACATATAAATCAAATGTTTACACAGGTTCCAGAACTTAGTAAGAATCCAATATGTGTGTGTTCAGTTACTCAGTCATATCCGACCCTTTTGTAACCCTGTGGAGTGCAGCCTCCCAGGCTCCTCTGTCCATGGGATTTCCAAGGCAAGAATACTGGAATGGGGTGCCATTTCCTACTCCAGGGGATCTTCCTGACCCAGGGATGGAACCTGCATTTCTCATATCTCCTGCATTGGCAGACAGGGCCCTTATCACTAGTGCCAGCTGGGAAACCCAAGAATTCAATATATATTGTATCAGACAATGTAGGTTGGGCTTTGGTATTCTCTTGCTACCTTCCAACATGACTGGAAAACACTCACTTTTACAGCATGGTAGAGTTTGGGAAAACAATTCTTGAGGTATCTCAAAAACTTGTTTTCCTTTTTCTTCCTGCTTTGAAGATAGAAGGGACAGAGCTGAGAAAGCCATCCTGTGATCCCGTTTAGACAGACCAAGAGAATCACGGAGCCTGGCATCAGCGTCAGCATTCATGTACACTACTGTTGCCGGTATCTGTCTCACTTGCATTCAGAAGAATATCCATCTGACCCAGACCACGGCTCCCTTCATCAGCTGTTTTCCTGGATCTTTGTTTTGCCTGCATTGTAACTAAGGAGCTGTGTACAGAGCAAAGACTAGTTTATAAATGGACACTTCATAGGTATGTTATCTACATCAGGGTGTATGTTACGTTGAAAGTCACCTGCATTACACAAATTTGTTTGAATACCAGAAAAAAAATGGATTCTTTAATGTGAGAAAATGAATTATCAAATTGGATGACATGATTTTGTAAGGATTTCGTACATGATTTGTAAGGATATATGCATGTATGTGTATATATATATATATATATATATATATATACATATCAATACATATATACCAAAAGCTGATATTACAGAACATTACCTTTGTTCTGGGTACGCTGTAAATCAGATAGTTTTGAATGCCTCCATATTTAATCCTTTCAACTATACTATATGATGAAAACTACAAACTACTATAACAAAAGGAAAGTGCCTAGAAAATTTAAGTAATTTGTTCAAGTTCAAGCAGAAGTAGGAATCAAACCTGAGTTTGTCCAATTTTAAATCTGTAATCTTAAACATTTTATTTATTTTCTCACAACATAGTCCAGTTCAGAGAACGGAAGGACACAAAAACCACTATTTGTAATTTCCAATCTGTTTTATCTCATAACATTAGCTTCAAAATAACATATTTCAAAATATCTTTCATCCATTCAATCAATATCTATCTAATGACTACTCCACATATGGATTTCCCTGGCGGTTCAGACAGTAAAGAATCCACCTGCAGTGTAGGAGACCTGGATTTGATCGTTGGGTTGGGAAGATCCCCTGGAGAAGAGAATGGCAACCCATTCCAGTATTCTTACCTGGAGAGCCCCATGGACAGAGGAGCCTGATGGGCTACAGTCCACAGGGCCGCAGAGTCAGGCACAAGTGAGTGACTAATACTTTCACTCTTCATTTGCTAGGACCTGGAAATATGATATCGGACAAGCCAGTAATAGTTTCTGTCCTCAAAAAACATACAATTTACTATAAAAGGTAAATGCTAAAATAAAACACCATTAACATAGGTCTTGTGTGAGAATTGGGAGGTCACGTATATCTGTTTTGTAGTGCTGGAGATTCTTTTGAATTAGCTGAGATTCAAAGGATAAATGGGAACAAGGCAATCTAAGGGAAAAGTTAAGATCCTTCTTGGTAAGAAACATATTTGTGACATTTAAGTGAAAGAGTGGATATAGATAAGATTTAGGAGGCAGATTGTATTAGGACATGGGAACTTTAATAAAGAATTGCTTATTTAAATGCCTTCTTAAACTAAAAGAAATAGAAGTTATTGAAATAAGCTGTTAAGTGTCTGAATTACATGATAAGATTTGCATTTTGGAAAGGTCAGTTTAGCTTATGGTGTGGTGAATAAATTAGAGAAATTTGTCTGAAAGCAGTGAAAGTTTTCACTTATTTGAGTATCTTTTTCAGGTTGGCAGTTCAATGGCGTTTAAAACATTCCACGTGATAAATGGTAGCGAACGCCTGACTTGAATATGAACAAAGTAGCCTGGAAATCCTAGGGTCAGTGGTGACCCTGTGTGGTTCCCAGATCTCAGGTTGGCAAGATCTGGGAAGATGAATTTGGAAGATGAACCAGTCACTGTGTGTGTGGGAGCATTCTGTCACTTCAGTCATGTCTGACTCTACAACCCTATGGACTGTAGCCCCCCAGGCTCCTCTGTCCATGAGATGCTCCAGGCGAGGAGACTGGAGTGGGTGGCCATGCCCTCCTCCAGGGGATCTTCCCAACCCTGCGACTGAACCTGCCTGTATGTATGTCTTCTGCAGTGGCAGGCAGTTCCTTTATCACTAGTAACACCTGAGATGCCCCAAACCAGTCATAACTTTTGCCCAGTGCCGAAGTCAGGCTTTCAGGAAAGTGTTCACACACAGAAGTGGCAAAAATATGATTTTATAAATTTTTTGTGGATGTAAGAGTATTTTTTAATTGTATAATGTGAGTTTAATTGTGAGAATTAGGAGGGCAAATAGAGAGAAGAGAGAGGCCTAGAAGAGGATGGTCAAAATAAAACAATAAAAAATAAATAAACAAGCAAACAAACAAACTGCAGTGTTTTGGAGCTGGGATGAAGAACACACGGGTGGTTAGGAGTCTGTCTGTGACCTAGGGAATATGGGTGAAGTCCCTGATAGACTTTTTAAATTAATTTTTATTGTAGTATGGTTGCTTTACAATGTTGTGTTACTTTCTACTATACAGCAAAACGCATCAGCTGTATGTGCACATATATCCTCTGTCTGTCCGTTTCTTTTACTGCCTTCTCGTTTAGGTCGCCGCCCTGTGCTGAGTAGAGTTTCCCTCAGTGTGCAGTGGGTCCTCCTTAGTTATCTATTTTATACATAGCATCAGAATGTATATGGGTCAGTCCCAATCTCCCAACCCATTCTACCTGCACTTTCCCCCTTGGTATCCCTAATCGATTTTTAATTCATTTATTTGTTTACTGTTTGTTTTTCCTTACTAAAATGTAAATTCATGAGGGTAGGGCGTTGTTTGTTTTGTTCACTACTGTGTTCCCAGTGTGAAGCGGCTGAAAGAGGTCAATAAATATTTGTTGAGTTATTTAATATATGACTGAATTCTGCTCAAGTTGACCTCTTTGAGTGGAATAATTCTGGATAGGCAGCAATGGATAGGGTCAGCTACATTGTAACAGGAGATTCTATAAAACCTTGGTATCTTCCATTTTCCAAGACATATAAAAGAAATAACACATTCCTTTAAATGTAATAACTTTACCTAATGGCTAAACTCTTAAATTAACGGTAATGGTAATTAGGCACCGTGTTTAAAGGAAAGCTTCCTGAAGCACGTGCTCACCCCTGGTGACCATCGCCTTCTAAGTGTCACATAGAATGGAGCAATTCAGCATGTGCTCAATAAACCATGCCGCCAATTCCTAAAACTGCCAGGCTAAGGAAAAAAGACAAGATATCAAAGCTTCAAATTACCCTGATACCAGCATTTCCTTTGCTGATCTAATTCCGAAGAAATACAGTAGGAACTTGAGTGATGATGTGTCTGGGTATGGATTGTACCCATATGAAGGGATAGATCGACTTGTTTATTTTTAATTTTATTATTGTGTTTTTTTCCCTTTTCCTCAAGTAACAATAATTTAGTTGTTACATCTTACATCTACTCCAGAAGTTCATAAATTCATGGAGTTTTCTACCAAATATAGGCTATATTTATAGACATGAAAAAGGGCGAACAGACAGAGGCACATAGCTGAAATCTAAAGTGTGGTTCATGTGGCTTTAAGGAAGTGTTATTCTATAGTGATTTGCATATGGTAGCGAGAAATTAAAAAAAAAAGACTAATTGAAAAAAATTAACAATTTCATTTTAGTTTGTTAGTCAAAATTCAGAGGGAGTATGGCTTATTGTGGGCTTCCCTGGTAGCTAGCTGATAAAGAATCCACCTGCAATGCAGGAGACCCTGGTTCAATTCGTGTCAGGAAGTTTTCCTGGAGAAGGGATAAGCTACCCACCCCAATATTCTTGGGCTTCCCTGGTAGCTCATATGATAAAGAATCTGCCTGCAATGCAGGAGACCTGGGTTCGATGCCTGGGTCAGGAAGATCCCCTGGAGGAGGGCATGGCAACCCACTCCAGTATTCTTGCCTGGAGAATCCCGTGGACAGAAGAGCCTGGTGGGCTACAGTCCATGTGGTTTCAAAGAGTCGGACACAACGAAATGACTAAGCACAACCATGTGGCTTATTGTAGGAAACAGAATATTAATATCAGAAGGTGGGGACTCAGGTTCTGACACTGCCCATGATTGGAACTTGACCTGAGGGTCATCCTAACCACTGTTGCTCTCTGTACCCTCAAACTCTAAGTGAAGGGGTACCTTCCAGCTCTAAAATGCTCTGTAGCCCAAATACACTGAATTGTGGAACTGCTACTTTTCTGAAGAACATACTGAATATCGAAGTTACAATGGGCTAGAGATAAAAGGATGATCAGAGGCAACTCTGTCCAGATACTTCCACTTGGAAGTCAATAATTTCAAGAATAGAACTATCTATTACATGCATGAAAAACATAGTAATTCCCCCTTCACTGCAGGGGAGATGAGATGCTTGTAACTGCAGATAGCATATATGTTTTTATTTTTTTTTAATATACATGCCCATGATAAGGGACTTCCCAGGTGGCACAGTGGCAAACTATCTGCCTGTCAATGCAGGAGACACGGGCAACCCAAGAGACATGGGTTCAATCCCTGGGTCAGGAAGTTCTCCTGGAGGAGGAAATGGAAATGGCAATCCACTCCAGCAATCTTGCCTGGAAAATCCCATGGACGGAGGAGCCTGGTGGGCTACAGTCCATGGGGTTGCAGAGTGGGACATGACTGAGCACACACCCGTGATAAAGTTTAATTTATACATTAAGCACAGTAAGAGATCAACAACAATAATAAAATAGAACAATTATATTAATATAGTGTAATAAAAGTTATGTGAATGTGATTCCTATTTCTCAAGGTACTGTACAAGTATAATACTGTTTCATGCCCTGTGCCCATAATTTTTACAATTTTAAGTTAACAATAATCATAGCATCAATTTATTTTTCCTTCTTCACAATTTCATGTATCAATGATTCACTTTTACAATAGATCTTAGAAAACTTGGCATACAGTTTTCTTTTTCTTTTCCTTAATTAAGTCAAATTTCACTTTTTCACTTATAGGAAGAATTTTTGTCTTCTTTTTGACATATCTGAATAGTCAGCATCACGTGTTTTGCACTTTAGGGCTGTTATTAGGTAAAATAAGACTGACTTCAACACAAGCCCTCAGATATAGACAGTTAATATGATAACCCAGAGGGTCAATAGCTGACTAACGCTGGACCAAAGGACGCATCATGTCCCAGACAGGAAGGAGCTAGGTAGTGCAGATTTCATCACACTGCTTAGAATACCATGTGATTTAACATTTATGAATTATTTATTTCTGGAATATTCCATTTAATATTTTCAGGCTGCAGTTGATCTAGGGTAATTGGAATCAGGAAAAGTAAAACCACAGATAAGGGGGGATGATGGCAATTAGCAGATCTAACCTTCCTAGAGCCCTTGGTTTAGAAGCCAGAGTTCCTTCCATGTATTCTCTCTCTCTCTCTCTTTTTTTTTTTTCCAGAAATAAACATTCAATTTATTTCACTTTTTTCTAAAACTTTTTCAAATGGCAAAGCTTAATTCCAAGACCTTCAAAATCTTTTTAAACACTATTTTACAGAGGGTTTGAAATTTTTAAACCCTTGGTTGTCAGACTATGACAACTGAAATGGAAATCTGCTGAAAGTCGCTTGTAAAAGTGTCAAATCAAACCTGAATGCAGACAAGGCTATCGATTCCCATTTGCATATGAACTTCTATCTCAGAAATAGTTTTTTAAGAGGACATTGTTTCATGCTGAGACTTCCCCACTGCCCTATTTTCAGTTTAGCAATCTAGTTAGTTGTTAGTGACCCAGATCCATTTAAAGATACGAATGTATTTCAAAGGACTGTTCCTCACAGTTTAACTCAGCTAGTTCAAGTACTGTGGAGTGCTTGATAGGTTATTTTCTCCATATTCTTCTTTGCATAAGAAGAGAAGTGGTGTTGATTTCATGTGCTATACTTTATCCTCCAAGGGATGTTTCCAACCTATGGATTGAACAATCTCCCTTGTCTCCTGCATTACAGGCAGAATCTTTACCACTGAGCTATCCGGGAAGCTCTCTTAGAATAATAAAAGGTTTTCAACTTTCTAATGCTGATTTACTACAAAATGTCATTGCAGGAAAAATATTTCAGTACATTAGACTCAAAACACACATTTGTCTAACATGCAGCACAATTTGGCCATGGCTTGTTCCTTCTACCTTTGAATAATTACTTGAAGGCATCCATACAGGAGCTTACATATTATAAAGTATTAAAAAGTAGCACTTCCAACAGAACATGGAAGCTATAGCAGCACCAGTGTACGGAACTAATTATCTTCCTGCCTTCCCATTAGGCCTCCAGAAAACTATGATGCGAGGTTACTAACATGAAAGTGAATTTGAGAAAACACTGAGTAGAAAGTTCAGAAAGAGGAGATGAAAGACAGAGAGACAGACACTGAAGCACAACTTTGTAGAAAGACTGAAAGAAGAAGCTATAAAGAGCACATTCATCCATTTATCAAATACTTATTTAATAATTAACATAGGACGAGAGCTACAGAGTAAGAGAACTCAGATACGAAAAGATATAGGCCATGCCCACAGGAAGGTGTGATGGGAATATAAAACTGAAGCTAAGTAGAAGGAAAAAGCTCCTTTTGGGAGGTCAGCACATACAGGTTGACCAAAGAGGAGGCATGTGGACTCTTGGCTGATGACACTGTAGCTATAGGGAGACCGCAGAGACCTGAGGCTTTAGGGTGTTTAAAAGTTAATGGTAGGATTAAAGAAAGAAGGACATTTGTTTGGGTGGCATATTCCTTTCATTGCTTTAAGTTTTTTAATTGGAAGATAATTGCTCTATGAAGCTATGTTTGCTTCTACCGTGCAATACAAATCAGACATACACACCCCGCCTCCTTCTTGGGGCTTCCCCGGAGGCACCAGTGCAGGAGATACAAGAGACACAGGTTCAACCCGTGGGTTGAGAAGATCCTGGTGGAGGGCATGGCAACCCACTCCAGTACTCTTGCCTGGAGAATCCCATGGACAGAGGAGCCTGGCGGGCTACAGTCCATAGGGTCGCAAAAGTCAGACATGATTGAAGTGGCTTCACGCAGTCATGTGTCCCTCCTCGTTGAGGCTCCATTCCTCCATTCCTCCCGTTATACCCACCTATGTCTCCAGAGTGCCACCCTGAGCTCCCTGTGTTATATGGTAGCTTCCCTACTGCTGCTGCTGCTGCTAAGTCGCTTCAGTCATGTTTGACTCTGTGCGACCCCATAGACGGCTCCCCCGTCCCTGGGATTCTCCAGGCAAGAACACTGGAGTGGGTTGCCATTTCCTTCTCCAATGCATGAAAGTGAAAAGCGAAAGTGAAGTTGCTCAGTCGTGTCTGACTCTTCGCGACCCCATGGACTGCAGCCCACCAGGCTCCTCTGTCCATGGGATCTTCAGGCAAGAGTACTGGAGTGGGGTGCCACTGCCTTCTCCGAGCTTCCCACTAGCTATCTATTTAACACATTTCTTTTATAATATACACCAAGTGTTGGAGCGGAAGACAGAAAGCTCCAGGTCCTAAGCAGTGGAGAATCCACAAAAGTTGCTGGAGTGACAAAATAATGAGATTTGTTTGTTAAGAACCAAGGACCAAACATGTGGCAGACAGGCAGCACAGAGACTACACAAGAGGATTTTGTAACAGTCCAGGAGTTATTCAGTACGTCAACAAAGGCCGGTGCAGTGAGCATACAGCAGGGGCCAACATGTGGGCAGGTGATGGCACTACGCAAGTGTCTAAGATTATGATCTGGGTTGGGCTTCCCAGGTGGCACTGATGGTCAAGAATCTGCCTGTCAATGCAGGAGACACAAGAGATGTGGATTCAATCCCTGGGTCAGGAAGATCCCCTGGAGAAGGGAATGGCCACCCACTCCAGTATTCTTGCTGGAAGAATCTCATGGACAGAGGAGCCTGGTGGGCTACAGTCTATGGACTCACAAGGGGTTGGACACGGCAGAACGACTGAGCACACACGCGTCACATGTGTCAGCTGAATGACGTGCTATGCACCTGCGGCAAGACAGAACATGAGACGAGACTAGCACTTCACTGAACCAGCATGCAACCCCTCGTGACAACTGTCTGACCGCCAGAGAAACTATTCATGGCACCACTATCCCCCATACCAGGTTCTTCCTAGCCCTATTGTCTCTCCCAGCAAATGGAAATTTCTTTCTGCACAGCATTCACAGATTTTGTAGTCAGAGTATTCTCCTTGTTGCTATAGTCACTTATTATAATAATCCTTTCCAATAAAGTCTCTACCCTACTTTACATTTTTTTTGGTAGTTTAGCAATGCTTATTTGTTCAGATTTCAAATCCCTGCCCCGCCTTTTTCTTCCTCTTAGTTCTTCTATGTTCGATATGTTATGCCTACAGAAAGTGGACTTCCCATAAGGGAAATATTTGCTTTAGCATCTGTTTAAAGTACCAATATTTTCAAGTAGAATGTCTATGTCAAAGCAGAGGTCACAAGGCATAAAGGAGATGATACACCTAAAGCACTCAGTATAGGGTTTGGCACAGACTTAAATAACTGTTGGCTGGTTGATGTCATTGTTATTCTTGTAAATGTTATTATATAATGCACTTCTTAGCTCATCATTTTCTCTGATAAAATTATATTCTGTTCCCAAGGCCTAAGATAAAATCTAAACTCCTTAACATAACTCACATGGTCTTTTATGACAAGGATCCTATCTACCTATTAACCCGATGGCTAAAGTGAATGCTTCATTTGCTTTGTTAAACTTCCAAGTTCTGTAAGTACAATGACTTTTTATTCGTACATATGCTATTTCAACTTCCTCAAAGCCCTCACTATCTCTTTCCCCCAATTAATATGGAAAATAATTGTTATGGTATTATTGATATTCAAAACTATAATGAAGCATTAAGAACAAATCTAAAACTACTTTTCTTAAAGATCATTATTCTTAACTTTTTTTTCCCCAGTATTTTTGCTGTTTGGATCATTTTGTCCCATTTTACTATAAATATAATTCTACTGAATAAGCATTTCTATGTAATTAAAGTACTTTATAAACATACTTATCAGTGGTTGCATGGTAATTCATTTTATGCATGATCTATAAATTATATGACTAATTTAATAGTGTTTAGCTTATGTTTTTATCTATTTCCTTGCTATTATTAATACGATTATGAGTATGTATGTACATGTGTGTTTGTCAACATCTTTGATAATTACCCACAGTTTCATTATGTTCTTAGACCTACTTGCCAGAACTAGATCACTGCATCAAAGTATACAAATATTTTAAAATTTGTATTCCCAGAATTGCATGAAAGTTTTGCTTACACTGCACACTCTTACCAAGATTGTATCATTTCAGTTCAGTTCAGTTGTTCAGTCATGTCCGACTCTTTGCAAGATTGTATAGGTTAATTCTTTTATCTTTTGCTAATTTACTATCATTCTGTATTATACTAAAAACCAATCAGATCAGATCAGATCAGTCAATCAGTCTGACTCTTTGCGACCCCATGAATCGCAGCAGGCCAGGCCTCCCTGTCCATCACCAACTCCCGGAGTTCACCCAGACTCATGTCCATCAAGTCAGTGATACCATCCAGCCATCTCATCCTCTGTCGTTCCCTTCTCCTCTTGCCCCCAGTCCCTCCCAGCATCAGAGTCTTTTCCAATGTGTCAACTCTTCGCGTGAGGTGGCCAAAGTACTGGAGTTTCAGCTTTAGCATCATTCCCTCCAAAGAAATCCCAGGGCTGATCTCCTTTAGAATGGACTGGTTGGATCTCCTTGCAGTCCAAGGGACTCTCAAGAGTCTTCTCCAACACCACAGTTAAAAAAGCATCAATTCTTCGGCGCTCAGCCTTCTTCACAGTCCAACTCTCACATCCATACATGACCACAGGAAAAACCATAGCCTTGACTAGATGAACCTTTGTTGGCAAAGTAATGTCTCTGCTTTTGAATATGCTATCTAGGTTGGTCATAACTTTCCTTCCAAGGAGTAAGCGTCTTTTAATTTCATGGCTGCAGTCACCATCTGTAGTGATTTTGGAGCCCAGAAAAATAAAGTCTGATACTGTTTCCACTATTTCCCCATCTATTTCCCATGAAGTGATGGGACTGGATGCCATGATCTTCGTTTTCTGAATGTTGAGCTTTAAGCCAACTTTTTCACTCTCCACTTTCACCTTCATCAAGAGACTTTTTAGTTACTCTTCACTTTCTGCCATAAGGGTGGTGTCATCTGCATATCTGAGGTTATTGATATTTCTCCTGGCAATCTTGATTCCAGCTTGTGTTTCTTCCAGCCCAGCATTTCTCATGATGTACTCTGCATATAAGTTAAATAAACAGGGTGACAATACACAGCCTTGACGTACTCCTTTTCCTATTTGGAGCCAGTCTGTTGTTCCATGTCCAGTTCTAACTGTTGCTTCCTGACCTGCAACCAATATAATACAAAAACCAATACAGTATTGTAAAGTTAAAAAATAAAATAAAATTTTAAAAAAAAGCAAAAATAGTAAATTTTGAATACCAATTATATGCCACACTCAATAGGCAGCCTTGTATTTTTAAAAGTTTATATGATCTTCAATGTGATTTTTCAAAATAGTATTTAACATATGAACTCTATTTAAAAATATCAGTTCATACCATTTTCTCATTAAGAAATTAAGAAAAATAATTTTATCTACAATAGCATCAGAAGAATAAAATACTTATAAATAAGTTTAACCAAGGAGAGTCGAGACTTGCACACTGAAAACTACTACACATTGCTGAAAGAAATTAAAGAAGATATAAATAAATGGAACAACTTGTATTCGTGGATTAGAAGACAATAGTGTTAAGATGGTAATACTAGGCACTTCTCTCCCGAGAACCATCGCGCAGGCCGGGCCTAGAAGGGAACAAACGAGGCCCCTGAGAGCTCCATCTAGTTCGCCGGATAACATCCCACAGCAGAATTCGGAGTCAGCAATGGCTAAACCCCAGGTGGTTGTAGCTCCTGTATTAATGTCTAAGCTGTCTGTAAACGCCCCTGAATTCTACGCATCAAGTTATTCTTCTAATTATACAGAATCCTATGAGGACGGCTGTGAGGATTATCCTACTTTATCAGAATATGTTCAGGATTTTTTGAATCATCTTACAGAACAGCCTGGCAGTTTTGAAAGTGAAATTGGACAGTTTGCAGAGACCCTGAATGGCTGGGTTACAACAGATGATGCTTTGCAAGAACTTATGGAACTCATCTATCAACAGGCCACATCTATCCCCAATTTCTCTTACATGGGAGCACGCCTCTGTAACTACCTGTCCCATCATCTGACAATTAGCCCACAGAGTGGCAACTTTCGCCAATTGCTACTTCAAAGATGTCGGACTGAATATGAAGTTAAAGATCAAGCTGCAAAAGGGGATGAAGTGACTCGAAAATGATTCCATGCATTTGTACTCTTTCTGGGAGAACTCTATCTTAACCTGGAGATTAAAGGGACAAATGGACAGGTTACAAGGGCAGACATTCTTCAGACCGGTCTTCGGGAGTTGCTGAATGCCCTCTTCTCTAATCCTATGGATGACAACTTAATCTGTGCAGTAAAATTACTGAAGTTGACAGGGTCAGTTTTAGAAGATGCCTGGAAGGAAAAAGGAAAGACTGACATGGAAGAAATTATTCAGAGAATTGAAAATGTTGTCCTAGATGCAAATTGCAGCAGAGATGTAAAACAGATGCTTTTGAAGCTTGTAGAACTCCGGTCAAGTAACTGGGGTAGAGTCCATGCAGCTTCAACATACAGGGAAGCAACACCTGAAAATGATCCTAATTATTTTATGAATGAGCCAACATTTTATACATCTGATGGTGTTCCTTTCACTGCAGCTGATCCAGATTACCAAGAGAAATATCAAGAGTTACTTGAAAGAGAAGACTTTTTTCCAGATTATGAAGAAAATGGAACAGATTTATCAGGGGGTGGTGATCCGTACTTGGATGATATTGATGATGAGATGGACCCAGAGATAGAAGAAGCTTATGAAAAGTTTTGTTTGGAATCAGAGCGTAAGCAAAAACAGTAAAGTTAAATTTCAGCATATCCGTTTTATAAAGCAGTTCAGGTTATGGTGATTTAGCAGAACACAGGAAAGCAAGAAAATGTGTCACACTTATACCAAATTAAGGATGTTGAGTTATGTTACTAATGTATGTATGCAACTTTAATTTTGTTTAACACTCTCTGCCAAAATAAACTTTATTCCCTATAACTTAAAATGTGTATATATATATATAATAGTTTATTATGTACAGTTAATTCCACTGTTTTGGCTGCAATAAAATCGATTTTGAAAAAAAAAAAAAAAGATGGTAATACTACCAAAAGCAATACACAAATTCAATGCAATACTATCAAAATTCCAAAGGCTTTCTTTACAGAAATGGAAAGTTCCTATGGAACCACAAAAGACCCTGAATAGACAAAGCAATCTTGAGCAAGAAGACCAAAGGTGAAGTCATCACAATTCACCATTTCAGAATATATGATGAAGCTACAATAATCAAAACAGTATGGTGATGGCATAGAAACAGACATACAGACCAATAACAGAAGAGAGAGCCCAGAATTAAGTCCATACATCTACATCAATTGACTAGGGTACCAAGAATCCAAAATGAGAAAATGATAATTTCTTCAATAAACAATGTTGGGAAAACTGGATATCCACATGCAGGAGGATGAAGTTGGATACTCATATTACACCATGTACAAAAATATCAACCCCAAATGGATTAAAGACTTAAATGTAAGACCTGAAGTCATAAAACTACTAAAAGAAAATGTAGAAGGAAAGCTTCAACGCTGTCATTTTGAAAATCACACTAAAAACAAAGGCAACGAAGCCAAAAAGAAACAAGTTGGATTTCATCTAGTTGAGTCCTAGTATTGTTTTAGTAAGCTATTATTTTTGTTTGTTTGTCTGTTTCTCATTATCCTTGTGGCCTTTTAACTTATTTAGCATTATTTGAATGTTTAATTTATGCTTACAATAAAAACAATTGATGACTGTTATAGACAATTCATAAAATATATAAAGTTATAGTTAAATAACAAAAATATTATAATCCCATATGTGGAAAATTAATCACTTAACACCTAGAAAATGATGCTGCATCTTTTGAACATAAACATTTAGTATATTGCTTAGATTTTCTTTGTAGTTGCAATATATATACATTTCTAAAAGTAAAATGAGTGAATATTTAATGCCTTTAGCTAACTAAATGAAGATGTCTTCATTTTCTTTGTGAATGCATTTATTCCATTTACTTTTTTACATTTTTAAAAGATATTGTGGTAAACATCCTTGCATGCAAATATATGTATTATTTTCCAATTGTATCTTTAAGTGAAGTTTTGGGAGATTGAATTGTGAATTTATATGAAGGGATTTGCTAATAGAGATCTGGCCTTAAGCAATTGTGGGAATTGGTTAAGCAGTCTCTATGAGGCCATTGTCTGCATGTCCGATGCTGAAGCTTGAAGTCTGAGGGCAGATAGTCAAGAAGGGAAAATGTATATAAAGAAGCTGAGGAGAGTGAGAACAAGCTGGATCCCACAAGCTCTGGGATATATTTATCCTAGTGAGTCTGTTTCTCTCATTGAATCCTAACTGATGCACAGAAAAAGACCAGTAAAAAACAGAAATACAAGTAACATGATGAAAAAGATAACATTTATAATATCCAGCCATCTTTCTAAGTGTTTAATACATAATAAAATATTCAATCCCCTTAATGCTCTATAACTACTGATATTCTCCTTGTTATCCAAAAGAATAACTGAGGGAAATTTCCTGGCAGTCCAGTGGTTAACATTCTGCACTTTTATTGCCAAGGGAGCAGGTTCAATCCCTGTTCAGGAAACTGAATGACTATAGCATAGTCAAGAGAAATTCAGTACTACTAAATGATATTTATATAAAATGCTTGTGTCCTAGAAAAATTTGAAAAAACTAAACAGCGGTACATTTATTTTTTGCTGTTTTTGTTTTGTTATTTGTTGTTGATACTTCCTATTATCAAAACTTGACCCCAGGAGAACATCTGCTGCTAGGCAATCATGATGTAGGATCAGAAGGAGGAGTTTGGAAAGGCTCACAGTCCTTTTGAATTTGCCATTTCTAGTGTGACTCGACTTTCATGAGCTACGTTCTCCTTATTGTTAAAATACTGAGTGATTTAAGATACTGGCTCCACTTGTGTTCATTGTATAATGTAATACATTTGAGTTTGACTTTAAATTCTTGAAGTTCTGTTTTATTGACTATGCCAAAGCCTTTGACTGTGTGGATCACAATAAACTGTGGAAAATTCTGAAAGAGAATGGGATACCAGACCACCTGACCTGCCTCTTGAGAAACCTATATGCAGGTCAGGAAGCAACAGTTAGAATTGGACATGGGACAACAGACTGGTTCCAAATAGAAAAAGGAGTACATCAAGGCTGTATATTGTCACCCTGCTTATTTAACTTATATGCAGGGTAAATCATGAGAAATTCTGGGCTGGATGAAGCACAATCTGGAATCAAGATTGCCGGGATAAATATCAATAACCTCAGATATACAGATGATACCGCCCTTATGGCAGAAAGGGAAGAAGAACTAAAGAGCCTCTGGGTGAAAGTGCAAGAGGAGAGTGAAAAAGTTGGCTTAAAGCTCAACATTCAGAAAAGTAAGAATTCGGCCCCATTCGGCCCCATCACTTCATAGCAAATAGATGGGGAAACAGTGGAAACAGTGCCTGACTTTATTTTGGGGGGCTCCAAAATCACTGCAGGTGGTGATTGCAGCCATGAAATTAAAATATGCTTACCCCTTGGAAGGAAAGTTATGACCAACCTGTAAACACAGAGACATTACTTTGCCAACAAAGGTCCGTCTAGTCAATGATATGGTTTTTCCAATGGTCATGTATGGATGTGAGAGTTGGACTATAAAGAAAGGTGAGTGCTGAAAAACTGATGCTTTTGAACTGTGGTGCTGGAGAAGACTCTTGAGAGTCCCTTGGACTGCAAGGAGATCCAACCAGTCCATCCTAAAGGAGATCAGTCGTGGGTGTTCATTGGAAGGACTGATGTTGAAGCTGAAACTCCAATACTTTGGCCACCTGATGCGAAGATCTGACTCATTTGAAAAGACCCTGATGCTGGGAAAGATTGAGGGCAGGAGGAGAAGGGGATGACAGAGGATGGAATGGTTGGATGGCATCACTGACTCAATGGACATGAGTTTGGATAAACTCTAGGAGTTGGTGATGGACAGGGAGGCCTGGCGTGCTGTGGTTCATGGGGTCGAAAAGAGTTGGACACGATTGAGTGACTGAATTGATAAAGCTAATATATCCATCCATATGCATGTTTTTGTGTGGACATAATTTCTAACTCATTTGGATATATACAGAGGAGTGTGATTGCTGGACCGCACAGGGGGTCCATGTTTAGTTTTATAAGAAACTGTCCTACTGTCTCCCAAAATGACTACTCAGTAACATTTTCACCAGCAATGAATGAGAATTCCTGTTGCTCTACATCCTCTTCCAGCATTTGGTGTTGTCAGTATTCTGGACTTCAGTAATAGAATGGACAACACTGAGAGTAAAACCTAAACCCAACTATGGACTCTGGGCGATTATGATGTATCAGAGATTATCTGCTGTAAAAATGTACACTCCGGTGGGAAATGGATGCTGACTGTGCTTGGAGGCAGAGTTTATACAAGAAATCTTTGTACTTTCTGTTTCATTTTGCTATGACCCTAAAACTAAAATAAAGTATACTAAAAATGAGAGGAAAACACAGGGACAGACTCAGAGACATAGAGCTAAGAAAAAAAGTTGCATGAAAACAGATGAGAAAGATAGCATGTATATGCATATTAGTACTGTACATGCATACACATATATGTATGTGTGTGTGTGTACTTTATTCATTTTAAAGTAGTCAGGCCACTTTATCCTTCACAGGGTTTCTGACAGTCAGCTCTGCTTTGATTTATTTTGGCCCTGGAAACTAAATTTTTATCACTGTTTATTCTTTTACTTCATTGTAGGAAATTTGTCCTAAGATAAAACCATGCAGATTAAGGAAACCCCAACCCATTTTCATTGTGTTATATCTTAGAGCTACTGTTCGTTGATCCTGGTTCAACGTTAAGACAGAAAAATAAATTGAGAAAGGAACAATATTGAAAGATGGGGAGGAAATGGGAAAGAGGAAAAAATTAAGGAGTAAAATGGGAGTGAGTTGGGGCAAAGAGTGACGACGAAATTTTTTTGAAAGAACCAGAAATAAGCTATTTTTTTACAGGATTGCTCTGTTCTCACACTTTTGACTATCACAACCACCTCCATTTTTTCCTCAATGTCTCCTGTAAAACTCACTGATGACTTTTTTTTCTTTAAACCTACCCCTATAAAACCTGAATCAATTTTTCCCCCTTTGATATAGCCCTTATTAATAAAACTCCTCCCTATTGCAATAATCTTCATATAACTCTTTCCTCAGTGGGGTAGATTTTGTCTTCAACAAATTGGGGTAAATTTTGTGTCCACTGTGTCCATGACCCCCAGTGGCTGTAACACACACAACCGCACGGATACACTTTCACTTATTGTAAAGTGAAAAGAAGTGCTGGGGACATTTAGTTTTGAATCACAAATGTATATTTCTCAGATAATAGTAGATAAATATTAAACTGAAAGCAATAAAAACTCAAATCATGCAAGATATGATTTATAAATATGCAAACCATAAACAACTTGGATTAGCAATATAAACATTGGAATATCCTTACTTCAGTGTTCATCACGGTCCTTGACAATGTTGACCTTATCCAAACTATGTGTTCTGGAAAGTGGGGCAGATCTAGAAATCCTCCAGCTTTTCGTGGCTAATAAACAGACTGTTTTGCAGTAGTCAAGATATGGAAGTAACCTAAGTGTCCATGGACAGTGGAATGAATAAAGAAGAGGTAGTGCATAAATACAATGTAATATTAATCAGTTATTAAAAAGAATGAAATAATGTTTTTGTTTTTTTTTTCCAGCAACATGGACTGATCTAGAGATTGTCATACTGAGTGAAATAAGTCAGATGGAGAAGGAGAAATACCGTATGACACCCCATATATGGGGAATCTAAAAAGAACTGATACAAATGGACTTACGAAATAGAAAGAGACTCATAGAGAACAAACTTATAGTCGTTGGGGGGAAGAATGAGGGGCAGGGATAGTTAGAGAGCTTGAGATGGACATGTATACGTCGTTAGGTTTAAAATGAATAACCAGCAATGACCTACTATATAGCACGTGGAACTCTGCTCAGTGTTATGTGGCAGCCTGGACGGGAGGGGAATTTAGGGGAGAATGAACACATGTATGTATATGTATATATGGCTGAGTCCCTTTGTTCAGCTGAAACTATCACAACATTGTTTATCGGTTATATCCCAATACAAAATAAAAAGCTAAAAAATACAGAACTGCTCTGTTCTCACATATGTGACTATCAGAACCACCTCCATTTTTCCCTCAATGACTCCTATAAAACTCACTGATGACTTTTTTTTTAACCCGCCCCTATAAAACCTGAATCAATTTTATCTTCCCTTTGAGATAGCCCTTATTAATAAAACTCCTCCTTATTGCAATAATCTTCATATAATCATTTCCTCAGTTTGGGGAAAATTTTGTCAACACTCTCACAATTATCTCTTAGGTCAGTACTTTCTGGAACTCCTTACCATGACTTATTAATGTGTACCATTTATCCCCATGTACTGCTTCATACATTATTCTTTCTTTGGGGAGGGGGAGTTTCTTCCATTTATTTGGGTTTAACTTATATATTGTTGCATTATGCATTTTCTCATGCCTTGTACCTCAATAAAATCCAGCTTCCTTTTTCAGGACTAATACTACCTTAGCTGGGCACGGAAGAATTGATGCTTTTGAACTGCGGTGTTGGAGAAGACTCTTGAGAGTCCCTTGGACTGCAAGGAGATCCAACCAGTTCATCCTAAAGGAAATGAGTCCTGAATATTCATTGGAAGGGTTGATGCTGAATCTGAAGCTCCAATACTTTGGCCACCTGATGTGAAAAACTGACTCATTGGAAAAGACCCTGATGCTGGGAGGGATTGGAGGCAGGAGGAGAAGGGGACGACAGAGGATGAGATGGTTGGATGACATCACTGACTCAATGGACATGTGTTTGAGTAAACTCTGGAAGTTGTTGATGGACAGGGAGGAATGGTGTACTGCAGTCCATGGGGTCGCAAAGAGTTGGACATGACTGAGGAACTGAACTGAACTACCTTGTATAGTTTAAAACTATCATAATGCCCCAAACATAGGTACTTATTAAAGGTTTTACTAAATATAAATCCATGTGTGTATACATCTATGAATGCAATAAAGCAACCCAAGTGGTTGCCATGAAACTTTTGGTAATAAGACATGCACTGCTTACAGGAGTTTTCAAGTCTCCTTTGGGAGTGCTAGTTAACTACAGAAAAACTTATTATCCCCCCAAATTCTCTTATTGATGAATTTTAATTAAAAGTGTTTTGATGTGCTCTGTAATTCCTTTAGTAGTCATGATAGGTACATTCCCATCTCCCAACTAAATTGACAAGAAGCGACAGAATACAGTCCGAAATTATACCCCCTCCTCATGCACTGGCTATATGTTGTCACATAATGAACTAATACAAAATTAATGGCTTAAAATAATAATATTTATTCGGCTCAGGCATCTTCTTCTTATCAGATATGAACTCAACCATTTATCTACTGTTAGCTATGAGTCATCTCAACATCTCTGCTCACTGGGCAGGCTTGGCCGGTCAGTTCTGGCCCCTGCTGGGCCTCAGTCAGATGCCCGATGATCGGCTTTTTGCCATCGTAGCACACCTGGTGACTAGGCCCACCTATCTTACATCCTTCAGGAGGCTGCTTTCATCTTGTATTCACAGCGTGGCAGGAACACAAGAGGGAAACCGGAAGCATGTAGATTTCCTGAGACCGAGGCTTGGAAACGGCACACACCTGCATGCCATTGACCAAGTCTTGAGGCCGGCCCAAAGTCAAGGGTAGGAAAGAAGAACCATCTTTTGGTGGAAAGAGCTGCAAACTAAGCAGGGTATTCATCCAGGGAGGAGTGAAGCATTGGAACTATTTCTACAATCAGTCTGTAACACATCATTTGTATAAATTTTGCTCTCCCTTTGGAATAAGTAAATAAAATATCCGTCTTAGGGAAGTTGTTTAACCCAAAAGATATTAAGACAACCAGGGAGACAGAGAAATGAAGAAGAAAGTGAACACTAACATTTTTGATTGCCAGTTTTGTATGAGGCACAGTGTGTGCTCAGTACATTAATTTGGCTATAAGACACTCACTATAAAGCCCCCCAAAGGAAGATATCATCCCCATTACTTTTAAATGAAGAAATTGAAGTAAGAGAGCTTTAACTAAATTCTCAATGTCACATTACACATAAGTGGCTAAACCACGATTCCAATCTCGTTCCAAAATGCATGTTTTTTTTTTTTTAATTTTATTTTATTTTTAAACTTTACATAATTGTATTAGTTTTGCCAAATATCAAAATGAATCCACCACAGGTATACATGTGTTCCCCATTAGTTAACCATAACTACCATTGAAGTGCTGCTTTTCTTTCCGGCTGATTATTTAACTCCTCAACAGTACAATAAGCCTTAGAAGTTAGAGACCTTGCATCCTTTCAATCAACTATTACTTCTAGTAGAATGATACTTTTGGTTTACAAGTTTCAATATGTTCAAATGTCTTATTATTAAGAGGAAAAAAAAATCTCAGTTTCTTGGACTTTATCTAAACAGAAGATCACAGTCTGTGTCAATAGTACTAAAAAAAAAAAAAATGAAGTTTTCTTGGAATCAACAAGGACACAAAAATATTTTTTCTTGTGATTACAGTTTCAAAGCCCATTAATGCTCCTGTAAGTTCCATGAATAAAAAGCAAAGACAGTAGCCAGGAGGGATAGGGGAGGGCAGACTTTCACATTAATAACATACCGTAATAAGATAGTGGGTAAAAAATAAGTTTCCATCTAGTAATCCTATCCACAAAAGGCAGATCTTTTAAGTGTGGTCCCCAGGAGGATGTGGTAGCTATGGGGAATCTTTGCTATGCCTGCTTTTCCCCCTTTTGTTCAGGAGGCAGAAACCAATCTCCCTAACATGAACCCTTTAAATATGAAATGATCACCAGAGGCCAATTGAAACAACAGTCAATTGACTCAAATTATGTCTTCTTCCCTTAGATAAGAGACTTAAATTATAAATCCTTCCAGATTAGAAAGTGTGAAATAAATTGAACTGCAATTAAGTGTCAGAATTAATGACATTTCCAAGTTATTTCTTACAGAGTCTCTTGAAGTGCAATGGGGTCTGGGAACTTTGTATTTATCTTAATCAAGCTTATCTCAAATTTTATTTAAAAAATAAATAAAAAGGTAGATCGTAAGATCCACTCCTCATTGTCTACCTGAAAATGCAGGCTTTCTTTCTTTTTTTTTCTTTTCTGCTTTGTTTTTTTTTTTTCCACCCACTCCACAGCATTTGATTCAGCAGTAGGCAGTCTGGACAGCATGACTTGTTTCAAATCAAGTCAGCTGTATCTTTCTTGGTTATTATTATGTAAAGTTTATTGAAACATAATTATGTTGAGCTTAGTTTTATGCTGGAAATTGTACAAAGATGATAATCTTGTGAAGATAATCACCTCCAAGAGCTGAGGAATGGCTGCAGTGGGTAAATTCAATCTGAATGACTATCAGCATGGTCTGTTTGGCCAGCACATTTTTCATTAGATAAGCCTTCAAGTGGCTAAATGACCTGTTTAATCCAAAGGGTGGGACTGTGGTAGGACCTAGTGAGGCAAATTATACATTTATTCCCACTGTGAATAGGAATTTGTCAGGTTAATCATTCCTTAACATATATGGATACTGAATAAATAAACTAATTTCCCTACCATTTAAGAAAGCATCAGCGCTAATGATAGGCATAATGGGCCAACATCTTAGACAAATCATAAGCTCTATTCCTTTTATGAAATTCTGATCTTGACAGGACATACACTGAGACAAATGGAACTTCAATATGTAGATGTCAAAAGCTTTGTGGAACAGAATAAGTAATTACAAAAGGAAGAAATGCCAACGAATGTCCAACTCTAATAATCACTGTCATTACCATAATGACCAAAAAAACCCCAAAAATTGAAAAAAAAAAAAGGCAGTAAAAAGAGAAGATACTCATATCCGCAAATTTCAATTAAATTCCAATGAAATTAAACTTTAATGAACTTATTTCTTTGAGGAGGACCTAAATGACTATGTGGTTTGGGTTTTACTTATTGCAAATTAAAGGACCTCTGATTCAAAGTCTACTTAATAGGGATCTAATTATCAAAAATACTAGAAAGAAAGGTCATAAAAAAAGGAAAGAGTTTAATTTAGGGCAGGAAGCAAAGAATGTAGACCTCAAGGTCTAAACTCGAGACAATTCTTGTATTTCCAGGCAAACATTAGGCAAGAGTTATTTTGAGATAAAAGCTATGACTTTCTATGAACTAATGTCATGTCACTCTCTGTGTAAATCCACCAAATTAATGTCATAATAAAGCTGTATAACCTCAAAGGAATACATAAATAAACACTATCACTCAGAAATGCACTTCCCTACACATTAGTCAAGATCAAATCTTGTGGTTGGAAAGATCAGTTATTTTCCATGTTATAAAAACTTGGATTACATTTTTTTTTAAGCATACTATTAGGAAATGTCTGAGTGGGTCTGTCTGGCTTGTTGATCATATATTAAACCATCCTGACTGCCTTGTATGCATTGTCTAGACTACATTATAAATTCCCCAAGAGCAGGGACAGTATATCATTGCAAGCTGAAATTCTAGGGCCTCCTGCAAATATTTAAGGAAAAGAGTCTTTCTTAATTACAAACTAAGCAACTGTCCCATTGGCATATCTCATTTCATGCATTCCCCCTCCTGAAGCCCCCATCCCCTTTATTGCCCCTGTCATATGTTCTCATGTAGGAGATGCATAAGCAAGTTTTACGTGGCCCAAGTCTGTCTGGTGCATTAATGATCTAGTCTTGCCATTACAGAAAATCAGAAAGAAAAGAAGTGACATTGAAACCTTTATATTATGTCTTCAGCTAATATTTATTAAAACTTTATGTTGATAAAGCCTAGTGATATCCAAATAGGACATATAATTTAGTTAGTAGCTTTTAACCAATTTTCAATTGCTTTTTTTTTGTATTTGGGGTTATGTAGACGAAAAGTATATTATTTCAAAATAAATATAAAAACATTAAAAATAAAGCAGCCTTGCTATGTTGCAGATGTATATTTGATAGTTGTATAATATTACCTCACTTAATTAAATTAAGGAAAAATAATATGATTATTTTCTATTCAGATGAATTCTGTATGTGTGTGTGCCTATGTGGTGGTGGTGGGTTACACTTCAGTTTCTAAATATAATAGGCCATAAATGAGGATATCTATAGATCTAAATCCATTCTAACAACAACCAGAGTTACACTCCGATATACTATCATCAGTCAATTCAAAATTAGAGGACTTACTGCCGATCAAATTCATCTTATTCTGTTCAATATAGCACAGTTCTGATCTAATCTATGATCACTGTTGATTGATTACTGTGATCAATCAGCTGTTAAGATTTTGCAGATTCATCCATTTCCGCATCTTCTTTGTAGCCAGCTCTTAGTTTGTTGCAATCAATTTTGCCTGGCACTTACCTCTGAACATGTTTTGCCTCTACATGTTTTGTGTTTATTCTCTTATAATTGCTGTCTTCTTCAAGACAATGTTCTCTCCTTGGGGGCTTCCCTGGTGACTCAGGCAGTAAGGAATCTGCCTGTAATGCAGGAGACCCAGGTTTGATCCCTGGGTGGGAAGATCCCCTGGAGGAGGGCATGGCAACCCACTGCAGTACTCTTACCTGGAGAATTCCATGCACAGAGAAGCATAGAAGGCTCCAGTCCATAGGATCGCAAAGCTCCAACATGACTGAAGTGACTTAGCACTAACATACTGATTGATTATATCCTTTGCAGCCAAAGATGGAAAAGCTCTATACAGTCAGATAAGAAAAAAAAAAAAAAAAAACTGGGAGCTGAATGTGGCTCAGATCATGAACTTCCCTTTGCAAAATTCAGACTTAAATTGAATAAAGTAGGGAAAACCACTAAACCATTAGTGTATGACCTAAATCAAATCCCTTACAATGTTTCAGTGGAAAGGACACATAGTTTCAAGGGATTAGATCTGATAGACTGAGTGCCTGAAGAACTACAGGCAGAGCTTCATGACTTTGTATAGGAGGCAGTGATGTGATCAAGACCATCCCCAAGAAAAAGAAATGCAAAAAGACAATAAGATTGTCTGAGGAGGCCTTACAAAGAGCTGAGAAAAGAAGAGACACTAAAGGCAAAGGAGAAAAGGAAAGATATGTCCATTTGAATGCAGACTTCGAAAG
This sequence comes from Bos javanicus, assembly GCF_032452875.1. Lineage (NCBI taxonomy): Eukaryota > Metazoa > Chordata > Mammalia > Artiodactyla > Bovidae > Bos > Bos javanicus. The sequence goes on from NC_083877.1 coordinate 98,005,434, forward strand.
AACAGCAAGGAAACATAAGAAAGCCTTCCTCAGTGATCAATGCAAAGAAATAGAGGAAAACAATACAATGGGAAAGACTAGAGATCTCTTCAAGAAAATTAGAGATGCCAAGGGAACATTTCATGCAAAGATGGGCTCGATAAAGGACAGAAATGGATAAATGGTATGGACCTGACAGAAGCAGAAGATATTAAGAACAAGTGGTTAGAATACACAGAACTGTACAAAAATGATCTTCATGATCCAGACAATCATGATGATGTGGTCACTCACATAGAGCCAGACATCCTGGGATGTGAAGTCAACTGGGCCTTAGGAAGCATCACTATGAACAAAGCTAGTGGAGGTGATGGAATTCCAGCTGAACTATATCAAATCCTAGAAAATGATGCTGTGGAAGTGCTGCACACAATATGCCAGCAAATTTGGAAAACTCAGCAGTGGCCACAGGACTGGAAAAGGTCAGTTTTCATTCAAATCCCAAAGAAATTTCTATTTTGGGGGGATTTCATTTCTTTTGAAATTTCATTTCTTCTGGGATTTCATTTTGTAATGAAAAGAAATTTCATTTCTTTGGGGATTTCATTTCTTTTGAAATTGCATTTGGCATTTAATTCAATGCCAAAGAATGTTCAAACTACACACAATTGCACTCATCTTACAGGCTAGCAAAGTAGTGCTCAAAATTGTCCAAGACTGGCTTCAACTGTAGGTGAACTGAGAACTTCCAGATGTTTAAGCTGGATTTAGAAAAAGCAGAGGAACCAGAGATCAAATTGCCAACATCTGCTGGATCATTGAAAAAACAAGAGAGTTCCAGGAAAACATCTACTTCTGTTATATTGTCTATGGCAAAGCCTTTGACTGTGTGGATCACAATAAACTGTGGAAAATTCTTAAAGAGATAAGAATACCAGACCACCTTACCTGCTTCCTAAGAAATCTGTATGCAGGTCAATAAGCAACAGCTAGAACCAGACATGGAACAACATCGTTCCATGTTGGGAATGGTCCAGACATTTCCCAACTGGTTCCAAATTGGGAAAGGAGTACATCAAGGCTGTATATTGTCACCCTGCTTATTTAACTTATATGCAGAGTACATCATGCTAAATGGCAAGCCAGATGAAGCACAAGCTTGAATCAAGATTGCCCGGAGAAATATCAGTAACCTCAGACATGCAGATGACACCCTTATGGCAGAAAGCAAAGAAGAACTAAAGAGACTCTTGTTTAAAGTGAAAGAGGAGAGTGAAAAAGTTGGCTTAAAGCTCAACTGTCAAAAAACTAGGATCATGGTATCCAGCCCCATCACTTCATGGCAAATAGATGGAGAAACAATGGAAACAGTGACAGACTTTATAATTTTGGGCTCCAAAATCACTGCAGATTGTGACTGCAGCCATGAAATTATTTCTCTCCTTGGGAGAAAAGCTATAAATAATCTAGACAGCATATTAAAAAGCAGAAACATTACTTTGCCAACAAAGGTCTGTCTAGTCAAAGCTATGGTTTTTCCAGTAGTCATGTATCTATGTGAGAGTTGGACCTCAAATAAAGCTGAGTGCTGAAGAATTGATGCTTTTGAACTGTAGTGTATTTGGAGAAAACTTGAGAGTCCCTTGGACTATAAGGAGATACAACCAGTCAATCATAAAGGAAATCAGTCCTGAATATTCATTGGAAGGACTGATGCTGAAGCTGAAGCTCCAACACTTTGGCTAATGGATGGGAAGAAATGACTCACTGGAAAAGACCCTGATGTTGAGAAAGATTGAAGAGAGGAGAAGGGGATGACAGAGGATGAGATGGTTTGATGGCATCACTGACTTGATGGACATGAGTTTGACCAAGCTCCGGGAGTCAGTGATGGACAGCAAAGCCTGGCATGCTGCAGTCCATGGGATCTCAAAGAGTCAGACATGACTGAATGACTGAACGACTGAACTGAACCAAAATGATTGAGGACTGAGATTGAAGACTGAGACTAAGGATTTAATCCTTAAGGATTAAGGATTGACATTAAGCATTAAGGATGGATTGAGATTTATTTTAGGTTGTGTTTCCCTGGAAACAGACCCTAAGACAGGAATTTGACTTTGAGGTGGTACGCAGAACCGCCAGTAGAGGGATGGTAAAGCGAGATTGGTATACCTGATTCACTTTGCTGTATACCTGAGAACTAGCGCAACATTGTAACTCCACGAAAAGCTTTAAAAAGAAGAAACAAAATTATAAAAGGTGGAGTGAAAAGTAAGATAGGGAAAGGATGGAAACTGATAAAGGATACACCCCTGAATCTTTCTGTAGAGCGAGCAGTATAGAAAACACCTCATAGTAGCCATGGAGAGAGAAAGTAGACTATGCTTTTTTTATTATTATTATTATTTTTATTACTTTACAATATTGTATTGGTTTTGCCATATATCAATATGAATCTGCCACGGGTGTACACGTGCTCCCCATCCTGAACCCCCTCCCTCCTCCCTCCCTGTACCATCCCTCTGGGTCACCCCAGTGCACCAGCCCCAAGCATCCTGTATCCTGCATCAAACCTGGACTGGCGATTCATTTCTTATATGATATTAAACATGTTTCAATGCCATTCTCCCAAATCATCCCCCCCTCTCCCTCTCCCACAGAGTCCAAAAGGCTGTTCTATTTAGAAAGATGGTAACGGTAACCCTGTATGCAAGAGAGCAATAGAGTTTATTTTTTTAAAGTTCATCCAGCATTTTCTCAGGCCTGCTCCTAGAAAGTGAGGGGGGTGGGGGGAGGGGAACTTCTGATACCCCTTGCCTGCTGTCTGTGGCCTGGATGGAAGAAAGCCACCACATAGCACCATGCAGAGCTGTACAAGCTCTTACGGGAGACTGCAGTGGGCAAGGTTTCCACCAATGAGAGAAAGACATGTCCACAGTAGTGTCTGCTCTGCTTTTATTTTTGCTCACAATTGTCTGTTCAATAGCATGCCTAACACAGTGCCAGGCATAGTGAGCAGGAAACGAATACCTAATTAACTCAAATTGTAATCTTTATGTAAAAGCAGCTTAGAAGACAGTAGAGCAAATAATCCTCTTGGCTTACCAGAATGAAACAGATTTATTACATGGGCTATGACCATTAGTAGACACATTTCTTGTCTTTGAAATAGTTAATGTTCATAAATTTCCCTCCTATTAAGAAGATAAGCATTTCCCAAGATGGACGGGATCAAGGTTGCTTTTTTTCTTTCTTTCTTTCTTTCTTTCTTTCTTCAATAATTTTCTTTCTTTTTTCATTCATTTTTGTGCTGGGTCTTCATGCTTCACGGGCTGTTCTTGAGTCGTGGCGAGCAAGGGCTACACTCTAGTTGCAGTGTGTGGGCCTTTCGTTGTTGTGGCTTCTTTTCTTGTGAAGCACAGGATCTAGGGTGTGTATACTCAGTGGTGGTGGCTCCTGGACTCTAGAGCACAGGCTCAGTAATTGTGGGTCACATGCTTAGTTGCTTTGCCACTGTGGGATCTTCCCAGACCAGGGATCGAACCCATGCCTCCTGCACTAGCAGGAGAATCTTTACCACTGAGCCACCAGGGAAGCCCTCAAGGTTTGTTTTTAAGCATAGAGCTTGTTAATAACATAAATATTTTACTTAATATATCTCTTTCAACCTCAAGCATTATTGCTTTTAATCATCCCTATCTTTGCCTCCAGCATGCTGCAGCCCGTGAGGTTGCAAAGTGGAACACAACTGAATGAGTGAACAGAGTGACTTGCTGAAATGTGATTGTTGGCAAAGAAGTATAGTGATAAATTGTCAGTTTCGCACAGGTAAAAATTGTGTCTTGTTCCTCTTATAGCTTTGATGTCTCGAACACACTAGGTATTCAAAAATGTGCTTTAACCTAAGTTGCTAGATGTGGCTAATTCTATATTTTTGGCTTAAATTGGATCCAGTTAAGTAGAAATTACGTGTATGAGTCAAAGACTCCAAGAAAAAAAAGATATAATGGAGGCACTCATATTTCTTTTTCCACTCATCACTCTGTGATTGATTTCATCAACGTGCCATCTACATCCTCCCACCCAAATACTCATAGAACTTTGCTTTTGGAATACATGCATCTAACTGAGCTTCTTTTTTTTTTTTTTTGATAGAATAAGTGTAATGCAAAGCAGTATACACAATAAAAAATACATGCTTGGAAAAATGATTCAAAATAAGTAAATATTTTAAGATAGTATCAGCAACTGTATTTTTCAGATGGGATTTCTGTCTTAGTTTGGGCTACTAAAACAAAAGTGTCATTGACTGGGTGACTTAAGCAACAGAAATGTATTTCTCACAGTTCTAGAGGCTGGTAAGGGAGCTTCTTATTTCTTAAAAAAAAAAAAAAAACCTCTGTTTCTGACCAAATAAAAGAAGGGCTTCTGGGAGAATACAAAATTAATATAAAACTTTAAAGTTCTGAGTCCTCTGTCATCTGGGCAGGGCAGCTGACCCAATCCAACCAGGGAAGTCCACTCTGCTGCCTCTGGTCTGGGACTGGCTCAAGTTGTATCCCATCAGGGTCTGCGGGGCAGGCGAGGACATGCGCTTTGTGGCATCTGGTTCTGTCTGACACACTCTTCACCATTTCGTGGTTGTATGATTGTCACTTAGTCTCCTGATTCCTAAGCATCACCTTCGTATCTGTAAAAGACACCTTAATATCCATCTTACAGCACTGCTCTGAGAAAAGTGGGAAGATGCACACACATTCACAGAGCATCAGAATTGTTTCTGGTATGTAAGAGAGACCTGATACACATTAACATCTCCCTTCTTTTCACTTCCTGAGGGTGTGACTGTATTTCCAAATAAGCTTGCCCCTATCCTGAAGCCTATTCCTATTGACTTCAGTGCTAAAGAATCCACCTGCCAGAGCAGGAGATGCGGGTTCCATTCCTGGGTCGGGAAGATCCCCTGGAGGAGGAAACGGCAGCTCACTCCAGTTTTCTTGCCTGGGAAATTCCATGGGCAGAGGAGCCTGGTGGGCTACAGCCTACGGAATCCTAAAAGAGTCAGACACGACTTTGCCACTACAACAACAACAACTATTATAAAGCCTATTCCTATTTGCTGACTCCTGCAGTTTCACCTCAAACCCTCCAATAGCGGTCCTTTCTACCATGACTCATCCACCTATACCTCATCTCAGCTTCTGTAGGACATGTCTGCAAAGCTGCTGCCTGTCTGACCTCACAGGAGCCTCCAGAGGAGGTGTCCTTCTTCCTCCTCCACTTTTCACACAAGCAGGCATCGTGAATCCACCCATTGCTTGGGAGTGGACTCACCTTGGTTTCATTGACCTTGCCTATCCATGTCATCTGTAGTTCACTAATGGCCATGCTTTATTTTCTTTTTAAATGCCCAGTCCCATATCATATCTTACAATCTATAGAAAAATGTTCTTTAGGACGTTTATGGCAAAGATTTCTGACTTCCGGTAAGCACTTGATCTATCTTTTATCTTATACTCGATTAGCTGTTTCATCTCTCTTTATGTCCGTGTAAAATCAGAAATCAACCTTCTTTCTGTGAATCTCACTGCAATAACTTCCTACTCAGTCATCTTTGGGTCTCACACACTTTACTCAAGATTTGAGATATTTGGGGGATTACCATCTGTCTTGCTCCACTTTAAGCTTCTTAATTGGCCGGGTTATCCACCTTTCTGCTTCCAGGAAAAAAAATTCTTGAATCTTCTTATGCAGATCAGCTCAGTTCACGTCATTCTTGACCTGGGGCCTTATTTGCATACATAAGATTCAGTAAAGTCAACGTGAAGTTTGCTCGGTTTAGTCCAACTCTGTGACCCCATGGACTGTAGTCCATTGAATTCTCCAGGCCAGAATACTGGAGTGTGTCGTCTTTCCCTTCTCTAGGGGATCTTTCCAACCCAGGGATCGCACCCAGGTCTCTTGAATTGCAGACAGATTCTTTACCAGCTGAGCTAAAGGGAAGCCCATTAAATTTATTAAGGAGTTCTAAAAAACCATGGACCACTTTCTCCAACTTGAGAAGTGAATGCAGTTTTATGGATTAAAGCTTGTATATGTTACTGGTCCTTTTTAAGTAAAATGATTTAAGAAGTATTAAATTTGCAAATTTTTTTAAAACACAGGAATACAGGCACACCCTGTTACATTCCTCTTCTAAGGGCCATATGAGAGTCTCTGAAGCTTAATTTCTTTCTTTCTTTCTTTTTTTTTTTTTTCATGATAAGCCTTTTTGTTCAAGACCCACCTACTTTGAGGATCTGAAATTTCCCACTAGGCCTTAGTCTTTTCCAACAGTCTTTGAAAATAAGCATAAGTTAATAGTATATTCATTTTACCTTAATTTTTAATTGATAAACATGTGTGGAAAAAAGAGATAACTATGGTCAATATTGTTTCTAAATTATTATTATTAATATCTTGTGAAACATTGCCTTAGACCTTCATTCAATGACTTCAGCATCATCAATTATGATAAAAAGATTTAAAATGGGTTCTATCTCCTTGGCCAGCTCCTTGGAAATGTCCCTAAACTCCTAAAGTCCTTCAATGTCCTTTGAACTCCTTATTGATGTACGTATTTGAAATAACAGCCTACCCACTGCTGCTCACTGTAAGAACTTTGTAAGTGCTTTCTTGTAGGAGCAAAAGCATTTAAGAATCCATTCTTGGCATTTTAGCAGACCTGACCTTGCTCTTGCAATTTCAAGCTCCTTTACTATGAGCTCCAAAGTTTGTGGATAAAATAAAGTCTCCTGATGAACAGGATAGCATAGCTGTCCCTGAGAGTCAACTTAAAATTTTAACTGATGTATTTCAGCGGTCTTGTCCTTTTACAGAAGAGTATTAATACTCAGTCACTCAACTCCCAACTAAATGCCTCTGATTTCACATTCATGATTACTCTGCCAAACTGTTGGCTTACCTAGACTTCTAAAATCAAAACAGATACTGCTTCTTTTTAACACCTAGCGTAGGGTTCACTTGGGTCTTCCTGCTTGCTCAGATATCCTGGGTTTGATTCTGGACTGGGAAGGTCCCCTGGAGAAGGGAATGGCAACCCACACCAGTGTTCTTGCCTGGAGAATCCCATGGAGAGAGGAGCCTGGTGGGCTACAGTCCACGGGGTCACAAACAGCAGGACAGGACTGAACAACTAACACACTTTCACAGGGCTCATTAGAGAGCCTGTTGTAATCAACACTACACTGGGAATCAGACATCGCTTTGTTCTACTAATTTCTCCTTGGAGAATTTAAGCTGATGCTTCCATTTTTAATTAGGTAAAATGTAAACAACAATATTAACTTTGCAAACTTAAACTAATTGCTATGAGAATCAAATTAAATAATTTATAAAGACAATTTTAAAAATCAATGATCTAATCTGGCATGGAGACTCTTTTTTCTTTTTTTCTTATTATTTTCAAATAGTTGATACCAGAGATTATTAAAAATTGAATAAAAGAAAAAGATGCATTTAAAAAAATAAGTGTCTAATTGTATTTGTTCCCTGTTCTTCAGTCACATTATTCTCCTATCCAATATGTATTGGTTGGGGTTCTCCAAAAAACAGAACCTATAGGACATATGGATAAATAAATAATAGGTAGATAGATAGAAAGGAGACACAGGAGATGCAGGTTTGATCCCTGGGTTGGGAAGATTCCCCGGAGGAGGGCATGGCAACCCATTCCAGTATTCTTGCCTGGAGAATCCCATGGACAGAGGAGCCTGGAAGGCTGCAGTCCATAGTGGGGCACATGACTGAAGTCACTTACACAGCATAGAAAGATAGATAGATAGAGATAGGGAGATAGATACAGAGCACTAATGAGGAAGATTTACTTTAAAGAATTTGCCTCACATGATTATAAGGACTAGCAGGTCTGAAATCTGCCAGGCAGGCCAAAGGAGTGCTGGAAACCCCTGTAAGAGTTAGTATTGTAGTTGGAGGTGATCTGGAGGCAGGTTTTTTTTTCCCCCCTTTTAAGAGAACCTCAGTTTTTTCCTTTAAGTATTTCAACTGATTGCATAAGACCCACCCACATTATGAAGAGTAATCTGCTTTACTCCGTCTACTGAGTTAAATGTTAATCATATATAAGAAAAATATCTTCTTAGCAGCTGGTATTTGACCAAACAAATGGGTATTAGAGATTACTCAAGTTAGCATAAAATTTTCAGACCATAGGACACTTTTTAAAACAAACAAAATTTTAGAATAGTTTTAGATTTACCAAATATTGTAAAGATGGCACGGAGAATTCCTATATATTTTATATTCAGAATCTTAAATTTGTACGGTACATCCATCACAGTTTACAAACCAGTATTGACACATTATTGTTAAATAAAGGCCATACTTTATTCAGATTCCATTAGTTTGTGTATGTCCCTTTGCTCTTCTAAAATCCCACCCAGGATGACCCCTTGTATTTAGTCATCAATCTCCTTCAGCTCCTTTTGGCCGTGACAGTTTCTCAGACTTTCCTTGCTTTGCTAATATTGACAGTTTGAGAAGAACAGTTTTGGTATTGTTTTTTTTGGGGGGGGGAATAAAACCAAGATATAAAGTGTTATTCACATCATGTTATATCAAGGGTACATGTTTATCAAGTGACTTATCCCTGCTGATCTTATGTGCTATCTGACTGAGGTAATGTATGACTTTTAATTTTTTTAAAGTCCTTGGAGAGTTAGTCTATAAGTATAAATGTTAATATATTGCATATATGTGCTTTTATATATGCACTTACATATGCATTATGTGCATATATAGGTTTGTATTTGTGTATATATTGTATTTTGCTTACTGTATAATGGAGACCATGCTATGAAGTCAAATAGAGAGAAGGAACTTGTCATTCTCAAAAGTTGCATAATACTCTGTTATACAGATGGACTATTTTTTTTTTTCCTTAGCTTTCCCCTATTGAAAGATATTTATTTTGTTTTCACTTTTTAACTTTTACAAACTTTACTACATTGAATACCTGAGCTCATGGTGGAGAAAATTCAATAGATGAATACTCAGAAATGGAATTCTACCAAAAATGTGTGTATTTTTTATATGACAGATATGGAAAAACTGAGCTCTTTAAAGGTTATAACAATTTATATTCACTGTGCCTCTTTTTCATACATTTGCCCACACAGTATATCAAACTTTGTTATATTTTCCAATGTGATAAGTAAAAATATATTTAATCATAGTTTAAAGTTGCTCTTATTACTAGCAAGCATCTTTTCATGGGTTTGAAAGACATCTGCTTTCCTCTACTAAGAGATGTCCTGGTCTTTCGGCCATTTTTCAGTTGAATTGTTGATAATGTTTTCACTAATTGAACATAGAAAATCAGCACATTATAACATAACTTGCAAACCTTCCTCAGTGTGTCGATGTCTTACTTTTTAATGTCTGTTTTTAAAGGCTATGCAGATTTTTTTAAGCATTTGAAATTTGCAAATGGTTTCTGTCTTTTGCATTACTTTGAATGATCTTTGAATGTTTTCTCTTAGAATTTTATGAACTTATTTTATGTGTTATAACCTCAGTATGACGAGAATTTATTTTGGAGTAAGGAATGGGGTTGGGGTTTGTTTTCTATCAGAGACGGTTGCAGTCCTGTTGTCCCTTTATTGACTACTCCGTCACTTCCTGCTGATGCGCAAGGTCAAGTTTATCATATTGTTTCTAATTCTTCATTCTGTTTCATAGTGTTTCTAACATCCTTTTTTTTTTTTTTTTGGTGGGATCTTGGTCCTGACCTCAGGCTGTGAGAGCACCAGGGAATCCCCATGTACCATGCAGTTTTAATTGCTACAAGTACAAAATGTATTTCAGCACCTGGTAGAACCACTTCTGTACATTTAAAAAAAAAAAATGCTTTTGGTGCTCCAGAAAACATTAATATGTTTGTTTTCATTGTCTTGAAACAATGCATGAGTATCAGATATTTATTCTTTTTGGCGTTGCTGTTTTAAAAAAATATTTATTTATTTTAATTGGAGAGTAATTACAATATTGCAATGATTTTTTTGCAAAATCATGAAAAAATAACTTCATTTCATGAGATTTGAACACTAAGTCAAAGCCAGAATTTGTTTCCACAGGGCTTTGCTTCAACTTTAGTTAAAATAATAACAGCTTTTGTTTGGGGTTGTGGGGAAAGGGATATGGCAAAATCAAGGAATTATTTAACCATTCTATTTAATTGAACTGAGTACAGAGAATCTTTAGGTGTTTAGTATAAAAGTTAATTTGCTAATCATGGAGGCAAAGGGCTTTGATAAAAGCTAAAAAGCTTCTTAAAGAATAGAATCTTTAAGTTTTCTTTTAACTGAAATATTAATTTAAATTTATGTTGTTCAGTTGTCTATATTATATTAATTTAAATAACTTACCCCAAAACATAAAGTATCCTGGCTGTTAAAGTGTCGTCTAAAAAAAACAAATTCAGCTGTGTAATATGTAGGTATTGAAAAAATCTTGGGTTCTTTTTTTTTTTTTTCAGTCTTCTTCCTGAATAAGAATCATTTCTACCCTCTTTAAAACAGAGGTTTGGATGATTCATTTGAAACCTTCTTGATGAGACTCTCTGGATGAATGGCTAGAATCTATATATATTTTTAAAAAGCATCCAGCTGATTTTTGTGGTGAAAATTTAGGGAATATTGCTCTAGAGATGTCTAATCAGGAAAGCAAAAAATGTTTGGTCAATTCTTTATTCAGCATTTATGGTCACAAGGGGATTAGGATATGGTGTTTTTTTTTAATCATCTTTATTTATTTTGAGGATGGTACATAGAAGCTTTATTTTGTTAAAATTGTAATGAGGAGATTTGGGTATCAGATAGGCACATCAATCTCGAGGCCTAGGAATTTATATTAGCAATGAAAATAGCTAACATTTCTTGAATTTATGTGAAAAGCCAGATTTACATGTTTACATTACTGATTTTCTGTTTTATTTCAAACTTTAAGATAAAGAAAATGATGCAAGTTGACTGAGAACATATAACTGGTGTTAAAAGGTAGACTGAGGCATATCAAAAGTTTTAAGAAGTTATTTGAGCAAAAATTAATTTGAATGGGACATGAGCTGCTGCATACTAAACTGCTTCAGTCGTGTCCAACTCTCGGCGACCCTATGGACTGGAGCCCACCAGGCTCCTCTGAATGGGGCAGGAAGTGGTTAACGGTGCTCCAGTGGTGGGAACTGGGGGAGACTTTTACAGAGAAAACAAGGAAGCGGAACAAAGAAATTATTTGGTTGGCTATCACTTACGCAGTTGTCTTTTTGGGAAAGCCTTGTTATCTGTCATTGATTTTTCCTGCTAGGTTTTAATTTCTTAACCTTGAAGCACATACAAGGGCTTCCCAGCTGACACTAATGATAAAGAGCCCACCTGCCAATGCAGGAGACAGAAGAGATGCGGGTTGCCTCCCTGGATAGGGAAGATCCCCTGGAGGAGGCTTGGGCAACCCACTCCAGGATTCTTGCCTGGAGAACCCCATGGACAGAGGAGCTACAGTCCATAGGGTCACAAAGAGACTCGACTGAAGTGACTTAACCCGCATGCATATGGGTTTTGATTTGTTCACACGGCTACTGAGACATTAGAACCAGCTCCGTCTGATAATGTTTACTTAATGTAACATTAGTAAGAGACTGCACTGGCTTTTGAAACCAAAGAGTTGAACTCCAAGACTCACAGTCTTAACTATGTACAGTTATGTATTAAATCCAGCTCCAAGGAAACAATATCAGCTGGGGGCATGTGAGGAACATATTTTTCTGTTCAGGTTGATACTGACACTCTGCTTTTCGTTGTTGCTGTCCTCAGGTGCATGTCTAAGGAAGTGATGGAGCGATGTTGATGCATACAGCTTTATTTACAGATTGTCGTCGTTTAGTCCCTCGGATGCGTCTGACTCTTGTGATCCCATGAATTGCAGCCTGCCAGGCTCCTCTGTTCATGGGACTTGCCAGGCAAGGACACTGGAGTGGTTGCCATTTCCTTCTCTAGAGGATCTTCCTGACCCAAGGATCAAACTCATGTGTCCTTGATTGCAGGCAGATTCTTTACCCTGAGCCACCAGGGAAGCCCTTGTTATATAGATACTTAAGGCAAAAACAGAAAGAATGTTATGCTAGATTATCCAGCAAATTGCATTTATATGGTTTTTATCAGAGATGGTACTAATGGAGGGAAATATATATTACATATATAAAATACATATATATATATATAAAGATGGCAAAATCATTCATCTGATACAGCAATCAGAAATCTCTCCTATCATTTTTCTAGTGTTAAGCTATTTAACTCATATGTTTTTCAACTTGTGGAAAGAAATTATGTGGATAGAATTTTTGAGCTTTTCCTTCTGAGTATGCTAGATGCAATGATCTTTCGTTTCCTGGGCACTATAAATAGAAGGATGAAATGATCACACACATATGCCCAAAATTGGCCACTGATTTCGCCAAAAATGCAGTGAATTTAACTTTCTTTTCATCACAGAAATACGACTATTGTAGCATGTCTCTTCCTGCTTAAAAATATATAAAATAATTTCTAAATGATGCAATTTTTTTTTTTTTACATAAAATTGGAACTTTTCTTTGTTGCTCTGTTGGTTGACTATCCTAGGAACAAGCAGTTGCCTGTAAAGGTAAAAGCTTATCTGCAGTAGACAGAACACACAGATGCTGTGATTCTTTACAAAATGTCTCAGACTTCCTGCATCACAGTCGGAAACCATTCATGTTGGCTTTATAAAAATATTGTAAATGGCTAGAACTTGATTCTGTTTTTAGGATCCCAATTATTCTTGAATAACAGCTGGACAAGCTGTTAAATAAGTAAATTAATCCTTTGAGCTTTTGGTAGAAGTTCAAGATCCCATAGGCAGCATGGAATATCCACAGTTCTGCTCATTGCTGTAGCATCCGTGTGCTCTGGTCCATCTTAAACAATGTTGGAAATGTGGTTATGGCCCAAATTGGCTTTATGTCTTTTTCCTTTCAGCATCTATGTAAAATGAGACCCTTATTTAGCAGATATCTTCTTGTATTCTGTGTTTTAGTTCAAGAAAAATAAAGGGCTTATCTATCATTAGAACTTCAGGGTATTGAGGGCAGATGAAAGGCCAACTGGCTCCAGCTTTACCACATGCATCATTAAAACACATGCCAACTGGGGAGGTTTTTCCAGCAATTGCCTACCGCTGGTGCACATACTGATCTGATATCTTAGAGACCTTCATGGCTGAGACTGCCAAAGCCTTCCCCAGATGTATGCAACTTACACCAACAATTACATCACCCGCCACTGAAGGGCAGCCACCCCTTTGATGAGACACAGACTACCGTACTTTTAATGGGGCACAGCAAGAATAGGGAATAGGTATTTCAGTCTGAGAGTGCAGGAAATTAACTCACGTTTAGAATAAATTTAGGCAACGAAATGAAATTATTAGACTCTGGGAGAAAGATACACACACACACACACACACACACATATGGTGTTGTTTTCTAGATCTTAAAAGCATTCATTGTTTAAAAAATAATAATTATTATTAAAAATAATTTAAGAGTGAGGAAAGCATTGTAACTTTCACATAAGAATGGATTCAGAGAGTAAAGAGAATGAGAGTGGAAGGAAGGAGGCCCGGAATTTTATCTCATATATTTGTTTATTCAACAGTACTTGTTGATTACCTCCCACAAGCAGAGTAATAAACTTGTCCTGGCACCACAGGGAGGCAAAGATGAGAACTATCCAGATAATCTATCACAAAGTTGAAGATGAGTTCAGGAGGAAACACAAGAACTCTAGTTTTGTAATCACAAATAACTTCCCTGAAGCTATGTTCCACCTTATTTATAAGTGAATCACCTTAGCTTTCAAGCTAGCTGATAAGAAGTGTGCACTTTTAAAAAAAAATGTAATGCTTTTACAGAAATATGCTTCTGCTTCTGAGGAGTGCCCAGTCATGTCTGACTTTGCAACCCCATGGACTGTTGTCCACCAGGATCCTCTGTCCATGGAATTCGTCCAGCCAAGAATACTGGACTGGGTTACCATTTCTTACTCCATTTACAGCAGTATACAAGATTTTATTATTTTTATTGTTATTAATATTATTACCATTAAAAAACACAGTAATTTGTGATCTTTAAGTAAATGCTATTCTCTGCCTTGAAACTGGTGAGTGTAATTCTTTTCTGTTCTCATACAGTGAGAAAAAAATTTGCATTTAGTCTTTGAGTAAGTTTTTTAACCGCTTTGCACATTATTCTTCTCGTTTTCAAAGCAAAGAAAAAGGAAAATCTTTTTCTGTGAGTCAGGAAGTGCAACTTGACCTCCATCCATAGTCCGCATGAAGGGACATAGTCTCATCATCGTTATCAGGATTTATCCTCAGCTTTATCCTTCTGCTTGCTTTCAGCCAAGATATGATGGCTAACTTATGGAATGACTTTTTATTTGTCCCAAAACACCCTGCAGTGCATAATTCTTTAGGTAGAAGCCATCCAGTTACATGTGTCTGAGGCCGTTTCCCAGCTTTCTAAGTGGCTGGCATAATAATAAGCGTTGCCGGGCTGTCGTTGTTGTTCAGTTGCTAAGTCATGTCTGACTCTTTGCAATCCCAGACTACAGCGGGCCAGGCTCCTCTGTCCATGGGGCCGAGAAGAGTCAGACACAACTTAGCTACTGGGTGACATGGCAACCTGTGTCGTTATTATGCTGACCACTTAGAAAATCAAGAAACAAATATAATACCACTGGGGACACATATTCTATAATACAGTCAGTGGGAAGGATATATTTAGAGTTTATAGCTAAGAAATGAAAGTTGGTGTGTTTAGAGTGATTTCTCGAGATTTTACAGCTGCAGGTAAATCCTTACATTAAAAAGAAGACTGGTGTTCAATTTGTACCTCATTCCTCTGGGGTCTGTCACAGGTGCTCACCACGTTTCCTCAGAAGAAAGAAGGCTAGACCATTGTGATTTTTGGCTAAAGGGAATACATAATAATTCTGAATAACAGAATTTTGAAAAGCTCACAAGCATGATGATACATCTCACACATACAAAAGGACTTTTCATTTAATAACACTTTTCTGAAAGATACAACTTCTTTTTATGTCTCAGTTTTTGAAGAGTGTGAATTTCTAAATAATTACCATTAGAATGACTCAGAAATAAACAAAAGTCAACTTTGAAAGTTATTTTTACTTGATCTGAACAGCTTCTCTACATTTTGGATGGTCTTTCCTTGTTGAACATCATGTTTTACTACTTATGATTTATTTTCCCATTCCTTATCAAGTAACATATGCAGCGTTCTTAGGACATCATTGTTGGGTTGTTAAAACATCATTGATTTTTAGCATTAATGAAGCTCTTCCAGCTGTGACAATTGCCTTTGAAATATTCTTTGAAATTTGTTCCTTTCATCACAAAGGACAAATTTTTCCCATAATTACTGAAATTATTTACCTTTCTCTGTTTTTCCTATTGATTTGTGAGAAGAAAATGATTCTATGCAAATTTTATTCCTTCGTATATGTTCTAATTTCTTTTAACTTTCACTTTTGAGTGTGAGTTTATTTTTAAACTAACGTAAAATAAAATAAAAATAAAGTTATCCTGGCTGTTGGGTAAGGCTAGATCCAGACGGAGGAGAATCCAAACGTGGGACATTTTCGTTCAGGAAATAGTCAATTGCCCTGTTCATCATTCCTGTCTTTACTATTCTGTGCCTCCGAGGCCTAACAATTAATTTTGAAGAGATGTTGAAATTTCACATAATTGTGGTTTCATTGTCCATCAGTCTTTCCTTTCTCTCTGTCCAGGGACCATTGCACATTCTCCCTTTCATCATCTTCTGCAGTGACCCAGGACCAAATGACTGATGATATTTTGTGAGCTGGTCCCTGCATTTCTGGAGCCACTATTGAATACTCCATTCAAATGGAAGACACTTGCTCCATTTTTTGTCTTCATTGTGCTGATGTGGGAGCCCTCTAAGTGTATCTTTTGAATAGTTTAGCGTCCTCAGGAGTATGCCGAATTTCTGTAATGTTTCATATGTCATCTGCTCCTTTGTCACACACATGGCTCCAATTTTAGTACTTTATTTCTAGTTGGCCCAACAATTTAGTTTATTTTTCCCTGATTGTATCAATTTATTTTAAGTCTCCTATTTCTGTGTTTGGATTACTACCCCTGTCATTCCCACACCCTTTGGTTTATAATTTTGTTTTTCTATCAAAATATTTGATCTGATTCCTCCCTGTTCTTTTTATCCTCATCTGGGTTTCATCTTAGTATTTCTTTCTTTCTTTCTTTTTTTTTTTACCCTACAAAGTATTTTCAATGCTCCATAAACATCAACTGGCTCTTTTTGAACTAGCCATTTTGAAGCAGCCTTTCAGATTTTCACATTACAGTAACTCCTTGTAAAAATTCATAGTCCTTGTAACTTAGGCTTGGACTGAAAAGGACTCTGGTCAGTTTAAATTAGAGTCAGTCTCCAGCAACAACCACTCTTACATTCTGTCATACTAAAGGATAATCTTCCCTACATGGACAGAGTCTCAGGATGCTCACAAAAATTTTTTTTAAAAAAGGAGGAAAATTAGGCAAGAGGGAGAACATAGAGACCAAGAGCAGTCTGATCTCTTGTGAATAATTTTTAGACTCTCTCATTTGGAATATTGATATTCTGATTGATTGAATATAATTAATATGAATAATAATAGTCTTTCATTTCAGATCAGTTTAGTCACTCAGTCGTGTCTGACTCTTTGTGACCCCATGAACCGCAGCACAACAGGCCTCCCTGTCCAACACCAACTGCCGGAGTTTACTCAAACTCATGTCTGCTAAGTTGGTGATGCCGTCTAACCTTCTCATTCTCTGTTTTCCCCTTCTCCTCCTGCCTTCGATCTTTCCCAGCATCAGGGTCTTTTCTAAGGAGTCAGTTCTTTGCATCACGTGGCCAAAGTACTGGAGCTTCGCTTCAGCATCACTCCTTCTGGTGAATATTCAGGACTGATTTCTTTAGGATGGACTGCAGTCCTGGCAGTCCAAGGGACTCTCAAGAGTCTTCTCCAACACCACAGTTCAAAAGCATCAATTCTTCGGTGCTCAGCTTTCTTTATAGTCCAACTCTCACATCCGTACATGACTACTGGAAAAACCATAGCTTCAACTAGATGGACCTTTGTTGGCAAAGTATGTTTCTGCTTTTTAATATGCTGTTTAGGTTGGTCATAATTTTTCTTCCAAGGAGCAAGTGTCTTTTAATTTCATGGCTTCAGCCACCATCTGCAGAGATTTTGGAGCCCAAAAAAATAAAGACTGTGACTGTTTCCATTGTTTCCCCATTTATTTGCCATGTAGTGATGGGACCAGGTGCCATGATCTTAGTTTTCTGAATGCTGAGTTTTAAGCCAACTTTTTCACAAATATTCTCTAGCTGCTGACAGTGATTTTACTTATTTATCATTTATCACGTGTAGGTGTTAGCTTGGAAACTGTCAGCATATGGACAGAAGAGGATCAAATGACAAATGAAAATTATTTACTGTGTTCCATCTTTCATTTCCATCACTGATTCTATTCACCTAGAGCCTTTATGAACATAAGCTGTTTTTATACACTTCTAAAATACTCTGATCTTAATTTTATGTCAAACCTGTTTAGCAAATGTCTTTATTCTTATATGTGTTATACCATAGGCTCTTGACATTAAATCATTCTCCCATTTTGGGACACATATAGCAATAATATATTTAAATGCAATTCAGATTACAAAAATGCATTGTCTGGCTGTCTGTCTTTCTCTCTCTCACACACACAGAGACATAGAGGAAAACTAGCTACTCAGTTTTAAGCAAAGTCAAAAGTTCTGATGTATAAAATTCACTCATTTAGCCTCACTATAAAAAAAAAAAAATCCAACATTCTTTCGAGGTTTAGGATCAGATTCTATGCTATATGTTAGTGATATCCCAGATAATAAAATGATTAGTTCTTGTCAATAATGGACTTTCAGTCTAACTTGGGAGACATCCTGGTACATTATCTGCTTGTGTGTCTTACAGCTAAAGTATCAGAAAAGGTCAAGTGTCCTAAGAGCAGAGAATAGAAAATGACACATTCTCTGGGGAGAATTCAAGTAAAGAATAAACAAAGATGTGCAACTTTGTGAAGAACTTGGGTATAGACTCAAATTGACCTGGGTTTCAGTACAATATTTTCAATATAACATTTGCACAACCTTAAACAAAATATCTCATTCTCTACTCTAATTTTCTCCTCTGAAAAGTGTAATAATTACCTCTAAGGAGTTGCTATGAAGTTTAACTGATATGACAGAGAGAAAATGTCTAAGAAAGTTTTGGAACCTAGTATCTTTTTCTCTCTTTCTATTTTTTTTCTACCTTTATACCATCTTCCGATTTCTCTCTTTCTCTTTTCTGTAAAATGATTAGGAGGTGAAAAAGCACACCATGATGGCATAATATTTTACTCATGGCTTGAATAGGAGAGAGGGATTCCAGTTTCATCTGCACACAAAGATAGCAGTTTGGGCAAGACCTTGTGTAAATCTCACTGATCACATTAGAAATTTGGGACTTCTGAATTGAGACTACCTATAACCACTCAGGTTATGGTCTACTACATAAGCATGCTTTTACTATTTCAGGGAAATTCTTGCCAGGGAGAAGGAGCTACAAGTAACTTTATTATTTGCTTCAGAAACCTCCTAAAAATATATTTATTTGAACAACTTTCATCTGTCAAAGTAGATGGCACTTTCTCAAACCACTTGACTCATAGAGCTGTTTATACTTCTAAAACTCACTTTAAGACATTTGTCTCCTGTATCTTTCAGTTGTAGACTATAAGATCATGAACTTTGGTTGATGCCAATAGGATCCCTGCCCTGGATTATTCAACTAAAGCGCCCCTGCAAGTTTATATACATTCTGTCTTTGACCTTCCACTTTGGAGATGCTACTAAAATTGTCAAAATCCTGACCTTTCTCACTGCAGTAAGCAAGAAATTTAGCTTGCCTTATTAAGAAATTAATTTAATGATTTTTTTTTCTTTCCTAGCAATTGGCAATCAGCAGATCTTAACTACTTTTAAAGTTGTTTAGTTTTATATTTGCATGGTTTCATGAAACTTGAATCATTAAGAGTGCAAATTTGAGAGCAAGAGGTTAATAAACCAAAAAAAGAGAGAAAAATTAGGACAAAGCTTATTGAAAGCATATGGGTAAAGGCCAATAAACTGAACTAACATAGTGGTAAGGTGAATCACTGACTCAGTGGACATGAGTTTGAGTGAACTCTGGGAGTTGGTGATGGACAGGGAGGTCTGGCATGCTGCAATTCATAGGGTTGCCAAGAGTCGGGCACGACTGAGCAACTGAACTGAACTGAACTGAATGCAACTGCAAAGATGTGATCAAATTAGAGTGATATGTCTGATAGAAGGTCAGTAGGACTTTGCAAGGGATAAGACTTAAAAGTAAGGAATAAGTAGGGACTTTCCTGGTGATCCAGTGGTTAAGAATGTGCCTTCCAATGCAGGAGACAGGGATTCCATCCCTGGGCAGGGATCTAAGATTTCACAAGGCTCCAGGCAACTATGCCTGTGTGCCACGACTAGGGAAGCCCTCGGGTCCCTACAAACACCCAGCACAGCCAAAATCAGATACATAAATGAATGGAAGGAATAAGTAGTATTACAGGACTGCAAAGTTTCGAATCTTTGAGACTTGGTGAATCAGTGAACTCACTAACTACAATAGAGAATAAAGATGTAAGATTCATCGGGTGGGGCAGAGTGGGTGATGAGATTGATATTTAATTGCTAAATCTAAAAAAAAAAAAAATGTATAGCAGTGGATTTCAACTGAGAACACTCACCCCCACCTTCATTCCTAAAACAGGGACACTTGATAATATTTTGGGACATTTTGGTTGTTGTAACTCAAGATGTCATGGCGTCTTGTGTGTCAAAGCCAGGAAGGTTACTCAACAGCCCATAACGCACGTGAGTGTCCCCACACAACAAACATTGTCCTATGTAAAACGTCAGTAGGTGACTTCCCCGCTGGTCCAGCAGTTGACTTCACCTTCCAATGCAGGGGGTTTAGGTTCCATTCCTGGTTGGGAAGCTAAGATCTCATATATCTCCAACACAAAAAGAACCAAAACAGAAACAATATTGTAACAAATTCAGTAAGACTTTAAAAGTGGTCCACATTTAAAAAAATAAAAAAGAAAGAAAGAAAACTGTCAAGAGCATCACGGTTGAGAAAACTTGATCCAGAGGCACAAATAGATAACAAAAATGATTTGTTAAAACACTGATTGAATTAATGACCTCCATACCTAAAGGTCCATCCAAAGCGATTTATTATAACCAATAGAAAAGCGGTGTCAAAAGCAAGAATGTTTCCAAGGACGACAGAGCAGGTCATCTGCTCTATTTGAACCTCTCCTGCTCTGCTTCACTCTGGCCCTGGCCCTCAGTGCTCCTGTCATGTGGGTGACCTGGTTCTCTGAAAACATAGGCTGAAATCCAGCCCATCTTCCCAGAACCGTACACAAGGCCACGTGATTCAAGGGACTGCCCACACTCCTTGCGCCGCTGTACTCAGTTCTGTCTGACTCTTTGTGACCCCACAGACTGTAGTCCGCCAGGCTCCTCTGTCTGTGGAATTTTCTAGGCAAGAATTCTGGAGCAGGTTGCCATTTCCTACTCCAGAGGGTCTTCCTGACCTAGGGATGGAACCCGAGTCTTGCGTCTCCTGCATTTGCAGGTGGGTTCTTTACCATTTGCACCACCCGGGAACCCCCTCACTGAGCTCAGGTGTGCCCAGACATGAAGCAGCAGTTCTCATAACGCTTTATTTAAGATCCCAGTTCAAGTCCTCGTTCAAGATATAACCATTAGTACTTCAATCTAGTCTATGAAGTTTTCAATTTCTTATGTAAGGCACAATTATAACTTAATTCTTTGCCCCTTCATCTTCAGAAAGTGAAAGTTGCTCAGTCATGTCCAACTCTTCAGGACCCCATGGACTATTCAATTGAGTTCAGTTGCTCAGTCATGTCCGACTCTTTGTGAACCCATGAATCGCAGCACGCCAGGCCTCCCTGTCCATCATCAACTCTCGGAGTTTACTCAAACTCATGTCCATTGAGTCGGTGATGACATCCAGCCATCTCATCCTCTGTCGTCCCCTTCTCCTCCTGCCTCCAATCCCTCCCAGCATCAGGGTCTTTTCCAATGAGTCAACTCTTCCTATGAGGTGGCCAAAGTATTGAAATTTCAGCATTAGCATCAGTCCTTCCATGAACACCCAGGACTGATTTCCTTTAGAATGGACTGGTTGGGTCTCCTTGCAGTCCAAGGGACTCTCAAGAGTCTTCTCCAACACCACAGTTCAAAAGCATCAATTCTTCGGTGCTCAGCTTTCTTCACAGTCCAACTCTCACATCCATATATGACCACTGGAAAAACCATAGCTTTGACTGGATGGACCTTTGTTGGCAAAGTAATGTCTCTGCTTTTCAATATGCTATCTATGTTGGTCATAACTTTTGTTCCAAAGAGTAAGCGTCTCTTAATTTCATGGCTGCAATCACCATCTGCAGTGATTTTGGAGCCAAAAAAAACAAAGTCTGCCACTGTTTCCACTGTTTCCTCATCTGTTTGCCATGAAGTGATGGGACCAGATGCCATGATGCCAGATGCCATGATCTTCGTTTTCTGAATGTTGAGCTTTAAGCCAACTTTTTCACTCTCCACTTTCACTTTCATCAAGAGGATTTTTTAGTTCCTCCTCACTTTCTGCCATAAGGGTGGTGTCATCTGCATATCTGAGGTTATTGATATTTCTCCCGGCAGTCTTGATTCCAGCTTGTGCTTCTTCCAGCCCAGCGTTTCTCATGATGTACTCTGCATATAAGTTAAATAAGCAGGGTGACAATATACAGCCTTGACATATTCCTTTTCCTATTTGGAAAAGTGGGCTCACTTTTGCATGTCCAGTTCTAACTGTTGCTTCCTGACCTGTATATAGCTTTCTCAAGAGGCAGGTCAGGTGGTCTGGTATTCCCATCTCTTCAAGAATTTTCCACAGTTTATTGTGAGCCACACAGTCAAAGGCTTTGGCATAGTCAATAAAGCAGAAATAGATGTTTTTCTGGAACTCTCTTGCTTTCCCATGATCCAGCTGATGTTGGCAATTTGATTCCTGGTTCCTCTGCTTTATCTAAAACCATCTTGAACATCTGGAAGTTCAAGATTCACATATTTCTGAAGCCTGGCTCAGAGAATTTTGAGCATTACTTTACTAGCGTGTGAGATGAGTGCAATTGTGCAGTAGTTTGAACGTTCTTTGGCATTGCCTTTCTTTGAGAATAGAATGAAAACTGACCTTTTCCAGTCCTGTGGCCACTGCTGAGTTTTCCAAATTTGCTGGCATATTGAGTGCAGCACTTTCACAGCATCATCTTCCAGGATTTGAAATAGCTCAACTGGAATTCATCACCTCCACTAGCTTTGTTCATAGTGATGCTTTATAAGGCCCACTTGGCTTCACATTCCAGGATGTCTGGGCTCTAGGTGAGTGATCACACCATCGTGATTATCTGGGTCATGAAGATCTTTTTTGTACAGTTCTTCTGTGTATTCTTGCCACCTCTTCTTAATATCTTCTGCTTCTGTTAGGTCCATATCATTTCTGTCCTTTATTGAGCCCATCTTTGCATGAAATGTTCCCTTGGTATCTCTAATTTTCTTGAAGAGATCTTTAGTCTTTCCCATTCTGTTGTTTTCCTCTATTTCTTTGCATTGATCACTGAGGAAGGCTTTCTTATCTCTCCTTGCTATTCTTTGGAACTCTGCATTCAGATGCTTATCTCTGTCCTTTTCTCCTTTGCTTTTCACTTCTCTTATTTTCACAGTTATTTGTAAGGCCTCCCCAGACAGCCATTTTGCTTTTTTACATTTCTTTTCCATGGGGATGGTCTTGATCCCTGTCTCCTGTACAATGTCATGAACCTCCATCCATAGTTCATTAGGCACTCTATCAGATCTAGTTTTTTAAATCCATTTCTGACTTCCACTGTATAATCATAAGGGATTTGATTTAGGTCATACCTGAATGGTCTAGTGGTTTTCCCTACTTTCTTCAATTTGAGTCTGAATTTGGCAATAAGGAGTTCATGATCTGAGCCACAGTCAGCTCCTGGTCTTGCTTTTGTGGACTGTATAGAGCTTCTTCATCTTTGGCTGCAAAGAATATAATCAATCTGATTTCAGTGTTGACCATCTGGTGATGTCCATGTGTAGAGTCTTCTCTTGTGTTGTTGGAAGAGGGTGTTTGCTATGACCAGTGCGTTCTCTTGGCAAAACTCTATTAGCCTTTGCCCTGCTTATTCTCCAGGCCAAAATACTGAAGTGGGTAGCCTTGCCCTTCTCAGGGGATTTTCCCAACCCATGGATACAATCCAGGTCTCCTGCAGGGCAAGCAGAGTCTTTACCAACTGAGCTATCAGGGAAGCCCTAACAGGGAGTTTGCTTCTGCACACAGATTGGATATGCAACAAATTGAAGTGGAATTGAAAGACTCTTCCCCAGACTGATAGCTGAGTAAAGCTGTATTATTCACTGCATGTCTACATAAGTTATATTAATACTAAATTTGATTTTTAAAAAACAAATAAGAACATCACTTTACCACAGATATTAAAAAAAGTTTGATGTTTTAATTAATTAGAGAACAAAGTAGATGTCATAACTGTTTCAAAGAAGAAGTCTATATATATGTATGTATGTATATATACATTTGTATGGAGAAAAGACTGTTGAAATTAATGTAAAAATAGATGAACACTGACTTTTCCCAGGGAGAAGAGGAAGGAAAGGCAACCAGCTTCCACTGGACAGAAAACATTTGCAAGTCTATAGTCAAGGATTGCATTGCTTTGCTCTCTGTCAGCCACAACTTTCAGAGATGTAAAATAGCTCCCAAAATCTAGTCCAACTACCCTTAAGCGTTTACTCCAGACAATACACTGATGTCCCTTGAAATACATATTCCCTTGCAGTTATAATAGTCCACTCCAATTACGGTCTAAACCTTTTAGATAAAAAGGCAGTGTTTCAGAGAGAATAAAAATTAAGTCTATTCCAATCTACTGCGTGTTTTCATCTAACTTTCCCTTTTAATTCCATGCAATCTTGTCCAGTAGAATGACTTTAAAATCCGTAAAATGCCACTTCAAGATTTGACTTTTATGTAATAGATTATGCAATCTTGTGGTATTTAAAAATATCACTATCAAGGGATGTGATTTATTTTTATTTGGCAAATTATGTTGCAGTACATCAAAAGTAGATTGCTGTTCATTTCTTCAGGAAGTGTTTTCTCAGAAAAAAATGCATTGAATATGAAAATATTATTAGAATATATATATATACGTTTGTACTAGTATGACTGTCAATGCTTACCTATACTTTCCATTATATAAACAATGATTTTAAAACAAGGAAAAATATTAGTGAATTAAACTTCAAAAGTATTTACAACAAAAGCTGTTTTTTATGAAGTTTCTTAAGCAATCCTAAAGTTCTGCATTAGGCTCCATCATATTTCCCTTCTAAATGTTCCCAATTATTCTTTGGCCTGACAGTTTCATCTATAGCCGACATTAATTTCTAACGTCTCAGACTGTGTCAGACAAAGCTCAGATCCTACTGTTTATTTCAATGGTAATTTCCTCCAGATTTTGTGTTCTAAGCCAGAGACCACACAAAAACTTTACTTAAGATTTTTTTCAAAGCTTCTGGTTCTTGCAAATTTCAGCTTTAAAAATTCCTTCCCAAGGTTGGTATTATATCTTCCCACACAGTAATCCTCCTTTTACCTTCTTACATTATGTTTTCTTCTTGAGGATAAACCAAAAGCACTGGAAAGATTACATTTAGACTTTTAAAATGTCTCTCCTTTACTTCAGGAGGTGCCAAAACCTTTTAGGTGATTACACTAGTTTCTGATCAAAGATCCTACTATAAGTAAGTTTTAAGATAATGAAAATAATAAGAGACCGTGACTGCAGCAAAATTACCTAAAATTCACCAATGACAGAAAGATTTCACAAAGATAATGATAAATGGTCATGATAATAATAAAAGTTAAATTTATTAGACACTTCTTATATACCAGAAACTTCTCTAAGTGTTTCATATACATTGTCTTATTAAATCTTCATTCAACAAGAAATATTTTAAAAATATTAACCTCTGCTTCTTTTTACCCATTACTTATTCAGTTATGTAATTGTGAGGGCAACCCATACTTTCCTTCTTCTGGGTAGAAAAGTAGCAACAGACATGCAAGACAGAAAATGTAATGCTTTATCATTGTGTTTCAGACACTTAAATTCTTGATACAGATTTTGCATCAATGAAAGGATCTTTAGAGAAATGTTTTTTTCTCCTTAAAATCAAAATCCAGAGACTAAAATGACTGAAGGCATAAAATTTATGCCATAAATAATAGACATCAAAGAATGTCTAATGAGTAACAGCCAGTCTTCCTACATGCTCAGAGAGAGAGATGAAGTCTACCACACATGAATGAGATGATCTTATTCAGGCCATTGCAATAGGGAATCTTATACATGAAGAGTATCCTTAAAAAGTAGGCTTCCCTTGTGGCTCAGGAGGTAAAGTATCTGCCTACAATGTGGGAGACTCGGGTTTGATCCCTGGGTTGGGAAGATTCCCCTGGAGTAGGAAATAGCAACCCATTCCAGTATTCCTGCCTAAAAAATTCCTTTTAAAAAGGAAGCTTGGAGTTTTTTAAAGGCAGGTAAATAAGGGAGTCATGGGGAAAGCTAGAGGTGATTTCTCCTGGGAAATGAGAGAATATGGGCTCCCTAGATGTAGTGGTAAAGAATACACCTCCCAGACAGGTGACGTGAAAGATACAGGCTCAGTCCCTGGGTTGGGATGATGCCCTAGAGTAGGAAATAGCAAACCACTCCAGTATTTCTGCCTAGAAAAGTCCATGGACAGAAGAGACTGGGGGATGGGGGTGGGGGCTACAGTTCAGGGGTTGCAAAGACTGGGATATGAAAGAGCAAACATACACACACACACATGAGAGAGAACATAGTGGCCCTTTGCTATTACGCTTTATTCTGAAAGAGGGAATGATGGAGGGATTTTCCTAACTTAAGTGCTTCCCCACAGTACAGTTAAACATTATACCACATGAGAAAAATATCTCACGGGCTGGGATTGAGATATAGAGTCAGAGATACATGCAAAAGAATGAAAGGCTGGGTGGGCTTTGCAAAGGCACCTCTCACCTTGATCTCACACACAACCTCAGGAGCCATTAGATTGGAGTTCACATTTGAAATCTGGGCAGGATAGGAGAGAGATGTTATGACGATCTGTGTGGGAGAGAGGTGGATCATTGCTGAGTGTGGTCCGGGAGAATAACAGGTTACCATTTACCCTCTCGCTTCCGCTCTTCCCTTTCCACTCAGCTCAGTTCAGTCACTCAGTCGTATCCGACTCTTTGTGACCCCATGAATCACAGCATGCCAGGCCTCCCTGTCCATCACCAACTCCCGGAGTTCACCCAGACTCATGTCCATCGAGTCAGTGATGCCATCCAGCCATCTCATCCTCTGTCATCCCCTTTTCCTCCTGCCCCCAATCCCTCCCAGCATCAGAGTCTTTTCCAATGAGTCAACTCTTCACATGAGGTGGCCAAAGTACTAGAGTTTCAGCTTTAGCATCATTCCTTCCAAAGAATACCCAGGGCTGATCTCCTTCAGAATTGACTAGGTGGATCTCCTCGCAGTCCAAGGGACTCTCAAGAGTCTTCTCCAACATCACAGTTCAAAAGCATCAATTCTTCGGCGCTCAGCTTTCTTGACAGTCTAACTCTCACATCCATACATGACCACTGGAAAAACCATAGCCTTGACTAGACAGACCTTTGTTGGCAAGGCAATGTCTCTGCTTTTCAATATGCTATCTAGGTTGGTCATCACTTTTCTTCCAAGGAGTAAGTGTCTTTTAATTCCATGGCTTCAGTCACCATCTGCAGTGTATTTGGAGCCCCCAAAAATAAAGTCTGACACTGTTTCCCCATCTATTTCCCATGAAGTGATGGGACCAGATGCCATGATCTTAGTTTTCTGAATGTTGAGGTTTAAACCAACTTTTTCACTCTCCACTTTCACTTTCATCAAGAGGCTTTTTAGTTCCTCTTCACTTTCTTCCATAAGGGTGGTGTCATCTGCGTATCTGAGGTTATTGATATTTCTCCCAGCAATCTTGACTCCAGCTTGTGCTTCTTCCAGCCCAGCATTTCTCATGATGTACTCTGCATATAAGTTAAATAAGTAGGGTGACAATATACAGCCTTGACATACTCCTTTTCCTATTTGGAATCAGTCTGTTGTTCCATGGCCAGTTCTAACTGCTGCTTCCTGACCTGAATATAGGTTTTTCAAGAGGCAGGTCAGGTGGTCTGGTATTCCCATCTCTTCAAGAATTTTCCACAGTTTATTGTGATCCACACAGGCAAAGGCTTTGGCACAGTCAATAAAGCAGAAATAAATGTTTTTCTGGAACTCTCTTGATGATCCAGCAGATGTTGGCAATTTGATCTCTTTGTTCCTCTCACCAACCTCCAATCCCTGCAGGGCTCATCATCAGAATGAATGGACAAGAGACACAGTGTGTCTGATGAGAAAGACCAGACATAAAGTCAGTAGCATTATCACTCCAAAGAGGTGTATAGGAGCATGCAATTTCCTAGCAAACACTAGCTAGGAATCTGCTCTCAGGTCAATAATTCACACTGAACAGACATTCCCCCAAAAATGACATACAGATGGCTAACAAACACATGAAAAGATGCTCAACATCACTCATTATTAGAGAAATGCAAATCAAAACCAAAATGAGATATCACCTTACACTGGTCAGAAAGGTCATCATCAAAAAGTCTGCAAACAATAAATGCTGGAAAGGGTGTGGAGAAAAGGGAATTCTCTTGCACTGTTGGTGGGAATGTAAATTGATGCAGTCACTATGGAAGACTGTATGGAGATTTCTTTAAAATCTAGGAATAAAACCACCATATGACCCAGCAATCCCACTCCCAGGCATATACCCTGAGGAAACCAAAACTGAAAGAGACACGTGTATCCCATTGTTCACTGCAGTGCTATTTACAATAGCTAGAACATGGAAGCAACCTAGATGCCTATCAACAGATGAATGGATAAAGGAGTTGTGGTATATATACACAATGGAATATTACTCAGCCATAAAAGGAATACAGTTGAGTCAGTTCCGATGAGGTGGATGAACTTAGAACCTATTATACAGAGTGAAATGAGTCAGAAAGACAAATATGGCATTCTAATGCATATATACAGAAGCTAAAGAAATGGTACTGAAGAGTTTACTTACAGGGCAACAATGGAGAAATGGACATAGAGACTAGACTTACGGACATGGGGAGAGGGGAAAAGAAGGTGAGATGTATGGAAATGGTAACATGGAAACTTACATTACCATATGTAATGGTAATTACATATGGAATTTGCTCTGTGGCTCAGGAAACTCAAACATGGGCTTTGTATCAATCTAGAGGAGAAGACTCTTGAGAGTCCCTTGGACTGCAAGGAGATCCAGCCAGTCCATTCTGAAGGAGATCAGCCCTGGGTGTTCTTTGGAAGGAATGATGCTAAAGCTGAAACTCCAATACTTTGGCCGCCTCATGTGAAGAGTTGACTCATTGGAAAAGACTCTGATTCTGGGAGGGATTGGGGGCAGGAGGAAAAGGGGATGATAGAGGATGAGATGGCTGGATGGCATCACCAAATCAATGGATGTGAGTTTGAGTGAACTCCGGGAGTTGATGATGGACAGGGAGGCCTGGCGTGCTGAGATTCATGGGGTCACAGAGTCGGACACGACTGAGCGGCTGAACTGAACTGAACTGAACTGAGAGGGGTGGGATGGGGTGGAAGATGGGAGGGAGGTTCAAAAGGGAGGGTGTATATGTGTACCCATTGTTGATTCATGTTGAGGTTTGACAGAAAACAACAAAATTCTGTAAAGCAATGACCCTTCAATAAAAAAATAATAATTCACACGGGGCATCTTGTATCTTCCTTGTTGAGGTTTATAGGGCTCTTTCAGGCTACTAGCTTTCTCTGGGCTCTTTGTCGAACTTCTCAAGGAATATAGGAATGGCATTCATCTTTATATGTCAGTATATCATTTTAATATTCAGTATATATTTTAACACAAAACTCAAAAGATTTGTGACAATGTTGATGATTCACCTATGGTTTCTCAGCCTCCAAATTACTTCAACTTTGATAAGGATAATTCTTTGTCCTTTCATTCATTGTTAAGATATTTCAAAATATCTTTGAACTTTACTGATAGATTACAGCAGTACTTTTCCCCTTCTTCTGAAGTGTAGGTTGTGACAATCAAAAATAACTTCTCCAATGGGCCACCTGGAACTGGAAAAACATCAACTATTTTGGCAGCAGCTAGGGAACTCTTCAGGCCTGAACTTTTTTGATTAAGAGTTCTTGAGTTAAATGCATCTGATGAACGTGGAATACAAGTAGTTAGAGAGAAAGTTAAGAATTTTGCCCAATGCAACAGTTAACTCAGAATTGCTAAAACTATGTTCAGTATGTATTTCATAAACAATTTATAATAAAAATAACCAAAGCACCTTAAAAAAAATAAATAAATAACTTCTCCAGCCACTGCAAAATGTCCCCTGGAAAATAAAGTCCCTCTCAATTGGGTGAAAGCCACTGGTTTAAGCTATGGATTGCTCTTGGAAGTGAATCTACTTGGCATAGAAGTAGGCATGTGATACTGTTCTAGCCAATAAGAACAAGTTTTCTGAGGGACTTCTTTTCATCTTAGTTTGCTCAGGCTGTCCTAAAATTTACCATAGTCTGGGTGGCTTAAAGAATAGAATTATTTTTTTTAATCCATTTGGTTCCTGGTGAGAACTGTCCCTGACTCTCATATAGCTACATTCACATGTGTCTGCAGATGATGCAGACTGAATAATGAGGGAGTTAGAGAGAGAAGGAGTCTCTTTTTCTTCCTCATCTTACAAATACTATCAGATTAGGGCTCCAAACTTATTAACCATAATTCATTCCTAAAGATTCTGTCTTCAGAGGGAGTCATATTGGAGATTATGGCTACAACATATGAATTTGGGTGGAGTGCAATTCAGTCACAGCACCTTCTGAGAAGGTGTTTTTGTTTTTGTTTTTTTCCCCTACTCTTACAAAGGATCATGAGCAATGTGTCCTGTTCCTTACTTCTACCTTTTAAAATGGTCACTTGAGGAGTAGATGCATTGATCTACCTCTTACGCCATCTTTAGGAAAACGCTAATCCACTCTACTGGAGAGTAGGAACAATTTTTTAATTTCCCCACTTCAATAGATTTGTTTCAACCCATTACCTCTTATATCCTCCTCAAGCTTCAGTTATAATCTGTTCTGGCTCTCTGATCAATAATTAAGTCCATAAACTCCCAGTGTACTTTATTGGACAAAAATTAAATCATCACAGCAGAGTCTGGGCATCCCTCAAATACTTGTTCTAGGATTATCTCCAGGAAACTCAATTCATGTCCCCCTAGCCTGCATTTGGAAATAGAAAGAACTCGTCAGTATTTATCTCATAGTAAGGAGAGGAGGAGATTTTTACTGAGAAGGAGTGAAAAGGCAAACCTGTGTATTGCACAGGCTCAAAAAGATAACCTTTTTCAAGACTCGACATGCCTTACTGTGTCATAAAAGAGGGAGAACGAAAGGGAACTTGAAGGAGGCAGTGGAGGCAATTTAGAAGCTCCAGATTTTCTATATGGAAAGAGAGTAGGGGAAAAGGTTTGCTAGGATGGATGTCAAGAAAAAGTACAGAATTCATCCTGAAACTGTACTGCTCAGCCTCATGCCTGAGGGAGGCACAGGGAAGGATAAACCTAGGCAACCCTACAAAAAGGCCCAGAAGTCAAGCTGGAGAGAAAGCCCAACTCTAGCACAGCAACTGAAGGAGAGTTTTATCGACCTAACAATTTAGCAAGGAAGTCTCACTGCCTAGGATTCAAGACCTTGCAGGCACCCTTGTCTTATTACCACCAAAGATGATCCAGAATGGCCATAGGATCAAAAGGCCTCTGTAAATCTTTATATATTTGTGTCAAGTTGGTCCAGATTTGTGAAGTACTAAGTGTGGAGAATTTATGTCAAAAGATTACAAAATCCTAAAGGAAAGAATTATTTTATTTTTGTGTCCCCTATACTAAGTAGAGTAAATGAACAACTAAACCTTTCTGAAGGAAAAAAGAAGAAATTATACAAATGTATGAGTCAGTCTCAGTTGAATTATGGACAAGAGCAAAACACTCAAGGTAACAGAGTAACTAGCATGTGGACATTTGGAAGAATGAGGATTTAAGTTCTGCCAAGGACCATACTTGTCTTGACCAACACTGTATCCCGTGTGGTATGAGCAGTGCCTGGCTAGAATATAGCTGTCACTTTATAGACAGTTGTTAAAAAGAATTAAAGTGACTTTTTTCCTTTAACTTGTGGTTGCTAAATGTGAGATGTTTTTATTTATTTTTAACTTTTCTCAAGTTTTCAAACTTTCTTTCATAATTTATTTAGCTAGATCTGCCCATAGACTTCTGTTTTGTCTTTTTTCTTTAACTCATTCTCCTTATTTGCCAGTCAAAAAAGTTATCTGAAAATCTTCTGTAATGAAAACTCCATGCATTCAGAAGAAATGAAGGCAAAGCCCTCAGAGGACCTGGATTCTAGATCAAAGGCAAATTAAAAACAAAAAACTAAAAACGCCTGTTCCAAAACTGAACCCTAAAGTAAAACATATAACTCTCTGCCTGCTTTAGTTGGTGAAGTGGGCAGATGATCAATATGAGGGATTGTTGAGAGCAAGACATTCATTTCAGTGCTGATCAATACCAGACCTGCCTCAAGGGAGAGAGAGCCCACTGAAGCTATGCCACCTGCTCCTAAAAGCACTTCAAAAGGAAAGGAGGAGGGAAGTACTTTTTTCACACAACATAAAGCTGATTTATGAAAAGGTAAATATATATATATATATGTATATATATATATAAATTGATAAAAAGAGACATGACAATATTTCCCCCTAAGTATCTTGACTGATAAAACTCACGACATTTTGTCTAGAGGTTTTCTAGCAAGTTTCATACATGAAAGACAAAGTAGAAAATATTGTCTTTAATTTAATTTATAAAAGTTAAAAAAATATTATTTAGACAGTTTAAAGCTCTGAAAAACGATCACATATAATAATACCATATGCCTGTTCAACCCTTTACAGTAGTGAACAATTTGCTACATATTACCATGATTTGATTCTTGAGAACTTTTCCAGGAAAATTTGTTGAGCATGATCAGACAAGAACTGTTATTCCTATTTGACAGATAAGGGAAATGAAACTCATAGAAGTTAGGTGATTTAAAAGAAATTGCAGTGCTAAAATTTTAGAAGTAAGACAAGAAAAGCAATGTTTTCTGACAATATTAGATAAGAGGAAAAGTTTCAACTCAGTGATGTCAATTTCAACCAAATAAGAAAACTGGAAAAACAAAGCAAGTGAAATACACAGCATGTTTAAGGAAAAAGAAATAATAAAGATAAAGCAGAAATCAATGAAATGGGATACAATAAATAAGAATAAATGTAACAAAAACTGAATCCTTGAGGAGATCACTAGAACTGATAAGCTTCTAGTCAAAATCATCAGAAAAACAGGAGAGAAGACATAAAGAGAAGACATCACTACAGACTCTACAGATAATAAAAGAATAGTGTGTAATTCTTACAAACAACATTACATCAATATATTTTACAAGTTAGATTAAATGGGAAAATTCCTCTTAACACAGAAATTACTAAAGCTTACTCAAGAACTAGATAACTTAAATCCGCTATATATGAAATGATATTTGTAGTCTAAAACTTTCCCACAAAGAAAATTCTAGGTGCAGATAGTTTCACTGTGAATTCTATCAAACATGTAGTTGATAAATAATACAAATTCTATGTAAATTTGTTCCCAAAAAATGAAGAGGGAGAAATATTTCTGAGTTTATTCTATAATACTATTATTACCAGCAACATTCATGAATACAGATTAAAAAATATTTGGATATAAAATTCAAACATGACTAAGTGGAGCTTATCCAAGAAATGCAAGATTTGATTTACTTTTATGGAATCAATTAATAAAACTCACCATATTAACAACTAAAAAAGAAAAAAAATGATAACTTCAATAGACACAATAAATGCATTTGACAAAAGTCAAAATTTATTCATAAAAAAATCTGTCAGTAAAGAGAAACAGAAGAAATCTTCAATCTGACAGAAAGCATTTACTAAAATCTGCAGCAAGTATGATACTTGCTGGTGAAAGACTGAATATTTTTCCACTATTATCAGAAACAAAAAAAGTATGTCCACTCACTACTTCTATTCAACATTGTCCTGTAACTTCTTGACAGTGAAATCAGGCAAAATATAGACATAAAAATATCCAGATTTGAAAGGAAGAGATTAAAACCATTTATCTCAGATAATGTGATTATCTATTAGGTAATCTGATGGAATGCACAAAAAAGCGAGAACTAATAGAACTAATAATCGAGTTTAATCAGGTGGCATGGTGTGAAGAAATAGATTGAGGCACAATAAGTCTATTCCAGCAGGATACTTGGCCAAGTTTTAACCCCTGCTAGGATAGTTAGCTGTCAGAGGTTCAGTTTCCCTTACTTTTGTTATGCTCAGGAAGTCACAAGCAAGTAAACACATCCTGTTTCATCTTCCACGTTTGAGTTGCTCCGAGGTGCAGCTGAACTGGAACAAGGTGATCCTTTGTCTTCTTGTTTCAGTTCTAATATTATAAACTACTCTCTTTTTCATGGTATATTTAGGGCCACATTTTTCACTCTGTGTGTGTGTGTGTTGATGGAGACTTGGCTGTTTAAAATGGCTCTCGGTAATACTGATGAGTTTTAGTGTAGTGTCGCTAAGCACGGGAAAGCTGTGACATCCCCCGGGGGAGAAAGTACAGTCTGAGACAAGCTTCACTATGATATGAGTCATTGCGCTATTGGCCATGAGTTCAATGTTAATGAATCAACAATGTATTTCTAATAACATGCCTTTCATCAGAAATACACAGAAAACAAAGTTATGTACTGATTGGTTGATTAAAATGTAACTACATGCTTGTAGTAATCAAACCTTTTTTTTTTTTCCCCTAGAGTAATTGTGCGTGTGTGTGTGCTCACTTGCTAAGTCGTGTCTGACGCTTTTGCAAACCTGTGGACTGTAGCCTACCAGCCTCCTCTGTCCATGGAATTATCTGAGCAAGAACACTGAAGTGAGTTGCCATCTCCTCCTCTAGGGGATCTTCCAGATCCAGGGATTGAACTCATAGCTGTTTGGCAGGCAGATTCTTTACCACTGAGCCACTTAGGAAGCACTCACTAATTCAATATTTGTGATGACTTTATAGAACACAGCTACCAAGCATGATTGACAATGTCTGATAAACGATTTGTATCTAGCTTACTGAAAATTAAGAAACTCAAAACTCAACAGTAAATAAAAAGCCATTAAAATGACCAAATTATTTGAGCAGATATATGGACAAAAAAGATACATGGATAGCAAATAAGCATATGTAAACATTGTCAACACTGTTAGACATTCAGATCAGATCAGTCGCTCAGTCGTGTCTGACTCTTTGAGACCCCATGAATCGCAGCACGCCAGGCCTCCCTGTCCATCACCAACTCCCAGAGTTCACTCAGGCTCACGTCCATCGAATCAGTGATGCCATCCAGCCATCTCATCCTCTGTCATCCCCTTCTCCTCTTGCCCCCAAACCCTCCCAGCATCAGGGTCTTTTCCAATGAGTCAACTCTTTGCATGAGGTGGCCAAAGTACTGGAGTTTCAGCTTTAGCATCATTCCTTCCAAAGACATCCCAGGGCTGATCTCCTTCAGAATGGACTGGTTGGATCTCCTTGCAGTCCAAGGGACTCTCAAGAGTCTTCTCCAACACCACAGTTCAAAAGCATCAATTCTTCGGCGCTCAGCTTTCTTCACAGTCCAACTCTCACATCCATACATGACCACAGGAAAAACCATAGCCTTGACTAGACGAACCTTTGTTGGCAAACTAATGTCTCTGCTTTTGAGTATGCTATCTAGGTTGGTCATAACTTTCCTTCCAAGGAGTAAGCGTCTTTTAATTTCATGGCTGCAGTCACCATCTGCAGTGATTTTGGAGCCCAGAAAAATAAAGTCTGACACTGTTTCCACAGTTTCCCCATCTACTTCCAGGAAGTGGTGGGACCGGATGCCATGATCTTCGTTTTCTGAATGTTGAGCTTTAAGCCAACTTTTTCACTCTCCACTTTCACTTTCATCAAGAGGCTTTTCAGTTCCTCTTCACTTTCTGCCATAAGGGTGGTGTCATCTGCATATCTGAGGTTATTGATATTTCTCCCGGCAATCTTGATTCCAGCTTGTGATTCTTCCAGTCCAGCGTTTCTCATGTTGTACTTTGCATATAAGTTAAATAAGCAGGGTGACAATATACAGCCTTGACGAACTCCTTTTCCTATTCGGAACCAGCCTGTTCTTCCATGTCCAGTTCTAACTGTTGCTTCCTGACCTGCATACAAATTTCTCAAGAGGCAGATCAGGTGGTCTGGTATTCCCATCTCTTCAAGAATTTTCCACAGTTTATTGTGAGCCACACAGTCAAAGGCTTTGGCATAGTCAATAAAGCAGAAATAGATGTTTTTCTGGAACTCTCTTGATTTTTCTATGATCCAGCGGATGTTGGCAATTTGATCTCTGGTTCCTCTGCCTTTTCTAAAACCAGCTTGAACATCAGGAAGCTCACAGTTCACATATTGCTGAAGCCTGGCTTGGAGAATTTTGAGCATTACTTTACTAGCGTGTGAGATGAGTGTAATTGTGCAGTAATTTGAACATTCTTTGGCACTGCCTTTCTTTGGGATTGGAATGAAAACGGACCTTTTCCAGTCCTGTGGCCACTGCTGAGTTTTCCAAATTTGCTGGCATATTGAGTGTAGCACTTTCACAGCATCATCTTCCAGGATTTGAAGTAGCTCAACTGGAATTCCAGCACCTCCACTAGCTTTGTTCATAGTGATGCTTTCTAAGGCCCACTTGACTTCATATTCCACGATGTCTGGCTCTAGGTCAGTGATCACACCATCATGATTATCTGGGTGGTGAAGATCTTTTTGTACAGTTCTTTTGTATATTCTTGCCATCTCTTCTTAATACCTTCTGCTTCTGTTAGGTCCATACCATTTCTGTCCTTTATCGAGCTCATCTTTGCATGAAATGTTCCTTTGGTATCTCTGATTTTCTTGAAGAGATCTTTAGTCTTTCCCATTCTGTTGTTTTCCTCTATCTGTTTGCATTGATCACTGAAGAAGGCTTTCTTATCTCTTCTAGCTATTCTTTGGAACTCTGCATTCAGATGTTTATATCTTTCCTTTTCTCCTTTGCTTTTCACTTCTCTTCTTTTCACAGCTGTTTGTAAGGCCTCCCCAGACAGCCATTTTGCTTTTTTGCATTTCTTTTCCATGGGGATGGTCTTGATCCCTGTCTCCTGTACAATGTCAAGAACCTCCAACCATAGTTCATCAGGCACTGTATCTATCAGATCTAGGCCCTTAAATCTATTTCTCACTTCCACTGTATAATCATAAGGGATTTGATTTAGATCATACCTGAATGGTCTAGTGGTTTTCCCTAATTTCTTCAATTTGAATCTGAATTTGGCAATAAGGAGTTCATGATCTGAGCCACAGTCACCTCCTGGTCTTGTTTTTGCTGACTGTACAGAGCTTCTCCATCTTTGGCTGCAAAGAATATAATCAATCTGATTTCAGTGTTGACCATCTGGTGATGTCCCTTTATAGAGTCTTCTCTTGTGTTGTTGGAAGAGGGTGTTTGTTATGACCAGTGCATTTTCTTGGCAAAACTCTATTAGTCTTTGCCCTGCTTCATTCTGTATTCCAAGGCCAAATTTGCCTGTTACTCCAGGTGTTTCTTGACTTCCTACTTTTGCATTCCAGTCCCCTATAATGAAAAGGACATCTTTTTTGGGTGTTAGTTCTAAAAGGTCTTGTAGGTCTTCATAGAACCATTCAACTTCAGCTTCTTCAACGTTACTGGTTGGGGCATAGACTTGGATTACTGTGATGTTGAATGGTTTGCCTTGGAAACAAACAGAGATCATTCTGTCATTTTTTAGATTGCATCCAAGTACTGCATTTTGGACTCTTTTGTTGACCATGATGGTCACTCCATTTCTTCTGAGGGATTCCTGCCTGCAGTAGTAGATATAATGGTCATCTGAGTTAAATTCACCCATTCCAGTCCATTTCAGTTCGCTGATTCCTAGAATGTCAACATTCACTCTTGCCATCTCTTGTTTGACCACTTCCAATTTGCCTTGATTCATGGACCTGACATTCCAGGTTCCTGTGTTAGTCATTAGGGAAATGGAAATAGATCCACAATACAATACTAAAGCATTCCTATTAGGAGGGCTAAAACTATGGAGAGATGGGAATCCTCAGACACTAGTAGTGGGAATGTAAAACAGTACAAGTTGGAAAATAGTTTAACATTTTTGAAAGTTAAGCATACACCCATCATATAATCCAGGTTTTCCACTCCGATGTATATTTCGAAATGCAAAGAAAACATATGTAATACCAAGGACTTGCACATGAATGGTTTTATTTGTATTAACCCCCAAGTAGAAATAATCTAAAAGTCCATCAACAGATGAATAAACAAAGTGTGGAATATCCCCAAATGGAATATCATTTAGTAATAAAAATGAGTGAAGTACTGATACACAGTATAGCATTAATGAAACTCATAGTAATAATGTAGAGAGAAAATAAGTCAGATTAAAAAAAGAGAGAACAGGGCTACCCAGGTGGCTCAGAGGCAAATCTGCCTGACAGTGAAGGAGACATGGGTTCGATCCCTGGTCCAGGAAGATCCCACATGCTGCAGAGAAACTAAGTCCTTGAGCCACAACTATCGAGTCTGCACTCAAGTTTCGGGGAGCTGAAACTACTGAGCATCATGCAGCAAGTCTGAAGCCCTTACATCAGAGCCGACACTCTGCAATGAGAGAAGCCACTGCAGTGATAAGCCTGAGCACTGCGGCAGAGAGCAGTCCCCGCTCACGGCAACTAAAGAAAGCCCAGGTGCAGAACGGAGACCCGGAGCAGCCACAAATGTAAACAAATAAAATCGCTAAAAATAGTGCACACTCTGTGGTCCTATTTATATAAAACTCTAAAAAACACAACTTAATCTATTGTTGTAGAGAAAGCATCAGTGGTTACCCAAGAACTGGAAAGGAGGATAAGGAAAAGGAAGAAGGGAAGGCGATCGGAAAGATTACAAAGCGGCAGTGGGAGACTTTTAGAGTGGTGGATAAGTTTATTATCTTGATTATAGTGATGGTGTGAGCAGCATATACTTCTGTCAAAAGTTATCAAAAGGTATGGCAAAAGCAATACAATATTGTAAAGTAAAAAATAAATAAATAAAGTGTACCACAAAAAAAGTTATGTGTAAATTTTAAATATTTAGTTATATTAATTATAACTTAATAAAAGTATATATTTTTTTAAAAGCTAATAAACCCTGAATTGATAATTTTAATCCCTAGTTTAATGCTTTCCTACTGCATCATGTAAAGTAGCAAGATATAAATATAAAAGACATATATATATATATGATGAATAGCTATGGTCCTCCTGTGTTGCAGGCACTTTCTTTACAGTTTGAGCCACTAGGGAAGCCCCTGGTTTGGGAAGATCCCCTGGAGAAGGGAATGACAAGGCACTTCAGTATTCTTTCCTGGAGAATTCCACAGACAGAGGAGCCTGGTGGGCTACAGTCCATGCGGTCGCAGAGAATCGGACATGACTGAGTGACTAACGCTTTCACTTTCTTTTTTTCATATGCATATATTTGCTAAATAACCACACATTATAGCTTTTATTCATCACATTAAAACATATTAGCTACTGGTAACAGATGATTTATGCATCATTTGTCTGGAAGCAGAGGTAATGTTGTGTAGTGAAAATAACATTTATAGAGCAACTATTATAAGCCAGTGACAATGTTAAGTTTGTTGAGAAATGTTACTTAGTTTCATCCTTACAAAATCCTTTAAAATGTAGAAGACTTTCTCATGTCATAACATAAAATTAAGCTGGAGAAGTTAAATAGCTTTCTCAGTGTCACATTTTCAGAGGCTGACCTAAAATTCAACCCCAAGTTTTTATGCCTCCAGAGTTTCATGATACATATTATTTTGTATTGTATTTATTATATATGTTAAGATATTGTAAATGTCATGTTCTTGTGCTCATACCTCTGAAATGGTAGCTCTCAGAAACCTTCAAGGTAAACTCTCCTGTGTCATGATTCTGTATGTGTCTCATTCAGCTTTCCTATAACAATTCATGTAGCTTCCCAGGTGGCGCTAGTGGTAAAGAACCCACCTTCCAGAGCAGGAGACATAAGCGAATCAGGTTTCATCCCTGAGTATGGAAGATCCTCTGGAAAAGGAAATGGCAACCCACTCCAGTATTCTTGCTCGGAAAATCCCATGGACAGAGGAGACTGGCAGGCTATAGTCCATAGAGTCACAAAGAGTTGGACACGACTGAAGGGACTTATCACACACACATAACAATTAGTATTACCCCATCCTATAACAGTATAATAAGAACAATGTTTATGTAATAAATTCATAGCAACACATATTTCTGCAATACAAAATATATGTCAAAGAAAACATGCATGTTCCATAGTTACATACCAAACTCCAGCTGTCTGCATCAGTGAAGAATATGCTTGCACTCCAATTGTTAAAATTAATTATTTGTTTATGTAAGACATTCTGCCTTCATTAATGCACATGATTAAATAGAAATGCTTCATAACACAATAATTATTAACCTCACTTCACTAAAAGGAGTCTCACATTCAGTCAAGAGCTTTATAAGTACAATCACAAAAAAGGCAAAAAATCTTTCTTAAACTAATCCAAGGCTTGCTTGAAGAAAGGAAAATATAAATTCCATTGATGTGTTGGCTCATTGTTCTTAACACGGGCTTCAGTCATTGCACCATCTTCAATTATAAAAGTATATGTATATATATATACACACACACATATATATACACATATATATACATATCCACATATGTCTGCATATGCATATGAAAGCCAAACAGCATCAGATATGAATTTAAAATGGAGTAAGATTTTCACCTGTGGGGCTCAGGTCATGTGTCCAATATTGCCATTCTCTGTGGAGAAAAGGTCAACTCACTGACTAGAAATGCAAAGGTAGTCTCCTCCAACAATCCAGACTAATCCACCTTAACTGAAATGTTACAAGGTGTTAATATCTGACTGAACTAATCGATTCCGAGGAAAACGTCTCAATCTTCCCAGTAGGCTGATATACAAGTAGTTAAATTAGATTTGGCATTTCGATTGAAAAGTGTTTCTGTAAACATCGGAATGCACCACAAGGAATTATTTTATTTTTTATTTATTACATAGCAATTATTTTATTTCCAATAGAGATAGTTTAAAACTTTGTTGTTAAAGATGCCAAAAGAATTGAGGATATCATCTGGGACTAACGTGTACTAACTTTGGGGGATTAATAAACCATGTCTTCACATTGTGTACCCCAAAAGCTATGCTGAGCCAATAAAAAGGTGATGTTCTTCTGTTGTACTAAAAGTGCTGTTTATACCATCATGTTCATCTGAGAACACGGTTATAGCTCAGTCACTTAGTTGTTTTTTACCACTCTTTGTGATTCCATGGACCGTAGCCCGCCAGGCTCCTTTGTCCATGGGGCTATCCTGGCAAGAATACTGGAATGAGTTACCATTTCTGACCCCAGGGGAGTTCTTGACCAAGAGACTGAACCCATATCTCTTGCATTGGCAGGCAGATTCTTCACCACTGAGGCACCTGGGAAGTCCAGCCATATGTATATGGCATATAATGAATATGAAATATATTTTCCACCAAAGAAATTCATAGGATGAAAAATGGAGAGATGTTTGCCAGTTATAAGTTAAGATAGAGTTATGATTTTTCAATGTACTCTCTTTAACCTATTGTTAGATTAGGAAAATCCTTCCAATAGACTGTGAAACTAAATAAAAAATATCAGTCCTTCATGCTGTTCTTACCGGTTTGTGACAATTCCACGGACTTTGTGTTTTTACAAATAAATAGGAACTACTTCTTGATAACCAATTAAGTAAATTATTACACATTATTAAAATTTGGAATTCATGAGTTCAGAGCTCATTGAGGACAATAAATATTTTGCTAAAAAGTCTGTGTCACACAAAGATGCAAAGTTCTGTGAGTTCTCTCCCCAGGCTTGAACACAGAGGGTTTTCCAGAAATAAAACTGTTGTCTTGAGTTGCACATTTTTAATTGCTGTTTTTCTCTTCAGTAATTACTTATTACAATTAAGTAGTTTGCTGCAGAGTCTATAGTGAGTACTGTGCACTTCTCTCTAGCTAGAGTTTGTTCAGTTCAGTCACTCAGCCATGTCTGACTCTTTGCAACCCCATGGACTGCAGCACACCAGGCTTTCCTGTCCATCCCAAATCCTGGAGCTTACTCAAACTCAGGTCCATTGAGTCAGTGATGCCATCCAACCATCTCATCCTCTGCCATCCCCTTCTCTTCCTGCCTCTAATCTTTCCAGCATCAGGGTCGTTTCCAATGAGTCAGTTCTTGCCATCGGGTGGCCAAAGTATTGGAGTTTCAGCTTCAGAATCGGCCCTTCCAATGAATGTTCAGACCTGATTTCCTTTAGGATTGACTGATTGAAAGGTCCTTGCAGTCCAAGGGACTCTCAAGAGTTTTCTCCAACACCACAGTTCAAAAGCATAGA
The DNA here is from genome assembly GCF_032452875.1 of Bos javanicus. NCBI lineage: Eukaryota > Metazoa > Chordata > Mammalia > Artiodactyla > Bovidae > Bos > Bos javanicus. The sequence continues at coordinate 98,047,686 of NC_083877.1, forward strand.
ATCTTCAGCGCTCAGCTTTCTTTATAGTCCAACTTTTACCATACACGACTACTGGAAAAACCAGAGCTTTGACTAGATGGACCTTTGTCAGCAAAGTAATGTCTTTATTTTTTTAATGTGCTGTCTAGGTTGGTCACAGCTTTTCCTCCAAGGAGCAAGCATCTTTTAATTTTGTGGCTGTAGTCACCATCTGCAGTGATTTTGGAGCCCAGGAAAATAAAGTCTCTCAGTTTCCATTGTTCCCCCATTTATTTGCCATGAAGTGGTGGGACCAGATGCCATGATCTTAGTTTTTAAATGCTGAGTATTAAGCCAGTTTTTTCACTTTCCTTTTTGACTTTCATCAAGAGGCTCTTCAGTTCCTCTTTGCTTTCTACCATAAGGGTGGTGTCATCTGCATTTCTGAGGTTATTGATATTTCTCCCAGAATTCTTTATTCCAGCTTGTGCTTCATCCAGCCCAGCATTTCTCGTGATATACTCTGCACAAAGTTAAATAAGCAGGTTGACAGTATACAGCCTTGACGTATGCATTTCCCAGTTTGGAACCAGTCCACTGGTCCATGTCCAGTTCTAACTGTTGTTTCTTGACCTGCAAACAGATTTCTCAGGAGGTCTGGTGCTTTTCCAAAAAATACATATTAATATGTAGTATGTAGATAAATGTGAATAAGGAAATTACAAATAATATTAACTTCATTATATGTGCTTTTTAATTCTGCCTTTTATATGAATTATAATTAAAAAGAAACATTCAATATGAATAACTTGGCCTTTGATTAAGGATGCTCAGTTTCCTATTTTGAGGATCAAAACACTGGGGACAGCAAGGAGAGGGAAAGATGTGAGTAAACACATCTCCACATCAGGGTGATTCCTGGGTGGGGTTTGACTAATGTTAATACGTGTGAGTACAGACTGAGAAAGAACGAACTCCCATTACAAAATAAGAACATGGTCTATATTCTATTCTTTAACATAAAGCACAGCTGTGTTCTATGCAGATGGATTTAGATATTAACTTTTGCTGGCTCCTAAGAACTTAGGCTGGAGAAGGCAATGGCACCCCACTCCAGTACTCTTGCCTGGAAAATCCCATGGATGGAGGAGCCTGGTGGGCTGCAGTCCGTGGGGTCGCTAAGAGTCGGACACGACTGAGCAACTTCACTTTCACTTTTCACTTTCATGCATTGGAGAAGGAAATGGCAACCCACTCCAGTGTTCCTGCCTGGAGAATCCCAGGGACGGGGGAGCCTGGTGGGCTGCTGTCTCTGCGGTTGCACAGAGTCGGACACGACTGAAGTGACTTAGCAGCAAGAACTTAGGCAAATATTTTGAACTATCTTCATACTGGACTCTTCGTTTTTCAGGCCCTTCACTTCATCTTCTGTAATTCCCATGACATCTTGTACATACAGTAGGGTTCTTGCTTCAGTGCTCACACTGATTTTCAAAGTCTTAATTTGGACGACACTTGCTCTTCTCATTGTTTTACTTCACAAGCCTCTCGTTAACTGCTTTTTTTTTTTTTTTCGTTAACTGCTTCCTAAGGAATCATTTGCTGCTCTCAAGCTCTGCAAGACTTGCCTTTAGAGGTCTATGACTTCCCTTTCTCCTTAACAGAACTCCTGGGTATTTGTTACTTTCTCAGTTGCTTCTGCCTATCATGATGACTGTTAGCACAGTGGTATACTAAGTAATGCATTTTAATCTTTTCAAAGCAGAAAGAATCGCTGCCTTGCTTGGGGTCTTTGCTAAAACCAGACTCTCCATTGGGCACCCCTGTGACATTTGCCTTGTAGCACCTTCAAGTGATCTAGAACAACAAACTTTTGGGAATAGCTCAGGGAAATTAGTGTTTAACCACATCAGATATGCAGATGCCACCACCCTTATGGCAGAAAGTGAAGAGGAACTGAAAAGCCTCTTGATAAAAGTGAAAGAGGAGAGTGGAAAAGTTGGCTTAAAGCTCAACATTCAGAAAACGAAGATTATGGCATCTGGTCCCATCGCTTCATGGGAAATAGATGGGGAAACAGTGGGAACAGTGGCAGACTTTATTTTTCTGGGCTCCAAAATCACTGCAGATGGTGATTGCAGCCATGAAATTAAAAGACGCTTACTCCTTGGAAGGAAAGTTATGACCAACCTAGACAACATATTGAAAAGCAGAGACATTACTTTGCCAACAAAGGTCCATCTAGTCAAGGCTATGGTTTTTCCTGTAGTCATGTGTGGATATGAGAGTTGGACTGTGAAGAAAGCTGAGCACTGAAGAATTGATGCTTTTGAACTGTGGTGTTGGAGAAGACTCTTGAGAGTCCCTTGGACTGCAAGGAGATCCAACCAGTCCATTCTGAAGGAGATCAGCCCTGGGATTTCTTTGGAAGGAATGATGCTAAAGCTGAAACTCCAGTACTTTGGCCACCTCATGTGAAGAGTTGACTTATTGGAAAAGACCCTGATGCTGGGAGGGATTGGGGACAGGAAGAGAAGGGGACAACAGAGGATGAGATGGCTGGATGGCATCACTGACCCAACGGACGTGAGTCTGAGTGAACTCTGGGAGTTGGTGATGGACAGGGAGGCCTGGCGTGCTGCGATTCAAGGGGTCGCAAAGAGTCAGACAAGACTGAGTGACTGAACTGAACTGAACCACATCAAATTCATTTTTTATATAGCTGAATGGGTTCTTGGAGTCTACGTTTTCATATGGGTTTATAACTTTGACTGCCCCTAGTGTCTTAGTGGCTCAGATGGTAAAGAGTCTACCTGCAATACAAGAGACCTGGGTTCATTCCCTGGGTCATGAAGATTCCTGGAGAAAGGAACAGCTACCCACTTCAGTGTTCTTGCCTGAAGAATTCCCTGGACAGAGGATCCTGGTAGGCTTCAATCCATGGGTTGCCAACAGTTGGATGCCACTGAGTGACTATCACTTTCTCAGTGTGTTTGCAATTTTTAAAACATACTGTTTCACAGATGTCAGATGTTTGACTCTAGGGTAAATGCTCTAAATAAGTCCCTCTGCTGATCTCCATCTACCTTAGAAAACCCCACCTTTAAGAGAGGTTGCACCATGACTAGAAACCCCAGAATAATGATATTTTACAATTGTTAAATGCTTTTCAGATAAATGACTGTCACAGTTTTTATCTATACCACATTAATTCAAATTAAATGTATTTATAAAGTAATACTAAATACGGTCACAAACTCTGGCAGGAAAGTTCTGGAAATTAGTCTTAAAACTGACAAAACTTAAAATCTCAGATGTCAAATTTATATAGGGAAGTTACTGCTTAAAATAAAATATGCAAAGTTCATTAGAGGAATTTGTGCCCCACACAACTTATCAAAATGTGGCCAAAGGTATACAGTCATCAGGATCTGGTAATATCAGTTCCTGCTAGATTATTTTCTTTGCTAATAACCTGTCTAATAAATTAGAATGTTAATAATGGTTGCATATTTTGTGCCCATTCGTTATCCTTCTCCAGCCCGGGCAGGCACTGCTCAATTAAGCCTGGAGATCTCATCGACCTCCAGAGGACTCTGGGTTTGGTCAGGTCCCCGGGGTGTGCTGTGAAATGAGAAATTACACCTCTCGACATTAAGGTCACAGGAGAGAACAAAAGTCTTTACCAAAGCAGTGGGAAAGAGTCTCCCTAGTGTCAGAAAGCGACAGAGTTAGATATATTTCCAGTTGTTTTTGAATTTCATGGGAAAAATAGGGGGCAGCGTAAAATACAGTAACAAAAGTGTTTATAGTTATGAACTTTCATCCTGTCTATAAAGTTGTCTCCAGAAATATTGCATGCTGAATCACGAAGTTTTAAACTGGGACAAAATACTCAGAAGGGACTTCTAATCTTTAACTGGGGAGACACTAGAAACGGGAACAACAGTAACTTTGTTGTTCTCAACTTGCATTAGGAGCACTAGGAAATAAATTTGGAGCTATTGTATGGATTGTCCTAATAAAATCAGCTGTCTTCTTAATCTGTGACTGTCGCCGGTATAGCGTGCAATATCTTCTCATTTATTCTCTTCATGTCTGAATCTTTTATCAGTGGGAGTGTTTCTTGAAGGCTCTTACCAGTCTAGTCCTTTTTTTATATTCCTGGTCCTTGGCATATGGAATGAAGATCAAATAAAGTCTTCCTAAATAAAACATAAACGAATGAAGCCCTCTGTTTCTCTCTCCCTTCCTGAAACCAGCCATGATTCTATCTACTTTCAATAAGCATATAAAATGTTACCAACTGGATAGGAATTGGGATGGTCAGGATCTCGGAGCCAGCGGGGGAGCCCCGCAAAGCCCAGAAGAGGCTTCTGATGAACAGGGCCAGTTTTGCATCCCTCGTCTCTGATGGGACACTCTGAGTCGCTACCTGCTCTGTGTGCTGTAACAAATGGGAGGCGGGGCTGCCCCTGGGGTCGCTGTGTGTGCTCTGCTAGAACAGAAAGGCCAAGAACAGCAAGCCAGCTAGAAAAGTAAAGCTTTCTACCCCCCCACCCCATTCTACCTGCCTTCTACTCCCTCTAATAACTTCTTGGGGAAGAGCAAACCAGGAACCCAGCTGACAAAAAAGAAATTTATTTTGTAAAGTCCTACTCCCAGCATCACAAAGTAGCAATAGAAGAGTGTAGAGTTCAGAATTAATACCTTAATAACCAGTATATGATGGTATATTAGATAACAAACTCAATTACAAACTCCTTGAAAGCTCAGGCCTTCTCCGGTGCCTATCAAAATGAGTGGAAAATTAAAAGGGCTTAAAATTCTTTGCTGCACTGAAATAATTTCATTTCAAAATTAACTCTAGAACTATTTATTGAAAATAAATATTTATTACAGGCACTATGGGATACTTCAGATAAAAGCATGAATTAAACACCATTTCTCTTCTTAGATCATTTAGAGCCTAATGAGAAAAAATATATATATAGAGAGAAAGAGAGATAGATAGAGAGATTGTAAACAAAAGCAGTTGTGGGTCTTCAGTGTGGTATTTGTCCCATGAGAACCAAGTTACTGGGAAGGAGGGAGAAAAGGACACAGTTACTGAAAAGATGGATATTTATTCCATTTAGTCAATGACAAACATCACTCCAGCTATGGCTCTAGGCTTTGGGAATTCAGTGGGGACCTCAATTAACATAATCTCTGCCTTTCCTCTGCCTGTAGACTAGTGAAGGCAAGAGAGAGCAAGGGACAGTTCAGCCTCATGTATCGCAGGATGGGTTTAGCAGATCCGTGTAACTGAGCAGGTAATCTTCAGTGCCTTTTTGCTCCATGTGAAAGAGAGGGCATTCCTAGGCACCATCTATGCTTCTGGCCTAACCTCAAACATAGCATAAAGATGTGCGGTCTCTGCATGTTCCCAAAGCACAGAGAAATTAGATCACTCCAAAGAAGAATAGTACTCTACGATTCAACTGATCCACCAGCGATGTCACCGCCTCCAGACCTGGCCACAAAACCAGGGAAGGGCTGCACAGGTTAAATGGCACAGCACTTTTAAAACCACAGCAGCTTTCCTGCCAGCATTGTGTGTGGTGGAGTGGAGGAGTCTGAGCTCTGGATTTAGATAGACCGAGGTCTGAATTGTGAATCTCTCTTTAATAGCTAAAACACTAAAAGGAGTCGTCATTTAAGTTGTCTTAGCCTCACTTTGTGATCAGAAACATGAGAAATGCAGCCCCTACTTTCTGTGTTATTCTGAGAATAAATGAATACTTTTATATTTCCTAATACCCTACCTGGGCTATCATAGATACAAAGGTAAAAAGCTCCACCGTCCGACCCCTTGTATTCTTCAGATTGCTTCACGGTTGAGTTCCACTATCAGGAGAACTCTAAGAATTACACGTGCTTGGACTAGTTAGTGGGCTTTCCAGGTGGAGCTAGTGGTAAAGAACCCACCTGCCAACACAGGAGACATGCAAAGGGTTTGATCCCTGGATCGGGGGGATCCCCTGGAGGAGGGCAAGGCAACCCACTCCAGTGTTCTTGCCTGAAGAATCCCATGGACGGAGGAGCCTGGTGGGCTACAGTCCATGGGATCACAGAGTTAGACACGACTCAGGCGACTTACCACACACAGACTAGTTACTAATCCCGGACACACATTTGAAAATAAATATGTGAACAGAGAAATACAAAATAAAAAGACAGTTCAATAAATGGATGAGTCTATTAATAAGCTGGTGTGTATTTATGAGAAAAAGGCTTACTCACTTTGATTAATACTATGTGAAATTATAAGACCTTAAAACTAAGGCTCCTCCCTCAAAGGTCCGACACAATAGCTATTCCACAAAGTAAAAGTATTCAGACTTTAAAACAGACACTCTGACTGTTTAGAGATCTCTGTAGGGGCCAAAACAGACGCCCATACTCTCACGCAGAGGGAACAGTTCCCAACACTAAAGCAGCCATTATGCGCATTTTCTCAGAGAAGGGAAACAAAGGCCGAATCAAAAAGAAGCATGATGTTAGGGAAGGCTGCTTCTCCAACTCAGGTTGCCTACAATTATAAATAGAGACTGGAGCCTCCAGGGGTTACTTTGTTTAACTTTTATTTTTTGAAGAAAGGAATAAAAATGCAATAAACTCTAATAGAAACCATGTTTCTCTTCTGGTTCCAGAAGGCATTACAGTATTATTCATTTTTCTATATGCCTCACTCTATGAAAAGGGAATATGAGTAAGAGAAGGAAAAAAGAAAACAACTATAGATTTGTTTTAACATTTCAGAGCAGAAAATGGTAACAAAGAAATCCCCATTTGAAAAGTGAAATGCATTTTTCTCCCAATGGCTTAGGGAAACCAGATTATTGAACTTTATAGTCGTAGAATGCAGTTGGGGAAGAATTAGTTGGTGGAAACTTTTTGTGTTGGTGGAAACTTTTTAACTTGCAAGTAGAAGAGAGTTCTGACAGATACAATATTGTAAAGTAATTAACCTACAATTAAAATAAATAAATTTATATTTAAACAAACAAACAAACAAACAAAAAAACAAACTCCAGTGAATGAGCAGGATCCATGATGTCTTAAAAGAGAGCAACATTGGTCAGCAGTGGAGGTTGGTAGCCTCGGATGAGAACAATATCAGGACCTAAAGAGGAATATTTACATGCATGCAAAGCTTCTGAGATTTGTAAGAAATTAAAAAAAAAAAAAAAAAACACCTTAATTGGTGAGGCATGTCAATTTTTGGAGGGTTGTTGTTAAGCTGTGCAAGGCTACCCGTTAAAATTGTGAGATATAATAGTAGGTAGCTGTGTTTTTAGATGTCACCTTCATTCACTGCCCAGTTCTATTTGGCAATGTCAGAATCCACCAAGCTTAAAAGTATATAAGTTCCATTTCATCATATTCTATGTCAAAGGATTAATAGTATTAGCTTAGGTCATCACGCGTACACGCTCAATCCCTCATTTGTGCCTGATTCTTTGAGACACTATCAGCTGTAGCCCACCACGCTCCTCTGTCCGTGGAATTTTCCAGGCAAGAATATTGTTGCCAATAAAGTGTTGCCATTTTCTCCTCCAAGGACCCAGGGATCCAGAGACTGATCCAGGGATGGACCTGGCATCTTCTGCGTCTCTCTTGCACTGGCAGGAAAATATGTTTCTACTGAACCACCTGGGCACAATAAAGGACAGAAATAATATGGACCTAATGGAAGCAGAAGATATTAAGAAGAGGTGGCAGGAATACACAGAAGAACTATACATGACCCAGATAGTCACAATGGTGTGATCACTCGCTTAGAGCCAGACATCCTGGAATGTGAAGTCAAGTGGGCCTTAGAAAGTATCACTACGAACAAAGCTAGTGGAGGTAATGGAATTCCAGTTGAGCTATTTCAAATCCTGGAAGATGATGCTGTGAAAGTGCTGCACTCAATGTGTCAGCAAATTTGAAAAACTCAGCAGTGGCCACAGGACTGGAAAAGGTCAGTTTTCATTCCAATCCCAAAGAAAGGCAATGCCAAAGAATGCTCAAACTACCGCACAATTGCACTCATCCCACATGCTAGCAAAGTAAAGCTCAAAGTTTCCAAGTGACACTGCAACAGTAAGTGAACTGTGAACTTCCTGATGTTCAAGCTGGTTTTAGAAAAGGCAGAGGAACCAGAGATCAAACCACCAACATCTGTTGGATCATGGAAAAAGCAAGAGAGTTCCAGAAAAACACCTACTTCTGCTTTATTGACTATGCCAAAGTGTTGGACTGCGGGGGTCACCACAAATTGGAAAATTCTGAAAGAGATGGGAACACCAGACCACCTGACCCGACTCCCAAGAAAACTGTATGCAGGTCGGGAAGCAACAGTTAGAACTGGAGATAGAACACAGACTGGTTCCAAATCAGAAAAGGAATACGTCAAGGCTGTATATTTTCACCCTGCTTATTTAACTTATATGCAGAGTACATTATGCGAAATGCTGGGCTGGAGGAAGCATAAGCTGGAATCAAGATTGCCAGGAGAATATCAATAACCACAGATACGCAGATGACACCACCCTTAAGGCAAAAAGTGAAGAGGAACTGAAGAGCCTCTTGATGAAAGTAAAAGAGGAGAGTGAAAATTCTGGCTTAAACCTCAACATTCAGAAAACTAACATCATGGCATCCAGTCCCATCACTTTGTGGAAAATAGATGGGGAAACTATGGAAACCATGACAGAATTTATTTTCTTGGGCTCCAAAATCACTGCAGATAGGGATTGCAGCCATGAAATTAAAGATGTTTGCCTCTTGGAAGAAAAACTATGACCAACATAGACAGCATATTAAAAAGCAGAGACATTACTTTGCTGACAAAGGTCCATATAGTCAAGGCTATGGTTTTTCCAGTAGTCATATATAGATGTGAGAGTTGGACTGTGAAGAAGGCTGAGTGCTGAAGAATTGATGCCTTTGAACTGTGGTGTTGGAGAAGACTCTTGAGAGTCTCTTGGACTACAAGGAGATCCATCCAGTCCATCCTGAAGGAAATCAGTCCTGAATATTCATTGGGAGGACTGATGCTGAAGCTGAAACTCCAATACTTTGGCCACCTGATGTGAAGAAATGACTCATTGGAAAAGACCCTGTTGCTTTGAAAGGTTGAAGGCAGAAGGAGAAGGGGACATCAGAGGATGAGGTGGTTGGATGGCATCACCAACTCAATGGACATGAGTTTGAGTAAACTCTGGAAGCTGGTGATGGACAGGGAAGCCTGGCATGCTGCAAGGCGTGCTGCCAGAGATCACAAAGAGTCAGACATCACTGAGTGACTGAAATGAACTGACACTGGGAAGCCCTTATTCTTAGGTCAGTACACCCATTTTCTTTTTCTTAAAGGATAAGTCTAAGAAATTGTTTTGGCTTACATGGCTTTTTTTTCTGTTTCTTCAGACGTGAAGGGCTGACTGGAGTGTCTGCTGGGAGCCAGATGTCTGTTCCCATCGTATCTTGGAGCCCAAGTCACCTTTGGTGCTATTGAGATTGACTTTCTCCGTAAATAATGAGACCCGTGCATTGTTCTCCTTTTAGATAAACTTGTCTGCATGGATATCATGCAGACATCTCAAAATCCACACGCTCAAAACTTTAGCCATTCCGTTTCTCTTTTTTCCTGCTCCTACTCTTGCTGTGCTTCCTGTATCAGTCAATATGACCAAGAACCTACAGAACTACCCAAACCGTGAATCTGGAAGTCACTATTCATTCATCTCTCTAAAATCACTCAAGTGTCTGCTTGCATTAGTTTTACCCTCTGCGTCTCTCTGAATGTCTCAATTTCACTGCCAATACCCTTGTTCAGGCCCTCACAATCCTAGTCTCTGTTATTAAAACAGTGCCCTACCTGGTTTCCCCATCTGCCCTGCCAAACCCTTCCCCTCTGGCTTCCACATAAACGCCAGGTCAGGTTTTTAAGTGCCCAGGTGATCCCATCAGTTCCGTACTTAAAGCCTACCTCTTGCTCTTTGCTGACTTTTTGATAAGTTCAACCCTTTTGTGCGGCTTGTCAGAATTTCATATCTCACTATTATTGCTTCTTACTCTCTAATGGAAGCCCATGACCACCCATCCCATTCTCAGGCAGATTCAAGCATGAACATCCCACCAGGGATTTATGAGTCTGGCACAGAGAGGGTGGTGGTAGGGAGTGGGGGGCACTGAGGCAAGAAAAGAGAAAAGGAGCCACATTTTCTATTATTTGTTGTTGTTGTTCAGTGGCCCGGTCATGTCTGACTCTTCACGACCCCATGGACTATTGTAGGCTTGTAATTTATTTCTAGGTATTATACTGAATGCTTTCCCTATGTGTGTGTGCTCAGTCATGTCTGACTCTGTGACCCCATGGACTGTAGCCCGCCAGGCTCCTCTGTCCATGGGATTTTCCTGGCAAGAATACTGAGGTGGGTTACCATTCCCTTCTCCAAGGGCTCTTCCTGCCCAGGAAAGGTACATCTCTTGCACTTCCTGCATTGACAGCTGAATTCTTTACTACTGAGCCATCTGTGAAGTCCTATTTTCACCATAGTATCTTCTTTAGTTTCACAAACATTAAGCTGAGGTGGTTATTATTCCTATTTCATATTTGAAGTAAGTAAAGGTCTGGCAGAAAAAAAGAGTATAAATAATCTATAGCTCAATAATGCCTGGACCTGGGTTTAAATCCAGGTTTGTCGTCATCCACTTGCCGTGATTTCTTCACTATTTCAGGCCGCGGGAGGAGGGGCCACACCAATACCATGCGTGCATTTCCTGTGCGTTGCTAGTAGGACTTCACCTTGTTTGTCAAGCTCCTCCTTCCTTTTCTATTTCCAGGGAGAAGCATGGACGGTACAGATAATAATATAGATTAAATGATTACCTCTCTTTAGAATCAAGAAGAATGAATGCTTTAGTTACTCTCTTCTCTTTTCCTCAGTAAGTAAGTGTCCCTAGGACAGGAGTTAAGACCTTTCCTGGAAAAGATGGAACTGTAAAGTATAAACCAAAAGGTTCTGCCTGTAGGGGTCTTTAGGGGAGATTCTGGGCTGTGTTTTGCATAAAAAGTGGAGTTTTAGAAACTGATGTCTTTGGGAGCTACACTGAACCCCAGGAGAGTTAACAGGTCCTGGCCACGGCCAGGGGCCTCTGGTTTGCGGAGAAGTGCCCACAGTGATCTCGGGGTTTCTTTTTACTAATATCTTCTATTTATTGGACACTGTCTTAGTCAGCTTGGGATACCGTAGAAGGGATAACTTTACCAACAGACACTTATTTCTGGAGGAACTATTTCATAGTTCTGGAGGCTGAGAAGTTCAAGGTCAAGGTATGTGCTGATTTGGTTCCTGGTAAAAACTCTTTTCCTGGCTTCTAGACAGCTGCCTCGTGATGTTACCTCACAAGATGAAGAGAAAGCTCTGGTCTCTCACTTCTTTTATAAACATGAATCCTGTTATGAAAGGCCCACATCCATCTGAACCTAACTACGTCTCGAAGTCCCCATCCCCAGATGCCATGACATTGGGGTTAGGACTCCAATACATGAGTTGAGGGGGTGACACAGACATTTATTCCATAAAGGACACTAGCCATAGGTCAAGCACGAGGCTATAATGTCACATGTATTATCTCATTTGATGTTCACAAGGCGACCACTGAGGTTAAGTATACAGAGATATCCAACAGCATCATGCAACTCTCCCAGGACCCAAGCAGGGCAACAATGGTGATAACATTTTCTCCGATTATTAAACTACTAGTAGGAATGCCCTTTTACTAAGTCCATGCCCTGCAGCCTTGGGTATGCTACAGTTCACAGCATAAATAATTCCCATTCTCTCTATGAGTACAATTGCAATCACATTTGCTCATTTGCAGTTGGCCTGTGCCTCTGTCCTTCCTGCACAGTGCTTCTTGGAGAATTGAATCCTCCAGCTCCTGGTTGTCCCCAGCCTTGCCCACATTATGCAATAGGTTTTGGACTGTCACTTGAGCACACCCGTCTTTCCATCACTATGTGAAAGTGAAAGGCTCTCAGTTGTGTCCAACTCTTTGGGATTCCATGGACTACACAGTCCATGGAATTCTCCAGGCCAGAATACTGGAGTGAGTACCCTATCCTGTCTCCAGGGGATCTTCCCAACCCAGGAATCTAATCAGGGTCTTGTGCATTGCAGGTGGGTTTTTACCAGCTGAGCTACCAGGGAAGCCCCTCCATTACTAAGGTTATTACTTTAATAACTCCATTCCTTCTTCCCTTTTCTGATATATTTAAGGAGTGCATTCTCCTTTCCATAGTCTCTTCCTTCTGCTTTATCTCTTGTTACCGACAGCCCTACCACAAATACACTGATGGTAGACTGAATTATGGTCCTCAAAGATGTCCACATCCTGATCCTTGGAAATGGGGTATATGCAATCTTCTCTGGGGAAAGGGATTTTGCAGATGTGACCAAGGATCTTGAGAAGGGGATATTAATATGGATTATCCAGAAGGGGGTGATGTATACACAAGGGTCCTGGTTGGAGGCAGGAGCATCAGAATCAGAAGTAGGATGTATGATGTCAGAAGTAAGATGTTGGAGTGATGAGAAGAAGGAGCCACAAGCCAAGAAATTCAGGCAGCTTCTAGCACCTGGAAATAGAAGGAAATGCACTTCTCCCCTTAGAGCCTCTAAAAGGAGCCAGACCTACTGACACCGTGATGTTAGCTCTGTGAGACTGCTTTTGGACTTCTGACCCCTAGAACTACAACATAATAAATCTGTGCTCTCTCAAGCCACTAAGTTTGTGATAATTTGTTACAGCAGTGATAGGAAACTAATATACTTTTTCTCCACAGACTCTTCTGAAATATCTTCTAGTTAGTAAGTCTCAGTTCCTCCTATTCAGTCCTTCTTGCATGAGTGAATCCTCTAGTCTCTGGTTGTCCCCAGTCTTGCCCAGATTGTATTACAGGTTCTGAAATATACCACTTTAGCACCCCCTGCTTAAGTAAAGGAGAGTTTTGCTTAAGAATTCAACATGTTCTGAATGCTTAAAAATATCATTTATAAGCAAAACAGGACTAAATTAAAAAATACAGTTGGGCTGGAAAGATAAATGACTTAACCACCTTTTGTCTAAATGACTCTCATATGTTGTTTCAACTCACATTCAGCCAGTGAAATGGATCCTCAGATAAAATATAGGAGTATTTTTTCACCAAAGTCTCCCAAATGTCTAGCATGTGATACCAGACATGTAGCACATCAGGAATATCAATTTGTTGAATGGTTTTATGTAATATTTTGAAATAAAGATCTTATTTCCATTTAAGACTCTAAAATCTAAGTAAGGAAATGTGCCACTTGTTCTCAGTAGTCAGTTCTGTGATGTGTCTTACTTGATTTTAGAATTTCAGCCACTCTGACTACCAAATTCAGGAAGCAGTTAGCTAACTATACCAAAGTGGAGGTTACAGGTCTGTACCATGCAACTCATGTAGAACCACAGAAAAAAAATCTTCTCAACACAAATTAGTTGGATTTGAAGTTTTAACGTTATTTTTATTAAAGGATTGTATCTAATGAGTTGAAGCAGGACCGATGTTTGATCAATCAGAAGGGATTGCAGTTGGAAATCTAAATTAACTGGATCATGTTTCCGATTTACATCGATGATATTTTGGAGGTCCTTACAGATTAGTATCGGTGGATTATCCAGCTACTTGCCCTTAATCTGTCTCTGAATACCAAATACTTATAAAAATATAATAATAATCCTCATATATGAGCCAGGAAAGAAAGGCTTCATCAGGAAGCACTTAGCGTTATTTCACGTGCTGAAGAAATAAAACGACTTTCTTTTTATCCATTCAAAGCTCTTTGAATTTAATTCAAAATGTCCACTTCTACACCACCATTCTTCTACTCTCCAGGTTTGAACATTTGTTATTACCTGAAAAGGAAAGAAAAAGGAAAAACCTTTGTTCTGAGAGCTACAAGACAGGGTTTCTGGTATTGCTTTGGTGAGTAACTTGCTCATTTGTGGCAAGATACAGAGAGAAACAGAAGGTGAGTGTCAATGTGCGTGGGTGCTAGCCTAGCCTTTGTCACCAAATTTCATAATCTTTAGGTCCAATCTTTATGGCTAAGAAAAGTATTCCTGGAGTCCAATGGAATCATGTTCATTTCAATTTCAGGATAGCCTGCTTAATAGTTGAGTAGATTTGGATAAATCATTTAACCTGTCTAAGCCTCAAATTTTATTTATAAATCAAATTAAAGTAAAGGTAATGATGGAACGTGTTTATCCATGCATTGAAATATTGATTGAGTCCTCATTATGTCTTTTAAACACTGTGTTAGGCTCTTCAATTACAGGAAGGACTATTATTTGGTCTCCTGAGATTAACATAGAAATTAATGAGAACATTCTTGGGGTGTCTTCACACAATTCTTGGAATCTAGTGGGGGTATTTTAGCCACTACATCATAGTTGACTCTTGCAACTTCATGGACTGTAGCACTCCAGGCTCCTCTGCCCGTGGGATCTTTCCCAGGCAAGAATACTGGGGTGGGTTGCCATTTCCTTCTCCAGGGGACCTTCTCAGCCCAGAGACCCAACCCGGGTCTCCAGCATTGCAAGCAGATTGTTTTATCGCTGAACCACAAGGGAAGCCCGCCTGGAATCTAGTAGGCCCTTAATAAGTATTAACTATTAGGAGTAGCTGACTTAGCAAGACAAAATAGGGACACTTTTAAGAACTCATCTCTTCTGTATGAGTGTCTTTCTCAGGTCTGATGAATGACGAGACAAGGATGGTTGTGAAAACATTTTAGAAGAGGAAGTGTTAGGTAAAGGCAAAAAAATCGCTCCAACTTGTCCATCACAAACAGAAAGCCCCCGGACTCAGTCTTCACATCTGGCATCCCCTTGGCAGCCAGGGAACAAGGAGTGGTTTCAGCTTATACGCAGGCTTCTGCTCTGAGCCATACCAGCTCTAACACATTGTAAAAGCGGTAAGCTCACTCTCCCTTGAGGACGTGCATCTTGCCTCATGTGAAGATTCTGTTGGCTTTCTAAAGAAATGGCTGTGGCGTTGGACTGATGCTAGAAATGGGCCCTTGTGTCTGGCAGCGCACTAAGTAATTTTGTGAGAAACTATATGGGATCCTGAACTTCTGACATTTTAGAGCCTGGAGCAGAAATGAAGCCAGCAAACCAATGTAACTGAAGATAGATGAAATGTTCTTACATATGAACAAATGACTTGAAGAGCTGGGTAATCCACTGGGGGAAAAGCTTAGTAACATGAAATTGGGTTGGGTCTTAAGTGATTGTATCTTAGGAATCTGGATCAGGGAAAGAATTCACCATCCTAATCCTTTAACTCTAGGGCATAAGCCATGATAGTGTGTTGGTTGCACAAAATTCAAACTAAGGAAAGAAGGTTTTAGAGAGTCAGAAAAAAAAATAAAGAATCCATATTCACTAGTGTGTGCGTTGATACCATGTATAAAATAGATGCTTGTGTGCTCAGTCATGCCCAGCTCTTTGTGACTCCATGGACTGCAGCCCGCCAGACTCCTCTGTCTGTGGAATTTCCCAGGCAAGAATACTGGAGCGAGTTGCCATTTCCTTCTCCATAGGATCTTTCTGACCCAGGGATCGAACCTGTGTCTCTTGCATCTCCTGCATTGGCAGGAGGACTCTTTACCAGATAAGCCACCAGGGAAGCCCTTAAATAGATAATAGATAACTAATGAGAACCTAACTGAGAACTGTATTTAATGCACTGGGTAACCTGACTGGGAAGGAAGTCCAGCACAGGAGAGGACATATGTATATGCATGCTTGATTTATTTCGCTGCACAGTACATACTAACACAGCATTGTAAAACAACTATAAAAATTAATGAAAAAAAAAAAAGAATCTGAGTTCATAGCAACATGTCCCTCTATTTTGATTTCTTTCCTGTTTCTTATCTTTCCTCCAAAGGCCAATCACCACATATATTGTTTTAGATCTTTCTCTTGTCACATTATAAACTCTTCTACATTATAAACTCAAATATGCTCCATAAAGTTTATTTTCCCCTACTTAAGAAATCCTCTCTCTCTATTCTAAACTGTCGAGTTTAAACTCTGTTCCTTTTGTGTGAGTTGAGGTCAAGAATGCTTTTAGGAAACAGAGTGATTTGGCATCAGCTGATGTAGTTGTGTCTAGTTGCTAAATCTGTTTTTTTCTGATTTTTACTCACCCTTGGGGAGGGATTAATTGGCCCTGATAGCAGCACACATAAAGAACTACATTAAGACCAGGGACTTGGTTCTAGTTCTAAGCCTTGCCAGGCTGTCTTCTGCCCTGTAGCAGGAATTTCCTTCTATCTAATCTCCTCTACTCTGTTTCACTTTCCCTCTTCCTGTCTTTTGGCTTCCAGTCATTCACATTGAAGCCCCAAGCAATGTTACACAACAGATTCCATTTAACGTTTTATAAACACTTTCCCATCAAGATTGTTTTCTCTGTGAAAGCATCCAGGAGAGAAGTGAAGCAGTCAAATGTCACATCATTTGTCCGCTGTGAAGTGACAGTCAGTATTAAGTTTGACTTGAGAACACTGAAAATTGAATTTAATTTTTAAATTTTATCTAAGTAATTTTCAATCATTACTATCAATCAACCAGACTCACTCCAAATGCCGGCTTCATTCGGTTTTTCCAAGATACTCTGCTGTTGCCTTTTGTAAGGATCCAGGGACCAGTAAGAGAAGACACTGGACCGGCTGAAGAGTTTTGAAGGAGGAATACAGTTACTACCGCAGAATAAATGAGATTATAATCATGATATTGAACTATAATAGAGCAGCATTCCAAATAGAAATTAGCAAACCACAAATGTGCAATTAGAGCCCAATAAATCACACTAAGAAGACTGTCAATATAGTGAGGTGTACCCAGTCATCACAATTAACGCCTGTGTCCTGTATTGGCGAAGGCAAGCTGTTTTCATGTTAAAGTCATTAGGGATGAGATCGTTTCTGCAGTTGAATTGTTACAAGCAGTTAAGTGTCTAATAGAGATGCTGCGCTTTGAACAAGAACCATTGCTTTTAAATTCCACAAACTACAGAAGTTGCTAAACCATTTTAAAGAAAGAAAAAAAAAGTAAGAGCCACTATTTTATTTAGAATACAGCATCTTTGTAAGAGCATATAAATAAAACAAAAATGTATGGTTCAGAAGAGAACAGATTTTTTTCTTAATGCTTAATTTCCCAGAGCTAGAGATATCAAAGTCAAATATAAAAAAGAATGTATGATTTTCCAATGAATTTCAAAAAAAAAAAAAACAACCTCAAACTGAGGAGGTGGATTTTCCTTCCCAGGATTCTAGAATTATCAACTGAGAACTGAAAAATGGGTGATTTGAACTGGAAATAGTTCAGGTAGGAATTTGGAAATTTGAGCTGTAATATAGAATTTGCTAAGAATGGTCTGCTTGCTCACTGTAGCTTTCAGTTCAGTTCAGTGCTCAGTCGTGTCTGACTCTTTGCGACCCCATGGACTGCAGCATGCCAGGCCTCCCTGTCCATCATCAACTCCCGGAATTTACTCACTCATGTCCTTCGAGTCGGTGATGCTATGCAACCATCTCATCCTCTACTATCCCCTTCTTCTCCTGCCTTCAATCTTTCCCAGCA
Organism: Bos javanicus; assembly: GCF_032452875.1. Taxonomy (NCBI): domain Eukaryota; kingdom Metazoa; phylum Chordata; class Mammalia; order Artiodactyla; family Bovidae; genus Bos; species Bos javanicus. The sequence continues at coordinate 98,065,371 of NC_083877.1, forward strand.
TCAGGGTCTTTTCCAATGAGTCAGTTCTTCACATCAGGTGGCCAGAGTATTGGAGTTTCAGATTCAGCATCAGTCTTTCCAATGAATATTCAGGACTGATTTCCTTTAGAACAGACTAGTTGGATCTCCTTGCAGTCCAAGGGACTCTCAGGAGTCTTTTCCAACACCACAGTTGAAAAGCATCAGTTCTTCTGCCCTCAGCTTTTTTTTTTTTTTTAATTTTATTTAATTTTATTTTTAAACTTTACACTATTGTATTGGTTTTGTCAAATATCAGCTTTTTTATAGTCCAACTTTCACATCCATACATGACTACTGGAAAAACCACAGCTCTAACTAGATGGACCTTTGTTGGCAAAGTAATCTCTCTGCTTTTTAATATGCTGTCTAGGTTGGTGATAGCTTTTCTTCCAAGGAGCAAGCATCTTTTAATTTCATGGCTGCAGTCACCATCTACAGTGTTTTGAAACCCAAGAAAATAAAGTCTCTCACTGTTTCCACTGTTTCCCCATCTGTTTGCCATGAAGTGATGGGACCGGATGCCATGATGTTAGTATTTTGAATGTTGAGTTTTAAGCCAACTTTTTCACTCTCCTCTTTCACTTTCATCAAAAGGCTTTTCAGTTCTTTGCTTTCTGCCATAGGGGCAGTATCATCTGCATATCTGAAGTTATTGATATTTCTCCCGGCAACCTTGATTCCAGTTTGTGCTTCATCCAGCCTGGAATTTCACATTGCATATAAGTTAAATAAGCAGAGTGACACTATACAGTCTTGATGTACTCCTTTCCCAATTTGAAACCAGTCCGTTGTTCCATGTCTGTGTTTAGTATGTTTTTTAAGAGTTCAAGAGTCCCAGGGAGTTGATCTTTTTTAAATATTTAGAAGCCTCAACCTAGAATATTGCTTTAAAATTCAAGTCCTTCCATTTAGTAGGGCTTCTGATATGCAGGAAGGAATTGAAATGGATCAGAAGCATGTCAAAACTTGCCTACTATTTGGATATTATTTCTATACTCTTGTCCATCCAAAATCTTTTTAGTTTTTCTTTTACCTTCTTTTTACAAATAATCCATTCTTTTGTATATACTGTAGCCAGTCTCTGATGATAGCTTACTATGGTCATCAGCACTTCATAAACAATTCTCTTTAATGTCCAAACTGTTGGAAGTATCATGACAGTGCTCAATAGTAACACAAAGAGGAATATAGGCTACTGTTGGATAATGATGAGCGAAGTGTTTGTTGAATAGGAGTTGAGAGAAGTAAAACGAAGCAACCAAACTTCTTTAAGCAATGGAATGTGATTTTTTCCATAAATATCTAGCTTCTTGTTTTATTTGCCAGCTACTTTAAGTTAGATTTAGAGATTTTCCTGAAAAATATGTTATGTAGAATTAGAATAAAATCATCCATCCTTGTAGTCCTCATAAAATGAGACATTATCCTAAACACTGTACCCACATCATCTCAATTCTTACAAAACACCCTCAAGGTATAGACGGACTGTACAGTATCCATATAAGCTCATATATCCATATGTAAGTCAAAGTTCCAATTATTTGTTGAGCCAAAATTATCTTTGGAAATCATTCTAGTGCAAATTTGCTGTTGTTCTTAGAATAGGTGCCAAAGAGATTAAGATACCAGCTCAAATATATAGAATTTAGTAGTAAAGCTACTATAATATAATAGATTTTTGGCATCCTTCCTAAGTACCTGTGAGAATGCATAATAAATTCAACAGAACTCTCATTTGATATTGCAACAGATGAAACTCTATTGATTGTCATTTATTTTGAAGCCATTTATGTCTGCAACTGTATATATGTAGTTTGAAGAAAAAATATCTTAAGTGCACAAAACTGAAATGGAAATGAGACCTTTGGACCAAAATCCCTCAACTTCTTGTTTATTTTGTCAGCTGAAAATTACAAATACCAAGAATATTGGGGTTTGTGCTGTTGCAATGGTAGGATTTAAAAACACCAAGTCTAATGTTTTAGATGAAATAAGACTTTTGTTAAGCACAGAATGCCAAATATCATAACTCTTAAATATTTGTGGACTTAAATACATTTTAAAAAAGAAACATAAAATGATGACAAATAATTTGAAAAATTTATTTAAACCTCTAAGCTCCCTTCTAACTCTGCTGCTGCTGCTAAGTCGCTTTAGTCGTGTCCTACTCTGTGCGACCCCATAGATGGCAGCCCACCAGGCTCCCCCGTCCCTGGGATTCTCCAGGCAAGAACACCAGAGTGGGTTGCCATTTCCTTCTCCAATGCGTGAAAGTGAAAAGTGAAAGGGAAGTTGCTCAGTCGTGTCCGACTCCCAGCAACCTCATGGACTGCAGCCTACCAGGCTCCCCCGGTCCATGGGATTTTCCAGGCAAGAGTACTGGAGTGGGGTGCCATTGCCTTCTCCGCCCTTCCAACTCTAGCACTTCATAATTCTATAATATACATTGTAGTTTAATTAAACAGATTATTAAATATAAATCCTACAGAGACATGTATATGCAGATATCTAAGCAACTTCAAACATGTATGTGTGTGTGTGTGTGCACTCAATTGTGTTTGACTCTTTGCAACTCCAAAGACTGTAGCCAACAAGGCTCATCTGTCCACAGAATTCCCCAGGCAAGAATACTGGAGTGAGTTGCTATTTCCTTCTCCAGGGGGTCTTCCCAATCTAGATATCAAACTTACATCTCCTTCATTGGCAGGTAAATTCTTTACCACTGAGCCAGAGGGGAAGCCTAACATCAAAAAACCATAATGTCAATTAAGTCAACATCTTAGTATCTATGAATAATATGTAAAGTATAATGCTGCTTACTATAGATTATTACAATACACATAATGTCTATGGCATATTAATCCAATCGTAAAAATGTGTGTTCATGAAAGTTGAATTAAACACTGTGAGAGGGCTGCTTTGCAGATGAAAACAATCAAACATAGAGAATTTTGTATGGGCTATTCCTAGGTAGTGGAGTTATGTTTTAATTTATTCTTCAGTTCAGTTCAGTTCAGTCACTCATTCCTGTCTGACTCTGTGTGGTCTCATGAACTGCAGCACACCAGTCGTCCCTGTCCATCACCAATTCCCGGAGTTCACTCAAACTCATGTCCATCGAGTCGGTGATGCCATCCAGCCATCTCATCCTCTATCATCCCCTTTTCCTCATGCCCCCAATCCCTCCCAGCATCAGAGTCTTTTCCAATGAGTCAACTCTTCCCATGAGGTGGCCAAAGTACTGGAGTTTCAGCTTTAGCATCATTCCTTCCAAAGAACACCCAGGACTGATCTCCTTTAGAAGGGACTGATTGGATCTCCTTGCAGTCCAAGAGACTCTCAAGAGTCTTCTCCAACACCACAGTTCAAAAGCATCAATTCTTCGGCGCTCAGCTTTCTTCACAGTACAACTCTTACATCCATACATGACCACTGAAAAAACCATAGCCTTGACTAGACAGACCTTTGTTGGCAAAGTAATGTCTCTGCTTTTGAATATGCTATCTAGGTTGGTCATAACTTTCCTTCCAAGGAGTAAGCGTCTTTTAATTTCATGGCTGCAGTCATCATCTGCAGTGATTTTGGAGCCCCCAAAAATAAAGTCTGACACTGTCTCCACTGTTTCCCCATCTATTTGCCATGAAGTGATGAGACCAGATGCCATGATCTTCGTTTTCTGAATGTTGAGCTTTAAGCCAACTTTTTCACTCTCACTTTCACTTTCATCAAGAGGCTTTTTATTTCCTCTTCACTTTCTGCCATAAGGGTGGTGTCATCTGCATCTTATATTGATACTTTCCTATATTTGATAAAAGACCTTTGAGGACCATATATTCTTTTTATTATCAGCAACAAATAAAGTAAACCTGAATTTGAGAAGACTTTGGAGAATCCCTTGGACTGCAAGGAGATCCAAGCAGTCCATCCTAAAGATCAATCCTGGGTGTTCATTGGTAGGACTGATGTTGAAGCTGAAACGCCAATACTTTGGCCACCTGATGTGAAGAGCTGACTCATTTGAAAAGACCCTGAAGCTGGGAAAGATTGAGGGCAGGAGGAGAAGGGGATGACAGAGGATGAGATGATTGGATAGCATCACCGACACAATGGACATGGATCTGGGTGGACTCTGAGAGTTGGTGATGGACAGGGAGGCCTGGCGTGCTGCAGTTCATGGGGTCGCAAAGAGTTGTACATGACTGAGCAACTGAACTGAATTTGAAAAAAAAGAAAAATTCAGGGAGGTTTACTTCTAATAGGATGAGTCTCCTAGAACTACTTCAAGGAGGAAGCCTGCAGAGGATTCAGTGGATATCAAAGAAAGAATAACATTTGTAATTAGAACTTTCCTTGTTGATGTTGCAGTTTCAGAGTTGCATGATAATCAAAAATAACAAATCTTTAGGAATTTCCAGAAATCTCTCATTCAGAGCAGCAAGGCAGAGAACTTTCACCTCTTAAATATTCGCTCTGCTTTTTTTCCCCTAAAAACAGTCTTGAATAATTTATACTTGGCTACTGCTTTCCTTAAACATTTGGTTGTTCAGAAGACCAAAATAATTTGTTATCTTCACAAATGTTAGAACACTTGCTAATGATTGCAGTAAAGATAAGAAAGGTTTCAGGTTGTAGGTACATCCACTCCTTCCTCCTCACAAGAAAGAAGCACAAACACAAGTGAGTCGACAATATACAGGTAGGTTTCTATCCACCACATCCTTTTTATCGGTTGAATAAGACTCCAATGGGTCTTATTGACTCATTGAATAAGACTCCCTGAGTTGGGAAGATCCCCTGGAGGAGGGAAAGGCTACCCACTGTATAGTCCATGGGGTCACAAAGAGTTGGATACGACAGAGCAACTTTCACTTCACTTCTTCCAATGGGTGCAAGTAGATTATCTTGCTAGAAATTCCTAGTTTCAATTTCCATGACACTACCAGCTGACTAGCCTTCCCTGGTGGCTCAGACGGTAAAGCATCTGCCTACAATGCGGGAGACCTGGGTTCGATCCCTGGGTTGGGAAGTTTCCCTGGAGAAGGAAATGGCAACCCACTCCAGTATGCTTGCCTGGAAAATCCCATGGACGGAGGAGATTGGTTGGCTACTGTCCATGGGGTCACAAAGAGTCAGACATGACTGAGCGACTTCACTATCACTATCACCAGCTGACTACTTAAAGCTGCAATGCTCAGTGTCTAGGTACCTGGCAGTACATCCATGCAGACTCTCTGTTAGGCTCCACTCTCTTAAGCCAAGGATATATGAAGACAGTGCCAAGTCTGCTGTCTTTAACACAGGCCCTGGTGCTCAGGACACACTCATCCTTGCCATGATCTTGGTTGCTGTTTAAAGTTGGCCCAGTGCAGGAGTCTTGGTGCTCGATTAATACAAGGCCCATGCCCACAGTCTTCTGCCTTTATGATTCTCAGGCTAGAGGCAGAGCCGGGTAGTCTACCATGTGTAACAAACTTTGGGTGACTCATATCAAGTTCTCCATGTGGTCCTTGAAGCCCCACTCATAAGCAGTTAAACAAGGATGAACTCTCTTTTGCTCAAGAATGAGGAAAGGGTCCACACTCCTACAATGGACTGCAAAGCGTGTTTCCCTTGATTTCTCATCCTCAGTCCTCTAACATTCTCTAGAGTGCTGCTGTTGTTCAGCTGCTAGAAAGTGAAAGTGAAGTCGCTCAGTCATGTCTGACTCTTTGCGACCCCATGGACTATAGCCTACCAGGTTCCTCCGTCCATGGGATTTTCCAGGCAAGAATACTGAAGTGGGTTGCCATTTCCTTCTCCAGGGATCTTCCCAACCCAGGGATGGAACCCAGGTCTCCTGAATTGTTCAGTTCAGTTCAGTCGTGTCTGACTCTTTGAGACCCCATGGACTGCAGCACACTAGGCCTTCCTGTCCATCACCAACTCCTGGAGTTTACCCAAACTCATGTCCATCAGTCGGTGATGCCATCCAACCATCTCATCTTCTGTCGTCCCCTTCTCCTCCCACCCTCAATCTTTCCCAGCATCAGGGTCTTTCCAAATGAGTCAACTCTTCGCATGAGGTGGCCAAAGTATTGGAACTTAGGCTCAGCATAAGTCCTTCCAATGACTATTCAGGGTTTATTTTCTTTACTATTGGCTACACAAAGTTCAAAGAACCAGGTTTTGCTCATCATCTTGGTAAACCCTCCTCAAGTAAGCTGGTGTCTCACCTAGGGAGGTAAGGTATTTAGCACAAATGTTTTACTTTTGTCCTTTGGGGCCTCAGCCAAAGAAACAAAGAATCCATTTTAGCTTCCTATTAAATGCATTACTTGAAAAAAGGAAAATAAATGCTCCTTAGACTCAGTACTCTATCTCTTATTCAGGTCAATTTGGTATGCACATTAGAGACAACTGTGGTACGATACTTGGTTACACCCTAACTTAACACCAGAATTCTCTAAAAGGAAGGCTCTTTCCTGAAAGAATCTGGGGCCATGCAAGGCAAGGAGTTTCTACAGACCTATTTCTGAAGGTTCATTCCATGGTCTCTTTAAGTTCACAGGGACTGAATTTCCAGCCATGGATGAATCACTGTGATTTTGACGCCCTGAAAAAATAGCATTGGTATTTATTTAAAGAACAGCCTATCTTTAAATGTATATAATTTTATCTTGGGCAGATGCCCATGTAAAAATCTTTTAATGGTCACTATTTTTGAGAATGTTGGTTTAGCTTGAGAAAAATATTCCTGCAAAGAAAAATATTCAACTTTGCTAATCTATAACTTCTGGGGCCTTTTATACTAGAAAAGATTAAATAGCAGTGTCACTAAACATGTTAATTCAGAACAGATTAAAAATAAAAATACAAATGGTTTAAAATAAGGGCATAATATTGGATAACTCCATGATTATAGTGATATCATTATATGTATTTATGGTCAAATAAATATGGTCTAATTATTGTGACTTCATCTTCTCTTGGCACAGGATAATTTCTGTCAACTCACTAAAACTCTGATAACTACATGAAGGAAAGTAACAGCTGAGAAGGCTAAACAGAGAAGTAATGTTAGGCAGCGATGCTTGAAGTTAAATCCTGTAATTATTTACCCTGCAACCTCTGGCAATGCTTAGGACTCACTGATATATTCCAGTATGAGTCAATATGGTTCCTACCAACAGTTATAGATGAACTGATGGTGGATCAGCTTCAAGGCAAGGAAAGGGGAGAGGTTCCATAATACATCACTCTAAAAGTGAGAGTCCTTGGGGACTTCCCAAGTGGTCTAGTGAGTAAGACTCTACACTCCCAGGACAGGGGACATGGGTTCAATTCCTGGTCAGGGAACCAAGATCCTACATACTGCACAATGCAGTCAAAAAAATAAAATAAGAAAAAAATTAGAAAAAAAAAAAAAAAGGTTCTTTACAAAGGATCATTTATTCAAACTATGGTGTCCTGTGTTAGGGAGGTAGTGATAGAGGGATGATAGAAAATGTATTCCCGGTATTAAGATAATATATATACCATTTATTGAGGGGATACAGAGATGCACAAGTTCAGTTCAGTTCAGTTTAGTTGCTCAGTCGTGTCCGACTCTTTGTGACCCCATGAATTGCAGCACACCAGGCCTCCCTATCCATCACCAACTCCCGGAGTTCACTCAAGCAAATGTCCATCAAGTCGGTGATGCCATCCAGACATCTCATCCTCTGTTGTCCCCTTCTCCTCCTGCCCCCAATCCTTTGCAGCATCAGAGTCTTTTCCAATGAGCCAACTCTTTGCATAAGGTGGCCAAAGTTTTGGAGTTTCAGCTTTAGCATCAGTCCTTCCAAAGAACACCCAGGACTGATCTCCTTTAGAATGGACTGCTTGGATCTCCTTGCAGTCCAAGGGACTCTCAAGAGTCTTCTCCAGCACCACAGTTCAAAATCATCAATTCTTCGGTGCTCAGCTTTCTTCACAGTCCAACTTTCACATCCATACATGACTACTGGAAAAACCATAGCCTTGACTAGCCAGACCTTTGTTGGCAAAGTAGTTTCTGCTTTTCCATATGCTATCTAGGTTGGTCATAACTTTCCTTCCAAGGAGTAAGTGTCTCTTATTTTCATGGCTGCAATCACCAACTACAGTGATTTTGAAGCCCAAAAAAACAAAGTCTGACACTGTTTCCACTGTTTCCCCATCTATTTGCCATGAAGTGATGGGACCAGATGCCATGATCTTAGTTTTCTGAATGATGAGTTTTAAACCAACTTTTTCACTCTCCTCTTTCACTTTCATCAAGAGGCTTTTTAGTACCTCTTCACTTTCTGCCATAAGGGTGGTGTCATCTGCATATCTGAGGTTATTGATATTTCTCCCAGCAATCTTGATTCCAGCTTGTGCATCTTCCAGCCCAGCGTTTCTCATGATGTACTCTGCATTTAAGTTAAATAAGCAGGGTGACAATATACAACCTTTACGTACTCCTTTTCCTATATGGAACCAGTCTGTTGTTCCATGTCCAGTTCTAACTATTGCTTCCTGACCTGCATATAGGTTTCTCAAGAGGCAGGTCAGGTGGTCTGGTAGTCCCATCTTTTTCAGATTTTTCCACAGTTTATTGTGATCCACAAAGTCAAAGGCTTTGGCATAGTCAATAAAGCAGAAATAGATGTTTTTCTGGAACTCTCTTGATTTTTTTTATGATCCAGCAGATGTTGGCAATTTGATTTCTGGTTCCTCTGCTTTTTCTAAAACCAGCTTGAACATCTGGAAGTTCACAGTTCATGTATTGTTGAAGCCTGGCTTGGAGAATTTTGAGCATTATGTTACTAGCATGTGAGATGAGTGACATTGTGCAGTAGTTTGAGAATTCTTTGGCATTGCCTTTCTTTGGGATTGGAGTGAAAACTGACCTTTTCCAGTCCTGTGGCCACTTCTGAGTTTTCCAAATTTGCTGGCATATTGAGTGCAGCACTTTCACAGCATTAGCTTTCAGGATTTGAAATAGCTCCACTGGAATTTCATCACCTCCACTAGCTTCGTTCATAGTGATATTTTCTAAGGCCCACTTGACTTCACATTCCAGAATGTCTGGCTCTAGGTCAGTGATCACACCATCGTGATTATCTGGGTCGTGAAGATCTTTTTTGTACAGTTCTTCTATGTATTCTTCCCACCTCTTCTTGATATCTTCTGCTTCTCTTAGGTCCATACCATTTCTGTCCTTTATCGAGCCCATCTTTGCATGAAATGTTCCCTTGGTATCTCTAATTTTCTTGAAGAGATCTCTAGTCTTTCCCGTCTGTTGTTTTCCTCTATTTCTTTGTATTGATCACTGAGGAAGGCTTTCTTATCTCTTCTTGCTATTCTTTGGAACTCTGCATTCAGATGTTTATATCTTTCCTTTTCTCCTCTGCTTTTCGCTTCTCTTCTTTTCACAACTATTTGTAAGGCCTCCCCATACAGCCATTTTGCTTTTTTGCATTTCTTTTCCATAAGGATGGTCTTGATCCCTGTCTCCTGTACAATGCCATGAACCTCATTCCATAGTTCATCAGGCACTCTATCTATCAGATCTAGTCCCTTAAATCTATTTCTCACTTCCACTGTATAATCATAAGTAATTTGATTTAGGTCATAGCTGAATGGTCTAGTGGTTTTCGCTACTTTCTTCAATTTGAGTCTGAATTTGGCAATAAGGAGTTCATGATCTGAGCCACAGTCAGCTCCCGGTCTTGTTTTTGTTGACTGTATCTCCATCTTTGGCTGCAAATAATATAATCAATCTGATTTTGGTGTTGCCCACCTGGTGATGTCCATGTGTAGAGTCTCCTGTGTTGTTGGAAGAGGGTGTTTGCTGTGACCAGTGTGTTCTCTTGGCAAAACTCTATTAGTCTTTGCCCTGCTTCATTCCATATTCCAAGGCCAAATTTGCCTGTTACCCCAAGTGTTTCTTGACTTGCTACTTTTGCATTCCAGTCCCCTATAATGAAAAGGACATCTTTTTTGGGTGTTATTTCTAAAAGGTCTTTCAGGTCATCATAGAACTGTTCAACTTCAGCTTCTTCAGCATTACTTGTCAGGGCATAGACTTGGATAACAGTGATATTGAATGGTTTGCCTTGGAAACGAACAGAGACCATTGTGTCGTTTTTGAGATTGCATCCAAATACTGCATTTCGGACTCTTTTGTTGACCATGATGGCTACTCCATTTCTTCTAAGAGATTCCTGCCCACAGTAGTAGATATAATGGTCATCTGAGTTAAATTCACCCATTCCAGTCCATTTTAGTTCACTGATTCCTAGAATGTCGACATTCACTCTTGCCATCTCCTGTTTGACCTCTTCCAATTTGCCTTGATTCATGGACCTGACATTCCAGGTTCCTATGCAATATTGCTCTTTACAGCATCGGACCTTGCTTCTATCACCAATCACATCCACAGCTGTGTATTGTTTTGCTTTGACTCCATCCCTTCATTCTTTCTGGAGTTATTTCTCCGCTGATCTCCAGTAGCATATTGGGCACCTACTGACCTGAGGAGTTTCTCTTTCAGTTTCCTATCATTTTGCCTTTTCATACTGTTCATGGGGTTCTCAAGGCAAGAATACTGAAGTGGTTTGCCATTCCCTTCTCCAGTGGACCACATTCTGTCAGACCTCTCCACCATGACCTGCCCATCTTGGGTGGCCCCACATGGCATGGCTTAGTTTCATTGAGTTAGACAAGGCTGTGGTCCGTGTGATTAGATTGACTAGTTTTCTGTGATTATGGTTTGTGTGTCTGCCCTCTGATGCCTCCCACAACGCCTACTGTCTTACTTGGGTTTCTCTTACCTTGGACGTGGGGTATCTTTTCATGCTGCTCCAGCAAAGTGCAGCCACTGCTCCTTACCTTGGACGAGGGGTATCTCTCCACAGCCACCCCTCTTGACCTTGAACATGGAGTAGCTCCTTTCGGCCCTCCTGCGCCCATGCAGCCACTGCTTAAAATGCACAAAAATAACCTCAAATAATAAACAAGCTGCTAGAGGGTAGACTGTAGCCAAATCTGAGGCTGGAATTGTTAATTCTTTTAGGATTATAGACAGATTTTAAGCCCCCATTTCAGAGTCTCAGCGAAAATTAGAGTACTGGCTACCGGTGAATATAGTTATGTGACAGTTCTAAGCCAATCAATGTCCATGTGATTGGGCATATAAGGACTTCTCCTAACCAGGCAGCATTTCATAAGAGACTTCTTTACTTAGTATATCAAACTAAGATGCAAAGATTTAAAAGACTATCCATTTGATTAGTTAATTCCAGGTCAAGAAACTCTATTTCACCAAATAAGAAATGGTGTGCTTAGTACAAAAATTCATTTATTTTTCTTAAAAGAGAATTAAATGCACATAATGTGCACACAGATTTGACCTTCAACCAATCTATATAATGAATTTCTAGTTTCTGGGCAGGCCACTTAACCTCTCAATCTCTATTTATTTATCACTAAAATGGGCAGTTATAAGGATTTATATGACACTTTAAAAGTACTTATTATATTGCTTAACCAGTGGGAAAAAAACCTAGTATTTGGTGATCAAAGTGAAAATAGAATGGCAAATTTGTATTTTATCCCAAATTTAAAACATATACTGATTTAGTCATTCATAAATATTCATCAAGGCTGATTATTGCTAGATACTCTTTTAGGTTTTAGGGATTTGGAGATGATAAACTGACATAGTCCTCACGGGGCTTATATATACTAGTTGGGAAAAACATAACATCAACACATAAGCAACAGCATGATATAGATAAGAAAACAACAAATTTACAATGGCTAACCCTGGTATAAATAATTATGAGCATATCATTCTATAACTATTCTATAGTATAATATTGATTGGAAGTTCTTCTTCATTAAAATGTTGAAAAATCCTTAGTCAAGGGTATGTTGGGAATTCTAGGTTAGGCTATGGTGTTTCAGGCCAAGATTTTCTTCTTTCACTGGACTTGCTCTCCACCCGCATGCTTCAATTTCATGCTGTGTCCTAGTCGTCATTTCCAGTTATCAGAGCTAAAAGGCTAATTACACTGGCCTTCAGTTGTTTGAATGGCAACCCACTCCAGTGTTCTTGCCTGGAGAATCCCAGGGACAGAGGAGCCTGGTGGGCTACCGTCTATGGGGTCACACAGAGTCGGACACAACTGAAGCAACTTAGCAGCAGCAGCAGCAGCCACTTGTTTGAAGTTCAGACTTCAGCATAAAAGACATAGTTTCCAGATATCATAGATGTCCTCAAGTCCTCGTGGCAGAATCTGGGGCAGCCGCTGCTCCTCTCCGACAAAAGTTTCCTTTAAACGTCTTTGAAAACCATGATGAGAGGGGGAAATTTCATACTCCTCCTTGTATTCACAAAGCAAACTAATGTTTATATTTCCAGCTGAATGTTCATTACTATTTCTCCACCATAACTTGCAAGACTTTTATGCCCTGAGTTGCTTCAAATCCCACCCCAGTAATTCCTAAACTCAGCTATTGTTGGGGGCCAGAGTGAGGTACTCCGCCCGTGACAAAGGTCATGAGGAAGGAGGCTCGACATACGCAAAGGCGGGATCGAGCCTCAGGAGTCCCCCTGGAACTCCTCGAGCGTCTACCCCCATAACCAGAGCCTGCCTACTTTACTACTTTGTGCTCTTACCTACACCTCTGACTTTACGGGGGGCTGTCCCCCACCACCTCTTTCGGAGAAGGAGTTAACCTAGAGCTCCAGTCAATAAAAACTCTTGGGTGTGACAAGAGTGTTTTAACCTACAAACTCCTCTGAAGGTTCTCTGGCCTGCCTGACAGGCTCGTCCGGCCACATGTGATTGCTCACAGCCTCCCAACCGTGAGAGGCACGAGATGCTTTAAACCTTCTAAAAACAGGTTCTTTAGAGAAGTTAGAAAACTATTAGTATAATGGGCTAATTAGAAATTGTGTTGGTGAAGGGTTTTTCATTTGTTGAGCCAATGTTTGTTGCTAAGTCTCCATATCCCCTGCCCTTACACACATTAATGAATATATAGAATTAACCTTTGATATTAATCACGTTAGACCTTAGGCTAAGTAAATTCTTTCCTTAACTAAAACCCACTACACCCTCACCCTGTAGGAATGTAACTTTATTTGGGTGGCGTCTGTTTTGAGAATAATCAGCCCTAGAGAAATAAGTGTCCTGATTGACTGACCGCTGTCACAAGGAGAGGGTCGTAAATTGTCAGCAGGCCCCCCTGGCCAGAAGATGATGTAACACCCCTAAGACCTCTGTATACATTTGTATGAAGCACCTGACTTTGATAAAAGTCAGGACTGCTGACCCCGCGTGACTTTTGCATAACATCTCAGTGTATAAAAGTAGACCATGGAAAATAAAGAATTGGGATCAGTTTCTCGAAATACTGGTCTCCCCATGTCGCTCTCTCTCTCTCACTCTGGTTGAGTCTCCATCTGGAGCGCGGAACCCACCATGCTTACTAATTATGCCTGGGCTTCTAAGATCCGACCGGGGAGGCCTCAGTGTCTCCTCTCCTTCGGGAGAACGGAAGGACGCCTGCGGCCTACGTAAGTGGTGCAAACTTCTTGTCTTGAAGTTTTATTGGTCTCCCGCGTAAACCAAGCTACTCAGCCTCTTTTCTCCACTGAATTTTCCTACTGAGCTATCCTTATTCTATTACTCTTTATATCTCTAATTAATATCTAATTGAAACTATCGTATCCTGACCCTCGCCGACGCCGTCTCTCCTTCGAGTACCCTGGATCAGCCGGGGCTGGTCCCCGGCAGGTGGCGCCCGAACAGGGACTTTCGAAGGTAAGCTCCCCAAAGCAATCAGAGCCATCAGCTCTATTGCTCCCCGTTCTCGGAACAACTGGGTTATCAGCCCTCTTGTTCCCCCACGGAGCAGTTTGGGTCACCAGCCCTACTGCTCCTCCCTCGGAACAGTTTGAGCCATCAGCCTACTGTTCCTCCCCCCGGAACAATCTGGGCCATCAGCCCTATTGTTCTTCCAGTGTTCGGGACGGCTAGGACCCCACTCAAGGGTGCCGCGGACCCCCCTGTAGGATAGACAGGGCGAGAGGAGTGGGAAGTGTTGAAAGTGTTAAAGAGTTAGAGTTAGAGAGAAAAAATGGTTTCTGAAGTTAAAAGGCCAAAGAAAAGCCTGATCTTTTGAAAGCTAAAAGCTTTATCTTCTATTATATTTAACTTTCTGACATGGATAACACTGAAACTAAGAATGGCAACTCTTTATACAAGTAATCTTGAAACTGTTAAGCTACTGTTAATTTAGATACTTGGGTGAAGGTGAAAAAAAACAACTAAACACTTATCCTATAAATATGATTAAAAATGTTCTGGATCCTCGTCATGAGGCTGTGGGATGACCTATGGGAGAGGCTATAGCGGTGGATGGTAGTGGGTCTCCACCTTCTGCGCAGATCATATTTTCTGCCATTGACAAGGAAAAGGAGGGACACTGTGCTCTACCTCCCGAGGAGTGAGAGGGCTTACAGGACGCTGCGGCCGGGCGCCCTGGCGAGCCCCCTCTCCCTCTACACAAACCTTTAAAAATTTGTCCAACAATTTCTGATTTAAGGCGACTACTCCACCTCTGCTTGCACCTCCCAGGGCCTAAAAATTCCCCAGTTTACATCCAGAGCCTCCCAGAGCATTGCCTAAGGTTGAAAAAGATTAAAAAGTTTTATTTTTAAAGAAAGGAGCTTTTAAAAAATACACAATATACAAAGCCTACTCCTTGCAGAAAAACCCCCTCAGGGGGGCTTCACCCAAGCAAAAAAGAGAGAAAAATAAAAAGAAAAAAGAAAAAAAAGTGAAAAAGAAAAAAGGAAAGAAAATAGAGAAAGATCTAAAGATAGAAAAAGAACTAAAGAGTGAAAAGGAGAGAGGAACGGAGGAGGAAGGAATCAGGGAATGCAGCAAGATAGAAAAAGGAAAAAAGGAAGTTAGAAAAAGAGATACAGAGAGAAAGAGAGGGAGGAGGAAAGAAAAAGTTAGAGAGAAAAGAGGGTAAAGGAAACGAAACTAAAGAAAGAGAAGGTAGTAAGAAGGAAGAAGGGAGAATGAAAGAGGGAAACAAAAAGGAAATGATAGAAAGTAAAAGAAAAGAGAAAAGGAAGGAAAAAAGATAGAGTGAGGGAAAGAAAACTTGAGAAAGATTTAAAGAGAAGAAGGAAGAAAAAATCAGCAGAGGAGAGAGGAGAGGACTTACAGGACACTGTGGCCAGACGCCCTGGCGAGCTACCTCCCCCTCTGAGCAAACTTTTAAAAAAACTTATCCACCACTTTCTGATTTGGGGCGATAGCCGCCGCCTCCGTTTGCGCCTTCCAGGGCCCAAGAGTTCCCCACTTTGCCCCCAAAGCCTCTCAAAGTGTTGCCTAAGCCTGAAAAAGATAAAAAGTTTTTTAAACAGTGGAGCTTTTAAAACAGACTGCATGCACAATATGCAGAGCGTGCTCCTTGGAGAAAACCCCCTCAGGGGGGTCTTACCCAGGCTAAGAGAAAAGCCAAACGGTAAGGGGATTTAGCAACAATATTAACCCTTGACGAGGTTACTCCAATTCCAACGGGAGTGGCTGGCCCCCTACCTGAGGGCATTGTAGGACTTGTGCTAGGGCATAGCTCGCTTTCTTAAAAAAAAAAAAAAAGAAAGAAAGAAAGAAAGAAAACAAATAAATAAGTAAATAAAAAGAAAAAGAAAATTTCGGTGGTGCATGGTGTAGTAGATTCTGATTATATTGAGAAATTAAAGTTTTGTTCTCACCGCCTACTAAAACTGTGCAAATTAATAAAGGTCAAAGAGTAACACAGCTTTTGCTTTTTACCTTATTATCAGACAAGAAAAACCTTGACTTCTCAAGCTAAGAGCCACAGAGCATTTAGATTTAGTGATCTAGCTTTTTGGGTGCAGGGAATTACAGCTCCAAGGCCTTTAAAAGATCTTTTAATTCAAGAAAATAAAATGTCAGGGCTATTAGACACAAGAACAGACGTCTCTTAACATTGCTGGAAAAGACTGGCCTAGTTCCTGGCCCACGTATAATACTGAAAATGAGTTGGTGGGATTAGAGAAAATGATATGCGGGGTGAGAGTGCTGTAGGAAAAAAAAAAAAAAAAAAAAAGGGAGAGTTTAAAACCTTGAAGAGTAGTGAGTTTCCTGTTGTTGGAAGTATTCAAGCAAAGATTAGATGGTTGCTTGTCATCTAAAAAGCTATAGACCAGATTTAGGTTACAAAACAAAAACTGGAGAAGCTTATAAACATGTTGTGCAACACCTCTTTACTTGCTTCTCATATTTAGGTGTGCCAAAAGTTTTAAAAACTGATAATGCCCCTTTGAAGCTGTGGAGAGATTGTTTACTAACTTTAAATGATTTCCAAAAATTATTAGGGGACATTAATTGGATACGCCCTCATTTAAAACTGACTACTGCAGATTTAAAGCCTTTATTTGATTGCTTAAAAATTGATCCTAATTCCAGTTCTAAGAAAAAGTTGACTAATGAGACAGAGTTAGCTCTTGTTGAAGTGTATGAGACTTTAAATGGTCAGTTAATTAGGATTAATATTACCAAAAGATGAGATTAAATTATTCTTCCCACGAAACATACACCTACAGGATGCTTGTGACAAAAAGGCCCATTGGTTCCATCTACCAGTGACCCCAAGAAAAATAGTTTTATCTTATCCCAGCTTGGTGGCACAATTAATTATAAAAGGAGGAAAAAAGAAGTGTGGAACTTTTTAGAAAAGAAGTAGCAAATATAGTAATTCCATTCAATAAGGATCAACTACAAGTCTTTTACAAAATAGTGATGATTGGCAAGTTGCCCTGATAGATTTCAGGGGTCAAATTTTGTTTCATTTGCCCTCAAGCCCCTACAGTAGTTAAAAGTTCAAAAATGTTAGATTGGCAGTTTGAGGGTACCTGTGGAACTTTCCAACCCTATGTAGTTCCTACGCTCCCCTTTACCCTATGGGAGAGGGATGTGCTGTCTCAAATAAGAGATACTCAGAGAAGGGTTTTCTCAATTTCTTAGTTATCAACAGGTGGTACAATTAACAATACTTTATATATTGTTATAAATACATAATATATTTACCTAATTACAGTTTGCCTAATTAGGTATGGGTATAAATAAAATATAATAAAGGTATATCTAATTCTATTTATAGATCTATACTTAATCATTTGTATATAAATTAATATGTATACTGTATATGCATATTATATATATACTGTATAATCAAATATATATTGTAGTAATATAATGTGTGTGGCTGATATTAATTGGTATGGATTGATGTGCTGTGATGATATATGTTCTGTATACTGTATAATTATATATGTGTGACATGTACTATTACAGTACATTGGTTTGTGTTGGCTGGTATTAGCTGTGTACGTGTTGTATTGCTGTAATATATATTAATTAACATATTAATTATGAAGATTAATTCAAGTATATTGATTATGTCAATAAGTTTATATTTGTTGCCATGTATAAATACATATATAAATACATTTTGCATTTAGATATATCTGTATACCAAAATGAGATAAGGAGGTTATACATTTATTGTTTAAATTTGTACAGAGACCTAAACTAAACATTAGACCTAAATTAACACATCCCAAAATTTATGTTGTTAAAATGTAAATTTTAAAAATTTAAAAAATTAAATTGACAACTGCTTGACAGTTCCTTTGCCATAAAACCCCCATAGGTGTAATTGGGGTAGCCAGACAAAAAATTGGTTTTATGGCAAAACAGCCCCCCATAAATACTGAGGATAAAAATACTGAGGATAAAAAGCGATCTGCCTTTAGTCTTCCATCAGAAAATCTTAAACAGCCTTATTTATGGTTTCAGTGGAAGGAGTGAAAAATAGCCCCACCCTTTGTCAAAAGTTTGTTAGTGCTGCTTTAGAAGATGTTAGAAGTAAATATGAACAAGTCTATATGATCCATTATATGGATGACATCTTAATTGCCCACCCTGATAGAGCTCATTTACAAACTGTCCTCCAGGATTTGACCCAAGCATTAACAGACAGAGGCTTAAAAATTGCCCCAGAGAAAATTCAAGTCAATCCGCCCATAACCTACTTAGGACGGGTTATCAGTTCAGAAACTGTAACTCATGTCCCATTAAAATTGAGAAAAGATCACCTTGTTACTTTAAATGATTATCAAAAACTTTTAGGCGATATTAATTGGATCCGGCCTTATTTGAAGTTAACCACTGCTGAATTAAAGCCTCTCTTTAATATTTTACGTGGGGATCCTGACCCAACTTCTAAAAGACAATTAACTGCTGAAGCTCAAGAAGCTTTAGACAAAGTAGAAGCAGCCTTATCTGATAGCTATGTAAAAAGAGTTAATTTACAGACAAACTGGCAATTCCTCTGCTTAGCTACTCCAACCGCACCTACGGGAGTTTTATGGCAAAACGGCCCCCTAGAATGGGTCCATCTCCCCGCCCAAGCTAAAAAAGTAGTGGATTCTTATCCAGGACTGATAGCTACGTTGATATTAAAAGGGAGAAAGCGGAGCATTGAAATGTTCGGTAAAGAACCAGCAGAAATTGTAATTCCATATAATAAAGAACAACTTGATGCTCTTCTAATGTTTGATGAAGACTGGCAGATTGCCATAGGAAATTATTGTGGTCAAAATTTCTGCATCATTTACCTTCACATGTTTTGCTGAATTTTATATCCAGACATCCAGTTATTTTCCCTGTCAGATGTAAACAATCTCCTATTCCAAATGCTCAGATAGTTTTTACTGATGGGTCAGCAAATGGTAAAGCCTCCATAGTCACTAAAAATCACCAAAAGGTTTTAGAAACACGGGAAACTTCAGCTCAAAGAGCTGAAATAACAGCAGTCATAGAGGCTTTTGCTGTGTTTGGAGATGAGGAATTTAACCTTTATTCTGATTCTCAGTATATTGTCAGGTTGTTTCCACACATTGAAACTGCGTTTTTTGTCTAAAAATAAAACTACCATATTTCATTTGTTAACTAAATTACAGCAACAAATTTGGAAAAGAAATAAAATATTTTTCACTGGACACATTCGGGCTCATTCCGGATTGCCCGGCCCTTTAAATGCCTTTAATGATTTGGCTGACTTAACCAGAAATACAGTGGCTACTGTGATTGAGGAGGCCAGAGCCTCTCACTCACTTCATCATCAATATGCTACTGCCTTAAGATATCAATTCCAAATTCCCAGAGAAACTGCTAGGGAGATTGTGCGCTCTTGCTTACACTGCCCCACTGTTTATAATATAGTCTACCTACGGGAGTTAATCCTCATGGTCTCAAACCTAACGTACTCTGGCAAATGGATCTAACTCATGTCTCTTCATTTGGAAAACTGTCCTTTGTTCTTTAACTGTAGACACCTTTTCTCATGTTATTATTGCAACTGCTCGTACAGGGGAAGCAGTTAAAGATGTAATACAACATCTCTTTACTTGTTTTTCATATTTGGGCCTACCAAAAGCTTTGAAAACTGACAATGCTCCTGCTTATACTTCTAAGTCTTTTCAGGAAACATAATACAGGCATCTCTTATAATCCCCAGGGACAGGCCATTGTTGAAAGAGCGCATCAAACATTAAAAATCCAAATTCAAAAACTAAAAGAAGGGGAGTTTAAGTATAGTTCTCCCCATCAAATCTTGCAACATGCTCTTTTCGTAATAAATATTTGCTCTTTTCGTAATAAATATTCTAAATACTGATCTGGCTAGGACTACTGCAATGCTTCGTCATTGGTGCCTGGAGCAATTAAATGCAAAACCGTTAGTCAAATGGAAGGACCTTCTCTCAGGACAATGGAAGGGTCCTGACCCCTTATTAACTAGCGGTCGAGGATGTGCTTGTATTTTTCCACAGGATGCAGATTCTCCAATTTAGATCCGGGACAGGTTGATTCTCCATGTTGCAGACCCCCAGACATCCAGTTCCCTCATTGCTTCGATCACAAAAGAGGAGCCCGCCGGCAGGGGAGACAAGATAAACATCGAGATCCCGGCGAGACTGACAGGGCAGCTGCAGCGTGAACTCCAACCAGAAAATAATTCTACTTATTCTGTTTTAGCTTATCCACCCTTGCCTTATGTTTTCCTTTTTACTAATGACTCCAACAAACTTAATGTAGGCATGAATTATTCAGGTGGACCTAACGTAGTGACTTGTGAACAATGTATGCTTTCATCTTGTTTAAGCCCTCAATGTAATGTTTGCTCCTTTGTGGTGTTACAATGCCCATCCTATCTTATGGTGCCTATATGATAGCTATGGTCTTACTGTGTTACAACAACTGCAGGATTTAATGCAATCGCGACGGTTTGTGGTCTTGCTTATCCTAGGAATATCAGCTTTGATAGCAACAATTACTTCTGTTACTGTGGCAGCAATATCATTGACTCAACAAGTGCATACTGCCCAATATGTTGATACCATGTCTAAAATTGTTTCTTTAACTCTAGCAACTCAGGAAGCTATAGATAGAAAATTGGAGATGAGAGTAGACGCCTTAGAAGAAGCAATTATGCATATTGGGATTGAGTTACAGGCTTTAAAGGTGAAGATGGCTTTGACATGCCACGCTGATTACAGGTGGATATGCATGACATCTTTGAAGGTAAATGAGACAGATTATGAATGGGAAAAGATTAAAAATCATATCTCAGGTGTTTGGAACAGTTCTGATATTGGCCTGGACTTAGGGAAACTTCATAATCAAACACAGACCTTGGAACACTCTCGACTGGATTTTACCGCCACTGGAGCAGCTAATGATTTTTTTAACACCTTCTCTAACTTTATTTCTGGAAAAAATATTCTGTCTAATATCCCTAGTCTCTAATTCTACTTCTCATAATCATTCTTCCTTGTATTGTAAGGATTCTTCGGCAGAGCATTCAGAGGCTCGCGACTGAGCTGCATCTGGCTGTTTTAAGAAATAAAAAAGGGGGAGATGTTGGGGGCCAGAGTGAGGTACTCCGCCCGTGACAAAGGTCATGAGGAAGGAGGCTCGACATACGCAAAGGCGGGATCGAGCCTCAGGAGTCCCCCTGGAACTCCTCGAGCGTCTACCCCCATAACCAGAGCCTGCCTACTTTACTACTTTGTGCTCTTACCTACACCTCTGACTTTACGGGGGGCTGTCCCCCACCACCTCTTTCGGAGAAGGAGTTAACCTAGAGCTCCAGTCAATAAAAACTCTTGGGTGTGACAAGAGTGTTTTAACCTACAAACTCCTCTGAAGGTTCTCTGGCCTGCCTGACAGGCTCGTCCGGCCACATGTGATTGCTCACAGCCTCCCAACCGTGAGAGGCACGAGATGCTTTAAACCTTCTAAAAACAGGTTCTTTAGAGAAGTTAGAAAACTATTAGTATAATGGGCTAATTAGAAATTGTGTTGGTGAAGGGTTTTTCATTTGTTGAGCCAATGTTTGTTGCTAAGTCTCCATATCCCCTGCCCTTACACACATTAATGAATATATAGAATTAACCTTTGATATTAATCACGTTAGACCTTAGGCTAAGTAAATTCTTTCCTTAACTAAAACCCACTACACCCTCACCCTGTAGGAATGTAACTTTATTTGGGTGGCGTCTGTTTTGAGAATAATCAGCCCTAGAGAAATAAGTGTCCTGATTGACTGACCGCTGTCACAAGGAGAGGGTCGTAAATTGTCAGCAGGCCCCCCTGGCCAGAAGATGATGTAACACCCCTAAGACCTCTGTATACATTTGTATGAAGCACCTGACTTTGATAAAAGTCAGGACTGCTGACCCCGTGTGACTTTTGCATAACATCTCAGTGTATAAAAGTAGACCATGGAAAATAAAGAATTGGGATCAGTTTCTCGAAATACTGGTCTCCCCATGTCGCTCTCTCTCTCTCACTCTGGTTGAGTCTCCATCTGGAGCGCGGAACCCACCATGCTTACTAATTATGCCTGGGCTTCTAAGATCCGACCGGGGAGGCCTCAGTGTCTCCTCTCCTTCGGGAGAACGGAAGGACGCCTGCGGCCTACGTAAGTGGTGCAAACTTCTTGTCTTGAAGTTTTATTGGTCTCCCGCGTAAACCAAGCTACTCAGCCTCTTTTCTCCACTGAATTTTCCTACTGAGCTATCCTTATTCTATTACTCTTTATATCTCTAATCAATATCTAATTGAAACTATCGTATCCTGACCCTCGCCGACGCCGTCTCTCCTTCGAGTACCCTGGATCAGCCGGGGCAGGTCCCCGGCAAGCTATTGCATTTTAAAGCTGCCATTTGAAAACAAAACCTTACCTGTGTAGGCATTTTATATTTAAAAATCACATATTCATGATATGTTCATAGGCATGCATTTCTGTCACATTGAATAATACCCTAATTCTGGCTCCTGGTGTCAGAACATGATATAAATCTATGGTCCAAACAGATATAGAAATACCTGATAACTTCGGCAAAATATTTTGTTAAAACTAGCATCCAATAAAGTATGTCAAAAGAAGAGTAAGTATAACTCAAGAACACCTGTGATAGTTCTCCTTTGACAGGTATGAATCACTACGTAAGCCGAATTAAGAAATGTGGTCACAGTGCCAGTTCCCTTCCTTTGTTGTCTAGTCCATCTCCTGACTTCAGTCTTACCCATCCGTGATAGGTGCTCTATCATACACCATTATTTTTCTTTCTAACAACGTATTAGTCTAACCCTTCATAATGTTGGAGAAAGCTTCCCATTGCAGCATATTTAAAATTTTAACGTCTTTGAAGACGAGTGATCCAAGTTAAGATGAAATCACTGAACTGGCTTTGTGACTGTTCCCAGTGACCCGTTCGTGCGATTTATAACACGCAGTCAGTGTAATAGTACAGTCATTTGAGCTCTGTGTTTGTAGACTTGGAGAACAACACACATAAAGATCAAAAGAAAAGTGTTCCCTAAATTCATGGTTGATGGCTAGAACATATTACGGAAATGCTGAAGTGGAAGGGGAATGATCAGTCTCGGCAATTGAAAGGAAGTGAAGTGATCTGTTCACAGAACTGACTAGCAGGAAAGCCACAGTCTTGCTCACCCACATTGCAGGCTCATTCTGCTCCAGAAGAATAGTTGCCCATACAGGTCACCCAGTGTTCGTATGAGATCTGTTGCTTGTTGAGTTTATGAAATTGGTCTTTGTGCGTTTACCGTCACTGACTTCTTTTGCTCGATTATCAGCTCTGCTCTCAGTGAATTCTCCGAGGCCACTCTTCATTAAAAAAAAGTCTCCTTGGAAGGCTAGAAATTAACTATTTCCTTCCACCTCTATTTCCACCCCCCTTTTTTTTCCTGTTAAATTAGGCTGGGGTATGTTGGTCCTTATTTGAAATCTCTGCAGCAACTCCCCAACATAAAGGTCAGAGAACATGAACTGGACATTCAAGGCTCTCTAATTTCTAGTTTCATGAAAATATCATTTTCTTCTATTGTCTAAAAATCCCCGTGTTTTCCTGAGCCTAACAGAAAATGTTCATACATTCTGTTTTGTTTCTGGCTCTCCTCTTCTTATTTCCTTCAAGGTCTAGCTCCACACCACCCTCTGGGTCAAGCCTTTCATAAATGGTTATTAGCTTTTCTGTATTTCTGTAGCCCATGCCTATATTATCCAATGTTTTTCAGTTGACTGTGGTCATTAGCCTACTGATTCCTGACCCCACCGTGCTGTGAAATCTCCCAGGAGCTAACAAGTTTGTCTTCTGCTTTGATTGCCTGTATCTCATGCAGTGCCTGGTTTTTCCCTGACACTCTCCCCTTAATACTCTCTTTACAAAATTTCTATCACCCAAGAACTACATTAAGTCCTTAGGTATGCAGCCATAGTCATCTATTACACACCACACACACACACACACACATGCCCACACGTGCACACAGAGTGGCAGAAAGTTAATGCAATTGGAAAAGAAACTATTTAGAATCTTGAGAAAAATGTCTGCAACTTTTGTTTGCAATACATTTAAAATAAAACCCTATTATACAGAGTGAAGTAAGCCAGAAAGAAAAACACCAATACAGTATACTAACACATATATATGGAATTTAGAAAGATGGTAATGATAACCCTGTATGCAAGACAGCAAAAGAGACACAGATGTATAGAACAGTCTTTTGGACTCTGTGGGAGAGGGAGAGGGTGGGATGATTTGGGGGTATGTCATGGAAACATGTATAATATCATATAAGAAACGAACTGCCAGTGCAGGTTCGATACAGGATGCTTGGGGCTGGTGCACTGGGATGACCCAGAGGGATGGTACGGGGAGGGAGATGGGAGGGGGGTTCAGGATGGGGAACACATGTACGCCCTTGGCAGATTCATGTTGATGTGTGGCAAAACCGATACAATATTGTAAAGTAATTAGCTTCCAATAAAATAAATAAATTTAAATTAAAAAAAAAACAATCATGGGTTTTTAAATCAGGAGGTTGTAAATCAGGAGAAACATTTTTAGAATGTGTTTGTTTTTTTTTTTAAACTCAGTGTGCATGTGTGTGTGTGTGCACGTGTGTGTGTGTGTTTAACAGTTTTATCTGTTTATTTAGTTATGGCTGTGCTGGGTCTTCGCTGCTGCTTGGGTTCTTCTCCAGTTGCAGCGAGCAGGGCTACTCTTCCTTGCGGTGCTCGGGTATCTCACTGAAGCAGCATCTCTTGTTGCAGAGCGCTGGCTCTAGGGCGTGTGGGCTTCAGTAATTGAAGTTCCCAGATTCTACAGTGCAGGCGCAACAGCTGTGGTCCATGGGCTTAGTTACTCCGTGGCATGTGGGATGTTCCTGGATCATGGTCAAACTGGTGTCTCCTTTGGCAGGCTGATTCTTTACCACTGAGCCTCCAGAGAAGCCCCAGAATATGCATTTTCAAAACCAAGTTCAGTGACAGAGTTATAACAGCTTTGGTTTTTATAATGAATATCCCAAAGCATATAGTTAGCTGCTTTGCCCTTAGTGGAAATGCATTGTATCCTTCCATTAATACACACATTACAGCAAAAACATTTGGCAGAATATGGTCCAGCAATAATAATAATTTGCACTTATAGCTCAAAACTAATAGCTCAGAGCACTTCGCAATGTGCTGTTTAATTTCTGCTCATCACCATATGCTACTTACTTCATCTTCATTCATCCTGCAAGGTATGGGAGTATATGACTTTCATTAAAATAATAAAAATAAATGAAATGTTTAATATGAAAAAGAAAACTGAATGGGTTTCTTTATATATATATAACTGTCTAGAGTAACTGGAGAGCTTGTGGCAGGCTGGAAAGCATAAGGAATATTTGCTTGTAATTTCTCTGAGCTCTAAGATCACTTGAAGGTGAGTGGTAAAAGGTTCTTGTGGATGAAATATGAATTTGAGTAACTGACTTTTATCTGGGGTTTGAGAGTCAAGTTGTGATGAACAATTCAGGAGACTTTTATGCTTTTAGATTTTCCTTGGTAATCTTAGCAATTAGCACCCATGGAAGAGAGAAGCAGACCTACTTCTTATAACAACTAGTCTGAAGATGCCCTCTAGAGCAGGGGTCCCTAACATCCGGGATCTAATGCCTGATGATCTGAGGAGGAGCTGATGCAATAATGATAGGAATAAAGTCCACGATAAATGCAATGTCCTTGAATCATCCACAAACTATTCCCTCACCCTGATTCGTGGAAAAATAGTCTTGCGTGAAACTGGTCACTGGTGCCAAAAAGTTTGGGGACTTCTGCTCTGAGGGTTAGAAGACATCACTAAATCTCAGTCTTCCTTCGGGGGATCTCTAGCGGGGCAGGTGGTGCCTCAGTCTGTACCTGAGCTCTGATT
This sequence comes from Bos javanicus, assembly GCF_032452875.1. Classification (NCBI taxonomy): domain Eukaryota; kingdom Metazoa; phylum Chordata; class Mammalia; order Artiodactyla; family Bovidae; genus Bos; species Bos javanicus. Next base: position 98,091,286 of record NC_083877.1, read on the forward strand.
ATACCTTCATACAGAAATCCAGGATTTTTGCTATGCTCACCTTCTTTGGTTTTCTTCTCTCAGCATCCTACAGCAAACTTAGTGAAGACAGAGTGAAGATTTTGGTCGTTTGCTAAGATCTGAAAATGAGTCATTTAAAATGATTTTGTTCAATTTTCTAGTTGTTTTATGGTGGGAAAGTATTTTAGTTCTTGCTACTCCCTGGCTATAAGTGGAAGTCAATTTCTTTTAATACACATAAATTTATTCAGATGTTCTTTCTTATGTGTTAGGTTTGGCAAACTATGTTTTGCAAGAAGTTTTTTTCATCCAAATTGTCAAGATTATTTTTGTATCATATTTCTTAGCATCCTCTTATTATCTTCTTAACATAGTTCTTGTGAGTACCCCTTTTTCTTTCCTAATATTTGTCATTTGTACCTTCTCTCTTATTCCTTGATCAGCAGTAGGGTCAGAGTTCTATTAACTTTGGCTCTGATAATCTGGGCCTTCACAGTTATCTTTTCTGTTTCAGAAATACATGCTCTTTGGCTAAACTCAGCTCCGAGGGGCTTCCCTCATAGCTCAGCTGGTAAAGAATCACCTGCAATGCAGGAGACCCCAGTTCGATTCCTGGGTTGGGAAGATCTGCTGGAGAAGGGATAGGTTACCCACTCCAGTATTCTTGGGCTTCCCTGCTGGCTCAGCTGGTAAAGAATCTGCATGCAATGCAGGAGACCTGGGTTTAATCCCTAGTTTGGGAAGATACCCTGGAGAAGGGAACGGCTACCCACTCCAGTATTCTGGCCTGGAGAGTTCCATGGACTGTATAGTCCATGGAGTTGCAAAGAGTGTGATGTGACTGAACAACTTTTATTTTCACTTTGGCTAAATCCAAAGTCAAGGAGGAAGAAATGAAGGAGAGCAATGTGAATGATTGTCCTCTGGTGTCCTGCTTAAATCAAACTGTATTTATCATCTCCACTGGCTCGTATATGTGCACCTCTTGACCACACAGTGGACACTGCCTTATTTCTCATTTTCCTTACCAACAATTTGAGATTATAGAGGAAAAATACAACTAAACTTGATGGAAGTTATTGTTTAAGGCTGAGAATTCTATGCTGAATCAAAACCCTCCCACACAGGCAAGCTTTCTCGGGCATAAGCACAAGTCTGTCATCAATTTTGTCCCCTTCTTTTCATCCTCAACACTCTTCCGCACCCACCCCTGCTTCCCAGTTTTCAAGCCTAAACTTCCAGTGACATTCGACTAGTTTATTATTATTATTGTGGTAAGAACACTTAATATGAGATTTACCCTAACAAAATTTTGTGTGCAATACAGTTTCAATAATTATAAGAAAAAATTTGCCTAGCAGATCTCTTGAACTTCTTCATCTTTTGTAATTGGAAATTTTGTACCTGTTGAACAGGAATTCCCCATTTCCTTCACATCTTAGCTCCTGGATGTGGGCTAAGATTCTACAATCATTCCACTCTCTGTTTCATGAGTTTGACTATTTAGAGACCTTATATAAGTGGGATCTTGCAGTATTTGTCCTCATGTAGCTAGCTGTTTTTAGAATAATGACGCGCCCAGTCCCATCAGTGTTGTTGTGCCTGGCAGGATTTTCTTATTTTTAAAGGTTGAATAATATTCTGTTGTATTGTATTATATTCTGTCTCTATGTATGTATGTATTTCCTTATCCACTCATGGTTGGATATTTCTGTTGTATCCGTACTTGCTGCACCCAGCAGGGCTACGTAAAATTGGGAGAAGAATCCTGAGTATTCATTGGCACTTTTATGCAGGACAATCTAGTTCACTACTTCTATTGTTATTTACAGACTGTGGCTACAGAATTCTCTCAACCAAAATGTCCCATCAAGGCTCACTGAGCATTTCCTCAAATGAGGGCTATCTACCTCAGAAATATATTCTACAAATATGAATTTATGAAATTTTGTTGCAAAACATTAGTTTGTATTCTATTCTAAACAAATCGGTTCTGGTTCTGTTTCTTTCTCTCTTCAAATTTCTTGGTATCCCTTTCTCTTATTCATATATATGCACACATGCACAAACACACACACAAACTCTTCACACGTGACACATGCATTGATGATATCTTGATGTACATACATTTATCTCAACATCTTTCAATAGAATACATTTGAAAAGATACACTTTTAATTTTAACAGTGACTTCTTGGCAGAATGGGTATGTGGGAGGTGATGAGGGGGAAGTAATCTTATACACTATTATTTTCTTTAATTTTTTTCCCCCCTGAACTTATAATACTATTTTTTCCACTTAAAATAAATATATTAAAAAACCCATCCCTATTATGTGTTCTTGTTAAACTCTATTTCTTCTTTCCCTATTATGAAAGAACGTATTGATAGCTTAATTTTTATATTATCCTATTCCTGAGTTAAAGTGCCCTTTGTTAGGAAGGGATTGTTAAGGACTGACTTAAGTTTTTGAGACTCACTGTTAACATTGTCCTTCCTGGAGGAAAGGAAAGAGTTGGTGTTCCAGGTGTTCTTGGAACCAGGGGTGAGGAAGGAAAATAACACTGCCTTGTCTCAGTGGACCTATCACTTTCTGGCCTATATATCCATTGGGAAAATCCCATAGTAATAACACCTATCGACCTGAGGTAGGGACTGTCATAATCCATCCTCATTCCGGTTGGACATTTGAAGAAAAGGTGGTTTAGGGAATAGAGGCATGGTTGTTTTCTTCAGATATTTGACAAAGGTGTTAGGCTAGAGAACAAAATGAGGGCTAAGATAAATTAACAAAAAAAGGTGTTTTTTTTTTTTTTTTGCCCTTATTTAGTGTCAAAGTGGAGAAGGCAATGGCACCCCACTCCAGTACTCTTGCCTGGAAAATCCCATGGACAGAGGAGCCTGGCAGGCTGCAGTCCATGGGGTCACTAAGGGTCGGACACGACTGAGTGACATCACTTTCACTTTCTATTCCTGAAATTATTTTCCTGACCTGTGTTTTCCAATTGTCTGTACATGTGTTAAGTTGTTTTTTTTTTTTTTTTTTTTTTTGCAATCGTGTGGACTGTAGCCCACCAGGCTGCTCTGTCCATGCAATTCTCCAACCAAGATTACTGGAGGGGGTTGCCATGCCCTCCTCTGGGGGGGTCTTCTTAATCCAGCATTGAACCCACATTTCTTATGTCTTCTGCATTGGCAGGCGGATTCGTTACCACTGGCATCACCTGGATTGCCTGTTTAAGTAAAAATTCGTTTTGGCTTTTTCTTAATGTAATACAGTCCTTAATCCACTGGGCTCCTATTTTACCTCAGGATGAAGTGTTTAAAAATAACCCTATTTGCTTGCAAAAGTCCAGAAATACCAAAACAATCTGTTTCTTCCTGAGCATAAATACGAGTAATAAGTTCCTTTCAATTGGATCAGTCATTGGGTTGAAATATCTATATCTATCTATCTATCTATATATATATATATTTAAATTGGAGTATAATTGCTTTGCAATGTTTCATTAGCTTCTGTTGTACAACAAAATGATTATATATATATGTGTGTAGAATCATATTTTATATATATACACACATATATACCTGAAGTCCCTCCTTCTGGAGTCTCCCTTCCACCCCCGTCTTACTCCTCTAGGTCATCACAGAGCACCCAGTTGAGCCCCCTGAGCTGTAAAGTAGCTTCCCGCTAGCTGTCTATTTTACCCATGGTCGTGCATATACATCAATCCTAATCTCCCAGTTTGTCCCACCTCTCCTTCTCCTGCTGTGTCCATGTGTTACTTCTCCACCTTTGCATCGCTTATCCCTGCCCTGAGAATAGGTTAATCTGTACCATTTTTTTTTAATTTCACATATAGAGTGAAATAAGTCTGAATGAGTAAAACAAATATTGTATATTAATGCATATATGTGGAATATTTATATTTAGCAATCAAATTCCTAGATTTTGATGAACTGGATCAACTGTATGCTTTAAGACCATGAGAAAATAATTATTATATAAGCAATGTCACTGTTACCATAGTAATGAAATAGAAGAAGCTCACTTTATGTTCAGTGTGGAATCTTAAAAGACAATCCAAAATGTCTATACTTAGGAGAAGGGCAGCAACAGCTCCTTTTCTGGTCTTTGGATTTCAATTATTATGACACTATTTGTTTTAAGCAAATTTCTCTAAGCTCAAAAAAAAAAGATATGCAGAAACAATACTTTGTAATAATAATTTTTAAATTTCCCATATAACTGTTATCTTTTAAGTCTATCCCACACTATGTTGGAAATCATGGATGAAAAATATAAGACATAATGCCCCAAATCAAGAAAATGGTTGTCTAACTGGTGGGATTCCTACGCAATTATATGTATGTCTGTGTGTTAGTCACTCAGTTGTGTCCAACTCTTTGCAACCCCATGGACTATGGCTCACCAGGCTCCTTTTTCTATGGTGTTATCCAGGCAAGAATACTGGAGTCTGTTGCTCTTCCCAATCCAGGAATAGAACCCAATTATATGTAGTATACATACAATTAGTTAAAAAAAAAAAAAACTCAATATTAAGTTGAATGAAACTCTAAATTATGTGATGCAAATAAATGAGCTGCAAAGAAACAGGGATTTGAGTAGTATGGAATACTTTGGAAAGCTTTAGTTGAAATTGTGAGGAGTTTTGATAAGGTATTATGGTTATTTAATTCATTGGAGACACAAATTCAGTTCAGTTCAGTCATTTAGTCATATCCAACTCTTTGTGACCCCCATGGACTGCAGCATGCCGGGCCTCGTTATCCATCACCAACTCCTGAAGTTTACTCAAACTCATGTCCATTGAGTTAGAGACATGCATTAAATACTTCATTACGATCTACATATTCAGTAGGTGGGTTTCCCAGGTGGCCAAGTGGTAAAGAATCCGCTTGCAATGCAGGAGACTCAAGAGACACAGGCTTGATCCCTGGGTCAGGAAGATTCCCCTGGAGAAGAAAATGGCAACACACTCCAGTTTTCTAGTCTGGGAAATCCCATGGACAGAGGAACCTGGCAGGTTACAGTCCATGGGGTCGCAAAGAGTTGGACACAACTAGAGCATGGACAGAATTATATATACAGTAGGTACTTTGGGGAATACGAAGATGAATAAAACAGACTTTTTCCATTTGCATGCTTTTCAGTTTAGTGGGACATGTAGATGTATAGGTAATTACAGAATGATAATGCCATGAGTAGTACAGCATCAAGAGAACCAGGAGACTGGGGAAGTGAAGTATTTAACTCCCACCAGAGGATAAAGTAACATTTATTGGAGAAACATATATGAATTTGTTATTGAGATATTGATAGGAGTTCAATAGCAAGAGTTAATGAAAGGTAGGAAGGAAGAATGGAGAAGAAAATTGCAACCCGCTCCAGTATTCCTGCCTGGAGAATCCCATGGACAGAGGAGCCTGGTAGGTTCCCATGGGATCGCAAGAGTCGGGCATGACTTAGCGGCTTAGGACACGACCACCACCACCACCAGGAAGGAAGAAGATATGATATTTTTGTTGTGTTCATAACCATAATTAACATAGCACTCGATTTCCATGTCCATTGCCCTTTAACTTTGTAATTCTTTTCCACTCTGGCTCTGATACCAGCAAATGACTTTTTAAGGCTAATGAGATATTAGGAAATTTGGTGGAAGTAGAGATTTATAAAAAGCATGCCAGTCTCAAAACTATTGCATGTTCATCTTTATCCCAATACAGTCACTTAAATCAGATTGATAGAAAGCCCACAACATTTTATAATGGATCTGTCTAGAGTAAAGAGCCTAAATTAAACTCAGAGGAACAGACAGATAATTTTTTTCTCTCTTTTTTTTTTTTTTGTATTTTATTTTTTTTAATTTAAATTTATTTATTTTAATTAAGACCTCTGGGAACACAACTTTATAAAGGCAGGAAATGGGCTAAGAAAATTTCTCAGAAGGCACAGTTTCCAATTCTTTCCTGATGCTACTGCTGCTAAGTCACTTCAGTTGTGTCCAACTCTGTGCGACCCCATAGACGGCAGCCCATCAGTCTCCCCCATCCCTGGGATTCTCCAGGCAAGAACACTGGAACGGGTTGCCATTTCCTTCTCCAATGCATGAAAGTGAAAAGTGAAACTGAAGTCGCTTAGTCGTGTCTGACTCCTAGCGACCCCATGGACTGCAGCCCACCAGGCTCCTCTGTCCATGGGATCTTCCAGGCAAGAGTTCTGGAGTGGCGTGCCATTGCCTTCTCCGAATTCTTTCTTAAGAAGCGGTTAAAGGTCATGAAGAGAAAGTAGTTCACAGAAGTTCAGGCTAAGATGGCAGACCTTAGCCAGTGAAGGAACGGGTCTGTCCTTGGAATTGATGGACTTGGCAACTTGAGCTTCACTGTCTCCAGTTAGCTACGGACAAGTGACTGCTTCATGTTTGTTACTCTGTTTCTGTCCATGGTAGTGACTCTTACGGATGTCTTGCCTCTGTCTCACCATTATAGATGGGTAGGGAAAGCATAACTTGGTTCATACTGTGTTACATAGAGTTAGTTCATATACCAAAAGGAGCCAAATTTGAGGAGCTTTGTGTTGACCTGAACTTTGCCACTGATGCTGTGAATAGATGAGACTCTTAGGTGTCTTCGAAGTTAGTGAATATATTGTGCATGTGGTGGGCAAAGAGGGAGGGTTGTTGCAGATTGATTGCATCGATGACCCTAATTATTTTTCTCCTTGTACCTATGTCTGCTGGGGGCTTCCCCAATGGCTCAGCAGTAAAGAATCCACCTGCAATGCAGGATCCAAAAGCGATGTGGGTTCAATCCCTGGATCAGAAAGATCCCCCAGAGGAGGGCATGACAACCCACTCAAGTATTCTTGCCTGGAGAATCCCATGGACAGAGGAGCCTGGTGGGCTACAGTCCATGAGGCGGCAAAGAGTCGGACATGACTGAAGCGACTTAGCACTCAGGCACCCACAATGCAAAAGAAAGCAAGGGAATACAGCCTGGAGAACATCAGAAATATAAGATCGGACAAAGGTAAACACAGTAAGAGAATGAAAGAATGAAAAAAAAAAAGTTGATAAAAGGGAAGAAAAGCTGAAAAGAGTGACAAAGAAGGAAAGAAATGGAAGAAGGAGGAAGTGGGCAGCAGTGTTTCCTGACCCAGAGAAGCTGTTAGTAACTTAAAGACTATTAGTTCTGTTGATTTCTTCAGTTTCAATAAAATGATGGAAACCAAGCTGTAGTTGGTAGCGTTGAAAAATTCATGCTTTTGAGTATTGGAGAAGACTCTTGAGAGTCCCTTGGACTTCAGGGAGATCAAACCAGTCAATCCTACAGGAAAGAGTAGTCTGTTTTGTGTCTGGATAAAGTAGGAAAGAACCTAAAGGTGAGGGAAATTAATCAGAAACACTCACCTCTACCAATATTACTGGACTCAGGTCACACTGGATTTCTGTCTGTCCCCTGAAAGCACCAAGTACATTCCCTGTCTTAGGTCTTGTTCCAATTATCTCCTCTGCCCGGAACAGTCTTTCCCAAGAGTTTTTCTTGCTGATTCTTTCTTATTATTCAAACTTCAGCTCAAATATCACCTGCTCATGAAGACTGCCTCTGTGAATCTTAGCAGGGATGTGAGTCTCTACATGCACACATATAAGTAAGGAGTAACTTCTATTGCACTAATCTCTCAATACCCTAAGGTTTATCACTTGTCTAACTCACTAAAAGTCAGGTGATATGAAAGTGTGTATCTGGTCTCATACGTCACCATATCCTTATTCCTAGCATGGTACCCGGCCCCTTGGAGTGATTCAAGGAATACTGTTACCAGCTCATGTTTATGCTCAGAAAATAGATTACAGAAGGTCTGATAGGTGGACTAATTCTGAATGAGAAAAAAAAATGCAATATGGCTAAGAGAACAGTTCCTAAAATAAAATAGATGTGAGAAAATTGTCATTGAGGAGGCCAAGAGGGAAGGTCGGGGAGAGTTTGATGGGGTCCCCAAGTATTTGTCTAAATCAGCAAGATGTAGAGCCCATAGAAGGACAATAAGCAATGAGGCTGGCTCTGTAGCAACTCTGAGTTTTGAAGGAATATAAGATGTGGCAGAGAATGGCACCCACATCTCCTAGTTTTGAGGCTGCCAGAACATAACCATGCCCCGCTTGAGTCCTTAACACAGTCAAGACTAGTCCCTGGAAAAGATGAAGTAGAGAAGGTTGTGTTTAAAATGAATTAACTGAATTATTACTTCCAGATATAGTGCTGCTTTATTTGTTTATTTTTCTTGGCTTCCTTAAATCCTGGATAAACATGAATTTTTAGGACTCGAGCCAGAGGTAAAATGAGCATAGAGATGGCAGTGTGGAGCTCGGCACATCTTGCAACTCACTAAATAACTGTTCAATTAGTAGATGGGCCGTGGTAGGTCTCATCAGGATCTACCATATATGACTTTCATTGAGTTTTATTTTCTCTCTCATTGAAAATGTTGTTATACCCTTTACTGACATTGTTATCATGCCCTATAACTGTTCTATCCAGCATGATATCACCGGTCACACACGGCTATTAAGTCTCAAAGGAAATGAGTTTAAATGAAATAAAAATTTAAGTGTTCAATGGCTACATGTAGTCTAGTAGCTATAATGGTGGGCAATGTGAATATTAGAAGAGTCCAATCATCCCAGGAAGTTCTGCTAGATAGAATTGCCATAGGACAGATGCAGCCATGGTCTCTTTTCCTAATTCACTCATATTGCATGTGTTTTTGACCTTCAATCCTCCCTATACTATTCCTCTAAGACACTGGAAAATTACATGAAGATGTAATGTTACATGAAGATTACATGTTCAATGATGCTTCGCTTAAGTTTCCGGCAAACACACTTGAACATCGGCCACCTTCAGCCCAGGTTTCTCTGATCAGCCTCCTGCCTATTCTGCTTTGCATCCATTTCCTATCAACACAAGTTGCATAAGTCCAGACATATCTTAAGCCTATATCTTAAAGTTATAAAAGTGAGTAGTGACTGAGGATTGCCACCAGAGAAAAATCTTTTTTCTAGTATTTCATTTTAAAGGAAGATGCAGACAAAGTTATATTCCTTAACGAAGGAAGATAAATATGAAAAACCAAGATGCTGGCTTGATTTATCATCTATTACTCTTGATTTTGTACATTTTTTTAATAATCATTTCTTGTCAAGCAAAGATGCACAGAGAGCATGTGTGATAAAGCAACCATATGGGAAAATAGAAATAAGAACAGTTTTGTTACTAAACTGTGCATTAGCCTTTTCCTCAATTATCTTCCTCTTTAAAATTTGGGTATTTAGTATTTATTCCTCCTTTATCATTGCAATAACTGTCAGTGCCTATTTATGGCATTTAGGGATCATAATTCAAGCAAAGGTTCTTCTTCTCCAAAGTGCAGCCAACCTTATTTATTCATTAACTCTCTTCTGATTTATTTGTTAAGTTCATTTTTTAATTCTCTAAAATTCAAATATGCATTACACCATGCATATTTAAGGTAAATATGTCAGAGGAATGTAACCTTGCTGTGTTAGTGATGCATGCAGACTAACAATTTTTAAATAAGCAATGTGATAACAGTTTGGCAGTTCAGCAGCTTGGAAAACAAAAACAAAACAGTAAATATACATAGACTTTAAAAATCTATTTCTTTTCTTATATTCAGGAGTGAAATAGTGTTAAACCAGATGGTGATAACATTGTGCCTCTCAACTTCTTAGATGACTGTTGTTAAGTTCCAGTAGAAATCAATTGGTTTAGAACTGCAATATTCCCTTTTTAGCAGATATTCAAAATAGTCATGAATGGTATACAAATTTAGAAGCTTCTTACCAAAGACGCATGAGAATAGAATTATGCCACTGCACAAAGTGTAGTGAAGTAAAACGGTTTCCTCTTTGAGTCTTAAAATCTGGCAACTTGGCTGTCGTCTTTGTTGTTTGGCAAAACAAGGTATTGCAAAGGCAGCCTTGTTGCAAAAGTTCCCTAGATAGGATTAAAAGAAATACACAGACTTCTTTGATTTGAATGACCATTAAGAATAAAACAAAAGTGAGATTACAGATCTTGCCTGTATTCTATCAGTTTCACAGACATTGCAGGCTGGTTTTACTAATAATTCAGCTGTTTGCAAATATGATGTGTTTGACTTCGCATGGGCCACATTTGTAAGCGAAGGAATTTTTACCTTTTTAATAAATGTTTTGGTATTGGAGAGATACAACCTCTATGTGGTTCCCATTAGCAACAAGTTAGCGAGTGGACTTCCCAGGGCCAAGCATACATTGTGGTTATGGCCGTGCTAAGCTGTCTACAACACACACTCAGAACGCCTAGGGTAATTGTGACCTGGGCTAATGAATTGTGCAAAGGTAATTTCCTCTGCCAATTTTCCCCTTTAAACAAATTGCAGCTTCATATTTCAACCAAATGACCTTTCTAAAACTCCACAGTGACTAATTATGAGAATGAGGGGGCACTGACTATTAACAGAAATGAGATTATGTTTTGCCATAACTTTGGGAGGCAATGTAGCCAATGATGTTTATAATCCGGGGTGATTAGAAGAGGGTCTCCTCCAAAGGCTACTGTAGATTGTTCGTGGCGCCATGCAGCTGAGCATAGCCTATTCAATGCCACAAAGTCAGAAGCTTAAAATCCCATGTCTGGTTTTTATGTGACTAATAATCTTCAATTTAGTACTGTGGGATGGGAGGAGGGAAGCAAAGGGGAGCTGAGAGCACAAGTGATAAGGCAACAGCATGAGAAAATAGAAAGAAGAAAAGGTTAAGAGAGAATAACCAAGAACAACTATTTACTTACTCCCAAAATATTTATTAAGAACCCTCTATGTATGAAGTGGGCTTCCCAGGTGGCTCAGGGGTAAAGAATCTGCCTGATGATGCAAGAGACACAGGTTCAATCTTTCTGGTCAGGAAGAATCCCCTGTAGGAGGAAATGACAACCCGCTCCAGTATTCTTGTGCCCAAAATTCCATGGACAGAAGGGCCTGATGGGCTACAGTCCACGGAATCACAAAAAGTCAGATATGACTGAGCAACTGAGAGCATGCACACACACACACACACACACACACACACACACACGTGTGAAGTGCAAAGTTCTGGGTACTGAGAGTATAGAGTGAAAGAGACATGAAAAGTCCCTAGCTTGGTGGTATTTGCAGTCAAGTTGGACAGAGACAGACCAAAAATAAGAAAACAAAAAACCAGTATCAATCCCAATGTGTGATGTGATCTAAAGAAAATGAATGAGGTGATACAGATACAGATGATACTAAAAAATCCTTCAAAAATAATAGAATGGCTTTCATAGTGAAGTTGAAGGATGAGAAGGATCCAAGCATTCCAACAGTGTAGCGAAGAGTGAAAGGGAATGGTGTGAGTGGAAGTCTTGAAATATAAAGAAAATTAAGTATGTTACTAGTCCATGATGTGCTAATGGAGCTGAGTTAAAACAAGAGCAGAGTGGAAAGACAAGGTGCTGAAGGTATGTGTCAGATCCTATGCTTGCGCTTGATTCTGAGCAATAATATGTCTTTAGGGTTTTGAGTATGTGAAGTGCTTGATTTATAATTTATAGGGACTGAATGGATTGGACCTAGACAAAATTGGAAGAGGAGGCATCAGCAAGACGCTTGCAGCAGTGCAGCGAAGGATGGTGATGGTCGTGGAGCTGCAGCATGAAAGAGACACGGAAAGGCCTGACAAATATTTACAGTCAAACTATATTGGATTTCCTGCAGGACTGGATATGGGTTTAGAGCAATTTAGGACATTTCCCAGGTTTCTGACTTGAGCAACTTGGTTGATCAATTTAAATATGTCAAGTAGGTTAACATAGGTTCTAGAGCTTTTTTCTAGGGATCAATGTTAGTATATTAGTCAGAGTTCTCCAGAGATAAAGAACTAAAAGGAGAGAGAAAAAGATGGATGAGGGAGAGAGGTATTCAGTATAGGAAATTGGCTCCTGTGGTTATGGAGGCTGACCAGTCTTAAGGCCTGCAGTCCACAGATTGTAGAACTGGGAGACTGGTGTTTGGTTTCAGTCCCAATTTAAAAGCCTGAGAACCACAAGAGTCAGGGGCGTATTTCAAACCAAAAGCCAGCAGGCTCAGAACCCAAGAAGAACTGATGCTTCACTTTGAGACTGAAGGCAGGAAATAGGTGATATCCCAACTCAAAGGTATTCAGGCAGAAGGAACTGTTTTCCACTCTGCCTTTTGATCCATAGAGACCTTCAACAGATAAGATGAGACACACTGGAGAGAGCAATCTGTTTTGTTTATTCTACCAATTCCAATAATTGGAAGACTCATCCAGAAATGCCCCGATAGACACAGCTAGAGCTATATTTGATCAAATGGTTGGGCAATCAGTGGCCCAATAACACTGACACATAAAATTAACCATCACAGCTAAAAATATAAGCTTGAGGGTTAGAAGTATAGAGGCAGGATTTAAGCCATGGAATGGATGAGCTCAGTTAAGAAATGATGCGGGGGTTCAGGATGGGGGACACATATACATCCATGGCAGATTCATGTCATTGTATGGCAAAAGCCACTATAATATCGTAAAGCAATTAGCCTCCAATTAAAATACATTAATTAATTTTAAGAAAAGAAATAATACACACAGAGAGCAGAGGGCATAGGACTAGTCCCAAAGGAACTGCATATTTTAAAGTGTGTCCGAAGCAGGAGTTGGAGGAGACCAACAGGAAATGTCGTGGTTCAAGGAAAGCATAAATAATGAGTACTAGGGAAGTCTATAACCTACTGAATGAAATTCAAAGTTTTGAGCTTTTCTTTTTTCAGATGATCTATGATTTGAATCTTCTCTTTCTTTTCCATTCCTCTTTTTGCTCTCCCAAGACCCTTTTTCACACTTGGGAGTACATTCTCAACCCTCATTCTACTACTCTTAAGGTCACCACTGTGAGGTTTTGTTTGTTTTAAATTATGTCCTGGCATCTTTTTTTAATATAAATTTATTTATTTTAATTGGAGGTTAATTACTTTACAATATTGTATTGGTTTTGCCATACATCTTATCCCTACTAGAACTCCAGCTTCTTGAGTATCCATATTTTTTTTAATTCCCCTCAGGACTGTCAGAACACCTATATCCTCCATGTGCTGTCACTGTGATGGCTTCAGTCAATGGGCATCCTCTTCTAAAATGCTTCTTGTGCTAAGAGTTCAGGAAAACTGAAAGGATCCCTTCCCAGACACCCTCTAGCTGGTTCCGCACATGAGCCAGATTTGTGCCTGGTAGAAGGAGAGAGTTGGGAGGTATCAGTGGAGTTCAGGTTGTCTTCCTGTTACTTTTTCATCTGATAAAGAGAACTGTGATGTTGAAAACAATTTCAGTGTTTGGATAGGCATTCCAATGTCTAGACACTGGCTCTGTGATTATGGGTCAGGACAAGCTTCCTGACCTCCAGAATCTGACCATGTAACTATAGTGCTGTGTCCTTCATGTGATTTCAGTGGTGTCTGTATGACTGCTCAGATGGACAAACCAAATCCCTATATTAAGTCAGTTTCTGCTCAAAATACTCAGAGACACTTCTATTCCACACATTGGACTTTAAGGAATGTATTGTGAGAGAAGAGAAGCCTGGCGTGGTGCAGTCCATGGGGTCTCAAAGAGTTGGACACAGCTTGCTGACTGAACACCACCATATTGTAAGGATTCAATTATAGGATGCTCTACAATTCAAAGATAAGAAATGGAGTATAACTAATGATGCTAAGTTAAGACTGAGACAGAGGCAAAGCAGCAAAAGGGACTAGCACTTTAATAACAGCTTATCTGTGGAGTATACACTGGGTACATACTGGGAGGCGCAACAGATACATCCAAAGGGAGCTAAGGTTCTAGGTAAAAGAGCAGGGAGGCTGATGGTCTCGGGAAGAGGGGACAGAAAGACTTATATCAACACACAAATACAAGGAGCTAAAATGGTTTGTATGTTTTTCTTACACAACAAAAGTCTAAAAGTCAGACATCCCAACTTTGGCTTAGTGGCCAAACTTTCCATATTTTGCTTAGCCTTTTGGAGTGATATTCATCTTCATGGTTATAAGGCAACTCTGGTAAATTCAAGCATCATACCTGCAAAGAACAAAAGAAGGAAGAAAGACTGACATTTCCCCTATGATGCTGCTTTATACCAAGAATATGTATTTCCTTTCTCTCCCATAGCCCACTGCCTGCTTTCCCATGCCAAACTCAAGAAGACTGAGGATGCAAGTGTCTATTCTTACCCGGAGTGGAAATTTGGTGCTATAGATCGAATCATGTTTCCTGAAAGATTCATATGTGGAGTCCTAACTCTCAGAATGTGATTTTATTTGAAAATAGCATTGTTACAGATATAATTAGTAAGTTAAGAAGAGTCACATGCAGACAAGTTGGGCTCTTACCACAATATATCTGCTGTCCTTACTAGAAAACAAAACCAAACAAACAAGCAAACAAAAATGTGAAAATTGAGAGATGTTGCTGTAAATCAGAGCACTAATGATATCCAGGAGGCCTGGGAGATATCCTTCCTCACTGCCCTTGGAGGGAGTATTATAGCCCTCCTAATACCTTGATTTTTAGTAAAACTTTAGTAACATCTCCTCTTAGATAATTGGGCTTCCCTGGTGGCTCACCAGTAAAAAACCTGCCTGCCAATGCAGGAGACCTAGGTTCTATCCCTGGGTCAGGAAGATCTGGAGAAGAAAATTACAACCCACTCCAGTATTCTTGCCTGGAAAATCCCATGGACAGAGGAGCCTGGCAGGTTATAGTCCATGGGGTCGCAAGAATCTGACATGACTTAGTGACTAAACCACCAACAACAACTTAGATAATAGATCCATAATTAGCAAGACCTTTAAAGAATTTTGAAATATAAAGCAGTGTCATTATAAACCTGGAAACATGTATTAGTAATTTTCCATGGATTTATTTTTAAAGATTTTCACTTCCAATTATTCTTACGTACAATGGTGATTCTACTTTATGTAACTGTTCTGATGCATGTTAATTACCATTGAGAATGAGGCCTAGATGATATTTTCTTCATCGCCTTTGTGCCATCAACATACATAGAGGAAGAAGACTTTATTACAGTGAAAAAGTTGGAAAGTTCAAGAAGCATTCATACAAGGCTTTTCCGAAAGGTGTAACTGTTGAAACTATAAATTCAATTATGTGATCAATCCTGATTATACTCATTTAATTTTAGGATCACCTCTTATTTTTCATTTCTGAAAGAGAAATTGGAAGAGACACATAATTGATTAAGTAAAAATTGATTAATTAGGGCCATTATATTATTGTTGAAAATTGTGTGATAAGATACATCAGGCTTCATGCCACTTTTGCGAAAATCTAGCCAATATAATTATTGGTAGTTAGTGTGAGGAAGGAAAAGACAATGGCACCCCAGTCCACCAGTACTCTTGCCTGGAAAATCCCATGGACGAAGGAGCCTGGTGGGCTGCAGTCCATGGGGTCGAAAAGAACTGGACACGCCTGAGGGACTTCACTTTCACTTTTCACTTTCATACGTTGGAGGAGGAAATGGCAACCCACTCCAGTGTTCTTGCCTGGAGAATCCCAGGGACGGGGGAGCCTGGTGGGCTGCTGTCTATGGGGTTGCACAGAGTCGGATACGACTGAAGCGACTTAGCAGCAGCAGCAGCAGCAGTGTGAGGAAAATACCTAATTTCACCCAAGGAATTTATTATAATAGAGTTTTTATTGACTTAAAAATGAATAGCATGTTCCTAAGATCCACTCAAGAAACAAAATTTACATGAACATTTTAGTCATGAAATTTAAAAAAAAAAAAAAACAGCAGAAATATACTATTAGAAATATGCTAATGCATCAGAATGGAAAAGTTCTAGAAGATCAATGCCAAAACCAAAACTCTGTGGCAGCACAAATGTTAAGTAAATTCAGTATAGAGTAAAAACAGCCAAAACTAGATTTAAAGTAGCTGCAGATTGCCATTAGCCTGTCTTACTTTCCTGTCCTTTAAATGAGAAGAATATTATTATAATCAGTCTCTTTGTAGCTATTGAGGTCACTTTTGCTTTTTGTTTTCTTAAGCTAAAAGTCTTTATGGGCACAATAATGAAAAAAAAAAAAAAAAGTATGAAAGAAGACCAAACTCTCTTGAAGCTAATTTCAGCTCTATAGGTTTTTTTTAACCTTCTACAGAGACACACTGGTGACTGCAGCTGCTAATAGATGATCAAACAAGCTAGGATGGTTTTTTTTATTTTTTTTAATATAAATTTATTTATTTTAATTGGAGGTTAATTACTTTACAATATTGTATTGGTTTTGCCATACATCAACATGAATCCGCCATGGGTGTACACGTGTTCCCCATCCTGAACCCCCCCTCCCTCCTCCCTCCCTGTACCATCCCTCTGCGTCATCCCAGTGCACCAGCCCCAAGCATTCTGTATCATGCATTGAACCTGGACAGGATGTTTAATTCACACCCATGGCCCTAGCATTTCCCTGTAAGTTAGAAAGAATTGTGGCTCCCAAGTGATTCTCTTGCAAGTGACCTATGAAGGTCTTTTCTACTAGAGAAAGAAGCAAACTCATTCTTTCCAGATCAGATGTTGGATCCTGTGATATACAACACTAATTTCAAGTCAACTTCTTTAAACACCTAGCATTTAAAATAGAACCAGAAGGTGAATGAGAGGCCTTAGCCCCACTTAAAAGAGATCTCTCAGAAAACAGACACTTTTGTCCAAACCACAATAGACTTGACATCGACAGCAAACAATATAACAAAGCACAGTGTGGTTGAAATAAAACAATTTAGGAATCAATTTGCTGCATCTATCTGCTTGCATTTAACCGTTTTGTTGTTGTTGTTGTTTTGTACAAAATGCATTTCCCCATGTATGGGTAAAAAAGACTAAGCTATAAATAGTAAAAAAGGCAGTTCAACCTTTGTAACTAAATTGCTGAATAATGAAATCTTGGAAATTTAAAGGAGCCTCACAAATCTTTGAGTGCTTGTGCATGGATTTGCTAGAACTCCTTGAAAACTCACCATTTTGAAAAGTAGCCCATTGAACTTCGGAGCAACCATTAATGCAGTTAATTTTTTTCCAATCAGTTTGGTTCAGTTCTGCTGTTTAATCTTGCCCGACTCTTTGCGACCCCACAGACTGCAGCACACCAGGCCTCCCTGTCCACCACCAACTCCCTGAGTTTACTCGAACTCATGTCCATTGAGTCACTCAAAGTGTCCACTTATATCTTCCTTCTACATATTTAATTTCAAACTGTTTGCATTTGTATGAGAAATAGAATATTTCCTACCATATCAGTAAATAAGGCTGTCGCAGACATCATTGATTGCAGCCTTCCAAAGTGAGCTGGTGACACAGAGGGGATTCAGGAAGGAAAGAATACCTACCATCTGACAGCCGTGGGCAACAGCCACTCCCTGCGGTAAAAGTGAGTGAACTCGCTCAGTTGTGTCCGACTCTTTGGGACCCCATGGACTGTAGCCTAACAGGCTTCTCTGCCCATGGGATTTTCCAGGCAAGAGTTCCAGAGTGGGTTGCCATTTCCTTCTCAAGGGGATCTTCCTGACCCAGGGATCGAGCCCAGCTCTCCCGCATTGCCAGCAGATGCTTTACCCTCTGAGCTGCCAGGGAAGCCTGTGGTGAGCCCTCAGGAAACTGAGGATGTGAAGACAGAGGGAACCGGCTCTGATAGCTGAGGTGCATGTCAAGGGAATGATTTCAGTGAGCCCAGACTCGAGCATCTTCCCATCCATAGAAAAGTGCTAAATCATTAACTTTTGACATCAGGTTTTCCTTTAATTAACAACAATATTTTGGTGTTCAGACTACCTTCCCTTTCTGAAAAGACTCCTGTATAACCTGGATTCCTTCCTTGACTTCCCAGAGCAGTTCTCTCAGAAGTACTTGAGGTGTTGCCTCCTGAGCTCTAAGTCCTGAAAATTCCCACCTAATACAACATAATTCTTGACTTTTACGTTATGAGTATTTTTTTAAGTTGACACATATAAACCTAATTCCTCATAAAGAATCTTCCAGTATATGAATCTTAAGTAACCCTTTTACAAGTGAACTATTGAATAATTCCAAGAGCCTTCTTCGTCTTTAATTTCTGACCTTTTACCATACCTCCGTTTGTCAACCTCCTTCTGGAAGCATGATCTGTCAGCTGGGCTCCAGATATGGAGTGATGTCTTCTCGGTTGTGGATAAGATGCTTTGATGAATGCATCCGAGGTTCACATCGACTTCTGTGGTGACTCCACCACCGTGCTGACTCACATTAGTCTTAGAGCTGGTGAAAATGCCTCTCACACTTTAACCCATGCTGCTGTTCAGGCTTGTGTCTCCCTTACTCTTTTGAACCATCTGCTTTCTGACCCAAGCACAGAATATCACATTTATATTTATTAAATGTCATCTTCCTAGACTCCATCCACTGCTTCAGCTTGTCAAGATGCTTTTGAATCCTGATTCTGTCATCCCATGTATTAGTTATCTCTCTGAGCTTGTTGTCAGCCCCAGACCTGATAACAGGCCTTCTTTGTCCTCATCCAATTCAATGATAAACTTGCTAAGGGGACCAAGCCAAGGCAAGAGTCACGCTGGCAAGCCTCCAAGTTGCGGATGCTCTGTGGATCTGAATTCATCCAACCCTTTGAATATCCACTCAGCCACATTAAAATTCCATCCATGACTCTCTCTGATATGTGAAGATATTGTGACTCTGGCTCTGCCTTCTTCCTTGACATTATCTGATCCTTCAGTCTCGGCGCTCATTGCATTCCAGCCAGACTAGCCATCTTTCTGTCTCTTATTGGTCCTGAGCTCCCCTTCCATCTCAGAACTTCTGTAATTTTTATTCCCTTTACCTGAATTACTCTTCTCTTAGATATTTGCATGACTGGCTCCTTATTATTCAGGTCTTAGCTCAAAAACCGCCACCTGGAGCTGTGTTTCTCAACCATTGACATTTCAAGCTGAATAGTTTTTGTCAGAGGGGACCATTTCCCTCAGTAATGTTTTGTGATTTTTAGTGTACAAGTCTTGCAATTCTTCTATTAAATATATTCCTGAATATGTTACTATTTAATGATATTTTGAGGGGAATTATTTCCTTTTAAACAACCTTAAAGCATCAATGTTTTAAATAATGTTTTTTAAACATATATATTTCTTAGTGAACATTTTTAATACTGATTGCTAATTACATAAAATCAGATGTCGATCTGCTTAAAGAACTATTCTATAAAATTCAATCCATCTATTGTGTGCCTAGTGTTGGATGTAAGGCTATGTTAGGCATTTCATCTGGCTATTATGTTAAATGCAAATAAATACTCTCATTTTCCTTAAGTAAATTTAGGTATATTCTGTTTCTACAAATATAATTCCTAAAATAGAGATCCCACAAAATGACCTTTCATAATTCCATTCACTCATATCCTAATAATACACTTGAATTCAAGTTAAAATGCAGGACCTCTTACCTTTATACAGAATCAAATCTTATTCTTCACCATTTGAGCCACCAGGGAAACCCATATGTATTGTATATGTGTGCATATATATACAGATAAATAATGCAGAGTAATATAGAAGAATATACTAGAATGAAGGAGTCACACAGCAGAGGATTTAATTCTGTGATCCCTTTTTTATTTTGTAACTTCCTAGTTTACAGACTATCAATGGTTGACCATTGCTTATAAATCTATAGTCCTTATCTTGTAGTAGATGTCCTTTGCTCTCTAGAGACATAGAAGAAGGGAAACTGACATTTATCAACTCACTACTACGTGCCGGGAACTTTAATGCATTATACCACATGTAATCCTACAAATCTGACAAAACAGGTGTTTTAAACAATTTAAATAACGTGCTCAAAGTCATATAATGAATAAAAAGTGAAAGTGAAGTCGCTGAGTCGTGTCCAACTCTTAGCGACCTCATGGACTGCAGCCCACCAGGCTTCTCTGTCCATGGGATTTTCCAGGCAAGAGTACTGGAGTGGGGTGCCGTCACCTTCTCCATGAATAAATGATAAAGCCAAATTTCAAAATCAGATCTCTTCCTACATATCAGCCTAGAAAAATACATGGAGAACAAGAACAGCAATAAGCTATTCAAGTTCCCATTGCTTACAAGGATTAGTAAAATGGGCTGACCACAGAATAAACAGTCTTTTAGGAAATCTTGCCTTATGAATCTGATATTAGCTTCCATCAGTAACACACTGCCATGGAGTAGCCAGAGTCAAGAACAGAGATCAGGGGCTACAGCCATGTCCATATCCTGCATAAAAATTAAACATTTACCGATTCAATGCATTCTTAGTTTGGTATAATTCTTAATGGCCATAAATTCCTGCCATCTTTGCACTGTGACTGTGACATTCTTAGAAACAAAACAAAACCAAAACAAAACAATACAAAAAATCAGGTGGTAATGGGAACCTCCAATTTACAGCCAGTGGGTCAGAAGAAATAATCTGGACTTGCTACTGGCCTCCGTAGTGGAGGCAGTCTTGTGGAACTGACACTTGACCCATGGGATCTGAGTCTAATTCCAGGTAGATAGTGTCAGAATTGAGTTAAATTGTAGGACACTCAGCTGGAGTCACAGAATTGCCTTATATATGGAAAAACCAACACATTTGGAATAAGTCGTGAAATATGGTCTAAGAGTACAGGAGACAAACAAGAGTATTTTTTTTTCTTGGACAGTCATTGATGAACATGATTATAAACTGTTTTAAAATGGTTCTAGCTAACTGCATATTTTGGGCTTCCTGGAGGCACTAGTGGTAAAGAATCTGCCTGCCAATACAGGAAACGCAAGAGATGTGGGTTCGATACCTGGGTTGGGAAGATCCCTTGGAGAAGGAAATGGCAACCCACTCCAGTATCCTTGCTTATAAAATTCCATGGGCAGACTAGCCTGGGGGGCTACAGTCCACGGGGCCACACTAATCTAGTATTGATATATTCTCTTAATATAGCATAAGAAAAACCCACATTATATGTATGAACCCTGTTTGTATATCCGTTGTCTGAAAATTTCCACAAGGAATGTAGCTCAGGGTACACATTCATTTCCCACAATGTGGTACTATGTCATGGGAGTTGAATCTCTTCCAAATTTCATAAATTGAGTGTGGAAAAGTCAATAACTGGACTTGGAGTGAGAAGATCTGAGTTCTGTTCCTGGGTCTATAGTACAAGAGCAATATGGTCTGGTCAAATCATTTAGTCTCCAGGTGCTACATTATGGTAGTTTGAAATGATAAAAGCCATGTGCCTTGCAGAGGACATTTTATGATCTGGTAGCATTCACAGTCAGGTATACCAAAGCCAGAGGACAGAGGCTTCAATAATATGTGATGTGGGTGCAAAGTATTATTATATCAGTTAAGGAATGAGTTATAGGTGTTTTGTAACATAAATTTCCATCCCTAATCTGCTTAGGTGAGCATTCAAATATGTGTTTGATTAGAGTACTTCCTCAATGTTGAAATTACCTGGAAAGGAATGGAGCTCTTGTTCTCAGAAGACGATGGTCTTTATAGTATCTTGCATTTGTTGTTGTTGTTCCATTGCTAAGTCGTGTCCAGCTCTTGGCGACCCCGTGGATTGCAGTCCCCCCAGGTTTCCCTGTCCTTAACTATCTCCCAGAGTTTGCTCAAGTTCATGTCCATTGAGTCAGTCCCAGCATCAGGGTAAGATTTTCCAATGAATTGGTTCTTCATATCAGGTGGCCAAAGTTTTGGAGCTTCAGCATCAGCCCTTCCACTGAATATTCAGGGTTGATTTCCTTTAGCATTGACTGGTTTCATCTCCTTACAGTCGCATACATACTAGAACCTGGAATATCCTACTCCAGACCTGGTTTGCCACATGGAATGACTATGTGTCTAAAGTTTCTTATAATTGTTTTATTGTGTTTCATTTCTCAAGCTGAGATATGTAACTTAAATTATGTTACTTGCCTTATTCCTCATTTGAAACAATTTAACCACATGAGTCAGGCACTCAGCAGGGCTCCAGCAAAGCCAGGATAGCTACCACTAAGGGCAAGCCAGCTGAAGGCTGCAAAGAATCATGATCAAATCAGTACAGTCACATCATAGGCAAAAAGGTGATCCAATTATGAAATAATCCTCCACCCATGAGGGTGAGGGAAATAAGGTCATTTAAAAGCTGAAATAGTTAAAAATCATAGCATTCTTAATTTCTTTATTTGTGAGATGAAGGGGACAGAATCCTTGTAGGTTTGAAAACATCAAGATGATTTGAATTCTGAAAGAAGGCTGTACTTCACATCACTAGTGACGAACTGAAAATAATATTATTACCTTTAAAGCGTGCCAAAGCAGGAAATGCATAAGGATTCAAACTGAATTTAGTTAACAATCTTGATAGCAGTGTCATAAATTAACTAAGACAGCCTGGGCAAGGTAAACTTTTGAAGGTGAAGTGGATGCTATTTAATGTGACATTAAGTTGTTTAAGGGTAGGAGGAGGCACAGGGTGAATGGGTGTTGACGGTGGGTTTGGGCAGGCTGCCATGGTGGACAAGATCCAGCCCGGAGGCGACTGGGGAAAGTACAGAACTACACACGTTGTGGTTTTGTCCACAGGTGTCCCTGATCAGTGGTAACCTCAGAATTTGCATAACGCTTTGTATTAGAATATATTACACTGAAATGTATATACTTTTTGTATTTAAATTTTAATAAGGAAATTAATCACAACTATTATAAAAAGACCTAAAGAACTAACATGTCTCTCGCTCATACACACACACACACACACACACACACATGTTTGATGATTTTAGAGAGAAACTGAAACACAAACATATAAGAATTTTTTTTAACATATAAGAATTAAATCAAGCCCACATTTTCTTCCAAGAAAGGGCTTCCCCCCAACAAGCCAGACTGTGCATAGTAAGTCGAATGCACTATATGATTTTTATTCAAATACTGGCACAATTCACAAATTGCACAAAACACGGTCAAATAAGCCATTTGGACATCTGTTTTGAGATTTGAATCAGTTTACTCAAGGTTTACACAAGCCATTTATTATCCGTTTTCTTAGGAGATGAGGGTTATTTAAGAGATGGAGCTCACCAGTCCAGACAAGATCCTTGCATGGCATATTTGGATTCTGTAGGGAATTATCACAATTGTATTTCAGACTTAAGAGAAGTACATCATCTAGCAGTCCACAGTCTCCTACACTTGCTCTAATATTTTAATTACCTGTATCTTAATATGCTAGACCTATGTATACAGAGGTTTTCAAAAAAGAATTCTCCTTTGACTCAAGGTGTTCATCAGCCATCTGGAACTGCCTCCCGAGCTTCATCCATTATGCAAATAAGGTTTAGTATTCGTCATGTTCCATCTACTGCCACGAGTGCATTAATGTTGGATGTTCCAGCACAAGCCCTGAGAAGACACTGCCTTTTCATCCGTCATCGGCTCGGGCTCACACCTCATTACTTTTAACGGCTCTGTGGCACTTAAGGTCACTGAGCTCCTAACTGCTGCCGCCTAGGGTGCTTACAGTAAAAGCACCTTTCTTTGTTTAAGTGAAGCAGATTCTCCGTTTCATTCTTTTCTTCCTCTTCTTTTATTTTAATTTTTTGTTGTTGTTATTGTGGGATTACCATCACTTGGGAAAAGATAAGGACTGTTTGAAGAAGCAGAGGCTGTCCTCAGAAGTTTAGGTAAACAAAACTATTTCTGGGAAGAGTTTAAGGAAAAAAAAATCCATTGAAGTGTGTGTGTGTCTCTCTCCTTTCTGTTTCTATATATGTATATATATGCATATACATATATATACACACTACATATACATATATATACATATATGCATACATATATATACACATGTGTATATGACTTTTATTGCATTCTTTCTTTAAATTCTTTTTTATTTCTTTAAAATAATTATGTTAAAGATAATTATTAAACATTTATTTCTTTACAGTAATTTTCCTTTTAGCATACTGTAGCATGCTTAAGCATTCTTGGGTCAAAACTCATTTTCATTCCTGGCTCTTTCACTTTCTAGCTGTGTGAGTTTAAGCAAGTTACTTAATTTCTCTGTGCCTCAGTTGTTTTCATAGGAATGAAATAGCAAAATAGGAATACTGAGATAAATTATTTCATAAGTTCATAGTGAGAATTAAATCAGTTAATATTAAGTGCTTAGAAACTCTGGCACCTGCTATGTACCAAACAAGAGGTCATTAGGTCAAACTGTATTGACCACAATGTACAGATTTAGATATAACTTTAAGAACATGATTATGAGTAAATGTTCAAACTAAATTTTTTTTATGAGTTTCATTTTATTTATTTATTTTTAAACTTTACAATATTGTATTCGTTCTGCCACACATCAAAATGAATCCACCACAGGCACACACGTGCTCCCCATCCCGAGCCCTCTTCCCCCGCCTCCCTACACCATCCCCCCAGGTCGTCCCAGTGCACCAGCCCCAAGCATCCAGCATCGTGCATCGAACCTGGACTGGTGACCCATTTCACACATATTACACACGCTTCCATGCCATTCTCCCAAATCATCCCACCCTCTCCCACTCCCACAGAGTCCAAAAGACTGTTCTATATATCGATGTCTCTTTTGTTGTCTCGTAAACAGGGCTATCGTTATCATCTTTCTAAATTCCATATATATGCGTTAGTATACTGTATTGGTGTTTTTCTTTCTGGCTTACTTCACTCTGTATAATCAGCTCCAGTTTCATCCACCTCATTTGAACTGATTCAAATGTATTCTTTTAAATGGCTGAGCAATACTCCATTATGTATATGTACCACAGCTTTCTTATCCATTCATCTGCTGATGGACATCTAGGTTGCTTCCATGTCCTGGCTATTATAAACAGTGCTGTGATGAACATTGGGGTACACGTGTCTCTTTCCCTTCTGGTTTCCTCAGTGTGTATGCCCAGCAGTGGGATTACTGGATCATAAGGCAGTTCTATTTCCAGTTTTTTAAGGAATCTCCACATTGTTCTCCATAGTGGCTGTACTAGTTTGCATTCCCACCAACAGTGTAAGAGGGTTCCCTTTTCTCCACACCCTCTCCAGCATTTATTGCTTGTAGACTTGGATCGCAGCCATTCTGACTGGTGTGAAATGGTACCTCATAGTGGTTTTGATTTGCATTTCTCTGATAATGAGTGATGTTGAGCATCTTTTCATGTGTTTGTTAGCCATCTGTATGTCTTCTGTGGAGAAATGTCTATTTAGTTCTTTGGCCCATTTATTTTTCTGGAATTGAGCTGTAGGAGTTGCTTGTATATTTTTGAGATTAGTTGTTTGTCAGTTGCTTCATTTGCTATTATTTTCTCCCATTCTGAAGGCTGTCTTTTCACCTTGCTTATAGTTTCCTTTGTTGGGCAGAAGCTTTTAAGTTTAATTAGGTCCCATTTGTTTATTTTTGCTTTTATTTCCAATATTCTGGGATGTGGGTCATAGAGGATCCTGCTGTGATGTATGTTGGAGAGTGTTTTACCTATGTTCTCCTCTAGGAGTTTTATAGTTTCTGGTCTTACGTTTAGATCTTTAATCCATTTTGAGTTTATTTTTGTGTATGGTGTTAGAAAGTGTTCTAGTTTCATTCTTTTACAAGTGGTTGACCAGTTTTCCCAGCATCACTTGTTAAAGAGATTGTCTTTAATCCATTGTATATTCTTGCCTCTTTTGTCAAAGATAAGGTGTCCATATGTGTGTGGATTTATCTCTGGGCTTTCTATTTTGTTCCATTGATCTATATTTCTGTCTTTGTGCCAGTACCATACTGTCTTGATGACTGTGACTTTGTAGTAGAGCCTGAAGTCAGGCAGGTTGATTCCTCCAGTTCCATTTTTCTTTCTCAAGATTGCTTTGGCTATTCGAGGTTTTTTGTATTTCCATACAAATTGTGAAATTATTTGTTCTAGCTCTGTGAAGAATACTGTTGGTAGCTTGATAGGGATTGCATTGAATCTATAAATTGCTTTGGGTAGTATACTCATTTTCACTATATTGATTCTTCCAATCCATGAACATGGTATATTTCTCCATCTATTAGTGTCCTCTTTGATTTCTTTCACCAGTGTTTTATAGTTTTATATACATAGGTCTTTAGTTTCTTTAGGTAGATATATTCCTAAGTATTTTATTCTTTTCGTTGCAATGGTGAATGGAATTGTTTCCTTAATTTCTGTATTTTCTCATTATTAGTGTATAGGAATGCAAGGGATTTCTGTGTGTTGATTTTATATCCTGCAACTTTACTATATTCATTGATTAATTCTAGTAATTTTCTGGTGGAGTCTTTAGGTAGAGGATCATGTCATCTGCAAACAGTGAGAGTTTTACTTCTTCTTTTCCAGTTTAGATTCCTTTTATTTCTTTTTCTGCTCTGATTGCTGTGGTCCAAACTCCAAAACTATGTTGAATAGTAGTGGTGAGAGTGGGCACCCTTGTCTTGTTCCTGACTTTAGGGGAAATGCTTTCAATTTTTCATCATTGAGGATAATGTTTGCTGTGAGTTTGTCATATATAGCTTTTATTATGTTGAGGTATGTCCCTTCTATTCCTGCTTTCTGGAGAGTTTTTATCATAAATGGATGTTGAATTTTGTCAAAGGCTTTCTCTGCATCTATTGAGATAATCATATGGTTTTTATTTTTCAATTTGTGAATGTGGTGTATTACATTGATTGATTTGCAGATATTGAAGAATCCTTGCAACCCTGGGATAAAGCCCACTTGGTCATGGTGTATGATCTTTTTAATGTGTTGTTGGATTCTGATTGCTTGAATTTTGTTAAGGATTTTTTCATCATTGTTCATCAGTGATATTGGCCTGTAGTTTTCTTTTTTTGTGGCATCGTTGTCAGGTTTTGGTATTAGGGTGATGGTGGCCTCATAGAATGAGTTTGAAAGTTTACCTTCCTCTGCAATTTTCTGGAAGAGTTTGAGCAGGATAGGTGTTAGCTCTTCTCTAAATTTTTGGTAGAATTCACCTGTGAAGCCATCTGGACCTGGGCTTTTGTTTGCTGGAAGATTTCTGATTACAGTTTCAATTTCCGTGCTTGTGATGGGTCTGTTAAGATTTTCTATTTCTTCCTGGTCCAGTTTTGGAAAGTTGTACTTTTCTAAGAATTTGTCCATTTCTTCCATGTTTTCCATTTTATTGGCATGTAATTGCTGATAGTAGCCAGTATCTTCAAGAAGAATCTCAGGCCATGATCATGAGAGTCTGCTCCAACACATGCCTCTCTCTGGAACTAGAAAGTAGAGTCAAAATTGCAATGAAAGGCCTTGCCTGGGATTCAAGCCAATGAAAAGAAAAATCCCCTTTCTACCAACAGAGTCTGATGGAGAAAGGGCAAGCTATGAGTACTCTGGAAGCCTTGAATCCACTGTTCTCGAAGCAAGCCTATTTTCCCTATTTTGTGACCCAACGACTTTCCTTTAGCTTAAACTTGTTTAAAAGGACATGTTGTCACTGCCACCAAAACAGTTCTTTACTAACACCACAAGTCAAAATTGCGAAAATAGACACTCTTCAGGGACCAGGCCCCACTGTTAACCTATCTTTACAAATAATTTCAGTGAATATTTGTACATCAGAAAACATAAAAAATTTGTGTTGTTTACTTTAGGTGGAGGCATTTGAAGTGAGTTGTCATTTTGTTTGCTTGTTTATTTGAATTTTCTTTCCTTTCCTTTTGGCCTATATAAACATAGAGTATTTGTATACTGGAAAGACATCATCACTGAAATATAATATTTATTTAGCATGAGAGAAGTAAGAACTGAGCTGACATATTCAGTATTCTTATCATGAGTTTTGTATCTTGTGAGACATGTTGGGTGAAGAATCAGCCTCTAGTGAACTAATTAACCATCTTTTTGGTAAGTCTAGCTGGCCCCTGTGCCTGGTAACTCTCTTTCTCATTGCTAGAGACCAGCTGTGCTGATTTTCTGAAGTTAGAAATTCAAATAATGTCATGCTATGCTAAGTCACTTCAGTCGTGTCTGACTCTGTGCGACCCCATAGATGGCAGCCCACCCGGCTCCCCTGTCCCTGGGATTCTCCAGGCAAGAACACTGGAGTGGGTTGCCATTTCCTTCTCCAATGCATGAAAGTGAAAAGTGAAAGTGAAGTCGCTCAGTCGTCTCCGACTCTTAGCGACCCTATGGACTAGAGCCTACCAGGCTCATCCATCCATGGGATTTTCCAGGCAAGAGTACTGGAGTGGGGTGCCACATATATATACTCTAAACCTACCTCTATGCAAACGTATTTGTTTTCTGAAAAACTTTATTTTTAATCAGTTTTCTCAAAGAGTGGCCTTGGACCACCTGTATCACAATTACCGCAGTATTTGTTAAAAATAGGTTACTAGATCCAACATTAGACATTGGTGAATCAGAATGTTTACTGTTGGGGTACTGGGATGATTATTTCTAGGTAGCTTAGAAATAAAATAATCATTACATCTTCCACATTTTATAAACCAAAGGTCTAGTGTAACAAAAGCTTACTTTCTTCATAAGGATATACCCTGAACTAAAGTTTATTTAAATTAATGCTCAAGAGTAAACATTATTAATCATTAAAAGCAAATATATTCATATTCATGTGCTACTGGTGTTTCTCAACTGAAATCAAATATCATTTCATGTCCAGACTGACAGAAAAAATTAAAAATGAAAATGTATGTCCATAAAGGGAGAACAACCATTTTTATTTTCAAAGAGTTACATCTTATAGAAAAATATACTGATAGGTTTTAGTAGTCAAGGAAAGTAATAGAGTAAAACAGTGATTTTTCTGCCTTCAAGTAGAAGAATGAAACATATCTAAAAACAGCAGGAGATTGAATTACAGGTAGAACTAAAAGAAAATGGGCCCTGGGATAAAATTCTAGCAAATAAGTGAATGTAATGCTACTGAATTTGAAAACTAACTTTCATTACAATATATGGTGATTATAATCCATGCCCTTAGTTCGTGTGTTACAAGATCCATGGTATCAATTTTCTGAGTCATTTTTATGTCATTCCCCAAAACTGCAGGCTGTGTCCAAATGCACAAAGAGGATTGGCAACACAGCTGTGTCCAAGAATGGATTCAATGATAAACCATATTGGAAAACAATTTATACAGTATAAGGTATTTTTCAAATATTATACAATATTATTTGTTATTGCATTTTCTTAATAGGCCTAAAGCAGATCTGCACCTTATGAAACACTGAAACGAACATATTTTATTTTGCTTGTTTCTTGTCTGCACTATGTAGGATATTAGTTCCCTGACCAGGGATCAAATCTGTGCCCCTGCAGTGGAAGTGTGGAGTCTTAACCACCGGACCACCATGCATTCATGCTCAGCTTGCATCAGTCGTGTCCAACTCTGCACGACCCCATGGACTGTACCCACTAGGCTCCTCAGTCCATAGGATTCTCCAGGCCATCTTTCAGACCCAGGGGTCAAACCCATGAGCCCTACATCTGCATTACAAACAGATTCTTTACCGCTGAGCAAGGTGGCAACCCACTGGGCAGTCAGGGAAGTCCAACTAAGAACTTATAAAATATGTATCATTAAGATTTACTATAGGAAAAGTTTGAAAGTGACTGAGGCCCTGCAGGGCTCCTAGGCACAAATGCCTTTCTGTCTCCCATTTCTCCCTGGCAAGACTCCAGCCATTATGACCCTCCTTGAGTTCCAAAGGGTGGTTTCCAGAGTTGCTAATCAAGAGAGAAGCAGCCAAGATATCACCAGAGGCAAGATTAAAGGGATCAGAGAAGTTCACCAAGATTGTGCTGTGTTTAGTTGCTCAGTCTACTCTTTGCAACTTCATGGACTATAGCTGACCAGGCTCCAGGCAAGAATAGTAGAGTGGGTTGTCATGCCTTCCACCAGGGAATCTTCCTAACCCAGGGAACAAACCCAGGTGTTCTGCATTGAAGGCAGATACCTTGCCATCTGAGCCACCAGGGAAGCCCCACCAAGATTCAGTCATTCAGTCATATCCAACTCTTTGCAACCTAGTGGACTGCAGTATGCCAGGCCTCCCTATCCATCACCAAATACCAGAGCTTGCTAAAACTCAGATCCATTGAGTCAGAGATGCCATCCAACCATCTCATCGTCTGTCATCCCCTTCTCCTGACTTCAATCTTTCCCAGCATGAGGGTCTTTT
The DNA here is from genome assembly GCF_032452875.1 of Bos javanicus. Taxonomy (NCBI): domain Eukaryota; kingdom Metazoa; phylum Chordata; class Mammalia; order Artiodactyla; family Bovidae; genus Bos; species Bos javanicus. The sequence goes on from NC_083877.1 coordinate 98,121,681, forward strand.
CCAGTGAGGCAGTTCTTCACATCAGGTGGCCAAAGTATTGGAGTTTCAGCATAAACATCAGTCCTTCCAATGAATATTCAAGACAGATTTCTTTAGGATGCACTGGTTGGATCTTCTTGCAGTCCAAAGAACTCTCAAGACTCTTCTCTAACACCACAGTTCAAAAGCATCAATTCTTCAGTGCTCAGCATTCATTAAGGTCCGATTCTCACATCAGCTTTCTTTAAGGTTCAACACTCACATCCATACATGACTACTGGAAAAACCATAGCTTTGACTAAATGGACCTTTGATGGCAAATTAATATCTCTGCTTTTTAATATTCTGTCTAGATTGGTCATAACTTTTCTTCTAAGGAGCAAGCATTTTTTTTTAATTTCATGGCTGCAGTCACCTTCTGCAGTGATTATGGAACCCAGGAAAGTAAAGTCTGCCACTGTTTCCATTGTTTCCCCATCTTTGTTACATGAAGTGATGGAACCAGATACCATGATCTTAGTTTTCTGAATGTTGAGATTTAAGCTGACTTTTTCACTCTCCTCTTTCACTTTCATCAAGAGGTTCTTTAGTTCTTCTTCACTTTCTGCCATAAGGGTGGTGTCATCTGCATATCTGAGGTTATTGATATTTCTCCCAGAAATCTTGATTCCAGCTTGTGCTTCATTCAGCTCAGTGTTTCTTATGATGTACTCTGCATATGAGTTAAATAAGCAGGGTCACAATATACAGACTTGATGTACTAATTTTCCTATTTGGACCCAGTCTGTTGTTCCCTATCCAGTTTCAACTGTGGCTTCCTGACCTGCATACAAATTTCACAAGAGGCAGGTCAGGTGGTCTGGTATTCCCATCTCTTTCAGAATTTTCCATAGTTTTTTGTGATCCACACAGTCAAAGGATTTGGCATAGTCAATAAAGCAGAAATAGATGTTTTTCTGAAACTCTCTTGCTTTTTTGATGATCCAGCGGATGTTGGCAATTTGATCTCTGGTTCTTCTGCCTTTTCAAAAACCAGCTTGAACATCTGGAATTTCACATTTCACATATTGTTGAAGCCTGGCTTGGAGAATTTTGAGCATTACTTTGTTAGTGTGTGAAATGAGTGCAATTGTGCTGTAGTTTGAACATTCTTTGGCATTGCCTTTTTTGGGATTGGAATGAAAACTGACCTTTTCAGTCCCGTGGCCACTGTTGAGTTTTCCAAAGTTGCTGGCATATTGAGTGCAGCACTTTCACAGCATCATCTTTTAGGTTTTGAAATAGCTCAACTGGAATTTCATCACCGCCACTAGCTTTGTTTGTAGTAATGCTTACTAAGGCCCACTTGACTTCACATTCCAGGATGTCTGGCTCTAGGTGAATGATCACACCATCATGATTATCTGGGTCATGAAGATCTTTTTTGTACAGTTCTGTTTGTTCTTGCCACCTATTCTTAATATCTTCTGCTTCTCCATACCATTTCTGTCCTTTAATGAACACATCTTTGCATGAAATGTTCTCTTGGTATCTCTAATTTTCTTGAAGAGATCTTAGTCTTTCCCATTCTATTGTTTTCCTCTATTTCTTTGCACTGATCACTGAGGAAGGCTTTCTTATCTCTCCTTGCTATTCTTTGGAACTCTGCATTCAGATGCTTGTATCCTTCCCTTTCTCTTTTGCTTTTCACTTCTCTTCTATTCACAGCTATTTGTAAGGCCTCCTCAGAGAGTCATTTTGCTTTTTTGTGTTTCTTTTTTCTTGGAGATGGTCTTGATTCCTGTCTCCTGTACAATGTCATGGACCTCCTTCCATACTTCATCAGTCACTCCGTCTATCAGAGCTAGTCCCTTAAATCTATTTCTCACTTCCACTGTATAATCATAAGGGATTTGATTTAGGTCATACCTGAATGGTCTAGTTGTTTTCCCTACTTTCTTCAATTTAAGTCTGAATTTGGCAATAAGGAGTTCATGATCTGAGCCACAGTCAGCTCCCAGTCTTATTTTTGTTGGCTGTATAGAGATTCTTCATCTTTGGCTGCAAAGAATATAATCAGTCTGATTTTGGTGTTGACCATCTGTTAAGGTCCATGTGTAGAGTCTTCTCTTGTGTTGTTGGAAGAGGGTGTTTGCTATGACCGGTGCATTCTTTTGGCAAGACTCTATTAGCCTTGCCCTGCTTCATTCTATACTCCAAGGCCAAATTTGCCTGTTACTCCAGGTGTTTCTTGACTTACTACTTTTGCATTCCAGTCCCTTATAATGAAAAGGACATCTTTTTTGGGTGTTAGTCCTAAAAGGTCTTGTGAGTCTTCATAGAACCATTCAACTTCAGCTTCCTCAGCATTACTGGTCAGAGCATAGACTTGGATTACAGTGATATTGAATGGTTTGCCTTGGATACGAACAGAGATCATTTTGTCATTTTTAAGATTGCATCCAAGTACTGCATTTTGGACTCTACTGTTGACTATGATGGCCACTCCATTTCTTCTAAGGGATTCTTGAACCCAGTAGTAGATATAATGGTCATCTGAGTTAAATTCACCCATTCCAGTCCATCTTAGTTCACTGATTCCTAGAATGTCGGCGTTCACTCTTGCCATCTCCTGTTTGATCACTTCCAATTTGCCTTGATTCATGGACCTGACATTCCAGGTTCCTATGCAATATTGCTCTTTACAGCATTGGACTTTGCTTCTATCACCAGTCATATACACAACTGGGTATTGTTTTTGCTTTGACTCCCTCCCTTCATTCTTTCTGGAGTTACTTCTCTACTGATCTCCAGTATCATATTGGGCACCTACCGACCTTGGGAGTTCATCTTTCAGTGTCCTATCTTTTTGCCTTTTCATACTGTTCATGGGATTCTCAAGACAAGAATACTGAAGTGGTTTGCCATTCCCTTCTCCAGTGGACCACATTTTGTCAGAACCCTCCACCATGACCCATCCATCTTAGGTGGGTGTGCAGTGCTGGAGTGGCGATCGGCCGAGAGGAGATACCCCATGTCCAAGGTCAGGAGCAGCGGATGTGTTTTGCTGGAGCAAAGTGAAGAGATACCCCTCGTCCAAGGTAAGAGAAACCCCAGTAAGACAGTAGGCGCTGAGAGAGGGCATCAGAGGGCAGAAAGACTAAAACCACAATCACAGAAAACTAGCCAATCTGATGACATGGACCACAGCCTTGTCTAACTCAATGAAACTAAGCCATGCATGTAGGGCCACCCAAAACAGATGGGTCATGGTGGAGAGCTGCTTCCTCTACCTCTTCAAAGCCCACTTGAACATCTGAGAGTTCTCAGTTCACATATTGCTGAAGCCCAGCTTAAAGGATTTGCAACATGACCTTGCTAGCAAGTGAAATTTGTGCTACCTGTCAACTGCAAATTGGAACTTACCAAGAGCTTTGCCAATGACTGAACAACAAAGGCATTTGCCATCTGCCTCTATGGAAATTGAACCCCATGCTGCCATAGCTGTTGATGTTCAACAATGCCTCAGGGAGTTCAGGGTGGAGTGAGGCATTCTGTGCTCCAGGGAATCTGGTGGGACAGTTCTTTCAGTCCAGTTCAGTCACTCATTCATGTCCGACTCTTTGCAACCCCATGGACTGCAGCACACCAGGCCTCCCTGTCCATCACAACTCCTGGAGTTTACTCAAAATCATTTCCATTGAGTCAGTCATGCCATCCAACCATCTCGTCCTCTGTCATCTCCTTCTCCTCCCATCTTCAATCATTCTCAGCATTAGGGTCTTTTTAAATAAGTCAGCTCTTCACATCAGGGTGGCCAAATTATTGGAGTTTTAGCTTCAACGTCAGTCCTTCCAATGAATATTCAGGACTAATTTCTTTTAGGATGGACTGGTTGGATCTCCTTACAGTCCAAGGGACTTGCAAGAGTCTTCTCCAACACTGAGAATTCTTTGGCACTCAGCTTTCTTTATAGTCCAAATCTCACATCCATACATGACTACTGGAAAACCTATTGTTTGGACTAGATGAATCTTTGTTGGCAAAGTAATATCTCTGCTTTTTAATAAGCTGTCTATGTTGACCATAACTTTTTTTCCAAGGAGCAAGCATCTTTTAATTTCATGGCTGCAGTCACCATCTGCAGTGATTTTGGAGCCCAAAATAAAGTCTGCCATTCTTCCACTGTTCCCCCATCTATTTACCATGAAGTGATGGGACCAGATGCCATGATCTTAGTTTTCTGAATGTTGAGCTTTAAGCCAACTTTTCCACTCTCCTCTTTCACCTTCATCAAGAGGCTTTTTAGTACCTCTTCACTTTCTGCCATAAGGGTGGTGTCATCTGCATATTTGAGGTTATTGATATTTCTCCCAGCAATCTTGATTCCAGCTTGTGATTCTTCCAGTCCAGCGTTTCTCATGATGTACTCTGCATATAAGTTAAATAAGCGTGGTGACTATATACAGCCTTGATATACTCCTTTCCCAATTTGGAACCAGTCTGTTGTTCCATGTCCAGTTCTAACTGTTGCTTCTTGACCTGCATACAGATTTCTCAAGAGGCAGGTCAGGTGGTCTGGTATTCCCATCTCTTTCAGAATTTTCCACAGTTTATTGTGATCCACACAGTCAAAAGCTTTGGCATAGTCAATAAAAACAGGTCTTTAGAGAGCTGGGTATTTTTAGGAACAGATTTTATTATCTCAATTCTTGCATCTCCTCATATCTAAAGAAGCACTAAGTGTCTTCATGGTGACATCAGGCCCTCATGACTATCAAAAAACCTTTTCATAAAATGAGTGCTTCATGGTATTGGACTCCCCCCTCACCAGAACCTTATATATTGACCTCCCGCCCTGCCACTTTGGAGCAGTCTCTCAGAGCTATGTGAGATGCTGCCTCTCGGGCTGCAGTCCTCATTTTGCCCCAAATAAAACTTAACTTGCAACACTCAACTTGTACCCCTTTTTTAGTCAACAACCATACTAAACATTCTTTGGCATTGCCCTTCTTTAAGATTGGAATGAAAACTGATCTTTTCCAGTCCTCTGGCCACTGCTGAGTTTTTCAAATTTGCTGACGTATTGAGTGAAACACTTGAACAGCATCATCTTTTAGGATTTGAAATAGCTCAACTGGAATTCCATCACCTCCACTAGTTTTGTTCCTAGTAATGTTTCCTAAGGCCCACTTGACTTCACATCCAGGATGTCTGGCTCTAGATGGGTAACCACACCATCGTGGTTATCTACATCATTAAAACCTTTACTGAATAGTTCTTTTGTGTATTCTTGCAATCTCTTTATCTATTCTGCTTCTGTTAGGTCCATGGCATTTCTGTCCTTTATTGTGTCCATTCTTGCATGATATGCTTCCTTGATATCTTTACTTTTCTTGAAGAGATATCTAGTCTTTCCCATTCTATTGTTTTCCTCTATTTTTGCTTTTTTTTTTTTTTTAATTGTTCATTTAAGAAAGCCTTCTTATTTCTCCTTGCTAGTCTTTGGAACTTTGAATTCATTTGAGTATATCTTTCCCTTTCTCTTTTTCCTTTGGCTTTTCACGTATGGTACTTAGTCATTTAGCTAGTAAACAATGGTGAGTTCTTGCTATGGACCAAGCTATATTAATATTTTGAGAGGTGATTTAGTGGGGAGGCAAAGTAATATATCTATATATTGCAATGAATGTATGCTCTGATGGTGGCAAGAGTAGAAAACTCCGAGCATATGTATGAGGGATGCAGACCTCAGATTTCCAAGGTGAAGCAAAATTGTTCATAAATGGAAGTTCTGATTATCAAGCTGTTTAAGATGAGAAGTAGTTTACCAGAGTGACTAGAGTTTATAAATCAAAGATTATTGGATGTGGTGTGGTTGGGATGTAGGGTTTGAATAAGGCAGTGTTGAGAGATAAGCCTGAAGGTTGATGTGGTATTTCTGTCCTCAGGAAATTGGAAGACCTTTGAGATCTTTTAAACTGGAGAACTAAACGAGTTAGTGCAGGAGTTCTATCAAAGGCAGACAGTAAATACTTTAGCTTCCTTGGACCATTTGCTTGACTATGTAGCATAAAGGCTACATAGATAAGAGGTCAACACAAATGATCATAGCTGTGTTGCCATAAAATCTTACTTACCAAAACAAGTAACTGGATGGATTTGGCCCATTGGCTGATGCTCACCAACCACCCATTTTGAAGTCCACAATGGCTGAAGAATTAAAAATGAATTTAAGAGCAACAAGGATGGAAGCAGAAAAACTATATAGGATATTATTGCAAAGCTGCCAGTAAAAGAGTCATAATTAAGAGAATAGCAGTACATGGAGGAATTAGAGGAAAATGAATACAGGAAACCTTAGAAATTTGTAGGAAACCTTAGAAAGATGTAGCAGTCAGTGATGTGAAGGATGTGTAATGAAGTGATAAATGCAGGTCAAGGATGGCTTGCCACTGGGAAGGTGATAGGTGCTTAGAACACATAAGAGCTGGAGTAGGGTCGGTGTTGAGTGGAAAAGAAATCATTTCTGTCGTATACAACATGAAATGTAAGAGTTGTGATATCCAAATAGAGAGCAGTAATGTCTGTTAGGCCAGAAACCAAGGACAGAGATCTTGGGAACAGACATCACTTATTGATCTGGCTCCAGAATGCTCCTATCTAGAAACATATTGAGACAAAGGCATGCCTAATGCAAATAAAAAAATTAAATAAAGAAACCACACCACCACCAAATGGTGAAGCCCGTATTCTGTGGCACGCCAATGTGAAGGAGGTATTAAGGAGGTTTCCACAAGAAAATAACTGGAACGTTGGATGACATAGTGTAAAAATACTTCTGCAGTATTGTAGAATAGAGTACTTGAGGACAGTTGTTTTTTTCTTGCCTTGTAAATTTTACAATGCTAAGATGATAAACCCGACACAATACACCAGGAATGTTAAGATGTAATTATTTCCCATGGATTCAATTTGAAAATGCCAGCCTGGTGGCTCTGTAGTTAATAAAAGCAGTGCAGCTATTTCACTGACAGACAGCTTTAGATATTGAGGTAAAAGATTCCAAGCCCGTGGGGAGAATAAATGATGTTCTCTTGCTGATAATGACAATGTCTATTAAAATTGGACATCAATAAACTGAATATTGATTCTGTTATTGGATATACTCTTCCTTTTTTCTCTACATGACCAAACACACACACACACACACACACACACACACACATAACTTTCCTAAATAGTTCTTCTGTATGCTAGAATTGCTTGATAACATGTTTAGTGACTGCATGGATTTAGGACATAACACTGCAAATAAAAGGCCCATTGAAACACAATTATATTAAGCAAATACCAAAAATATGAGTGTTAAATTTATTCCTGTAAAAGTATGCTGTGAAAACATTTCACCATACAGGTTTAGATTTTATTTTACATAAGCAATGTAATAACAATTTCCAGGATCATTTCCCCAACCTGTCTATAGTTTAAAATCGCAATTGTATTGCCATTTTATTAAAAGTGTGAATGTTGTGATCCTAAGCCTTTTTCATCTGACTTGTGATTCTTAACGTTATATGACACTTGAAGTATACTTGTTCACAACCTGTGGCGAATATTTTATTTCCTACTTAATAAATTTTCATACATTTACACGAAGTGTATATAAATATCCAAGCAGAAATGTAAAGGGTCAAGGAAATGTTTCAGGGTTTATTATAGCAGAGAACAATACACTATATTTACCCTCCATGATCATGATCTCGTATTCTGAAAAGGTGGTATTTATTTTTCACCTCACAGAATACAGTCAACTGACTACTACTCTGTGTAGAGTGTAAAATGGCATCTCATGACTTGAAATGAAAATATTTGCATAAATAGAAGTCAGGAATTTGATTGTCAAATGCACTGTTATTTTATTCTGGAAGTTAAGAAAATAATAGAACTGAATAATGACTATTGATGCATTTATCCGAGGATCTAACCCGGTGCGTATTCCCTGGGAATTGACTCACTGAGATGAATTTTATACAGGTCTTATAAAGGCTTGTGAAATCAACTAGGGCATTGTAGATGGGAGATTAGCGTCTCTTGGTGAAGATTTTATGATTCTGTTAAGTGCAAAGTCAATGAACAGTACCAGAAGAAAGAACCTATCCATAAATCACAGACAATTTGCAATGAATCATAGAAATATTTTACATGATAAATGCAGCTAAAATGTGCCATCAGGGATTTAATTACAGCAAAGGTTCATGATTGTGCATCTTTGCTTTCTCCTCTAAGCATGCTTTTCTGTGATCTACAAGACTTTATCATTATAGAGTATATCATTCACTGAATGCTGTACTTCCTGTCATGGATTTCTTTTGTGACTATACAGCTTGGATGGACCAGTCTTCAAGAAATATTTTCAAGTCACATGTAATAATGTGGTAGCTCTCATAAATCCATATTAAGAAGGACAAATTTTGTGCCACATTTTTCTATTTATATTTTCCCCGGTTAGTAATCCAATTTTCAACCCTCCTCTAAACCATTCAAGAAAAAATATAACTTAGCTGAGCATTAATAGCTTCAACAGTGTCAGACTTTATTTTTGGGGGGCTCCAAAATCACTGCAGATGGTGAATGCAGCCATGAAATTAAAAGACACTTACTCCTTGGGAGAAAAGTTATGACCAACCTAGATAGCATATTCAAAAGCAGAGATATTACTTTGCCAACTAAGGTCCATCTAGTCAAGGCTATGGTTTTTCCAGTGGTCATGTATGGATGTGAGAGTTGGACTGTGAAGAAGGCTGAGTGCCGAAGAATTGATGCTTTTGAACTGTGGTGTTGGAGAAGACTCTTGAGAGTCCCTTGGACTGCAAGGAGATCCAACCAGTCCATTCTGAAGGAGATGAGCCCTGGGATTTCTTTGGAAGGAATGATGCTAAAGCTGAAACTCCAGTACTTTGGCCACCTCATGCGAAGAGTTGGCTCATTGGAAAAGACTCTGATGCTGGGAGGGATTGGGGGCAGGAGGAGAAGGGGGCGACAGAGGATGAGATGGTTGGATGGCATCACTGACTCTATGGACATGATGAGTTTGAGTGAACTCCGGGAGTTGGTGATGGACAGGGAGGCCTAGTGTGCTGCAATTCATGGGGTTGCAAAGAGTCGAACACGACTGAGCAACTGAACTGAACTGAATAGCTTCAAATTAGTCAGATATTCAATAAAAATCTGACCTTTGTTCAAAGATTGAAGGTTGGCCTTCACAATGTTGTCCCAGGTTAGCTAACTAAAACTTGGAAAAATTGATGTGCTCGAGATATGGCCCCTTTAAGAGTTTTATGCAAATGATTTTTCTCAATGGATCTGCTTCAAATTATTTCCTTCTTAATTCTTTCCATACTTAAATTTGACAACAATCCTCATTTAGTAAAATATTTCAGAGTACTGAATATGAATTCAGAATGAGAAACAAAAATCTTGAAGTTGAAATAAGTCTTTCAGTGTCATTAACTATCTTCAACAACATGAAATGAATCAAGTTTGCTGCCAAACACTAACTGGTGTCTGTACTTTTCTTTGTCTCTTAAATATAATTCATCTGGCTATTATTTGTAGAAGTGCATTTTGAAATAAGGCATAGAAAATTGAAGTCTTTTAAATTTTCTGCATTTCCTACATGATATCAGAACTAATCTAACTTTATTCATCCTACTGAAATTGAACTGGGTTTTATATTAGTGCTTAAAATGAATTCCAACTTGAAAAATCAATAGGAAACTTGTAAATACTTTTTCTTACCCCAAGTTCTAGATAGCTTTGGAATTCACAATGCATGCACAGGTTGTTTAATACCATTCAAATTTTCTAAAGGATAATTTAGTTTCATCTGAACTAAGGGCAAACTGTGTACAAAAGAATTCTGAGATAATCCATGTTCCTCGAAAGAGAAATATGTGACCAAGAAGTCTGTGTTAAAAGAGAAAAGAAAGCAGACGTTAAAAATAGATAAAAATAGAGATTTGAGTTGTTTAGTGATATTATTACTCAGTCCTTCACCTGTGCAAACTTGTGCTAAAATCCTTCCTGGTATTTCTCAACCCTTGGAGCATTCTTTATCTAAATCTAGATTATTTACCCAAATCATGGAAAATACTAGTTAATGCATAACTAGGTACATTTTCTGCCCAGAAATCTTCAAGCAGCAATGGTCTCTATGATTCCAAAGGCTGAAAAAACATGTAGGGGTGTAATGGAAATAAACATAAAACACATAAGTATATATACATGTGCATATAGATATATAAAGCTAGATATACATTTTATATTATGTATGTATATACATATAATGAGAGAGAGAGTGCTATAGCAGTACTTGTTTCAGAGTCCAAATTTATATGTGTCTATTTTCATCTCATATTTCCTGATGTTTTCCAAGTAAATCACTAATTTGAGCATAAATCTGACCATTTACAAATCCAAATACATAATGATCATCTAAATATGTCCATGACATTTCAAAAATCACCTATATTTTTCACAGGCATAATTATAACCAATTGAAAATATTTTAAATAAGCTTTAAAGAAACACCACAAATAAAATACAAGAGATTTAGAGAACTGGAAAGTTTCAATTACAGTGATTTGAAGGATCAGGAATATATCCCATTACTTTTGAATAACGAGATCCAACCAGTCCATTATGAAGGAGATCAGCCCTGGGATTTCTTTGGAAGGAATGATGTTAAAGCTGAAACTCCAGTACTTTGGCCACCTCATGCGAAGAGTTGACTCATTGGAAAAGACTCTGATGCTGGGAGGGATTGGGGGCAGGAGGAGAAGGGGACGACAGAGATGGGATGACTGGATGGCATCACTGACTCGATGGACGTGAGTCTCAGTGTGAACTCTGGGAGTTGGTGATGGATAGGGAGACCTGGCGTGCTGCGATTCATGGGGTTGCAAAGAGTCAGACACGACTGAGTGACTGATCTGATCTGATCTGATCTGAATCATGAATGTTTTATTTTTTTAGTATGTGTGTGTTTATTTGGCTGCACCGTGCCTTAGCTGCAGTAAGCAGGAACTTCAATATTCATCAGGGTATGTGGGGTCTAGTTCCCAGACAGGGGATCAAGCCCGGCCCCCTGCATTATGACCAAGGAGTCTTAGTCACTAGACCACCAAGGAAGCCCCTAATCATGAATGCTTTAAAACCATTCCATGTGACTGAATAAGTCACCACTACACATGCAATAATAAAATTTTGATTTGTTTTTGCTCATAATTAGGCCCGTGTATCAGTTCTACAAGGTACTGATTTTTTATGTTTATCCTTTACTTATCGTTGGAGGAGATGACCCACTTTAACAAATTAGTTAGTGCCACTGAAGGATTAGACCAGAAGTGTCTGTTATGCTGCAGTGTTAACCAGAAGATAAAGAAAGTGAAAGTGTGGGCAGCCTGTCCCTTCTCCAGCTTATCTTCCCAACCCAGGAATCAAACCAGGGTCTCCTGCACTGCAGGCAGATTATTTGCCAACTGAGTTCTCAGGAAAGCCCAAATAAGAAGATAACTTAGGAAGATGCTGCTAAGTCACTTCGGTCGTGTCCGACTCTGTGTGACCCCATAGACAGCAGCCCACCAGGCTCTGCAGTCCCTGGGATTCTCCAGGCAAGAACACTGGAGTGGGTTGCCATTTCCTTTTACAGTACATGAAAGTGAAAAGTGAAAGTGAAGTCGCTCAGTCGTGTCTGACTCTTAGCGACCCTGTGGACTGCAGCCTACCAGGCTCCTCTGTCCATGGGATTTTCCAGGCAAGAGTACTGGAGTGGGGTGCCATTGCCTTCTCCAACTTAGGAAGATAGGTTATCATTAAACATAAATCAAGTCTTCGATTTCATCATCATCAAGCTCCTTCTTCTTTTTCTTGGTATCACCATTCTCTTTTATTTTCTGCCTTGAGGACAACCAACATTTTTCTCTTCCCTTAATATTACTTTAATATTACCATATGAATATTCCCATTACTTAACTATTCCACGTACTCTCAGGCAATTTGAAGAGTTTTCATAACTGACTCATGAGTTAGGCACTGCTGCTGCTGCTAAGTTGCTTCAGTCGTGTCTGACTCTATGCGACGCATAGACAGTAGCCCATCAGGCTCCCCCGTCCCTGGGATTCTCCAGGCAAGAACATTGGAGTGGGTTGCCATTTCCTTCTCCAATGCATGAAAGTGAAAAGTGAAAGTGAAGTCGCTCAGTCGTGTCCAACTCTTCGAGACCCCAGGCTCCTCCATCCATGGGATTTTCCAGGCAAGAGTACTGGAGTGGGGTGCCATTGCCTTCTCCGGAGTTAGGCACATTTCCCCCCATTTCAAAGGTAAGAGAATTGAGACAATGCAGTTACTGACCTGTCCAAGGTGGCACAGTACTAAATATCAGAGACTTTGAATCAAAAACAGTTTTTTTGAATGCCTATGCTCACAGATCCAGTCTGGATATTTACTATTAAAAATATGATTTCCTTCCTTTTCCAGCTCTTTCCATGTCATAACCATTCAAAGGAGAACTAATGGGTTAATGGCTGATGATTTCTTCCATAAAAAGACTACAAATGAAATTGTTTATGCTGTGTTTCCTGGTGAATAACTCTGGGGTTATTTATTTCTATGCTTTAGTAACCATCTTCCTGACCCATTCACCCAGCTTTCAGGCTGCTTTCTTGGGAGCTCTCTGACTTTCTAGCACTGGCTTATCCCCAGAGCACAGCTGTCAGGCACAGTATTCCTCGTGGCTGAGATTGATCCCTGAGCTGGCAGAGTGTCACTAAACAACTTGGTTCTCTTCTCATCTTGCACCAAGCACTTGCAAAGGTGTTACCTGTGTCACCACCAGCCCACGCCCACGGCTACTCCAACTGTCAGCTTCTTGATGGACAAGACTGCAAATTCTTCCCCGTGTAGTTCCCTCAGAGTTACAGACCCTGGATTGTGATGTATCTACTGAATGGCACTAAAAGGTGCCAGAAAGATGACTATGGAACTAGATTTCCTTCTCAATTTTGTTTGATGAAACTTTATAAAATTTATCTTGGAAAAATCTTTTGTTTTTTGGCTTTTTTTTTCTCCCCCACCACTCCCACGTCAGAACCACATAAATCTAAAAATGATTTCCATTTCTTTCAGTCTTAAGGTTGAGATTTCAATATAGCCTTCCCATTGTATTTCTTTTTCTTTCCTGCATCATAAATTTCTTCTATTAAATACTTTCAAATTTTCTTCTATCATTTCTACTTTAAAAAAGAAGCTATTCCACAAACAAATGATGTGATCCCAGGAGCCTGGATAGGTTTGGAGTTATTTTTAATGTTATCAGAAATCTGAATGATTGTGTTGGGACATATTCCCTTTTAGGCCCAAAGCCACAAACTTGTCTTATTTTCCATGTAGAAATGGAACACTGACTCTTTATATTGTCTGTTTATCCCATTGCTGACACCTTCACGGAAATGCCATTCGGCACTTGTCAGGCCCCTGACCACAACAAACTGTGGAAAATTCTTCAAGAGATGGGAGTACCAGAACACCTTACCTGCCTCCTGAGAAACCTGTATGCAGGTCAAGAAGCAACAGTTAGAACTGGACATGGGACAACAGACTGATTCCAAACTGGGAAAGGAGTACGTCAAGCCTGTACATTAATACCCTGCTTATTTAACTCATATGCAGAGTACATCATGCAAAATGCTGGGCTGGATAAAGCACAAGATGAAATCAAGATTGCCAGGAGAAATATCAATAACCTCAGATGACACCATCCCTATGGCAGAAAGGGAAGAAGAACTAAACAGCCTTTTAATGAAAGTGAAAAAGGACAGTGAAAAAGAAACTAAGAAACTGAGACAAGGCTTTGTTGAGGCCTCTGCGACACAGCAGGGAGAGAAAACAAGGAACAGGTTCCCTTGCAGCTCCCCGAGGGAGATGGGTGGGCTGGCTCTTTATTTGTGGTGAGAGTGAGGGTAGGTCCAGAGTTTGGGTCAGAGGCGTATCTTTGGTGTTTTGCCCACCCTTTGCTGGTATTGAGTGCAGGGTGGATACTCAATCCCCTGGTTTTGCCCTCAACACCATGTTTTTGCTCCTGGCTCTTTGAAAGTGGCAGTTGAGTTTTTTTTGTTTTGGGGGTTTTTTGGTCTTTTTGTATCTTGTGCATATGCACAGCTATTTTTTTATCCTTTGTTTCTTTATATTTTGTTGAGATATTTGAAATGAGGAAGCATTTGTCCGGTAGCAAGCGCTTCAGCAAAGGGTCCCAGGTCCCAGCCTGTCTTATATCCACACCACACTGATTCATCCTCCTGGATTTATCTTTCTAAAATAACTGATCATTTTATGACTCTGGCCCCTGTATAAGATCTAATGTTTTTCACACTCTCTAGACACAGGATACATCGCTTCACTAGTTGGCTGCAAATGTTTTCCTGATAGAGCTAGTAAAACATTCAGTCCTTGTCTTACTACTGTCCTGTCCCCTGAAACCCAGTTAACTGCTCTTTCCAAGTCAGTTTCTCCTCTACGAACAGAGGCTCTCCACCAAGCATATCTGGCTCTGACAATCTCTTACCTAAAAAGCCCCGTGAGCCCCATAGACAGAAGAGCACTCCTCTAGGCGTTCCGGACGGTGCCGCGGGGATTTCACAGTCCAGCCTTACTCTTCACTCCAGTCTCACTCACTGCCTCCCACTGATCCAAGCCGAACCCAGTGAAGTCCCTCAACTCACTTTCTCTCAGCTTGGAGTCTGTGGTGTCAGGACATATGCTATGTCCACTTTCTCGCACACACACACACACCACTCTTACCTAGAAGACATCCATTCAGCTCAGGCATGGTACACTCCAGTAAGCGTGGCTGTTATTGCAGTTCCTAGAAGTATTCTCGCCTGGAGAATTTCATGGACAGAGGAGCCTGGCAGGCTACAGTCCATGGGATCGCAAAGAGTCGGACACAACTGAGTGACGGACACAACACAAAATGTCTTCAGGGGTGTGTGTGTGTGTGTGCTTCCAGCAGTCATCACGCTGGATTATAACTATCTATACTTGTTTCTTCATTAGAACATAAGCTGCGTTAGGGCAGTGCTACACTGAGTTTTTCTCATTATTTACCCAGTGTCTCCAGTGACGTCTAGGATCGCACCAGTTCCCAGTAAACATTAGAGACGTGAGGTAAAAATGAAGCAATGTCTTTAAAAGAAGGAGCAATTCCATCTGCTCTAATTTTACATCTGTCAGTTTGTTCTTTCCCCCTAAAATCTTACCTGCCAGACTCTGGAAATAAATGTGTTTCCTGCTGAAAGGTTGTTGTTGAATCACGTGAAGACACCGGAATTCTTGGCCCCTGGAGGAGAAGAATTCAGTCCGGGGCCAGAGACAAGGCTTGATCGCTCAGAGCTTTTGTGTAATTAAGTTTTATTAAAGTATAAAGGAGATAGAGAAAGCTTCTGACATAGGCATCAGAAGGGGGCAGAAAGAGTACCCGCTTGCTAGTGTTAACAATGAAGTTATATAATCCAAAGAATGTCTGGAGGTTGTAAAACCCTCACCAGACCTACTCCCATAATTTACATTTTAAGATAACAGAATTAGCCAGAAGGTTTAATCCAAAGACTGTCCTCAGGCAGGATACATCCTTGTAAAGACCAGGTCTACTCCCATAATTTATATTTTAAGATAACAGAATTAGCCAGAAGGTTTAATCCAGAGACTGTCCTCAGGCAGGATACATTATTGTTATATAATCCTAAGGAATGTAGAGAAGGAAAAAATGTTTGTCCTTTCTTCCTCCTTGAGAATTCCAGACCCCTCTCTCCTTGGGGACCCCTAGACTCCCTATCAACCTGCCTAGGAAATGACTCTCTCACTATCCCCAAACACACTGCACATTTTCTGTGTTTATATGCATGCATTCCCTAGACTTGCCTCCAAAAGGAGAACTCCTGCTCATCCTTTAAGCCTCAGCATGAACATCATCTCCACCATGAAAACTATAGCAGCTCCCTCTTTTGTGCTCCCATAATATTTTGCATGTCTTATGGATTTGTGTTTTATTGTACAGATTTACATATGTGTCTCCCTTCTTTGTTCAGCTTTAAAGAATGATGTGTTCACCAAAGAATATTCAATTTCTAACACTGTACTGGACACATAATAAGTGTTTAATAAGTAATCGATTAATAGATTTGAGCAAATCTTAAATAATTTCTGATTTAAGATCAAGGCAGTAGGGGAGGATGGGATAATTTGGAAGATTAGAATTGACATATACTACATCATGAGAAAAGCTGGGCTGGAAGAAGCACAAACTTGAATCAAGATTGCTGGGAGAAATATCAATAACCTCAGATATGCAGATGACACCACCCTTATGGCAGAAAGTGAAGAGGAACTAAAAAGCCTCTTGATAAAAGTGAAAGTGGAAAGTGAAAAAGTTGGCTTAAAGCTCAACATTCAGAAAACTAAGATCATGGCATCTGGTCCCATCACTTCAATGGAAATAGATGGGGAAACAGTGGAAATAGTGCCAGACTTTATTATTTTGGGCTCCAAAATCACTGCAGATGGTGACTGCAGCCATGAAATTAAAAGACGCTTACTCCTTGGAAGAAAAGTGATGACCAACCTAGATAGCATATTGAAAAGCAGAGAGATTACTTTGCCCACAAAGGTCTGTCTAGTCAAAGCTATGGTTTTTCCAGTGGTCATGTATGGATGTGAGAGTTGGACTGTGAAGAAAGTGCCGAAGAATTGATGCTTTTGAACTGTGGTGTTAGAGAAGACTCTTGAGAGTCCCTTGGACTGCAAGGAGATCCAACCAGTCCATTCTGAAGAAGATCAGCCCTAGGTGTTCTTTGGAAGGAATGATACTAAAGCTGAAACTCCAATATTTTGGCCACCTCATGCAAAGAGTTGACTCATTGGAAAAGACTCTGATGCTGGGAGGGATTGTGGGCAGGAGGAGAAGGGGACGACAGAGGATGAGATGGCTGGATGGCATCACTGACTCAATGGACGTGAGTTTGAGTAAACTCCAGGAGTTGGTGATGGACAGGGAGTCTTGGCATGCTGTGATTCATGGGGTCGCAAAGAGTTGGACATGACTGAGCAACTGAACTGTACAATGTATATAATAGACAGTAGATGGCTAGTGGGAGGCTGCTATAGAGCACAGGAAGCTCTGTGCTCTGTGATGACCTAGAGGGATGGGATGTGGGGGGTGGTCTGAGAGAGGGGATATATGTACACAGATAGCTGACTCACTATGTTGTGCAGCAGAAACTAACACAACATTGTAAAGCAACTAAATTCCAATTTAAAAAATAAAATTTAAAAAAATTAACTATACTAGCTATGTAAGATTCTGTCTGTATTTGCAACTATTCTCATACAATACAGGAGATACTGTTGATTCCTCAGTAAGAAACACCTCAACTTAGGTATTTGAAATCATGTGTTCTCATCTATAAACATTGCTTCAATTCTAAAGAAACTACATTTTTATAAGAATAAAGAATCCCTGAAAAAAGAACCAAAAACAAAACTCAAATATTTTTGTGTGTCAATTTTATAGATATGTGCTTATGTTCCTATACAATTTGATTCAATATCTATCTTTAATTCCTGATGATTTTCTTAGAATCTTGGACCACTTAAACTCTCATTTTATTTAATTATTTTGACACCCTAGAACAGTATCACCCTACCTTAACCATTAACTAATTCAATAACTATATGCAGAAAACCTACTGTGTGCCAAGTTCTATTCTAAGTTAGAGACACATTAGTAAATGTAAATAGATAAAACATCCACTTTTATGCAGCTTACATTCTATGCAGAGGAAATAAACTATAAGCAAAACAAAGAAGAGCATTACATTGCTTCTTTAGAAGGTGATACATGTTACTGAATAAATTGAATTGAGGCAGGAGTGTCAGTAAAGCAGAGATGCTGGGATGGTTGAATTTGAACTAGAATGGCAAGTGAGGGTCTTGCAGAAGATCATTTTGAGCAGTGACTTAAAAGGAGGGAGGTGAGAGCCCTGCAAATTCTTTGAAAATTACAAAGTAGAGAATAATTCCTGCAAATGCACTCAAGCAGCAACACACTTGGGCTATTCTAAGAAAATCAAGGAGGCCATGGGAAAATTACTAGAAGTAGGGACAGAAAGGAGGCAAGTAAACAAGAAGCCATCAAAGGTTTTGAACAGAAGAATTTAGCAGAGCTGTCTGGGCTACTGTGCTGACAGTAGACGCTAGGGTGGAAGCAGGGGACCAGTCAGGGGCTGGAAGCAATACATCCAGCACAGAGATGATGGCTGCTGGAACCATGATCCTTGTGACGGAAGTGATGAGAAGTAGTAAACATTTGAGTATGTCTTGAAAATAGAACAGAATTTGTTATGAGTTGAATGTGAATATGCCAAACAGGAGTCAAGCGTGGCTACAAGTATACACGTGCTCCCCATCCTGAACCCCCTCCCTCCTCCCTCCCTGTACCATCCCTCTGGGTCATCCCAGTGCACCAGCCCCAAGCAACCAGTATCATGCATCGAACTTGGACTGGTGATTCATTTCACATATGATGTATGGCAAAACCAATACAATATTGTAAAGTAAAAAAAAGAAAAAGAAATAGAACCAGGAACATAAAGAATAGATTGGTTGTTGCCAAGGAAGAGGGAGGTGGTGGGAGAGGGTTGGATTGTGAGTTGGGATTAGCAGGTGCAAACTGGTATATACAGACTGGATAAACAGCAAGGTCCTATGTACAGCACGGGGAACTGTATTCAGTATAGGGAACTATATTCCTGTGATAAACCATAATGGAGAACAATGTGAAAAAGAATGTGTGTGTGTATGTATATATATATATATATATAGCTGAGTCACTCTGCTGTACAGCAGTAATTAACACAAAATTGTAATTCAGCAACACTTCAATAAAAAATAAATTTAAATGATAAAAAAAAAGAGAGTGGCTGCAAGTCAGTCTGTCCTGAACAATTCAGAAATAAAATTGCTATTAAATGCAGGAAAAGCTGTTTTGGGAAGAAAGGACTATCATGAATTGGATTTTCAATATGGCGAGGTTGAGATGCTCATTAGACATATATTGGAAGTCTCAAGCAAGACCGTTTTCTACGAGTCTAAAGTTCAGAGAAAAGATACAAAATGGATGTAAATTTAAGCTGCACAGAATTTAAAGCTCTGAGATTAAATGAGAGATCTGAGGATTGATTTCTGTCTTATTTGAAGCCTAGGGTCAGTTGAACCGTCATAGGAGACCATGAAAGAGCAGCCATGAAGGAAGAAAGCCAAGAGTGTGTGGTTTACAAATAAAAAGAAGTGGGAAGCTGTGTCCCAGTGAGCGCTCAATGAGATGAGCACCAGAATGTAACCATTGCAACTGACAGTGAGCAGATTGCTGGTGACCTGGGCAAACTGCTTAATGAAAGGATAGAGGCAAAGCCTGAGTGTAGCTTCTTCCTGCCATTCTTTCGTTAGTACTGTAGGAAGAGTTGACTCTTATCAGGGTTTTCCCACACCTTTGGTGTTGCTCCCCTAAAGTGCTCTGTAGTTCAGAGGGGTAACATAATTAGCTAAATTCTCTTTGATAAAAAATAATATAAACAATAAGACAAAAGGGGAACATGGCTGCATGAAAAGAGACAAATATAAACATCTGAAGAGTTACTTGCATCGTGCTTAGGGAGACTGTTGTCTAGAGAAAGAAGACAATGTCCAGTTGTATAGGCCGTGCAATGCGTCAGTCCTCAAACAGCTAGTCACAGCATGGTGAGCATGAATGGCAGCAGCCGGGGTTGTGCCGGTTAGATCTGAAGTGATGCACATGATGGCTCTGTTTGAGACCAGTACGAGATGGGAGACATCATCTACTGTTGTTTTAGTCTCAGTTTCTATGTTTCTCACGTTTGAACATTTCTCAGCACAAAATAAGATTCACCAGTTTAAACAAATGCATTTTTCAAATAGCATGTAAATTTAACCCAACTTCTTTTGGAATGCACAAAACCACGCAGTCTGTTTTATCACAAGCATCTCAAACTATGTGAAGAATAAGTTTGAGGAGATGCCTTATGTGTCAGCCTTAGAACTTAACCCCTTACAAGATGAACGTCTCGGTATCACCTACGTCCTCACTGGTCAAACTCTAGGACTGAGATAGTTTCCATCCAGGCATTCAACAAGTGTGTCATGCTTAAATGCATCTTTCCATCCTTCAAGAACCTACGTCTTTATCCCCTATATATCCACACAGTAAATAACTCTTAAACCCCAATGTATGCCAGACTCTAAACATTAGAAGCTCAAAGAAAATAAAGACATGCTATTCACTGTTCTTATTGTTAGGTTATATCCTGTTTTGCAGTAAATTCTCCCCAAATGTTTAAAGAGAAACTATTTTTACTATGTCTTATGATTTAATGGATAAGGAAAGTGATCAGCTGAGAAATTCATTTATTGCATGTATCAGAGACTGATCACTGGTAATATTCAAATGGGGCCTCTGTTAGTCTAGAGGGTTTACCACAGCTTTACTCGCGTTCTTAATGCATCTGGCTTGGAGGAATGGCTGGAAGACTGGGCTTAACTGGGTTTTACTCTCTCTCCATATAATCTCAGGCCTTTTGACATGCTCTCTCCGGAAGGCAGGAGAACTACTTGCCTCATAATTCAGGAGTCCAATGGTGAATGGTTCAAGAGAAAGAAGAGAAGTCTCAATGCCAGGCTAAGAAACTAGCCTCATCCCTTCTGATGTGTTCTTATGGTGAAAAGAATTACATACCCTTCCTAGATTTTAGTGAATGGTTCATAGACCACAACTCTCAGATGGGTTGTGCAGTGAAAGCTTTGTGGCTGCTTTTAATCTGAGAAATCTGCTAATCTTTTCATGGAGAAGGTATATTTATTAACACAAGTGCATTACAAAGAAAAGAATTACTAGCAGTCTAGGGAGTGGTTGATAAGATCATTTTCTTCTGCCAAGTGTGTCTGGAAAGCCTATGTTAGAGCTTAAGTGACAAAATATTTGCTTTGCCAATCCAAATATGGACGAATACTTAGGAAACTGGAGACTTGAATTTTTTTTCCACTTAATGCTCTGCTCATTAAAGGAAGTGTTTCTGAGAAGACAAAGACCACCACCATAATCAACAAAAAATGTGACACTTCATTTTCAGATCTCCTCCAGTTCCAAGTGACTTAGCTCATCTTATAGTCCCTTAAAGCTGGGACCATACAGTGATGGAGGAGCAAGATAACCACCTGAAACAGGCAAGCAAAAAATATGCCCTGTGCACAATGACCCTGCCTGGAGTGTGTGTGAGATCGAGACATAAATCTATTACTCTCTTGGTTCCTCGTGAAAAAAAGAAATCAGTATGTGGCTACTGAAAACAAGATAATTGCAATATTATATTAGACTCCCATTGTTTTACACTCCTTAATGACCCAAAGTCATGTGTAGAAGAAAGATTAGTTGGACATAAATGTCAAAGGTTAATAGCAGTCTATACAAATGGTTGCTGATTCACTGTGATTCATTCTGATGACTCAATTATTCTGGTGATTCACAGAAAATTCTTAAAAAGATGAGAATACCAGACCACCTTAACTGTCTCCTGGGAAACTTGTATATAGGTCAAGATGCAACACCTACAACCAGACATGGGACAACGTACTGATTCAAACTCGAGAAAGGAGTATGTCAAAGCTGAATGTTGGCACTCTGTTTACTTAACTTGCATGCAGACTATATCATGCAAAACGCTGGGCTGGATGAAGCACAAGCTGGAATCAAGATTCAGTTCAGTTCTGTTCAGTCGTTCAGTTGTGTCCCACTCTTTGTGAACCCATGAGCTGCAGCATGCCAGGCCTCCCTGTCCATCACCAACTCCCGTACCCTACCCAAACTCATGTCCATCAAGTCAGTGATGCCATCCAGCCATCTCATCCTCTGTCGTCCCCTTCTCCTCCTGCCTTCAATCTTTCCCAGCATCAGGGTCTTTTCAAATGAGTCAGCTCTTCGCATGAGGTTGCCAAATATTGGAGTTTCGGCCTCAACATCAGTCCTTCCAATGAACACCCAGGGCTGATCTCCTTCAGAATGGACTGGTTGGATCTCCTTGCAGTCCAAGGGACTCTCAAGAGTCTTCTCCAACACCACAGTTCAAAAGCATCAATTCTTCAGCACTCAGCTTTCTTTATAGTCCAACTCTCACATCTATCCATGACTACTGGAAAAACCATAGCCTTGACTAGATGGACATTTGTTGGCAAAGTAATGTCTCTGCTTTCAAATATGTTGTCTAAGTTGGTCATAACTTTCCTACCAAGGAGTAAGTGTCTTTTAATTTCATGGCTGCAATCACCATCTGCAGTGATTTTGGAGCCCCAAAAAATAGTCTCTCGCTGTTTCCACTGTTTCCCCATCTATTTGCCATGCATGAAATGACAGGACCAGATGCCATGATATTAGTTTTCTGAATGTTGAGCTTTAAGTCAACTTTTTCACTGTCTTTCACTTTCATCAAGAGGCTCTTTAGTTTTCCTTCATATTCTGCCATAAGGGTGGTGTCATCTGCATATCTGAGGTTATTGATATTTCTTGCAGCAATCTTGATTCCAGCTTGTGCTTCATCCAGCCCAAGAGTGCTAGGAGAAATATCAACAACCTCAGATATGCAGATGACACCACTCTAATGGCAGAAAGTGAAGAAGAACTAACAAGTCTATTGATGAGGGTAAAAGAGAAGAGTGAAAAAGCTGGCTTAAACTTCAACATTCAAAAAACTAAGTTCATGGCATCTAATCTCATCACCTCATGGCAAATAGATGGGACAAAGGTGGAAACAATGACAGATTTTGTTTCCTTGGGCTCCAAAATCACTGCAGATGGTGACTGCAGCCATGAAATTAAAAGAGACTTGCTCCTTGGAAGAAAAGCTATAACAAACCTAGTCAGTGTATTAAAAAACAGACTCATCACTTTGATGATGAAGGTCCATATAGTTAAACTATGTTTTTTCCAGTTTTCCAGTTTCTCATGTGTGGATGTGAGATTTGAACCATAAAGAAGACTGAGTGCTAAAGAATTAATGCTTTTGAATTGTGGTGCCTAAGGAGACTCTTGAAAGTCTCTTGGACAGCAAGGTTAAACCAGTAATCCTACAGGAAATCAACCCTGATTATTCATTGGAAGGACTGATGTTGAAGCTCAAATGCTATGGTCACCTGATACAAAAGCCAACTCATTAAAAAAGACCCCATGCTGGGAAAATTGAAGGAGAAAGAGAAGAGGGTGGCAGAGGCTGAGATGGTTGGATGGCGTCACTAACTCAATGGACATGAGTTTGAGCAAACACTGGGAGACAGTGAAGGACAGGGAAGCCTGGTATGCTACAGTCCATGGGGTTGCAAAGAGTCAGACATGACTGAGAGACTGAACAACAATAAGTGAAGTATTTAAAAACCATTTAAATGTTTAAAAGAATTGCTAGAAAAACTGTTGCATATCCAATATGTAACTGTATGTGAAGCTACCGACATTAGCAGAGAACAGACTCAAAGTAGCTTTTTATCTTAAGAACATATGACTCACTACATTTAGAATGCAAAAAATTTAGTTGTTTATACTAAAAATCACCAGAGTAAGTTTATTTTCTGTCTGAGACTTCACTGCCCATATCATCTTTTAAATACTGACTAAAGATTTTGTATTTTCATGAAAAATTAGATGTATAGTAAAATAAGATTGACTTTTAGGCATCTTGAGTTTTCAGAAGTGACCAACAAAAGAAAAAAAAAACAAAACTGCAGCAACAATTCAGGAATCCTAAATGGAATAATTTTCATTGTTGTTGTTGTTGAGGTAGTCAGATAGTTATAACAACAGCCTTACTTTTCCTGAGTATGCTATTTAAAAAAAAGAAAGAAAGAAAGAAAAAAAAAAGAGATATACCAGTGGGAAATAATACATTAAAAGGAGATAGCTATATAATTTTTTTTCTAATAAAATAAATTATTTTAGTGAGTTATGCATTTTTAAGGATTTATTTCCTCAACATGAATAGTCTTTAAAAATGATGCACTTTCCCACCAACATGATTATGTACAGAAAATATATGTTTGTAGCAGTGGAAAAATAAATTTTACCTAGCTTGTTTTATAAATTAAAAGTTTGATTATGAATTATTATACTTCTTTTGGCATTTTTATAATAAAATATGAATTAGAAACTGAGAATTGCCTCCTCTTCATAAAAATATATTGAATTTGAACTTAAAGGTATTTGAGATCTAAACTACAATTCTAACAGATAGCATTCCTTTTAATTTGGTCAAGAGATTATATACAATAGTGAAAGGTAAATTTAGAGAATGCTCATGATGGTATCAAAATATAGTACTTTCTATTTACCTAGCAGTTTACTTTTTCCAAAGCTTTTGTCAACACTTCGATTCATTTGCTCCTCACAAACTTCTGTGAAACAAGTTACAATAAGTACTTTGATGTGAGTTGCTTTTTTTCAGATGAATATACTAAAACACAATGACACAGTCAAATCTGCAAAGTTAAGTGTGAACTAAGTTCCACCTCTGCTACCAAGTAAACCAAGTAACTTACTTGAGTAAACCAATGTAACATTTAATCCCTCATGCTTTTGAGTCAATTGGATGCTACACAACTTGCTAACTGGCTGTTCTATATTTCAGTGTCAGAGATTAAGAATAAGTTTAAATTCAGGCTACATTTGTAATGTATTATACTCAACTAGAGTTTGTTACAGTTCAAATATGGTTGAGATTGGGAGAATCCTCCAATCAAGAACAAAAACCACTACACCTTTTATTTATATTCTAGCCAAAATCTGCGCATGGAATTTTACAGGCAAGAATACTGGAGTAGGTAGCCACTGTCTTCTCCAGGGGATCTTCCTGACCCAAGGATCCAACCTGGGTCTCCTGTAATGCAGGCAGATTCCCTGAGCCACCAGGGAAGACCCTGATGCTGAGAAAGATTGAGGGCAGGACAAGAAGGGCGCAACAAAGGATGGGACGGTTGGATAGCATCACCGACTCAGTGGACATGAGTTTGGAGATAGTGATAGACAAGGAAGCCTGGCATGCTGCAGTCCATGGGGTCACAGAGTCAGACATGACTTGGCATGTGAACAACAAAGCCAAAATCTAGATACCTGACAGAGATATTTAATATTCATCAAATGCCCAAGGATTCTTCTCTATCTTTTGCAAACTCCTCTGAAGTAAGGTAACAGTCATATGATTATTGATGGCCAGTTGAAATAGGAGTCACACAGACATGTGTTACTCCTGGATCGGTGCAGTTAAGGAGGGGATGAGCATGCCACTTCCATTATGCAAATGCATGTTCCAAACTGTAGAGTTTGAAGAGGGAAGAGGATGGCCTGACTTGCATCAGACTGAGACATGAGCAAGAATAAACCAACATGATGCTAAACCACTTCAGTTTCAAGAGTTTGCTTGCTGCAGCATCTAGCCTCAAATAGTCTAATAAATCTGTGAATAACAAGAAACAGAAAATAGTTTCTGGATTTGGTACAGTCCACATGATGTTTACCATCAATTGATTGAAGAGTAACATTTCAACTACAGAACATGTTTAAGAGTCCCTGAACCTTTGCACTGATGGGGCATTTAGAACTTAGACCCAACCTGTGTGCATACGTGTGTATATGTTATGTATTCATTTGTGTCTGACTCTTTGCGACTCCATGGACTGTAGCCCACCAAGCCACTCTGTCCATGGAATTTTCTAGCCAAGAATATTGGAGTAGGTTGTCATTCCCTTTTCCAGGGGATCTTCCCAACCCAGGGATTGAACCCAGGTCTCTGGCATTGCAGGCAGATTCCATACCATCTGAGCCACCGGGAAAACACTTAGACTCAACCTGGAAGCCCCTAATTCTCACCAACATCTAGAGCATAAAATAGCACCTCTCTACTGCACAACCTATAACACATCATGAAATGTTTAGATCACAGAGAAACTGAGAACCACAAATGAATGTGTCAGTGCTAAAGAAGACACGAAAGGACAGAGAAATGATCAGTCACTGAAATGTTAAATATATGTCATTAATGATACAAATAATTAGATAATTAAGCACAATATTAGAGAAGTCTCTGAAATGACAGTTTGCACTTTGATCATTTAAAGACTGGAAGATGGAGAGGGCTTCAGTCTCTGCAATTCTAAACACTAACACAAGAAAAGTTACCATTCTTCCCACTGCATACTCACTTGGGGTACTGACAACATGGGGTATGTAAAAGGAGCCCCAAAGAATACAGAGTTAAATGGGATGTTTTTCTTTTTCCTTTAAGGATACTTGGATAATGATTTTGCCAGGTTCTGAAAACAAGAAATAGAAGTTAGTACCCAAATACACTCGGGATAGTCTCTTTTGGTGCCAACATGTGTATAAAGCATGTAATGTGTTTTAAATAAATTAGAACTCTGTGTGGTTTAGGTCTTAAATATCTGTTCAAATATCCCTACAGGAACCTCTTTTTAAAAATTGGCATTGAAACATGTATAATATCATGTATGAAACGAGTTGCCAGTCCAGGTTTGATGCACGATACTGGATGCTTGGGGCTGGTGCACTGGGACGACCCAGAGGGATGGTATGGGGAGGGAGGAGGGAGGAGGGTTCAGGATGGGGAACACATGTATACCTGTGGTGGATTCATTTCAATATTTGGCAAAACTAATACAATATTGTAAAGTTTAAAAATAAAATTAAAAAAAAATTGGATTGGACAAAGAATAAAATCTGAGCCCACTTCTTGATTAAAAGTCGCCTCTTGTTAGACTTAGATAAAGGTCTTTCTTATAACTAGCTCTGGTAAACTGCAGAAGCTAAATGGGTCTTGCTTTCAGGTTTTCCTTGTAGCTGTTGGGATAACTGGGATGGAAACTGTGATGCTCTTTCCCATTACTGTTGTCGTCGTTCAGTGGCTCAGTAGTGTCTGACTCTTCATGACCCTGTGGACTGCAGCACGCCAGGCCTCCCTATCCCTCACCATCTCCCAGAGTTTGCCCCATTACCAAAATACCCCTAAAAGCCAGGGTGAAGGAAGCTGAATAGCGTCACCAGGAAGGACCAATCCATAGAGTCTGTTCTTGGTCACGTATCAGACTATAAAGCGAAAGCCACCTGTTTAATGAGGCAGAGTTTCAGTTGGAAGCCAGAATAAAACCTAATTGATTTCAGTAACCTTCAACATTTTTAATCCTCAAGTTATCCACAAAGCAAAGGAAGCTAAGGGTACCCAAATCAAATTTACCTTTTTGTAAGCATCATTTGATGTGGCCTGAAGTATTTCTGTTCTACTTTGAGATGTTTCTACACATATACAAGCAGATGTGTGCACACACTCACATGTTCTGAGTTACAAGCATGCACACCCACAGCCACAGGGCTGAGAAAAGAAGGAAAGGCTTAGGAGGGCCTACAGGAGCTTCTGTGTTCATGTTCCCAGAAAAAGTGCTTAGTTAATCACTGTTTTGGTTTGAGGGCTTTGGGATCTCTTTATCTCTCTGGAATGATGTTTATCTTCCTTGTCAATAAATAGGCTGTGAGTGAGTGCAGGAAATTTGGTCAGTCCTGTCTGAATCTTTGCAACCCAGGCCAGAGTACAGGAGTCGGTAGCCATTCCTTTCTCCAGAGGATCTTCCCAACCCAGGGATTGAACCCAAGTCTCCCACATCACAGGTGGATTCTTTACTGTCTGAGCCACAAGGGAAGACCAAGAATATTGGAGTGCATAGCCTTTCCCTTCTCCAGTGGATCTTCCTGACCCAGGAATCAAACTGGGTTCTCCTGCAGTACAGGTTTATTTCTTTACAGATGTAAACATTTGTCATAGACCTAGGTAACAGACCATACTCGAGGTAATAACAAAAGTGATGATAAAGGAGTGGGTTATCTATGATGGGCTGGTGGAGCGATATTGCCTACAGAGGGGGCAGAGTCTTGGCTGTAGGAGTTGAGGCAAAGTGGCTTAAGGACAAAATGACAAGAGGCAACAGACCAGATGTTTGATAAATTGAAGTGGAGATTTGATCTGGAGGTATATTCCCAGCTTTAGGGGAAGGGTGCTAAGGGCTGGGGCCCGAATGGCCTGCAGGGCTAACTCTCAAAGTGGTAAACTTGTCCCTGGAAGCCCACTTGCTCTTGAAGGGGTGTCTCCAACAGACAGACTTGCAGCAGGCATTGTGTGCTGTCACCCGCCCTAGCGGAGCCACTGAAAGGTGCTATTATCGCACATGTTATAGGAAACATGGAAGACGCAGGCCTGTATCTCTAGAGGGATTGGATAGTATACAGTGTTTCCCTCCAAAGGGCTATTCTCCAGTTGTCCCGCTAGAGGATTGTAGAGGTAGCATCGTGGGCCCAGATGGGGCTCACAACAAGAGCGTAAGACGGGAGGGAAGGGAGTAAGTAGGGTATGCGTGTTTTACTGTACTGTTTACATCTGTATTGGGTTTTTGTATATCAAAGAATTTAAAAACCATGGCATAAATAACCTGAGTAGCAATGACCAATCCTACATCTCCAATATTATAACTGATTTATCAGTAAATGATTCATCAGTGATATTAAGCCAAATGTGGGAAGCTTTTCTGGTGTGGCAAATACATCTTCTGAACATTCACTTTTATATTCTCTTTCTTGTTTCTATTATTGGAATTCTTGCATTATGTGTTTGTTCCAATCAGACATTATCACAATTTTCAACCTTGCACATTCCTTGACCTTGATAAATAGGAGTTCATTGATTTCTTTTCAGAAGCATCTCCAATTTAATGAATGAAACACTTACAGTGTGACCTTAGGAAGAACACTTAACCTCTCTGGGCATTTCCTTCTTCCTATGCAAATGTAAATGAAAGAGTTGGGATCACTCAGTGAGTTCTTTAAGTTCTGTTACTGGACAATGTTTTAATACTATTCTCAAAACACAATTTTATTTCTTCCAAAAAATTTATTACTGCACAGTCATCCTGGTGAATAAACGAATAGTGAAGTGGACACATTTCTAACAGCCACTCATGATCCTAGATTTTTCTAAAAGATATTTTCTTAGACTCTGCTTTCTAAGCACGTACTTCATATCTTCTACTGAAGCTTCTTTTCTGTGGGAAGGGAACCAATGCTTAAAGGAAGCATTTGCATCCCAGACATTTTGGTCCCTACTGATGCCTGTCCAATTGGAGAAGGAAATGGCAACCCACTCCAGTACTCTTGCCTGGAAAATCCCATGGATGGAGAAGCCTGGTAGGCTGCAGTCCAAGGGTCCCGAAGAGTCAGACACAACTGAGCGACTTCACTTTCAGTTTTCACTTTCCTGCATTGGAGAAGGAAATGGCAACCCACTCCAGTGTTCTTGCCTGGAGAATCCCAGGGACGGGGGAGCCTGGTGGGCTGCCGTCTCTGGGGTCGCACAGAGTCAGACACGACTGAAGTGACTTAGCAGCTTAGCAGCAATGCCTGTCCAAGGACATAAATACCTCAGAAAGGAAGGAGTCTTCGTCCTACTTGGAGGTTAAACACTTACCCCTCCTAGAGAAAGGTTACATTTCTTTTGTGCAATGAGTCTGTGAATGTTTTATGAATCCAATTGAGCTTAAGAATCAAGTTTCTCCGACAGACACAGTTTATTCAGAGGAATAAAGATACAGCAGAAAGTTATTGATTTTTGAGGGATCCACGCCTTGTGAAAAATTAACCAGACATTCCCTCAGAATCAATACGATTACCCTTGCTGCTTCACAACTGTTACACTGAGTCTGACACAAAGAATGTCTTCATCATCACAGAGGACGATGGTTACTTTACTGGGTCTTTTGAAAACCAAGGGCAGGTGATTTTCCCCAATGAATGAATCTCTCCTTTCCTCCTTTGATTTCAAATCCTGACTCCCTTCCACAAATGCATGAATGAAAAAACACCTTCCGTTTTCTCAGGATCCATCTGCAGTTTTGCCGGCTTCTAGAGCAGTCACATGGAAAATGGGAATTACCCATTAAATCCATTTGCAGTCTGGGTAGTTAGTAAGACATTGGTATTAAGTTTTATCGTCACTTTCCCACTGAGGTTACCACTCAGCTCTCTGTCACTTATCAATTCTGATCACTTTTTTTTTTTTTTAATAACTGAGCATGGACTGCCCTTTCCCATAACTGCCTGGATGCAAAACTGTCTCTTCTCTCACTCATTGAATCAATATAAAGTCATACATTTTGCATTCCTATATTCCTATCTAGCTCATTGGCAAGTAAGTGATGTCCTTGTCCAGTATGCTTTCACTGTGCTTAATGTCTCAGTTACGTCCAACTCTTTGCAACTCCATGGGTTGTATCTCACCAGGCTCCTCTGTCCAGGGGGATTCTCCAGGCAAGAATACTGGAGTGGGTTGCCATGTCCTCCTCCAGGGGATCTTCCCAACCCAGGGATTGAACCCAGGTCTCCCATATTGCAGGTGGATTCTTTACCATCTGAGCCACCAAGGAAGCCCATGCATTCACTGCAGGTCAAGCAATGATCTTGCTGCTGGAAAACACAGAGGAGCAAGAGAGAAGACCGGTAGTCGAGGAACTCCTTGATGCATAGCGTTTCTCCAACAGAGTGCTCTTGGCATTTAGTACAAGGAAATCTTTTGTTGTAAAAAAACTGCCCTGTGCTTTTGCTGGCCGTTTAGCATCCTTCGTTCAAATATATTGTCAGTAATGCTCCTCTGTTGGCCCCAGTGCTACTGTGGCAGCTGGAAAGACCTCCTTGTATTTGTAAAACAACATTGGGTAAATAATACTGGCCTGATTTGAGCTTTTGGTGGGCTGCTTAATGTCTGTTTTGATGCCTGGTTACCAGATTTATAGCATACTTCTGAATACAGGTTCATAGACTAGGTTCTTTACTTTGATCTTTTGGTTCACAAACCTTTTGCCCAATTAAGCTCCTGGTCCCTGTGGGGATTCCAGTCCGTGACGTGTCAGGGGTCTGAACACCAGTCTAGCTACATGTGTGCTGTGCTAAGTCACTTCATTTGTGTCCAGCTCTTTGTGACCCTATGTGTCATAGTCCATCAGGCTCCTCTCTCCATGGGATTCTCCAGGCAAGACTACGGGAGCAGGTGGCCATGTCCTTCTCCAGGGGATCTTCCTGACTCAGGGGCTGAATTTGCATCTCTTATTTCTCCAGCACTGGTACTGGGTTTTTTTATCACTAATGCCACCCGGGAGACCTCTGTATAGACACTGCCTAACTCACCTGGTCTTCTCTTCATAGGCAGACTGTGCCTCCATGAATCTAGTCCTTCAGAGTCCCGTCCCACTTATTATGTGTTCACCGTGCTCGGTAATTTCCTTGGTAGAATATTTGAGGTATATGGGTGCTCATTCCCAAGATTTTATTAAATAATTAACAATATAATATAAGAAGATTCTCAGGATGGCTCCATATGAAAACTACGTCTGGTTTTTCATTAAATCACTCTCACCGTTCATGATTAATAGAGCTACTACTAAGTGCAGGCATTTGACGTGCCCTTAGAAATATAGATCCAGGCTTAAATATGGTCTCTTCCCTCAAAGGTTTTTGCATGGTATCATCAAGACACATGAATCAAATAATGACATAAATTAATGAAAATTATAACAGTAAGTGCAAAAGAAAGAGAGCCCTCTGCAAGGATATTTGGGAAAACCATCCTTGCCAGAGAGCGCTGTGGCAATTATCCAGAGAAACTGTCACTCGAGATCAGGTCTAAATTTTATAGTGTAAAGAAGAAAAGCTGATAGACTAAATGAAGTTGAGGAGGGCGAACACTCCAACTAGAAGACTAGCATGGGCAAAGGCCTCCCATGCCAAGATTTACACACTTTAAAAGCCATTCTTGCATGTATACATATGTGAATGGGATAAGACCTTTCAGCATTCGAAGGAAATTCCCTGAACTCTCCCCCCTACATCTGGCCTAAGTGTTCTTGTTTATATTAGGCAAGTCATTCAGCCTCTTTAGACCTCGCTTTTCTCATATGAAAAGTGGAACAATGAAATGACATATTTTAATGGCCCTTCAAGTTCAGGCCTACAGATTTGTTTAGTGAAAATAGGCAAGAAAAAGGAATTATCACTGCTCTTCAGAATATCAGCATTTGGAAATTCAGGAGAAAGAAATTTTATATGTACATAGTTTCAGAAAAGTTTGTAAAGACATTTTACATTTTAATTTACAAAGATAAAAGTTATTATGTTAAGACGATCTTTCAATGAGCCTTTGGATTTTTAGAAACTAAAAAGCAATTAAACCATAGTAAAATGTAAATGTTAATGAAACTAGCTTATGCTGAGTATTTCTTCTCTTTAACAATTTTTTCTAGCCTATAATTGGCCACACGTATTTTTTGATAATATCTAGGCTATTTCTGGATATGTTAATTCAATATTACTACTACTATTTTGTTGTTGTTGTTGTTTTTTTTTTACATTCCTGGGCGAACAAATGACTCCCATGTCTGTCTGTTACGGGGATTGACAGGTGCAGATTTGGCCATCAGTCTAATTGCTCGCATCACTGACTCAACGGACGTGGGTTTGAGCAAAGTCTGGGGGATCACGAAGGACAAGGAAGCCTGGCATGCTGTAGTCCATGGGGTCACAAAGAGTTGGACATATCGGAGCGAGGGAACAAGAACTGATTGTTGGACTGATCACGTGTGGTGCATGCTTACTTAGTTGCTCGGTCGTGTCCGACTCTGCAACCCCATGGACTGCCCCCTGCGTCTCCTCTGACCCTGGTGATTCTCCAGCCAACAGCACTGGAGTGGTTTCCAATGCCCTCCTCTAGGGATCTTCCCAACCCAGGGATTGAACCCAAGTCTCCTGCACTGCACGAGGATTCTTTACTGTCTGAGCTACCTGAGAAGCCCAAGGATCCTGGAATGGGTAGCGTTCCCTTCTCCAGGAGATCTTCCCAACCCAGGGATCGAACCAGGGTCTCTTGCAGTGCAGGTGGATTCTTTACCGGCTGAGCCACCAGGGTAGCCCAGATCACATGTTACCTGAGTGTTAAGCTAGTTTGCACAACCATGGCTTAAATTGTAATAGTAATGTCAGTTAGGTGCTCTCCCATTAGTTTAATTAGCTCTTTTTAAGTTGACGGTTGAAATATACCTGTCTTCTACTCCTAAACCAAATCCTGACTGAAAGACTGCTCTTGAGAATTAGGA
The DNA here is from genome assembly GCF_032452875.1 of Bos javanicus. Lineage (NCBI taxonomy): Eukaryota > Metazoa > Chordata > Mammalia > Artiodactyla > Bovidae > Bos > Bos javanicus. The sequence continues at coordinate 98,154,996 of NC_083877.1, forward strand.
CACCCAAAGTGAATTGAATTCGGAAGAGCCGATTCTAGTGCCTCTGACTCCTTGGTTTCAGCTTCTCCTCCTCCTTGTTTCTCGTTTATCAAAGCAGGGTTTGAAAAGAGATAGTGGTTATCCTGCAGCGTTTCTTGTTGCCTTCTGTTTTAAAGAAGCGCTTCTGAAAAGGCCTGTGAAAGGATAAAGAAAATATTCTGCTTACATCGCAGATATACTTTCACTGACTTATCTTCTGGTACTACATGGGAGATTTCATGTAATAAAGAGTTCTATGGCCACACAAACAAAACACATCCTGAACTGGATTTTTTTTTCTGATATTCCTCCCATTTCTAACTTTCTGTGGGTCTTTAAATTCTATAACGAATGCATTAATTTGTTTCTAAGAAGGAACAGAGTATCTCTACAACCTTGGTGAATACCTGTCTCTAATAGAGCATTGAATTGTATAAGGGAAGACAGAAACATTTCCTAAAACATTTCCTAAAGGCAATTCAACTTCATGGGAGGAACTGATTGACTAAGTAATTCATTTGATAGCATGCTGGGGATACAGTGGTGAACAAAACACAATCTGCTGTTTTAGAGTTTATGGTATATTGGAGGATATAAATAAGAATATCACTGCTGCTGGTTAGTTGCTAGGTCACGTCCAACTGTTGGCAACCTCAACGACTGTAGCCCAACAGGCCCCTCTGTCTGTAAGAATTCCCAAGTGAGAATACTGGAGTGGGTTTCCATTTCCTTCTCCAGGAGATCTTCTTGACCCAGGGAGCAAACCCAGGTCTCCTGCTTGGCAGGTGAATTCTTTACCAGTGAGCCACCTGGGAAGCCCAAATAATACACACACACACACACACACACACACACACACCCCATGTTAAATACTGATACAAAGCATGAACAAAAAAACAATCAGGGAACAGGCATAGTGAATGATGGGAGTTATCAACTTCATCACGTCTATTGCTGTGAACAAACATTCCTAAAATTTAGGGGCCGAAAACAAAATCATGTTTTAATCCCTCATAATTCAGTGATTTGAACTGGGCGCAGCTGTGTGGTTCTGCTCGCCCTGCAGGAGACGTCACACTGTATTCAGCAGGCTGGTTGGCTGAGAGCTGGGTTCAGCTGGATAACTGGGTCCTTCTCCCTTTCTGTTTGGGAGGCTTTTGAACTGTGGTGCTGAAGAAGACTCTAGAAGAGTTCCTTTGACAGCAAGAAGATCAAACTAGTCAATCCTAAAGGAAATCAATCTTGAATATTTATTGGGAGGACTGATTGTGAAGCTGAAGCTCCAATGCTTTGGTCACCTGATGAGAAAAGTCAACCCACTGGAAAAGCCCCTGATGCTGGGAAAGTTGAAGGCAGGAGAAGAAGGGGATGCCAGAGGATGAGATGGTTGTATGGCATCACTGACTTAATGGACATGAGTTTGAGTCAACTCCAGGAGTTGGTGAAGGACAAGAAAGCCTGGAGTGCTGCAGTGTATAAGATCACAAAGACTCGGACACAGCCGAGCCACTGAGCAACAGCGCAGTGTCTGTGCAGCTGACTTCGTGGGCCTACTCTGCATGTTTTGCTCTGCAGGGCAGTCAGATTTCTGGCATGGCTTGAATGAACACGGAAGTGGAAGCTCTTGGGATTATGTAAGGCTTAGGCCCAGAAACCTTGAAGTGACATTTCTATTTGTTCTATGGATTAAATTGAGCCCCAGAGATAGCCCAGCTCCAGCAGAGGTGGCTACAAAACTGTGTGAGTACCAGGGATCATGTATTATTAGGAGCCACCCTTATAACAAAACTCTCCCAGGAGGTTTTACTGCATAAAGTTTTGAGTAGCAGAGGCCTCCCTGAGCAGAAACCTGAAGTGAGAATGAATGAGGAAAGTGAGTCAAGCAAAAACCTGGGGGAAAGCTTTCAAGTGGACAGGAAATCAAGAAAATGGCCCCAAGGTGGGAAAGCTCAGTTGTATGAGGACTGGATGGAAAGCAAGCAGAAGCAGAGGAGAAAGACTAAGTGGGAGAATAGCAAGAGACAGTCAGAAAGACAGGGTTCATCTCACACAGAACCTGGAAGATCATGGCCAGGGGCTTGCATTGCGTTATTTTTACAGGAGAAAATTATTGGAGAGTGTCAGGCAGAGAAGTGACAGAGTTTGACTTAAAAATAAAAAAAAATCACTTGCCTTCTGTGTGAATTGACTTCTTTGTGCCACAGTGGAGGCAAACAAGAGAAAAGGAAGTAATTGTAGCCTTGAATGTGAGACTCTTACAAGAATTGGTCATGGTGGTGGTGGAGGGTTAAGAAGTTGATAGGTTCAGAAAATATTTTGAAGACAGACTGACAGGACTTGGTAATGGATGGGATATGAATTGGGCAAAGAGAGGCATGATTTTAGCATGAAAAGCAGAATTGGGATGATGCCATTTACAGATGTGGAGAAGACTGGAGAGGCTGATGGGAACTTTAGAAATCAAGAGATCTCTTTTGAACCTTTGAGACTGAAGATGCTTCCTCAGCATTCAAATGAATCTGAAGACTAAATAGATATTATGACTCAGGGACAGTAGAGACCCATGTATATCTCTAAAGCCATTGGACAGCATGATATCACTTAGGAGATGAGTACATAAAAGGTAAGACAGGAGCTGAAAACTGAGATTTTGAGGCCAGGAAGAACAACTCTAGCAGAAGGAAGAGCTTGAGTATAGACCCAGGAGCACGGGGGATATTGGGAGGCTATTGCAGCAACACAGGGAGAGATGACTGTCTTAAATTTACAGAGTAGCAACTAGATGGGGAGAGTGAAGTTTAGGTTCACTTATGGAGAGAAATAATAGGATTCGGGGGTCTGCAGGATATGGTGGTGCTGGTGGCTTAGTCTCTAAGTCATGTCCTACTTTTGTGACTCCATGGACCATAGCATGCCAAGATCCTCTGTCCATATAATTTTCCAGGCAAGAATACTGGAGCAGGTTGCCATTTCCCTCTCCAGGGGATCTTTCTGAAGAAGCTGTCAATGACTATATTATTTTTTCTTCTTCATAGATTGGGAATTTAAGGCCTTGAGTTCAAATAGCTCTCTCCTATATAGACTGAATCATTTGCAAAATTATAAACATGGTTTGTAAAGAACTATTGAATAAACAGAGAGATGGCTGCTTCCATAACCTGTGACAAGACAAGACCCTTATAATCCATTATAATCCAGTTTCTTCATCACAGTGTGTGGAGTCTTAAAGCACTGGACAATATCCAGGTATCTCCTATCACTGTTTCTTCCTTTTGTAAAAGTCATCATTTCCTCAAATATCATGTATTCTTTCAGTAAGTCCTGTTTGGATTGCTTATAGTTTCCTAAAAGACAAATTCAGAATGGCATCCATGGGAAAATTACTACACCTCTATTGTGTTACTTTTGGTATGAGTTTTGGAACCTTAGAGAACGCTTTGGTTCTAAGCTGAATAAATAAGTTAGGCAAATGCCTGCTGCCCCCTTGTGGCAGGTTCTCGGGGAACAAACTCGGTGTCTCTTTGTTGTGTGGCAGGAGTGTGCGCTGGGGACACCAACCTGGTACACACGTGGGAACTTCAGAAGCAAAGGGATTTTATAGACATCAAAACCCTGACTGTGCATCCATAATTGCATAAAGTATTGATTTTTCTGTTGTGATTGCACTCAATGGAGCTCTTAATTCCTAGGATCATTCAGTGATGCCAGGACCATGTCATCTGTCAGTCGGAAGTCCGTCATTCTGCAGAGGAAGAGAGCGAACTTGTGAACACAGAGTGCGAAGAAGGTCAGGGAACAAACTGGAAGAGTAGCTGTGACATATATACATTACCAGGGGTGAAATAGGTAGCTCGTGGGGACCTGCTGTATGCACAGGGAGCTCAGCCTGGTGATGACCTAGAGGGCTGGGATGGGGGCATGGCAAGGAGGCTCAAAGGAGAGGGGACATATGTATACGTATAGCTGATTCACACTGTAGTACAGCAGAAACCAGCACAACATCACAAAGCAAGTACCCTCCAATTGAAAAAAAGGAAATTCATCATTTCCTGATGGGTCTAGCACTTTATTCATTTTACTTGCTGAAGTTCTAAGTCTTTGTTTTATCCACCATCATCATCACGTGGCCAGCTGGGCTTACTGAACCTTGAACAGGCATGATAGCATAAGAGTGTGTTCCCCTGGCCTTGTAGTTTAAGATTCTGCTCCTTGATTTTTATGTCTTTATTCCCTGCCCCATGTTTATTGACTACAAGAAATGCTATTTCCTCCCACTCGTAGGGTTGGGATATCACCTTCTGGCCTAAAGGACATCACTGCATCAGGTTACAATGGATTAACTTCAAGAGTCCACCCACTCTTGTTCCTCTTCATAGTCTCTTCATGGTTGAAATAGAGAATGACCTTCATCATTTGCTTAAGATCCTTCTAACGCAGCTTCTCATTCACAAACAACTGCTCAAAACAAGCTACATACAAATTCATAAGAAAAATCCACAGTTTACAAAGATAAGAATTTTGTTCTAAATCAAGCACAAGAAAGTAATATTTCTTCCCAAAGAAGCATGGGGGAAAAAAATCGCACTCATTTTCTTCTGGAAGATACATCCAATTTAATTTACCAAACAGTACAATTCATTTGTAAACCTAAGATATCTGCATATGGTATATGACATCTATTCCAGGAGCAAGATGGTGACTAACTGTTTTGCACTCACAGAATAAGAAAATTTCTTTTTGTGTCTTTTGCAAAACAAAGATACCTGGGGCTTTCCTCCAGGTAAATTTACATTCAATGAAAAAGGAACTATTTTAAGACACTTTAAACAATATTTGTGATTTAAATTATTAGATTTTCGTGTAATCGTCCCCCTTCCCCAGATTCCATACTCTTGAAAAATTAAAAACAGTGAAAAGGGAAACAAAGAAACAAAAAAAAAGCTTTGACTGGTTCTCGCTTTTAAGATACAGTTATTTAGGAAGTAGACATGAGTCCATGGCCCATGTCTGCCATCCTCTTGGTCATTTGAACAGCTTAAAGGCAGAAGAAATGACAAATCCATCTTGGTGATCCAGTTGTCTAGAAATAGTCTGGCTTATAATAGATGATCAGTGAAAGTCTGTTGTAAGAAGCCCAGAGAGAGGGATATAGGTGACATTGTTAGCAAGTGATAAAGCAGTGTTCATTGAGAGACAAGATGGCATTAGGAGAAACCTATGAAATCATTTAATACTGATTGACGAGGAATTAAAATTCCTTAATTACACTTTGAATTAAAAACTCATGGCCTCTTCGTGATAAGTCTTTCAATGTGTATTTTCTATTTCAAAATACTGAATAAGCTGTGAACCTGGGCTCATGGATGTGGTTTCCAGCTAAATTTGAGACTCTGTTTAGATACAAGGGGGTAAAAAGACGAAGTTTGTTATTGGTATTGTCTATCTCTCATCACAAAATACTTTATTTCCTTCCTATATTGGTCAGGGTATCCTGCCAAGAGGCTTCCCAGGTTGCGCCAGTGGTAAAGAACCCACCTGCCAACACAGGAGAAGCAAGAGACATGGGTTTGGTCCCTGGCTTGGGAAGATCCCCTGGAGAAGGGTATGACAACTCACTTCAGTATTCTTGCCTGGAAAGTTCTATGAATAGAAGAAACGAGTGGGGTACAGTCCAGGGTAGAAAAATGTCAGCACTGAGCAAGCACACCACTTTACCTGTCCAGAAGGTTATCTAATATACAATCACCATTGCTGGAGTATAAGCATTGTTAGAGAAGATTTTTTAAAAAAAGAGTGATGTTTCACATACACTCATATTATGATAATGAAGTATTTTAGACATCATAGGGAGCACATTTGGAAATGGGGTTTTGGGAAATAATGCCCCTCAATTATAAGACATAAGCATCAGTTGATATCCCTTAACGAGTGTGTAGTTTAGGCTGGTCATAATCGCTACACCGTATGGACACCCCTCTGGGCTCTTTCACTCAAAGCCTTTATGGTTTCTCCGAAAGTACATTAACGGGCTAGGAACTCAGCATCACCTTTTCCAATAAGATTCTTCGTGAATCTTACAGTCCCTTGAAATCCTATATTTATGCCAATTTGAAACATTCTTGGGGCTGTGGCACAAGTGGTAAAGAATCTGCCTGCAACACAGGAGACCCAGGTTCAATCCTGGGTTGGGAAGATGCCCTGGAGGAGGGCAAAGCAATCCACTCCAGCATTCTTGCCTGGAGAATCCCCATGGGCAGAGGAGCCTGGCAAGGTACAGTCAACAGAGTCACAGAGAGTCGGACATGACAAAAGTGACTTGGCAAGCAAAACATTCTTGAAGCATATGCTAACTTTACAAATGAAGAAAAATATTTAAGATGTAATTGCTGTTATTCAAAAAGGCAGAGCCATTAGAAGATCTTTTTAATCCAGTGGTGAGAACACTGGTATTGTATTCAATCTCAGCTCTTATTTTAGTAATAATCAGTGGTATACTTCCATTCATCCCAACAATTAAGATATAATATAGATAACAATTAGAATCAATCACTATTTTCCAACAATTTTAAACCAATTTATTTGTTTCAAACTCTAGGATTGATTTTTTTAGTCTGGAAGGAAATTAATTGCTTCAGTTTTCATTTTAATTGATTTGTTAAAGCTTTTTCAAAAGTAACACTTCACTTCTAATTTTTTTTTCCCCACAGAGATTTATCTAAATGGCATTCTTTCTTGCTATGTTTAACTGTAGAGGAAATTTCTCCAGATTATATGTAACTCAAACTGCCTGTCCAAAATGGTGATTCCTGGAGAACAAGGGCAGTAGACACAGAGAGCTGTGAAGGGCACACCCTTTAAGGCAGACCAAGCTGGACCGAAAGCTCCCCTCTGAAACTTACTAGATGTAAGATTGGACAAGTTAGTTTACCTCTTTAATTGTCTTCTTCATGCATTAAATTACTGATACCTTCTTCCTGAAACTGTTTTGAAGAATAATTAAAATAACCTATTAAGACCCTGGTGCAAACAAATACTACAGAAGAAAGATTAATTCCTATGATTTCCTATCCAGATCTTCATTAGTTATTATGCCCAGGTTTTACAAAAAAAATTCTATTGTCTAAATAAAGTGAGCATTTTCAACAATAAAAAATTATTTACTTTATGAAGAGAAAGTGTAACCAGACAAGTTTTGAGAATGCCTGAGTGCACTAAAATGTGGATTCCACATTTGTGTACTTGCTCACCAATAAACCATGCTAAGAGATAAGAAAAATTTAAGAACATGGACAGAAAGCCGGACTAGAACAGTATGCTGGACCTTGTATAATGCATTAACGGCAGTAAAGAAATGAGAATGGATGAATGTAATTAGGTGCCTCTCTGTAAATAATGTTTACTATGCAGTGCTAGCTGAGTGAGCTAATGAAAGAAAGACATTTTAATTATAAGAAAATTATACCTGTAATACCTTAGGCAGAGTGCCTTAAACACGGTCTTAAATATACTGTATATATATCAGTTAATTGCTGAAACAGTGACATTCATTTCACTGTTTTGGGGGACAAAGTTCTGCCATCTGCCAGATGACGTTAACCAGGAGAAAGTCAGTGTAAACTAAGTGTTTAAAAGGTGGGCAGACATAAAAGAATGTGGCCACAAACTGCTGAGTTAATGCTTTAGAAATAATTTAGGCTGTGTTAACTGAATGGGATAGTATTGGAAATAAGCAAAAGGCCTCCTGAACATTTGAAGTTGTGAGGAATTTCCCTCCCTCACTGAGTTTTGACATATACACATCGTGTGTTTTGGTGAGGTCGTACCACACAGACAAAACACGCAGGCATCGCGCTTTCCTTTCAGGAATTTAAAATAATAAATAGCTTCATCAGATTCCAAACACAGCTGGATATTTTCTAATAATATTTGTAGAAGCTAACATCAGGCAATGTCATCCGCATGCTCTCCCAAATATAAACATGGCATCAATAAAGTGTAGCTTCATTTATTTGATAGAACAAGGAGCTGGAAGGATAAAGACAGATGTTTCAATCCTTTTATCATTGACTTGCATCAAAACTGTCTGTCAGTCAACAGGCTTTTGTTGTTTTCCGTGCCGAACTGGTCAATGGTAACGCGGTTATCTTGAAGTCTTCTTCGACTCATTACCAGGTGAATTAGAAAATAGCATTTACTAAACAAGTTTTGCCAAACAGTACACTCACAGCACTATCAAAAGCTAAACAAGAGAAGGCTTGAATTGCTGACCAAAACAGTTGTCAAAGTGGCTCAGTTGTGTCCAACTCTTTGTGACCCCATGGACTGTAGTCCATGGGATTCTCCTGACCAGAATACTGGAGTGGGCTGCCTTTCCCTTCTCCAGGGGATCTTCCCAACCCAGGGATTGAACCCACATCTCCTGCATTGTAGGAAGATTCTTTACCAGCTAAGCCACCAGGGAATCTCAAGGATACTGGAGTGGTAGCCTATCCTTTCTCCAGTGGATCTTCCCGTCCCAGGAGTTGAACAGGGGTCTCCTACTCTAGAAACCATCACATGTCAGACAATTACAGGGGATATTTTTTCTTTGTACATCATGAATAGCATTCATCCACTCTTCCCAATATGTGCTCGGTCGCTTCAGTCTTGCATGACTCTTTGCGACCCCATGAACTGTAGCCCGCCAGGCTCCTCTGTTCATGGGATATACCCTGCAAGAATTCTAGAGTGGGTTGCCATGCCCTGCTCCAAGGGATATTTCCAGACGCAGGGATCAAACCCGTGTCTCCTCTGTCTCCTGTATTGCAGGCGGGTACTTTACCTCTGAACCAGCGGGGGAAGCCGATACTATTCCCAGAAATCATATTATTCCTTTATTCTAAATCCAGCCCTTTACTTAGTGTGTGCTGCCATGAGAAACATCCGAGTGAAACAATCCCAAGGCTAGAAATAACCTTTAAGAAAACTTATCCTATTATCTATGTGACACTCACATCACCTCTACAATCTCATGAGCAAATGGCGATCCGATGCAAGTCTGAAGATTCACTCCTTTGGAGGCCACTGATTTACCTGAGAACAACTTGAACGGAAGGACTTCATTTCCTTGTACTAAGGCCCAGTTTTGCTACTATCTACTGTAACTGCGCTTTGTGAGGGAATAATAAGCCAGCTTCCCTTGCAGCGCAGTAGGTAAAGAATCTGCCTGCAGTGCAGGAGAACCCTGGGTTGGATCCCTGGCTTGGGAAGATCCCCTGGAGAAGGAAATGGCAACCCACTCCAGTATCCTTGCCTGAAAAATCTCATGGACAGAGGAGCCTGGTGAGCTGCAGTTCATGGGGATGCAAAGACTCGGGCACGGCTGAGTGACTAACATTTAGTTACTTAATAAGCCAGCTTAGCGATTTTTTCCTCACAATCAGTAGTAAATTAGCATAGAAGAAGGAGTGCCTGCTAGATAAGCCAGGCATTATTTTGGATACAGGAAATAAAATAATATATAAAAGAAGGTCCCAATCACGTGGTGTTAATTGTCCTGCTGTGGGATGGCTATGGAGCAGGCACATAGATAAGGAAGTACAGCAGTGTAATATGCCCTAGGATAGATATTTACCTAGAATATAATGGAATATCCCGCAGGTAGTTGGATGACAGAGGATGGGATTCCCAGGTGGTGCAGTGGTAAAGAATCCACCTGCCATTGCAGGAGACACAGGAGATGTGGGTTTGCTCCCTGGGTTGGGAAGACCCCCTGGAAATTTCAACCCACTCCAGTATTCTTGCCTGGAAAATCCCATGGACAAAAGAGGCTGGCTGGCTACAGTGCATGGGGTTACAGAGAGCTGGACATGACTGAGCACACACACATTAAAGTGAAGAACTTAGGTATGACGTGCTACATTTTTCCAGGAAACAAATAACACTCACATTTATAGCAAGTTCACAAGTTGATAATAAGTCTTATCAGGTGACCACCCAATAATTAGTCTTATCAGTTAAGTTTTACCGGGTGGCTACCATGCAGCAGCTACTTAGTCATGTACTTTTCCTGCACCATGCTACCAATACTATGGATGCCCTATGAGAGGTACGATCATTATTTAGCTTCTAAGGATGAGAGGACTGAAGTTTGGAGACATCGGGTTGTTCACCCAAAGTCACTCAACGAGCAAGTGGCTGAGTAAAAGCTCAAATCTTAATCTTTGAATAGCATCTCTCCAAAGTAGTGCTGGGAGAATGAACTTCAGATCATAGGCTGTTTATGGATGGTGATTCTTCTTTGCCAACTTTTTCTCTTTTAGAAAACACTAGCTAATTTCTAAAATTTCAAGGGAAAGCTTTCAGTTCACAAGACAAATCCTGATAACATGGTACATTTCCCAAGTCAGCAAAACATGTTTCTGGTGTCGCCTGGATTCTTTCTAGGCTCTGACCACATTGCCTTTGAGCTTCTCACCTCAACACGCACTCCCACTAGCTCACTGGAGTGCACCCCACTGGACTTTTCTCTGTTGCTCAAGCTCTCCATGCTAGGTCTTTGTACTTGCTCTCTCCTCTTCTTAAAACTTCATTCCATCTTTTCCCCGTAGCCTTTCAGTTCCTTATTGTCTCAGATCAAACATAGGTAGCCATTGGCTGCTTTAGAACCCTCCTGCTCTCCACACCCACAACTCAAAGTTTTCTCCATCTTATTAGCCTAAATAATGTCCTTAAATGCATAGGAAGGAAACTGACCATTAGTGTATATTTATTTGCTTAATAAATATTTTCATATTCGCCACTGGAATGAAAGCTCTGTAAGGTTAAGAGTTCTGGCCAGCATGGTCACTGTGCATCCCCAGCAACTAGAATAATGCTTGGTTTCTAGCATAACTGAAAAAGATTGGAAAAGATAAAAGAAGGATGTATTTACTCTTTCAGTGAATATTTGTCAAGTGCCTCCTATGTGTTGGACCCAAAGGCAATTAAAAAAACAACATGCCTATACCAAAATCATACCTATGTGATTCTATACAGATAAATCTCATTTTTTGCCAGTGTAAGATGAGGCTGAGACATTAAAAACTTGGGTCAGAAGCCCAGCCAGCCAGGTAGAAGATGGATGAGGGAGAATAAAATTCAAACTTCCTCCCACTCCAGAGCATTTGCTCCTGTATTTCAGAAAATATGGTGAGGGAGAAAATAAAAGTGTGATGATGAAAAGAAATCAGAGAATAAGGAGGGACTGATTCAACTCGAGAGAGTCAGAGAAGTTTCTCGGAAGTGACTATTTCCCTGGGTTTGGAAATTTGAGGAAGAATTTGACAGGAGGAGAGGAAGAGCAGGGAGATATTCCTGCCAGAAAGGAAGCTGTGTGCATGAAGCAGGGTTGTGCAAATAAGCAAAGGTCCATATAACACATGACTTTTGGAAAATAGACTCCACCGTGGCAGCAGGGTTTTCCAAGTTGCTCATAAGAATATCTACAAAACAAATTTTATCCACTAAAATTCAAACCAAGACATCAATAGCTACCCATGCAGCCCAGTGAAAGTGTAACAGAGATGGATGAGTTGAATACTGCCCCATGGCTGTCACTCACTCACTTGCAGTGGCTGGGGATGGAGGCTGAGCACCAGAGGTCACGCGCCTGCCCTCGTAATATATTAGATTCTCATACGAAATGCAGATTACAGTCTGTCATTTTTATATTCATATTCATTTGAGACAAGCCATCAGAGCTACAAGGTTAACTGCCCATTGAACAGCAGCGTGAAGTCTGCAGAAGAGAAGATGAGTATTGATTGTCATGCTTCAGGAGATGAGCTGGAGTCAGAAATTCCTCCGAGAGCAGCACACCGTATTTGTATCCTGAAGTCACTGGGAAATTGTTCCATAGGCAGATTTAAGTTATAATTCGAGTAATTGTCAAGATATTCCATTATTGATGTGCATATTAAATAGAGTAGGTTCACTGATGATTCTGGGACTAGCATTAAATCCCGACTGCAGAAAAACCTATTGTCTGTGAGGAGGAAATTTCCTGACACGTTTCTGGTGGTGTGAATGTGCTAATGCGTCTAAAACCGAAGTGCATGTTACTTTCCTGCCAGAATCATTTTCCCTTAACAACTTTCCCTACACTGGGCTCGGAACAAGCCAGATTTATTTAAAGAACTGGGTTTCAAATAATATCTTTCACATGAAAGTAGGTTGTTTGGTGTGTGTGTGTGTGTCTGCACCTGTGCACCTGTGTGTTTTTCTCTGAAGAATATTTTATCTTACAGTAAAATATCAGCAGTCAAATGGTACAAAGGCCATTTTTTCTGATCAACCCTGTCAGCGGATTCTTTTCTAGAGATGTCCCCTTGAATTGCTTGCATTTTAAACATCTGTAATAAGTTATGTACCATTTCTAACTGTATTAGCACTGAATCATTTACTTTTCCAGGAAATAAAATCTTTTTCTCTGTTCCATCACTTTTTATTTCATGATCAAGCACATGTAAATGCCTTAGGTATTTTTAACCCTCAGGGGTTTTGCATACTTAACAGGAATAAAAATGAAAAGAGAGGTAACCAACCCATCAAACATTCCTCTCTCTCCAACAGCCGGTAGAAATGCATTTGTGAGCTAAAAGCATGGTATGGTTTGAACAAGAAAAGCGATTAAATATACCTTTAGAACTCTATGTAGGATATAAAATTGTGGAGATATAGCTCTGGTTCTACTTCATCTCAACCAGCTTTAATTTCTACACAAAGGGAATATTAAATCTTGAAAAAGCCTAGGAAAGGACAAAGTGTATTTCTTCGTGAGCACATTAAAGATACCAGGCTTTTACTTTGCCATAAAACTTGTATGAGCAGATATAAGAAAAGGCAAGGAATGAGTCATTTCTTTTTCCAAGCTAAATTCACCAGTTCTCGTCCTAACAAGTCACTTATAGATTCCATCAAAGTGTGAGTTAGTGAATTATAGTACTGAGTATCCACTGGGAACACAATTTTGCTATGCATTTTTTAACATCCTGTTGAAACCAACTATTTTAGATGGAAGGAGGTAAATAAATGAGTTGTAGAAGTGTTTATACAGAAATATAGACATAAAGTTGTTATTTATAGCATTTTTAAAATTGTACAAGTTAGTTAAGGAGTATGCATTACTTGTAGTGTGCAGAGGCACCTAAAGGGATGTGTCATTTCCTGTTCTTAGGAAGCTCTTTATCCTGAAACTCTGGATGGAGGGGATGGGAAGAAAATAAAAATAAAGATTTCATCACAACACAGAACTCAATAGACTGGAAACAGGTCCTGGGCTGGCACGTTTTCTGAGTCACTTACTATCCTGCAAGACACAGAGTTGAGGCTGAATAAATAACTGATTGTGTGGCTATTGCTTTGTTTTCTTTTTATCACGTGCATAGACAAAATGTGCTCTAATGTCGGCAGTCTCCGTATGTTCACCTATTATTCTCTCTTCAGTCGTACTCCAATGTCTGCCATTCATACGTAAAGCATGTCTGCCTGCGATGCAGGAGACCAGAATTTGATCCCTGGGTTGGGAAGATTCAGACATGACTGAATGACTAACACACACACACACACACAATTTTTATTCCTGTGCTGTATATCTACCATCAATCAGCTGATCAGAACTCTCTTCTGCATGCCAAACCATCAAGTTGAAATTTCAGACTTTTCTCAGCTAGAATACCGCCTGTGATTCAACGTGTAGGGGGAGGTGTAATCAACAGAACTTTATTTTTCAAAGTTTGGAGTTTGAGTAGTCGAAGATCTAGGTGCCAGCAGATTTGATACCTGATGTACAGAATTCACTTGCCAATGCAGGAGACTCAGGAGACGCAGGTTCCCATCCCTGGGTCAGGAGGAAGATACTCTAGAGAAGGAAATGGCAACACACTCCAATAGTCTTGCCTGGGAAACCCCATGGATAGAGGAGTCTGGTGGTCTACAGCCCATGGCGTGGCAGAGTCGGACATGACTCAGCGGCTGAGCACTCACATGAGGCCCATTTCATCCTTAATAGACTGTCATCTTTTTGAGGTATCCTCACACAACAGAAGGGATGATGGAGCTCTCTGGATCCTCTTTTTTACAGTCCCTAAAATCATGCATGTGGGCTCCACTGTTATGATCCAATCACATTTCTAAGGCCGAAGTCCTAAACACCATCACATCGAGGGCTCAGTTTCAATGTGTGGATATGAGGGGGACACAAATAGTCAGTACAGAATAGTAACTCTGTACTGCTGTCTGTCACAGCTTCCTCTTTTACGTCAGTCAGTTTGGGCTGCTTTAACAAAATACCATAGGGGCTTCCTTGGTGGCAGAGTGGTAAAGAATCCACCTGCCAGTGAACGAGTCATAGGAGACACGGGTTCAATCCCTGGGTCAGGAAGATTCCTTGGAGAAGGAAATGGCAACCTGCTCCAGTATTCTTGATGGGAAACCCTATGGACAAAGAAGCCTTATGGACTTCAATCTGTGGGGTCATGAAGAGTTGGACACAGCTTAGCAACTGAGCACAACAAAATACTATAGATGGTGTGGCTCAAACAACAAAAGTTTATTTTGTACAGTTTCCAGAGTCTGGAAAGTTCAAGATCTGGGTGCTAACACGGTCAAGTTCTGGTGTCAGCCTTCTTCCTAGTGTGTAGATGACGGTCCTCACAAGGCAAGGAGAGAGGTCACCTCTTTAGAGAGATCAACTCTTTCACAAATCTTGTTATTTATGAGCACTGATCTCATTTGTGACAGCTTCACTCTTATGACCAAATTACTCCCAAAGGCCCTACTTCTAAATATTTTCACATAGGGAATAAGAGACTCAATATATGGATTTTGGGAATACAGAAACATCAAGTCCATCAATTCAGTTCAGTTCAGTCGCTCAGTCATGTCTGACTGTTTGTGACCCCACGGACTGCAGCACATCAGGCTTCCCTGTCCATCATCAACTCGTAGAGTTTCTCAAACTCATGTCCATTAGTCGGTGATGCCATCCAACCATCTCATTGCTCTGTTGTCCTCTTCTCCTCCTGCCTTCAATCTTTCCCAGAATCAGAGTCTTTTCCAATGAGTCAGTTCTTCACATTAGGTAGCCAAAGTATTGGAGTTTCAGCCTCAGCATCAGTCCTTCCAATAAATACTCAGGACTGGTCTCTTTTAGGATGGACAGGTTGGATCTCCTTGCAGTCTAAAGGACTCTAAAGAGTCTTCTCCAGCACCACAGTTTAAAGGCATCAATTCTTCGGTGCTCAGCTTTCTTTATAGTCCAACTCTCACATTCATACATGACTACTGGAAAAACCATAGCTTTGACTAGATGGACCTTTGTCAGCAAAGTAATGTCTCTGCTTTTTAATATGTCTAGGTTTGTCATAGGCTTTCTTCCAAGGAGCAAGTGTCTTTTAATTTCATGGCAGAGTCACCATCTGCAGTGATTTTGGAACCCAAGAAAATAAAGCTTGTCACTGTTTCCATTCTTTCCACTGGAAATGAAGCTATGAAACATTCCAAAATTGAAATAAAATCTTACAAAATGGAAATAAGTGATAGCAATCCTTTATGTTGAGCTTATTATAAGGACTAAATGAACTTATTAAAAATGTTGTGCGTAGTGCTCTCCCTAGAGAAAATAAGTACTACCTGTCATCATCATCATCAATGTCACCTTCAGTGTTGCTGCCATTGTCATCATAGCCATCATCACCATCGTCGTCATAGCCATCATCACCATCGTCGCCATAGCCATCGTCACCATCGTCGTCATAGCCATCGTCACCATCATCATTGTAGCCATCGTCACCATCGTCATAGCCATTGTCACCATCGTCATAGCCATCGTCACCATCGTCATCATAGCCATCGTCACCATCATCATCGTAGCCATCGTCACCATCGTCGTCGTAGCCATTGTCACCATCGTCATCATAACCATTGTCGCCATTATCATCATCATTTTTAGTTTTTAACTAACACCCTCTACATCCAACCTACAGAACCTTAGCTAGATTTCCAAATATATTTTTAATATTTTAAATTCACCCATCCTCTCTTTCTCTGCCACCACTCTATTCAAGCCAATATCACCTGTTAACTTGGGTTATTGTTATAGCCTCTAGTCGATCTTGCCAGTTGTTTTCTTATTGTCTTCTAGGTCTCCAATGAAGAAAACAAATTTCCAACATGTCAATAGTTTGTCTTTCAATAACTTTATTGCAATTTAGAGTAACATTAAAATTCCTTCCCATGTCTTAAAAGTCTTATATGTTATGGCCATATGCCAACTCTACAACTTCATGTTATTCCACTTTCTACTTGGTTCATTTGGAGAATCATCCTTTTTTGTTGTTGTTTCTTTTTTTTATTTTTATTTTTAAACTTTACAATATTGTATTGGTTTTTCCAAATATTGAAATGAATCCGCCACAGGTATACATGTGTTCCCCATCCTGAACCTTCCTCCCTCCTCCCTCCCCATACCATCCCTCTGGGTCATCCCAGTGCACCAGCCCCAAGCATCCAGTATCGTGCAATGAACCTGGACTGGCAACTTGTTTCATACATGATATTATACATGTTTCAATGCCATTCTCCCAAATCTTCCCACCCTCTCCCTCTCCCACAGAGTCCAAAAGACTGTTCTATACATCACTGTCTCTTTTGCTGTCTCGTATACAGGGTTATTGTTACCATCTTTCTAAATTCCATATATATGTATTAGTATAATGTATTGGTGTTTTTCTTTCTGGCTTACTTCACTCTGTATAATAGGCTCCATTTTCATCCATCTCATTAGAATGGATTCAAATGAATTCTTTTTAATGGCTGAGTAATACTCCATTGTGTATATGTACCACTGCTTTCTTATCCATTCATCTGCTGATGGACATCTAGGTTGCTTCCATGTCCTGGCTATTATAAACAGTGCTGCGATGAACATTGGGGTACACGTGTCTCTTTCCCTTCTGGTTTCCTCAGTGTGTATGCCCAGCAATGGGATTGCTGGATCATAAGGCAGTTCTATTTCCAGTTTTTTAAGGAATCTCCACACTGTTCTCCATAGTGGCTGTGCTAGTTTGCATTCCCACCAACATTGTAAGAGGGTTCCCTTTTCTCCACACCCTCTCCAGCATTTATTGCTTGTAGACTTTTGGATTGCAGCCATTCTGACTGGTGTGAAATGGTACCTCATAGTGGTTTTGATTTGCATTTTTCTTGTTTTGAGCATGCCTAGCCATTTCTTGCCTCAAGATTTTCTCATGTATTTTTTTCAGTCTATCTTCTGTTTATCATATTTGTCTTTTGATTAAATAGTTTTAAGTATTCCCCATGAAAATGAGAGTGTAGTCATACCCGAGGCAGCAGATGATGATTGCTCATATTGCTCTGTAGTGTCCACAGTTAATATTTAGTTTCCATAGAGTCAGTTTTCAAATATAAACTTTGTATGTTGCCATGCAAGTGTAGCTGTGAAATCTTCCAAAAAAAAAATAATAATAAAAAAGAAGGATCAGGAGAAGAAGAAATAAAATACAGACAGTGAATGAAGCAAGTCTCTACGAAGAACTGGAGAAGGAAAGGGCAACCCACTCCAGTATTCCTGCCTGGAGAATCCCATAGAGGGGGAACCTGGAGGGCTACAGTCCACAAGGTCACAAAGAATCAGCCACGACTGAGCACAACAGCACTACCAAGAAGAATATCTGCACTGTTTAAATGTTAATGTATAACAAATTAATTTATATTAATGTTATTAACATTAATTAAATAAAATGCCTTATTCTCAATATCAAGGAGAAAATTATGAAGTCAACTTTATTCTTAATATGAAGGTGTTCTCCTTTTCTGAGTGGTATTTAAGTAACTTTTCCTATAGAAACGTTATATACTAATAATAATAAAAAAAAATCACCAGAGACCAAATCCTCAAATGCAGCGACTTTTCTAACTATGATTCAATTGCCTCCAGTTATACCTATTTTAACAAGATGAAGTAGTATAGGTTGACTGAAGATTCCTGCCAAATATGAGAACGTATGTATATAAGAACTCACCATTAACTCAGTATATATTGCCTAATTTCTATTGTAGAAAATGGTTTCATTGTCTTAAAGAATTTGATTCCAAAATTTCTATATGTCAAAAAATAATAATAATAATAATAATAATAAGTTGAATTCTCTGCAACAAAATATAGTAATTTTAGGAGAAACTTTTCTGAAATTCTATAGAATGGTATTTATGTAGATTGTAAAACAAAATTTTTCTCAGTAGTTGTTTAGCCTACAGTGATGTACACAGATAAATTTTGGAAGAAAACCTAGCATTTAAAACAAAGCAAATAATGCCTCATTCTGCTTCTGGGATTTGTATAGTTTTCTATTCATCACACACTTTGGCAGATCATATGTGTAGTTTAGTGAGTTTGTACTGACTCACACTGTATTTATTTTCTTTTTTTCTTTAGCAGTAGAATTTTATCATCCTTTGATTAGATGAATGAAGAAATCTAAAGCTAATTAAAAGCTACACACATTTGGTGAGGTTCTTTTGAGTTCACCGAAGCACAAGATAATGCTTCTTAAAAAGACGGTCCAGAAATCAATAGTACCAAATATGACGTCTCAGATTATCTGCACAGCCTCTACCTAATTTCAGAACCTGACAAGACACTTGTATGTATGGTAGCGTTGGCACAAAATAATGACTTACCCAAACATTCATGCTGACTTAAGAAAAAGGAAACAGAGACACATACAATATATAAATGAGAAATTCAAAACGAGCTTAAGCAAGACTAAAGTACACTGCATGAACAAAAGCTATGTGTTACATTAAAAGTGAGAGCACTGGCAGAAAACCTGAGACACCACGCAGAGCGCAGAAGTAACAGTTTTCTGAAATAAAGTGAAATATATTCCCTTTCGGAAGTCAGAGCCACATTCACATCGCAATCGCTGATTTAGTGCCAACAAAAGAACATCATCTGTCACATAAACGAATGATGTTAATTTGGATTTTATTATTTGTTTAGCTGTGTTAGCACTTAATTTATAAATTCTTTTGACTTTACAGCTTCCTATCAGCTGTAAGTAAATCAGTGGAGACACTTTGTTTACGCTTGTACTACTTAACTAACATTACAGTAAAAATATACCAGTCAACAATGGAGGTTAAGAAACACCATGAATTCTCAGAAAATACAAAGTTGAAGTACTTGTTACAATATCTTATTCATGCACATGAAAATCAAGCACATCTGCCAGTACACAAACATCTTCATAGTTTCCCCTTCATCTTTCTTATTTTAGTTAAACTTTTTACTTTGAGAAAATTGTAGTTTCACATGGAGTAATAAAAAATAATATATGGAGTTCTAGTTTTCCTCAATAGTAATATATTGCAAAGCTATAATACAATATCTAAGCCAGAATACAAGCACTGATATAGCCAAGGTATAGAATAATTCCATCATGACACTCAATCATGTTTCCCTTTCTTAGCTTAACCAACTTATCTTCCACCTTTGTCCCATCTCCCTTAGCTCCTGGCAACCATTAAAATGGTTGACACTTTTTGAAATGAATTTGTCATTTCAGAAATGTTGCATAAATGAAATCACAGGTATGTAACCACTTAGATAGGCTATATTCAGTTCAGTTCAGTTTAGTTCAGTTGCTCAGTGTGTGTATGTATACATATATACATATGCATATAAATATATATGTCACATATTTATCTGTTCATCTGTTAATGGATGCTTAGGTTGTTGCCGTCTATGGGGTCACACAGAGTAGGACACGACTGACGCGACTCAGCAGCAGCAGCAGGTTGCTTCCACATCTTAGTTGTAAATAATGCTACTATAAACGTTGGGGTTGTATGTATCTTTTCAGATTAGTGTTTTCATTTTCTTCAGATATCTATCAGCAGGAAATTGCTGGATTATGGGTTAGTTCTATTTTTGTTTTTTTGAGGAACCTCTGTATTGTTTTGCATATGGCTGAACCAATTTACTTTCCCATCAACAGTGTACAAGTGTTCCCTTTTTTCCACATCCGTTCAAACATTTGTTACTTGTAGACTTTTGGATGCTGGCCATTCTAACAATTGTGAGGTGATATCTCATTGTGGTTTTGATTTGCGTTTCTGTAAATAATTAACAATATTGAATATCTTTTCATGTGCCTGCTAGCCATCTGTATGTCTCCTTGGAAAAATACCAGTTCAGGTCTTTTGCCAATCTTTTAATTTTTTTTTTTTAATATTAAGTCATATGCACTGTTTTAACATTTTAGATATTAACCTCTTATTGGTCATATCATTCACAAATCTTTTCCTGAATTCAGTAGGCTGTCTTTTCATTTTTTGTCAAAGGTTTCCTTTGCTGTGCAAAATCTTTTAAATTTAATTAGGTCCTGTTTGTTTATTTTTGCCCTTATGCCAGATTGCTGTGCCTGTATTCTCTTCTAGGAGTTTTATGGCTTTGGGCTTTAAATTTAGGTCTTCAATCCATTTTGAGTTTATTTTTGTGTCTGGTGGGAGGAAAGCTTTTAGTCTCATTCTTTTACACGTAGTGGCCCAGTTTTCCCAGCAGCACTTATTAAAGAGGCTGACTTTTCTCATTGTATCTTCTTGCCGCCTTTGTCAAAGGTCAATTGCCCTTAAGTGTGTGGGTTTATTTCCAGGCTCTCTTTTCTATTTAATTGATCTATGTATCTGTGTTTGTGCCTCTATCATGCTGTTTTTGGGTAGTATGGCTATTTTAAAAATATTAATTATTCCAGTTCAAGAGCAAAAGATCTCTTTCCATGTCTTTGTATCATTTTCAAATTTCCTTCATCAATGTTCCATAGTTTTCAATATATAGGTATTTCACCTCCTTGGTTAAGTTTGTTCCTAGGCATTTTATTCTTTTTTGATGTGATTGTAAATGAAATTGTTTCCTTAATTTTTATTTCTGATTCTGTATCATTAGTGTGTAGAAGAGTAACAGAATTCTGTATATTAATCTTGTGTCCTGCAACTTTAATGAATTCAGTTGTTAGTTCTAGTGGTATTTTACTGGAGACGTTAGAGCTTTATAGAGAATCATGTCTTCTGGAAATAGTGAGTTTTACTTTTTGCCTTCCAATAGAGATGACTTTTATTTCTTTTTCTTTCTTGAACGCTATGCTTAGGACTTCCAATACTACGTTAAATAGAAGTGACAGGAGTGGGCATCCTTGTCTTATTCCTAATTTTAGAGGAAGAGCTTTTAGCTTTTCAACAGAGAGTATAAAGTTAGCTGTGGATCTGTCATAAATTGCCTTTATTATGTCGAGATGTGTTCCCTCTTTGATGAGAGTTGTTTTGTGTTTTTTTTTTAATCATGAATGGATGTTGAATTTTGTTGAATGCTTTTATCATGAGTTTTTTGTTGTTGTTTTTTCAGGTAGTACTAGCATCTCTGTCATATTTTTGTTATTTCTTGATTGTCTTTTTCATTTAATTTGAGCTTGCTATGATGTTGCATTCAGTTTGAGGCTCTTCACATAGCTAGCTTTTTTCTATCAGAATTTGGACTCTTTTGTACTATGTTTTGAGACACTGGATCTCATGTAAACTTTATGTTTTAGCTGGCTTTCCCTGACAGTGTTCCCCAGGGAGGGAGTCATTGCTCATTTTTGCCAGTTGTGGGTGGAAGTCCAGTTTCTCCACTCTCACTGTGACTGCTGAGTAGGGGTAGGAGTTCTGACTCCCACTAGGAAGGGTTCCCATGTTAAATCTCTGGGTGGGAGGGGCCGAATGTTTCATATTCTTGCCCACATAGCTTACACTGACATCATGGGTGGGGAGCTTACTACTGCTGGCTGATGGTCAAAATCTTGACTGCTCATTAAGCCTCGTGTGACACCACCCTAATGAAGAGGATAAGGAAAAGTCTCACCACTGACAAATCAGCATAAAAATTCAGGCTCCCCATGCGTTCTCCATTGACACTGCAGAGGAGTAGAGGCTCCTTACGTTCTGGTAGAAAAGAAAGCCGTGGCTCCCTGCTTGGCCTTCTCTGATGCTACCTAGTAGAGGAAGTTGAAGGGCTATGTTACAGCTTCCTAGTGGGGCATCTGGGCTTCTCGGTCAGTCTTTGTTGACGTGGGTATTGAAGGGAAAAACAAAAACATTTTTGTGGTGTTTGGTTAGAGCAGAATGATTTTCATCTAAGATATTTATTAAGGCTACCTCTTCCCTGGTCATTTGATTAGAGAGAGCAAGCTTTGGGGAAACATTTTCACCTTCACTCAGTAGTATTTTAGGATGCCAGATACTTCAGTTCTGAGTGTGAGGAATATAACTCCCCATCATGTCCTTCCTTGGCTCCTCAAGTCTTCAGATATTCTTCTGCCTTTTCGTCTCCACCTTACAGAGTTTTTCTTTTTTAATGTATTTATTTTTAATTGGAGGATACTTGCTTACAGCATGGTGTTGGTTTCTGCCATACATCAACAAGAATCAGCCATAAGAATATACATCTGTCCCACCTTCTACTTCTTCCACTGTGTCCACAAGTCTGTTTCACATGTAACATCCAGAGTTTTTATTTGTAATCTTCACAGGAAAAATTGGAAATCATGTCTACTGCAACTTTTCAGAGATTGAACCTTCCCTTTCTTTTTAAAACAAAGTAATATAGTAAACTTGTACAAGTAGTCATGACAGTCCCAATAAAATGTGTTTTTCTAGTATTCCTTCTTTCAACTCCATGGTCCAATAAATCTCTTTATGTTTCTAACCTCCATTTTACATTTTTCACATACATTCAATTGCTCTCCCATCTAAAAAGGATTGGCATCTTCTACCCCAACTATGTTCTAACCATACGTAAAACCTGCTGTTATTTTGCCTAATATGACCACCAATTTTTTAACCTGGATTCCTCCCATTTAGTATTTGTTAGCTTGCTTTTGTTTACTTGTCTGATGCTTTTCTGTTGCATCTTGTCTTCCATCACTGCTTCTACATTTGAGCCAAATTTTGCCTGGTAAAACTCTAATGCTATGTGTGACATAATCTCAATTCCTTAATCAACTGTTGCTGATTTTAAGAAATGCATAGATCCACACCATCTCAAAGGATGAAGCTTTCCAGAAAGGAAGACAAAAAAGTTATCCTCTGGTATTAAACCCTGAACTAAATTTATGGGACTCGACTAATTTTTATACTTTCTGACCTCAGAGACTTAGCCCTTTCTTCTTGACTTCTGGGCCTTTAAATTTTGACTTGCTTTTGACCAAACAGGGTCACTCACTGAGTTAATTCAGCTTTTAGTAAACATTGATATGTGCACAACCTAGTCTGTATTACGTTCTTTCCAAAACACTTTTTCCCCACAACTTATCTACCCTCAGCCAAGCACTGAAGTGGCTTTGTTTTGATTATTAAATCACAGCTCTGGAAACCCTATATTCTGCTAATCCTTCTTTAAACTAGTTGTTTTATGAGGTATAGTGAATGTACTTAGAAGAGTTAAAAACATTTTTACTGAAATACAGGGAATTATTATCATTAGGAGATATTGTAATTTACTACCCAATGATGTTTATGGAATTCAGATCTAAAAAATGGCCAGTGGTTCTCATGGAAGATGGTATACACTTAGCCCTTTTGGGATGAGATGGGGATAAAATGAATATTTCTCAAGTAGTCTCATTTATTAGCATAGTATTCATGTATTACTTATGTATATATTTATATATAACTGCACATTTTCTCTATAGAATGATATAGCTTGTTACTATTTTGTGATGACATACATTTGCATCAAGTAAATCTATATTCTCATGGTTTTGGGAAAAACTAGAAAAGTCAGCCAATAAAAGCAAGAAAAAGTGAAATATTTTTGTACACTGCCTAGATTATGATAAGCGATGGTATGTAAGGTACTACTCTATTCCAAATATAAACTGTACATTTCTCATGTTTGATGAGAATTATCTTTTTACACTAGTACTTAAGGCTGCCACAAAGCAGAATACAACTGAAATCACCTGTATCTTCATCTTTTTATTGTGTTTCCCTTCTACAAGGAAGGAGGAAGAGCAGGAGAGAAGATATAGTAGAAAGTCATTGTTTTTTTCCTGCTTCACATTTTTTTTTAATTTAAAACACAGAGCACTTGTTTTCTTTTGGAAATCTCCCTACTTTATTGTTAATATTTTGTACCCAGGATGGCCACTCAGCCCAGTTATGGCCAATCAGCATACTCAAGCTACTGCTGCCCATTCTAACTACTCTAACCAGAGTGACTGACCATGCAACAGTCTTGTGACCCAAATCAACAAATCAGTTTCAGGTTTTTCATTGCAAATAATGAGAAAGTGACAAATAAAAATATGAAAAAGAAGAATCACAGACTAGTGACTATGAGCAAAGACTCCGAACCAGATTGCCCACCTCTAAAGCTTATATCCTCATGGGCAGATTTCTTAACCTCTGTGTTCAGATTCCAAGCTACAAAATGCGGATAACAATAGTGCCTACCTCATAGATGAGTTAGTATGCCCAAAGTGCTTAGAATAGGCGTTTGTTTTATTATTTTTTACTGATATTTTGCTAGGCTGGTAGGACATAAATATGTTAACAGCCATTTTGTCATAAACACCCATTAGAGAATAAACCCAGCAGAAACATTGAGTATCGTCAGGAGAGTTCACAGTCAACATCATTTGATCGCCTGAATCCCGCTCCACCTGATTTACAAAATGTGCAACTTCTCTGTCACCTAAACCAGTGAGCATTGTGTCCACTGCAAGGGAAGGAGTCCTGAGAAACACAGGAAGAGAAGGAAATAAACTTGTCCGAGCAGTCTGTTTAAGATCCAAAGAGGAGCAGCAAAATAAGGTTCTCTTAAAGAAGAGTTCCATGCTGTAATATATTTGGGCAACTCATTCAGAAAGTTTTTATTAAGTGCTTATTATGTGTCATGTAGAGAGTAAGCACTTAAGATGCCAAAGAAAGATTTCTCCTCACATTAGAGGAGGTTACTACCCAATGGGGAGATAAGTGTATTAGTCAGCTCAGGCTGTCATAACAGTATCTTACAGACTGGAATGGCTTAAATAAGAGAAATGTATCTTCTCACCATTCTAGAAACTGAAAATCCAAGCTCAAGGTGCCAGAAAATTCCGTTTCTTTTTTATCATTGTTTTGAGATATAATTGAAGTATAACACTTAACACAGTAAAAACTATGTAAGTTTCAGACATACACAACATAATGATTCAATATATGTGCAAAATAATCATCATAATATTTTGTAATATATATTACAAAATAATCACTGCAATAAGTCTAGCTAACATCTATTGGCAAACACAGTGACATTTTTTTTCCTTGTGATGAGAACATCTAAAATCTACTCTTAGCAACTTTCAAATATACAGTTCAGTATTATTAACTGTAGTCAGGATGCTGTGCATTATACCTGCATATTAAGTTCTTGATGAAGGTCCTATTCCTGGCTTGCAGATGGCTTTTCATTGTCCTCACATGACACACACACACAGAAATGATACCTCTGCCTCTTCTTATAAGGACATTGCTCTTATCAAATTGGGACACCACCTTTATGACCTAATTTCATCCTAATTACCTCTCCAAAGGCCCAAATCTCCAAATTTGGTCACACTGGTCATTAAGCCTTCAACATACAAATTTTGAGGTGAGGGCCCATAAATCAGTTCATAACAGTAAGTAACAAAGTCATTTGAGTTTGGAGAAATACCTGGTTGAATAATGAATCATTGTGTTTTCTAAAAGGGTCTGTTTATTCAATGAAATAGAATTCTTGATGACAGATGCACTTAGAAGCAGCTTCTCATTAGCAAATGACTAATACAAAAACATACATGGTGAAGATAATTCTTAGTGAAAGTAATTCTGCCATTCTAAAAGGCATTTTGCTGGAAAATGTTTAGTTTGAAAGATTCATTGAAAAGTATATATACATATATCACATTTATAAAATGAACTATGGATACTGACATACAGTGATTAAATTATAATCTATTGGAGCATGCCTGAGCCTAGCTTGTGTTTGCTAACTTTACCAAGTCATCCTGCTGACTTGTCGATGAATGCAATAAAAAACAGAAAAATCAACCAAAACAGAAACTTGACGTGTTACAAACTTAATCTAAATAAGCAAAAGACCTATTCATTGATCTACCAACAGACTGAGTTGACAAATGATTGAATCAGTTGATTGATTTAAGCCTTAGTAATTCCAAACACTGAGGAAAGCAACACTTCCAAGGTCAAGCTGGTGATAAAAACATGTGGGCTGCAGATGAAAACTGCTGCTAGGAGAGTTTTGCCAAATGCTAACAAATACCAAGTAACTCTCTAGACACTTTTTACATAAAATTAATTTGATTTTCACTACAAATTTAAGTGGTGGGTATTATTGACTCTACTTTGTAGATGAAGAAACTGGGCAAGACTTTCCCTCTCGGGCCTTAGCCATAGATCAGCGGCATCTCAGCCGGAACACATGAAACTGAATCTTACACCTTGTTCTCTCCACTTCAACATGCACTGCGTTAGAGAGGAACAAATATGAGCTATTCATGCTTCTGCTGACGTGTGTGACTAACGACGGGGGTGCAGAGCCGCGACAGATCAAAGCACCTCATGATACTGTGCTCAGTACCCATTGATTCGGCTTTAGTTTTCACAAAGTGAAATGCATAGTCTTTTATTTAATGGTTTATTTTCACAGTTTTTAAATGCTACCATGTGCTTGATTTTAAAAAGCAAAACAGATGTAAAAAGCCTCACTCTACAGAGACAAACAACAACAACAAAAATACCAATTATCTGCCTCGCTTCTCTCCAGTCTGCAGTCCCACTCTCCAGAGGCAACAGTTCTATGCAATTTTATCTTTGTCCTTTGTTATTTAACACATTTCTGAATAATGTGTTTATGCTGCTATTTCTTGATTCAATTATTTAGACATTAGCTATCAGCTCCCTGTGCTGCTGTATGAGAATGTTAGCCCTCCGCACACCTCCCACCACTCCCACTTCCTCTACATATAATTAAAAATCTCTGTTCGATCTGATGACTGTAATTATGTCTCATTGTTAAGTCAGGTAGTGAGGAATAATTATATTTTTCTTTCTTGTACAGTTCTGGTGTTGTTTTGTTTCCCTTCATGTTAACTTCTGTATTGTTTTAACTCTGTAAAAGTTAGCAGGGTACTGGCTTTTCTGCATTTTGCTGGGGAGGAAAAAGGGATGACAGAGGATGAGATGGCTGGATGGCATCACCAACTCGATGGACGTGAATTTGAGTGAACTCCGGGAGATGGTGATGGACAGGGAGGCCTGGTGTGCTGCGATTCATGAAGTTGCAAAGAGTCAGACACGACTGAGCGACTGAACTGAACTGAACTGATCCTCCTTGGGGTCTCCACCCGCCTGCTGCAGTCAAGATCGTGTGTATTAGTCTCTCAGTCATGTCTGACTCTTTGAGACCCCATGGACTGTAGCCCACCAGGCTGCTCTGTGCATGGAATTCTCCAGGAAAGAAAATTGGAGTGGGCTGCCGTTCTCTTCTCCAGGGGATCCTCCCAATCCTAGGATTGAACCCGGGTTTCCCACAGTGTGGGACAATTTTTTTTTTTTTTTAACCATCTGAACCACCAAGGAAGCCCTGCAATCAAAATTTATGGATTTCTAACATGTTGTGCTGGAACTTCTCTGCCTTTTCCCTGGATCAGATGCTATCTTTCCTAGGTCCCAGGTGATCTTCATGTTGCTGAAGCACATCTATCAGTAGCTTCTTGGGGGAGGAGGAAAAGGTATGAATGCAAAAGATATATTATTTGACACCAGGCTTTCTAAATTGCTCAACAGTAAAGAATCTACCTGCAATGCAGGAGACACAGGAGTCACAGGTTCTATCCCTGGCTTGGGAAGGTCCCCTGGAGGAGGAAATGGCAACCTACTCCAGTATTCTTGCCTGGAAAATTCCATGGACAGAGGAGTATGGTGGGCTATAGTCCACAGGTCCCAACGAGTTGGACATGACAGAGTAAACTCACACACACACTGAGTCAGAAAAGCACCTCTGCTGCCTCTTATGGTGGTAATTTATCGGTCTGTATGAAATGGGCAGGGGCCCTACAGTCCCTCCTCCACACACACACACACACACACACACACACACACACACCCATCCTCTGCCTGCCTTTGTCTGTGGAAATGGGCAAATAATAAGTTCAATCAGAGAAGCAAAAAAATGTGAAAGCAAAGGAAAACACTCCAAGAAGACTAAATAATGATAACAAATAATAAAAGTTTAGCATAGTCAAGGACCTTTAGTTCCTCTTCACGGGCTAGAGACAGTACTCTGAGCCATATCCTGTGAGCCGTGTTATAGATGCTGGAACCCCCACCAGGTGGAAGAAGTTAACTACATGATGGCCAGGCTGTCGCCCTGCCATAAGCTGCCACAATTCCAAGGATTGACCTCAGGGAAATGGGACAAACAGTCCCTGGAACTAAAGATTAACTGTACTTAAATCAGTCATGATGATACTGATCAGATCACCATGACCAGTTTCAAGATGATGGTCAGAGCTGACTGTGCTGTTTCTGCAGGTAGCTCTCTCCCTCCAACCATGAAAGTTCTTGCCCACTGGTTGTGAGAGGTACTTAGCTTTTGCACAGAAATTCCCCACTTCCCTGCCCACCCTGGGTTGCCAGTGATTAAAATAAAGCAAACTTTCCTTTCTACCAATCTTTCCTCTTCATTGGTTTTTGAGCAGATGGACCCCCACTTTTTGGTTGCATGTACATTTCTAGATTGATATTGTTTCCCTTTATAATTTTGGAAGCCATAGTCCACTGGATTCTTTCTTTCAGTGTCTTATTTGAGAAATTTTCTGTCTTTTATTCCAGTCCCTAATAGGATATTTGGCATTTTCCCTAAACTCCAGAATAATTTAGAATTTTTACCTCTGGTCTTTTAAAGTTACATGGCTATGTCCTTATAGTTATTGTGTGTGTGTGTGTGTGCCTTGTGATGAGTACTTGATGGATCCTTTTAATTTAGAAATACATGTCCTTCTGTTTGTGCTTCCCTGGTGGCTCAGGTGGTAAAGAATCTGCCAACAATGCAGGAGACTCGGGTTCAAACTCTGGGTTGGGAAGATCTCGAGAAAGAAATGGCAACCCACTCCAGTATTCTTGCCTGGAGAACTCTATGGACAGAGCCTGGAGGGCCACAGTCCATGGGATCCCAAAGAGCTTGGGGAAAGTTCTTTTTCTATAATACTATAACATTTCCTTGCCTCTCTTGCTATTCTTCTCTATTCCTGAAACTCTATTGGTTGGATCAGTCCTCTATTTTATCTTATCATTTTTTTACTTACATTATCTGTCTTTGGTCTCAGGAAAGCCTGCCTTTCTATTTTCCAAATTTTTATTTTTCAAAGGTCATAATGTTTTAAATTTAAAAGAACTATTTCTTATTTTTTCAATTTTATTAGCTTCTCATTCTTGTAAATGAAATATGTCTTCTTATCTCTCAGAGAGTATCAATGGCAGTATATTAAAATTTCCTTCTGTTCTCTTCATTATCTCTGAGATACTATTCTCTGTCTCTATGTATTGAACTCTGAATTCTTACTGGAGCCTTTCTTCAAACACCCTGCTAATTTTTTGTGTGTGCATTTGTCTTTAGAGTGTAAAACAAAAATACTAATTGGACTGACACTTTTGACTGGTGGGGTAGTCAGGTGTTTAGCTGGATTTTCTTTAGAAAATGCAAAATACTACATTATAACTTATATATATATAAAGAAAGCTGAGCGTCAAAGAATTGATGCTTTTGAACTGTGGTGTTGGACAAGACTCTTGAGAGTCCCTTGGACTGCAAGGAGATCCAACCAGTCAGTCCTAAAGGAAATCAGTCCTGAATATGTATTGGAAGAACTGATGCTGAAGCTCCAATACTTTGGCCACCTGATGGGAAGAACTGACTCCATGGAAAAGACCCTGATGCTGTGAAAGATTGAAGGCAGAAGAAGGGGATGACAGAGGATAAGATGGTTGGATGGTATCAATGACTCAATGGACATGAGTTTGAGTAAACTCTGGGAGTTGGCAATAGACAGGGAGGCCTGGCGTGCTATAGTCCACGGGGTTGCAAAGAGTCAGACGTGACTGAGCAACTGAACTGAACTGAATTGAACATTATCACTTTGTCTGGAACTGCTCAGTCTTTGTGGACAAAAACCTTCCACCCTCTTGCACAGGGTAAAAGTGAAAGTGAAGTCGCCCAATTGTGTCCGACTCTTTGAGACTCCATGGACTGTAGCCTATCACCCTCAGTCCGTGGAATTTTCCAGGCAAGAGTACTGGAGTGCGTTTCCATTTCCTTCTCCACAGGGTAACAACCTTCTTGCACAGGGTAACACACTTCTATACTTAGTTGGGCAGCTCAACTTCTTCATGTGTGGTGGTTCTGAGTTCAGAGAGTCTGAATTGATCTAGTACATGTATCTGGAGTGGGAGCCTAATTGCCTAACTAAATGGGTGGGGCTAGGGATAGAAGGGCCTGATTGATCTTTGTCTCAACTTTATATTATCCTGTTTTGGTCTTCTGTATCAGCCTCCCTTTCTTAGTGTCTGGTGCTTCTGTTTCTGAGAGTTGAAGTTCGTCATCCTCTCTCTATGAGCACACCGACCTTAGCTATAAACAGTTCTGCCACTGGATTCAAGACTCCTCCCTGTAACGTCCATATTCTTATACTATGATATGGGGATTAGACGCTTCCTAGCTTCATCAATGATAATACTTTGGTGCCTGTCTCTTGGACTCTCATTGTTTTGGAGATTACTTTCAAGACACAAATGCTTTGAGGTCTTAGAAGGTTTATTTTAACCTCTTTCTCGAAACCAAGATTGTCACATTACCAAGGGCAATAAGATATAGTTGCTGAACAAACTTTACCTGAAGCAGGACGTCAGACTGTCAGCCATTGTAGCAGGCTGAGTAACTGGATTGAATGTTTGAAGCCATTGCTTATTGGTTGTATTCATCAAGGGGCATTATTGTGGGTTTCAGAGAGATGTAATAACTTTGAGGAGGAATGTTTTTTCTGAAAAAAAACTTGGCATTCTATTTAGGTGAAGTTAGGTTTTCTCTCAGAGAAGGCAATGGCACCCCATTCCAGTACTCTTGCCTGGAAAATCCCATGGATGGAGGAGCCTGTCAGGCTACAGTCCATGGGGTCACTAAGAGTCAGACATGACCGAGCGACCTCCCTTTCACTTTTCACTTTCCTGCATTGGAGAAGGAAATGGCAACCCACTCCAGTGTTCTTGCCTGGAGAATCCCAGGGACGGGGGAGCCTGGTGGGCTGCCATCTATGGGGTCGCACAGAGTCGGACACGACTGAAGCGACTTAGCAGCAGCAGCAGGTTTTCTCTTGTTGTATAACACACAACTGTAAACTTAAGTGAAAAGTTTAGTGCAGAATGTCTCTATTCTCTGTCCAGATCAGATCAGATCAGCTGCTCAGTCATGTCCGACTCTTTGCGACCCCATGAATTGCAGCACGCCAGGCCTCCCTGTCCATCACCAACTCCCGGAGTTCACTGAGACTCAAGTCCATCGAGTCAGTGATGCCATCCAGCCATCTCATCCTCTGTCCAGCATAGTGCAAAATTAAGGTGTTCCCCAAGCTGAATTCTTACCTAGAGTCTTTGGACACAAATGCATGTCCAAGCTCATTCATGCTTTGCTAGAGTTCAGTTCTCATGGTTTTAACACTGAGATCTTCAGTCCCTTGCTGGCTATTGCTTTCAGCTCCAACTTGACAGGTGGTCCCCTCTATCTTCAAGATAGCAAAAACACATAAAATCCCTCTCTTATATTTTTAATCTCTGGACTTTTTTTCACATCAGTTCAGTTCACATAAATAGCCAGAAAAAGCTCACTACTTTTCATAGGCTCATCTGATTAAGACAGGTCCACCCAGACAATTTCTTTACATTAAGATGAGTTCAGTTCAGTTACTCAGTTATGTCTGACCATTTGCGACCCCATGGAGTGCAGGCAGGCCAGGCCTCCCTTTTCATTACCAACTCCCAGAGTTTACTCAAACTCATGTGCATTGAGTTGGTGATGCCATCCAACCATCTCATCCTCTGTCATCCCCTTCTCCTCCTGCCTTCAATCTTTCCCAGCATCAGGGTATTTTCCATTGAGTCAGTTCTTCACATCAGGTGGCCAAAGTATTGCAGTTTCAGCTTCATCATCAGTCCTTCCAATGAATATTCAGGACTGATTTCCTTTAGGATGGACTGGTTGGATCTCCTTGCAGCCCAAGGGAGTCTCAAGAGTCTTTTCCAACATCACAGTTCAAAAGCATCCATTCTTCAGTGCTCACTTTCTTTATCGTCCAACTCCCACAACCATACATGACCACTGGAAAAACCATAGCCTTGACTAGACAGACCTTTGATGGCAAAGTAATGTCTCTGCTTTTTAATATGCTGTCTAGGTTGGTCACAGGTTTTCTTCCAAGGAGCAAACATCTTTTAATTTCATGGCTGCAGTCACCATCTTCAGTGATTTTGGAGCCCCCCAAAAATAAGGTCTGCCACTGTTTCCACTGTTTCTTCATCTATTTGCCACAAAGTGATGGGACCAGATGCCATGATCTTAGTTTTCTGAATGTTGAGTTTTAAGTTGATTTTTCACTCTCCTCTTCCACTTTCAAGAGGCTCTTTAGTTCTTCACTTTCTGCCATAAGGGTGGTATCATCTGCATATCTGAGGTTATTGATATTTCTCCTGGCAATCTTGATTCCAGCTTGTGCTTCATACAGCCCAGCATTTCTCATGATGTACTCTGCATATAAATTAAATAAGTAGGGTGACAATATACAGCCTTGATGTACTCCTTTTCCTATTTGGAACAAGTCTGTTGTTCCACATCCAGTTCTAACTGTGGCTTCCTGACCTGCATACAGATTTCTCAGGAGGCAGGTCACGTGGTCTGGTATTCCCATCTCTTTCAGAATTTTCCAGAGGTCTTTGTGGTCCCCACAAAGGCTTTGACATAGTCAGTAAAGCAGAAGTAATGTTTTTCTGGAGCTTTTGTTTTTTCAATGATTCAACGGATGTTGGCAATTTGATCTCTGGTTCCTCTGCCTTTTTTAAAACCAGCTTGAACATCTGGAACATAGATATTAAGATCAACTGTGCCAAATAACAAGCCACCATATGTAGAGTCCCATGGATTAAACATGTCTTTTCCATGAGAGTGTGGGAAATCTTAGGGACCATTTCAGGATTCTGCCTATTACGACTAACAATACAAAGTCTTGTTTTTTTCATCCTTTATTAAACATATATTTAGAGCTACATTACACTTATAGAAAAAGTCCCCCCAAATTCCATATCCCATATGTCCTTCATTCCAGCCTCCTCAAATGTTACCATCTTAGGTAACTAGAGCAAACATTCAGAACCAGGAAACTGAGCTTGGTAAAAGAGGTGAGTTCTCTCTTTGATCCACAAATATTTGGAATTATCAACTCCATGCACCACCCTTCCTTCAAAAATCCTTACTCTTCTTTCAAGTATTAGCCAAAATTTCACTTCTGGTATGGTGTATGGGCTCATTTTCCATCCTCTGAATACTCCATGCCCTTTTTGAATATCTGTATATAATACAAAATTTATCTGTATTATAGCGCTTACACAAATAATTAGAGAACATTGTATCTATTTTATTGATCTACAATGGATGTTTACTCATCATATATTTATTAAGGTTCAATATGCCAGACATGGAACTACTATAAGTAGAAAGAGTTATTCACCTTCTTCCCACCCACCCCACTCTCTGAGTAAATCCTAGACTATAATGTGCTACTTGTTACTATTCAATAGAATAAATAAGGTATAAATTGAGAGTATCACAAATACTATGATTAAAAGTCCTTTAAAAAGATATCATTATATATTAACATATGGCATATATATTTAAAAACATATTTGAGGCTCATGTACTTATTTTTTGCTCCAGTTTACCACATTAGTGTACAAATTTTATTTGTCTGACATAGGAAATAAATGGCAAACTGTATAGTCACATGACTTTTAGTCCATGAATATTTTCTTAGACCCTTTTGTAAGAGTAACAGAGCCTTTTCCTTTTTACTTTCAGATGCTAGAATGAATTTTTGATAGTAATTCTCTAAAATTCACTGACTAGGGTCTTAAAATCCAGGGTTTGGCAGATACCTCTGGAAAGTAAGAACAAATGCACAACCGCAGCAGGTACTTCCATAACATTCCACTCTTTCATGCACAAATAAAATGTTGGAATGATGCTAGTCTCTGCCAAGGGAAAGGATGCCCATCACAGCTCCACCCTATAAAAGCAGAAGTCCTTATCAGGAAAGAACTTAGCAGAGAAGAACAC
This sequence comes from Bos javanicus, assembly GCF_032452875.1. Classification (NCBI taxonomy): domain Eukaryota; kingdom Metazoa; phylum Chordata; class Mammalia; order Artiodactyla; family Bovidae; genus Bos; species Bos javanicus. The sequence continues at coordinate 98,189,509 of NC_083877.1, forward strand.
GTAACATATGGAGAACATCAGAGACAGCAGGACAAATTAATGACCCCGTCATAAAATATGTTTTCACATGCTCTTAAAACTGTTGTCACACTTCATTGCATAGGAAACTGGAAGTGCGTAATGATGGAAGGTGAGGTCAGCTTCCTAAGCCAGCCTGAGTTATAAGTGGGCAGCTCATTCCTGTAAAGACCCCTGGAGCTTAGGGAGCTCCCTGTATTCACTTTGGTCACTTTTGTTAAAAGGAAATAAGTATTGGTCCTTTCACACCAAGAATGGGAAATGAAGGTGCGAAATGGTCCTTGCTGGTAGGCACTGCTACCTGGGGTTGCATCCAGATGCGAAAAACAGAAAAATGAGTACATTCCCTTTAGGAAAAGCAGTTGCTTACTTATGAAGTGTCTGGATTATGGAAGATGCCTTATAACTTTTGTGAAAGAGAATGGATTGACATTTCTAAAAACTAATGTCTTCAAGCACGTATTACATTAGCTCTCTGTGCAAAAGTAATCTGCAGACATTTGCTTGGATCTGCATTTTGGACCACCAGTCCACGTCAGGAAAAAGTGCAACTTGTTCGTCTCAGTGATTATTTAGCAGCCTAGTTAAACATCAGAAAAGCATGATATTTTTCACTACTTGATAATGCCTGGTTGTAGACTTCGCTTTTTTTTAAGGAAATTAGATTAAAAGAAGATAACGCCTTAGTCATTTTTTTCTGTTTGTTTTTGTACCACGTAAGAGTTGCTCAGCAATAGTTATTGTTTTTAATATTTTTTAAAGTCTTTCTTGAACTTGTTTCAATATTGCTTCTGTTTTATGCGTTGGTTTTTTTGGCTGCAAGCATGTGGGAACTTAGCTCCCTGACTAAGGATCAGACTTGCACCCCTGGCATTGCAAGGGGAAGTATTAGTCACTGGACCACCGGGCAAGTGCCAATCGTTGTTAATTTAACGTATGAACCCCAGAACCAAAGTAAATACAGTACAGTAGAAATGACACTGTGTTGGAAATCAGAAATATTTGTGTCAATAGCTGCATCTGCCTTGCTGTGCCACCCTGAACTATCATCCCATCTTTCACAATTTAAAGATTTTTATTAGGGTATAGGTGATTCACAATGTTGTGCTCGTTTCAAGGGTACAGCAGGCTGAATCAGTTATACATATACATGTCCATTTTTTTTAGATTATTTTTCCATAAATATCATTACAGAGTATTGATCGAGTAGAGTTCCCCAGGCTACCCAGTAGGTCCTTATTAGTTATCTATTTTATATGCCGTAGTGTGTATATGTCAATCCCAGTCATGTTTACCTCATATTTCAAAGTGAGAGAATTAGACAAGATAACTCTAGACTTCCTTCTTTCTCTAAAATTCTATGATTCTCCAAGGTCATCAGCCAATAGCAATTTCTTTGGAAGATTTGATATGCTAAAAGTGTCATAAGGAATAAAATGGAAATTATAAATTCTGAGCATCACTGCTTCACAATATGTTCTTTATTTCAGGATTCTTTATGAACACTCTGTTTTTCATAAACTGCAGACTGGTTAATCAGAAAGCGTTCCTAGTTCAAGAGCTGAATGCTCTCCTTGTCTTACATGGATTGCAACCAATGCAGTTGGCCTGGCACATAATTGATCACTGCAGAAGGAGGTGGTGAAACCAGAGGAAAGGGATAAGCTCCCTTTATACATTCCAAGCATTAACAGCTTTTGCTTTTTGCATCTCCTCTCAGACTTTTCTCCTTTACTCATTGAAGACTCTATTTCCTGAACCTAACCTTATAGATGTCTGCATTCACCTATGACAAGACCATATAAATACTGCAAGGTCATGTTATAGACGGCCAAAGCACAAGTTGACAGGTTGAACAATCAAAAAGTGATTTCACAGACCAATGTATAGTTAACTGCACCATTACTGTGGACTTTACAAAATCTCCTGACATGAAAATATGAATAATTAAGGAACAATGGGGGAAAGTGTTTGCACTTTATTAGGCTGCTATAATGGGCTACCCTGGTAGCTCAGCTGGTAGAGAATCCACCTGCAATGCCGGAGACCCCTGTTTGATTCCTGGGTTGGGAAGATGCACTGGAGAAGGGATAGGCTACCCGCTCCAGTATTCTTGGGTTTCCCTGGTGGCTCAGACAGTAAAGAATCTGCCTGCAATGCAGGAGACCTGGATTAGATCCCTGTGTTGGGAAGATGCCCTGGAGGAAGGCATAGCAACCCACTCCAGTATTCTTACCTGGAGAATCTTCATGGACAGAGGAGCCTGGTGGGCTACAGTCCATGGGGTCACAAAGAGTATGATATGACTGAGAGACTAAGCACAGCTATACTATTTTCTTAAACTACAAATGGAATGCATTACCTGCTTCTGCACCCACAAATACCATGCGATTGAGGGCACAAGATAGCTCTCTAGGGTTTTTCAGAATTTTATGGGTCCTCAAATAAAATGAGAAAATCTTCTAGCTAGTTTCCCTATTTCAAAAATTTTAACAGCCATGAATATAAAATATATAAAATAAAGAATACAGATGGCCAAATAAACTAATAGAATTTATTCCCACAAGCGCTTAAAATCCTGCAAATTAGAAAAGAAAACTCTGTTTTTTTTGTTTTGTTTTTTTTGATCAAAACCAAGGGATTATTTAATGTTGAGAATGTAGCAAAATGGTATTGTTCTTTCCCTTGCATCCTCAAAGTATTATTCCACTTAACACTAATGGATTTGGATACATACTGATTTCCTAGAACAGATTTATAAAATTACAAGCAAATGTAACCTAGAAATGGTCCCAGGAAAGTCAGTATATACACATGTTACATAATTGATGACTTCCTAGTGAGATACAATTAATCAGATAAAAAGGATATAAAATGAAGCAGAAGTGCTCTTGAAATGTTCATAAGTTGGAAGAATCAAATCCTGAATCTAAAAAGATAAGTCAAAACCAATCCAAGAGAAAGTTAAAACAATGATCACAAGTGAAATGGTCATTTCCTCTGTGTAAACACTGTCATCTGTCCCCTTTGATTAAATTAGTGTCTCCTTTGCTGTTGTCTGTTTCTTGAACAGCTATACTACCTCCAGATGTAATTTATTAAACATATATTTGCATGTCTCACTCTCTAGACTTAGTGGGTCCTCCAAGGATGAGATCAAATCTTGTCTCTGTTTCCCAATACTTAGCTAGCTAGCTAAATCACTTCAGTCGTGTCCGACTCTGTGCGACCCCATAGACGGCAGCCCACCAGGCTCCGCCATCCCTGGGATTCTCCAGGCAAGAACACTGGAGTGGGTTGCCATTTCCTTCTCCAATGCATGAAGTGAAAAGTGAAAGTGAAGTCACTCAGTCGTGTCCGACCCTCAGCGACCCCATGGACTGCAGCCACGAGGCTCCTCCATCCATGGGATTTTCCAGGCAAGAGTACTGGAGTGGGGTGCCATTGCCTTCTCCTTGTCCAATACTTAGCAGAAGTTTATTCCAATTTATCTAGTCAAAGGAATCCTCTGAGTTGTTTCTTAAAATACATGCCCAAAGCTGTTGCTGACAGCATCTGAATCTCTGGAAAGCGGTCCAGGAATCTGTATTTTTAATAAGGTAAAACACAGATATTTAATAACATTCTGGATAACTGTTATGTTCAGATTAATTAAGAAAACAGTGTCTTAGTGGACACGGAAGTCTGATGCACTGCAGTCCCCAGGGTTGCAAAGAGTCAGACATGACAGCGATATACAACACAGAGGGACAGACATTTATTGTAATATTTATACAGTATAAGTTTGAGACGAATATGTCAATTATAGGAATTGATCTTTAAATGACTTGGCATCAGCTGACATGACATTTAAATGACCAACTTTGAGGTGAATTACATGTCTCCTACCTGACTTCAGGAGAAGTCATTTTGGTGCAAGAGAACCACTCTGATGTTCTGTCTACCTGAGGTAGTGTTCTGTGCCCGCTCTCTTGGGGACTGAGCGATGAGATGCTTGGGCAGTTTTTGGTGAGCATGTATCTCTAGGTTTTATTCCTCTCCTGTTCACCAATTTTTGTCAAGTAGATGAGTACAGATGATACCACCATCTGGCTCTTAACTTTTCTGGAGAGTGTTTGATATAGGAACTTCATTTTTTAATGAAGTCTATTTATTTATTTCTTATTGTTCTTAAAGAACAATTATTGGAGTATAATTGATTTAAAAGGTTGTGCTACATGCACCTCCCAGGTCTAAGCCGCTCAGGTTCAGGCACTTGGATAATCAGTCCAGGTTTGAGGCATGATACAGGATGCGTGGGGCTGGTACACTGGGATGACCCAAAGAGATGGTATGGGGAGGGAGGTAGGAGGGGTGCTCAGGATGGAGCGGATTCATGTTTTGATGTGTGGCAAAACCAATACAATATTGTAAAGTAATTAACCTCCTATTAAAATAAGTAAATTTAACAAATAAATAAAAGGTTTTGCTAGTTTGTCCCATGAATCAATTCTACATATACATGTGTTCATTCTTTTTTAGAGCCTTTTCCCATATACGCTATTACAGATTATTGAGAAGAGTTGCCTGTGCTGTGCAGAGGGTTCTTATTAGTTACCCACTTTATATACAGAAGTGTGTATATGTCAGTCCCAATCTCCAAATTTAATTTCCCCTCTGGTAACTGTAAGTTTGTTTTCTACATCTGTGACTATATTTTTGTTTTGCAAATAAGTAGTACAAATGGACATTTCATTTTGATGTAGTTTGGTACACTTCAGCAGTGGATGTAGAAGAGACATTGCGGGTGTTATTGAGTCTCAGTGCGATTATTTAAGTTCCTCCAAGAAGTAAGCATTTCCCACACTGCTCCTTGAAAGGAGCGACTCCAATCTGACCTCATTCATTTTGTTGTTGTTGTTAAATTATTAGATTTCCTTGATGTTGTACGCCTTACTTTTGTGAAAGTAAGGCACCAAAATAAAGTGTAAAGTAAACTCCATTCCAAAGTACTTTTTAGTTTACAAATTCTCCTACACTTTATAATATTTCAGACTAATGTTACTCATTATCACCTTTTAAAAACAGGTAATAAAAATAAAGCAGAAAGAAGCTAAGTGGCTTCCCTAGTCCTCATGCTTATGAAGTGTCAATGGAATGGAGGGTCAGATTTACTCCTCTCCCTGAACAGCTTCTGGCTTTTGCTGAAATGGTCTGCATGATTGGAGAAGGCCCAGAATCCTTTCTTGGTGAGTTATTCTGGGAGTCACTCCCCTGTATAATTCCCCATCTGTTATTCTGTATTAAGACTATAATAAATTTAAACTTGTAGATTTTAAAGCATTAATCTTGATTAATTTCTCAGTTGAGGGACTGGGGAAATACACTCAGGTTAAATATGAGACTATTGAGGGAAAAGAAAATTAACTGATTTGATAAAAGGTCAGGGAGATATTTAACTAAAGAATTAGTTCTTCAAATCATGATGTCTAATAACCAGTAACATGTTTTATTTGCTTATTTGCTTCTCCCTACTTCAGAATGACTTTCTATGTATAATATATATTTTTTTCTGAAGTCTCTTTCTCCTGTTAAATCTTATAAAATAATTTAAAAAATGATTTTTCCCAAAAAACCTTTTTTTTCTATCAGCTTAGTTAGTCAACATTGAACTTATTATTTTCTTATTATTTTACCTGGATGATTAACATTCCATGTCAGAGCTCAGTCACTATGAAATTTTATGTTTTCATTGCCCATTCTTACTAAAAACTTGATATTAGGTTAGTGCATCTGTAAGCATATTTTGCTTTGGGTCCATCCCTTCATTGTTTCTGGAGGTATTTCTCCACTGATTGGGCACCTACTGACCTGGGGAGTTTCTCTTTCAGTATCCTATCATTTTGCCTTTTCATACTGTTCACGGGATTCTCAAGGCAAGAATCTGAAGTGGTTTGCCATTCCCTTCTCCAGTGGACCACATTCTGTCAGATCTCTCCACCATGCCCACCCGTCTTGGGTGGCCCCAAGGGCATTGCATAGTTTCATTGAGTTAGACAAGGCTGTGGTCCTAGTGTGATTAGATTGACTAGTTTTCTGTGACTATGGTTTCAATGTGTCTGCCCTCTGATGCCGTCTTGCAACACCTACCGTCTTACTTGGGTTTCTCTTACCTTGGACGTGGGGTATCTCTTCACGGCTGCTCCAGCAAAGCGCAGCCACTGCTCCTCACCTTGGACAAGGGGTATCTCCTCGCTGCCGCCTCTCCTGACCTTGAACATGGAATAGCTCCTCTAGGCCCTCCTGAGCCTGTGCAGCCACTGCTCCTTAGACGTGGGGTAGCTCCTCTCGGCCGTTTCTGAGCTGTCACAGGCTGGCACTCTTGGCCTCTGCCCCTGACCTCGGACATGGGGTAACTCCTTTTGGTCACCACCCATCGGGCATGGGGTCCTCCCAGCTTCTGCCCCTCACCTCGGACATGGGGTAGCTTCTCTCCACAGGGCTTGTGTGCCATCACGGCTGCCCCCACCTATAGCCAGACATCCTGGAATGTGAAGTCAAGTGGGCCTTAGAGAGCATCACTATGAACAGAGCTAGTGGAGGTGATGGAATCCCAGTTGAGCTATTTCAAATCCTGAAAGATGATGCTGTGAAAGTGCTACACTCAATATGCCAGCAAATTTGGAAAACTCAGCAGTGGCCACAGGACTGGAAAAGGTCAGTTTTCATTCCAATCGCAAAGAAAGGCAATGCCAAAGAATGCTCAAACTACCGCACAATTGCACTCATCTCACATGCTAGCAAAGTAATGCTCAAAATTCTGCAAGCCAGGCTTCAGCAATATGTGAACCATGAACTTCCAGATGTTCAAGCTGGTTTTAGAAAAGGCAGAGGAACCAGAGATCAAATTGCCAAGATCCACTGGATCATTGAAAAATCAAGAGAGTTCCAGAAAAACATCTATTTCTGCTTTATTGACTATGCCAAAGCCTTTGACTGTGTGGAAAATTCACAATCAACTGTGGAAAATTCTGAAAGAGATGGGAATACCAGACCACCTGACCTGCCTCTTGAGAAACCTATATGCAGGTCAGGAAGCAAGAGTTAGAACTGGCCATGGAACAACAGACTGGTTCCAAATAGGAAAAGGAGTACCTCAAGGCTGTATATTGTCACCCTGCTTATTTAACTTCTATGCAAGTACATCATGAGAAATGCTGGGCTGGAAGAAGCACAAGCTGGAATCAAGATTGCTGGGAGAAATATCAATAACCTCAGATATGCAGATGACACCACCCTTATAGCAGAAAGTGAAGAGGAACTCAAAAGCCTCTTGGTGAAAGTGAAAGTGGAGAGTGAAAAAGTTGGCTTAAAGCTCAACATTCAGAAAACAGATCATGGCATCTGGTCCCATCATTTCATGGGAAATAGATGGGGAAACAACGGAAACAGTGTCAGACTTTGTTTTTGGGGGCTCCAAAATCACTGCAGATGGTGATTGCAGCCATGAAATTAAAAGACGCTTATTCCTTGGAAGAAAAGTTATGACCAACCTAGATAGCATATTGAAAAGCAGAGACATTACTTTGCCAACAAAGGTCCGTCTAGTCAAGGCTAAGATTTTTCCGGTGGTCATGTATGGATGTAAGTTGGACTGTGAAGAAAGCTGAGCACCGAAGAATTGATGCTTTTGAACTGTGGTGTTGGAGAAGACTCATGAGAGTCCCTTGGACTGCAAGGAGATCCAACCAGTCCATCCTAGTCACCCAGGACTGAAGGAGATCAGCCTTGGGATTTCTTTGGAAGGAATGATGCTCAAGCTGAAACTCCAGTACTTTGGCCACCTCATGCGAAAAGTTGAGTCATTGGAAAAGACTCTGTTACGGGGAGGGATGGGGGCAGGAGGAGAAGGGGACGACAGAGGATGAGATGGCTGGATGGCATCACTGACTTGATGGACGTGAGTCTGAGTGAACTCTGGGAGTTGGTGATGGACAGGGAGGCCTGGCATGCTGCGATTCATGGGGTCGCAAAGAGTCGGACACAACTAAGCGACTGAACTGAACTGAACTGAAACACATTTTTCTCCAGTGCTTAAGATCATGATTTCCAAGGTATATTTTTCACAGCAGAATTCTATATTTTTTTTTAGCAAGATTACCACCAGTGCAATAGAAAAAGAATGCCTTCCCCAATTATTCCTATAATTGTTGTGACTTCTGGCACTCTGCCCCTCTCAATATTAAATCCAGTTCAGATCATGCTTCTCAATCCTCTGTGATGCCATGCATCATTCTGTAGAAAATATTTATAAGCAGAATTAAATCAAATATTTGCCCACACCCCACTCATTAGGGGTGATTAATTTTGTTTTCTAGACTCCATTAAGGGCCTCACTGATATTCTTACCAGTAGCTGAGGTCTCCCATTTACTTCTCTCCTCCATTCTTCCCAACACCCCCCTTTCGGAGGCCCAGGTCGTGCTGTGACGCTCATTACTTTCCTGCCAGCTGCTCTGCCAAGCATCCTCAGAGGCCTCAGTGTCGCCTCAGAAATCATTAACATAACTGGCGTTGCAATCCCCACCTGCCAAGTGTAGAGTAATCATTCAGAGACTGAAACCTGTTCCTCCATAAATGAGCATTCTGGTGGCGAGAGGAGAGAGAGAAAGCTCATATGCAGCAGTCATTTTCTCCAAACAATTGAAATCTCAATAATGGAGATGAGAGGCCAGGTGTCTGCCAGCATCCTGGGCATGTTGGGGGAACAGAGTGGTTTGCTGGAGAGGCAGGTGTGATCTAGTTGTTGGTGTTTAGTTGCGAAGTGGTGTCCGACCCTTTTGCAGCTCCCTCGACTATAGCTTGCCAGTCTCCTCTGCCCGTGGGATTTCACAAGCAAGAATACTGGAGTGGGTCACCACTCCTTCTCCAGGAGATCTTCCCCACCCAGGGATGGAACCTGCATCTCCTGCTTTGGCAGGCGAGCTGTTTACCACTAAGCCACAGGGGAAGCCCAGGTTTGCACTTACAAAACACCAATCCAAAGATAATACTTGTCAAATATTTCAAGACATCAGTCACAGAATGTTAAACCACACATGCAGTCCTGAGAAAATGGTCCTGTAGACGTGTCAGTCATCCATGAGGCTGAGTCTAACTGCTCTGACCATCACTCCTACCACGAGCTTCTGATGTGACTTTACTGATAAGGAACCAGATGACTTTCGGTAGGGAATTTACCTGTACTGGTGAATGGAGACCTATCAGAAAAATAAAGGGTTCTGTGGTCTCTCAGTTCTCATTTTTCCTAAGCTTTCCTTATAAAAAAATGTTTTTCCAGATTTGAAAAGTGAAAGTGAAGTCGCTCAGCCATGTCCGACTCTTTGTGACCCCATGGACTGTACAGCCCGCCAGGCTCCTCTGTCTGTGAGATTCTCCAGGCAAGAATACTGGAGTGGGTTGCCATTTCCTTCTCCAGGGGATCTTCCTGACCCAGGGATCGAACCCGGGGCCTCCCACATTGCAGGCAGACGCTTTACCCTATGAGCCACCAGGGAATCCCAATTTCCAGATTTATGAATATATAATTGACAAATAATATTGTGTAAAAATTTTTTTAGAATGGCATTGAAACGTGTATAATATCATATGTGAAACGAATATAGTGTAAATTTATGATGCACAACATGATGATAAACACGTTGTGAAACGATTACCTTGATAAAGCTAGTTACGTTCATCACCTCACAGATTTATTGCTTTTCATGTACGTGGTGAGAACATTTAAGCAAATGTTCTCTTGTTGTTGTTCAGCCACTCAATTGTGTCCTCCTCTGCAACGCTTGGCTTTCCTGTCCTTCACCATCTCCCGGAGCTTACTCAAACTCATGTCCATTGAGTCGGTGATGCCATCCAACTATCTCATCCTCTGTTGTCCCCTTCTTCTCCTGCCTTCAATCTTTCACAGCTTCAGGGTCTTTTCTAATGAACTGACTCTACACATCAGGTGGCCAAAGTACTGGAGCTTCAGCTATAGAATCAGCCCTTCCAATGAATATTCAAGGCTGATTTCCTTTAGGATGGACTGGTTGGATCTCCTTGCAGTCCAAGGGACTCTCAAGAGTCTTCTCCAGCACCACACTTCAAAAGCATCAATGCTTCGGTGCTCAGCCTTCTTTATGGTCCAACTCTCACATGTATACATGACCACTGGAAAACTATAATTTTATTATTTGGACCTTTGTCAGCAAAATAATGTCTCTGCTTTTTAATATGCTGTCCAGGTTTGTCATAGATTTCCTTCCAAGAAGCAAGAGTCTTTTAATTTCAAGACTGCAGTCACCATTTGCAGAGACTAAGAAAACAAAGTCTGTCACTGTTTTTATTGTTTCCCCATCTATTTGTCATGAAGTGATGGGACCGGATGCCATAATCTTAGTTCTCTGAATGTTGAGCTTTAAGCCAACTTTTTCACTCTCCTCTTTCAGTTTCATCAAGAGACTCTTTAGTTCTTCACTTTCTGCCATAAGGGCGGTGTCATCTGCATATCAGAGGTTATTGATATTTCTCCCAGCAATCTTGATTCCAGCTTGAGCTTCATCCAGCCCAGCATTTCACATGATGTGCTCTGCATATAAGTTAAATAAGCAGGGTGACAGTATACAGCCTTGACGTACTCCTTTCCTGATTTGGAACCAGTCCATTGTCCCATGTACATTTCTAACTGTTGCTTCTTGACTTGCATACAGGTTTCACAGAAGGCAGATAAGGTGGTCTGGCATTCCCATCTCTTGAAGAATTTTCCACAGTTTGTTGTGATCCACACAGTCAAAGTATTTGGCATAGTCGATGAAGCAGAATTAGATGTTTTTTCTGGAACGCTCTTGCTTTTTCTATGATCCAACGGATGTTGGCAATTTAATCTCTGGTTACATTGCCTTTTCCATATCCAGCTTGAAAATCTGGAAGTTCATGGTTCATGTACTGTTTAAGCATGCTTGGGAAATTTTGAGCATTACTTTACTAGCATGTGAAATGTCTCTTAGCAAATTTCAGCTTCATCCTTTAGTACATGCTGCACATTAGATCCCCAGAATGTGTTCAATTTATAATTGAGAGTTTGTACCCTTTGGCCAACCTCTTCTCACTTCTCCAACCCATATCACCCAGACCCTGAAAACAACCAATCTGAGTTCAACTTTTGTAGATTCCAGATATAAACGAGATCACAGAGTATTCGTCTTTCTGTATCTGTCATTCCACGAAACACACTTAAGGTCCATCCACACTGATAAAAATGGCAGTATTGCCTTCTTTTTTTATTGAATAATTAAATAATACATATTATTGATTGAATAATACATATACGTGAAAGTGTAAGTCATTTCAGTTGTGTCCTACTCTTTGCAACCCTGTGGACTATAGTCCACCAGGCTCCTCCATCCATGGTATTCTTCAAGCAAGAATACTGGAGTGGGTAGTCAATCTCTTCTCCATAGGATCTTCCCAACCCAGGGATCAGACCAGGATTTCCTACGTTGCAGACAGATTTTTTACCAAGATTTTTTCCCTGAGGCACCAGGGAAGACCTATATATATATATATATGTATATAAGGCAATGGCACCCCACTCCAGTACTCTTGCCTGGAAAATCCCATGGACAGAGGGCCTGGTGGGCTGTAGTCCATGGGGTCACTAAGAGTCAGACACAACTGAGTGACTTCACTTTCACTTTTCACTTTCATGCATTGGAGAAGGAAATGGCAACCCACTCCAGTGTTCTTGCCTGGAGAATCCCAGGGACGGGGAGCCTGGTGGGCTGCCGTCTATGGGGTCGCACAGAGTCAGACACGACTGAAGCGACTTAGCAGCATATATGTATATATATATATATAATATATAGTCATAAACACACAGTCATATACATTTTATTATATTTGCACACACCTATACATAGACAGCAGCCCACCAGGCTCTGCCATCCCTGGGATTCTCCAGGCAGGAACACTGGAGTGGGTTGCCATTTCCTTCTCCAATACATATATACATAGGTATATATTATATATGCGCACACATATATATTATATGTGCACATGCCTGTATAACATACTGGGTTTCCCTGGTGGCTCAGACAGTGAAGAATCCATCCACAATACAAAAAACCTGGGTTCTATCCCTAAGTCAGGAAGAATCCCTAGGAGCAGGGAATGGCTATCCATGCCAGTATTCTTGCCTGGAGAATCCCATGCACAGAGAACCTTGGCAGGCTCCCGTCCATGGGGTCTTAGAGTTGGACAAGACTGAGCAACTAAGCAAGCACACAACATATTAAATATATATATTTATATGTATATATATATGATTATATATAGTCACACTTTCATTATCTATTTGTTGTCCCTTTGTTGTCTATTGATGAACATATAAGATGTTGCCAAATCCTGGCCTCTATGAATAGTGCCACAGTAAATGTGGGGGATGTAGATATTGTTTCAATTTAAGAATTTTGTTTTCTTCACATACATACCCAGAAGTAGGATTGATGAATCATACATTAGCTCTATTTTTATTGTTTTTAAGGAATCTCCAAATCATTTTCTTTAGTGGCTGTACCAATTTACATTCCCACCAACAGAGTACAGTTCAGTTCAGTTCAGTCACTCATCGTGTCTGACTCTTTGCGACCCCATGGACTGCAGCACGCCAGGCCACCCTGTCCATCACCAACTCCCAGAGTTTACTCAAACTCATGTCCATTGAGTAGATGATGCCATTCAACCATCTCATCCTCTGTCATCCCCTTCTCCTCCTGCCTTCAATCTTTCCCAGCATCAGGGTCTTTTCAAGTGAGTCAGTTCTTCGCATCAGGTGGCCAAAGTATTGGAGTTTCAGCTTCAGCATCTGTCCTTCCAATGAATATTTAGGACTAATTTCCTTAAGGATGGACTGGTTAGATCTCCTTTTAGTCCAAGGGACTCTCAAGAATCTTCTCCAACACCACAGTTCAAAAGCATCCATTCTTCAGTGCTCAACTTTCTTTATAGTCCAATTCTCACATCCACACATGACTACTGGAAAAACCATAGCGTTGACTAGATGGACCTTTGTCAGCAAAGTAATGTCTTTGCTTTTTAATATGTTGTCTAGGTTGGTCATAACTTTTCTTTCAAGGAGCAAGCATCTTTTAATTTCATGGCTGCAGTCATCATCTGCAGTGATTTTGGAGCCCCCCAAAATAGAGTTTGTCACTGTTTCCACTGATTCCCCATATATTTGCCATGAAGTGTAAAAGGGCTCCATTTCTTTTCACATTTTCACCATTTATTGTTACTTATCCTTTTGGCTGATGTATCACAACAAACTGGAAAATTCTTAAATAGGTGGGAATACCAGACCACCTTACCTGTCTCCTGAGAAACCTATATGCCGAACAAGAAACAATGGTTAGAAATGGATATGGAACAACAGAGTGTTTCAAAATTGGAAAAGAAGTACATCAACACTGTATATTGTCACCCTGCTTATTTAACTTACATACAGAGTACATCATGTGAAATGTTGGACTTGATGAAGCATAAGCTGAAATCAAGATTGCTGGGAGAAACATCTACAGTCTCTTATATGCAGATGATAACACTTTAATGACAGAAAGTGCAGAGGAAATAAAGAACCTTTGATGAGGGTGAAAGAGGAGAGTGAAAAGCTGGCTTTAAACTCAATATTAAAAAACTAAGATCATGGCATCCAGTCCCATCACTTCATGGTGAATAGATGGGGAAAGAATAGAAACAGTTGGCAGACTTTATTTTCTTGGGCTTGAAAGTCACTGCAGTCACTGCAACCATGAAATTTTAAAAAATGCTTGGTCATTGGAAGAAAATCTATGACAAAGTGAGACAGCAAGTTTAAAAGTAAAAAAAAAAAAAATAGGAAAAAAATAAAATAAAATAGGGTCAGAAAAAAAAAAAAAAGCAGAGACATTATTTTTCCAAAAAAGGTCTGTCTAGTCAAAGCTATGTATGGATAGTCATGTCTGGATGTGAAAGTGGACCACAAAGAAGACTGAGCACCAAAGAGTGGATGCTTTCAAACTGCGGTCTTGGAGAAGGCTCTTGAGAGTCCCTTGGATGGTAGGAAGATCAAACCAGTAATCCTAAAGGAAATTAACTCTGAGTATTCATTGGAAAGACTGATGCTGAAGCTCCAATACTTTGGTTACCTGATGTGAAGAGCTGACTCATTGGAAAAAACCCTGTTCCTGGGAAAGACTGAATGCAAGAGGAGAAGAGGGTATCAGAGGATAAGATGGTTGGATGGCATCACTGACTCAATGGATATGAGTTTGAGTAAACCCCAGGATATGGTGATGGACAAGGAAGCCAGGCATGCTGCAGTTCTTGGAGTTGCAGAGTTGAACATGACTTAGCAAATGAATGACAGGGATAAGGTGATAGCTCATTGTGGCTTTGATGTTTAAGAAGCTGTCCTTAAGTGCAGGGACTGTCCTGTAATTATTTTTATAAACTCCGTAGTATGCTATCCACAGAGGTATTCGGTAAATGCAAGCTGATTTACATTCACTTAAAGGTCCTATTTCTATTGTTAGATCATAACTTCCTTGATGAAAAAAATATATATATCTCAAATACCTCTTCAAGGAGGAAGCTTTGTGTAGTAATAAGAAAATGGACCTTGTAATTACCAGTATGAATTTACACCTAAAGACCATTAGCTGCCAGCTGCATTCCTCATAGGCAAATCTCTCTGAGCTTCTAGTCTCCATACCTGTAAAACAGGGATAAAATATCTATTGTAAAGAGTGTTTTAGGAATTTAGTAAGATAATGCATATTAGATACTTTCTATTATCAGGGAAAAGTTTCACAAGTGACAATTCTCTTATTAAAACTTTATTACTACATGCAAATAGACTTCATCTGAATTAACCAACAACATAACCCCTAACTTTATTATCTAAGCCTTTTTTTCTTTATATATAAATATATAGTCTAGATATTGTGTTCTTGGACAAATGGCTTGGGTGAGGCCTGATTAAAGAGGTCCTGTTACCAAATTCGCTATAATGTCCTTAGAAACCATTGAAGTCTAGTTCAGTGTCAAGTTCTAAAGCTGTGAAAAGTCTTGTTCAAGTCGAGTGGCAGGTAAGATAGTCTTTGTGACAGGTAGGATTGAAAATGATATGGCATGTGATCAGACAGCTGTTTCTGCATGATCAATTATCTGGCCTTCCCACATTTCTTAACCAGAGATTCTTTAAGAAATTCTTCTCCTAAGGCTCAGAGACAGCCATTATCCTAGTACTCCAGGGGATTCTTTGGGTCAAGGAAGAACCATATCAATAAGTGATAAACTGATTTTTCCAACTTATTCTCTTTCATCTCTGATCAGATGCTGCGTACTTAGTAAAACGCTTATCCCCACAGTGACATACATGACAGCAGCAAGATGAACTTGGGCTGTGATGATGGATAATGAAGCTCGATTATGATTCCCAGTTCTGCAGTCCATATTCTATGAAGCTATTTTCTGACTGTTCAGGTGTGAAAGCATTCATGCACCAGAGCAGCATGAAGTATGTCTAAGCTTTCTCTCTTGTCTTATCACACCTGTTCTTTATTCTCTGACTTTGTTGAGAGTTAGCTTGATAGTACACTCCTCTGCAATTCTGTATTTCCTTCTTTCACTAAACAGTTAACTACATGGAAACCAAGTCCTATCCAAATAGTTCATTATTATATTATCATTGAGTAGCTCAGTCCCCAGCAGAGAACATTTAGGAAGAGATGGAAGGAGGGAGATCTTATAAAGTTTTTTTCACTAATCTTTAAAAAGACTCAATTGTCACTGGCATCAAACTGTTAGACTTTGTCTAAACTTTGGACCATGTTTGAATCATTTCTGTGTTTTGTATAGTAAATGTGAGTTGATGCATATGAAAAAAAACTGTATGAAAAGTGGCTTCAGATATCTTTTACAAACTAATTGTAACACAGAAATATGTACAGATAAAATGTATCATTTCAAACATATGCCACATTGAAATGTTTTGTTGATGAAAATTAACTATAGTGTGGCTCTGTTTTGTTTTTGTCCTCTCCAAGTGGGTTGGTAGTTAGGCAGCAAATACTGAGTTGGGAGAGGTACAAGGAACAGGACACAGCATAAAGGAAAGATACAAAGAAATAAAAAGAAAGAAATTTAACTGTAAGGAACTTTATAGACTATGAGTAAATGATATTAAATGGCATTATAAGCATTTTCATTATTGAATAAGAGAACTACCTGGATTCTTATCTCTCAGGCTTCCGTATGTTCCCTTTGGCCATGTATACAGGATAATGAAGCATGCATGTGACTATATGCGACTCTCTCTTGCGTGGTGTGCAATATAAACTAAACAACCTGACTGATAAGCTTTAAAATTCCTGGGGTTTGGCAATCCCTAAATCCCACTGTTATACTGTATGTAAAACAGATGACCAGTGCAAGTCCGACGCGTGAAGCAGGGCACTCAAAGCCGGTGCTCTGGGACAACCCAGAGGGTTGGGGTGGGGAGCAGGGTGGGAGGGGGGATTCAGGATCGGGGACACATGTGTACCTGTGGCTGATCCATGTTGGTGTGTGGCATAAACCACCACTATGTGGTAAAGCAATTAGCCTCCAGTTAAAGTAAATCAGTTTTTAAATAAATAAATAACCAACAAGGACTTACTCCATAGCCCAGGGAACTCTTCTCAATACTCTGTAATAACCTAAATGGGGAAAGAATTTGAACAATAGACATATGTATTTCTTATATATATATATATATAACTGAATCACCGTGCTAGACACCTGAAAATACCACAACATTGTTAATCAACTCTACACCAGTATAAAATAAAAATAAAAATAAAATGACTAGGTCTTGTATGGGCGAGTGTCAGGTGACAAGAATCACTCTAAATTGTGAAGGTTGAGGGATACTATGCAACAGGAAGAAGATGATGAATTAAATGACGGAATAATTGATTTCTCAAGAGCATTACGTATGCTGCCAGCGTCTGAAGCAGGACCCACTGATGGCTTTCACGTTCTGCCGAGTCTGCAGACAGCTTGCGGCGTGTGCTTTTGCTGAGGTTATTCAGTGGGCAATGACATTCCAGGCGCCAGAGATGCAAATACAGGGAATTAGATCAAAATATTGAGACCACAAATTAAGTGCCTCATATACACATTTGTGAAGACTATGAAAAGAGTGGAAATCCTTATCTGCTTTCTGTTTTTCTTAGGAGGTGTCTGCTGATTTTTATACTTTTAATTATTTTTCTCCAGGAAATAATATAGATAGAGTTTCAATACCTTACCTTTATTTTCTCCCTAGAGTAAGATAGTAAAGATAGTCGATATTCTGCTGTGTGCACGCTCAGTCACTCAGTCATGTTCAACTCTTCACGACCCCGTGGACTGCAGCCCTCCAGGCTCCTCTGTCCATTGGATTTTCCAGGCAAGAATACTGGAGTGGGTTGCCATGCCCTCCTACAGGGTATCTTTTGGACCCAGGGATTGAACCACATCTCCTGCATCTCTCTACAGGCAGGCAGATTATTTAGCTCTGAGCCACCTGGGAAGCCCTAATATTCTGTTACTATTAAGCAGTTCCCAATACGGTGAGGTGCAAGTCACTCAGTCATGTCTGACTCTTTGCGACCTCATGGACTATACAGTCCATGGAATTCTCCAGGCCAGAATACTGGAGTGGGTAGCCTTTCCCTTCTCCAGGGGATCTTCCCAACCCAGGGATCGAACCCAGGTCTCCTGCCTTGCAGGCGGATTCTTTATCAACTGAGCATATGGTGAAAGACATTCCAAATTAGTAAATGTTAAAATAGGAAATGCTGTGAAACTGAATGCACAAAGTAGATTTGAGATGCTTTTAGCAGTACTGAGCCTAGACGAGAATATGATTTCGAAATATGAGGAAGTGTTAGTGCCTATATGGCAAAGTGTGTATTTGAAAATGCTAAGGAATACTAAAAAATTCTAAAATAAATGGGAAATTAACTGTCCCCTTTATTTGGGATATGATAAGAAACAAACTTTTAAACCACAGATTTTGGTAATTCCTTCTTTTCTTTCTCCTTTCCTTCCTTTTTTCCCTTCTTTACATCAGGCAATCCATCATCAACTATTTATCTCCTCTTTTCTATATATCATTCACTTTGTTATTACATCTTTAACATAGGACACAAATATTAATAAGTCAATAATCCTGACACTTGAGGATCTCAGAGTCTCTGTGCTTAATACTATGAAAAAAACTGTTATTTTGTTCTCCAACATTCTTAGACTTATGACTGAATTATTCAAGAGCAAAGTCTTTCTTATAATTTTGCTGCTTGTTAATATAATAACCATTGACTTTGAGGAAGGATCTGGGAAAGCTCAATTAGTTTAGCCTGAGCAGGAGAGAAGGGTATGTTTATCTGAGAAACCTTCTCCTGGAAGATGTGTTTGTGCCTAGCATAAAAGCAGGAAGTGTCCTCAGTTCTTGGCCATCTATTCTGATCACTGACCCATTTCCAAGATAAGAGGAGTATGCAACTGGACAGGCCTTCTAGAGAGACAACCCAGCACCCACCAAAGGAAGCACATGGGTATCCATCTTAGAGACAGCAGAGCATCCTGAATTTGCCACTTACAGCTATTTAATTCACCTCGTACGGGCCTTAGTTTCTTAATGTGCCAAATTGTTATGGCAATATTAATATCTATCCTGCAGATTTATTTTGAAGGTTATGTGATCAAGGATTTGTAAAATCACTGAGTAAAGGTTTATAAAAACATTAGAATGGTGTCTGGCACATGACAAGCGTTGAATAAGCATTTGTGCTAAATAGCATCCACCACTTCAGACAATGTTCACCTGAATGTCTTTCAAGAGCATTTTATTCTTCTCTGTTTGGCTGTATTTATTCATTAATGGTGGAATCAATTACTGAATCCAGAGGGCAAATAGCCGTGAACTATTACAGAAAAATATCTCTGATGGATCTGTGTCATGTTTAGGAATATACTCCAGAGAGATACGAGATACCATCAACAAAACCAACAGTATCAGCATCTTAGTAGAACTGACTGTGTTTCATGAAAAGCATCTCAGTGTTTTTCTCAGGGAAAACTCTGAAGTTCAGTTGAAGAGACTATGGCATAAAGAGAATACTTATAAGTGCTTTCACACATGAAATGAGGCCCATTTACCTCTTTTAAGATATAGTTGAAGAAGGAAAAAAAAGTGGGGGGGAGGTGAGGAGAAGAGGAGAAAGAAGAGGAAAAGGAAAAAGAAATGTTACATATGTAATATTAACACTATTTGATTTAAAACTATATTTTGCTTCATTTACTTGGTTAGTTACCTAAAGTCTAGTCTTCTAGATTAATCTGAAGAAAACATACTTAAATAGCTAGAATTAGAGGTAATCAGATAAGCACAAATCACAATTTAACCTGAAGATAAGTAATAGATATTGTAAATATCATATGACACTTTTTAAAACCTGCTTTATGTAGGAAAAGTGTAGATTAATAGTGTGATTGTAGAACAATGAGCCTATAATAATCCCTTGAAGAATTTACTTCAATGAGTGATCCTGTAGACTTGCAGTGAAGTAAATCTAATTATTTAAATTGAAATGATAGAAAAATAACAAATAAAGTTGTAATTCAGAGGGAAGATAATAGAATCGAAGGAAACAAGCAGAGGGGACTACAGCTCATAAATCATTTTATGCCATCCTTATACTACTACCAAAATTAATAAGATAATAAATACAAAAAGAACAGTGTTAATATTGAATATGATTTTTGCATTTCAAAAAGGTATTTGAGTTGCTCAAGTGTATTCTAATTTTAACAAATTATTTGGAGCTAGTGATTAATTTCTATGTTATTGCTGACTGGTTTATGTGATATACACACAAATGGAATTAAAGAGCAAATACAGTATGTGGATGAAAATTGTCACATTCATCAATTCACAAATTAACGCAGAACCAGAATATACATCATGGGGCTTCATGTTGTCCATACACTCAAGAGATGTCTCATCATGATTATATCAAAGGCCTTTTTTGTATGTAGTAAAGTTCCATCCATCTCTTAATTTCTAGCATCTAGATCCACTCTTTCACTATCAATTTATTTATACTCTATGGTGAATACACACCGGATAAATGTCCTTGCATAATGTAAGGTCTGAGTCTTCTAAGAACATTACTGTGCCTTTAATTCAAATCACCAATCATCCATAATTCCTTGCTTGTACTCAGGATTCTTTCTTCTTCAAATCCCTCACTGCCCCCTTTCTTCCTCTCTCTCTGTGTATCTTCTGTTTCATGATGTCTTGGCATTGATTTTTTTTTCCCATTCTAATAAGATTAATCTAATTTATAAACTATTTTATCACATCAACTTTATTGTGCTATAATTTACATACCATGAAATTCACTCCTTAAAGCCTGCACTCTACACCCCAGTGTTTTTTTCTATATTCACAGATTTGTGCAACCATCATTGCTACCTAATTTTAAAACATCTTCACTACCACACAAGAAAACTACACTCATTAGCATTCACTTTCCATTATCCTCTGCTCCAAGTTTCTGAAAAGCACAATTCTATCCTCTTTTCTCAAAGGAATTTTCTATTACAGATATTTTATATAACAGAATCACACAATTGTGAGCTTTTCTGCATAGCTCCTTTCATTCAACAATAATGTTTTCATGGTTTATTCATATTGTAGCATGCATCCTTTATTTCTTCTCATTGCCAAATAATATTCCATTGAATGGATATATCGTATTTGATTTACCCATTCGTTAAGTTGATGTTCATTTGAGTTGTTTCCACACTTTTGCTACTAAGAATAATTTTTCTATGTACATTACCTTACACTTTTTCTTTTTAATTTAAATTTATTTATTTTAATTAGAGGTTAATTACTTTACAATATTGTATTGGTTTTGCCATACAGCAACATGAATCCGCCACGGGTGTACATGTGTTCCCAATCCTGAACCCCCCTCCCACCTCCCTCCCCATACCATCCCTCTGGGTCATCCCAGTGCACCAGCCCCAAGCATCCTGTATCCTGCATCAAACCTGGACTGGCGATTCATTTCTTATATGATATTATACATGTTTCAATGCCATTCTCCCAAATCATCCCCCTGCCTTCTCCCACAGAGACACTTTTTTAATATATAAGTCTTCATTATTTTGGGCGTGTACCTCGAAGTGGTAAATCTATATTTAACAGTTTTAGGAACTGTCTAGCTGGTTTCCATAGTTGCTGCAACATTTTACAGTCTCACCCACAATAATGTATGAGTGTTCTAATTGCTCCCCATTCTCCACATCACTTGTTATCATCAAACCATATGTGATTATGATAAGATATCTCACTATGGTTTTGATTCGCATTCCCTAGGGCTTCCCAGGTGGCTCGGTGGGTAAAGAAACTGCCTGCAATGCAGGAGATGCAAGAGTTGTGTGTTCTCTCCCTGGGTCAGGACGATTATCTGGAGAAGGGCATGGCAACCCACTCCAGTATTCTTGCCTGGAGAATCCCATGGACAGAGGACTCTGGTGGGCTATAGTCCATGGGGTCAAAAAGAGTCGTACACAACTGAAGCGACTGAGCACTCAGCATGCAGTGACTAATCCCTTTGAGTACCTTTTCATGTGATTTGTAGCCATTTGAATATCTTTTTTGGTGCAATATCTATTCAGGTCCTTTGTCTATCTTTAAATTGTCTTCTTATCATTGACTCGTAAGTGTCATCTATATATTCTAGAAGTATTTTTCCAATAAAATATGATACGCAAAATTTTCCTTCATTGTTATGGCTTGTCATTTTATTTTCTTGATGGTATCTTTAGCAGCACAAATTTTTGAAATGCTTCTGGATTCTGATTTATCTGATTTATCTCATTTTTTGTTGTTGTTGTTTGCACTTGTAGTGTCATAAAAAATATTTCCTGAATGAATGCCACAAAGATTTCCTCCTATGCTTCTAAGAATCTCATAGTTTACCTTTTATGATTAATTTGCTGTCTATTTTGAGTTCATATTTATATGAGATATATATAAAATTAGGTAAGGGCTCCACTTCACTCTTTCACATGTCAATGTCTTAGTTGTCCTAGCAACATTTGTTGAAAATATTATTCTTTCCTTCATTGAATTGTCTCAGGACCCTGGTCAAAAACCAATTGACACTAAATATAGGATTTATAGGTATGTTGCCTGTTCTAGTTCAGTTATCTTTTTAGCTTGTTCTTCTTCCAGTATCACACTCTCGATCGCTGTATATCTACAGTTAGCTTTGAAATTGTAAGTCTGAGTCCTCCAACTTTGTTCTTTTCTCTTTAACATTATTTTTGCAATTCTAGACCACTTTCATTTGTTTGAATTTTACTACTGGTTAGTAAGTTTATGAAAAAAAAAGAAACAAATTTTGATAGGTATTGTTGAGCAATTTGGAAAGTTTTTCCATCTCAGCCATGTTGTATCTTCCAATCTATGGGCATGGATATTTTTTCCATTTGTTTAATTACTTAATTTCTTTCAGCAATGTTTTCTGCTTTTTGGTGTACAAGTTCTATGCTTCCATTGTTTAATTTTTTGTAAATATTTTAATACTCTGATGCTATTATAAATACAATTATCTTCTTGATTTCATTCTCAGATTGTAAAATTAATTTGGGCACTGTCCTCAGTCTTAAAAACTGTAAACATGTAGTTCACACTTTTCCTTTCAAAATAATAGATAGCATTTATGTTGCATTTTTATGTGCCTGGCATTATTCTAGTATACACTCATTAATCAGCTTCATTAATCAGGAGGTGCTAGTGGTAAAGAACCTGCGTGCCAGTGCAGGAAACACAGGAGATGTGGGTTCTAACCTCGGGTTGGGAAGATCCCCCAAAGGAGGTCACGGCACCCACTCCAGTATTCTTGTCTGGAGAATCTCATGGATTGAGGAGCCTGGCAGGCTACAGTCCACAGCGTCACGAAGAGCTGGACATGACTGAAGCTACTTGGCATGTGTGCAAGCACCACGCTTATTACTGTAACCTTCATAGGTGCACTAAGAGATCATTTCACAAGCTAGACATAAAGACGCTAAGTGAGCCTTCCCTGACGGTCCAGTGATGAAGACTCTACGGTTCCAATGCCGGAAGTGTGGGTTCAATCATTGGCTGGGGAAATAAGACCCCACACGCTTTGCACACAGGCATGGCCAAAAATAAAAATAAAAGAAAGCAACACTCTATTCTCTTATACCTCTCAGGATACCCCTTATAGTTGAATCGAACTGTTCTTCTACTCCCTGGCTTGTGTTTCCTGTGAGGTTGCTTTATCATGTCAATTAATGTTGGATTTTGTCTTTCATGTCTTAGGAGGCTTGACTGTTTTTAGAACTCTTTGTCCGAGTATAAAGCATATTTGGATTTCCCTGGTGGCTCAGACGGTAAAGTGTTTGCCTGCAGTGCGAGAGACCTGGGTTTGATTCCTGGGTTGGGAAGATCCCCTGGAGGGGGAAATGGCAATCCACTCCAGTACTCTTGCCTGAAAAATCCCATGGATGGAGGAGCCCGGCAGGCTACAGTCCATGGGGTCGCAAAGAGTCAGACACGACTGAGCGACTTCACTAAGGCATATTAACTGGTGGCCCTCATTGCAGGAAGATCCTGAATTTTCCTACTTTTCATATGGAATCCCCCATACTCAAGACAAAATTACCTGTGATTTTTCTTCCTTGGTTCTTCAGCCTCTCCAAGAATGAATCTGCTACTCTACTGTTGAAGAAAAGGTGAACTTGCTGCAGGAATTTTGAGAACACATTAAGATAAAAGGGTCTGAGTTGTCGTTGTCTGGTGGTTTGCGGGTTTTCACTGAATCCTCGTTTTCTGTATGAAATCTCCTTCATGCCTCTGTTTTCCTTGTGTCCTTGAATTTGAAAGATCTTCCATTCTGTGTGTGTGTGTGTGTGTGTGTATAAACGTATTCCCAGAGCTGGATACCTGAATTGGGGGGAAAGGGCACAAAATGAGGGTTACCTTTGGGAGGGTATATTTCTTGTAAATATTTACATTGTCCCCTGCTGTTATTGTGAGGCTTTTTCCTCATCTTCTAAAATGATTGTACTTTCAAGTTCTACACTTTCAAAATCTGTATGAACTTAGAGTCCCACTCTACGCAGTGACTTATGTTTGTCTTCTGAGGTGCATTGTCAGTTACCACATCTCTACATGTTTTTCACTCTTTCAAAAGAATTCAGTTACCTCCCTCCATTCTTTATATCTTAACATATATAGTTTAGTCTTAATCACTCTCATTTTAGTGGTATTTGAAGTGATCATAGAGATCAATGCATATATATTCCACCACAACTGCAAAAATCCCAGGTATTTTTACACATTTCTTCTTCTCTTGAAACCATCACAATACTTGGAACATAGTAGGTAATCAATAAAATATTGGTAAAGCCAATTGAGTCAAATAAATTGAATTGGACATGGTTGGGAAAATGACATATAACCAATGTATATAGATATTATAATTCAGCAAAATTACCACAGTATAACTAGTGAAAAAATATTTTTATTGAATTATGTAAATTAATTGCCGATATAGTCAAAAGTATAGGGTAAGAATGCCAGTGGAAGTAAATCTGTAGTCAATATAATCTAAGACTCTGTGTCAGTGATGGCAAAATATTCACCAACAATTCACATTGCCTCACTTTTATGTAAGCTTATTGCTTTAAAGCCACAGTCCAATCATTGTATATATCTTAATATCCTTCTTATATCTCAGTTGAGATATTGTTCAGATCAGATCAGTTGCTCAGTTGTGTCCAACTCTTTGCAACCCCATGAATCGCAGCACGGCAGGCCTCCCTGTCCATCACCAACTCCTGGAGTTCACTCAGACTCACATCCATCGAGTCAGTGATGCCATCCAGCCATCTCATCCTCTGTCGTCCCCTTCTCCTCTTGCCCCCAATCCCTCCCAGCATCAGAGTGTTTTCCAATGAGTCAACTCTTCACATGAGGTGGCCAAAGTACTGGAGTTTCAGCTTTAGCATCATTCCTTCCAAAGAACACCTAGGGCTGATCTCCTTCAGAAGGGACTGGTTGGATCTCCTTTGCAGTCCAAGGGACTCTCAAGAGTCTTCTCCAACACCACAGTTCAAAAGTGTCAATTCTTCAGTGCTCAGCCTTCTTCACAGTCCAACTCTCGCATCCATACATGACCACAGGAAAAACCATAGCCTTGACTAGATGGACCTTTGTTGGCAAAGTAATGTCTCTGCTTTTGAATATGCTATCTAGGTTGGTCATAACTTTCCTTCCAAGGAGTAAGCATCTTTTAATTTCATGGCTGCAGTCACCATCTGTAGTGATTTTGGAGCCCAGAAAAATAAAGTCTGACACTGTTTCCACTGTTTCCCCATCTATTTCCCTTGAAGTGATGGGACTGGATGCCATGATCTTCGTTTTCTGAATGTTGAGCTTTAAGCCAACTTTTTCACTCTCCACTTTCACTTTCATCAAGAGGCTTTTGAGTTCCTCTTCACTTTCTGCCATAAGGGTGGTGGCATCTGCATATCTGAGCTTATTGAGATTTCTCCCGGCAATCTTGATTCCAGCTTGTGTTTCTTCCAGCCCAGCATGTCTCATGATGTACTCTGCATATAAGTTAAATAAAAAGGGTGACAATATACAGCCTTGACGAACTCCTTTTCCTATTTGGAACCAGCCTGTTTTCCCATGGCCAGTTCTAACTGTTGCTTCCTGACCTGCATACAAATTTCTCCAGAGGCAGATCAGGTGGTCTGGTATTCCCATCTCTTTCAGAATTTTCCACAGTTTATTGTGATCCACACAGTCAAAGGCTTTGGCATAGTCAATAAAGCAGAAATAGATGCTTTTCTGGAACTCTCTTGCTTTTTCCATGATCTAGCAGATGTTGGCAATTTGATCTCTGGTTCCTCTATCTTTTCTAAAACCAGCTTGAACATCAGGAAGTTCATGGTTCACATATTGCTGAAGCCTGACTTGGGGAATTTTGAGCATTACTTTATTAGCGTGTGAGATGAGTGCAATTGTGCAGTAGTTTGAGCATTCTTTGGCATTGCCTTTCTTTGGGATTGGAATGAAAACTGACCTTTTCCAGTCCTGTGGCCACTGCTGAGTTTTCCTGAGAGATATTGTTATTCAATTCTAAATAAGAAAGCATAGAGTGAATGAATGAGAGTACAATCAATCTTGGACCAAAAAGCATTCATTGCTCCTTTTGAGTAAATAAAAATTTCCAGTTAAGTCACATGTTGAAAATTGTGGAGACTTTGTTAGACTTGATCCTGGATGACAATATAAATGAAATACTCATCCCCGATTTTCAGTCAAGTAGATATAACAGAAATACAAAAATAATTTATGTTATTAGGACTTAACAGAAATACAAAAATAATTTATGTTATTAGGACTTGGAGTTTGTTACTGACACTACTCTAATAATAAAAATAATGAGAAAATATAATATCATTAGTACTTTATTAGTTGGAAGTAAATAAAAAGTTGTTTTGAAAATGTGTTAAGTTTATACATAATATACCAATTAATATACTACTAATAGCAAAGCTAGCCTGCTTTCCTTAGTAATTACTTCTTCCAGGAAATTCCTGAAGGCAAAACATTTTTATTAAATATTTTAAAATATTTACTTATGTTTATTATCCTCTGTGTGTATATGCTGTTTTAAATACTATTTTCCCTAGCTTTAAAAGACAAGGACCCTACTCAGGGTCTTTCCATGAGGTCAAGTCACAAGTTATTGACCCAAAATCACATAAAGATTTTGATAAAATGGTAAAGTTTAATTGAATAAAATTGAAAAACATTAAACACTGACCTAGGAATCTGGAGTGTTCAGCTTCTGTGGATAATTGGAAGAGCTGACTGGTGCATTGCATTCGTGCATGAGCTGCTGGGCTGGAGCTGACGGACTTCTTCTCTGGTGGAGTTTCTGCTTTTGATTCCCTTTAGGTACAGCCACTGTCTCAATGTACACATGCATCCTTTTACCTGGCCTCATCTCTGTTACCTATCTGCTCCCAGAAGTAATTTCGACTGCAACTGGTTTGGCAATGGTGTCGAAAATTTAGCATGTAAATATATTAAGCTTGCCTTGTGGCACTTGAACTTTGTAATTTTTACACAGATTTATTATTGTCACTAAAGTCTTGAATTGTGATTATCTTAGCTGTGTGTCAGAGAGGTAGATTGCTATGATCATCTGTTAGATATTACTTTATGTTAAAAGATCTGTTAGTTACATTTAATCTTATCTACTTGCTGGGGGAAAACATGAAGCACTGCTTGTGTTTGATCATGAAATAAAAAGTAAATTTAAAAAATATACACAATTATCCATATGAGCCTATATGAGTTTAAAAGGAAAAGTATGTATGTTATGGATTAGATTTCTAAAGGTATTTGGAAAAAGTTGTCATCAACTAACACGCTATTGACCCAAATTTGTAAATATTCCTAATAACAATTTCAGATGTAAACTTGGGTAAGTCAGTACCCATTTAACGATATTCAGTGTTTGAAATAAAAATGACATTTATTTATTTTTGGTGGTTCAGGATCTGGGGAATTCTCCACTGTACTTGTTAAAATGTGTTCAGCTTCGAGTAATATGAAACCTGAGTTCAAAGAACTAAGCAAATAGGGTTTATTTTTCTTACATTGCAAGAAGTCTATACTTTGTTTTTCCTGGCATTGAGTCACTGGTTCAAAATTATCAGTGTTTGCATCTTTGTAATTTTTCTATTCTTGTGACAGTCCAAAATGATTGCTACAACTGCAGGCCCTATTCCTACATTCAAAGCAAGGCAGGGACCTCACTTGGAACCATCATTATTATCAGGAAAAGCAGAAACATCCCCAGAAATCCATCAGCATAATTCAATATATGTCTTATTGGCTGAAAAGATTTCAGATGACAACTTCTAATTCAAAAAGAAGCCAGGACTGAAAATACTTAGAGGAAATGATCAAGTAAAAGGAGACAGGAATGAGTGCTCTGTTAGCCAATCTGTTTTATATGTCCATAAAACAAATGCAGAAAGTGAAGAAGGACTAAAAAATGCCTCCTGATGAGGGTGAGAGAGGGCATTGAAAAAGTTGACTTGAAACTCAGCATTAAAAATACTAAGATCATGGCATCTGGCCCCATAATTTCTTGGCAAATAAAAGGGAAAAAAGTAGAAGCAGTGACAGATTTTCTTTTCTTGGGCTCCAAAATCACTGTGGACAGAAACTGCAGCTACAAATTAAAAGACACTTGCTCCTTGGAAGGAAAGCTGTGACAAACCTAGACAGTATATTAATATATAGGTACATCACTTTGCCAAAAAAAGTTCACATAATCAAAGCTATGGTTTTTCCATTAGTCACATACAGATGCAAGATATGGACCAAAAAGAAGGATGAGCACCAAAGAATTGATGTTTTTGAATTGTGGTGCTGGAGAAGATTCTTGAGAGTCCCTTGAACAGAAAGGAGATTAAACCAATCAATCCTAAAGGAAACCAACCTTAAATATTCATTGCAGGGACTGATGTTGAAGCTGAAGCTCCAACACTTTGGCCACCTGATATGAAGAACTGACTCATTGGAAAAGACCCTGATGCTGGGAAAGATTGAGGGTAAAAGGAGACGGGATGAGATGGTTAGAGAGCCTCACTGGCTCAATGGACATGAATTTGACCGAACTCAGGGAGATGGTGAAGGACAGAGGAGCCTGGCGTGTTGTAGTTCATCGGGTTGCTAAGAGTCAAACATGACTTAGTTATACGGGTGACGTGAGAAGTAAACCATGGGTTAATGATAGGGAAAAACATACTGCCTCTTGCAGCTGACAGTGTCTTCCCAGTCCCTCTTGCTAAGCAGGTAATCCCTTTGCAGATTTTCCACTAGATATTTGCTTAAAAACAGAAATGATGCAGCAGTTACATTGGCATTCTAGGACCAGAGTGTCAAAAATGAGAACAAATTTCTAGAGACAGTGTGGTGATGGAAGCAATGCAAATTTGGTGGCTCGTAGTCGGCATTATCAGCACCAGGCCAGTTGGCAGCGTGGTTCTACCATGACCCTGGCTATGACCTAACTCACCCCATCCCTGCTTATTTCCCTTATCTGATTCTGTAGCCTTCCTAAATGTTCTTTTAATGCCCTGTGTTCTTTAATTAAGGTCTTCATCTGTTTAATGCATCCAATAAGGTAACCACAGGGCTTGGCAGCAGGAAATATTGTGAGTGAAAGATATTCAGAAAAATAAGGAGAATCCAGGGTATGCTTTTTAGAGTCAGTTGAGACTAAGTTCAGTTCATTTCAGTCATTCAGTCGTGTCCAACTCTTTGCCACGCCATGGACTGCAGCACACCAGGCCTCCCTGTCCATCACCATCACCCAGAGTTTACTCAAACTCACGTCCATTGACTCGGTGATGCCATCCAGCCATCCCGTCCTCTGTTGTCTGCTTCTCCTCCTGCCCTCAATCTTTCCCAGCATCAGGGTCTTTTCCAATGAGTCAGCTCTTCCCATCAGGTGGACAAAATATTGGAGTTTAGCTTCAACATCAGTCCTTCTAGTGAACACCCAGGACTGATCTCCTTTAGGATGGACTGGTTGGATCTCTTGGCAGTCCAGGGGACTCTCAGGTGTCTTCTCCAGCACCACATTTCAAAACCATCAATTCTTCGGTGCTCAGCTTTCTTTATAGTCCAACTCTCACATCCACACATGACTACTGGAAAAACCATAGCTTTGACTAGATGGACCTTTGTTGGCAAAGTAATGTCTCTGCTATTTAATATGCTGTCTAGGTTGGTCATAACTTTTCTTCCAAGGAGCAAGCATCTTTTAATTTCATGGCTGCAATCACCATCTGCAGTGATTTTGGAGCCCAAGAAAATAAAGTCTGTCACTATTTCCATTGTTTCCCTGTCTATTGGCCATGAAGTGATGGGACTGGATGCCATGATCTTCGTTTTCTGAATGTTGTGTTTTAAGCCAACTTTTTCACTCTCCTCTTTCACTTTCATTAAAAGGCTCTTTAGTTCTTCACTTTCTGCCATAGTGTGATGTCATCTTCATATCTGAGTTTATTGATATTTAGTTGAGACTAAAGGCAATGACAAAATAAATTCTACTGAGCATTAATGGATGGGTATCTGGTAGGCCTTGATATGCAATGCTGCTGCTAAGTCATGTTAGTCATGTCCAACTCAGTGCGACCCCAGAGATGGCAGCCTACCAGGCTCCTCCATCCCTGGGATTCTCCAGGCAAGAACACTGGAGTGGGTTGCCATTTCCTTCTCCGATGCATGAAAGTGAAAAGTGAAAGTGAAGTCGCTCAGTCATGTCCGATGCCTTGCGACCCCATGGACTGCAGCCCACCAGGCTCCTCCATCCATGGGATTTTCCAGGCAAGAGTACTGGAGTGGGGTACAATAGGGAATGACAAATCGATTATGTTATTATTAGTGCTCCCTTGAAAGAAGCACCCAGTGAAAAGAATGTTTAGAGAGCCAAACATCAGAAATAAAATTCAAGACTGCAGAGTAGAGTGAGTTTCTCTAGTGGGATTGGAAACATTAGCAAAATAATTTGATAAGTTTAAATCCCCTTGTTGTTCTTGTTGATGTTGTTATGGTTGTTCAAATTCAGACAGCAAAGCAGAAGTTGCCTATGCTTTCTCTGAAAGATTTCCTTATCTCTTAGAGCCACTGGACTAAGAGCCAAATCCAAGACACAGAGTTTACTTCTGTGGGTTGCCAAATTATGATGATAATTGAATTCACAGCCTCTCAAAAGACATTTAGGGATATGGAAAAACTGAACCTATAAGCTTCATAAAATTGGCTTATATGTGGAATCAGAGGACTGTGAATACCAAAACTCAATCCACTCTTAGAGTTCTTTGGCAGCAGCAGTGACACTCTTGCCAGTTCACTGAAGCAAGTCCCAGCCTTGCTTGAAAATATTTAAAGTTTAAAAATAAAATAAAATTAGAAAAAAAATTAAAAAAAAAATAATCATGACAAAAAAAAAAAAAGTTTTGAGATATGGATATTTTGGATTCATGGTTTCAATAAAGTAGTCAGAGGCTTAGAAGAAACCTGACTAGATGGTTGCTAATATGAGAGATCTCTTCAAGAAAATCAGAGATACCAAAGGAACATTTCACGCAAAGATGGGCTCGATAAAGGACAGAAATGGTATGGACCTAACAGAAGCAGAAGATATTAAGAAGAGATGGCAAGAATACACAGAAAAACTGTACAAAAAGATCTTCACAACCCAGATAATCACGATGGTGTGATCACTGACCTAGAGCCAGACATCCTGGAATGTGAAGCCAAGTGGGCCTTAGAAAGCATCACTATGAACAAAGCTAGTGGAGGTGATGGAATTCCAGTGGAGCTATTCTAAATCCTGAAAGATGATGCTGTGAAAGTGCAGCACTCAATATGCCAGCAAATTTGGAAAACTCAGCAGTGGCCACAGGACTGGAAAAGGTCAGTTTTCATTCCAATCCCAAAGAAAGGCAATGCCAAAGAATGCTCAAACTACTGCACAGTTGCACTCATCTCACACACTAGTAAAGTAATGCTCAAAATTCTCCAAGCCAGGCTTCAGCAATATGCGAACCATGAACTTCCTGATGTTCAAGCTGGTTTTAGAAAAGGCAGAGGAACCAGAGATCAAATTGCCAACATCCCCTGGATCATGGAAAAAGCAAGAGAGTTCCAGAAAAGCATCTATTTCTGCTTTATTGACTATGCCAAAGCCTTTGACTGTGTGGATCACAATAAACTGTGGAAAATTCTGAAAGAGATGGGAATACCAGACCACTTGACCTGCCTCTTGAGAAATTTGTATGCAGATCAGGAAGCAACAGTTAGAACTGGACATGGAACAACAGACTGGTTCCAAATAGGAAAAGGAGTACGTCAAGGCTGTATATTGTCACCCTGTTTATATGCAGAGTACATCATGAGAAACACTGGACTGGAAGAAACACAAGCTGGAATCAAGATTGCTGGGAGAAATATCAATCACCTCAGATATGCAGATGACACCATCCTTATGGCAGAAATTGAAGAGGACCTCAAAAGCCTCTTGATGAAAGTGAAAGTGGAGAGTGAAAAAGTTGGCTTAAAGCCCAACATTCAGAAAACGAAGATCATGGCATCTGGTCCCATCACTTCATGGGAAATAGATGGGGAAGCAGTGAAAACAGTGTCAGACTTTATTTTGGGGGGCTCCAAAATCACTGCAGATGGTGACTGCAGCCATGAAATTAAAAGACGCTTACTCCTTGGAAGGAAAGTTATGACCAACCTAGACAGCATATTCAAAAGCAGAGACATTACTTTGCCAACAAAGGTCCGTCTAGGCAAGGCTATGGTTTTTCCTGTGGTCATGTATGGATGTGAGAGTTGGACTGTGAAGAAGGCTGAGCGCCGAAGAATTGATGCTTTTGAACTGTGGTGTTGGAGAAGACTCTTGAGAGTCCCTTGGACTGCAAGGAGATCCAACCAGTCCATTCTGAAGGAGACCAGCCCTGGGTGTTCTTTGGAAGGAATGATGCTAAACCTGAAACTCCAGTACTTTGGGCACCTCATGTGAAGAGTTGACTCATTGGAAAAGACTCTGATGCTGGGAGGGATTGGGGGCCAGAGGAGAAGGGGACGACAGAGGTTAAGGCCTCAGCATAATTTTGAGGGGACACCATTTAGTTATAGTACCACTCAACTTTGTTGTTGACCTAGGAATTCCCTTTACCATTTAACAAAGAAGCATGCAAACACATAAATAAAGGAAGGAATAAATAAAGGTAATATATTCATGCACATTATTTTTGTTGGTCATTTATTAATAACTCAGAAGCACCTGACCATACAGAATGCTTAATGTTTGTGTTATGGTACAATTGTCAGATGTCACCTTGAGATGACAATTGTCAGATGTTGCTTTGAGATGTCTGACTACGTTACAATTGTCAGGTATTACCTCGAGATGGCTTCCTGGGTGGCACTAGTGGTAAATAAACCACGTGCCATTGCAGGAGATATAAGAGACACAGGTTTTGATCCCTGGGTTGGGAAAATCCCGTGGAGGAGGGCATGACAGCCCACTCTAGTATTCTTGCCTGGAGAACTCCATGGAGAGAGGGGCCTGGTGTGCTACAGTCCATGGTGTCTCACAGTCAGAAACGACTGAAGAGACTTATCATATACGCACCTCAAGATAAAGATAATATGCTTTGAACCACAACTGATTTATGGTATGGTTTCTCCTGTAGACAGTATTCATAAATCCAGGAGCTGAGTGATAGAAGCAGGGGTATAACCTCTTCCTATTACAAAGTCATCTACTCAAAATATCTGCTTCCTTTCCCCATGACTCTGGACTTTCGGTTCAGACGTTTCATTACACAGGGAGAAAACCATCCCAGTGGACATAGCAGTGCCTAGTTCTAGAAAATTGGAAGCTAAATTACCGCTGGGCAATTTGGGATTTCATGCCAGCAGCTGAACTGAGCAAAAAGGGTTTAACAGTGATGCCTGGTATGATTGATCCCAACCATCAGAGTGAGATAGGATTGCTTCCATTTAGTGGGGACAGGAGGAACACAGGTACAACCCAGGGTTTATAACGTTCCAGAACTATCTCGTTCAGTGCTAAAAGTTAGTGAAATTCTATAGCAACTCTCCACAGATGGGCCAACAAGAAATCTAAAACAAAGATTTGGATCACCTCACTCAACAGAGAGTAGCAACAAGCTGAGATTCTGATTGAAAATAAATGAAAATTAAAACAGGCTGGCTAGTTGAGGAGGAAGTTGTAAATTCTAAATACAGGCTTATGAAAAGCTCTGGAATGAGGGCAGTATATAACCCATATCTTCCTCAGTAGAGTGTGTGTGTGTGTGTGTGTGTGTGTGTGCGTGCGTGCGTGCGTCTATGTGTTGGATGGTTTGATTTAAATCTGCCTGAAATCAAAATCACAATTGTAAACTATAAGCCTAGTCAATCTAGACTCTGTCCAATGCTAGGACTTAGCACTGCATTCCAAAAGATGCTGAGGTTTACAGAAAAGCTGATGCTGTTGAAAAGCTATCAATGGGGCATATACCCTGAGTTGTTTCAAGTAGGTAAAAATGTTTGTACTGAATGTTCAGCATTTTCTTACCTGATTCCAGCAGATGAAAACAGCATAAACATAGAAGTTGAGCAGAAATTCAGAGAAATTTACTAGGTTGCTCATGAACAAACCATTTCTCTAGGAAAAGGAACCTAATTTGTTGATTTCAGGAATATTCGGCTCTAACCAGTTGGAATAACTGTTTTTTTTAGATAATTATAGCAGTAAAGGGGCTTCCCTGGTGGCTCAGTTGGTAAAGAAACCACCTGCAATGCAGGAGACCCAGGTTCAATCCTTGTGGTGGGAAAATCTCCTGGAGAAGAGAATGGCAACACACTCCGGTATTCTTGCCTGGAGAATTCCAGGGGCAGAGGAGCTTGGTGAGTTACAGTCCATGGGGTCACAAAGAGTCAGGCACAACTGAGCAACTAACACTTACTTACCTTGAAGCCTCTTACAGTGTGGTCACTCAGTTGTGTCCGACTCTTTGTGACCCCATGAACTGCAGCACACCACACCTTCCTGGCCATCACCAACTCCCGGAGTTCACTCAGACTCAGGTCCATTGAGTCTGTGATGCCATCCAGCCATCTCATCCTCTGTCGTCCCCTTCTCCTCCTGCCCCCAATCCCTCCCAGCATCAGAGTCTTTTCCAATGAGTCAGCTCTTCGAATGAAGTGCCAAAGTACCGGAGTTTCAGCTTTAGCATCATGCCTCTTCAGTTCAGTTCAGTTCAGTCACTCAGTCGTGTCCAACTCTTTGCGACCCCATGAATCACAGCACGCCAGGCCTCCCTGTCCATCACCATCTCCCAGCGTTCACTCAAACTCATGTCCATTGAGTTGGTGATGTCATCCAGCCATCTCATCCTTTGTTGTCCCCTTCTCCTCCTGCCCCCAATCCCTCCCAGCATCAGAGTCTTTTCCAATGAGTCAACTCTTCACATGAGGTGGCCAAAGGACTGGAGTTCAGCTTTAGCATCATTCCTTCCAAAGAACATCCAGGGCTGATCTCCTTTAGAATGGAATGGTTGGATCTACTTGCAGTCCAAGGGACTCTCAAGAGTCTTCTCCAACACCACAGTTCAAAAGCATCAATTCTTCACATGTGTAAAACCTTAAATAACTTTCAAGGTTCTGATTCATGGATTAATTTATTGGTTCTCCCAAAAAGTAGGCACACATTTAAGTGATTTTATTTGTAATATTGATGATGAAGATCAGACAGATTGCAATCATGATCACAAAGTTTATACACAGAGAAACTTGAACTAGAATATGTGGTTCAAGGCCTATATCATTGATGGAATTATAGACATACTGAAAAACATTGTAATTGATCCTTATAAATAAAATCATGCAACTCTGATAGCTTTGTTTCACAAGTTTTCCAAAGGTATCCTTCAAGCGAAGCATGAGGATATTCATAATTTATGGAACAATAATGAAAAAACAAAACTGTTGGTAACTTGTTAGATTGGATGATGAAGGAAACTGTAATGAGATTATACTTTAAAAAATAACTTTTTATCTTATACTGTAGTGTAGCTGATTAACAATGTTGTGATAGTTTCAGGTGGACAGCAAAGGGCATCAGTCGTATAGATACATGTATCCATTCTCCCACAAGCTCCCCTCCCCTCCAGGCTGCCACACAACATTGAGCAAAGTTCCATGTGCTATACAGAAGGTCCTTGTCGGTTATCTATTTTAAATATAGCAGGGTGCACATGTCCATCCCAAGCAGGATTATCAGTTCAGTTCAGTTGCTCAGTCGTGTCTGACTCTTTGTGACCCCATGAACCGCAGCACACCAGGCCTCCCTGTCCATCATCGACTCCCGGAGTCCACCCAAACCCACATCCATTGAGTCAGTGATGCCATCCAACCATCTCTTCCTCTGTCATCCCCTTCTCCTCCTGCCCTCAATCTTTCCCAGCATCAGGGTCTTTTCAAATGAGTCATCTCTTCGCATCAGGTGGTCAAAGTATTGGAGTTTCAGCTTCATCATCAGTCCTTCCAGTGAACACCCAGGACTGATTTCCTTTAGGATGGACTGGTTGGATCTCCTTACAGTCCAAGGGACTCTCAAGAGTCTTCTCCAACACCACAGTTCAAAAGCATCAATTCTTCAGCCCTCAGCTTTCTTCACAGTCCAATTCTCACATCCATACATGACCACTGGGAAAACCATAGCCTTGACTAGACTGACCTTTGTTGGCAAAGTAATGTCTTTGC
Source organism: Bos javanicus (assembly GCF_032452875.1). Taxonomy (NCBI): domain Eukaryota; kingdom Metazoa; phylum Chordata; class Mammalia; order Artiodactyla; family Bovidae; genus Bos; species Bos javanicus. The sequence goes on from NC_083877.1 coordinate 98,226,040, forward strand.
TTTTTAATATGCTGTTTAGGTTGATCATAACTTTCATTTCAAGGAGTAACCATCTTTTAATTTCATGTCTCCAATCACCATCTGCAGTGATTTTGGAGCCCAGAAAAATAAAGTCAGCCACTGTTTCCCCATCTATTTGCCATGAAGTGATGGGACCGGATGCCATGATCTTAGTTTTCTGAATGTTGAGCTTTAAGCCAACTTTTTAACTCTCCTCTTTCACCTTCATCAAGAGACTCTTTAGTTCTTCTTCACTTTCTGCCATAAGGCTGGTGTCATCTGCATATATGAGGTTATTGATATTTCTCCTGGCAATCTTGATTCCAGCTTGTGCTTCCTCCAGCCCAGCGTTTTTCATGATGTACTCTGCATATAAGTTAAATAAGCAGGGTTATACTTTGGGCATTAAAAAAAGATGTTGCTTCAACTTCACTTCTCCATAATGACACCATTAAACTTTAATTTTTCTCTAATTAAAAATAAATTATTCCATCATGTTTTGAAAGTTATATTTGAAAAACAGCCTAGCAACTAATATCTTTGAGGGACTCTCTCTAGAGTTGTCACTTTTAGAGTCACTTCATGGACCAATTGTAATATTTCTTCAGAAAAACATTTAATGCTTATTAGGTACCCACTCTAGTTTAAATTCGAGGATACAAAAAGCTGTTTCCGATATCCTTTTTTTTTCCTGTATGAAAATTCTGGAAACAGAAGAAACCCTATCCTTACCTTCAAATTCTAGAGCAGACATTATACCGAACTCTGAGATCAGACAAATATTAATAAAATAGTAAGATGAAAAATAACAAATATTTGCACTGTAATATCCTGTAATTCTCAAACTGAACAAGCTAAAAGCATATTACTAAAGAATAAGGAAAATAAAAATTCATAAGCAGTAATGCTTCATCTTTCTTTGTGGCAATAGTTCCTTTGCCATTTCAACTGACTCAAATATAAAATGCTTTTATTTAACTGTGCATCCATATTGATTTTGCTTTATGATCCATGCATCTTCTCTGTGACTTCATTCCCCTCACTAAGTCCATAGATAAGTTAAAACCCATCCATTCTCTAAAGTAGTTTCAATTTTCATGATGGATCAGCACAGCTTTTGACCAGAATACCAACAGTAATTCTCTTCTTTGTCTCTTTGGACAAGTAATTGTATTAGTGTTATAAAAAACAACTGTTGCTAATCCACATTGTTCTTTTCAAAACCAGAGGTTTAAGATTTTATGTTAAATGTTGACTGACCATGCATCTCAAATACCCTTTTATTACAGTAAAAAAGTTCATAGGGTGGACTCATAAATGCACTCCACACCTTGGAAACAATGTAGCTGAAAAGATAATATAGAGGCCTGGGTGAGACCTGAATTAACTAGGCATTCTGAGGCTGCCGAACGTTTACATTTTCAGCACATCTAATTAACCTTGTAGGTATTGCATTCCAGTCAATTCAGGGAAACTCATACACATGCACGAAAAAATCGCCACTGTGGAATGGTGAGTGTTTCACACTTACACCCTGAGAGGCTGTTTTCTTTTTTCAGAATTAAATATGCATCAAGCTTCATTTGAGAATCCACCTGAAACTTTTCCAATACTTCCTTTTCCTTCATGCTTGTTCACTTTTAATTCCTAGTGAGAATAGGGAATGGAGAATGTGAAGAATAATGGAAGAAAAATTCTGACCATATTTTCAACCACAAACATAAAAAAAATCATAGTTTTTACACTTCATGGGACTTGATTTTAATCAAATTCAGTACCTTGTAAACTCATTCCTCCACTTCTAGTCCAGGAAGCAATATCCAGTGTTCACTTTAATGAGTAAAATTTTCAAAGTAAAATATGTATTCAATATATTATCTTACATCATGGAGTACAAATAATATTGTATGCTTCTAGGAAAACCTTTTTCATAATCTAGTACTTCCCTAAAGTGACTCTCAAAAAATGTAAATGAGCTTTTGGAAAACTTCTCTCCTGTGTGCTGAAAACTTTTCACGTCAACCTGGGATTCAAAATTAGACTTAATAAATGATGATCTTGTTTTTTTATGAATTTCAGCAAGAAGAAACAATGCTGTCTAAAACTATACATAGAACTGATTATAGCATGCTAATAATTCAAAATAAACCCATTCCAAATAAAAATTACTTAATTTCTTTAAACAAAAACAATAGCTCAAAAAGTCACTCTGGTGCTTTCAACACTTTTAAATAACCAGCTACGACCAAGTGCATGACTAATTAATTTGGCTATGCAAAAAAATTATATTTCAGATGGTCAAAACTTAGTCACAAAATACACTAATGGGGATAAACAGCCTCTGTATACACCAACTAAATAGAATATACAGCGATTTTCCATGAATACAATGCAAAATGTGCACATAAAATCAAGCAGGGAATAATAAAGTGATCGGAGCTTTGTGTCGCTCTTTTATGTTGGCTTTTGTTCGGGTGGTTTGTCTTTATTTAACTCTCGGTTGGGAATTTTAACCTCTCTGGTTACCCACATTTTAGTCTAGAAGCTAACATCATTTTTTTTTCCTCCGGTTGCCTTTAAAGATATGAAGATTAAACGGATGATGTTAATATTTCCCAGAAACAGTGAGTAACACCAATACTTTTAAACAAATACATTAACACAGAGGGAACAAAAGAGAGAAGGGGCCATATAAAACTGAAAGCAGACAAGAAATTGTTTCCCAATCATAATGTGAAAAAGTACTCTCTCTCTTCAAATTTTAGAGGAAAAAAAAAAAATTCTAAGAGGTTGCCCATGTCTGTTTCCTTTCTTTGGCAACAGATTTCTTTTTCTCCTTCCTTCACTGTTTTTCTAAGATAGATCCAGTGAGCACACCAGAGAAGTAAACCCTACATTCTGCAGATACCATATTATACACATAGCAATTTGTATGATAATTTTTTTCGTGATTGCAATTTACTTTTTAAAAATGCAAATTGTATAATTACTGCCAAAAAATGTTCTTCATGTGTAACAGCAAAATATTCACAAAAGTGCTATAAATTTTGCAGAATAGTGGGCTTACAGATTAAAAAAAAAAGAGTATATTCTGTTATACAAATCCTTTCTATGGAAGGAAAACACATTGGGTTGAACAGCCTTGGAGTTAGAAATTTTTAGGTTGTAATTACTGCCCAGAGTACCACCCCCACTCAACAAAAACTGTTGTAGAGGGTAAAAATTGTTCCCTCTTTGATAGATTACCAATTATATCAATTAGATCAATAATGTTAGAAAATCTAAAATTAAGCATTCAAATCTGCAACTACTGAAATATAGTCAATAAAGCATCAGAAAAATCGCATCTATGCTCATAATCAGTTTTAAAAATCATTGAAAATATAGCCTTTGGTAAATACATACATACATACAAAAACCACATACACATACCCTTTTTCTTGACAAATTTATGTGATTAGATAGAAATAGAAAAATGAATTTTTCCAAAGCAGTGTTGTCATAAGCATTAAAATCAGCAAAGTAAAAGCTAAATGTCTCTAAATACTTGCTGTGTGCCAGTCTCTGTGTTTAGCATGTGATGAAGATCAGATCATTCATAATCCTCAGTTGAAAGGCATGAATAGCGTCTCTACAGAGAAGAGGAACTTCTCAGCTCCTAGCTGAGCTACTTCAAATCCTAAAGGATGATGCTGTTAAAATGCTGCACTCAATTTGCCAGCAAATTAGGAAAACAGCAGTGACCAGAGGACCAGAAAAGGTCTGCTTTCATTCCTGTCCCAAAGAAAGCGAAAAGTGAAAGTCACTCAGTCGTGTTTGACTCTTTGCAGCCCTGTGGACTATACAATGGCCTTCCACTAGAGATTGAACCCAGGTTTCCCGCGTTGCAGGTGGATTCTTTACCAGCCGAGCTACAGGGGAAGCCCAATAATACTGTAATGGATAGTCTATCCTTCCTTAAGTGGATCTTCCCCACCCAGGAATTGAACCAGGGTCTCCTGCATTGCAGGGGGATACTTTACCAACTGAGCTATGAGGGAAGCCCATAGAAAGACAATACCAAAGAATGTTCACTCTACCACACAATTGTGCTCATCTCATGCGCTAGCAAAGTAATGCTTAAAATTCTCCAAGCCTAGCTTGGCTTCACCAGTATGTGAACTGAGAACTTCCAGATGTTCAAGCTGGATATAGAAAAGGCAGAGGAATCAGAGATCAAATTGCCAACATCTGCTGGATCATCAAAAAAGCAAGAGAGTTTCAGAAAACCATCTATTTCTGCTTTATTGACTATGCTAAAGCCTTTGACTGTGTGGATCACAGCAAACTGTGGAAAATTCTTCAAGAGATGGGAATACCAGACCACCTGACCTGCCTCCCGAGAAATCGGTTTGCAAGTCAAGAAGGAACAGTTAGAACTGGACATGGAACAACAGGCTGTTTCCAAATAAGGAAAGGAGTACGTCAAGGCTGTATATTGTCACTCTGCTTATTTAACTTATATGTAGAGTAAATCATGTGAAATGCTGGGTTGGATGAAACACAAGCTTGAATCAAGTTTGCCAGGAGAAATATAAATAACCTCAGATATGCAAATGGCACCACCCTTATGGCAGCAAGTGGAGAAGAACTAAAGAGCCTCTTGATGAAAGTGAAAGAGGAGAGTGAAAACGTTGGCTTAAAACTCAGCATTCAGAAAACTAAGATCATGGCATCTGGTCCCATCACTTCATGGGAAAGAGATGGGGAAACAACAGAAACAGTGAGAGACTTTATTTTGGGGGCTCCAAAATCACTGCAGATGGTGACTGCAGCCATGATATTAAAAGATACTTGCTCCTTGGAAGAAAAATTATGACTAACTTAGCATATTAAAAAGCAGAGACATTACTTTGCCAACAAAGGTCCATCTAGTCAAAGCTATTGCTTTTCCATTAGTCATGTATGGATGTGAGATTTGTACTATAAAGAAAGTTGAGGGCCAAAGAATTGATGCTTTTGAACTGTGGTGTTGGAGCAGACTCTTGAGAGACACTTGGACATCATCGAGCTCCATTCAGTCAATCCTAAAGGACATCAGTCCTGAGTATTCTTTGGAAGGACTGATGTTGAAGCTGAAACTCCAGTACTTTGGCCACCTAATGAGAAGAACTTACTCATTGGAAAATGCCCTGATGCTGGGAAAGACTGAAGGCTGGAGGAGAAGGGGATGACAGAGGATAAAATGGTTGGATGGCATCACTAACTCAATGGGCAAGAGTTTGGGCAAAAGTTTGGGCAAGAGTTTGAACAAGCTCCAGGAGATAGTGAGGGACAGGGAAGCCTGCCATGTTGCAGTCCATGGGTCACAATGAGTCAGACATGACTGAGTAACTGAACGACCACAAATTTCATCACTTGTTACAAAGGCACCAGTTTTGTGGAGGTTGTTACTAATGGAGAATGATGCTCATGTTTTGGGACAGATGGTATTTGGGAAATTTCTGTGGCTTCTCAGTTTTATTGTGAACTTAAAGCTGCTCTAAAAATAAAGATTTAAACAGGGTTGTTTTTCTCTTTCTTTCTTCGTTCCTTCATTCCTTTCTTTCTTTCTGATCTTTTGCCCATGCCATATAGCATGTGGCATCCTAGTTCCCAACCAGGGACCGAACCTTTATCCCATGCATTGGAAGTGTGGAGTCTTAACTTCTGGACTGTTGGGGAAGTCTCTTGCTTACAAAAATGTTGCTTGCAAATATCAAACATCATTACATAAGGAATTATACAATGATGAGTTATATAATTTTTGTTTAATTTGTACTGAACTCTAAGTCTGTGGAATGCATTGTGAACTGTAAAAGCAAAGTATCAGTAAAGCTTCTAGATTAAAAAAAAAAAAAGAATGGTTTTAATTTTTAAAAAAGAAAAAAAAAACAATCAGTTGAGCTGACATTCATATATGACAGCAGTTGCTAGACAATGGGAAGCAGTAGCCACCCTGCATGGGTCATGCACTCTCTTATTTGCCATTATTCTCAGCATTTCCTATCAGCTTCAGTCACCAAAACCTTACCAGTTATCATTTACCATCACTATAGACTGAATGAATGCTTGTGCTCCTTTGAATTCCATATGTTTCTATCTCAGTCCCCCAAAGTAATAGTAATTGAAGGTAGGATCTTTGGGAGGTGATTAGGAGATCCCATAAAGTGACCAATAGCTTTAACAGAAGATTAAGAGACCAGAGAGCTTCCCTGGTGGCTCAGTGGTAAAGAGTCTGCCTGCAATGCAGGAGATGCAGGAGCTGCAGGTCTGATCCCTGGGTTGGGAAGATCTCCTGGAGGAGGAAATGGCAGCCCACTCCAGTATTCTTGCCTGGAGACTCCCATGGACAGAGGAGCCTGGCACACTACAGTCTATAGGGTCACAAGAGTTGGACGCAACTGAAACGACTTAACACCCATGTCCAAGAGAGCAAAGCTGTCTATCTGTCACTTGAAGATACAGTGAGGAGGCTATCCACAAGCCAGGTAGAAGGATCTGACGAGAACCCATCCATGCTGGCTCTTGATCTTGAACTTCTAGCCTCCAGAACTGTAGGAAATAAACTTATATTGTGTAAGCCACCAAGTTTATGGTATTTATTTGCTATGGCAACCCAAGCTAACTAATATACTGTTCATCTCTCAGTCATGTTCAACTCTTTGCTACACTCTGGCATGTAGCCCACCAGGCTCCTCTGTCCATGGAATTCTCCAGTCAAGAATACTAGAGTTGGTAGCCATTCCCTTCTCCAGGGGTTCTTCCTGACCCAGGGGTTGAACCCAGGTCTCCTGCATTGTGGGAAGATTCTTTACTGCCTGAACCATCAAGGAAACCCATCTAAGATAACCATCCTGCTTTTCTTTTCCTTTTACTCATTGGGCCTGGATTCTGAAGAGTTTTGCATTTGGGACCCCATATTTTGAAGGAGGCTTTGGCTTAAGTGTCTGAGAAGGGATTGTGTTTGATGTGCAAAGTGATAGATATATCATTAAAAATGATTACAAGAAATATTTTTTACACTCACAAGCAGTCTTAGGCTTGATGAAGATTTAAGTGTGAAGCAGAGTTTGGTGAGATATAGAAGTCAGAATGTGACTTGGAGTCAGAGGGTAAAGGGTCTGGAATGCCAATTTTATTTAATAGACATGGGGAAGCAATCGAAGCAATTTAAAGAGGTGAGGGAAATGACCGCAACTATGGTATGGGAAAATCAATCTAGAAGTTGTATAACAGTGAATTAGGTGGGGACAGAGGCAGAGATGGAAAGCATCTTTGTGATACAGCCATTTTTACTTTATTATCAGTCTTTGCCCAAAGACCAATCTGATTATTCTTATGGCTGTTGGGCCATTGTCTTTGTCCTGTTTAAATATGTCACAGAATTTGAAGCTCTAGAGTTATTTATCACTGTGGTTGAAGGATAGAACTCCAAGTTTTCATTTGTTTAAGGGAAACACAGTCAAGCTGGTATTCAAGTTCATATCCAAGTTCCCCAGGCAGTTTGGTTGCCAAGACTGTTCTGGAAATCTTGCAAGCTATGTTCTGTGGCATTTAGACTGCTGCTTTCAATCTTGGCTGGAAACCATAAAAATAATATTTCATTCATTATGCTGTAGAAGAGGCCTTTAGAACTTCATACTTGAAAGACGGGATATTATGCAGATAGCATCACTCCTATGCACAGCAAGACACCAGGTTGACAAACAGTTAAATTATGACTTAGGGGATATTTTAAAATGGTAGCATTCCTTTATCACCAAAGAATTATGGAGGTCTTAGTTACATCCTCTAAGTGACTGACTGAGAAGGAAATTATTCACACTAGTAAGAGTGGGAAGACACTTCAGTTCATTCCTGAACAAACTTTGTACTTACTCTGAATAATAAACTGAGTTGGTGTCTTTCACTAGAAACCCCCAAATCACAACAAACCAAGGGAACATTACTGATTACCTTTCAGAAAACAGAGTTAGAACTGGAGAACTCAAAAGCAGCACTGGTGAACACTCCCCAATGTCAAATGCATTCAAAATACCCAACTGCTTCAATAGAAATGAAAAAGCAAATAAACAGTAATACTTTACTTACACACTGCACATTGGTATAGACATCATGCTTCCCCTCTACTTCACACTATCTAGCTCGATTCCACTGAGAGAAATTTAGCAGTGATAGTGCTACAGCTAAAAGGATGGTGTTGTTGTTTAGTTGATAAGTCGTGTCCGATTCTTTTCTGACCCTGTGGACTGTAGCCTCTCAGGCTCCTCTGTCCGTGGGATTTACCAGGCAAGAATACTGGAGTGGGTTGCCATTTCCTTCTCCAGAAGATCTTCCCAGTCCAGTGATCGAACCTTCATCTCCTGCATTCCAGGCGGATTCTTTACTTCTGAGCTACCAGAGAAACCCAAAAGAAAGTTAATAATATATTTAATACTGGCACTCTATCTATTTATTATTTTATTTTCATCCTATTACCTGCTGTTTCACCAGACATCTAGGTCAAAGGTTCTCTGCTGACGACATCAAGAAAAATGGCATTAGTTGTTCTACAGATGCTTTTCAGCAATTTTTAAAATAATGCTTTATTTGTGAAGAAACTCAGTTCAGCATATGAACATTAAACAGCATATTTCCAAGAGTTGCTGTACACTGTATCTTGCTGATTCTTTCACCTTTCCCACTGAGACTCTAGTGATGCCTGGTATAGCAATTACTTTCTGATTTCAGCACGGATGGTCTCATCTAACCCTCACAGCAACCCTGTGGGGGTACCTAAGCCAGAGAGAGAGTTGACCTGCCGCATGTCACCCAGCGGGAGTGCGTTAGAACCTGAATCTGGACTCAGGCAGTCTCTCCTCTGCTCCTGCACTTAATCACTGAGCAGTATCAGCTTAGATGGAGGGAGAAGAGAACTCATGAAACCAGGATCCCTGGATTTATCCACAGCCTTGCCTGTCTCTCCTTGGGATGTCACTCCACTATCACATGTTTTTCAGTCCCTGAAGAACGAATGGCCAATGCAACTATTTTATATTCTTGCTGGACAGGAGACCACATCTGCTAGGAAAGGGCTCTGAGAACAGTGGCCATCAGTTAGGTTTCTGCTCCATGGATTAAATCTGACCAAAAGAAGGAGACAATGGAATCCTCTCCCCAAATCCTGCCCTGTCGTGTTATTTAAGATACAACTTGTTTTGAGGTATAAAGTCTTAAAAAAGATGCCTGGAGGCCGAAAATATTCAGAAAAGAGCTTATGTCTGCACGGCGACTTTAAACGCATGTGATATAAACAAAATGCAAAATTAGCCTATTCTATTTGCATCCTGGCTTAATGTACATGAGTTTGAGCAAACTCCAGGAGATAGTGGAAGACAGAGGAGCCTGGCATGCTGCAGTCCATTGGGTCACAAAGAGATGGACATGACTTAGTGACTGAACAAAACAACACATTTTCATTCACACAGGAAAAGAAGAAACTTTCTCAGATCTTGGACAGATTGGCCGCTCAAAAGGTTTTAGACCCACCAGTGATTTGGCTAATCAGGTTGGGAATGAAACCCTAGCATGCTCAGTACAAGAGAAATGCTGCTTTTTAGAAACACAGGAAAATCTGGAAAAGGGACATGAGGCACAAATGGTGTCTTGATTCAGCTTTAACAGTCTATCTTTTTCACAGTCTTCCTCAGAGATTTGATATTTGCCTTCTTATTGAAAGAAATGCATGCAGTAGTATTAATAAAAGGAAAAGACAGCCTTTAAATATTTTTTTAGGGAAAAACACAGCAAGGAGATATGAAGTCAGCTTTAGTAATCTTGCAGATGTTTTAAGTCATTAATATAATGTGAATACCCACTGCTATATAAAAAGCAAGAAAAGGCAGTATAGTGAAAAACATGTGGGTGTTGGAATCATGCTATCTTAGCCAAACACTAAGTTCCCTAAATGTTCTTATTTCTAAAATAGGTGTTCATCTTACAGCGTTTCTATGAAAAGCAATGAAATATCCACAAATCATTATGCTTTGGAAGAGGTAACATATTAAGAGCAGGGCCCTGGGAGACGCACTGTGTTCAAATCTGACTTTGTTCTCTCATCAACTGTGTAAGTTGAGAGAAGTTATTTCACAAGCCTGGACCTACAAAATCGTGTTGATGATCATACTTGTTGTTCGGTCACTCAGCTGTGTTTAACTCTTTACAGCCCCATGCACTACAGCATGCCAGGCTTCCCTGTCCTTCACCATCTCACAGATCTTGCTCAAACTCATGTCCATCAAGTCAGTGATGCCATCCAACCATCTCATCCTCTGTCATCCCTTCTCCTCCTACCTTCAATCTTTCCCAGCATCAGGGTCTTTTCCAGTGAGTCAGTTCTTCACATCAGGTGGCCAAAGTATTGGAATTTCAGCTTCAGAATCAGTCCTTCCAATGAATATTCAGGACTTATTTCTTTTAGGATGGACTGGTTGGATCTCCTTGCAGTCCAAGGGACTCTCAAGAGTGTTCTCCAACACCACAGTTCAAAAGCATCAATTCTTCAGTGTTCAGTGTTCTTTATGGTCCAACTCTCACATGCATACACGACTACTGGAAAAACCATAGCTTTGACTATACTAACCTTTGTAGGCAAAGTAATGTCTCTGCTTTTTAACATACTGTCTAGGTTTGTCATAGCTTTTCTTCCAAGGAGCAAGCGTCTTTACTTTCATAACAATAGTCACTCTCTGCAGTGATTTTGGAGCTCAAGGAAATAAAATCTGTCACTGTTTCCATTGTTTCCCCATCAATTTGCCATGAATTAAAGCTGATCACAAGGCTCTCCTGATAGCTCAGTTGGTAAAGAATCCACCTGCAATGCAGAAGACCCCAGTTCAATTTCTTGTCAGGAAGATCCACTGGAGAAGAGTTAGGCTACCCACTCCAGTATTCTTGGGCTTCTTTTGTGGCTCAGATGGTAAGGAATCTGCCTGCAATGCAGGAGTCCTGTGTTCTATCCCTGGGTTGGGAAGATCCCCTGGAGAAGGGAAAGGCTACCCACTCCAGTATTCTGGCCTGGAGAATTATCACATGGATCACAGCCTTGTCTAACTCAATGAAACTATGAGCCATGCCATGTAGGGTGACACAAGATGTCATGGTGGAGAGTTCTGATAAAATGCAATTTCCTGGAGATGTGGCAAACCACTTATAGTATTCTTAAGTTGAGAACCCCATGAATAGTTTGGTGATCATAGTATCTTCCATTTAAGATTATTATGAGGCTTTAATGAGTAATTAGTTTGTAAAGTGATTGGAACAGTACCCAGATCAGAGTAAATAATATTTAAAAATTGGCAAAACAAACAGTGTGTTGGTTATTAACTGTCTGATATTCATTTCCTCTAATTCCAGTTACAGCATTTCATTTTTGCTTTCAATAATGCCATCGTCTGTCTTTGAATATAGTCTTCGAAGTAGTCAATCCAAGTGCTTCACCCAGCTCTAACTGAGAGTTGGGAAAATGACCCAAGCTAGGCTAATCAGGTACTCTATCCCTGGAATTTGATGCATTAGCAGGTACTACACAGACTGTTGTGAAATTTATTCATCCTGATGACTGTATCCTAAAGGTACCCTGCATTAATTTCTCACTTCAGGATTTCCAAGGTTGCCCTTGCGTCTGCCCACTCCAAGATGTGTTTTGTTACTTTATCCATCAATTCTACTAGTCAATCTCTATCTTTTTGATAAATCATTCCCTATTTTGCTTCAATTAGTTTCTATTATTTTTCATCAAATAACCCCTACCTGTGCTTGTGCATACAATAGTGGGCACACAATAAAATTTTATTCATTATTAGCGTCAAAGTAATCATTCTAAGGGCTTCCCAGATGGCGCTAGTTGTAAAAAAAAGTCTGTCTGCTGAAGCAGGAGACTTACAAGAGGCGAGTTTGACCCCTGGGTCAGGAAGATCCCCTGGAGGAGGGCATGGTAACCCACTCCAGTATTCTTGCCTGGAGAATCCCATGGACAGAGGAGCCTGGAGGGCTACAGTGCATAGGGTTTCAGAGTCAGACATGACTGAAATGATTGAGTATGCATGCATGCAACCATTCTAAACTGTTCTTGTACTCAAGTCATGAGCTGTGATCATTTAAACTGTTGATATAGTTCTATGTCACTGCCATTCCCACCTGTGGCAAGCAAAAGGATAAATATGTAATTATAGTCTGCAAGGTCGGAAATGTGTATGACTAGAGAAGGATATCTCCTTAGTGACCAATCTTAGTCATGGAATATAAAAGATGAACCTTGCCCATTAAAACCCAAGGTTGACAGGTCCTTTGTCAAGTGTAATGTTGAAGAAAAAATAGACAACTTGTAGAAGAGTACATATATGCAGTATGATTCAATTTATATGATGCTCAAAAGCATTCAAAACTTAACATTTTACTTACATAAAAGGGAAAGGGTGATTTAGGAACCAGGACGTGCACATAGGAGATGTCCACATTTTAGGTAATGTGCTGTTTTCTTAAAGTTGATGATAGCTCTCTGGTTGATCATAGCTACCTATTCATTTTATAATTATTTTTATATTTTATGCTATTTTACCTATACACATTCTTTCAAATAAATAAAACAGTTTTTAAATAAGAGGGGGAAAAAAAAAGAACAAGATTGGCTCTTCATTTCCTTTCAGTCTCAGAGGTGCATCAGATTAAAAAAAAAATACTTTCAGAGGTTTGAGGAAGCAAAGTCATCAATATTTCATGGGCTCTTGATTCTGCTAATGTGTCCCTCCCCTTCTTGATAAAAGATAGAAGGAAATTCATCAGAGAGCAAAACGCAGTGTGTCTATATAATTTGAGAATGACTAATTGGACTTTGAGAAATGTATAGCAAAATAAATGTCTAGTTGTTAACATTTCAAACCCTAGTGCAAAGTAAATAACTTCAGACGGAGAAGTTAGAGACCATGTGCCTAGGGATTTGCAGAGAAAAAAGAAGCTTTTTCTGGAGTAGTTAAATCATTATTCGAAGATTATCAGGAAATCTATAGAGACAGCAGGTACATTGTGGTCGTCTAGCATGCCTTCTGTACACAAGGTGCGTTAGGTCTGTGAGAAGGTGGTGCGGGAGGTGACTGCTAACAGGCATGAGGCTGCTTGGGGGAAATGATGAAAATGTTCTAAACTATATGATGATTGCACAACTCTGTACATATACTGGGCTATCACCTAATTATGCACTGTAATCAGGTAAACTTTAGTATAGTATGAGAGTTATTCCTCAGTATGCTAAGAATTGTCTGAATACCAATATTTTGAGTGGTTGGAAATCTGTTGCTAGTCTGAATGAAAGTTAGCTTGGTTTGGTTAGGGATGCCCAGAACAAGATGGAAAACATAAAGATTAGTAATACAAATCAGACTGTGTTCAGACCCCTTAGGTCCTATTAGACAGCTAACGGAAACCAGAGGCTGGATTACAAACTAGAAGTGGGCCTGGGTTGGAAAGAAACGAACCCTGGATGAAGCAGGAGCAAGCTCAATTCAACTTATCACCGTTATCAACTGGGTGTCACGGTCTAGGGAACATTTCTTGATGAGACATAGTGCATCTATGCGATCTACCTATCTGGTATAGTCTAAGAGCTCACTTAAGCCAAACTGGATTCGTAAGAACACCATCCATAATGTCTCATTTCCTTATCTCAGTTTTAGATTTCTGCCGGCACCAACACATCCTCTGTGCCTACACAGACCACACACCTGGCTGTGATGTTTGTGTTTGGCCAGTCAATGGAAATATGAGGTGAGTTGATAAATGCCTTGTTTCCTTTACGCCACTACATACACATGGCTGGCAGTTCTCATTGTGAAGGACGACGCCCTGTTGATAATTATAAAACATCAATTCATTGCAAACTTAAAGGAACCTAGGATAGAAAAAGAATGAGAACTTAAGAAAATGATATCCAAGAAGAAAACAGTTGAAATTAGAATGTTCAGTTATCCTAGAATGTTGTAAGTTCTGCTGCTACTCAGTAGATTTTTTTTTTCCCCAAAGCTTAGGATAATTCAAACACAGCCCACTTCAAAGCTCTCAGGCATTTTTATTTTTTTCCTTTTCGTGCTATCATACTTGTGATCAATGGCACTTCACACAACTCACATTTTATGGAACATGTATATATAAGCTGTCGGTAAAGGCAATTTCCACCTCTTCTCCTTTCAGAGGAAGCATGGCAAGAGAATTGACTAATACTGTAGAAATGTTCTAAATACGTTTATAGTGACACATGAATTATTCAGTTCAGTTCCGTTCAGTCGCTCAGTCATGTCCAACTCTTTGCAATCCCATGAATCACAGCACGCCAGGCCTCCCTGTCCATCATCAACTCCCAGAGTTTACCCAAACTCATGTCCATCAAGTCGGTGACACCATCAAGCCAAAGAAGTTAATTCCTATCAGTAAAAATTAATTTGAAATGTCCCTCATGATTGTTGTACACACAAATCACACACACACACACACACACACACACACACACTTCAGGGAACCTTCAAAATGGTTTCCTCTCACAGATTTATAGATGAGAAGAGAGAAGAATCAGAGATTTTAGGCATTTTGCTCAAGCATTATCAGTCTAAATTAAAGTTGACTGTTTCCAAGATTAAGGGTGTCTCCCACTGCAGTCCCCACCTTCTTTGGACCAGTGCATGTCCAAATTGAATGTGCACAGGAATTTCAAGTCAACTTGGGAATCTTGTCAAAATCCAGAATCTCACTTTGTGTTATAAGCTTCCACCTGTATTTGAAAGCACCCGCTAAAAATGTCAAAGCATTTGGATAGACTAATAGCCTTTTGTTACCATGACACCTATGAAAACAAAATATTGTAAATACAATTTTATAAGCAAGAGTGTAATATGTCTTATGTTATGCAGTAAATGATAGATCAAGAATTCACACTGGGGATCTCTGGTCCTAAACCTCATGTCCTTGACCCTGAGCATTTTCTCCTTGGTAGAAACACATGTTCTGTGAATGATTTCTTCTGAAACCTAAGAGGAGATTGCAACTGTAATTTTTCCAAATGTCCTCTTATTTCACTTCCTTTTCATCCTCTGTCAGAGATTTTTCTTGACATGTTTTCTGTTTTCCAGTATGACCCTATGGTGACTTTTACACTCAAGCTCCACCAGGGACCCTTTCAAGGTGAAGTTGTATTTTCTCCTCTAGGTTATTTACACCTCTCCATTGGCTTCAACTCTCTTCAGTAGTCAGTCCTTTAGTCATGGTACATTAAACACATTATACTCCCAAGGTTTACTTCTAACTATTAATTTTTCTTTCAATCATACTTACTGTTTCCCTAGAACATATCTGAACTTCTTAGCCTCGTATTTGTATCAGAGTTATTCATGGGACCTCTAGTGCTCACAGGTACAAGATTCCTACATCTGACTTTATACAGCAAATACCTCTTTGCTCTTTTCAAGTTCCTTTAAACATAATAGATGTTAAAGCCCTCCAAACTAAATATATTTATTAATTTAAAAAAATTTTTAAGATAAAGAAATAATATGGGGAAAAGAGGGAACCCATTTTGAAGAATTACTTACTAAAACTACAAAATGTAATATTTAGCTGGTCTTCCCCAGTGGCTCAGCATTAAAGAATTTGCATGCAATACAATGGGTTCAGTTGTATTGATGGGAAACATGGGTTCAATCCCTGGGTTGGGAAGATTCCCTGGAGAAGGAAATGGCAACTCACTCAGTATTCTTGCCTGGAGAATCCCAAGGACAGAGGAAGGAACCTGGTGGGCTACAGTCCACGGGGTTGAAAAGTGTTGGACACAACTTAGCAACTAGACAACAACATTTAGTTGCATATAATTGTATTGGGATCTTAGAAAAATTAAAAAAAAAATACACTATTCCTAATTTTTCTATGTATTGTTCCTGAAAATTTTAGCATTAGTATTAATTTAAAAAGACTTTCCTATTATTTGTAGTAAAAAAAAAATAGCCATCTTACTAATAATAAAACATGACTTTCTATCGTGAAGAATACAGTCTTTTTCTACTATTAGAGTGAAAGAGCATTGAGAGAAATAATAGCCATTGAAGAAAACCCAAGGATGTGTAACAATATTTCTAGATTCAGGAATCATGTTTTCTTTCTGCTTAAATGTTCTGAAATGATATAAAACAATATCTGCACCATCTGTGTCAATCTTGCCTGGCTAACTGATTCAGAACTCAGTCATTTATTTCTCCATGTATAGTGAGAAGGAAGAACATCTGAAAGAGAACTATAGAGACCCCCAGAGAGATTATCTACTCTGTAGGTGTTCACTAGTTTAACCCACAACATTATTGTTTTTAAATATTTGCCATGTCAAATCTTGAATTGTACCACTATATGAGATTAATAGTCTCAAGGCAAATAAGCCTCTGGTTTTCAGAAAGTTTGTACCAAATGCTGATGAGAGATGAAGTAAGGGTACTGTAATTTTAGAGCAAATATGTCTTCATTTCACATGTCCCTCATTAGAATCAGCATACGAGGTTAAAGTTATTTATTACTTCTGAGGACTTCCCTGGAGACCTGTGTGTGTGTCTACAAGAGAATTCACTCTCCTTCCAGTCCTGACTAATTTCTATATTTTACTGCAAATATAAGAAAGTCCCACAAATTGGCAACACAAGAACAAAGCCCTTTAAGAATGGAGAGTTTAGGTCCTAGGTCAGTGATTCTAAACCTACGGCTGCATATTAGATAAAGAAATATTTTAAAACTGAAAATGCTTAGGTCCCAATTCTGGATCAGCTAAACAGGATCAGCTGGGGAAGGAATTCCAAAGCTCTAAAGCTTCTCAAATGATTTTGAAGTTCATCGATTTTGGAGGCTGCTTTGTAGAAGATCTAGGTGTATATACAGTTAAAATAAAAATCCAAAATAAACTGGCAACAGAGTTAAGATGCCTCCTTTCTAATCAAGGACTCTTTTTGCTCTAATGATAATTATTGCAAATAAATTTTAAAGAGGGTACACATTAAATGACTATTTGGCAGATGGCAACTGAAGAAGCCATGACTATAGGTTTCAGCAAAGGAGGGCAGTAGAAATCAAATTTAAAACCCCAAGGGAAGGAAATCACCAGGGTCAGTGAAAGTTTGTAGCCAGGGGAGATTATGTCACATATTTACATTATTATTTAATTATATGTTAAACAGGATTTGTAAAATGAACTACAAATCCAAATACCCCCAGAGAGGCAGAGTGCTAAAAACTTTCATCTTGGGTTGACGCGGATTAGAGAATTGAAAGCCCACTTCTCCTTTTACCATGTCAAATTATAAAAGGAAAAATAAAATGCTGATTTGAGTCTCTAATGAAAGGTAACTGCACCGTTATTGGAAACATACTTTCATTGCAAACGTGGATCTTATTTCAGCACAGAGCAGGCCCTGCGTCTTTCTACCTTTAGGTTTTGATGGTGAGATCGCTGTTTACATTCATCTGGTTTTCATTTGAAAAATCCCATCTGTGCTGAGCCTGAAAGAATTGTAAAAATACTAAAGTTACAAGCATTTAAGTAAGGTGAACAGAATTTCCTGGGTTTACTTTGCTGAAATGATGTTTAAAGAAGATTTGGGTGATGTGGGCTGTGAGACCACTATAATATACCTGCTACAACTAATTATGTGTCTGAGATGAGATGCAAAACAGAACTGCAACCCCAGAGGGGAGGGGAAAAATATCCTGGCAGCATGATGCACTTATACTAAGTATGGACATTTTCAAAAGTGAATGTATTATACTTTAATTATGCAAAACTTGTATAATAGCATATTTATCTGCCATTTTCTATTATAATCTGAACACTTATGGCTACACACATAAAAGATGGAAGTAACAGAGTGGAGAAGAGAATCTTTCCATATTTCAAAAGAACTAAAAATCAAAGGAAATCAAACAAACCAGAAAGTTCTTCTTTTATATATTGCTCATAAAGGATCAGACTTGCTATGAGAAAGTTCAGTTTCCCTGGCATCAGCAAATGACGTATGTCTCAGAGAAAAGAGAAGATTTGAGAGAAATGGAAATGTCAGTGGTCAGTTCAGTTTAGTTCAGTCGCTCAGTCGTGTCCAACACTTTTCAACCTCATGGACCGCAGCATGCCAGGCTTCCCTGTCCATCACCAAATCAAACTCGTGTCCATGGAGTCGGTGATGCCATCCAACCATCTCATCATCTGTCATCCCCTTCTCCTCCTGCACTCAATCTTTCCCAGGATCAGGGTCTTTTCAAATAAGTCAGCTCTTCGCATCAGGTGGCCAAAGTATTGGAGTTTCAGCTTCAGCATCAGTCATTCCAATGAATATTCAGGATTGATCCATGTTCAGTTCAGCTCAGTTCAGTCACTGAGTTGTGTCTGACTCTTTGCGACTCCATGAACCACAGCACGCCAGGCCTCCCTGTCCATCACCAACTGCTGGAGTTCAGTCAGACTCATGTCCATTGAGTCGGTGATGCCATCCAACCATCTCATCCTCTGTCGTCCCTTTCTCCTCCTGCCCTAAATCTTTCCCAGCATTAAGGTCTTTTCAAATGAGTCAGCTCTTTGCATAGGGTGGCCAAAGTATTGGAGTTTTAGCTTCAACATCAGTCCTACCAATGAACACACAGGAGTGAAAATAAATATACTTGACTCTAATATGATTATACAAAAGAGCATGGATGCATTTCAAATGTTAGATATTGCTACTATAATCAAATGATTTCATATTGACCTTTTTATCATGTTTCCTCCCTGTCAAGCACTAAAAGTTGAACCATTATACTTTATCTGTAATGGTATAGATTATGAAAAAATTTCCCCTCAAACTCATTGAAGCAGATAACTTTTTTGAGTCATTGACTTCATTTTATATTTAAAAAATTATGAAATATCATTCTGTCATTATATTCTAATTAAAATTGTTTGTGCATAATGCTTTGGAAAAATGGGTCTTTTATAGGGAAAAAACTGGGATACTGATTTCTATGGCTTTCAAAGCTGAAATCTATAATAGACTAAACCCACTCTAATATCACTTCTTGTGTTTTACTGTCAGATTAAATTACAGCTTTTATGGATGATTAAATTTTAGTACATTTTCAAAAAAAAAAAAAAGTGATCTCCTTTAGGATGGACTTGTTGGATCTCCTTGCAGTCCAAGGAACTCCCAAGAGTCTTCTCCAACACCACAGTTCAAAAGCATCAATTCTTCGGTGCTCAGCTTTCTTTATAGTCCAACCCTCACATCCATACATGACCACTAGAAAAACCATAGCCTTGACTAGACAGACCTTTGCTGACAAAGTAATGTCTCTGCATTTCAATATGCTGTCTACGTTGGTCATAACTTTCCTTCCAAGGAGTAAGCATCTTTTAATTTCATGGCTGCAATCACTATCTGCAGTGATTTTGGAGCACAGAAAAATAAAATCAGCCACTGTTTCCACTGTTTCCCCATCTATTTGCCATGAAGTGATGGGACCAGATGCCATGGTCTTAGTTTTCTGAATGTTGAGCTTTAAGCCAACTTTTCACTGTCCTATTTCAATTTCATCAAGAGGCTCTTCAGTTCTTCTTCACTTTCTGCCATAGGGTGGTGTCATCTGCATATCTGAGGTTATTGATATTAGGTGTGAATATTTTAAAGGACATCTTGGGTCTAGATATTACAGAAGTGAAAGAGAGTATTTGGGTCAAGCATGACATCTGGGCAAGTAGAACACAATGCTATTCCCCAATCCCTCCTTAGCCACGTCACTCATAGTAATGTAAGTAACCCAATACAGATGTTGGAAAAGATGACTTGGATATTTCTAAGGCAACCCTTCCAGAGCTCAAAGGAAGCTCTAAGCCACCATCTGGACCTTCCCCACTTGGAGGATCATTCATTGAGTGTTTCGATGAAGTTCAGACTAGACATTGGTCCAAGAAGCAGTATCTGTGTTTAGGTGATTTTAATACAATTATTCTAAATGCTTTGCAAGCTCTGTGTTTATGAATGGTTGCCTCCGTATGCTTCTGTAAAAAGCCTAAGTCCAATTAAAACTACTGCTGCTGCTGCTAAGTTGATTCAGTTGTGTCTGACTCTGTGCAACCCTATAGATGGCAGCCCACCAGGCTCCCCCATCCCTGGGATTCTCCAGACAAGAACACTGGAGTGGGTTGCCATTTCCTTCTCCAATGCATGAAAGTGAAAATTCAAAGTGAAGTCATTCAGTCACGCCAGACTCTTCTCAACCCCATGGACTGCAGCCTACCAGCCTGCTCCATCCATGGGATTTTCCAGGCAAGAGTACTGGAGTGGGGTGCCATTGCCTTTTCTGAATTAAAACTACTAAAAGAGACCAAGTCACTTAATCTCTCTTTTCTGGTTGTGCAGTAGAGAATTTACAAAAGTTTTTCACTTCATTTCTCATCTCTGGCTTCATCACTGCTTCTGTGAAGGATTATTCTAGAAATGAAACACACACACACACACAATAAAACTGCACTAAAAAATACAGAGCCAAATCAAGGGCTTTTGTTACCTGAGAGTCACTCCATCAGAAGTAAGATCGTCATGGCCATATCTTTTCAATGGCTGTTGCATCTTATGAGTCACAATTCACCTGTGTCACAGTCTCCAGATAAAATTCCTTGACTTCTCAATTATGGAAGATGTGCATATTTCTCCATTATGCTTTCATAATGATATATGCATTTAAAATCAATCTTGTGACACTCCTTTATGATTATTTAATGGTATGTTTCTCCCCCAGCACTGTCAGTTAGGGCAGATGCAATCTCTTGATTCATCACAGACAGGCATCAATAAATATTTTGTGAATAAATCAGGATGTGAATGAATATTTAAATTGCATTGATTAAGCAGACTTAAAGATTATTATAAATATTTGCAAGAGCTTTGAGAGCCTCAAACATGTAGTGAAATGTTCAGAATTTTCCCTATATCTTCTATAAATTATTTTAGAATGAGCCTCAATAATTTTCTCAGGTAGACTATTTTTTGAACAGTTCTAGGTTCACAAAGAAAAGTGTGGAAGGTGCAGAGATTTTCCATATGCTTCCTACTCCCACACAATCACAGCCTCTCCTGGTATCAACATCTCTCACCAGAGCGGTACACTGTTGTAATAGAGGAACCTTCCAGTGACACGTCATAATCACCCGAACTCCGTCGTTTACATTAGGCTTCATTCTTGGTGCTATATATGTTATGGATTTTGAAAGCTATTTAATTACACATATCCATCACTGTAGCATCATACAAAGCAGTTTCATTGGCCCCCAAACTCTGCATGCTCCACCTGTTCATCCTGCCCTCATTGCCAACCCCTCGCAACCACTGATCTCTTCACTGTCTCCGTAGTTTTGCCTTTTCCAATACAGCTTATGCTTGAATTTATACAGTGCACAGCCTTTTCAGACTGGCTTCTTTCACTTTGTAATATGCATTTAAATACCCTCCATGTCTTTCCGGGGCTTGATAACTCATTTATTTTTTAGTGCTAATCAATATAGCACTAATTGCTTGGATGTACCATTGTTAATTTATCCCTCATCTGCTAAAGGGCATCTTAGCTGTTTTCAAGTTTGGACAGTTATGAATGAAGAGGACATAAACATTCATTTATATCAGGTTTGTGTGTGGACATAAGTTTTCAGCTCCTTTAGATAAATGCTAAGGAGGCTTATTGCGGGATCATGTGGTAAGAGTATGTTTGGTTTCCTAAGAAGTCACTAAAATGTCTTCCAAAGCGGCTATACCATTTTGAATTGCTTCCAGCAATGACTGATCATTTCTGTTGCTCTGCACCCTCACCAGCACTTGGTATTGGCAATGTTCCAAATTCCAGCTGTTCTAATTGGTGTGTAGTGGTATCTTATTGTTTTTTTTCCTTTTGATTTGCATGTCCTTGATGCAAATTCCCATATGACGTTGTGCATACTTTCATAAGCTTGCTTGACAATCTGTACATCTTTGCCTAAGTCTCTGTTCAGGCCTTTTGCTCAATTTTTTTTTTTTTTTTTTCATCAAGCTCTTTTTTTTTCTTGTTGTTAAATTAATGTTTATAATTTGTAAGATTTATCTGAAAATGTCTTTCTTCAAAATTTCTACCAAAATTTTTATCAATAAACTTCTCAGATACAGTTCTCAGAGATACTGATCAGTGGTTCTGAAGTCTGATTTTCAGTTTAAATATTTACAGTCTGTACCAATTATCATTTTTCTCTAAACTCACATTTTATTGCCTAACATTGTTTAAATAGCAGTCAAACCAAATAGAGCTTCTAATGATGGGCAGGCTGCACTCTAATATGCTGAAGAAAGCAAGACATTAAAAAAATGAGTAAATAGACCAATACAGTGTACTATGAAACATTGTTTAGTTTGCTTTTCTAAAATTAAATAAATAATAATATGGATTTAATTCTAAGAGTGAGATCCAATAAGAGATAATAAGATGGAGTATCACAGAAGCCCACATTTCCCAGCTTTATTCCCAGCATTATAATCTCCCAAGAAATAACCAGAAAGAGAAAACTATGGTAGTATGTGATACCTGTATTTAGTTACATTCCTGTGTTTAGTCACAATCAAAGATTTATAAATGTTACTTTGCATAATTTTAACAAAGTGAAAAATGTATAAATAAAAGAACTTTTTTTTTCACAATTGGCCATTTCATATCCTCGGTCTAAGCCTTTTAGATTTCTAAATAATGTTCCTTCAGGGTAAGCCAGGCCTTCTTACCGTGACTCACTCTCTGGTACAACAGCTTGTTCGAGAATAAAAATGGAAACATATACATGATGTTCAAGTTATGTCCAGCTCTGCAAATGGATAGGGCAGAAAATAGCAGATATATTCCCCTTACATAAAACAAACAGCTTTTCCTCTATAGGAGGCGTCTATTAAAGAAGGACTCTGCTCAACCACATTGAGCTTCATGCAACTCCAAATAAACCAAGTATAGAGATTTCTAAAACAGTCCTGACTTCCATGATATAAAATTTAAGAGAAGAGAAAAATCAAATTATACAATTAAAAAATTGTCTGTACTAACTGAAGTTCAGGAAATGCCTCAAATATTAAAACAGATTTTATTAGTTAACACATTCAAGGAAGAGTTTTCAAGATCCTGTCATCTATCATGATTTGTATACTGTTACAAACTGATATCCATCATTTTTTGTCTTTCTTTCCAGGTCACCTCGAATTAATACTGAAATGTTGATCAAAATGAAGGCAAATCTCTCTATCCAGTGAATAACACTGAAGCTCAGCAGGCCTAGACTTCAGTGGTAATACTGCTCAAGCTAGCTCAGTGTTTCATGAACTGCCTATACATCGAGTTGATTTATTCTGTAATCTTTTTGGAAGCAGATGTTTGCCCTGCCTGCCAATCAATGGTTATTTTATTGGGTACTCAGTGTGCTTGGTGGGGTATGTGGTACTTGTCCTCAGGGGGCTTATAACATGTGATTGGCTGTCTTGATTAATTTAACAGCTATCTGAAACAAAAATGCTCCTTGACTACGTGCCAGTCCCTACACCAAGCAGTTCTTAATCCCCTTAATATTCCTACATGGTGGATGTTTTCATTGCCATTTTACAGATGGGGAAATAAAAGAACAGAGCCCAAGTTCTCATAGTTCATAACACTGGAATCCAAGTCCAAAATGCCATGCTCCAAAAGCCAATGTGATTAGTTTCACATACTTTCCTATATTGGCTTCCCTTAAATTTCCAAAAGAGGCTTCCTCTTCACCATTCCTTTTGTTATGACATAAAATAGCTTTATTTGCATTTAAAGTTCTTTACATCAATGACAGTGGGCTTAGTATATTTCTAGGCCACAATACCTTTAGAGGAAACCAGGGAAAAAATGAAGATAATTATTAGCTAGTTAAAAATGCTCACTTAATATGTAGAAGAGAGAAAATTTTGTGTGGTGACTATTTTGAGAACCTTATTTTTTTAACAATGAAAGTACACTCTAGAGTGAATAAATGCCCATAACAATAACAGCAGTGATAACATAAGTCGTTTACTCTACAAACAGTATTCCCAATGAAGAAATGTATTTGGATGATGTTCTGGTCTCAGAGAATGTATTTATGCAATTTATGCAAATAGAAATATTATACTTCGGTGTTGTAGTTTTAACCATATCTGTATGAAGGTTAAGAGGCTGAGAAGTGTGTCACAGAAATAAGCATTTTGTGGTAGTGCTCATTGTCTTTTGAGAGCCCTCTAGGCACCCCACTCCAGTACTCTCGCCTGGAAAACCCCATGGACGGAGGAGCCTGGTAGGCTGCAGTCCATGGGGTCGCTAGGAGTCGGACACGACTAAGATTTCACTTTCACTTTTCACTTTCATGCATTGGAGGAGGAAATGGCAACCCACTCCAATGTTCTTGCCTGGAGAACCCCAGGGATGGAGGAGCCTGGTGGGCTGCCATCTATGGGGTCGCACACAGTTGGAAAAGACTGAAGCGACTTAGCAGCAGCAGACCAAACATGACTCAGAGGAGCCTGTGCCTATATATGTGGCTGAAAGAGTTAGGTTATATCAGAGAAAATCATGCTTTATCAAAGTGTACTGACTGAATTCTACAATTTATTTCCTCCTTTTAAGAGTACTTAATTTAAAAAGTAACCAATTTAGCTATTCAATAAGTATTTACTAAATGCATTATTTAATGGTTTGGCAAACACTTTTGTAGCTCTTACTATGTGCCAAGTATAGTTATAAATTCTTTACAAATACTAATCATTTACTCCTCTTAACAGCCTTTTAGTCCTATTTATTCCTCTTCTTTCATGCTCATTGTTGTTCGGTAGCTCGGTCGTGTCTGACTCTTTGTGACCCCACGGACTAGAGCACACCAGGCTTCCTTGCCCTTCACCAATTCCCAGAGTTTGCTAAAACTCATGTCCATTGAGTCAATGATGCCATCCAACCGTCTTATCTTCTGTTGCCCTCTTCTCCTCCTGTTCTCAATGTTTCTCAGCATCAGAGTCTTTTCCAGTGAGTTGGGTCTTCATATCAGGTGACCAAAGTATTGAAGCTTCAGCTTCAGCATCAGTCCTTCCAGTGAATATTCAGGGTTGATTTACTTATGATTGATTGGTTTAGGTATAATTATCATCCATTACATAATTAAGCAAACTAAGGCATAACAAAGCTAAAAAAGCTTAGCCATGGTCCACTAACAAGTAGCAGAAATCTGGCCCTAAAATATTTATATGCTACTCACTGTTTTATTATGTATCTTTCACCTTCTAAGGAAATTGTCTACATTATTTAGCTTTGAAGAAGTAGTATGGTAGAGAGCCAATTTCTGGTTATGGT
The DNA here is from genome assembly GCF_032452875.1 of Bos javanicus. Taxonomy (NCBI): domain Eukaryota; kingdom Metazoa; phylum Chordata; class Mammalia; order Artiodactyla; family Bovidae; genus Bos; species Bos javanicus. Next base: position 98,251,483 of record NC_083877.1, read on the forward strand.
ATAATAAAAGAAAATTTTTTCTAGAAATATTTTTTTTTCTAAATCACACAAAAAATAATATATCAAGTTATATATAAAATAAGTGTATCCTTAGAAATGTATCAACCTAAAGGTCAGACCTAATTGGAATGTGAGAAAATCTACATGGCCTTTCACCCCAGAAATGCTAACATCTAGTCGTGCTGGGAGAAAGATAATTTGAAGGTGAATTTTATTTTATTTTTTTATTTTGAACTTCAAATGTGTGCATTTTGCAAAACTCAGTATCTACATGACTCCTACATCTATACAATATTTATCACTGCAGATTTCTGAAGATGGAAGTATTAGTTGGTTAAACTGTTTGCAGAATTCTGTCTGTTCATCATTTTCCTGGTAGCAATGTGGACTGGAAACTATAATGAAGCCTTACAGAAGACTTTCTAGCCAACACTGCTTGCCTTTTCTCACCTACCTTCTTATTGAATGCAGAGGTATAGTTAGTGGAAATTACAAACCCAGAGGAAGAAGGCATGGCTCAGGAGAATGGAGCGTGGTTTCCAAATTGTATGAGAAAACCATAAAAATAAAGTTACAAGTTGGATGGGCCTCGAGAAAAATTTGGTCATGCTTGACTAAAACTCTGTGTTTAAGAGTCTTGTATTTGAAAATATGTATTTATTTGAGTTATCAATTTAGCTAAGATTCTTGACTTTCACAGTATCTTTTCAGTTGTATCTGCCTACACAGATCACATGTAATTTGCACACAAATCTGATTGGTTATCATTAGCCCATTCTTTGCGGAACTCCAAAATCTGTGGTTCATTTTCTCAGCCCTAAAGAAGAGTAGGTTTCCGAGAATGGCATCTTGTTTTATTTAGAGAAATAGGCATGTTCCTTATAAGAATTTCCACAACATTCGAAATGGGAAATGACTACCTTCTCACCCAATATTACTGTCAAAAATTATATTCTGAGGGCTAGGTTTCTAAGATGAGGGTTTTAAATAATGTATAGCATATGTGCATACCATAAACAAAAATAAATTTAAAATATATGAATAGCATGTTAGTTTTTTTGTTTTATTTTGTTTTGTTTCTTTTTGAAGAGAGAACAAGTAAAGTAAGCCATGTTTCAGGCTGAGAGAATGACGTGTCTCTTATTTGCCGAAAACGAGCAGTCTGAGTGATCATGTTTAACCAAATTATTTGTGTGTGAGGGCTGGCGTATTTTCTATGTGGGAGTAGCAAGCTGGGTAAAAATGTGCCGTCATCATGAAGACTGGAGGTGGACCTCTGCGTGGCCATCTTCTCGTCCACTGCTTGCTGACTGGGGAAGACAGTCAGACGCCTTTAAAGTACTTGTCACCTATTTTCAGAACTTCCCTTGCTCTTTTCCTTTCCTCCCCTTGTTTAAGAGTGGCAGGGGACAGGCCACACTTTGACATACACGTGAAGCAAAAATGCATTCTTAAATACCCCCTTTAAAGACATTCCAGTGGTAAGTGCAATCACTTTGCAGGAAAAATCTCCTTTCTCAACAATTTCTAATTTATTTAACAGCAATTCTCTGTCTTCCACCTCTCCACCTCACCCCGGGAGTCCCGATTCTTTTCAAACTGGTTTGCCAGAGACAGAGAGAGAGGGAGATACAAAAATGCTGGGCTCAAGGAAGAACTGAGGAAGATGGTGGGGAATACTCAGCTGTGAAATCTCTGAAAGTTGTAATAGGAATCACAAGAGCAAGTGACATCACTATGGCTCAGTCACTCACTGCCTTGGCAAAAATCTGTTCTCAATTTACAAGTTGCCTAGAAGCAAAAATAATATTTAAGCAAAATAGGTTATAAAATCAGTATGCTGGTTGGTATCATGTAAGCCAGTCACTTTATCATTGCAAATATCTAAAAACACTCATGTACATTAATAAGACATTGACATTTAGAGCAGGGAACAGGACATTGGGATATCAAAATAAATGAAGAGTCAGTGTCCCCATTACTCATGTGCTTTTAAGGATCATGGCCATGGGTAACTCCTCATACAGTAGTTTGTTACATGCCTTGTACATCGTGGGAATAGGGGGTGGGAGGAAAGCTTGAAATACTTAAAAAAAAAATTTTTTTTTACCACTATCTACAATGAGTCACAAGGGATCTCCCCTTCTTCTTCTTCTTCTTCTTCCTTTTTTTTTCTTTTTTTTTGGATTGTTATTGATTTCTTGGGCCAATCTCATAGTTTCTCTATAGTGTAGAGCTACTAAGAATGGAGACTAGTTGAATTCAATACTCACATCTCAGGATTCCCTAGTGGCTCAGTGGTAAAGAATCCACCTGCCAATACAGGAGACACAACTTCGATCCCTGGTCTAGGAAGAGCCCCCAGGCCTCAGGGCAACTAATCCTGTGTGCCAATAAATACTGAAGCCCGCACACCCTAGAGCCCATGCTGCATGACGAGCTGCTCCACAGCTGCAATGAGAAGCCCGTGGTACTGCAGCCAGAGAAAGCCCGTGTGCAGCATGAAGACCCAGCACAGGCAACAAAGAAGCACATCTCCACCTTGCTGCTTGTATCTCATGCCAGCTCCATCTTGGACCCTAAGAACGAATGTTTTTAAGCAAGCTCTTGGGTGGCATTCTATATGGCAGAGTTCCCCTTCACCCCACCTATCCCTAGCTTCCTGTTTTTCAGTGGGATCACTCGTAGCATTTTGGTGATCCCAAAATGCTGAGTTACCATATGGGTGGGTTAGTGGCTAAACTATCTCCTACTGTATCTGTTGGGTCACACAGAATACACAGACAATTTTGACAGAACAAAATGTGAAAATACTGGAATTTTCACTGTGGCCCCCTCTCTATGATCAGGCATTTCCTCCTCAGATCTCTTTTCCCTAGATCACTTCGCTGCAGAAAAAAAAAAAAAAAGTTTACTACCAAAAGTGGTACCCACTATGGGAAGGAGACAACACTTGCAAGCACCCTCCATGTCTGTAAAGTGGCTCTTTTGGTGTTGCCCTCAGTAGCTATGGGCTTCCCTGGTGGCTTATGCTGTGAAGAATCTACCTGTAGTACGGGAGACTTGGGTTCAGCCCCTGGGCTGGGAAGATTCCCCTGGAGGAGAGCATGGCCACCCTCTCCACCCTGGAGAATCCTCATGGACAGAGGAACTGGGTGGGCTGCAGTCCTTGGAGTCGCAAAGAGTTGTATGTGACTGAGCGACTAAGAACACATGCACACCACCCTCACTAGGTACGGCAATCTTCAGCTGTTTCCTTTCAGGGTCAGAGGGGAAGCCCTAGTATTCCTCAGCTCAATGCCTCTCCAATCTGAACCCCCCCCCTATTATTTTCTCAATCTTAAAAAAGAAATATTGAGGTATAGTTGATTTATAAGAGATTCCCTCTATTCTCAGCCTTATCAGGTCTGGGAGGGCAAAGGATGAGCGAAGGTTAGGGCACAGAGCCTTTTCTTACTAACCCCGAGGGAGATAGCAGACCCTCACTTTGGGCATCTCCCTCTTTAGGACATGGACTGATAAATGTCCTGGGCTTCCAGGGTTAGTCACCAGTTCCAGGACACGTAGACAGGTATTTCCACAAATGATGTTACGCTAGCTCAGCACCACCTGCTATGACTGCTCCTATAAGGGGTGTAATTTTCAATAATGGGAGTAACTAAAAGTCTTGTCGGGCATTGTAAGCAAATCGTAAGCACTGGTTTCATTTTAAGTTGTTCTATAAATAGAAGATGAACAAATATGAGCTTTTTTCTCCCTCTATCTTTTCTGTCACCCTCCTTAGTTCCTGGCTTTCCCAGATATACTCCAAGTCAAAAAGAAGAATAATCCACTTTGTCATATATTTAGAGTATTTTCTATCCACCCTGAGTCCCTAGAACAGTTCAAACTTGAGGAAAGTTCACTTTATCCACATGACACACAGTTTTCCATAAACACAAGGGGTGTTCATCAAATCCCCTGCTGTATAAATAATCAGAAGACTGGAGAATCTGGGCTTATCCACTCACTTCTGTGAAAATGATAAAAATAAAGCAGTGAAAAGTAACAGTATACAAAGAAGGAAAATAGAAATGTCCTTTCCTCCAAAGAGTTAAAAGCTTTGTAAAATGATTATGCTTATATGAATTTTTTAAGATAAATACTATTCATTTTCATATTTCATGGATTTGAAATTTGACAAATTGATGCACACAGTGGCTGATTTCATTGCTCATAATCTCAGTGGTTAAGGAAGCTGAATCCAAGATGTGGGCTTTTGGAATTTCAGGCAAAGGAGGCTAGGCTACATGAGCTCTGGTTAAAATGCAGACTCGATATCCTGTGGTGTCCATTCCTGTTTCAGATCAGATTCCTCTATCCTAGAGAGACCTGGAATATTCAGGAACCTCAAATTGCACAGAAACAACTGAGAATGGCTTATTGTGATCATTCATGTCATATTCAAACCTTATGAGGTCGGTGAGCTATGTTAAATAGCACTGCTGTGCCCTAGCCACTGAAATTATCTATATGAATGGTTAGTTGGCTGTGTCACTCCAAACCTCAAATATGTATAGTTCTACTTTCATTCAAGTCATATGTGTTCAGAGCCTTTCAGCATTGCATAAAGTAACTGTGAGCGTGGAAGCTAGGCAGAAGTTTCATAGTCCGCCCATGAGAGACCACGTTCAGGAATTCCTAACCTGTTCATGCAGATTTTTCCAAAGACAGCATCTTGGGCTTCCCCTGTCTTATTTGAGAGAAGTGATATTGGAATGAACCACATCTCAAAACATGAAGAAGTAAATTCTGACAGGACACATATTTATCTTCTGCTAGGAGGCCTTACAAATAGCTTTGAAAAGAAGAGAAGCGAAAAGAAATGGAGAAAAGGAAAGATAAACATCTGAATGCAGAGTTCCAAAGAATAGCAAGAAGAGATAAGAAAGACTTCTTCAGCGATCAATGCAAAGAAATAGAGGAAAACAACAGAATGGGAAAGACTACAGATCTCTTCAAGAAAATCAGAGATACCAAAGGAACATTTCATGCAAAGATTGGCTCGATAAAGGACAGAAATGGTATGGACCTAACAGAAGCAGAAGATATTAAAAACAGATGGCAAGAATACACAGAAGAACTGTACAAAAAGATCTTCACGACCCAGATAATCACAATGGTATGATCACTGACATAGAGCCAGACATCCTGGAACGTGAAGTCAAGTGGGCTTTAGAAAGCATCACTATGAACAAAGCTAGTGGAGGTGATAAAATTCCAGTTGAGCTATTTCAAATACTGAAAGATGATGCTGTGAAAGTGCAGCACTCAATATACCAGCAAATTTGGAAAACTCAGCAGTGGCCACAGGACTGGAAAAGGTCAGTTTTCATTCCAATCCCAAAGAAAGGCAATGCCAAAGAATGCTCAAACTACCGCACAATTGCACTCATCTCACATGCTAGTAAAGTAATGCTCAAAGTTCCCCAAGCCAGGCTTCAGCAATGTGTGAACCGTGAACTTCCTGATGTTCAAGCTGGTTTTAGAAAAGGCAGAGGAACCAGAGATCAAATTGCCAACATCCGCTGGATCATGGAAAAAGCAAGAGAGTTCCAGAAAAACATCTATTTCTGCTTTATTGACTATGCCAAAGCCTTTGACTGTGTGGATCACAATAAACTGTGGAAAATTCTGAAAGAGATGGGAATACCAGACCACCTGACCTGCCTCTTGAGAAATTTGCATGCAGGTCAGGAAGCAACAGTTAGAACTGGACATGGAACAACAGACTGGTTCCAAATAGGAAAAGGAGTATGTCAAGGCTGTATATTGTCACCCTGCTTATTTAACTTAAATGCAGAGTACATCGTGAGAAATGCTGGACTGGAAGAAGCACAAGCTGGAATCAAGATTGCTGGGAGAAATATCAATAACCTCAGATATGCACATGACATCACCCTTATGGCAGAAAGTGAAGAGGAACTCAAAAGCCTCTTGATGAAAGTGAAGGTGGAGAGTGAAAAAGTTGGCTTAAAGCTCAACATTCAGAAAATGAAGATCATGGCATCCAGTCCCATTACTTCATGGGAAATAGATGGGGAAACAGTGGAAACAGTGTCAGACTTTATTTTTCTGGACTCCAAAATCACTGCAGATGGTGACTGCAGCCATGAAATTAAAAGACGCTTACTCCTTGGAAGGAAAGTTATGACCAACCTAGACAGCATATTAACAAGCGGAGACATTACTTTGCCAACAAAGGTCCGTATATTCAAGGCTATGGTTTTTCCAGTGGTCATGTATGGATGTGAGAGTTGGACTGTGAAGAAGGCTGAGTGCCAAAGAATTGATGCTTTTGAACTGTGGTGTTGGAGAAGACTCTTGAGAGTCCCTTGGACTGCAAGGAGATCCAGCCAGTCCATTCTGAAAGAGATCAGCCCTGGGATTTCTTTGGAAGGAATGATGCTAAAGCTGAAACTCCAGTACTTTGGGCACCTCATGCGAAGAGTTAACTCATTGGAAAAGACTCTGATGCTGGGAGGGATTGGGGGCAGGAGGAGAAGGGGACGACAGAGGATGAGATGGCTGGATGGCATCACTGACTCGATGGATGTGGGTCTCAGTCAACTCTGGGAGTTGGTGATGGACAGGGAGGCTTGGCATGGTGTGATTCATGGGGTCACAAAGAGTCGGACACTTCTGAGCCACTGATCTGATCTGAGGACTGTTTAGAGGCTTTTCAAAAGTTGACTTCCGTAAAGGAGCGGCAGAATGTGCCACATGTAATAGAGTTGTAATGATCTCTGAACAAGGGAACAAATCACCCATAAAGGCTTAGAACCACGTACGTACACAAGCATGTTTATACAGGCACATCCCTGCATATGCAGAGACATGATTTTTCTTCCTTATTTTTCAGAACTGCGATATAGTTTGGCCAATACTTTAAAAATGCTGTTTTCTTTGTATTTAAACTTTTCATTTCAAGACAAGAAAAGCATAGTGCTATTGAAGGGGAATAAAATATACCACCCCTAATATGCCTTTATGGCATTTTGATTATCTTAAGCTGGTTATTAAAAAAAAAATCAGCAGACACGGGAGAAGCTCTGAAAACTGAGTAGACATTACGCTTTTAAAAGAAATGTCTATAAGGAGAAATTGAAATATTGTTGCTTTTTTTCTCCCTGTATCTCATGTCTCTAAATTCCTTGCCTTCCAGCTCCATCTTAGTAAAAATAAACAAGTCCTACATTTGTGCAGTGACATAAGATGTCACACTGTGACAGGCAACTGGCTGCCACCTGACCAAAAGAGCTGTATCCGTTTTTCGCTATTAGTTCCAGGGCTCCTGGTAGACTGAAATCCTGGGGAAGAACCTGCTCTGCATTGATAAAGCCAGTGTTCCATCCAGGGCTGAACAAATTGTCTTTCATGCTGGTGCTGATGCCTTCAACTATCTCTGGAACTTGTCAAGGACGAGGAGGGTCAAGAATAGCTTTCTCATTTTAAGGGACGTGACAAAACAGCAGAGAGTGTCCCATTTCAGCAAGTGTGCATGGAGTTTATTCCTGTCATTGGTGCAATCGAATCAAATCTGTTCCCCAGTAGCCAAATGTGTTAGCTTCATTCTCCTTTGTAACTCAGGAATTAGAGAGCCATCTACTGGTCTCATCTTCCCAGCGATTTTCCAGATGATATTATCATGAAGGATTGGCTCAGAGGCCATCATTTTAAGCCAAGCAGAAAGTATTCACCTTTCTCATTATATTTGGGGAAACATTTGTATGCTTTCCTCTTCTGAGGCTGAAGAATAGAAACAAAACTTATATTGGGGAAATGAGATGAAATAGACTCTGCATCATATAAGTAAGATGAAATGATAATTTATAGTAAGTGATAGTCTTTCAGTCATGTCTGACTCTTTGCGACTCCATGCACTGTAATGCACCAGGCTCCTCTGTCCATAGAACTCTCCAGGCAAGAAAAATGGAGTGGGCTGCCATTCCATTCAATTAGACAGTTCATAAGAAAGTAGTGGGAAATGTGCTGTATATTTAGTATTCCTTTTCTAGAATACGTGTAAGACATGATAACTTCTGCTAGATAAATTTTATTCTAATTTGAAATTAATAAAAATGAAAATAAGATCCTGAATGGATGATATTAATACAATATTTTGGCATCAAACTAAATGTTTAGGGCTTGAAGTTAGAACACCTGGATCCAAATGTTGCCTATTCCATCTTTAGCCTAAAAATTGGGATCAGCTCATCTAGCCTCAGTTTTTCTGTCTGATAATTGGGGAAGATAGTACCTGCCACACAAATTTATGTAAGAAAATGATTTAAATGATAAAAAGTTATATACATACAGGGTACAAAACACCAAAATTATGGAGTTCAGTAAAATACAAGAGCTGTTGGAATTGAAACACTGCAGGAGGAGCACTGGTCAGAGTACTTTGGGGCAGGTGTTATGCAGAAGACCTGAATAACGGAAAACGTGTCCAAAAGGGAAAATGAGTTAGGTGGGCACTGCAGACGGGGCTCAAGTCATGGGCTTCCCTGGTGGTGCAGTTGACATGGAACCTGCCTGCCGATACAGGAGACACAGGGACGAGGGTTCAGTCCCTGGGTCTGGAAGATCCCCTGGAGAGGAAAATGGCAATCCACTCCAGCATTCTTCCCTGGGAAGACCCATGGACGGAGGAGCCTGCAGGACCACAGTCCACGGGGTTGGACACAACTGAGCACACACAATGGAAACACGGGACATGTCAACCTGAGGAGGAAAAATAGGTTGACATGATTTCCCCACGGCTTGTAGCGATTCCGTTTATACTGAAGTTCTAGAAAGATGGGAAGGAGGATGGACTAAGTTTAAATTTAATCTCTGGCTCATCAAGCAGAGGTTTAAAAAAAATCAGCAAGGGAGAGAATAGAAAATTAAGTATTAAATAAAATAAAGAAGAAAGAGATGATGGAGGTAAAAGTTTCCAGAGAACATGAGGCAAAGAAGGGAGACTTAATAAAGTATGAGGGATAACTTTGAAAGACTGAAGTTAGTTTGGAGAGTAGAAATAAAATGATAGCTAAAATCTTAGGGGTTTCTAGAGGTTTTGTATAAGCATTAGAACTGTATGGTGAGGGTATTCATGACAGACATAGGATGCTCTTCTGTAGCTCCTGAGTAACGAAATAGACTCCTGGGAGAATACAGACCCTTCATCCAATGTTCAGTTTTGTACGTCAGAAATTTATTACCCTTTTAGACAAAAGGTCCAAGATTTCTGGGCAGCTTCTTTGCAGAGGGAATTCTAAAGTCTGCTTTTGTTTTAAACATTAAACCAAGATATGAATGAGCTTTCTTTGCATATCTTCATTCAGGAAAACTTACCATGTTTCTTCAAAATGTAATCTAAACAGTGCAAGAGGAGCAATGGAGGTCGGAGTATTTCTGGGCACGTGTTATAAAGAGGACCTGAAAAATGGAAAATGCGTCCAAAGGTGAAAGCGAGTTAGGTGGGTATTTTATAAAGAATTTAGATGCTGGAAAAGATTGAGGGCAAGAGGAAAAGAGGGCGACAGGATGAGGTGGCTGGATGGCATCACTGACTCAGTAGCCTTAAGTCTGGGCAAACTCTGGGAGCTAGTGAAGGACTGGGAAGCCTGGTGCGCTGCAGCTCACGGGGTCCCGAAGACTCGGACACGACTTAGTGACTGAACAGCAACAAGTACTGGAAACATGAAAGCCTTGTGTCATATTGTTTTTAAGAATTGCACAATGAGAGTAACAACGATATTGTTAATTTTTGGACAATGAAAGTAAATTAATACTGTACAGTCTGTGTATTTCCCAAAGCCTTCCTTTTTGCACTGCCAATAGAAGAACGTATTTCCCCTTCAATATTTCTAATTTTAAAACTCATTAAGAGCAATTTATATTAACAGTGGTAGAATGAATGGGAAATGCTTGGGAAGCTTAAATTCTTGAATTCTATTTTGTGGATAAGATATTTGACCATCTGCAGTCTCTATATTTGTAGTACAGAATGTAAACTCCATTCTGCTCACACATGCCATCTTTAAAGGCTGAACTCACAGGATACCTCCTTCCTGAAGTAAGTTAATTCCCAGTTCTGTTAACTGTCTAAAGTTGAAATTCATTACAAGTTCTGAAAGCACACCCTGCTTATTTAAAGGATCATCGCCTCCCACAATGAACTAAGCTCATGAGTATGTATCTCTCTCACGCTGCTTCCATTCCTCTCTCAGTTGTATTGCAAAATATCTCTCCTGCACATGAATATTTATTTCCTCTCACGAGTGAAAGTCACTTCTTCCCTCTGAAGCCTCGGTGGTCTTAATGGGTTCCTCAGTTACAGTATCTATATTTCCCTTGTATTTTGATTACTGTTGTCATTGTTAATCAATCCTAGTATAAAGCATTGTTCAAAACAGACATCCTCCTCTGTCTGGGAGGAGTCAGTGGATTGACAGATGACCTTTCCTTTAGGGCAAACCACAGATACACACACACACATTTCTCAGCTCATATCAGGGATACATACGTTACACGGACAGTAACAACACACCATCCACTAGGAGTCCTGCTATGTGGATTAGGCCATTTCTGTTAGAAATAGAATCAAAAAAAAAAAAAAAGAAATAGAATCACTGTACTCGATTAAAGGATCTATGCAATGGTTGCCGAAATTAGTTAGAAATCAAAATTACCAGGGAGCTAAGAAAAGCGGAGGCTTACATAGACTCTATATTAGGCATTCTGGATTATATTTCCCTAGAATTCAGTCCTGTATGTTGTATCTTTAATGTTCTTTAATTTGAAACCACAGGCTAGTCCAAAAACACTCAGCAAATTAACTATATCCTGAGATATATGCATAAATGAATTTGAAGTATTTATAGTTCTACTATCCAATCGAGGCAACCAAAACTCCTTGCAAGGAATTAAGGCTTGAAAGTAAGTTTGTTTGCCTTCCTTTGCCTTATTTTGTATGTTTCCACCTCAAAGACCATTCAGAGTGGGATGTATTTTTGCAAGCCGAATTCTGGATACTCTGTTAGTATTCAGGGCATTCTGGCATAATCTGAATCTGCCAGTCTTACCCCAGTTGAGTTCAGTTCAGTCACTCAGTCTTGTCTGACTCTTTGTGAACCCATGGATTGCAGCATGCAAGGCTTCCCTAGCCATTACCATCTCCCTGCTGCTGCTGCTGCTGCTAAGTCGCTTCAGTCGTGTCTGACTCTGTGTGACCCCAGAGGCGGCAGCCCACTAGGCTCCTCTGTCCCTGGGATTCTCCAGGCAAGAATACTGGAGTGGGGTGCCATTTCCTTCTCCATACCATCTCCCTAAACATGCTTACATTCATATTCATAGAGTTGGTGATGCCATCTAACCAGCTCATCCTCTGTCATCCCCTTCTTTTCCCGCCTTCAATCTTTCCCAGCATCAGGGTCTTTTCAATGAGTCAGTTCTTCGCATCAGGTGGCCAAAGTATTGAAACTTCAGCTTCAGCATCAGTCCTTCCAAAGAACACCCAGGACTGATTTCCTTTAGAATGGACTGGTTTGATCTCCTTGCAGTCCAAGGGACTCTCGAGAGTCTTCTCCAACACCACGGTTCAAAAGCATCAATTCTTCTGCACTCAGCTTTCTTTGTAGACCAACTCTCACATCCATACATGACTACTGGAAAAACCATAACTTTGACTAGATGGACCTTTGTTGGTAAAGTATTGTCTCTGTTTTTCATATGCTGTCTAGGTTGGTCATAGCTTTTCTTCCAAGGAGAAAGTGTCTTAATTTAATTGCTGCAGTGATTTTTAGCCCAAGAAAGTTAAGTCTGTCACTATTTCAATTGTTTCCCCTTCTGTTTGTCATGAAGTAATGGTACTGGATACCTTTAACTAATTAGCTAACTAATGATCTTAGTTAACTACCAGCTAATTAACACTATTTTTTACTATGATTATGCTTCTCATCCTTTTGCAAATTTAATGATAGTTACCTTTAACAGTTGGAAAAGTCAAGTTGGTTTCCTTCTCTTTGTCCATCCTTTCCTGGTATCCTTGGCAAGCTATTCCACAGTACTGTTAACTCCCCCACAAGTAGATGCACTTACTAATTGTGTCTCTCTTCTGTTTGTTTCTCAACTGCCCTGGAAAATGTCTCTTACATATAAAATTCACAGATACAAAATTACTATGAGAAGCCTGAACATTTTGATTGCCATTACAGAGACTTGTCTTGAGATCATGGGAAAGTTGTTTAATGTCCATTATCCTTATTCCAGGATTCCTAGGTGGCTCAGTGGTAAAGAATCCACCTGCAATATAGGACAGACACATAGGTTCGATCCCGGGGTGGGGAAGATACCATGAAGAAGGAAAGCCACTCCCGTATTCTTGCCTGGAAAATCCCATGGACAGAGGAGCCTGGTGGGCTACAGTCCTTGGGATTGCAAAAGAGTTGGATATGACTTAGCAACTAAATAACAGTCCTTATTAAAGCAGAAAACATAATTTGTTGAAAACTTGGTATTCCTATAAGGAAAGATATCTGTGCAGAATCAGGTAATTACAAATATTGAATGAGATGCCGCTTTGAGATAAATTGATCAAAGCAGAACCCTCAAGGAAAAAGGATTAAGTATATGTGTAATGACTCAGACTTTTACCTCTGCCATTTGGCTAGTTTTAACTCTCACTTCTTCACTGTTGATTGCATGAATTGATCTCAACAGTAAGAACTGTATTCTGAACATCTCAGACAATACCTGGTTTCTGTCTGTTCCATAGCCATGGCACCATGCTGTGGGGATTTTTCTCACCACATGTATGCCTCTAAAAATAATCTCAGTATGTGTCATTAAATGCTATTGGATTTGGTCAATATTACACATGAGTGGTAAGTATGGCTCAGCTGAGTCATTTGATGAGTCTCTGAAGTTAAGGGTTCAGTTTATAACACCTCCTAGAACAAAGGAATAAAAATAAAGCACCACTTACATCTAGATTACATAATAAGTGTATGTATCTCAGGTCCTCTAGTGACTGAAGCTGTTGGGCCACCTGCACAATAGACAGAGTGTTACATTTTCATATACAAGGTATCCTAAAAATGCCCTTCCTCCCAAGGTGGCATGAAGCGAAGAGAGTCTCATTCCCATTTAACCCAAGGTTTAAACATATTTATCCATTTGCCATTGTCATGAAATGTTAACTGTACATTCCTCTTTCAGTATAAAAATATTTTTAAACGTTAAGTAAATCTCTCAGGATTAAAGGGTAAACACTTTTGGGGATGTGACAATTTATATAAGTGATGTTCAGTGGTCTGGCAGGGCAATTGGCAGGATATAAGTAAAGTAGAAGCTCAGATTCTGGAAGTTGTTGTTTTAATAATTGATGGCTTTTGGATGTGACTGAAGGAGTTTCTGTGGAAAATATAAAATACAGGTCAAGGAGATTGGAGTGAAGAACACAGGGTGATTCGCAGAGTCTGTTACTTCCCTCTGGATCACTTAGGTGATCTTTATGGTGATCTTAAGTTTAATATGAAACGTATAAAGGAAAGATCCTCTGAGAAAATAGTAATAGCATGATATTGATGATAATACCAATAGCATTTATTGATTGATAATTATATGCAAGCACTGTTGTATTACTCAATTGTCTTTACGATGTTTAAACAAACAAACAAACAAACGTAATGTTTAAAACAATAAAAAATCACACTAAGAATCTCAGAAATAAGGCAAAGGGACTTTAATCACTTTAGATCAAAGTATCTAAAATGAAGAGAAGCAATAACTTCTGTCTATTTATCTCACCAAATAAAGTCTTGACACTCAGTACGGCATATAAGACCCTTGGCATTACCTGGTTGTCTCCTTTCTGTACCTTCTTAATTTCTCTAATCTCTGTAATACAGTTTTACTATTACAGATTTTGATAGTAGTTCTTAGACGCACAGTGTGCAGCCTGTTCCCAGTGTCCAGTGGACTTTCCATTCCCCTTTTATTAACCTGCCAAGAACTACTTTGTCCTTACTTTAAATACTGTGATGGGTTATTGTTTCTTCTGTGAAACCTTTTCTGCAGAACAGTCAGGACAGCAAGGGCAGCAAGTCCTAACACTAGAAAAACTTAGGATTAAACCATATCTTTTTTGTTCCCATCCTGATATCTTTTTTTATTATTATTATTTTAAATATAAATTTATTTATTTTAATTGGAGGCTAATTATGTTACAATACTGTATTGGTTTTATTATTCATACCAGTCAGTTCACTTGCTCAGTCATGTCCAACGCTTTGTGACCCCATGAATCGCAGCACGCCAGGCCTCCCTGTCCATCACCAACTCCCAGAGTTCACTCAGACTCACATCCAACGAGTCAGTGATGCCATCCAGACATCTCATCCTCTGTCGTCCCCTTCTCCTGCCCCCAATCCCTCCCAGCATCACAGTCTTTTCCAATGAGTCATCTCTTCCCATGAGGTGGCCAAAGTACTGGAGTTTCAGCCTTAGCATCATTCCTTCCAAGGAATCCCAGGGCTGATCTCCTTTAGAATGGACTGGTTGAATCACCTTGCAGTCCAAGGGACTCTCAAGAGTCTTCTCCAACATCACAGTTCAAAAGCATCAATTCTTCGGCGCTCAGCCTTCTTCATAGTCCAACTCTCACATCCATACATGACCACAAGAAAAACCATTGCCTTGACTAGACGAACCTTTGTTGGCAAAGTAATGTCTCTGCTTTTCAATATGCTATCTAGGTTGGTCATAACCTTCCTTCCAAGGAGTAAGCAACTTTTAATTTCATGGCTGCAGTCACCATCTGCAGTGATTTTGGAGTCCAGAAAAATAAAGTCTGACACTATTTCCACTGTTTCCCCATCTATTTCCCATGAAGTGATGGGACTGGATGCCATGATCTTCGTTTTCTGAATATTGAGCTTTAAGCCAACATTTTCACTCTCCACTTTCACTTTCATCAAGAGGCTTTTGAGCTCCTCTTCACTTTCTGCCATAAGGGTGGTGTCAACTGCATATCTGAGGTTATTGATATTTCTCCCAGCAATCTTGATTCCAGCTTGTGATTCTTCCAGTCCAGTGTTTCTCATATGTACTCTGCATATAAGTTGAATAAGCAGGGTGACAATATACAGCCTTGACGTACTCCTTTTCCTATTTGGAACCAGTCTGTTGTTCCATGTCCAGTTCTAACTGTTGCTTCCTGATCTGCATGCAAATTTCTCAAGAGGCAGATCAGGTGGTCTGGTATTCCCATCTCTTTCAGAATTTTCCACAGTTTATTGGGCTCCACACAGTCAAAGGCTTTGGCATAGTCAATAAAGCAGAAATAGATGCTTTTCTGGAACTCTCTTGCTTTTTCCATGATCCAGCGGATGTTGGCAATTTGATCTCTGGTTCCTCTGCATTTTCTGAAATGAACTTGAACATCAAAAGTTCATGGTTCATGTATTGCTGAAGCCTGGCTTGGAGAATTTTGAGCATTACTTTACTAGCCTGTGAGATGAGTGCAATTGTGTGGTAGTTTGAGCATTCTTTGGCATTGCCTTTCTTTGGGATTAGAATGAAAACAGACCTTTTCCAGTCCTGTGGCCACTGCTGAATTTTCCAAATTTGCTAGCATATTGAGTGTAGCACTTTCACAGCATCATCTTTCAAGATTTGAAATAGCTCAACTGCAATTCCATCACTTCCACTAGCTTTGTTCGTAGTGATGCTTTCTAAGGCCCACTTGACTTCACATTCCAGGATGTCTGGCTCTAGGTCAGTGATCACACCATCGTGATTATCAGGGTCATGAAGATCTTTTTTGTACAGTTCTTCTGTGTATTCTTGCCACATCTTCTTAATATCTTCGGCTTCTGTTAGGTCCATACCATTTCTGTCCTTTATCAAGCCCATCTTTGCATGAAATGTTTCCTTTGTATCTCTAATTTTCTTGAAGAGATCTGTAGTCTTTCCCATTCTGTTGTTTTCCTCTATTTCTTTGCATTGATTGCTGAAGAAGGCTTTCTTATCTCTTCTTGCTATTCTTTGGAACTCTGCATTCAGATACTTATATCTTTCTTTTTCTCCTTTGCTTTTTGCTTCTCTTATTTTCACAGCTATTTGTAAGGCCTCCCCAGACAGCCATTTTGCTTTTTTGCATTTCTTTTCCATGGGGATGGTCTTGATCCCTGTCTCCTGTACAATGTCATGAACCTCAGTCCATAGTTCATCAGGCACTCTATCTATCAGATCTAGGCCCTTAAATCTATTTCTCACTTCCACTGTATAATCATAAGGGATTTGATTTAGGCCATACCTGAATGGTCTAGTGGTTTTCCCTACTTTCTTCAATTTCAGTCTGAATTTGGCAATAAGGAGTTCATGATCTGAGCCACAGTCAGCTCCCGGTCTTGTTTTTGTTGACTGTATAGAGCTTCTCCATCTTTGGCTGCAAATAATATAATCAGTCTGATTTTGGTGTTGACCATCTGGTGAGGTCCATGTGTAGAGTCTTCTCTTGTGTTGTTGGAAGAGACTGTTTGTTATGACCAGTGCATTTTCTTGGCAAAACTCTATTAGTCTTTGCCCTGCTTCATTCCATATTCCAAGGCCAAATTTTCCTGTTATTCCAGGTGTTTCTTGACTTGCTACTTTTGCATTCCAGTCCCCTATAATGAAAAGGACATCTTTTTTGGGTGTTAGTTCTAAAAGGTCTTGTAGGTCTTCATAGACCATTCAACTTCAGCTTCTTCAGCGTTACTGGTTGGGGCATAGACTTGGATTACTGTGATATTGAATGGTTTGCCTTGGAAACGAACAGAGATCATTCTGTTGTTTTTGAGATTGCATCCAAGTACTGCATTTCAGACTCTTTTGTTGACCATGATGGCTACTCCATTTCTTCTAAGGGATTCCTGCCTGCAGTAGTAGATATAATGGTCATCTGAGTTAAATTCACCCATTCCAGTCCATTTTAGTTTGCTGATTCCTAGAATGTCGACATTCGTTCTTGCCATCTCTTGTTTGACCACTTGCAATTTGCCTTGATTCATGGACCTGACATTCCAGGTTCCTATGCAATATTGCTCTTTACAGCATTGGACCTTGCTTCTATCACCAATCACATCCACAGCTGGGTATTGTTTTTGCTTTGGCTCCATCCCTTCATTCTTTCTGGAGTTATTTCTCCACTGATCTCCAGTAGCATATTGGGCACCTACTGACCTGGGGAGTTCCTCTTTCACTATCCTATCATTTTGCCTTTTCATACTGTTCATTCCAATCCAAAGAAAGCCAATGCCAAAGAATGGTCAAACTACCATTGCACTCATCTCACATGCTAGTAAAGAAATGCTCAAAATTCTCCAAGCCAGGGTTCAGCAATATGTGAACCGTGAACTTCCTGATGTTCAAGCTGGTTTTAGAAAAGGCAGAGGAACCAGAGATCAAATTGCCAACATCCGCTGGATCATGGAAAAAGCAAGAGAGTTCCAGAAAAACACCAATTTCTGCTTTATTGACTATGCCAAAGCCTTTGACTGTGTGGATCACAATAAACTGTGGAAAATTCTGAAAGAGATGGGAATACCAGACCACCTGATCTGCCTCTTGAGAAATTTGTATGCAGGTCAGGAAGCAACAATTAGAACTGTACATGGAAAAACAGACTGGTTCCAAATAGGAAAAGGAGTTATTTAACGTATATGCAGAGTACATCATGAGAAACGCTGGACTGGAAGAATCACAAGCTGGAATCAAGATTGCTGGGAGAAATATCAATAACCTCAGATATGCAGATTGACACCAACCTTATGGCAGAAAGTGAAGAGGAACTCAAAAGCCTCTTGATGAAAGTGAAAGTGGAGAGTGAAAATGTTGGCTTAAAGCTCAATATTCAGAAAACGAAGATCATGGCATCCAGTCCCATCACTTCATGGGAAATAGATGGGGAAACAGTGGAAACAGTGTCAGACTTTATTTTGGGGGGCTCCAACATCACTGCATTGGTGACTGCAGCCATGAAATTAAAAGACACTTACTCCTTGGAAGGAAAGTTATGACCAACCTAGAAAGCATATTCAAAAGCAGAGACATTACTTTGCCAACAAAGGTTTGTCTAGTCAAGGCTGTGGTTTTTCCTGTGGTCATGTATGGATGTGAGAGTTGGACTGTGAAGAAGGCTGAGCGCCAAAGAATTGATGCTTTTGAACTGTGGTGTTGGAGAAGACTCTTGAGAGTCCCTTGGACTGCATGGAGATCTAACCAGTCCATTCTGAAGGAGATCAGCCCTGGGATTTCTTTGGAAGGAATGATGCTAAAGCTGAAAGTCTAGTACTTTGGCCACCTCATGGGAAGAGATGACTCATTGGAAAAGACTCTGATGCTGGAAGGGATTGGGGGCAGGAGGAGAAGGGGACGACAGAGGATGAGATGTCTGGATGGCATCACTGACTCGATGGATCTGAGTCTGAGTGACCTCTGGGAGTTGGTGATGGACAGGGAGGCCTTGTGTGCTGCGATTCATGGGGTCACAAAGAGTCGGACACGACTGAGGAACTGAACTAAACTGAACTGAACTCTTCATGGGGTTCTCAAGGCAAGAATACTGAAGTGGTTTGCCATTCCCTTCTCCAGTGGACCACATTCTGTCAGATATCTCCACCATGACCAGCCCATCTTGGGTTGCCCCACAGGCATGGCTTAGTTTCATTGAGTTAGACAAGGCTGTGGTCTTAGTGTGATTAGATTGACTAGTTTTCTGTGAGTATGGTTTCAGTGTGTCTGCCCTCTGATGCCGTCTTGCAACACTTATCATCTTACCTGCATTTGTCTTACCTTGGGCATGGGGGATCTCTTCACGGCTGCTCCAGCAATGTGCAGCCATTGCTCCTTACCTTGGACACGGGGTATCTGAATTCATTCATTATATGAATAATAATGATATTATTCATATAATGTGTGTAAAATTGAGGTACCCAATGTATTGATTTGATGCATTTATATGTTGCTGTATGATCACCATGGTAGCATTAGCTAACACCTCCATCATGTCATGTAATTATAATTTTTTGGTGGTAAGGTCAATTAAGATCTAAACATCTTTCCAAAAAAGACATACAGATGGCCAAAAGACACATGAAAAGATGCTCAGCATCATTAATTATTAGAGAAATGTACATCAAAACTACAATGAGGTATTAGCTCATGCTGGTCAGAATAGCCATCATTAAAAATTCTACCAACATTTAATGCTGAAGATGATATGGAGAAAAGGGAACCCTCCTACATTGCTGGTAGGAATGTAAACTGGTACAGCCACTATGGAGAGAAGTACAGAGGTTCTTTAGAAAACTAAAAATAGAACTATCCTATTACCCAGTAATCCTGCTACTAGGAATATACCTAGAGAAAAGCATAATTAAAAAAGACACATGCACCCCAATGTTCATTGCAGCTTTTGTTTGTAGAAAGATGCTGAATTTCAGATGTTAAAGGAAGGAAAATTTGATGTATATCTTATGACAACATCATGTGGATATCACTCTATAATATATCCTTATTAAACATTTTTATATTTTGTTTATTGTAGATATTATATTAATTTTTAGTTTTATAAAATATTGAATTGAAATATTATCTTGGTTACTGAGTTTTCTAATATTCTTTTAAGTGGTATGCTTTAGAGAAGTGCCTTACCCTCCTCACCCCAGTCATGCAAGTTAAAAAGTAGTCACCCTCTCCCTTTTCTTTTGTACAAAATTATAACATTACACATAGTGCACGATGATGTTTACATATCATTAAGCATTGTTTCTACTAATTTAATCTCCAGAAAATGAAAACGACATCATATACGCAAGCCTAAGACAGAGAATATTGTTTTCCCCATTGCACAGATGTGAACACTGATGTTTGAGGGTGATACGTAATTATCCAACACTGTGCACTCGTGAGTCTTGGACCAGGGATGTGAAACCTAATCTCTCTAACCACAAATCCTCCACTTTAAACAGAATGGGCTTCCCAGGTGGCGCTAGTAATGAAGAATCGCCTGCCAACACAAGAGACCCAAAAGATGAGGGTTCAATCCCGGTGTCAGGAGATCCACTGGAGAAGGAAATGGCAACCTGCTCCACAGACTACTACAGTTAACATATTTTTAGCCTCTGGAAATCCCTGAAGAAAGGACATGATCATGGTTGACTGTTTCTGCAGTTGAAAAAGGTTGTGGACTCTTTTGCCAAATAAGAAAGTTGAACTGATTTGCTGCTGGTGGTGCTGCTGCTGCTAAGTCTCTTCAGTCGTGTCCGACTCTGTGCGACCCCATAGACGGCAGCCCACCAGGCTCCCCCGTCCCTGGGATTCTCCAGGCAAGAACACTGGAGTGGGTTGCCATTTCCTTCTCCAATGCATGAAAATGAAAAGGGAAAGTGAAGTCGCTCAGTCGTGTCCGACTCCTAGCGACCCCATGGACTGTAGCCCACCAGTCCCCTCCATCCATGGGATTTTCCAGGCAAGAGTACTGGAGTGGGGTGCCATTGCCTTCTCTGAACTGATTTGAAGAACTGTGAAATTAGTTCTTACAGAGAAACTTAAAAGTCAGCTTCCCAAAAAGATTTTCCTTCTTCAAAGTTATGACCACAGTTTTGAGCTCTTACATTCCATGTTCCCTAGAATGGCTGCTGCCTCTTAGGTACTGAAGAGACATTTAACAGAAATCAATATGCACTTGTAACTGTCACTGAAAAGGGAAGGCAGATTCTAGTTTCCCAATATTTCAGAGTAACTTTCTCCTGCAAAATGATTAGGTCTGTGTGACTTTCTGGTCAACCTGACTTCAAATAAAGTTATTTCAATAGACAGTGAAAGTCCTCCTAGCTCACAGACAAGAAAGACCTTAATTAAAATCAATAAAGAAAAAAAAAATCTGTAAAAACAATTAAGCGCTGAGGTTGACTCCTTTTAATTTGGGGTCTGAAGGTCTTCTTGGGAAATTACTGAATCATTGGGATGATTTAATTTGGCTGCCTTGAATTAACTTGTGGTGTACTAGATAGAAAGGGCCTTTCAGATATCATGTAGACACATTGCAGGAATGGTATAAACCCTAAAAGAAAACAAAACATTTAAAAAGTCAGCTGAGCAGAGGAGCCAGCTGTCTTCTGGAATAGATTCTTTCAGTTGGCATATTTTATGAGCTGTTTGTTCCACAAAATGTTTAGAAATTCAAGTGTTAATAGAAATTTTATTATAAGAAGGGTCTATGAAGTGAGTGAAGTCACTCAGTCGTGTTTGATTCTTTTAGACCCCATGGACTGTAGTCCACCAGGCTCCTCTGTCCATGGGATTTTCCAGGTGAGAGTACTGTAGTGGGTTGCCATTTCCTTCTCTAGGGGATCTTCCCAACCCAGGGGTCGAACCCAGGTCTCCTGCATTGCAAGCAGACGCTTTATCATCTGAGCCACCAGGGAAGTCTAAGGTCTATGCTTCACACTTTTTCTAGAATTCAGAAATCTTATTTTTTTTTTTTATAGATAGAAAAAAAAAAGGGTCTATACTTCACACTTTTTCTAGAATTCGGAAAAAGTTTATTTCTGAAAAAAAAGGTCTTATTTCTTTATTTAATGAAATAAGTCAGTGAGCAAAATAGATTAGGGGTGGCTATGTGACTCAACTCAGTCCAAAACTTAATGATAAACAAAAATCAGACCTAAAGCTTTATGTTTAAATGATTAGAGAAATATAAGTTCTCTCTCTCTCTCTCTTTTAATGAACTGGAACCAAAAGAATGTGAGCCTGAATTCATCATGTGAAGAGAGGGGGGAAAAAAATGGAGAGAAGCCAAAACTTGATATTATTCGGACTCCTGGATCAAATTCATTATGGAGCCTATACCTCAGTTTTTTTTTAATTGTTTTTTAATGTGGACCATTTTTTAAAGTCTTTATTGAACTTGTTACAATATCACTTGTTTCATGTTTCGGTTTCTTGGCCGAGAGACATGTCGGATCTTAACTCCCAGATCAGGGGTCAAACCCTCAGCCCCGGCACTGGAAGGTGGAGTCTTAACCACTGGAGGGACGTCTCCTACAGTTAAGCTTTTTAGCATTGCCGCTCTTCTACATGGTGCAGTTGGGACTGGTTTCCTCCTGTTTGTAAGCAGTAAAGTAAATATTTGTGAGGAACCTCATTTTCTCTCACATGACTTTCCGGTAAGTGATACCATTTCATGAAAGAAATGTAACCCTTCACTCAGGTTATATTAATAGAAAGCAGTTAATTCTCATTTTTTTTTTTAGAAAGCTTTCTTTGTGAGCAATATTTTTCTGGCTCCTAAAAATATTTGATCTATTTGGAGAGTTTTCTAATTTACCTCAAATTTACATATGAAGAAACACTGGATATTTTTTTTTTCAAAAATCCAGCCTTTAAATTTTATCAGACTTTCCCTCCTCTGAATGTGCGATTTAAGCAAATAAGGTGTCATAAAACAGGTTGTAATCTGTGATTTCATGATCTGTTAGATAGGACTGCTCTTCCTGTGGTCAACGGATGGCAGTTACAGACAGATGAAGAGTAAATAATGAAAACCACCATTATAAAATGATTTCAGGATAGCCATGGTTGACTAGTGGATGAAGAACAGAACACTGAAAAAATTAGTTCAGATAATCTAAAATATCATTATCGAATCAATATGACCTGATTTCTGTAATTAATTTCTTAAACCTGTGAACTGCTGTCGAGTGAGTCACTGCTGTACTACCAGTAACATGGATTGTTTCTGCTAATTAAATCCATCCTCAAAATGTTTATTTAGAGAGTAAAAAATGAGAGACAGAGAAACAGACAAACTAATGATATCCAGTTGTGTGAATTTTCACTTCTCTGGTTGAGTCGGTCTCATGCAGACGTAAGTATTTACGAAACCCATGTCCAGATACTTGGTTAATGATGAACTTGCTCTGCAATTCTTTAACTCCCTTTGGCTTTTCTTTCCCCATCTGTAATGGGTGACACCTCCCCCACTGAGTCACTTTTGACTTTAAATTATGAAACCATGCCAAAACTCTTTGCAAAAATAAAGTATTCTATATGTGATTCATAATCAAAATAATGATGTTAACCTCTACAGGGTCTCCTAAAAATAATTATGCTTATAGAGTCCAAATCAGTACAGCTGGCTTGGATTCCATATTTAAACCCACATTAAGTTATATGCATTTGATCAAGTAAACCCAGCTTAAAGGCAATAGACAAGCTATAGGAGAGATGGGGTATATAGTTATGAAGAGAACAAGTAGAAAGAGTCAGAATGTGTTTTTTTTTTTTTTTTGTAATTTGTATACATGAACACAGGTAATTTCCCAAAGCAGGGAAGCAATTCCTTGTTAGAGAGAGAGAGAGTTGGTAAAACCAGGTGGGTTAATGTCCTTTGGAAAAACAATGGTAATAATTTCCATTTAAGGGTATTGTCTGCACCAGAAACTAGCTAAGCTATGCACATGCATTTTCCCAATTATTTCATATAACAACTTAGGAGTTGTGTTTTATTATTAAATTCCACATTTTACCAAAACAGAAATGGAACCATTAAGATGTTAACTAGTTTTACCAGGATTACAAATTTGTGACAAAATAGGTATTTATACCAAGTTGGCAAGTTTCTACAGGGTACAACATATAAAAGGAAGCACCATATCCCCCATTTACGAGGCCATGTTTACCTAAAAGGAGCATTCTGATCATGCTGGAGATGAGCAACATAATGTACGACCTTATTTGTAAATTTAAAGTAGTTCATAGACTAAAGTTTTACTTTTATTTTCTTCTTTTCTTCTTTATCCTATCAATCCTTATTATGATCAAGGGAAGAAATGACCATCAGAATCAGGTAAAAGATCCCCCCCCCCAAAACCTAATTACATGAAGGTGTGGCTGAAGATTGCAACAGGGTTCCAGGAAAGCCCCAGGATCGTTTATGGGTACTGATTGTATCAGTCAGAACTTCCAATTGTCACTGACAATTGGAATATAATAAGATAAAGCAATGTGAAAGTTTGGACACTTATTTGATGACATAACTGATAATTCCAAGACTAGATATAGTTGCAGGCACAGCTAGAATCCAAAATTGAAATGACCACAAAGTCTTTCACCATCTTCCCGAGCACACATCCACCCATTTTCAGTTTGGCTTACTTTGTGTAGGTCTCTTTCTTTTGAGGAGACAACCAGCACCCTCAGGATCTGAGCTCTAACAGGTGCAGCAGAACAAAGTTCATTTTTCTTGCCTGTGGTTGTGGGTCAATTTCAGGTAAGGAGTATAAGTGACTTGCTTGGAGCACACGTCCAAACTATGGACCAATCAATTCCACCATCAGATGCAGTCTGGGGATGTACATACCCACAAACATCTGTTCCCCATTCTAACCTCCTAATCTTAAATGGGGGGAAAGGATACAGAGAAGTTCAGTTCAGTTCTGTTGCTCAGTCATGTCCAACTCTTTGCGACCCCATGAACTGCAGCACGCCAGGCCTCCCTGTCCATCACCAACTCCCAGAGTTTACCCAAACCCATGTCCATTTAGTCTGTGATGCCATCCAACCATCTAACCCTCTGTTGTCCCCTTCTCCTCCTGCCCTCAATCTTTCCCAGCATCAGGGTCTTTTCAAATGAGTCAGATCTGGGTGGCAAATATTCAGTAGAGAAACTATTGTTTACCTATGTGCCATATATAATATCTGAAGAAGGAAATGGCAACCCACTCCAGTACTCTTGCCCGGAGAATCCCAGGAACGGGGGAGCCTGGTGGGCTGCCGTCAATGGGGTTGCACGGAGTTGGACACGACTGAAGCAACTTAACAGCAGCAGCAGCATGTATAACATCTTATTTTGCCCCACAAACTTCTAGTGAAGTAGTGATTTTATCCTTATTTTAGAAAAATTGAGGTTCAAGGATTATAAACATTTGGCCCATTTTTACACGTGTCATCTCCAACACGTGTACATGCTCTGAGCCACAATATATTAAGCCTCTAGGAAAGACTGATGTTGCTTACCTATCAAAGATGCAAGTATTTTTATTCCTCTATGCCAAAGATGTGAAAATATAATAAGCCATTCTGAATACCTAGAAATTTGGAAAATCCCCCTTTTCTTTTAAATATGACCCAGGTTTTCCAAAACTTTCTGAAGAGCCAGACTTACCCGTAAGGAGATGGAAACTGGATCTACCTAGGGCTTCCCAAACTGATGGAAATCTATGTGCTGCTTCATATCACATAGGGGAAGCTTATACTGTTCATCATCCCTGTTTCTATTTCTATCACCAACATAATTGAGGCTGATTAAGTTAGACATATTGGCTTGCAAACTTTTTAAAAAAGGAGCTCTACTATAGAGGGCAGAGGTTAAGCTAAAGGATGCACTGTAGGCTTTTCTTTATACCTTTTCTACCCATCTTTGACCCAGCAATAGAAACTTCTCTCTACTACAGGTTTACAGGAATATGGAATCCTCTGAAGCAGAAGTAGTGAATGTGATGGAATGAGTCCCACCACCCACTCTCTGGCTATGAATGGTTCTGTTTATCTTTATCCCCCCACCCACCCCCTGGCTATAAATGGTTCTGTTTATCTGTTTATCCCACTGTTTATCTTAGGAAAGCAGAGAATAAAAGGGACAAAGTTTCACCCCTTCAGTTCAGTTCAGTTCAGTCGTTCAGTCATGTCCGACTCTTTGCGACCCCATGAATCACAACACGCCATGCCTCCCTGTCCATCACCAACTCCCGGAGTTCACTCAGACTCATGTCCATTAAGCCAGTGATGCCTTCCAGCCATCTCATCCTCTGTCGTCCCCTTCTCCTCTTGCCCCCAATCCCTCCCAGCATCAGAGTCTTTTCCAACGAATCAACTCTTCGCATGAGGTGGCCAAAGTACTGGAGTTTCAGCATTAGCATCATTCCTTCCAAAGAAATCCCAGAGCTGATCTCCTTCAGAATGGACTGGTTGGATCTCCTTGCAGTCCAAGGGACTCTCAAGAGTCTTCTCCAACACCACAGTTCAAAAGCATCAATTCTTCAGCGCTCAGCCTTCTTCACAGTCCAACTCTCACATCCATACATGACCACAGGAAAAACCATAGCCTTGACTAGACGAACCTTTGTTGGCAAAGTAATGTCTCTGCTTTTGAATATGCTTTCTAGGTTGGTCATAACTTTCCTTCCAAGGAGTAAGCGTCTTTTAATTTCATGGCTGCAGTCACCATCTGCAGTGATTTTGGAGCCCAGAAAAATAAAGTCTGACACTGTTTGCACTGTGATGAGACCAGATGGCATGATCTTCGTTTTCTGAATGTTGAGCTTTAAGCCAACTTTTTCACTCTCCTCTTTCACTTTCAACAAGAGGCTTTTTAGTTCCTCTTCACTATCTGCCATAAGGGTGGTGTCATCTGCATTTCTGAGGTTATTGATATTTCTCCCAGCAATCTTGATTCCAGCTTGTGTTTCTTCCAGTCCAGCGTTTCTCATGATGTACTCTACATATAAGTTAAATAAGCAGGGTGACAATATACAGCCTTGACGTACTCCTTTTCCTATTTGGAACCAGTCTGTTGTTCCATGTCC
Source organism: Bos javanicus (assembly GCF_032452875.1). NCBI lineage: Eukaryota > Metazoa > Chordata > Mammalia > Artiodactyla > Bovidae > Bos > Bos javanicus. The sequence goes on from NC_083877.1 coordinate 98,278,146, forward strand.
AGTTCTAACTGTTGCTTCCTGACCTGCATACAAATTTCTCAAGAGGCAGGTCAGGTGGTTGGTATTCCCATCTCTTTCAGAATTCTCCAGTTTATTGTGATCTGCACAGTCAAAGGATTTGGCAGTCAATAAAGCAGAAATAGATGCTTTTCTGGAACTCTCTTGCTTTTTTCCATGATCCAGGGGATGTTGGCAATTTGATCTCTGGTTCCTCTGCCTTTTCTAAAACCAGCTTGAACATCAGGAAGTTCACGGTTCACATATTGCTGAAGCCTGGCTTGGAGAATTTTTAAGCATTACTTTACTAGCATGTGAGATGAGTGCAATTGTGCGGTAGTTTGAGCATTCTTTGGCATTGCCTTTCTTTGGGATTGGAATGAAAACTGACCTTTTCCAGTCTTGTGGCCACTGCTGAATTTTCCAAATTTGCTGGCATATTGAGTGCAGCACTTTCACAGCATCATCTTTCAGGATTTGAAATAGCTCAACTGGAATGCCGTCACCTCCACTAGCTTTGTTCATAGTGATGCTTTCTAAGGCCCGCTTGACTTCACATTCCAGGATGTCTGGCTCTAGGTCAGTGATCATACCATCATGATTATCTGGGTCATGAAGATCTTTTTTGTACAGTTCTTCTGTGTATTCTTGCCACATCTTCTTAATATCTTATGCTTCTGTTAGATCCATACCATTTCCGTTTTTTTTTTTGCCCCTTCAGAAGATCGCATTTGTCTACCCCAGGCTGTTTGACCTAGGGCAGTATTTGGTGGCATTTCTCTTAGTTTATCTTATATCTACTTCACTTACTAATGCTTTGTTATGTTTTCAATGACTTCCTTTTAAATACTTTTGTTCTGTTCTAAGTTTTCTTTAAAAATTTTCCTCTAGACTCTAATATTCACCCTCTTTGGCTTATATGTAAAGGGTGGATATATTTATTTACACAAGATATTGTAGGGCATGTATTATTGTAATTTAAAAAAACAATACCCAAGAGAAGCTTATACATGAGTCATCTTATAAGCTCACATAACCAAAAGAACAGTGTAGTGAAAAAAAATAATACCACTGTGAGGTTGTATCATGGGTAGAGGCAACAGGTGATGACCCTGAGATATTTAGGAGCACCTTGACATCTTAATTTTGCAAACATATCATTTTAAAAGGGGGCTTACCCGGTGGCTCAGTAGGTAAAAGAATCTGCCTACAATGAGGAGATCCAGGAGACATGGCTTCGATCCCTGGGCCAGAAGATTCTCCAAGACGAGGAAATGGCAACCCACTCCAGTGTTCTTGCCTGAAAAATCCATGGACAGAGGAGTCTGCTGGGCTACAGTCCAAAGGGTCTCAAAGAGTCGGATATGACTGAGCAACTGAGCACGTGAGCACATGACATCATTTTTCACAGAAACTCAGTACAGAGATTCTAGAAGAGACCTCATAGGATAGGGTGAATATCTACAAGTTTCAGTGTATTAACAGAACGATGTGGGAGGTGATAATATCCGAATATCAAGCTAAATCCTAATCATGGCATTAAATGACTGAATCCGTCCTTGTCTGATACTGGAGTTAGTTTCCAGCACTTCTGAGAGCTATGAACCCTTAAAGTGTTATAGTCGGTAAATGCTGTACTTCTCGAGATGAGACCAAGGACCATTGGGTGGGCAATGAAGATGCCAGGAAATCCTTTTTATTAGTCCCCAGGCATTAGGTATTAATTATACTAGGGTGATGCCATCTTGATCTCAGCATGAAGGGCACTGTATAAAACAAAGATTAAATTATCTATATGAGGATTACACAAGGATTAGATAAGTATTAATAGTTTCAGCTCCTTTTCTCACCAAAATCTTAGTAAGACTTTTATTACTCATCCTTACAGGGTTTTTTGCACTCAAATAAATTGTTGATTTTGACAAGCACAATAGCTTAGTCAAAAATTATTTACACTCAGTAACTTTATGCCAACAGAAAAATTAAACATCCAAAAATCCACATAAAAAAATAAGGAATCAAAAGTTTGTTTCAGAGGTCACAGCATCACTTTCTTGTTGGAACCAACTTAGATTACTTAGAGAACATAAAATCTCCTTGAAAAGTAGTTTCTTCTTATTTTGCTTGTAAGATACTATTTATTTTTAAGTGCATTTTAATTTTATTATTACATATTTTTGTTTGAAGTTTGCTAGATTGAAGTTTGAGTAAGATATTGAAGCAGGTGAGCATGAGTTTGTCTTCAGTTAAGGAAAGAATGAGGATACTATTTAGGAAATTTTTAATATCTATATAATTTTCTGCTGAATTAACTTGCAAACTATCTCTAAAAGTCCAGAATGGTTTTTTTATTAATTAATTTATTTTAATTGGAGGCTAATTACTTTACAATATTGTAGTGGGTTTTGCCATACATTGACATGAACCCACCACTGGTGTACATGTGTTCCCCATCCTGAACCCCCCTCCCACCTCCCTCCCATCCCATCCCTCTGGGTCATCCCAGTGCACCATCCCTGAGTGCCTTGTCTCATGCATCGAACCTGGACTGGCGATCTATTTCACATATGATAATATACATGTTTTAATGCTATTCTCTCAAATCATCGCACCCTCGCCCTCTCCCACAGAGTCCAAAAGTCTGTTCTTTACATCTATGTCTCTTTTGCTGTCTCACATATAAGGTCATCCTTACCATCTTTCTAAATTCCATATATATGCATTAGTATACTGTATTGGTGTTTTCCTTTCTGACTTACTTCGTCCTGTATAATAGGCTCCAGTTTCATCCACCTCATTACAACTGATTCAAATGTATTCTCTTTAATAGCTGAGTAATATTCCATTATGTATATATACCACGGCTTTCTTATCCATTCATCTGCCAATGGATATCTAGGGTGCTTCCATGTCCTAGCTATTGTAAACAATGCTATGATGAACATTGGGGTACACGTGTCTCTTTCAGTTCTGGTTTCCTCAGTGTGTATGCCCAACAGTGGGATTGCTGGGTCGTATGCCAGTTCTATTTCTGATTTTTTAAGGAATCTCCACACTGTTCTCCATAGTGGCTATACTAGTTTGCATTCCCACCAACAGTGTAAGAGGGTTCCCTTTTCTTCACACCCTTTCCAGCATTTATTGTTTGTAGACTTTTTGATAGCAGCCATTCTGATTGACATGAGATGGTACCTCATTGTGGTTTTCATTTGCATTTCTCTGGTAATGAGTGATGTTGATCATCTTTTCATGTGTTTGTTAGCCATTTGTATGTCTTCTTTGGAGAAATGTCTGTTTAGTTTCTTTGGCCCATTTTTTCATAGGGTTATTTATTTTTCTGGAATTGAGCTGCAGGAGCTGCTTATATATTTTTGAGATTAATTCTTTGTCCATTGGTTCGTTTGCTATTATTTTCTTCCATTCTGAAGGCTGTCTTTTCACCTTGTTTATAGTTTCCTTCATTGTGCAAAAGCTTTTAAGTAGGTCCCATTTGTTTATTTTTGCTTTTATTTCCATTTCTCTGGGAGGTGGGTCATAGAAGATCCTGCTGTAATTTATGTTAGATAGTGTTTTGCCTATGTTTTCCTCTAGGAGTTTTATAGTTTCTGGTCTTACGTTTAGATCTTTAATTCATTTTGACTTTATTTTTGATATTGATGACAATATCTATCTATCTATCCATCTGTCTAACTGTTAGGAACATTTAAGTTTACTCTGGTTTCCATTGCTAGTTTGAAACATTGTTGATTCTCTTTCTGAATAATAGTAGAGATATTGAAATGGGAAGGCAACAAGAGAAATGTGAATAATTTTTTCTGAGACTTTGTTAGCAGTATAAAATCTACCACTAATATCTTGCATGGAGATGCTTCCAGTCACCATACTTCAGGAAGTATATAACTGCTGTCAAAGAAATTTAGGCTACCTCATCCAAAAACAAAGTAAGGCTTCCAAGTCATATTATGGAAAAAAGACTGAGAAAAGTTACCTTATTCTCACTGGGTAAATGATGTGTCCATAACGATCTAACCTCAGTTCAAAACACTGCACTTGAGTTGATGAACATTCACTTAAGCAACATCTCGCACATAAAACAGATCCACACAAGAAACCATAACCTTGAAATGAGGACTTTAGTCAACTTAAAAAAAATAAATAGTAAATGCTACACTCCAAACTCTTCTGAATGAGCAGGGGAGATATCGAGATGAGAGCTGTTAAATGAGGATTTACAGTGCAAAGAGGGAGATTAAGGGAAAAAACAACTTTAGAAAGTTATAGCAACAGTATTGGGGATAGCTTTTTAGTTAATCATTAGAGATTAGAACCTGGGTGCATCAGTCCACAACACCTGTCTAACTGGTCAGTTACCTTTATTGAGGAAAGTCTCTTTTATATGACTGTGGACCTCCAAGCCTCCCATGTCATCTTTTGCATCCAAAAGATGCTCACTAGTGCATACTTATTGATGGATGGATTTAGCTTTAAATGTATCAGAAGACAATATTTAGCATTCAAGATTGTGTGGAATTTCTAATAATGCCTACATTAAGATGCTTCATGAAGAATATTCTTGTAAAATATTTGATTAACAGTGTGCAAGTGTCATAGACTTTCTCCTATGTTGCTTCACTTGAATGCCCTGCTGCCTTGTAAAGGCAAGGTAGATCTCTCCCATTGTGCTATACAGAGGGGAAAGAAATGAGATTCTAGGTATAAATAAGTACCCCAAAATGCATAGCTGGTAAAGGGCTAATGAGTAGCGTTTTAATGGAAGAGGAAGTAGACCTGTGCACTTCGGTTATCAGTCCTCATAAGTAGGGGGTTTAGTCCTGGAAATCCACTGCACAATTTGTCCTCCCAAAACTGATGAAGAAAGTCCAGAGAAGGCCACTTTTTGTACACAGATAAAATAGATAACTTTAGAGGTTTATCTTTGTTCATTCAGTCGGCCCTTCATTTATTTTCAATAATACAGCAAATCACAAGGGAACTATCATACAAGTCTAAAACTAGAATGTTCTCAATCACTTAATGTGCTCGTCCCCCATCTCACATCCTCCTGCTCTCATCTCCCCTAGAAGTCACTATGATGTTGAATTTTGTGATACAGAAATATATATCACATGTTTAAACCAGCTTTTTCCCTTTTCTCTTTCACTTTCATCAAGAGGCTTTCTAGTTCCTCTTCACTTTCTGCCATAAGGGTGGTGTCATCTGCATATCTGAGGTTATTGATATTTCTCCTGGCAATCTTGATTCCAGCTTGTGCTTGTTCCAGCCCAGCATTTCTCATGATGTACTCTGCATAGAAGTTAAATAAGCAGCGTGACAATATACACCCTTGATGTACTCCTTTCCCTATTTGGAACCAGTCTGTTGTTCCATGTCCAGTTCTAACTGTTGCTTCTTGACCTGCATGCAGGTTTCTCAGGAGGTGGGTAAGATGGTCTGGTGCTCCCATCTCTTTAAGCATTTTCCGTATACACATATCTATTTACCATATACACATGCATACACACACATAGATCAAACTGAGTACAATTTATAAAAATAAAATAAGATTCATTTCTTTTTCTTCAAGTTTTTAAAATTTTAAATTGTTCCAAATTTTGTTACTACAATCTTTCCCTTTTTGTTAGTCACAGTTTATTTATTTTCACTGCTCTATAATATTCCATTGCAGGGATGTTTCAAAATTTTTAAAATCTGTTTCCCATTAAAAGTCATGTAGTTATTCATTATCTATGATGAATAGAAACACTACAAAGTTTTCTTAAAATACATTTATGTGTATAAGCTAAAATTCATCTTGAGTGTATACTTAGACCTGAACTTGGCAAGTCAGAGGTTATGTGAATGTTCAAATCTATAAGAAAATGCTAAATTTCTGAAGCTGTTATACATTAACACTTTGACCAACAATGGTGTGGCATAGCTTTTTGACACTGCTTCTTAACTTTTTCCAATCAAATAATTGTCGAATGGTTTATCATTATGACCTTAATGTTCGTTTTCCTGGATAGTAGTGAGACTGATATTTATTCTTACGGTTATTAAATTCACATTCAAGTCTACTACTGTTAACCTCTTCTGTATTGATACGTGGTAATCCTTTGTTGATTAAATTTGCTGCAATTATTTTCTTCTGGTTTTTAGGTTATCTTTTCACAATTGTAATGGTATCTTTTGATGAACTGTTCTACTTAATTTTAATATAGTCTTTGTAGGTATGGCCCAGACTTCATGTTTAAGAGATTTTTACTTATCTGGAGATGAGAAAGATATTCATCTATTATTTTTATAAGTTTCATAATTTTCTTTAGGTATTTGAATGCTTAATACATCTGTAATTGGTTTTGTGCCTAATGTTAGCTAGAGATTTGATTTTCAATATAAGCATAATAAATGTTTTATCTAGATTTGTTGAACAAAACATTTTTCCTCAGTAATTTGCTATGCTATTTCTTTACATATATAATTCTTATTATGAGTCTGCTTCTGAGTTCTCTATTTTATTCAGTTCATCAATTTTTTTTTTATCTTCATAAATACCACTTCATTTCAATTACTGGTACTTTGTCATAAGTTTTTGCAGCTGCCCCTCCTAAATCAGCTTTTTCAAAAATATTTTGGATCTTCTTCCCAATTTGCAAGTCTGTACACATTTTCTAAAACAGCATTTCACTGTGAAATATAGCACACTTACAGAAGAGTGCATAAAATATAAATGAGCAGTTGAATAAAATATTATCATTGTAAAGCTAAGAAAAGGAACATGGCCTTCTCCCCAGAGGTCTCCCAACTGCCTCTTCTCAATCACTATCTCCTATTCCCTGAATGTAAACAATTCTACTTTCATTGATAATCACTCACCTGTTATGCTTTCATATTTTATCATTTCAGGATGCACATCTTAACAATACAGTTTAATTTTTGATTGCTTTTAAATATTGTATTAGTGGAGATAGATATCATTTTCTGTCTTGCTTCTTTTGAGTAACATTATGTTTTGAAAAATTAATCCATGTTGTTACATGCTGGTATTGTTCATTTTTATTTCTATGTAATATTCCATTGCATGAATATATGCCACACAACTAATTTGTCTTACAGAAATGTGAGTTGTTTCCAGTTTGAAACAATTAAGAATAACATCTCAATGGATTATTGCACATTATTGCACACACACACATTTCTCTAGAGTATAGGACTGAAATTTATGGATCATAAAGAATCCAGTTCAGTTCAGTTCAGTCGCTCAGTCGTGTCCGACTCTTTGCGACCCCATTAATCGCAGCACGCCAGGCCTCCCTGTCCAACACCAACTCCCGGAGTTCACCCAGACTCACGTCCATTGAGTCAGTGATGCCATCCAGCCATCTCATTCTCTGTCGTCCCCTTCTCCTCCTGCCCCCAATCCTTCCCAGCATCAGAGTCTTTTCCAATGAGCCAACTCTTCGCATGAGGTGCCCAAAGTACTGGAGTTTCAGCTTTAGCATCATTCCTTCCAAAGAAATCCCAGGGCCGATCTCCTTCAGAATGGACTGGTTGGATCTCCTTGCAGTCCAAGGGACTCTCAAGAGTCTTCTCCAACACCACAGTTCAAAAGCATCAATTCTTTGGCACTCAGCCTTCTTCACAGTCCAACTCTCACATCCAATCATGACCACTGGAAAAACCATAGCCTTGACTAGACGAAACTTTGTTGGCGAAGTAATGTCTCTGCTTTTGAATATGCTGTCTAGGTTGGTCATAACTTTCCTTCCAAGGAGTAAGCATCTTTTAATTTCATGGCTGCAGTCACCATCTGCAGTGATTATCATAAGGAATACATAACTTAAAATTTAATAGATAATTGCTGAACTGAATAGGTCAATTTGAATATCCATAAGAAGTATGTCAAAGTTCTTGCTACTGCATATTTTTACCAATATCTGATAGTCAACTTTTTGTTTTGTTTTGTTAATATTTTGCTATTCTAGTAGATGAGTAGTGGTAGATCATGATGATTACTAGTAATGCTGAATTAATTTCCATATGATTATATGATTATTGGTCATATATCGTTTCCATAGTTAACGCCCATTTTCCCCTACTTGCTCTTTATGTTATTAGTGAGAATTATTTTGTTTTAAATTTCTGTCTCTTGGTTAAATTTATAGGAAATCCCTTCTTCCACTGTAAATCTTCTCTTTTTTTTAACTCTTCTACTGGTGGTCACTTTCTCTCATCTTTGTCCACTGACCTTCCTTTTTGTTTTTCACGCAAACGGGAACTCTAAATACATAGTCAAATGCATTAAATTTTTTCTCTTGTGATTGGTAGATTTCTGTACTGTTTCATAATCTTTCTATATCTCAAAACATGAGATCATTTTGTACTACAATCTAAAGTTATATATAGTTTTTATACTATACATTTGATGCTCTTTTTTGTAATTGCATTTGTAATCCAGATGAAACTGTCTTGGGTGACAAGGTGGTTGTCAATATTTTTTACCCTCCCTGACCCTGGATGTCAGTTTTTTCCCCAAATGTTGACTAAAAAAAGTGCTTTCTCACTTACTCAGAAATACCGTCTTTCCCTCAAATTAAGTGTCAAGTTGATGTGGTTCTGTTTGTATTTCATGTCTTTTGTTTATGTGTATGTGTTTACCCTTGCTCCAATAATCTACTATTTGAATTATAATAACAATACAGATTTCATAAATCCTCTTACCATATTCTTCATCTTCTAGAGAATTTCATCTATTGGTTGTCTGCATCTCCTATAATATTTAAAATCACTTATCAGTTTTACACATGCACACATACTTCTGCGTGTGTGTGAGTGTGAAGTCACTTCAGCTGTGTCCAACACTTTGAGACCTTATGGACTGTAGCTTGCCACGCTCCTCTGCCTTGGGATTCTCCAGGCAAGAATACTGGATTGGGTTACCATTTCCTCCTCCAGAGGATCTTCCCAACCTAAGGATCGAACCCACGTCTCTTACATCTCCTGCATTGCCAAACAGGTTCTTTTTTACCATTAGTGCCACCTGGGAAGCCCAAGTTTGTTTTGATTACAACAGTAATAGAACTAAGAACAATCTGGGGGAATATGACACTCTACTTTGTTTATTCTTCTTGCTCATGAATATGGTGCTTATGCTTTATTATTCCCAGGATTTTTAAGAGTCTCCTAGGTAGTGATCTTAGAATCATTTTATAATGATTTAATTTTACATAGAAATAGCTCAAAGATTTATCTCTAGACTTTCTTTCTATTTGGAAACTCATTGTAAATGATACTTCTTCAAATTTTATGTTTGGTTACTGTAAAGAATTGATAAATATACTTTTTAGAATAACAAATTTGTATTCGTAGTTTGAATGGCCTTGTTGCATGGACCATTCATAGTTGGACATGAACTTGGGAGGTAGTGGGGAACAAGGAAGGCTGGCACGCTGCAGTCCATGGGGCTGCAAAGAGTCGGACATGACCTAGCAGCTGAACTACAACAACAGCATTCAGTAAATTCTTTGTTGATTTTGATTAATATTATATTAAATCATTATAGCAAAGGGGTGTGAATAGGTATCTTTGATGTCTAGACTTTCTATGAACATGAGTTATGCTCTTTCTTCATTAGTTCATTCAAATGAGTTTGGATATAATTTTATAATTTTTACATGCAACTGACATAGTTCATACAGCTTTTGTCTAAAAATTTTATACTTTTGTGTGTGTGTATATATATATCCCTGTGTACATATATATGTAAATATATTTGTAAATGCTGAAATTGATCTCTCTTTACAAATTGAATTCTCCATTTTTTTGGACAGAGTGTCGATATATAATTGACTTCCATATGTTAAACTCATACCCATACACATTCATAGATTTATAGTATAGATGAAGAGATAGATACAGATATGTATACAAAATATCCTTGCATTTCTAAGATAGATCAAATGTGTTTTTTTTTTCTTCTATTGAGTTTGGACTGCCTGTATTTTTAGACTTTGTGCCTCAATCTTAAATGTGAACAAATAAAATCTTAAAATTACCCTTCTTATATTATTCCTCATTGGATTGGGCATTAAGATATGCTACTCACATGTAATGAACAGGAGAATTTTCTCTTCTCAAAGAATTTTTGTGTTTATTTCTTTCAAATTCATTTATTAATTCATCTATGCTGCATGGGATAATTTTTGAAATAACTACGCAAATTTCTGTGCTTACTTGTGATTTCCATTTCTTCTTCAATTTGTCTTACTAGGATATAAGTATTCCAAATTGTATTTCAGAAAACTTGGGAGAATTCTCTCTTGTTTCTAAAAAATTTGCTTTATCTCTATGATAACCTCTTTTTATTCATAATACTATTGGGGGTTTTTTGGTCTTATTTTGTCCTCAACTGCTTTAGAGCTTTGTCTATTTTACTAAGCATCTGGGCTTCCTGGGTAGCTCAAATGGTAAAGAATCTGCCTGTAGTGCGGGAGATCTAAGTTTGATCCCTGGGTCAGGAAAATCCCCTGGAGAAGGGCATGGCAACCTACTACAGTATTCTTGCTTGGAGAATTCCATGGACAGAGGAGCCTGACAGGCTACAGTCCATGGAGTGGCAAAGGCGGACACGACTAACACACACACAGGCATTTTTTTTTCCTTTCCCCCACTTTGGTTTTTATTTTATTTTATTTTTAATTTTTGTTTGCTCTAAAGCTTTATGCTAGAGCTTTGTCTATTTTACTATTTCCAAAATCCAAATTTTTGATTATGGATTCTTTGTTTCTTTGTTGATTTAGCTTTTATTTTCTTTGTACCAGTTATTCTGTTGTTACTTTTCTGTATTTTAAACTGAGAAACAATTTATAGTTTTCCTCTCTTATTTTCTCATGTAAACATTTAAGACTGAAAATTGCTCTCAGGTACACCTTTAGAATACTCACTGGAAGGACTGATGGTGAAGCTGAAACTCCAATACTTTGGCCACCTGATGCAAAGAGCTGACTCATTTGAAAAGACTCTGATGCTGGGAAAGATTGAAGGCAGAAGGAGAAGGGGACAACAGAGGATGAGATGATTGGATGGCATCACTGACTCAATGGACATGAGTTTAAGTAAGCTCCAGGAGTTGGTGATGGACAGGGAGGTCTGGCATGCTACAGTCCATGGGTCATAAAGAGTCGGACAGGATTGAGCTACTGAACTGAAACTTTAGCTATGTCCCTTCAGTTTTAGTATGTACTTAATTTCCACATATTAAAATAAAAGTTCCATTGTTTTCTTCCTGGACCCACGCATTATATATTAATGTTATTTCCAAGTTACGAAGAAGATAGATCCATAGACAGACACATAGACAGGAATTCTTTTCCTCTGCATTGAGGTCAGAGGAAATTCTTTAAATTTGTTAAGAATTACTTTATATCCTAGTTCAGAGTCAATGTAAGCAAATGTTCAGTGTTTTTGTGTCTGCCAACTTTTGTTATATTAGCAAATATTCTTCCTTTCCTGTTGCTTGCCATGCAACAACAAAACCTTTTTCTCTTAACTCACATTACATGAGAGCTGACCATCGTCTCCAACTGTGTTTGATTCTACTGGGCTCCTCTGAACTCCACATGTCTCTTCTTTCCAGGACCTGTCTGGGAGAAGTAACACCCACCACACCTGCCTGGGACATGCTGTCCTCACGGGAAAGAATAGAAATATTTGAGGCTAATCCACACCACACAAGCAAATGATTGCTCCTTCTCTGTTGTATTGTACCTGATTTTGTCACATTCTTTTGGACAAGTCATTGACCAGTCCCAATACTGGAGCAGGAGTACATACTCAATTGTCACCCTGCTTATTTAACTTATATGCAGAGTACATCATGAGAAACGCTGGGCTGGAGGAAGCACAAGCTGGAATCAAGATTGCTGGGAGAAATATCAATAACCTCAGATATGCAGATGATACCACCTTTATCGTAGAAAGTGAAGAGGAACTAAAGAGCTTCTTGATGAAAATGAAAGAAGACCATGAAAAAGTTGGCTTAAAGCTCAACATTTAAAAAATTAAGATCACGGCATCTGGTCCCATCAATTTATGGCAAATAGATGGGGAAACAATGGAAACAGTGGCAGACTTTTTTTTTTTTAGGGGAGGGCTCCAAAATCACTTCAGATGTTGACTGCAGCCATGAAATTAAGACACTTGCACCTTGGAAGAAAAGCTATGACCAACCTAGACAGCATATTAAAAAGCAGAGACATTACTTTGCCAACAAAGGTTCGTCTATTCAAAGCTATGGTTTTTCCAGTAGTCACATATGGATGTGAGTGTTAGACTATAAAGAAAGCTGAGAACCGAAGAACTAATGCTTTTGAACTGTGGTGTTGGAGAAGACTCTTGAGAGTCCCTTGGACTACAAGGAGATCCAACCAGTCCATCCTAAAGGAAATCAGTCCTGAATGTTCATTGGAAGGACTGATGCTGAAGCTGAAACTCCAATACTTTGACCACCTGATACAAAGAACTGACTCATTTGAAAAGATTCTGATGCTGAGAAAGATTGAAGGCAGGAAGAGAAGGGGATTACAGAGGATGGCATGGTTGGATAGCATCACCTACTCAATGGACATGTTTGAGTAAACTCCGGGAGCTGGTGATTGATAGGGAGGCCTGGCGTGCTGCGGTCCATGGGGTCGCAAAGTGTCAGACACGATTGAGTGACCGAACTGAACCGAGCATAATCTACCTGAAGACGTGGCACAGCTAGAACTAATGAAGCTCTAACAGGTAAGGGATCATATAATTGAAAATAGGGTAAAATCTTCTGTAATCATTGAAAACAACGTCTGTTCTAATTTTTGTTTTCTTTAAACATTTTGTTTTATATTGGAGTATCGTTGATTAACAATGCTGTGATAGTTTCAGGTGGACAGCAAAGGAACTCAGCCATACATATATATGTATCCATTTTTCTTTGCAAAATTGGTATGTGACCATTATACCAAAATGTTTTATTGTATTGTTAAATCTCTGTGCTGTTACTGATCTGTTGCCTGGTATAGAAATAACCAAGAGAAGCTTGCCAGGAAAATTAAATGCATATACTTTATAAAATAGCCTCATATATATGAAACAAAAATCACTAGATCTATTGAAGAATTAAATAAATCCAGTATCACAATGAGACATTGAGAAACACATTTTACTTCTGGCAAAGAAAGAAAATCTTGCCTGTTCAATTGTTTATTTGAGCATTTTTTTGTATGTAAACTTTGCAAGTAGATTTTTTTGTTCCTTAAGACAAAATAATGGAAGAATAAAGAGAATATTTAATTTTTGCACCTCCTTCTATATCGTTTAACTCTCTAAAATATTTTTTTGTGAAGGGCTTTGAACTAGAAAAGAAATTATTAGTTAGGTTCAAAAAAGATTCAAGTGTTTACATTTAGAAGGGATTAATTAGTCTTAAATTGTTAAAATACATTTTAATTTACATTAGTTTGTCACTTGTGGCTCAATTACATACAAAGATGCAGATTCTCTTTCAAAGGCCAAAATTCAGGTATGCATGCAAGCCAAAGGTGAATATAAGGAAGTTAGGAGAGACTTAGCTTCTGCCTATGATAAGACTCAAAATAGTGAAACTCAGATTACACGTGTGACAGGCTTGAATGTCAAGTAAAAGATGACCAATAAACTAACCAAAAAGATAGCCATTTGGATGGATTGGTATTTCCTACACAATTTGCTTTAATAGATAGTTTCCAGTTGGAGGAATAAATCTACTGCTAATACAGCTGAAATTTACAGAGTAAGGCAATGTTACCTGAAAAGAATTTTTTTTTAAAAGATTAGGAATTCTTTGTGTGAGTGCATATGTCTCTGTGTTAATAGTTTTGCTGATTTAGATAAGCTATCTTGTGAACAAATTATACCTTCTTATAAATATTCAGAATTTTTCAACCAGATTCTCCAAAAGCTTTTAATTTTGACAGATTTTGTTAAAATTTTCAGTTTCAGCATTTGAAAGATGGCAAGTCATAGGCAACGATGAAACTTTGCCTCTTCCCAATGAAACTTTTGCCTTTCCTGTTGATACAGTTCAACTTAGACTAGGAAAGAAATCATCCCTTAGTCTTTATAAAACTGTGGCATACCACCTTAAACAAGGTGGAAAAGCAATAGGTTTCAATTTACAGAAAAATTCAGACCATATGCTGTCTCCCCAGGCATCAACACAGGAGTGTCCCTGTATCAATCAGAATCCTTTGCCCTCAGTCCCATCCTGAAGTATGCAATAAGACAAATGACCCAACAAGTCTACTGCTCCATTCTTTAATTCATTCTGACTATTCCTAGATATTGGCTCTCCACAAATTGTCTATTGACCATAAAACTATTTTAACCTCCCAGTTATTCTCCCTAACAAAGAATATTTTCATTCATTCATTCATTCAATAAATTGCAGTGTTGCTACCATTTGCTTAGTTGCCAATTTACCAACAGATGAGGTGGTTGGATGGCATCACCGACTCAATGGACATGAGTTTGAGTAAGCTCTGGGAGTTGATGATGGACAGGGAAGCCTGGCGTGCTGCAGTCCATGGGGTCACAGAGTCAGACACAACTGAGCAACTGAACTGAACTGAACTGAGTGTTGAGGAAAGGAATATGACTTTATTTGGAAAGTCTGATGATTGAAAAGATGGCAGACACCTCAAAAATAACCATCTTATCTGGGTCTGGATGCCAGGTTCTTTCATAGAACAGAGAGTGAGGGAGATGTGGAGGTAAAGTAATGAAGGCCATTAATTTTACAAATATCTCCTAGAACAGCAAGCCTTGGGGAGGATATGTATTAATTTCTTCCTTCCTGTAGCCATCCACAGATGGACATGATCCTGAATAAAGACGTTTTGATTTAACATTCAAGCAGACAGGCAAGGTTCTCTGAAGCAGCCCATTCTGTATGGACAGCTTCCTTTTAGTGAACAAAAGCAAGAGGAAGCAAAGGTTACAGTGAAAGAAACAGGTCTACCATGGAGTCAGTTCTTCCCTGGAACCCTGCGAACATCTAATGCCTGCCAGGGACTGTCCTGGGTACTAAAGATACCTCCTGTGCAAGACAGTCCCTTCCTGTTCTCATGGAGATCTTTGAGTAATTCTATTTCCTTTGAGGTAGAAGGGGAAAGTTAATTCAATCCTGAATTCCACTGCATGATATATTATATCACACAAGACTTAAAAGAAATGCCTTCTGTTTGAGGGCTAGTGTTTCTATTTTATTTCCTCTATCAGAATGGGATCGTCTATGGAAAAACTGGAGAGACAGCAGGACACGCCAGAGGTTGCTTTCCATGGTTGTGCCTGCTCTGCTTGGCTCCTATCCTCACTCCAGAACTCAGCAGCTCTTGCAGGAATCAGTTAGTTCTGACCTTATCCCAATCCATGTCTCACTGGCTCCTGGTACAGAACTTCATGACATGCCACTTCGTGACATCATCCCTCGCATAAAGAACCTACAGCTGTCACCTGTCCCGTTGCTGCTCAGCTTAAATTCAAGGCCCTTTCCCCGGTCCTTCCCCAGTCTCTTCTCATCTGGCGGCCTGTCACTCAGCAAGGTCATCGATTTGCCCCATCTATCCAGACAAAACTCTCTTCAGGCTCTTGCATCATCCCATGAACTCCGGACTCTCGGTGAGCTCACTTAAATTCCAACAGAGCAACTTTCTTTCTTTTCTTTCCTTTTTCCTGACCAAATGCCCCCCAGAAAATATACAGTGTAAAATCTCACTCCATAGTCTTGGTGAAACATAGGGCTTTTTTTTCCAAGGCTGGTCTTTCCTTCAAATCCAAACCATTTTCTATGAAGAGAGATTTTGTTTTCAAAATATATTTGAACCAGGTTCACTTATCTCAGCTTGAAATTGAGATTTATCTGGGAGTTGGGTATGAATGGTATACCTGAGTTTAAAAACTAGAGGTTTTCATAAGCACTGGATCAATAGAAAATGCATTTATGAAGGTGTGCATTTGTTTTCAGCAGCTGAGAAAGGTGAAAGCCCTGATTTATGAGCTAAGGATGAAGAGTGAGTTATGGGCAGCAGGAAAGACAGTGTGAGGCACATTTTTTTTTTTTTTCAAGATGATTCCTCTCTAAAACCTGAGTAAATAGAAGCCAGTCTTTCAGATCAAAATGAAGAGTTGCACTTGAGTTCAAAGACTGAAGTTCTCTTATCGCCTTTCTAAATGTATTACACAATATTTTGATTTTTAATGTGATACTAGAATCATGGATAATGTGAATTGCAGTGATCCAGAGTGATATATAAATTATAGTTAGTTTCATTAAAACTGAGAGAAACCCTGTGTGAAATGAGAGAGGATCTTACAAATAGAGATATCATTGCCAAACCTTAAAAAATCAATTAAGGAATTTTTTTCTTTGCAGAAGTGGGAAAGTATTTAATAATAGAAGCTCTTGCTTTGGAGAGTCTTAACAAGCATAGATAAAGCAATTATTGTGCCAAAAAGTCCTCCATTAAATCAATTAATTGTAAGCTTACTCTGACTTTTTAACATATTCTTGCTATGAAAGTATTAAGGATATATATCCAGCCAAATGAATAATAATTCATTAGTTTTTAGGTTTCTAGGTCAAAACGGAAAAGAAAATTGTCCTTGATACTCAGGATATTAGATTCTGATCATGCTATAAAGGAAGGTGGAATTAAGGAAAGCCCTTTCAAATTCTGTTTTCTGGAAATAACTTTATTGAATTCATTGAAGAAAAAAGATTTCTCATTAGTGAGGAAGAAGCAAATAAACTCATTTTAAAGGGCATTTTTTCTAGTCTACAGAAAGTGCCTATAATGTAGCCCATATAATCAGTAGAAGCACATATATACAGAATAATCAATATTTATGCAAAGTGAAACCATATGGTTTTGAGAAACAACCATCCATCAGTCTCTGGTCTAGTTCTTAACAAAACTCTCCTGTGAAGTCCCCTCCAGCTAGTGGCCCCTCAACTTATGACAGGCCACCCCTGTGGTATGTGGAGCTGCTGTCCTGCTTCACAAAGCACGGGATGTTTATAGGATGGAGACAGTGTTTTCCTCAAGTTACAGGTGGAGCATATACTCTGTCCCTGCTGTGGATTATTTTTTTTTTCTGATTATGATTTCTAATGAAGTTGTTCAGTCATGTCCAACTCTTTGCAACCTCCATGGACTGGAGCCTGCCAGGCTCCTCTGTCCATGGGATTTTCCAGGCAAGAGTGCTGGAGCGGGTTGCCATTTCCTCCTCCAGGAGATCTTCCCAACCCAGAGATTGAACCCAGATCTACCGCATTGTAGGCAGACACTTTACCATCTGAGCCACCAGGGAAGTCCAGATTTCTAGAGGATTTCTAGAGGAGTGCTCAAATATTGTTCTATACTAAACACACTGGTTCATGTGATTCATCTAAGAGGACAAAGGGCAGAGTCTGGAGACTCAGGACACCAGCAGGTAAGGCAGCGTAAGAAGCAGGAAGAAGACAGGATTTGGAGGGCTGGTTTTGGCTGGTATTGGTTATGTAACCTCCAGAGACAGTTAACTTCTTAGACCTCAGCTTTCTCATCTTTATAGTCAGGAACATGAGAACCGCCACTTTAAATACATGAGTTTGCCTGTAAATACATGGCTATACCTCGTATCTATGTCTAATTCTTTATTTCAAGTTGTCAGACTATCCCAAAATGGAAATGTTTTTCCATGACTCTAGTTGTTCCCTAAACGACCACCAAGAAATTGAATTTGCCTCCATGACAATTTCCCATCTTTCCCCCAAATCCTAATTATTCTTGCCATGGTCTCTATTCACAGAGCTGCTTTTCTTTCTTTCTGCTTCTTCTACTTCACTCCTCTCACTCCTCTGCATCGTCTCTGTTTCTGTTTGATTGAGTCCTACTTAACAAAATTTCCATATAAAATAGCAACATAATTTAAACACCTAAAAAAGGATGAAGACAAAACAGAACTTTCCTGCAAAATGGTGATATAATCATTCAAAAAGGATGAAGATAGTACCTGACCTCACACAGAATTTTTATCCTAGTTCAAAATTTGGAATCATCATACCCCTCTTTGGTTCCTGGGTCCCCTTTCTTTGCAAAACAATGTCCCAGTAATTCTGGGGACTGAAATTTTGACTGGTGTTCAGTTGTTGACTTACAACAACTGTGAAATGTTTTTCCAATCCTGTGTTCTACCGTAGGAGTTAAGTGACATCTGTTTGGTGTTTCTTCCGATCTGTTTTAGTTGAAGTAGCTATCTCCCCTGATTACATTTAAAGGAAGGAAACATGAGACTAAAGCAAGCTAAAAACTGTAAGAGTACTAAATTTTGTACTAAGTACTCAACTTCTAAGTATTAAATGCTTATGTGTAATATCAATCTCTGGGATCTAAAAAGTTTGTAGCAGCAATGATACCTGCGTCATACAGAAATGCAGACCTGTTCAAAAGTCAAGGTCTTCTATAGAACAACTCGGGTTTGTCTGAAATAGCCAACTCCCAGTCCAAACATTGTTTATTTGATGCCCCTCACTTATCAGAACTCTACACTCTTTTCAGTAAATACCTTATTGCCTCTTCTGCGGTATTTGAATACTCAGAATCTTGGCAAAAATACTCCAGGGAGTACAAAGTCCATATCCATACATCCCAATGGTGACTGTGACTTTTCCAAAGCGAATAAGATCTGAGAATTTGGAAGTACCATAGGATTGTATTAAAACTGAAAAATATGCGTATACAACCTATAAACAACATCAGAATCTGTAAACTCAACATGCTTGATAACTGAATACATGAGCTAAGTGTTATACAGAATGTTGAGAATTAGTCTTATAATGGACTATTGATTTCCAGATTTATTTTTCTTTAAGGGAGTATTTCAGATCATCATTATATAAGCAAATGCAGCACTCTTATTAGCTGATCAGCCAGGCCCTGGATGGTGTTACTCAGTCTCTAAAAATCAGTGCTGAAACATGTTCATGCATAAATCACATTTGATCAAGCATAAAAGTTAGTGTTGAGCCACGTGGCTGAAGAGTTTAAAGAAAAAGTAAGAACTATAAAACTTGGGCAGCCAGATCAAAAGAAACTGAATACTCTTACACCCATAACTTAAAATTTTTTTCTTAAATTTATTATTTACTGCTATTAGTGGAACCTACTTTACAGCACATATTAAATGATACAACATTTTTAATCTTTACACATATTTTGCATGCATTTATTTAGTAATATTCAAAAAGCATTTTAGAGCAGAATCTTGCTCTAAACAAAATGTACTACAGAAGATCATTCTAATTTACACTAAGTACAAGCTAGAGATATTATGGTGGAGATGAGTCAGTTAAAACAAAGACAAAACACATACCCTCCAGAGACTTAAAGAGGCCTCCGGGATCCCTTCTTTTTAAAAATCATTAGGATTCTGTCAAGAGTAATTTTAAGATGACTGCATCTGAATTTTTTGATCTTAAAAACTACCCCAAGAGCAAGTGTTATTATTTTAGAGAAAGCAAAGCCTGAGGGATGTGGAGATTTGCTAAAGTTCTTCTGCTGGTAATAGTGAGTTTTGCAAATCCCAAATGTTTGTTCTTTTTTATTACACTACATTTATCTACAGAAGAAAATAGCAGCTACATGCTAATTAAAAAGACATCACTATAGAAAAGAGGTTGGTATGAATGATTGTTGAACAGTCAAATATAATGAATTTGGTGTAATGATTACAGAAGCACCTACGAATGGTTTTGTAGGGAAATACTGACAATCAAGATCCTATAAGCGGACTTATAAGATGAGTAGCCTTCTCTGGATTATTCCAAGGAGGAGGGAAAGGTGATTTTTTCTGTGCTAAAATATGTTAGAGTATGAATAAATATAAAAGTGTTCTAACTTAAGACTCTAATCTCCAAGTGCATTGGTCAATTTCATGGGTTTTATGCTGTGAACTTTCCTGCTTGTCACAAGTGAAGCTACCCTTTATTGACTAGCTATTCACCCATATAACTTCCAGTTAATGATCATTTTAAGGCCATCAATTTGTGGGAAGAAAAAAAAATCAGTATCTTTAATTGTTCACACTTATATGGAAAATTCAATACAAAGGGAGAGTTTAAAAACTTTATTTTAGTGTTCTTTTTTTTTTTTTTTTTTAATCAATGCAGTATTTTGCTTAAAGGAGGTAAAGAGAGAGAAAAAAAAAAAAATCAACCTTCCTGGGAGCTAGATAACCTAAAGACTTCATTATAGTATGATTTAGGGACCCTACTATCTTATTTAGAAGAAAAAGAAAAGTAAGTTAGAGCTCTCTGCACTTCAGGTTTTGCCTTGCTATGCTTATAACCACAATCCCATATGTTATTATATGTGGGACCAGCCAGACTATTTAATAGCATTCATCTCCTTCAGTAGTAAGGTACTTGTTAAGCATCAAATGTTTCTTCATTTGGCAAAATGTTAGTAAAAAAAATTATTTAGTGGGTTAGAATAAAGTCTTTAACACGTATTAATGAAAATCCAACTGAACGCCAGTAGCTTGGAGACCAAGAAAGAATGAGAGTTTGCTCCTCCAAGGCCCACTAGCCTGGGGAAAAACATCCAAAACAATACAAATGAATAATACGACTAAATTAAAAGAAATAAGTATGAGTTTTCCCCCTGGGTTTTTCTTTCTATCTTATTTCAAGCAGAAGAGGCAGGTGACCCCTAGATCCTTGGAAGGGAACCAAGTCTTCGCCTAACAGCCATATTCTCAAAAAGTGTCCCAGGTCGTGGTAGGACCTAGATGAGGAATGCCTGTGCAGCAGGAGTGGAAAGATTGGGCCTTATCTTTCCCCAAAGTCTCCATGCCCTTAGCACGGTGCAGAATAGGATGGGAAAAGGGGTGTCACATGACATGAAGGCTCTTCTTAATCCCCTGTGCTGTTCCATCACAGAAATTTTCCAGAGCTCTTGGGGCAAAAAGCTTCTAAAACAGCAGTGCTTAAATTTCTCATCATCCTAGCAGGATGGATATTTAAGGTCAGAATTAAATTGATATAAAGAAGAACAAATATGGTATAGTCTTTATTCCTGAAACTGGGATGCATATCTATAAAACAGGAAATTGCTTTTATTGGGAGCTGTGTGGAAAAGAAAAATAGGCAAATACATCAATGAAGGGAGTTTCTCTGGGGAAGTGATGATCAACCCGAGAATTAGGTGCAAGAAGAGTTATATGGGGAAGACTGTTCGGGCAATGTTAGATATACGGGGCTAAACATCACTTCTCCACCCATAAGGTGTCCTGAGGTCTCACATGAGTGATGTGATGGTGTTACTTGCCACTGTGCTACCATTTTTAAAAGATAACAGACAGGATTCTGCGCTAGACATATAGCACCCCTGAGGACCTGCCCTCTCCCATCCCTCTGTGGTCATATGTGGATGCTCTTCACTCATATTCTGCATCCATCTACACAAAGGTGATGGCAAGAAAGATTCCCAAACAAGCAACAGTCTTTGCCTTTCCCATACCTTTGCAAGCTAAGATTATCTTTGCCCCAGATGCCTCATCAAATTTCTATCCATTTTCAAGATTGAATGAAATATTCACTGTCCTTTAAACAGTGCCTTGGAAAGGTAAACTGAGCTCTTTGCTACCCCACTGAGACTTGGACTCCATCTCTCACCTGTTGCTCCATCACATGACTTAAATATTAGTGTTCTCCAATAGCTCATGAACCAGAGATTTAAACTAGAACCTCGTACTTTTCTGAAAATTGAATCAGTGCTTAAGAAAGTCAGAGACATTGTTTACCACCTGCATATTACCTAGACTCTACCCAACTTCTTATACATTGTCCAACCTTTGCATCCCTGGTGGCTCAGATGGGAAAGACTCTGCCCGCAATGCAGGAGAGGTAGATTCAATCTCCCAGAGGAGGGAATGGCAACCTACTCCAGTGTTCTTGCTTGGAGAACTCCACGGACAGAGGGGCCTGGCGGGCTACAGTTGATGGGGTTGCAAATAGTCAGACACAACTAACACTTTGCATTGGTAAGAGCCTGGTCCTGATCACAGGAGAGATACACTGCTTTCTCATTGTTCTGAAAACAGATGCTCCCTCCTCTCAGGTTCTAGGGCTATGTCCCTCCTGTTTATCATAATTGTTGCAAAGGCACGTGCGTGTTCTTCTTCCATTCACCTCCTCCTCTGCGTGATCGAACCAGGCTTCCATTGGTCTGGCACTATATCGAATAGTTTACACCCAACGGCATTCTAGAGCCCGCTGACACCAGCTCCCTGGAGCCATTTGGGCACATCTTGTCCCAAATTCACATTCACTGACTCCATGGTAGTAGCTTGAAGTCTGTTGTGGTGGAATTATTACATCATGGAAAATCTGCAAATCCTATTAATGCCACAGAAGCTGAGATGACAGAGATAGAAATAGAGCTAGGAGCTAGATAGAGATACAGGGAGAGATAGAGATAGATGGAGAGAGAGAAAGAACAAGAGAGAAAAACAGAATGCGAGGGAGTTTTAAACTAAGGTTTGGAAACATTAGAAAATTTGCTCAAGGCTGTGAAATGACCGAGCCAGAATTTAATCCCAGGTGTGTCAATTACCTTAACATCGCACAGACCTTCCATCATCTCTCAACTAGATGCCCTGTGAATTTCCTCTTTCCCAGCCCCCTCAACTTTGAGTTGACCAACTGCCCAAACTTGAACAATTCTGGTTTGCCAGAGGTATATGCAGAGTCAGGGATGAAGGCCACACATGTTTTACTAAACGGATCAGAAGGTAGAAGGAATTGCCAAGAAAGATTGCTTGGGTGATCTTTTGCCCATAACCTCTGGCCAGATGGTGAGTCATCACTTGGTAATGATCAGATGTGCTACCCCAAAGCAACACTGTAGCCATGTGTCTTCCCCCTGAAGCTGGACAGCCTCCAAGGGGCTGGTCAGTGCCCAAAAAAAGAGGGGGGGGCGCGGTTCTTACCTCTAAATCCAGGATTTGCTTGACTATGAATCACACTTGGGACATACAGGTGTGCAGAAACACAAAATGTTGAGACTATAAACTGAGTCTCGTTTGTATGTACCTTTTGACAAAAGAAAGTGCATGGATTTGATTGACTGTATTACACAATTCATTTATCTTGGAAATTGACCTGAAAGGGTACCACTTTGGATTTGCCCTAAAGTCCCTGTGGCATTCATCAGAGCAGAGTGGCAGGAGAACCTGAGTACAGGAAACCCTAAAGCTTCTAGCAGCTTCCCTTTTAAAGCCTGCTAACCTCTCTGTGAGCTTCTAAATCAAGCCTTAAAACAATGACTTAAGAAAGGTGTCAGGGAAATGCTTTGCACTTTTAAAGATAAGAAGATGGAGACTCTGAGGTAAGTGGACATCTGAGGCCCTCAAGAGTCAGTAAAATTATCCAGGAAAACAAATAAATTTCCTTTGCTAACCCCAGCGGAAACCCTTTCTACCACAAGGAATGATTTTATTGTAGTCATTCAGAGGGACAGATTTGCAAAAGCAGGACACAGCTGTCTTCTAAGTTTCCTGTAATTTTCTCAAACATCAAATTTGAAAATTTCCAGGAGGAGTTCAAAGGAGGAAAAAAGATAAACCTGTTCATTTGGGGGAAGTTAAATGGGTATCGTAATGCTAAAATATTAGCACAGTGATCCTTCTCTGGGATGAACATGATTTAGTAAGGTCCTAGATTAACTGAGAGATAGTAAGGGACTTTTCTGTCATACTGCTCCAGAAATTGAGATCCTGGCTCTCTACTCCTCCACGGGGACTTATAAAGTATCTCTGTGTATTTAAAATGAGGGGGGAAAAAATACAAATACTCTGTCTGCAAATCCTTTCTCATTTCATGTCAATATCCACCCCTCCCATCATCCTGTGTTGACAGGACTGATTTGCTAAAGGAGAGTTTAACATTACAAACACCCTTTCATCAGCTTAAAAATTGAGGTGAGTCAATATTTACATCATGTTGCTGATCTTGAAAGTACATACCCTGTTTTCTGACCTAATAAATAGCTGTCACTCTTGCCTCCATCAGAGCTTAGCGGAGAGTGGGTTTGCCTGCTCAATGGTCTCTGCATTCCGGGAATGATCTAATATTTCAGGTCTCTCCTGTGGCAGCAGGTCGATTTCTTTCTCTCGCTCTTTCTTATTGGTTTCCAATGACAGACCTCATAAAACCATTTAGGTCTGCTTAGAGAAAATAAAATCCATAAGCATGCTGGGTTTATCTTTCACCAGAAATGCATGAAATCTAATGCTCCATGAGTGAAGATAAGCAGGATATGTGTTATCTATTTTGCAATGCAATGTTCAGGACATATTTTTAGCCCAAAACACTGGATGAACTTGTATTTCTAGTGCTTACCAGTGAAAAGGAATCATGTCAAACTGGGACAATGAAAAATGTTCATCCTTTCCCAGAGAGTTCATGACACTTGTACACTTGTCCACAACTCTTCTTTCATCCGTAAGTGCTATCACTGCTTCCTGGTAAGTTTCAGTATGGTTTACTCGGGCCACAGTTATTCCAATGGACATACATTGATTGTAAAGGAATCTCAAGATTTTTTTTTAACTTGTTTTATTTTTCTTTGATTGTTATTGCTGTTGGTTCAGGAGCACAGAAGAGTCTAGGACAGAAATAAGTATTCTTTTTGGACCACTTGCTTCTCAGACTGCAGAAAGCCAACCTCAGAAGAGCTTGGTAAGTACATTTGAAAAAAAAAAAATAAGAAAATGGGAGAGAAAGAGATAATTTGAAAAAAACAGAAGTGTTCTGAAATACTTGAAGGGATATTTTGTCTCACAAAATGTGTATTAAGAAGATGAGGGTAAGAAATCTGTCCCCAAATTCACACAGCATCTCTGGAAGCAAAATAAGAAAAGTGAAAGTGAACGTAGCTCAGTCGTGTCTGACTCTCTGGGACCCACGGACTATACAGTCCATGGAATTCTCCAGGCCAGAATACGGAAGTGGATAGCCTTTCCCTCCTCCAGGGGATCTTCCCAACCCAGGGATCGAACCCAGGTCTCCAGCACCTCGGATTCTTTACCAGCTGAGCCACAAGGGAAGCCCCAAAATAAGAAAGTGTGACGTCAAAGCCCATGGCCCTTTCCTGCCTTCCGCTGCTTCTCTCAGGCTGTGCAGAAAAGACACGATCTATGAACACTCAGCGGGTGTGATCCTGCACAGCTTGGAGGGGAATTTGGCCACAATGCTGTAATGCCATAGAGGGCAATGTGACCCTGCCCCAAACTCGTGTGTGTGTGTGAGCGCGCACGCACGCATGTGTGTGTGTATTGGAGGAAGGGGATCAAGTTCCAGCTTGATTTCTTCTACTTGAAAAACGTAATGGTGACTTGCTTCTAAGAAATGATCTTCATTCACTGATAAAACATGATGATATACTGACCTATTTAAATGTCATTTTGTAATTATTAAGACCAAGTAAGTGCAAGGATTTTAAAATTGGCAGGTTCAAACATAAGACAACTAAATAAAGTATAAGGAAATGGGCAACCCTTGATGTCCTCTGAAATCCATCTCTGAGCTCAGTACCCCATGCTGAAGTCTAACCAAAGAACATTTCCATGTGGCTGATGACTCAGCTCTTGCTATGGATTTAATGTCAGCAGGTATTTTTGAGTTATAAATGACACTGAAAGTCACTTCTTATGTATCAATAACTGTGCCCAAACAACCAAGGTGAAAAGAAAAATTCTACAAATAGATTTGCAGGAGTTAAAAGTCCTCAACTGTAAGTGGGAAAATGTTTAAAACATCAATTATAAAGGACACTTTAATAATTATGTAAATATATAATCAATAATTAATTAGGCTATTGATTGATTATCAGCCAGGTCAATTTCAGTCCTTGACCTCAATTTTTTTCTTGTAAGATAGGACAACATTGTCTTTTTTCTTTCTCTCCATGATTCAAGGGTGCTAGTGAGAATTTTTTTTAAGATCTTTTCACTGTTAATGGCTCCTTTGTTTTGTTGTAGCTTGGCACAGTATATTAGCCATTATGTGATGAGTTTTTATTATTATAGTTTCTAGAGTATGAGAGGAAATGAGATAAATGATTAATGGCAGAGTAACTTAAGGCAAGATGGAATTATATGGAGTCATTGAAAAATAGATGGGAAGTACAGCTTCCCAAATGGAATTTGGTCCAGCTCCAAGGGTAACAGTCTTATCAAAGGTGCCACACAGCTTTATTCATGATCCCAATGGAAGGGGCTCTTGGCATTCTGTCTTAGCGACTGCAGAACACCTTGTAGCAACAGGAAGCTTCTCAGCCCCGGCACGTGATCCATCCTGTCTCAGAGGGGAGCTCTCTTTGCTCCAGGGCTAGCATCATTTTTACACATCAACTACTTTTCATTTTGACTTTCTAAAGCTGGCACTCAGTTCACTTCTACTTTGGAGATCTTCTTAGAGATCAGTTATATACACTTCAAATGAAGATGGTTTTGTTTTGCTTTTCAAGGTTGCAAAATAAAGAGTTTGGTGGATTGATGTTGGTCACGGGACCAGAAGATATAAATTCTAATTTCCATTCTGGAATCGCATTTACAGCATAAGCAGAGGCTACTTGTTTATTTAAAATGCAACCCACTCTGCTCGGAGGGGTCACTGCATTGTTGTGAAGACAAGCTGGCACATGCGTAGGAGTGATTCCAGATGAAACAAAGATAACCCAGTCAACTAGGTGAATGGAGCTCGTAGCTTATTGTCTTATTGTCTTAAATATCAGAAACTTTGAAGTACCAAACAGTTGGATTATTTTCCTTCCAAGAGTACAAGTGAATATTGTCTTCGACGACACTTGGTTGCCTAACCCATTCCAACTCACAAAGAGTCAATATATAAATACGTGATTTTTCCTCCAGTTCTCAATGAACGTCTTCTGATCATAAAACAATAATGAATACCATCCTTTTTAACTAATGGTACACTAATAATCAAGGGGGAAATTTTTGATGTTCTGCACACATATTTACTTGAATTCTCAAAAGAACAACATGAGACCGTTTTTATTATTATCATTATTTTTACAAATGCTGAAACTGAAATCCTAGGTTAGTCCCTTGCCCAAGTGGCTCCCTGGGACAGGAATCCCACATTTTATTGAAGTTATATTGCTTTTCTAGGAAAACATTTGGGGGTTCTCACTAAAAATACATTTCTGAAAGCCTCAAAAGTCTCTTTAGCTAAGAATTCCCAAAGCAGCTCAAAGAATTTTGCAAGAAGCAAGCTGCTGATTCTCTTCCCTCAGCTTGCCATCAAGATGAAACCTTTCAGAGGAAAAGCTAAAAATAGAGTAGCATTTTTTCCTACCCTGCCCTTCCTGCCTGCCTTCACCCTACTTCACTCATTCATGCTGATCTCTAAGCAGCAGAAAACAAATGGGATCAATCTGGATGTTCTTTCCTAGGAGAGATTCTTCAGGCCAGAGAGAAAAATGATACAGATTAACCACGTGCTGTGGAGGCAAGCTCCATAGAGACAGAGATTAAATTAAGGCTTAACAAGGACATAAACACCATGTTTGCCAAGAAGCACATATGGACAAACAAGGAGAAATGGAAAGAACCCAGTGATAGACTAGCTTCCCTAGGATAAAACTAGAATGTTCTAGTCTTATCTGTGAAAGAGGTCGCATTTCCTAATAGCTTTTTCCATCCATATATAGTCTGTAAGAAATTGACTTTATTGAAGTGTAGTTGACTTACACTGCTGTATTAATTTCGGTATATACACAGCAAAGTGCACACACATATATTCACACATTCTTTTTCACATTCTTTTCCATTGTGGTTTATCACAGGATACTGAGTATAGCCCCTTGCGCTGTATACATGACCCTGCTGTTTGCCCATTCTGTAATACGTTTTCTTTTTTAGTATAATTCTTTACAGTGTTGTGTTAGTTTCGGCTGTGTAACGGAGTGCATCTTCATACATATATCCCCTCATATAGTTTCAAAGAAATAACTGTGCAGCCCTGAGTACCTTGGTATTGTACAAAACGTTGATAAATTCTTTTCATAGTCTGAGCTCTTGTCAGCTCATGGACAGTTTACCCAATATCACCTTTTAGTCTCTCTTCATGGTATGCTGTCTGAAATTCTCCTAAGGGAAAGCTCCAGCTCAGAATTAGGTGCCCTCTAGAGAAAGGCTGACGAGGCTTAATGGTGTGCAGGCAGCAGATGACTTATCTCTTCAATAAAAGCCTTGGTGTGGCTTAGTAGGTATATGTTACCTTCTCTCTAAAGAGCCCAAGGCGCTGCAGAGATCATTTTCAAAGAGAGCCATCGAATGTCACCGTGCTGTGCAACAGGGGAGCTAGACGCGGAAGGTCAGGGAAGAAGGCTGACGGAGGGACCAGGGAGAGGAGAGGAAGACCAGCGGACAGCCGTCACTCCACACCCCACAAGGACCACGGTCTGGCCCTGACGATGAATCTTCGGCAGAGAGGAAATTCAGCACTGGAGGGAGGACCCATAACTGTCGTAACTCACTGCTTCCTGCGTGTTTATAGAACTGGGTTATTATCCAGGCTGTTAAATTGATACCTTAATTACATGCATTGTGGCCAAGTTATGGCTGTCACGAGAGGCATAAATCTGATCTCTCTGACATGCTCTCAACTAGAGCGTTTTGTTAGGATAGTCTTGAATACAATCTTGATGATAAAAAGAGGATCTGCAATACAAAGATTTACTTTGCCAGTAAATAAATACTGCAACCATTCTCTAGCCTGCTGCCGATGGATGTGAATTTTAGAAAGAATGCAGCATAATCAGGTGTCAGGTTCTGAAGGAAAGATATTTGCAGAATGTTTAAATGAAGCTCTCTCTCTCGGCTAATTTAATAGCTAGTTCATATTTACAGCCAGTGTAACAAAGATAGATTAAGATTTGTAGAAATTCATTTATATATATATATATATATATGGATTATGTAAATTTATATATATACACACATACAGTTATATATAGAAATTCATACATAGAAATTTCTATGTATTTCTATGTACATATGTATTTCTATGTACATATACAAATTCATTTATATATATATGGATTATGTAAATATATATATATACATACAGTAAATTTATATATATATATACACACACATACAGTTCATGGCATTCTCCAGGCCAGAATACTTGAGTGGGAGGTCTTTCTCTTCTCCAGGGGATTGTCCCAACCCATGGATTGAACCCAGATCTCCTGCATTGCAGGCAGATTCTTTACCAGTTGAGCCACAAGGGAAACCCAAGAATACTGGAGTGGGTAGCCCATCCCTTCTCCAGCGGATCTTCCTGACCCAGGATTTGAACTGGGGTCTCCTGCACTGCAGGTGGATTCCTTACCTTCTCTGACTGTATTGCAACTTTCAAGCTACTGTCCTAAGCTGGCATGCACACAGGACTGTAAGCAACCAGTGTATGATATAAATAAAATGCATTTTATCTTCTCCTAGATTACTTTAAGGTATTAAAAAAATAAGTGCACACACTTATGGTACATATTACTATTAGTTTGCAGTTCCAAATTTATCATGAAGTCTCACTACTGCATTATATGGGAGGAAGAGCTTAACTGTGGAAGCCCAGAGAGAACTGGTAAGGCTTATTTAGGTTAAAAAAAAGAGAGAGAGAAAAAAAAAAACATTTAGGACATTCTCATTAAGACCTATATGGAAATGTCCTAAACAGTTCTTTACATAAACTGGTCCATATTATTTCCAAGCAGAACTGCACACATAGCAAGATGTTCCTTACCTGAACTTTGAAGCTATTAAAATAGGTAACAAAAAATATTTCTGGAAGAATAAACTGGAAAATTACGTTGGTGAGGCAAACTGAAGACTGGGGTGGGAAAGAAAAATTTTGGGTATACTCTGTTATAACTACAAATTTTAATTCATGTGAATGCATCATCTGGTTATAAACTAAGCATTTTAAATTGTTATTGGCAACATTTACGATTTTTTTAAACTTATAAACTGTATCTTGGTAAGGATGAGGTGTACTGAAGTTATAATTATTCATTGTATCCCATAAACTCATTTTGGGGGTTGCTCTCTTAGCAGAAATATGGTAAGACTATTCCTTATTTGGAAAAGAAGCAAATCTCTCAGTCAGTGGAGAAGACAGACATCATGTCCAATACGATTGTCACTAGTACACACATGCAGTTGTGTAGTTTCAGCGTCTGAAACATGGCTAGTCCAAACGGAGATGTGCTGAAATTATAACATGTATACTTTGGATTTCAAAGACTCAGTAAAAATAAAGGACGAAAAGTATCATATTAATATTTTTATTAATTACATATGGAAATTATACTATTTTAATATATTGATTACATAAATACATTAAAATTCATTTCATTTGTTTCCTTTTGGGTTTTATTGTGGCTATAATAAAACTAAAAATTACATAGTCTACCCTGCAACCCATGAAGTGCCCCATGCCAGGCTTCTCTGTCCTTCACTATCTCCTGGAGTTTGCTCAGATTCATGTCCACTGAGTCAGTGATGCCATCCAACCATTTCATCTTCTGTCACCCCCTGCTCCTCCTGCCTTCAATCTTTCCTAGCATCAGGGTCTTTTCCAGTTAGTCTGCTCTTTGCATCAGGTGGCCAAAGTATTGGAGCTTCAGCTTCAGCATCAGTCCTTCCAATGAATATTCAGGTTGATTTCCTTTAGAATGGACTGGCTTGATCTCCTTGCAGTCCAAGAGACTCTCAAGAATTTTCTCCAGCACCACAATTCAAAAGCATCAATTTTTTGGTGCTCAGCCTTGTTTACATCCAACTCTCACGTCCGTATGTGACCACTCAGCCCTTATAATTTTTATGAACGTGGCAGGCCCTTGCATGTTTTGTTTTGTTTTCTTTTTTCCCAAGGAGACTAGAGAAACAAGATCTTTGTACGTATGTCCATTCAGATGCCTTCAAATGTCAAGGTTTCAGATTTTTGGTTTCTATTTTCAAATAATGCCCTAAACTTGACATAACTTATTTGTCCTATTTGGGCATTTAATTCTTTCTGAAGTTAAAATACTTTGACTAGTAAAGATTAGGCTTGATCTTTGATTTTTTTTTTTTTTCTGCTAGAAGAAAGGAGACTTTTTCTGCAAGCATTCCAAGTCTGTAGTGTACCTGACTTTCAAGTTCCATGTTATTTCCTCAGTTCTTCCTTTATCTTTACATAGAACATCCAGTGGTGTTTAGTAATGAACCTCTAATTTCTTATTCTTATAGCTGCTCTTTTCTCATTCCATCTCAACTATCTGATATTTCACATCCAGAAGCACATTCCCTTCTATCTATATATCCTCTCAATTCACCACTGGTCAGTATTTACCATCAGAAGGCCACTTCATGGCAGAGGCAACCTGTGCTCGGCCTCCCACCATGATAGGTCCTTCATCACCAGCTAAGCTGTAAGTGACTTAGCTCAAATGCCCCTTTTGTCTCCTGCTGACTTGGATCACCCTCAATACCCTACCCTGCATGTTAAGTTCTCCAGTAGCTGATGAAATGGAGTCTAATGTGTCAGCATTAATGATGGATCAGTATCTATGGAAAGAACAGGACAAAAGAAATATGGGAAATAGGAAAAAAGTTAAACTCCAAGGCAGGCTGACACAGCCTGGGGTGAATCTAGTGGGCAGCTCCAGAAGAAGATGCCATAGCTCTGCCTGGCTCAGCTGTGGACTGTCACTGTCCTGGAAGGATGTGAGCTTGGAAAAGGCAGCTCTCAGGGGCTTCCCTGGTAGCTCAGCTGGTAAAGAATCTGCCTGCAATGCAGGAGACCCAGGTTCAATCCCAGGGTCTGGAAGATCCTCTGGAGAAGGGATAGGCCACCCACTCCAGTATTCTTGGGCTTCTCTTGTGGCTCAGCTGGTAGAGAATCCGCCTGCAATGTGGGAGACCTGGGTTGGGAAGATCCCCTGGAGAAAGAAAAGGCTACCAATTCCAATATTCTAGCCTCGAGAATTCCATGTGTTTGCAAAGAGTCAGACACGACTGAGTGACTTTCACTTTCACAGGAGCTGAGGCAGACCCTGAAATTGCTGAGAATATGGAGATATTTCTTGACAACACGCCCTTCCAGCAGGGTAGCAAGTCCTTCCCTGATGGGGGCAGGAGGACATCTCTGTGCCTGCCGCAGCAAGCACTCATCTAGAGCATACACACACACACACACACACACACACAGAAGGTAAACCTCAAGAACTGACAACTTCGTTCACAAGGAGCCTTGAGTATTGAAATTGCCTCACAGTCTCTCTTTGAGCTCCAGCACATTGACTTTCAAAGTTTGAGGTTTTGGATGACTGTCATTCTACCTATTACTCTACCTGCTATACTGAGGAAGAATCAGCAAAGTTAATTAGGTTTTTGGCTGGAGACATGGATAAAGTTGTCCGTGTGGATGGACGTCATCCTGCCAGTATTAGCTGATGTGACAGTGATAGCCACCTGCCTCCAGGGCGTCTGTTCAGCTGCTCTTTTATCATCGGGGCTAGCCTGGCCAGAGACATTCTCATGCCCTTCACCAGGAGGCATGAGATGCCCCCAGGTTCTTATTATAAAAAGCAGATTGCTTCTAACAGAATAGGCTAACCAGCATATCAATTGTCATACATTTGCAAAAATTCCCAATGTGTTTCTTTCAAAATTCAGAATCACATTTATTGATGCTTTGGAGCCTGGAAAACAATTTTAGGCACTAGAGAGAAATGAGGGATGAGAAAAAGGGTTATTTTACTGTTCACTGCATGCGATTCAGAAGGTTCAATCTCATATAACTGAAGATTTTGTGACTCTTTCTTCTGGGACTGTGTGTGGTAGTCGCTCAGTCGTGTCCGACTCTTTGTGACCAGTGGACTGTCACCCACCAGGCTCCTCTGTCCGTGGGGATTCTCCAGGAAAGATCCCTGGAGTGGGTTGCCATTTCCTTCTCCAGGGGATCTTCCCAACCCAGGGATCAAATCCAGGTCTCTTGCATTGCAGGCAGACTCTATAGTCTGAGCCACCAGGGAAGCCTTATTCGTCTGAAGTCTACCAAAAATAATTATAATGTACATAATTTCTTAAGTGGACTATGTGCCAGTCATTTTATATACTTTATTTTTATTTCAAAAATAACTCCACGAAGTGTATGTAGACACTGAGTCTTAGACCCTATAACGGAATTTCCCAGCGTCCCATGAGTCATGTGTTAATAGAGGTAGCCGCTCTGCCAGACAGCTAGCAGATGACATCCTTGCATTTGAAGTAGAAAGTGAAGCATATTAAGATTAAACAGTATGTCCACACTCGTGTTAAAATGTTAGTCCTTACAACGATCCTTTACTTTGGGTGGGGAAGCATTTTATCCCTGTCTTAAATATGAGAAATTTAAGGTTCCTAAGATCAAAATGGCTTGCAGAAGATAATATGCTTAGTCACCTAAAGATATAAAAATTAAATCCAAGTGTGTATGTTGCCTTCGTTTTCTATTTTTTCCCCAAAAAGGCAGTCACAAATCATGCATAGGAAAATATTATCTGTAAGCTTCTAATAAAACCAGTAAGTCCTAATTGCATATTACCAAACCATCCAAACAATCTTCCACAAATAATGAGTTTTGTTTGAGGAAATTAAAACACGGTTTATTGGAAAGGGCATTCAGCTGAGCAATAATGCCTGAATTCCAAGCGTGGTTTCTCTCTCAAATTCCACTACAACTGAACTGTGGCTGTGACTACTGTTGCTGTTGCAAATGTCAGTAGAGAGTTACAGATCTGGCCGCACGCAGAGGCGCTCCCCTCCACGTTCATACATGGCTGTATACTCCTCTCTAATGTACTGTGAGTTGGGTGTCGTCATCTCCATTTTCTAGATAACCAAATGGAATCCTAGAGAAATTCATTGCTCAAAGCCATATGATATATCTAGTCATTAAAAAGCCGGTTCTTTGAAATCATAGCCATGGATTTTTTTTTTTTTTTTTAAACCAGCTCAGTCACTTGTGAGCTTTGTGATTTGGAAAAGTTATTTAATCTTCCTGGTCTCAGTTTTAAATGATAAAATTTGGATCAGATAGTCCCTAAGGATCGGAGAAGGCAATGGCACCCCACTCCAGTACTCTTGCCTGGAAAATCCCATGGATGGAGGAGTCTGGTAGGCTGCAGTCCATGGGGTTGCTAAGAGTCAGACATGACTGAGTGACATCACTTTGACTTTTCACTTTCATGCATTGGAGAAGGAAATGGCAACCCACTCCAGTGTTCCTGCCTGGAGAATCCCAGGGATGGGGGAGCCTGGTGGACTGCCATCTCTGGGGTCGCACAGAGTCCGACATGACTGAAGTGACTTAGCAGCAGCAGCAGTCCAGAAGGATACATCCAACTCTGAGAGTCTCTGTTTTTTGGTATTGTTTTCAATTTAGATGGGCCCTTGTGTTACTGGGCTCCCATGGGACCTCCAGCAATTTGATTGTAACTTACAGCATCAGGAGGTGATTAGAAATCAATTTCACTTCCAGCAAGTTTCTTGCTCCATGAATGGAATCCCTTCTCTTAGAGTCACTCATCATGAGCCTAAGGAAAATGGGAATTAATCTAACTCTCCAGGAGTATATAGTGGTGTGGGGGTGTTAATTTTTCCTGGGCAGGGGACACAGAGGTGGAATGGTATTAATTCTCACATATATTTGGTCATTATCTTTCATTCCACCTGCTGTGAGCATCCATTCTTTTATTTCTGTGAGCTCAACACTCCTCCCACTTTTTTTTTTATTGGCTTTAAGCTTCATTTTCTATTAAATGACCTGAAGGAAGCTCTGAAAGGGGGCCAAGAAGCCAAAAAAATTAAAAAATAAAATAAAAAAGAAGATGCAAAAAATTCATTTGCTATCAATGATCAGAGTATGAGTTATTTCCTTTCTATTTCTGATAAGACTCATAAAGTCATTTAGAAATTACAAGGCTTAGACAGTCATTCAACTTTTGATTATTAACATGCCGTACCCTGAGTCTGGTGAACATGGAGTAAGTGGATTTTGAGGCATTGTAATCAATCATAATGAATGGAATTGCATGCATATTTCAGAAATAAACTAAAAGTTAGGAAGATATTTCAAAGTATATTGCATTCCAAAATTCTAAAGCTATCTCCAAAGATAATCCTTGGTATACTGTAGAGTTTGGGGTTTCATATTTGCGTGGGTTTGAATCCCATCTCTAGCACTCGGTGGTCTGTGGACCTTCGGTAAACAGCCTCTTCAGTGACATCTGGAGAAGGGCATGGCAACCCACTCCAGTATCCTTGTCTGGAGAATCCCATGGACAGAGGAGCCTGGGAGGGTACAGTCCATGGAGTTGCAAAGAGTCGGACACTACTGAGCCACTAACACTTTCACATTCAGTGACATCAGAGTAAGAATATTTACATTAAAAAGTTTTCATGAGGATTAAAGAGAATAACATTTATAAAGTGTGTCAAACAGAATATAATGAAATGAGGGCCCTAATAATTCTTGATTTCCTTCATTAAAGAGATAGATACAATTTAATTTCTGATATCTTATTTTTTCAGTGAATGAGAACTGCAGGGTAATATTTATATTGGAGAGAATAATACTCTTGAATGACCCTGAGAAGAAAAAAAAGAGCTTCGCTTCCTTTCCATTTAGAATTGCTGTACAGAAATTACTGGAGAAATTCATTTGAAATAAGAACTTTCATACCTGAGCCACTGCCCAGAAATTATGGCACCACTTCTGGGAAGTTTCAAAAACACTTTGAACTTAACTTTCTAAAGTTGCCTTGCATTCTGTACTGCTGGCCCCACTGCACATCCATGACTTGGCTGGAGTTGATGCTGGCTGTGCCAGCATACTTTCAAGCTGATCAAGGCATAGAGCCTTGAAAATTTCATGAGGTTCTGTTTTTGTGAGATTTCCAGATTTATACCAAGCTTTACAGATCCCAATGGGATGCATAATTCAGGAAAAAGAAGAAAGCAGAGAAAGCCTACCAACTCTAAGATACAGTGGTTGATATGCTTAATTCAGCTTGAATTAGGGACCGATTGGAAGTGTGACTTCTTGTTTCACCCCTAGTGGAGAAAATCTCTGATTGTTTCATAGGATTGCCTTTTAAATGTAACAGTAGTAGAAAGTCCCTAGAAACTGGAACAGAATAATATCTGGCAACACTAATAAAGATTTTGAATCAAGTCCCAGACTAAATCAAAGTAGGTATGTGTTCTCCTGGATTAACCATAAATTTCCTTGCTTTCATGCCTTTTTAATGGGGTACTAATCAAGACATATAGACAGTAGTTTTTTTTTTTTAGCATTTATTTGCTATCTGTTAAATGAGGTACTATTTCTTACTTTTTTATTACTATTTTATTCATTTTTAATTTTTACAATATTGTGTTGGTTTCTGCCATACAACAATGGAAATCAGCCATAATTATACATACATCTCTTCCCTGCAAAACCCCTCCCTCCCCACATCCCATCCCTCCAGGCCATCACAGAGCCCCAGCCTGGGCTCTCTCTGCTCCACAGCAACTTCTTACCCGCTCTCCGTCTTACACCTGATAGGGTGTCTACGCTGATGCTTCTTTTTCCATCCATCCAACTCTCTCCCGCCCCTACTGTATCCACATGTCAAAGAGAAAAACAAACATAGTCTATTAACTCATTTATATGGAATCTAGATACATGGAATTGATGAACCTATTTACAGGGAAGGAATGGAGACACTATTTCTTATTTTGCTTGATTGTCTATTGTTTTAATGTTGAATACAGCATGTGCAACTGCCAATAATAATATAGTTTACTGTTTTTCCATCAGTCACTTCTGAAAAACTCTTGCCTATTCAACAACATTGATTGTGTAACAGCTAATCCATTTCCTCATTTGTAATTAGACGTATAAGTATCAATCAGAGTTTCTGCACACCACGAGACATCCAGCGTGGCACACTGATCTGATCCAAACCTAGGCAAAAGGAAAGAGACATGGTGACCCACTTAACCTAGAGCAGCAGCAGTGTGGAATAATGTTCAGCTGCTGCCATGATCTGATCCAAACCTAGGCAAAAGGAAAGAGACATGGTGACCCACTTAACCTAGAGCAGCAGCAGTGTGGAATAATGTTCAGTTGCTGCCATGATCTGATCCAAACCTAGGCAAAAGGAAAGAGACATGGTGACCCACTTAACCTAGAGCAGCAGCATCACAGAATAATGTTCAGTTGCTGCCATGATCTGATCCAAACCTAGGCAAAAGGAAAGAGACATGGCGACCCACTTAACCTAGAGCAGCAGCATCATAGAATAATGTTCAGTTGCTGCCAGATTTCTAAAAACATTGGAAGCAAAACACTCACTTGACTGTCTCTGCTAGTTTATAATGAAGGTTTCCAGGCTGAGGACCATTATTTCATTCATATTTTCATCTGTTTATTTGTTCAGAAAACAATTTTTCATCTTGTATCACGTACTAGGTGCGAGATAGAGACACAATATATCCTTTGTCTGATGTATTTGCTAGCATAGATTCAGATGGAAACACTGAAGAATGAATCTTAATATAAATATTCAAAGAAATGAGTTCACTTGTCATAAAAATAAGGTATTCTTTGTATAGCCAATTTTTGACACTGATATTTCTTATATCCTTCAGTTCAGTTCAGTTCAGCTGCTCAGTCGTGTCTGACTCTTTGTGACCCCATGGACTGCAGCATGCCAGGCCTCCCTGTCCATCACCAACTCCCGAAGTTCACTCAAACTCTTGTCCATCAAGTCGGTGATGCCATCCAGCCATCTCATCCTCTTCATCCCCTTATATCTTTACTCTATGTCTTGAAAAAAACATTTATTTTCCAAACATTTGAGACTATTTGAAAATGGATAAAGAAGGTTGATATGGCTCAGGATGGTCTTCCATAAAACAAAAACAGTTATGTAACAATATGACATGAGACGACTCTCCTGATGTGCTTGTGTTTTCACTGTCACTTCACCACTCTCACCATAAGCGATAGTACCTTATGTCTTATGGTGGATATTCTGTCCTATATACACACTTCGCTGTCATTGCTGTTGCTGTTGTTCAGTCACTGAATTGTGTCTGACTCTTTGCCACCCCATGGACTGTAGCCTACCAGGCTCCTCTGCCCATGTGACTTCCCAGACAAGCAATCTGGAGTGTGTTGCCATTTCCTTCTCCAAGGGATATTCTTGACCCAGCAATCAAGCCCACATGTCCTGCATTGGCAGGCAGAGTTTTTACCTCTGAGCCACCAGGGAAGCCCATGTACACACTGCTATGTGTAAAAGCTAGCTAATAAGGACCAACTGTACAGCACAGGGAACTGTATTTGGTGCTGTGTAGTGACCTGTGTAGGAATGGAGTCTAGGAGAGAGTGGATATATGTATAAATGGGCTTCCCTGTTGACTCAGATGGTAAAGAAGTTGCCTCCAAAGCAAGAGACCTGGGTCAACATATATGCATGGCTGATTCACTTTCCTGTACAGCCAGAAACTAACTCAACATTGTAAATCAATAAAAAAATTAATTTAAAAACCATATTTGAATCCTAAAAAGTAAATAAATAAAATCATTCTAATTAGATTAAAAAATAAAGGGGATAAAAATTGAGCAATATGTCTAGGAGGTTAAATACAAAGTTTTTGTTTATTTTCCAGTGGTTGGTAGGAAGATGTTAATCTTTAATTGGCATTGATTAGTTGATCACATGCAGCCTTAAGGATCTAAGACTTCAGCTTCCACAATTAATAAAATAATCTTAGGAGAAAAAGGCCAAGATTTGGAGGCAGCAGACTTTAATGTGGGTCCCAACTTCACTCATTAGCTTCATGGCTGTGGCCAAAGTGGTTTCATCTTTGTCTCAGAACCATTAATCCAGAACACGGGGATATACACACAGCCCTTCTTCCCAGACTCAGACTCTGAGCATCAGCAATGTTATCATGTGACTTTTAACTGGTCAAGGGTTGATTTGGAAAAAAAAAAAAAAAAGTTCCCTTTCAAGACCATGAGGAAGGGCAGAATGAATGGAAAGATGACAGAAATTTATCAGGATAAAGGATGAATAACATCCAGGAATTGACACAGGAAATCCTAAAAGCTCAGGATCTTAATACAGTATAGTTGTATAGCACACACCTGCCTCAACCCAAAGCAGCCTATAGATTCGGAGGAAGGGAGGTCTTTTTCCTAAATGACATTTGTGGCCCTCAGAACCACAGATGGATTTTATGCATCTAGCTTGCCAGAGAGTGAAAAGAGATATTAAGCCAAAGAATCTCATAGGGAATTTGGGGCCAGGTCAGGAAGTGGTATATAATCACTCTTCCCACTTTCTCCTGCCTAGAGCTCATGCTGAAGACCACCCTCCCCAAAATATGTGTTCTTAAAAATGTAGGCTTTCACTGCCCCCATCAAATAATGGGAAAAAATAATCATGAATACATAGCATTAACTCATCTACAAAAATCTCTGAAAGCATGAGGCTTACTAATAGTATCCGGAAGTATTTCTGAGGACACAAGAGTTATATACAGAGTTTAATGTCTAAATTGTGGATCACAGAAGTTATTCTCATTTTATGATCCCTGGATGCCTAGATGTTAATTATGATAGCAACAGGAGGCTTCCAGTTATTATCTAAGGAAAGAATGTGCTTGCTAATTAAAATGAAAAAAACAAACAAAAAGCTCAGGTTAGCTAAATATCAAGCATCTAATTAAACAAGGCAATCTAATATCTTTTGAAAATTACTGCTTTTATTGCATGCTCAGGTTTATTTGTCTTGATTAATGCAAAATTAGAGGTTTACTTATGCTTTTCCTGTACATATTTGTTTGGTTGACAGAATCTCCCAAATACAGAATCCCTTGAAGGAAATACTAAAACAACTTGTAAAATGGTAGTGAACGATCATCCTAGATCTAACCATTAGACATAATAGGAAATCAAATTTGAATTAAGTAAGATGTATTTTTGTGGGTGACCCTTCACCATTTATTCTAATGGTGATCCTCAAAGGTTGATTGAAATTGTTAAGTGGATTTTGCAGTATTGACCAAATCATTCAGAGAATCAACAGGAGCAAACATGTCCTTAATCACTATGACCTAAACACTGACCCTTTCTTCGAAATCAGAGAAGTACATGAATTCAACTGGTGGTGAAAATTAGGTACTGAAATTCTTTACCAATTTCATCGGTCATTTTATTCAGTCATGCTGAAATTCAAGTCTTCAGTTTTACATAAGAGAAAATAGAAGTTCATATAAGAAAAGGGACTTCCTGGTTAAAAGAAACAAACAAACAAACAAAAAATGCTTTCTTGTCTTCTAGCCCAAGCTCTTTCCATACTGCTTGAAACATGTATAAGTCTCAAAAATCTGTTCATCATTCATTGGCCGATGTGATGCCTAAATCCAGATCTAGAGAAGTCATGATCCCTATCACCCTCTCAGAACTATAAAGAGATAAGAAAAATAGCTCAAGGAATGAAATAAGAAGTCAAAGGAAGTGGGCTCAAGGAGAATTACTTTTTATTAGGATGCAAACTTATTTTACTTTTTCTTCCTTTTAAAAAGCAATCACTCCTTAGTCAAGTGGGCCAGATAACGTCCATGTTCTTTTTTCACGCAAGCATGCCTTTCAGTTTGGAAATGGCAGTAGGTCAGGAGCGGCCTCTAAAGCAGAAGTTGAAAAGCAGTGGCTCTATGACCATTAGATGATGATTTTCATTTAATTTTTGTCTGCATTCAAATTAGTTGCAAAAATTGAAAAACTGGGAGATTTCAGAGAAAAACAAAGGAACAAACAATCCTGGATTTCTGGCTTCTTTTGAGAAACAGGATGGTCTAAGAACTCTGTCAGCATTTCTGGAGCTGACTGGCAGGGATAATGTTCAGATAGGACATCTCCTCTCCAGTTCACCTGAGGACCGACTGTTCCCTAATTATTTACCTGCCTTTGGAGCCCAGGATCACCAAGCACTTTCCTCCATCTGGTCTAATGCATGAATGTGTCACTTTCTTAGTGGACAGTGTGTGAGTTTTCTGTCTGAGACACTGCAGTGCACTATCAGGACAGATCAGAGGACTTAAAACCGGATGTCTTCCCTCTCTGCATCTTCATGAAAGTATATTTATCTCCCAGTGGCATCATCTGTAAAATACATTATTAATTCTGTTTTATAATGCTTCTCTGATTTCCCAATAACAAACAAAGAAACTTGATTCACAGGACATGCTCCGTAAGTAAACTCCATTCCCTTTCCAAAATTCCCCTATTTCAATCAGCAAATATTTCAAGATAATTTATTAAGTTATTGCAACTTTCAAAGTACTTAGCAGTGCTTTAGTAATGATTCTGTTCTAGTTGATAGCATTAATCAGATTTAGTAAGTTTAGAAATAGTAATAGTAGCCAACATATATCCAGTATGTGCAGCGTGGGCGTGCTCAGTTGCTGAGTCCTGCCCAACTCTTAGCGACCCCATGGACTGTAGCCCACCAGGCTCTTCTGTCCATGGAATTTCCCAAGCAAGAATACTTGAGTAGAGTGTCATTTCCTTCTTCAGGGCATTTTCCTAACCCAGGGATCCAACCCATGTCTCTTGTGTCTCCTGCATTGGCAGGCGAATTCTTCACCACTGAGCCACCTGGGAAGTCCCACATGTAGCATATCAGAAGTTTTTTTAAACACAGAAACATTTTGTAAATGTTAAATGATATACTTCTTATATTATTAAAAAATATGGTGCATTTGTGATTTTCCTGACATCCTTGGATTGAATAAAACATGGCTGGGTAGAGGGAGTTTAGTCAATTTAAAGTTCACTTGAAAAAGTATCATAAATAAAAATGTGGCAGATCTGCATTCGGATATAATAAAAGTGTGATGATTATCATCTAATAGATAATCATTCAAAAATGCCAGTTTAGGAGGTTGATATCTGAGTAGTCTACCATCACATTTAGAGCTCAAATGTTTAACCTCGACAGATGCTAACACAAAAAGGTGTTGCAGACCCAACACTTACTCGCTAATGGCCAAGCTGTCAGGAATTTAACTTCTCTGTTGTAAATGTATTTCTCTCATGCCCTCTCTTTGGTCCGTGCTTATTTACACTGAGAACATTACCTGCACAGCACACCTGTTTATTCCAGGAGACAGGTGGCTTAAAAAAGCAAATGAGCCTAGCTCCCATGACATTTTGTTAAAAAATAAATAATGCAAAGCAAAATCTCTTATGGCTCATGAAGACTTGCTAATCAGGCAGATGTCCTCTGCGTAGTTCCTCGGGGCTTAAAATGCAAATACTGATATGCTAATAATCGCTGAACCCTAGTCTCAGTAATTGTTTCTATCCTCATTATCTTCTATTATTCCCCATAAAAAAAATCCATTTTTAGCTAAGAAATCTGGTGCACATAATACAACTGATATCAAAGGTTTAATGGCCTTGCCATCAATACATTGAATTAATCTCTCCTTAGCAGTAATGATTCCTCAGACAGGGCAACAGATAATAACACCATAGCACTAGGACATTCAGTGGATGGTTCTCACCCATTGAAACTTAACATTATGGCTAATTGGTCATTGCTAGCTATTCTTTTAGATGTACTGGTTATGTCTCCCCATAAATATCTCAATTCCAGCTTACTTGCTTAAGAGAAATGTCTTTATTGGCAGCATGACACATCATTGAACTATACAACAGGGCACCATCCTTCAACTTAGACAGTGCTAAAGAACATATCATGTCAGATGGTCTAATAAAAAAGCAGAACCCACGTTACCACTCAGTAAAACTAATACAAAAAAAACAAGTTATGACTGTGAAAATGTCTTTAGCCAATCTTTACCTCAAGCGTTTTTCTTTTTCATTTTTCTTTTGCTTCCCTTTAATTTTCCAGTAGTCTCTTAAATTATGTCACAGGAAAGTCATGAATTTTTCTCTTCATTGTATGATTTGTTAGGTTTAGTCACTAAGTCCGACTCTTTGGTGACCCTGTGAACTGTAGCCTGGCCTGACTCCTTGTCCATGGGATTTTCAAGACAAGAATATTGGAATGGGTTGCCATTTCCTTCTCCAGTTATTTGCTATAAATGAGAAAACTAGCAGAACAGAATAACTGGAAGGAGAAATAAGATTAGACTCTGGCAATGGAATGTAAGTGTACTGCCATCTATAGGCTGGCAGTAAATTCCTGATCAGAATGAGCCTTAGGCTCACCCACAATGTTCATACAGGAATCAGGTGTTTCCTGACAGTTATTAACTCTGGGGATTTTAGGAGAATATCTGGTCAATATCACCTTGCTTTATTTCTCCTTACTTAATAGATTTTTATTTGACTTGAAGACATGTGAGTCAAAAGTGAAGGAAAGATAAGTCAAAAT
Source organism: Bos javanicus (assembly GCF_032452875.1). Taxonomy (NCBI): domain Eukaryota; kingdom Metazoa; phylum Chordata; class Mammalia; order Artiodactyla; family Bovidae; genus Bos; species Bos javanicus. The sequence continues at coordinate 98,321,720 of NC_083877.1, forward strand.
TCCATTTAAAGTAATATTAGAATATTCACCTTTTAAAAAATGTTTTTTATTGGCTGGCTATCAGCAAGTCTTTTAAGCAAGAATAAAAATTAAATATTAAGGTAAATTTATGTTGGTCACTTGAAATAAATTTGAAAGTCATAAATCATTTACCCTTTGGGTTCCTATATTCTCTAGCCAGTAATAAAATTATCTTCTTTATCTTCATATACCATCTTTCTATCCTATAAATTGGAATCATGCTTAGTATTCACAACTACTAAGTAAGGAAAGAATATTCAGAACACTATTTTGAAATACGTACCCATATTTATTCACAGATTTTTATTTTGCCAGAAATACCCAATCCAGATTTTGACAAGATCTCTGATCTATACAGGTTTTTTGCAAAATATTCTTCCTTCATCAGTCTTCTGACACTGGGTTTAAAAGTCAGTGTGGGACCCTGTGGAAAGCACCCTGGGGCAATGCCTGGAGGAAAGAAGGCCAAAAGTTGATCTTGGCCTAGATAGCATTTCTTAAAACATGCAAAATTCAACAGACTCGGACAGGGCAGTACTACAGGTTCTGCCAGAGGCCTGCCAAGGAGACCAGCTGCAGTTGTCACCACAGGTGGCTTCCAGGGACATCCCAGTGGAAAGACACAAAGCAGTTGCTAATCATCCTGTTTCACCCCCGCTGTTAACACATGTTGTCTGAAAGTCTCTCCCAGCACTGTCTTACCGCCTTGGATTAGAAGTGCATGTGTTCAAGGCTTATCTCCTTAGCTAGACTGTCAATCATGACTTAAGAATAGTGGCCTTATGGCCTCGCAGTCAGACGTACAATGCTTTGAGCCTATTAGGAACAATAAACGGTTATTAGAAACAATAAATAGTGAAAAAGACTGAGAAGCTGAAAACTGCCTCTGTGTATTAAAATCTAGAATACCTACATCACTCATGTTGCTGCTGCTGCTACTGCTGCTAAGTCGCTTCAGTCGTGTCCGACCCTGTGCGACCCCATAGATGGCAGCGCACCAGGCTCCCCCGTCCCTGGCATTCTCCAGGCAATAACACTGGAGTGGGTTGCCATTTCCTTCTCCAGTGCATGAAAGTGAAAAGTGAAAGCAAAGTCGCTTAGTCGTGTCCGACTCCTAGCGACCCATATGCCAGGCAAGAGTACTGAAGTGGGGTGCCATTGCCTAGAAATGGCTTCTCTCCAGCCATCTACTGCAGAAGTAGAAAGCATATCTATCCTTGTCAATTAAGAGCCTATATCTGCTTAATCCTCCTTATTCTTATCCATATGCATCTTCTTTAAGTTCATCCCCCAGGCATTTAGAACTTGCTTTATTTATACCTATGGAATTAGAATGGCAATGATTATTGATATTATTTGAGAATTTATTATATTCCTAGCATTGTGACTGGTTTGGAAAACACTAGCGTGGTTTCCTTGGAGCATGTTCTACTCCATCCGATTCAGTCTACATGCATTTCACTACGTGAGCACTGCTGAATCTCAGAGTTATGACTATGACTCATGCCCAATTCTATCCCATGTGATTCTGTCCTGGAAAGGTCACTGGCTTGGAAGTCAGAGGCCCTAGTGCTAGTACTGGCTCTCCTAGTTACTGAATGTGGGATTACTAAGTCACTTAATTCCACTAAGTTGGAAGGCCTTAGTTGCCTTGACTTCCCTGGTGGCCCAGACAGTAAAACATCTTCCTACAATGAGGGAGACGTGGGTTCAACCCCTGGGTCGGGAAGATCCTCTGGAGAAGGAAATGGCAACCCACTCCAGTACTGTTGCCTGGAAAATCCCATGGATGGAGGAGCCTGGTAGGCTACAGTCCATAGGGTTGCAAAGAGTCGGACACGACTGAATGCCTTCACTTCACTTCACTTTTTAGTTACCTTGTATATGTAAAGGCACTAGCACTTCTTCAAATGTTCTTAAAGTGTGTTCATGTGTGTGAAAGCAATGTGTAAACTATAAATTCCTATAAACACATACACATAGAGATCAATCATTACTATTGCTACCAGATTAACATTGGAAATCAGCAGAGTGATAAGAATCACTCACCTTCCAGAACGAGCTAAATACCTCCTCTCCAAGAGTCTTCAGTGACTGCCATAACCTAAGTCAGGATTTCTGGCACTGGAATTGCCTTTAGCAGTCTCTAACTTCCAGTGGTCATGTATGGATGTGAGAGTTGGACTTTGAAGAAAGCTGAGCGCCGAAGAACTGATGCTTTTGAACTGTGGTGTTGGAGAAGACTCTTGAGAGTCCCTTGGACTGCAAGGAGATCCAACCAGTCCATTCTAAAGGAGATCAGCCCTGGGTGTTCTTTGGAAGGAATGATGCTGAAGCTGAAACTCCAGTACTTTGGCCACCTCACTGGAAGAGTTGACTCACTGGAAAAGACCCTCATGCTGGGAGGGATTGGGGGCAGGAGAGAAGGGGACGACAGAGGATGAGATGGCTGGATGGCATCACTGACTCGATCGACGTGAGTCTGAGTGAACTCTGGGAGTTGGTGATAGACAGGGAGGCCTGACGTGCTGGGATTCATGGGGTTGCAAAGAGTAGGACACGACTGAGCAACTGAACTGAACTTGCTTCAAATATATCAGTTTTCCCTGACTTGCTCACTGAGGTCAAGGAGTTCTTCCTAAGAAAGCACTTCTACCATGGCGTGTCCACATACACTATGCTTAATAGGAAACTTGGTACAAAATAGGGATAAATGTATATATAGAGTCATATAAGGAATCTTCTCTTTGTATCAGAACCCTGTCCTGTGCCATGTCAAAAGCATCTTTCTCTAACTTTACTCCATTTATGGCTGCAGGGGCCAATTTCTCCTAAGCTTCCAACGGCTTCTCTTCTAGCAGGTACAACCTCTGCCTGAGGCCAACGAAGTAGTTTTTACTTGCTGTTCGGGGCTTCTCTTATACCCTGACAGCTAAAATGTGTGTGTGTGGGGTGGGGGGAGGTTTGGGGATGGAGGTCAATGCCCAGGGACCATTTTTTAACCAATGCAGTAAGAAGAAGCAGATAGGTGTTTCCGTCTTTGATTCCTTAGGGAATGTTCTGAACTGCATTTCCGAAGCCTTCTCAGGAGGCTCAGGCAAACTCAAGTGCCTGTAGCCCATGCGATGGATAACACCTTCCTCTTACTTTTGCTCCTTCTTCATTTTATTCTCTTTATCCAGTATTTGCTACCTCTGGGATCATCTTCCCAAATAAACTACCCAAATATTAGCTTCTGTTTCAGGCTCTGTTTTCAGGAAATCCGATTAAGAAGCCATCTCTAAGGCCTCAGCAAGAATTTGGCATCAGAATGACTTAGACCTTAGTGAACCTTCTTTTTCTCCTTTAGATGCCTTTAAATTCTAATGCTAAGTCTGTGTCATATTAATGAGTACATATGTGCTCATCAGATAATGAAGACCAGGTGTAAACATACAAACAAGTGAGGTACTCTTTTCAGGCTTAGTCTGTGCTGAGTCACACAAGCATGATCCTAACAATTCACAGAGCTGGAAAAATAAATCAGACTCTAGCCCTTCTAAGCATCATCTAAATTTCTGCACTCAGCTCACTGAGACAGAATAAAATGTTGGCAGGTACCTCATCCTATGTAGGAACACTGTATTTTGCTGTAGCCTTTACAGGAATTGGAATAGTAATCTATTAAAAAATTTTTTTGAAAAGGTCAGGGAAACTTAGAAATACCCAAATATTTATGTATCTCTACCATTACCACTTCCTCCCCAATAAAATAAAGAAGATCTGTGCCTATCATGGGATGACTTCCCTGAGAATTCTGGCAGAATGAATCAGAGCTCTCATTCAGGTATCCCGTCAATATAGCTTTCTGAAGCAATATTCCCTGTGTTTACTGCAGCCTAAGAGCTGTTCCCCAGCAACTGGTGGCTTCCTCAGTATAACTGGTAATAATAGCAATGACAATAATATTAATAATTGAGATGAGAAATTTTCATGTGCCACAAATGTATATTTTACATAATTTTTAAAAGTTCATTCTGAAAACATTCAGTTCAGTTCAGTCACTCAGTAGTGTCCGACTCTTGGCGACCCCATGAATTGCAGCACGCCAGGCCTCCCTGTCCATCACCAACTCCCGGAGTTCACTCAGACTCACGTCCATTGAGTCAGTGATGCCATCCAGCCATCTCATCCTCTGTCATCCCCTTCTCCTCCTGCCCCCAATCCCTCCCAGAATCAGAGTCTTTTCCAATGAGTCAACTCTTTGCATGAGGTGGCCAAAGTATTGGAGTTTCAGCCTCAGCATCAGTCCTTCCAATGAACACCCGGGACTGATCTCCTTTAGGATGGACTGGTTGGATCTCCTTGCAGTCCCAGGGACTCACAAGACATTACATACTGTTAATACATGATAGTCAGCCCAGTGGCTCAAGATGGTAAAAAAGTCTGCCTGCAGGGCGGGAGACCCAGATTCAATCTTTGGGTTGGGAAGATCTCCTGGAGGCAACGCACTCCATTATTCTTGCCTGGAGAATCTCATGGGCAGAGGAGCCTGGTGGGCTATATAGTTCATGGGGGTCACAAAGAGTCGGACATGATTGAATGACTTTCACTTTCATATAATATATAGTTATATATGACTCCAACTATGCAACATTATGGAAAAGGCAAAACTATGGGAAAAAAAATTTGAAGTTGCCAGAGGTTGATGGGAGATTAATATGTGAAGCACACAGGATTTATAGAGCAGTGAAAATAATCTGTGATAATATAATTAAGGATGTGTGTCAGTATGCATTTGTCTAAATGCATAGAACGTACAGCATCAAGAATAAATCCTCATATACACACTACTGAATGTAAAATAGATAACTAAGGACCCACTGTATAGCACAGGGAACTCTACCCAGTACTCTGTTATGGCCCATATGGAAAAAGAGTCTAAACAGAGTGGGTATGTGTATATGTCTAACTGATTCGCTTTACTCTTTAGCAGAAACTAACACAGGGGCTTCCCAGGGGGCTCAGTGGTAAAGAACCCACTGCCAGTACAGGAGATGCAAGAGACACAGGCTCAGTCTCTGGGCTGGGGAGTAGGAAATGGCAACCCATTCCAGTATTCTTATCTGGAGAATTCCTTAGTTAGCAGAGGAGCCTGGTGGGCTACAGTCCATGGCGTTGCAAAGAGTTGGACATGGCTGAGAAAATGAGCATACACCCACACACAGAAACGAATACACTGTAAGTCAACTGTACTCCAACAAAAATGTTGAAAACAGGGAACGTTAATGCAAACTGTGGAGTCTGGGTGACAAAAATGGGCCATTGTAGGCTCTTCAACTGTAACAAATGCACCACCCTGGTGGGTGGGGACTATTGAAAAAGAGGAAGGCTGTGCATGTGCTGGGGCTCTGAGTACATGGCAGATCTCTGTACTTCTTTTTCAATTTTGCCTTGAACTTAGGACTGCTTTGAAAAATATATTCTTAATAAAAAAAATTTAAAAGTCAACCTTTATTTACTACAAATCCCTCCACCACCACAATCACCAGTCAAAGAATTGGCCCTGCTCCTCAGAATCCATGAGCAGCAACCCCAAAGTCATCATGATGGGAAGTGGTGAGTGGATTTTTTTTTTTTTAAGCTAATGGCACCAAATTTGACTCTACTGTAGGCATCTGGTAGGTGGGGAGAGAAAGATTCCTTCCTTCTTTAATAGCCCTTTTACTGTGATTCCTAGACTTGTGAGAAAAGACCAAACTGAAGACAAGCCTTCACCTTGAACCCAGCCAGTCAGTCTTCCAAAGAATCAGGGACCATTTTCCTACCAACCTACCTTAAGTCCCTCGAGTCCTGGAAATGGAGACTCGGTGGGCACTGCCTGTTATGGAGTGATCGGTGGGCTTAAGGGAGGAGAAGGCTTTTGATTTCCTTCTAGGCACTCTTCTTGCCTAGTGACACACTATTGGCCAGAAAACTCTCTCATCACCTCTGCAGTGGAGTTCTGCAAAGACTCGATCACCTGGCTTGTTAGCAAGTCAGGGGGTCTCTTTAGATCCCATCCAGCACAGACTCTACTAGGGTCTTAGCTATCCTCTAAGCCCACCTTGTGGGCCTCTCTGGGTTACCATAGCAACAACCCACAGCCGCTGGCCTCTCCAAGAAACTGTCAGTTAGAATGGAGAGAGGGTTAAGCTTGAGTGACAGTGTGGTCATCCTAGCCATATTTAGATGTGAGTGCAAATAACTCAGGAACCAAAGAGCAAATGAATCTCTGGCCTGCCCCCACCCTTTGCTCAGACTATAAAGAAAATTCTCATGTTTTCCAGCTCTAAATAATATACGTAAGACTCATCACTGACATTTATTTAAAATAAAGTTTCCCAAGCCATACCCTGAATGATTTATATTCACAATATCCAGAATGAAGAGACAGGGGTTTGCATATTAAAGCGTGATGCAGATGATTTGAAAACTACCCATGGCAATGCTGATTTAGGTGTTCGCCGAAAACCCTAATCCTCAAGATGTTCGTTTTGGGCTGAATCGTGTCCTTCCCAAATCCATATGCTGAATCCTTAACCCCCAGGACCTCAGAAGGTGACAGTTTAGAGATAGGGCCTCTGAAGTGTGAATAGATGAAAAGAAGGCCCTTGGGATAGGCCCAAACCTGATCTGAATGGTGTCCTTGTAAGAAAATGAGATCAGGACACACAGAGGGACACAGAGATGCGCTGGCGCAGAGGAAAGGCCACGCGAGGACACTGCCAGAAGGTGGCCGTCGCAAGCAAGCCGCAGAGAGAGGGCCCAGAAGAAACCAAACCATCAGCTTCGACTCCCAGCTTCCAGAACTGTGAGAAAATAAACGTCTATTGGTGAGGCCGCCTGTGCGTGCTAAGTGCTAAGTCACTCAGTCGTGTTTGACTCTTTGTAACTCTATGGTCCATAGCCCACCAGGCTCCTCTGTCCATGGGATTCTCCAGGCAAGAATACTGGAGTGGGTTGCTGTGCCCTCCTCCAGGGGGTCTTCTCTACCCAGGGATCAATCCCGCATCTACTTACAGTCTGCTGCACTGGCAAGCAGGTTCTTTACCTCTAGCACCACCTGGGAATCAGCAGCCACCTGGTCTGGGGTATTTTGTTGTGGCAGCCCCAGCAAACTAATACAATATTATATATGCAAAGCAAGCTCCAAAAACAACAAATATGGCAAAATACTCCTTACCTGAGGTTAGAATAGCAGCCAGAAATTATGCTTTGTCCTCATTACACGGCCAGCACAGTGCTATTGACCCTGGAGTTTGAGAATGATCTCAAAAGAAGCATGGGACCTGTTGAACAGTTTTGCAACACACACAAAAACATTGAATATTGGAGAAATTATATTAACATTTAAATATGAATTAGGTGGTGAATATCACTGGTTGGAGCCAAAAAGGGATAAAGATCCACGAATCCTCTGGAATAGTCATGGGAGGGCCCTGAGGTTGATAGGCCTCATGTCAGCTTCCAGGTGAAGGCAGAAGGGGATGCCCAATAGTAGAGCAATGTGTGAAAGTGATGGTTTGAACAACCAATCAGGGTTAGATTTGTGGAAATTTTCCAATGTCACGTCACATAATTCTTTCCTCAGTTCCTTTCTGGCCTTGTAGTTGTTGCTGTTCAGTCGATAAGTCATGTCTGACTCTGTGTCCCCTGAACAGCAGCACACCAGGCCTCCCTGTCCCTAGGGGCCTTCTCCTGGAGTTTATCAAAGTTCATCTCCATTGAATCGGTGACGTTACCCTATTGGTGATGCTATCTAGGTTATTCAACATTTTATTCATAGTTGACTCAGAAAGAACCTAAATAAGGTGAGCTGATCAATAGGATAGATATCAGTTACAAAGTAATCAGAATACCAAAAGACAGGAAAAGGGACTGAATTTCATATAACGAACATAAATTCTTGCTCAAGGATTGAGAAATTTTGCTAGAAAATTGCTTATTTTCTAAGTTGCTTTTCTTTGTAAGAAATTTTAGCCAGTAATGTTTTTGTCCCCTTGACAATGGTTAGTATAGTATAAGTAAAATTTATGGGACTTGCTTTGGGACCAAGATTTTAATTAATTTGGTACTGAACCTAAAATCATTGAATCTAAAACTGCATGAGAATTAGAAAATTAAAACGGCAGAGAACAATGGTCATCCATTGGTTTTAGTCATCCATCATGTACAATAAAATCTATTTATTTTAATAGGTAAATGCACTCAAACATGACTAACATTTCCGAGTGCATTTAATGGATTACTGTACCAGTTAACTGCTGCTGCTGCTGCTAAGTCACTTCAGTCGTGTCTGACCCTGTGTGACCCCATAGACAGCAGCCCACCAGGCTCCCTGGTCCCTGGGATTCTCCAGGCAAGAACACTGGAGTGGGTTGCCATTTCCTTCTCCAATGCATGAAAGTGAAAAGTGAAAGTGAAGTTGCTCAGTCGTGTCTGACTCTTCTCGACCCGGTGGGCCGCAGCCCACCAAGCTCCTCCATCCATGGGATTTTCCAGGCAAGAGTACTGGAGTGGGGTGCCATAGCCTTCTCTGTACCAGTTAACTAGCAAAGCATTATAATAGGTTGGGTTGCAATCTAGTATTAAAAATGTTGCATCAAAATGTCCATGGCTAGACACAATAGAAGTTATTTCTCTAATATATCTGTGCAGGTATTCTTGGTCAGTGAAGGCTGACCTCCAAGTGCTTTGAGGATGCAAATTATTTCCATTTTGTGCCTTCTTCTTAGTTGACTATGACCTCAATATTCTTTGCATCCTCCAGAGGAAGGGCAAGCAATATGGAGGAACCATATCTAGCTCATTTTCTACCTTGGCATGGAAATGAAATATATCACCTTCTCTAATATTCCACAGAAAAGAATTAAACACTTGGCCCCACCTCAGTGCATGGCAGGCTGGGAACATCCATATAATGTGGCTACTTCCAGCCAAAGTATGCGCACAGGAACACAGATTTTTATGTACAACTGTCTTTGTCACAAATCTCAAGTTAATCCTTTAGCCAGGATAGTGAATTTTTATTTCAGTGATAAATTTCCCATAAGAATAAAAGACAACAAAGAAGAAAATATGAAAAATGCAAATTGTAATCATTTTAGGACTGGAAAGCTATTTTCATTTTGAGCAAATAACCTGAATTTACACGGAGGGTCTTGTCCTTTTTGAAGACAGGCAATTTTTTTTTTCTTCCAAAAATGATTTCTCTTGAATATTAAATAGAGACTAGGGGTTAATGGTTGTATGAGCATAGAGTACCTGGAAAAATTTGTTGCCATGACAATGTAATTCACATCATTAATAACTTGTATTTATTTCCTCTTTTTTCAAATAGGTGAAATTTAAGAAAAGCTAAAATAATCTCTAAAATGCCAGAAAACTAAGAGACTTTCATTAGAATCATAAATAGTCATGTTTCTACCACTTGAAAATGATTAGAAAGAAAGGAAATAAAATTTCCCTGAAGTCAGCTTAGATGCATACTGATTTTATTTTAGACAAAATATCCTTTTTAACCTTGATCCATGTGTTCAGACATGCACATGAAGTAGCAGTTCATATTCAGGCTGCTCTCTATATATCAAGTATATTAAGTGTGAATATGTTATGTGTCATTTTGAATAAGGAAAGGCACAATAAAACACAACGGCAGTAATAGTGTTTAGAACACTTAAAGTGGGTACAACTTAACCCAAAATATTGGAAGAAGTACTATTACTTTCATGTTCTTTAGCTTAACAAAATATTCCTCTATATACATACTTTCTATGTTCTAAATTGAATTATTTCTGTCCTAATGTGTGACTCCAGAATGCTAAGGGGATTACAGTCCTTACTGCTTACTGCAAAAAGAAGAGAGAAAAAGAAAAATATTAGATTTTTCAATAACATTTTAATGCTCCCAGACCATGAAATTTCATTTTACTGCCTACCTTTTCCCTCCATATTTAATCTCCAGCTTCCTTCTCCACAGGATATTAAAATTTGTACTTTTTTTTTTTCACTCAAAGAAAGAGGAAGAAGAGAAAAGGCTATACTGCTCTCCATCATCTCTCTCATTTCCAATTTTGCTTCTTTATATGTGGAGCTGTTGGAGGAAATTATGTGCTAGAATGGCATTCTCTAAATTTTGTGAAACACTCACCTTTCATAATGTTAATAGGTAGAATATGAAAAAATTCTTATTTCAAATGTTTAAGATTCAGTAGTATAAGCAAAATCAAATTTTATTTCTCTTTATTTTCTTAGCGCAAGATTTCCTATAGCTTTCAATTAGCAATATGCCTTCTGCCCCTCAAAGAGAAAATAGGCTATTACAAATATGCCTTCTGATCATCAAAGAAATGGAATATGTAGGGGCTTCCCAAAGTTATTTGTAATGGAACACTTCTTGCCAGACATCTTGCAAGATTATTACTCAGTTGAATGCTCTCTGGGAAACAGCAGCTCAAACTTTCGCACAGACTCTCAGGGACACCTTAAGTTTTTTTTCTCTATTATTGCCTAATTTGAGCCCTATTTCAAATATCTTGCTGTTCTCTACCCCATCTCCTTTTATCTATGGATCCAATATTTGTTTCAATGACTTCTTCTATGAAAAATAAAAGCTAAAACATTATTAGTTCCTGTATGAAAAGCTATCTTAGCTAGGGTAGGAGAGCAAAAAATATGATTCACCAAGTTTTTGGTATTGATATATATATATATATATATATTTGCTTCAATGACTATAAATTTGAAAGGCAAGACATTGTCCTTCCAAGTAGATGCACCATAATAAGACTAATAACTTTCTGATATTCAGCCCCAAAATAGGGACTAAAACACATTACATGACAAATGGAAAATGGCCCCTTTCAGAAAACTTTTATTTTAACCATTAATTTTTAGACCACTTTAGACTTGCAAGAGAGTTTTCAAAGTAGTATAGAGAACTGCAGAGATTGCACACTCAGCTCCTGTCATGTTAGCATCTTACATAACCGTGGAAAGTTTTATCAAAACTATGAAATTAACTTGGGAAAACACTATTAATTACAGTACAGAACTCACTTGAATTCTACCACTTTTTCTTTATGTCTTCTTTTTGTCCCAGGATCGAATCCAAGTGCAACACTGTATTGAGTTCTCACATCCCCTGTAGTCTGTGACAAGTCCTCACTCTTTCTTGGCCTTTTATGACCATCACACTTTTGAAGAGTACCAATCAGTTATTTTGTGCAGTATTCCTTGGTTTGGGTTTGTCTGATGTTTTCTCACAATTTTATTGAGACAATGTGGTCCGTCTCGTCAAAGCTATGGTTTTTCCAGTAGTCATGTACGGATGTGAGAGTTGGACCATAAAGAAAGCTGAGCCCCAAAGAATTGGTACATTTAAATTGTGGTGATGGTGAAGATTCTTGAGTGTCCTTTGGACTGCGAGGAGATCAAAGCAGTCAATCCTAAAGGAAATCCACTCTGAATATTCACTGGAAGGCCTGATGCTGAGGCTGAAGCTCCAATACTTTGGCCACCTGATGTGAACAGTTAATTCATTGGAAAATACCCTGATGCTGGGGAAGATTGAGGGCAGGAGGAGAAGTGGGAGGATGAGATGGTTGGATGGCATCACCGACTCAATGGATATGGGTTTGAGCAAACTCCGGGAGATAGCAAAGGACAGGGAAGCCTGGCGTGCTGCAGTCCATGGGGTCACAAAGAGTCGAACACAACTCAGCCATTGAACAACAACAAATGCATTACTGAAAAGGATAATATAGAAGTGCTATGCACTTTTCAGTGCATGACAGCAAGGAGTTAACAATGCTAATAAACAGTAGCAATGATTTTGACTTTGATTACTTTGTTAAGATGGTGTGTGCTGTAATTCCCTCTGTGAACTTTTCATTTTTATTTGTAATTCATGAATATTTTGAAAAAAGATACTTTGAGACTATGCAAATACTCCTTTTTCTGCTTAAATTTTCTTACTCACGTCAGTATCCATTGGTGGCTCCTGTCATTGGAAATTATAACCATGGCATTCCAATGGTGGTTTCCTAATGTCTTCAATTTTTCCATAGTTATTCATTGAAATTCTCCAGTAAGGAAGAGTTGCTGCTTTTCCTTCATTTATTTATTCAGCTAGAAATTTATATCAATATGAATTTGTAGTTCTCTAATTCTTTAGGTTATAATCTAATACTATAGATATTTATTGTGTTGCTCAATTTATTCCAACCAGAAGCTTTTAGCAAGCACTAATTAAAATGAGTTATGTCATCTTTATAGAGTGTTTTGGAATCCTGTACGTGTAATGGATCAAGTTCAGTGAAGTGAGAGTTGGGGATAGAAATGATTTGTTCCGGAAACCCTGCGTCTGCTTTGTTTGAATTGTGTACATGCTACAGAGACACTTGTGTGCATATTGGCCTTGTGCTCTGAGTTGTTTCTTGCCCCTGTTGATCTGTGGCACCAGATGAACTGACCCCTGGCAAAAGTCATTCTCAATAGTTGCTGTTCTATGTGCATAATGAGCCCTTGGCATAGACCTTGGTCATGGCTGAATGCTGGTCATCTAGTAGACCCATGAAAGACTCTCTTTTCTGGACTCCACTACTGTCCTATCTGCACTTATATACCCAATCTGGCAAATTAAATGGATATGCTTGTAAGGACAAACCACCTTTACTTGCAATTCCAGATGGCTTCTTCTATTATTCAAAGAGAAACAGAGTCTCATCTAAACCACAAAGACTTCTCCTTGGGCATGACATAATTGTGTAGGCCACAGCATGCATTCCCACTTAATGTTATACTAGATGGAATCAATGCAGTCACACATTTACTCAACTTCAGCTTTTAGAGAAGGGGTGGGAACTTGAGTATCATTTTAGGTCTAGGGAGCAAGAATCAATTTATTTTCTTCATTTTCCTCTGCATTATTTATAAATTTCATAATACTGTCCATACGTTTAAATAGAAGAAATGCAAAATGATGACAAAGGTCCACATAGCCTAGCTATGGGTTTTCCAGTGGTCACATATGGATGTGAGAGCTGGACCATAAAGAAGGATGAGCACCAAAGAATCGAGGCTTTTGAACTGTGGTGCTGGAGAAGACTCTTGAGAGTCCCTTGGACTGCAAGGAGATCAAACCAATCAATCAGAAATATTCAGAAATCAATTCAGAATATTCATTGGGAAGACTGATGTAGAAGCTGAAGCTCCAATACTTTGGCCACATGATGCGAAGAGCTGACTCACTGGAAAAGACCCTAATGTTGGGAAAAATTGAGGGCAGGAGGAGAAGGCGACGACAGAGGATGAGATGGCTGGATGGCATCACTGACTCAATGGACAAGAGTTTGAGCAAGCTCTGGGAGATAGTGAAGGACACAGAAGCCTGATGTGCTACAGTCCATGGGGTTGAAAAGAGGTGTACATGACTGAGCAACTGAACAACAACAGGACCTCTGTGTAACTTGATCAAAAGAGCAGGTTGACCAAATGTGTCTTGGTCTACCAGAGCAGGAACAACTGTGTATGTAGGGCTCTACTCTTAATACTTTACATGTATAATTGATTTCAATTAGTGATTGCGAAAAGCTTCTGCTTGGAATAACTTGAGCAACACGATAAATAACTATAGTATTAGATTACAACCTAAAGAATTAGAAATCGACAAATTCATATTGGTATCTCTTTTGTTTGGCTTCTCTCTCATCCTAATAGATTAAGCCCATTCATTAAGCTTAGTGTAACTGTTATTATATTAAGAGTAAAAAAGAGGAATGAGGAAAAGGAGACAAAAAATTCATTTTTATGCAGAACTTGCCAAATGTCCTTTCTGAGTGAACATTTATATACATACTCAATATGTATATTCATTTAATCTTTATAAAATTCCTAAGAAATACCATTATTACTGTCAATTTACAGGAAAAGCAACTGAGACTCATAAAGGGCAAGTAATCTAGGAACTTATCACAGCCTAGCTCGTAAGTAGCAGAACTAGGCTCTGAACCCAAACACCTGGTTCTAAAGTCTGTGCTACTAACATGAAAAAGGATAGCAAATCTACCATTTGGTCATTTAAGCTCAAACTTTGTATAATCTGCCACTACGGACGTAAGAGCTTTTCCTATGGCCATTACCAGTTACAGGTTATGTGAATGTCTTAGTCACTGACACTCCATTTTGTCAATAGGATCAGTTGGGTTGCTCATTTTTTCCTGGTTTAACATTTACTGAAACTCTGCCCTGTTTTAGGGTCTGTGCCAAATGCTAGGTGAGGGAAAGACTGGAGAGAGAATACAGAAATAGGTAAGACAAAATCTTTATCATTAAGAAAAAAAAAACTAACACTTATTAAAAATTGTTTCAACTGCTACTACTGAACAGATGCTTTGAGATATTTATTGAGAATCTTGCAAGGAAGCAACTTACTCTGAAGTAGGAAGTAGGCAGGACTTCCCTGGTAAAGAATCTGAGGAAAGAAATGTAATGTGGGAGACCCGGGTTCAATATCTGGGTTGGGAAGAGCCCCTGGAGAAGGGCAAGGCTACCCACTCCAGTATTCTGGCCTGGAGAATGCCATGGATTCTATAGTCCATGGGATCGCAAAGAGCTGGACGTGACTGAGTGACTTTTACCTTCACTTTCAGGAAGTAGGCAAGGTTTTGTGGAGAAGCCAAGATATTAAAAGCTGAACGGAGAGGAATTCCACCTGTTGCAGGTGACAACAACTCACTCACGGTGGATTAAGAGAACCGTGGGAAGTTGGAAGTGGCTCAAAATAAGAGCACTTGGTGAAGGAAGGTGATGGAAGTGGGAAGGTGAAACACAGGGGGAGAAAGTTAGAGAAATAGGCAGGTTGCAGCAGATCTTGAAGAGCCACATACCAGAATGGATTTTTGTTTTCTTTGGTGAGTAGGAGCCATTGCTGGTTGAAGAAAAGAAACTCAACAGAAACAAGCGTGGACCAGATATCAGTACACGTATGCTCTGTCCCTGGCTTGGGCAATATCAGGCTCCATGATGCTGGATGGAGCAATCCTCCTTTCTGGGCTTCAATTACTCGTTTGCAAAGTGAGGACCTAGCTTCCTATTATTTCTAGGATCCCTTCCAGCTCTCAAATCGTATCTATTTCCATAATTATCCATTTGCGGTCTTTGTATAGGACGTGGTCTGAAACACATTGGGAAATAAAAAGCACCGCTGATCCCAACCAGAGATGCCAGGGACTTTGAGAGGTAATTGGTAGCATCCGTCACAGAGCATCAGTGTGTGCTGCTGCTAGGGCTGAGGCTCTGCGGCTGCAGCTCAGACGTGAACGCCTCGGTTCCACCCAAGATTTATCCCTGGCAATTCTGTAAATTGTTATTCTAATGCCTGTGGGGATGGAGTTTCATAGCTGCAAGCCACTCTATCAGAGGGCTATTTGGCTCATAGCACCTTAACTCTGGGAGCAAGATGTTTTATGTAGCCCTCAAGGTTCTCATGGGAAGAGGGGAAGATAGTTGCTGGGTGTGTGGATGCCTAACAGTTTTTATAGCTGGAGCAAAAAAGAAAAAAACTGTCACACTTTATTTGCGTATATATTTGTTTAGCAGCTCTATCCATTTCTTTTCTGAAATACCCTTTTGCAATATATATGATCACCAAATACTTGTTTTACAGTCAGCAAATATTTATTGAGTCATTGTGGAGAACATTTGCAATGAAACACACTCCTCCTACCCACTCCCCACACAGACACACACAGACACATACACACACACTCACCCAAACATGTATGCATAGTTTAGGGGGCAGAGATAAAGCATCCCCTTTCCCAGGGAACGCAAGTTGGCCAAAATATATCCTTTGCCTGTGGCTCTCACGTTGGAGACATTTTTTCCTCCGAGGTCATGTATAAGTAGACATCTGTAAAATCAAACTGCATGTGAGACTTCCTCTGTTCCTTTCAGTTTCTGTTCGGCTGGTGGAAAAATCTGCCAGAAAGTGAGAAAATATTGGAGAATGCCAAGAAAAATTTCTTCCTGTTCAATCGCCGTGAATTTGAGAGCAGTCGTTGAGAAGGCTTCTCTCCTTGGGACAGCAGATTCACAGAGCAGAGGTCAAGGGTGCAGTCCGTTCCGGGTATCCAGGCCCCAGCATCCTGGCTGACCGGGCTTAGCTCCCCTGACCATCGCTTTAGGAAAGGCAAAAGGACTCTGATAGCACCTCTCCTATTTCACCTGCAAAGCACATTATAATGTTCTTTTGGTTATTCTACTGTTTCCATAACTTTCGTCACTTTTTTTTTTAAATGTCCCAGTTTTCGCATTAGTCCTCTGTGTGACTTCTTACCCTGTGATTGATGGAGACCTATAACCACAGAGTTTTTCAGCCACTCACTGCACACTTTCTTGATTCCCTTATATCCTGTGGTGGAGCCCTTTTCATTCTGGACTTCATCTTTTCATCTTTATCTCACTTCCAGAGCCCTCTTTTAAGGTGATAGGTGCTTCATAAATTCATTACCAAGGTTCCAGATTACTGTAGCTCTGTGGCCATGAGACTAATATTTACAATGCAGCTGGTTATTAGGAAAAGGAAGGCCAACTTTTTGTTTGTTTGGTTTCATCTGAGTATGGCTTTTCTGCAGTAAGTTCTGGTGAAGAAAAGGTATGTATGGCTGATTCACTTTGCTGTACAACAGAAACTAACACACCACTAAAGCAATTATACTCCAGTTTTAAAGAGAAGAACTAGGTAGTGGGCATACTTTATTTAAAATGGATAATCAGCAAGGACCTACTGTGTAACACAGGGAACTCTGCTCAATATTACAAGCTCAATGGGAAAAGAATTTTAAAATGAAAAGATACATGCATATGTATACCGAATCACTTTGTTGTACACTGGAAAATAAAACAACATTGTTAATCAACTCCAATATAAAAAGTTAAAAAGAAAGTAAATGACAAACTCTCAAAAGTCATCCTTGCAGAAATGACAGAAGTGAAGTGAAGTGAAAGTTGCTCAGTCATGTCCGACTCTTTGTGGCCCCATGGACTATACAGTCCATGGAATTCTCCAGGCCAGAATACTGGAGTGGGTAGCCTTTCCCTTCTCCAGGGGATCTCCCCAACCCAGGGACTGAACCCAGGTCTCCCACATTGTGGGCGGATTCTTTACAAGCTGAGCCGCAAGGGAAGCAAATGACAGAGATATTGCCTAGACCGTTTCTGCATGAATAGTCACTTTATTTCCTGAACAACAAGGAAGGTCTAGGGAACAGCTACTTGTATTTCAAGTCCACACCCCTCACAGGACTTGTCCAGGGTGCTGTGCCTGCCTTGCCCCGGGAGACCTGAGCACTTTGCCAGCCCCACAGTGGCGTCTGGCTCACACTGCGTGGACTTTAGGTACTTCCCTGTCTCCTTCCCAGACTGAGTGTGACTACCTCCAGGGCAGGCATTGGGCTTTGTACCAATTTCCATCCAAAGCATACAGCATGTTACCTGGCATCTAGAAAGCTTTCCAAAGACACTGACTAACTATATAAATAAACGCTTAAAGGGATAGCTGGATCAATGATCAAAATTGAGAATTTGAATTTTCCCAGTTCTGAAGAAGAAACCTACCTACATTCAAATCAATCACTTGTGCCTTGGGTTTAATTGTTCTTTTGAAAAGGGATACATTTGAGCTCCAAAACATATCACAATTTTTTCTTTCTCCCTGTCGGGGGAGTTTGTAATTTCCTCAGTTCTGTCTCATCACAACAAAAATTTGAAGTAATGGAGGGACCAGCGTTACAGCCCTCAGACGGACCAGTATTACAGCTCAGTTTTATTTAGAAAGTAAAGGAAAATACATCCTATAGACATGAGGGCATGCTGACCCAAAAGACCTGGAGAAGAGATGTCCCCAGCCCAATTTTGGCTCCACTTTTCATATGTTTTTCCTCCTCCCCCTGGGCCTATGTAAATTGGGCTAGCCCCGAGTGCTGTTTGTTTTACCTGAAGTCCCCACTCCGGTCCTTGGACCTTACTTTGTTCTATTTTTGCATGCTTTCCCCTTCCTTATCTTTTAGCCACCACCATTCTGGACTCCGTTTTCCTGTTCTAACTGCCTAACATCCCTAAGTAGAGAGAGGCCACTGAAACGAATCCCTATATGACCATTAAACCCTGGCTGTCCTCAGAATGTTGATTCATAGAGAATTAGCCATAGATGATTAACATCTCCCATCCAATTCTTTGTGTGTGCATGAGTGGCGATATCTTTTTGCACATCTAAACAGGGCTTTTCTCCTGCACAATTTTAAGAAAGAAAGGTAAAATATGTTACTTAAAACTAACTCTGAAATTCCCTCTTCTCTTTTCAGTAGGAACCCATTCTCAGCATATGTAAGGCTTTATGTGTGGTCAAAACACATGCAACTATTTGTGACAACTAGATAGATGTGTGAACAGGAGGGGAAGAACAGGCAAATTTCTTCTTGGGAAAGAAGGTTCTGGGACCATCTATCTTAGAATGTCTAAGTTCTCTGGCATCGCAATACTTTTTTTATTTCTTTATTATTCATCTCCAGAGAGGCTATTCCAGATACTTCTAACTTTCCTCCATTCTTTACTGGCCCCTTTCACAGAAATTGAACATGACCCATGGATACAGTCCATGGGGTTGCAAAGAGTCGGACACGACTGAATGACTTTCCCTTTCCCTTTCAGGGTTCCAGAAACACTGAATTCATCAAGTTGGAGTCTCTCTCTCCGACACTCCAAATGCCTTTGGGGAACAATGACTTTTCTGTCTTTATCTTAGATATCTCTTTACATATGGGCTTTGAAATATCTCTGGAAAAAAGTTGTCTTTCACTTTTAAAAGTTAGTTCCTTGACCTAGAGCTTAAAGAGCCTCACATCGGAAATGTGCCATACAAATTTTCTCTCTTTCTCCTACAGTTTAACTTTTCTATCTCCACTCTATCCTTTCCTTCATTCTTAAAAATATGCACTCCCCACCCTTGTGTGTGTGTATGCTAGGTCGATTCAGTCGTGTCCAGCTCTGCCACCCTATCTCCAGGCTCCTCTGTCCATGGGGATTCTCCAGGCAGGAATCCTGGAGTGGGTGGCCATGCCCGCCTCCAGGGGATCTTTCCAACTCAGGGATCAAACCTGAGTTTTTTATGTCTCCTGCATTGGCAAGCAGGTTCTTTACCACTTCCCACCCTTAAAAAAGAAAGAAAAAAAAATTCCTGCTGATTTGTCAAAGCTATATTTCCATTCATTTCCCTTCCTTCAATGCAATTGTTTTGTTTTGTTTTGTTTTGTTTTGTTTTTAACTGGACCTGCTCTCTTCACTTCTCCCCTTCATTCCTTTATCCTCAACCTGAACTCTCAGCCACTACAGTGAAACTCCTTTTATTAGGGTCAGCAATAACTGAAATGTTAAAGTCTCGTTGAAGATACAATTTGAACATAAAGCCATGTATCTTGGGACTCCCTTGCCTCTGTGACAAGACTGGATCTCCTTCTTCCATGCTCACTATCCCCTCTTGTGGCACAGATTGCTGGAACTCCATCATGTCTGTGTGCATCTCTTCCTCCTAGGAGCACACTTATATCACAGTAATCGGCCTCCCTGCAATTGTAAGTGATCATGTGACTGAGTTCTAGCAATTGAATATGAGGAAAAGAGGAGTGACCCACAGGAAGAAAGAACGATCTAATTGTGTTAAGCAGAGTCTATTGATGTACACTGAGCTGTATCATACGCAAGAATTTAACATCTATTGTGTTAAGCTACCAATATCTTTAAATAGCATTCAGCCTAACCTGATAATGCAATTCTCTATTCTTTCCTCTGCACTCACCCTGTTAATATGGGTTTTCCTTATGGTCATACTTCCAACTGTTTTTTCAATATCTTTATATATTACCTTTGTAAACGTTCCCTTTTCTTATGGTTCCAGTCTCCCAGTCTCTAGCTCCGGCAAGACCCACTTCCTTCAGATTTGTGTTTACCTCTGGCTACTGAATTTCAACATCTGGGTATTTGATACCCACCTCAAATTCAATACAATCAAACTTAAACGTACTGTCATCTCTGCCCACCATATTTCCCCCTAAAAATAAAAAAGTAAATAAAAACTTAGCTGGATAGACTAACACATGGATACAAGGAGCGCTATAAAATAAAGATAAATGGATAGCTGTAAATAAAAGATACATGGATAGCTATAAAATGAAGGAAGCATGTTGTTTTTTATTATTTAGTCACCAAGTCATGTCCAGCTATTTGTGACTTCATGGACCGTAGCCTTCCAGGCTCCTCTGGCCAAGGAATTTTCCAGACAAGAGTACTGGAGCAGGTTGCCATTCCCTTCTCCAGGATATCTTTCCAATCCATGGATCGAAACCACACTCCTGCATCTCCCGCATTGGCAGGTGGATTCTTTACCAATGAGCCCTGAATGGGATGCCCATACCAATGGGATGCCCTAAAGCAAGCATAGAAAAGAGTAAGCTGTGTAGTAACACAAATAACATGAATTTCAACAGTTTTGTAGTTTTAAAAAATAATTTCATATATTTGAAACATTTTATAATAAAATACTAGAAAATTTTTCAAAAATAGAAATCATATATTCTTATTATTTGTGAGTAATTGATCATAGTAAGGTAACCAGATAATATTTCACTTTCCCTGACCCAAGAGAGTCAGTAAATGGCAGATCAGACTCTACTGTCTCCCTGAACTCAGCAGCAGCTATCTTTGAAATGTGCCCCAGGGATACACCACACTAGAGCTTGGGAGTCAAACAAATTGCTGCAGTACCATAGACTTCATATTTTAGAGGCTCAAAATGCATTTAAGATTCTCACCATGCTCCTGAATTTTTTAAAATAGTAGATTTATTTGACTTCCCTCTCCTCACTTTCAAAATATATTTGAACATGAAATCCAGTTATGTAATATCCATCGATATCTAGCATAAACTGTGGAAAGCGCCAGTCTAAATTTGTTAGTAAACAAACTCCTCCTCATCCCCTGAACACAAAGTGCTTCCTCACTCTCACCTCTGGTTCTGGACAGTGCTGCTTCCTTTCCATGGAACACACTTGCCTTTATCTCTGCCTGGTTAGTGAACTCATGTCTGCAATCATGCCTTCAGACCTTGGTTCTACCCCTTCCCAGCTTTGTGTTGATAACTCTAAATAATTATTTAAGCATTCTGAGCTTCCTTCCTAATTGCTGGAAAAAAAAAAAGAGAGAGAGAGAGAGAGATAATAATATCTACCTGACTTAGTGACAGTTAAGTTTAATAAGGTACTATTCTTCAAAAGTGTAAGCCTATAGTCCACAATAAATATGCCTCCATTGTCTCTTATTATAGAAAGGTAGGGTCGTGAAGCACTCGTGAAAGTAACAAAGCACACTGTCCTAGTGCGGGAAACACTTTTTTGGGAGGAAGGGGAGACACTTAAGTAGTGCATTTCCTTGGTGATGGTTTCCCTTTCTGCAACTAAATGTACCTATAGTCATCAGTTCAGTTTAGTCGCTCATTTGTGTCCGACTCTTTGCAACCCCATGAACTGCAGCACGCCAGGCCTCCCTGTCCATCACCAACTCCCAGAGTTCACTCAGACTCACATCCATCAAGTCGGTGATGCCATCCAGCCATCTCATCCTCTGTCGTCCCCTTCTCCTCCTGCCCACAATCCCTCCCAGCATCAGAGTCTTTTCCAATGAGTCAACTCTTCGCATGAGGTGGCCAAAGTACTGGAGTTTCAGCTTTACATCATTCCTTCCAAAGAAACCCCAGGGCTGATCTCCTTCAGAATGGACTGGTTGGCTCTCCTTGCAGTCCAAGGGACTCTCAAGAGTCTTCTCCAACACAACAGTTCAAAAGCATCAATTCTTTGGCTCTCAGCCTTCTTCACAGTCCAACTCTCACATCCATACGTGACCACTGGAAAAACCATAGCCTTGAATATACGGACCTTTGTGGGCAAAGTAATCTCTCTGCTTTTGAATATGCTATCTAGGTTGGTCATAACTTTCCTTCCAAGGAGTAAGTGTCTTTTAATTTCATGGCTGCAGTCACCATCTGCAGTGATTTTGGAGCCCAGAAAAATAAAGTCTGACACTGTTTCCACTGATTCCCCATCTATTTCCCATGAAATGATGGGACCAGATGCCATGATCTTTGTTTTCTGAATGTTGAGCTTTAAGCCAACTTTTTCACTCTCCACTTTCACTTTCATCAAGAGGCTTTTTAGTTCCTCTTCACTTACTGCCATAAGGGTGGTGTCATCTGCATATCTGAGGTTATTGATATTTCTCCTGGCAATCTTGATTCCAGCTTGTGTTTCTTCAGTCCAGCATTTCTCATGATGTACTCTGCATATAAGTTAAATAAACAGGGTGACAATATACAGCCTTGATGTACTCCTTTTCCTATTTGGAACCAGTCTGTTGTTCCATGTCCAGTTCTAACTGTTGCTTCCTGACTTGCATACATATTTCTCAAGAGGCAGGTCAAGTGGTCTGGTATTCCCATCTCTTTCAGAATTTTCCACAGTTTATTGTGATCCACACAGTCAAAGGCTTTGGCATAGTCAATAAAGCAGAAATAGATGTTTTTCTGGAATTCTTTGTTTTTTCCATGATCCAGCAGATGTTGGCAATTTGATCTCTGGTTCCTCTGCCTTTTCTAAAACCAGCTTGAACATCAGGAAGTTCACGGTTCACATATTGCTGAAGCCTGGCTTGGAGAATTTTGAGCATTACTTTACTAGCATGTGAGATGAGTGCAATTGTGCAGTAGTTTGAGCATTCTTTGGCATTGCCTTTCTTTGGGATTGGAATGAAAACTGACCTTTTCCAGTCCTGTGGCCACTGCTGAGTTTTCCAAATTTGCTGGCATATTGAGTGCAGCATTTTCACAGCATCATCTTTCAGGATTCGGAATAGCTCAACTGGAATTCCATCACCTCCACTAGCTTTGTTCATAGTGATGCTTTCTAAGGCCCACTTGACTTCACATTCCAGGATGTCTGGTTCTAGGTCAGTGATCACACCATTGTGATTATCTGGGTCGTGAAGATCTTTTTGTACAGGTCTTCTGTGTATTCTTGCCATCTCTTCTTAATATCTTCTGCTACTGTTAGGTCCATACCATTTCTGTCCTTTATCGAGCCCATCTTTGCATGAAACATTCCCTTGGTATCTCTGATTTTCTTGAAGAGATCTCTAGTCTTTCCCATTCTGTTGTTTTCCTCTATTTCTTTGCATTGATCGCTGAGGAAGGCTTATCTCTTCTTGCTGTTCTTTGGAACTCTGCATTCAGATGCTTATATCTTTCCTTTTCTCCTTCGTGTTTTGCTTCTCTTCTTTTCACAGCTATTTGTAAAGCCTCCCCAGACAGCTATTTTGCTTTTTTGCATTTCTTTTCCATGGGGATGGTCTTGATCCCTGTCTCCTGTACAATGTCACGAACCTCAGTCCATAGTTCATCAGGCACTCTATCTATCAGATCTAGGCCCTTAAATCTATTTCTCACTTCCACTGTATAATCATAAGGGATTTGATTTAGGTCATACCTGAATGGTCTAGTGGTTTTCCCTACTTTCTTCAATTTCAGTCTGAATTTGGCAATAAGGAGTTCATGATCTGAGCCACAGTCAGCTCCTGGTCTTGTTTTTGTTGACTGTATAGAGCTTCTCCATCTTTGGCTGCAAAGAATATAATCAGTCTGATTTTGGTGTTGACCATCTGGTGATGTCCATGTGTAGAGTCTTCTGTCATACCCTTTTGCAAAACAAACCATAAAAATTCAAAACACAAAACCCTTCAGTGAGTCTGCATTTTTCTCCTAATATATTTCAAATCATTCAGCAAGGCTTATAAGCCCCTTTGTAATGTGACAAAGGGGTTAGACACGTGCTGAAATACAGACACTCTCCTAACCTGAGACCTAAGACTCAGGCTAACGGTTTGAGCTAGAGACAGCCTCTTTTAATTGTTCCAGGATGGCTAAGGATTATTTGTGTATATCAACCTGACTGGGCTACATGGTGCTGAGATATTTAGTAAAATACAGGTGTTTCTGTAAGGGTAATTTTGTGGGAGATGAACATTTAAATCAGTGGACTTTGAGTAAAGTGTATTGCTCTTCGCAATGTAGGTAAGCCTTATTCAGTCAGTTGAAGCCTTGAATAGATCAGAAAGACTGGCAGAGAATTCTCTAGCAGACTGGCTTTGGACTTCATTGCAATATCAGTTCTTCCTGATTATATAGAAGACTGCTTTCAGATTCAAGCTAAAACATTGACTCTCCTGGGCCTCCCACCTACCAGCTTTCAGGCTGGAACTTCAGCCTATTGGCTCTCCTAGGTGTCTGGCCTTCCAGCCTACTCTGCAAATGACTTGTCAGCCTTCACAATCTCATGACCCAGTTCTATATAATAATGTCTTTCTATATCTATGCTGTGCTTAGTTGTGTCTGACTCTTTGCGATCCTAAGGACTGTAGCCTGCCAGGCTCCTCTGTCCATAGGGCTTCTCCAGGCAAGAATACTGGAATGGGTTCCCATCCCCTCCTCCAGGGATCTTCACAACCAGTGATCAAACCCAGGTTTCCCACAGAACCCAGGTTTTCCACCCAGGAAAAGCAGACAGGTGTTTTACCATCTGAGCCACCAGAGAAGCCCCAAAATACTGGAGTGGGTAGCCTATTCTTTCTCCAGGGGTTCTTCCCTACCCAGGAACTGGGGTCTCCTGCATTGCAGGTGGATTTTTACTAGCTGCGCTATCATGGAAGCCCATCTATATCTATAGATATATCTATATCTATCTATATAAATATCTGTAACTATGTCCTATTGGTTCTATTTTTCCTGAGGAACTCTGAGTGATACAGTGGAATGAAAACGTTAGCATTTTATGTGACTTTTGTTAAGTGAAGAAGTTTGGGAAACACTGCAGCTTCTACTTATCAAATGCACTGTGGCATGCCTTCTTCCAGGCCTTTGGGTTTTTGTTCCCCCTGCCTGGAAATAACTTTCCTTTCTGCTAGTTCCCTTATGGTCATCTCACCTCTACTCAGCCAAACGTTCTCATCTCTGGCGCTGTTCCTTCTGGCAGGCTTTCTTCCATGGCGCCTGTGCAGCCCTGCAGAGCTGCATCAGGTGCTTCTTCCATCAGCCTGCTAACATCCTTGACTAACATCCTAATAGCCCTATGCTTGGCTCTGTCCTGCTTGTCTCTCCAGGGTTCTAAAACTACTGACCTACCTCCTCTCTAGATTCCAAGAGACTGAGTGAATAAGTCACAAGATCCACTTCATGATATATCCCTAACATTTTGCCCAGTACCTATCTTACGGCAGGTCTTCAAACAATATCTATCAAATGAACAAATAAGTAGAAAATATATCCACAGTTTCAAGAAGAAGAGTTGCAACTCAAAGCAATCTAGAAACACTGCAACTCAAAAAAAAAAAAAAAATCCAGTGAAACAGAATGCAGGACAGAAGCAGCAACAAGACTTCTTTTTGCTCAGCAATACAATTGAAACCAAATAGGGTGTTATCCTTAATTTAGCTTCTGGAAGAAGGGCCACTCACAGAGATGTGATTTCCATATATTTAATACAGTAATCAACTTGGGAGTCCTTTTACACTGGAGGTCACAATATTTTCTCTACTGGCTGATATGGTAAATGTTTTAGGTTACATGGTCTTTCAGTCTTGCTTAGTGGCTCAGACACTAAAAAAAAATCCACATGCAATGCAGGAGACTCCAGTTCCATCCCTGGGTTGGGAAGGTTCCCTGGAGAGGGGCATGGCAACCCATTCCAGTATTCTTGCCTGGAGAATCCCAAGGACGGAGGAGCCTGGCAGGCTGCAGTGCATAGGGTCTCACAGAGTCAGACACGACTGAAGTGACTTAACACACATTCATGCACATATTCTTTGTTGCAACTACTCAACCGTGGCATTATAGCACAAAATAATCCATAGACAATACATAAGAACATGAATATGTGTGTATTCGAAAAACCTTTATTCAAAAGTACTGGTTATATTTGGCTCATAGACCATAATTTGCCTACACCTGCTCTGAATGAAAGATTCTCAGCCCATGAATGGGAAGAACTGCTTGTATTGTTTCTCCATAGGCCATTATCATCAAGCCCCAAACATTTTCTATAATCACTATTTTCAAGGGCCTTGAGAAACTAATTGATATTACTCTTTATTGTCATACTAGAGCAGGTTTCAAGCAGTAAATGCCATTTGGATAATTCTTTCTTACAGACATACAAGACCAAGCCTTTTTGGCACACACAATGACTCTTAGAGGAAGCAAGGCAGGGATACCACAGTTGGGCTCTAAGACCTGGACCACTCTGAAACACAGGAAGAAGTTCTCTGTATATAAAAATAAACGGGTAGTAGAAACAGTCCCACCACACTGGGATCCCTCCATGTGATAAAGGATACAGAAGGGATCTGGAGAGATTTATTTGCAGAGAACTATCATTGTGCTGTGAGCATTTCTCCTTCATAACAAAGGGGAGGCTTGCTACTTTCTAGTCCTAAGCCCAGGGGGTGTGTGTGTGTGTGTGTGTGTGTGTGTGTGTGTGTGTATTTAGTTGTTGTTCAGTCTCAGTCGACTCTTTGCAACCCCATCAACTGCGGCACACCAGGCTTCCCTGTCCATCATCAACTCCTGGAGTTTGCTTAAACTCATCTCCATTGAGTCAGTGATGCCATCGAACCATCTCATCCTCTGTTGCCTCTTCTTCTTCTGCCTTCAATCTTTCCCAGCATCGGGGTCTTTTCAAATATGTCAGTTCTTTGCATCAGGTGGCCAAAGTATTGGAGTTTTAGCTTTGGCATCATTTTTTCCAATGAATCTTCAGGATTGATTTTCTTTAGGATGGACTGGTTGGATCTTGTTGCAGTCCAAGGGACTCTCAAGAGTCTTCTCCAACACCACAGTTCAAAAGCATCAATTCTTCTGTGCTCAACCTCCTTCATGGTCCAAGTCTCACAACCATACATGAATACTGCAAAAACCATAGCTTTGATTACATGGACCTTTGTCTCTACTTTCTAATATGCTGTCTATGTTTGTCAGAGCTTTTCTTCCAATGAGCTGCACTCACCATCTGCAGTGATTTCAGAACCCAAGAAAATAAAGTTTGTCACTGTTTCCATTTAAAGAGCCTCTTATGAAGGTGAAAGAGAAGAGTGAAAAAGATGGCTTAAAACTCAACATTCAGAAAATGAAGATCATGGCATCCAGTCCCATCACCTCGTGGCAAATAGATGGAGAAACAATGGAAACAGTGGTTTAGTATGGGAAAAGAAAATTTCAAAAGAAGCTCAGGAAGCTTCACAAAGTACTTCCTCCACAGAGGAAATGCACAAGTCATGGTGCGGATCGTATGAGAAAGCTACACCATTCTGTGGACCAGGTTCTGCTTTGAAATTTAGTGGCGCCCTGTAAGGTGAGAGCCATGGTCCTGAAACTCCTGTCCCCTGAACAAAATATGCCACCCCGAATATACCACTTTGAACATTATTTTGAACAGAAAGAAATTGAAAAACTGCAGATGTAGGTTGTTTCTCTGTTCTCCCCCTCTCTATCTAAAACCAGGACATGCATTCCCATGAGACATATCCCTTCCCTGTACCTGGAAGAGAAAAACCCTAAACCAGAGATGGGGAGTGGTTGCTGAGATGAGCCTTTACAAACAAACCTTGCCAAAATAACTTGTATTTTCCATCACCTTCCCTCACATATTTTCTAGAAATTCTCCTATAATTTACCACCCTTAGATCCAAACCCCTTTGGCCTTTGTCTTGTCATGTTACCACAATTCATCACTCTTTGTCAAAATGATATATAAAATCTTGAATCTATCCACTTACTTGAGGTTTTTACTTCTTCCCATGAAGCCCCTTATGCCACATAAAAATATTGAATCAATAAACTGTGTATGTGATTTTTCTCCTGCTGCTGCTAAGTCACTTCAATTGTGTCTGACTCTGTGTGACCCCATAGACGGCAGCCCACTAGGCTCCTCTGTCCCTGGGATTCTCCAGGCAAGAATACTGGAGTGGGTTGCTATTTCCTTCTCCAATGCATGAAAGTGAAAAGTGAAAGTGAAGTTGCTCAGTCGTGCACGACTCTTAGCTAATCTGTCTTTATTCCATTTCATTCAAAGACCTCAGTCACAGAACCTAGAAGGGTAGAGGAAGTCTTTCTTACACTGTCAAGGCCTACAAGCCAAAGTCCACTTGAAGTAAGATGAAGGCTTACATACCACTCCTGAAGGAACTGGTACATAATCCTCTGCAAATTTTGCCCACACACTCGTTGAGCAGTGATGGAGAGGCATCAGGAGGTATACCACCAAAATTCAAGAATAAGAAAGGGAACAACCAAAGATTCCATGAAGTCACCACGAGAGAAGGCAACAGACCCCATTACTAATCTGTGAGACCCAGAGAGGATGGAGCACAGCCAGGCAGCCTGGGCACCCATACCACCCTCCACTGACCCCTGAGCAACACACTCATACTCAGAGAGACCTTGGCAGCAGTAAAATAAAGAAAGAAAGGCAGGAGGTGAGCGAGAACAGGAAGGGGGAGACTCCTTCTGTGAACCAATTCTGAGAGATGGAAATATTTAACCCTACACTGACTCAGATGGTAAGGCATCTGTCTACAATGCGGGAGACCCGGGCTCCATCACTGGGTCAGGAAGGTCTCCTGGAGAAGGAAATGGCAACCCACTCCAGTGTTCTTGCCTGGAAAATCCCATGGACAGAGGAGCCTGGTAGGCTGCATTCCATGGGGTCGCAAAGAGTCGAACATGACTGAGCAACTTCACTTTCTTTCTTTCTATGCCAAGTTCAAGCTTAAATTCTTATCCTTGACTGAAGAAGCTAATTAGTACTTCAAGACTCTATCTATGATCTAGAGTGTTGACAGGATCTAAGAATAATGAGACAAAGTCATGGAATCTACTGGAACAAGGGAAGACTGCCTCCAACAAGTGCCTGGATAAAGTTGTAAAGAAGTGGAAGAGATAAAAACCTGGCTTCAGATCATGATCTCTGCTTTATTTCTTATAGTTACACGTATCTTTAAAGAAAAAGATAATTGTCAAGTAGACTCATTTCTTTAACACCGTGCCAATCAATGTGAGTTGAACATCCATGGCATTCGCTACCATGGCAGTAGGTGCCAGGGAAAATATAAAGAATAGTACATTAACCTTGCCATCAATGAGCTAATTAATGATAAAGCAGAGTAAGCTAAGTAGTTAGCAACAACTGTCATAAGCAATCGTTCTTTTCCCTCCAGTCCTGAAACTCTTTAAGGGTCAGGAGCATGTGTTTTTCCAGCTCTAGCTAGGTCATTGACGAGGATCACTTAATAGGCAGCAAAGAATATTTGAAGAATGAATAGATAAGTGTTATACCATACAAGAGATTTTAAGATTGTTTAAAATACAAGGCAATAGAAATTCTGGAGTTTTACAGAGCAGTTCTCTAAAAACAGATGTTTGGTTTCAATGACATGTGATTTTTATTTCTAACTTGTAGATAATGGACCAAAGAAACCTTGGGATTTTGCATGATAAAAGCTCATATTAACAGACGTTTACACAAAATTGGCCATTTAACAAAGAGATTTTTTTTTTAAGTCCTAAAACATTATCTTTCTCATTTTGCTTTTTGAAGAAAAATGGGTGATTATGAATTGCTTTTCATTAAGAAATTACCATTTATCTTATCACAATATTTACTCTCTTTTCCTATGTTTTCTATTTCCTTATCGTTGAAGAACGAACTCAAAAATTCAGTTGCATGGAAACAACTGTTGATTTTTATATTCAAATGACTATATATTTCCTCTACAGTTCTGATGGTTTTCCTAGCTTGCTGTTAGAAGAACGTGCTGATGTCAGGGGTCTTGGTGAAGTTGATTAGCTTAATGCTGCTGTTCCCTAGGTGAGGTCTGCCTGCAGTTCAGCCCTTGACATCTTGCTACTCCTTTGCAACCGCATCTGTACAGCTCCTGAAATTTAATTCAATTTGCCATCTTAGAAGAGGCCCTGGGAAAAGCCATCATCATAAAAAAAATTTTTTTTAAAAAGTGGGTCCAGTAAAGAGCAAAAGAAAAACAATCCTTTCCCAAACACCTCTCTGGAAGACAGAGTGAAAAATGTGAGCTTTGGCCCCTCTGCTTCCCTGAGGAAAGGGGGAGACAGTCTGAAGAAATGCACACACACATACACACTGTCATTCAGACGCAGCTGGAGAAACGAAGTCAGGTTCAGAAGGCCTGGCTCCAAAGAAAATAGGCTTTTAAAACTTTTCTGGGGGACTCTCTCATCTGTGCTCAGGGCTGACTAGGTATCTGATGCATCCACCCCTCTCTCAATTAACAGATGCCGGGCAGGCACAGGGCAACAGGGAAGAACACTTGCTTCTGTCTCTAGAAAATCCAAGATGGTGTGAACTTCAGATCCTGGCTGACCCAAGCCAAGGCCATCAGTTGCTTTCCTAGTAAAAGAACAAATTCATCCAGCAACGTAAGGCCCTCTCATTAAGCAGGAATGTGTTCTCAACTGGCCAGCGCTTCTCTGTTGATGACAGATTTAGAGACACATTTACCCACAATGGCAATTCTGAGGTGCAATTACTCCTTAAGAAGTTTGCTTTTGTTTATGAAAGATGCACATACATAAGAATATGAAGAGTTATTAAAGACTTGATCTCTTCCTTGGGACAGTTCTAAGTACTTTTCCTGAGCTTGTTTAGTTCTTGAAATGACTCTGAAATATAGACTATTATTTCTTCACATTTTGGAGATGAAGGAGCAAAGAGACTAACATACAGCTGAGGTCATACAGCTAGAAAGTGGTGGAGCCAACACTTTACTCCATGTGTTCTGGTCCCAGAATGCATCCTTTCATTCTCTATACTTAATATTATTAACCACAAAACTAAAGATAGACTCTTATACTTCATGGCAACAAGACTTAAAGACATAATGGTGAACAACATAATTATTAATAGCGTGCCCCACTTTATTGGTCTGGGGTGTGAATTAAATCACAAGTCTTTTAACATATATAATTGTAATTATATATACATTATATAATATATTTATATATTATATATAATTAATGTTCCTACTAGGACACAATTTATTTTTCTCTAGGTCAGTTGCATTCTTTAAGGTGCATGATTATACAATTCAGTCATGATTTGGATTCACCTTTGAGTAGAAATCAGGGTATCTACCTGGAGACTCAACACCAGCAAAACACCCATCAGAAGCAGATTTCTTCAGACCAAGACTTCTAGATTTCCCTGTCACCACTGTGGAAGAACCTACGTGTTATAACGTGTTATAACTTTGGCCAATGACAAGGACTTCGCTGTGGAGATACCTAGAGAGAATCAACTGGACCAACCAGGCGTAGAATTGGAAGGTGCTCTGTCTTTGCCATGAGCATCACTGATGAAGCAGGCTGGCCTCAGGTACAGTCATGCTGTACTCACGCCTCTGCTGGAGTCTCTTGGGGAATGGAGTGGTAACAAGAAGACTGTCCCTTGCTGATACCACATGGACTACTTCCCATGCTTCTGCTCCCTTTACTACGGTACGTTATTTAAAATTTATATCTGCTGACAGTAATGACAAAGTGCATCCATAATACCAAACGGCTGGGTTAAGAGAATCAGCAATTCCTCGTCATTATCAGGCTTGGATGTACAGCTTGGGTCAACAATTCAGGTGACTCAGTCATTTGCTATTAAGTTCTCTCATGAGAAAGAGTGCCATGGAGATCAGTATCTTTTATTGCTCATTAAATTCACTTAAGACTGTGTCAGTCTTGAGATAGGCTCTATTAATCACAGAGCTCAAGAAGGAAAGGAATGGTGGTCTGCAGCCTTTTTGTCTCGAGAGACTCCTGAGTCCCATATGCTTGGATTTCTGCATAACAAGGCATTAGAAGGGAAAGCTTGTCAAAGTAGAATACTCTCTTTTGACCCCAATCCTCTCTATGACACCAGAAAACTACCTTCAGTTCAGTTCAGTTGCTCAGTCGTGTCCGACTCTTTACCACCCCATGATCCACAGCACGCCAGGCCTCCCTGTCCATCACCAACTCCTGGAGTTCACCCGAACTCATGTCCATAGAGTCAGTGATGCCATCCAACCATCTCATCCTCTGCCATCCCCTTCTCCTTCTGCCTTCAGTCTTTCCCAGCATCAGGGTCTTTTCAGATGAGTCAGTTCTTCGTATCAGGTGGCTAAAGTATTGGAGTTTCATCTTCAGCATCAGTCCTTCCAATGAACACCCAGGACTGATCTCCTTTAAGACGGACTGGTTGGATCTCCTTGCAGTCCAAGGGACTCTCAAGAGTCTTCTCCAACAACACAGTTCAAAAGCATCAATTCTTCCGGCGCTCAGCTTTCTTTATAGTCCAACTCTCACATCCACACATGACTACTGGAAAAACTACCTTAGGGGACATTGATTATTTTTTCAATATAGAGAGGGTTTTGAGTTCTGTTTTAAGAAAATGATAAATATCAGCTATGGCTAATGGGGTAAAAATGATGTAAAATCCACTGTCAGGTGAAGAAAGAATCAGGTGGATAGCCTGGGTTTAGACACATTGAACAGCAAACTTTAGTAACTAATGCCTTGGCATGATTTAGTTTTCCCAGTGAATAGAAAAGATTTCAAAGTGTACATTGTACTACACAGATCACTTAATGCCACTTCTTCCCCTCCTTACCCTTTTGTTTGCTTTAGGTTAATACTTGGACATTTCAACTGAAAAAATGACTTGAGAAATTGCCTGATATTTCCTTTGTGAAATCTAAGACCCAGATGAGTTGTTGTGACCTGTGTTCTGGGCCCAGATGGTTAGAAAAAGAGTAGGGGAGAATCTGGATCTTCAGAATAAGCTCATAGGATGCTTCTATACACAGACACCTGCAGATTCAATTGTACCAATTTCATTGCTCTGGTTCTAAGTAGACTTCAAGGAGGTTTCAGCTGTTAGCTATGACTGCTTTCTTTCTCCAGCCCAGCTGTGGCTTGGGAAGCGTGTTGTATCCAGAGGGTCAGGATGTTCATGGAACGCATTCTCGTGATGGCTCGTGGAGGACAACTGTGTGGAAAACAGTAACTAAAGTTCCTGACGGCACATTTGATCTCCTCGGGTCACACTGTGTGTACCCCTTATTGCCTACTCAGCTCCTATCCCTGTGAAGCCAGAAGACTTACTCTGATTCTCTCAAGTAGAGACAGAGACACACGTTTTTGATGATCATGGTGTAATGTGGTAGTTACAATTTGCACATGGTGATTTGATTTCCAGTCCCTGTTTCACCTCTTGAACAAGTTGTACAACCAACTCCAGCTTCAAGTTCTACAACTGGGATGCTCGATAATAACATGCTGCTGGCTTGATATGGTGACTAGGAAGTCTGGCACGGAGTCAGTATAGACTGCTACCATCAAAATCTCTGTCTCAGACCTCTGGGGTTTCCAGTCCAATATGTAGACCTTAGACATCATTCTCCTGTCCTGGCAGAAAGATAAAAGGCAAACAAACTGAAATTCAACAACTCTTCTGAAACCTATTGAGGTCACAGGGCAAACATATTTTGAAAATGAGAGACAGAGAGGAAGATACAGAAAATCACAGCTTACCAGAAGAATCCCACCAGCCATTGCCAATATTCTTGGGAAAAGTTTAAATTATAATTGAAAAACTGTTAGATGCTCAGTATAGTTTATTGAAGAGAATTAAGAACTCTAATGGGATACAGCACCAGGAAAGGGCACACTTGTGAGTTTCATCTCTAGCAAATCCTACCAGATCCTCATGGTGTAGAAAACCCTCATTCTTCTAGCAAGAAAGAGGATTTCTTTCTTGAAATATTTCAAAACCCATTTTGAAATATACCCAGATCTTTCTATTTTACTCAACTAGAACTGTCCTGAAGGGAACCTATTTTACCAGAGTTTAACAGAATGACCTGGGATTTTACCAAAGCCTAACAAACAGGTGCAGGGGTGCAGTGGGGTGGGGCTGGGGGGCAAGGGAGGTATTAACTCCAGGCCCCTCTAACCTTCCACAGTGGGAGTAGGAAAGATCCAGCTGCTGGAGTTGGATGAAGTCTCCTCCAGACTTCAGTATGGAGGAAAGGAATTATCCAACTCAGGTTCACTGAAAGCCTGAAAACTAATCATAAGACTGTAGAAAGAAACAAATCGCCAGTCCAAGTTTGATGCAGGATACAGGATGCTTGGGGCTGGTGCACTGCGATGATCCAGAAGGAAGGTATGGGGAGGGAGATGGGGGGGGGGCGGTTCAGAACTGGGAACACGTGTACACCCGTGGCAGATTCATGTTGATGTATGGCAAAACCAATACAATATTGTAAAGTAATTAGCCTCTAATTAAAATAAATAAATTTTTTAAAAAGAAAAAAAAATGTAGAATGCTTCTTCTTCCCTAAAAGCATTCTTATACTATATCAATAGGAGTCCTGTATAATAACAAATGACTATAGCTCAAAGAGCTGCAAATATCAGATCCTATTTAAGAAATATCTTAAAAAAAAAAAAAAACCTCAAAATGAAAAGAGACAAAAACAAGGACAGTGGAGGAAATTTAGCTTTTGACACAACAGCCACAGCAAACAATAAGCACAGGAACCTTCATGTCTGACAAACATAAAACCTCACACTACAGGTACACGGCCCTACTCTCCATTTCAGGCTTGAATTTAGTGTTCCCTTTTCCTTCTACCTACCGTAATGGTGCTCAAAACCTCAAAATGTGTCCGTACCTGGAATAGTCTTTGTTGATATCATTAGTTAAAATGAAGTCACTTTTTAGAGTGGACCCTAAAACCAATGACTGGTGTCCTCTCAGAAAGGGGAAAGAGACACTGAGACATGCACAGAGACAGAGAAGGTAGAAGGCCACGAGATGGTGAAGGCGGAACTCAGAGTCTGTAAGTCAAGAAACATCAGGGTTTTCAAGCTCCATCCGAAGTTAGGAAGAAGCCAGGCAGGATTCATCCCTAGATTCTTGAGAGAGAGAGTGAGAAACTGATTTTGGATTTCCAGACTTCAGAACTGTAAGAGAATTAATTTCTATTGTTTGAAGTCATCCAGATTGTGGTACTTTGTGACTATATCCCCAGGAAACTAATAAAGTAACAACCAAAAATGTCAGCATAATCATAGTAATGCAATGGCTCACACTCAGTATAAGTTTCCAGGAGTGGAAATGAGGATTCAGGAGACGCCTGGAAGAACTCGGAAATCCTCATTCATATGCATTATGTATTCAATATATTTTTGGTGTTTTTTGTGGGGAAGATTTCTTACTGTTTTATTTATCACTGAAAGTGAAAATCTCTCAGTTGTGTCCGACTCTTTGCGACCCCATGGACTATACAGTCCATGGACTTCTCCAGGCCAGAATTTTGGAGTGGGTAGCTTTTCCCTTCTCCAGGGGATCTTCCCAACCGTGGAATGGAACCAGGGTACCCTGCATTGCAGGCAGATCCAAGATAACATGGAATTAGTGAGAAAATATAAAATTTGGAGAAGTTCTCACAGAATACTCATGAGATTATTCATTTCCCAGTTGAAAAGAACAGAGACGAGAAGATAAAGGAGACGCAAAAGTTATAGGGACTAGGTTTTGGCTCACTTCTTGACCATGATTTGAGTAAAAGCATGAAAAAATAAACCAAAACAAATAGATTAACACAAACTAAGGTGACCCAGTTTGAATATCGGTTTAATTATAATATTGTTAATGATCCTGACTCCCTAAGCAATGTAAAGGAATTGAGCCCAAAATAGACTTATTCCTCCAATTGAGTTTTAGGGGGAATTATGCCAATTAAAATTTAGCTCTGCCCTTTTGATAGCCTTAGAAAAGAAACCTTACTGAATGGATGTGGGAGGTGGAAGTCAGAAACATTATTTCCTATCAAGTGGTTGTAATACTATATTTCTCATCTTGCTTGTAAAAATGATACACTAAACCCCCCTCCCACCTCCCTCCCTGTACCATCAGGATGGGGAACACGTGTACACCTGTGGCGGATTCATGTTGATGTATGGCAAAACCAATACAACAGTGTAAAGTAAAAAATAATAATAATAAATAAATAAATGATAAAAAAATAAATAAAAGTAAAAAAAAAAGATACATTGACTTTCATTTAGTTTCTGATAACTTCCTTCATGACAGCAAGGCAAGCTACTGGAAACAAGGTCTCACTGCAGCTAACCTGTGGTCTGAGAGATGTCATTAAGAATGCATCTGTTAGCAGACACATCCATCCTAAGAAAGAAGGTCTTACCCGGGAGCATATTTTTTCTTCCTACATGTGCCAAAATCTGAAGTCAACTAACACCAATTTCATTTTTACCTTGACCATGACATCCACTTTTTCTTTTGTGTCTATTTTAACAGCATTCAATTTGGTCAAATCAAAAAAAAATTTTTTAATAATTTGAGAAGGTTTTGGGAAAGTTAGTCAATTTCCAAGCCAGTGCGGAAATCATTGTGTAAGCAGAACTCTACAAGGGTACCTGGCACAGCAATATGCACTAGGGATTCAGAGGTGAAAAAAAAAATGCATTCTAATTGAATGAACGTCCATGAAGAGATGCTTCCTTTTATTTACAGGAGAATATCCCTAAGGCAGGCTGCATGATCAAGTCATGGTGGGGGTGTGGTGGGAGCGGCGGGCCGGGGGCATAGGCAGAATGAATCCTTGTAGATTCATAGTGCCTAGGAAGAAAGACACTAAGATACTTCCCACTATCTCCAAGAGCCTCTTTTCTCCACTAATGTTTGTGGTGGCTCAGCTGGTAAAGAACTCGCCTGCCAGTGCAGGAGATGCAAGAAACACAGGTTCAATCTCTGGGTCAGGAAGATCCCCTGGAGAAGGAAATGGCAACCCACACCAGTATTCTTGCATGGGAAATCCCTGGACGGAGGAGACTGGCAGGCTATAATCCATAAAGTCACAAAGAGTCAGACGAGAATGAGTACACGACTGACTGATGGAGTTTCTGGGAATCCATATCTGTTTCAAGGGCTTCCCTGGTGGCTCAGATGGTAAAGAACCCACTTGCCAATGCAGGAGACATAAAAGATGTGGGTGCAATCCCTGGAAAAGGGCATGGCAACCCACTGCAGTACTCTTGCCTCGAGAATCCCACAGACAGAGGAGCCTGGTGCGCTACCGTCCATAGGGTCACAGAGTCAAACAATACTGAGTGAGCAACACGCACATTAGGCTCAGTCTGTCACTATGCCCTCCACAATCTGTGTGAAGAGTGTGGTATCTTTGAAGCTAGGCAGCCACTGGCTCTGTTAAACATGATACTATGGTCCAGTGGTTAAAACTGGGATGTGAACGTCACCATCCGAATTCACATTCTGGCCCAGTCACTACCAGTTTTGAAAGCCTGGGAATGTTACTGCTGTTACCAGTCATTCATCCCCTCACTGGAAGATGAGAAGAAAGTCAATGACTTTCTCAGAATTGCTGGGAAGATTAATGCATCTACATGTAAAAGATGCTTAAGACAGTGTTTGGCTCATAGTAAGCAATCAATTATGTAAATCATCATGGTGATGAAGAAGGGGATGATGGGGACAGTTCCCTATAAGCTGAGTCATTAAGGCAAGTCATTAAACTCTTTCAGACTCAGCTCCTTTAGCTGTAAAACTGGAGATAACAATATTCACTATTTAGGATATTCAGTCTTTAGGACACCATGAAACACAATATGTGAAACTTTTATAAAATACAAATGGCTATGCAAAACAAACATTGCTATTGCATCATGTTTTTCTTCCCCCTGGGGCTGTGAACCCCCTTGACAATTTGGAGCCAAGAACCCTCTTTGAAGGTGGGCAACTGCTATTCATTTACAGCTGAATGCTGCCCAGAGGCTCAAGACTGCCAGGTCTGCTCATTTTCGAGAGAAAATGGAAATATGCATTTTTGTACAACTCTCTTCCACTTCAATCCCCCAGTTTTCAATGTTGGTAACTAAGTCAATCCATGGAATAAACACAACAAATTTTGGTACTGCCAACAGCCATTGGGTTCTAGTATCCATTTCTGTTTAAAATAAGTTGTCCTAGGTGCATAATCAGATACACAGCAGGTACTTCTCTCACGTATCATATGTGAACAGGGTACAAATAGAAGGCAGATACAAGATTCTAGTTCCTAGGTCAAGTGAGCACACGGGTTGAAATTTTGTATATCTGAGGGCCAATACATATCATCCCTTGTACACAGCAGTCACTAAGTAAATATTGATTGAAACTATCATAAAATTCAATCTGTCCACATGATACCAGAAATACCCAGATTAAAGAATAACAACTGAAAAGATATTGAGGACTAAGAACAAGTGAAATATTCTAAAAGCTTTCCTGATTTCTCTTTGGTTTTTCCTTCATTCATTCACTCAAAATAACGCTTACTAGCCATGTACTAGTAAACCAGATGAGGTGCTAAAAGCTATTTTATTAAGTTGTATTCAGCCTGAGCAAGATATTACAAAGTGGCTGGTGCGGTTGAAAAGGAGAGAGATGGAAGAAATTAGATGATGCAGGGCCTTGTAGAAATTAAAAGAACTTTCGTGTTTTCTCTAGACAATTGGGAAGCCATGGGAACGCTTTGCGCAAAGCCATAACCTCATTAACCATGCTTTAGGAGAAGCATATTGGCTCTTTTGTTGAGAAGAGACCACCGGTGAAAGCAGAGCACCCAGGTAAGATGGTCTGTAGCAATGCATGCAAAGGATGACGGAGGTTTGGGCCAAGGTGGTCACAGCGGAGGTAACGAGATGTTGATGTGTTTTCGAATTTACCTTTAAAGTGTAGCCCGTAGCATTTGCTGCTAAATTAAAAGTGGAAACTGAGGGAAGTGAAAGATGAAAGGAAGCCAAGATTTTTTAATCTGAGTTATTGAAGAGCTAGAGTTCCCATTTACTAAGATGGAAAAGACTGCAGGAAAAAAACAAGTTTAAGGGGTGAAACCAGTTTCAGCATGTAAATTTGATATGCCTGTTTGTTATCCCAGTGGTGATGTCAAGGAGCAGTGGGATGTATGAGTCTGAAGTTCAAGTAAAAGGTCTCTGCTGTAGATATTAATTTGAGGGTTGTCATCACATAGATGCCATTGAAAACCATGAAACTGGATGACATTATCAGGCTGCAAGTAAAGATGCAGAGTAGAGGTTCAAGCCTGAGCTCTGTCTCTCTGCCCTCATCATGAGGTTTCATATTAATTCTTATGCTACAGTGTAATAGCAATAAATAAGCATTTTATAGCTTGCAGTCTTCTGTGAGTCTGAAGATAATATTTTAAGATGTAAGCAATTTGGTGACAAAGTGTTCCTTAGTCTAAAGCAAATGTTACAAGACTAAGGCATAAGGAGAAAAGATGAAAGTACGTTTGCTTATTTTCGAATAAATTTATTTTCCTGCCTTCCTTGACACACAAATGGAGCACTGGGAGTAATATTTCTCCTAACCATTCTTAATCTCTGAAGCTATAAGCCATTAGCATTGTACTTGAATAGAGAGTGAATGTCTTCTGAGTTATAGCGGTCCTTTAAGAATGAAGGAGAAAATGATGGCAGTTTTCCATGTCTTTAATCTTCATGTCACAAAGGTATGTTGGACCTGGATCTTGAAAATGATAACTCTCAAACAGAAAAATTAAATCTCACTATCAGTAAATTAAGGTCCTTGCTTGTGTTAATTTTAATCAAATTACTAACACAATAGCAAAGTTGTCTGAATGAGCTTTATTCCATCTAGTTTCATCTGTCTGGATGACTATAGAGAAAATAATTAAATTTCTTATGGAAAGCAGCAATTTTCCACAGCATACAAAGGGATGGAGTATTGCCTTCTAGCCCCTAAGTCAGCACATTTGACATTTTGTTTGGCCTTTTTCAAATTTTTATTTTTAAGGAGAATGGATACTCACACAGCAATAAAAATTCGAAATGTGAAATCAAAGCTAAAAGCTAGCCAAGCCACAAAAACTGTGCTTAGCGTGTTAAAAATGAAAAGCATTCCTAATTTTGAAACTTTAATGTGGAAGATTTTATGTGATCTGACCAAAACTGAGCCGTATCTCATTACGATGTAATACCCAGAACATGGAGTCAGGAAGAGAAAAATCTATGGCTCTATCCACTCCCCTTCCATCACTTTCATGGAATAAATGTGACTCTCCATCCACCTGACAAAATCCGCTGGACCGAAAGTGGTGTTGATGAGAAACATTCCCTAAATCATGGATGGGGCTAAAATATACTACAGGAAGGTAATGAGAGAGGGGAAGAGCTAACGAGATGAAGTTTTTATAGGCACAGCAATGGGGATCCTTTGAAATATGGTGACTACGTCTATTTTGAAGTTAGAAATACATTAACTCCTAGCCCTAGGAGCTCACGTGAATGAGAGTGTTTACACTGGGTGTGCACACCATCCCTCATTTCCTTCTGGAACAAGCCACTGCCAAGGCGGGGGTGGGGGCGGGCCTGTCAACAAAGCCATCTTTTCATTTCTTGAGCTTTCCACAGGGAGGGAGCAGGATTGGGTTTGAGATTTGGGCTTGTCTGCCCCACCTCGCCTCCTTCCAAACAGAATAAAAATAGTTGCTTTGTTTGCATTTCATTAGCATTGTACTCCCTTTTGCTCACACTTAATCAAGGTCTTTTCTAGAAGGAGGGATGGAGAAGGACTTGAAAGCCGCCCTTCTGCTGTGTGCGCTGTGCTCTGAACCCTGAGTTCATAGGCCCTGTTGATTTAGTGAACTGTGTTAAGTCAACATTGGTGTGTTGGGGGGCCTCCGGGCTCTCCCACCACCCAAGACTGTGACTCGCAGGTTTATTGCCGTTTCTGGGTATGTCAGGAGCTTATTTCTATTAGCCCTTTCTTTTCAAAGACAGGCATTTTTTAAAATCTATGTTTTCACTAAGAATACAATCCATTTCTTCTTCTGCGACTTTACCCATTAGAGAGTGTTTTGTTATTTTTCAGCAAGGTGGTTCAGAATAAAACATGATAATAGTCCTTTTCTTAGGGAGACTCATTTGCACATTGCCAGAAGCTCCCTGACAACGGTCAGGCTGAAATTGCTTCATTTTCTTAGTACTGCAATAAGAGCATACACTTTGAGCTTGCATGAATCTGGGTTCAGATCCCATCTATGTCACATTCTTAATCAGTTATTTCAAGTTCAGAAGGCTCAGCGTCTTCATAGTAAAACAAGAAAAAGTAAATCTATCGGGGAGAGTCATGATGAGGGTTAGGTCTGATGATGTGTAAAGCAAGCTTGCACGAGTGTTGCCACGCAATAAGCGCTCCCTTCCAGAATTCCCATGTCGTTTCTTCAAATGGTGCCTCATTGATTGTAGCATAGACATCATGCCTATGAACAAATACTTAATGGAAAATGAGTGAGGCCAGAAATAGAGCTAGCTATGCTACGGACTATACTAAAGATTTTATCTAGATCGTCTCTTTTATTACTAACAAATCCCACCAAAAATAGGAGCAGGCCCACCTTAGGAAAAGAACACTGATGCTGAGTATGTTTAAATAACTTTCCAGATTCATAAAGCTGGCCAGTAGTATGTCTTTGAAGACCTTATAATCAAATACAGAGCAGCTCTACAGACCTTCCAGCTACATCCATGTATTATCAATAGGGGCCGTGCATTTGGGAAGGATTTAATTCTACTCTTCACTGTTTTGAAGCATGACCCTGATTCCACTGTGCTTAACTTCTATTCACTTTGGCGGTATCTACGATGAAGGTGCAATTGGATCATGAGTTTATAAAAATTGAAGCTATTTAGTGATTCCCAACTCCAGTTTCAAGGCATACTTGTGTTAGGTTAGGTCATGAGATGTGACTAAATTGATAATCCCTAACAGTATTAAGGGAGTTGGTGATGGACAGGGAGGCCTGGCGTGCTGCGATTCAGGGGGTTGAAAAGAGTCAGACACGACTGAGTGACTGATCTGATCCGATCTGATCTGAACAGTATTAAGAATTCTGTTTGTTGACACTCTATTTTTTTTCATTTTTTATTTTTTTAAATTATTTATTATTTATTATTATTATTATTTTACTTTACAATATTGTATTGGTTTTGCCATACATCAACATGCATCCACCATGGGTGTACACATGTTCCCCACTTATTCTAAAACCATAATAATGAACTTTAACAGAATCTCATTCAAAGAGTTCCCATATGCATTCTCACATGGGATAAGAAGGAACCACGACAGCCTGTGTACTTCTTCTGGACCCTCGGTCTTCCTGGGTAAGGGTGATAACTCTGCCCACCCCTCCATGGACAACACCAGCTCTCATCTTGCTTTGGAAGAAAATAAAATTGAAAACGACCATCTGCGATGTAAACTGAAAGAAGGGCTTTCTCTGTTCTTACTGATCCCTCCTTCAGATGTCTGTTGGTCACTAACGCTTCTTGGAAGAAACCTAAGATTAACTTAAAAACAAGGTGTGATAGAATTCCTTCTAAAGCTTCTGTGATAGTTAATTGTATGTGTCAGCTTGACTGGAATTTATTCCACTGGCTTTCTTGGATCTCCAACTTATAGAACGCAGATCATGGGAATTCTGTACCTTCATAGCTGCTTGAGCCAATTTCTTACAATAAACCTCATTCTGTCTGTCTCTCCCCAGGCTTCCCCTATCACTCAGGTGGTAAAGAATCTGCCTGAAGTGCAGGAGACCCGAGTTCGACCCCTGGGTCAGGAAGATCCCCTGGAGAAGGAAATGGCAATGGCAGCCCACTCCAGTATTCT
This sequence comes from Bos javanicus, assembly GCF_032452875.1. Classification (NCBI taxonomy): domain Eukaryota; kingdom Metazoa; phylum Chordata; class Mammalia; order Artiodactyla; family Bovidae; genus Bos; species Bos javanicus. The sequence goes on from NC_083877.1 coordinate 98,364,718, forward strand.
TGCCTGGAGAATGCCATGGACAGAGGAGCCTGGTGGGCTATAGTCTACGGGGTTGCAAAGAGTTGGACACGACTGAGAGACTCATACACACACACACATCCTGTTAGTTCTTTTTCTCCCGAGAACCCTTACTAATACACTCTCAATACATTAGAATAAGACTGAGTGAGAGTGACATTGAAAGAAAAAACTGGGGTGAAATGTCCACTGTGAATGTCTTCGGAAAGCTTCAAGGAGTGGTTGAAGAGAAGTTAAAGTCACTCAGTCATTTCCGATTCTTTGTAACCCCATGGACGGTAGCCCACCAGGCCTCTCTGTCCATGGAATTCTCCAGGCAAGAATACTGGAGTGGGTCGCCATTCCTTTCTCTGGCAAATCCTCCCAACCCAGGGATCGAACCCAGATCTCCCACATTGCGGGCGGATCCTTTACCACCTGAGCCACCGGGGAAGCCCTCAAAGAGTGGGTGGTATGCACTAAATTGGGTTTCTTTTCTTCTCCTGACACATACTCAGAGCTGTTCCTAGAGAAAAACCTTCTGGGATATCACTAAATAAATTGCTTTCGCTTCACATGGCCCTGGCCAGCTTGTTGCCTACCCCTGGCCAGGAATGTTTGCCAGGCTTGCTGCAGAGAGGCGAACACAGAGTGACAGGCCAAGGAGAATTGGCACCGGGTAGATTCCAGAAATTTCTAGCTGGCTTTGTTTTTTAATCACCACTTAAAATTTCAATAATAGTATCTTTAAATGAGTTTTAATGATGTTAGTAAACATATTCATAAGCATTCAGAACTAAAATAAGGAGAATCTTATAAGTCACCAACTAAATAAAAATTGTTTGCCTTTTTTTTCTTCTTCTTTTTTTTTTAACAGCTGCAGTTTCTAACTATCCTTCTCTACAGGGGTCAAGAGACCAAAATTTAGAATCTCAGAGAGGAACAGGCACATAATCACACCGATGACCTTAATGAGGACTATCATCAGCTGGAGAATGACAGAGGGAACACGTAACAAGATAGGACTTTCCTCGACATTCAGCAACCTTTCCTAAATAAAATTATTATGCCATGTCCAATTCATTTCTCATTCCTCACACTTTAAAATACTTGAGACAGAATCATGCTGTGTTCTTCTTGCCAAATCAGCTTTTGGATGGACCCGCTCTGAGCTGCATCCAGATTCATCTGATTGTAAGGGAAACAGTGGCCTCAGACTCCTGGGGCTACCCTGATACCTGACCTCCCCCCTTCCACATTTTACTCACGCTTTTCAGTCTTTCTAGATGTCTTGCTCTTCGAATATGAAGACATCAGCATCTTGAAATTCTTCCAGATAGCATCATGACAGATGACCCATGGGCTATAGAACAATTATTTTAAAATATACTAGGGGCAGGAATTCCTTTGTGGCCCAGTGGTTAGGAAACCACCTTGCAAAGCCAGGGACGTGGGTTCCATCCCTGGCACACTAAGATCCCACGTTTTGCTGGGCAACTGAGCCCATGTACCCCAACTAAGACCAGACCCTGCCTAATAAATAAATATTTAAAAAATAAATAAAATGCACTAGGGATAGACCCAAGTTCTGGCCGCAGACTAAGAGTAGGAATTAAAACTTGAGTCTCGTGTTTAGCAAGTTGCATCCCTAGAACAGCTTGCTTCTGGATATCCTAGTTGGCATGTTTGCAAAAAGGAGACCACACCACTCTGCACCCACCCTGGTTCTGTGGACATACCAAGCCCTCCTCGATGCTGCTGGGTAATATTTTCTGTAGCTAAAAAGCTTATGATATATACATTTAAAAAAAATGCTAGGCTCAGTGTACAATTGGAAGCAACTGCTGACTTCAGATCAACTAAACATCCCATGATTTTTTTTTTTTTTTTAATGTCAGGAATTCCACTTTTACTTGAACCAAAAACTTGTCTTTCTTTCTTTTTTTTCTGTGAAGGGTACATCCCTAGGAAATCTTCACTTCGTGTACACATAATACAGAATTTATTAAAGTTCTGAAAGACACCTCAAAAGATTAATCAGGAAGAAAATGGGCTGCAATTTTGAGTTCTTCATTGCTCCACACTGTACTTACTTCTGTCTTCATTCTTCTCCTTCCCCCTGCCCTGCTTCTCCCACCTTCCTTCTCCTCCTGCCGCATCCATTTTCAGTCTCTCCCGTGTGGGAACACCACTGGGAGAGGGCCATCAGCAAACAAAGAAACCAATTACACTTCAGTTGCATCTGCAAAGACGGAGTCTGTCTTCTCCCCTTCCTCCGTGCTCTTTGATTCCTCCTTTTCCTTCATTTTGTTTAAAAGTGGAAGAGGAGACACTCAGAAGTGGGGGAGATATATAAAGTGGTGTATATGGATTTCAATGTTTTTATTATTTACCAATCATATTGTACATAAAAAGGAACAAAGAAAGAAGAAAAAACAGGGTTTTATATTTTAAATGGATAACCAGCAAGGACCTACTGCAGAGCACAGGGAGCCCCGCTGGCTGTCATGTGGCAGCCTGGGTGGGACGGGAGTTTGGGGCAGAATGGATACATGTGTATGTGTGGCTGAGTCCTCTGCTGTGAGCCTGAAACAATCACAATGTTGTCAATCGGCTATGCTCCAATATAAAACAAAAAGCAATAAACCAAAAGCAGCGTTATGAAGCAGACCGCTTTAAGAATTCAAATCAACTGGCCTAAGAATTCAAATCGGTATTTGAATCCTATCTCTGTTTCTGGCTGAATTAAATCTTGTAATCTCTCTGAATCTGTTATCTCATTTACAAAATTTAAAAATGCACACCTTACTTGCGTGTTTTTTATGGAGATTAAGAGAATGTATGTAAAACTTCTGACATCGTACAAAAAAAATGTATGCCCATTGTAATTATTTCAGATATTAATGTTAACATATCTATTAATATAAAAACTCCTTGTCATGTATATATTTAATATATCTTATTATATATACATATATGTTTTTATCTTGGTGTTAAAGAACCTAAGTACAACTAATAACATATTTCTAATTTCTAAATTTTATATAAACTTTCTGAATTCAATCTACATCTCTACCTAATGGGGGGGAAAACTAGGCTATGGCACATTTAAATTCTAGCAGTGCTCTGTCTATAACTCTAAGTGAAAATTCAGGTTGGCTTCTTGATAATAGAGTCATTGATATTGAGTGTATTTTGATCAGTAAAAAGACTAATTGTTTTCTAAAGCATCTTCTTGGCTTTATTATATCGCTCGAATGTGCAGCATAAATTGCACCTGCTTCCATGAAAAGTAAATCAATATTCAAGGATTAAAATGTAAGCATATGTTCAAATTATTCATTCATGAGCTATTCTAAAAATAAGCTGTATTCTGGGCACAAGTGCAATAAATGAATTAATCAATTTTCAATAAGAATAAAGACCCAGAATCTTGCTTTCAGTAAGTGATAATTTTGTCAGAAAAGTTGGACATTTTACCAATCCCAGGCTAAGCGGTAAGATGGAATGTCAAGTTATATTAGCTTCACATTTGAACTTGTGCCATATGGAATGATGTGAGTCTGCATCCCAGAAACAAAGAAGCAATGAAGATAATTGGTGTGAAGTACCCCCTAGTCAGGTTGCACTCATTGATAGAGCCACACTCCACCTCATTGCTACAAAATATTTAAAATAAGTGTGGTATTTCCCTGGTTTTTCTATTAGTGGTCACTTACAAAACAGTTCTGTAAGAATGGAAATGGCTCAGGGTGCTGAGTGCACGCATGCTCAGTTGTGTCTGACTCTTTGAGATACTACGGACTGTAGCCCACCAGGCTTCTCTGTCCCTGGGAATTTTCCAGGCAAGGATATTGAAGTAAGTTGCCATTTCCTCTGCTAGCGGATCTTCCTGACCCAGGGATCAAACTTGTGTCTCCTGCGTCTCCTGCATTGGCAAGCAGATTCTTTAACACTTATGCCACCTTGGAAGTCAGGAAATGGCTCACCTGGCACCAATGCTAGATTCATTTTGCATTCAACAGAAGTTGAATACTGGCTCATCCTCTCAGAGTTTTGCCTGTATCTAATACAAATGAGATTATAAGAAAGCCTACCATACATTAATTAAACCATTTATTAATATTTTTTAATTTTAATTTTTATTTATTTGGCTGCACGAGTTCTTAGTTGTGTCATACATGATCTTTTAGTCACAGCTTGTGTGATATAATTCCCCGACCAGGTACCAAACCTTGGTTCCTGCACTAGGAGCTTGGAGTCTTAGCCACTGGACCATCAAGGAAGTCCAATTTATTAAGAACTATTAGTACCTACTAGATATTAGAAACTTTTCAAATTTTGGGAATCCTAAAATGGACACAACGCAAGCTCTGCCTTCCAGAGTTCCAAGGGACACATAATTATGGTATGGCGTGTGTATTAGTCACTCAACTTGTGTCTGATTCTTTGTGACCCCATGGACTGTAGCCTGCCAGGCTTCTCTTCCATGGAATTCTCCAGGCAAGAATACTGGAGTGGGTTGTCATCCCTTCTCCAGGGGATATTCAACCCGGGTCTCCTGCATAGCAGACAGATTCTTTACCATCTGAGCCACCAGGAAGCCTTAATTATGGTATAAACATAATTATAGCACATGCATAATTACATACATAAACATGTTCATGTTAATGTGATAATCCTACAATGTCAGAATAAAGAACTATGAAAATGGTGCAGAAGAGTCATTATTTAACTGCTTGAGGGACTATGGACTGCTTTTATGTGACGTATGCCAGGTGGAAAATGCATGATCACACTCTCTTTAAAGAACATTATTTCTATTCTGCCATTGCACTGATTGCAATTTTATTAATGCTATTCCTACTGCCTTTCATTAGGCAATTAATTTATTATTTGTTCACAGTATTTTATGTATTTCAAGTCAATAATTAGCATTAATTAGTCATTTATAGTGAATCAGACATTGCTAACTTTTTTCCGTACACCGACTTGTTTAAATCCTTAGCAAACAAAGAGAGGTGACCATGGTTCTATTTAGAGGTGAGGACATTCAGATTCAGGGAGGTTAAGTGTTGTTCTCTGGAGAAGGAAATGGCAACCCACTCCAGTATTCTTGCTTGAAAAATCCCACAGACAGAAGAGCCTGGAAGGCTACAGTCCACGAGGCTGCAAGAGTCGGACATGGTGAGCCACTACACCACCACCACCACCAAGTATTGCTCTCAGGACTTATTGCATTCAGATGTCTAACCCCCACCCAGAGCTGTTCAGGAGCCTAAGAGTTACCTCATTAGAACAAAAGATTCTCCTATCACCTAGGGAAGTCCAAGGGACTTAGGAGCTCTGAGTCAGGAGCTGGGGACAAAGACCACATATTTCTTTCTTACTATGTCTCAGGATCACAATGCAAAAGCAAGAAACTGCTTAGAAAAATAACGTTAGATTTCAAGCAAATGGTGCAAACAGAGAGTCTTCAATAATGAGGGTAATGACACTGATCCCTCTGTGCTTTCTAACTCTTCTCAGTGATGACTTCAGCTCTCACACACTCTCTGCTCGCAGGTAACATCTCTGCAGTCGTCCGTGCCCTGCCAGCCTCACAGGGCTGCTGCAAGAATTAAAAGAAAACCCTTATTGTGAAGAGCAAGAAAACTATGAAAAATGACATAAAATGTCAAGGTATCTGTAATTTCCTGTGGTTCCAGCAAGTCCCTGTTTGTTCACCTTTAAAAATAAACATTTATTTATATTTGAACCTTATTTGACATTTCTTAAGTAATACTCAGTATCAGTGGGGAATTGGTTCCAGATTCTCTTTGGATGCCAAGATCTGAGGATACCCAAGACCTGTATATAAAACAGTGTGCCTTTTCATATAACCTATGCACATTCTCCCATACACTTTAGATCATCTCTAGATACTTTAATACTTAATAATGCAAATGCTATGCAGATGTGTGTGCTTGTTCTCAGCTGTGTCAGACTCTTTGTGACCTCATGGACTGTAGTCTTCCAGGCTCCTCTGTCCATGAGATTCTCCAGGCAAGAATACAAGAGTGGGCTGCCATGTTCTTCTCCAGGGACTCTTCCCAACCCAGGGATCAAACATGGGTCTCCTGCATTTTAGGCAGATTCTTCATCCACTACGTAAATAGTAGCCTGCAAATGGTAAATTCAAGTTTAATGTTTTGAAATTTCTGGAATTTTTTTTTTCCAAAATTTTTGTTGAATCCACAAATGCAGAATATGCAGAAATGGAGAGCAGCTTGTGCTGTGATAAATATAAATCTTACCACGCCATGCCTTCATCTTTCTCCTACTCTCACAAGTACCTTTCCTACTTTCCCAAGAGTTCTGCCAGATTTTAATTTTTAATTAATTTATATAAAAAATATTAAACATACATCCACACAGTTTTATAAATAGTGATGACAATTAACAAATGCTGATCCTCTATCTTATCTCCTCAAATCCATTTCTTGCTCCTAAGAATAACCCTTTTCTATTCTTTCTGATTCTTTGGGATTTACCCCCTATTAAGTGTTTTAATAACATGCTTGATTTTTTATTATTTGTTGAATTTTTTAGTTTCAGTCAACATCTCTTGACTTTCACTACGTGCTCAGTTGCTCAGTCATGCCTGACTCTTTGCAGCCCCATGGACTGAAGCCTGCAAGGCTTCTCTGTCCACGGAAATTTCCAGGCAAGAACACTGAAGCGGGTTGCCATTTCCTGCTACAGGGATCTTTCCAACCCAGGGACTGAACCCATATCTCTTGTGTTTCCTCCACTGGCAGGCTGATTCTTTACTTCTAGCACCTGAGATTTTCACTAAGAAATATAAAATTTAATTATCTCCCCTGTACCTCTTGGCTCTTTCCACCCACACTACACATATATTCTTATTCCACCAGATTCTCAAAAATCCCATCACATAACTTGTTTGAATTATTGTTATCATTGCTGTTGCTATTATTATATAAATGTTACCCTAAATGAAGCAAGGCTGTTGATAAGTTGTCTTTCCTCCTCTGCACAGTGTTCCTTTTTCTCCTGGAGCTACGAATGTTTTTGGTTCATAATATGCTTAATGTTTGATGCACTTAAAATTAAGCTCTCCCCTATGCACAGGATACTTCTTTCAATACATTCAACCGCATCAAGGATTCCACTACATCTTCCAGAAGCAGGCTGAGAAGAAGTTTTCTCACTTCCTCCGATAAGAGCTAGCTAAATAGCTCTCTTGCACTGCAGTCCAGGGGTCGCAAAGAGTCGGACATGACAGAGCAATTGAACTGAACTGAAATAACTCTCATGCTGAATCTCCATTCTGCCCTGTCTAAAATTCCCTTTGCATTCACATCTCTCTTGCATTATTTCTCCTTTTTCCCGTGTTTCACACCCTTATCTTTCTAGAGTTATTTTATTATTTTGGTGGACAAATTCCTCTTGTTGCTTGTTAAGAAAAGACACATGGAACGTGACTGACCCTGAAAAATGACTGAATACCTTCTTTACATTGTTCAAAAATGGGCTAACTCTAATAGGTTCTGGGTTCATCCACCTCATCAGAACTGACTCAAATGTATTCCATTGTGAAGTAAGAAAGAGAAAGACAAACATCTTTTCTTTGCACATATATGGAAACGAGTAAGATGGTACTGATGAATCAGGAGAGCTAAAGAGACACAGATATAAAGGACAGACTTTTGGACACAGTGGGGGAAGGGAGTGGGATGATTTCAGAGAGTAGCTTTGAAGCGTAAATGCATGGTATGTAAAGCAGATAGACAGTGGGGATTTGCTGTAAGAAGCAGGGAACCAGAAGCAGGTGCTCTGTGACAGCCTCGAGGGGTGGGACGGGGAGGGAGGCGGGACGGAAGTTCAGGGAGGAGCAGCATCCGTGTACCTGTGACCGGTTCATGTTGACGTACGGCAGAAATCATCACAATACAGTAAAGCAATTATCTTCTAATTAAAAACAAAATAAAATTTTAAAATATGTGCCAGCCTGGATGGGAGGAGCATGTGGGGGAGAACGGATACACGTATATGTCTGGCTGAGTCCCTCACCTGAAACTATCACCATGCTGTGAACAAACTGTACCTCAATACAAAACGCTTTCAGTGTTAGAAAAAAAAATATATATATATATATATTTTTTTTTTATAAAATGGGTGAACTTTCAAAATCTTACACACACACAGCACAGACAAAATGAATTACTTCTTTTACTTCAAGTGAGCATGGATTCCTGCAGCCATAGAATAACTTAACTTGAAACCCAATAAACCAGGTTTGGAATCTTGCTCAGTCACTGACCAGCGAAGTTTCCACTGCTGTAAAACAGTAAAAATAATAATATCAATGTTATTATTAGGTGGCTGAAAGAATTCAATCAGTTAAGCTTTGTTCTGATATATTTCTCTTTGCTGTACATTCCATGATGATAAAGGTTAAGTCCATCTTCTACAGGTCTGTGTTCCTTGTTTCTAACGAACTCAATAAATAGCCACTGCATGAATAAATGAGCAGATGAATGAATTAACACATTATATGTGTTATTTAACTCCAAGCATGGTAAAAAGGCAGAATAAATAATTATGCATCTTTGTTTTTCATAACTTCCTTTCCTATCCAAACTTTTTCATTACTTTCTAGCAACTATTTTCCTCCCTAGTTATTTTTCTATCCCTGTCATTTCTTTCTCCCTTTCTACCTTTTTTTCTTTCCTTGTTGCCAACATTTTCCTTCCTTTCTCTTTCCTTTCTTCCCTCCTTGTCATTCTCCCTCACCTTATATCCTGTACAAAAATTCCCCTCCTCCAATAATCCCCATAACATTCCACTGTAAATTAATTAGTCTATAAAAAAGCAGTAAAATAATGAAATATCAGATACACTATCCCAGTATGGAAAACAGAAGAAACACTAGATGTGAAAGTTATTTTTGCCACCTGTATATGAGCCCAACTTATTAATTCTAGATTCTAGAGATCATGCCTATCTGTCTTGTGACCAGTTTTATTCCATTGCAAACACACGGTCTATTTCGGACCGATAAAAACCATTTTCATTTTTTAAAACAGAGAAGACATATACTTGAAAAATATGATCACCTGCTTAATTTCTACCTTTCTAGGGTCCTTTTTGAGCACATAGTGTATAGCATTTACTAAACCTCCACTGCACTCCCACGTATTATATTTATAAGCTCCTTTCCTCCATGCAGCAATCCTACAAGCTAGATCGGATTGTACCTGTGTTGAACAAATGCTAAAATGAGGCTCAGCAAGCTTAAAATTTCCTCGTGCAATATCTCAGAACAAGTAAGCGGTGGAATCATAATGCAAATTCAGCGTTTTCTACAATGCTTATGATCTTTCCACCATCCCCAGCTCTCTCTCTCTCGACAGACTCTCTTGACAAAAAGCAATCTGGTTTTCCTTGACTGAACTTCTCATCTGCTCTTGCTTTGGCATAGTTATGGTCTGAGTTTCTCAAACACCTGGACAGAAATGTGTTGCCAAGCCATGTAAAAAATTACACCCCCCATAATTTTCATAAGACAGCAATGTTGATGCAGCCAGCAGCTGTTGCTTTATATGGGGCATGCAGAATAAAGCCAAGAGTGGGTAAGTTGAGCCAAGCGTGGGCGGCTGTCTGAGATCCCTTGTGAGCTGGATTTGGAGAGTCTAACTGCCAGCCCTTCTCTCGACATACATATGAGGTTACCATACAGATTTTTGAAAAGGAGTAAGCCTTTGAGATATGGACATGAGTTTGGGTAAACTCTGGGGGAGTTGGTGATGAACAGGGAGGCCTGGTGTCCTGCAGTCCATGGGGTTGCAAAGAATTGGACATGACTGAGCGACTGAACTGAACTGAACTGAAGCCTTTGAGAAAACTTTAAGAAAAGCCCCCGTCTTGAGGACTTGTGGTCCATCTTTTTGTCTCAGTTCAGTTCAGTCGCTCAGTTGTGTCCAACTCTTTGCAACCCCATGCACTGCAGCCTCCCTGTTCATCACCAACTCCCAGAGTTTACTCAAACTCATGTCCATTGAGTCAGCAATGCCATCCAACCATCTCATCCTCTGTCGTCCCCTTCTCCTCCTGCCCTCAATCTTTCCCAGCATCAGGATCTTTTCAAATGAGTTGGCTCTTCCCATCAGGTGGCCAAAGTACTGGAGTTTCAGCTTCAACATTAGTCCTTCCAATGAACACCCAGGACTGATCTCCTTTAGGATGGACTGGTTGGATCTTGCAGTCCAAGGGTCTCTCAAGAGTCTTCTCCAACACCACAGTTCAAAAGTATCCATTCTTCAGTGCTCAGCTTTCTTTATAGTCCAATTCTCACATCCATATGTGACTACTGGAAAAACCATAGCCTTGACTAGATGGACTTTTGTTGGCAAAGTATTGCTTCTGCTTTTTAATATGCTGTCTAAGTTGGTCATAACTTTTCTTCCAAGGAATAAACGTCTTTTTATTTCATGGCTGCGATCACCATCTGCAGTGATTTTGGAACCCAAAAAAATGAAGTCTGCCACTGTTTCCACTGTTTCTCCATCTATTTGCTGTGAAGTGATGGGACCAGATACCATGATCTTTGTTTTCTGAATGTTGAGCTTTAGCCAACTTTTTCACTCTCCTCTTTCACTTTCATCAACAGGCTCTTTAGTTCTTCTTCACTTTCTGTCATGAGGGTGGTGTCAGCTGCATATCTGAGGTTACTGATATTTCTCCCAGCAATCTTGACTCCAGCTTTTTGTCTAAACCCTAACTTTTTGTCTAAACCCGGCCTTTTGATTTTGTTTCCATGAACTCTGATTTTCTCATATCGAGTCTTTTCTCTCCAATACCCCTGGTGAATTCAGGCTACTTGTACCTCTTTTCTTCTTTTATTAAAACAACCTGTAACTCATTTTCCCACTTCTAGTTTAGTTACTTTCTATATTTTTTTTCCTATTGGTGCTACACCAAATCACCTCAAATCCATGGCTTAAAAATAACAAAAAAGTATTGCCTTATAGGTCTGGAGGTCAGAGGTCAGAAAAGAGCCTCAGTGGATGAAAATCAAGATATTACTGGAACTACATTTGCTTTGAGGATCTGGCAGATAATCCATTTCCTTGCCTTCTTTAGCTTCTGGACACCACCTGCATTCTTTGCCTTCAAAGCCAGAAACATAGGGATGAGCCTTTTTCTTCTTCCATCTCTCTGGTTCTCTCCCTTCCACCTTCTTCTGCTGCCTAGAAGCACTCTTGTGATTATATTGGGCTTACCTGGATAATCTCCTAATCTCAAAATCCTTAGTCATCCCTGCAGAATATCCTTTACTATGGAAGGTAACTTATTCACAGGTTTTGGACATCAGGGCGTGGATATCTTTGGGGCGTGGAGGGTCATTACTCTGCCTGTTAATTCTTCCAACTCATTTAACAAATTATGACTACAGTGCTCTCTCAAAACTTCAGATAAAGTCCTGTCACTGCCTTCTGCCCACGATTGTTTCTTACTGTGTTTCCAATGATCTGACCTTCACTTACCTAAAACCCCAATGTCTCTCTACCCCTCATCAGATGCAGATGAGCCAGAGCAAATGACGTATTCTCTGCCTCCAGGTTCCTCATCTATGAAATGGGAGTGATATCCAAAGAAGAGGAGATATATGTGTATGCACAGCTGACTCACTTTGATGTACAGTAGAAATTAACACAACACTGTAAAGCAATTATACTCCAATAAAAATTAATTGTAAAAAAGAAAAATAATAAAGTAAAACAAGGATGCTAGTTTTTGACAAGATTGCTAAAAGGAATATACAAGTTCATTCATTGTGTCTACAAAAATTTCTAGTCCATACTGATGTGGGTCATTCTCTGAGTTCTGTCTTTAAAATTTCTGGATCCTAAGGCAGCCAAAGTTATATGTTAACTAAAGTTCAATTGATTGAAATAAAATATAATTTAGAAAATCAGCCCTTCTGCAACTCTAACCACATTTCATTGGTGACTAGTGGCTACCACATTGAGCAGTGCAGATAGAGAACTTTCCAACACTATGAAGCTCAATTAGACTATCTTAAGACATTAGCATATAATATTAGGTTGAACTACAAAAAATTGTTCTTTCTATAAATCAAAAAAAAAAAAAAAAGCAGCAATAGTGTACAGCTTAACCACACATTTTTAGATACCAAAAGTTATTTCAAATTCAACATTTTCAAGGGTGCCTCTAAAATAAAGCCAGCTAAGAATTAAACTCTAATTTTGCTTGTTATTGTTGTTGTTATTAAGTCCCTCAGTCGTGTCAGATTCTATGTGACTCCATGGACTGCAGCTCACCAGGCTTCCCTAACCTTCACTATCTGCTGGAGTTTGCTCAAATTCATGTCCATTGAGTCAGTGATGCCATCCAACATCACATCTTCTATTGACCCCTTCACCTCCTACTCTCAATTTTTCTCAGGATCTAGGTCTTTTCTTATAAGTCAGATTTTCCCATTTGGTGGCCAAAGTATTGCAGCTTCAGCATCAGTCCTTCCAATGAATATTCAGAATTGACTTATTTTAGGGTTGACTGGTTTCATCTCTTTGTAGTCCAAGGGACTCTCAAGAGTCTTCTCCACCACAACCTGAAAGCACCAGTTCTTTGATGCTCAGCCTTCATTACCATCCAACTCTCACATCAACACATGACTACTGTGAAAACGATAGCGTTGGCTACATGGACCTTTGTAGGCAAAGGGATGTTTCTGCTTTTCAATATGGTGTCTAGGTTGGTCATAGTTTTTCTTCCAAGGAACAGGCATATTCTAATTTCATATCTGCAGTCACTGTCCACAGTGATTTTGGAGCCCAAGAAAAGAAATCTGTCACCATTTCTACTTTTTCCCCATCTATTTGCTATGAAGTGATGGGACCAGTTGCCAGGATCTTAGGATGAATGTTGAGTTTAAAGCCAGCTTTTTCACTTTCCTGTTTCACATCCATCAAGAGGTTCTTTAGTTCCTCTTCACTTTCTGCCATTAGACTGGCATCATATACATATCTGAGGCTATTGATATTTCTCCCACCAATCTTGATTTCAGCTTGTGATTCATCCAGCCCAGCATTTTGTGTGATGTACTCTGCATATAATTTGAATAAACAGGGTGACAAGATATAGCCTTGACATATTCCTTTAACGATTTTGAACCAGTCCATTGTTCCATGTCCAATTTTAACTGTTTTTTCTTGACCTGCATACAGGTTTCTCAGGAGGCAGGTAAGGTGTTCTGATATTCCCATCTCTTTAAGAATTTTCCAGTTTGTTGTGATCCACACACTCAAAAGCTTTAGCATAGGCAATGAAGCAGAAGTAGATTTCTTTTTATAGAATTCCCTTGCTTTTTCTATGATCCAATGGATGTTGGAAATTTGATCTCTGGTTCCTCTGCATTTTCTAAATCCAGCCTGTACATCTAGAAGTTCTCAGTTCACATACTGTTGAAGAATAGCTTGAAGGATTTTGAGCATTACCTTGCTAGAATGAGAATTGTGTGCAATTGTGTGGTAGTTTGAGCATTGCTTGTGGTCTTTCTCTGTTTCATATATAGAAATACTGAGAGCAATTTGTAAATCAGAATTTTAAATCTATCTTTTAAAATACACAGATTATCTATCTATATAACAATAAATTTGTACTGAAGTTGAAACATGTATTTTGTTTTAAACAAGCTGGCCTGCATTTTGGATGTTTGCACATGGAGTTCTTGTTGTCTCATTTTTTTTTAATTAATAGAAGTATTTAATATTCTTCAAGAGTTCAAGCATAAACTTAGCTCTTTGATTTTAAAGTTATGGATTTGTTGGTCAATTTCGGGGAAAAGGACAACATTTAGCAATTTAATGTGACATGTAAGACTCTTAAGTTTTGCATTTGGGGATCTCTATAAAACTTCATTAAGTGTTACATTAAATTACCCCCAAATAATTTAAATATACTGCCAGAATTGAGATCCTAGTTACATAGTTACTTATTGAACATTCCATCAAGTAATTGACACTGCTTCAGACCAAGAAAAAACTACTAGATGGAAATGCCACGAGTAGAAGGATATTTGAATACTGCTAAAGCCCCAGCTTCTAGTACAACATCTGACATACACTGCAGCGGTGGTGGCTAAGTTGCTTCAGTCGTGTCCAACTCTTCGCGACCCCATGGACTACAGCCTACCAGGCTCCTCTGTCCCTGGGATTGTCCAGGCAAGAGTACTGGAGTGGGTTGCCATTGCTTTCTCCAGACATATACTGCTGCTGCTGCTGCTGCTGCTGCCGCTGCGTCACTTCAGTCGTGTCCGACTCTGTGCGACCCCATAGACCGCAGCCCACCAGGCTCCCCCATCCCTGGGATTCTCCAGGCAAGAACACTGGAGTGGGTTGCCATTTCCTTCTCCAATGCATGAAAGTGGAACGTGAAAGGGAAGTTGCTTCAGTCATGTCCGACTCTTAGTGACCCCATGGACTACAGCCCACTAGGCTCCTCCATCCATGGGATTTTCCAGGCAAGAACACTGGAGTGGGGTGCCACTGCCTTCACCTTCAGACATGTACTAGTGCTTAATAAGTATTTATGAATAATGGCTGAAATCTTTAATATACCTCATTAAATGGAAAATGGTGATCAAATACAGTTACAATGCTATATAAACACTTTGGAACTATTAATATAAAGAAACTCCAGTACTTTGGTCACCTCATGTGAAGAGTTGACTCATTGGAAAAGACTTTGATGCTGGGAGGGATTGGGGGCAAGAAGAGAAGGGGACAACAGAGGATGAGATGGCTGGATGGCATCATTGACTTGATGGTTGTGAGTCTGAGTGGACTCAGGGAGTTGGTGATGGACAGGGAAGCCTGGTGTGCTGCAATTCATGGGGTTGCAAAGAGTCGGACACAACTGAGCAAATGAACTGAACTGAACTGAAAGCACATATATTCATATTTGTGCATCCTAAAATTACAGAGCAAGGGTCTTAGCTTTGTATGCTGTAACAACCCTCTTTTCTAGATGAGGCAACAGACTCCAAAAACTGGCATTACGTTCTCGTTTAATGGCAGTAAGTCAGTGCAAAATAGTAACATAAAATGACTTGTCAACATTATAGTAAAAGTTAACACTGGCCAAGTACCAGGTACTGTTCTAGTTGCTTTAAAAATGCTAAGAAATTCAGTCCTCATGAGAAACCTTTGAGGTGCATGCCTTTAATACACTAATTTGACAGATGTGGAAAGTGAATTATAGAGAAGTGTGAAGCTCCCTCAAGAAGGCCCAGGTGATACAAAGTTAAAATTTAAACCCTGGAAGTGTGGTTCCAAAAACTTCAATCTTAGCCATTAACCATACTGACTAAATCCTAAACAGTGTGTTAAAAAGCAGAAACATCACTTTGCTAACAAAGGGCAACATAGTCAAAGCTATGGTTTTCCAGTAGTCATACATGGATTTGAAAGTTTGACCCTAATGAAGGTTGAGCATCAAAAAATTGATGCTTTCAAGTTAAAGTGCTGGAGAAGACCCTTGAGGATCCCTTGGATAAGACCCCTTGGACAACAAGGAGATTAAACCACACAATCCCAAAGGAAATCAGCCCTGAATATCCATTTGAAGGACTGATTCTGAAGCTCCAATACTTTGGCACCTGATGGGAAGAGCTGACTCATTGGAACAGACCCTGATGCTGGGGAAGATTGAGGGCAGGAAGAAAAGGGGGCAACAGAAGATGTGGTGGTTGGATGGCATCACTGACACAATGGACATGGATTTGAGCAACCTATGGGAGATAATGGAGGACAGGGAAGCCTGGCATACGGCAGTCCATGAGGTCGAAAAGGTTTGGACATGATATAGCGACTGAGCAAAAGCAAATACCGACTAAATAGAAAATTGCAGCACATAGCATTTTTAGGGAGAGGCATCACTTGTCTCGGAAATGCTTGGCCTTTATTTCGGAAACCTAGCCACAGACGCTATCAGTGTAGACAAACGTAGGCTGAGCATCTGAGTTGGATGTTGGGGATAAATTTCTCCCCTCCATCAAGTAAGCAGAGTTCTGGACAAACTCCTCCCGACTCCAGAGGGCTGGGCTTGTAGTTGCTTTCATTGAGGATCATGGGACAGAACAGCAACTTTCATTCTGGTTTCTGGCTTTGAGTCATTTCCCGTGCCTTAAATCAGTAATTTGATTCTCACAGGCACGCCTGTGCACCTGTGGGAGGAAAGGGAGTCATCCTTTTTCAGGTATGGTTTCACTTGACTGCAAAGAAGCATAGAACAGAGCTGATGACAGCCTCTCTGAACTAAGATCTCCTTGAAGAGCGAAACTAGACTCCCTTTAAAACACAAACTCTCAACTTCAAAGGCCTAGAGTTAGCAGAGGATCAGACATTTTCCAGGCAAAGCCCTGGTAGATTGCATGTTAAAAATGCACAGGCTTTCTTCTGGGCATGGAAAACATCTTCACTTAAGTTTATTTTCTCATAGAAAATAGAGAGGTGGTTATTGCCACAAGGAAAGGAACGGCCAACAAATGCAAAGGATGATCATTTATTCAAATAAAAGGGTAAATTTTGCTTCTGTTTTCTAAATATTTCATGCTCACTTCCTTCTATAGAGCAGTTGTTCTTTTTCACAGGTCAGGAATAAGCCTCATGCAAGGTTTTCTATATAAAATTGAAGTTCTGAATTTAAGAGGAATCTTACCAAGTTTTCAAAAATGACATTTGAACAAAAATAAATCCGACACCAATTAAAAACATTTCTTAACTACTGAGACAGTCCCAATTCTTTAGTTTCTTTGATATGTATAGTTTGAATATAATTCTATTTTTTCCTCCTCATATTTTATACCTAAAGCTCACCTCTCCATTTGGTTATAAACAATATGTGGATAATATCTTCTACACATTGTGCCAGACAGCCAAAATACTCAAAATATACTTAATAATTATTAAGAGCTTCTGTAGATATAATAGCTTTTTATACAGATTCAAGACATTAGAGGTCTTTTATCCTCTTCTCTGAGCTTGAGGCTGTGCCCAAGAAAACAGACTGTCACAAATGCGTGCACCAGATAAATAAATTATTACATTGTATCCGATTATGCCAGGGATTATCACACAGCAAAGAGGTAACACTGGCAGCTGTAGCAACTATAAAAGCACTTCCTTTTAAAAGTTTACAAAATTCATTTTAATAATGTTACTTTATTTTTAAAAATTTTTATTGGAGTATAATTACTTTAATTTATATAATTAATTTTATTGATGCTTTTGAACTGTGATGTTGGAGAAGACTCTTGAGAGTCTCTTAGACTGCAAGGAGATCTTGAATATTCATTGGGAGGACTGTTGCTGAAGCTGAAGCTCCAATCCTTTGACGACCTGTTTCGAAGAACTGACTCACTGGAAAAGACCCTGATGCTGGGAAAGATTGAAGGCAGGAGAAGAAGGGGACGACAGAGGGTGAGATGGCATCACCGACTCAATGGGCATAAGTTTGAGTAAACTCGGGGAGTTGGTGATGGACAGGGAGGCCTGGCGTGCTGCGGTTCATGGGGTCGCAAAGAGTCGGACACGACTGAGAGACTGAACTGAACTGATAGTTACTTTACAATGTTGTGTTAGTTTCTACTATACAGCAAAGTGAATCAGCTCTATGTATACATATGTGAAAGTGAAAGTCACTCAGTCGTGGCCGACTCTTTGCGACCCCAAGGACTATACCGTCCATGGAATTCTCCAGACCAGAATACTGGAGTGGGTAGCCTTTCCCTTCTCCAGGGGATGTTCCCAATCCAGGGATCCAACCCAGGTCTCCCACATTAAGGGCGGATTCTTTACCAGCTAAGCCACAAGGGATATCCCTGCCTTTGTGGATTTCCTTCCCGTTTAGGTCACCATAGAGCACTGAGTAGAGTCCCTTGACTCTACTTGTTAGTTATCCATTTTACACATAGTGCATATAGATGTGAATCCCAATTTCCCAGTTCATCCCACTCCCCTCTTCTCCCCTTGGAGTCCATATGTTTATTCTCTGTATTTCTATTTCTCCTTTGTAAATAGGTTCATGTGTACCATTTTTCTTGATTCCACATGTATGTGTTAGGTTGTTCGAGACACTCTACTACAACATGTTTTAGTACTGTACGGTGTAAACACACATCTGCTTTGTGTAGTTCACAGTGCCACCTGCCTGTTACCAAGAGACCATTGTGTAACAGTTAACCACAAAAATCTCTGTGGTCTAGAACAACTCGCCTTCATGGTTCACATGTCTGAGGGGCCATCTAGGCAGCTCTGCTCTTGGGCTGGGCTCACTTGAATGAAATGGGTGAGCTGGTAGCTGACTCATCAAAGCTGGTGTTGGCAGCGATGGCATGAACAACTCGGCCCCATCTCGAGTGTTTCTTTTCCTCCAGAAGTTTAGACCCAGCATATGTTCATAATGGAGGCACGAGAGAGGGCAGGCAAGTTCAACCACACATGAGTTATTTAAGTATTTGTGGTGCATTGGCTAATATCTGTTTAGTCAAAAAAGGTCACATGGATGAGTACAGAGTCAAAGGGACAGGCACATTGCTCCACACAAAGTGAGGAACTGCTGCAAAGTCACACGACCTGGTTATGTGTCTAAGGAGGGATGCTAAGTAAGAGTCACCCTTAAAATTGACTATACCCATCATTTGCAAAGAAAAAAAAGTAATATTTTAGTTCCTACCACTAATGAAACTAGAGAACCTCTGCTGCTGCTGCTGCTAAGTTGCTTCAGTCATTTCTGACTCTGTGCTACCACAGAGATGGCAGCCCACCAAGCTCCCCCGTCCCTGGGATTCTCTAGGCAAGAACACTGGAGTGGGTTGCCATTTCCTTCTCCAATGCATGAAAGTGAAAAGTGAAAGTGAAGTCACTCAGTGGTGTCCGACTCTTCGCAACCCCATGGACTGCAGCCTACCAGGCTCCTCCATCCATGGGATTTTCCAGGCAAGAGTACTAGGGTGGGGTGCCATTGCCTTCTCTGGGAAAGGTCAAAGACTATGTTTGGGTACTAGATGTATAGGTGAGGTGGTGCTAGTGGTAAAGAACCCACCTGCCAATTGAGGTCAGACAAGAGATGAAGGTTCAATCCTTGGGTGGGAAGATCCCCTGGAGGAGGGCATGGCAACCCACTCCAGCATTCTTGTCTGAAGAAGCCCAGGGACAGAATCATCTGGCAGGGTATGGTCCATAGGATTGCAAAGAGCTGGACAAAGCTGAAGCAACTTAGCACTCACACACATATAGGCTAGATGAGCAGAAAGACAAGAAGAATGTACACATTACTAGTGGCTTGTGATCCGAATCCTTGCTAAGCATTAAGCCGTGACCAGACATATCATAGGAGAAGATGTCTAAGGCAAAATGGACAGAGAAAGAATGCTATCCATGATTGGGAATATCACATAACATTGATCTCTGCCAAAAATATTCTTATTTCAGTTGGTTTAACACTTGCAGAATTTCACTAAAAGCAAATGAGAAAAAGTACCTTCCGGACTCCCTGTGTTTCTAGACAGGTTCCCACTCAGGTCTTGATTACTTTCCTTTCCCTCAGTTTTTAAGACACTCTGCCTCTCATGGTCACACATTCTCTCATTTAACTGAGGCCTCTGCTGTCTACAATGTCCCCAGAGAGGTTTTCTCTGAGGACCCTACCCAATATAGGCTTTTCCTCCCCTATCAGTTCAACCTCTCAGCATTCCTCCACACCTTTTCCAACAGATGAGACACACTGCTGTTCATTGCGATATTCCAACTCACCCCACATAATACGAACTCCCTCAGATCAAGGATATTATCCAATTGTGTGTGTGTGCCTGTGTGTGTGTAGTTGCTACATTGTGTCTGATTCTTTAGGACCCCGTGGACTGTGGCCCACCAGCTTCCTCTGTCCGTGGAATTCTCCAGGCAGGAATACTGGAGTGGGCTGTCATTGCCTTCTCCAGGGCATCTTCCCCACCCAGGAATCATATATATATTTTTATAATTTTTGTGACTTTGTTTTTTTTTTTCTTTAACATTGTATTTCTGAAATTCCAAACTCTAGATTTTTAATTTTTGCTTTTTGGTATTTGTTATCAATTTTGTACCCATATTTTCTTTATAATTTTTGTGACTTTGTTTTTTTCTCTCTCTCTCTTTCTTTTTCTTCTTCTTTTCTTTAACATTGTATTTTTGAAATTCCAATTCCACTCTAGATTTTTAATTTTTGCTTTTTGGTATTTGTTACCAATTTTGTACCTTTAAGAACCCAATCTTCAGTACCCATTTTTACTTGGGAGCGAGATTACTGGCTTGACTGTTCTCTCCCCCTTTGGACTCTCCTTTTTCTCCACCAGGTCGCCTGTGTCTCCTCCCTAACCCCTCTCTGCTCTACCCAACTCTGTGAATTTCTGTGTGTTCCAGACGGTGGAGAACACTTAGGGAACCGATTACTGGCTGGATCTGTCTCTCTCCTTTTCATTCCCTGCTTTAATCCTCCTGGCCACCTCTGTCTCCTTCCTCCCTCTTCTCTTCTCTGTATAACTCCATGAACATCTCTGAGTGGTCCAGTTGTGGAGTGCACATAAGGAAGTGATTACTGGCTAGCCTGCTCTCTCCTCTATTGATTCCACCTCATCTCATTCCGGTCACCTCTAACTCCCTCCTCCCTCTTCTCTTCTCCATGTAACTCTGTGAATCTCTCTGGGTGTCCCTCACTGTGGAGAAACTTTTCATCTTTAACCTAGATGTTTTATCAGTGGTTGCTGTATAGAAGGAGAAATTTTGAGACTACCGTAAAAATAAGACTGAAAACTGGAAGCAGGAGGCTTAAGTCCAAACCCTGACTCCAGGGAACTCCTGACTCCAGGGAACATTAATTGACAGGAGCTCATCAAATGCCTCCACACCTACACTGAAACCAAGCACCACACAAGGGCCAACAAGTTCCAGAGCAAGACATACCATGCAAATTCTCCAGCAACAAAGGAACACAGCCCTGAGCTCCAATATACAGGCTGCCCAAAGCTACTACAAAACCATAGACATCTCATAACTCATTACTGGATACTTCATTGCACTCCAGAGAGAAAAAATCCAGCTCCACCCACCAGAACACCAACACAAGCTTCCCTAACCAAGAAACCTTGACAAGCCACCTGTAGAAACCCACACACAGCAAGGAAATGCCACAATAAAGAGAACCCCACAAACTGCCAGAATACAGAAAGGACACCCCAAACTCAGCAATTTAAATAAGACGAAGAGACAGAGGAATACCCAGCAGGTAAAGGAACAGGATAAATGCCCACCAAACCAAACCAAAGAGGAAGAGATAGGGAATCTACCTGATAAAGAATTCTGAATAATGATAGTGAAAATGATCCAAAATCTTGAAATCAAAATGGAATCACAGATAAATAGCCTGGAGACAAGGATTGAGAAGATGCAAGAAAGATTTAACAAGGACCTAGAAGAAATAAAAAAGAGTCAATATATAATGCAATAAATGAGATCAAAAACACTCTGGAGACAACAAATAGTAGAATAACAGAGGCAGAAGATAGGATTAGTGAATTAGAAGACAGAATGGTAGAAATAAATGAATCAGAGAGGAAAAAAGAAAAACGAATTAAACGAAATGAGGACAATCTCAGAGACCTCCAGGACAATATTAAATGCTACAACATTCGAATCATAGGAGTCCCAGAAGAAGAAGACAAAAAGAAAGACCATGAGAAAATACTTGAGGAGATAATAGTTGAAAACTTCCCTAAAATGGGGAAGGAAATAATCACCCAAGTCCAAGAAACCCAGAGAGTCCCAAACAGGATAAATCCAAGGCAAAGCACCCCAGACACATATTAATCAAATTAAGAAAGATCAAACACAAAGAACAAATATTAAAAGCAGCAAGGGAAAAACAACAAATATCACACAAGGGAATTCCCATAAGGATAACAGTTGATCTTTCAATAGAAACTCTTCAAGCCAGGAAGGAATGGCAAGACATACTTAAAGTGATGAAAGAAAATAACCTAAAGCCCAGATTACACTACCCAGCAAGGATATCATTCAAATATGAAGGAGAAACCAAAAGCTTTACAGACAAGCGAAAGCTGAGAGAATTCAGCACCACCAAACCAGCTCTCCAACAAATACTAAAGGATATTCTCTAGAGAGGAAACACAAAAAGAGTGTATAAACTCAAACCCAAAACAATAAAGTTAAAGGCAACAGGATCATACTTATCAATAATTACCTTAAACATAAATGGGTTGAATGCCCCAACCAAAAGACAAAGACTGGCAGAATGGATACAAAAACAAGACCCCTATATATGTTGTCTACAAGAGACCCACTTCAAAACAGGGGACACATACAGACTAAAAGTGAAGGGCTGGAAAAAGATTTTCCATGCAAATAGAGACCAAAAGAAAGCAGAAGTAGCAATACTCATATCAGATAAAATAGACTTTAAAACAAAGGCTGTGAAAAGAGACAAAGAAGGTCACTAAATAATGATCAAAGGATCAATCCAAGAAGAAGATATAACAATTATAAATATATATGCACCCAATATAGGAGCACCACAATATGTAAGACAAATGCTAACAAGTATGAAAGGGGAAATTAACAATAACACAATAATAGTGGGAGACTTTAATACCCCACTCACACCTTTGGATAGATCAACTAAACAGAAAATTAACAAGGAAACACAAACTTTAAATGATACAATAGACCAGTTAGACCTAATTGATATCTATAGGACATTTCTCCCCAAAACAATGAATTTCACCTTTTTCTCGAGCGTACAAGGAACCTTCTCCAGGATAGATCACATCCTGGGCCATAAATCTAGCCTTGGTAAATTCAAAAAAAATTGAAATCATTCCAGGCATCTTTTCTGACCACAATGTAGTAAGATTAGATCTCAATTACAGAAGAAAAACTATTAAAAATTCCAACATATGGAGGCTGAACAACACGCTGCTGAATAACCAACAAATCACAGAAGAAATCAAAAAAGAAATCAATATTTACAGAGAAACAAATGAAACTGAAAACACAACAACCCAAAACCTGTGGGACACTGTAAAAGCAGTTCTAAGGGGAAAGTTCATAGCAATACAGGCACACCTCAAGAAACAAGAAAAAAGTCAAATAAATAACCTAACTCTACACCTAAAGCAACTAGAAAAGGAAGAAATGAAGAACCTCAGGGTTAGTAGAAGGAAAGAAATCTTAAAAATTAGGGCAGAAATAAATGCAAAAGAAATAAAAGAGACCTTAGCAAAAATCAACAAAGCCAAAAGCTGGTTCTTTGACAGGATAAATAAAATTGACAAACCATTAGCCACACTCATCAAGAAACAAAGGGAGAAAAATCAAATCAATAAAATTAGAAATGAAAATGGAGAGATCACAACAACAACATAGAAATACAAAGGATCATAAGAGACTACTATCAGCAATTATATGCCAATAAAATGGACAACGTGGAAGAAATGGACAAATTCTTAAAAAAGTACAACTTTCCAAAACTGGACCAGGAAGAAATAGAAAATCTTAACAGACCCATCACAAGCATGGAAATTGAAACTGTAATCAGAAATCTTCCAGCAAACAAAAGCCCAGATCCAGACAGCTTCACAGCTGAATTCTACCAAAAATTTAGAGAAGAGCTAACACCTATCCTACTCAAACTCTTCCAGAAAATTGCAGAGGAAGGTAAACTTCCAAACTCATTCTATGAGGCCACCATCACCCTAATACCAAAACCTGACAAAGATCCCACAGAAAAAGAAAACTACAGGCCAATATAACTGATGAACATAGATGCAAAAATCCTTAACAAAATTCTAGCAATCAGAATCCAACAACACATTAAAAAGATCATACACCATGACCAAGTGGGCTTTATCCCAGGGATGCAAGGATTCTTTAATATCTGCAAATCAATCAATGTAATACACCACATTAACAAATTGAAAAATAAAAACCATATGATTATCTCAGTAGATGCAGAGAAAGCCTTTGACAAAATTCAACATCCATTTATTATGAAAACTCTCCAGAAAGCAGGAATAGAAGGAACATACCTCAACATAATAAAAGCTATATATGACAAACCCACAGCAAACATTATCCTCAATGGTGAAAAATTGAAAGCATTTCCTCTAAAGTCAGGAACAAGACAAGGGTGCCCACTTTCACCATTACTATTCAACATAGTTTTGGAAGTTTTGGCCACAACAATCAGAGCAGAAAAAGAAATAAAAGGAACCCAAATTGGAAAAGAAGAAGTAAAACTCTCATTGTTTGCAGATGACATGATCCTCTACATAGAAAACCCTAAAGACTCCACCAGAAAATTACTAGAACTAATCAATGAATATAGTAAAGTTGCAGGATATAAAATAAATACACAGAAATCCCTTGTATTCCTATACACTAATAATGAGAAAACAGAAAGAGAAATTAAGGAAACAATTCTATTCACCATTGCAACGAAAAGAATAAAATAATTAGGAATATATCTACCTAAAGAAACTAAAGACCTATATATAGAAAACTATAAAACACTGGTGAAAGAAATCAAAGAGGACACTTATAGATGGAGAAATATACCATGTTCATGGATTGGAAGAATCAATATAGTGAAAATGAGTATACTACCCAAAGCAATTTATAGATTCAATGCAATCCCTATCAAGCTACCAACGGTATTCTTCACAGAGCTAGAACAAATAATTTCACAATTTGTATGGAAATATAAAAAACCTCGAATAGCCAAAGCTATCTTGAGAAAGAAGAATGGAACGGGAGGAATCAACCTACCTGACTTCAGGCTCTACTACAAAGCCACAGTCATCAAGACAGTATGGTACTGGCACAAAGACAGAAATATAGATCAATGGAACAAAATAGAAAGCCCAGAGATAAACCCACGTACCTATGGACACCTTATCTTTGACAAAGGAGGCAAGAATATACAATGGATTAAAGACAATCTCTTTAACAAGTGGTGCTGGGAAAACTGGTCAACCACTTGTAAAAGAATGAAACTAGACCACTTTCTAACACCATACACAAAAATAAACTCAAAATGGATTAAAGATCTAAATGTAAGACCAGAAACTATAAAACTCCTAGAGGAGAACATAGGCAAAACACTCTCCAACATACATCACAGCAGGATCCTCTATGACCCACCTCCCAGAATATTGGAAATAAAAGCAAAAATAAACAAATGGGACCTAATTAAACTTAAAAGCTTCTGCACAACAAAGGAAACTAAAAGCAAGGTGAAAATACAGCCTTCAGAATGGGAGAAAATAATAGCAAATGAAGCAACTGACAAACAATTAATCTCAAAAATATACAAGCAACTCTTGCAGCTCAACTCCAGAAAAATAAATGACCCAATCAAAAAATGGGCCAAAGAACTAAATAGAAAATTTCCAAAGAAGACATACAGATGGCTAACAAACACATGAAAAGATGCTCAACATCACTCATTATCAGAGAAATGCAAATCAAAACCACTATGAGGTACCATTTCACGCCAGTCAGAATGGCTGCGATCCAAAAGTCTACAAGCAATAAATGCTGGAGAGGGTGTGGAGAAAAGGGAACTCTCTTACACTGTTGGTGGGAATGCAAACTAGTACAGCCACTATGGAGAACAGTGTGGAGATTCTTTAAAAAACTGGAAATAGAACTGCCTTATGATCCAGCAATCCCAAAATAGAACTGCCTTATGATCCAGCAATCCCACTGCTGGGCATACACACTGAGGAGACAAGAAGGGAAAGAGACACGTGTACCCCAATGTTCATCGCAGCACTGTTTATAATAGCCAGGACATGGAAGCAACCTAGATGCCCATCAGCAGATGAATGGATAAGAAAGCTGTGGTACATATACACAATGGAGTATTACTCAGCCATTAAAAAGAATACATTTGAATCAGTTCTAATGAGGTGGATGAAACTGGAACCTATTATACAGAGTGAAGTAAGCCAGAAAGAAAAACACCAATACAGTATACTAACGCATATATGTGGAATTTAGAAAGATGGTAACAATAACCCTATATACAAGACAGCAAAAGAGACACTGATGTATAGAACAGTCTTTTGGACTCTGTGGGAGAGGGAGAGGGTGGGGTGATTTGGGAGAATGGCATTGAAACATATATAATATCATATATGAAACGAGTCGCCAGTCCAGGTTCGATGCACGATACTGGATGCTTGGGGCTGGTGCACTAGGATGACCCAGAGGCATGGTACGTGGAGGGAGGAGGGAGGAGGGTTCAGGATGGGGAACACATGTATACCTGTGGCAGATTCATGATGATATATGGCAAAACCAATATAATATTGTAAAGTTAAATAATAAAATTTTTAAAAAAGAAAAAAAAACATCAGCTTAAAAAAATGAGAAAAGCAATATATTTTTTAAAAAGCTTGCTTCCTTTTTTTTTCCTATGAAAAATGCAGACATTTTATCTCTACTTTTCCTCAGTTACTCTTGAGTCTGCAACTTTGTTTTTTAATTGTGTCTTTCCCTCCACTCACATGTACCCTGATATCATATCCTGATATGAGGAGGATAGTTCTCTCCTCATGCTGGAAGTTAGGACTGAAGAACCATTACTTAGCTCTATGTAGCTTTTGGTGCATGATCAGGTTGGTAATGTAGCTCTAACAAAACTTGGCTGTATTGACATATAGATAATAGACACTTGGCAAAAATAACTTCTTGCCAAAGAAGCTGATATAGTGACTATGTTTGATATAGCATGTTTTATTTCATCCAAAATTACAAAATGCAAGATCATGCTCTATATTTCTCTAAATGTACAAAGTGTATTTTTACAAAGTTCCATTTTTGGTGGAAAAAAACAATTTCAAGACAAATTATACTGGGAGACTTAAGTCTATGTAACCAACTTGAAGATTTACAGTAATAACCTAGTAAAAGAGATCTGAGAATTTCTGCAGTAAACGAACCACTTTGTTGAACCCAGAAATTTCCAAATTCATTTCACCACAAATGTGTTGATTGATTCATTTGCTTCCCTGCTTTATTTGTACCCTTCTTGTTTGCTTGCATTCTACACAGCACTTTAAATATTCAGTGAAATATGTTTGAGGGAATACTGTTCTAAACATAGATGTCATTAATTACTTGTATCTCAAATGCTATGCTTAAATTTAACATGATTTTCTCAACAGTGTCAAGCCCTGATTACGTATTTTTTTAGGAGATTCAAAGGATATTAGTCATTGTGTCTGGTAGTTAGAAAGGAAAAAAAAAATTAAAAAGGAGTCCAAG
Organism: Bos javanicus; assembly: GCF_032452875.1. Lineage (NCBI taxonomy): Eukaryota > Metazoa > Chordata > Mammalia > Artiodactyla > Bovidae > Bos > Bos javanicus. Next base: position 98,392,128 of record NC_083877.1, read on the forward strand.
ATAGCAGAACCACACTGAGGGAGAAAAAGCCCAGAAAAGGGGAGGTTAAGGAGACCTCAGGGAGAACCTCAGGTCCTGGGTATAACAAATCGGGTGAAAGGCTGGTGCCAACCAACCCCTATTAGCTTAGGGTCTAACCTGGGAAAACACACCCTCTTCTCTGATTGGTCTGGGTGTAGCCAGTCAGGTGCATGCTGGTGCCATCATCTATTTTGCATAGAGTGTAGCCAATCAGGCTCCAGGGGAAGGAGCCTAAAAGGAAGTGCCAAGAGGACTTGGGGCCCTTAGAGGGTAGGGCTGCCCTTGTGTCTTGGGAGCTCGCCGCCTGCTACCTGCTTCCCGCTGCCTGCTGCCTGCTTTTGAACTAAGCTGTAACTGACCTCCAACTAGTTTGTCCTAACAAATGCTGCTGCTGCTAAGTCGCTTCAGTTGTGTCCGACTCTGTGCGACCCCATCAACGGAAGCCCACCAGGGCCCACCGTCCCTGGGATTCTCCAGGCAAGAACACTGTGGAGTGGGCTGCCATTTCCTTCTCCAATGCATGAAAGGGAAAAGGGAAAGTGAAGTCGCTCAGTCGCGTCTGACTCTTAGCGACCCCATGGACTGCAGCCTACCAGGCTTTGTCATCCATGGGCTTTTCCAGGCAAGAGAACTAGAGTGGGGTGCCATTGCCTTCTCCGTCCTAACAAACAGGGCCTGCTTAATAAAATCCTGCCTGTTTGAGATGCAAATGGTCCCTCCTTTAGAACCAAGCATACCAAGAAGTCCCGCAATATTTAGTTCTGGAGCCACCCTTGAAGTATTCAAAGAGACTGTGTTCCAGGTCGAGGCGCTGACAAGGAGCACAGAGACCACATGCAGGTGGGGCTCAGAAGGGTTCAGCAAGGAGCTGGAGAGTCTGTCCTGGTAGATCAGTTCTCCCCCATCGCAGCCCCTGGGGGAGGCCGGTAAGGATCTCATCTAAAGGCTTCTTTGCCCTCTCTGGCTTCCCACGGGTTTCTCCAACAAGAAATGAGTTTGCAATAGCGAGAAGAGTGACGTCTTCCTAGAGTCGTAGTGGGGCACTACTGCGACTTTTGTGGGAACTCCTTGCAGAACTCTTTTTCTCTGATTCAGTGACCAATTCTTCATTTTTCCCATTCAGCCAAGAACTGAAGTGGTCCCAGGCTTTCTAACACTTGCTGCTTACTAACTCGCCTTTCAGTTCAGTTCAATTTAGTTGCTGAGTCATGTCCGACTGTTTGTGACCCCATTGACTGCAGAACACCAGGCTTCCCTGTCCATCACCAACTCCCGAAGCTTGCTCAAACTCATACCCATCAAGTAGATGAAGCCATCCAACTATCTCACCCTCTGTAATACCCTTCTCTTTCTGCTTTCAATCTTTCCCAGAATCAGTCTTTTTCAGTGAAGTCAGTTCTTCACATCAGGCGGCCAAAGTATTGGAGCTTCAGCTTCAGCATCAGTTCTTCCAATGAATATTCAGGACTCATTTCCTTTAGGATTGACTGGTTTGATGTCCTTGCAGTTCAAGTGACTCTCAAGTGTCTTCTCCAACATCACAGTTCAAATATTGTAATTAGCCTCTAATTAAAAGAAATTTTTTAAAAAAAGCGTCAGTTCTTCTGCGTTCAACTTTCTTTACATCCAGCTATCACATTCACACATGACTAATGGAAAAACAAGTTTTGACTACATGGACTTTTGCCAGCAAATTAATGTCTCTGTTTTTTAACATTCTGTCTAGGTTGGTCAAAGGTTTTCTTCCAAGGAGCAAGTGTCTTTTAATTTCATGGCTGCAGTCACCATCTGCAGTGATTTTGGAGCCCAAGCAAATAAAGTCTGTCACTGTTTCCATTATTTCCCCATCTATTTGCCATGAAGTGATGGGACCAGATGCCATGATCTCAGTTTTCTGAATGTTGAGTTTTAAGCCAACTTTTTCATTCTCCTCTTTCACTTTTATCAAGAGGCTTTTTAGTTCCTCTTCACTTTTTGCCATTAGAATGGTGTCATCTGCATATCTGAGGTTATTGATATTTCTCCCGGCAATCTTGATTCCAGCTTGTGCTTCATCCAGCCCAGCGTTTCTCATGATATACTCTGCATATTAGTTAAATAAGCAGGGGGACAAGATGCAGCCTTGATGTACTCTTATCACAATTTTGAACCAGTCCATTATTTCATGTCCAGTTCTAACTGTTGCTTCCTGACCTGCATACAGATTTCTCAGGAGGCAGGTCAGGTGGTCTGGTATTTCCATCTCTTTAAGAATTTTCCACAATTTATTGTGATCCACACAGACAAAGGCTTTAGGATGGTCAATAAATAGAAATAGATATTTTTCTGGAATTCTCTTGCTTTTTCTATGATCCACTGAATGTTGGCAATTTGAGCTCTGGTTCCTCTGCCTTTTCTAAATCCAACTTGAATATCTGGAAGTTCTTGGTTTACGTACTGTTAAAGCCTGTCTTGGGAAATTTTGAGCACTACTTTGCTAATATGTGAAATGAGTGCAATTGTGTGATAGTTTGAACATTGTTTGACATTAACTTTCTTTGGGATTAGAATGAATGCTGACCTTTTCCAGTCCTGTGGCCACTGCTGAGTTTTCCAAATTTGCTGGCATATTGAGTGCAACACTTTCACAGCATCATCATGTAGGATTTGAAATAGCTCAACTGGAATCCCATTATCCCCACTAGCTTTGTTCATGGTGATGCTTCCTAAGGCCCACTTGACTTCACATTCCAGAATGTCTGGCTCTAGATGAATGCATGCCATTATACACCATGGGTGATCACACATATCTGGGTAGTGGATTATTATTTTTTTTTGTATAGTTCTGTGTATTCTTGTCACCTCTTCTTAATATCTTCTTCTTCTGTTAAGTCCATACCATTTCTGTCCTTTATTGTGCCCATCTTTGCATGAAATGTTCCCTTGGTATCTCTAATTTTCTTGAAGAGATCTCTAGTCTTTCCCATTCTATTGTTTCCCTGTATTTCTTTGCATTGATCACTTAGGAAGGCTTTCTTATCTCTCCTTGCTCTTCTTTGGAACTCTGCATTCAAATGGGTATATCTTTCCTTTTCTCTTTAGCCTTTTGCTTCTCTTCTTTTCTCAGCTATTTGTAAGGCCTCCTCAGACAGCCATTTTGCTTTTTTGCATTTCTTCTTCTTGGGGATGGTTTTGATCACCACCTCCAGTACAATGTTATGAACATCCATCTATCAGATCCAATCCTAACTCTCTCAGCTCATGTTAACCCTGATGACACTTTTCAAATGTCTCTTTCTCTTTTTTATTTTTTTTAATTTTTATTTTATTTTTAAACTTTACATAATTGTATTAGTTTTGCCAAATATCAAAATGAATCCGCCACAGGTATACATGTGTTCCCCATCCTGAACCCTCCTCCCTCCTCCCTCCCAATACCATCCCTTTGGGTCGTCCCAGTGCATTAGCCCCAAGCATCCAGTATCATGCATCGAACCTGGACTGGCATCTCGTTTGATACATGATATTTTACACGTTTAAATGCCATTCTCCCAAATCTTCCCACCCTCTCCCTCTCCCACAGAGTCCATAAGACTGTTCTATACATTAGTGTCTCTTTTGCTGTCTCGTACACAGGGTTATTGTTACCATCTTTCTAAATTCCATATATATGCGTTAGTATACTGTATTGGTGTTTTTCTTTCTGGCTTACTTCACTCTGTATAATAGGTTCCAGTTTCATCCACCTCATTAGAACTGATTCAAATGTATTCTTTTTAATGGCTGAGTAATACTCCATTGTGTATATGTACCACAGCTTTCTTATCCATTCATCTGCTGATGGACATCTAGGTTGCTTCCATGTCCTGGCTATTATAAACAGTGCTGCGATGAATATTGGGGTACACGTGTCTCTTTCCCTTCTGGTTTCCTCAGTGTGTATGCCCAGCAGTGGGATTGCTGGATCATAAGGCAGTTCTATTTCCAGTTTTTTAAGGAATCTCCACACTGTTCTCCACAGTGGCTGTACTAGTTTGCATTCCCACCAACAGTGTAAGAGGGTTCCCTTTCTTATACTCTCCTCAGTTCCTAGTGTATGCAGATCATCTCTTTCCTGCTGGGAGTCATTAAAGTGAAGGTACCAGAATCTGAGCCCAAATCTATCTGATCAAAGATTTGCTCATTTTATCCCTACACTAAACCATATCCAGGCCAAAGATATTGATGTACTGAGAAATTCTGAGTTTCTATTTCTGTGTCATGTGAATCATGATCACATCCACAAACATGTTAGTTACAACCATGACCAATTCTTGGATGCTTACTGAATATCAAACAGTAAGTTTGATATGTCTTCTATAACTATAAATTCCTTTAAATCTCAGCATAAAGCTATGAGGTAGATGAAGCAATTAACTCTCTTTGCTACAGGAAGGGAATGAGGCAGGATTAGGTTGATTTACTGCTCCAGAGCATGCAGACGGAAGGGGATGTTAACCCAGGCAGGCTGGGCCAGGAGGGTGAATTTCTAACTGACACCATGTAGAGCTCTCAGCTCAGTGGTAACCCATAGCAATGCCAGGTTATTAACATGCACACTTTCCATTATAATTCCCACTTTCTTCTTCCTCCAAGGTCCACTGTGTCAACATCTCAAGTAATCAACATTTTTAAGTCACTGCTGTGCACCTTTCACTGTGAGGGGTAAACACAGAACAGACAACAGATTTCCTGGTCCATTAAGAAATGCAAACCACGTGAGCAGAAATGATAAATATACAGAAAAGAGTTGGAGAGCAAGAGAAAGTATGCCACGTTATTTAAAATGTTATGAAACACCTTGACCAGAATTTCATCCCTGATCCTAGGTAAAGATGTCAGAAAGCACTCATTACCAAATGACATTTAGGTACTCGAATATTTTTGCCACCTGTCATCTTGCTTCCTCTCACCTGGATAAATGGCATTTATCTTTGTTGACATGCTAATTATAATGTTATCACTGCTTTTCAGTTATTTCTTCTAACCCATGACAGGTTTCTTTATTCACATGCCATTCGTTTGACATTTATTTGCTTTCCTTAATTTGTGTTTAAATATGAATTTCTAAAATCTGCTTTGATTATACACTTGTGCTTAGCTGATATCATGCACCACCTTTGAGATGAGTCTCAACGGAAAGTACCTCCTGATAGTCATTCACCCTCTAATAGGTCTTGCAGAAGTTTCAACAGGAGATAATGTCCTGGGCAATTGACTTTCAAACTTGAAATTCAGTGGTATCAGAATTAGTGACTAAACTCTTCTCCCCAGGGATACACATAAATCATCAACTTGTCATGACTTCTGGACTTCTGAAAAGTGGGGGAGGGGGAGTGAGTTACAAGTGTATCTCTGAGAAAAGCACCCTATAGATAGTTCCATAGTACTGGGCAAGTGGTAGAAGAGGAGAGGGAGGGCTGAAGCGAAGCAGAGGCCAGAGCAAGACTGACCTGGAAAACGAAATGACTGTGGGGAAAAGAGGACGCCAAGCCTGGGGTCCGGGTGGCGCAGCACGCTCACTCGTGTCTGACTTTCTGTGACCCCACGGACTGTAGCCTGCCGGGCTCCTCTGTCCATGCGACTCCCCAGGCAGGAATACTGGAGTGGGTTACCATTTCCTTCTCCAGGGGATCTTCCCGCCACAGAGATTGAGCCTGAACCTCTGGCATCTCTCGCTTGGCAGGCATATTCTTTACTGCTGAGCCACATAGCTGGGGAGAGTGAGACATGGATAGAATATGATACCAACCTGGTGTACTCACCAGGGCTTCTTGTTGAATAGGTTCAGTGTATTAAGGAACTTCCCAGGGTTGTGAGAAGTGATAAGTTCTTTCCTGACTATGTGGTTCCCCATGCTAGAATATCAACTTTACAAAGAGTCAAAACAACAACAACAACAAAAACCAACTGCAGTTGATAGGAGTAAAGTTAAAATGTTAAATTTTAAATTGCAATTTAAATTTAAATTTTAAACTTAAATTGCTGAATGAAATGAGAATATGCATCACCTTTTTTCAAAAGCAACCTAACGACCTTTATTAAAAGCCTTAGAATGTAAATATCCTTCATCCTAGAAGTCCAAATCCTAGAAATCAACTCATAGGACTATTCTCAAAGCACTAATCTTTAATTATTCTCAAAGATTAACTCAAAGCACTAGTATGTAACTGCTCATATTCAAAGAAGTTTATTACAGCATTGTTGACAGGGACAAAAATATCTAGAAACAGAACACTTGCTCATTACCAAGGAAATGCAAAAATAAATTATGGGACAACCATGCCATAGTATTCATTCGTTAAAAAGAAAAGAATTAGAAATTGCATATTAAATGGAAAGGATTTCTAAGAATATTGTTTTAAATGTAAAATATGATAATACATTTGTTGTTTTGTGATCCATTTTGTAAAATATGATAAGGCTTTTCATATATAGGTTAAGTGTTATTATCTGAGCACAGAGAAAGATATACAAGGATACATTCAGGAAAGTTACATGATAAGAATATAAAAAACTAGAAGAGAAATATAAACGGGAAAACCAACAAAGAAAGAATTTTTAAAAAATTAACAAAATATAAGGTATAGTCCCAATTAAATTCTTATGCAAAATTCATGATAAAAATCTTTATTTAAAAGTATACAATTTAAGTACAAAAACTGCATCATTTCTGACGAGCTGAATCACACTAAGATCCTGCTCTCAAAGGATAATTCTCTTCCTCCAGTGTTGAATTATTGTCCATTCTCAAGTAAGACTAGAAGAGAACTGTTTTGAAAAAGATCAGCCACAGTTTTGTTTAAATAAATCATTTATATTTGATTTTGATAAACAAATTGTTTTCTCAAAACTTGCCTCTAAAGACTACGTTGAACGTTGAAGAAAGTAAACTCACATAGAAAGGCCATATAATCATGACCCTAATGACCCTTTCATACAATCATTGCAATCAACGCAATCACATAATTGCATTTCCTCCAAATTAGTCACCCTATATTTTGTCTACCAAATGATTTCTGTTTTCAAAAATAGATTCAACTTTTGCCTGAAAATGCAGACTTAAAGAGGTAAATTTTATATTGTGAAACAGGACTTCGGCTTATAATAAAAGTGTTTAGCATTTTGCAATTTGCCAATGAAATATTTCTGAAATTTTGCCAGTAATCAAAGAGAAATGGCCTTTTCCATAAACATGTGGCATATGCAATATGCATTTAAAGAAAACAAAACAGAAACTACTAGGAGTAATTAGCAAAATCATTTTATACTGTGCTTGACTGAAGTTTCTTTACATTGTAAGATTTTAGCATAATTGCAAAACTCCTACCTCTGCCAGCACATAATAAGTGTTATTACAGTATATAATAGAATCCTAAGACATGGTAATCAGATATGCAAAAAATGTATAAAAACCCCATCAGATTTGTGATTGCATTTTTCCAAATGATTGTTAGAAAATAGACAAGTTTTATCTCCAATAAGTTGCATGCATTAGTGGATGTCCGCAGGTGCCTGTGCTTCTAATATGTCTGGTTGTTCAAGTTATACTCATTTTAGGGAAAGAACTCATTTCAAGTCTCCTTAATGACAGTTTCTATAAATACGTGTGTCCCTAAATGAAAGAGTGTTGAGTGTTTTCAGCTTGTGGACTGAGTTAACAATTTGGAAAACATCATATATCACAATGATCAACATGGCTTTTTAATGGATTTTTAAGGGATATGTTAAAACACTGATTGTCAGGGGGCCCTTCTTCATGGGTTTGTCACGCTTCTCTGTCTTTTGAAGGGAGGCACCCACTACTCTGTGCTATACACTATCCAGTCATGAATATTTGTTTAGTGGAGCAAACAGCAGGCATGGATAAGTTCAGTATGATAAAGACAATGTGGCCTCAACAACATGGGGAAGTGTGCTTTTGCCCATTATAAAAGTCTGGGGTTCTCTAAGGTTAAGGCTCCTTACATGAAATGCAACCCTCTCTACGTACAGGTATCATGTGGTTCCTCCTTGTATTACCCAATGGGAAATGAGGTTTGGGAAACTGGTACAAAAATACTCATGTTCTGACTACTGCTATTGCTATTGAGTAATAAGCTGTCTTCTATACAACCATGAAAATAGCCTATTCACTTGCAAATAGGGTAAAATCTCAGATATTTCCCAGTTCTTGACATAAATGTTGCTTTTTCGGAGCATGAAAAGTGAAAAAGTGAAACTGTTAGTCACTCTGTAATGTCCAAGTCTTTGCAACCCCATGGATTGCAGCCTGCCAGGCTCCTCTGTCCATGGGGTTCTTCAGGCAAGAGTACTGGAGTGGGTAGCCATTTCCTCCTCCAGGGGATATTTCCAGCCCAGGGATCGAACCTGGGACTCCTGCATTGCAGGCAGATTCTTTATGGTCTGAGCCACCAGGGAAGCCCCTTTTCATAATATAGTAAAATATATTAAATAGCTAAAATCAAGGTTTATATTTGTATATAAGCATACATAAATCTGTTTATATTTGGAGAATGTAGAGTCTACTCTGTGCAGCCTTGTTGATACTAATGATATGCATTTATCATTCTCTGATTCAGGGTTTTCCAAACTCAGAAATAATTTTTTCCGAAACTATTATTTACTTGATTTTTAGCCAATTTGCATTTTAACTTTAAATATACTTATTTTAAAATAATGTGTTTCTGAAAAGAAATATCATTACTGGTTTAAAAACCAATATCAATGAACATAAAAAGATAGTAAGCCTCAAAATGCCAGAAGATAAAATCAGGCACGCTAAAGCTAAGAGACTTCTGAGAAACAAGGAATGCCTTTTATACCCAAGCAGAAAAAGAACCCCACCAGAGATAGGAAAAGTAAAGTTGTTCCCTTTACAAACACTGGTTTGGAAATGATCAAAGTAGGCACTTGTAGTTGAGACAGTCTCGTGCAATGCCAGATCTATTAGAGAATGAAGGACCTTGTTCATCACTGTGCTCCCAGAGCTGAGCACCAGGGTTGAGGAGCTGAATAAATGCAAATTTAATGGATGAAGAAATCAAATGAGAAAGCCAAGTTCCCCAAGGGATGTGTAAGACACGCAGGAGGAAGAGTGACAGGCTGTCCTTTTAGACACATGTGGCTGGTGGAGCAGACCGGAGCCTGGCTGAGTTGATGCTGAGGCTGACGTATGACCCAGAGCAGGCAGGACAGACCCCGCCTCCTCCTGGAGGTGAGCTGCGTCTCCCTCTGTCTCTCTCTGGGACCCCTGACGTACCGCCTCACTGCTTCTCAGTAAGTCACTTAAGTCGAGGCCTCCTTGACATTACATCAGCTTGATTCTTCTTTTCTGCCCTCGTGTCACTTTTGGGTTGGTTCCCTTTCCTTTCACTGTCTAAATGCTGGCAAACCAAAGTTCCTCAGTCCTCCTTTCCTCTAATCTCCTTCTCTTTTGAAGGACTCATCCATAACTCGACATCTACACCTTTACTGATAAAGAGTCCTTTCTGCTTAGGTTTTCTAAGCAAAGCACGAGTAGACACATAAGTAGACATGTCTAAGTAGACATGTCCATCTATTTTCTACATGTCTCTACCAAGGTCTCTCGATATCAACTCTAACTCAGCATGTACACAACTGAACATTTAATCTCTAATCCAAACCCCTCAAAATCATTCTTACTTCCCTATTCTACAAAATAATAAGCCTATATTCCACGTTCAGGGGCTTCCCTGGTGGCTTAGATGATAAAGAATCTGCCTGCAATGCTGGAGACCCAGGTTTGATCCCTGGGTTGGAAAGATCCCCTGGAGAAGAATGGCTATTCACTCCAGTGTTCTTGCCTGGACAATTCCATGGATAGAGGCTACAGTCCGTAGGGTTGCAAAGAGTCATGGGGTGACTGAAGTTCCAATACTTTGGCCATCCAGTGCGAAAAGTTGACTCATTAGAAAAGACCCTGATGCTAGAAAGATTGAAAGGAGGAGAAGGGGATGACAGAGGATGAGATGGTTGGATGGCATCACCAACTCAGTGGACATGAGTTTGAGCAAGCTCCAGGAGATGGTGATGGACAAGGAGGCCTGGCGTGCTGCAGTCCATGGGGTCACAAAGTGTTGGACATGATTGAGCAACTGAACAACAATTCCATGTACATATTCAACACCATGTTTTGATAAACTCATCTTATATTCCCTATCTTAGTGACTGTCAAGTCTTAGTCAATCTAACTTGATTCTCCCTACTTCTGGCCATTATTTCCTCACAATGAATATTCTGCTAGACCTTTGCTGTCCAACACCACGCCCACATGTAAATACTGAGCACTTAAAATATGCAGAGTCAGGTCAAGGAACTGAATTTTTAAATTCCATTTAATTTTAGTCAACTTAAATACAAAATCATTTCATTTATACTTTTATATCACTTACTGAAACGGTAGTATTATAGATTTGTTATACTAAATAAAATGTATTATTAAGATTAATTTTGCTTCTTTTTACTTTTTTAACATGACTATAAGCAAATTTAAAATATATGTTTAGTTTATATTAGTTTAGACCATAGAGAGGATAAAGAGAATGGGTTAACTGTTTCTGAATACCTAAGGTATGCCAGACTGCATGATAGATATTCTACAATTTAGATCATACAATCTTCAAATTATTTCTAACACATAAGTCATAATATTCCCCAGTTTTATAGAACAGGGAGAGAAAGAACACCGCACAAGTTCACAAGGTAACTGCAAGCAACAAAAACTCAAATTCAGGACTACTAACATGGATCCAATGCGTTTGTACTTGGCCCAGCTATGTGTTGCTGAAAGAGCTCGGAGAGTCCTAAGGATCGTACAGGCTCTAGAGGAGACTGTCGCCAGTAACTGTGTCTCCTGGAGTCCCAGCGCTACACGACGTGGCTTGGAGCCCCAGCCAGCAGCAGCTGTCTTGGCATCTGTGTTCATGATACATCCCATGATACTCTCTCAATCTTTGAGATGCTCCCCAGGCCTGTGTGATCCAACTCAGCTGTACAAACCCAGAGCCGTCCACCACCTGGGCTGGGGGAAGTGACTCGGCTCTGGATCACGGATGCACGCCTGCCGAGTGCTGGCTGAGACCTCACTCTGACTGTTTCTCAGCGCAGTCATGAGGGCAGCTGTCTGGCCTCATCCCTCTTTCACTTTGGCAGAAACAGGTTGCGGGAGTTGATGGGATTCTCCTAACATAGGGCCTGCTACCTTGGTGCCTTCAGAGAAGAATAAAGTCCCATGAAATCCTCTGATGACTGCTCCAAGGCAGATGCAGTCTGTTTGTGCTTGGGCCAGTCTACAAACTAAGGCCAGTTTACCAAGCGGATGATCCTCCACAACATGGTATGCGAAGTTTTACAGGACAGCCTTTTGGAAACCGCTCCTCCTCAGGTTTTCACAGGTTTTGCTAAATTTTTCCGCTTAAGATGCAAGCTTTCTGGACTTTCCCATCTGCTATTACAAATTAAAATTCAAGGAGACATTGCAGTCATCTTCAGGCTAATGATTTAACAAGATTGCTGTGAAAGTAGAGTCTGGTAGAAATATGACATTGAATATTCCATTGAGATAATAAATAACTATATATATTATACATATATGTATCACTTACATACTCTATATCATGGGCTTCCCAGGTGGCATTAGTGGTAAAGTACCTACCTGCCAATGCAGGATACATAAGAGACGCTGGTTCGATCCCTGGGTCTGGAAGATTCCCTGGAGGAGGGCATGGCAACCTGATCCACCTGGTTGGCACCCCTGGAATATGGCACCCCATTCCAGCACTCTTGCCTGGAGAACCCTATGGACAGAGGAGCCTGGCCAGCTACAGTCCAGAGGGTCTCGAAGAGTAGGATGTTACAGAAGTGACTTGGCATGCACGCACGCACACATGCTATATCACATAGCATTTACATTTCTCACAACTACCTATTCTGCACTTCATCCTATACATTTCCTTTGGTCGTCACAGCTATCCCACATTGTGAATATAATTATTATCATGATTTTAAATAGAAGAAAATTATGCCATTAACAAATTTGCCCAAAGTTGCACTTTTTGATGGCACAGCTAGAAGTCAAAGCATGATCTTAAGTCCCATAGCCTTTTATCTACTATAGTAAAATTAGCAGACATGTCATTTTCATAGACCATCTAAAAGTGTGAGCAGATGGTTTACATATTCAGATTAATTTGTTGTGTGCTGCTTTACAAGTATTAAGAGAAGGGTATTAAAATCTCCAGCTATGTATGTGAATTTATCACTCTCTATAGTTCTAGCCATTAAAAAAGTACTTTAAAGCTCACATAATTATCATCATTATACCTTCCTGATAAATCCTTTCTCATTATGAAATCTCTTTTCATGTCTGGTAATACACTTACCTTGTAATCTACTAACATATCAATTAAGCCACATAGTTTCCTTATGTTTATGTTTTGAATAATATCGTTTTGCATTTTTTAAAAAATTTTAATTTGTCACTAGATTTTTTAATTGCGTATGACTGACAACACATATTTTGCTTTTTTTCTTTTCTTCCCTAGTCTGACGGTAACTTTTTAATTAAGTAATTTATTTATTTTTAATATACTTATTTGTATAGTAGGATTTTGGAGAAGGAAATGGCAACTGTTTAGTATTCTTGCCTGAGAAATCCCATGGACAGAGGAGACTGGCAGGCTACAGTCCATGGGATCACCAAAGAGACAGACATGACTTAGTGACTAAACAAACATAGTGGGTTTAGCTTTAACATGCTGCGATTTGGTTTGCATGTATCCACACTGTTATCCCCCACCCTCTTCTTCTGCCTTCTTTGGAGTTAAAGATTTACTCTTTAGTTCTAGCCAACCTGTAGTGCATACTCTGGGAAGTGCTCTTGGGAAAAAATCATATACATGATCATCCACCCACTTTCCTTTTTCAGTATCAGATTACCCCTATTTTCTGACTGCTGTAGATCGCTCTCCATTGCCACTGATTTATTTGTTTTTGAGTACTTTTGTTCAGTTTTGTTATTGTTATCAGAAGCAGAGTCTAGCCATTCTTGGAAGCAGAATTCATTAATTACTTTTTTTTTTTTAATATGGAACATATCATGCACCACCCCTTCTTAAAACTTACTAGTAACGTCATCTTTCATGGAATAAAATCTTGGCATTTGGTTTACATGTGTTCTCAGTGTTCTTGTGCACATTGGGAACACATAGGGAAATTTCTGATGCTTTGGTTATACTCCCAGAGTATAACTTTGGTTATACTTTTTTTTTAAAAGCTCCCCAGGTAATTCTAATAGTCAAGGTTTAAAAATGTCACCGTACATAACTTGCTCCTAATTCTCCTACTTTCTCAATCACTTTCCAGCTTTTTCACTACAGTACAGTCCTGCTGGCTTTCTTTCTGCTTCTCAAACATGAAACTCTTTTTTTTGTACCTAGTCTTCAAATTTTCTGAAATTCTTTGCCCTTGTGTCTTTCGCATTCGTGTTTTAACTTAAATGTTACCTCCTGTGAAGGTTAAGTTTCTGTGTCAATTTGGCTGGGTCATTGTGCCCAGAAGTTATTCTGGATGTTTCTTTGAGGAAGTTTTTAAATGAAATTAGCATTTAAATCAGTAGACTTTGAGTTAAAGCAGATTGCACTTCATAACGTGGGTGAGCTTTAGTTCGATCAGTTGAAGGTCTTAAAAGCCCAAAGACTGACCTTTCTGCGGGAAGGAAGCAATTCTGTAGCAGATGGCCTTCAGACATGAACTGCAATGTCAGATTTTCTCTGGATATCCCATCTGATAACCTGTGGACTTGGACCTCAACATTAGCTCTCAGTCTCTCTTCCTGCACCCACCACATGCGTTCTGTGCAGTGGTTTTGTTTACCTTGAGAATCCTGACTAATAGACTCCCCGAGCTAGAAATCCCTCTTGTTCTAAATCTGCAAACACAATCAATTGTGTGACTTGTTCTATTATTTTATAGTCTTTGGTTTTTTTTTAAGCAACACTTCTTAGAATCAGGAATTGTCTTATTCCTTCTCTTTTAACTTTCTTATTGCTTCTTACTCCCAACACATACCATTATAGATTCATTATGAAAGAAAAGATCTTCCCAAACATGTTATCTGGTGTGCCAACATTTAGCACTTTATGCAAAATACTCAACCAGTAAACTACAAACCATATGAACTAATGAAACAAATAGTTGGTAAGATGTGCTGTGAAATAAGTACCAGAAATGTGTAATGAGGGATTCTATTCCTAAAGCAAATAGCCACGTCATAATAAAACATCATTTTTTGCGGAAGTCTAAGAATATTTGTCCTGTTTTTATTCTTGTGTATATACACAAAGCAACCAAGGTCCTGAAATTGACTGAAATTGGTGTCAGTTAGTATCACCTCTGAATGCTAAGTTAAAAGCCAGTAAGGCCTCTATCTGACATTTAGGTTCTGAATTCAGTTCAGATTAGCATGATGTCTGTTTCCACTGGATCTCTGAGAAATGTTAAATATTTCTTTACTTATCTAATCTTACCAACCTCTTCTCTAAGGAAACTATTATGGAGATTGCATCAGACTACTCCAGAAAGCCTGACGTAGGCTCTAGCACCAGGAAGAGAAATCAGATGTCACAAATTCAAAAGAGATGTAAGTGAAACATTCATTCTTCCAATGCATGAAAGCATTAGGTGCATTTCTTTCTCAGAGATTTTTTTTTCTTCTAACTTCATAAGTAAAATCAGGAGCAGTGAGTTCATATTCTCATCAACAATTGCATCTTTAGACTGTAAGGAAATTCTCTGTTACACTGACTTAAAAAATGCTTTGCTGTAGCATTCATCCTTTGGTACTAACTCCACTAGCTGAAACAGTACAGTTGCCATCTTTGTTAGCACACGATCATTTCCCAGTTACAGGGAGCAAACAAACCTGTCTACCCTTAACCTTCACTTGCTTCACAGTAACTCTGTCAAGATTCATCAAGAGATCCAAATAGCATGTGGATTCTAGACACTTCACCTTCCTAGTTGCTCTCTTTCTAGATGCTTTCAATGTGATGACTGACCCTTAAAACGCAACCTCTGCAAAATTTCACATGAGCTCTGACCACAAAGTCAAACATGTATTTACTCTAAGTAATCTCTGAAGCTGCAACCACTCTTCCACTGAGGGAAAGGTGGATTTGTGTTACATTAAACTCAAAGTGTCAGTAACCACACAGGCTACTTGTTTACCTCATATTCTCTCGACTGTGCCCTGCAAGCTGACTTGTTTTTTGTTTGTTTGTTTTATAGTCCTTCAGAAAGCAAATATCTCAAGACCAAATGCAAACAAAGAAAAACATCTGTATGGTTGCACTGCCAGGTCTTTGATACACTGATATCTAACGATGCATAGTTAAAATAGAAAATATAAAGAAAGCAACCAAGGTTGAAACTGACTAGCTGAATAAATAGGAAAACTGCAGCCACTCTTTAAATGTCTGTTAATGTGCATTTATTTTACTATTTTTTTAATGGGGACAAATCGACGTTTCCATCAGAGAGAAAGTGCCTTTTAAGTGCAAAACATTTTTCAGAAGCTCTTTCCAACACCACCATAGCTGACATCACCAGAAGAGGGATTGTTTAACTAAAGGGGATCGTTAACCGTTGTTGGGATTTTTCTCCAGTGAACAAGCAATTAGTCTGTCGAGGGTGGACTAAGTTTCTAAAATGAATGTCTAAAAGATGCTTACAACTCCTCTCTATGTTCCTGACAAACAGAAAGATTGCTTTTCAGGTAGAAGTGAGTTTGGGCTGTTTTTTTTTTTTTCCTATGAGAAGAAATAGTCTTTAGAAAGTCTTTTATATCTTATTAATTTGTCTCCAGTTTTATTTTGCATATTTTAAGCTAATTCTATGCAACCTTATTTCCCATTATCTGCATGTTTGCTTGCAGGGTTGCAATGGTTTCACAATTATTCATCTTTATCCAAACATATGACAGGTAAAAGGAATTGATAAGCAGTGAAGTTAATATTATAGAAGAGGATATGACCTATTCCACAGTAGAGGTTCTGGCCATGCGTGCCATTAATTTTAAGATCAGTTACATTTAAGTGATTAAATTTGCTCCTGACCTCATAAAGAATGACTGAGAGAAGATAAGTGGGAAAAGAGAGAAACAGTTCTGCCTATTCAGTTGGAAGCAAATGTTGTCTCCACTAAATTGAATCCAACTCTGGATGGAACTAATCAGATTTTTCTCAGATTAGCAGTTCATTGGGTAAACAGCAAAAGGTTACTTTTAAGATAAATGTTCTTAATATCAACTCCATAACATGGTGAACTCCATCTGTTGCATTCATTTCCGCTAAAAGCATCACCAATCACCTATGGATTTTTTTAGAAGAAGAAATGAGAAGTTGCACATTTACTACATCAGAACTAAAATTTTAAATGAGTTTTGCAAAACACTTTGGATTAATTTTTCACAATAATGATGTATCTATTGAAAAATTATTTGCTAACATTACAAGTAGATATAGCAGCTATATATTTACCTGACAGCATAAAATTCTATGAAACCATAAGGCCATCTTTTCATACTTTTGACTGGAGGTAAACATTCAGCTTCTATTGGCAAATTCACAGGTATTTTTTTCTTCTTTGAAATTTTTAAGATAAAATTATATTTCTACCTGTAAATTGAAATTAGCTTTTTGCTTATTTCATCCTCCCCAATTTTTATTCTCTCCCAAACTGGTAAGCACAAGCCTAATTCGGTATATATCTTTTCATATATATTTTATATATGTGCCTACATACATTTATAAATGCATACTATATATACTATAGTCTGTTTTGATTTTAAAATTGCATGTGAAAGACAGCATATTATAGACATCTTAGTTTATTCTGGCTGTTATAACAATATCATAGAAAGGATGGTTTATAAAACACAGAAATTTATTTCTCACAAATCTGGAGTTTGGGAAGGTAAAGTTGGAGGGGTTGGCAGATTTGATATCTGATGAAAGCTGGAGAGGGCTTGCTTCCTGGTTCAAGAAGGGTCACCTTCTTGCTATGCCATTACAAGATGAAAGGGATGAGAGAGGTCTCTGGGTTCTCTGCTGTGTGTGTGTACCCAGTTCCTCAGCTGTATCTGACTCTTTTGTGACCTCATGGACTGTAGCCCACCAGGCTCCTCTCTCCATGGAATTTTCCAGGCAAGAATATTGGAGTGGGTTGCCATTTCCTACTCCAGGGGACCTTCCCAATCCAGGGATCATCAAACCTGCATCTCCTATGTCTCCTGCATCGGCAGGCAGATATTTTAACCACTTGAGCCACCTGGGAAGCCCCTGGGGTCTGTTATAAGGGCACTAATCTCACTTCTGAGGGGTCTACCCTTGTGACCTAATCACTTCCCAAAAGCCCCACCTCTTAATGTCATCATATCGGGAGTTAGAATCTCAGCATACAAATTTTGGGGGGAATGGTGAGGACAAATTTTCAGTCTGTAGCAATAGCGTTCTGTAATTTACATTTTTCACTTTAATATTATACTTTTTAAACTTTTAAAGTCACTGTATCTTAAGTGCTGCATAAGATTCCAATTTGAAATATACCAAAATTTATTCATTTATTTCCATATTGATGAACATTTTTTTTTCTGAGTTTTCTTAGTTTTTGCTTCTAAAGTTAGGATCACAGGTCTCCTGTGCTCAGGCTCACTCCTCACAAGCATTTCCATCCTTACCTTTCAGGGTCTATGGCTGTCTTGAATTCTTTTTTTTTTTCATTCCCACCACAAAATGAGTTTTCCATGGGAGTTTGGCTACCCCCACAGGGCAGGCTGGATCTGCTGTCAAGGCAGAAACTATGAAAATGTGAAACTCACCAGATCCATCCCCTCCCTCTACATTCAGTTTTCCTCCTTTATCTGTCTGCTCTCTGGAGTCTTTGTCTTTTGGTTTTATTTTCTAATATTTATGAGAATTTATTGTTATCTCCAAAACAATCAGTACAGTGATAGTGCTTGGTTTTTACCTGTATTGTGCTTATTTTCCTTTGTTTGCCCACCTGTGAATTAACAGGAAATATATGTATTGGTCTCTGCCCCTGGTTTCCAGAAGAGAGTTGTTGACACAGGGCTCCTACATCCCCTGGTGTTTCTTAGGTGACAGAAGGGTCTTTTGTTCAAACAAAATGACTCTGGGGTGGGTTTCTAGATGGCTTTTGGATGAGGTTTAGTCACCCCAATCAAGACCAAGCCATGAAAGAATCTTGAAAATTTCAGCCCCGTCCCCTATACTCTAGAGAAGGGAGGAGGAGAAGAACTGGAGTTAAAAAAATGAACAGGAGTTAAAAACGCTAATAGTGTGGGATTTGGGGACTTCTCATGTTGGTAAACAAATCCATGTACAAAGAGGATGATTGACACACCCCAATTCCACGAGGGGAGATGCTCTTGTGATAAGGACCCTCCCATTCATCACCCTGTGTATCCCTTCATCTGGTGACTAATCTGTATCCTGTATAGATTCTTTAATAAACTTATACCTTGAGTTCTGTGAGCAGTTCAAGCACATAACCAAATCCAAAGAGGAGGAAGTCACAGGAACCTCCAACTTGTAGCTGAGCCCTACAGAAGATGCAGGTAACTTGGGAACTTACTACTTAGAGTTGGCAACTTGGGGCTGAGCCCTTTAATGGTGGGATCTGACAGTGTCTCCAGGTGGGTAGTGTCTGCTGCTGCTGCTAATTTACTTCAGTCATGTCCGACTCTGTGCAACTCCATAAGCAGCAGCCCACCAGGCTCCACCGTCCCTGGGATTCTCCAGGCAATACTGGAGTGGGTTGCCATTTCCTTCTCCAATGCATGAAAGTGAAAAGTGAAAATGAAGTCACTCAGTTGTGTCCAACTCTTAGCAACCCCATGGACTGCAGCCCACCAGGTTCCTCTGTTCATGGGATTTTCCAGGCAATAATCCTGGAGTGGAGTGCCATTGCCTTCTCTGGTAGGTAGTGTCAAAATTGACTTAAATTGTAGGATACACAGCTGATGCCCTCAGGTTGCTTGGTGTAGGAGAAAAAAACTCACACTCTGTCTCTGTCCCAAACTGTAATCTTCTGGAGAAAAGAAAACATTCTGGTGTTTTTTATCTTTGCTTTCTAATAACATCTGAAAAAAAAAGAAAAACAGTAGAAAATTCTTCGTAGAATTGTACTGACACGGCAGACACTTAATTGTTGTTGTTCAGCTGCTCAGTCATATCTGACTCTGTGACCCGCGGACTACAGCACACCAGGGCTCCCTGTCCTTCACCAACTTCCGGAGCTTGCTCAAACTCATGTCCATTGAATCAGTGATGCCATCCAACCATCTCATCCTCTGTTGTCCCCATCTCCTCTTGTCTTCATTCTTTCCCAGCATCCAGTTCTTTTCCAATGAGTTGGCTCTTCACATCAGGTGGCTGAAGTATTGGAGCTTCAGCTTCAGTATCAGTCCTTCCAATGATACATCCTTTAAATTCTTCAATGTTGGGAAAGTTGGTGTGCTATTTTTTTTTTTACTAGTTAAAAATATAAATTCTATATCAATATCATACTTGAAACTCTCCACTAACCATTTGAAAAATATGGATGCTCAATTATCCCCAACTTTTAAACTAAAATATGGACAAATAAACTCTCATTGGGGGGAAAAAAAAAGTCTCTGCAAAGCAGGCACAGCAAAGATGTTACATTAAACATTTGAACTAGAAGTGCTGAGAATTAAAAAGGAGTTTCGATTAAATGGGAATCGGCTCCCACTAGAGCCCCTGCATTACTAGGGCTGAAAGGACTGTCCTCTAAGATCCCAAGAGGTTCCTAAAGGCTCCATGCTGTCCACATTTGAATTAACCACTGGCAGTGTAAATTCCTTAGAATGTTTCCTTTTTACATAAATTCTTAATGGATAAACAAAACATTTTGAATTGCCATACTGTTTCTTCATAGAATTTCCTTGAAAGAAAAAATTCCCAAGTGTGGGCAGGGAGTGAGGATTATTTGCAGCCAATACCAGGGAGTTGAATATCCTCAGTATTTATCTCAAGAATACCGTGAATAATAAATGTCCCTTAAAGAAATTGCATGCTATAAAAAGCACACTTCTTTATTTTCTGAGGCATCAAACTCTGCCATTTCCACTGCAAACTAAAGCATCATGCTGCTAAGTCCCTCCAGTCGTGTCCGCCTCTGTGAGACCCTAGATGGCAGCCCACCAGGCTCCTCCATCCATGGGATTTTCCAGGCAAGAGGACTGGAGTGGGGTGCCATTGCCAGTGGTGCCCTAAAAGATGAGATTTGGCATTATTAAAATTTATTAACAAAGCTTAAAAATCGGAGGTGAATTCCCTCCCCTCAATACACCAATTCCTTGGTATATTGGGCACTAATTATGGTTCAGGAAAAATGGTGAGCAGTTGAATTATTACATACTATATGCAAGTGTAGCTAAAAATTATAAACACACCTAAGAAGGACAAATTCTGATCCAAGGTATTCACAGTTTTATGAGTTCCCTTTTTCTAAGCACACAAAAATCACTTTTTCTGTATTTTCACCTACAATTGGGGCATTATCACATTTTTCTCATCACTGTTCCACCTTTGAGTAATTTCTCTATTTTTTCCCCAAAATGTATGTAATACTTTCTTATGAGTAATATGATTTTCTTTCCCAGATTTTCCCCTTCATTCTAACTAACCCCTACTTGTTCTCGCATTTTCTTTTTTCTAAGTAGCCTTTTTTTTTTTTTAATCTTTAATTGCACTTTGAACTTCCATGGTGGCTCAGTGGTAAAAAAAAAATCTGCCTGCTAGTGAAGGAGATGTGAGTTCAATCCCTGAATCAGGAAGATGCCCTGGAGAAGGAAACGGCAACCCATTCCAGCATTCTTACCTGGAGAATCCCATGGACAAAGGAGCCTGGTGGGCTACAGTCCATGGGGGTCACAAAAGAGTTGGAAATGACTTAGCAACAAAATGACATCAACAAATGTTGCACTTCTCTCTGAGGTCTGCAAAGAAGTGTGTGAAGCAAAAATTAAGTACTGCTAGGACTGCATAAGATTAACCTCTGCCTTTATTCTTTTGCCAAGGCAGTTAGCCTACATGACAAAAATTAAATTCATAAGAGATGACTGTAAAGTGCAGATCTAGCAGGATGAAATGGTCCTACTTAAATGCAAAATAAACTGTGTAATCACATTCCTATAAATTTTGGAATATATTCCTCTCTACCACATCCTATCCCACACATTTTTTTCAGAGAGAAAATATAAATCAAAATAATTCAATTAAGCCCAGAGACATTTCCTGGGTAAAAGAGAGAGGAGGCATTAAAAATTATATAGCAGAACAATTTATAGAAGTACTAATTTTTATCCTGTTCTCATTGTTATAGGAACCTAATGAAATTAAATATATATATATATATATATATATATATATATATATATATATATATATATATCTTGCAAATTCTGTAGCTGGAAAGGCAGCCAACCCTTTTAGTTTGAAAATCAAGTTTCTTCACATCAACTTCACCTCTAAATAAGTAGGTTGCAACATTTTTCTGAGGCCAAAAATGAGACTGAGACTTGTGCTCAGGTTGTAAGAGAAGTGATTGGTTTAGAGAAAGATAGTTTTCTGAAGACACGAAGGATAATGCCTTTAGGGGGCGAGGTGCTGTGAGCGGTGCAGATCTAGGTGCACACCAAGAAGCAGGTACAGGGAATCGAATCTTTAGAGCTACAACTGGGAAAAACTTGATCAAAATCTTTGTGTCCAAAGTTGGCATCACTTTTTTCCAAAATATGTGGACTTGTCTAGAAACGGTACTCAAATCCAACTAACTTAATTTAGTTTTGCTTGCTGCCTCCTTTACCTATGCATTACAGAGAAAGCTTGGAGGGTGGTTCTGCCAGCTCCAACGTGAAAACAGAAAAGAACGTAAGGCTCCCAAAACCGTCATTGTAATGCCACGGCTAAAGTCTGGCTTGTTGGGGCAAATAATTTTTTTTTTAATCAAAATGAATTTAGTTTAAGAGATTAGTGGCTAACTATTGATGGTTTATGTTGTCAGCATAAGTTCTTTCGAAGCCTCTGAGTCTCATTTGGGTGTTCACCAAGACGTTCCTCTTGGTTTGACTAAATTATCTAGAACCTGGTTTCTTCCTGATGATAGGCCCTTGATCTCCCTTTTCTCAGAGCTTTTACTTTAGAAAACTTTCATCTATAAATTCTTTCTCTGCTCTTTGGAGAAGTAAATCTCCTGCCTCTTGCCAGTTTTACAGTCAAGGAATACTTTTCTCAAGACCTGGAAGCTACATTTCTGAAATGCAATAATAAGTCCCCTACATATGAACCTTCAAGTTGCAAACTTTCCAAGATGTAAATGAATTGAATCCAGCAAGGAACCAATACCTGTGCCATCAGCATCAGGCATGAGTGACATTGCATCTGTCCCTGCCCCCCCGCCCCCTGCTGCCCTGGCTCTGATCGCAGACCACCCTTCAGCTCTGCCATCTCCCACCCCGATCCCCCTCCAGTCAGACTCTTCTTACCTGTTCACTTGATGCCAGCCCCCGTGTGCCAGCTGTTGTACACTATTATACTTTTTAAGGTACCATCCTATAAGACTTTAAATATTTATTTTTTGTGTTTGTTTTTTCTGTATTATTTGTGTGGAAAGAATTATAAACCTATTATAGTACAGTACTATATAGCCAATCGTATTAGTTGGGTACTTGAGCTAACTTTGTTGGACTTACCAATAAAGTGGGCTTGCAAACATGCTCTTGGAATGGAACTTGTTCACCTGTAGAGGGCTTCCTGCATAATCATTTCTATCCTCAAGAAATACAGAACCCCTGTCTCCCAGTTTCTATGAGAGGGTAGGAACCTAACTTCTTGGTAATTGTCAAGTCAATTAGCAAACACAGATGACTGGCCAACCTCCCCATTAACCTCCTCCAGTACTTTCCCACACCCTAGGGCTTAAAAGTCCTCTTACCGTGAGGTTGAGTGAAGTTGAGTTCAGTCTCTTTCTTCTATCACAAGTCTCAAAGTTGCTCTTACTGGTTTAATTCCATCCAGTACAATTTTTTTTGTTTGTTTGACATTTCCCCCACTTTCAGTTCACATAGTCAGTGGTGAACCAGTTCGAAAGGGACCGAGGAAAGGAGGGAAAGACTGCAGGTCCCGGTGATACTGTTTAAGCCCTTCCGTCAAACCACCACTGAAGCAACATGCACTCACAGGCTTCTCGAAAGTCAACCTATTTCCTTTTTGCTGAATCCAGTAAGAGTTGAGAAGCTTCATGTTGGTCTTCATTTTTCTTTTCTTTTACATTTGGTCAACTATATAGTTGATATAGTTTTTAATAGTTGGTCAACTAGAAAAAGAACCAGCAGATCTACAGTTCATGAAGGGAGACTGAAAATCAAAACTTGCACCAAAGAATCAACTTGGATCCTTGTTTATGGGACCACAGTCTGTCCTTCACCATCACCCCATGAAACCTTTTCTAAGTCATGTAGGAAAAGGCAAAAGAAACTCCATGTGGCTGATGTCCAGAGTACTTCTCAAGACTGGAATGGCCCTAGAGGGAACTAAAGTGAAATCCCTTCTCAAGATAATAGAAGAAATTTTCCCTCAAAAGTCAACTGAGTTTCAGCCTGTAAGTCTCAAAAAATAGGGTGCTTGAGAGGTGAGTATATTCATTACAGATCATGAGTCTCTTCTAGAATGTCCTTCTCCTGGGACCCTCAGATTTCAGGCACCTTCTCATGTAATATTCAAAAGGAGAGCCACACTTTCCTTTTCACAATGCCTCTGTGTGGTTGCCCTCTAACTGTGCCCCGTATATAGCTTATGCAATCTGGCATTCTTTCTAGAACAGGAGGGAAGTTGGTGACTATTTTTCCTCATTGGTCCCAGGTGGGGAGTGGGGTGGGGTTTAGACCATGAAGGGTTTAAGGCTTATGGTCTCCTCTAATAAAACTGGTAACGGAGACCATCCTTTAAGAATTTGTAGAACATTAAAAGATTTGTGATAAGAATGTTCTGGCAAGTCCAAGGGCCAGTGTGATGGTAACAATAAAATCAAACCTTCTGGTCCTGCCCACCCAATGGTGGGCAAATGAGAGACGTGGATAAGGGTTGTAGTTCATTCCTGAGTTACACATTTAGGACAATTTTTAAAAGATCAGAACAAATAAACATGGGTCAAAGAAAATCTTCGTGGTTTTAATCTTAATAAGATGGATAACTTGTTCTGTATTGTCCTCAACCAATTAATGGATGTCTTCAAAACACAAGAAGAGTGAAGAATTCAGTTAGTCATCTGATTCTGCCTGGGGTTTCACAGTGTCTCTGTTAAAATGTAACTTGTAAAGCGAGCAATCTCTACTTTCTTGCACCCTAGAAAACAAACTAGGTGCCCTCTCATTTAATTATTTAATTAATCCTATTCCGGGTGATACTCTGAAGGTCCTCACATGCCAGTGGGAGTTTTTTTTTTAATCGACTTTAAAAGAATCAAAAACAAAAGCAGTAAGTTAGGTCTGAAAAAATAAAAACCCTGCCCTGCTATGCCCCCTTCAAAAAAAGCACCTCCTACAGTTCTTTTAAAGATAGTTTTGAATTAGCAGATGGCATAACCTATCACTGAAGTTTAAACTAAAACTTCAAAAGGCAGGCCTAGGAATGCTCATCTTTAATTATGGCTCCACATAATTAAGTGTGGCAATCTGGTGATAAAGCCTTTAAGTAATGACTCATAAAGAGATAAAAATGGAGCATGTGTTTAATCAGTTCACAGCCTTCCGCAGGAGCTGGCATCGCTCAGGTGCTAATGAGACACCTGTTGCTGGGGACACCCGAGAGCCGCGACTCGGCCGGGACGAGGAGAGGAGGGCTGTGTCCCTGCAGGCAGGTGGCTCTGCCAAAGCGATTGTCAGGACGCTCAGCTCCTAGAGGATGTTTAAATACAAGCACACAACCAGCTCCAGGTGTTTAAATAGAAAAAAGAGAAATAAAAGAAAAACATTTTTTCTTCCCTTTCAAGGATACATTGTGGAACAACCCTTTAATTTTTAGATCACTATGAATTTGTCTTCAGTGGCTGATACATTCAAATTCCTTTTCTTTGTGGTTTTTCAAGCAATTGCATTAGGTGCACTCAAGGAACATTGTTTATGCTGTGTGTCCATTTTCAATTCTTTCTGAAGTTTTAAAGGGCTGTTTTCTCTCTCTTCAAAAATGAATCATGAGTTATTTCCTATGATAAAATAAACTTGTATTCTGATCTTTTTCTGGCTAGGTTGTCTGACATCTCGATGTTAAGAGATATGACTAGGTACATTTCTTCCATTCCAGGAAGGAGAAATGGGGCGTTAATATCTGGGTTCCTATGGAACCTTAAACATGTATTAGACTTTGACAAGCCTAATGACCCAATAATGAGAAATGAAGACAGAACTGTTCCTCCTGAAAGGTGAAAGGTGCAATTGCTAGCACTTTCTTCCCTAGAGGGCTTTAGACTTGTCACAGAACAAACTCTTCCACACTTCAAATTATTCTCTGTGGGCTCTTCAACCTTTGGCTCTAGGCAGAAAGCACCACCAAGGAGCTATTTGGCACTGAGTTTAAATAAACACATGCTATATTAAAACAGGCTTTAACAGCATCTCCGAAGGATGCCTAGCTATTTCTGCAAATGGAAATTGCTCGTGAACTTCACGGAGCATCAGAAGTTTTGGAAGTTTAACCTTAGAGTGAAATATATGGGTTTTTATTAAATATATGCTCAGAAGAAATGTCAAGAGTGATGAATAATTATTTCTGAGGCAAGATACATAAAGGACAATATTTCTAAAAGATTATACAGGCTAAATGTGAATAAGAGTCCTGACTAAAAATACTGGCAATAATTCCATTTTGAGTATTTGCCAGAAAATTTGGCCAGCACAAACTGGCATATGTCATAGCCCAGAGTAAGGCAACTTCAACCTAGAGTGCCCATTCTCAACGCAGTATCTCTGTGGGCAAAATAAATAAGGCAACACTCGAATGCCACATCTGATGCTCCCGTCCCCCAATCTCTCCAAAAAGAAAGAAGTTATTCAAGCTGGAAAGTGAATTATTACCTAATATATGTGTGTGTGCTCAGTCGCTCAGTCATGTTCAACTCTTTGCGACCCCATGGGCTGTAGCCCACCAGGCTCCTCTGTCCATGGAACTTTCCAGGCAAGAATGCTGCAGTGAGTTGCCATTTCCTTCTCCAGGGAGATCTTCCCGACCCAGGGATCAAACCCATAGTGCCTTGTGTCTCTTGCATTGGCAGGCGGGTTCTATACCTCTGTGCCATCTCATAGACTATCTACCACCAGTAGAGCTACCAGACAATTACTCAACTTCTTATTTAATTTTGATTCACTAGGTATGCATTGCTTTATGAAAATATTTCAAACCTCCATTATAGAAAAACAAATGGGTGTTTAAACTTTGAATGAGTCTGAACTATAGACAACATTAACTTCATACTCTTCAAGTAACTAGTTTTCATACTCTTTATAAGAAATGATTCTGGTTAACATACAATTTAGATAATCTCTTGCAAAATTTTGCATTAGGCAGTTTATATAAATTTTTAGGAAAACATTAATTGTGTAAAGTAACATCAACTTGGATAGACATAACTTATTTTTATATTGACTTTTATATCCAGACTTTAACATTCATCTTGTATTTTAGGGTTGTTTATTTTGTTCATAAATTTTATTTCCACAAGAGGATTCCACAGTTTTCTCTTAGATACTGACTACTTTCTGCCAATGACATCTTCAGTGAAACAGCAGTATGCATGTAAAACAGAAAGATATGAAACAGTGACGAGCGGCAGACCTCCTTTATGATAAGGCATGGGGAAGATGAAAGGGTATTGAGAATAGAGAAAACAGAAAAAGGTGAAATAGTGTGCATTCATTTATAAACAGATTCTGCCTCTTTTCAGGATATTTTTAAATGTATTGTGGTATAGTGGTTTCTCTGGTGGCTCAGAGGTTAAAGCGTCTGCCTGCAATGTGGGAGACCTGGGTTTGATCCCGGGGTTGGGAAGATCCCCTGGAGAAGGAAATGGCAACCCACTCCAGTACTCTTGCCTGGAGAATCCCATGGTCAGGGGAGCCTGGTAGGCTACAGTCCACCGGGTCACAAAGAGTCAGACACGACTGAGCGACTTCACTTTCACAGTAGCTTTACAATGTTGTACTGATTTCTGCTGTACGACCAAGTAAACCAGCTGTTTGTATACATATATCCCCTTCCTCTTGGGCCTCCATCCTACCGTACCCCATCCCACCCTTCTGGGTCATCACAGGGCATCAAGCTGATCTCCCTGAGCTATACTGAAGGGCCCCAGTAGGCTATTTACACATGGCGGTGCATCTGTATCAATCCTATTCTCCCAACTCCTCCCACCCTCCTTCCGGGCCTGTGCTCACATGGCCATCCTCTGCGTCTGCATCTCCATTCCTGCCCTCCAACAGGCTTATCTGTCCCATTTTTCTAGATTCCACTTGTATGCGTTGCTGCTGCTGCCAAGTCACATCAGTCGTATGCGATTCTGTGCAACCCCATAGACGGCAGCCCACCAGGCTCCCCCGTCCCTGGGATTCTCCAGGCAAGAACACTGGAGTGGGTTGCCATTTCCTTCTCCAGTGCATGAAAGTGAAAAGTGAAAGTGAAGTTGCTCAGTTGTGTCCGACTCTCAGCGACCCCATGGACTGCAGCCTACCAGGCTCCTCTGTCCATGGGACTTTCCAGGCAAGAGTACTGGAGTGGGGTGCCATTGCCTTCTCTGACATACATGCGTTAATATACAGTAAATCCTTTTTCTTTTGTAGAGAGGTGGATATACCTAGAATCTGCCACCCAGAGTGAAGTCAGAAAGAAATACTCTAGATTTTAACTCTGAAATTTCACAGAATTGAGACTTCTGGAGTTCAGAAAAGGAATATAACCCATAATTTTATTTTAAAAAATAGTTGATTCACTTCATTGTACAGCAGAAACTAACACAATATTGTAAGGTAATCACCCCAATTAAAGGAAAAAAATTTTTTTAAATAGTCGAATGTGTATCCTTTGACCAGGTAGTTTTTCAGCTAGAAGCCTTGCTTTGGTTATCGAGTGCTAACCTGTTTTTGTTGGAAGTTGATCTATGCACAGGAGAAGCCTCCACTCCACGTGCCAGTTAAATGCTGTTAGTGGGGTTGCCACCTGCTGGTGTAAGGGCGTTAGTGGAAAGAGGGATCTCGGTATAAGGACATTAGTGCAAAGAGGGATCTCTCAAAGGTGGAAGGCTTTTCTTTGAAATATGTTGAAAGCAGTGGCAGGAAAGACTTGTTTGTACTGTATTCTCCACTGCACCTCAGATTTTCATGTTACAAGTTACAATTTATACGTTTCAAAGTCTGATTTGCATAATATCTCATGTTCTTGTTTGAGTTGCAGAGTCTTGGTCAGAAACCCTTTCTGGATAGGTTAAGTGTATATGTTAATGGTCTTTTTGACTATACTTAGAAGAATAAGAGTTTGTCCTTTCTCATTTAAAAGTATGAACCTTTACTGTTATATGTTCCTTATATTACCTGTATTGTGTTGTATTCCCAGCTCATAACAGTGGCCAAAAACTACTGAGTTTCTAAACGTAACTAATTGTTTTTACTGGAGATATTTTTGATAGAGTTTTCACTTTTCCACTGCTTCTCATGAAAATCATTTTTTCTCCCTTTCAATCACTTATGGTTTATATAGATATACCAAGTGCTTCATTTGTTCTCTCAAAAATAGGCCAAAAAGAAAACAATAAGCTCGTTTACTAAGTATAATTGTACTGAAAAACTACAATAAAGGTGCTGAAACATGGTTTTTAAAACTTTTGGAAAATTTTCAAATCTTGCTTCTGACACCATATATCTGTGAAACAATACAGCATGCGTTAATATCTCTTACAATTCCTTTTTTTAAAAAATAGGTAACTGATTTGTAAGCGTCCAGTAATTAATTCCCAAATGGTTAATCTAATCTAGGGCTGTGTGCTAAGCTGTTTAAAGTACTTAATCTCTTTCAATTGATGTAAATAATTATAAGTGCATGTAGAAGCTTTACTTTGGAGTCAGCCACAGATGACTGACCCCTACTCAGATTTTAGAATTGCTCATGAATTCTGGGGAAGATAGAGCTAAGGAAGTGGATACATCATTATTTTTATTATTCAAATCTTTCAAGTTCCTCATCTGCTTTGTCTTCATTTTATTAAAGTCAGAATCATAGATGTTATCCTTGATAAAGAGTGTAATTGCGAGTAATCTTCCTGTACTTTATGTCACGCTTCCATAATTCAAAGCACTCTGTACTCATGTTTACTCCTTGGAGAGCTTTGGCCTTTTTGTTAGTGTATTATAAATGAAAATCATTGCAGCACTGATACAATCAAACTTCTTTCTTTCAAGAATCCTGCTTCACAAAATTAAGTGCTTAATCAAGTAATGTTTTGAGTACTCTGCATTTAAACAGTAAACTGAAGAATTGATTTAGAATTTCATTTGGCACATGGATGGATTTCCTTTCTCCGAACAGTAAAATAAAATCACTCCTTAGTGATCATTACCCCCACCTGCTGACTAGGTTTCTATTCCTAGTCAAGTTGCTACCATGGAGTCAGATTAATTTCTTACAGTATTTGATTAGCCATAGTAACGCTTTGCCTACATGTTTAGACAAAGTTCATTATTGAGTTTTAGGTGATTGCAGTCATAGTTATTCAACTGAAAATCCTATCTCTTCCTTATTAATAACTATAACAAGCTGTATCACAGTCTTTAAATTCTCTAAATAAGATATATAATAAACAAGAATGTATGTGAGAATCCTCATATTCATATGTATATGTATGTATACATATATGTATATGTACACACACACACACACACACATATGGGATTTCCAGGTGGCACTAATGATAAAGAATGTATCTGCCAACGCAGGAGACGTAAGAGACAGGGGTTCGATCCCCAGGTCAGGAAGATCCCACAGTGGAGGGCATGGCAACCCACTTCAGCATTCTTGCCTAAACAGTCTCATGGATAGAGGAGCCTGGTGGGCTACAGTCCATAGAGTCACAAAGAGTCAGACATGACTGAAGGGACTTAGCATGCATGCATTCATATATAAGTGTATGCATATGTGTGTGTGTGTGTATATATATATAATCTGCAGATTATATATATATATATATATATATATATATATATTTACTAAGATTTTGATACTGGAAGATAGCTAACTCATTTGTACCAGTGAGGTAACATGTAATGTTTTGAATTTTCTGGGGCCACAGCTGTCACTGACCAAGGCAAGATGGAAAACAGGATTCTAGAAATGATTATTTTAAACTAAAAGATCTGCTACCCTTAATATATGTGTGAGGCTGGGGAAAGGATGTACAATTGTGTACATGTTTTGTAGGTGTGTACATGTGTGTGCCTTCGTGTGTGATGCAGAGAAAGATAAGAGGATTAGGAAAATCACTCTAGGGTTGCATGTTTATAGGAATTCTTGTCAAAGGTATTATAGTGAAAATGTTAACATTTTCATATAATTTCAAAAGCAGTGCTGGGAAGTGGAAGATTGAATATTTGTTCTCACAAAAAGAAAACATAAAATAGATTACTGTTTAATAAATTCAGGGAAGTGGAAGGAAAGGCATTCCTGGTGAGAAAACAAGAAGCTGTGCCTGGGGAGAGTAAGCCACTGCCTCTGACTGAGATGTGAAGAGCTGGAGACGCTTTGAAGGGAGATGAGCCAGGAAGAGCAGGCAGGTTTAGTCTAGACTCTTGAGCACTTTTGATTTCCGGTCAGGTGGCGCGTCGTTTCCATGCCCAGCAAACCACCCGATATCACTGAGGAGGAAGAGATGGCTCTTCCTCCATCACATGGCTCAGCCGTCCAGGTGAAAGAGAAGGCTTCTTTCACAGCTTAGAAGACCTCTGTACAGGAAAAGAGCTGGAAAAGGTAAGTGATGAAACCCTTAACTGTTAAATATGCGTGCGTCTTTTCCTCCCATATTCTAATCTGCTTTCCTGCATAGATCTCCCTCTCTTTCCTCTTTTAGATTTTCTTTTACCTTCTTTCTTACCAAATGAATTAAAAAAAAATAAGTTTTACTTGTTCCCTTTGAAATTACTGATCCCATCAGTCAAGTGTTTGTGTTCAAGTGGGTCTGAAGAAAAACTGAAAGAGAGAGAGAATTCTGGTCAGAATCATCATTCCCAGCTCACTTCTCTCAAATCTCCTTTCCTCCCCCCAGGCCTCTCCCCCATCTCTCAGGCCCTCTCATCTTCATAATATGCCCCCTGTCTTGATCCCTGCAAGCTCAGCTGAAAGACCGCTTCTGTTTTCTCCTTTCTCCCACTTACGCCAACTTGACCTGTATCTTGCTAAGCACTTACGTCTCACGACACTCAGCTCTTCCATGTGCCCATTCTCCCTTTCTCCACCACAAACATCCAGAAACTTCTCTGGTGAGGGTGCAACTCTCCTTAAAGTTCTGGGAAATTGAGGAGAAAAACAATTCTCCAGCTATGAGCTTTGGAAGGAGGTGAGCTGAGAACATGTATACCCAAATTAGGGTTGATTTTGTGGTGGTTTAGTTAAATATAATTTCCCCCAAGACTTATTTCTGTGTTTATGACCCTTCTTTCTCACTTGAAATAACATGAGTCTGGCAAAATACTGAGATTTGCCTTTTGCCAAGACACTGCTAGGATAGAATTAAGTGAGAAAAGAAAATTAGAAAAAACAAAAGCTTCACTGACTTACAAAACTGTTTATATCATTGTTGCATCTGTATCATTGTCTTGTTTTGTATCATTGTCATATTTGTTACATTCAAGGTGTGGAAGGATTCTTGGAGACCCTTTGTGAAAACAGAATCACTCAAATTGGTGTTAATAGGCGCATCCAAACCCCTGATTTTGATATTCCTCATAAGCTGAGAAAGGTCGGGCCTTATGAGTGATCGAATGAGCGTCTGGAGGCTTATACGGACGAAGGCTTCATAAAGTGGTTTGGATGATGACTCAGGTGGATTGCTGCCTCCAATCTGGGGCCCATAATGGCTCAGGGGCGATGATAATGTGCACATAAAAGCTACAGATTGGTCCGGAACGGGTACTATAAAGACAGCCTTTTCCTAATCACGTCACCATTTTGTGTCTGCTGATTTGGATTAGAGCCTAGATATTCAAAGGCGAGACTATAAATGCAAAATATTGAAAAGCATGTCATCATAAGCCAGAGTGATCTTTAAAAAATGGCCATCAGATCACCCCAGTCACCCCATGTAAACACCTTCAGTGGCTTCCTAGGCGTTTAAGAAAGTATCTTTCAACCTAGATTAAAAGCCCTGCATGACTTTGCCCCTGTCTTCTCTTCAGGACCAGCTGCCCCAACCATCACTCTACACCCACCAGATCGTCACAGACTATAAGGTTTTAACAGCTGCCTACACATTCCTACTTTATGATACTGGACTTCATTCCCTCTGTCTGGAATACTCTCAAATAATCTTCCCATGAGAGGCTGGTTTTGACATGAGGGTCTCAGCTATTCTTTGTCATCTGCTTAGCAATGAATGCTGTTAAGCAGCTTCTATTTATCAGCTTCTCTCTCATTTATGAATCTACCTCTTCCCCCATCACTGAATCTACCTTACTCATGATCTAAAAATAGAGTCTTCCAGGAATACATGCCCTTTCCTTCCTATCTGAATGAGTCTGAGAGTATAAAAACTGATTAAACATGATATTTTATTTTTTTTAATGTGCTTTCAACTCTAAATAGGACTTCTGAGCAACATAGTTTTATCTTGTTCTCCCCAGAATACTGCAAAAAAGCTGTGTCAACAAATGAATTCCCTGGACCGATCCTGACATTTCTTTCGAAGCCTCTGTTTTCTCAGGGTGTCAAGTGCACGCTCGCCACTTGTGCTGACCTCAGATAGCCCAAGCAAGGGCCTGAGCCTGCCCTGGGGGCTTCCGCCAGAGACTCGTCCATCCTCACGTGCTCCTGCAGGTGTTGCGTTAGGCGTTCCTTCTAATCTCTGTGACAACCACTACAGCTCATTTTCCCCCACTGAGGGAGCATCTGGCTATTTATCTAAGAGAAGATGCTCAGGAAACTAGCATCTGGTCTCATTTAAAATCTTCCTTCATATGAATTTGCAAGGAAGGCCTACGTATGGGCAGAGTGAAGCAGAGTCGAGAATCAAGCTCAGGATAAAAATCATGAACATAGCAGGATAAAATACAGTTCGATATTATGACTGGTTTTCATTCTGTTCCATTGATAAATGCATTCGGTGTTATGCAATAAATTTGGCAGAGGATATAATACACATGGGCTTCCCTGGTGGCTCAGATTGTAAAGAATCCACCTGCCATCCAGGAGACCCAGGTTCAATATCTGGGTAGGGATGGTCCCCTGCCGAAGAGAATGGCTACCCACTTCAGTATTGTTGCCTGAGGAATTCCATGGACGGAGGAGCCTGGTGGGCTACAGTCCCTGGGGTCACAAAGGGTCAGATACAACCTTGCAACTAACACACTATAATACACATATACTCACAAATACACAAATATGTGAAAAATTTTAATTGATAGGATCACTATCCAGAAAATTTAATTGATAGGATCACGATCCAGAAAATCCAATAAAAGATAAAAAGCTCATTTAAATTTTCCTCCCTAAACCATTCACAATATTTTTATATCAGTGTTTAATTCAGCAACATTTTTAAAAACAGGTTCATATTCCAAATATCCTATAGTATTTTGCTCTTTATTTGTCCTTGGGCTTGATTTATCTTCTCATTTTTGTAAAAGATTTACTGTCATTTTTGAACACTTTAATATTTTGTCAGATTAGTTTGCTCCATTGTTTCCCTATTGTTTCTATTGCTCTATATTGTAGTTTGTGTTTTTTTTTTTTTTCAATTTTTCTTTGGTCAGCTTCTTTTGTAAACTTTATGATTGCTAATTTAATTTAAATGTATAAGAAAATTTAACTCTATGAGTATATATTCATAGACATTGATATATGAAATTCTGGAAAAAGTCAGTGATCCATGAAATTTGATTCATGGCCACTTTGCTGTTAATATGAAAACATATATCAAAACGATCTGATATCAAAGTGCCATTTTACAGAAGTATATACATAGGGAGGAAGACAGTTTGAAAGAATGATTGCTATTCCTACTCTTTCAGAAATAGAAAAAGATTCACTTTCAAGCCTCTTTTGATGTTTAAGAAATCTTAAGAAATGTGATGAACTGTACCCTAAGAAACAGTTTTGTTTAGGAAGAGAAAATGATCAATGTGTCAAATTATTGCTAGTGCTTCCTTAGCCCCAAGAACAAAGAGTTACACTGTGGTGTCTTTCACTTAAAGGTGTTTTTGTTTCTTGATATAATTCATTGTGAACATTTCATGAGAGTTTCACTGAAGAAAAATCGAGTTTGAGCAGCTGTAGAAATACAGAAGCAATACTGGTTGTAAGCTTTCCCTTTGTAATAATCTCCTGGGGCTTCATGAATGCAGCCTCTTGGAAGGACTGTTTGCCATAGTCCCCATCTTCATGTATTTCCTTCATGCTCACTCCTGCAATCAAGACCTTTGATAACTTCCACAGTCCCATCTTAACAAAGGGAAATACTGAGACATGGGGGAAGCTAATGATTTGACTGATCAAGTGGTTAGTCATTGGCAGAGACAGGACATTTCAAATTTAAAAATCTCTCATTGAAATGTTTATTATTTTAAAAAGCTATTGCTCATGAAAACAATTCATTATTTTCAATGAGGATTTGTTGGGCATCAGTCATGTGTCAGGTCATCCTGGGTGCTACAGGGACAAAAGACGGTTGCTCCTTGGAAGGAAATCTATGACAAAACTAGACAGCATATTAAAAAGCAATGGCATCACTTTGCCAACAATAGTCCTCATAGTCAAAGCTGTGGTTTTACCAGTCGTCATGTACAGATGTGAGAGTTGGACCATAAATAAAGCTGAGCACCAAAGAATGAATGCTTTTGAAGTGTGCTGCTGGAGAAGACTCTTGAGAGTCCCTTGGACTGCAAGGAGATCAAACCGGTCCATCCTTAAGGAAATCAGTTCTAAATATTCATTGGAAGGACTGATGCTAAAGCTCTAATATTTTGGTCACCTGATGTGAGGAACCAGCTCATTGGAAAAGACCCTGATGCTGCGCAGGATTGAAGGCAGGATGAGAAGGGGGTGGCAAAGGATGTGATGGTTAGATAGCATCACCAACCCAAAGGACATTCATTTGAGCAAACTCTGGGAGACAGTGAAGGACAGGGAATCCTGGCATACTGCTGTCCATAGGATTACAAAGAGTCAGACACAACTTAGCGGCTAAACAACAACAGGCACAATGATAAACAAGACAGGAATCCTGCTCTGCAGTTTATACTTTAGGGTCTCATGAATGCACACCAAAGGGGAAATAAATGCACAAGTAATCATTTCTGAAGACGGCAAGCCAGCGTTCCAGAGAACTGAACGATGAACCTCCCTCGTTCCAGGAAAGGTTACCAAGTACAGTGGAAAAGGGCAAGGCATGTCAAGGAGGTGAGGCTAAAAGGAAGAGAGAAGAGAAGAGGATGATACATTGCAATGAAGGATTTATCTCAGGCCATTTGATTCAAAGGAAAAGGGAGATCGAAACTGACATATATACAGTGCTATGTGTAAAAGAGATAGCTAGTGAGGACGTACTTATAGCACAGGAAACTCTGCTAAATGCTCTGGGGTGACCTAATGCAAAGGAAATCCAATAGAAGGAGGGATATATGTATTTGTTGTTGCTCAGTCACTCAGTCATGTCTGACTCTTTGTGACCCCGTGGACTGCAGCACCCCTTGCTTCCCTGTCCCTCACCATCTCCTGGAGTTTACTCAAACCCGTGTCCATCGAGTCGCTGATGCCATCCAACCATCTCACACTCTGTGGTCCCCTTCTCCTCCCGCCTTCAGTCTTTCCCAGCATCAGGGTCTTTTCCATTGAGTCCGCTCTTCGCATCAGGTGGCCAGAGTATTGGATGTATGTATACATATGTCTGATTGACTTTGCTGTAGAGCAGAAACTAGCACAACATTGTAAGGCAACTGTACTCCAATAATTTTTTTTTAAGAAAACAAAAGAAAGGGCTAGTTAAGACAGGTGTCAGAGGACAAAGAAGATTGAAGACAGATTTTCAGAAATCTTGTCAGTAAGCAGGTTTGCATGGTTCTGACTGTAGTAGATAATACGATGATATATTTCTTTCCCAATTTTCAGTCTCTAAAAGGATGGATTCTCCCAGAGGTGTATCACACACAGTGTGTTATTAGAAGTGATATTGTAATGGTTCAATGCTGCTATTAGAAGTGATCCTTCAGCAACCTAATAAAGTGATCATGGCTCCACACCCACACTACTGGGCTGAATGAAACAAGCACAGATTGAACAATCACAGGTAAGAGTTGTCAAAAGTAATAAAATGCGCTGTTAGAAATGAAGACAGTTGCTACTTTCACCTTAGGGGTAGCTAGTGACCAGAACAGAGTGTGAAGGTGTTTCTGGTTGCTGGCAATGCTTTGTTCTTCGATACAATACACTTCCATAGGTATGTTTAGCTTTTTATAAAAATCCCCTTGAGCTGTACAGGGCTTCCCTAGTGGCTCAGAAGGTAAACAGTACGCCTGCAGTGTGAAAGACCCAGGTTCGATCCCTGGGTTGGGACGATTCCCTGGAGAAGGAAATGGCAACTCACTCCAGTATTCTTGCCTGAAAAATCCCATGAATGGAAGATCCTGGCAGGCTACATTCCATGGGGTCACAAAAAGTCAGACACAACTGAGTGACCACTTTCTTTCTTTCTTGAGCTATACATGTGAAGTATTGGCAGTTTTCGTATGCACACCATTATTCATTAAAAAAAAAAAAGTTTAAATAGTAAATGGAATAAAAACTGGTAAATAAGTTACATCGACATTACTAGTATGAAGGAAAAAATTTCTAAGAAAGGAATCTTTTTAATACTTAAAAATGAGTTGCTGTTCAGTCGCTTAGTCGTGTCCAGTTTTCACGACCCCATGGACTGCAGCACGCCAGGCTTCCCTGTCCTTCACTCTGTCCCAGAGTTTGCTCAGACTCATGTCCATGAGTCAACGATGCCATCCAACCGTCTCACCATCTGTTGCCTCCTTCTTCTCTTGGAAAAGGAGTTTGAAACCATTCTATGATTTTTGTCTATGCAGAAGCAGCTCTTTCTGCCTAGATGTGTTTTGAATGTTTTTTTAATCCTCAAAATTTATCTTTTGAAATTTCAGTTTTCCTGGTAAATCAAAACTCTTGTGTTATATCATCGGATTATGATTACTGAATTGTTAATATCATTTAGCTTTCTTCTGTTTTTGACATTGTTTCTGTTCTGTGGGTTTTACTGCATTTTTAGGGAGGGTTCCTCAGCCAGTCCTCTTCTGCTCAGAACCTCCATTGGCTCCCTGTTTTACTCGGAGCAAAAGCTAGGGCTTATGTTTGCCCTCTGGAGCATGGATGATATTTTCCCTTGCTTTTTTGAGCCATCTCCTATTCAGCTTTTCCTTATCTCACTCCTGCCTCAGTAACATGGCACTTGTCCTTTCTTCTCCTTGGAAAGTTCTCACCACAAACAAATGTACGGTTTGATTCCTCATCGCCTTGAGGGTCTTATTTTTAAACTCACCTTCTGAGAAATCCATGCTTCTTCCAATTTTAATCTCTCATTGACATTTTGTTCTCATTGCCTGGTTTCTTTTTTTTTTTTCCTTATTATTATATGAAATGCTTTACATTTCATTTATATGTCTTGTTTATTGCTGATCTCCTTCATTGAAACATAAGCCTCACAAGGGCAGGAATTCTATTGTTTTCTTCACTCCCATGACCTCAGAACAGAGCAGGGAACATAGTTAAGTGTCGACTGAAAAAATAAAAATAAAAAAATAAAACAAAACTGCCCAACTTGTGAGTTATGAGTTAAGCTTTATTTGGGGGCAACATGGGCACTGTTGCCCCGGAGATGGTCTCTCAGACAGCGCTGAGGAACTGCAGGGAATGACAAGCTCGTATGTTATTTTGATGAAGACAGATACACGCAGCTAAGCACACATTCTGGCAGAAAGTGATTGCTGCTAGTCAAAGGAGCAGGCTTCCACTGATGGTGGTCCTGCTGTTTCAGATGAGAAGATACATGAAGTTGGGCTGATAAAATCTCCTGCAAACATCTATCTGAAGGTCTGGCCTGCCAGGGAGTGCCTCGTTACAGATCTCAGCCCTGAAGCCCTTCCAGGATGTGTTGAGGTTAGTGACTCCATTGGTTAGTGACTTCGTTCTTGTAATGCCCAGTGACAGTTTTTAGTTGGCACAGGGACTCAAGAAATCTCTATAACATGAGTAAATAATGAGATTAGGTAACAAAATGGTGATAATATAATTGATTACTTTCAGTGTACAATTTGCAATATACAGAATTTTCCATTCCAATTTGCAATTTCCATCTGGAACTACCATTAAGGTAAGTGCCTACCACGGTGGAAATGGAGATGGGCATCTTTTGGATCCAGTTCTCTTTTAAATGGTTTTGTGCTTTATTAGCAATGGGTGACACAAGGGACAAAGAATTATGAAAACCGTGATGCTGACAGGTGTAGCTCTAATGTTCTATGATAAGTAAAGCTAATTTTCTTTTGTAGAACTATTCCTGGCTCTCCAGCCAGCACTGTGTTTACTTTATAGATGTTTGTTTTATAGCAAAACCCTGAAAGCTAACTTCCAAGCAGGACCACTGTTAGTATCCATTCTGATTGATGTTAAATATTTTGAATGCCATCTCTGCTGAGAGATTTAGAAATCCCTTTATTGTAATTATTTTGAGAAAACTAACTGTTGTTGCAGGTCCGAAATGTTTCAGTGCTCCATTTCTTTTATTCTCCATTGAAATAATTTTTTTTTAATTTTGATTTTTGCTAAAGCAGTTGAGTTTCTTAGAAATTCACAACAATAATGTTAAAGTAGAGCACCTCATAAACTCATGGAGTTTTTTGGCAATTTCACTCTTGCGCTTTTCCTCCGTCCTAGAATGGTCTTCTCTGTATTCGCATAGTGGAGTTTCTCTTGACGTCTGCTTCTTAGATCAAATGTGACCTTTAGAGAGAGACAATTCCTGTCCACATCATCTAAAGTACCTCATCTTTCTGGCAATTGTAAAGTTAAAAAATAAATAAATAAAGTAACTCATCACAGTGTTTCCTGTCACTTGATCATTTTTTCTCCTTCAGTTCAGTAGCTCAGTCGTGTCCAACTCTTTGCGACCCCATGAATTGCAGCATGCCAGGCTTCCCTGTCTATCACCAACTCCTGGAGTTCACTCAGACTCATGTCCATCGAGTCAGTGATGCCATCCAGCCATCTCATGCTCTGTCGTCCCCTTCTCCCCTTGCCCCCAATCCCTCCCAGCATCAGAGTCTTTTCCAATGAGTCAACTCTTCACATGAGGTGGCCAAAGTACTGGAGTTTCAGCTTTAGCATCATTCCTTCCAAAGAACATCCAGGGCTGATCTCCTTCAGAATGGACTAGTTGGATCTCCTTGCAGTCCAAGGGACTCTCAAGAGTCTTCTCCAACACCACAGCTCAAAAGCATCAATTCTTTGGCACTCAGCCTTCTTCAGAGTCCAACTCTCACATCCATACATGACCACAGGAAAAACCATAGCCTTGACTAGACGGACCTTTGTTGGCAAAGTAATGGTTCTGCTTTTTAATATGCCATCTATGTTGGTCATAACTTTCCTTCCAAGGAGTAAGCGTCTTTTAATTTCATGGCTTCAGTCACCATCTGCAGTGATTTTGCAGCCCAGAAAAATAAAGTCTGACACTGTTTCCACTGTTTCCCCATCTATTTCCCATGAAATGATGGGACCAGATGCCATGATCTTCATTTTCTGAATGTTGAGCTTTAAGCCAACTTTTTCCACTCTCCTCTTTCACTTTCATCAACAGGCTTTTGAGTTCCTCTTTACTTTCTGCCATAAGGGTGGTGTCATCTGCATATCTGAGGTTATTGAGATTCCTCCTGGCAATCTTGATTCCAGTTTGTGTTTCTTCCAGTCCAGCATTTCTCATGATGTACTCTGCATATAAGTTAAATAAGCAGGGTGACAATATACAGCCTTGACGTACTCCTTTTCCTATTTGGAACCAGTCTGTTGTTCCATGTCCAGTTCTAACTGTTGCTTCCTGACCTGCATACAGATTTCTCAAGAGGCAGGTCAGGTGGTCTGATATTCCCATTTCTTTCAGAATTTTCCACAGTTTATTGTGATCCACACAGTCAAAGACTTTGGCATAGTCAATAAAGCAGAAATAGATGTTTTTCTGGAACTCTCTTGCTTTTTCCATGATCCAGCAGATGTTGGCAATTTAATCTTTGGTTCCTCTGCCTTTTCTAAAACCAGCTTGAACATCAGGAAGTTCACAGTTCACATATTGCTGAAGCCTGGCTTGGAGAATTTTGAGCATTACTTTACTAGCATGTGAGATGTGTGCAATTGTGCGGTAGTTTGAGCATTCTTTGGCATTGCCTTTCTTTGGGATCAGAATGAAAACTGATCTTTTCCAGTCCTGTGGCCACTGCTGAGTTTTCCAAATTTGATGGCATATTGAGTGCAGCCCTTTCACAGCATCATCTTTCAGGATTTGGAATAGCTCAACTGGAATTCCATCACCTTCACCAGCTTTGTTCGTAGTGATGCTTTCTAAGGCCCACTTGACTTCACATTCCAGGATGTCTGGTTCTAGGTCAGTGATCACACCATTGTGATTATCTGGGACATGACGATCTTTTTTGTACAGTTCTTCTATGTATTCTTGCCACCTCTTCTTGATATCTTCTGCTTCTGTTAGGTCCATACCATTTCTGTCCTTTATCGAGCCCATCTTTGCATGAAATTTTCCCTTGGTATCTCTAATTTTCTTGAAGAGATCTCTAGTCTTTCCCATTCTGTTGTTTTCCTCTATTTCTTTGCATTGATCGCTGAGGAAGGCTTTCTTATCTCTTCTTGCTATTCTTTGGAACTCTGCATTCAGATGCTTATATCTTTCCTTTTCTCCTTTGCTTTTCACTTCTCTTATTTTCACAGTTATTTGTAAGGCCTCCCCAGACAGCCATTTTGCTTTTTTGCATTTCTTTTCCATGAGGATGGTTTAGTCACGCATTTATTTATGTACTGCTGCTGCTGCTAAGTCGCTTCAGTTGTGTCCGACTCTGTGCAATCCCATAGACGGCAGCCCACCAGGCTCCTCTGTCCCTGGGATTCTCCAGGCAAGAACACTGGATTGGGTTGCCATTTTTCTCCATATTTATGCACACATGCATTTAATCGCCTGTTTGCTTCTTCACTAGATTATAAGTTTCATGATGGCAAGAGTGTGTCCTTCTCCATGCTGTACCCCCAGGACATAACATAGTGCCTGGCACAAATAGATATTCAGTAGATACTTTTTAATCAAATAAATGAACGCTGATCTCTTAGGGCAACTTGACAGTTAGGTTTTCCGGTATTAACACTGAAACATGAGGCAGGTATTATAAAGATAATGAAAAGAGCAAATGTGAAGGAATAGCTCTCGGGACACAAGCTAAAATTAAAGGCCACTCAGTTGTCTCACATGTTATTTTTTGTAGGTGGCATCTGGAAGCTGCGCTTACTAGTTTTATTTTCATACTGTCAACAAGCTGCTGCCACATCCGTTGGAAGTGATGCATTTGTGTACCAAGGCAAAAGAGTTACTTTTGATTTTTTTTTCTCTTGTAATGCACTCAAAAATA
The DNA here is from genome assembly GCF_032452875.1 of Bos javanicus. Lineage (NCBI taxonomy): Eukaryota > Metazoa > Chordata > Mammalia > Artiodactyla > Bovidae > Bos > Bos javanicus. The sequence goes on from NC_083877.1 coordinate 98,434,216, forward strand.
CAATTCTAAAAGACAAAATGCCTGGAGGAGGATAGGTGTGAGAATTATGTGATTCACAGCAGAAACTTACATAAGGATTGCTTCTCGCCTTAACATAAAGTGGTAGTTGATTTTGAAAAATTGAAATAATGTCATTTGACTAAGATGTAGGTGTACATTCAAGGGTATCATGTGATATGACTTGAATAGATTTTTAAAAAGTGTTTAAAATTCTTATTTACCTTAGCACTAGTCTCTAATATTATCTGCAAATTTAGTAAGTATCCTACATACAAAGCCTAGAGTGAAATTTCAAAACTGCAAATCTCTGTTTGCATGTCCAATCACATAAGTTAGTTCATGTGTCTTGTATACATTGTAATGAGTGTATATCCTCTACAAGTGGATGTGCTTTTGTGTACTTTAATCTAGAGTACTATATCTTTATTTCAAGCTCAAGTGTCCTGAAGAAAGCATAAAAGCAGTAGTGACTGTGAATCACAAACAAGCTGTAGAAAATTCTTACAGAGATGGGAATACCAGACCACCTGACCTGCCTCCTGAGAAACCTGCATGCAGGTCAAGAAGCAACATTTAGAACTGGACATGGAACAATAGACTGGTTCCAAATAGGGAAAGGAGTACATCAAGGGTGCATATTGTCACCCTGCTTATTTAACTTATATGCAGAGTACATCATGAGAAACGCTGGGCTGGAAGAAGCACAAGCTGGAATCAAGATTGCTGGGAGAAATATCAATAACCTCAGATATGCATATGACACCACCCTTATGGCAGAAAGTGAAGAAGAACTAAAAAGCCTCTTGATGAAAGTGAAAGGATAGAGTGAAAAAGTTGGCTTAAGGCTCAACATTCAGAAAGCTAAGATCATGGCATCCAGTCCCATCACTTCATGGGAAATAGATGGGGAACAGTGGAACAGTGACAGACTTTAATTCTGGGGGGCTCCAAAATCACTACAGATGGTGACTGCAGCCATGAAATTAAAAGACACTTGCTCCTTGGACGAAAAGCTATAACCAACCTATACAGCATATTCAAAAGCAGAGACATTACTTTGCCAACAAAGGTCCGTCTAGTCAAAGCTATGGATTTTCCAGTAGTCATGTATGGATGTGAGAGTTGGTCTACAAAGAAAGCTGAGCACTGAAGAATCGATGCTTTTGAACTGTGGTGTTGGAAAAGACTCTTGAGAATCTCCTGGACTGCAAGGAGATCCAACCAGTTCATCCTAAAGGAAATCAGTCCTGAACATTCATTAGAAAGACTGGTGTTGAAGCTGAAACTCCAATACTTTGGCCACCTGATGTGAAGAATCAACTCATTGGAAAATACCCTGATGCTGGGAAAGATTGAAGGTGGGAGGAGAAAGGGACACCAGAAGATGAGATGATTGGATGGCGTCACTGACTCAATGGTCATGAGTTTGAACAAGCTCCACGATTTGGTTATGGACAGGGAAGCCTGGCATGCTGCAGTCCATGGGGTTGCAAAGAGTCAGACACAACTGACTGACTGAACTGAACTGAACTGAAGAATATTTTTCTAGGCAGTGGTTCTCAACTTGGCCGCTAACCCTGCAGCATCAGCACTACCTGGGATTTGTTAGGAAAGCAGATTCTTAGACACCATTCCATAGCTATGATATCAGAAACTCTATGTAGGACCTACTAATCTATATTTTAACAAATCTTCTAGGTGATTCTGAGACATTCTCAAGCTTTAGAGCCACCATTTAAGGGCATGGGTATCTAATTTTTAAAAAATAAAAAAGAAGCAAAATTCAAGGTCAGCTATGGCTAAGATGTGTGGTTGCTATCAAGTCACCTTCCAAGTGAATCCCAGATAAGGTATTTTTGCAGACTCTCGGTGAGGAGAACCTGAGGTGACCAGGTCACCTGAGCCGCTTACACTGACTTCATCTTGATCTGTGCATGTGGCCTGTACTCTTCTTCTTGATCTGTGTACATGGTCTGTACCCTTCTTGATCTGTGTACCTGGTCTGTACTTATCTTCTTGATCCTTGTATATGGTCTGTACTCTTCTTCTTGATCTGTGTACATGGTCTGTACTCTTCCTCTTGATCTGTGTACATGGTCTGTACTCTTCTTCTTGTCTGTGTATATGGTCTGTACTTTCTTCTGTGTCTTGCTGTTCTCTCCCTCTGGATACCTTTCCTCTCTGTTCCCATTCGTGAAATCTTGGCAAATAGAAGGGTAAACACTGGAAACAGTGACAGATTTTATTTTCTTGGACACTAAAACAGAGTTTTGTGAAAATAAAACAAAAACCAATGAAGTCATTATTCAGTTCAGTTCAGTTCAGTCGCTCAGTCGTGTCTGACTCTTTGCAACCCCATGAACTTCAGCACGCCAGGCCTCCCTGTCCACCACCAACACCTGGAGTTCACTCAGATTCACATCCATCAAGTCAGTGATGCTATCCAGCCATCTCATTCTCTGTCGTCCCCTGCTCCTCCTGCCCCCAAGCCCTGCCAGCATCAGAGTCTTTTCCAATGAGTCAACTCTTCTCATGAGGTGGCCAAAGTACTGGAGTTTCAGCTTTAGCATCAGTCCTTCCAATGAACACCCAGGACTGATTTCCTTTAGGATGGACTGGTTGGATCTCCTAGCAGTCCAAGGGACTCTCAAGAGTCTTCTCCAACACCACAGTTCAAAAGCATCAATTCTTCAGCACTCAGCTTTCTTCATAGTCCAACTCTCATGTCCATACATGACTACTGGAAAAACCATAGCCTTGACTAGATGGACCTTTGTTGGCAAAGTAATGTCTCTGCTTTTTAATGTGCTATCTAGGTTGGTCATAACTTTCCTTAGGTGAGAGTAAATAAAATGACAAGGAAATGCAGAAAATAGGCCTTACCTGCGACATTCTGGCAAGAGGGATAGAGCAGGCAATGGATTTTAGTAACTCCCTCTTAATAAGAGATGAATAAAGCAGCTACTATCCAAGTGCTAGTATAAAATAACCAGTTGTAAGTAATAAAATCAGTTAAGCGTAAAATTTTAAAAAATATAGTTATAAAATTTGATACAACATTAAGAAAACAAAACGTGGGAAATATTCCAATTGCTGCTTTTAAACCTACATAATCCTGATACCTATACCTAACAAACAAAAATAAAATTACAGAAAACTCTCACATTTGAGTTTAAATGTGAAATCTAAATAAAATACCAACATATCAAATTCAGCATGATACTAAAAAATAATACACTATGCAAACAAGCAGTGTTTATGATGAGAATACAAAGGCTGTTTAATATTAGAATATCTAATAACATAGGTCTTATATCATTAGATCAAAAATTTTTACATTTTCATTTCATGAGATCCTAAAATGTTTAGTAAAACTCAAAGTCCGATCCTAAGCAAACTGTAAGCAAATGAGGAATACAATGAATTTCTTGTGTGTGTGTGTGTGTGTGTGTGTTTAGTTCCTTTTCAATTTATTTTATTTAATTTTTCATTGAAGTATAATGGCTTTACAATGTTGTGTTGGTTTCTGCTGTACAACACATAAATCAGATTTATGTATGCATATATTCCCTTTCTCTTGGACCTGACTCCCACCCCTCCATTCCACCCATCTATGGAATCTAGAAAAGTGGTACAGATGAATCTACTTGCAGATCTGGTATGTAGATGCATGCAATGAATGTATTTAACAAAATAAAAGATAACTGTCTCAAGCAATCAACTAACACTACTCTCAATGACTCACTGATTTTGATTGAATAAATATTTACCCAGTTCCACCTAAGATGTGAGTACATAAAGAATATTCAAGGCAGAGAGTCCCTGTCTTTTATGGAGTTTACACTCTAACGGGGGGTGAGCTTTGAATAAACCCTGCAATGAGGTGATAAATCTACTGTGTATGTGTGGGAAGAATGTTTCAGGTATAAGAAGGCAGCGAGGTAGAGTTGACAATTGAATGGAACACCAACCACGAACAATACAATCAGAGGCAAGACTTCCACTACTTCTATCACTTTCTATCATTAATATCTATCAGTGTCTGAAGTTCTAGTAACTGTCACAGGAGAAGGAGGAGAAAGAAGAGGGGAGGATAGTGGGGGAGGGGGAAAGAGGAGGAAGAAGACGGAAAGGAAAAAGAGGAGTAAGGAAAGAGAAGAAGAAAAAGGAGATAGAGGAAGAAAAGGAAGAGGACGGGGGAAAGGAAAAAGTGTAGTGATAAAATTCAAGAATAAGACAATTATGATTAATTATAGATTATACAACTGCATAATAAGACAATAACACAGTATTAAAGTGTGTTGGAATATTTGGGTAGATAGCAATGAACATTTTTAAAAACTAACATTTTCTGATACCAACAAGGGAAAAATAACTGTCATTGTCAATACTGACCATATCACAAAGTATTTAGGAGTAAGCTCAAAAAGAATGTTTAAGAAAACCATTATGAGAAAATCTACAGAGAATCACTGGGGGAAACAGCAAAAATCCTAATAAACAAAGTAATTTGAAAAACCCCTACAGGAATGATTCCAATTGAAAGTTTAATTTAGAAGATAAAGGAATCTAAGCAAAAATTTTAAAGGTGTGTTTTGGAAGGAGGATTGGAAAACTTTCTAAACTTAGCCAAAATGATATAATAAGTGAATATATATCAGACAGTTTGGAAACCAAGACTGATGAGATGGATTTGTAGTACTAGCTATCATTAGTTCAGTTCAGTTCAGTCCCTCAGTCGTGTCCAACTCTTTGCAACCCTATGAATTGCAGCACGCCAGGCCTCCCTGTCCATCACCAACTCCCAGAGTTCACTCAAACTCATGTCCATTGTGTCGATGATGCCATCCAGCCATCTCATCCTCTGTCATCTGCTTCTCCTCCTGCCCTCAATCACTCCCAGCATCAGAGTCTTTTCCAATGAGTCAACTCTTTGCATGAGGTGGCCAAAGTACTGGAGTTTCAGCTTTAGCATCATTCCTTCCAAAGAACACCCAGGGCTGATCTCCTTTAGAATGGACTGGTTGGATCTCCTTGCAGTCCAAGGGACTCTCAAGAGTCTTTTCCAACACCACAGTTCAAAAGCATCAATTCTTTGGCGCTCAGCTTTCTTCACAGTCCAACTCTCACATCCATACATGACCACAGGAAAAACCATAGCCTTGACTAGACGGACCTGTGTTGGCAAAGTAATGTCTCTGCTTTTGAATATGCTATCTAGGTTGGTCATAACTTTCTTTCCAAGGAGTAAGCATCTTTTAATTTCATGGCTGCAGTAACCATCCGCAGAAAAAAAAAAAAGTCAGCTACTGTTTCCCCTATTTCTCCATCTATTTCCCATAAAGTGATGGGACCAGATGCCATGATCTTCATTTTCTGAATGTTGAACTTTAAGCCAACTTTCCCACTCTCCTCTTTCTCTTTCATCAAGAGGCTTTTGAGTTCCTCTTCACTTTCTGCCATAAGGGTGGTGTCATCTGCATATCTGAGGTTATTGAGATTTCTCCCGGCAATCTTGATTCCAGCTTGTTATTCTTCCAGCCCAGCGTTTCTCATGATGTACTCTGCATAGAAGTTAAATAAGCAGGGTGACAATATACAGCCTTGATGTAATCCTTTTCCTATTTGGAACCAGTCTGTTGTTCCATTTCCAGTTCTAACTGTTGCTTCCTGACCTGAATATAAGTTTCTCAAGAGGCAGGTCATAGCAATACAGAAAAAAAAAAAAAAAAGGATGGTACTGGCAACACAATAGAAAAAAATATATGTATAATGATAAAAAATATCTACCTTGATTTAAGAATATATGAGGGTTCGAATACTAAAATGTTTTAAAGTGAGTATTTAGATGTTATCACACTAGGACCACAGCCTTGTCTAACTCAGTGAAACTAAGCCATGCCCATGGGACAACCCAAGACAGGCGGGTCATGGTGGAGAGGTCTGACAGAATGTGGTCCACTGGAGAAGGGAATGGCAAACCACTTCAGTATTCTTGCCTTGAGAACCCCATGAACAGTATGAAAAAGTAAAATGATAGGATACTGAAAGAGGAACTCCCCAGGTCAGTAGGTGCCCAATATGCTACTGGAGATCAGTGGAGAAATAACTCCAGAAAGAATGAAGGGATGGAGCCAAAGCAAAAATAATACCCAGCTGTGGATGTGACTGGTGAAAGAAGCAAGGTCCGATGCTGAAAAGAGCAATATTGCATAGGAACCTGGAATGTCAGGTCCATGAATCAAGGCAAATTGGAAGTGGTCAAACAAGACATGGAGAGTAACTGTTGACATTCTAGGAATCAGTGAACTAAAATGGACTGGAATGGCTGAATTTAACTCAGATGACCATTATATCTACTATTGCGGGCAGGAATTCCTCAGAAGAAATGGAGTAGCCATCATGGTCAACAAAAGAGTCTGAAATGCAGTACTTGGATGCAATCTCAAAAATGACAGAATGATCTCTGTTCGTTTCCAAGGCAAACCATTCAATATCACAGTAATCCAAGTCTATGCACCAACCAGTAACGCTGAAGAAGCTGAAGTTGAACGGTTCTATGAAGACCTACAAGATCTTTTAGAACTAACACCCCAAAAAGATGTTCTTTTCATTATAGGGGACTGGAATGCAAAAGTAGGAAGCCAAGAAACACCTGGAGTAACAGGCAAATTTGGCCTTGGAATACGGAATGAAGCAGGGCAAAGACTAATAGAGTTTTGCCAAGAAAATGCACTGGTCATAGCAAACACTCTCTTCCAACAAAACAAGAGAAGACTCTACACATGGACATCACCAGATGGTCAACACCAAAATCAGATTAATTATATTCTTTGCAGCCAAAGATGGAGAAGCTCTATACAGTCAACCAAAACAAGACCAGGAGCTGACTGTGGCTCAGACCATGAACTCCTTATTACCAAATTCAGACTGAAATTGAAGAAAGTAGGGGAAACCACTAGACCATTCAGGTACGACCTAAATCAAATCCCTTATGATTATACAGTGGAAGTGAGAAATAGATTTAAGGGCCTAGATCTGATAGATAGAGTGCCTGATGAACTATAGAATGAGGTTCATGACGTTGTACAGGAGACAGGGATCAAGACCATCCTCATGGAAAAGAAATGCAAAAAAGCAAAATGGCTGTCTGGGGAGGCCTTAAAAATAGCTGTGAAAAGAAGAGAAGTGAAAAGCAAAGGAGAAAAGGAAAGATATAAACATCTGAATGCAGAGTTTCAAAGAAGAGCAACAAGGGATAAGAAAGCCTTCCTCAGTGATCAATGCAAAGAAATAGAGGAAAACAACAGAATGAAGACTAGAGATCTCTTCAAGAAAATTAGAGATACCAAGGAAACAGTTCATGAAACAATGGGCTTGAAAAAGGACAGAAATGGTACGGACCTAACAGAAGCAGAAGATATCAAGTAGAGATGGCAAGAGTACACAGAAGAACTGTACAAAAAAGATCTTCATGTCCCAGATAATCACGATGGTGTGATCACTGACCTAGAACCAGACATCCTGGAATGTGAAGTCAAGTGGGCCTTAGAAAGCATTACTACGAACAAAGCTAGTGGAGGTGATGGAATTCCAGTTGAGCTATATCAAATCCTGAAAGATGCTGTGAAAGTGCTGCACTCAATATGCCAGCAAATTTGGAAAATTCAGCAGTGGCCACAGGACTGGAAAAGGTCAGTTTTCATTCCAATCCCAAAGAAAGGCAATGCCAAAGAATGCTCAAACTACCACACAATTGCACTCATCTCACACGCTGGTAAAGTAATGCTCAAAATTCTCCAAGCCAGGCTCCAGCAATATGTGAACTGTGAACTTCCTAATGTTCAAGCTGGTTTTAGAAAAGGCAGAGGAACCAGAGATCAAATTGCCAGCATCCACTGGATTATGGAAAAAGCAAGAGAGTTCCAGAAAAAACATCTATTTCTGCTTTATTGACTATGCCAAAGCCTTTGACTGTGTGGATCACAATAAACTGTGGAAAATTCTGAAAGAGATGGGAATACCAGACCACCTGACCTGCCTCCTGAGAAACCTGCATGCAGGTCAAGAAGCAACAGTTAGAACTGGACATGGAACAATAGACTGGTTCCAAATAGGGAAAGGAGTTCATCAAGGCTGTATATTGTCACCCTGCTTATTTAACTTATATGCAGAGTACATCATGAGAAACGCTGGGCTGGAAGAAGCACAAACTGGAATCAAGATTGCCGGGAGAAATCTCAATAACCTCAGATATGCAGATGACACCACCCTTATGGCAGAAAGTGAAGAGGAACTCAAAAGCCTCTTGATGAAAGTGAAAGAGGAGAGTGAAAAAGTTGGCTTAAAGCTCAACATTCAGAAAATGAAGATCATGGCATCTGGTCCTATCACTTCATGGGAAATAGATGGGGAAACAATGTCAGACTTTACCTTTTTGGGCTCCAAAATCACTACAGATGGTGACTGCAGCCATGAAATTAGAAGACGCTTACTCCTTGGAAAAAAAGTTAGGACCAACCTAGATAGCATATTCAAAAGCAGAGACATTACTTTGCCAACAAAGGTCCGTCTAGTCAAGGCTATGGTTTTTCCAGTGGTCATGTATGGATGTGAGAGTTGGACTGTGAAGAAGGCTGAGTGCCGAAGAATTGATGCTTTTGAGCTGTGGTGTTGGAGAAGACTCTTGAGAGTCCCTTGGACTGCAAGGAGATCCAACCAGTCCATTCTGAAGTAGATCAGCCCTGGGTGTTCTTTGCAAGGAAAGATGCTAAAGCTGAAATTCCAGTACTTTGGCCACCTCATGCAAAGAGTTGACTCATTGGAAAAGACTCTGATGCTGGGAGGAACTGGGGGCAGGAGGAGAAAGGGACGACAGAGGATGAGATGCTGGATGGCATCACTGACTCGATGGACGTGAGTCTGAGTGAAATGCGGGAGTTGGTGGTGGACAGGGAGGCCTGGCGTGCTGCGATTCATGGGGTCACAAAGAGTCGGACACGACTGAGCGACTGAACTGAACTGAACTGAACTGAAGAAAGTAATGGAGGTAGAGAAATATACACATGGTCAAATAACTTTTATAAAAAGTAAAAATGACTTATTTATGAAACATACAGCAAATCTCAGAGGCAGTAAGAGAGAATAATTCTACAAGTCCCTTTGTAATCATTCTTATTTTGATGAGTTTCACTCTGTATATTGCATTTATATCTTCAATGGCGCAATACTATTTCCTTGGCTTCCTAGTGGAAGTAATAATCATGGCATTGATCTTCCAAAATCTGGATTCAAATCTTGACTACAATGTTTGGTATATGTGCAATTTCAGAAAAATTAACCTTTCATAACCAACCTCCTCATTAATATAATTTGCCGTTGTACCTACTTTAAGCATCTATAAAATGTGAAATTCATTTTAAAATTGCAAACTTCAATTTGCACTAGTACCTTGCCATTTGTAATCCAAATATTACCCCCCAACTTTGCTTAAGTGCTTTCCTCATTATTTTATGTGTCTGTACAGAGATCCCCAGTACTCTCTGTCCTTTGAGTTATTCCCTTATTATAAGAGCTAAGCAACTTTAAACTATGTAGCTAATTCTCTTGTTAACAGAGTTCCATTTCAACTCCACCAATGAGAGGCTATGAAAAGTTAAAGATGGAAAAGTAGAAACATTTTCCTCTTGTAGCAATAGGTAGACACGCGGGCAATGGCAAGCACAAGCTTGATACTTACTTCTAGTTAAGACGTGGCACTGAAATATGTATAATATCATATATGAAACAAGTCTCCAGTCCAGGTTCAATGCACGATACTGGATGCTTGGGGCTGGTGCACTGGGACGACCCAGAGGGATGGTATGGGGAGGGAGGAGGGAGGAGGGTTCAGGATGGGGAACACATGTATACCTGTGGCAGATTCATTTTGATATATGGCAAAACCAATACAATATTGTAAAGTTAAATAAAATAAAATTTAATTAAAAAAAAGACATCTTCAATGTTACAAGCAGTTGAGAATAAACAGATATAGCTTCCTGTGGTTCCAATAATTCTTATTTCTCATTTTTTACACTTAGAAGCAATTCTCCATGACCTTCACCTCCCTGAATTGTGAAAGAATTATTAAACTATAATTAAATTATAATAATACCTATTTTTAGATATTTAATTTAATAGGTATACCTATTAAATTATAATAACACCTAAATTTAATATCTAATTAAGCTATAATAATACCATCAATTTTATCATTTCAAAGATGAAGAAAGTGAAAATATGTGCTTTATAGAAATGATAAAATATAATGCCAAGAAAAAAGTTCTGTCCCTGTATGGAACTCTGACTGATACTAATACCCAACCATATTAGATATATCTCTGAATTTCAAGCTGAATCTTTTGCTTCTGAGTCTGGTTCAGAATAATTGTCTACATAATGCTTATTGAGTGAATACATAATGAATTCTCTCCCTCAAAATCACAGAAATATACACCATCACATTCACACAGAAAGAGAGTCATAGAAATCTTACCACTGATCACACAATTACAGTATCAACTGCATTTTTCTTGGTAGTTTTTTTAATGGAATATTATTTAGGAAAAGGAAAGTTACTAACTGGACATCTCAGAGAGAAAAGAAATGAGAAATGGTCCATAATATTTAATTATCCCAGCACGGCCTGTTTTGCTGATAAATTAACTGCCTACTTAGTGATCAAGTACATATTGTTTGGATAAATTCCCAGTACTATATTTCCTTCTATTGAAACTTTACTCCCAGTTATATAATGCTGAGTTCTTTTTTTAAAAAACTACCATTTTTTAAAATATATTAACTTGTATCAGTCTAGGATATTTAAATTCTCTGCCTTTGAAGATAACAATTCTAGACTTCCTTGAACTTCCTTCTCTTTTAATTTCCCTTAGGTTATGGAATTGAACTTCTTTCTGCATCTCTGGCTATAACTTCTCCATCATCTTCCCTAGTTTATTTTTCTTGCCTGTTTTCCTAAAGGTATCATCCACATTTCAGGCTTCTCAGCCTCCTACCAAAAAAGGAACAGTCCGCAGTTTGAACTGCTGCCAAGTCTAGTGAAATCTCCAAACTCTATGATTTCAAGCAATTAAAGAGAGATGGTAAATACCCACAGCTGCCAATCAATTGATTTTTCTATATTCTGGTCTACTTTGCAGATTTGATGGGTAGAGTTTTCCTCTCCCCACAGGCTACAGCTGCAAATTTGCAACTTTTAAATTTCTGTTCATTTGCCATTTGAAAATTTTGTTTGAAAAAATTAAAAGTTTTTTTGCATTGAGAAAAAAAATATTATTCAGCATCCTCTGTATCATAGAAGGCAAGGATATGGAGTAAGACCAGGGATTCAGTCGGTAAGAATGGGCTACAAAGGGCTTTAAACCATATTCCACCCAACAATTTCTAACCTCTGACACCTGCTTGAATGGGTTTGGTCACAAAACTAAAAATTCCTCAAAGCAATGAAATTCTAATGTCATAGAGAAAGCCCTTTTTACCAGCTGTATTCTCTGATACATAATTGTCTATTTAATAGCAGCTTTATACTCATGCCTACATGTGAATACTTTTTAATGTTTAGCAAGTAATTGGGTTTTCCATCTACGGTCTACCAAACAAAACAAACACCTATAGATTCTTGCTTGGCTCAGATCACTTATCTTTTTTTCCCCCACTATGAAGGTATTCAAAGAAGGCAATGGCAACCCACTTCAGTACTCTTGCCTGGAAAATCCCATGGACAGAGGAGCCTGGTAGGCTGCAGTCCACAGGGTCGCTAAGAGTCAGACACGACTGAGCGACTTCACTTTCACTTTTCACTTTCATGCGCTGTAGAAGGAAATGGCAACCCACTCCGGTGTTCTTGCCTGGAGAATCCCAGGGACGGCGGAGCCTGGTGGGCTGCTGTCTATAGGGTCACACAGAGTCGGACACAACTGAAGCCACTTAGCAGCAGCAGCAGCATGAAGATATTATTTACTATATATTATTTATTATATTATTTAATATATTATTATAGTATGTTACTATATATTATTTATATATATATATATATTATTTACTATATATATATACATACATACATATATGCCTCCCTAGCAGCTCAGTGGTTAAGAATCTGCCTGCCAGTGCAGGAAATGCAGGTTCAATCCCTGAGTTGGGAAGATTCCCCTAGATAAGGAAATGGCAACCCCCTCCAGTATATATTGTTCAGCATACCCAATGTGACAGTATCTAAAGCAAGATACAGTCCTTGACTAAAATTGCTGATATTTCATGTTGCAATTAATCTTATTTATTTTATTTACCTTTGTGTTGTTCACAATCACCATTTTCCACCTTGAAAGAACCTCTTTGGGGTAATATAATATTCTTAAGGTGGAGAAGGGGCTTCAGCTGGTAAAGAATCTGCACACAAAGCAGGAAACCTGGGTTTGATCCCTGGGTTGGGAATATCCCCTGGAGAAGGCAACGGCTACCCACTCCAGTATTCTGGTCTGGAGAATTCCATGGACTGCATAGTCCGTGGGATGGCAAAGAGTGGGACACAACTGAGCAACTTTGACTTTCAGGGTAGAGAAGGAACTTCAAGGATCTTTGATAGGAGTTCTCTAGCATTCTTCAGGTAAAAATGAAGTCTAGAGAGACATGGTCCCTGGAAGGATGGAAAAGTGTCAAGTTCATTATAAAAATTTAGGTTTTACAAATATTGTTGAACAGCTAAGAAACATAGCTAACTAAAGAGATCTCAAGCTCTAAAACATATCAAAGCACAGTAATTAGATTTAACCCACTAGCTGAAACTGATACAGCAAATTCTGTGTCTAATTCTAAAAAACCTTCTCTGTCTTCTTATTTCATTCAATCATGATGTCCTTTTGCAGAAAATTCTGGTCCCAGAAAGAGGTAACTACTCTAGGTATCCCTGTACTGAAGAAAGATCACTTTACACCTCTTTGCTTTTACAAAAGACCCACTTTTTGCTAACCATTTGAAATCCGAAGATTTTCACTTCTACAAAAAAAAAAAAAAAAGTGAGATGCAAAAATAGCGGGCACTGTTGCTTTTGCAAGGAGCCCTCTGAGATGCAGTGAAGCACGCTGAACAATGAATGGAGTGCCTCCAGGCTTTCTCCCTGCGAACTACACTCAGCATCAAACCACCAGAGCTTTGGACTGCCTGTGAGCATCTATGCTTTTTCTCAATCTTTTGTGCAACCCCTAGCAAAGGACTGGGACCAGTCCATGGGCTGTTAGAAACAGGCTGCACAGCAGGAAGTGAGCAGCGGGCAAACCAGCTTCATTTGTATTTACAGCTGCTCCCCATGGCTCACATTACCAGTTGGGCTCAGGGAAACAAGCTCAGGGCTCCCGGTGATTTTGTATTACGGTGAGTTGTATAATTATTTCATTTTGGTTGTGTCTCAATGTAATACTAATAGAAATAAAATGCACAATAAATGTAATGCACTTGAATCACCCTGAAACCATCCAGCACTACCCTTCCTTGGGTCCATGTTTCCACAAAACCAGTCTCCGGTGCCCAAAAGGGTGGGGACCACTCCCTTAGCAAGATGTGTCGTAAGGTAATGTCTTCTCTGCTTTACGGTCTCTCACATTGCGACGTTTCCTAGGAGCATTCTACTTTCGAATAGTGGGGAAATCTGTGTCGGGTGCCGCTGACACTGCTTTCAGCACCTACTTTACTGTGTGTGAGTGAGGATAGATAACTTGGGGCTGGGAATGGATCCATCCTCATTTGCCTGCTTCCAGATATATAATAAAAATCCTACAGAAATGAGGTGCCCCTGACCAGAGAATGTCTTTGGATAGAGAACCAGGGGATTTAAGGAAAAATGAGGTACCTCATCAGTAAAAACAAACACACAGGCAGTAATCCTGACAGAGCAACTGGCAATAATCAGGTTAAACGACACATTTCCAAGAAGCGGAAGAAGACAACAGAAGAATTAACATCAGGAGGGTAAATGAAACTGGCTCTGACAACACCACCCAGAGTGGAAGCAGCGACACGGGGCACAGAAGTGGCCATTATTAACCTTGATAACTCTGGAGAGAAAGTGATGAGCTTGGAAGTGTGGACATAGAGCTAGGCTTCTGAGCCACAGGAAGAATAAATTCTTTCCCATGCTGGATTTCCTGTTTGATTTGCTTTTGTAGCCTGCAAATAAAACATTCCATATGTTTCTGATTATGAGTGAAATGGAGGGGAAAATAAAACATCCTACTTTCAAAGCAGGATTCAAATGTTCTCAAACATCTCCTTCCATGGTTGGGGATTCTATTCTGGTCTCCAGAAATATTATGATGGACAAGGTGTCCAAGTCATAAAGAATTTGTTCGGGTGTGAGAACAAGATGATTCTTTTCTGAAGCCTATTTAAATTCTTCTGTTTCTTGCAAGGGGAAGCACAACTTTAAAATATTTTCAGACATGATCAGTAGCACATAATGTTAAGTTTAAGAATTTTGATGACTAAAGCTTTTAATTTTTAGGTTAAAAGCCAAATATTAGGGCTTGTCTGGTGGCTCAGTGGTAAAGAATCAGCCTGCCAAGGCAGGAGGTGCAAGTTTGATCCCTGATCCGGGAAGATCCCACAGGCTGTGGAGGTGCTAGGCCCGTGGACCACAATGATTGATCCCGCTTTCTAGAGCCCAGGAGCCACAGCTATGGAACCCTGCACCTGCTGAAGCCGAGTGTCCTAGAGCCTGTGGTTCACAACAAGAGCAGCCCCCACAGCGAGAAGCCCAGGCACTGCAAATGGACTGGCCCCTGCTCCCCAAAACTAGAGAAAAGCCAGTGCAGCACCAAAGATCCAGCACAGCCAAAAATAAATAAATAAAATTATTTTTTAGAAAGCAAATATGAAATGACACCAACAAACTTAAGGTTGGAATACAAAAGAAATTGAAAAGTACCAGGAAATGCTGAGATATCAGAAAAATGTCCGTTTCCCTTTTACTGGCCCTTTTACGGGCTCATTTGATTAAAAAAAAATCCACTATAGGTAATCTTGGGAGGGATTTATTGTATTTAAATGTGTGTATTTTTATATTTATAAATGTTAGTTGCTCAGTCATGTCCGACTGTTTGTGATCCCATGAACTGTAGCCCACCAGGCTCCTCTGTCCATGGGATTATCCAGGCAAGAATACTGGATTGGGTTGCCATGCCCTTCTCCAGGGGCTCTTCCTGACCCAGGGATTTAACCTGGTACAGATGGATCTTTACCATCTGAGCCGACAGGGGATTTTATATTTATATTTTAACTAAATATATTGCAGGTCGTTTTCTATCCCAAGATGGTCCTAATACTAACCCGTGATTTCTTCTCCTTTTTATAGATTACAATTATTTATATATATATATTTTACAATCTTATATTTAAGATTAACTCATTGAAAAAAAAAGATACTTTGGTGCAAAAAGAATGGGGAGACCCTAACTAATTTATTTTCTGATTAGCAAAATTTCCCAATATAATTTCATGAGGGATCTATCTCTTAACTTAGTGGTTTCCAATGGTTCTGTGATGGTATTGGTTAGCATATTAATAGCTCAGGGAGTATTTCCAGTCTTACACCAATCTGGATGCTGATTCTTGGATCCTCACTATAGATTCTACACTGTCACTTCATAATGCTTTTTTTTTTTCATAATGCTTTTTAATAATTCATTGGGGAATTCTTACTACATTGTCCCATAATTTTATTTTATTTTATCATTTATTTCTTTTTATATCCTTTTAATTCTTTTATTTCTTAGGTATATTTTCCTTCAGAAATATTTTGTTCAATTTAAAATATTACATTGAAATAGAAGTAAATTAAAATCTGTACACTGACGAGAGTTTTGCTAAAGTAAAATGCTGTATCTGTGCTGGTCTCCTTGCTGTTGTTGTTTCGTGACTAAATTGTATCTGACTCTTTTGCGACCCAATGGACTGTAGCCCTTCAGTCTCCTCTGTCTGTGGGATTTCCCAGGTAAAAATACTGGAGAGGGTTGCCATTTCCCTCTCCAGGAGAGCTTCCCAACCCAGAGATCAAACCCAGGTCTCCTGCATTAGCAAGCTGGTTCTTTACCACTGAGCCACCAGGGAAGCCTGTGCTGGTCTCCTACTGCTCTTCCGAAATGCCCCACTTTATTTATTTATTTTTTATTTCTCTTTATCATTTTTTAACCATTTATCATTTATTTATTTATTTATTTATTTATTTTTACTTTACAATATTTACAGTATTGGTTTTGCCATATATCAACATGAATACACCATGGGTGTACACGTGTTCCCCATCCTGAACCCCCATCCCACCTCCCTCCCCATACCATCCCTCTGGGTCATCCCAGTGCACCAGCCCCAAGCTTCCTGTATCCTGCATCGAACCTGGACTGGCAATTCGTTTCTTATATGATATTATACATGTTTCAATGCCTCACTTTATAATGCCCTTGCCTCAAACACTCTTCCCCAGACATTGACAAGGCTGTCACCTCACTAGGCTCAGACTTCTGGTTAAATGTTATCTCCCCTGAAATGCATCCCCTGACCACCCCTTATCAAGTAACACTGCAGTCCTCACACGCCGTCGTCTTGCCCTGCTTCGTTTTTCTTTATAGCAGTCATTACTGCATGACATTTACATGATACATGCATTCGTTTCATGAGAAGAGGAATTTTGTTACCTGATAACACCTCAACTTGGCACATCAAAAATTCTAATAAGTATCTTTTGAAGAAATAAATGACTGAAGGTATGCCTCCACTGAGTGGCTTGTGATCTCTTGAGGAGGTCACTCTAATTCTGAGAACCTTAGTCTCCACCTTCAAAAGCAGTTCTCCAAAAGCTCTACTGAAATCTTTCCCTGGGGGAATGCATGAAGGGGGAAGTTGCTTCACACTTAAGTATTTACCACCTGCAACTCAAACATCCTTCCACTGCCCCAAACTCTCTTACAGTTCTTCAAAGGTTGTGTCTGAAATGACTCGTCAGTCAAGGATAAAAAGTGTTAGTCATTCAGTAGTGTCCAACTCTTTGCAAACCCATCGACTACAGGCAGCTGGGCTCCTCTGTCCATAGGATTTCCCAGGCAAGAATACTGGGGTGGGTGGGTAGCCATTCCCTTCTCCAGGGGATCTTCCTGACCCAGAAATCAATTTAGAGTCTCCAGTATTGCAAGCAGATTCTTGTGAGTCACCAGGGAAGGCCCTGGTGTTTATGAATGTTTATGAAGCACCTGCCAGGTGTCAGACAGGATGCTGGGATTTTCTGTAAATAGGCCCTTTTGATCCTCACAGCAATTCTGCTGGAAATGTTGTATCAGCTCCCATATTATTAGATGGACGATTACAGAGTCAAAATGAGTTGCCCACAGTGACATGACTAGTAGAGAGGAGATCCACGATTCAGATATTATCAAAAAATTTCAAATCTAGATATCAGTTCTGTCTCTCTCTCTCTTTACGCTTTTTTCTGTGAAGATGCTATACATGTACCTTCAGTTTGGTTCAGTTCAGTCGTTCAGTCATGTCCAACTCTGCAACCCCAAGGACTGCAGCACGTCAGGCTTCCCTGTCCATCACCAACTCCAGAAGCTTGCTCAAACTCATGTCCATCAAATCCGTGATGCCATCCAACCATCTCATCCTCTGTCATCCCCTTTTCCTCCTGCCTTCAATCTTTCCCAGCATCAGGGTATTTTCCAAAGAGTCAGCTCTTTGTATCAGGGGGCCAAAGTACTGGAGTTTCAGCTTCAGCATCAGTCCTTCCAATGACTATTCAGTACTAATTTCCTTTAGGATAGACTTGTTGGATCTCTTTGCAGCTCAAGGGACTCTCAAGAGTCTTCTCCAACACCACAGTTCAAAAATATCCATTCTTTGGCGCTCAGCTTTCTTTATATTCTAAATCTCTCATCCATACATGACTACTGGAAAAAGCATAGCCTTGACTAGATGGACCTTTGTTTGCAAAGCAATGTCTCTGCTTTATAATATGCTGTCTAGGTTGGTCATAGCTTTTCTTCCAAGGAGCAAGTGTCTTTTAATCTCATGGCTGCCGTCACCATCTGCAGTGATTTTGGAACCCAAAAAAGTCTCTCACTGTTTCCATTGTTTCCCCATCTACTTTCCATGAAGTGATGGGACCAGATGCCATGATCTTAGTTTTATGAATGTTAAGTTTTAAGCCAACTTTTTCACTCTCCTCTTTCATTTTCTTCAAGAGGCTCTTCAGTTCTTCACTTTCTGCCATCAGGGTGGTATCATCTGCATATCTGAGGTTATTGATATTTCTCCCGGCAATCTTGATTCCAGCGTGTGCTTCATCCAGCCCAGCGTTTCTCATGAAGTACTCTGCATATAAGTTAAATAGGCAGGGTGACAATATACAGCCTTGACGTACTCCTTTTCCTATTTGGAACCAGTCTGTTGTTCCATGCCCAGTTTTATCTGTTGCTTCTTGACCTGCATACAGATTTCTCAGAAGGCAGGTCAGGTGGTCTGGTATTTCCACCTCTTTCAAAATTTTCTACAGTTTGTTGTGATCCACACAGTTAAAGGCTTTGGGATAGTCAATAAAGCAGACGTAGATGTTTTTCTGGAACTCTTTTGCTTTTTTGATGATTCAACGGATGTTGGCAATTTGATCTTTGGTTCCTCTGCCTTTTCTACATCCAGCTTGAACATCTGGAATTTCTCCATTCATGTACTATTGAAGCCTGGCTTGGAGAATTTTGAGCATTACTTTGCTAGCGTGTGAGTTGAGTGCAATTGTGCGGTAGTTTGAGCATTCTTTGGCATTGCCTTTCTACCTACAATTAGCTATATCTACCTACAATTAGCTAAACTTCAAAATTTGAGGTCAAAATTACCAAGACTGCTCTCACTTCTGACACCAACTCCAAGTTCAAAGAGTTCTCAGAATGACTCTTACATTTGATAACTCACTACAAGGACTCACAGTTATGAGTTATTATAGGGAATAGATACAGACTAAAATCAGACAAAGACAGACACAGGGCAGAGTCTGGGAGGGTTCTAAACATTATCCCATTATCTTCCCAGCATTGATATGTGAGAATTTTCATAGAGCATTTATTACCCACCAGGGAATTTCACTCAAGACTTAGTGTCAGAGTTTATACTGGGGCTTCATTATGTACACATGATTGACTGATTAATTACCTTCATGCTTGGATTCAGTTTCAAGGTCAACTGATACTGAATGACCTAAATCATATGATGGTTCATTCTGGTCTTTTCTGCCTCCACTCTAAGATTATCAGGTATTGTTGGCTGCACCCTAAGATCTGGCATAGGCCTCCCCCTTTAACAAATGCACTTCTGTTAGGTATGATATGTGTTACCTCCTAGAAGCTGAGGCCAAAAGGTACATTTCTCTTTTTTTGTTGTTGTTGTTCAGTTGCTAAGTCATATCCAACTCTTTGTGACGCCATGGACTGTAGCACACCAGGCTCCCCTGTCCTTCACTATCTCCCGGAGTTTGCTCAGATTCATGTCCAATGAGTCACTGATGCTATATAACCAGTTCTTTACTACCCTGTGCCTGAATTGCCCATGCAGCCTTCAGCATCTCCTCGTGAAGACAACATGGCACATTATTGTAGCCAGGGTGCTTTGCCAAGTTACGTAAAAAACTTACATTTGTGGACCTAGGAAAGTTACTGCAACAGAATGGAGACAGGCTGATACACACACACAGACCAGATCTGAGATCTTGTCAGCTGTTTCCCCGAGTGCTGTGCTCCATCTCTCAAAGCCTATTATAGGCTTGGCAGGTTTTCACAGGACTAAGTTGAGGAAAAGCTCAGATGCCAGTGAAAGTGAAACATCAGGGCTGTAAACTGCTAATTGCCAATTCCATATGTTTGCAAGGCAAACAACAGTGAGGGATATTGGTGGTGAGAAAGCGCTAAAAGTTGTACTTACATAGCTAGTAGAAAAAAAGCAGTTATGTAAAATCATATCTCTCATTAATTCTGTCCTCATCCCCCAATCAAGAATCTTTAATATAAATAATTAGGATTTTTGGATTTAAGTTCCAGGTCTCCTAAGCATTTTCTCTGTATTTTATGTGATCTGCTTAATCGCACTTTTTCATTTGTTTGTTTGGGGGTATGAGACTGATGAGCAAGGTAATACCATACTTTATAAAAATTATTAACTTAAACTCTGAACATAGATTGTGCCGTGTCCTGTACTCAGTTGCTCAGTCATGTCCAACTGCAAAACCATGGACTGTAGCCCACCAGGCTTCTCTGTCCATGGGGATTCTCCAGGCCAGAATACTGGAGTTAGTAGCCATTCCCTCCTCCAGGGGATGTTCCAAACCCAGGGATCCAACCCAGGTCTCCCATATTGCAGGTGAATTCTTTACCATCTGAGCCACCAGGGAAGCCCATGAATACTGGAGTAGGCAGCCTCTCTCTTCTCCAGGGGATCTTCCTGACCCAGGAATCGAACTGGGGTCCCCTGCATTGCAGAAGGATTCTTTACCAGCTGAGCTACCAGGGAAGCCTGAACGTAGATTACTTGAGTTCAAATCTAACTTCTGATCTTCACCAGCTGAGTAATTCTCAAAATGTTGTTCAGTATTTTTGAGCCTCAGTTTTCTCATCTGTAATAAGCCTAATTCATAAAGTCTTTCCCTGGATTTCCCTGGTGGCTCAGATGGCAAAGCATCTGCTTACAATGCAGGAGACCCAGGTTCGATCCCTGGGTCGGGAAGATCCTCTGGCAAAGGAAATGGCAACCCACTCCAATACTCTTGCCTGGAAAATCCCATGGATGGAGGAGCATGGTAGGCTACAGTCCATGGGGTCACAAAGAGTCTGACATGACTGAACGACTTCACTTCCACTTTCTAAAAGTCTTGCCATAGAAGAAATGTTCCAGTGTATGTTATCTACTATTATTATTATTATGAAAGCACTGGGGAGAAGTGGAAATCAGTTTGTTAAAATGATTTTGCAGTTAAATATGCCTAGTTTAGGCTTCCCTGGTGGCTCAGAGGTTAAAGCGTCTGCCTGCAATGCAGGAGACCTGGGTTCGATCCCTGGGTCAGGAAGATCCCCTGGAGAAAGAAATGGCAACCCACTCCAGTATTCTTGCCTGGAGAATCCCATGGATGGAGGAGCCTGGTGGGCTACAGTCCATGGGGTCGCAAAGAGTCAGACATGACTGAGCAACTTCACTTTCACTTTTCATGCCTAGTTTAAAATGGTTTGATCCCCTTCTCCAGGTGATCTAGACCCAGGGATTGGACCTTGGTTTCCTGCACTGTAGGCAGTTTCTTTACCATCTGAGCCACAAAAGAAGCCCCTAATTTAAAATGGCTTGATGTTAGCTAAGTTTAAAACTAAGCTTACTACTACAGATTGTGGGAAAACAAAAACTTCTGACTGAAAAATCTGAGTGTCTTTTTCACCAATTAGTATAAACAAATGGGATGGAAGACAAGACCAAACTGATGAAGTTCTTGCTAAATGGATGAATATCAGATTTGTAAAGAATATATCACTATAGAGATGTAAAGTGTGATGGTCAATAGTATCATCCTTTCTCTAATATCCCTAATGATTTCCATGGAGGTGGGTCTCAAATAAGAAGAGCAGAATGATACAGTTCTGCTCCCATGTTAATAACAGAAAAGAGAACTGTTTGTATTTTTTTTTAATCTACAGGGGAAATAGAATTGAAAATGGAATATAGGTAAAATGGGATGACTCCCAGATAGTTAAACTTTTCAGTCTTTTTCTTTCTTCATTTTCAATTGGAAGTTGATCCTAATTAATCACTAACTTTTAATCTCTCTTCTTTACTCCATTTTTGGTAAAAAAAAAAAAAAAAACAAAAACTGCTACTATGAAGATAATTGCTTTCCCAATTGTTCTGCAGTTTAAAATATGACTAGTAATAGTTTGCTGGCAAAAGTACATGTGTTCATTCATATAGACAATGATGATAATATGATATAATATGCATGATACATATACTTAATTTATATATTATAGCATATACATACAATAGGTTATATTATGTATATTTACAAATTATAGATTTATAAGTCTGCATTGTTAAATAATAAATATAACTTTCATTTTTCTTGATTTTTAATGTGATTTATCGGAGAAGGCAATGGCACCACACTCCAGTACTCTTGCCTGGAAAATCCCATGGATGGAGGAGCCTGGTAGGCTGCAGTCCATGGGGTCGCTAAGAGTTGGATACGACTGAGCCACTTCACTTTCACTTTTCACTTTCCTGCATTGGAGAAGGAAATGGCAACCCACTCCAGTGTTCTTGCCTGGAGAATCCCAGGGATGGGGGAGCTTGGTGGGCTGCCGTCTATGGGGTCGCACAGAGTCGGACACCACTGAAGTGACTTAGCAGTAGCAGCAGTAATGTGATTTATACTGTACTCATACTTATTCTTTAATATTGCTCCTAGATAATTTTTTTATCCTCAAATTTTAGATAAAAGTACGGAGATTCTAGGAGGAAAAGAGATTTTTCTAGAGTCACACATAAAAAATTGCAGAGTTATTCATATGTGAATCCTGATGTCTGACAAAGTGGTCCAGCTCCTTGCCAGTATACCATAGTTAATGATGATCAGATCAGATCAGTCGCTCCGTTATGTCCGACTCTTTGCAACCCCATGAATTGCAGCATGCCAGGCCTCCCTGTCCATCACCAACTCCCGCAGTTCACTCAGACTCACGTCCGTCGAGTCAGTGATGCCATCCAGCTATCTCATCCTCTGTCGTCCCCTTCTCCTCCTGCCCCCAATTCCTCCCAGCATCAGAGTCTTTTCCAGTGAGTCAACTCTTTGCATGAGGTGACCAAAGTACTGGAGTTTCAGCTTTAGCATCATTCCTTCCAAAGAAATCCCAGGGCTGAGCTCCTTCAGAATGGACTGGTTGGATCTCCTTTCAGTCCAAGGGACTCTCAAGAGTCTTCTCCAACACCACAGTTCAAAAGCATCAATTCTTCGGCGCTCAGCCTTCTTCACAGTCCAACTCTCACATCCATACATGACCACAGGAAAAACCATAGCCTTGACTAGACGGACCTGTGTTGGCAAAGTAATGTCTCTGCTTTTTAATATGCTATCTAGGTTGGTCATAACTTTCCTTCCAAGGAGTAAGCGTCTTTTAATTTCATGGCTGCAGTCACCATCTGCAGTGATTTTGGAGCCCAGAAAAATAAAGTCTGACACTGTTTCCCCATCTATTTCCCATGAAGTTGTGGGACCAGATGCCATGATCTTTGTTTTCTGAATGTTGAGCTTTAAGCCAATTTTTTCACTCTCCACTTTCACTTTCATCAAGAGGCTTTTGAGTTCCTCTTCACTTTCTGCCATAAGGGTGGTGTCATCTGCATATCTGAGGTTATTGAGATTTCTCCCAGCAATCTTGATTCTAGCTTGTGTTTCTTCCAGTCCAGCATTTCTCACGATGTACTCTGCATATAAGTTAAATAAACAGGGTGACAATATACAGCCTTGATGTACTCCTTTTCCTATTTGGAACCAGTCTGTTGTTCTATGTCCAGTTCTAACTGTTGCTTCCTGACCTGCAAACAAATTTCTCAAGAGGCAGGTCAGGTGGTCTGGTATTCCCATCTCTTTCAGAATTTTCCACAGTTGATTGTGATCCACACAGTCAAAGGCTTTGGCATAGTCTATAAAGCAGAAATAGATGTTTTTCTGGAACTCTCTTGCTTTTTCTATGATCCAGCGGATGTTGGCAATTTGATCTCTGGTTCCTCTGCCTTTTCTAAAACCAGCTTGAACATCAGGAAGTTCATGGTTCACATATTGCTGAAGCCTGGCTTGGAGAATTTTGAGCATTACTTTACTAGCATGTGAGATGAGTGCAATTGTGCGGTAGTTTGAGCATTCTTTGGCATTGCCTTTCTTTGGGATCAGAATGAAAACTGACCTTTTCCAGTCCTGTGGCCACTGCTGAGTTTTCCAAATTTGCTGGCATATTGAGTACAGCACTTTCACAGCATCATCTTTCAGGATTTGGAATAACTCAACTGAAATTCCATCAAAGCAAATTAAGGATAATTGCTGCCATATCTGCTCTTCACTGTTTAGCAAATACCAAAATTCCTGACAGGTGTCAAACATGATGCTTAATGTTTTGCATCTGTTACCTGAGAAAATTAAAATAGTCTCAGAGAAATCAAATGATTTGATCAAGTCTGCAGTTAGGGACTCCCCAGAATATGACATGCCCTAACTTAATGGTTAACTTAACTTCAACTTAAATGGTGTTTCTGTTGCTCTGAAGACATTCTGAGCATTTCTGGCAAAGTGTCAAAACTCCAGCCACCATGGAAGATCATGGACCAAAAATAAGAAAACTCTAAATTCTATAATTAACAACCCTTGATTGTATTGCTGATCTGTCACACTTTTTCACTCTCTCTGGGGCCTGAGTCAATACATTTCACTCCTCTATACCTGGAATTTGTTACCAATAAGGAAGTAAATCAAATGTGCATTGCAGTACAACAATAAGCAGCATTAAATATATTGCAACGTGGGCTTCCCAGGTGGCTCAGTAGTAAAGAACCTGCCTGCCACTTTGTGAGCTACAAGAAACACAGGCTTGGTCCCTGGGTTGGGAAGATCCCCTGGAGGAGGGCATGGCAATCCATTCCAGTATTCTTGCTAGGATAACCCCATGGAGAGAGGAGCCTGGCAGGCCACAGTCCATAGGCTTGCACAGCGTCAGACATGACTGAGCATACCGGTGCATAGTACAGGAAGCTTAGGGACATGTGTACGATGGATGCTATTATGGCTTGACTGCCTTATTTTCAGAAAGGGTATTGCAGCACAATAGAATGAAAGCAGCATATTATCTAAGAAGAATCAGAAAAACCTGAAGCTAAAATCTTTCTGACTTCATTTCTCACAAAATTTTATTTATTCTTATCTAGATGTATAATCTGGACCTCTGTAAAGGCCTTATTAGCATTGATTTCCTATCGATTTGTCATATACCGATGCTCTCTTGCAATGTACTTGACATTTGGTTGTCATAAAAAAAATGAGGATTGGCAGATTTGTGTCAACTTAACTTTTAACCAAACTGCTATGTAATTGAGCAGGAAAGCAATGTTAACATTACACATTTGACTTCAGTTCATGTGCTCAATGGGCTAACATTTTAGAGTGCCCAGCCTTAAAATTCGAATGCATGTCAAATCAGTATGTAAATACCAGCAAATCTGAGGAGATTTGCTGTGTCTACATGCGCCATATGCTAATGAGCACTATCCCAGGGAACTGCAGGATTTCTTTTCCCTGTGAAAGGTGAATCAGAGGATGCTTTTGGAAAGCAGATCAATTTAGGAAGTGGTTTGGAGACTCTGAGCTTTTAATAGATGTCAAGTGCCTAGACCAAGGATGATAAATTGTACTAAATAAATATTAATTCCTTTTATGGTCAGTTAGCTCTCCAATGATAACAAGACAAAATTAAATCAAATCCCCAACAACAACAATACCCAGATATGGAGAGTTGATGAAAGCAAATAGGAAACATACAGGTTTTATAATCAACACAGAGAAAGTGTTCTTATTTAGCCTATTTTGGAAACTGGCAAGTTTAAACATAAAAATGTCCTTATCAGGTATTTAAAAAGTATGACTGGGCACTGGTTGTTTGTTGTATGTGCAGAGGAGAGGGCATGGAGTATCTGTGATTGGAGTACTGTTTAAAGTTTACTTACTTGTTCATTGTTCTACAGGCAAAAGGTTTTCTTTATGGAATGGCTTATTGTTACTCCTTCTGAAATACTAGGCAGATAATCAGGGGCAACAGAAAGAACCATTCTGGTCTCCTAGTGAGCTCTAAGTACTTTGTATTTACTTTGGAGTTTATTAAACTCTATGTACTATAAAATGGAATAAGACATTACTCATTCTTCTAGACGTTATTGCAAACACTAAACAAAGTGTGCTTTAGCAAATGTAAAGCCTGTGGAGGTACAAGCAGTACTATGGACAGCATCCTCTACTTGCTGTTTGCTACAGGATAAATAACACCATGCCTCTAAAGTTGGGAAAACATCTTGTGTTCAGTCAATATGTCTTCTATAAAAGGATTCCTCCACCTTTAAATTATATTTTAAAGCAGCCTCTTAAAGTGCCTTTGAAAAGTTTACTACCATTTCTCTTGCATATATGGATCTTTTCCTCTTGTGAAATCCCAGGGCCTTTCAAAGAAGGAAAGGTCATTTAGCTCATTGGGTCGATTATAGTGGTGATCCATTTCCCCAACGAGAAGCAGGGGAAGCGTTTCTCAATGTGTATCAGGCAAAAAGCTCTGAGACCATTAGGACTAAAACCCTGCATATGCCACAAGCTCCATGCACCTGATTCCATCACAGACGATTGATGATTCTGCCATCCGGGCGGAATCAGGCCCCGGGACTGAATCCCAGTACAGAGACTGTGACTCTGTACTTCAGTAGGGAGGGAGGTTCACTGCAGCCTTCATCCAGTTTAAAAAATATTTTATTGACACATAGAGCATTCAGAGTCATAAAAATATATCATGTTTATCGCTATTTTTATGGCATGCATAGATATGACACAGGGGCATTGAGCCATATAGTAAGAGACAAGCATTTATTTCACCGTAAGCTTCTACGAATAACGCAGAACTCAGCTTCTAGCCTCTGAGCAGGCTGGACAGATTTCATCTGAAATAAGCATTTAAGGAAAGCCGAAAAATCGATGCTGATGCATATATTAGTGAAACGTCATAATTGGGCTTTGTACACGCTCAACAAGTCTGTTAGGAACCCACAAGGTCACATGTCTGCCAAAGGCATCAGAGGGCTAAATTGGAGATTTTGAAAAATTATCATCTTTCATGGGTGTGGGAATCCAGCCAGGAAATTTACCTTTAAGCACTTTGACTAACGCCCAGAGTTTACGATTACATTATCACCCAAACTCTGATATACATTTTTATGGAGGGCAATTTCCTGAAGAATTATGATCCAGGACATTTGGTTTTTGACTTACAGAGTGGACAAGCAGCTCAGTAAGGATCTGGATGTCACAAATACAGCTCTCCATTATCTAAGGCCAGGTTAGGGCCAAGTCTGTCGGGACAAAGTGTTGCAAAGAGATCAGAGAAAAGATTGACATTTGCATGTTAATGGTAAGTATAAGTGGAAAGGAAGCATGAAGACATTTGCATCTGATTTAAGCCTTGTCCTTACTCAGCAGAACGCTCATGTCACAACTCCTTGGGCAGTGTTAGAGTGGGAGACAGGGGCAAAGACAATATTGAAAGAAATGATAGGAAGTGACGACTTTATAAACATAGATGGCATATCTGTCAAATGTTCAGAGAAAGTTCTCAACATCTTCCCAGGGAGTGATTTGTCTTAACCTGGCTAAATGTTTGGTTTACCTGGAGGCATAGACTATCTCCCCTTATTAAACGTCCACTCCTATAGCCTCCAAAAAGGTTTCTTCTGAGACATCCAGTGTTTCCTTTGTGTTAAAGCACATGCATATGACTTTTTCATTAGGTGACTTAAATTCCTTCAAGGCAGAAACCATCTCATTAATGTATCTATATTCCACAATTTCCAGGAACTCGAGAGTGCAGAAAATAACATATATTAGACCCTAAAGAAATAAGTGGTGAATGAGTGAATAAAGAAAGAAACATTGCCATACAGCATAGCAGGATTATAATGCTCTGCTTATAGTCTGCTTCATTCATTGAACTAAGACACTTTGGCATCAGTAAGTGCTATAGAAAATGGAAAGTTTAGAGAAGATATGGTTTCCTTAAGAACACAAACATAAAAAGTAAATACAGCCTTTGTTGCAAAACTTTTTATTCTTTGTTCCAAGTTGTTTTTTTTTTTTTTTAATATTTATAGCTTTTGATTTTCTTTGGATCCAAGTCAAGCATACACAAGCAAGTATGGTCTTGAAATCAGATGATAGGAAGTGGCAGATATACCTGCAGCATAATATCAAAGAACAAAGCAAGAAAGGATTATCTTGCCACTAAATATAATGGTATACATTATTTTGTTTTATTGTGTTTAAAATCTGGTGTCAGCTGCCATAGAATGAACTAGGCAACAGCAGGTGTATTCTGTAATAACCTGCAAAGACATATTGAATTCTCCTCTGTATTCTAAAAAGAGAATCACTTGCAAGGAGTATTTTGGCTCCTTGGAGCTATGGAGTCATTTACCTGCTCAGGATGGCTTACTGGAGGATTCTGAGAATTTCAGGCAGGCACTTTTCCCATGGTGGAGCAATTGCTCATACGGAGTTTAACTTGTCTCTATGGCTTCCAAGATGCTTTTGAAATGTGCTATTTAGAGGAGGAGAAGGAAAAAAAAAAGTTGTTCTCAAGCAAGAGATATATTTAAAAAATAAAAAAAAAGGATGTATGTTTTATTCCATCTGATCTTTATTTTTAAGCTGCAGTGTTTAAAGAGATGTGCGCTCGCCACTCACTGCTTCTCATCCTGGGTGGCAAAGTACAAAATTGTGTCATTTGGAAGCTCCATCATTCACCTGCTGTGGAAGTTTAGACCAGGTACTTAATGTCTCTGTTGTTTCAACTCCATCTGTAAAATAAAGGATGCTGTTAGTCACTCAGTCGTGTCTGACTTTGCAACCCCATGGACCACAGCCCACCAGGCTCCTCCATCCACAGAATTCTCCAGGCAAGAGTACTGGAGTGGGTTGCCATTTCCTTCTCCAGGGGATATTCCCGACCCAGGGATCAAACCCAGGTCTCCCACATTGCAGGCAGGCTCTTTACCATCTGAGCCACCAGGGAAGACCCCAAATTAAAGGACGAGAAAGTATTTATTTCTAAGGAATAAATGAATTGACAGGTAAAATGCTCAGAACAGCGGTCTTTTTCTGTGTTAAATACTGTTTGTGAGGTCCAAAGGTCATTGAACAAAATTTCTTTTTCTTCTGTCGCATCTTGGTTCAAAGTGTGGCGAAAGTTCCTGTTAAAAATGTGAACAGTCGGAATTTACTAAAACATTTATCAAACACTGAGAAAATCACGTGCGCCAAGTTTTCATCCGCCACTGAAGGACGCTGCAATTCCTTGGGCTCTGGTTCTAGCATTCACACCTTTTAATAACGTGATCCTTACCTTCTCGACGCGTCATTTCCCTGCTGTTCTAACCAAACCATCCGCCCTAAGCTATACCCAGTGCAGACTGCTTATTATTCCTCAAACATATCAGGGCATTTTGACCTCTGTTCCTTCCATCTAGAATGACTTTCCCCTCCAAATCTCACCTTTTCTTTAAGACTAAATGTATATGTTACTTCCTATGAAAGATGATCCTTCAATTCACACAGGCAGAAAAAAATAACTTTTCCCTCCAGGTTTTGATGTTTTCTCGTGTCTTCCAAATGGCTCACTTATTTTGGTTTCTGCCCCACTTCTACCCACAAACCACTTGCCTCCAAAAATGGAAGCTGAAGCAACTGATACCATCTTTGCCCACAACAGGCATTTGATAAATGTTTTACGAATCAGTGACTCTTCAACTCCACACATAGAAACAGATTTGACAAAAAGACTCTATTCTTAATACAGGAAGTAGAGACATCTCCCAATATTTATTCAGGGAAGTTTTTTTTGAAAAGCAAATATCGCCAGCATTTGGGGTTGGTGATAGAAATAAAAATATTAAAGTCTGACCTGGAGGGCTGTGAGACATCTGCCTCCTCTTCTTGAAGACGACATTTAGATAGAACAAATGGTCCGGTAAGCTGTAGTGTGTGCCATAGGTATAAACAACTGTACTTGAGGAGCGTCTGGGTAGGTTTCACAGGAGAGGTAGCACCTGAATTGACTCCTGGAGGAGTTTTCCAGGTGCTGTGGTTTAGAATGGCAACCAAGTTGGGGGAGAAAGCATAATCAGAACACTAAGTTATGATAAATAATAACTAGAAGAATAACTGGCATGTATTAGTCATTTATTATATGTCAGGTGCTATGCTAAGTTGCTTAATCATCACGATAATCCTAGGAGTTAGGTACACTTATGATTCCCACTTTACCAAACAACAAACTATGATAAGTTAGTAAGTGTTCACTAGAGAAGCAACCAATATGAAATAAAGTGTGTGTGTATGTGTGTGTGTGTGTGTGTGTGTAGTGAGAGAGAGAGAGAAACAGACAGATGTAGAAATAGTGGCAGAGAGAGACAGAGAGATTTATTTTAAGAAATCCAAACATGTGATTGTGGAGCTGGCAAGCCCCCAAATATGCGGGGTAGACTGGCAAACTAGAGACCCAGGGAAGACTTGCGTTTAGAGCTTGAAGACCTTCTGCTGGCAGAATTCCCTATTCTTTGAAGAAAGACAGTCTTTTCTCTTAATGCCATCACTAATTGGATAAGGCCCACCCGCATTGTGAAAGGTAATCTGCTCTACTGACATTTTACTGGTTTAAATGTTACTTGAAGTGAAGTGAAGTCATGGCAGTCTTGTCCAACTCTTTGTGACGCCATGGACAATAGCCCACGAGGCTCTTCCATCCATGGAATTTTCTAGGCAAGAGTACTGAGTGGGTTGCCATTCTCTTCTCCAGGGGATCTTCCCAATTCAGGGGTCAAACCCAGGTCTCCCACATTGCAGGCAGACGCTTTACCATCTGAGCCACCAGGAACGCCCAAATGTTACTTAATCCTATCTAAAAAATGCTTTCACAGAAACGTCTAGAGTAGTGTCTTACCAAACATCTGGGAACGGTGGCCTAGCCAAGTTGATGCACAAAATGAAACATTACATATGGCCGATGAAGTCATTTAGTGATGCTCATGTAGCAAATTGCAATAGAGCTGGGATTCAAACTCCTATTTTACATTGCCTTGTTTTCAGACCCATGAACTAGCTATTTCTGGAAAGAGCTGGTCTCACTCCAGCTAGAACCTCTAAGCTGAAGTCAAGAGTCAGAAATGGGGAGGAAAAAAAAAAAAGAAAACTAGTTAAAACTGCCAAATTCAAGTAGGTAGTCCAAGAGTTGGAAGCCAAGCAGAAACAGAATCGATGTGGTAACAGGTGTTGAGCAGGAAGAGGCTTTGCAATGCCTGATCACCTTCTTGAGCAGGAAAGTGCATGTGTTGGTGAACCAGCCTGAATTATAGGAAAAGTGGGTTTGAAGGCAGATTGACCAGAATCTGTCCAACAAACCAAAAGATTGCTATGAAAACTCAGGCTCAAAATCATGGGAATCTAAGTTAAGGATAATAACAAAATAGTTAATACAGATGTGAAGCAAGTTGAGTTCAAGTTCACATACGTGGCAAATGGCAAAACTCTTGCCCCTATTCTGCAATTATATTTGTTTAGTTAACACTGGCCAGGTTCACAGAATTGCTGAGTAAATGAAGACAAGAAGAGAGATACACAGAGACATTAAATGCAACCAGCAAAAAGCCCAAGAAAGATAATCAGTGAGAGATGCCAGCAGTAGCTATGGTATCATGCTAATAAATTTATAGATTTGAAAAGATATGAAAGGGCATAGAAAAAAATTAGCTACATTAGAAAATTATCCGGTCTTTGCTAGAAGTAAAAGTGCTCTAAATATGGAAGTGTAAATAATGAATAAAAGAAAGATGAAAGTAACTTTATTGATTTGCAAAGCACTGTGCTGTGCTCTTTAGATATGTAAGCTAATTCAACCCATTAGATAGTATCGAAAATAAGTGTATCCTTTTTATTTCAAGAAAATTTTCAGTTGCCCACAATGACCCATGGCTGGTGATGGCAGACATGGTTTGTGAGCCCAGGAATTTGTTGTTGTTATTGAGTCACCCAGTTGGGTTCAACTCTTTCTTGACCCTGTGGACTATGTAGGCTGCCAGGCTCATCAGTCCACGGGGTTTCCCTGGCAACAATATTGGAATGGGTTATAATTCCCTCTCCAGAGGATCTTCCCACCCCAAGGATTGAACTAGCAACCCCTGCTTGGCAGACAGATTCTTTACCCCTGAGTCACCAGGGAAGCCTCCAAGCCCATGGCTGCCTTCAAATCCCATGTAATTTTCCTTTCAGTGGAACTCTTCTGACAGAAGCATGAGCCAATGATATTAGTTGTTCCCTGAGTGTCACGTGTGAGAAGATGCTTATTTAGAACATTTTCCTTTCAATAGTAAAGCTCTGGTGAAGGGTTCAATGACCAAAGTCACTTGCTTCCAAAACACTGGTCTTACAGACATAACATTTCACAAACGATTCCACAACTTAGGACACATATTCACCATCCATTCTACACTGTAGAAAACCTGGAATAACCCAAACTTTGCCGTTGCACTAGTGGAGAAATCAAGGCTGTCCTAGGAATCACCTCTTATTCTGACTTCATTATCTCCTGCCCAGATGGTTCTATTGGCAGAAGTCCAGCTGGATGTCCTTCCAGTTCCAGGCCAGACATCTCACATGTTGTGGGTACAAATGACAGCATTGCGCTAAATGAATTATTGCTGCCCTTCCAGCTCCTGATGAACCAAACAGGGTCAGGAGGCAACTTCCCATTGCATCCGGTAAATCGGTGCACAAAACACCAGCCTGTTGTGTCTATTGTTCACATCCAAAATCAGCTTTAAAAGCCCAAGTAAACAGTCTAATAAAATTAAGAAAATTGCAACTGCTCATAAATTATAAAGACTCCAGCTCTCTGTACATTTTTCTATCAGCACATAAGCCACATGATGAAAGCTAGAAAACTGATTCTGTTATAAGCTACAATATAGTAATATAGTTAGAGAATTTTCAAAAAGTATTTAAACTTCCAAGTTAATCAATAGGCAATGGTTACTGAAAATCATCATTCACAAACTCTTAAAAAATTTATGTAAAGACTTAACATCGCTTGCTACTTTCAAAAAACTTTGCTAATTTTTGTATTTGTGTTGCCTGCTTTTACATAAAAAGTTTCTATGGTATCTACAGGATATCAGTCAAGAAAAAGCTTGTCCTTTTTTAATTTGAATCTTCAGGAAAAGAATAAATAAATATATGTGATATTTACACAATCACATGCCCAGTGACCAGCATCTGAAACATTATTTAGCAAATACGTTTATATACTAGACTTTGGGCATTCCAAGTTATCAAGATATAACACCTACTCTGATGGAAGGAAAAACTTAGAAAGGAGAAACAGATAATTGATCAGGTAGTTTTATACAAACAAACCAGTGCATCAAACCTAAGCAGATAACTAGGCCGATAGGTGGAAGGACAATGGACAGACAGATACTACAAGATGCTATGGACTGAATGGTGTGCCCCTGGAATTCATATGTCGAATCCCTAATTCCCTAAATGTGACATATTTGAAGACAGGGTCTTGAAGGAGGCAATTAAGGTTAAGTTAAATTCAAAATATTATGTTACCTCACTAATAAGAATGAATTAGCTATCTACCAGTATCAAAATTCCAGTATTAAAATATTAATATATGTATGCGAGCCTGCATGATAAGTCCCTTCAGTCATGTCTGACTCTTTGTGACCTCATGGACTGTGGTCTGCCAGTGTCCTCTGTCCATCAGAGTCTTCAGGCAAGCATGCTGGAAGGGGCTGTCACACCCTCCTCCAGGGGACCTTCCCTACGGACTGCCTCTCCTGCATCTTCTGCATCGCAGGCAGATTCTGTACTGTTGAGCCACTGGAGAAGCCCCTCCAGGTAGATACTAATAGGGCGCTAGTCTGATAGGATTGGTGTCCTTTTCAGAAGAGGAAGAGATCCAGAGAGCTAGCAGTCTCTCTCAGGGCACACAGAGGAAAGACCATAGGGGGACACAGTGAGAAGGTGGTTTTCTGAAAGCCAGGAAGAAAGCCCTCACCAGAAACCAGCCTTGCCAGCACCCTGATCTTAGATCTCTGCCCTCCATCGCTGTGAAAAAATGAATGCCTCTTCTTTAAGTTACCCAGCCGGTGGCTATCTCGGTATCTGGTATCTGTGGATATCTATGACACTTTGTTATGGCAAGCCAAGTACACTAAGACTGGTGGACATAGGAATAGATAATAACATGGTTTCCCTGGTGACCCAGAGAGAAAAGTGTCTGCCTGCAACGTGGGAAACCCGGGTCTGATCCCTGGGTCGGGAAGATCCCCTGGAGAAGGAAATGACAACTCTTGCCTGGAAAATCCCATGGATGGAGAAACCTGGTAGGCTACAAGTCCATGGGGTCGCAAAGAGTTGGACATGACTGAGTGATGGCGGAAAGTGAAGAGGAACTAAAAAGCCTCTTGATGAAAGTGAAAGTGGAGAGTAAAAAAGTTGGCTTAAAGCTCAACATTCAGAAAACTAAGATTATTGCATCTGGTCCCATCACTTCATGGCAAATAGATGGGGAAACAGTGGAAACAGTGTCAGACTTTATTTTTGGGGCTCCAAAATCGCTGCAGATGGTGATTGCAGCCATGAAATTAAAAGATGCTTACTCCTTGGAAAGAACATTATGACCAACCAAGATAGCATATTGAAAAGCAGAGACATTACTTTGCCAACACAGGTCCATCTAGTCAAGGCTATGGTTTTTCCTGTGGTCATGTATGGATGTGAGAGTTGGACTGTGAAGAATGCTGAGCACCGAAGAATTGATGCTTCTGAACTGTGGTGTTGGAGAAGACTCTTGAGAGTCCCTTGGACTGCAAGGAGATCCAACCAGTCCATTCTAAAGCAGATCAGTCCTGGGTGTTCATTGGAAGGACTCATGCTAAAGCTGAAACACCAATACTTTGGCCACCTCATGCTAAGAGCTGACTCATTGGAAAAGACTCTGATGCTGGGAGAGATTGGGGGCAGGAGGAGAAGGGGACGACAGAGGATAAGATGGCTGGATGGCATCACCAACTCGATGGACATGAGTTTGAGTGAACTCCGGGAGTTGGTGATGGACAGGGAGGCCTGGCGTGCTGCAATTCATGGGGTAGCAGAGTCGACATGACTGAGCGACTGAGCTGAACTGAACTGAACTGAGTGATCTCACTTTCACTTTCAATAACTTGGAATCAGGATGGGTTATCTAAATCTGTAATTGGGTGATAAGGATGTCTTCAAAAGGAGTTTCGAGAATGTTTCCTTTTTGATTTGCCCATTTTAGGTTATAAATGCAATACATACTTATTTTAAGTTTACAACAATGTAGAAGGCATATAAAATTTAAAATCACGCAAGCTCTACTTGAGTGCAACTCCTCAAAGGCAGGTGCTATTGAAGAGCTCAGCGTGAATGCTTTCAGACCCCTTAAGGGAGCTAATTTGCAAGAGTGAGAGGGCATTCCCCAGGGGGCATCTAGAAGGTAGAAGAGGTGGAACAAAGGGAAAGGTACCGGCTGAAGTGAGAGGCACGAAGCAAAACCTGTCATTCAAGGAACTGCAAGCAGTTTGAGTGGTTCAGGTGGGTGAGCACCAGTCACAGATTACGTGTGGAAGGGCAGGTGCCACACTGTGAGGGTGTTATATGGAAGCATGGCTGAGTTGCTTTGCTGCACACCTGAAACTATCACAGCACTGTTAATTGGCTATGCTCCAATATAAAATAAAATGTCAAAAAAAGAAGAAGAAGTGAGTTACTGATAGGAACGTGTGTGTGCAGGATAAATCACTGCAGTCGTATCCGACTCTTTGTGACCCCATGGACTGTAGCCCACCAGGCCCCTCTGTCCGTGGGATTTTCCAGGCAAGAATACTGGAGAGGGTTGCCATGCTCTTCTCCAGGGGATCTTCCTGACCCAGGGATTGAACACACATCTCTTATGTCTCCTAATTGGCAGGTGGCTTCTTTACCACTAGTGCCACCTAGAAACACATGATTCCATTAAAAAAAAAAAAAAAAAGGAAAATGAAAAAACAAAACAGTTTGAGAACATAGAAAAAATCCTCAACTTAAATCAAAATTAGAGAAAGGTAAGTTAACACTAAAACTGTGCTTCCCTGGTGGCTCAGCGATAAAGAATCCGCTTGCAGACCGAGGAGACATGGGTTTGATCCCTTGGTTGGGAAGATCCCCTGGAGGAAGGCATGGCAACTCACTCCAGTATTTTTGCCTGGAAAATTCCACGGACAGAGAAGTCTGGAGGGCTACAGTCCAGGAGGTCTCAAAGAGTTGTACGCAACTTACAGACCAAACAGCAAACAAGTTAAAACTGTACTTTGATAATTCTTATTTTTTTGATTGTCAAAAATCCAAAAGTTTTGCATAATACTTTCTTGTGGAGTCTGTGGGAACTCACATCACTCTTACACATTACTGTTAGGAAAGGTAGATGGCACAGTCACACAGAGGGGAATTTGATAATATCTGGTAAAATTATGCAGACAGTTACCTTTTGATCTAGCATTCCTACTTCTGGTAATATATTGCAGAGACACAGTGGTAAAATATGAAAGTATATATAAACAAGGAATTCAATGCAGTATTATTTGTAAAGGTAAAATACTAGAAACAAGTAAAATACTAGAAACAACCTAAATATCTGCCAATTAAAGGATCAGTGGAATAAACTAGTCCATCCCCATAATGAAACACCATGCAGCTGCAATTAAGAATAAGGAAAGATTCTATATAATGCTATGAAGTGATCACCAGGATATACCAACAAATGGGAATAAAACAAAATGA
The DNA here is from genome assembly GCF_032452875.1 of Bos javanicus. Lineage (NCBI taxonomy): Eukaryota > Metazoa > Chordata > Mammalia > Artiodactyla > Bovidae > Bos > Bos javanicus. The sequence continues at coordinate 98,470,979 of NC_083877.1, forward strand.
AAAAAAAAAGTGTATATAGTGATATACTGTTTATCCCATAAAAGAGTTCAGAGTTTCTAGAGAATATACACATATTTACTTATTTTAAAAATGAAAGAATAAACCAATAAAAATTAAATAGCTACCAATTAGTGAGACTAGGGAAGAATTTGAAGACAGTTATACAAGCTTAACTCTTCTGAATATAACTTTTGCAAACTTGAATTTGGAAATATTTGATAGGCAAATATTTGAAATCTATTTTAAAAAGTTTAAAATACATAAAAATGAATTAACTAAAAAGAGATCTGTAAAATTTGAAAGTGAAATGAAAGAAGCTAACCATATAGAATGTGGTTGTTATAACTGCACAACATTTCAAACCACTTTAAAGCCAATAATTTGATCAAACATTGTGATGGCATTAAATGCAGAAGCACACAAGACAAAACAAACAAACAAACAAAAACCTTCAAACTCACTTTAATAATCCTCTGACTTTCTAGCTGATGGAGTTGGCAGTGTTAATGTTGGCCTATGGCACCTGTACTGGGGGTTGAAATAAATGAAAAATTATCTTGATGCACTTGACCACTGTGACTTTGGGAATGAGAGAAACGTGTGCACACACACACACACAGAAAGACTGTGAGGTTAAGTAAAAAACATATTGAATCGGGTTTTAAAAGTATACACTTTCTAGAACTATGCATGAAAAAAGACTAATGGCAAATGGCAGACCAGTCGCAAGAAGTACTTTTCTTCTCATATCTCTAAAGAGCATATAGCTCATTAAACGGACTCAAGGCTTGTTGGAGAAACACCTAAATCCAGGTCTGAGATAGAAAGGAGCAGCAAACTGTTTTACTAACAAGGAAGCTATTAGACTATAGAAAATGAGAGTTGCTCAGTTGTGTCCAACTCTTTGTGACCCCATGGACTGTACAGCCCATGGAATTCTCTGGGTCAGAATACTGGAGTGGGAAGCCTTTCCCTTCTCCAGGGGATCTTTCCAACCCAGGGATGGAACCCAGGTCTCCTGCATTGCAGGCAGATTCTTTACCAGCTGAGCCACAAGGGAAGACCAAGAATACTGGAGTGGGTAGCCTATCCCTTCTCCAGTGGATCTTCTCAACCGAAAAATTGAACGAGGTCTCTTGTATTGCAGGCGGATTCTTGACCAACTGAGCTATGAGGAAAGCCCAATAGTGAGGAAAGTGGCAAATGACACAGGAGTGAACTGAAAGAATTCCACATTAGCCACACACAGCAGAATCAGTAAAGACAATTGCAATGGATTGAAATACCTTAAATAATCTTACCTGTTAGATCTGGGAGTTCTCCATTTAACAGAAAGGAAAAAAAGACAAAAAACAAACTAAAAAAAAAAATTACTTCTTACCTTTTAACATAAATCCTTTTAAGTTGCTTTTCAGAAAATTCTAGGAAATTGATTGTTCAGTCAATTTTCCAACTGTTCCTACTGTTGAGTTGGAAAACTGCTAAGTAAAAGGAATCATTCAAAATTTACAAATAGTGAGTACCATTTATGGTACTTTTTATGAATTCTATCTCAGTGTTACTGAGTATGTGATAACTGGTAATTTCTCTATTTAAATTAGTCAAGATAATAAATAAAGGACTAGAACAATTAGAACAAATTAGAATTTATTCATAAGTAAATGGAGTCAGCTCATTCTGTAAACAACAGATTGTACATCCCAGTTCTAACCTCCCTTCCACGTTTATCATTCTTGCAGGTCATTACTACACAGATCATTCTGATTCCTCACTCACAAGCCTGCCTGTGAAGTTGGTGGTGAAGCACCTCCTCCGTCCAGAGCATCCTGGACACCTCCCCCGGATTAGCATCAGTAAGGTGGGTTCTAATCACACCATCTGCTTCTCAGCACCTTGCAGTACTTCTCTATTGCTTTAAACATCAAATAGCCTTCTTCAGTATTATGCCAGTACAACTTTTCCAGGCTAACCAAATGTCACTTCTATAATTTATCCTATATTTCAGTGGTTGGTAAAGTATTTCTGTAAAGGACTAGGTAGTAAATATTTTAGGGTTGGCAGACCAGAAGTTCAGTCACAGCTACTCAGATCTATAAAAGCAGGCATAGATATGATGTAAATGAGTGGGTGAGGCTGTGTTCCAATAAAACTTTATTTACAAAAACAAGACTAAGCCCGAGACCACAGATTATTGTTCCTGATAAGCTGAGTGGATTTACTCAGTCTTCCATAGCATCCTTCATGCTACCCCTTCTGTTTCTGCAGTTCCAGTCCTACTCAGGATTCATTCTTAAGGATACTCCATTAAACATCTTCCCTAAGCATCCTAGTATAATAGTGAAGAATTCCTTCAGTGTCTGTGACACACTGCCTGACTGTCTTACTAGCCTGTTGGTGTTTGTTTGTTTGTTTGTTTCAGTTGTATATGTGATTGGTTTTCTAATTTAGGGACAAGGACGCTTTTTTTTTGCATCCATGGCATCCGGTTTTCTGGCTTTGTTTATTTGACGAACATTTTGGTATAAATCTAGACAGCAGATGCAGTGGACATTTATGGCTTTGCCCATCGACACCCATTATCCGTTCAACTAAAGTCCAATCTTCCACTCACTCAGTGCCCGTGCGGCATGTAGAATGGAGCCCACTCAGGAACCCAGGGGTGCTCCCACAATTCCGTCTTGGACAATCACAGCACCGCCTTCTCCCCAGCAGCAGTGACTGATTCAGAGATGGGCACGTGCTCAGAGTCAGGGAGGCAGACTCTTGTTGGAACTGCTGACCCACTGCCGTTTCTTCATTTCTGTCTGCTTTGGACATGGGATGGCTTGGGTTGAAAGTGTCCAGCTAGTCTACTAGTGCAAGGAATCTGAGAATAAAGCCAACCTGAAAGCAAAAGAGTAAGTTGGCTAGAAAGACTGATTCCTGGAGAAATCATTTTGGCCTTCTGTACCAAGAACTCTATGCACTCTGCACCCTCCAGACACGCCCCTAGCCACCAGCTTTCTCTGCAACATGAGCCAATTAGTTCCTTTTTATCCTAAACCAGTTCCAGTGTTCTTGCCTGGAGAACCCCAGGGACGGGGGAGCCTGTGGGCTGCCGTCTCTGGGGTCGCACAGAGTTGGACACGACTGAAGCGACTTAGCAGCAGCAGCAGTTTAGGTTATGTTTTATTTGCTACTTAAAAAAAATTCCCTTTACTAACTTATGTTATCAATAAACTTCAGAGGAATCAGTGAAATAATGACCCCACTAGATGGCACAGTGATCAGTATCTAAGAGTTAACAGACTCTCCTTTCCTATAGCCAAACAGCAACAAAAAAGATAATGCGATGCATGACCCAACCTTTCAACATTTACTTCAAATTTTTTCAAAACTGTGGGAACTTTGAGTAATGGGGGAAAGGGAAGAGATGGCATTTCACAGCTCATTTCAGAGGCCAACAATGGGTGTGACATGTATCTTCTATAACAAAGTGTCTTGGGTGAAAATCATTAGGCAGTATTCTAAAAGTTCTCTCCTGGAGAATGTGACACTTGTTTTAAAGCTTAAAAAAGTCAGAGAAGGGAAGGAAGAAAGCCAAAATCTTCACTCGGTAGAACCCAGGCAGTAACAAACTGTGGGCAGAGAAGAGCAGCTGCGTCTAGTTAGTTTCTGAGCCATGGATTACACAGAACAAAACTGCTTTCTTAAAATGTTGTTTTCAGCTGGATGAAAAATGATGTTTGCTCTCTTTCATTTGAGGATTTTTCATATCTAAGAAATGGTCCCGCCATAAAAATCACCATTGAAATGAAAGAGCTAGTATCAACCTGACCATGAGACAATAGGTCTAGTTAAAAAGTTATTTATCCACATAAATGATCTTGCATGTCTGACACATTTTTTATGCAGAAAGAGAGTAATAGATACATGCTTTTTATAAGGCAATGCCCTGTAGCTAATGATTTTTTGAAAAATAAGTTTGCGTTCCTAACAATTTTATGAGGAAGCTAATGACTCAAAAGATGAATAGTTATTCAGGAAAAAAAAGAGAGAGAGAGAGTTTGGGAGGCTGACTTTGCGTAGTTAATGGTTTCTCATAGCTAGTGAGAGAACACCACTCCTCAGATTTTAGGGAGTGTTGCTCTCTAAGTGTTGATGCCCCCTAACGATGCTTACACCTTTACTCAGTAACTTGTATGTGAAACTTCTAAGATGTATTTATTTCCACGTATGTTGCATTATTTTCTGGCATGCACATCCAGTGTATGATGAGTTCTTTAAATATTAAGAATGCTGAAAGTGGACTGTCCACACAGAGTGCTCTTTTTGTTGAATTGGTGCTGATCATCTCTTAGCTTCTAGTTATTTCTCTTTGCTCTTTTAATACCTTGTAACTTGTTGGACATAACTGAAGCAGAAAATATAGCAGTGGAAATAAACCTTCCTGGGCTCTTTCCCTAGAGACGGTCTTCTTGTGTGTTTTGTGCATTCTCAGTGCTCAGTCATGTCTGACTTTTTGCAACCCCAGAGCTTCTGCTTAAGTGGGGCCAATCCCACTGCCCCCACCGTCCCCACCACCCAACACACACACATTTTAACAAAGCCTGGAGATATTTTTGTTGTCACAGTCGACAGAGGGCTGCTTCTGTATCTAGTGGGTAGAGGTCAGAGATGCTGTTAAACATCCTAAATGTGCAGGACAGACCCTAACAGGTAATTATCTAATCTAAAAAGTCAACAATGCTGGCCAACTATTCCCCAAAAACAGAATTTAAAGGCTCAACTAAATGAAAATTCTTGGTTTCCTTTTCTCACTTACATCTGGACCAATTCTTTCATCTTTATGAAACATTAGAGATCTGTTAATTCCTGCTAGAATATGCAATCTCCCACCAGCAATGAGACAGTTCCTCCCACTTTCCAACTAATGTTCACTTCTCGTCCTGCTTTCTGGCTGTCTCTTTAATTGAAACCAGATTATCGAAGAGTCACGTTCATGTCATCAGCTTCAGATGAACTTCTTTAGCATCTGAACCAGCATTTAGGTAAGACTGGAGATGCAGAAGAATCTAATGAGGTTTCTTTCCACCTACCTAAGGTACTGAGAGGGCTTCCCTAGTGGCTCAGCTGGTAAAGAATCTGCCTGCAATGCAGGAGACCTGGGTTGGATCCCTGGGTTGGGAAGATCCCCTGGAGAAGGGAAAGGCTACCCACTCCAGTATTCTGACCTGGAGAGTTCCATGGACTGTACAGTCCAGGGGGCCGCAAAGAGTCAGACACGACTGAGGGACTTTCAAGGTACTGAGAAGATGAATTCATGAGTTGAAACATAGAATAAAAAATTTAAAAGACCACAATTTCATGGATTTAAATCAGTAGTCTCTGCATTGTAATAATGATTATATGGGGAAAAGAGAGGTAATTTCCAATTTGTTTCTAAAGTATGTTGGTTCTATCTGAAGAGAAAAAAAAGATGATTTTTATGGACTCTAATAACAAAATGTCAGTCACTTTAAGATCTAGAATATTATTTCAGTGCTTGGCTCAAAGAGTTGGTAAATGTGCCATTTTATGTTGGCTGACACCTCTGTGCAGAGTTCCAGAACAGTACCAATCAGTCACAGCTTTGGCAGATTGCTATCACCCAGAGACCTTTTTATAAGACCAAAATTAAGAAGTGCAATGTGAAACCCACCACATTATTGAATCACGTAGATGTACCCAGTGGTCTGGAGCTTTATGAGGTAAAACCTGCTTCCAAGTTTAAATACCTGCCACCCTAAGGTGAGTGGAAAAACACCAAGGAGTTTCTTCCAAACTTAGAATAACCCATTCTTACTGAGCAAGAAAATGCAATTAAATTACCCTGTTCTCAGAATAAGCTACTCATAATGTTTTGTCTATAACAAACTAAAGAAGCTGTTCTAACATCACTAGGATTGTGGATCTCTATTATATTCTATTTCTGGAAGACTCCACTGATATTTCAAGAGTTATTGGATGAGAAGGGACATCAGCCAATAGTAAATGCAATCGTTCTGAATGTGCGTGTGCTAAGTCTCTTCAGTTGTGCCTGACTCTTTGTAACCCTATGGACTGTAGCCCCCCAGGCTCCTCTGTCCATGGAGTTCTCCAGGCAAGAATACTGGAGCTGGTAACCATTCCCCTCTCCAAGGGATCTTCCCAACCCAGGGCTCGAACCTGTGTCTCCTATGGCTCCTGCATTCCAGGCAGATTCTTTACTGCTGAGCCACCAGGGAAGCCCCTGGAAGGGACACTTGCTTTATTTCAAAGATTTTGGGAGCCTAGATTGCATATGCTGCTGCTAAGTCACGTCAGTCGTGCCCAACTCTGTACGACCCCATAGACGGTAGCCCACCAGGCTCCCCCGTCCCTGGGATTCTCCAGACAAGAACACTGGAGTGGGTTGCCATTTCCTTCTCCAATGCATGAAAGTGAAAAGTGAAAGGGAAGTCGCTCAGTCATGTCCGACTCTTAGCGACCCCATGGACTGCAGCCTACCAGGCTCCTCCACCGATGGGATTTTCCAGGCAAGAGTACTGGAGTGGGGTGCCATTGCCTTCTCCGTTGCATGTGCTACCACTGGGGTAAAAACATAAAATACTCAGCTCTGAGGTGAGTTAAGTAGCTGACCTCAGTTAGCAAATCATTTAAAATACTATGATTCATTTTCAGAGGGATTGAAAACATTGTTTTCTAACACCGTGTTTTGCATGATTTAGGTTGGTTCTGAAGAACAGTTTCCCATGATACATAAGCCTATTCTCTTTTGAGAATTGCAATTTTAAATCTTCATAAAAATGCAAAAAGTGTTTGAGAGAAGAAGAATATTAACATGAGAAGTCAGCCTGAGAAGCAACTCATGTGAATCATGGTATTATATTTGATTCCTGAAACTTCTCTAAACATAATTTCCATCACTTAATGACTCAGGTAAAACAGAAATATCATTCCACTTTGACCTCTTTGGTGTTATAGAATGTAATGATAGTTTTGAACATTACTATGTGAAATAAACTCTTTCAAACCACTTCTAGAAAATGAAGATAACCCCTTTCTTAACTAGATATTCTAAGAAGAATGATATTTCTTGGAAATTACATTTCCTGCTCACGCTTGTATTTTCCCTCTCCTTCTTCTAAAAGCTTGAGATTCTAATTATTATCATTTAAAATTCTCTCATCCACTTATTAAAAACCTTGCATTTAGTGCTTCTTAAATGCAAGACCCTCTACTGGACATAATTGAGAATATGGTAGCTCCTTTGCTTCTTCTTATCTTGAGATTATAGCAACTGTTGGAGAAGAAATTTTAAAAGAGGGCAAAGTGGAAGGAAAATAATAAGTTTCATAAAAGAGTCTAGTTCATGCTGGTATGGATACTTTATCTGGAGTCCCTGCAGTGTAAAATCCTATACACAAGTGAAAGTGAAATGAAAAAAATTAAATTTATTTATTTCTGCTGAAATTTTACTAGTATTTGAAATATTAAAATAATGAAATGCATATGGGAAGCAATTTTGAGTAGTAGCACCAACAAATGCTTGAAATGCAGAGTTACTCATAACCCACTGCAAACATTATGAATAGGCCATATTTCTACACAGAAGTAAAATATCTGAATAAAATAAAAGAAAAAAAAGACTAAATAAAGACTATAAGATGTAAAAGAAAGAAAAACAAGTGGAGGAAGGTCATTATGCCAAGGATAAAACAGCAATTTATATTTTTTTACCTGAATTTTAAAAATATTATTTCTATTTAAATATTCCTGTAGATCTTCTATCAGTCTGAAGACTTCTATTAATCTGAAAAAAAAAAAAAACATGGAATTAAAAAATCTTTACAACTGGAAAGAACTTAAGTATAATCTTGTCCAAATGTCTTATTTCACATGAAGAACTGGGTTTGGAATTTAATTAAATCTTTCTCCACCATCAGAGGTTGAAGTAATTCAATTGAATTCAGAATTGGATTTTTTTCCCCAAAAATAAGATCTGAAATTTAGGCTAGCACTGAAGAACTGATGCTTTCAAACTATAGTTCTGGAGAAGACTTTTGAGAGTCCCTTGGACAGCAAGGCGATCAAACCAGTCAATCCTAAAGGAAATCAACCCTGAATATTCCAGTCAATCCTAAAGAAAATCATCCCATTGAGAAGACTGATGCTGAAGATGAAGCTCCAGTGTTTTAGCCAACTGATACGAAGAGCTGACTTGGTAAAACCCTGATGCCAGGAAAGACTGAAGGCAGGAGAAGGGGACGACAGAGGTGAGATGGTTGGATGGCATCACTGACTCAACGGACATGGGTTTGAGAAAACTCTGGGAGATGGTGAAGGAAGGGAAGCCTGGTGTGCTGCACTCCATGGGGTGACAAAGATCCAGACACGACTGAGTGACTGAACAACAACAATGTGAAAAGAAAGGCAAGAAAGGAACCGAGTCTGCTGGAGGCCAAGTAGCGATACAGAATTTCATGCTTTGGGCAACTGAGGATATTTCTTTTATTTTAATCACAAGTTGACATTAAATGACAGCTAAAGGATGGGATTTTTGCCGATGTGCATGTATTTATTTATAAATGCTCTAGGCACTGGTATCCTAACTTGAATAACGATTAAGTACTTTTCCAGGGTTGGAAGTTTGATGTGGTTGAGTGGAAGTTCATTGAGATGAAAATGGATTACAGTGATCGTCAGGGGAGGCCCCTTTTTGCCATTATACAAGCAAGCCAAACACTAGAAAATAGCTCCAGTACATCTGCTTATAATGGTGTTTGGCATTTGAAACAAGATTATTTGGATCATCTGTAATATCCTAACAATGATCCAGTCCCCAGCTTGCTAATACTTCATGCCTTTCAGCATAGAAATACAAAACTTGCTGTTTGTGCAGAAATAAATAATATGTAAGCTTTATTTTACTCTGAAATGAGCATTGTAAATAATCCTAAATGCGGTTCTTTTTTTTTCCCCCCCAGCAATACACTCTGAATTTCCAGGGTACAGCAAATAGAGGAACTTTACCAGGATGCTGACTCTGCTGCAAAGTCAACATTTTATGTGTGGCTAGAAAACACATTACTAGAGATTGAGATGAAGAATCAGGAACCTTTATCTGATCAGAGAGTTAACATCATTTAAACAAACAACTCAGAAGCTAAGATTTTCCAAAAGAAAATAATGACAATTGGTTCGGTTCAGTTCCGTTCAGTCGCTCAATCGTGTCCGACTTTTTGCAAGCCCATGAATTGCAGCACGCCAGGCCTCCCTGTCCATCACCATCTCCCGGAGTTCACTCAAACTCATGTCCATCGAGTAGGTGATGCCATCCAGCCATCTCATCCTCTGTCATCACCTTCTCCTCCTGCCCCCAATCCCTCCCAGCATCAGAGTCTTTTCCAATGAGTCAACTCTTCATATGAGGTGGCCAAAGTACTGGAGTTTCAGCTTTAGCATCATTCCTTTCAAAGAACACACAGGGCTGATTTCCTTTAAAACAGATTGGTTGGATCTCCTTTCAGTCCAAGGGACTCTCAAGAGTCTTCTCCAACACCACAGTTCAAAAGCATCAATTCTTCGGTGCTCAGCTTTCTTCACCATCCAACTCTCTCATCCATACGTGACCACTGGAAAAACCATAGCTTTGACTAGACAGACTTTTGTTGGCAAAGTAATGTCTTTGCTTTTCAATATGCTATCTAGGTTAGTCATACCTTTTCTTCCAAGGAGTAAGTGTCTTTTAATTTCATGGCTGCAGTTAGCTTGTAAATAATCCAGGCATAAATCCAGTCTTTGACTCCAATCTTGGGCAAGTACTCTGTACTCATAACTGAACCCACCTTGATGGTCCCACATCTCTGGCACATCCAAAGAAACCCCTGGGGCCAACCAGATCTACTATAAAAGAATCTCTGGGGGAAGGATCACACATTTTTTTTACTTTTAAAAAAACTTTCCCAATGCTTTTGATGGTCCATCATATGTGGGGATCACTAGACTGGATGAAACATTTTAATCAAAATAAGATTTAGAAGAACTGAGGTAGAAATTAATTTCTTATAGAATGAAACCTTTCAAATATAGTGGAAGCTCATTATATTAAGGAACCTCAGTATGGAAAAGTGAGTTATTTAATAATTTATTGTCCCAGGAAATTCACTGGGCCGATGGTTTTGGGGTTTTGTGTAGAATAAAATTTTTCTTACAATAGAGTCTATTTGCTGTGGTCTCTAACTTCTAATGAATGAAACTCAGACATCTTAGAGAAGAAATTTTACATAGATTAAATCAAATTATAATTAAGGTTTATCCAGTCCTCCAATTCATGGCCTTGCAAGGTGACTTGGTTTGTGTTTGCTTTGGCATGCCATAAATTTTTACCAAAGATAAAAAACTGCATAAGTTGTATCTCTTTTATGCCTGATTTGTTTGTATCTAGGAATTTGACAAAACAATGATTGTTCCAGATTCAAGGTAACTTTGAAATGAATTCATTCAATAAACATTTAGTAAATCTATCCCAGGCCCTAATTTGTCTGATAAAGTAAAACTTTTATTAGTTCAATATCCATTAAAAATACCATAAATTGGGTATTGATTTTTTATAGACATATAGAAAGTACCAGCTAACAAAATGTATAAGAAATGGGATGATTCAGTTGTTAAGGATGAAGGAACAAGAGTGTACAACTGGCTGCTTACTCTTAGTTCTGTTCAGTTCAAAGCCATTTATTGCACTGTTGTGATGTCCAAGGCATCAATTAAGTGTTAGAAATACAAATGCAGACCCTGCGTTCTGTGAGCTCACAATTTAAAGTGAGATAAAGAGCTGGTATTTGTGTCTTTTCAGTTCAGTTCAGTCGCTCAGCATATCACAAATCATCTGTTGCTTTAAAAACTAAAATAAAATAAAAGGGAACATATTCCAGTTGAAAAAAGTTTAACGTGTATAATATCATGTATGAAATGAGTCGCCAGTCCAGGTTCAATGCACGATACTGGATGCTTGGGGCTGGTGTCCTGGGATGACCCAGAGGGATGGTATGGGGAGGGAGGAGGGAGGAGAGAGGAGGGTTCAGGATGGGGAACACATGTATACCTATGGCGGATTCATTTCGATATTTGGCAAAATGAATACAATATTGTAAAGATTAAAAATAAAATAAAATGTAAAAAAAAGAAAAAAGCTTAAGAGATATTCAATGGAAAATATGAAAATGACATATTAAAAATAATGTTGCATGTTTTATAACTGTAGAAGACAAAAAGACCTAAGAACAATATTTTATTCAATGTAGTCAGCATTCTTTTTAAGACAGCTGTGACTTTTGACAGATCTGATAGCTACATTTAAGAATTTAACTTGCACATTTACATACATATTGAGGTCATAACTTCTAGAATTCCTGCATCCTACTGACAAAACCAGCCTTTAATAATGATCTTGTATCACCTCCATAAGTAATTACACTTGATCGAGATTCAATTTAACAAAATCTACTTTTACTGTACAGCTATTGTGCTATATAGTAAGATTCAAGTATTGGTGGATATGTTTTATAATTTATTACTATGTTTTACCCAGACTTAATTTTTATGACTTCAAATATCAACTGAGAAAAAAAGAGGAATGATATATGTTCTGAGTTCCTCAAACTAGTTTCACTTGTTCAGAAAATGTATTTTGAGTTTATCAAGCCTAATTCCTCATATTTGTCATATTCTTCATTTGTCAATATAGCTATGACTCAAAATATAAGCAAAAATTGCAATTCAGCTGGGGGACCCCTGACCCCTGTCAAGAACCAGAACATTCTATGGCCAGCAGAAATCCAAAGCCTTCCCCAAAGTTTGGTGCAAACTGTCAAATGGTTATGGTCCCAAGCCCTCATCTGACACCCTTTGTCTCTATCTTTAACACAAGTATTCTCATGTATTATCATGTTGTGACACATTGCCCTAGATAGGAAATTCAACATCATTTTCATTGCAAAAACAACAATAAAAAAAATGAGTGCATATACACAGTAACATGAAATATTTGGGATTATAGAAAGCTTTACCAAAATTTTAAAAAGTAAGAGACACAGAAATGGGGTGCCTTCGTCCTAATTTCTTCATGTCTCGTGGGGAGGCTCTCTCTTCTTCTGCCTCATTCCTGAAGTGGAGCCAGAGCACCCCTGCAGAGACAGTGTCCCCTCCTGGATGGAGTGGTCACAGGGGAGACCAGCATCCAGTCAGGCTTCAGTTCAGTCGCTCAGTCGTGTCCGACTCTTTGTGGCCCCATGGACTGCACCACACCAGGCTTCCCTGTCCATCACCAACTCCAGGAGCCTGCTCAAACTCATGTCCATTGAGTCGGTGATGCCATCTAACCATCTCATCCTCTGTCATCCCCTTCAATTTTTCCCAGCATCAGGGTCTTTTCCAATGAGTTAGCTGTCTGCATCAGGTGGCCAAAGGATTGGAGTTTCAGCTTTAGCATCAGTCCTGCCGAAGAATATTCAGGGCTGATTTCGTTTAGGATGGACTGGTTGGATCTCCCTGCAGTCCAAGGGACTCTCAAGAGTCTTCTCCAGCACTTCTGGCTTAATGAGATTAATGAAGATTTTTTACTAGAAAGACACTTGGCTACAGGGTTTCAACCTGGAAATGCCTAGAAGCCATTTGTGATGACAGAGGAATTAAAACAACACGGAGAAGGAAAGAATGAAGAAATGTATCTTGCTTACCCAGCTTAAGGCATAAATCCAGCCAACCTGCCTTTTGACTTGCAGTTAAGGCAGGCAGTACATTTCGTTTTGTTTCTTAGCTACTTTTGCCACTTGTACTTGAAAGACTCCTAATGATAGAAAGACATTGTCAATTATGTGATCCATTGCCTCATATAAAATTAATGCAAAAATATCTTTAAAAATTCACAGACAGGGAGAAATTCTTCTTTCACGCTGAGGTTATTCTTATTTGGTTAAGGTAATGTCAGTTAGAGAATATAGCATACTTCCATTTTTTTAGTTACCATAATTAAAGTTATAGCTTAATTTTCTGGCCTGCTGCAATAAAATCTTTGTCTCAATTAGAGTCATCTTTGCACAATCTTATTTATTTCCCCATTATATTTTATTTTAATGCACTCGCTGTGCCAATGCCTTTTACTAAAACTTACTTTAATGGAATTTTTTGGCTTGTTTGCTTTTTACTTTACTTTTTTCTAATTTTTATTGATATATAGTTGACTTACAATGTTGTGTTAGTTTCTGCTGTATAGCAAAGTGATTGAGTTTTACGTATGTATATATTCTGTTTTGTATTTTTTCCATTATGGTTTATCATAGGACAGTGACGAGTTCCCTGTGCTGTACGGTAGGACCTTGCTGTTTATCCATTCTATAGAACTGCTAACCCAAGCTCTCAGCCCGCCCCCCACCATCCCCCTCCCCCTTGGCAACAGTGAGTCTGCTTTCTACATTTGCAAGACTGTTTCTCTTTTGTAGATAGGTTCATTTGTCCCGTATTTTAGATTCAACATGTAAGTGCTATCATACGGTGTTTGTCTTTCTCTTTCTGATTTTCGTCAGTACGATAATCTCCAAGCCCATCCGTGCTGCTGCACATGCCGTCATTTCGTTCTTTTTTATGGCTGTGTACTATTCCACGGTATACATGCAGCACAACCTCTCTATCATAAGGGCAGATTTTTAGTTTTTCAGAATAAGATAGAATAAGTCACCTAGATTTCTCCATTATTAGGAAATCTTCCCGGAGAAATGCCATTTGCACTAATGTAAAACCTTTGCATATTGAATAGTGAACATTCTGAACAAAATAACACTGGTAAAATTCAAGAGACAATCTGATTGTCAAAACTTTTCAGGACATTACTCAGAATTATAGGAATGGGACTGAAAGATGACTCTGACAAAATGAGCTCATTATTTTTAAATGAATAAAGCAATTAAAGAAACATACTTTCTATATTAAGTTCTATATTGTCATGGGAAAGTAGTGAACATATATTATATATATATATATATATATATATATATATATTCATACACTCCTCTATCCTACATAGATAATTGGGTTTTGTTTTTCAAACCAATGAAAGGATAAAAATGTACCACAAGGAATAAAAGGGAAAAAAAGGAATGTCTGATTTCTCTTCTAGCCTCTCCTTTAACTGTGTGTACTGAGGAGGTGGACAACAGGGAAAGGCAATTCTGAAATAACAATATCAATTGCAGATTTGTTCCCAGGATGGTAGAATAATTCCTCAGTCTCTCGCTGTGTTGATAGATAAGCCTAGATGGTGTGAGCAGTCTCTAAACCCGGTATTGAAGTGATGGAATAAGGTAACGGAAGCAGCAGAAACACAGAATTGGGTAAACTCAGCCAAAAGCAGCAGCTTACTGAAAGGATAAGATGTGCAGAGGATCAGAGATTATACAGAAGAACTAGAACTTTTATAAAACAGGCACCTGTTTTAGTGAAAGTGTTACTCACTCAGTCTTGTCCAACTCTTTGGGACCCCGTGGACTGTAGCCTGCCAGGCTCCTCTGTCCATGGAATTCTCCAGGCCAAAATACTGGAGTGGGTTGCCATTCCTTTCTCCAGGGGATCTTCCCGACACAGGGATCAAACCCAAGTCTCCTGCATGCAGGCAGATTCTATACCAACTGAGCCAACCAGGGAAGCCCCCCTGTTTTAAGGACCTATAAAACATAAGTGGGCCAGTCCTCATTCCTCTTGAGGACAAGCTGAAGAGATGAATGCATCTACCATTTATCTACCCTAAGCCTCCCAGATGCAGAGCTGATTCCTGGAGAGTCTGATGGCCATATTTCCCTCACTCACCCGCCCTAGGTTATGGAAGGTTGAGACTCTGGCAATGATTTGATGAGCACAGACTCTGGCAAAGTCTCTGTTTTTCAAAGGAATATCAGGGAGCTACTTCTAAAAGACATGGAGATGAATATTAATTAGTCCAAAAACATAATGTCCACTACACAGCCTGGGCTGACATTCAAATTGGTTTATAAAAAGAGAGGTAAAGTAAGAAGCTGACTGACAAGATACAGACAGGTAAAGCCATCAACTCAAGTAAAACAACCTAAAGGAATGCTAATATACACTTTTCAAAGACAAATCCTAAGTTGTAGCTTATGATGAATAGTTATTTTCTAAGGAGAGAGCATGTCAACTCTTTCTTTTTTCGTTTTTTTTTTTTTTTTAACTTTCCAAATTTCCTAGATAGAGAAGCAAACACATTGTAATCTTTTTCAAACATTCAAGCCTAGAATAGGTTTACTTTCTTCTGACCCACTCGGTGATACCAATGTTCCCTATTCATATAGCTTCTTAAGCCTTTACATGTTTATCTGTTTCCTATAAGACAATTTGCTGCCCCTGTGTGCCAATCCCAGGTGTTTTTTATTTTCTTCTGCCCTGAATTGCACAGATATAACCAAGTATTTCAAGGCTGTAATTGTCACCCTGCTTATTTAACTTCTATGCAGAGTACATCATGAGAAATGCTGGGCTGGAAGAAGCACAAGCTGGAATCAAGATTGCCAGGAGAAATATCAATCACCTCAGACATGCAGATGACACCACCCTTACGGCAGAAAGTGAAGAGGAACTCAAAAGCCTCTTGAAGAAAGTGAAAGAGGAGAGTGAAAAAGGGCTTAAAGCTCAACATTCAGAAAACGAAGATCATGGCATCTGGTGCCATCACTTCATGGGAAATAGATGGGGAAACAGTAGAAACAATGTCAGACTTTATTTTGGGGGGCTCCAAAATCACTGCAGATGGTGATTGCAGCCATGATATTAAAAGATGCTTACTCCTTGGAAGGAGAGTTATGACCAACCTAGACAGCATATTAAAAAGCAGAGACATTACTTTGCCAACAAATGTCCATCTAGTCAAGGCTATGGTTTTTCCAATGGTCACGTATGGATGTGAGAGTTGGACTGTGAAGAAAGCTGAGCGCTGAAGAATTGATGCTTTTGAACTGTGGTGTTGGAGAAGACTCTTGAGAGTCCCTTGGACTGCAAGGAGATCCAACCAGTCCATCCTAAAGGAGATCAGTCCTGAGTGTTCATTGGAAGGACTGATGCTGAAGCTGAAACTCCAATACTTTGGCCACCTGATGTGAAGAGCTGACTCATTTGAAAAGACCCTGATGCTGGGAGGGATTGGGGGCAGGAGAAGAAGGGTACGACAGAGGATGAGATCGCTGGATGGCATCACTGACTTGATGAACATGAGTTTGGGTAAACTCCGGGAGTTGGTGATGAACAGGGAGGCCTGGCTTGCTTGTGATTCATGAGGTCTCAAAGACTCGGACACGACTGAGCGACTAAGCTGAACTGAGCTGAACTGAACCAAGTATTTGAGGTTGTAGTATGTTTATGACTATTTCTATTAATCAGCTGCACATGCATTATAAACGATTACTTTTAGAAAATGAATGTTAGTCTTACTCACATCTTGGAAACCTAGAAGATATGATGAACTTACATTTATATGACAAGGCATTATTTCTTGATCATTTATCTGATCTTAATATTTTCAGGAAAATGCTATGTCACAATTTCATCGGGAAGTAGTTTCTGCTGAGCCAGTTTGTCTTGTTACTGATTCTTTTTCCCTAATCATATGAAAAATATGTTTTTCTATTGGACACATGAATTTCAATATCTTTTATTTGTAAATTATTAGTGATTTTACATTCACCAAGTTGTACAACCATTACCAATATCTAATTCCAGAACATTTTCATCACTTTAAGAAGAAACTCTACATATCTGTATACTCACTACCCCTACCTTCATCCAGCCTCTGGCAAATGCTAGTATATTTTCTATTTCTATTAATTTATCTTTTTGGACATTTCAAAATGTCCAGAACCATAAATGGAGTTATAAAACGTGTGGGTCCTTTACCATAATGTTTAAAAAGCTTGTCCCTGTTGTATCATATATCAGAACATCACTTCTTTTTGTGTCTAAATAATATTCTATTGTATGCCTGTATTACATTTTGTCCACTTGTTAACTGAATTTAGATCCTGTCTATTCTTAAACTCTGATGAATAGTGATAGTATGAACATCCATGTACAAGTGGAAATATGTTTCCAGTGCTCTGCAACTGTGCACACAGAGGTGGTATTGTTGTGTCATATGCTAACTCTCAGTTCAGTTCAGTTCACTTCAGCCACTCTGTTGTGTCCGACTTTTTGCAACCCCATGAGTCGCACCACGCCAGGCCTCCATGTCCATCACCAACTTTTGGAGTTTACCCAAACTCATGTTCATCGAGTCAGTGATGCCATCCAGCCATCTCATCCTCTGTCATCCCTTTCTCCTCCTGCCCCATTCCCTCCCAGCATCAGAGTCTTTTTCAATGAGTCAGCTTTTCTCATTAGGTGGCTAAACTATTGGAGTTTCAGCTTCAGCATCAGTCCTATCAATGAACACCCAGGACTGATCTCCTTTAGGATGGACTGGTTGGATCTCCTTGCAGTCCAAGGGACTCTCAAGAGTCTTCTCCAACACCACAGTTCAAAAGCATCAATTCTTCGGTGCTCAGCTTTCTTCACAGTCCAACTCTCACATCCATACGTGACCACTGGAAAAATCATAGCCTTGACTAGACAGACCTTTGTTGGCAAAGAAATGTCTCTGCTTTTTAATATGCTGTCTAGGTTGGTCATAACTCTCCTTCCAAGGAGTAAGCATCTTTTAATTTCATGGCTGCAATCACCATCTGCAGTGATTTTGGAGCCCCCAAAAATAAAGTCTGACACTGTTTCCACTGTTTCCCCATCTATTTCCCATGAAGTGATGAGACTCGATGCCATGATCTTCATTTTCTGAATGCTGAGCTTTAAGCCAACTTTTTCACTCTCCTCTTTCACTTTCTTCAAGAGGCTTTTTAGTTCCTCTTCACTTTCTGCCATAAGGGTGGTGTCATCTGCATATCTGAGGTTACTGATATTTCTCCCGGCAATCTTGATTCCAGCTTGTGCTTCTTCCAGCCCAGCGCTTTTCATGATGTACTCTGCATATAAGTTAAATAAGCAGGGTGACAATATACAGCCTTGATGTACTCCTTTTCCTCTTTGGAACCAGTCTGTGGTTCCATGTCCAATTCTATTTATTGCTTCCTGACCTGGATATAGATTTCTCAAGAGGCAGGTCAGGTGGTCTGGCGTTCCCATCTCTTTCAGAATTTTCCACAGTTTATTGTGATCCACACAGTCAAAGGCTTTGACATAGTCAATAAAGCAGAAATAGATGTTTTTCTGGAACTCTTTTGCTTTTTCGATGATCCAACAGATGTTGGCAATGCGATCTCTGGTTCCTCTGCCTTTTCTAAAACCAATTTGAACCTCTGGAAGCTCACGGTTCATGTATTGCCAAAGCCTGGCTTGGAGAATTTTGAGAATACCTTACTAGTGTGTGAAAGTGAAAGTGAAGTCGCCCAGTCATGTCTGACTCTTTGCGACCGCATGGACAGTAGCCCAACAGGCTCCGCCGTCCATGCGATTTTCCAGGCAAGAATACTGGAGTGGGCTGCCATTTCCTTCTGCAGGGCATCTTCCCAACCCAGGTATTGAACCCAGGTCTCCTACATTGCAGACAGACGCTTTACCATCTGAGCCACCAGGGAAGACTACTGTAGATGAGTGCAATCATGTGGTAGTTTGAGCATTCTTTGGCATTGCCTTTCTTTGGGATTGGAATGAAAACTGACCTTTTCCAGTCCTGTGGCCACTACTGGGTTTTCCAAATTTGCTGGCATATTGAGTGCAGCACTTTCATAGCATCATCTTTCAGGATTTGAAATAGCTCAACTGGAATTCCATCACCTCCATCAGCTTTGTTCATAGTGATGCTTTCTAAGGCCCACTTGACTTCACATTCCAGTATGTCTGGCTCTAGGTGAGTGATCACACCATCGTGATTATCTGGGTTGTGAAGATCTTTTTTGTACAGTTCTTCTGTGTATTCTTGCCACCTCTTCTTACTATCTTCTGCTTCTGTTAGGTACATACCATTTCTGTCCTTTATTGAGCTCATCTTTGGTAATTTTCCCTTGGTATCTCTAATTTTCTTGAAGAGAGCTCTAGTCTTTCCCACTCTATATATAACTTTTTGAGGAATTACCAAGCAGCTGTAGCATTTTACATTCACACCAGCGACGTATAAGGATTCAAGTTCCTCTATTCTCTCCAACACTTGCCATTGTTGGTCTTTTTGATCAGCCATCAGTGGATTTAAAGTGATATCTCACTGTGGTTTTGATTTGAATTTTCAATTTCTTAGTGACTAATGATGTTAAACATTTTCCCCTGGGCTTAATGATCACTGGCATATAGTCTTTAGAAAGTATTCCCATTTTTTTTGTTATGTTTTAAGTATGTTATTTTTATTTTGCTCTGGTGATTGTGTCCTTTACATACTGAGTACAAGTACTTTTACCAGACAAATAGTTTGCAAATCTATCTTTTTCTACTCTGTGGGTTTTCAGTTCACTTTCTTACTGGCATCCTTTGAAACATGAAAGTTTTAAATTTTGATGAATCCCAGTTCCTTTCTTTCTTTCTTTCTTCTTGACTGTCTCCTCCTTGGGTTGAGGGGGGGGTGGAGGGGAATCACTGCCTAATGCAATGCTATGAAAATTTACATCCGTGTTTTCTTTTAAAAGTTTTATGATTTTAGCTTTCACATTTAGATCTTTGAACCATTTCAAAATAATTTTGTATGTGTTGTGAGGATTTCAAATTCATTCTTTTGCATGTAGAAAATGGTGGGCCTATTCTCTTCCATTTGAATTATCCTGGCACCCTTGTCAAAAATCATTTCATTACTGATTTTAGTCATTTCAGTCTTTGATTTTTCCTCTGGGTCAGTTTAGCTAAAAGTCGGTCAATTTTCTTTCCCCCCACCCCCCAAAGAGCTATTTTTTAAAAATTAATTTTATCTAATGTTTTCTGTTCTCTCTTTCATTAATTTCTGCTCTAATCTATATTTCCTTCATTTTGCTGTTTTGAGTTTATTTTGCTTTTTCTAGTTTCTTAAGGCAGAAGGTTATTAACTTGAGATTTCCTATACAGACATTTAAAACTATCATTTTCTCATTATTTTTGCTGCATTCTAGAAGTTTTTTTAATATATTGTTTCACCATTTTCTTTCATCTCAAAGCACTTTCTAATTTTCCTTTTGATTTTGTTTTTGGATCATTACTTATTTAGAAACATACTGCTTAATTTCCAAATATTTATGTACTTCTCAGATTTTCTCAGTACTGATTTGTAGTTTTTTTCACTATGATACGAAAACATCTTTGTATAACTTTTTTTTTTTAATTTCAGACTCTTTTGTGGTGTTAAGTCTTTATTTTTCATACAAGCTACCATTGCACTACGAAGTTTACATATGCAGAACTGAACATGCTGCTTTATGTGGAAACTAGCTAACATTTCCAGACACTCGGTCTTGAAAATAAAAATGAGTAAACACCATTTGTTGATATTTTTATGAATTACTGAGCTGCCTTATTATTGGCTGTCTTTACCTGAAAATACAAGTATAGTCATTTTTGCAGCCTTTAGGCAATTGTAAAACGCTTGTTAACATTTGGAATATCAATTTTAGACAATAAATTCTTTGTCCATTTATTAATTTGGTTATTCTATTTTTTATTTGTTGAGTTATAGGAGTCTTTTATATATTCTGGATATTTCCTTCTTATCAGATATATGATTTGAAAATATTTTCTCCCAGTTTGCAGGCTGTCTTTTCCTTCTGTTGATTGTGTCTTTTGATGCAGAAAAGTATTTAAATTCTATATAGTCCCATTTCTCTGTTTATGCCTTTGTGTGTATGATTTTGGTGTCATAGTCAATAAGCCATTGCCAAGTTCAATGTCATGAAGTTTTCTCTATTTTCTTCTGTAAGTCTGAGTTTTAGAGTTTGCATTTAGGTCTTAGCTACATTTCAAATTAAATTTCTATATATAATATTATAAAATAAGGGTACAACTTTATTCTTTTGCATTTGCATATTAGATGTGCACTTTTTTAGCTTATCTTACTTGGAGTTTGTTAAGCTTCTTAAACATATATATATATATATATATATATATATACACACACACACACACACACACATATATGTGTGTGTGTGTGTGTATAAAATCATATGTGGAAAGTTTTGTTTGTGTTGTAATTTTCAGTCCCAGAATTTGAATTTGATCCTTTGTTCTGTGATTCTTATCTCTTTTTCGCTACTCTGTATTTTGTGACACATCATTCTAATCTTTCCTTTTTATCCTTAGATGTTGCTTTTGTTCGTTCCTAGAACATATTTATAAGAGTTGGTTTAAAATCTGTTTAGATAAGTCCAATGTGAAATCCTCAGGGGCAGTTTCTGTTGACTATTATATTTCCCCCAGTATATAGGTTGTATTTTCTTGTTTTTATCTTTTTGTTATCTCATGTTTTTGATATAGAAGATGGAAATTCAAAATAGTATAAAGCTGCGAATACAAATCTCCGATCATCTCCCCAGAAGTATTTTGTGTTGTAGTTTGCTGTTGTCGGTAGCAGTGGTATTTGTTTATTGACTTTTCTGAATTAATTTTGTAAAATCAAAATTCTTTGTCATATGTGTTCACTGAAGTGTCTGCTCAATTAGCAAATGATGAGCTAATCATCGATCAGAGATCTCCTTAAATGCTTTAAACCCACACTTTCCAGTCTGCTGAGGGCCTTCAGGTTCTGGCACGCGGTTTACATCGTTGCCTTCGCTTTTTGTTCCAGCATGTGCAAAGCCTCCAGGTCAGGCAGTGATGAGAAAAATGACGTTCCTTCTGCCACTCCAGCATCTGTGAGGCTGTTGCTTACAAGGCTACCATGATTAAAAGCCTTTTGTTTTCAAAACCACTTTAGAAAGGGATGGGAACATGTTAAAATACAGCAAAGCTCACTGCTTTTATTAAGATTCAGTTATATTTCTCAAGTAGATGTTCCTTGGATTTTTTCAAGCCTATGATTCATTTTCAGAGTTCTGAAAAACTTGATTTGGACAATTTTGCCAGCCAGTGTGTTCTCAGGTGGCCTCAGCTTGCAGTGACTTGGAGCAGGACCTGGGTTCCCAGCGAGAGACTGAGGCTGGCGGGAGCGGTAAATGCACTAAATCCTAACCGCTAGACCAGTGGTCAGTGACAAAGGCCCTGGCACTTCGGCTACGCAAAAAAGGAACTTCCACAAAGATGGAAAGTAGTGAAGTGAGTAAAGAATGTAGTAAGAGGAAAAAGAGAGCAGTACATGTGGATAGACACACAGGCAGACTCAGAGGGAGAGCCCCTGACTCGCGTCCACGTGGCAGCTTAAACCACTCATTTAGGACATTTCTTTTGGGTGTCCTTTGGCCAATTGTTTTGATTTGCCTGGTTCACAGTCACATTTATTATATCTCAGAATCCTCCCAACTGTTCACATACATCTCTTAGGCAAGATGGATTCTACCAAAGAGGCCTGTGGGTAGAGCATCTCTTGACATCACTCACTTTTGACCCCCAAGGAGCTTTTCTGTGCGTGTGTGGCCGGAAAGGTCTCCTGGCTTCAAGAATGAAAAACATATGCTCTGGGCAGGGACCAGCTTCCTCCCTTAATTGTTCTGTTTTCGTCTTGGAATTTTGGTTCACAGGGAATGAGTCTCCGATTGCTTTACCCTGGGAGTTGGGGGTGGGCTTCTACTTCTGGCCCCAGCTATTCTCACTTTTTTTTAATAAAGGGGTAGATTTTTGGAAGATTTTACTCTGTAATTCTCACACAGTCACATATTTTAAACAGGGTCAATAGTCCCTTATTTAATAATTTAATGTACTTTGTTGGAGAAAGAAATGGTGACTCACCTCTTATTCTTGCCTGGAAAATCCCGTGGATTTTCTCCAGAGGAGATTGATGGGCTACAGTCCAAAGGATCACAAATATACTTACTGATCTTCAAACAATGCGTATGTGGAGACCCTGCTCCATATTTTCCAAAGTACGAAACACATGTACAACTACATCACTTCAAGGATTCCTCCCTTATTTACAAGTGTAATTGCAATTTCCTAGGCTTGGTTTTCTTCCCAAATGGATTCTAGTGTCAATGGCTTGGGGTTTTTGATTAGAGGAAATTGTTTCCTACATTGATTGGACTCGTAAATATTTTACACAACAATTTAAATTGCTTTTTGTAATAAATACTAACTCTGTTTACACTCTGAGTAAAGGAAAAACACTCTGAGCTTGATTTTAAAGGCTTTCCATGAGAGGAGCTCAAGCAGATTTTGACAGCTCCTTTTATAAAAGTGATTTTAACTGTCTCCCAGTTGTAATTATCATAAACCATAGATGTTATCTTTATAACTTGGGGTTATATGTGTATGGGGGAATCATGCTCAATTACAAAGTCAGGAGTTTAAACCTCAAATTCTTAAATGCAAATTTCCCTTTTATACATATTATCTAAATAATCAGAATTTTACTGTAATAAGGCAAAAAGCATCAGAAACACTTCTGTCTATTATCTATATGCATGCACTAAACTTTTTTTTTTTTTTTTGCACTAAACTTAAAATGCTAATTTCCATTGGATGGTCCTCAAAACTGATGTACATTGAATATAATACTCATTATTTATGCAAACTTAAATAAATATTGAAATAAAAGAGGAAGTGAAGGATTTTGTGCGTTTAAATGTGTTTTCAATCTGGCTTTCAGAAGAGTTATTCATTTACAAATAAAACAGTTTATTGCTTATCTTGTGAACATATGTCCAAATAGACAAAAAACTTTTAGGAAAATTGCTAATGTTACTAATGTTAAAACACACTCACCAGTTCATAAAGTACTTTGTGAAACTCTGGCTACAACCATAGACAAAGAGCTTCTATAATATAAACATTATCAAGAAAACTTTATTTTAAGGGAACTTCAAAGAAACAGCAATTTATAGGATTTGGGATTAAATTTATTACTACACTTAAGATACCTCTATGAATTCTCTGGTTGTTGTAAATATTAAAGAATTACCATCTACAGAAAGTTTATTAAATATTCTGCACATACAGCTCAACAGGAAAAGAATAAACAGTCCAACTAAAGATTAAGCGTGAGATCTGGACAGACATTTAAAAAAAAACAATACAGATGACCAACAAGTATATAACAATGTGCTCACAGTCATTAAGCATCAAGGAAATGCAAATCAAAACCACAATAAGCTATCACATCGCACCTATTAAAATTGTTGTCAAAAAGGCAAGAAGTGACAAGTGTTGGCAAGGATGTGAAGCAAAGGGAAGACTTGTGTGCTGCTGGTGAGCACGTAAATTGATGCAGCCACTATGGAAAACAGTATGGACGTCCCTCAAAAAGTCTGAAAACCACCCTATGATTTCTAGGATTCGGTAATTCCACTACTGAGTATTTATCCAAAGGGAACAGAAGCAGGAACTTGAAAAGATATAATGGTCCCTATGTTCACTGCAGCATTACTTACAAAATCCAACACATGCAAACAACCCACATCCATGAATGAAGGTATGGATAAAAAAATGTGACATTTTACACACACACACATACCCAATGGAATATTATGAATAGGCCTGGCATGCTGTGGTTCATGGGGTCGCAAAGAGTCGGACACGACTTAGCAACCGAACTGAACTGAACTGCTCCTTTCTCCTAGGTCCTGGGGCACAAAGTTCTATTTGTGCCCTCTAAGAGTCTATTTCCCAGTCCTGTGAAAGTTCTATTGTGGGGTTAATGGTGACCTGCTCCAAGAGGGCTTATGCCGTACCCAAGTCTGCTGCACCCAGAGCCCTGCCCCTGCGGCAGGCCACTGCTGACCCGGACCTCCGCAGGAGATGCGCAAACACGGTTCTGTCTCAGCCTCTGTGGGGTCTCTGGGTCCTGATGTGCACAAGGTCTGTTTGAGCCCTCTGAGCACCTCTGGTGGGAATGGGGTTTGATTCTAAATGCAAATCCGCCCCTCCTACCATCTTGCTGAGGCTTCTCCTTTGCCCTTGGTCGTGGGGCATCTCCTCATGGCTGGCCTACTGGAGTTCAGCCGCTGCTCCTGACCTTAATTCTCCAAGCCAGGCTTCAACAACACGTGAATTGTGAACTTCCAGATGTTCAAGCTGGTTTTAGAAAAGGCAGAGGAACTACAGATCAAGTTGCCAACATCCGCTGGATCATCAACAAAGAAAGAGAGCTCCAGAAAAACATCTATTTCTGCTTTATTGACTATAAAAGACTTTGACTGTGTGGATCACACTCAACTGTGGAAAATTCTTCAAGAGATGGGAATACCAGACCACCTGACCTGCCTCCTGAGAAATCTGTATGCAGGTCAGGAAGGAACAGTTAACAATGGACATGGAAAAACAGACAGGTTCCAAATAGGAAAAGGCTGTATATTGTCACCCTGCTTATTTAACTTATATGCAGAGTACACTGGGCTGGAGGAAACACAAGCTGGAATCAAGATTGCTGGGATAAATATCAGTAACCTCAGATATGCAGATGACACCACCCTTATGGCAGAAAGTGAAGAAGAACTAAAGAGCCTCTTGATGAAAGTGAAACAGGAGAGTGAAAATGTTGGCTTAAAGTTCAACATTCAGAAAACTAAGATCATGGCATCCAGTCCCATCACTTCATGGCAAATAGATGGGGAAACAGTGGAAACAGTGGCTGACTTTATTTTGGGAGGCTCCAAAATCACTGCAGATGGTAACTGCAGCCATGAAATTAAAAGATGCTTTCTCATTGGAAGGAGAGTTATGACCAACCTAGACAGCATATTAAAAAGCAGAGACATTACTTTGCCAACAAAGGTCTGTCTAGTCAAGGCTATGGTTTTTCCAGTGGTCATGTATGGATGTGAGAGTTGGATTACAAAGAAAGCTGAGTGCAGAAGAACTGATGCTTTTGAACTGAGGTTTTGGAGAAGACTCTTGAGAGTCCCTTGGACTGCAAGGCGATCCAACCAGTCCATCCTAAAGGAGATCAGTCCTGAATATTCATTGGAAGGACTGATGTTGAAGCTGAAACTCCAATACTTTGGCCACCTGATGCGAAGAGTTGACTCATTGGAAAAGACCCTGATGCTGGGAAAGAATGAAGGCAGGAGGAGAAGGGGACAACAGGGGATGAGATGGTTGGATGGCATCACCGACTCAGTGGGCATGAGTTTGAGTAAACTCCGGGAGTTGGTGATGGACAAGGAAGCCTTGGCGTGCTGCAGTCCACGGGGTCCAAAGAGTTGGACACGAGTGAATGAGTGAACTGAATTGACTTCCAGTTGCTGATAGATGAAATAAAACTGTCCTAATTCAAGATATATTTAACTTATTTTCTAGTGAGAAAAGTGGAAAAGGCTAATATTCTGAAGTATTAGTCTATGTATATGACACTTAAATTCCCCCAGTTCCTTTTTCACCCTCTTATAATCCCTGTTATATTTTTGTCCAAGACACACAAGGCTTTGGTTTGTTCCAAGGAAATCTTATCATGTAGAACTGTTACTAACATCAAATTATTGTGTTTCTTTGGACTACATTCAAGTGTAAGTACAACTTAAAGAATACATAACCAAAATCCTTCACCACCACCCAGGCTAGGAAAAGATGCTTTAACCTGAAAAAGAAAAGCAAGTCTCAGAGGAGAATCAAGACTATTAGATGTTGGGGAAGTTGCAGCCAGAGCTCTTTGCTAAGAGGGGGAATAGAACCACAGAGAGATTTGGGTATTAAGAATGGAAGAATGTATACCCTATCCTGTCTGACTGCCTTGAGTATTGACAAGCCTCCCAGTGTTCCTTCCCATTGTGGCATTGATAAGTGGAGTGTACACGACAGCACGGAGATCTCACAGAGGTGGCTTGGAATAGCCCGTCGATTTCTCATACAGGAGAAGAAGATGGCACCCACTCCAGAACTCTTGCCTGGAAAGCCCCATGGATGGAGGAGCCTGATGGGCTGCAGTCCATGGGGTCGCTAAGAGTCAGACACGACTGAGCGACTTCACTTTCACTTTTCACTTTCATGAATTGGAGAAGGAAATGGCAACCCACTCCAGTGTTCTTGCCTGGAGAATCCCAGGGACAGGGGAGCCTAGTGGGCTGCCGTCTATGGCGTTGCACAGAGTCAGACATGGCTAAAGCGACTTAGCAGCAGCAGCAGTTCTCATACATGTTGTTGAAGGGGCATTAACTGTCACCCATATCATGTCATTGAGTCAAGGTGTTGCAGACAAGACACTATGAACCAGTCAAGTCACAGTAGTTTTTTCCTGGTAAATAGAGTAAAGGCCATATGCCAAAGATGAAACGGCAAAGTATTTCTGCAGATATTGCCATAACGTAGTTCAAGTCAATGATCAGATGCAAAGCCTGAGGAGAGGATGATATGCACTCTTCCAAACCTCCAATTTAATGCTTCTGCAATGAGAAATGATAGAAGAGTAGAATATATTGCTTGAGTTTTCCTTCTGAAGCAAAAGAAAACATTGGAGTGGCTGTTTTCATCCTAAAAGAAGTAAGAGTTTAAGATGGAGAGGAAATCGATTTATTTCAGACAAATAAAGTTACATTTATCATCTTTCCTCCAAAACTCCCATGAAATGTAAGCTTTGAAGTTTTATACCTGTCTTTAATAATTATAAAATCAGTCCACAGCTGCTATTGAAGACCTGCATAACAAATTTATGACAGGATTTAAATGAACACCTGATTAGATACATGAAAATATTTATACAGATTGAGTGCCTACTATGCTTCAGACATCATACTGGTCCTTTACAAATGTATTCACTTTGTTTTTGGCCATAATCTTAAGGGATTCGCGACTCTACCAATATTAAACTGGAGGCTCAAAGAAACTGAATAATTTATGCAAGTCTCATACAGCTTGTAACTGGCAAGGTTGGGTTTGAATGTGAGCCATTTACTTCAAAGTAGAAACTCTTTGGGATGTCAGAACACAGTCTTTCCCTGCTAAACATCATTTGTTATCAGTTCCTACTCAAGCACGACTGAAGTTTACAAGGATCTTTTACCACTCTTTCAGCTTCATTTCAAGAATCCAAAGGCCTTGGCCAATGACAAGTTTCTGCAGAGGGAGCTTCTGCCTTCTTCAGCAGCTTTGGAACTAGGGCAGTTCTGGCATCATTTTTTAGCTCTCCACTGCAAACTGAACACGCAAAATGTAGGGGGAAAAGATGTGTTTTTTCACCCCCGACGAAAGGAGAAAGATCTACTGGATTTTTGACAAAAGTCTTGGATTAGTAAAGACATTAATAGTATAATGCCTCAGGGTAAGTCACCTCAAGTCTTGAACACACATGTTTCTCTCATAAAAAGTAGAGATGTTGAAAGTGCATTTGGAATTAGACTTTAGGGCTGACCACAGAGTCCTCCCACTGTCTAGTTCAGGAGATGTCATTCGGGGTACTCTTGTCATGTTTCAATGGAGTCCTGACCAAATGGCGTTCTTTCTGGCATTCTTCATATTTCTCATAAGTATTGTCTCTTAATCCTTCTTTACCATTGCTGTAGAAATTTATAGGAAAGTCTAATGGTTGGCATACACTAAATTATTCTTATCAACTGTGGCTGCTGAAGCTTTTTTTTTTCCTTTTGTACATGATTTTATGGCCACATCATTGGAAACTTTGAAGACAAGGTCTCTGACCATTTAATTCACTCCATCATTTTTTTCTAGAAGTTTCTTAGCAATTAATTTGTAATCTCTGCTGCCTGTTTTTGCTGCAAGAGCATTTTCTTAATTAACCTATGGAAATAGACATTTATTTAAAAAAAAAAAAGGCTGCCTTGAGAACAGTATTTCAGACTCACCACTGCCTAGGAAAATAAGAAGCTTTCTACAGAATTAGGAGAAAATAATTTCAGGGGCTATTATTCCAATGTTAAGCATGGTCTGACAAAACAGATTAAATTGAATTACCCACATTAGAATATTTCTTCTCTTGCTACTGAGACTGAGGAATGGATTGGTAAATACCTTGATGAAATAGTCACAAAATGTAAATGTTATTGTAGAGAAAAATTGCTTGTCATAGATTGCAAGCATGGTGTAATCAACATTTTACATATTCCCTTTTAAGACTTAAAAAAAAAAAAAAAAACTATTTTGATGCCATTCTATTATTGGTCCAAGAAAATGCTAGCCTTTTTTTTAAATCTTAGATGAAGTAAATATATTTTTCACCTTAAAAAAAATGAGACTGTGGAGAGTCTTTGCAGTATAGTAACACATTCCAGTCACCATACCTGGAGGAAGGACTCTTCTAGCAACCTTTGAAACGTGTGGTCTTGTCAATTCAGAGACTCCGTGAAAATGTTCTTAAATCCAACAAATTTGTTTTTTTCTCTTGGGTCTGTTTCTAATGGCTGGAAACACATTTTTCCATTGATGAATGACTAATCCATTTTTTCTATAAGGGCTTATTCTATCCCCTTGAGCAGGATAACTTAAAATATCACTAATTTTTCTTTTGCTCATATTCGTATGAGTATTTTGCCTTTCCATACTGTTCACGGGGTTCTCCAGGCAAGCATACTGAAGTGGTTTGCGCTTCCCTTCTCCAGTGGACCGCGTTTTGTCAGAACTCTCTACTGTGACCCGTCCATCTTGGACGGCCCTACACGGCATGGTTCGTAGTTGCACTGTGGTTGCACATGGACAAGGCTGTGGTCCATGTGATCAGATTGGTTAGTTTTCTGTGATTGTGGTGTCCATTCTGTCTGCCCTTTGATGACAAGGATAAAAGGCTTGTGGAAGCTTGCTGATGGGAGGGACTGGCTATGAAGGAATCTGAGTCTTGCTCTGATGGCCAGGGCCATGCTCAGTAAATCTTTAATCCAATTGTTTATTGATGGATGGGACTGTGTTCCCTCCCTGCAATCTGGCCTGAGGACAAACTATGGTAGGGGTCATGGCAGTCATGACAACCTCCTTCAAAAGGGCTTATGTGAGGACTGTTGCATTCAGTGACCCACATGTATGCTGGAGACTCCTGGACACTGAGGAATTCCAGCTGAGTTATTTTAAATCCTAAAAGATGATGCTGTGGAAGTGCTACACTCAGTCTGCCAGCAAATTTGGAAAACACAGTAGTGGCCCCAGGACAAGAAAAGGTCAATTTTCACTCCAATCTCAAAGAAAGGTGATGCCCAAAAATGTTCAAACTAACACACAATTACACTCATCTCGCACGCTAGCAAAGCAATGCTCAAAATTCTCCAAGCTAGGTTTCAACAGTACATAAACCAAGAACTTCCAGATGTTCAAGCTGGATTTAGAAAAAACAGAGGCATCAGAGGTCAAATTGCCAATATCCATTGCAGCAATCATAGAAAAAGCAAGAGAATACCAGAAAAACATCTACTTCTGCTTCAAAGCTTTTGACTGTGTGGATCACAACAAACTGTGGAAAATTCTGAAAGAGATGGGAATACCAGACCACATTACCTGCCTCCTGAGAAATCTCCATGCAGGTCAGGAAGCAACAGTTAGAACTGTACTTCAAACTATTGACTGGTTCCAAATTGAGAAAGAAATACATCAAGGCTATATATAGTCACCTTGCTTATGTAACTCATATGCAGAGTACATCATGATGGATGAAGCACATGCTGGAATCATGATTTCTGGGAGAAATATCAATAACCTCAGATATGCAGATGACACCACCATTATGGCAGAAAGTGAAGAGGAACTCAAAAGCCTCTTGATGAAAGTGAAAGTGGAGAGTGAAAAAGTTGGCTTAAAGCTCAACATTCAGAAAACAAAGATCATGGTATCCGGTCCCATCACTTCATGGGAAATAGATGGGGAAACAGTGTCAGACTTTATTTTCCTGGGCTCCAAAATCACTACAGATGGTGACAGCAGCCATGAAATTAAAAGACACTTGCTCCTTGGAAGAAAAGCAAAGACAAACCTAGATAGTGCATTAAAGCAGAGACATTATTTTGCTGACAAAGGTCTGTATAGTCAAAGCTATGGTTTTCCCAGTAGTCATGTATGGATGTGAGCGTTGGACCATAAAGAAGGCTGAGTGCCAAAGAATTGATGTTTTTGAATTGAGGTGTTGGAGAAGACTCTTGAGAGTCCCTTGGACTGCAAGGAGATTCAACCAATCCATCCTAAAGGAAATCAGCCCTAAATATTCATTGGAAGGACTGATGCTGAAGCTGAAGTTCTAATACTTTGGCCATCTGATGTGAAGAACCAACTCATTGGAAAAGACACTGAAGCTGGGCAAGATTGAGCACAGGAGGGGAAGGGGACGACAGAGGATGAGCTGGTTGGATGGCATCATCGACTCAATGGACATGAATTTGAGTAAACTCTGGAAGTTAGTGATGGACAGGGAGGCCTGGCGTCCTGCATTCCATGGGATCACAAAGAGTCAGACATGACTGAACTGAACTGATATTAGTATTTTAAGAAATTGTGGGAAATTATAAAATTGTATCCAAGATAACACAGTGTGCTGAAAAACCCTAATTTTTTTCTTTTGTGATAATATAATTTGAAAATTAGAATAATTATTTTGTAATAAATATAGTATGTTACAATTTAAGCAATCTAATTTTAACCTCATCCTAATCATAGCCTTGACATTCTGATTTATTAGTAAAATCTGTGTCAATAAGCTAATGGTCTTTATGTTTCACTTAAAATCACACTCTGATTTTTAGAAACTTAGACAAAAATTTTAGGACCTATAAGAAAGGTTTCTCTAAGAAACAATTTATCTTAAGTCCAGGACTGAAACACAAGGAGAGTTTTGACATTTTGAATCAGGTCCAAGGAACTGGCAGTGTGAACCCACGTGAAAATGCAAAGAACATGTTAAAGAAAAGGTTACTATAATCTTTTGCAGTAATACTAAAGATATGTAGTTCACATTATGCCAGATTTAGATAGAATTACTTGGGGGAAAATGTTCTTATTCTACTGAAACTATCTTTCTTCTCCTCATCAATTAGATAACATATTAGGCATTAGTGATAGAAAGATATTTGAAAGCAATGCCATTTTAGCATAATCCTGATTAATGTCTATAAAGTTCTATAGGCTGAATTAAGAAAAACTCCATATTAAAGGAAAACTATGGATTCACATCTATAGCACAGGAAGAAATATAGTCAAAATCATGACCTTGAGATTCTCTATGGTAGCACACAATTGCTTTCCCAATCATCAGAGAATGTTTATAAATTGTAGTTTGTAGTGTTAACAGCATATTTTGCTGCACATAGTTACTAATCATTAGTAACTCATGGACAATCTATTGAAATTGTATCTTCTATTATTAGGCCAGTGATTCTATTATATGACAAGTTCAAAAGTTGGAGTATAAATGTGAATACGCACAAAGCCAGTATTTGAATCTTCCTATTGCTAAATCAAAATCCATGAATTGAGGACATCACTATGAAGACAGAACTTGATGGGAAATCTGGAGAATTAAATGCTTAGTTTCTGGGAAATCTGATGCACCTTAAGATCTTTTTTTTTTTTTTTTTTTTAACCAGGTATTAACGTTCCTAAGGTGTGCTGAAACAGTTTAGTGGTGTCTAAAGTGGCTTGACTTGGTCTCAGGTGGTCACTGGGCAGTGGCATCTTGATGGAATGTCCATAATGATACAGCAAGAGGCAAAGCAAATGCCATTCCAGGGACAGCAAAAGCCAAATCTAACGTGCACTTTCCAGACTAAGTTACCTTGAAATATTCCTATGACAAACAGAAATTATTAGGGATTTAATGAAGAGTAGGGCCACATCTGGCCTTCCCTGGGGCTCAGTAGTTAAAGAACCTGCCTGTCAATGCAGGAGACGCAGGAAACCTGGAATTGATCCCTGGGTTGGGAAGATCCCCTGGAGAAGAAAAGGAAAACCCACTCCAGTATTCTTGCCTGGAAAATCTGATGGACACAGAAGCTGGGTGGGCTACAGTCCATGGGGTCACAAATAGTTGGATACAAACAAAAGGGGCAGAACTAGTGTCTCAGCAGTGTTCTTCCCCAGAGGTTCAAAACATTGAGATTAAAAATTGGTAAGTGTTGGGAGGGAACAAAAAGAATGCTTCTCTTTTATCCATGTAACTGACTCTGATAAATCATGTTCTTTACGTTTGTATCTTAAGAAACTAATCCATTCAGTCTCTCATGTCACACTTCTACATAAGGATATAAATTTTAACTGGCACTGCTTTGAAAAGAAGGCATCTCTTCATCAAGACAGCAGAATGAAAATGTTAGTCGCTCAGTTGTGTGTGACTCTGTGACCCCATGGACGCAGCCTGCCAGGATCCTCTGTCCATAGAATCCTCCAGGCAAGAATACTGGACTGGTTAACCATTCCTCCCAACCCAGGGATCAAACCCAGGTCTCCTGCATCTCCAACACTGCAGGCGGATTGTTTACCATCTGAGCCCCCAGGGAAGCCCCTCAGGACAGCAAATAAGGTGATCAAGTTCAATCAATTCAAGTGAATTATTAAATTATGACAGTTTTAAATAAGTTCATTTGCATTTTTTTAAAGATTCCTTATGTAATGTGTCATGCTGTTATTTACAAAAGAGAAATAGACTCATAGACATTATGTTTCCAGTGGCAGAGGAAAGAAAATGAGGATGTTGGGATTAAAAGATATATGCAACTATGTATAAAAGAGATAACCAGTGAGGACTTACTGTGTAGCACAGGGAACGATACTCAACCTATAAGGGAAAAGAATCTGAAAAAGAGTATACACACATATCTGAAACACTGTGCTGTACACTTGCGACTAGCTTGGCATTGTAAATCAACTACTCCAGTTTTACTAAAGCTACCTGAAAATCTTTTAATTTGATCAGCATAGTGTGTGTGTGCACACACGCGTGCGTGTCAATGGGTGGGTGAATGGTGTGTGGGAGTGTTGTGTGTGTGTGTGTGTGTGTGTGTGTGTGTGTGTAGTTAGCCTACTATTATATCAAGGAACAAATATGTACTTGATATTTTAAGTATGTAAACACACTTATAGAAAACCAATTCTCTCCCACAAAAAATTTAATCTAGACTACTGCATTAGTTAACTTGGGCTTCCATAACTAAATGTCACCAGCTGAGTGGCTAAGATAACGTTGTTTTCTTACAGCTCTGCAGGCCAGGAGCTTTTAGGTCCTAGAAGCTAGGAGCTGGTTGGCACGCCAGCGTTGTCAGGTTCTGGAAAGCGTCCTCTTCCTAGTTTGTAAGTGGACCTCTTCTTGCTGTGTCCTCACAACATGAGAGAAAGAGACCTCTCTAGTATCTCTTCATATAAGGATACTGATCTTAAAGGATCGGGTCCCTATCGTATAATAATTAGGGACAAACAAGATAAACACAAAAGAGGAAAAACAAAAAAATATAAAATAATAGTATGAGAAAAAAAACATAGACAAATTTCTGTGGCTGTTTAGATGAGAGTCTGTTTTTAGAACACTGTTCCTGGAGTATATAGTATCATATATAGAGGATATATACAGCAACCACATAATTTATTCTCTAAGGTGAGTCCTTCAGAATGAAAGGGCCACTATTAATCAGTGCAGAATTGGCCACCCCAGAGGCAGCCCATGTCACGGTGCCTGGAGTCACTGAGTTTTACTGAAGAATAGAGGCTTCCCTAGTAGCCCAGATGGTAAACCATCTGCCTGCAATGTGGGAGACCATGGTTCCATCCCTGGTCTGGGAAGGTCCCCTGGAGAAGGAAATAGCAACCCACTCCAGTATTCTTGCCTGGAGAATCCCATGGATGGAGGAGCCTGGTGGGCCACAGTGCATGGGCTTGCAAAGAGTCAGACACAACTGAGCGACTCACACACACACATACAGAGCATAAGAGGAACATGGAAGGGAGGATTTCTTTGCACTAAAATCGGTGGAGAGGTAGCCTCAGATTGGAAGTAAAAGGAAGCCATGCGAAGCAGGAGTGCCCTGCTTAGAGCGGGGCTTCCCTTCGATAAACTGAGAAGCAGTACCCGCGGACTATATGGCAGATTTTATTAGAGGTGGTGCTGTAGAAACAGAGGAGGGTACAGGTGAGAAATGTAAAGACAGACTTGATGGAACACAGGGATGAGGAGGACGATCAAGGTAGCTCAGGGCTACAGGGAGCGCATTGCCTTTTGGCCCGCTATTTTCTCCCTGATCTAATTAAGTCATATCCGACTCTTGCGACCCCATCAACTATAGCCAACCAGGCTCCTCTATCCATGGGATTCTCCAGACAAAAATACTGGAGTGGGTTGCCATTTCCTTCTCCAACTTTTTCCTTGCATGCTCCTTATTCTCTGCTCTGTTCTGCAGGTCTGGCACTAAGTATTCAAAACCCACCCTTTGCAGTATAGAAGCGGGCTGTAAGTTCCAAACAGCATGAAAAGCTGCTGCCCAGTTGAAAATCTGTGTGAGTGAACAGTAAGCGCAGATGACCTCTCAAAGGTAATATTTTCTATGGCACAAAAGCACACCCAGCGTGTTAAAGGAGTAATATGTTAAACACTGTTCTGCGTGAGGGATCCTCCAAAATTCTCCAGGTGCCTCCTAGCTGAGACCTTTTCATCCTTCAAAATAAAAAGTAAAAGGCAATGCAGTCTGGGAATTAAAATGTTTCAAGATTTCTTATGCTGCCCTTTAAAAGCAGAGTTATGTAGGTTTTAAGATAAGAAAAAGTGAAAAGATATTATGTTCTAAATCCTACACCACATGATGAAAAGCATTCTGAATGTGAATCGAAAAGCAAGCAAGTCACTCTTCTCTGCTCTCCATCCTCTCTACCCACTCCCACTGCCCAGTGGGGGCAAAGTCCATTTTAGAACTTATCAGTTTACCCGAAACATATTTAGGTTTTGCATTTCTGGGTAGAAGGGCAGGGAAACAATGTCACACATAATTTTTTTCACTGATCAGACCAAAGTGTTACCATTTTGTTCTTGATGACAGCTTTGAATATTTAGTTTTTATGAACTAGGATAGAGTAGTTTCTTTTTTCTTTTTCTTTTTTTTTTTAAACTTTCTTGTTGCATGTCAAAGATGTGCTGAGGACTGATTTTTTGAGACATTTATCCACAGACATACAGACAGAAATCTCTTCCATAAGAACTGCTGCACCAGACCTTATGAGGCTTTTTAAAAGACTTAGTATTCAGTTGTGATCATCACATGCCTCAGAACAACTCATGGAAACATCACTTAACGATAACAATTTACAGCAGTCATTTACTTCTGAATCCATTGCTAGGCACCGGTCACACTCAGGAGTAATTAATTCTCAGCCTGATGAAAGCTGCTACTTCTTCTCTCAGGCAGGGAAAGAAAAGTGTCTCTTTGTTTTGAGCTGTGAATACAGGTTTCAGGCAATGCAAGTGGGAAGTCTAGGCAGAGAGAGAAATAACACAAGCACACACCAAGATATCATAAAGACCTTAAAATAAGTAACCGAACATTTGAGAAAATATTAGATCTTGCAGTGAGATGAAATGTGTATATTTGGAATATTCTGGGGAGATCTGAAACCATCCCAGCTTTAATCATAAAGCCATTGATTCCTTTGTAGAATGTGCTCAGGGCAAGCAAGATACCAGAAAGGCAGAGGAATTAGAACATGATACAAGGGAACAAAAGCAAAGCTGAAAAACACAAGGTGAGCATGTGGCCCAAATATACCAATATTTCAGAGAATTTCATAGAAATAAAGTTTAAAATAATAAAGATGTGCAGACATGCAGTCTTCATAGAATGTAGTCTACTTTCCTCAAGACTTATACAACTGATGAGAAAAATAAGAGGCGCAGAATGGGAATAAATAATGCATGGAGCCAAAGTTTAAAAGTCAAGACCGGGTAATATAAGTCCAGGAACAATGAGAAAGAGTTGTGACATTTTTCCTTGGAGGAAACAAGAGATTTCATGCTATCTTAATTTCAAGCTGGAGTTCAGAACCTTGAGAGAGGAAGGAAGTAATGGTAAGAGGGCCATGGGAGGAAACTTCTAGAAAAATAATGATCTTTTTCTCTAATTGCTAAACTCCCAAGGGAGGTTAAAATTAGAAAGAATGTCTGTGCTTCGGTGATCAGACATAGAGGAAAGGAAAGTGAAGTTGCTCAGTCGTGTCTGACTCTTTGTGACCCCATGGACCGTAACCTATGAGGCTCTTCCAGGCAAGAGTACTGGAGTGGGTTTCCATTTCCTTCTGCATGGGATCTTCCCAACTCAGCGATCGAACCGGAGTCCCCCGCACTGCAGGCAGACGCTTTCCCGTCTGAGCCACCAGACAGAGAGGAAGACCTAGCAAACAAGGCTGAGGTAAGAGAAGCAGTTCTGTGACAAAGCTGTATGAGTGTTGTTAAATTTGAAGAAAATCACAGTGAACTCTTTTCAGCAATCATGAAGCCCTACCAGTCACGTTATACTTGCTTTATAAAGGATTCCTTGAGGTGGGAAGAAGGGTAAGTACTTATTTTGCCAGAGTCCCCTCTTATTTCAATTCTACAATGCATGAATTTGAATGGCACAGCCATTCTTTCCACGGTGGTCGAGAAAGTGAGTGCTCTGTGAGCAGGGTGGTGGGAGAAGAAGTATCCACTGGGTTTGGTAAGCACTGGCCATCCGGATGTCAGGAGAGATTTGGCAGAGCAGGAGGACTGGAGCAAAGTAGTTTGAGGACTAAGCCAGTGGTCCTCAAACATCTCCGTGCCCCAAGTCCACCTTTAATGTTTGCTCAAGTGCAGATTCATAGGCTCCACCTCCCAAGACTCTGATTCAAGTGATTGTGTGACACTGGCTTAAATCTGCTATTTTTCCCAAGTACTCACTTTTTTATTGATACAGGTATCTCCTCGGCTGAATTTTGAAAGCTTTCTACTCCTAAGTTGACAGTATGCTAGAGAGAACAAAGCTGATTGAGCCAGTTACTAAATTACTAAAATGCATAGTAAATGACAGCTTGCCACACCCCATGCTCTGAGTGCCATTGCTAAGAAATGACCACCCTGGTTCCCCAAGATCTATGCAAGAATATCCTCCGCCACCCCATATCCAGGAACTAAAATAAAAATTCCTGGGAGAACAGCAGTCTTCAGGACCTGGAACTAGGGCTACAGTTGGCACGTTTTCTCATTGGTCTCTTGACATGCCCCATTGGTTGGTTATTTTTAGCATTATCTTAGACCCTTGCAAATTTCAAACAGGAGAGCTTTTGAGAGTAAGAATGCCCAGACTCTACTGCTAGCACATCTGATTTAGTTGATCTGGGCATTTTACTGAAAATGTATAAATCCCTCAGAAGTTCCCAGATGACTCTGGAGATCACCAGGGTTTGGACCTTGCTGCTCCAAGTTTGACCTGTAGACCAGTATCGTTAGTGCCATTTGGGAGCTTGTTAGAAATGCAGAACCTCAGGCCCCACCCAAGACATCCTGAATCAGAATCTGCCTCTGCAAAAAATGTCCAAGTGATTCCTATGTACATTAAAGGTTGAAAGGAGCTGAGTTGTTGTACCCAAAAAATTCCTTGAAATAGGTCAACGATGCCTACGCGAGAATGTTGA
This sequence comes from Bos javanicus, assembly GCF_032452875.1. Classification (NCBI taxonomy): domain Eukaryota; kingdom Metazoa; phylum Chordata; class Mammalia; order Artiodactyla; family Bovidae; genus Bos; species Bos javanicus. The sequence goes on from NC_083877.1 coordinate 98,509,664, forward strand.
GGAAAAGATTAGCCTATGACTTAATGAGAAGAAAAAGACATAAATCCTGCCATGGCTCCCAAGGGAGCAATATGTTTTAGGAGTAACCATTTCCCCTGAGATGGACCCTGACTCCTTCCAATGAATAATCAGGACTAATTTCCTTTACGATTGATTGGTTTGATCTTCTTGCTGTCCAAGGGACTCTCAAGGGTCTTCTCCAACACCACAGTTCAAAAGCATCAATTCTTCGGCACTCAGCTTTCTTTATAGTCCAACTCTTACACCCATAGATGACTACTGGAAAAACCATAGCTTTGACTAGACAGACCTTTGTTGGTAAAGTAATGTCCCTGCTCTTTAATATGCTGTCTTGGTTGGTCAGAGCTTTTCTTACAAGGAGCAAGTGTCTTTTAATTTCATGGCTGCTGTCACCATCTGCAGTAATTTTGGAGCCCCTCAAAATAAAGTCTTTTACTGTTTCCATTGTTTCCCCATCTATTTGCCATGAAGTGATGGGACTGGATGCCATGAACTTAGTTTTTTGAATGCTGAGTTTTAACATTCAAAGCTTTTTCACTCTCCTCTCTCACTTTCATCAAGCGTCTTAGTTCCACTTCGCTTTCTTCCATAAGGGTCATATCCTCTGTGTATCTGAAGTTATTGATATTTCTCCAGGCAATCTTTATTCCAACTTGTGCTTCATCTATCCCAGCATTTCTCATGATGTACTCTGCCACAGAAGTTAAATAAACAGGGTAACAATATATAGCTTTGACCTACTCCTTTCCCAATTTGGAACTAGTCAGTTGTTCCATGTCCAGTTTAAACTGTTGCTTCTTGACCTGCATACAGATTCTCAGGAGTCAGGTCAGATGGTCTGGTATTCTCCTCTCTTTAAGAATTTTCCACAGTTTGTTGTGATCCACACAATCAAAGGCTTTGGCATATTTAATAAAGCAGAAATAGATATTTTTCTAAAACTCTTTTGCTTTTTTGATGATCCACAAGATGTTGGCAATTTGATCTCTGGTTCCTGTGCCTTTTCTAAATCCAGATTGAACATCTGAAGGTTCTTGATTCACATACTGTTGAAGCCTGGCTTGGAGAATTTTGAGCATTACTTTGCTAGCTTGTGGGATGAGTGCAACTGTGCCATATTTTGAACATTCTTTGACATTGTCTTTTTTGGGGATTAGAATGAGAACTGACCTTTTCCAGTCCTGTGGCCAGGGATGAGTTTTCCAAATTTGCTGGCATTTTGTGTGAGGCACTTTCACAGCATCATTTTTTAGGATTTGAAATAGCTCAACTGGAATTCTATCACCTCCACTAGCTTTGTTCATAGAGATGCTACCTAAGGCCCATTTGACTTCTCATTCCAGGATGTCTGGCTCTAGGTAAGTGATCACACTATGTTGGTTATTGGGTCATGAAGACCTTTTCTATATAGTTCTTCTGTGTATTCTTGCCACCTCTTCTTAATATTGTCTCCTTCTGTTAGGTCCATAATGTTTCTGCCCTTTATTGTGCCCATATTTTCATGAAATATTCCCTTGGTATCTCTGATTTTCTTGAAGAGATCTCTAGTCTTTCCCATTCTATTGTTTTCCTCTGTTTCTTTGCACTGATCACTGAGGAAAGCTTTCCTATCTCTCCTTGCTATTGTTCCAAATTCTACAATCAGATTGGTATACCTTTCTTTTTCCTCCTTTGCCTTTAGCTTCTCTTCTTTTCACAGTTATTTGTAAGGCCTCCTCAGACAACCATTTTGCCTGTTTTGCATTTCTTTCTCTTGAGGATGGTCTTGATGCCTGTATTGAGCACTGCCTCTTAAACGATGTCATGAACCTCTATCATAGTTTTTCTGGCACTGTCTTTCAGATCTAGTCCCTTGAATCTATTTCTCACTTCCACTGTATAACTGTAAGGGATTTGGTTTAGGTTAGTCTGAATTTGGCAATAAAATTCATGATCTGAGCCACAGTCAGCTCCCGGTCTTGTTTTTTCTGACTATATAGAGCTTCTCCATCTTTGGCTGCAAAGAATATAATCAATCTGATTTTGGTTTGACCATCTGGTGATGTCCTTGTGTAGAGTCATCTCTTGTGTTTTTGTAAAAGCTGTTTACTATGACCAGTGTTTTCTCTTGGCAAAACTCTTAGCCTTTGCCCTGCTTCAGTTTGTACTCCAGGGCCAAACTTGTCTTACTCCAGATATCTCTTGACATCCTACTTTTCATTCCAGTTTCCTATGATAAAAATGGCATCTTTTTTTGCCTTAGTTCTATATAGTCTTATATGTCATCATATAAGACTCCAGCTTCTTTGGCATTAGTGGTTGGGGCATAGACTTGAATTACCATGATATTGAATGGTTTGCCTTGGAAACGAACAGAGATCATTCTGTCATTTTTGAAATTGTGTCCAAGTACTGCATTTTGGACTCTTTTGTTGACTATGGGGCTACTTCATTTCCTCTAAGGGATTCCTGCCCACAATAGTAGATATAATGGTCATCTGAGTTAAATTCACCCATTCCAGTCCATTTTAGTTCTCTGATTCCTAGAATGTCGATGTTCACTCTTGCCATCTCCTGTTTGACTACTTACAATTTATCTTGATCTGTGGACCCAACATTCCAGGCTCCTATGCAATATTGTTCTTTACAGCATCAGACTTTACTTCCATCACCAGTCACATCCACCACTGGGCATTGTCTTTGCTTTGGCTCTGTCTCTTCATTCTTTCTGGAGTTATTTCTCCACTCTTCTCCAGTAGCATATTGGGCACCTTCCAAACTGGGGAGTTCATCTTTCAGTGTCATATATTTTTGCCTTTTCATAATATGTGTGCTCAGTTCAGTTCAGTTCAGTCGCTCAGTCGTGTCTGACTCTTTGCGACCCCATGAATCATAGCACACCAGGCCTCCCTGTCCATCACCAACTCCCGGAGTTCACTCAGACTCACATCCATCGAGTCAATGATGCCATCCAGCCATCTCATCCTCTGTCATCCCCTTCTCCTCCTGCCCCCAATCCCTCCCAACATCAGGGTCCTTTCCAATGAGTCAACTCTTCGCATGTGGTGGCCAAAGTACTGGAGTTTCAGCTTTAGCATCATTCCCTCCAAAGAAATCCCAAGGCTGATCTCTTTCAGAATGGACTGGTTGGATCTCCTTGCAGTCCAAGGGACTCTCAAGAGTCTTCTCCAACACCACAGTTCAAAAACATCAATTCTTCGGCGCTCAGCTTTCTTCACAGTCCAACTCTCACATCCATACATGACCACTGGAAAAACCATAGAGTTTCAAATAGTCTTCCTTGAAGTTCTGTTACTCTGATCAGTACTTAAATATGACAGAGTGTTCACCTACCTGCCTCCCAGACTTTTTCTGTTCTGTAGGGAAACAGAAGTTAATTACATTGGTTAAAAGTTGTAGCCATTATATCTGAATGGAACTTGCTTCTTCAATTTGCAATAAATATATGAATAAAAATAAAATGATTATGTTATTGTGGCAGTAGGTAAAAAAGAAAAGACAGTAAATAGCATAGTTATGTTGTAGAAGATTTTAAGAGTTGTGACATTTATTCACCTTGATTTAAAGTACTTGCAAATAATGAGCTTGAAAGAAGCATTACAATGTGTAAAATTTTTGCAAAATTGGTTCAGTTTTTATGACTTTTTTCATAAGATGAAGAACTGGCTTGCTAATACAGTGGGGAAAATGTTATAGCAGTTGTAAAAAAGTGGGTAAAACTGGAATTCAGTTTACTTTCCATTAAAATGGATTTTTCTTTTTTTCTAATTTGTGTCTTCTGTATATTTTCCTTGGATAATAAACATTCTTTATATGATGAGAGCTTTTTACAATTTTTGTGACTTTTTTGGCATGCTCTTGAACAGTATTTTAACAAGTCATTTCTGGAAAAACTAGAAACCTCAGACAGTAAAGAACTTGCCTGCAATGTAAGAGACCCAGGTTCGCTCCCTGGTAAGGAAGATCCCCTAGAGAAGGGCAAGGCAACCCACTCCAGTATTCTTGCCTGGAGAATTCCATGGGCAGAGGAGCCTGGCAGACTATATAGTCCATGGGGTCACAAAGAGTCGGACAGGACTGAGTCACTAACATTTTCACTTTAGAAACCTTAAAATTCTTTGTTGCTTCGTGGAAAGTAAGCAAGTGTTTATCTTCAATAAAACATGTTTATCTTAAATATTACCTTAAACTTGTTCTTTATACACCTATGACATATCCCATTTTTTACTGCTTTCATAATTGCTTTGATATTACCTTTTTCAAATTAAGACCCCCAAATCACAGTAATTAGCTATCTTGTACCCTCAACTTAACCTTAGAGTTTCCCAAATTATCTCCAAGCAATGCCAAAGATAAGTTTGCTCATCTTACGAAATGAAAAGGATAGGAATATGTAGATATGTTTGGCATCTTTTCATGTTTTTAATTTACTCAACATTATTGTGAGAGCTGTCCTATTCATCAAACCCACAATGTGAGAAGAGCTAGAAAAATCAAAAGAGAAACTCAATCTCTGCAGGTTAATTATATACAAGTGATATCATATCAATAGGCATGTATTTACACAAACATGTGCTTTTCAAGTTGGATAGAAGTAAAATCATGTTCAAGTACAAAGACTGGTGGAATAACTGTCAACAAATTGATTTTTTAAATATTTTATGTCTAAGTTTAAATAAAATTTTTATTTATGAACAGTCTCTGGGGAATTGCTTCTACAATGAATAATAATCCAATTAGAAAAAAATGATACAAAAATATGTTGTTGATTTTAGATGAAGCCATCAATGAAACCACTCCTGAAAGGCATTCAGGTCAACTTCAACTCACTGGCCAATATTGTTATGGCTGACAGAATGAATCTAGACTTCCTCCTGGTGGGTCACAGTGTAGTCTGTGTGTGTTGATTGCTGTTGTGTCTGACTCTTTGTGACCCCATGGACTGTAGCCTGCCAGGCTCCTCTGTCCATGGAATTCTCCAGCAAGAATACTGGAAAGGGTAGCCATTCTCTTCTCCAGGGAACTTCCCAACCCAGGGATCGAACCCAGGTCTCCCATGTTGCAGGTGGATTCTTTACTGTCTGAGCCACCTGTGAAGCCCAAGGTGTAGTCTATGTAATTGCTAATACATCCTGCTGCTGCTGCTGTTAAGTCACTTCAGTCTGTCTGACTCTCTGCAATCCCATGGACTGCAGCCTACCAGGCTCCTCCATCCGTGAGATTTTCCAGGCAAGAGTACTGGAGTAGGGTGCCATTGCCTTCTCTGACTAATACATATTATGGTACCTCAATTAATGCCTTGAACCAAGTGGAAAAATCAATAAAGAAATGTAAGGAAAATTCAACTTGACTTCTCAAGATAGACTGACGGTTTTAGGGGTTTGTTTAGCCACTGGGTCAGCCCATGACCCTGATTGGCATAGTTGAGGGCAATACTGCAGACTGGTTTTTCCAAGCAGGGTTCCTTGTTGGAACCCTGTTGATTGTAGTCTTAATTAACACTGTATGAGACAACGTGAATGGATTTGTAGCCAAACTTTGTTAACTACATAACATGTGTAATATCATATAAGAAATGAATCACCAGTCCAGGTTCGATGCAGGATACAGGATGCTTGGGGCTGGTGCACTGGGATGACCCAGAGGGAGGGTACAGGGAGGGGGGTAGGAGGGGGGTTCAGGATGGGGAACACGTGTAGACCCGTGGCGGATTCATGTTGATGTATGGCAAAACCAATACAATATTGTAAAGTAATTAGCCTCCAATTAAAATAAATAAACTTAAATTAAAAAAATAATTCAAGTGGCTAACAGAGTAACATATACTCATGGGAAGGTTTGCTGAGAGCAAAAACAGTCAAGAAGATAGATGTGGATTTCTCAGGGACACAAATTTATATGTGTTACTTGAAATTCTGCACAGTGTTCAAGCAAAGCACACATTTTTGTTCTTGTTGTTGTGAATGGTATTTTCAAAAATGTTTTATAAAAAAGCTTTGGAAGATAGCGACAATGTCTCATTCAAGATTCAGGCAAGAGATTTTTTTAGTGCTCAGCATAATAAATACTATGTTTCCCTTTGGTTCAATGGATCAATTTACTTGTAGTCTGTTTAAAAAGATTTGGTTTCCTTAATTTGGGGGTCCCTCGTCTTTTACACAAACATCATTCACCACTGTCCTTTTGCATTGCCCACTAGACATAGGGACCAGAGAAACTGACACAAACACGGAGTCGAGGCTGCTTGCTGTGCTGTCAGTAATATGGTCTGTTTTCTCTGCTCCAGTAATCTTGTCTCTTCTATTCAAATCCATGAACTGTGGCAAGATAGCTTGCAAGTACAGTAAACTCTCATAATTCTTGATATTCAGCTCTTTTAAAATAAATACTAAGATTATGAAAGACTCATTTTGAAAACACGTTTCAGATGAAAAGAGACTAAAGAGACCTAACAGCTAAATACAGTATATCCTCTTTGATTGTGTCTTGGAACATAGGAAATGTTAGTGAAGCCCTTGGTGAAACTGGGCAAGAGTGAGTCAACTAGATAATAGTATCAATGATCATTTTCTGAATGTGATCATTGTTTCATGTTGTATTCAAGTACACAAATGTATCTTGTAGTAAAGAGGAATCATGTCTGCAACTTATTCTCAAAAGTCTCAGAAAAATATGAAAAGAAGGGAAAATTAAAAGTAAGAGAGAATGAAATAATAATAATGGCATTGTAAATGTTTACAAGTAGGGAATCTGGGTGAAGGGAATACAGGAATTTCTTAGTTTTACAACTCTCTGGCACATCTAAAATTATTCTTAAATAAACCATTTTGTTTTAAATAATGGAAAATCCTAAAGGGAGAATAACAAGATTTCTTTTAAAAATAAATCACAAGGAAAAATTTGATGGTGGGGGAAGCTATTATGGGAGAATGACATTGAAACATGTAAAATATCATGTAAGAAACGAGTTGCCAGTCCAGGTTCGATGCACGATACTGGATGCTTGGGGCTAGTGCACTGGGACGACCCAGAGGGATGGTATGGGGAGGGAGGAGGGAGGAGGGTTCAGGATGGGGAACACATGTATACCTGTGGCGGATTCATTTTGATATTTGGCAAAACTAATACAATTATGTAAAGTTTAAAAATAAAATAAAATTTAAAAAAAGAGAGAGAGGAAAAAAAAAAAGTAGTTTAAGTCCTATAACCTTACATTAGTTCAGTTCAGTCGCTCAGTTGTGTCCGACTCTTCGCGACCCCATGAATCACAGCATGCCAGGCCTCCCTGCCCACCACCAACTCCCGGAGTTCACCCAAACTCATGTGCTTTGAGTCAGTGATGCCATCCAGCCATCTCATCCTCTGTAGTCCCCTTCTCCTCCTGCCCCCAATCCCTCCCAGAATCAGGGTCTTTTCCAAAGAGTCAACTCTTCGCATGAGGTGGCCAAAGTATTGGAGTTTCAGCCTCAGCATCAGTCCTTCCAATGAACACCCAGGACTGGTCTCCTTTAGGATGGACTGGTTGGATCTCCTTGCAGTCCAAGGGACTCTCAAGAGTCTTCTCCAACACCACAGTTCAAAAGCATCAATTCTTCGGAGCTCAGCTTTCTTGACAGTCCAACTCTCACATCCATACATGACCACTGGAAAAACCTTACATCAACCAATTACAAATAGATCAATTTTATTAGATCTTAATTCAAGCACACTACAAAATTTTAAAATTAAGGTAAATTTTAATGTTGAGTGAATATTTGATGATGCTAAAGAAAATGTTAAGCATGACATGTTGGTGTAGATACATGTCAAAAAAAAAAAAAAAAACTTTCCTTTTCTCTCAGAGGTTCATATGGAAATATTTACAGATGGAATTAGCTTCCAAATTGTTCTGGTCTTCCAAGAACAAGAATGACCAAACATTCATAAAGCTAAGGAATTGTTACATAAGAGTTCACTATGCTATTTTTTTACTTTTGCCTATGCTTAAAAGTTTTCATAATATATACACTTAAATAACTATGGAAATGCAGGAGGCAAAAGAGCAAAGAAAATCTCTAAGAATAATGTTTTAGGATTCATTACATTGGATAGGAAAACTAGTAAAGATAACTAATTAAAACAGTGTGATATTAATGTAAAGATAAACATATCAAGAAACAGTCCCTCTAAATACAAGCAATTATTATATGCAAAAAATAGTTCCATAGAGCAGCAGAGAAAAGACTGATATGAAATAAATCGTGTGTGGTATTGGTTAATTGGATATCCAGATAGAGAAAAATTACATTTACCCCTCCCTCTCAATGAACACAAAAATCAATTCCAGTGAATCATAGATAAAAATGAGAAAAAATAAAGCAAAACTAGAAAATAGGAAAATGTCTTCATAGCCTTAAGGTGGGGAAGATTTTTAAAATTATGCCACAAATATACTAACAAAAATTAAAATATGGATAGATTGCTTTATGTTAACTTCCAAATATTAAAAAGTAACATTAAGACGGTGAAAAGGAAACTTCAGCAGGTAAAAGATATTATGCGTTGATAGTGGGGATGGCTTAGTTGCTAAGTCACATCCAACTCTTGTGACCCCATGGACTGTAGCCTGCCAGGCTCCTCTGTCCACGGGATTTCCCAAGTAAGAATACTGGATTGGTTTTCCATTTCCTTCCCCAGGGGATCTTCCTGACCCAGGGATCAAACCCCGGTCTCTTGCATTACAGGCAGCCTCTTTACCAATTGAGCCACCAGGGAAGCCCCACTATTATGCAATCCATAGGCCAAAATAGAACTCATACCAAGAATATATAAGAAACTGGGGCTTCCCTGGTGGCTTAGATTGTCTCATTAAATCCCCCTATTCTAAGTCATATTATGTAGGCAAAATTATTTTTCTCATTTCCAGGTGGAGAAGCTGAGTCTTAGGTTGAATAAATCACCAGTTCATAATCATAAACCTAGCAGAACCATGATTTGAAATGTAGACTGCCCTACTCTGTACTCCTTGAGCTTATCCCAATGCTACACTGACTACCACTAAAACCTTCCAGATGTGGGTGCCTGTGACCCACTGCAAGGGAAAAATCAGAGAAACCAATGCAGAGAACTGTCCCAATGCTAAAATACACTGAGCACTGAGAAGCAATTGCTAGGCAAAGGGGTGTTGGTAAAAACATTTTCTTTTCTACAGGAGTGAGGCCACTGCATTTAGTCAGAGCAGGTCGTTAAGTTCAAGCAAAAGTTCACTGAAGAAAAGGCACCTATTGTTTATCTCACAGAATAACTGGAGGGTTTTCCAGAGAGAGTGAAGCAAAAGGTAAATTACCTAGTGGAAATGTCAGCAGGACGGGACTGCACACTAGGATGTTTTTCATGTACCATCGACAACAGCTAAAAATACACTGAACGTGGCAATGGCTCTCCATGCTCCAGTAGACCCTGGATGCTGCTTTCATTTTAATAAATGCTTGAATGAAGTATTTAAATTCTTTCAGCTTTTAGACTGGTATTCATGGGCACGAGAGATATATTATTAAATATTTTGCTTTGCCCTACCTTCAAATAAAGGACTGTCATTAATAGCTATGGGTAACAGCTGGGTAATGGTAAATGCTGGGTTTACCATTAAAAGCACAGGGCATTTGAGTCATTTGGTTGTTAGAAGTGAAGGCATGTCTTCTGCCATCCACACTCCATTTCTAATTCCCAGGGACAGATGCAAAGGTAAGACTCCTGGCCAAGGGAAAGGTGTGCAGACTGAAATCATACAAGGAAATTAAGCAGTGTCTGTGAGAAGTGATTTTGTGATGGTGCCAAGTGGCCGTGGACTGGAAGAGAAATAGGAAGGAAAAAGTAATAAATTAATGATGAAAAATAATATGGTTCTAGTGCGAAGCTGAAATCAAAATAATAAAATCAACTGTTTCTGAGGTCTATTTTAAAAAGCAAAATCGTTAGGAAAATAGAGAAATAGTTTTACTTTTAAGTTTCTTAAAGATCCAGGCCACGTTTTTGGTGTTTTTCTTCCCACAGTGCTTTGCACATTTTGCCATATTTATACCAAATTTAATCAGAGCTTATTATTGTTAAGAATTGCATACTTCTTAAAGAAGTCTAACATTAAAGGAAATAAAAAGCTGTTCTTTCTCATGTGTAAGCAAAACTTGTTCTAAGCATTTTACCGACATCTCCTCAGTTAATCCCACAATAAATTAGGTACCAATATTGCCCACATTTTACAAATAGAAGTCCCTAAGACATTATTTAGATTTTTGAGGTTATACAACTAGTGAAGGGCAAAGTTGGGATTTGAGTCAGCTGTCTTTAACTCTGTAGTTGAGAGGGTTATCAAAATATGCTGAGTAGTTTGGAGTTTCTTGTTCATGATGTGAAAAGTTGAAGAGATCACTTAGCAGAATATATTTGTTGATACCTTTAAAAAGCATGTCTAGCCATTTACTATCTAGCCAACTGATATTATAGATATTAAATTAATATACTAGAATATTGGATGGGATTTAGTGTACCCTTTTTCTACATTTTGGGGAAAAAAAAAAAAAAGAATTCACCCAGGAAATATTAATCTACCTAAATAGGAATAGATGTAAAACATTGGAAGAGTCACATACAACTAACCCACTTACTCATTCTTATTTCCTATAGAATCACCTATGCAGCTACAATTTAAAAAATGCAGATAAAAACAGCATACCCACAATTATCATTAGGTATTTGTTAAACTTGTGCAATACGTATAACCTTAAAAAACATAAATACCAATGACAAATACTGGGAAAACCAGTGTAGAAGACTGAATTCCCTTACAATTTGTGTTTAAATCTCAAGGACATTTGAGTAAAGTCCTAGCAGTCAATGCAGGAGTGTGTGCGAAGTTACTTCACTCGTGTCTGACTCTTTGCCACCCTATGGACTCTAGCCCACCAGACTTCTCTGTCCGTGGTGTTCTCCAGGTAAGAATACTGAGTGGGTCACCATGCTCTCCTCTGGGGATCTTCCCAACCCAGGCATCCAACCAGCCTCTCTTATGTCTCCCGCATTGGCAATCTGCATTTCTCTCCCACTCGTGAAACCTGGGAAGCCCCCAGTTCAAGAGAGGAGACACAAAAAGTGAGTGAACCTGTAAAAACAGATTTGTTAACATTAAAGCCTACATAGCAGATTCTCTGCTTGTGAATGGTTCTCAGAGACATGAGTGTATGTATGTATGAACGGTAAGGCTCACAAGAGAAACCGCAAAGGAGTCACAGGAGACGTATAAGAGCAGGGACCAAGGACACAGAAGTTAGGGGACAAAGGTTTAAAAAAAACAAAATGTGCAAAGAGCATCAACATGAATTAGGAACTATGGAATCTAATCCCAGATACCTGTTGTATCTCTGGGCTGAATACTTTATTTCCCTGGGATACGTTTTCTATCAACAAAATGGGATTGTAAGATTGTATAATTTCTGTGACTTCTTCCAACTCTTTCATAAATGACATCTTATGAGTAGGAGGGATCAATAGCACTAAATGTCCTAATGGAGGAAAAGAGAATGAAGTACACTCATTTAAGTAGGAGTAAGCTCCTTGTGATTTTTTAAAAAGCTATCTCCTTGCTTATATAAGCATGGAATGGATGGTAAGTCATCATACCCTAATCATAAGCAACTGGAATGCTGCTGCTGATGGCTAAATTGCTTTAGTCGTGTCTGACTGTGACCCTAGGAACTGTAGCACACCAGGCTCCTCTGTCCATGGGATTCTCCAGGCAAGAATACTGGAGTGGGCTGCCATTTCCTCCTTTAGGGCATCTTCCCAAGCCAGGAATTGAACCTGCATCTCTTATGTCTTCTGCATTGGCAGGTAGGTTCTTTACCTCTAGTACCACGAGGAAGATCAGCAACTGGAATAAGCTCCTTTAATGTGTACTAGAGCCCCAATTTGGAGAAGGCAATGGCACCCCACTCCAGTACTCTTGCCTGGAAAATCCCATGGACGGAGGAGCCTGGTGGGCTCCAGTCCATGGGATCACTAGGAGTCGGACATGACTGAGTGACTTCACTTTCACTTTTCACTTTCATGCACTGGAGAAGGAAATGGCAACCCACTCCAGTGTTCTTGCCTGGAGAATCCCAGGGACGGGGGAGCCTGGTGGGCTGCCGTCTATGGGGTCGCACAGAGACGGACATGACTGAAGCGACTTAGCAGTAGCAGCAGAGCCCCAATTTATAAAGACGGTCAGTGAGATTACTGTGTCTGAGTCAAGAAGTCAGTTCAGGAGGCCAAAAATGAATATGACTACAATCTAAAGGAACTTTGGATAAGGAAAACCAAACGTCGGAATCTGGGATGGATGGAAAGGGAACCAAGACAAGCGCTTTGGAGAGTTCAACATAAGTAAGATTTCTTGCGTGCACATGTAGGATGGCGAGATGGACAGCTGTGGCCTACAGCATACCACTGGCAGCAGATGTCTAAGCTCTAACCTTTTAAAGAGCTTTCCTTGCACTCAGAGCCTGTCACATGTATAGGACTCAGAAATACTGCATCATTTATCACAGTTCCTCAGTCTTCAGTGGGTCATGTGAGATAGTCTGGCATAAGGTCATGTACTGCAGAATTTTCAGTAGGTTCAGTTATATTCTGCAAACTCTAAGAAGATAGGAAGAAGATTAATATAGTTGAGAAAACTGTCTTTTTAAAAAATGCTAATTACTTTAGGGTTTCATACCAAGGGAGTGACCTTTAGCATTCAGAAAATCAAATTATGCAGAACATATCATGGAGGAGAAATAAGATACTAGGTGAATTACATCTTCCATGGCACCAAATGATTGTTTTCATAAATTTCACAAGGAATTGACACATTCATCTGGATTTCTTCACCTACAATAAACCTGGTGTTGAAAACTTACCTTGTGCCTATTTGGGTGTTTTCTAATTGGTATGCAACTCTCTCTGCCTCCCGTGATGGTTATTCACAGGCTGTTCCATACCGATTTTCATATGCTTTCTTCCTGCCTTGGACCAGTGAAGCAATAAATAAACAGGAAAAAAAAAAAGAGATAGGTCTCTCTAAACAGCATCAGAGCAGTGGTGCAGGAAATAGAAAGCAACTCCCAGAAGAAGCAAATACACTCACAGCAAATTCCACCAGCAAACGAGTAATGTCATCCAGCTAATTATATGTAATTGTCCCCTATATTGAAACAATAAATAATGTAGGAGGCCAGTACTGCTTGTTGGAGATTACAGCTCTATATAAATAGAAGGAAAACAAATGAGGAAAGCTGAAAATAGGTAGTGTATACTAAAATTGTTGTCAAAGGCATTTTATAGTATTGCCCACTGGCATAAAATTTTTTGTGTGCATTGAATACTACATCTTGGTGTGTCAAAGTCAGAATGGAACTTGTAGTTTTTCCAAACTCTAGGGTGACTCTGAGCATGCCACCTAATATGAATAAGCAGCCAAAATCATTGTTAATATTCTAGTCTTATTAACATGGCCACTCGGCCAGGGTTAACAATATCTCAGAATTGCTTAGACATTCTGAATATATTATCTTAAAAGGTGAATATATTGTCTTAAAATATAGCACGAAAAAAATCAGTGAAGCCTACTACTATCATGCATGTGACCAAAACATTCATTGGAAACCATTCCCCTGTAACACAGACATGTATACGCTGAAAGGATCTCCATGACTTACAGGAAAAAGTCCAAATGAGAGCAGCAAAGCCACCAGCTCAGTGCTGTGGCAGCCAATTCTGATGATAAAGCCCGCCTACTGTTTCCTATAAGTCGTCCTGAACTGCCCAAGTCCACACCTCTGTGCAAAAAGAGGCAGCTCCTTGCCTGTTCCACAGTTTCAGTTTAAGCATGGACATGTCTTTCTCTGTTCATCTTGAGCCTTATGTTTAAGGCAAAGACCTAAATCCTTCCTGCTCTTCTCTAATCCCAATAGACCAAGGCCACGATTGTAACCAGACATTAAGAGAAACAGAGCCCATCATCAATTGCCTGTATTCCAAGCAGAGGAGACAAGATTCAAGTTTAGCAAAGCAGGGTCCTGGAGAGCTAGACCCTCTGTAACTGTCACTGCCATGCATTTATTTTCATCACTGTCTTTGATAACCCAAATAGTATTGTTTTAGACTTATTTATCTTCCTTTGTACATACATCTAGCCACTTGCTTACTTTTTTCCTTTCATTCAAAGAGTATGTGTAGAGTACTTAATATGCAGGAGGACCATGATAGGTTCTCGAGATAGAAAGATAAATTACATCTTCCCTTAGAGCACTTAGGCTGAGGAAAATGAACTGAAATGCCATTTTTTCCACAATAACAGTTCAAACCAGTTCATAATAACTCAGATATCAAAGGTGGAGAAATAAGAAGCCATCAAAAGATATATAAATCAAGTGCTGTATATCCAATCAGCTTGTAGTCCTATCAATAAAATAAGAGTGAAAGAAATACAGCAGTGTATGACAAAACGCTGAAATAAAATCTATATGAAAATTCATAGTAATCTATATGAAAACTCAGACTTCTCTTCTGTCATTAGAAAACTTTTTGTCTACTTTCCGGGTCCACCCGAAGTAACTATTGGCAGCGTGAGAGGGAATGAGATTTCAAGAGTAGTTGGAATGGTAGTCATCTGCTTTAAGCTGGAAACCTGTGACAGCTGGTCTTCTAAGACCCCTTGAGCTGTTTACTAGACTGCCTTTGCCACTGTTCAGTCTCTAAGTAATGTCCAACTACTTATGACCCCATGGACTGCAGCACAACAGGCTCCCTTGTCCTTCACTATCTCCTGGAGTTTGCTCAGATTCACGGCTATTGAATCAGTGATGCCATCCAACCATCTCATTCTCTGTCATTCCTTTCTTCTCCTACCCTCAATCTTTCCTAGCATCAGGGTCTTTTCCAATGAGTTGACTCTTAGCATCAGGTGGCCAAAGGACTGGAGCTTCAGTTTCAGCATCAGTCCCTCCAATGAATATTCAGGACTGATTTCCTTTAGGATGGACTGGTTTGATCTCCTTGCAGTCCAACGGACTCTCAAGAGTCTGCCTTAGCCAGGCATTTCAGTTCCATACTGTATGAACCAGGCAAGGTTCTTGGGAGTCTGCCTAAGTGAGATTATCCCTCCAAAAGCATATCAACATTTTGTTGGCAAATAGCTTAAAGATATGAGTTTGAAAACTGGGCAGACACTTCTCTCCTACTTAAATTTTCTTTTGTGTTGTTAAATCAGCACAGGATAGCATGCATTCTTTGTTTCTAGATATAATCTTGTCTTGAAATTACCCTGACAATGTTTTGTTCCTTCCCTTCTTATATAGGAAGAATTCACTGAAAAGACATTGTGTTTCTTTGTTATCTTGCTTGTTTGCTTGCTTTGAGACTGGATCATTGAAAAAGCAAGAGAGTTCCAGAAAAACATCTCTTTCTGCTTTATTGACTATGCCAAAGCCTTTGACTGTGTGGATCACAATAAACTGTGGAAAATTCTGAAAGAGATGGGAATAACAGACCACCTGACCTGCCTCTTAGAAACCTATATGCAGGTCAGGAAGCAACAGTTAGAACTTGACATGGAACAACAGACTGGTTCCAAATAGGAAAAGGAGTCCATCAAGGCTGTATATTGTCACCCTGCTTATTTAACTTATATGCAGAGTACATCATGAGAAACGCTGGGCTGGAAGAAGCACAAGCTGGAATCAAGATTGCCGGGAGAAATATCAATAACCTCAGACATGCAGATGACACCACCCTTATGGCAGAAAGTGAAGAGGAACTAAAAAGTCTCTTGATGAAAGTGAAAGAGGAGAGTGAAAAAGTTGGCTTAAAGCTCAACATTCAGAAAACTGAGATCGTGGCATCTGGTCCCATCACTTCATGGAAAATAGATGGGGAAACAGTGGAAACAGTGTCAGACTTTATTTTGGGGGGCTCCAAAGTCACTGAAGATGATGATTGCAGCCATGAAATTAAAAGATGCTTACTCCTTGGAAGGAAAGTTATGACCAACCTAGATGGCATATTAAAAAGCAGAGACATTACTTTGCCAACAAAGGTCCATCTAGTCAAGGCTATGGTTTTTCCTGTGGTCATGTATGGATGTGAGAGTTGGACTGTGAAGAAAGCTGAGTGCTGAAGAATTGATGCTTTTGAACTGTGGTGTTGGAGAAGACTCTTGAGAGTCCCTTGGACTGCAAGGAGATCTAACCAGTCCATTCTAAAGGAGATCAGCCTTGGGTGTTCTTTGGAAGGAATGATGCTAAAGCTGAAACTCCAGTACTTTGGCCACCTCATGCGAAGAGTTGACTCATTGGAAAAGAGTCTGATGCTGGGAGGGATTGGGGGCAGGAGTAGAAGAGGACGACAGAGGATGAGATGGCTGGATGGCATCACTGACTCGATGGACGTGGGTTTGTGTGGACTCCGGGAGTTGGTGATGGACAGGGAGGCCTGGCGTGCTGCGATTCATGGGGTCGCAAAGAGTCGGACACGACTGAGCGACTGAACTGAACTGATACTGGGAAATCTGTTAGGAAGAACGTAAAGTCTATCAATGTATTTTTTAATAAAAAAAGCTTTAGAAAATTGTGTAAGTTCGTGTATATTTGAGAAGTGTTGCATGAGTGACTACTATGAAAAAAAAATGTCCATCTGATGCACTGAGGAGGACAATGAACAAGAGGGGAAATATAAAGGTCAAACGTGAGTGGCAGAGAAGCTTATCCATTGCACAAATAGCCACAAATCTGCGGTGATACGTTGCTGAAAGCTCCCCTTTACAACATGTATACCCCTCCTACATAAAAAATGCTAATATATGACAGCCCACTCTTAAAGGTTTATTTCTTCTGATAAATACGAATCACCTGATATAACGTAAATGAAGGTCTACAATGAAAATGGGACTGATTTTGAAGCTGGTGGTTTTTTGCTCCGACACCACTTTTACTAGGCCAAACCCAGCACATAAGCGTTCATATAATAATAAAGAGTCAAATGAATAAATAAAGAGTCCAAAATTAGGAGAAGAGTAGGAGGAGCAAATAAACAGCAATAGCAATGAAAAACAAAATAAAACAGAGCAAACATACCCAGTGGATCAATACAAATGTCTAAATTGGTTACAGGTAAGAACACAAAATGCCTTGACTAGTAGAAGTTTCTTTAGGGAGTGTTTTCATAGAAGATGGATTTGGAGTTTATTTTAAAGGCCTGAGGAAACGTGAAATGGTGGAAGGCAATGCATGGGCTCTACCCCATGAGTTTTCTTTTGACACGTGAATACCTTTAAAAATAGCCTGATGGACCACAGGCCCCAGGAACTAGCTGTTCATAGCTAATTATCCAAAGACTTGAAGATTCCAAGCTGTGCAAAGTCAATTCGACTTTGCCTAGTACAGCCTGAAGCTACTTTAGTTAAACCTCAGTCATAGTGTTTCTAATGAAAGGGGCAAAATAGAATAAAAATTGCAAACCCAATTCAATACAAGTGAATAAAACTGTAAGAGGTAAAGGCACACAGCAGCCAATAATTAAGACTTCCAGGGCTGTTGTTTCTCTAGAAGCCCAGACTGTAAAAAGAGAGTGATTTAGTCTTATACTAAATTCAAAAATAAAACTCATTTGATTGGGACTCAAGTTTACAACTTATTCAAAAAGATGTTGTTCTGTAGTCACAAATAAAGCATGTCAAAGAAAAAAGTGCTCTTTAAAAATAAAATTTTCAATAGGTTTTATAGAATTGTGTGTGTTAGTCACTCAGCTGTGTCTGACTCTTTGCCACCCCAGGGACTGTAGCCTACCAGGTTCCTCTGTCCATGGAATTCTCCAGGCAAGAATACTGGAGTGGGTTGCTATTTCTTTCTCCAGGGGATCTTCCCAACCCAGGGATAAAACCCAGGTCTCCTGCATTGCAGGCAGCTTCTTTACCATCTGAACTATCAGAGAAGCCCATTTATAGAATTAAGACACAGAAGGAAAAAAAAAAAATTGTCCACAATATATCAGTAAGTGAATAATAAGGATATAATAGGATCAGAAATCTTGACATATCTTCATCAAGGCTAATTTAGCCATGAGTTTTGGTGAATGCCTCAGTAGTAAAGAATCCACCTAAGTAATACTCCATTGGTGGATTCATGTTGATATATGGCAAAACCAATACAATATTGTAAAGTTTTAAAAAAAAAAAAAAGAGTATATATAAATGGTAAATACGTAAAAAAAAAAAAAAAAGAATCCGCCTGCCAATTCAGGAGATGCAGGAGACGTGGGTTCATTCCAAGTCAGGAAGATCCCCTAGAGGAGAAAATAACAACCTGTTTCAGTATTCTTGCCCAGAAAATTCCATGGACAGAGGAGAACAGTGGGCTACAGTCCATGAGGTCACAGAGTCGGGCGTGACTGAGCACACACAACATCCTGGCCTCAGCAGAGAAGCCCCCCTGATGAGATCATTCCTCTGCGGGAGGAGCCAGCCCCCTGGTGGCACACTGATTGCTGTATTTATTCTTTCTTCATGGAGGCGGCAACAACTCTTTATTAGTAGAATAGACATGCTTTCTGGATAAGCATTGGCTTTCCATGCCTATAATGTTTCTGCTGTCCTGTAGACTTCTAAGATTATTTTACTCATTATCAGGACATTCCCATCAACGTTGCCTCTAGCAAAAGGACTCAGATCAACAAAGACACATGACAACGGGCTCATGCCCAAAGAGTTTACTCTAATTACCTATCAGGTATCTCCTTACACAGAAGAAGCTGGACTGGCACAATAATGAAACATCCTAGTGAAGATTTAGATGCACTGCTAATGGGGATAAAAAGCCCTGAAATATTAGCAGAATATTTTAAAGAATGGGTTATGTGTTTGCATAAACCACCACAATAAGGGGAGGAAATCAGTCCTGAATATTTGTTGGAAGGACTGATGCTGGAGCTGAAGTTCCAATACTTTGGCCACCTGATACAAAGAGTTGACTCATTGGAAAAGACCCTGATGCTAAGAAAGATTGAAGGCGGGAGGAGAAGGGGACGACAGAGGATGAGATGGCTGGATGGCATCACCGACTCGATGGACATGAGTTTGAGTGAGCTCTGGGAGTTGGTGATGGACAGGGAGGCCTGGTGTGCTGCAGTCCATAGGGTCACAAAGAGTCGGACACAAATGAGTGCCTAAACAACAAGAAACTCAGTAATGGTGCGATTTCTCTCATAGCCAGAATCCATAAGTAGCGGAAACAAGGGATGGAAATAGGAGCGACTTCTTTCACTCTTTTACTTAATAACTGTGACTTTACAATAAGAAATATGTGTTTTTACCCCTATTCTTGGCACAGATTTCTTAATATCTTGGGATTTCCCAAGTGATAAGAGCAATACATATGTCTTGATATTCATTCTAAACCCCTTTCAACTACAACTGAGTTTATGTAAATGAGCTTGATAATATTTAAGGGTGGAAACTGGTTTCCAGGAGAACTAATCATGTGCTTAGAAGGTTGGAATTTTCAGTTCCATCCCCAGAGAGGGGCTTGAGTTGAATTAGTTGCCAGTGGTTTAAACATTAACATCTAAGTAATGAAACCTCCATATTCTGGGTTAGTGAAGCCATGAAGATCAGGTGAGAGTTGTCAGCCCAGAGTAAGCAGGAGAGCAAGACTTGTCCTCACACACCTTGCCCTGTGTTTCTCTTTCATCTTGCCATTCCTTGACTACAGCCTTTTAAAGTAAGATGGTAATGAAGAAAATGAAATGTTTCTCTGAGTTCTATGAGACACTCAACCAAATTAATCAAACCTGAGGAGGTCATGGAAACCCCAACTATAGCCACTTGATCAGAAGCACAGATGACAATCTGGACTTGCAATTGGTGTCTGAATTTGGGTGTGGAGATTATTCTTGTAAGACTGAACCCTTTACCTGTAGCGTCTGACACTATCTCCAGGTCTATTTGTTAAATTATAGGATACCCAGTCAGTTCCCGGAGAAGGCAATAGCAACCCACTCCAGTACTCTTGCCTGGAAAATCCCATGGGTGGAGGAGCCTGGTAGGCTGCAGTCCATGGGGTCGCCAAGAGTCGGACACGACTGGGCGACTTAGTGGCAGCCACAGTCAGTTCCACTGAGTATTGGAGAATTGCTTGATGGTGGTGGAAAGCAAAACACACACATACAACAATAATCCCCTTGCAAATTTTTCTTTTATTTTCTAGAATCTTTGGATTCTATGGGTTGACTTCACTTAGTTCTTAAGGGCAGAATGCTGCCAACAGGTGATATAACAGTTCATATGAGTTGAAAATTGAATTTGACAGTTGATAATTTTGTGTTTCTTATGCCACAGCACCAATAAGGTTACAGTATTTGCTGAAGGATTGACCGTTTGTAGCAAGAGAAAGCTGGGTTCTTACCACTCTGAGAGGTTGGGAAAATATGTGTCTAGGGTCCAGAGGATTCCCTAGGGTGTCTCTTAGTATCACAATGTCTCCATAGTAAAAGCTAGTGAAAAACTGGAGAAACCCAATAAAAAACTAAAGTAATAAGAATTAGACACTCTAGGACTGATGGTTTGGCCATTTTGCCACATATAAAATCAATAAAAATGGAAGCTAAAGACAAAGGATAAAGGTGATGTGCCTATTTTACTGTATAGTAAAATCCAGGAAATTTAGTGGATACAGTACCCAGGAAAAATAGAAATAAACACATAATATAGCCTTATGATTAGCTACAGAAATGATAAAAATATGAAGATTATAGCAATTATATGCATATAATTGTCACAGAAATTGTGGAGGGTGCCTTATATTGATTGACATAGATAATATGATTCCTCCCTTTTCAATTTTTTTGCATATTATTTTATATAAGAATAGTTGGTGATACCTTCATAACTGAATGTTTGTGATAAAGAATAGCCAAATAATTTTGTGACTGAATTAAAAGAAAAATTGACCTCACTTTGTGATTTGGTTCCTACCTTGGTTAGATATGTGATGAGAGCATCTCCATGTATCCAAAGAGATTTGCATCTTATTTGGCAGAGGAAGTCATTTTTATTTTGTTGTTCAGTTCAGTTCAGTTGCTCAGTCACGTTCAACTCTTTGCGTCCCCATGGACTGCAGCATGCCAGGCCTCCCTGTCCACCACCAACTCGCAGAGCTTGCTCAAACTCATGTCCATTGAGTCGTTGATGCCATCCAACCATCTCATCCTCAGTTGTCCCCTTCTCCTCCTGCCTTCAATCTTTCCCAGCATCAGGGTCTTTTCCAATGAGTTGGCTCTTCATATCAAGTGGCCAAAGTGTTGGAGCTTCAGCTTCAGCATCAGTCCTTCCAATTAATATTTAGGACTGATTTCCTTTAGGACTGACTGGTTTATTTTCTTGTATGAAGAGTCAAATATGTATAGTATGACCTGTAAGTTTTCTGAGCAGCCACGAAGGTAGACTGTGCTGGTATACTTACCTATGACCTTTGATGCCCAAATTCACTGACTCGATGGACATGAGTTTAAGCAAGCTCCAGAAGCTGGTTGTGGACAGGGAAACTTGGAGAGCTACAGTCCATGGGGTCACAAAGAGTTGGATATGACTGAGCGACTGAACTGAACTGACTCTCCTTTACAAAACTAAAACTAGAATTCTGTAAGCTATGCATGCCAGACATGGTTGCTAACTGGTTCACTTTTAGATTTTTCCAGCAGAAAAACAGAATATAGGAGAAAAGTGGGGGGAAAGGACATCCTTGCTAATGTACACACATATACATGCATTTTGCGGTCATCATTCCCATCAGTGATCCTCCATCAGTGGCCATTGGCTTCAACTGCCAGCTTCTTCTGGTGCTTCTGTAACCAGCCTCACTGTGTCTCAAGTCATACTAAAAGAGTCAGACAGAGCTCCCTGCTCAAAACTTGATAACATGCTTTATAAGGCCCTCTATTCAGATCCTAAAATACCACATAGAGATAAGTAGCACCTCCTTCCCAGAGGTCTGAAAACTCAAGAAATTTTCGTCTAAACATATAGGTCCTAGTGACTCCCCATTCAGTGGAACAAGTGCCTAGTTGAGGTAATGGGTTCAAAAAAGAAATTACTTAAATCACTCATGAGACATACCTCATAATTGCCAGTACAGAAATGCAGTACTTGGATGCAGTCTCAAAAATGACAGAATGATCTCTGTTCATTTCCAAGGAAAACCATTCAATATCACAGTAATCCAAGTCTATGCCCTGACAAGTAATGTTGAAGAAGCTGAAGTTCAATGGTTCTATAAAGACCTACAAAACCTTCTAGAACTAACAAATCAGAAAGATATCTTTTTCATGATGAGGACTGGAATACGAAAGTAGGAAGTCAAGAGATACCTGGAGTAACAGGCAAGTTTGGCCTTCGAGTACAGAATGAAGCAGGCCAAAGGCTAACAGAGTTTTGCCAAGAGACGCACTGGTGATAGCAAACACCCACTTCCAACAACACAGGAGAAGACTCTACACATGGACGTCACCAGATGGTCAATACTGAAATCAGATTGATTATATTCTTTGCAGCCAAAAATAGAAAACTCTATACAGTCAGAAAACACAAGACCAGGAGATGACGGTGGCTCAGATCATGAACTCCTTATTACCAAATTCAGACTTAAATTGAATAAAGTAGGGAAAAATCATTAGATCAAAAACAAATCCCTTATGATTAAACAACGGAAGTGACAAATAGATTCTAGGGATTAGATATGATAGACAGAGTGCCTGAAGAAATATGGAAAGAGGTTCATGACATTGTACAAGAGACATTGATCAAGACCATCTGCAAGAAAAAGAAATGCAAAAAGACAAAATGGTTGTCTGAAGAGGCTTTACAAAAGCTGAGAAAAGAAGAGAAGCAAAAGGCAAAGGAGAGAAGGAAAGATATACCCATTTGAATGCAGAGTTCCAAAGAATAGCAAGGAGAGATAAGAAAGCCTTCCTCGGTGGTCAATGCAAAGAAATACAGGAAAACAATAGAATGGGAAAGACTAGAGATCTCTTCAAGAAAATTAGAGATACCAAGGGAACATTTCATGCAAAGATGGACTCAATAATGGACAGAAATAGTATGGACCTAGCAGAAGAAGAAGATATTAAGAAGAGGTGGCAAGAATGCACAGAAGAACTATACAAAAAAGATCTTTATGACCCAGATAATCACCATGGTGGGATCACTCACCTAGAGCAGACATCCTGGAATGTGAAGTCAAGTGGGCCTTAGAAAGCATCACTACAAACAAAGCTAGTGGAGGTGATGGAATTCCAGTTGAGCTCTTTCAAATCCTAAAAAAATGATGTTGTGAAAGTGCTGTACTCAATATGCCAGCAAATTTGGAAAACTCAGCAGTGGCCACAGGACTGGAAAAGGTCAGTTTTCATTCCAATCCCAAAAAAGGCAATGCCAAAGAATGCTCAAAGTACTGCACAATTGCACTCATCTCACACGCTAGCAAATAATGCTCAAAATTCTCGAAGCCAGGCTTCAACAGTATGTGAACCATGAACTTCACAATGTTCAAACTGGATTTAGAAAAGGCAGAGGAACCAGAGATCAAATTGCTAACATCTTGTGGATCATTGAAAAAGCAGGAGAGTTCCAGAAAAACATCTATTTCTGCTTTATTGACTATACCAAAGCCTTTGACTGTGTGGGCCACAACAAACTGTGGAAAATTCTGAAAGAGACTGGAATACCAGACCACCTGACCTGCCTTCTGAGAAATCTGTATGCAGGTCGAAAAGCAACAGCTAGAAATGGACATGGAACGATAGACTGGTTCCAAATTGGGAACGCAGTATGTCAAGGCTGTATATTGTCACCCTGCTTATTTAACTTATATGCAGAGTACATCATGAGAAACGCTGGGCTGGAAGAAGCACAAGCTGGAATCAAGATTTCCAGGAGAAATATCAATAACCTCAGATATGCAGATGACACCAACTTTATGGCAGACAGCAAAGAAGAATTAAAGAGCCTCATGATGAAAATGAAAGAAGAGAGTGAAAACATTGGCTTAAAACTCAGCATTGGGAAAACTAAAATCATGGCATCTGGTCCCATCACTTCTTGGCAAATAGATGGGGAAATAGTGGAAACAATGAGAAACTTCATTTTTGGGGGCTCCAAGGTACTGTAGATGGTGACTGCAGCCATGAAATTAAAAGCTGCTTGCTCCTTGGAAGGAAAGTTATGACCAATCTAGACAATATATTAAAAAGCAGGGACATTACTTTGCCAATAAAGGTCCATCTAGTCAAAGCTATGGTTTTTCCAGTAGTCATGTAAAGATGTGAGAGTTGGACTCTAAAGAAAGCTGAGTGCCGAAGAATTGATGCTTTTGAACTGTAATGTTGGAGAAGACTCTTGAGAGTCCCTTGGACTGCAACATCAAACCAGTCCCTCCTAAAGGAAATCGGTCCTGAATATTCACTGGAAAGGCTGATGCTGAAGCTGAAACTCTAATACTTTGGCCACCTGATATGAAGAGCTGACTCTCTGGAAAAGCTTCTGATGCTGGGCAAGATTGAAGGCAGGAGTAGAGCATGAAAGAGGATGAGATGGTTGGATGGCATCACTGACTCAATGGACATGAGTTTGAGTAAACTCCAGGAGTTGGTGATGGACAGGGAAGACTGGCGTGCTGCATCCCATGGGATCGCAAAGAGTTGAACACAACTGAGTGACTTAATTGAACAGAATTTTCCAGTCTTATTTCTTGCTGCAGTGACATGCTGCAGTGAAAATGCTCCATGCAGCAATAGGAGAGGTATAAGATTAAAGAAGCATCAAATGTTGAACCCCTTCCTAGTGGTCAGTTGCTGTAGAGAGTTGCCTGGAAATTGATGTGAATGAAATACATTTTTTGTTGCCACTGACATTTTGTTAGTAACTGCAACATGACTAGTCTCTCCTAACGAATATAGAAATCAGCATGAAGAGAAAGACATGGAACCATGACAAACATTAAAATATGTAGCACTGGCATGATGGACATGGAGAGGAAACTGACAGGAAACGCATGCTGGAATAATGATGATCCATGTAATACCTTGGCAAAGCATGAGAAAAGTGTGGCCTGCAACAACTTGAGAAGCAAATGCTTCAGGAACCCGCAGTTTTAGGGTAAGAGATTAGGAAACAGAACTTCCCGAGTACGTGTATGTGTTATTTGCTATTGTGTTTTATTATATCAAATGGAATACATATATATACATATATATTTTCTCATATGATATGATGTATATATATATATATGTCTGTATACAGCAAGCATTTATCATATGAAAATGTCTAAAAGATAAAAGCTGAGGCTATAAAAATGAATGAGATACAACCGGTGCAATCCACAAGCTTTCATTGGGTCTGTCTATCCAATTACTTGCCTTTAATACAGTCAGCTTCCTTGAGCTCCATACCATAGTAAGAATGTAAGTACCAGCCACAGATAGATAGGTTCTCTCTCATAAATTTTACCAGAATTTTATAAAAGCTTGCTGTCTGCTGCCTACTCTTTGCCTGCAATATTGCCGTGTCTTGGATATACTAGCCTTCTGCCCAGTGCGTCTGCCCCTGAGTACTCCTGAGTACTCAGTTTGTGTAGGTCACTGGACTGCACTCTGAATTAGCAACTTTGTTTCCCCACTCAGCTCCCAGCTAGGTAGACTTCATTACTTTGGGCAATTTTCAGAGAATCCAGACCTCTGAGTAACATACCTTCTGCCAACTCCCCCAGCCTTCTGTCAGAGGGAATTTTTTAAAAGAGAATATGAACATGCTTTTCACACAAATACAAAATGAACTGTTGTCAAAGATTTTGCATAACCCACTCACTAATGAGGGCACTGGTAAACGTTAGAACCGTGCAAATGAGGATCTGACTTAGACAGTTTTACCTTGTCGATCAGAAAAGATCTTTCTGTACTTCTATGAGTAGCAATTATTTACAGAGCTACGGGCAGCAAACACTTGCATAGCCGTCAGTTTTCAGAAGTTACCTCTTCTCCCTACAGAGTGGTGGGATAAACTGGTCACACAGTCAAAGGCAAAGACAGCTGTAGAATCAGATCATTCCAGCACTGTGTACTAGAGAACACCCAGCACTGAAGTAAAGGGAGATGCAATAGTCTCTTTTGCCCACTTCAAAGTCTTCCACATTTATTCCTGATGCACAATTAATTAAACTCTTGCCTCAGTGAGTCACCTCTTTCACAAAAGGAAATAAAAATTTACAAATAGCAAAACAGTCTTGTGTACAAATAAATATTTGAACATTGGCTACCTACAAAAGGAATTTTATATTCCATGAGTAAACACATTTTTGAGTGAGTTGGATTTACTAATATGTTATCAGGAAACAACTATTCTTTTCCACTACTACTTCTTTTAGTTTACTTTTTAAATCTATCCTTCCTCCTTCCCAACTATGGATGGAAGCTTTACCAATGACTGTCAGGCAATCTGAAGACTCTTTCTTCTCCTGGTAATAAAATCTAGATTCAGACATTATGAAACATCTAAATGTCATCAAAATAAATGCTTTTCCCTTTCCTGTATCAGGCCTGATTTTGAGTTGGAAATCTCTGGAAAAGAAACAGAAAGTGATCAGTTTTACCTCTATTTTCTGCTCCTCCTACTCTTGTATTCGGTAGTGATGCTTTGGGTCCTACGTGTTGAAGGCAAGGAAGCTCAAGGAAGAAGAGGTGCGCCTGACTGATAAGAGCTGGAATCGGGTTGGAATGCTGTGGGCATGATGTATTGCAGTTCCGCATCTTGTGATGGGGGTCTTGTCACTTCCACCTTGCCTCTTTTGTCCTCTCCAGTTCTTGGTTTCCTTTTATTTTAGAGGCATCCTAATTCCTAGTTGTTATTCTAAGGAAGAGACCCTCTCACTAGACACACTCTTTGCTGTGATGGCCATGTCTGCCTTCCCGGAGACCAGTGCCGTATTCAGAATCTTGGTACCATTCTCAATGAAGCCCTTCTCTCTGCTGTTTCCAAACTAGGTTCTTTAGCCACACCTTCCTACCAGTAAACTTCTCGGACAAATGTTAGATGCCAGATTCTCTGTCTTCCAAACTCCAGGGAAAGCATGTCAAGCATTCAGTTCTTTTAAAACCCCACTTATTCGACTTGAAGTGGCAAAAAGAAAATAACAAGCATAATTTTCTGCAAACTTGCAGCAAAGCATCCTCAGTCTACAATCTCTTCACTTTCTTCCAGTGCATTATTAATACTTGTTTGTGCTGCCACGTTGTGAATGAGGAGCTAGTTTGCAGCCACGCCACTACAAGTCCTGAATAGGTGAATGGAGAAGGCAATGGCACCCCACTCCAGTACTATTGCCTGGAAAATCCCGTGGACAGAGGAGCCTGGTAGGTTATATTCCATGGGGTCGCAAAGAGTCAGACACAACTGAGCGTTCATTCAATTACACTCAACAAACATTTTTTGAGGGCCTAGTATGTGGAAGGCACTCTGCTAGGCACTGAAGAAGCTGAGAAGGAAGACGTTGTCCCTGTGGTCTTAAAATTCATAGCGGCAGGATGAGGGGCTGAACCTCCCCTGGGTTTCTCCACTCCACAATACTGCCTTATCTTGCCTACTTAAAGTTCCTCATTTGAAATGGACCATAAACCAAAATAATTTTTCCATAGATAATTTAAAATGACAAATCACTGGCAATTTAATGTAAATCAATTTAGTAACAGTAATTAATTCGCACATGTCACATTTCATATACTAGAATGCAATTCACTTATTACATGTCACGATTCAAAGAGCTGCCTGCACATGCAGTTTCCACTGAGCTGTACCCCGTCTTAATGGAAGTGCTCCTTTTTCAGTCCTGGGGAAAACAGAAGGCACAGCAACATAAACTTAGCCTGAACTGCTCAGGACACAGCATGCTAAACCCTATGCACCTTCTATTTGCAAAGTATTCAAATGCCTTTACCAGGAAAGTCAGTTAGGAAGGAAGGACTGCCTGCAGAATTAAGAGCAGAGTGTAGCTGTGCATTTTTCTTTCAGTTGGTTAACTGAAAATCAATTTCCTATTTTAAAAGCAGACCCATCAAAGGCAAGTGTCCAATTTTAAGCTAAGCTCTACACTATGCTTTTCAATAAAATGTCTCTCTGCCTCTTTCCCTTTTCTCATTTCAACATCCTGTTACATATTTCTGAAAGCTCGCCTTTCAAAGTTGGTGTATGCTATGATTGTGTGGAATGAAAAGCTCTGAAAGGCCACAAAGAAAAGTATCACTTGCCTCCATCTCTGAGGAGACGGCCCTTTGAATTAAGACTGATTCCGCCTGCGAAGCCTGATTGAGCCTGAATTGATAATGCCTGCGTGTTGTGGGTTTTCTCGCTTTATTTCCCTTTGCATTCTTCTTCATTCCAGGATGTACTGTGGGCCATTATCCGATTTTCATAGCAGCATGAGTGATTACTAAAATGCTATGAAAGAGAAACTAAATCCTTAAAAAGAGGCATTCATCGAAGGCTCCTAGGAATCATATGCCAATATTCTTTGCTGATTATTGGGATTCAAAGGGGAACATTGGAAACATCCAAAGGAATTTAACGGCACCTCACAAAGATTTTTATTTTCCTTTCCTTAAATGCTTACAGTTATTGAGGCTGAGGGGTTTCCATTTAGTTTTATGTCTTCACTGTCGTTTGTCTCTATTTTTATGTATTAATACAATGTTGTCTGGCAAAAGAACAAGACAAACATAGGTAAAATTTTACTCAAATAACTGCTCTTTCTCCAAAACCCCAAAAAACCCATATCTAGACCTCACCTCTGCAAAGCGTGGGGCCTTTGCACTAGGAATTGTAAAGGGTGAGTTTTGAGCAGACTGTGACTTCAAAATCTGCCAGTGGTAAGTGCAGCATTAAAAAAAGTGCAAGTGGCAAGAATCGGTGCAAAAAACGGAAACGTGGCCTGTTTAGAAGTCTGGCGGCTTCCCAGGCGGTGCGTGGGTAACGAATCCACCTGCCAACGCACGAACAGAAAGAGACGCAGGTTCAATTCCTAGAGGAGGAAACGGCAACCCACTCAATATTCTTGCCTAAAAATTCCTTGGACAGAGGATCCTGGAGGACTACAATCCATGGGGCTACAAAGAGTCTGACACACCTGAGTGACTGAGCATGCGCACACACACGGACTGTAAACACTGATGACCTGTGAGTGACTGAGCATGCGCACACACACACGGACTGTAAACACTGATGACCTGTGAGTGACTGAGCATGCGCACACACACACGGACTGTAAACACTGATGACCTGTGAGTGACTGAGCATGCGCACACACACACGGACTATAAACACTGATGACCTGGAGAGCTGGAGGTTGGGTTAGGGACACAATGCAAGACTGCAACTGACCGCCATGAACAGCTACAGTTTGCCAGATCCAAGTGTAGGCTATGGGCATAGAAAGGTGAATCGGATACACGTCTTTCCCTGTTCACGATTCACGACTATGCCACATGCTATAAAGAAGTAGGTATAAATGTTATATGAAAAAAAAAAACAAACGAATATTAAGTTATTATGAAAGACAACCCAAATGTCTATACACATTTAATTGCACAAACAAAATGTGACATATCCCCCCGATGGGATAATACTCAGTGATGAAAAGGAACAAAGTACTAATACATACCACAGCATGGATGAACCTCAAAAACACTGTGGTAAGTGAAAGAAGCCAGACACAGAAGAAAGTGTAGAGTGTGATTTCACGTACATGAAGTGTCCAGAAAAGGCAAACCCACAAGAACAGGAAGTAGACTGCTAATTGTCTGTGGCTGAGGCTGGGAGTGGGAATTCCCTGGGAGTGATCAGAATCATCCAAAACTAGTTTACAGTGATATTGCATAACTTCGTAGATTTACTAATAGTCATTTAATTACACACAAATACTCAATTTTATAATATATAAATTACATGTCAGTAAAGCTGTTGTAGACATTACTTTGCCAACAAAGGTCTGTCTAGTTGAGGCTGTGATTTTTCCAGTAGTCACGTATGGATGTGAGAGTTGGACTATAAAGAAAGCTGAGCACTGAAGAATTAATGCTTTTAAACTGTGGTGTTGGAGAAGACTCTTGAGAGTCCCGTGGACTGCAAGGAGATCCAACCAGTCTATCCTAAAGGAGATCAGTCCTGGGTGTTCATTGGAAGGACTAATGCTGGAGCTGAAACTCCGGTACTTTGGCCACCAGATGCGAAGAGCTGACTCATTGGAAAAGACCCTGATGCTGGGAGGGATTGGGGGCAGGAGGAGAAGGGGACGACAGAGGATGAGATGGCTGGATGGCATCACTGACTCGATGGACGTGAGTCTGGGTGAACTCCGGGAGTTGGTGATGGACAGGGAGGCCTGGCATGCTGTGGACTTAGAGACTGAACTGAACTGAACTGAAAGCTGTTGTAAAGTAAATTTCCACACGAGGTAGGGGAAGAGGACATCTGCATCATTTTCATAGTGTTGTGGGAACAGATTAACACAAATTTGGTTTCATAAAACAACATAAATGTATTCACTTCCACTGCTGGTGCTCAGAACCTGAAATCAGTGTCATTGGCCTAAAGTCAAGATATTGATAGAGTTGATTCCCTCCAGAGGCTCTGAGGGGAGAACTGACTTCTTGCCTTTCTCAGCTTCTCGTGACTGACTCTATTCTTTAGTAGGTGACCCCTACATCCTTCCTCAAGTTGCATCACCAGTATCTGCTTCCCTCATTATATCTCCTTCTCTATGAATCTTTCTGCATCTTTCTTATCAGGACAGCTTTAATCACATTAAACCCACCTGGGGTAATCTCTTCATCCCAAGATCCTTGACTTCTGCAAAGTCACGTCATAACATTTCCAGGTTCTGGAGATTAAGATGTAAACATATTTGAAGACTCATTTTTCAAAACAACATCAGGCACATTTCTTTTTGGATAGAAATTTTGAATTGGATCTTGAAGAATGGATGCTTTTCATGTGGAAAAAAATGAAGAAATTCACTCCAAGTAGATATAATGTTGTCAGGAAAGGAATAAAGAGAGAAAGCTGCATATAATCTGTGAGATCAGACAACAACAGTTGGATTTGGTTATTCATCATCTGTTTCCCAATTAGCTGGTTAGATTGAGATTCAAATGTGCTACAATATTCTCCAGCCTTTAGATATTCTTCCTCGCCTCCACAACCTCCTTCAGTTACCACCCAAATGCTTTGTTTCCTTATTGCAATATTTTCACAAACGTTTCAACAGTGTTTCTACACTCATTTTTTCCTCTTCCTTTCTTACCAATATCTCTGAAATTCATACCATTTTGGATTTGCCCTTACCTCTCCACCTTCATTGCACTACATGCTCAGCAATGACCTCAACATTCCCAAATCCAGTGGTCCATTTTTATCTTCATCTTCTATGACTCATCAGCTGTGATTGACTTACCTGATCATCCTCCTTTTAGAGAATATATCTTCTCTCGGACTTCCCTGGTAGCTCTGCTGGTAAAGAATCCACCCGCAATGCTGAAGAACTAGGTTCGGTTCCTGGGTTGGGAAAATATGATGGAGAAGGGATAGGCTACCCACTCCAGTATACTTGGGCTTCCCTGCTGGCTCTGCTTGTAAAGAATCTGCCTGCATTGCAGGAGGCCTGGATTCAATCCCTGAGTTGGGAAGATCGCCTGGAGAAGGGAACGGCTACCCACTCCAGTATTCTGGCCTGGTGAATTCCATGGACTGCATAGTACATGGGGTCACATACAGTCGGACTGAGTGACTTTCACTTTCACTGGCTCTTAGAACAATATTTTCCCTTGCAATTCTTCTACATCATTGTATCTTTCACTTTTTCCTTATCTCCAAATATAGGTACTTCACTTCTTTGATCTTCATCTTTTTCTCTCTCTACACTCTTGTTCTAGATTATCTCAGCCAACTCACGATTCTAAATGCTGTTTTTACTATGATGACTCCATTTATAATTTTATGACTCCTATTTTGTATCCACAGCCTCAACCCTTCTCCTAAAACCCACACTTGTAATTCAACAATCTATCTGACTTCTCTACTTGGATGCATAAACTTTATATATTTCATCCAGAATACTAGATTCCTCTTGCTCCAGATTGGCCCCTCTACCAGTCTTCTCTTTCTTAGTGTTACCACCATCTATTTGGTTTCTTAGGCCAAACTTAAGCCTGTCTTTAATTCCTCTAATTCTCACAGTTCGCATCTGATCCATCAGGTTATGCCTTCAAAATATGCATATAGCTTGATCACTTATCACTTCCCTGGTGGCTCAGATGGTAAAGCATCTGCCTGCAATGCAGGAGACCTGGGTTTGATCCCTGGGTTGGAAAGATCCCCTGGAGAAGGAAATGGTAACCTACTCCAGTATTCTTGCCTGGAAAATTCCATGGATGGAGGAGCCTGGTAGGCTATAGTTCATGGGGTCACAAAGAGTCAGACATGACTGAGCGACTTCATTTTCTTTGATCAGTTTTTAACACCATAATTTCTACAGCCCTTGTTCGAGTAACAATTTATTATCTATTTCTTCAATTTCAGCAGCCTTGGATTTGATCTACTTGTTTCCACTCTTGATCGTCTCCATTTTATGTTTTACAAACCAGTAGAATTATCACGTGTATGGAAGTCAGCTCACCCTATACACTTGCTCAAAATTCTTCCTGTGCACCCCTGCAGTGGTCCCCAATAATTTCACACCCTAGTCTTCACCCCTTTGTAGGATTCCTTCTCACGTTGCATCAGGGTCTGGTTCATGTGACCATTAGAATACGGCTGATGGTACATCACATCCAAAATAAGATTATATTGATAAAAGACTATGGATTCTGTTTGATAAAAGACTATGGATTCTCTCTTTTTCCTCTTGCTCCCCGCTTCCCTTCACCTCTCTCACATCACCCATCTGAGGGGAGCCAGGCCATAGACAGAAGTCCTAGGCAGAGGCACAGATATTAAGGAATCATAACCTTCTGTTAACAGCCATGTGAGTTCAGAAATTGATCATCCAGATCCAGTGAAATCTCAGATGACTGCAACCCTGGCTGAAACTTTGATTGCTGCTACATGAGAGATCTTGAGAGAAGACCATCTAAATAACTGCCCTGATTCATGACTCAACTGTGAAATCACAAAAGAAAAAGTACCTATTGTTTTAAGCTTTTTAAGCTGCTAATGTTTGGAGCAATTTATTATGCATCAGTAGATAACTAATTTCTAGTAAATGGAAAAATAATGGCTTTAGATTTTCTATTTGGAAAATAAAATGGAAAGATGAGATGTATTTGCTATCCGATGTTTTCCCATCTCTGATGGCTTTTTGTGAATTTTGGAGAACTCAAACTCATTTGTGAATTAATGGCTGAAATAAATGCCACTTAGGAGACTTCTATCTCATGACTATTTAAAAAGCAGCCATGGAATAATTGTCTATTCATTTAGTTTGGTGACCCAGTCCAGTAAATCAGGTATGTAGTCAAGAAGAGTAAAGTGGAATAGAGACGTGCAAGAGGCCACTTTTTGTAATTAGAAGCAAGGCAAGAAGAGTGGATTTGTGGCCCCTCATTGACTCATTTATTCCTTCTTTCTGTTAATGGATGAGTATGATGCACCATTTTGGAGCTGACACTGAGGGTCTAGTAGTTAACAAGGCATAATCCTTGTCCTCAAGGTAGAGAGATATAGAAAGGCAATTTTGAAACACCACAGTAAGTACATGTCACTGAACCACTCAGTATAAAGACCAGTTTTCATTAGAGTCGCAGCAATCGAGGGACGTGAATTTTTTAGATTGTGCAGTTGATATTTCAACATAAGCCAGACATAATCACACTGGGAGAAATCAGCACTCTTTTAGACTCCCATACACCTACTGTAGATTCAACATCATTTTCATTTTTAAATTATACATGATGAGTTAGCATGGAACTGTATGCTTTCTAGTGCTTGGGGCTTCTAAGATCCAAATCCAGAAATAAGTATGTGATAAGAATAAGTACACATCATGGAGCAAAGATGTGTAAGAAGTGAAAGTGAAGTCATTCAGTCGTGTCCGACTCTTTGCTATCACATGGACTGTAGCCCACCGGGATCCTCAGTCCTTGGGATTTTCTGGGCAAGGGTACTGGAGTGGGTTGCTATTTCCTTCTCCAGAGGATCTTCCTGATCCAGGGATTGAACCCAGGTCTCCCACATTGCAGGCAGACGCTTTATCCTCTGAGCCAATAGGGAAGTTCAAAGAAGCTGCCAACCTCCTCATCATGGAATTGAACCCCAGTCTCCTATGTGACAGATGGAGATACTAACCACTATAAAAAAGCCACTGTTAGGAGATAAATAGAAGTTATGTTATTCTAAGGAAAAGAGAGAAAGAGAGCAGTCAGTCCAAAATTTGTAAAAGGGCATTCTAGGGAGAGCAGCATTGGCAAGCAAAAGAAAGATGGGGAAAGTCCTAAGCTTTTAATATCTGGGCAGTAATAAAATAGCAATATTGACATATGAGACGAAAGAGTGCACAAGGGCCAGATAAATAATCAAGGATGTGTGCTATACTTTGTGGAAGTTGTATTGTATCCGGAGACCAGTGGGAAATATTTGCAGTAAAAGAGAAACATGATTAGATTTGTGATTTTTGGAATATGGCATCTGCTACTCTGTTTGTAGTATAGGGGGGCAGATGATGAGAGCAATTATGTTATAATAATACAGAAGAATAAATATGATGGCTATCTTGTCTTAAATAATAATGTGGAGGATGGAGAAAAATGAATATATTCAGTGCATATTGAATAGGTTTTAGTGAGAGCAGTTTGTGATTTAGTACAAGTACATAGGGAGGGTGTTTCGAGAGTTATGGATAATACCCATGTTTCTCCCTCATGCAACTTGGAAAGTCTTTGCACTCTCTGTTGAGATAGGGAACACAAGAGGCATAAAATTGCATTATTATATAGACTTCCCAAGTAACCAGTTCAAAGCATACAAGAGCTGTCATAACACTAGTGTTAATGGTTCAGTCGTGTCCAACTCTTTGCAACCACAAGGACTGTAGCAAGGAATTCTCCAGGCAATAATACTGGAGTGAGTTGCCTTTCCTTTTTCTGGGGATCTTTCTCAAAGTGTGATGCCCAAACTGTGGACCTGGCTTAGCAGTCTACACTGGGAGGAGACCAGGAGGATTAGAAAGACACAGCCAAAAGGTCATCGTATGCTTCACAGGACGCCCGCTTCAGTGTCTTTCAGGAAGCAATTCTTATTTTTAGGTTTATTTATTTATTTATTTATTTATTTATTTAATAATTTGTGCTTCACTGGGATGACCCAGAGGGATGGGATGGGGAGGGAGGTGGGAGGGAGGTTCAGGATGCGGAACACATGTACCCCCATGGGGACTGTTTGTGGGGTTTTTTGTTTGTTTGAGATTTTGCTTTTTTAATAAAGCATCATTAATGCACATTGCACGGTTTTGCCAAACAGCCCAAACTGTATACATTACAATCATTAAAAGCTCTTATTTAAAAAAATAATAATAATAATTTGTGCTTTGTACACTATTTGTGTGTGTGTGTGTATACATCTAAATGTCAATATTAAGTCATAGTGATAAAATGAATGTCATATAAGCAACACTATTCTGTGGAATTAGACTGCTATCAATTACTTTCATATATACACACTTGAGTGCTACATTCATATCCCACCACTTTTCATTTTCCTGAGGAGAAAAAACTTAACAAGAATCTGCTATTCACTTGTTTTATGTTCACAGTATTTCCATATATATCTCATGATGGGCTTGTTTTGAGACATAATACTGGTACCATATTATATGCAACCTAACAATGGAAACAGTGACAGACTTTATTTTCTTGGGCTCCAAAATCATAACTGATGGTGACTGCAGCCATGAAATTAAAAGATGCTTGCTCCTTGGAAGAAAAGCCATGACAAACCTAGACAGCACATTAAAAAGCAGAGACATTACTTTGTCAACAAAGGTTTATCTAGTCAAAGGTATGGTTTTTCCAGTAGTCATGTGTGGATGTGAGAGTTGGACTATAGAGAAAGCTGATTGCCAAAGAATTGATGCTATTGAACTGTGGTGTTGGAGAAGACTCTTGAGAGTCCCTTGGACTGCAAGGAGATGTAGCCAGTCCATCCTAAAGTAAATCAGTCCTGAATATTCACTGGAAGGAATGATGCTGAAGCTGAAGCTCTGATACTTTGGCCACCTGATGCAAAGAACTGACTCTTTGGAGAAGACACGATGCTGGGCAAGATTGAAGGCAGGAGGTGAAGGGGACGCCAAAGGGTGAGATGGTTGGATGACATCACCGACTCAGTGGACGTGAGTTTGAATAAGCTCTGGGAGTTGGTGATTGACAGAGAAACCTGGCATGCTGCAATCCATGGGGTCACAAAGAGTTGGACACAATTGAGCGACTGAACTGAACTGATTGTTGCGGTTTGTTCTGTTCAATATCTTTTATATTCAGCTTATCCTCAAAACCATGACTGATTTCTATTGAAATTGAATGAAATCTATGAAGATATTGAGGGAGAAAGGACAATTATTAATACATTTTATCAGCCCATGTTTATACATGATCATGATAAAGCTCTCATTTGTCATTTTTACCTTTTGCAGTTAATTTGCTGCAAATACACATATTTTGTTAGCTTTTTTAAGCACTTTAATTGGTTTTATTATATAGCCTATTCTTCATAGATTAGGTCCAGAATCCAGGCATTCTTTTTTTTTTTACTTGATTCAATTTTTATATGATATATTTTTCTAGGAATTTGAATATTTCCTTAAAATTTTCTGTTTATTGGCCACAAAGAGACATATTCAGATTTCTGACCAATATAATATTAAGGGGAAATATTCTGAGCATTGCAGCAATATTTCAACATAATCCTCTGTAATTTCCAATCACATTAATTCATAAGTAATTATTAACATATTCAGCCAAGCAAATATATCATTGATTATAAGCACTGTATGTATTATAATGTGATACAGCTAAAGATTCAACCCTAAAGAGATTAGAGTTCAATTAAAAACAGATTAACAAATAATTTCAAATAACTAAAATGTAAAGTAGAGGATGCCTCATGGTCTCTGAGGGGCACAGAGAAAGTAGCGTGAACATTGGCAGGAAGATGGTAACTGTCAGATGAGGGTTTGGGGAGTTCTTTGATCTGACTTCCTGCAATAGTCACACGTAGTCCAGATCTCATTGTTTCATTAGCATCGCTTCTAGGCTATGATGAATATTCATGGCCAGAACTGTGGCAACAGTGCCATGAAGGGAAGCTTCAGGACCCCACCGGGCTAAGGAAGTGTGTTTGGCCAGCAGCGAGTGGGGCCAAACAGCTCCCATAAAACAAGCTGGCTCGAGCCAAACATGAGCAGGGCCGGGGGAAGCGTCATAAGGAAATGATTAAACAATAAGGAAAATTATCTGCCGACTCCTAAAGGAGCAGGTTGATGCTTAGAAGGTAGCTATTGTGAATAAGGACATGAAAATGCAAATAATAACAAAACCGATTTGCTGTTGTGATGCAGGTGCCTGCTAGGTATTTTATAAATAGTATTTCATTTAGATGGAAAGGAGGTAGACTTGATCATCTCATTTTACTAAATGGATGTGCAGGCATGTTTGTCAGTGCCAGCCCAGAAAGCCAAATCTGGTTAACTTACACAGCAAAGCAGTTGGCAAGAAAGTTGGGAGAACTTACTCTAAAAAGTGGATGGAAATCAAAAAAGTCTAGATGTAAGACCCAAAGCAAAGTTTACCCCACAGGGTAAGCATGCCCCTTTGCTCAACACTCAGGCCCCTAGAGACATTTCCAAACTTCCCTGGTGGCTCAGACGGTAAAGCGTCTGCCTACAATGCAGGAGACCAGGGTTCAATCCCTGGGTTGGGAAGATCTCCTGGAGAAGGAAATGGCAACCCACTCCAGTACTCTTGCCTGGAAAATCCCATGGACAGAGGAGTCTAGTAGGCTACAGTCCATGGGATCGCAAAGAGTTGGACACGATTGAGCAAACTTCACTTTCTTTCTCTTCTTTCACTTTCATGCCCCTAAGCTCTGGACAATCACCCCAGCTGCCCCTGAACACTATGCAATGAATTCATCACCAACTGTTCCTTCATCTCATTGGCACCCACTGAGGATCCAGAATGATAGGTGAGAGTGTTTGATAATCCATGGGTTGTTGGCCCAGAATAAGGAGAAAGAGTATTAGCTCTTCTTCAGCTCTCCAATAGAAAGAAGCTTCATGCCTCCCACATAGACTCTTAAGAATTGGATATCCACCCCAATTTAGAAAAGTTTTCAGATGCTCATGAGCATGGAAATGGACATCATTGTCAAGATGTCAGGACTAGTGAGCAGAGGTTTTTCAGGCTCAGGTCTTGTCTGAATCAAAGCTACACAATCTTTACATGGAACTCAGTCAGTGGCAATAAATTCTACAGGAAGTTTCGTTATAGAAAGTGCATAATTTTTAGAGCAACATGGTATGAGTAGGTCTCCTGTTGAACATATATACAGAATAAGAAGATGCTAAGCAAGATAGAGTAGGGGATTGCACTCTTATATTCTTAGAATTTATGGTCTATTAGAAATCATGCTTAGAAAAAAAAAAAAAAAGAGTTTACTCATTGCCCAGTGAGTGTCAGTGCTGAAAGAGCTATGGTTGTTAAAGTTTGGGACAGAATTGTGTGAGATGAGATATTCCAGAAAACTTACAGGGAGGATGGCTGGGATCCGGATATACAGGGGATAATACTTTAGGCAAGGGAGGATTTGCTTATGCAACAGTGTTTGTAGGCACAAATCCATCAGATTTTAATGCAGAACTTTCTGGATTAAATGCATGATGCCATTAAGGAAACAAAAGAGCTAATCATTGTAGCTGCTGCTCTTTACCTATAAACCAAAATCCAGTCATCAGAATAATAGATAGGATTATAGGAAGTCAGGAGCTAACTGCCAAGTTTTTCAGTTTGAAGGGATCCTCTTTCTGGAGGAAACAATTGAATGCAAGCCTGCAGTGATTATAAATACACATGAAGAAAATGGGAAGCTGTATTTCCGGCCAAGATATGCTCTTGTTATCGACCCAGAGACGAGGCTGTTGACTGACGAAAGAGAATGGGCGGCTTTGGGTGAAAGTCACTTGTGACAGGTCTGGAATACAAACACGTCCAAACCCTGTGTTCTGTTGCTTCAGGCTAGAGTTCCATTTACACTGGCTTTGACCTTATGAAAACATTGTGAGTGGCCTTGGAGCAAAATGAAGTAAAGCCAAGAACGATGCTTCAATAAAGAGCTGTAACACAAATTCTCCAGCAAGGCTGAATCTTAGAAACGTGTGCAGTAATTCAAATCTAAAGACATCAGGGAGGTCACCTGGGAAAGGACACGCCTTGTTGGACCGATGACACTGGGAGGAGTATTGAATTCCCTACATCTTCTGCAGGGAAAGCTTGCATTCCTTTATGATTAACTAGACATAAATATCCTCACTTATCAGAAGTCCTTTGCTGCTGGGCTGCACAGTTGCAAACCAATATGAGCTTGTTGAAAGGTGGATAAACAGCCGTAAATTTCAGACAACGTTAACTTCTCCTTCCATTTTCGCACGTTCTTTGCTCTTGTGTCGTGTGGGCATCCGCTGCTCACCGCCGCCTCCACCCCACGGTCTGTACCACCTCCATCCCCTTCATGTGCGCTCCCAGTGGTCCCGCACAGCGCCAGCTTCTTTCTAGTTTTAAAGTCTTGATTTTAATGGCGCCTTCTGAGAGACGCTTCCCTGACCTGTCCAGCTAATACAGGTTGGCTCTTTCTGTCATAGAATCTTATTTCCTCTAGAAAAATTTTGTTGTTGTTGTTTACTATTTAACCGCTCAGCAGTGTCCAGCTCTTTTATGACCCCGTGGACTGTAGCTTACCAAGCTCCTCTGTCCATGGGATTTTCCAGGCAAGAATACTGGAGTGGGTTATCATTTCCTTCTTCAGGGGATCTTCCCAACTCAGGGATCAAACCCAAATGTTTCCTACACTGTAGGCAGATTCTTTACCACTGAGCCACCTGGGAAACCCAGAATGCTTACCAAATATTTATATTCATTTACTTATCTCTATGTTTATTTCCTGCCTGTCTTTCCACGCTGTTAATTTCAAAAGTCTCCTTCATTTGCCACTGCATCATCAGAGAACGGACCAATGGAAAACACTTAATAATTGAACAAGCAAATGAGGATTTGAAATATTTCCTGAAGTTTTCTTTTGAAGCCCTCAAGCAAATATTACTAGATATCACATAGGTCTTTTCTTTCCTTCATTCACAAAGAAAAAGTACATCCAAAGGGATCTTAGGAATCTGACTTTGTGCCAAGTAGTCTGGTTTTCTTCTGACTTTTGAATTACCATGCAAATGAATGGCACAAGTTTTTTGCTGTTTATATAGCTTAATGAGTATTGCTATCCAAGGAACATCTCCATTTTTTAGCATCACACAGTACACTGTTTTAGATATAACAAGCTATTGGTATTATTTATTGCATAGATATTTGAATGATTAGACGATTACATAAATGAATGTAAAATTAAGAGTTATATAATAATGCACAGAATCAAGGGATTTTCTTTGGGCTATGTATCAAATAACCAAAATACAAGTAAGAAAATGATCTTGCTCTGAATATGGCAGGTTTTAATTAATATTTATTAGACAGGGAGTAAAGTCTCTGGCTGGGAATTTAACAAGCAGATGGTTTCTTTAATGTTGAAAGTGGAGGTTGGAATTTTTTAACCCAGTTAACATCAGTCAGCTCCGTAGCTCCATATTCTACCCACATTGTTCACACAAAATTGAGATATTTTTGCTACAAGCAGTACTAGAAGGGGCAGGCCACTGCTGCTGCTGCTAAGTCGCTTCAGTCATGTCTGACTCTGTGCAACCCCAATAGATGGCAGCCCACCAGCTTCCCCCATCCCTGGGATTCTCCAGGCAAGAACACTAGAGTGGGTTGCCATTTCCTTCTCCAGTGCATGAAAATGAAAAGTGAAAGTGAAGTCATTCAGCCATGTCCGACTCTTCGAGACCCCCATGGACTGCAGCCCACCAGGCTCCTCTGTCCATGGGATTTTCCAGGCAAGAGTACTGGAGTGGGTTGACATTGCCTTCTCTGATGCATGAAACTGAAAACCGAAAGGGAACATGAAAAGCTTTATCACAGCCTGGGGACAGTTCTTTGTTCATTGTTACCCTGACATGTAGGAAATCAATGCTGTAAAGATGAATTTAAGGACACCACTATTTTATTCTGTATGGTAAAATAACTGTGGTAAGTTAAAAACTTTCAATATGTTTTAGCCTTCATGAAACTCTGCAAGGAAGCCTACTTCATTTATTCCATTTTCACTCTAGAAAAAAAAGTGTCTATTTCTAAAGTCTTATGGAATCTTTACTTTGATTGTGTTATGCATGTAAAATGCCTTGCACATAATGCTTAGACTGTAGTAAACTCTTGATAGAGGTCCATTTCTTTCCTCCCCATAACACTTAAAGATGATAATATGCTTATGAATTTTAATAGTTATTTATGAAGCACTCAGTTTATCTCCTACATTGTCTGAGTGCTTTACAGGCATTAATCTGGTTAATCCCCATCCATTCCATGTGAGACAAGGACGATGAGTCTCCCCATTTTTTAGTTTACAGAAGTAAGTCACTCATCCAGGATGATAACGAGTAATCCATGTCTGTCTTATCTCAAAATCTATGCTACTGTTTTACTACTAAATTAAGCATGTTCACCACTTTAAAAGCATCAGTACTTTTAAAGCCCTGATTATAAGAATTCTACTGCGATTTATATGAGTTTCTGTAAAGTACTTTATATTTTTAGTTAGTGACAAACTCCATAAGAATGAGAACTGTTTAATTCATATATCCTAATTTTTTCCCCAATGTTTGAGATAGAAATCCTGTTTGATAGATATTTGGTGAGATAGTGAGTGAATGATTCC
Organism: Bos javanicus; assembly: GCF_032452875.1. Taxonomy (NCBI): domain Eukaryota; kingdom Metazoa; phylum Chordata; class Mammalia; order Artiodactyla; family Bovidae; genus Bos; species Bos javanicus. The sequence continues at coordinate 98,551,854 of NC_083877.1, forward strand.
AGAAGAAATACATAGCAAGAACACACTGCTTGTGAAATCTCAGTCTCTCCCTGTTAGAACTGCTCAGGCCGAAGCTGTGTGGTCATCTGTCATGGATGACTTAGAAAGAATTACTAAGTCATGGATGATGCACAATTTTGTCCTGGATGATGATGTAAAAAATTTGTGCAAATGAAATTATTGTCATCTTGTTTCTACAAGTGTCAAGAGATTTAGAATTTTATTTATGTTATCCTCAAGTAACTTTTCTTACCCTAAAAAGTATAAATATGAATCTGAGAGAAAAAAAAAATCCATGCTATCGTCCCATTACTCTTTTAAAATTCAGAGAATCTTTTTCTGTTCCAAAAACCCTACTTCAATGAAGTATAATCTCCCACCCTATTGTTTTAGTTTGTTTGAGCTACTATAACAAAATACCACAGACTGGATGGCTTATAAACAACAGAAGTCCATGAGCAGGGTGCCAGAATGCTCAGATTCTGGTGAAGGCTCTCTTCTAGGTTATGAATTCCTAACTTCTCACTTTATCCTCAAGTGATGGGAGGGGCTGGAACTTGGTGAGGCTTCTTCTATAAGACTGGTTCAGTAGTAAAGAATTCACTTGCCAATGTAGGACACACAGGAGATGTGAGTTCATTCCCTGGGTCAGGAAGATCCCTGGAGGAGGACATAGCAACCCACTCCAGTATTCCTGCCTGAAAAATCCCATGGGCTATAGTCCACAGGGTCACAAAGAGTTGGACATGACTGAGTGACTTAGCACACACTGCTATAAAGCACTAACCCTTTCAAGACTGTCCACACTCATAACTTAATCACTTCCCCAAAGCCCCACCTCCTGATATATCACACTGGGGACTAGAAGTCCAACTTGTTGATTTTGAGAGGACCCAGTCATACAGACCATAGCACCTGCCTTGGGAAGTGACACTCTTATGGATATTGTTTCTAACTAAACTGTGTGAAAGAAATGTATGGGAACAATCTCAGGGTCTTTGATACGAAGGGCAGAGGCCCCACCTCAGAACTATTAAAGTAGAATCTTTGGATGTGAGGCTCAGAAAACCACTTTGTTCCCTACTTCCATGTTGGGATGATTACTATAGTCTAATAGCTGTGCCCAGACTATCCAGGGACAAGAGTAAAATCTCAGGCCCTATTTTCCCCCTCCGCCATACAACAGACACAGAAATATGTACCAATGTCCGTCCACCTTTAATGTATTAGTCAGGGTTCTCCACAGAAACAGAACCGATAGGATGCATGCATAGAGAGAAAGAGGAAGGGAAAAATAGAGAGAGAGGTTTATTTTAAGGAACTGGCTTATGCCATTGTAGGGGCTGGCAAGTCAAAAATCTGCTTGGCAGGCCAGGAGGCTGGAGACTGAGGGAAAAGTTGATGATGCAGCTTAAGTATAAAGCTGGTCTGTACACAGAATTTCTTCCTCAGGCAAAGTCAGTCTTTTCTTAAAGACCTGCAACTGATTGGATGAACCCCACCAACATTAGGGAGGATAATTGGCTTAACACAAAGTATACTGATGCAAACATTAATCTCATTCAAAAAATAATCTCACAACGTCATCTACACTATGATCAAACATCTGGCTGCAGTGGCTTGGCCAAGTCAGTGTGGACAGTTAACCATCATTCTCGGTAATAGCACATGAGCCTGCTCATCGAATTGTGCTCATCATAAGATCTCTTCTGGACAGAGAGCTCACAGACTCACAGTTCACACTGACACTTTACGTGGAAAGTAAGGCCAGAGGTTGGATGTGTGTAGTTCTATTTATCTTCATGGAAAAATGACCAGATGAATCCAAAGAGCAAATTCCAACAGATTTTCATGATGGTTTTTAATATTATTCACACACATATACACACACATATTACCCACTCCACACACACATACACATAGATTTACACATACAGATAGATTTGGTTATTTAATATGTCAAGTCGTTACATTCAGGGTTTAGAATCTCTTTGCTGTTGTTGTTGTTCAGCTGTTAAGTCACGTCTGACTCTTCGTGACCCCGTGGACTGCAGCACGCTAGGCTTCCCTGTCCTTTACTCTCTCCCGGATTTTGCCCCGTTTCATGTGCACTGAGTCAGTGATGGCTTCTCACAATGGCATCCTCTCCCACCCTCTCTCCTCCTGCCCTCAGTCTTTCCCAACATCAGGGTCTTTTTCAGTGAGTCAGTTCTTCGCATCAGGTGGCCAAAGTATTGGAGTTTCAGCTTCAGCATCAGTCCTTCCAAAGAATATTCAGGACTGATTTCCTTTAGGATCGACTGGTTTGATCTCCTTGCTGTCCAAGGGACTCTCAAGAGTCTTAGCACTGAATCTTTTTTTATCCCCTACCAAAACAAAATGGGAAAAAAGAAGAATAGGCAGCAATAGTAACCTATCTCTCTGATCAATGTCAAACTCAAGAAGAGCTGAAATTATTCCCCAGTTCATTTGACCACAGAGTGAGATTTTCTCCCCCTCAGTCCGGATTCAGTCAATTTTGCTGACAAGTTGGAATTCTACAAGAAGGAAAAAGATTCCAGGTAAATGTTTCAGTCCTCATTTTTGAGCCAGAGAGCTTATTTTTCTGATTCACTGGAGGAGAGAGAGACTTGGCCATTACTCTCATGGGCCGTCAGGTTTCCGCCTTGGTGTGCCAGTAGGGCTACAGGAGAGCTGGAGTCCAAAAACTGCAACCTCCCTGAGATGGCTGCTTTTGCTCACGAGGGCTGCATAATCCATCTTGCTCTGGAACTTTTCTTCTGGCATTGATTTGGTGGAATAAGTCAGGAGATGTCAAGATTCTACTTGTTATAACACATGAAGTCTTCTTAATGGACCTTTAGTTGAAAGTCCTCACATTGGTTTCCTTTTACTTATTAATGGTAAAGTGGGAATTTTTAAAGTATATACATGAAATTCTTCATTAATTTTCTTCTAACTTGTTAAAGGCAACAAATTTAATCATTTTTATAACTTTGCTAAACTAATCTGCAGGAAATAATTTCACGGGATATCATTTCATACAGAGTATTCTCATGGGATGCTTTTTAGAATAGAGCCCAAGCACACATGCTTTTCAACCTCATGGGGTTAGAAATTTGGCTTCTTTTCTATTGGTTTTACCATGTGGCTTTCACTAGAATTCATCTATGTCTTTTTTTGGAGGCTTTTATTTTCACCCAGCTTTCTCTTGGACTTCCTCTGTGACTAAGAATAAATCCTGGGTACAGAAATCTCAGGACTGAATGACTGGCCTTGTGGAAAAAATTATAAATATTTGCCCTCAAGGACACTTTAAAGGCCACTGCCTTCACATTTCCTTCTTAAACCCTTTTCTGTCTGCCATTAGACTTGGAATATTAGTGTACTCTTAGATGGGTAGATAGATGATAGATAAAGAGACACACAGAGAAGGAACTTTTCTAAAATATTTTTTCTAAAGTAGGTATATTTTGGAAATCTGTTTCATGGATTTGAGTCCCCTTTTACTACATGAGGTTACTGCCTCAGATAATCAGTTGCCTAAAGTAATGCTCAAAATTCTCCAAGCCAGGCTTCAGGAATATGTGAACCGTGAACTTCCTAATGTTCAAGCTGGTTTTAGAAAAGGCAGAGGAACCAGAGATCAAATTGCCAACATCCGCTGGATCATAAAAAAAGGAAGAGAGTTCCAGAAAAACATCTATTTCTGCTTTACTGACTATGCCAAAGCCTTTGACTGTGTGGATCACAATAAACTGTGGAAAATTCTTCAAGAGATGGAAATACCAGATCACCTGATCTGCCTCTTGAGAAATTTGTATGCAGGTCAGGAAGCAACAGTTAGAACTGGACATGGAACAACAGACTGGCTCCAAATAGGAAAAGGAGTTCGTCAAGGCTGTATATTGCCCCCCTGTTTATTTAACTTATATGCAGAGTACATCATGAGAAACGCTGGACTGGAAGAAACACAAGCTGGAATCAAGACTGCTGGGAGAAATATCAATAACCTCAGATATGCAGATGACACCACCCTTATGGCATCAGACTACAGATGGTGACTGCAGCCATGAAAGTAAAAGACACTTACTCCTTGGAAGGAAAGGATAGATAGATAACATAGATAACCTAGATAACATATTCAAAAGCAGAGACATTACTTTGCCAACAAAGGTCCATCTAGTCAAGGCTATGGTTTTTCCTGTGGTCATGTATGGATGTGAGAGTTGGACTGTGAAGAAGGCTGAGTGCCAAAGAATTGATGCTTTTGAACTGTGGTGTTGGAGAAGACTCTTGAGAGTCCCTTGGACTGCAAGGAGATCCAACCAGTCCATTCTGAAGGAGATCAGCCCTGGGATTTCTTTGGAAGGAATGATGCTAAAGCTGAAACTCCAGTACTTTGGCCACCTCATGTGAAGAGTTGACTCATTGGAAAAGACTCTGATGCTGGGAGGGATTGGGGGCAGGAGGAGAAGGGGACGACAGAGGATGAGATGGCTGGATGGCATCACTGACTCGATGGATGTGAGTCTGGGTGAACTCCAGGAGTTGGTGATGGACAGGGAGGCCTGGCATGCTCTGATTCATGGGATAGCAAAGAGTCAGACACGACTGAGCGACTGATCTGATCTGATCTGATCTGAACTGCTCCCCCAAATTCTCACTGGCATTCCATCCTCTCTGAGTCTGTGAAAGCTACTGAAAGCTTTTTGTATGATGTTCTCCATCACAGCCTTTCTACCCACTATATCCTACTCATCCTTACAAATTTAAGTAAAGAGATCTATTACCAAATTTCCTCCCGCTCCTTAAGCCTAATCTCCGCAATCTTCTGATTACCTATTGCTCTTACTGTCTGTACTATAGACTTTGTACTTTTTTTCTTTTTCTTAACTAAATTAATTTATTTATTTTAATTGGAAGCTAATTACAATATTGTAGTGGTTTACTATAAGGCATTGTCTCTTAATTGTACTGTGTTTATTAATCTTCCCAAGGTGTTTATGACCCTCACAAAGTGTCTAGTTACTCACAGGGTATTCAAGTTATAGGTGGATTGAAAAGACGACAGACTGGTTCCAAATTGGGAAAGGAGCATGTCAAGACTGTATATTGTCACCCTGCTTATTTAACTTATATATGCAGAGTACATTATGCAAAATGCCGGGATTCATGAAGCACAAGCTGGAATCAAGATTGCCAGGAGAAATATCAATAACCTCAGATACATAGATGACACCACCCTTATGGCAAAAAGCAAAGAAGAACTAAATAGCCTCTTGTTGAAAGTGAAAGAGGAGAGTGAAAAAGTTGACTTAAAACTCAGTGTTCAGAAAACTAAGATCATGGCATCTGGTCCCATCACTTCACAGCAAATATATGGGGAAACAATGAAAACAGTGAGAGACTTTATTTTAATGGGTTCCAAAATCACTGCAGATGGTGACTGTAGCCATGCAATTAAAAGATCCTTGCTCCTTGGGAGAAAAGCTATGACCAATCTAGACAGCATATTAAAAAGCAGAGATATCACCTTGCCAACAAAGGTCCATCTAGTCAAAGCTATGGCTCTTCCAGTAGTCATGTATGGATGTGAGAGCTGGACTATAAGAAAGCTGAGCACGGAAGGATTGGTGCTTTTAAACTGTGGTGTTGGAGAAGACTCTTGAGAGTCCCTTGGATTGCAAGGAGATCCAACCGGTCCATCCTAAAGGAAATCAGTCCTGAGTGTTCATTGGAAGGACTGATGCTGAAGCTGAAACTCCAATACTTTGGCCACCTGATGCAAAGAACTGACTCATTAGAAAAGACCCTGATGCTGGGAAAGATCAAAGGCAGGAGAAGGGGACAACAGAGGATTAGATGATTGGATGGCATCACCAAGATGAACATAAGTTTGAGCAAACTCCGGGAGTTGGTGATGGACAGGGAAGCCTGGCGTGCTGCTGTCCATGGGGTCACAAAGAGTCAGACGTGACTGAAAGACTGAACTGAACTGAAAATAATAATCAAATATACTCTCAAATTATGTCTATGTGTTTGTTAGTAGAAATGACACCTCAAGGTCCTGCACATGATAAGGGTAGAGTATGATTTTTTCTTTTGAAAAAAAGATGTATTCTGATGTCTCAAAATAAAGACAGATTCGTGCTTCTGTTTCATAATCATTTTCTCCATCTTGTTTTCCCTGGTAGTATGCAATTTCCATTCTTTTTGTTATTGAAAAGCAAGATAGTTAAATTAGAGGTATATAATTCACTAATCATGTGATTTGGTGTTATAACTATTATTAGTAATAAGTTGCTAACCCTAAGCCTTACATTTTTCTTTCTTTCTATGCAACCTTGGAGAACCTCAGCAAAGACTCAGCATCTATTTTCCTGCTCTTTTTTCCTACTGTCTATGCATAAACATAGCACAAGGATAAGTCAGCAAATGCCACTTTGGAGTGGCCGTGGTGGGAGAGGACAATGGTAGCAGACAGAAAATTTTAGATCTTGCATAGTTCATGAATTTGATTCATAATTATGAAAATTTAGGAAGAGTCCCATCAAAGAATTTTAGTTTTAATAGGTACAATGACTGAGAAAAATGTTGAAACTATGGTGTGTGGGGTTTTTCATTTTTTGTAAATATCACAAATGCCCATTCATTCATTTACATATTCATCTGATAGCATTTGTGATCTGTGACTTAGAATGGCCTTCCCCCAACTGTGAAGGGAGCTGTGGGGATCTACAAAAGTGCCTATGATATGACACCTGTTCCATGAAGTTTTCTCTCACCAGAAGCAGAAAGGCATAAGCAGATACTTTCATGGAATGGGAATCACAAGTCAAATGCAACATCAGTCTCGCACTCATGCCTCATTTGCCAGTTACACTGACTGAACAAAGCAGACATTCCAAGTTAAACATTGGAGAAATTGATTTACGACAAGAGTTTCTTTTGGAAATTTTTTTCTTGGCAACTGCTTTTGACGTGAGGAATTCCCATTATGAATTAGGAAAATTCATACAACAGAATTCATTTTGTTCCTCCCTGATGTACATACTTTTAGAGCTGTTTCCTTAGAACAGTATATTTCCTTTCCCTTTCCATGATTGGTTGCTGGCTTCTACCCTGTGATGAAAATGTGTGCCATCTTTTGGGAGAGCTGAGGTATTCCTATAAGAAGCAAACAACGATTGCTTCCCCTCATCTGAAAAAGAATCATGCCTGTTACGTCATCGTTAGAAATGAAGGCTAACTTCTTATATGCAAGAGTTTCACAGTTTTTTCTAATTACAATAGCAATGATTTGGCCTTGGAATATCTTGAGAAAATTTATTCTGGAACTATTCAGATTGTTTATAAGAGCTTTCTGATTTCAACTGTGAACATATATCTGGCTGACAAAGATTTGTCATATTTTTAGATACCTTTACTCAAAGTAGGTCAGTAGGCTATTTTCAGACACTTTTCTTTCTGGCTTAATGTACATGATAAGACATCTTCACAGAAAATGCAATGACAGACTCAGAATGATTTTTATCTTAATAAGTAATATTGATGCCAAAGCACGGATGATTGCCAACCATGGTAGAGTATTGCTACACACAGTTTTGAGCTGGAACAGTAAATTAGCCTCTGGAATGGGCCCACACAGTCCTCAAATCTGAGATTATAAACTGTAGAGGAATTCAAGGTAACACTTGAAAACATGCTATTTTAAGAAAGTTAGATTCTGTCCCCACGCAGTGTGAGTCTTTGAAATAATCATCTGAAGAACAAAACTGAAGTTATGGACCCTTTGCTTTTCCATTAATCTGTTCCTATATGCCAAAACATTGTAGAAAGAGAAATCAATTTTAACAAATTAGAAACTGAAATAAGTTTTGGTTGATTTATACCAAAAAGGACTGTTCATTTTTGACACTATCAGAAATATTCTTAATTTAAAAATAAGAGAGGGAAGAATTTTTTAATGAATAATGGATTACATTGTAAACTCAGTATCATTAAGAAATGGATTGAATTTCAAAATATGCTAAGAGGAAACATAGATTGAGGTATGGTTTAAAACAATCAATATAAATTGTGCCATTGTAAATAATGCTCTATCCAAAACTATTTCCCAATACACCTGAATTTCATGTGATGCAAAGGAATCATAATCTTAAATTTTATTTAGTGGAAACAAATGTTCTACTGCAGAATTTTGTGATGAAAAAACTATATTTTCATGAAATATGTTGGAACAGAGGCATGGAGAATGATGATCTATTTTATAAAGAACAAAATAATGTGAATAATATTAAACTGATGCACAGTTTCCCTGATAGCTCAGTTAGTAAATAATCCACCTGTGATGCAGGAGACCCTGGTTCAATTCCTGGGTCGGGAAGATCCACTGGAGAAGGGGTAGGTTACCCACTCCAGTATTCTTGGGCTTCCCTTGTGGCTCAGCTGGTAAAGAATCTACCTGCAATGCCAGAGACCTGGGTTCAATCTCTGAGTTGGGAAGATCCCCTGGAGAAGGGAAAGGCTACCCACTCCAGTGTTCTGGCCTGGAGAGTTCCATGGACTATATAGCCCATGAGGTGGCAAAGAGCCAGACACAACTGAGTGACTTTCTCTTTTTCTTTCACACCTCCTTAGTAAAGAATAATTTTTAAAATAATAATTAGTGTTATTTTTTTTAAATCAATACCATATGTTATTTGGACCCAATCAAACTATAATTCATGTGAATTTTTAAAGCAGTCTTCTAACTAGTGTTCCTATTTCTGCTCTTTTTCTTCCTGAAATCATTCCTTTAAAATGTGATCAGAGTTGCCTATATAAAAAACAAAACATATCTTGTTTGCCTATTTAAAAGCCTTCAATGTCTAACTGTTTCCCATAGGATGAAGTTTAGAATTTTCAGCAGGGAAAAGAGGCTCATCATAGTGTATTTGCTTCTTTCCTAATTTTATCATCTATAGATCCCTTCATTTATACAATTTCAGGTTTTTCCTTCAAAATAAAGTCCATGCTACTTATCCTGAAAAGCAGGGATTTCCGGGATGAACTGACTCTCAAATTTCTCTTTAATGTAGTGTTAGTTGCTCAGTCATGTCTGACTCTTTGTGACCCCACAGACTGTGTAGCCCTCCAGTCTCCTCTGTCCATGGGATTCTCCAGGCAAGAACACTGGAGTGGATTACCATTCCTTTCTCTAGAGGATCTTCCTGACCCAGGGATCAAACCCAGGTCTCCTGCATTGCAGGCAAGTTATTTACCTGCAATTTTAATGTTAATTCATTTCTCTTTAACTCATTTTTATTCTTTGGTCTTTATCCTCCAGCCATGACAAACACCTGCTGGTTTCCCTCGCATCACGCTATTTCATTCCACTGGACCCTTGTTCATGTTTTCCTTCTGCTTGACTTTCCAATCTACCCCATTCTTCACTTGGCTAACTTATAATCATGTTGACCTCCAGGAAATTCTCTCATCTTCTTCTGTAGTCTGACTTATTTTCCCTTCCTGCATTCCCATAACACCTAGTCCAGATGGATAAGAGAAAGATTGCTTCACTATATTGAAATTTCAAGTCTATTTCCTTATGATAATGAAAACTACGTGAGGGCAGGGCTGACTCATCTTCACATTCCTGGTTTCTAACAAAATCTTCTAATGCAATAATGCTTGGCTTACTCTAAGCTCTCTGTAGTATATTTTTAAGATGAATGTTATCTTTACAGGGTTCAAATCATCTGAGATCATGCATTGGACAGACTCCATATTTTTAGTAAAAAGACAATCTATCGGAGTTTCATAATGGTTTATGATGCCTCTACTTTTTATTTCAATACAAAGATGTATCTCCTAGTCAGAGTTTCTGCAAATTGCTAAAATGTTAAAATTATCCAAGCATTTGAGATTCTTGTCAAACAAATAGCATGATGAATCATGTGAAAACTGGGGTTTGCATTTGAAATATTGTAAAAAATGTCATATAAGCCTGGTGCCCTACAGCAGGTTCCACACCAGTGTTAGAGGTGTAGGGAAGGGAGAGTGGACGCTTGGATGAATCTGTTCACCGAGTTGTAAAGGGAGGCAGTTGACTAGTATTAGAATTGAGGGGAAAGAACATTGTCTCTTAGAGAGAAGCACAGGTGAATAGATCTCTATCATGTTACCCATCAGCCCCAATAACAATTCAATTAAAGGGAAAAAAAAAAGAAAATTATGCAAAACATGCATTAAAATAAAATACAAGTCATTCTACTGGCATATGGCTGTGTGCCTGAAGACAGTGGCAACACAATGACAGTGTACAAATCAGTGTGTACAAGTAGAGTGAAATATCCTATGCTTCAGGTAGACAGTCCTCCGAGAGTCCAGTCATTCAATAAACATTTTTTTTTATTCAAAATATTTTTGGTCACTGTGTGGTAGGGACTGTGCCAATCTCTGGGGTTATGAGTGTGAAGAGACTCTTCCTGTGGAATTCACTGTGGAGTATGGAGAATTGGGAGCACATAACTGACCATAAATCACCTTTAGTGAAAACTACGTTGTTTTTCTCTTCGTTGTATTAACCAACTAATATTCACCGGAGACATTTCTGTAACATAAATTCTGAATTAAGTTTCACAAAGCTGTGTGGAATCTCTTTGAGTCCCAAAGAGTAGGAAATAATATAGAAAAAGAATAGTGGAGTGGGTTGCCATGTCTTCCTCCAGATTGAAAAAGAGAGCTGATGCAAATCTAATGAGTAAACAGTTCATTGAGAGGTGCAAACCCAAGGCAGCCAGAGTGAGGCAAAAAAGAAAAAAGCTGAGAACAGAAACGAGGAAAAGCAAGTAGAGGTGGTACATTATCAAGTTGGTCTCTACCTTTCAACAAAAATAAATATAACACATTATTTGGTTCTATGAGATAGACCACCCAGAACTTCCTCCTATACCTGGCAACAAATCTTTCTTTCGTCTTTATCTTCCTTTTTTTTTTCTTTTCTTATTTCTTTTTTCTTCTTTTTCTTTTTTTTCCAGCTGCCTCTTGATATTTAGTCTTCCTCGTGGGGTATTAGCTCTCACGGTTTTTTTGTGGTGCAGTCAACCCCCTTATGGCAGACTTTGGGGAAGCAGAGCTACTATGATCTTGTTATCCCAGTCTTTGGCCTTCCCTGGTTGCTCAGCTGGTAAAGAATCTGCCTAAAGTGCAGAAGACACAGATTCGATCCCCGGGTCAGGAAGATCCCCAGAGGAAGGATAGGCTTCTCACGCCAGTATTCTTGGGCCTCTCTGGTGGCTCAGATGGAAAAGAATCCATATGCAATGTGGGAGAGCTGGGTTCTACCCCTGGGTTGGGAAGATCCCCTGGAGAAGGGAATGGCTACTCACTCCAGTATTCTCTCCTGGAGAATTCCATGGACAGAGGAATCTGGCAGGCTACAGCCCATGGGGTAGCAAAGAGTCAGACACACTGAGAGACTTTCAATTTGGCCTCATAGGGAGTTTCTGCCATTGCTGATCCCTGAACTCAAGGCAAAGGGTGCTGGGGATTTAGTGCCATGGGAAGAGAGGGTTGAGTGGCCCTGGGGTGGTGCATAAACAGATCCAACACATTGGGATATACACCATTCAGAAAAGCTGGCACTTTGTGATACAGGAATAGACGTTAGTCAATATTGAACACAGTGAGCACATTTTCCCTTCATAGTACCTCTCAAGATATTAGAAAGTCTCAGCTGGTGCCATTATAAAAAATAGTACCATTATTTTTAGAAGCACTACTTTTCCAACACTTATTCATCCTTTTTTTTTTTTTTAATAGACAAGAAAGATTTAATTCAAAACTACTGCAATAGGGGAGACAGCTTGAACTCAGATTTGAATATAACAGAGAGAGCTGTTCCTCTTACGGGGAACTTGGCTACATATCAAGAGTGGAGAAAGGGAAACTTGACTGGCTATGAAGGGTGGATGAATTCTCTCTAAACTGGCCTAACAGGATTCGGCTCAGCTCTGATCTCTTTCTGTTAAAAAAAAAAAAAAGAGAGAGAGAATAGGTAAAGAAGATCTGTCTAGAATTTAATTATATTGCTTTATTTTCATAATATTTCTAGCTATTTTATATATGAATATATGCATTGTATGTGTTACAACTTTGTTGTAATACAACAACAATGAATTAGGGAAAGTGGCACTGATGTATATTTATTAAAGTGAGGAAAGATTTCCTTCAAAATAAATGTAATTATAAAAAAACATCTTGTCAAAAGAAATCATGAAACCAACATGATAGAACATATTAGTATGAAGATAAGGAAAACAGCCAACAGGAAGAATACAGATGATAAAAGTTTAGGAAGTGACACATGGTATGATTGAACCTGATGTCCATTCTATGAATATCCATGGGATAACTTTGTTGCAATGCATTTTCTAATTAAATGTCTTGTTCTTAAACCTGTATTTAAAGATATCAGGATGCACAGGCCTGAAAATGCATTTAATTCCATAAAGCAACTAGTATGCTTTCAAACGTATAGTTGGCATTCTATAAATGTTTTCGTCATTTTACTTTTACTGGCATAGCTGTGCCCTTAATTTAGGAAACAGGAAAGAAAAGGATGAACACGCAATCTGGTACTAGTACAGTGACATTCTTCTTCCATTTGTTTTGAGAAATATACTTAGATTTGCAGGCTTTTAGAGCCAAGAAGTTGAGAGGTAATTTGACCAACTCCCTCTTTATATAAAGAAAATACAGAGGGGCTAAGAAACTTCTCAAAGGCCACATAGGTAGTTACTTAAAAAGACTGAACTAAAATTTGAATCATGAGGGGATCCACTTTTCTAAAACATATGCAGTGATATGATAAACTAAAATAATCCCCAATTAGATTTCTACACCCAGATAGCACAGGAAGAAAACCACAGTTAAACCATCTTCCCTATATAAGCAGAAGGTCTCAACTGAGCTGCATTTTCTGAAGCATTTAAAAGTTATCTGCCTAGGACTTCCCTGATTTGGTCCAGTTGTTAATCCATGCTTCTATTGCAGGGTACATGGGTTCAATCCCTCCCTGATTGGGAAACTAAGATCCTGCATGCTGTTTCACAGGATGGCCAAAATAAATAAATAAAAAATTGAAGGTAATTAAAGAAATTCTGCCACTTTCAAAAAATTAAGATGGAATAAAAAGATAAAAATAAATGCATCTACCATTCCCCTCTCTTTTGGACACACTCCTTTCATTCCCTTATATTCTAGGACACCCCTGTCTTCTGGCTTCCCTCTCATCTGTCTGGCCACATATTACTTGTGAACTTTATTGCTCCCTCATTTTCCCCCTGCCTTTTAGGTTTGTTTTTGGATATTTTTCTAGTCTTACTCTAAGAACTTGAGGAAAGAAGGCATTATATGCTTCCAAGCATAAGTATAAAATCCTACCAATGAATTTTTATTGCAAGGAAGAAAAGCACTAAAATTACATTTGAATCTGATCAAACCTGTAATTCCTACTTGAAATTAATAGGAAATACAGGAGACAAGGTTACATGTTAACCGACACCACAGACATGCAATGACCCATTTAGAGACTATGGAAAACTTTAAAGGACAGCAATCTTGAATCTCCAACAAGCTAAATGCCAGGACAAAATGTGAAGAAGAAACACATCACGTATTGTAATTTATATAACTTATTTGGATTCTGCTTTTTAAAATTTACAGATTATAAACAACTAAGAAGATATCAGCAATGTCTAAATATTTGATGATATTTTAGAATTACTCTAAATTTTCTTAGGTATGGTTGTGTTACTGAAGCTTAACCTTGAAGAGAAATACTTCTATAAAGTTATATAATGAAATATTTACAGGTGATTTAAAAAAAAGACAATGAAGACATAGACCCCAAAATCCTTATACAAGAAAATTTTTCAGGACAAATGACTCGGGTTTTTGAACAAATAGATTGCTATGGGAAAAAAATTAAGAAAAGACTATACAAAAGTACACAAACAATAAATGCTGGAGAGGGTGTGGAGAAAAGCAACTCTTACGCTGTTGGTGGGAATGCAAACTAGTACAACCACTATGGAGAACAGTGTGGAGATTCCTTAAAAAACTGGAAATAGAACTGCCTTATGATCCAGCAATCCCACTGCTGGGCATACACACTGAGGAAACCAGAAGGGAAAGAGACACGTGTACCCCACTGTTCATCGCAGCACTGTTTATAATAGCCAGGACATGGTAGCAACCTAGATGTCCATCAGCAGATGAATGGATAAAGAAAGCTGTGGTACATATACACAATGGAGTATTACTCAGCCATTAAAAAGAATGCATTTGAATCAGTTCTAATGAGGTGGATGAAACTGGAGCCTATTACACAGAGTGAAGCATGTCAGAAAGAAAAACACCAATACGATATATTAATGCGTATATGTGGAATTTAGAAAGATGGTAATGATGACCCTATATGTGAGACAGCAAAAGAGACACAGATGTAAAGAACAGACTTTTGGACTCTGCGGGAGAAGGTGAGGGTGGGATGATTTGAGAGAACATCTTTGAAACATGTATATTACCATATGTGAAATAGATCGCCAGTTCAAGTTCAATACATAAAACAGGGCAAGTAAAACTGGTGCACTGGGACGACCCTGAGGGATGGGATGGGGATGGAGGTGGGAGGGGGGTTCAGGAGGGGGGACACGTGTACACCCATGGCTGAATCATGTCAAAGTATGGTAAAAACCACTTCAATGTTGTAAAGTAGTTAGCCTCCAATTAAAAGGAATAAATTAATTTTTAAAAAGTGACAAAAGTAACACAACAATCAAATTATGTCAATTTTATTAAGACTCCACTTTAAACACACTGATATAAGCAAATATTTGGGGAACAATTGGGATAATTTGAATATGCATCCGATATTTTAAAGTTATTGTGAAATTGTTGATTTTCTTGGGTGTATGCAGATGACACCACCCTTATGGCAGAAAGTGAAGAAGAACTAAAGAGCTTCTTGATGAAAGTCAAAGAGGAGAGTGAAAAAGTTGGCTTAAAACTCAACATTCAGAAAACGAAGATCATGGCATCTGGTCCCATCACTTCATGGGAAATAGATGGGGAAACAGTGGAAACAGTGTCAGACTTTATTTTTTGGGGCTCCAAAATCACTACAGATGGTGATTGCAGCCATGAAATTAAAAGACGCTTACTCCTTGGAAGGAAAGTTATGACCAACCTAGATAGCATATTCAAAAGGAGAGACATTACTTTGCCAACAAAGGTCTGTCTAGTCAAGGCTATGGTTTTTCCTGTGGTCATGTATGGATGTGAGAGTTGGACTGTGAAGAAGGCTGAGCGCCGAAGAATTGATGCTTTTGAACTGTGGTGTTGGAGAAGACTCTTGTGAGTCCCTTGGACTGCAAGGAGATCCAACTAGTCCATTCTGAAGGAGATCAGCCCTGGGATTTCTTTGGAAGGAATGATGCTAAAGCTGAAACTCCAGTACTTTGGCCACCTCATGCAAAGAGTTGACTCACTGGAAAAGACTCTGATGCTGGGAGGGATTGGGGGCAGGAGGAGAAGGGGACGACAGAGGATGAGATGGCTAGATGGCATCACCGACTTGATGGATGTGAGTTTGAGTGAACTCCGGGAGTTGGTGATGGACAGGGAGGCCTGGCGTGCTGCGACTCATGGGGTCACAAAGAGTCGGACACAACTGAGCTACTGAACTGAACTGAACTGATGAGACTATTTAGGAAATATGACACTAATTTAATTATTTGATGTTATTAAAGAACAATAGCTAAATTTTATGTGGGATAATAATGCTGTATTTTTTGATGGAGGCCTGATCGAATAAAAATATTTGTAGATTAAAATGCTGTGGTCCTTTGAATTGCTGAAATGGAGCAGTGGGGAGGCAGTGAGGATTACAGAAGTGACATAAAGTCAAACATGAGTCAACAATTGTTGAAACTAGATTCTGGGGAATGTATATCCTTTGTAGTCTTCTTTACATATTTTATATGTTTAAAACTTTCATGATTAAAGAATAATGATGGCAACAAATTTAAATACATGTGATTTATTAAAACTCATAAATTCATAAAAAAATTTTAAAGAAGAAAATGAAACAAAACTCTGATTATTGAAGATCACTAGGGTACCTACTTAATACTCTGAAATTTGATGAATTAAAGGAAAATAATACAGATATTTATTTTTACTTTCTGGTTTGAACTGTATTTCAAGGTAACTAAATGTATGTCTGTGCATGTGTTCAGTTGCTCAGTTGTGTCCAAAGTTTTTTGCAACCCCATGGATTTTGGCCTACCAAGTTTCTCTCTCCATGGAATTTTCCAAGCAAGAATACTGGAGCCGGTTACCACTTCCTACTCTAAGCGATCTTCAGTGTATTAAAAAAACAAACTTCTGTATAGAATTCCAGCTAATAACACAACAAAATTTTAGAATTAGAAAAAAAGAGACAATCCTGCTTTCCTCCTTGGTGAAATAACTAATTCAGTCAACAGTCATAAACAGATGGCAAAACTACTAGGTCAAACTTAACAGGGACCTCTATAATAATAGAGACTTTGTATTGGCTTTTATCCACCTGGGCCCATTGACATTTAAATTTCAACCATTATGTGCTTCTGAAAGTAATGAGTTATGAATATAAAGACACAGCACCATATTTAATTTTTTTTTTCTAAAAGCAAGTGTTACATGTAAACACCAGACTACAAAGTGTACGGCCAAGAGGAACAAGTTAAACAATATCAAGAGCACACAACTTAAAGTAAAGGACAGTTACCCAATTTCTTCAACAATAATCCCATGAAAGTTCAAGAAGTATAAGAATCAAATTCAGTAAGTGGACAGATTCCTCCTGTCATTGTCTCTGTTTAGTATCTGTTTGCTCTTCAAACTCTGCCAAGATGTTTAATAACATTTCAGCTACAACTGTTCTCAATGTAGAAATGAGTTGGAACATCTTGAACTGAGGCCACATCTTCTCCACCAGCAACAATCAGATCCCCACCATCCCAGCCATTCAAACAAGATCCTTTTATCCAAGAGCATCAGTAGGTTCTCAGAGGCTGTCCTTACAGACTGCTGTGCCACTTGGGAATCCAAAATCCCCATCAGTTTTGCAACTCGAGGTCTTCCTTTCTGAAGGTTTCTCTTTGGGAAAATATTTAGGATATTCTTATTTGAACTTCTTTTTAGCAGGTATTTAAAAGAGGTTTTGAAAAATCCTTTCTGGGCCTTCCCTGGTGGTCCAGTGGTTAAGAGTCCATGCTCTCATTTCAGGGAGCATGCGTTTGATCCCTGGTCAGGAAAATTAAGACCCCAAATGTCACACAGTGCAGCCAAAAAATAAACTAAAAGTTACGTTTAAAAAGTAAATAAAAATAAAATGGTTAATTTTATTTTTAAAAAGTCCTTTCTGCATCTTTTCTTTAGAACGTTGACTACTCAACTTTAAAGCCACTTTAGACCACCTATATCTGTTTGATTTATTGATCCTTTTTGTAGTATGAAGACTTTTCTTATATCTCCTAGAAGTTGTGGTAGTGCAGTCAGCCCCTTCCCCTAGCCTCATTTTGTTTTAATAAGTCAGACAAAACCATAATGTTCTCCTTTCTCCTTAATAATTCAAGTTCATATCATTTCCACTACATTTTTACATCCTTTTAATCATCCTGTATATCTCTAAGTCTATTGATCTATTCTATTTGCTGCCCTTAAAAAGTTTCCCTAAACCATTTTCCCTCCAACATTATATAAATCAATCTTAAAAGATATATGTAAGGAAAGCAAATGGAGAAATGCTTATGATTCTTAAATTCTAACTTGAGCTTGAATTTCCATTTTTCCATCTAGCTTTCTGAAGATTTATGAAAATGTTTACATTCTTATATGTGTCATTCTTTAACATTGCTTATACCAGTGAATACTCATTGTGTGGAAGACCTTATCTGGATCACTATCAGTCTCTCTATTAAGGTGTGATTTTTTTTTTGGCATTATTATTAGTTCTCAGTAATAGTCCTGATTCATAGAGCATGTGTGAGGTGCAATATTATTATCTTATAATAATATTGACTGAGATTTCAGTTACATGGTATGAGCTCTCTCAGTCAATTGTGCAAAGCACAGACAATATAGATCTCATTGTTACTCAGAGTAGCTAAAGTGTTAGGGGAAATTATATTATACTTATTGACAAGTACCAAGCAAAGAGTCAAAAGAGAAGTCACAAGAATGGGAAAACTAGAGTCATACAGAAAATGAAAAGGATCAAGGAAAATCGTTCTGAGGAAAATCTTAGTCTGTAACTATAGCTTTACTTTGAGTTTGTGAAAAATTAGGTCATTGACAATGTTTGAACCAAAAAAAAAAAAAAAAACCCAGGGAAAGGAACTCTAATATTACTCTTTTATCCCTGCTTCTAACTGCCTTAATCAAGCACTCACCTCTGTTCTGTGTCTGCTCCTATAGAAACAAAGCTCATTTTATCGGGTCGTTGCTATAGAGCTCTCGTTTTGTTTACAACATGGCTTTCAGAGTTTCATTTTGCTTTCCAAAGCAACCCCAATCTTCCTCTTCTCTCACGTCAACCTTTCTCAGGAACAAAGAGACTTGTTTTGGGATACTTGGAAAAGTGTCTTGGAGGATGAACACTTCACCTTCCTCAAGAAAACACCCTGATCCAAAACAGAGCATTGAGATGCTTCAGGAAAAAGCAAACTGATTGATATGCAAACACAAGCACTTCTCTGATCTAGAAGTTGGGAGTGATGTCTCTTGCCTTGAAGTCATTTTTTGAGGAGAACAGTTGCTGGAAAAGAGAAGGCAACATATGGCAGGTGTGACCAGCAGAGACGAGTGTTGCCAACCCAAAGTCCAAAATAGATACCCCTGCTTTTTCTCATATCCTAAAATATTTGAGCATGTAAGTCACCCACAACTATGTCAGATCACAAGCCAGTTGAAGTTACATTTAATTATATTTAGATATAATCACAATGAGCGGGATTTAGAAAGATATGTCAGCAGGAAATACATTTTATTCACAACCAAATGTTTTGTTACAGGATGAAGCTCTTAGGAGACATCAAACTAAGTAGAAAAAATAAATTTTTAACCAGGGAACAATTTTTATTAAAAGCAAGTTATAATATTTGATGGTAATTTTGAAGAAAACGCAAAAACTTAATTTTACTGTCAAACAAAATATCCTATCCACTGTTTTTTTTTTTAAATACTTAATAGAAATGAAGCAGCAGGAACCAGATTCCAATAATATAGTACTAAATCAGTGTCAATATTCACATGTCACTCACTAATATGTATACATAGCATTTAATGCATTCCACATACCATGATAGGAGCTGAAAATTCGATGTGAACAAAAAACATTTGGTCTCTATTGTTTTAATATATGTTTTATTAATATATGGGCATAACAAGGCCAACAGATCTGGAGACAAGTGCAATTGAAAAGACAGATTGTTATACTCGTATATTCCAGGAGAAGGGGGCATGCCGTGCTATGCAGGGCCAAAAGGGAAAGCATCAGAGTCAGTCAGGAAGCAGAGGAATTGGGAAGAAAACAGACACAAACCTGTGTTTATAGTTTCCATGAAACAGAATGGATGAGGTAGAGTAAGTAGGTTTAGGATTGGTTAGTTGAAACAAACTCAGCAGACTATGAGAACAAATCTTAGCTCTCTGGTACCTGGTCGTGGGTGGTGAGTGCAGAGGAATAGCTGCCCTGAGTTTGAGAGCCTGATGGAAGTGCTGAGGGACTGCCCTGGAATGGTGGGTTTGCATACAAAAGGCGCACTCACAGGAATTGTCTACTACCTCTAGGAGCTGCCTAACACTTAGGAGGAGGAGAAGGGGACGACAGAGGCTGAGATGGTTGGATGGCATCACCGACTCGATGGACATGAGTTTGAGCAAGCTCTGCGAGTTGGTGACGGACAGGGAAGCCTGGCGTGCTGCAGTACCTGGGGTCACAAAGAGCCACACACGCCTGACCCACTGAACAACAACAACAACCCTTAAGAGAGGAAGCCTTCAGTGTTGGCAAAGTACTATATGTCAAAGCAGGAAGGAATAAAAAACAAACAAGACATAGTTTACACATCTATTTGCAAGGATTTTGCTGCCTAACAGAGAGTCAGAGGATAGATAAACCAGTAATTGCCATAAAATACAACAGTGAGAATGGTAGGGAATTCTATATGGAATTTATAGAGGAGGACCTGATCTAGACCAGAAAACAGAATGCTTCCTTAAAATACCGTATAAACTGAGTCCCAAGAGTTGTAAGAGGCAAAGGTAGAATAGGGAATGAATAGAGGGGAAGGCAGAGCTCACAGCACATGTTACAACTTAGATTCAAAAATATCTCTGAGAAGTTCAGTGTCAAAGGGGGTTTGTTATGAATGGGGTGCACAGCACAGAAGGGTTTGAAGAGAAAGACAATTGGACAGACACCAGATATCTACTGATATTTTATTCCAATCCCAAAGAAGAGCAGTGCCAAAGAATGTTCAGACTACCACACAATTGCACTCATTTCACATGCCAGTAAAGCTAAGCTCAAAATTCTCTAAGCCAGGCTTGAATAGTATGTAAACCATGAACTTCCAGATGTTCGAGCTAGATGTAGAAAAGGCAGAGGAACAAGTGATCAAATTGCCAGCATCCATTGGATCATAGAAAAATCAAGAGAGTTCCAGAAAAAGCATCTACTTCTGCTTTGTTGATTACACCAAAGCCTTTAACTGTGTGGATCACAACTGTGGAAAATTCTTCAAGAGATGGGAATAACAGACACCTTACCTGCCTCTTGAGAAATCAGTATGCAGTTCAAGAAACAACAGTTAGGACTGGACACAGAACAGCAGACTGGTTCCTAACTGGGAAAGGAATATGTCAAGGCTGTATATTGTCACCCTGTTTATTTAACTTATGTGCAGAGTACATCAAGAGAAATGCTGGTCTGGGTAAAGCACAAGATGGAATCAAGATTGCCGGGAGAAATATTGATAACCTCGGATATGCAGATGACACCACCCTTATGGCAGAAAGTGAATAGGAACTGAGGAGCCTCTTGATGAAAGTCAAAGATGAGAGTGAAAAAGCTGGCTTAAAACTCAACATTCAGAAAACTAAGATCATGGTATCCAGTCCCATTACTCCATGTCAAATAGATGGAGAAACAATGGGAACAGTAACAGACTTTATTTTCTTTGGCTCCAAAATCACTGCAGATGGTGACTGCAGCCATGAAATTAAAAGACACTCCTTGGAAGGAAAGTTATAACCAACCTAGATAGCATATTACAAGCAGAGACATTACTTTTCTGACAAAGGTCCATCTTGTCAAAGCTATGGTTTTTCCAGAGTCATATATGGATGTGAGAGTTGGACTATAAAGAAAGCTGAGCATCAAAGAATTGATGCTTTCGAACTGTGGTGTTTGAGAAGACTCTTGAGAATCCCTTGGACTGCCAGGAGATGTAGCCAGTCCATCCTAAAGGAGATCAGTCCTGGGTGTTCATTGGAAGGACTGATGCTGAAGCTGAAACTCCAATACTTTGGCCACCTGATGTGAAGAGCTGACTCATTTGAAAAGACCCTGATACTGGGAAAGATTGAGGGCAGGAGGAGAAGGGGACGACAGAGGATGAGATGGTTGGATGGCATCACCGACTCAATGGCCATGGGTTTGGGTAAGCTCCAAGATTTGGTGATGGACAGGTATCCGGTCCTCTGCTGTAGAGGCTGACAAAGTGGGCAGGGCGTCACCATGCGCAGTCTTGAGATCAGGTAAAGAAGTTCAGATTCCATCCTAGGTGGAGTAGGGATCCACTGAGTGGTTTCAGGATACATTTGAGGAGGGTGGGGGTGGGGGGGATGACTGTGTTTCAAAATAATTTTATATTTTCATATAAGTGCCATCTAGAATAAAATCTGAGGTTCATTGGGGAAGAGGAAAAAATTGATAGCAGATGGTAAGGCACAGGTTTACTTGGAAGAATTTTGTATTTCTCGATTTCATATACATGTTCTGTAAACTGTGGATTCATAACACATTTTAAAGTATTTTTCAGGAGAGTTGAAGCTGGGATGGAAAGCATCATTGTATTTGCTATTTTCCAAAAAGGAAATGAATTGTTTTACAGGCTTTTTCATTATGTTACACATTCTCAGTCTAAGTGGGAAAAGGTAAATTAAAAATCATCCCTCAATGTTGTGAAACTGATCATTGCCTGTTTGCTATAATGTTGTTTTTTTTTTATTTATTATAAGAAGGGAAGAATTGAATCAAAATCTTGAAAACCACTAAAGACGAATTTTGAGGTTTGCTTTTGAGGCATCTAAATAAAGTTGGGAGTTATAACAACCTTATGCTCACAACCACTTGCTGAGGATCACGAAAAACTTTGAATGCATTACCACATTTGCAACTACACGGGTGGATGTGCGCATGTCCGTGCTCGGCTGCTCAGTCGTTTATACTCTCTCTGATCCCACGGACTGTAGCCTATCAGGCTCCTCTGTCTGCAGGATTTCCCAGACAAGAACCCTGGAGTGGATTGCCATTTCCTACTCCAGAGGATATTCCCAACACAGGATCAAACCCACCTTGCCTGTGTCTCCTGCATTGGCTGATAGATTCTTTACCACTGAGAAACCTGGGAAGTCCATACAGGTGGATGCACGAATTCAAATGACAACTTGTTATAAAGCGTCATGAGAGTGAAAGAGGCTACCCAAGATGAAGAGCTGCTAAGTGGGTGAATTTGGAGTACTAACCCAGCTCAGCCTGACACCAAAACCCAGACTCTTAACCACCATGTCATAGAGTCAAGACCTTCTCCCCCATTCCCTGGCCCTGCTCTGTACACAACATATTCCATCATTCAGAAAAAAACAAGCAAAAATCCTCACAGTTGGGAATCGTCTAGCACAATTCAGAACACATGGAGAGGGTATTTGTAAGGACATAGCACAGTTTCGCGCCACCCGACTCTTGCAATATTTAATTTCACTGGTTCTTTCCAGTGTCGAGCATGGCCTGTCATTTGAGCCTTTGAAAGCATCATCTAATTTCCTGTATGAGCTACAGTCCCTTCCACACAGATGAACAGGCTCTGTTTACTAGGACTGCAGAACAGCTCAGTCCTTGCTCCACACCTAGAGCCTGTGCTCTAGAGCCTGGGGGCTGAAGCTACTGAGGCCTGGGTGCCCGAGAGCCTGTGTTCCCAACAAGACACCACCTTCAATGAGCAGCCCACCTACTCCAGCTGCAGAGTACCCCTGCTTACCACACCTAGAAAAAAGCCCATGCAGCAACAAAGACTCAGCACAGCCAAAAATAAAATAATTTTTCTTAAATCTAAACAAAACAAACCACACAATATTAATATAAGATAAAATTTGAGTGCAAAAGAATTTGATCACTGTTTACATATATTGCATCACGTGTTATTTCACAAAAACATTTAAAATATATTTTATTTCTTAAATCTTACAACACTATACAAAAGCACCAACATTCTGTGCGGTGACTATCTTGTTTCACTTACAGTTCAAAAGTGCTAGAAATAAAAAGGGGCACTCACATGAAGAACACTGAATGGGATATTTTAATAGATCAGTGTCAAGATGAAAAAAACAAAATAATGTGAGCTAACAATCTACAAATTAAAAAGAATAGATATCATAGATATTCATGAAAGTTTGCATCTTCAATAATATCATTGATATAACGTCATTAAAATTCACGTCGTTTCAAAAAGTTGTACGAGTGGTATGCAATAAATCCAGGCTTAAATCATTTACTTTAGCATCGGAAAAAAATAAATAAATAACAATGTTGGGTCAAAGAAGTCATGGGGGAAAAATATCACATAATCAATCAGAAGGATTTCACCTTGTATACAACAAATATTAACTGGTACCTCCCTATCAGTTCAAATTTTCATTCCCTAATGTAACTGTCTTACTCTTCTGTTCCCACAAACCTTTCTCATCTTATACATAATACTCCCATTCCAGCCTGTAATATGCAGTTGATGACTATCATTCGTATTTTGTTGAGAAAATAGAAGCAGTTAGATGCAATATCCTCCCATCTCATTCTACTACGATGCAAAAATCTATCTCCCTGTCTCCAGCTAAAATAGATTAAATATCTCAGCTATTTAAAGGAAAAAAAAAAACCCTCCACTTATGCTGTATCCCATCCCTTCTTGCCTCCCTCAATCATCTCACCCTCTTGAGGCTCATCAAACCTCTAGGTCTTCTTTCCCACACTGGCCAACTGTTGCCCAATTTCAGCATTTGCTTCATAGCAGAAGCTGTCAAACAACTTGTCAATGCTCACAGGCTGTACTTAACTCCAACTCATTCTGCAGTTCACTCTCATTCTTCCTTCTGTTCTCACTGCTCCACTGAAGCCCCTCCTAACGTCTCCCTTCACTTCTTATGATGTGCTCCTCTTGCTATGCCAGTCAGCAACATGTGACATAATTAACCATTCCCTCTTTCAAGAAATAATCCTCTCTTGGCTTGGCTTTCCTCCTGTGTTATCTCTGAACGCTTCTCATGTGACCTCAAAATGTTTATTCTTCAGGATTCCATTCTGAGCTTGGTGTTCTCTATCTGCCCTTTTCTTCCTAGGCAATCTTTCTAATTCTCAAACTTTATAAATCATATATATCTTGTGATAACCACTTTATAAAGAGTATCTCATGCTCACCACAACCAAGTCAGGTAGAAATTATTTTTCCTTGCTGCACAGATAAGGAAAGGTGATCAGAATGATTGCAAACTTAATGCAGTGGTATATACACTAGACTGCCTATCTATATCTGATTCCAAATAGGAGTTGTAATCTCTTAAGGAAATTTTATTAAGAAGTGTATACTTTGATTCTTTAAAATATCTTAGCATTAATAAATTAGATAAATTTTTATTTAGGATTTAATTAAATCCTAATGATTTAATTTTGCTTACGTATAACAAACTCCCCTGGTGGCCCAGATGGTAAAGCATCTGCCTACAATGCGGGAGACCCAGGTTCAGTCCCTGGGTCAGGAAGATCTGGAGAAGGAAATGGCAACCCACTCCAGTATTTTTGCCTGGAGAATCCCATGGACAGAGGAATCTGATGGGCTACAGTCCATGGGGTCACAAATAGTCAGACACAACTGAGCAACTTCACTTCTTCTTCTATATATAAAAAAAGGGAGAAAAAAGGAATTACCCTTAGTACAGTAATGTACTCCTATTATTATCTACTTATATAATTCTTTAAAAAACCTCTGCAGAAGGTGACTGCAGCCATGAAATTAAAATGCACTTGCTCCTTGGAAGAAAAGCTATGACAAACCTAGACAGCATATTGAAAGCAGAGACATTACTTTGCCCACAAAAGTCAAAGCTATGGTTTTTCCAGTAGTCATGGATGGATGAGAGATTTGGACTATAAAGAAAGTTGAGCACTGAAGAATTGATGCTTTTGAACTGTGGTGCTGGAGAAGACTCTTGAGAGTCCCTTGGACTGCAAAGAGATCCAACCAGTCCATCCTAAAGGAAATCAGTCCTGAATATTCACTGGAAGGACTGATGCTGAAGCTAAAACTCCAATACTTTGACCACCTGATGCAAAGAACTGACTCATTAGAAAAGACCATGATGTTGGGAAAGATTGAGGGCAGGAGGAGAAGGGGATGACAGGGGATGAGATGGTTGGATGGCATCACTGACTCAATGAACATGAGTTTGAGCAAGCTCTGAGAGTTGATGATGGACAGGGAGGCCTGGCGTGCTGCAGTCCATGGGGTTGTGAAGAGCTGGACATGACTGAATGACTGAACTGAACTGAACCAGGACTGCTGGGAAAAGCCAAGCAAAGAGAACCAGTGAAATCCAGGTATGGTAAAGATTGGAAGTGATATCCTAGGGCTCACCATAATTTCTGATTTCTTTTGGAGGAGAAATAAGATGTATTTTAAATATTTACTTTCAGGCACTCAAATGACCCTTGTTCTTTAATTCTGATGCCCTTGATGTGGTGACAAATAGAAAAATCATCATAAAAGAAATTAAGATCCAGAGGAAATAAAATAAGCCCCTTTAAAAAATATAATCTGGTATGTCAGAGTGCTAAAACACAAAGGTACTAATTAGTAGCCATTTATGTTTCTTTTATCTTTTCAATATATACTTTCCTTTGTTTATAACAGTCACTTCATAAATTATAAGGAAACAAAGTTTAAGGAAAAAAAACAAGGAATAGAAAGAATAAAAGATAGATTAACTAATAAAAATCCATCTTTAAAAGCATTTTATTTATAATGTTTATTATAAAAGTTTTATTAGTTCATGTTTGTTTAGGGGAAAATAAAAAAGGTTATTTACCTAAAGTTAAAAGTTGTACAGAATAAACACCTACTTATTTGAAAGAAAGAAAGGTAATGATTCTGTCTCAAAATACCTTCCCAGCTGCATTGACAAGTGGCCTAAGTTTGCACCCTGTGTAGTTCTATAGGCCACAGTCTGGAAAGCTCCACTTGGAATGCTGCAGCAGCCCATTAAAGCGTGAGCCACCCCTGTCTCGCATGCCAGCCACTTCAGATCCTGTGTGCCTCTCGTCCATCCGTGGCCCCAGCTCCCACTGGGTGCCCTGCTCTACGTGAGCTCCAACAAGTGTCAGGACTGACCCCACCTCACTTCCTGCTCAAGCTGCATAACCTCCTTTCCTCCTGTTGATTCCAAGGTGTGGGCATCAACAAACAAGTCCCTGTTGATATCTACACAAACTCAACCTAGAAATGGTAGGGAGTTGACATCCCGAAGGATAAAAGTTTAACCACTGGAAGTTGGAAACAGATTACTTCTTCACCCACTCACTCCACTAAACTGAGATGTTTGTCCAAAAGACAGTCCTCAAGACCCAGCAATCAGCTGCCTCCTCTGGCCTCCCTCATTCTTGGCCTCATATTCTTTGTCCCTCAGGCCTGCTCCCTTGGGTCATGCTCCCTAACCAAGCAATAGAACACAACACTTGCTTCAGGCTCTGTTTTCTGTGAAATCGAGGCTTACTGAGACATTTCTATGTTGTATTAATTATATCTATTTGATGTTTCTATAGTTTTATAATTTATAAAAGTACTTTCAGAATAATATTTCATTGAAATGCTTAATATAAGGTTTTTTGGGAAAAAAAAAAAAAGAATGGCTAACTCATGCCCTTGATAATGTATAAAACAATTATGCAAAACAGATAACTTCAAGCTTTTCAAAGTTATGTGTATCTAATCCACACAGCTTTCACTGGGCTTTAACCACTAAGCCTTTCTTTTTTTAGGAATTCAGTTAAGGTCTCTTCAGCCTTCTGTTCAAAAAAAAATTCTGCTATTTCTCATCCTTGTTTTCACATGTGTTCTTCTCATTCTCTTTATTTTATATATATATTTTTTTTCAAGAAGCTTTGCACTGATTTGCTTTATACTTATTGCCCTAGACATGTTCCTGTCTTAAGTGTACTCTGTGAGGGTTATGACCACTGGTATGGAGATCTACCTGGGTTTACAGTTCCAGCTTTCCCAATTACCAACTCTGTGGCTGTGCACAAGTTGCTTAATTTCTTTGGATTTTTGCTCATCTATAAAATTCAGATAAAAATATTATCTACATCATAAGACTATAAAGGATCAAATGAATAATTAAAATTAGAGCAATTGCTAACAAACACTAAACATGTAATCAGAGATATGCTGACTTCTTTCTTTTTTGTTACTATAATTCTTTGAAGAGACAGAATTCTCACAAGGCTGAAGACAGAAAGATCTAGATGCAAACCTTGGGTTCCCAGATGAAGAGTTGCTTGACCTGAGCAAGTCTTTTAATCAACTCTCCAAATCTACTTAAAGTCTACATCCTGTTGTGAACTTCAACATGTCCACAATTCCTTATCTTACATGGGGTGAGAAAGTGTTTAAAAATTCAAAATCATTTTTATTTTAGAAATATAGTAAGGCACATATATGTACAGTGTATTTTAATATTAATAATATCCCCAGTTAGGGACGAGTACAGTACTTAGTAGTCAAACACATAAACGTATCTACTGAAAATTTCTGGAATATTTACAAGAGATGAAATAAATTTTAAAATCAATTCAGAGGAATCAGATCCGGTGTTACCACTGCAAAAGCTTGTCCCTATGTCTGCAATCTCTTTGTACTCCTGAATTGCAGAAAATGAACTTTGGAACTGAATTTCCAAGACCTCCAGGACACAAGGTTCTCACTGTGACTCAGCTGGCCTCGAAGGAAATGACTTTTCTTCCTAAACTCCTTTTTCCCTTCCTATATTTCTTGAGATGATCATGAGGCAGGATCAGGTCCTTGCATTTGCATATACTACTGCTTCCCTTTCTTTATTCAGATCTTGCATCTAGTCCACACATAAATATTGATTGAGTACCCACAGTATACAGTGCAGAATGCAAACCACACGAGAACACAGTAGCAAGCATGATTTACTATCTAAAAGACAGAAACAAATAAAAGTGTTGAAAGAATTAAAATATTCTATATAGATGGTCTGCTAGAAATAGGTGGATTTTTTCACATGTCTCTCTCTCTCTCTCTCCCCCCATTATATGCTTAGACAAAGCCATTTTGGAAATAGCATGGTCTTATTCATAAATAAGTACTAAATACTTGTCACAAAACTGCAGACAGTTCCTTCTTTTAAAGTGCTATGCTCTCAAAGATTCATTTTATGATGTCTCTAGGCTTCTATGCTTTAACAAATAAAAAATATTACCTATTAAATTACTTGAAAACATAAAAATAAGAAGGAATTCCCTTGTGATCCAGTGGTTAAGACTCCACCATTCCACTGCAGGAGGCACAGGTTCAACTCCTGGCTGGGAAACTAAGATCCTGCTTGCTGTGCAGCCATAACTAAAGATGAATAAATAAGCAAATTATGTTTTAAAATACTTGCATTTTTACCTTTTAATTGGCTTAAGAATCAATGTCCCTGGAAGCATGAGCCTGACACTGAACTTAATTTATTTATTTATTTATTTATTTATTTTACTTTACAATATTGTATTGGTTTTGCCATACATCAACACGCATCTGCCACAGCTGTACACATGTTCCCCACCCTGAACCCCCCTCCCACCTCCCTCCCCATACCATCCCTCTGGGTCATCCCAGCGCACCCCTTTAAATCTCCATACCCTCTAAAAGGAGAGAACGTTCCTATCATTTGGACCTTCATGTTGCCGCTTGACGCAAAGAGTTGACTCGCTGGGAAAGACCCTGATGCTGGGAAAGATTGAAGGCAGGAGGAGAAGGGGATGACAAAGGATGAGATGGTCGGATGGCATCACCAACTCAACAGACATAAACTTGGGCAAACTCCAAGAGACAGTGAAGGACAGGGAAGCCTGGTGTGCTGCGGTCCTCGGGGTCGGAGGGAGTCGGACACGACCTAGAGACGGAACAACAGCATAATGGAGCTGCTCTCTAGGGATATTCTTTCATTATCCCACGATACAACAAAGTTCACTCATGTCCGCAAAGACAAAACCTCCGTTCACTCAAACAAAGTGTCAGTCAAATGCACTCCTTTGTACCCATTAGAGGTGATGGCCAGTTTGTGAGGCTGTAGTATTCAGTCTTCAGCTCTCCACTCAGTTTTCTGTGATGCTAAAATACATTCTTTGGATTTTATCTTTTTTTTTTTTTTTTGTATCAATTAACATTTACCTCTGTGTGTGGTTCTCCCCTCAGAAGTGTTCAAATATTTGTTCCACCATCGTCGCCCGTAATCATTATTTATTGAACGCACTGCCCCGTCCCTGTGGGGTGCCCACTGGCACCAGGCCTGCCTCACAGCTGGGTGATGTGTCTCCCTGTGTTCATACCTACTTCCCTCTCCCAACTGTCATACTT
The DNA here is from genome assembly GCF_032452875.1 of Bos javanicus. Classification (NCBI taxonomy): domain Eukaryota; kingdom Metazoa; phylum Chordata; class Mammalia; order Artiodactyla; family Bovidae; genus Bos; species Bos javanicus. The sequence goes on from NC_083877.1 coordinate 98,581,871, forward strand.
CACACAACACAAATAATCTTTGAAAGCCCAGGCCGGTGTCATTGAAACAGAAAAGATGTGAATGGTTTCAATACTCGGTTATTTTAGTTTCTTTCCCCATCCCTTGCAAACCACTTCAAACCAGTTCACTTGTTAAGTAGATTAAATAGAAATAGAATAAACTCATTTATAAGAAGCAGCTCAATTCTTTTTTTTTTTTTCATTGATAAATCAACCCAGGATTTGCAGGATTTCTTTCAAGGTTTTCCTTCTGAAAATCCATTAAAAAAAAAGAAGAAGAAGTAGAAAGAAAACTAGAATTCATAGACACTTACTACACTTTTATCCTGTTTTAGATCTTTAATGTCAAGGTGATGCCTGGAGCAAATATTTAGTCAGGCAAATTATAATCTTATCAAAAGAGGGATTTATAAGGGGAAGACGGAGCACAAAGCACTCAGGTGATCATCTCTATTCTTTGTGGGGCTATTTGACAACATCCTACTCAGTGACAGCTGCTTTATCACTGCCTTTAATGACCAGGAACCAGGAAGTCCTGCATAATTCAGCAAGAGTATTCTGAAGGCCTTTCCGTCTGTTTGAGGATGTCTATTTCGCTGAACAGTTTTGTGTCCAAGGGATTTCTTGACTAACAAGTGCATCATTATACACACCAGCAATTAGCAAAGTGAGGAGCTCTGTAATTCAGTGTGCATTGCCTTGTGATAACCACAGAAAGAGATGAACTTCCTTTAGGAAGGAAAAATGGAGAATCACTTAACTTGTCCAAATTCATTTAAGCTGAGGTTTTAGGGAAGACAATTTGTATACTAACTGGCCTCCCAGATGACTCTGTGGTAAGGAATCTGCCTGTCAAGCAGGAGACCAGGGTTCTATCCCCAGGTCGAGAAGATCTCCTGGGGAAGGGAATGGCAACCCACTTTAGTACTCTTGGCTGGAGAATCCCCATGGGCAAGGCAGGCTGGTGGGCTACAGTCTACGGGGCCATAAAAGAGTTGGACATGACGTAAGGACTGAACAACAATTACAATCTGAACAAGTATTTGTGGTTCAATCTCAATCCCCTTTCCTTGCAGTTATGGGTTTTGCTCACAAACAGAACCACTGTGGGCAATGTTGTTTTTCCCTTTGCAGACTTGTACTGTTCCTGAGTTAATGCATATGGGAGTGCTTAAAATACTGATTAAATTAAAAATCATTCCTTGAGAAACTGTTTATTCAGCCAAAAAGAAAATAACACTAAGATTTTTACCTATGAGAAACTCAAAATAGCTATGGTATTAATAAGAACATACTCATACTTGATTTAAAAATCTAATTTGGGTTAAGGGCCCAGTTCATGGCATTGGGAATACCTCATCATATCTTTGAATTTTTACCACTGAAACTAGGAGCTGTGATTCCCAAAGACTTCCTTAGATAACGTGTCTTTTCAGAATTTGGAGAGACATACAGGAATACAATACTGAAATATTTAATAGTACACAGAATGTAGAATATAGTTCACAGATTATTAGCACACAAAGTGTGAAAACTTAAGCTGTAAAGTCTCATGACAATCAAGAAGTCTAATCTTCTGACCCAGGAAAGACTTTAACTTAGCTTCATCCCCTGAATTCAATGGCCATGATAATGGCTATTTTATCTACCAGGTATCACAAGGGCTTGTAAGAATCAAATAGAACAATGCAGGATGCCACTTAATAAAGAATAATATGCTATAGAAGAATGGAATACTATTGTTGATGAAGTTATATTGATACTATATTAAGAACTAAAGTTGTCATTGATGATTAAATATCCCTCAAATAAAGTGCCTCTCTGAGCAGCCATTGTGGGTGTTAGACTTCATTATCATTTGCAGTGATGCCTCCAAGGTTCCCTGTCTCCAGTCTTCCAACACTTGAAGTCTGTCTGACCTCTGCCTGGTTGCAATTCTGGTCACAATATTCCCTTTCTTAAAACATGTCTGAAGATTTCCCACTGCCCAGTCCAACTGCTAGCAAGTTAGAGAGAATGTGAATATTCCATCAACCAGGGGAGAGTGACCAGGAAGTGATTACAAACAACCCTGGCAAAGCCCTCAGTGGCTTCACCACCCTGTGCTCATTGCTACCCCTTGAGTACCTTGAAAAACTTGGTGAATCCTCGACGAATCAGTTTATCCTTCTCAAGCAGTGCTGGTGATTCCCTCTTCCAATTCTCCAGCCAGCAGGATGCCCCCAACATAGCACTTGAATTTTCATTATTTATTTCTAAGACTGCCTTCTATGCAAAGTCGCATAACATAATACGAGTCTTTTCCCTTTGGGTAGTGCTATTGGTCAGGAACGAACTGGCATGAAATACTTAGTGTTTGCTGTATGAATGGACATGCTACCCACCATTACCTGCTGCTGCCTGCAGCGCAGAGGAAATGCTGTGGATACAGATGGCACCTGCCATCCAATCTCACTCTTTTCTCATTGACTCCCTCAAACTCCAAACAAAGCTCCAGTGGATCTTTTCATGAACACGTATCACAGGCTTTCCACAGCTGCATATTGAATGAATGAAAATGGCGGTGAATCTTTGGCCCTTTATTCTTTTCCAATTTACTTTAGTTAATTTCTAACAACAGTTTATGCTGACCTTACCTCCATAATATTTTATGTTTTCATAACATTTGAAAACCTTTTTAGAGTACTTTAATTCTGCTCACAACGACCAGGCATGCCCTCTGCCTTGTAGCCTCCATTCTCTTGCCTAGATGATCCATTCACCATTAACCTAGTAACCTACTCTGGTCCCACCTAATTTTTTTTTTTTTTTTTTTCCTTTTCCAAGTGGGATGATATGAGCTGGATGTACAATTTGACAGTATCTCTCTTTGTTGGGAAATTTTATAACAGGGAATATTGGAAAGAATACTGACCTTGCTTTTAGTCTAGAAGACCTGATTTTTGTTCCTCTTCACAGAATTGGCTACGTAATTTCAAGGACCAATGAAAACTGCAAGTGAAATCATTTTACCCTTTGATCAAAACACAGGGAAAAGCTTTTCCTTTTTTCCCATGATCTCAGCCCACCAAAGGCAGATCTATTTAGTGCCATACCACCCGAGGTCTAAGGCCACTCTCAGAGTGACTGCAGTCTTACAGACGGCACTGAGGGCATACACCCAGCCCAGGTCCCCAGTACCTGCGGCCAGACCTCTGCCAGGAACTGAGGGCTGTGGTGGTTACTGGGTAAAATCAGGGAAGCCACAACCTGAGAATCGGTCCTCGAGAGCTGAGAAAAAGGTAGGAGGTGGGATCACACATACCCTGCCACACTCCATTGCCCCATCAGTCTCCCTCCACTTAAAAAGTGCAACTTCCAATATACAATTACCAAGGGCTTCAAGACGGCAACACTGAGCGTTTAACCACAAACATGGTGCCTGCTTCTGAACAGAGGGTCCTGTGGGATTGCGCTAGTTTACTTAAGATAACCTTGCCTCTTCACTATCAGCACTGCATATCTACTCTTGGGACAAACATCTACTAAGGATCCATCTTATAAGACATCCTTCACAATTTTGCTGTAGAGTTAAATTATGCTTGTAATTTTTTATATTTGTTGTGAATTACCACTCATAATAAGTGCTTGATGTGCCGGTGGTTATGGGTACAACTTCAAATCCCAATTCTGGTTCTTGTTAGTTAGGGAAACTGGAGACCATGACACTTGCTGTATACTTTAAATTGCTTCATTTATTTTAAATTACAGACTTTGGCCTATATAACAAGATAGCATATGCATATGTTAGTTAAATTAAACCAATGCCCAGGTGCTATCCAAAAAAGTGCATTTGAGAAATAGTCAGCCAACACATTATTATGAATGCACAGTCCAGAAGTCAGCTAGCTTTGTTTCAGAAAAAAAAAAACATTTTCCTAGTGGCCACTAGAAACATTCCTTTTATGCCCATCTTTTATTAATAGCTACTGCTTTGCTGACTACTGATACTGTGTATCAATTTAATTATTAAAAATAATGACATGCAATCAACTTGATGAAAATTAGACATGGCCACTCTTGGGTGAAATTAAATGGACTCAGGATAGTTGGATTGCCTTAAAAAAATTTAGGAATACTCACCACTCTTGATGATCAGGATATAAAAATCCAGTGCAACCCACAGACTTAGAGATGGTACATTAGGCTATATCCCTTAACTATATGGTAGGGCTTCCCTTGTAGCTCAGTTGGTAAAGAATCTGCCTCAAATGCAGGAGACCCAGGTTCCATCCCTGGGTTGGTAATATCCTCTGGAAAAGGGCATGGCAACCCACTCCAGTCTTCTTGCCTGGAGAATCCCATGGACACAGGAGCCTGGTGGGCTACAGTCCATGGGGCCGCAAGAGTCAGACACAACTGAGCGACTAAACCCACCCCCCCCCACCCCCCCGCCATGTGGTGGCCAGCTACAAACTCCAGAGTTTGGGACTGTATGTGTGATATAGTCTTCCTGTGCTCTTTTGCTGTTTGCTTCAGGAAACCATTCCTGAAAAGTAACAGTGGGGAAATGTAAAAACACTGGGACATACTTGAGTCAATAGGAAAGATCATAGGAATTAATTATTTTAATGTATGTGAAGAAATATTGAGTTGACTTGTGAAATTAAAAGACACTTGCTCCTTGGAAGGAAAGTTATGACCAACCTAGACAGCATATTCAAAAGCAGAGACGTTACCTTGCCAACAAAGGTCCATCTCGTCAAGGCTATGGTTTTTCCAGTGGTCATGTATGAATATGAGAGTTGGACTGTGAAGAAAGCTGAGTGCAGAAGAATTGATGCTTTTGAACTGTGCTGTTGGAGAAGACTCTTGAGAGTTCCTTGGACTGCAAGGAGATCAACCAGTCCATCCCAAAGGAGATCAGTCCTAGGTGTTCATTGGAACGACTGATGCTGAAGCTGAAACTCTAGTACTTTGGCCACCTGATGAGGAGAGCTGACTTACTGGAAAAGACCCTGATGCTGGGAAAGATTGAGGGCAGGAGAAGGGGACAACAGAGGATGAGATGGTTGGATGGGATCACCGACTTGATAGACATGGGTTTGGGTGGACTCCGGGAGTTGGTGATGGACAAGGAGGCCTGGCGTGCTGCGATTCATGGGGTCGCAAAGAGTCAGACGTGACTGAGCAACTGAACTGAACTGTGACATATCTATAACAAAATATGATCTAAGACTTGTGCATTGGTTTGCTGGAGCTGCTATAACAAAGTCCTACAGATTGGACAGCTCAAGGAACAAAAATTCACTTTTTTATAGTTCTGGAGTCTAGAAATCTGAGATCAAGATATAAACAGGGTTGGTTTCTTCTTGAGCCCTCGCTCCTTGGCTTGAAGGTGGCTGTCACCTACTGCGTCCTCATGCTGTCTTCCTTCTGTGCATATCTGTTTCCAAATTTCCTCTTCTAATAAGAACACTGGGCTTCCCTGGTGGCTCAGTCAGTAAAGAGTCTGCCTTCAATGCAGGAAACCACTGCAATGCAGCATACCTGGGTTCAATCTCTGGGTTGGGAAGGCCACTTGGAAAAGGAAATAGCAGCCCACTCCAACATTCTTGCCTGAGAAAACCCATGGACAGAGCAGCTTTGTGGGATACAGTGCGTGTGGTCATAAGAGTCTGACATGACTTAGCGACTAAACCACCACCACTAAAAAGAACACCAGTCATGTTGAGATAGACTCCACCCTAATGACCTCGTTTTAACTAGCTGACTTGTTTGCAGTCCCTATCTCAACATACAGTTACATTGTGAGGTACTGGAGGTAGGAATTTTGAGATGAATTTTGACAAGACACAGCTCAGCCCACAGCAACCTGTTTTCATCACATACCACTAGGGAGATTAAGAGAATAAGTAACTTTTAGTACCTTGAACTTTTTGGCCAGTACTACAATTTAACAAGAACCTAAGGACTTCCCTGGTGGCCCAGATGGTAAAGCATCTGCCTACAGTGCGAGAAACCCGTGTTCAGACCCTGGGTTGGGAAGATCTCCTGGAGAAGGAAATGGCAACCCATTCCTGTATTCTTGCCTAGAAAATCCCATAACAGAGGAGCCTGGTAGGCTACAGTCCATGGGGTCACAAAGAGCTGGACACAACTGAGTGACTTCACTTTAAGAGCTGTGCACGTTTAAGTTGGGTTGGGCCAGTTCACAATCCTTGGGAAATCTACGTATTGTCTTTATGGCTCAATGTCTTTGTGGGTTACAAAATATCTACTTTATAAGATTCTTTTAATGATGAAATCTATTGATGAATATGAGGAGTGCAAAACAAACACCTGGTGAGTACTATTTACCATTATTAATGTTATCATTTATTGAATCAGTGATGAATTGAATAAGAGAAAGAAATAATCAATCAATCAATAGTCAGTTTTACTCTTTCATTAACAAAGGAGGAAATTAAAAGTAAGCAATGTTCCCTGCCCAAGTTTTGGGAGATGGAACCTATATAAAAACTTAGACTCAACTTCAATTTTCATTTCCTTCACTATATCACGTAATTCCTTTTAAGAACCAACTTCACAAATGTCCACTAAAGTTTGAATTCCACCCAGCCACACCAAAAAGATAAAGAGAATGTCTCTGACATTTTGTGAATTGAAAATGAGGACCACTCTATTTCAATTACTAAGGTCTCTTTGTATATTTGTGTATTTCTCAGTAATGTCTGACTCTTTGTGGCCACAGGGACAGTAGCCTGCCAGGCTCCTATGTCCATGGAATTTTCCAGGCAAGGATATTGGAGTGGGTTGCCACTTCCTGTTCCAGGGGATCTTCCTGTTCCATGGGTTGAATTCAAGTCTCATGTGTCTCCTGCATTGGCAGGCAGATCCTTTACCATTAGCCCCAACTGGGAAGCACATTTGTGAATGGTTTAATCTGAACTGTTAAATAAATCAAATATTTTAACTGAACAATTAAATGAATAAAGTATTTAATAAATACTATTTGGGCCAAGAGTGTTATTGCTTAAAGAATGTCACATAATCAACACTGAAAAGACTTATCACGAACCAGTTTGAACCAATTTGACTGCACCCATCTATTAGGTTTTGTTTGGTGAATCTTAGTAGCCACCAATAATTATAGGCTAATTACTTTTTCACAAAGCCTATTACTAGGTTTCCATGAAATACAGCCTTAGACCATAGCCTGCAAAGCATCTCAACATTGTTTTTTTTAGTAGGCAGAAATAGTCATATAATCTCTCATGGTAGCTCGACAAAGTTTCATCTCTCTGTTCTCTTTACAGATGTCAAAATACTTTGCATACATGATGAATCGCCAGGTCAAACACAGAATTAAGCTAACCATTTTTGGAGCCAGGCAGCTATGATCCTCCCACTCCTATGACAGGACTCAGGATCATCCAGGGACAAGTCAGGGAACAAAAGTAAAATGTCTGCTAGATTCTGTACCCCATCCATCCACGAAAAGGCATGAAGGTTTTCTAATATAGTTTTATCAATCCACATATTTTTGCATGCATGCTCAGTCACTTCAGTCATGCCTGACTCTCTGAGACTTACGGACTGTAGCCCACCAGGCCCTCTGTCCATGGGATTTTCCCAGCAAGAATACTGGAGTGGATTGCCATGTCCTTCTCCAGGGGATCTTCCTGACCCAGGGATCATTCTCGCATCTCCTGTTTCTCCTGCATCACAGGGAGATTCTTTACTGCCTGAGCCATCGGGAAGCCTCCATATATTTTTAACAACACTAATTTTCACTTAGGTCACTTATTTCTAACATTCATGTGCTAGTTATTAAAGTCTCTTTGAATTAACTGATGTAAAGGAATTTTAAGTAGCTACTCCTGGGCATGGGAAATTAATTCTGATTCATGGGAGAGGGTCTTTAGTGGGGTATGAATACTGAAGAAAGGCGACTGACTGACCCTAGGAGGTAGGTTGAAATGGACACAGAGATTTGTATCACACTTTTCATGCTAAAGTATTTTAAAGTAGACACAACCACTACCATGCTATCAGCTGGCCTGTGGGAAATTCACCAAGATGGTCTTTTTCAAAAAGCAAAAATGAAGTCCAGATGAATAATTTCTCCTTAGAAGATGGTCTCTCAAAATGTATTCCATTCAGAGTAAGTGAAAGCATATGCTTGAGAGGAAAGATGTTAAATATATACGAATGTACGTGTATATAGACAAATACGCAGTGTGCATGTACACTTGGACTTTCTTGATTAAAATGACGGTCATCTAGCTTAACTAATATTTTCTCAGCTTCGTTGGTTTGCAGAATTCTAGGCTTCAAGATATGTAATCCCTTAGCACAAAATATATTGAGATCTAGAAAGGGATAATCACTCCCAAAGATCTAAGGGCCATATTTATTAATGGTAGAATTTTAGGTACATTATATGCTAGATATGAGGTATTGTCTAGTATAATACTTTAGATGTCCATAACCACTTAAATACCAAGCAAGGGATTCAAAAAGTATTTGACTTGTGTTAGAAAGAAAATAGCCCATTTAACAACAAAAACTTGCATAATCCTTTCAGTTATATAATAAGCACTTCGAGGCCGCCCACTCTTGTAGGAGGAATTCATTATAGATATATTCTAAGAACAGAAGAGGCACTCTTAAAGCATGGCTCCAAGGTACCTTCTTGAAATATCACAAAATCATTGTTATTATTACCAGTAAGGGAGGACAATGACTCTAGTTATACAAGAACATAGCTACTTTAGCTAAAGATTGTTTTAGATAAATGTGTGTATACCCGAAAAAGATCTGGCACATTGCCACCTACATAAGAACTAATGATTCTAACGTGATAACTGAATGGTGATGGTTTTAAATTTTAATGTCAAGCCAGAAAGTTTCTTGATAGGCATGAAAACCACAAAAGGGAGAAAAAGGAACAGGTGTGACTGTATAGACTGAAGTTTGACTCTAGAAAGAATCCACGGTTACATTATACACTATGTTGTCAATTTCTTTATTCCTGATATGGATTTGCATTTTGGAATCCTGGAATGGAGGACCTAGGAAGAATGCTTGATTATCCGTCCAGTGTTTTTTTGTTTTTGCTAGTCTTGTTTGGTTTTGTTTTAGCAGTATCTTCTTTTAAAGCTTCCCTGATGGGTCAGAGGATAAAGCGTCTGCCTGCAAAGCAGGAGACCCGAGTCCTATCCTTGGGTTGGGAAGATTCCCCTGGAGAAGGAAATGGCAATCCACTCTAGTATTCTTGCCTGGAGAATGCCATGGACAGAGGAGCTTGGCGGGCTACAGTCCACGGGGTTGCAAAGAGTCGGAAACGACTGAGCGACTTCATTTCGCTTCACTTCTTTTAAAGAAGCAAAAGGCAAAGGAGAAAAGGAAAGATAAACCCATTTGAATGCAGAGTTCCAAAGAATAGCAAGGAGAGATAAGAAAGCCTTCCTCAATGATCAGTGCAAAGAAATAGAGAAAAACAATAGAATGGGAAGTACTAGAGATCTCTTCAAGAAAATTAGAGATACCAAGGGAACATTTCATGCAAAGATGGACTCAATAAAGGACAGAAATGGGATGGACCTAACAGAAGCAGAATATATTAAGAAGATGTCGCAAGAATACGCAGAAGAACTATACCAAAAAGATCTTCATGAACCAGATAACCATGATAGTGTGATCACTCACCTAGAGCCAGACATCCTGGAATGTGAAGTCAAGTGGGCCTTAGGAAGCATCACTACAAACAAAGCTAGTGGAGGAGATGGAGTTCCAGTTGAGCTATTTCAAATCCTGGAAGATGATGCTGTGAAAGTGCTGCACTCAATATGCCAGCAAATTTGGAAAACTCAACAGTGGCCACAGGACTGGAAAAGGTCTGTTTTCATTCTGATCCCAAAGAAAGGAAATGCCAAAAAATGCTCAAACTGCTACACAACTGAACTCATCTCAGATGCTAGCAAAATAAAGCTCAAAATTCTCCAAACCAGGCTTCAATAGTACATGAACCATAAACTTCCAGATGGTCAAGCTGGGTTTAGAAAAGGCAGAGGAACCAGAGATCAAGTTGCCAACATCCGCTGGATCATTGAAAAAGCACAAGAGCTCCACAAAAACATCTATTTCTGCTTTATTGACTATGCCAAAGCCTTTGACTATGTGGACCACAAGAAACTCTGGAAAATTCTTGAAGAGATGAGAATACCAGACCACCTGACCTGCCTTCTGAGAAATCTGTATGCAGGTCAAGAAGCAACAGTTAACACTGGACATGGAACAATAGACTGGTTCCAAGTTGGGAAAGGAGTACATCAAGGCTGTATATTGTCAGCCTGCTTATTTAACTTACATGCAGAGTACATCATGTGAAATGCTGGGCTGGATGAATCACAAGCTGGAATCCAGATTTCCAGGAGAAATATCAATAACCTCAGATATGCAGATGACACAACTCTTATGGCAGAAAGCAAAGAACTAAAGAGCCTCTTGATGAAAGTGAAAGAGGAGAGTGAAAATGTTGGCTTAAAGCTCAACATTCAGAAAACTAAGATCATGGCATCTGGTCCCATCACTTCATAGAAAATAGATGGGGAAACAGTGAAAACCATGGCAAACTTTATTTTGGGGGGCTCCAAAATCACTGAAGAAGCTAACTGCAGCCATGAAATTAAAAGATGCTTACTTCTTGGAAGAAAAGCTATGACCAACCTAGACAGCACATTATAAAGCAGAGACATTACTTTGCCCACAAATGTCCATCTAGTCAAAGCTATGGTTTGTCCAATAGTCAAGTGTGGATGTGAGTGTTGGACTATAAAGAAAGCTGAGTGTCAAAGAATTGATGCTTTTGAATTAATGCTTTTGAACTGATATTTTTGAACTGTGGTCTTGGAGAAGACTCTTGGACAGCAAAGAGATCCAACTAGTCAATCCTAAAGGAAAACAGTCCTTAACATTCATTGAAAGGACTGATGCTGAAGCTGAAACTCCAGTACTTTGGCCACCTGATGCGAAGAACTGACTCATGAAAAGACCCTGATGCTGGTAAAGATTGAAGGCGGGAGGAGAAGGGTATGACAGAAGATGAGATGGTTGGATGGCATCGCCAATTCGATCGACATGAGTTTGAGCAAGCTCCAGGAGTTGGTGATGGACAGGGAAGCCTGGCAAGCTGCAGTCCATGGGGTCACAGAGTCAGACACAACTGAGTAACTGAACTGAACTGAACTGATCTTTAAAAAGAAGTAAAATCTCCATGTTGTGCCATGCTATGCTCAGTCACTTCAGGCGTGTCTGACTCTTTGCAACCTATGGACTGTGGCCCTCCAGGATCCTCTGTCCATGAGAGTTTCCAGGCAAGAATACTGGAGCTGTGGCCTCCTCCAGGGGATCTTCCAGACCAAGGAATTGATCCCATATCTCTGGTGTCTCCTGCCTTGCAGGCAGGTTCGTTACCCACCTAGTCTCCTGTGAAGCCTAAAAATCTCCATAATATTATTAAAACATTTCAATTATAATTCTAGTGGCTCTCAGAGTACTGAATGGAGAGGTTGATCTGAAGGAAGACAGTCCACTTCAGAGCTATTATGAGAACCAGAACTCAGGTAGTAAGAACAAATAAATGACCATGAATTCAGTAACTATTTAGAACTTAGATTCAGCCCATACAGATAAAGGAAAGAAAGATACTGAGTTTGAACTCTGGGCTTCCTGCCGGCTTATCTGGTTATGACTCGTCTGTGCTCAGCCACTCAGTCCTGTCCGACTCTTTGCAACCTCATGGGCTGTAGACCACCAAGCTCCTCTGTCCATTGAATTTTCCTGGTTATGATAAGAGAAGCAAATTTCCACAGGAAGGAAACCCATTTGGAAGAACAAAATTAGGATGGGAGACAATGAGTTAAATTCACAAGGATAAGGTACAACAGAAAGTATTGTTCATTTCTCATGGGAATGTAAAATGGTACAGCAACTTTGGAAGGCTATGTGCAGGTTTCTTGCTAAACCACACATACTCTTACCACACCCTCCACCAACTGTGTGCCGTAGTATTTCTTAGAAGAGTTGAAAACTTATGTCTACACAAAAACAGATGTTTATAGGACCTTTATTCATAATGTTATATGTTCTTTTCAAATGTATAACCTTAACAAAAATTGCGTAAATATTTATATTATTGAGTTTTAATCAATTAGATTTTAGGGAATTATTTTAATACAGTTGACTTGATGTTCAAGCCTGTACATCAGTAGCATTAAGATGTATTTGAAATATTTATAACAAAAAGAAAATGTGAGATCTTTAGCTTTATTCTCTATTATAGATCTAACACTTTGTAAATAAAAAGCACAGATCTCCTCATAATCAAGAATCACTCATTCTTTGTTAATGCAGCACACTTTTGCTCTCTTGGCATTATTATAATGAAGAGCAGTGTTTTACAAAAACAAGTCAAGCAAATACATTAAATCATGACCTTTTACTTTGCATTACTCTAGTCTGAGTGCCCTGAAATGAACTTTTTAGTTAATTAGCATTCCTATGTTTGTCACTTTAAGTAATTACTCTTCTCAATTTAATTGAAGCGTTGTATGTGAGGCGCTAAGAGCCTGGGAGTAGACCCACCTGATGAATTAAGTGAACTCCAGGTTCACTCGGAACAAAGCAGACAGTTGCATTCAGGAGTCAGAGGAGCAGACTGTGGGGAGGCGTGAAGCAAAGTAATGGGAACAATTAACATCTCTTGCTCCAATAATTGTATTGAAAGGATGGATTTCAAATATCCATTAATTTAAGTGGTCTTTATTCCATCATTATGCAAACTGCAGGTTTGGCACGACTTCAGCATGTGCTTAGCACAAATAGGCCCTATTGTGCTTGTGTGCCCTTGGGAGTGAGTGTTACAAGAAATTTCAGGGGTTCTTCACTTTCGTGCCCCTGGTGCCTGATGCTATAACCAGGGACCGGCTGATAACTGGACAAGGTCTTAAGGGCACCACTACTTCTCGGAAGAGCAAAAATTAGATTTTCACCTCAGGGCTTAAACCTCAAGGTCTGTTTGTTCAAGGATAATTTGTCCCTGAGAAAATTGACTTTTTTTTTTTCATGTTCTACTATTTCCAAAATTGGAATGCCTCTTACAGTCTCCATTTCTTCCCTTTAAAGGATTTGGTTAAAAGATGGAAGTATGCTAAAATGGATTAGATCTTAGAGATAAAAATTTATATATAATGCTTCAACTCCATGGAGCTTGTCTAATAAGCTGGACAGTTTGTTCTTGTCATTATAAACCTTAGTATACATCAAATGAGGTGTCATGTGCTTTCACATGACTGATCTCATATAGTCTTCCCCACAAATGGATGGCTATTATTATCATCCTCACTTGGCTGAATAGCAAAGGACTGGAAAATGTTAAAGTCTGAATTCATTCGTTCATTGACCCATTAATTATTAACTTGTTGATGTAATCAACATCAATCTACATCCATTTTCAGCACTTGTAATATAAATAACAGCAATAATGACACTGATAAAACATGAATGCTCATGAACATCAGTGTTCACTCATGAATGAACATTGAGCATTCATTATGGGCTAACCACTAAGCTAAGACAGTAAAGAGAATGGTGAAAGGTAATGGTCACAGATTCAAATGGCCGATCCAAAGCACAGGCTACGAAGCTATGCTATCTTTAGAACCAAGTTTAAATGAAGGTGTATAATTGCTCTAAATGAGACATTCACCAATGAAATAATCAGGAGGATAATATCTGCTGATTTGGTATGGTATGCAATTATCCCCCCAAAGAGAAATCTGAAAACAATCAGTTTTTGAGCCCTGGCCTTGCTTCACTGATTACCAAATGCTGGGTGTATCCATATACCCTTCAAGATACTATTCAGATCTATAAATTCGCCTGATGGTCATGTGTTCTAGTTAGAGCCACTGCTTTTCATAAGAGTGTAGGCTCTGCCTTCCTTTTTAGAAGGTAACAGTATCACAGAAATAACTTCACTCTCTGTTTCTTTATTTTTTTTTTTTCTGTTTATTTCTTTTCTGCAGAAAATATAGCCTGAGTTTCTGGATACCTCGTTTAGTCAGTTCAGTTGCTCAGTTGTGTCCAACTCTTTGCGACCCCAAGAACTGCAGCACGCCAGTCCATCATCAACCCCCAGAGCTTGCTCAAACTCATGGCCATCAAGTCGGTGATGCCATCCAACCATCCTCTGCCAACCAATCTCATCCTCTGTTGTCCCCTTCTCCTCCGGCCTTCAGTCTTTCCCAGCATCAGGGTCTTTTTCAGTGAGTCAGTTCTTCACATCAGGTGTCCAAAGCATTGGTGTTTCAGCTTCAGCATCAGTCCTTCCAATGAACACCCAGGACTGATTTCCTTTAGGATGGACTGGTTGAATCTCCTTGCAGTCCAAGGAACTCTCAAGAGTCTTATCCAACACCACAGTTCATAAAGCATCAGTTCTTTGGCACTCAGCTTTCTTTATAGTCCAATGCTCACATCCATACATGACTACTGGAAAAACCATAGCTTTGACCAGACAGACCCTTGTTGGTAAAGTAATGTCTCTGCTTTTTAATATGCTATCTAGGTTTGTCATAGCTTTTCTTCTAAGGAGAAAGCATCTTTTAAATTCATGGCTTTAGTTACCATCTGCAGTGATTTTGGAGCCACCCAAAATAGTCTGTAACTGTTTCCACTGTTTCTCCATCTATTTGTCATGAAGTAATGGGACTGGGTGCCATGATCTTAGTTTTTTGAATGTTGAGTTTTAAGCCAACTTTTTCACTCTCCTCTTTCACTTTCATCAAGAGGCTCTTTAGTTCTTCTTCACTTTCTGCCATACCTAATCACCATCAAAAACTCATTTAAAGAATAGTAGTAATGTATATTGCCTGAAACATAAGCAGTTTATTCATTACTAAAACTACAAATTTTGACCTTGAATTAGCCAGATTTAAAGAGCTGCATGAATGAACCCAGTGTTGTGTATTGCACTCTGCTTAATTATCATGCCTTTAACTTGCATGAAAATGATATTTAGATAGATGATAATGATAAATAGCTATATAGATAGGTAGAAATTGTTGCTATTGTTCAGCCACTAAGTCGTGTCTGATTCTTTGCGATCCTAGGCTCCTCTGTCCATGGGATTTCCCAGGCAAGAGTACTCGAGTGAGTTGTCATTTTCTTACCCAAGGAAGAAATATAGAATGCTAAAATGTTGACTACTTTATCATGTTACCCTTCTGAAGGAACCAATATCAGAAATTTTGGCAGCTAAGCACTAGGACAAACTTATGGACAGTAATTTATGGAAAACATGAATGCCCTAATGCATCATATTTCCACTTTTATGCTTTTGTTCCAAGAGTTAATTTACAATCTAGGTCCAGTGATGGTACAGCTTGCACTGGTGGGCATGTCTGTGTATTCACTCTGCCCTGCTTCTTCTTACTTTCTTATACTCACTCTCAGATTCTACCTCCTTTCCCTGCCTACTTTATCCTATCATATTGCCAATATAAGTACCTCCACTTATTTCAGCAATTTATAAAAGCAACCATTAAAATGTCA
Source organism: Bos javanicus (assembly GCF_032452875.1). NCBI lineage: Eukaryota > Metazoa > Chordata > Mammalia > Artiodactyla > Bovidae > Bos > Bos javanicus. The sequence continues at coordinate 98,597,471 of NC_083877.1, forward strand.
TATCTGAGTAAAACTACAGTAGAGAAGCTTGACAAAATCAACCTCAGCCAGGTGACCAGGGTACCATATTAGTGATACATCCTGTTGAATGTACGCTGCTGCTGCTGCTAAGTCGCGTCAGTCATGTCCGACTCTGTGCAACCCTATAGACGGCAGCCCTCTGGGCTCCCCCGTCCCTGGGACTCTCTCCAGGCAAGAACACTGGAGTGGGTTTCCATTTCCTTCTACGACACATGAAAGTGAAAAGGGAAAGTGAAGTCACTCAGTCGTGTCTGACTCTTAGCGACCCCATGGACTGCAGCCTACCAGCCTCCTCCGTCCATGAGATTTTCCAGGCAAGAGTACTGGAGTGGGGTGCCATTGCCTTCTCCGATTGAATGTACATTCCCTCACAATATGACGTGATGAGAATGGCATTTTACTTCTGTGGTCCTCTGCCCCCAGATCCATAACTTCAGTCTATTTATGTAGATATGATAGACTGAGTAGACATAATAGTCACAATAGTCTATTCACACAGACAAAACAAACTGTGGGACATTCCACAACACGCCTGACGAGTAAGGACATTAAAAGCGAGGGAAGTCTGAGAAGGTGTCATGGCCAAGAGGAGTTTAAAAAGACTTGACGACTAAATATAATGTGGTATCCTGGATGAGATCCTGGAAAAGAGAAACAGCAGTAAGTAAAAGCTAGGGAAATCTGAATAAAATATGGGCTTTAGTTAATAAGAATCAATAGTAATGCATCGATTTATAGCAAACAGTTGTCATGTAGGATAATAATAATAGGAAAAACTGAGGGTGGGGTATATGTAAACTATTGTCATAACTTTTCTATAAATCTAAAATTATTTTAAATTTGAGTGTGATGCTGTATCTTATAGGGTTTCGCAAGCTATGAAGTGCAACAAAAATGTGCTTTCTGTATCTCAGTGCAAGTAGATAACAGGGGGTGTTTCCTAAGACAGCAGACATATTCTATAACTAAGTTGGTTCAGAAAGTTTTCCTGAAAACCATGAAATCTAAGCTAAAAACAGTGCTCATTGCAGTGCCTCTAGGTCAGGTGTTCTGATGTGAAATCTCTCTTTAAACGAGGCAAGCAACTCCCAGGAAGAGGGAATGGGAAAGTAATAAGCAATGAGCAGTATCTTTCTCCAAACCTGTCTAACTTCTGCATCTCTTCTTTCCGGTATGGATAGAGCCACAGAACCCCACTGAGAAAGGGTCCCACAGTCAACCTGGGGTGTCTTTACGAATCTCTAAGTATCTGCTCAGTGTGGGAAATCTGCCCTTCACTGTCTGTTGACCGCAGCTCCTTCACTCTAATGCAGGTTTGATAGCTCTCACGTGCCCCCTCACTCTGGGAAGCTGTCTAAATACGCTTCTTTACCACTGTGAGTGGTCTTCTGGTCTTGATTCCATTTGGCCAGTCTCTCTCTTCCAATCTTCAGTTTTATTATGTGTCACCCCAGAGACAAAACCTCTAATAGGTGCTGTATTACCTAGGGTGAGGTTTGCTTATGGTAGAGACCTCAGCCAAGCAACAGCATAAAAGTGATGGGAATTTATTATTTTTCTAATAGAGAACAGAAGTGAACTCTCCATGTTTGGTATGATGCCTTTCCAGTTGTTTGGGATTCAGGATCTTTCAATCATTTTCCCCCAACATCCCCATATGTGGTCTTCAAGGGCATGGTCCAAGATGGAGCTTCTTGTTTCAGGAAGAAAGAAGAAAACAGGAAGAAATGAAACAAGGGGTCTGTATCAGCTACCTTATTAGATGAGTTCTCAGAAGACACTGCAGCTGAGGGGAAGCTGGGAGATATTTTCACTGTCATAGGGGGTCACATACTTTGGCAACAGACGTTCTAATTCTAAGAGAAAAGGGGAGAATGGATATTGGGAGACACCTAGGTCCCTCTATCACAATAGCGAGTTTTCCACTTAATACTTAATCTCATTAATTTCCAGCATTACAAAATTGTTCTGGGAAGATAAGTTCTGTTCTCAGGTCTCCTATGTACTAAGTAAGTGCGTGACCTTCGTTAAATCATTTAACCTCTTTGAGATGTAGTTTTCTCATGTGTAAAATTAGGCTAATAATTTATCCTCTTTCATCCTCAAAGGATTTAATTAAATAAATGTACAGTAAAATGCCCTATGAACTGTCATTGTCTGTGCTGTACGAATACAGGATGATGCCTCATCATCATCTTTGTAGTTGTCTCAAATAGTATGCCCCATCCACCCACCTTCCTTTCAACATGCACCTACTAATCTGTGAATACTTTTTTCCAAGTATATACAACCTTGACTCTAAAGCATTTTTATATCAATAACATTTTCAAACATGAGAAATATTTGTATTATTTGATAAACTCACTCTAATTAAAAAAAAACATGATGTGGTTAATGAGTGTCAGTGTTTTAAATACCAAAAATAATTGATAGAAAGTAAGGGGGTAGGTTTATTTGTTGTTGTTGTTCAGTCGCTAAGTCGTGTCCAACTCTTTGTGACCCCATGGACTACACCCCTCCAGGCTTCCCTGTGCTTCAGTACATCCCAGAGTTTGCTCAAATTCACGTCCTTTGAGTCAGTCCTTTGAGTCAGTGATGCTATCTAACCATCTCATCTTCTGACGCTCCCTTTTCCTTTGGCCTTCAGTCTTTGAAATTGTGGTGCTGAAGAAGACTCTTGGGAGTCCCTTGGACTGCAAGATCAAATGGCTCAATCCCAAAGGAAATCAACCCTGAATATGCTTTGGAAGAACCGATGCTGAAGCTAAAGCTCCAATACGCTGGCCACCTGACACGAAGAAGAGGAAACTCATAGGAAAGATCCTGATGAAGGGGGAAGGTTTATTTGCTAAAAGGCAAGTAAACAGGAGGCTATAAATAGTAGTCAGAACATGGTACATTAATAGAGTTTAAGAATTAGACAAGAGTTCCAACTCCTCCATGAAATATCTGTGAAATCTTGAGCAATTCTATAGATTTATCATACTGAATTTTCCCATTTTTATTGGTATATCATGTTAAGGATTCTTTAAAAAATTAAGTGATGTAATCTATTTATAACTTCTAATTACAGTGTCTTGGAAGGAGTTATGACCAACCTAGATAGCATATTCAAAAGCAGAGACATTACTTTGCCAACAAAGTTTCATCTAGTCAAGGCTATTGTTTTTCCTGTGGTCAGGTATGCATGTGAGAGTTGGACTGTGAAGAAGGCTGAGCACCAAAGACTTGATGCTTTTGAACTATGGTGTTGGAGAAGATTCTTGAGAGTCCCTTGGACTGCAAGGAGATCCAACGAGTCCATTCTGAAGGAGATCAGCCCTGGGATTTCTTTGGAAGGAATGATGCTAAAGCTGAAACTCCAGTACTTTGGCCACCTCATGGGAAGAGTTGACTCATTGGAAAAGACTCTGATGTTGGGAGGGATTGGGGGCAGGAGGAGAAGGGGATGACAGAGGATGAGATGGCTGGATGGCCTCACTGACTCTATGGATGTGAGTCTGAGTGAACTCTGGGACTTGGTGATGGACAGGGAGGCCTGGCGTGCTACGATTCATGGGTTCGCAAAGAGTCGGACACAACTGAGCGACTGACCTGATCTGATCTGATCTGATCTGAGCGTAGTTGGCACACAAAAAAATGGGAGTATAACCCCTACTTTCCTCTCTCCCCAGTAATAGGAGGGGAAAGTAGGTCATGGTGATCTGATACTTGTATGTGTGTGCTAAGTTGCTTCAGTCATGTCCAACTCTTTGCAACCTCAAAAACTGTAGCCCACCAGGCTACTCTGTCCATCCGATTCTCCAGGCAAGAATAGTAGAGCAGGTTACCATTCCCTTCTCCAGGGGATCTTCCCAACCCAGGGATAGAACCCATATCTCTTCTGTCTCCTGCATTAGCAGGCAGATTCTTTACCACTAGCATCACCTGGGAAGCCATACTTGCAAGATAATTAAGTTTCAAAGTACTTTGAGCATGTACTCTGTATTTCACTGTGTTAAGCCCATTGCATGAGCTACCTCATTGATTCATGCAACTTGTGTGCAGACAATTCCTTCATTACAATTTTATGGATGCAAAGATTAAAGGTCATAAAGGTTCACTTGCCAGGGTTACCCAGCTGCCAAATAGTGAACCTAAAGAGCAAAACGGAAGCTGAATCCAGCCACAATGGGTTAATGTCCTTAAAACTATGTATTCCAACCTGAAATGGGGCAGTGGTTCAAAGAAGCTGTGATCAGCTCCTAAACATTCTTCTGACTAGTTGGTAATGAGGTAAACGGGAAGTCAGCATAGTCAACCTTTGGGTCCCAACCAGTCTGGGGTCTATGTGTCTATGGGCAGCATGCTGTTATTAACCAATAACTTCTCCCACTTGGTGGGTGTTTCAATATCTGCCAAATAGCTCAAAGAAAAGCTATGACCAAATAGCTCAAAGAAAAGCTATGATCAACCTAGACAGCATGTTAAAAAGTAGAGACATTACTTTGCCAACAAAGGTGTGTTTAGTAAAAGATATGATTTTTCCAGTAGTCATGTATGGATGTGAGAGTTGGACTATAAAGAAAGTTGAGTGCCGCAGAATTGATGCTTTTGAACTGTGGTGTTGGAGAAGACTCTTGAGAGTCCCTTGGACAGCAAGGAGATCCAACCAGTCCATCCTAACGGAAATCAGTCCTGCATACTCATTGGAAGGACTGATGATGAAGCTGAAGCTCCAATACTTTGGCCACCTGATGTGAAGAACTGAGCCATTTGAAAAGACCCTGATGCTAGGCAAGATTGAAGGCAGGAGGAGAAGGGGATGACAGAGGATGAGATGGTTTGATGGCATGAGTTTCAGTAAACTCTGGGAATTGGTGATGGACAGGGAAATCTGGCATGCTGCAGTCCATGGGGTTGCAAAGAGTCGGACATAAACTGAGCGACTGAACTGACCTGATTTCTTGAAGGGAAGCCAGGACTTGGCCCCAAGGCTGCACTACTGTTTCTCTTGACTATTCCTCCCAGTCTTGATCCCCTTCCTTCCCTAATTAATAACTGCTTGAACCTGCTTGCTTGAACCTGCTTGCTTGAACCTGTTTGTTGGGCCTCACGGAAGGTCATGGAAGCTGAATGAAGCCTATTTCCTATAATTAAAGAAATAGGAGACAAAGAAAGGCTTTCGTGCCCAGGAGCCCCACAGGGCCCTGCTAGTTATCAAAACCCAGAAGTCAATGTCAAAGACAAACTCTTGGATCATCATCAGTTCATCAAAATCTCTTCACTGAGAGTCAATTTGCCAAATATTAATTCAACAATGACTAATTTGCCAAAAACTATCAAACACAGGACGTACGTGGTTAGCACTAGAACACACAGCTTTCAGAAAAAGTGTAAATCTGCAAGAGAACACAGAACCCTTAAGAAATAGCCCATCCATTCTCAAAACTGAAGGGCATTGCAGAAGTCAGCCATGCTGGTTTGAAAAGAGTCTTTTCAGCAGCAAAACCTGAGTGAACTCAAACATTGGAGATCATCTCTATTGAGGTTAACTAATCCTACAAACAGATTATTTTCTGAGTTAGATTTTAGTTAATTGGCCAGGATCCCAATCTCTCAACCACCACACTCTACTTCCAGGTCAGTTTCTCTTTAAATGATAGAAGGCGGTCCACTTTTCCCCTATGCAAATACTTGTGCATCTGTGGTTAATGTTCTAGGCATGTCATTTACCCAGAAGACCTATCAAAGCAAAGGAGTAGAATCCAGAACTGACTATATGAGAGCTGTGGAACAATAGTTAATGGGTTGTTGAATGAAAACAAACAAGCCCTTTTCCTCTTCACCCTAAAAAAAGATAATAATAATAAAAAAATCTCTGGTAGAGCTGATTAACTTTGCTGTACAATAGAAACTAACACAACATTATAAAGCAACAGTACTCCAATAAAAATTAAAAAAAAAAAAAAAAACCTCTTATGGCAGAATCATGAAACTATCAGTCCAGGATGTGCATGTAAGGCAGAGGGCACTGCCATTCGTCTGTCTAAGAATCAGCTTGCATGCATGCATGTAAGTCAATTCAGTGGTGCCCAACTCTGTGTGACCCTATGGACGGTAGCTCCCCAGGCTCCTCTGTCCATGGGATTCTCCAGGCAAGAATACTGGAGTGGGTTGCCACGCCCTCCTCCAGGGGATCTTCCTGACCTAGGGATAGAACTCATGTCTCTGGTGTCTCCTGCATTGACAGGTGGGTTCTTTATCACTAGCACCACTTGGGAAGCCTAAGAGTCAGATTAAATAACCCCAGTAGCTGGAGCAATGGAGGGAATAGGAAGAAGAAAGGAATTAACAGAATATGCCTTCACTGTAACAGAGTAGCATCTGTTTTTCATTGCAACAATACTACTTAAGGGCATTTTTGTTCTCATTTTATAATTGATAAAACCAAAGCCCATATGGTTTGTCCTTTTTGTTAACATGATGTTTTAACTCATTTATTTCAGGTTCTAGGTTAGATTTGAGAATTTGAGAGACATGAAGTCGTAAAAGCAAATTATGGGAAGAGTTGAATTTAAAAATAAACTAATGGCTTATTTCATAATTTTGAATGAAATCTATTTATTAGTTTAAAACAAGAAAATCTTAGTCAATATTTTCTTACCCTTTGGTCCCAATTCAAGCAAAATAATCTGACACTTGCCAGGCAAGTATGTGTTGATAGCGTCCATTCAGAGATGTTTATTTTGTACTTGTGTTCTCCAGTCAAACTTCAGAAGAGCAACCTTCCACATCAAGCCTAATCACCGAATTAGGAAGACCAGGACTCAGCAAGGTCATTGCCAGCTCCAGTGGCGCCCACAGGACAAGGCTGGCATTAGAGACTGGACAGATGGATCCCCCGTGGGAATCAGCAGAACTGGACCAGCTGCCGTAGGCGGTGTAGCCTTTTTGCAATGGGCAGGCTGAGCTTATGAGTAGAGTCTTCCCACAAGGCTTGCAGACACCAACCCCAGGGCAAGACTGCCAGACTGATGTGCAGACTAAGGGGAGAATGGTGATTTTGTAAAAAGCCCTGGGTGGCATTATATGGCTTTCCTTCCTAAGTGCTTTTCAGTGAATGCTCTTAGCCTATCTGCACTTACAAACCTGCTAAACAATAATTCTGGCTGAAAATCGATTTTTGCTCTTCTCTTATCTTTGCCAATTTCCTCTTCTACTGAGTCCTTAATGGGCCAGGTACGGATATGTAAATACCATGCCTTGTGTTGGTAATTAATTTCCTTAAGGTCAAGACTGACTGATAAGAATGCTACCTTCACTTTATGAATAATTCATTTCTTCTGAAATCTATATTCGTTCAAACTTCCTGGGAATTGCACAAACTTTTAAGTATACTCTCTGTGATCCTGTCCCACCTCTGCCCTTATGAACTGAGTGACTCTGGGTAATTTACCTAATCTTTCTGAGCTTCTGTGTCTCTGTTTAAAAGACGAGTTTAAAAATGTGTACTTCACATTCCCTTAGCTTGTAGGAAGTTTTAAAAAATAAATACAATCACACTCCAATTAAAAAATAATAATAACAACACTCTCTGGCTGCGAGGCTCTGCCGTTCCTCTGCAGTTCGCTTCAGCTCCCTGCCACCCTCCTGTCTTCAACATGCCTGGCCCGGCCCCAGTGCCACTAACGTGGGTCCTCATGGCGCTCTCCAAACAAAGCAGTGGCGGCCCGGGCGGCGGGATCCACCGTCCAACAGAGGAAGAATGCCAGCTGTGGAACGAGGAGCACAGGCCATATGACCTCAGTGGGCACTGGAGGGATGGGGCGATTCTATACAGAGGATTTACCAGAGCTCAAAGTGGGCCCAGCTCCAGTATTGGTTATGAGTCTTTTGTTCATTGCTTCTATATTTATGTTGCACATTTGGTGCAAGTACACTTGTTCATAGATTCGGCTACATCCATCTGTCTGTCACCTGAAGAAGAAAGGAAAGAATCCCAACATATTTTGGACTTAAAATATAGTGATTTTCTGTTCACGAGGAAAAAATTTTCTGCAACTTACTGTTTTACAGGGAACTTAATGAGAATTAAAGAATCAATTTTTTTCTATGGCTAATAAACTTTTTAATTCATTTAAATAATAATAAAAAGCAAATTAAGCTTCTGCTCTACAATAAACAATAAATTAAAATACCTATGAAAAATAGGTGTTCAATACGTGTCATTTCTTCCCACCTTCCCAGACTTGAAAACAATAAAAAGTTTATCTAAATCAAGATATTTTAATCTAACATGAATGCTGATTAAAAAAAGAAAAAGATGAACACAAGTAAACTCGCCACATAAACAAAATAAGCAAGCAAGCAGAACCAACAGGACACATTTATTTGTTTAATATTTTAGGAATTTGGCATTGATTATTTGCTGACCACAGTGATAAAAGCTTTATGTGCATTACCTTGTCTGAACCTTATAACATTCCAATAAAGTAGACAAATTCTTTTATTATCTCCATTTTACAGTTGGGAAAACTTCTTATAGAGGTTAAGTTACCTGGCCAAAATCATCCAGGAAACAAGTGTCAGGTACAGATGTGCAATTTACCACAAAAGGGAATAAAGCTTAAGATGCCTCAGTTTCATAGTGCCCTTCCAGAAACTGGCAAAAGCCCCAGCAGAGCTCCCATGGTGATATGTCAGATAACACAAAATGTGGGTCTTCTCGTGACATCCCAAAACTACTCTAAAATTTCAACCTTCTTATGCCTTATTTTTGATATTTTTTTGTCTCCTTAGCACTTGACGCAATCTAATATACTATAATTTTATCAATTTGTTTTGTTTTTGAAAATTCTTCCATTGAAATGGCAAATTACAGAGAGCATTTTTTTTTTTTTCCTGTTGCATCCGAGCACCCAGAACAGTGCTTAGAACATAGAAGTAATTCAATAAACATTTCTTGGATGAATGAGTAAATGAACAAATTGTTGTTGTTCAGTTGCTAAGTTGTGTCCAATTCTTTGTAACCCCATGGACTGCTTCACTGTCCTTCACTATCTCCTGGAGTTTGCCGAAACTCATGTCCATTGAGTCGGTGATGCCATCCAACCATCTCATCCTCTGTCACCTTCTTCTCCTCCTGCCCTCAATCTTTCCTGGCATCAGGTCTTTTCCAATGAGTTGGCTTTTCTCCTCAGATGACCAAAGTATTGGAGCCTCAGCATCAATCCTTCCAATGAATATCCAAGGTTGATTTCCTTTAAGATTAATGGGTTTGATCTCCTTGCTGTCCAAAGGACTCTCTACTTTTTATTTTGGCCATGCCATATGTCTTGTGGGATCTTAGTTCCCCAGCTGATACCAACTAGGGTTCTTAGCCTTCCCCAATCAATAGTGATTGGCTAGAGACCAGACAATGGTACCCCACTCCAGTACTTTGCCTGGAAAATCCCATGGATGGAGGAGCCTGGTGGGCTGCAGTCCATGGGGTCGCTAAGAGTCAGACACGACTGAGCGACTTCACTTTCACTTTTCACTTTCACGCATTGGAGAAGGAAATGGCAACCCACTCCAGTGTTCTTGCCTGGAGAATCCCAGGGACGGGGAGCCTGGTGGGAGGCTGTCCCTGGGGTCGCACAGAGTTGGACACGACTGAAGTGACTTAACAGTAGCAGAGGCCAGACAAGAAATTCAGGCAAGGATTTCCAGGGGCCCCTGCTGCAGCCAGGGTGAGGAGAGGGTGAGAACACACAAGAGGTTTCCTTGCTTGTGTGCTCTCCCAGTGGGTGGAGATCTGTCTTTATATGGGGGGAGGGTAGAGGTGTGTCCAGGGGTCAGTTGGAGGCATGGCTTGGGTGTTTTGCCCACCCCTCTGTGGTGCTGAGGGCAGGGGTACATGCCCAGTGCATTGCTTTTGCTCCTAACACTGTTAAAACTTAAAAACATAAATGCTCCCAGCTCTTGAGAAATAGCAACTGGTTTTGCTGTTTTGTTTTTTTTGTTTTTTTGTGTTTGTATCTTTTGGTCCAAAATTTATCCCAACTGCTGCGTGCATGTAGTTATTTTTAGTACCATGTAGTTTCTTGGCATTTTGCAGCTCCAGGAGAGGTGTGTCCAGGTGCAAGCTTTGCAGCACTGCAGCAAAGGGTCCCCGGTTGCGGGCCCATCTCATGACCAGGGATTGAGCCTGGACTTTCAGCAATGAGAACACAGAGTCCTTAGCCACTGAACCACCAGGGAATTCCCTCCTCCTATTCCAGAGTCTATGCCCTTCACCATAGCAATGTACTCCCTTTCTGAGGGAGACGTACACCCTCCATCACAGAAACCCCATCCCCAGGTGTATGTGAACAAAAATCCAACTCGTAAGGCTTTAAATTGCCTCCAAGATAATGATGAATTGGTTACCATTTAACTGGTGTCTAAGAATTATGGGACAGCATTTGAGATCTGACAGATATATAGCAACAGATGAAGCCCAATTAAAAGGGAGGCACTACCATGAAAAAGAAGTTAGCAATGGGAAAGTAAAAAATGGAAGCAGCACAATCCCATGGGCTGAGTGTACTCCCAGAACTCTTAAGAATCACGAGCTTGTGTGAGAGATTCTGTTGAGGACAAATCCTCCCTTTCTATGTCCCACCTAACAATTCTCCACCTTTTATCATTTAAGATAAAAGATTCTTCTTGTAAGTTACCTCTCTGGTTTCCATTTCTCACGAAATACATGCACGCGTGCTAAGTCACTTCAGTCCTGTCCACCTCTTTGTGACCCTTTGGACTGTAGCCCTCCAGGCTCTTCTGTCCATGGGGATTCTCCATGCCAAATACTGGAGTGGGTTGCCATTGTGGACTCAAAAAAGATGTACAACTTGAGAGTTGTGAGTTAAGTTTTATTTGGGGCAAAATGAGGACTGCAGCTTGGGAGGCAGCATCTCAAATAGCTCTGAGAGACTGCTCCAAAGTGGCAGTGGGGGAAGGTCAGTATATAAGGTTTTGGTGAAGGGGGAGTTCAGTACCTTGAAGCACTCATTTTACAAAAGATTTTTTGTTAGTCATGAGGGTCTGATGTCACCAGGAAGGGATTTAGTGCTTCTCTAGATATAAGGAGATACAAGGATTGAGATCATAAAATCTGTTCCTAAAAACATCCAATTTATCTAAAGACCTGTCCCACCAGATTCTCTGGAGCACAGAGTACCTCCCTCCACCCTGAACTCCCTCAGGGGTTGTTGAAGGTCAACAGCTATAGCAGCATGGGGTTCAATCTCCATAGAGGCAGACAGCAAATGCCTTTGATGCTCAGTCACTGGCAAAGCTCTTAAGTGCCAATTTGTAGTTGACACCAAGCCCTCTTCCAGGGTATCTTCCTGACCCAGGGATCAAACCCATGTCTCCTGTGGTTCCTGCACTGGAGGCGGATTCTTTATTGCTGAGACACCAGGGAAGCCCCTCGGGAAATATGTGTCTGATAATATCAAAAGATATGAGCAATCACTTTTGTAAAGATTAAGCACCTCATGCCCAGAGTTCCCTTTGGCATGGATGTATTATGTCAAGCCATGGGGACATCGATTTTTGTCTACATGTCAGATTCCATTCAACAACATATGATTCGATGTACTTCCTCTAAATATTAAAAAAATTATTTAACTGACTCAGAGTGTTCTAAAGAGCTGAATATTCTACTACATGTCTTTCTCCAGAGCCAAAGAAACATCTATGTTCATTCCAACTCTTCTAAATGTTTTTGTGCTTTTTTTTTTCTTTAAATCTTGAAGTTGTGAAAACATTTCATTAATAATTAGAAGGCCAATATTAGAGGTTACATTAAAGATAAATGTCTAATCCAGAAGATTTGAATGGTTGTTTCCACCAGATCCACCCTGGGAACTTTGTTTTTCGATGAGTGATAAATCCCAAATTCAAAGTGTTTCACGGTTGATGTATGCAATCATAGAATTTTGAACCATAAAGATTTCCTTCAGTCTCTCATTTTATAGATAATTCTGAGACTCAGAGAGAATAAATGCCTTTCCCAACATCCCACAGACAGCTCAGGGGAGTAACACACCTTCCAATTCTGCTCCTATCAAGCACGACAGTGCACGTCATCAGATCCCCGCAGCTGTGATCGCCTCTTGGACTTGGCCATTTTCCTGCCTGGGTGAGTCTTCCAGGCTGGCCCTGAGAATGCCATCGCCTCCTGCCGGCCCGGGCTGTGTGGCCAAGACACAGCCAACAGCATGTGTTTGTTCCCTCCCATCGCTTCTAGATGGGGATGAAAGCTGCATTTCAGAATGCAGAGCTCAGGGCTGTCATCTGCAGAGCAGCTGCCAGGAAGGCCAGACGGCAGTGTGAGGCACGACCTCTCCGAGTGGCATGCTTTAATCACTGAGAAATAGGAGCTAGGATGGACCTGGGTAAATGCATTCCTACGTCCCTCTCACCCATGGACTGTGTCGTGGTCTGTACTTTGAGCATACTTTGAGAAGTCCAGTCTGCCCGGAGCACACCTGCTGAAGGACTTTCTGTTCCTCATCACAGCTTGCCGTGAAGCGGTGGCCAGCACGGCCGTGTTTCACTTTCCATCACACCCTTCGCGGCTCACTTCCCTTCCTCTTGAACTTGACTGCCCTGTGTTTGCATTTCCCTAATAAAGCATTACTCCACTCATCCTTGCCTCAGGTTCTGTTTTCTAGACAACCTTGTTAAAGTCACCACCAGTTAGACTTCAAGATATACTCCCAGTCATGTTTTAAATCTAGAAGGGTGTTTAAAAGATAAAAGCTTTTAAATCCTTCAACCATTTCTGAAAACCGGTTGCTAACACACTAGAAAGAATATACGGCTCTTTCCACATAGTATGTAAGCACACAGAGAAGGCTTGGTCCCAGTTATCTACTTGGCCAATTGGTTTTCTGCCAGGATCACTAGAACATGGAGACTGAGGTCAAACGGAGACTTGCTGTGGGACTGCCAGAATGAAGGGTGGGCTAATTAAAGAAATGGGACTTGGTTTTTGCTTTTAAAAATGCACATGTAATTGGTACAAAAATCAAATAATTTTCTGAACTATATTGGGAACTAGATGTTTCGATTCTGCTACTAACAAGCAATTTGCAATTGGCAATGCATTTAATAGCCCTTGTTTCATTTGTCATTGAACCTTGTTTTTCATAACACGCCCCTTTGAGAATATAACTTTTTTAGAACTGTGGATCCTCTCTACAGGAATATGCACACAAAATCTTATCCAATTTTTTTTCGGGCTTCTTTTAATCCACTCATGCATTCCAAGCTAAAAACCCCTAATCTAGGTGACATTGATTATAAATATGTGCAAGAAAGGCAGTAAGACGTTATTCAGAAAGGCTCAGTATGGGATAATATCACAAGCTTTGAATCTAGTCTTCTCCTCAGTTGATTGAAATAGAGCTTTTAGGGAGGGGATGGAAGAAAAGTTAAGTTCCTGAAGGCAAAGCATAAACCAGATACACAGAAAGACTCTAACAGAGAGGATGACTTATACTCAGGTGGACTTCTCAGGGATGGATATAGAGCTTCAGTTTCCAAGGTTGCGATTGCTCCCTCTGTTCTGTGGGGGGTTGTCTCTTGTTGATAAGAAAATTGAAAATCAAGGAAGGGAAAAATATAATGGGGTGTTGACTTTAAAAAAAATGCATAACATGAGAGTTGCAAGTTGAGTTTTATTCAGGATAACATGGCAACTGTAGCCCAGGAGACAGCACCTCAGGTAGCTCTGAGAAACTGCTTCAAAGAGGTATTGGAAGAAGGTCAATATATAAGATTTTGGTGAAGGGGGAGTCCAGTGCAATCAAATACTCATTTTACTGCTAGTCACAGGAGCTGATGTCATCATGAAGGGATTTAGTGCTCTTCTAGATATGAGGAGGTGCAAGGATGCAGTTCAGTTCAGTTCAGTTGCGCCATCGTGTCTGACTCTTTGAGACCCCATGGACTGCAGCATGTCAGGCTTCTCTGTCCATCACCAACTACCAGAGCTTACACAAGATCATGCCCATTGAGTCGGTGATGCAATCTAGCATCTCATCCTCTGTCATCCCCTTCTCCTCCCACCTTCAATCTTTCCCAACATCAGGGTCTTTTACAATGAATCAGTTTTCACATCAGGTGGCCAAAGTATTGGAGTTTCAGCCTCAGCATCAGTCCTTCCAATGAACACCCAGGACTGATTTCCTTTAGAATAAACTGGTTCTATCTCCTTGCTGTCCAAGGGATTCTCAAGAGTCTTCTCCAGCACCACAGTTCAAAAGCATCAATTCTTTGGTGCTCCGCTTTCTTTATAGTCCAACTCTCACATCCATACATGACCACTGGAAAAACCGTAGCTTTGACTAGATGGACCTTTGTAGGCAAGGTAATATCTCTGCTTTTGAATATGCTGTCTATGTTGGTCATAACTTTTATTCCAAGGAACAAGTGTCTTTTAATTTCATTGCTGCAGTCACCATCTGCAGTGATTTTGGAGCCCAAGAAGATAAAGTCTCTAGCTGTTTCCATTGTTTCCCCATCTATTTGTCATGACCTGATGGGACTGGATGCCATAATCTTTGTTTTTTGAATGTTGACTTTTAGGCTAGTTTTTTCAGTCTCCTCTTTCACTTTCATCAAGAGACTCCTCAGTTCCTCTTTGCTTTCTGCAGTAAGGGTGGTGTCATCTGCATATCTGAGGTTATTGATATTTCTCCCAGAAATCTTGATTCCATCTTGTGCTTCATCCAGCCAGCATTTTGCATGATGTATTCTGCATATAAGTAAATAAGCAGGGTGACAATATACAGCCTTGACATACTCCTTTGCCAATATGGATGCAGTCCGTTGTTCCACGTCTGGTTCTAACAGTTCTTGACCTGCATACAGATGTCTCAGGAGGCAGGTAAGGTGGTCTGGTATTCCCATCTCTTTAAGAATTTCCCACAGTTTATTGTGATCCACACAGTCAAAGGCTTTGGCATAGTCAATAAAGCAGAAGTGGTTGGTTTTCTAAAACTCTCATTTTCTACGATCCAACGGATGTAGGCAATTTGATCTCTGGTTCCTTTCCCTTTCTTAAATCCAGCTTGAACATCTGGAAGTTCACGGTTCACGTACTGTTGAAGCCTCACATGAAGAATTTTGAGCGTTTCTTTGCTAGTGTGTGAGATGAGTGCAATTGTGTGGTAGTTTGAGCATTCTTTGGCATTGCCTTTCTTTGGGATTGGAATGAACACCGACCTTTTCCAGTCCTGTGGCCACTGCTGAGTTTTCCAAATTTGCTGGCATATTGAGTGCAGCACTTTCATAGCATCATCAGTTCCTGAAAATATCCAACTATTTTAAAGGCCTCTCTCATCAGTTCCTCTAGAGCAAAGAGTGCCTCATTCTCCCCTCTGAGTTCCTTTCAATGTGTTTCAAAAGTCAGCAGCTACAGCAGCATAGGATTCAACTGAGGATGCATGCATGCTTGGGTGCTCTGTCACTTCAGTGGTATGTTACCCCCATGCACTGTAGCCCGCCAGGCTCCTCTGTTCATGAGATTCTCCAGCCAAGAATACTGGAGTGGGCTGCCATGCTCTCCTCCAGGGGATCTTCCAGACCCAGGGATGGAACCCGTGCCTCTTACATTACCTGTATTGGCAAACAGGTTCTTTACCACGAGCACCACCTGGAAAGCTGTCATTTGAGGAGACAGATGACAAATGCCCTTACTGTGGTTGTTCAGTCTTGGCAGAGGCTTTACATGCTTAGTTGCTGTTTTTTGTTTTTTTTTTTTTTGACACCAAACATTCTTTCTCCTCTGCTGATTTCTACTGCAGAGTGTTCCCTTTCCCATTGTGTATGAGAGATGGAAATTCCAGTTTCAGACACTAAGTTCAGAACTTCCACTCCTTTCCAATACAGGTTGACAGTCAGGGCATGACCTAACCTTGGCCTAGCAGGCAGCTTTCTGGGGATATTTGATTCCTGAGTCTCTGATGGAGGGAACAAGGACTGGAGTCATTTATGCTCCGGTGTTTCAGGCAGAGTGTGTGTGCTCAGTCGTGTCCGACTCTTTGCGATCCCATAGGTTGTAGCCCTCCAGGCTCCTCTATCCATGGAATTTCCTAGGGAAGAATACTGGAGTGATTTGCCATTTCCTCCTCCAAAGGATCTTTGCAACCCAGGGGTTGAACACACATCTCATGGGTCTCCTGCACTGACGGGCAGATCTTTACCAGTGAGCCACCTGGGGAGCCACTTATAGTGCAGGCTGATGTCAGATTGGCTATAGCAATTGACCAGGATCTTTCAGATATAAGAGGTTGCTATGTATCCTGATTCCAAGTTCTTGCTAAAGAATCATGGTGTGATTTTCACTCTCAAATTTGGTATATCGATTTCATGAAGTGCCTGGTAACTTTTTCATAAATCATCTTGTTTTCAAATCAGAGTTGATTTTTGACTGAAACCAAGAACCCTAAGTAATACCCTTTTATTTATGAAGTTTCAGGGTGCTTCTGCCACCATGTTTTGAATTTTTTCCAAGAAAGTCAAGTTTTGGTATAGAAGGGTTTGGCACAGATGAAAACTATCACATTTAGAATGCGTAAACAATCCTGTATGCGAGGCAGCAAGAGACACAGATGGATAGAACAGTCTTGGACTCTGTGGGAGAGGGTGAGGGCGGGATGATTTGAGAGAATGTCATTGAAATTTGTATAATATCGTTTGTGAAACAAATCGCCAGTCCAGGTTTGATGCAGGATACAGGATGCTTGGGGCTGGTGCACTGGGACGACCCAGAGGGATGGTATGAAGAGGGAGGTGGGAGGGGGTTCAGAATGGGGAACACGTGTACACCCGTGGCGGATTCATGTTGATGTACGGCAAAACCAATACAATATTGTAAAGTAATTAGCCTCCAATTAAAATAAATAAATTTATATTTTTAAAAAATAGAATGCATAAACAACCAGATCATACTGTAGCATGGAAACTATATCCACTCTCCTGAGATAAACAGTAATGAAAAAGAATATTTTAAAAGAAAAACACCAATACAGTATACTAACGCATATATATGGAATTTAGAAAGATGGTAACAATAACCCTGTATACAAGACAGCAAAAGACACAGATGGATAGAACAGTCTTGGACTCTGTGAGAGAGGGTGAGGGCAGGATGATTTGAGAGAATGTCATTGATACTTGTATAATATCATTTGTGAAACAAATCGCCAGTCCAGGTTCGATGCATGACACTGGATGCTTGGGGCTCGTGCACTGGGATGACCCAGAAGGATGGTATAGGGAGGGAAGAGGGAGGAGGGTTCAGGATGGGGAACACATGTATACCTGTGGTGGATTCATTTTGATATATGGCAAAACCAATACAATATTGTAAAGTTTAAAAATAAATAAATAAATAAATCTAAAAAATAAAAAAATATGTATCTATAACGAAGTCATTTTGCTATATGGCACAGATTGGCATAACATTGTAAATTAACTGTAATTAAATGTTATAAAGAAAAATGATCAGAGGAGAGATAAAATAAAGACAAAATAATCATTGTATTATTTTTGCTACTTTCAAATAGCTTTGAAAATTTCTGTAAAAAAAGATTTTTTAGAAAACACTGGGATCATTTCTTCAAATAAACCTCACTTTGAAACAAACTACACATACGTATATAATATACACGTGTACATATAGCTATGTGTGTGTGCTTAGTTGCTCAGACATGTAAGACTCTTTCAATGCTATGGGCTGTAACCCAGCAGGCACCTCTGTCCATGGGAATTTCCAGGCAAGAATACTGGAGTAGGTTGTCAGTTCCTCCTCCAGGGCATCCTCCTGACTCAGGAATTGAACCCAAGTGTCCTGCATCTCCACCAAAACCAGACAAAGATAACACAGAAAAGAACAGGCCAATGTCGCACTAATGAATAAAGACGCAAAAATTCTCAACAAAATATTAGCACACTAAATTCCACTATACCCTACATCATGATCAAATAAGAATTGCCCAACTTTCGCAAGGATGATTCAATAGCCACATGTCTATTAACATGATATGTTATATTAGCAAACTGAAGAATTGAAAGTGTACAATCATCTCAATAGATGCAGAAAAAGCTTTTGACTAAATTCAACATCCATTTACTATAAAAGCTTTCAACAAAGTGGGTATCAGTTCAGTTCAGTCGCTCAGTCATGTCTGACTCTTTGTGATCCCATGAATCTCAGCATGCCAGGCCTCCCCGTCCATCACCAACTCCCGGAGTTCACTCAGACTCACGTCCATCAAGTCAGTGAGGCCATCCAGCCATCTCATCCTCTGTTGTCCCTTCTCCTTCTGCCCCCAATCCCTCCCAGCATCAGAGTCTTTTCCAATGAGTCAACTCTTAGCATTAGGTGGCCAAAGTACTGGACTTTCAGCTTTAGCATCATTCCTTCCAAAGAAATCCCAGGGCTGATTTCCTTCAAAATGGACTGGTTGGATCTCCTTGCAGTCCAAGGGACTCTCAAGAGTCTTCTCCAACACCACAGTTCAAAAGCATCAATTCTTCGGCGCTCAGCCTTCTTCACAGTCCAACTCTCACATCCATACTTGACCACAGGAAAAACCATAGCCTTGACTAGATGAACCTTTGTTGGCAAAGTAATGTCTCTGCTTTTGAATATGCTATCTAGGTTGGTCATAACTTTCCTTCCAAGGAGTAAGCGTCTTTTAATTTCATGGCTGCAGTCACCATCTGCAATGATTTTGGAGCCCAAAAATATAGTCTGACACTGTTTCCACTGTTTCCCCATCTATTTCCCATGAAGTGATGGGACCAGATGCCATGATCTTCGTTTTCTGAATGTTGAGCTTTAAGCCAACTTTTTCACTCTCCTCTTTCACTTTCATCAAGAGGCTTTTTAGTTCCTCTTCCCTTTCTGCCATAAGGGTGTTGCCATCTGTATATCTGAGGTTACTGATATTTCTCCCAGCAATCTTGATTTCAGCTTGTGCTTCTTCCAGTCCAGCGTTTCTCATAATGTACTCTGCATAGAAGTTAAATAAGCAGGGTGACAATATACAGCCTTGATGAACTCCTTTTCCTATTTGGAACCAGTCTGTTGTTCCATGTCCAGTTCTAACTGTTGCTTCCTGGCCTGCATACAGATTTCTCAAGAGGCAGGTCAGGTGGTCTGGTATTCCCATCTCTTTCAGGGACAGATAGTAACTAGATTTATTGTGGTGATTATTTTATAATGTATGGAAATGTTAAACCATTACATAGTACACCTGAAACTAACATAATACTTTATGTCAATGATATTTTTAAAAAAAGAAAAGAAACTGCAGGTAAACTAGGAGAAAACTACATTTTTTGCCTCAGGTAGACAAAATAACCTGAAGAGATAATTAAATTTACAAGATCCTTGATTAAAATGAAGAAAGTTATAATTAATTCACTATTAAGCTTAATTGGTTCATTTGTAGAAATTGTAGAGAGACACAGGAGAGTCCATAATCAAATAGATAACGAGATAGAATGAATTAGAAAAAAAGAATAGAGATAATTAAGTCATATAAACTTAAATTTGTTATAATCAAAATAACTAAATTAATATATGCTCATAAATGTTGTTTTTAAAATAGATATTCTAAAGGTAAGACTATTGGATCAAATAATTTACACATTTTAATTCTAATAATGATTACCAAATTGCACATTCAAACCTACATATTGAGCTACAATCTAAGAAAATGCCTTTATTTTGTCAACATATGAAAACCAAAAAAGTGATATCTCACTTTTACCTTGAATTTGCTTTTGACATGTTGGGAAAGCGATGAAGTTTTGTGCTGAGCCTACCATCTTGAAAGAAGTAGACAGGACTCAAACCTCTATTGAACAGCAGTGTAATCTTCACTGATTTTCCCTAACCTATGCTTCATTTTGCCCAGGTGTGAAATGTTAGTAATCATAACACTCAATATCTGTTATGCAGACTAATAAACACTTACATAATTAAAAGTACTGTATCTGAAGCATTTTTAAAAACCTTTATGTGTGTGTGTGTGTGTGTGTGTGTGTATTGTCTTCTCCTTTCTTTTATTTCTCCTCTGTCCTAATTGTGGTATACTGGTACCCAGCCAAGGAGGTATAGTTTTGGTACTTTTAAAAGACAACTCAGTGTTAATGTTTTTATTGCACTGTAAGTGATTCATTTTCAAGAAAATCGTTATTTAATTATCCTATAAGATAATAGTAATAGTTCTTCTCACTTCTTCATCTCTTTCTTCTCCTTCTCCTTTTTATTTTTTATTCTTATTCTTTTAAAGATGAAAAAGAGAGGCCCTGAGGACCTTCAGTATAGTAATTTATAGATGGACACCTCAGGTCAAGGATAATAATACACATAACATAGAAACTTCATCACTCATCGAAAAATCCACTCTTCAATTTCTGCTTGATGCCTGATAATATAAGTAAGGTAAAGGATAGAGGCAAAATATTTCTCAAAGTAATCAGGAGCTATTTGGAATTTTAATCATGAAACTTCTTAAGATTCTACTTTCAGTCTTTTGTCAATGGAATATAAGAAAGTGATTGGAATAATTCATAGCTTTAATAAATAACACCTCAAGTAAAATTTTAAAATCTAAGTAGACAAGCCCTAAATATAGTGTTATTAGTAGATAAGAATAACAATGAAATCAGTAACTGTCACAAATGAAACATATGCTAAATGGTGGGATTTCACACCAAGCACTTACATGGACTATTGCATATAACATTTATAATATCCCTGCAAGGTAGGGATTATTTTTCTTCCCATTTGTTTCATGCCAAAAGGCATGAAAAGAGTAAAGAAACATGCCTAGGGTCACACAGCTAATAACAACAAAATCTGGAATTTAACCATGTTCTGTTTGAACACTGTCTACATAGAGAAATATCATTATGAAATAATTATTTCTTGGAGTACTTCCAGAAACATGAATTAAGACACAAACATTTACTGAATGCTTGCTGAATGTCACATTACGTTGATGATAATTTTTTTTTTCCTAATTTTACCTTGGATGAGCTCAGTAGTGTTTCCAAAATCACACAGGTAGCATGAGGCCAAAGCAAGTCTTAAATGCACGGGTTTCCACATAACTTCATATGTTCCAACTGAATGTAGTTCACGTCACATGAATTTACTCCGAGCTCCCAGTTTTAGTGGAAGCCCAAGTCAAATATCTGCCAAGAAATATGCTTTACATGAAAGCAGCAAGCTTCTCAAACCATGTTTTGATATTTCTATTTCTTGATCCTGGTAAGGCTCCTGGCTTCTGTTTGTATTTTGTTTTGCTGTGGGTTTTGGTTTTAAAATGGAAGCACAGGGTGTTTGAAAGGGACAGTGGAAGAGAAGAGTCTTTGATCAGTGAGACAGTGCGGATGGAAAAGGGCTTGACTTCTAAACTCAGCACTTAGGAGAGTGTAGTGTCTAGCTTAAACAGGATTTTTTAAATGAGCCTGCATCCTGTCACTGAACTGTATTTGGAGGCTGCAAGCAATGGCATTTGCTTCATCTACGTTAATCTCTCTTTTTTTCTATCTCTGACTCTATATGTGACCTTGATCTAGTCACTTAACCTTAGAGGGTATCAATCTTTTCATCATATGAAAAAAAAAAAAAAAAACCCTACTGTTTTCTATTCTGATTTTTTTTTAAGTTCTCCTGCTATGATTTTGGCAGCAGATATCAGGCTGACACCCTAATTTATTCCTCAAAATTATCTGGCTCTTTTTTGTGTGGAAAATTTATAAAATTCAAACAAGAAAAGAATTTGGCTATAATACCGCCCCTTATTATACTTCCTAAAATTGCTACAGCCAGCCATCTGAGAAATAAAACAGGCAGAATTTGAGAATATAGCATGCATGCATGCATATTTGGTACTAAAGAAATGACAGTGAGTGGTGAAACCAGTAAAACTGGGAGTTTATCTCTAGACTAGACTTCCTTTCCAAAAGGCAGTATGCAAGTGATATAGATTGATCTGTGTCCACTTGAAAATAAATTGGAGTTCTAATTGCCAGTACCTCGGTATGTGACTTTATTTGGAATAATGGACTGTAGAGAGTAGAAATGAGGGTATTAGTGTGAACTCTAATCTAATATGACTCGTGTTATAAAACGAGAAGCTTGGACAGAAAGACAGTCACACACAGGTGAAGACACACAGGGAGGGAACAGCCACGTGACTGGTGTGATGAATGTCCACGCCAGGGAGTGCTGAGGGTGGCTGGCAAACGCCTGAAGCTACAGAAAACAAGGGAAGGTTATCCCCTCAAGCAGTCAGGCCATGCACGGGTTTGCTAGCACCTAGATTTCAGAATTCTAGACTTCAGAGCTATAAGAGAATAAATTTCCATTGTGCTTTGTTATGAAGCCCTAACTAAAAGAGCAAGTATGTCCCCATATCACTAACTGCAGTCTACACCCCACCTGTCATGCTTAAGTGTTTGCATGCTTTCACACACGCAATATTAAATACAAACAAATTGCTGTTGTTCAGGCGCTCAGTTGTGTCTGACTCTGTGTGGCCCCATGGACTATAGCCCACCAGGCTCCTATGCTATGGAATCCCCCAGGCAAGAACACTGGAGTGGGTTGCCATTACCTTCTCCAACAAACACATCAAATGATGCTTAACAGAAGAAACTGGTCTTCTGCTTTATTTCATTCCATTTGAAATGACCTCTGAGTACTGCCGTCTTCTAGGTGTTCATTTCTTTCACAGAAACCACAGCTATAGGGTCTACTCTGGGTTATTATAAAACAGCTAATAAAACCTTCAACTTAAATTCATTCATAAAATTGATCATATATAGCACATATTACCCTCTGGAGGAGGTCATGACAACCAGCTCCAGTATTCCTGCCTGGAGAGTCCCCATAGACAGAGGAGCCTGGACGGTCACAAAGAGTCAAACACTACTGAATGACTAAGCACAGCACAGCACATATTACAACAATAGAAACCTTATCATCACACAGTTAATATCCTATGGTTTGTGCAGGTGTTGATATAGAAATATGCTGAAGATGGAGATGATAAGGAGGAAAGAGAATAATTACAAGGGGAGAGCTGGCCCCTGGGCCATCAGTCACTTCTTTGATGACACTCCCACTCCCTTGTCTGGAGCATCTTGCTTCTTTGATTGACCAGCTCTCCCCTTTACAGCTCCTAGAACACTTGAGCCTCCTTGTTGTTAACAGCGTTGCTTTGAAGAAAGCAAAATGTTCTATGGGCCAGGTATCAGTGAATCCATGGCATGAATAGAAGAAAGTGAAGATGCTGGTGACCAAAACACAGTAATATAATCACCAATAAAATATCTAGATGTTCATCATGGAAAAATGAAAGGATAAACTGACCTATGAATACATATTTCTTGAATGATAAACAAATTGTTCCACTGTTTGATCTTTCTCCTCACTGCCCAACTTCCCTCTTCCATTCAGATGATACCCCTTGGACCATCGCCTATTTCTGCATGCTACTTTGTTAAGAAAAATCTTGACATTGAGCTGCATAAGTTGTTAAGGTTGTATCTTGTCACCCTGTTTATTTAACTTATATATACAGAGTACATCATGCAAAATGCTGGGCTGGATAAATCTCAAGCTGGAATCAAGATTTCTGGGGAAAATATCAATAACCTCAGATACGCAGAGGCACCACCTTACTGGAAGAAAGCAAAAAGGAACTGAGGGGCCTCTTGAAGAAGGTGAAAGAGGAGAAAGAAAACGCTGGCTTAAACTCAACATTCAAAAAACAAAGATCATGGCATCTGGTCCCATCACTTCATGGCAAATAGATGCCGAAACAATGAAAACAATAATTGGCTTTATTTCCTTGGGTTCCAAAATCATGGTGATGGTGACTGCAGCCATGAAATTAAGACACTTGCTCCTTGGAAGAAAAGCTATAACAAACCTAGACAGCATGTTAAAGAGCAGAGACATCACTTTGTCGACAAAGGTTGGTATAGTCAAAGCTATGGTTTTTCCAGCAATCATGTATGGATGTGAGAGTTGGGCCATAAAGAAGTTTGAAGAATTGATGCTTTTGAACTGTGGTATTGGAGGAAATGCTTGAGAGTCCCTTTGACATCAAACAGATCAAACCAGTCAATCCTAAAGGAAATCAACCCTGAATATTCATTGGAAGAACTGATACTTAAGTTGAAGCTCCAATACTTTGGCTACTTGATGAGAAGAGCTGACTCAATGGGAAAGACTCTGATCCTGGGAAAGATTGAGGGCAGGAGGAGAAGGGATGACAGAGGATGAGATGGTTGGATGGCATCACTGACTCAATGGAGATGAGTTTGAACAAACTCTGGGAGATGGTGAAGGACAGGAAACCCTGACATGGTGCAGTCCATGGGGTCACAAAAAGTTGGGACATGACTGAGCACTGAACAACATCAACCCTTTGTCAGTCGAGTCATTTGCAAATATCCTCTCTCAATCTGTAGGTTATTGTACTGTTCTGTTTATGGTTTTCTTTGCTGTACAAAAGCTTTATATTTAATTGTTCCATTTCTAATTTTATTTTCATTACTCTAGGAAGTGGATCCAGAAAGATATTGCTGGGATTTATATCTAAGAACCTTCTGCCTATGTTTTACACTAAGAGTTTTATAGTATCTGATCTTACATTTAGATTGCTAATCCATTTTCAGTTTGTTTTTATGTACAATGTTAGAGATAAATGTCAAAAAAAGAAACCCAATCAAGGAAAAAAAAAAAAAAGGCAGAAGATCTAAATAGCCATTTCTCCAAGGGAGACACATGGATGGTCAAAAATCACTAAGGTGTCACATCACATTGATCAGAATGGCCGTTATCAAAAACTCTGAAAACTGTGAATGATGGGGAGAGTGTGGAGAAAAGGTAACCTTTCTGCCCTGTTGGTAAGAATGTAAATTGATACAGCCAGTATGGAGATTCTTCAAAAATCTAAAAATAAATCTATTATATGATCGAGCAATTCCGCTGCTGGGCATATACCTGGAGAAAGCCATAATTCAAAAAGATACATGCACCCCAATGTTTATTGTAACACTTTACAATAACCAAGACCTGGAAGTAACCTAAATGTCCATTGACAGAAGAATGGATAAAGATGTGGTACATTTATACAATGGAATAATAGCCATATGAAGCAATGAAGTAACGCCATTTGCCGCAACATGAATGGACCTAGAGATTACCAGTCAGACAAAGATAAATATACGATTTGCTTATATATGAATCTAAAAGAATGACACAGATGCTCTTAATTATAAAGCAGAAAAAAAAAAGAAACAGACTCATAGACTTAAATACAAACTTATGGTTACCAAAGAGGAAAGGTGAAAGGGGAGCGATAAATTAGGAGGTTGGAATTAACATCCGCAAACTACTATATGTAAAATAGATAATCAACAAGGACTTACTGTACAGCACATGGAACTCCACTCAACACTCTGTAGTAACCTATATGGGAAAAGAATCTGAAAAAACACACACACACATATATATATATGCTGCTGCTGCTGCTGCTAAGTTGCTTCAGTCGTGTCCGACTCTGTGCGACCCCATAGACTGCAGCCCACCAGGCTCCCCCGTCCCTGGGATTCTCCAGGCAAGAACACTGGAGTGGGTTGCCATTTCCTTCTCCAATGCATGAAAGTGAAAAGTGAAAGTGAAGTCGCTTAGTCGTGCCCAACCCTCAGGGACCCCATGGACTGCAGCCTACCAGGCTCCTCCGTCCATGAGATTTTCCAGGCAAGAGTAGTGTAGTGGGATGCCATTGCCTTCTCCAATATATATATATATATATATATGTATAACTAAATCACTTTGTTGTACATCTGGCACATTATAAATCAACTATACTCTGACATAAAATTTAAAAAAGAAAGAAAACCCCCAAAGCAAAGAAAAAGATAATACATGTGAGCTTCACTTGAGTTCAGGGGGAAAAAAAAAAACACAGTGAATATTTTGCAGACCAATGTTTATGTCCCTTATTGATATACACAAGTTAATGGAAAGGCCCCTACCATTTTCTTTTCGGCTCAGAATGGCATTTAAGCCTCAACTGCTCAACTGTCTTGGGCCTCTTTATGGAGCCCTTTTTTCTACAAGGTTTAACTTTTCTTTTTCTTCTGTTAATCTGTTATGTGGTGATTTGATTATTAGACCAGCCAGAAGAAACAGGAAGGATAGGAAAACATTTTTCCTCCCTAACAACAGAACTTTGACAGTTAGACATTAGTTAGATGGGAAGGTGGAAACTGCAACACAAAAATTATCATTAATAAGGAGCACATACAGGAAGGATTCTCACAGTGCATCTGGTTGAAATGATAAATGCAGAATAACAATTCAGGAAATAGCAGCGTCGGGGCCATTTTTAAAATGAAGCCAGTGACAGAATCAACGATGCCACATCTATAAAAAGGTCATGTTGAAAAAGAAGGTGAGAGGCTTTGGATAGTCTCATTACCTGCTAATCAGGTCATCTGGCTGTAGTCTTCCCTAAAGCTGCTATTGCCCCAAACATGATGACCACTGTTCAGATGTCAACACTGTTATCTTTCCAGCCCCCAAAGAGTTGGCAGTTCAGGTAATAAGGCATATGACAATAAAGTTGCACAGGTTCTATTGCTGAATTTAATGCATGAAGGCAGAGGCATGTAAATAAGTGTAGAGCGAAAACATAGCTAACCAAATGATTCCCTTAGAGGGAAGAGGCAGATTCATCACATACGCAGTTGGTAACTTTGCTCTTCAACTAAAAGCATTAAAGGAGAAATCCTTGTTTCAGAGTTCTCATTCTGCCTTTTTAGGTTAAAACATTTCAAGCTAACTACCTAGTTATACAAATATGGCAGTACTCTTTCTTAATAATCACATATTTTTGTTCTTTTTCCGGAGTTATACTTTCTTTTACTTTTCCTATGAAAAGCCCAAGATGACTGATATATTTGACAAGCCTAGAACTGGTAGAATTTTCAATTATGGCCTGAGTGTGTTTCATCCTTCCATATAAACATCCAAAACAATGGCTGGTTTTGAAGCCAAACAGAATCCTGCCTGGAGCCGTCAGTACAAGGCCCTTCCATGTCTACTCTTATCTATAGAAACTATGATATTTTCCAAGCCTCTCTAAGTCATGAAAGAGCAGCTCAAGTAGTTAATGATTAGGACGATAGAGTCACAGAATCTTTCAGTGGCTGATGCAAGCTCCTGAGTTGTTTTCCAGACACTTTAACACCAGAGGGGAAAGGCTAACTGCATGAAGACCAGACTGCACCCATGGCACAAGCTGCTCCACCTTGAGTAGTACTGGATCTATGACCAGCACAATTCCAGGAACCAGCCTCCAGAGAATGGGATTCGCATTATTTCTCATAATAATCTACATCTTTGTGGGCATCAGAATAAGTGTAGCTTGCTCTGTCCCTTTAGGGCTTCCCTAACAGCTCAATGGGAATGAATCCACCTGCCAAAGCAGAAGACGTGGGTTTCATCCCTGGGTCGGGAAGATCCCCTGGAGAAGGGAATGTAAATCCACTCCTGTACACTTGCCTGGGAAATCCCACAAGTTGACATGAGTTACCAGATAAGACTGTCCCTGTATATAAGCAAAGAGTTGACATGACTTACCAGATAAGACTGTCCCTGTATATAAGCAAGCAATCAAAATTATCAGCAAAGAGATCTTAAAGACTCATGTTGACATCTTCCTCTCTAAGAGTAAGGTGCCTTATGTCAGCATGAAGAAGCTACAGAAGATGGACCTTTGTTGCTAATCGCATAGAAATAGTAGGATGTCTAAGACTAGGGATGTGTAAGCAGCTCTTTTGCCTTCTTCCTGTTTGCCTATTTCTGTTCCTCCTAGACATTCATTATAAAAATAAGGTCACTAGGGAGCATTTAACCTAATTCTTGACTTATATTCTACTAAATGCCCATAGCACTTTCCTTAGCCTGTTCGTTCTTTCCCTAGGTGAAGAGAAGGAATAAAGAATCTAGCAGTTAAAAGACTGGTGCTCTCTACCCCAAGGGTCTCCCTCAGCAATCCCGCAGGCAGACAAAGCAGACAGGTCTCATTGGAAGGAAGACTGTGAGGAGTCCTCCAGCCTGCACACGATGGTAAATGACACAGAGTTTGACCTCCCGCCTTAATGACTCACTGCGATGCTCTCCCCTTTTTCCCTTTGAAAACTGTCATGACTGAGCAGGATCTTCAGAGTTGGTTTTGGTGACATGAGCCTCCATCCTCCCCAGATTGCCAGCCCTCTGATTAAAGCAAACTTTCCTTTCTACCAACACTTGTCTCTTGAGTATTGGTTTCTGGGCAGTCAGGAGCTGAACCTGAATTCCCTAACAGTTTTACTTTTTTTTTGTTTTGCAGTGTAATGACTTCCCTAAAGACCTCAACTGTTTACAGATTTGTTGCAATAAGAAAAAAAGCACTACCTTGATAGGGTCAAGAGGGAAAATAAGAGAAGATGTTATAAAAGGGCTGAGACTGGATGATTTTAAGGCAGAATTTATGGTATAATAGCTCTGGATTGATGGGAGTGCTTGCCTTCTTTCCCTTTGAAGTCCCAAATCGCTACCCCCAAATCCCCTTTTGTCTGCAGTGGAAGGTTGTTTTAAAGGTGATGTTCTATTTTGGAAAGTTACTCAATTTTCCTAGGTCTCTCCCATGTATACATGATATTTAAACTTTTATTTTCTTTAATTAATTTGTCTCATATCAACTTAATTCTTTGGCTTTCCTTGTGGCTCAGAAGATAAAAAGTCTGCCAATGCAAGAGAACCAAGTTCAATCTCTGGGTCAGGAAGATCCTCTGGAGAAGGTAATGGCAATCCAGTCCAGTATTCTTGCCTGGAGACTTCCGTGGACAGAGGAGCCTAGACTAGCCGGAAGAACCTAGGAAGGTAGATGAAAACTTCTTCTTCCTTGACATCTGATTTTCTAGTTTGGTAATAAACAACTCTAAAAGCCTGGTTCAGTCTCATGATCTGATCCGGATCAATGAGTTAGCTGCCTCCCTCTTAAACTTGGGCTTCCCTGGGGCTCAGATGGTAAAGAATCTGCCTGCAATTCAGGAGACCAGGATTCGATCCCTGAGGCCAGAAGATACTCTGGAGAAAGGAATGGCTACCCACTCCAGCACTCTTGTCTGGAGAATTCCATGGACAGAGGAGCCTGGCAGACTGCACTTCATAGGGTTACAAAGAGTCAGACATGACTGAAGTGACAGGATACACACACAGTGTATAGTATTTGAAATGCATTTGCTCATCCAATTTCCCCTGAAGGCTACAACCAAGAGAAAAGTGACTTGAGAAATTGCCCAAATCTGGCACCAAAGTTTAGAAATATCTGCAAACATTCAACACATACACACACATTCAGTACACATTTTCTTCTGTCTTAAATGACACCCCTCCAGGATCTCCTTCTCGATGCCTGCAGTGGGGTGAAAAAGATTGCATGCCTCGCACCCTGTGCAAGTGAAGGTGGAGCAGAGGAGCACAGAGCTGGAATCAACTCAGCGGCCACTGGGGGAGTCACTGACTGAGGGAGGTGGCTCCCAGAAGAGAAGAAAGCTACTGTGCTCTTTTTTGCTACTTCCGGGTGGAAAGGAGTTGCTAAAGCTCATCCCGTTAAATATCTATCTGTCCCAAGTCTCACTAAGGACAGAGATTTAAGACTGGCTCTCCCTTTCCACATCCACCATCCAGAGTTATATCTGCCTTTCCTACCATCACCAGTCCCTGGAAAGGATGCTTATTTGAATCTGGGTAGGGGAGAGGGTGATCAAGGCTGGAATTTGGCCAAGTGTCTTCTGGTAGCTGTGTTCTGGGAGTCAGCCCTCATCAAGGAACATGCCAGGTAATGGTTTTCCACTTGCACCAAATCTGGTACCCAGTGAAGCAATCGGCTTATCTTCTACCTCTGGCAACATTTACTCCATGCTTTAAAATCTGGATAAGCTTGGCTTTGGCTCATTACTAATAGTCTTGGTTTGTATTTTGATTAATGCTTAAGCTCTTTCAAATTCCTTTGGAAAAAGCTGAAGCTTAAATAAACAACGGGGTATTCTCAGACTTCAAAGAAGTATTACCTTAAGGGGACTAGCCAGGCTGTGGAATGCCAGGCTTCTTTCTGTCTGGTCCTAATTAGCTTTGGATATGGCAAATCTGTCCGATCCCGAGGCGCTCTGCTTCAGCCTCTGGCATGCTTTCTCAGCTAACCCTCGGATCTGGACTTACCACATCCTTGGATCGTCATCTGAAGAAAACATTTCCTTCTGTTCCTGTCAGGTTCTGCCTGGGGAATATCAGCCCTTCTCCCCCCTCCTCCCTATCTTTCCTTTGAGATTTGACAAAAATCAGTTAGGCAACTAAGTCTTTTTCGTCCCAAGGGTCCAGCCTTGAAGTTAATGATTTTGAACTTTAAGGGAAATAAAAGAGAAACAACACCTTCAAAACGTTGGGGAATAGGAGCTCTGGCTTCGTCTCCATTGGGAGTTCCTCTGTAGCTCTTGAATTAGACTAAGCACTTCCCAATTCAAATGACGAGCCATGTAAAGTGACTCTCCAATGCCCTCCCCTGGGCGGCACAAGCTGTGCAGCCCTGAAGCAGAACTCTGCACAGTTGCAAGAAAGCAACCATGCTGAGGATAGAAAAGGAAGAGCTGGAGAAGGCTGCTCACTCTTCGTGGTCCTCATCAGCTCTTCAGTTGTGCTCTTCCAGCATGCCAACCATTACCAGCCTCGGCTGTGCCTCGCTGAGGCTGTGGAGCCTGTAGATTAGAGGCTCAGTTCAGTTCAGTTGCTCAGTCATGTCCGACTCTTTGCGACCCCGTGGACAGCAGCACACCAGGCTTCCCTGTCCATCACCAACTCCTGGAGATTGGAGGCTAGCAAACTACAGCCCATGGACCAAGTCCAGCACACTACTTATTTTTATA
Organism: Bos javanicus; assembly: GCF_032452875.1. Lineage (NCBI taxonomy): Eukaryota > Metazoa > Chordata > Mammalia > Artiodactyla > Bovidae > Bos > Bos javanicus. The sequence goes on from NC_083877.1 coordinate 98,628,524, forward strand.
AATGAAGCTTTATTGGGACACAGCCACACGCATTTGTTTACACCCTGTCTGTGACTGGTTTCATAGACAGTGGAAAAGACCCTGATGCTGGGAAAGATTGAAGGCAAGAGGAGAAGGGGACGACAGAGGATGAGATGGTTGGATGGCATCACCAACTCCACGGACACGAGTTTGGGTAGACCCCAGGAGTTGGTGATGGACAGGGAGGCCTGGCGTGCTGCAGTCCATGGGGTTGCAAAGAATCGGACACGACTGAGCGACTGAACTGAACTGATGACTGTTTTCAAGCAACAGTGGCAGAGTTGAGTAGTTGAACACTAGGGCTGCGTGGTCCGCCAAGCCACAACTCTTTGCTAACTGGATCTTTACAGGAAGTTTGCTGATAGAGGAAAGACTAAAGAAAGCCAGAGACAAAGCTGGTTTCAAAGTGCAATATAATTCCAGCTCTCCTTCATCTGGCCAGCCCCCCCTTTTTTCCCATAGTTTCAGACATGGAACAAAATACCCTCAAGAATTATTCTCAGAAATCAATAAGGGTCCAACTGATAATACTCCCCACAAAACATGCATTTTTAAAGAAAAGTTCTCCATGGAAATTATTTTACAACATGTATAAGGAAGGCTAAGATACAACATATTTTCCATCATGGTTAAACCCATCTTCTTTTGTTCTAAGCAGATTTTCAGACCAGACTTACACCTCCAGCTACATACTGCAAAGGACAGCTGAAAGAAACTTTATGAAACTGCACACAATGATAGAGGGCTCTTCTAAACCCTTGCAGAGAACGCGCAGCTGCAGAGAGGGCTTAGAAAGTAGATAAGAGTAAAATACAGGGATACAGATCCCGTATAAGACGCATGTTCATCAGAGAGAATTAAAACCCTGTTGGGTTGCTTGTCCTTACTGCCTGCTTGTAAAGCATATTCAATTATTCATTTTATTCACATGACTGACCACTTAAAAACGATGTAGTCAGTGCTTCAGCAAAAATTTCATTTCTAAGTGTTCCGCCTGGTTATTTTTGTGTGTGTGCACACAATTAATTAATGACTATGGAGAAGTCCATAAATTTCAGCATTCAGTAGCAGCGGTGCTTGAATCTATTACCCATGAAAACCAGAGCCTACAGTCACTGAGTAGGCACAAAAAAGATAAGTATTGATTTTATTTGGGGGTTTTAATTTCTTCTCAGTGAATCTGAATGAGCGGATTGCATTTAAACACCCTCCACAGAGCAGAAAAGTATGAGATGCACACGGCCGTCTCCTACTGGGTGGGCTCAGCCGACCAGCTGGCGTTGTTTCAGAGGCTTTACGTGTGTCACTGATGGAAGATCAATGATAAACCATTTGAGGCCCTAAAAATATGCAGCCAAATCCTCTCTAAGTATTAGCGTCTTATTACACTGGGACAAGAGTATTAAGGAGACCCTATGTTCAAAATCTAAGACCTCAATCAAATTCCTCATGTGGTAGCATTTTGTTGATTCAATTTCCCAGAGTATCACAAAGCTGGCATTAATAAGACAGCAGAAAAACTTCCAGTGACGGGTGTGGCCCTAGACTTGATCGATGCAAACCACAAGCCCACTGGATGAGGTAGGTATCTGATGGACCTCTGCAATATCTCTCTTCAATGAAAAACTGAAATGAAATGTTAGTCGCTCAGTCGTGTCCAGCTCTTTGCAACCCCATGGCCTATAGCCCATCAGGCTTCTCTGTCCATGGGATTCTCCAGGCAAGAAGACTGGAGTGGGTTGCCATGCCCTTTTCCAGAGGATATTACCAACCCAGGGATCAAACCCAGGTCTCCCGCACTGCAGGCAGTCTCTTTACCATCTGAGCCAGGAAGGAAGTAGAGACAAGCAATCCCAGGTCACAAATCTGTCCAACCACTATCCAAATATATAAACAGGAGGCATATTCCTACTTCTTTGATAAAAACTAAAGCCTATAGCTAGAATCTCATGGAAAGAGGAGCCAGCGGATTACAGACCATGAAGTCCCAAAGAGTCGGACATGACTAAAGAGATTAAGCACACACGTATGCAAAACCTTTAGCTACTATAAATTCATAGTGTCAGATGAAAGAAAAAAAAATTTAAGTGGAATGGATAGAAAAGAATCTATTGCATTCTGAGAGCTGAGACTTAAAAGGCCTGGAATCATTTTAATAAATATAACTATGGTGGTGGTAGTTTAGTAGGTAAGTTGTGTCCAATTCTTTCAACCCCATGGACTGAAGCTCCTCTGTCCATGGGATTTTCCAGGCAAGATTACTGGAGTGGGTTGCCATTTCCTTCTCCAGCACATCTTCCCAACCCAGGAATTGAACCTGGGTCTCCTGCATTGCAGGCAGACTCTTTACCAACTGAGCTACCAGAGAAGGCTCCTAATAAATATCACTGTAGTGTTTATTATATGCTGATAAGCTTTGTAAGTATTTTATAAAAATAAACATGTTTAACCCTCCTAACAATGACTAGACATGGGTGTTATTATTACCAGCCCTGTATTACAAATTAGGCAAGTGAAAGTGAAGTCACTTAGTCATGTCCAGCTCTTTGTGACCCAGTGAACTATTGCCTACCAGGATCCTCTATCCATGGGATTTTCGAGGCAAGAGTACTGGAGTGGGTTGCCATTTCCTTCTCCAGGGATCCTCCCACCCCAGGGATTGAACCCGGGTCTCCCGCATTGTAGGCAGACGCTTTACCATCTGAGCCACCAGGGAAGACAGATGAGGAAACCAAGGCTTAAAGTGTTTAGTCACAGAGCTAAAGTCACAGAGCTAGAAGGTGCCCCAGCCCTGCATGCAGGCCCCTTACCCTCAAGCTGAGCCAACACTTGTCCTTCAGGCTGCCTCCCATGGAACAGAGTCCAGCACACCTTTCCACATCGAGGACTCAGAAGTAAGGACACAGTGGGAAAATACTGGTCTGGTTGTGACTTTTTAAACCAAGTGACCATGCTGCCTTAGGAAAGTGGTTCATTACCTGGAAAGAACCACAGTCATTTGGAGAGTTGCTTTGGTTTGGTTTATTTTCAAAACTGATTTCAAGACACCACCCCAAAGTTTCCAGCTGTTGTTTCCTGAAAATCTGCATTTTCCACAGCTCCCCAGGGGATTTTGAGGCATCCAGAGGAGTGTTTAGTAATCACAGAAGCTGGGCCACCCCAGAGTGGCTGCATAACTTATTCTTACCTTCAAATGAGTCTAGAATCTAGTCTTACTGTTCTCTTCCAATCACAGCCTCAGTTACTCAGCTATAAAACGAGGGTCTCCTGGCTGTATATAATCTGGAGTTCTCCATCTCTAAGGTGACGGGGCTTAATAACCTAGCTAATACATTTCCTAGAAGCAGCAGAGAGATTGGGTTTAGCCCCGCATGTGGATTTTGAGGAACAGGATGATAGTGAAGGGACAAGACATAGAGGGGAGACAGTGTTAATGACTCATGCTACCACTCCTGTCTTTTAAAAATAAGTTCTCACCCTTTTGCCTAAGATGAAGCATAGTGTGGAGGCTTCCCGGGTGGCACAATGGTAAAGAATCTGCCTACCAATGAAGGCAATGCAGGAGACACAGGTTTGATCTCTGGGTTGGGAAGATCTCCTGGAGGAGGAAATGGTAACCCACTCCAGTATTCTTCCCTGAAAAACCCCATGAATGGAGGAGCCTGGTAGGCTAGAGTCTACAGGGTCTCCAAGAGTCTGACACAGACTGAGCCACTGAGCACACACACACAGACACTCTCAAATCTTTTAAAAATAAATTAAAATGTTCACCTGTGCCACCACCTCTCACAGACAGGAATAAGCTCTGCAGGAGCCCCCTTTTGTCAGCCAGCTCCTTTAACTCATTTGGGAATAAACACTGACAGAAAAGATCAAGGTATCCATTCTTTCCATACTTTTATCTACAGCATCATTCAAAGAGTTCTTTGAGACAAAACTTTCTAAAAGGCATAAAATGTGTGCTTGAGCAGGGGTAGATTTATTACAAATAAAATTACCACTGATACAAGCATGGCAGTGATCAGTGCAAAAGCAGGATTATACAGTGGAGAGAAAGAAGGCTTCGGAGCTTGCTGGTCAGGAAAGCCTGCTGGCATCTGTTAGCTATACTTTTCACCATAAGCAAAATGAAAATAATACCGGCAGGCTGCAAGCTGCCTCAAAAATAGAAAGGGGTAAATGTGTATCTTTCCCTATTTTGTCTCAGAGACAAAATCCATTCCTTTCCTACTATAATGATCACAGTCTCATCCTCTTCCTTCTTTGGGGGTCACCTTCCCGGTGTCCTGTTCCTGCCTGGACCGGAATGGCCCATCCTTCATTTGTTCACTTAAGAAATATCCTTTAGCCCAAGTAGTTGTCTAAGTTTGCAAATTAATATATCTGCAACATGTTTTATGTGCTGAAAAAGTTTTTATCAACAAATAAATCATGTTGGATTTCATCCATTGCTTCTGGGAATTCTTCTGCTCTCCAAATAAAGTATTTACCTATGTGTTTTTTTTAATTTAAATTCATTTATTTTAATTGGAGGCTAATTACCTTACTTATGTGTTTTTGGAGTTGTTATTTGGTGCTTTTGTCTTTGTTTGGTTTTCTGTTTTCTTTTTTTTAATTAACATGTGTGTTCAGTCACTAGGTCATATGACCCCTTGGAGATTGCAGCCCAAGAGGCTCCTCTGTGCATGGGATATTCCTGGCAAGAATACTGGAACATGTTGCCATTTCCTCCTCCAGGGGATCTGCCTGACCCAAGGATCGAACCCATGTCTCTTATGTCTCTTGCATTGTAGGCTGATTCTTTACCACTGACACCACCTGGGAAGCTCACTGAGACACGTATACATCGAATGCCAATTTTATTACATCATGGAATGTCAGGATGTTACTTTATTTTGATTTTGATATCTGATCCTGCAGATTTAATTACACACTCACAAACATGCATATCTGAACCTGCTTTAACTTGGAGAGGCTTATTGCTCAGTAGTCCAGAGAATCACCAAAAGATTATCTTCCAATTTATTCTTTAAATTTGCGTAGCTCATAAAGGTCTATAAAACAATTTACCCTCTCTGTGACAATGAAACATTAATAGCTTGGGATAGAGAGGATTTTAAAGTACAGTGTCTGGTTGTTATTATCGCAGACCTGAATGGAGGTAATGTTTCTACAAGAAGAGACAGCAGGAAGAGGAAGTGAGAGTTGATGGAGCATCTCCCTCCAAGACTCTTACTGTGATGGGCACAGAGGGAAGCCGTCAGGAATGGGTACAATGAGCAGGTCTGCCTGATAAGTAGAGTCTGAATTCAATGCCAGCTGTGACCAGTGCTCTGGAATTTGTACAGAGTAAAGAAATTCATAAAAGGTGATATATTAAAATATAGGTAAATGTGCATTTTAACTAGAAGCTGAACAGTGCCTTTCAAAGAGACAATAATTTTTTTTTTATTGAAAACAATATAAGTTTTACTATTCTGACTAAATTGTGCTTGAAATACATGGTTTGCATTTTAGGGCAATATTTATTTCTGTTAGACATTTATGTTGCATTTTTATTAACCTGTACTATCTTTTCATAGGAATTTTCAGTTGCTGCATTTAAAATAATTAGGACTTGGTATCATGAACACTGCTGCTGCTGCTAAGTCGCTTTAGTTGTGTCCGGCTCTGTGCGACCGCATAGACCACAGCCCACCAGGCTCCGCCATCCCTGGGATATTCCAGGCAGGAACACTGGAGTGGGTTGCCATTTCCTTCTCCAATGCATGAAAGTGAAAAGTGAAAGTGAAGTCGCTCAGTAGGTGTCCGACTCTTTGTGACCCCATGGACTGCAGCCCACCAGGCTCCTCCATCCATGGGATTTTCCAGGCAAGAGTACTGGAGTGGGGTGCCATTGCCTTTTCCGATGAACACTGCTAGAACATTTGAAATAGCAGTGAATACACTTTTGCTTTTTCTTTCTCTACAAATAGGAAAACAATTACGTTCTAGGATTATATTAACAGTTGGTTTGATTTCAGTAAAATAAAATGTGCTACTGCAGCATGAATTAAAGCACATATTTTTGTACATTTTGCTAACTTTTTCCTCGGCACTGTGGGAGAATGCAGAAGGAATACGATAAAAGCATAGAGTTTACCAGAAGGGATGTGACCAAGCCAAAGGAAGTAAGCTGGCTAGAATGAATTTGAATACGCATCTAGGGTGGCCCTGTGCAAACTGTGTGGTATGGAATCAAAGGCCCATGGGTATTTAGAATTGAGAGCTACCGCCCAACGTTTCCAAAACAGCCGACGTTACGAAAACCATCCAGCTGAGGCTAGGTTTAAATGTAACAAAACTACTGAGCATTTTATACACTGTGAGGCAGGATTCACTTTTAACAGGGAAACAGCAAGGATGTGAGGAATCAGAGGCCCACATGAGGTCATTTGAGATCCATCTCTGTCTCTTCCCGACTGCATGTCCTTGATAATTTTTTTTTTTTTTCTGAAAAATCTGTCTCCTTCTCTGAAAAACTGGCATGTTACTACTACTAATTACAACTTATTGAAAAACCAATGTATTTCACATTCCTTTTATAGTTGGAAAAAAAAAAAAAAAACCCTCTCTGTAGATAGTAATGTAACCATCAACCTCATGAAGATATTGGAAGGATTCATATGAAAATGGGATAAAATACACAGAAGTCCTTCATAAATTGGAAAGCGCCCTTTCTTCTTTGTTAACTAAAAATCAATCTCCCTTTTCCTTCTTTTTTTGTCAAAATGCTGATTGGGAAAATATTGCTTTTGAGCTACTTTTACTGGACTTTATTAAGTAAGCCGTTGCTCAAAGGCTAGAAAATTAGGAGATGCAATGATTGCATAATCATGAGCTACATAATGATAGTTGTTTGAGGAAATATGGAAATCACCTCAGTAATTCTCTTATTAAGAATATATCTCAAGACAGGCCTGAAGCACCTGGAAGAATCGCAAGACGCAAATAACACAGGCTGGAAACGGGCACCCTGGTGTCCACACGTCTCCCAGAACCAAGCAGTGTGAATGCAAATCCATTTACGAACCAGAGGATGCGTTTGATTTCAATCCTTTCTCCCCTGATACTCTAAATTAGAAATCGAAATAAACGCTGAAGCAATTTTAACAATTCCAGAAATAGTAGCATTTGAGCAGCAAGTTTCTTGTCATTTTCCTATTAATGCCAATTTTTGAAGTAAACCAACCTATAATATTTTTGACAGGTCAATGGCTAGAGTAATAGAGAAATTTCAATATATCAGTTTTCATTTCATATTTAGGGGGAAGAAGGCCGAACGTCATTCCAGCAATTCAAATTTTCTAACAAAATCCAGTGGCACATGAAACTCTCATTTAACAGGTCTCCATTCTCAGGGGAAAATACATTTTAATCTTTTAAGTCCATTTATTTATAATTGTAGTTTCATGTCCTAAAAAATTCTGTTCAATGAACTTCTATATTTTTTTCCTTCATAGTCTATATAACTAGTTTTCAGTTGCAGACTATGTGATATTATTCAGGTGTTAAGACAACTACTTAATTGTAGAAACTCATGAAGCTCAGGGAGAGGTGGAATGTGCAGGTTTTAATTTTATACAAGTCTTCTCAGCTAAGTGAGAAAAATCTTGGTAGAGGAAGTTAACCAATAGTCTGGGACAAACTCTTGTTGAGATCCTTGGATTAAAGCAAACTAGTGCTTATTCCTATGCTGAAAGTAAAATAGAAGTTATTACAAGATCCCAGAAATCAAAGTAAGTAAATGAAAAAGATATTTCATAGTAATTAAATGTTAAGTTATACTTTGGTTTCTAGTGATCTTGGAAAAATATTTTTTGAAAGATAAAGAGGAACAAATAGCAGGATCCAGATGAATGGTCTTTGGAATAACTCATGATTCAGAAGAAAGTGAAAAAAAAAAATTCCAGATATACTTTTGAAATTAAAAGCTCAAGCAATTTTGTATAGCATAGAGCTTCATCTGGGCTCAGGAACAAAAGAGACATAAAATCAATTTCCAATTCTTCTACTTAGTAACTTAAGTTTCTTAACCCCACTTAGCTTCAGGTCCCTTATTTGCAAAATGAAGATATTAGCAATAATAATGATAATATCAATCATGTTTGCGGTGTTGGGGACCTTGTGAAATAATGAACATCAAGTGTATATTACAGTGTTTATCCTGAATCAAGTAAAGGCTTAGTAGTAATTTATTGGCTGCATTGTTACTATTCTTTCTGTAACACAACTTCTCTTTGTTTGGGGCAACTTTTCTCATCAGTAACCTTGAGGGTCAGCAACAAAGGATGATTTCACCTCCTGAGTCATCATCCCTACTGAAATCTGGGGGCCCATGGGTGCATGTTTGAATCGTCTAGCCAATCAGCCAATTACTAATCTATTGTTTGAACAATCAGTAAAGAGGCCCTTTCTCCTTCTAGGTCCTGGATGCAAAAGCCATTAGGCCTGAGTTTCCAGAGGCTGCTTTGCTACATCCTGCAGAAAGTGTTCCTACCTAGCCCATCTAGAGCAAAGAACAGCAAAGGAAACAGTAAACTCAGAACTCCAGTTCTACTGGAAGACAACTTTACATATTTGGAACCATGAATTCCTTTGTTTGGCTTTAGCTTAGTGCTAGTCACTCCTTGGGCTTTCTTGGTGGGTCAGACAGGAAAGAATTCTCCTGCAAATGCAGGAGACCCAGGTTCAATCCCTGGATCAAGAAGATCCCTTGGCAAAGGGAATGGCAACCCACTCCAATATTCTTGCCTGGGGAATTTCATGGACAGAGCCTGGAAGGCTACAATCTATGGGATCGAAAAGAGTCCGACACAACTGAGACACTAACCCTTTCGCTTTAGCACTTAGTTGAGGCCAGACTACTGGAATGGGTTACCATTCCCTTCTCCAGGGGATCTTTTGGAGCCAGACCCAGATCGAACCCAGATCTCCTGCATTGAAGGCGGATTCTCTACTGTCTGAGCCACCAGGAAAGCCTTTGATTTAAGCTAGCCTCCCTCAGGCCTTTGTCACTAGCAGTCTCTGCTGCTGCTGCTGCTGCTGCTGCTGCTGCTGCTAAGTCGCTTCAGTCGTGTCCGACTCTGTGTGACCCCATAGACGGCAGCCCACCAGGCTGCCCCGTCCCTGGGATTCTCCAGGCAAGAACACTGGACTGGGTTGCCATTTCCTTCTCCAATGCATGAAAGTGAAAAGTGAAAGTGAAGTCGCTCAGTCGTGTGTCCAACTCTTCGAGACTTCATGGACTGCAGCCTACCAGGCTCCTCCATCCATGGGATTTTCCAGGCAAGAGTACTGGAGTGGGGTGCCATTGCCTTCTCCGAGCAGTCTCTATTCAGTCCTTAACAGTTTTTACTATTAGACTAATGGCAAGATTCATATTGGTAGGGATTTCAGAATGGAAGTAATATTTCAAATCTCTAAGCTACTATTAACATGTGAAAGCAGATTGGTTGAGTCATCTTGGAAGGACACTTGGATCTGTGATATACTGAAAATCCTACACTAAAAATAGATTTCTTGACATGCCACAATGCTGCAAGGACTGATGTAGCTTCAGAAGGAAACTGTACAGATAGAAAGATGTTGGCTTTAGGGTAACTCTACATTGTGTCCTTACTGTCTTAGACTAGTGCACTACAGGGGTGAGACCCACCACATTACACCTCATTTTAGTTCTTCGGCTCAGTTTAGTTGCTCAGTCATGTCTGACTCTTGACCCCTTGGACTGCAGCATGCCAGGATTCCCTGCCCACAACCAACTCCCAGAGCTTACTCAAGATCATGTCCATGGAGTTAGTGATGCCATCCAACCAGCTCATCCTCTGTCGTCCCCTTCTTCTCCTGCCTTCAATCTTTCCCAGCATCAGGGTTTTTTCCAATGAATCAGTTCTTCACATCAGGTGGCCAAAGTATTGCAGGTTCGGCTTCAGCATCAGTCCTTCCACTGAATATTCAGGACTTATGTCCTTTAGGATGGACTGGTTGGATCTGCTTGCAGTCCAAGGGACTCTCAAGTTCTTCTCCAACACCACAGTTCATTCAAAAGCATCAATTCTTCGGAGCTCAGCTTTCTTTAGAGTCCAACTCTCACATCTGTGCTGACTACTAGAAAAACATAGCTTTGACAAGACGGACCTTTGTTGGTAAAGTAATCTCTCTGCTTTTCAATATGCTATCTAGGTTGGTCATAGCTTTTCTTCCAAGGAATAAGCATCTTTTTATTTCAAGGCTGCAGTCACCATCTGCAGTGATTTTGGAGCCCCCCCAAAATAAAATCTCTCCATGTTTCTATTTTTACCCCATCTATTTGCCATGAAGTGATGGGACTGGATGCCACGATCTTAGTTTTCTGAATGTTGAGTTTTAAGCCAGTTTTTTCACCCTCCTTTTTCTCTTTCATCAAGAGGCTTTTTAGTTCCTCTTCACTTTCTGCCATAAGGGCGGTGTCATCTGCATATCTAAGGTTATTGATGTTTCTCCCGTAAATCTTGATTCCAGCTTGTGCTTCATTCAACCCAGGATTTCACATGATGTACTCTGCATATAAGTTAAAAAAGCAGGGTGACAATATACAGCCCTGATGTACTACTTTGCCAATTTGAAACCAGTCTGCTGTTCCATGTTTGGTTCTAACTGTTGCTTCTTGACCTGCATACAGATTTCTCAGGAGGCAGGTCAGGTGGTCTGGTATTCCCATCTATTGAAGAATTTTCCAGAGTTTGTTGTGAGCCACACAGTCAAAGTTAGTTCTTTTCTTGCCCCTTTAAGAGCAATGATAGTGCATGCACTTTTTCTAGTGTACTTTGTGTTGCATTATTTTTAAATTTTATATCATTTTTCAAAAATTATCATTCTTCCCTAAAGGGAAGAATATCAGCCTTCCCTAAAGACTCTAAAGTAGGAGATTCTCTACATATCTGATAAAATTAAGGAACCAATGAAAATTTTACAGAATAAAGTTTTTGCTATCCAGACCCATTTAGTTCTCTGAAAAAATGCCATTTGTTTCTTGTTTAAAATATGTTACAAGTTCACAGAGGGGCAAATACATGTTTCCAAGTTCCAAACACATTTTTCTTTTAAAAAAAAAAAAAAAAAGGCCAAAAAGAAAAAATATGAGAGACCCAACCCTCAAATGCCCAAAACACATATATAAGAGGGTCCTTTAAATGAGGAAACAGAAACATCTTGAATGTTTCTTGAATGGCATCTTGAATCAGCTGGTTGTTGTTACTCAAGTGTTATTTGAACAAAACAAGGCTATTGTGTGTGTGTGTGTGTGTGTGTGTGTGTGTGTTAGTCTCTCAGTCATGTCCCACTCTTTGTGAGCCCATGGACTGTAGCTCACCAGGTTCCACTGTCCATGGGATTCTTCAAACAAGAATACTGGAGCAGGTAGTCATTTCTTTCTCCAGGGGATCTTCCCTACCCCAGGATTGAACCCAGGTCTCCTGCGTTGCAGGCACAGAGTCTCTACATCTGAGTCACTAGGGAAGCCCAACAAGTCTCAGTTCAGTTCAGTTCAGTTGCTCAGTCGTTTCCGACTCTTTGCGACCCCATGAACCACAGCACGCCAGGTCTCCCTGTCCATCACCAACTCCCAGAGTCCACCCAAACCCATGTCCATTGAGTCGGTGATGCCATCCAATCATGTCATCTTCTGTCGTCCCCTTCTCCTCCTGCCCTCAATCTTTCCCAGCATCAGGGTCTTTTCAAATGAGTCAGCTCTCCGCATCATGTGGCCAAAGTATTAGAGTTTCAGCTTCAACATCAGTCCTTCCAATGAACACCCAGGACTGATCTCCTTTAGGATGGACTGGTTGGATCTCTTTGCAGTCCAAGGGACTCTTCAACACCACAAGAGTCTTCTTCAACACCACAGTTCAAAAGCATCAATTCTTCGATGCTCAGCTTTCTTTACAGTCCAACTCTCACATCCATACATGACTACTGGAAAAACCATAGCCTTGACTAGATGGACCTTCGTTGGCAAGTAATGTCTCTGCTTTTGAATATACTGTCTAGGTGGGCCCACTCCAGTATCTTTGCCTGGAGAATCTCAGGGACAAAGGAGCCTGGTGGGCTGCTGTCTATGGGGTCGCACAGAGTCGGACACGACTGACGCGACTTAACAGCAGCAGCAGCTAGGTTGGTCATAAGTTTCCTTCCAAGGAGTAAGCATCTTTTAATTTCATGGCTACAATCACCATCTGCAGTGATGTTGGAGCCCAAAAAAAATAAAGTTAGCCACTTTTTCCATTGTTTTCCCATCTATTTGCCATGAAGTGATGGGACTGTATGCCATGATCTTAGTTTTCTGAATGTTGTGTTTTAAGATTAAGCTTAATTTAATGTAATTTAAACATTAAATCCAACAGGCTACTGGAGTCTAATAAATCCTACGTGATACTCTTTGGGCTGCTCAGCAGGTCATGTGTGGTTCTTTATGGTGCTCCTGATGGCCAAGGAAGGAAAACTCTGAGAGGTTTGGGGATGCCCCAAACCCTTGAGAGTTATAAGCGCCAGGGCTGTGAGTAGATCTGACTCTGCTGCCTCTCCCTCCCCACCATGGCTTCCCCAGGAAGGTCATTCCGAGGTGGATTTCTGTGCATTGTCATCTTTGTGGAGTGACTACACCTAATCCCACCGTCTCAGATATGTCCTGCTGCTATATTCATGTATATCCTTCCCAGACTTTCCAAACTTCTTTATGTCTATTTCTGAAGGAAAGGGGGAAAAAAGGACTTCCCTGTGGTCCAGTGGTTAAAAATCTGCCTTCCAATGAAAAGAATGTGGGTTCCATCCCTGACCAGGGAAGTAAGATCCCACACGCAGCAGGACAACTAAGCCTATGCACCGTAACTACTGAGCCCACACTCTCTAGAGCCTGCACACAACTAGAGAGGCGCACACCAAAACTAGAGAGGTCCACACCACAACTAGAGAGGCTCACAGCACAACTAGACAGCCTGTACACCACACCTAGAGAGGCTCACACCACACCTAGAGAGGCTCACACCACAACTAGAGAGGCTCACACCACAACTAGAGAGGCTCACGCCAGAACTAGAGAGGCTCACGCCACAGTGAAGATCCCAAGAGCCACAACCATGTCCTAACACAGCCAAATAAATAATAAAAAATTTTTTTAAAAGACACGGAGTTCATTGCCTCCCACAAGCACACCAAACATAACTATTTACAGAGCAACTGTTGATAAAACTTGAAGACTAGCGAAAAATGTGTTCCCACCAAAAAAAATGTAAAGCAGGAACCACAGTGAGATCAGTAAAAAGGATGGAGACACATATAGTCAGGACCCATATTCCTTGGTAACATGCATGCAGTCATATTTGACTCTTTGCAACCCCATGGACTGTAGCCCGCCAGGCTCTTCTGTCTATGGAGTTTTCCAGGCAAGAATACTTGAGTGGATGCCATTTTCTATTTGGTAGATCGCCCACAAACAGAAGGATAATCACAATTGTCAAGGGTCTGTACAAGGACCGAGTGGTCCAAGCCCCACATCGGGCTCCCCAGCCCAAGGATCTTGTACCTGGAAGATGAGCCCCCAGAATATATGGCTTTGAAGGTCAGTGGGGCTTGTGTATGGGAGAGCTTAGAGGGCTATAAGAAACAGGGATTCTGCACTTAAAGGACAAACATAGAATTTCATGCTTCAAGACCCAACCCATTGCAGAGACAGTCATTTGAAAGAAGCCTGAATCAGACCCACTTGCTCAACCTGGAGAGCCTCCCAGAGAGGCAGGAGGCAACTTGGACTCCCCCTGGGGGCATAGATGCCAGCAGGAACCATTGTCGGGATCTTATTCTGCAATGAGGGCACGGGTGCCGACAAGAAGGCTTTTGGAATCCTCCCTTGAGCCTGTTATTGCTATGGGCTAACCCACACACTGGCTCATTGGCATCAGTCCTAGGACCCCCACCTCCAGACCAAGCCTCTAGCCACACAGGGACACACCCACACCCACCAATGGGCCCAAACCAGCCCCAGCACCCCAGGAGCCCAGAGCCAACCATCCCAGGACCTGGCTTTGTATACCAAATGAGTGGTACCAGCCACGGAACTCCTAGGACTCACTTCTAGCTTCACTATGACCCAGTCTCCTCATCAGCAGACAAGAACCAGCCCAGGGAACCCTGGAGTTGTATAGCCAATTACATCAGGGCCTGGGCCCACCCACCCACGGCTGGCACCACCATCACATGGCAGGGTCTGGCAGACAACAAGGCCCGAGTCGGGGGAAGACCTGCCTACCAATGCACCCCCAGAAGTCAGCCCTGCTGCAGCAGAAAGATCCACAGAGCCCACACAGGTGACACCCAGAGAGCATACAGTTCTCAGGACCAGAGGCTAGTGTTACAACTCTTTTGCAACCCTATGGTCTATAGCCTCCAGGATCCTCTGTCCATGGAATTTCCCAAGCAGGAATACTGGAGTGGGTTGCCATTTCCTTCTCCAGGGGATCTTCCTGACCCAGGGATCAAACCCACATTTCTTCCACTGGCAGATGGATTTTCTTTACCACTGAGCCACATGATGAAATATATCTAATCCCTATGTTGTTCACCAAGAACTAGCATAGTATCATAGGTCAATTATACTTTAACTAGAAAAAAAAAAAAGTCCCAAGTTCCCATGTTACTTAATCATGAAAGGAGGTTCTCCTTCTTTCTTTAATTACTTTTTAAATTAGGTAATTACATTTACCAAAATAGCCTTTAAAAATAATTGAAAGATTTAAGTTCATGAAAATATAACTTTGAAAAGGCCAGCATATTGTTTTTATAGAACATTGCTTAATTTTTAAGTAAGAAAAGAAAGGTGTAAAATGTGACAATAGAGAAGGGTAAGCAGATTTTTATGACCTTAAATGAATAAAGAATAGTCAAGTTATTGGAATATAAAAGAAGTAACATATGTTCAGCATATTGCTGTTTATGAAATGACTTACCATCAGTGTCTATTTTTTATAATCAGTATTTTCAAAATGCAAGATTAAAATTGAAAGTTTATGTCTTTTCCCTTGAGTTATTTTCTTTTGCAGGGCTGGTAGTGGGAGAATTATGGCAGTATTTTGTTTCCAGTCTGCCTTTAAATGGTTGTAGTTTTTATAACAATAACAAAAGTTTGAAGCATCAGTACCTTCAAAAGCTATCATCTCCTCAAGAGCTGACAAGCTCAAATTGGAGTTTTCATGACCCCACCTGGAGCAGGCAACAGCTGAAATAACTTGCAAACTGTTTCCGGTAGGAATATGAATTATTTATGCATTTTCACGCTATATCTTTTAAAGACAGAACTTCTGAGATTAGATAGGAATAGGCCCTTATTCCATGAGGGAAATTGTGTGAAAGTGCTAGTCACTCAGTTGTGTTCGACTCTGCCACACCATGGACTGTAACCTGTCAGGCTCCTCTGTCCACGGAATTTTCCAGACAAGAATACTTAAGTAGGTTGCCATTTCCTCCTCCAAGGGACCTTCCTGACCCAGAGATCAAACCTGCCATATTGCAGGTCTCCCATATTGCAGGCAGATTCTTTACCATCTGAGCCACTGGAAAAGCCTTCCTTATTCTGTATTGGCCATTTCTGAACCAGGGTTGAAGGAATGTTTGAAGCTTAAGCTCATCTTAGTGTAATGCGGGTTTGACATCAAGAATGGAATTGCATACAGTGTCATAGATGGAAGAGAGAATTCCTAATTATCTCCTTTAAACTTTTCTTTCCCAGATAAGCTGATTTTCATGAATAGTGGCAGTCAAGAGCATGGACTCTTGAAGGAAAATCTGGAGACAGATCTGATCTTTGCTAACCCTAGTGACGTGATCCTGGCAAAAGAGTCTACTTTTCAGTCTGCTTTCCAATTACATGAGGATACTGAAGTCACAAAAGATCATTGTGTAGGGATTAAACAAGGAAATCTGTAAAATGAGTAGCAAAAATAACTGATGGTGACTGCTGCTAATATAGAGGGCTTCCCAGATGGTGCTAGGGGTAAAGAACTCACCTGCCAATGAAGGAGAGGTAAAGGATGTGGGTTTGATCCCAGGGTTGAGAAGATCCCCTGGAGGAGGACATAGCAACCCACTCCAGTATTCATGCTTGGAGAATCTCATGGACAGAGGAACCTGGTGGGCTACAGCCCATGGGTTGCAGAAGTGTCAGGCGCTACTTAGCAACTAAACAACAACGACAGAGGCATCTGCCCTAACTAGTACAATGTCAGAGTAAAGACTAGTAGAAGTCATAATCAAGTGCTGTTCCAAGTGACTCCAGTGAAATGTTTCATCCACTAATCAACTCAAGGCTGGATTTCTGAACAAACACCCGGTTTATTGGATTCCTCGAAACTTTATGTTTAATGCTGTAACATAGTAAGGTGGGCTGTATTAAAGTTAAGGAAATAGTTGTTAGAACAGTCAACTCTCCCCCAAACCCACTCAGTTAGCATAGTAGTCTACTTCTGTTGTGATAGGCAAATATGAGTTCTTGTGGTTTCTGAGGGTAGGGTTGCCTGTGTTTACTCTGTGAGGTCGTGGAGTTATTCAGGAGCCCAGGGCATGGCAACCGACTTCTTGCCTGGAGAATCCCAGGGACAGAGCAGTCTGGTGGGCTATAGTCCAAGGGCTCACAAAGAGTCAGACATGACTGAAGTGACTCAGCACACAGCACACACTTAGGAACCCAGGCCAGAGAAGGAGACTCTGTCATCTTAAGCACGTGGCTTCCCAGAACATCCTGATGTCTGAAACTCATCTGCTGGGTCCTTCTTACTCTCTCCTCCTAGAAGTGAACACGTCACTTGCACTTGAATTCTGCTGGCGTGAGCCAATTACATGGCCCCATCACTGGGAATAGAAAGCCTGTCTTCCAACTCTACCCTGAGAAACAGAGCGCACCTCTTTACTGCAGAGCTAGTCTTTTCTGTGCCACAGGCGAGCAACGTGTTTGGAATGTAAAGAAGAAAATAAGTTTCAAGCGATCATTCAACGGGCCTGCTCGCCTTCTACCGCAAGTCAAGAGAGGGCAGAGAAGATGGGCAGAGCCCGCCGTGTGGGCTCACAGGAGTTGGCCAGGCATCGGCAAGTGTTTTCCTTTCTGCTAAAGTTGTGGGACTGGCTGTTTGCTGCCTTCCAGCCGACGCTGAGGGGATGCTGCCTCGTCACAGGCCAGTTAACTGCTGAGTTTATCCTGGAGTGTCTAAGTTTGATGAAACTCACAATAAGAGTCTAGGAACAAAGGCTGGAGCAAGCCCTATTACCAGAAGTTTTCAGAGTAATGAACAGGCTTGAACAGAAACTGCAGGGTGGCTGCAATGAAAACTCCTCTGAAAACTGTGTTCTAGGAACTGTAAGAGAAAATAGTGAATTTCACATCTTTTATGAACACCTCACAACCGTGTGGGATTGATCAAAACTGTCCCTAGTCGTTTTTCTTAGGAAAATGCTAGAACTGGCCATTAAGTCTGTCTTCGCTTTGCTTCCCTCCCTAGATGGTGTCCTCTTTTTTTTTTCCATGTTTTAAATTAATTATTGTTTTTTTCTGATAAGGGAGCCTAAAACATAACCCTCTTAAAGGGGGGGGGGTGGGTAGAATAGCTAGAGTTAGGAAAACACATTCATTTATGAACTCATTCATTCATTCATTCCTATATTCATCACATGTTTACTGAATATCTACTGTATGCCAGGTTTGTTGTTGTTTAGTTATTTAGTCATTTAGTCGTGTCCAATTCTTTGAGACTGCATGGACTATAGCCCGACAGGATCCTCTGTCCATGGGATCTCCCAGGCAAGAATCCTGGAGTGGGTTGGGTTGCAATTTTCTTCTCCAGGGGATCTTCTCAACCCAGGGACTGAATCCATGTTTCCTGCTTTGGCAGGCAAATTATTTACCACTGAGCCACCAGGAAAGCCCACTGTATGTGAGGTACTACATTAATATTGGGAAAATAAAGATGATAGTAACAACAAAACAATACTAGCATCAGCAGTGTCTAATATTTATGGAGGACCTACTATTTGTCAGGAGTTATGTTAAAAGTGTTATAAGCATTTGATCCTTACATGTATTATGAATCCTTTGCATAGCTAAGAAATCCAAGTTTTAATGAGGTTAAGAGCCAGATGATGGTCAGAAGAGCAGGATTTAAAATCATATTTGTTTGACTCTGAGTATTGGTCCTAACCAATATTCAATAAAACACTATTGACAAAAGCAAGCTTAAGGGGCTATATGGCTTTTATCTAGCACTATCTTATAGGCTAGAAGGCAAGGTGGATAAATGAGGTAATTAAAATAAATATTAAAAGAGCTCAAATATTACTGCTCATGATTACCCATAAAAGTTTACATCTAGAATCTGATCCAAAACATAACTAGGATGATTGTGTTGTGTTGTTAGTATGTGTCTAGCTCCCCAAATAAGTCCACATATCTTTATCATGTTGCACAGTAATAGGCACATAGTAGGGAATCAATGCTGCTGCTGCTAAGTCGCTTCAGTCGTATCCGACTCTGTGCGACCCCAGAGACGGCAGCCCACCAGGCTCCCCCATCCCTAGGATTCTCCAGGCAAGAACACTGGAGTGGGTTG
The DNA here is from genome assembly GCF_032452875.1 of Bos javanicus. Lineage (NCBI taxonomy): Eukaryota > Metazoa > Chordata > Mammalia > Artiodactyla > Bovidae > Bos > Bos javanicus. The sequence continues at coordinate 98,647,210 of NC_083877.1, forward strand.
CCATTTCCTTCTCCAGTGCATGAAAGTGAAAAGTGAAAGTGAAATCACTCAGTCGGGAATCAATAGATGGTGAATAACTTAATGAAAGGAGAAATTGGGAAAACAAAGAACAAAGTTATTAATTCTACTTGGGGGAATCAGAGAAAGCTTCATGGTGACATTTGAGCATATGTTTCAAGGATGAGTAGTTGTGAGTCAAACTATTTGTATTGTGGGAGGCTGGTGGATGTTACTGAACCTTTCAAAGAGAAGACCAACAGCTCATGGAAAGCATAGAACTATGCCAATGCTTTGTATCCTTAGGAGACAGTAAGAATGCCCATTTGGCTTGCTATTATAGGAGTTTCAGAATATGATTCAGGAATTATGTTAAACGATGATGAGAATGAAGCTGTAATGGGAGAAACTGGGCAGAGGTCAAAGGTGGGAGGAGTGTTCTTGAGGAAGCTGGGAGGAGTGGGATTTAGTGCACAACACAGGCTAGCTTGCCAGTTCATGATGATGGAAAAAGAGACGGTCCAATGTGTGCAGAGGCCAGCGACAAACAAAGCTGATGATGGAAGTCTGTGTGCCTTGTGGTTAATTTCTTCAAATTTTCTTAGTTAAGTGGAATTAACTTCAGAGGAAGTCAAAGTGTCTAAAGCATTAGAATGAGGTGATTTATCTGACACAAGCCATTGCTGATCACTCTGCCTGTCTTCTGCTCTTCCATGCCTTTCACGTATTCCAGGTTTATTCATTCCCAAGTTTCACTGTCCATTTCCAGCGAGCTGGTTTTGCAAGACTTTTTCTACCGATGACTAGCCATCACGCCTGTCTGATAAAGTCTGCTGAGTCAATAGTCCGTGCAGTGGACTAAAAGTCTCAGTGCCTAAGAACAACAGTTGACTTCTCATTCATGTCACAGATCCATCGGGCGTTGTCGGGGAATCTCTGCTCCTCCTGGTCATGACGCACCCAGGCAGATAGAAACGCCTCCTTGTCACATACTTGCACACTTGTAGGGGAAAGAAAACAGAACATGTCATGTGAGGCATGCCCTGGCTCCGGAAGTTTCCCTGTAGATATGACACACGCACCTCCGGTTCACTTTATCTGCTGTGACAAGCCATCACACCCTGCCTGAGTTCTACAAGCTGAGCAAGTGTGATTTTCCCACCAGAAGAGAAAGTCATACATGGGGCAAGTAGTGACACAGACATTCACAGCTGGTAACCTCCAGGAATGTTAGAGCAAGGTGGGAACCATATGTTGCCTCCTCTGAAACCTGGATATGGGGTGGTTTTTATCAACGAAAGCAAGTTTTCAACTAAATTCTGACAAATGATATGTATTGGCAAACAGGTCCTCAAACTGGCAAAATAGACTTTGCTTGCTAAGTTTGGGAAATTCCTGTTCTCTGGCTTTGGACATCCTGACAGGTGAGTGCCTAGAATGGAAATTTCACTTCAAGACAGATGTTGTGATGAGTCCACTTGGGAGACAGTCACTGCTATTGTTGAGTCAGGTTATTGAGACTGTTGGCACCCTGGAGCTCTGGACCAGAGGGGCTGCATCTGCATGTATGTCTGCCAGAATACCTGAACACTTAGACTTCATTTTCACACAAGAGTGGTAAAGTGAAGTGAAGTGAAAGTTGCTCAGTTGTGTCCAACTCTTTGTGACCCCATGGACCCCATGGAATTCTCCAGGCCAGAACACTGGACTGGGCAGCCTTTCCCTTTTCCAGGGGATCTTCCCAACCCAGGGATCAAACCCAGGTCTCCCACATTGCAGGCAGATTATCTCACTAGCTGAGCCACCAGGGAAGCCCCAAGGGTGGTGAACTACATTTAATTATCCTAATCAAAGCCAAGTCTTTCACATCACCTATACTTTATGAATCAAATTTTTTTAAGAATGCTTTAAGCTGTGTCTTCTTCTGCTGATTTCTATAAGTCACCATGTGTTGATTTCTATAAATCACCATGTGCTGATTTCTATAAATCACCATATATACATCACCATGTATAAAACCAGTAGCTAGTGGGAACCCACAACAGTATCCTGACTATTCACACCACAATTAATAATTCCTCAGTATATTGCAATGCCCAATCCTTATTCACATTCTTCTATCCCAAGAATGTCTTTGTTTCTATTCTGTGCAAATCAAGATACAAAGCAAAACTCTGTCACATCTCACGTTTTTTCCAGTATTCAACAGTCCCTTTGGCGATGGCATCTTCCTTGATGAAGAATGCATGATCATTGTCTTGTAGAATGCTCCATCTTCTAAACTTACTTGAATGCATCTTCATGATGCTGTTTGGTTTATGTAATAATTATCTGCTGCTGTGTAACAAATAATCCCCAAACTCAGCCTCTTCAACAACAAACATGTATTACTTCACGGGTTCTTTGCTTCTGACTCAGGGTCTCACACTGGACTACGATTAAGTTATCAACTGAGACTGCAGTCACTTCAAGGCTGGACTGGGGGAGGAATCCCTTCCAAGTTCACACACTTGAATGCTGACGGGATTCAGTTCCTCCTGGGCTATCGAGGCTTAGAGTCTCAGGTCCTGGGTGGCTGCTGGCAGGAGAAATGCCTCAGTTCCTCATCGTGTAGTCTTCCTTGCATGACAACTCGCACCGTGGCACCTGTTTCCATGAAAGCGAGAAAGTGAGAGAGCAAGCAACAGAGGACAAGCAAAAAGGAAGCTAGATTTTTTAAAATTTTTATTTATTTAGTTAGTTTTGGCTGTGCTGGGTCTTCATTGCCACGTGCAGACTTTCTCTAGTTGCAGTGGGGACTATTCTTCCTTGCGGTTCTCAGGTTTCTCTTCTTTCTGAGCACAGGCTCTAGAGCGTGGACTCAATAGTTGTGATGCACAGTTTGTTGCTCCGAGGCTTGTGGGATCTTCCCAGACCAGGGACTGAACCCATGTCCTCAGCATTGGCAGGTGGCTCCCTAACTACTGGCCCAACAGGGAAGTCTTAGATGCTTTTTCTTTGTTAGAAATATTTGATTCACAATATTGGGTTAGTTCTGTGGGTATAGTACAGCGATTCAATTATTTATTTGAACATTTGTTTCTTCTTCTTTAGATCATCTTGCTTTATAAGTTATCATAAAGTACTGAGTATATTTCCCTGCTCTCTACAGTAGGTCCTTGAGAAAGAAAGAGAAGTCGCTCAGTCGTGTCTGACTCTTTGTGACCCCGTGGACTGTAGCCCACCAGGCTCCTCTGTCCATGGGATTCTCCAGGCAAGAAGACTGGGGTGGGTTGCCATTTCCCTCTCCAGGGGATCTTCCCAACCCAAGGATCAAACCCAGGTCTCCCGCATTGCAGGCAGACGCTTTGTCCTCTGAGCCACCAGGGAAGGGTTAGGTCCTTGAGAAGCTAGATGCTTTTTGTAACCTAGTCTCAGAAATGACAACTCTTTGTTGAGTTCCATTCAACAGAAGTGTGTCACTGAATCCAGGCCATACTCAGGGGAAGGGAATGAAGTAAGATATGGACACCAGGAAGTGCAAATATTGAGAGCAGACTACTTTATCATTGGTAATCCTTGTAAAATGAAAGTTAAATGTAGAAACTCAATTAGATTGATGATGAATATCTTTAACACAAAAATAGGAAGGATAATGGTTTATACTTTGTATTGTATGACACCTGGAATAAATACATAATCACCCCGCTATTACCAAAACTAAAATTGATCCCTGAATAGAGGTAATGGCAGCTTGATTCCTCCACTGTAAAATTATACTTTTCTTTTTCAACCAGAATGCGATTAGTGGATTTTATTTTGGTATCACATAACTGTCCATCCACAAAGGGTTTTAACACTGTATGCCAGTGATTGCAAAGTATGTTTTTGCTTTTCAACTCATAATAGTCATTCTGTATTTCTATCTGAATCTCGGTCAAATAGATCTTTCCCTTTTGACAAAGACTATTCAGTTACCCTGAAACATAGCACTTATCAGAAGGGCAAGAAAACTGTTCGTTTTTTTTTCTTCCCTCTAAACTTAGTTTTCAGTACCCAGAGTTTACTGATGTCTAAATGCACATCTGTAATCAACTCTGTCCCATCAATACTCCTCATTCGATGTGGTCTGTGATAGTTCTCTGGAAAAAATAATTAAGTTTTACCACCGTTTTTATTTGTTTCGTGTTGTTACTGAAATTCCCTTCAGTGTCTGTATTCCACAGGGCACTTTCCTTAACAAGTCTTATGTAGCCCCACGTAAGCATGTACTCAACCCACTTAATGCCACCTTTCTGCTGTGGCACTGCCAAGATGTATCTTAAACAGTTTGACTGTATCATTTCTTGGATGCTGTATCGATTCCTGCAGTTCTATAACGTTCTAATCCTAATGTTCGGTTCCAGCTTGCTCTCACCCCTAGTGCCATTTATGCACGTCTGGCCTGGCCAACTCGTGTTCTTTTATATGGCCTCAACAATTATTTAGATGACCAATATTCACTAAAGCACGCATGCCAGAGATATGGCACGCCTGCCAAGAAATCATCCCTGCAAGACCGCAGGATGGTCTGTTGTAAAATTGCCCTAAAATTGATATCTTTATGTTTATTGTTATGAGATTTTGTCTTTTTTTTTTTTGAGCTTTGTTGAAAATCTAAATAACATGAGGTTCCCTCTCTAGACCAATCTAATACTTGAAACAGACTAGAATATGACAAGCAGAATCCATGTGTGAGAAGATTGTTACAAATTCTCTGCAACTTGGGAAATCTCTATTGGTGGTACCCTGGGTCACAAGGACAGGACTTCCCAGGCAGCTGGGGTTTCCAAGAAATCCTGATTCCACCACAGTCCCACTCTACCATGCCACATGTCATGGGACCTTTAAATGACAACTATAAAATATGGGTTAAATGTCTGATTAATTCTGAGACTGTTAGAGACCTGTAAATGAAATGATGTGACTACTATATACCTTGTTTCTACACTAAAATTATTTAACTTCATGAATTTTAGCTGTAACAATCCTATTCTCAAAAGTGTTTTAATACAGAATATGGCCTTTTTGTCTAGTCAGTCCTGAAAGTCGTATGTTCCTGAAATAAACTAGTATAAATTTTGTCCTGTGAATAAATGGGTATACCTGTGGTTTAATACTCCTTCTACATTTAAGAATGGCTTTCACACCCATGATAATGCCATAAAAATAATAGCGGTTTACACCAATCTTAGTTTTTTTTCTCATTATAAGTGCCATGATCAAAGTGGGGAGTGGAGGCCAACTGTCTTTCAAAGATCCTCACCTACTGATCTGTTAGCCAAATTTCTGTCACAGCATCATCATTAACACAATCCCTAGAGGAATTTTCCATTTATTTCCATTATATATGTTAAGATTAGATTCCTATGATACATTTACTAATTAGAAGTATCTAGATGAAGCGTTTCTGCATTTGAATATGATTTTTCTTTTTAAAATAACACCACCTTCTTCAGCATGCTGTGTACTCATTGGCTCAGTTGTGCCTGACTCGTTGAGAAAAAATGGACTGTATTCCGCCAGGTTCTTCTGTCGGTGGGATTCTCCAAGCAAGAATACTGGGGTGGGTTGTCATTTCCTCCTCCAGGGGATCTTACCAACCCAGAGACTGAACCCGTCTCCTGTGTCTCTGCTTTGGCAGGTGGATTCTTCACCACCGCCACCTTCTTCAGGACCCTGCTCGATCTTCTCTTCAATATTTCCATCCACAAGCCATCATCCCATATATTTCACATCAGTGTGTATACGTGTATTGTCCATCTCCTGCTTGCTAGAACATGACTTCCACCAGACAGGGATTTTTGTCTTCTCCTCCCTGTTTGGTTCTCAGCACCTAGAAAAGTTCCTGGCCCATAGATCAGCATGCAGTATACTTTTTAGGTAAAAGAAAATGTTGAATAAATGAACAGAAATATATAATATTGTTTTATCAAAATGGAGTGAGATTTTAACAGCAGGCTCTGAAATCCCCTATTGCCAGCATAAGATGGTTTCTGGTTTAATGTCTATTTACACAATAAAGTCAGTTTTGAAAATAGTACTCAGAGTCGCTGAATTTCTTTAGCATTTCTCTCAAATCATTTATTTTTAACTTTTGACTTGCTAATGATCCTGACCTTTCCATTTCTAATACAAAAGTTACCTCTGGATTACTCTATGACATGAAGGAGACCTAACATCCCAAATAGAACAAACCTTAAGATTACAAAAGGTATGAAATTTGGCCAGCAAATTAGCATCAGCAGCAAATATTATTTTGCTTCCTGACTGAAAAGCACAGAATTCTTACACTGGTTCATGGGATGAGACTCATTTTTGATAAAGAACTAATCAGTAGAGTGCTCTTGACACATTTTTATAACACATGCAGTTTGTTTTCTTCAACATGTAGGATTTTGTTCACAAAGAATAGATAACAAAACTAGTTGCTGTGCTTATACCAACACCTGTATTATTGGACACTCTGTGCTGTTTGTGATGAAGATAGAATTCGGGCATTGATGTCACTAACACTGCATCTGGGTCATCATATTACCGAGGGGATATTTATATATATAGCTTTAGCAATTGTTACATAAGTCACCACAGTAAAAGTAATCCAGTTTAAGTACCCACAAACACGGGAATATAGTAACTTTGGGGTTAGAGTCATTCATCAAAAATGAAGAATTTCTCAATGAGTCACAAAGGTTGCAAAGAGATACTATTACTATCACAACCGTTCTCAAAAGTCGGCACCCAATTTATCCCAAAACGACAGTGTCAGTTTTTGCCACTCCACCTCATCCGTGTTTTCCTCAGCTTGTTCGTCCTCACGGTGCTGTCTGGTCTCAGGTGAGCGTTATCTCCGCTTCTGCCCCTTGTTCGTCCTCACGGTGCTGTCTGGTCTCAGGTGAGCGTTATCTCCGCTTCTGCCCGTAGCACTGGTACTTCACTTGTATTGCCATTTCCTTGGAAACCTCTGTGTGCTTGTGTGTTTGAGTTTGTACACAGGAGAACTAGAGAGTCCCTCTGGTTGGTCTTGCTCTAATGGACAGGATTTAATGCAATCTAAATAATTCTTCTACTTTCTTGAGCCAGTTAATTTTATTGTGAGAAAATTAATTCTTCAAAATACCTTGTCATTAACTGGGGAAAATGCCACTGAAGCGTATTGGCTAGAAGCAAAATCACTTTTACTGGCAGACTCATAGGTCTTTTGGTGGTAGTGATTTACTTACTAAGTTGTGTCTAACTCTTGCGATAATGCCATACTCCTCTCTCCATGGGATTCTCCAGGCAAGAATACTGGAGTGGGTTACCATTTCCTTCTCTAGGGGATCTTCCCAACCCAGGGATGGAACTCACGTCTCCTGCACCACAGGCAAGTATTTTCTTTACTCCATAGAACTTTTGGACATTAGCAAAAAATTGTATTTGTGAGAGCAAATAGCATCCCCTTTGACGGCCTTTCATTTGAATCCCTAACACAGAGTTGAAACACATGCCCATTTCCTGTTAAACTAAGGACCCAAGTGTTTTCTTAAGTTTCTTTCAATGGAAATTCCACCCTTATAACATCAAGGTTACTTCATAAGGGTGTGAAAAACCCATTGACTATGCAGGTCACTCACCCATTCCAGCCTGATTTTTGTCCTACAAGGAGTTGTCATGGCTGGATTCCAATATCAGAGGCCCTACACCTTGCACAGAGCTTTTCCAAGTCTTTTGATTGTATTTCAATCATACTTGAAGAACAAATGCAGCACCCTCACCCCCTACCCCCCAATTAGGAGCCAGTGACAAGTGAGAAAACATGGACTTTGCTGCATTTAACAAAGGTTCTGTTTAACCCACTTAGCAGTGGTTTCTGGGAATCAACCCTCTAGCTCTTTGCCTTCAGGTTAATCTTAAAATCTGACACAAATTTATTGCACTGAGTTATTCACTACTGCCTTTTTTAAACTTCCTATATATGAGTATAATCCCATTTCTTGCCCTCTACTCACTTAAAAAATGACTAAAAAATTAAATATATCATTGTCCTTACATATCTGTGAAAAGGTCTTAGGATGGCTCTATCTCAAATGGTGATAGGCAATTTTAAATAGTTTTTATTCAGTCCCACTACTTCATGGCAAATAGATGGGGAAGAAATGGAAACAGTAACAGCCTTCATTTTCTTGGACTCCAAAATCACTGCAGATGGTGACTGCAACCATGAAGTTAAAAGACACTTGCTCCTTGGAAAAAAATCTGTGACCAACCTAGACAACATATTAAAAAGCAGAGACATCACTTTGCCAACAAAGGTTTCTAAAAGTCAAAGTTATGGTTTTTCCAGTAGTCATGTACAGATGTGAGAGTTGTCACTGTTTCCATTGTTTCCCCATCTATTTGCCATGAAGTGATGCCATGATCTTAGTTTTCTGAATGTTGAGTTTTAAGCCAACTTTTTCACTCTCTTCTGCATAACTGAGGTTATTGATATTTCTCCTGGCAATCTTGATTCAGCTTCTGCTTCATCCAGTCCAGCATTTTTCATGATGTACTCTGCATAAAAGTTAAATAAGCAGGATGTACTCTGAATATAAGTTAAGCAGATTTCTCAGGAGGCAGGTCAGGTGGTCTGGTACTCCCATCTCTTTAAGAATTTTCCAGAGTTTGTTGTGATCCACACAGTCAAAGGCTTTGGCATAGTCAATAAAGCAGAAGTAGATGTTTTTCTGGAACTCTCTTGCTTGTTAGATGATCCAGCGGATGTTGGCAATTTGATCTTTTGTTCCTCTGCCTTTTCTAAATCCAGCTGGAAAATCTGGAAATTCGTGGTTCATGTATTGTTGAAGCCTGGCTTGGAGAATTTTTCAGCATTACTTTGCTAGCGTGTGAGATAAGTGCAATTGTGTGGTAGTTTGAACATTCTTTGGCATTGCCTTTCTTTGGGATTGGAATGAAAACTGACCTTTTCCAGTCCTGTGGCCACTGCTGAGTTTTCCAAATTTGCTGGCATGTTGAGTGCAGCACTTTCCCCACATCATCTTTTATGATTTGAAAGAGCTCAACTGGAAGTCCATCACCTCCACTCGCTTTGTTCGTAATGATGCTTCCTAAGGCCCACTTGATTTCACATTCCAGAATGTCTGGCTTTAGGTGAGTGATCACACCATCATGATTATCTGGGTCATGAAGATCTTTTTTGTACAGTTTTTCTGTGTATTCTTGCCACCTCTTCTTAATGGCTTCTGCTTCTGTTAGGTCCATACCATTTCTGTCCTTTATCAAGCCCATCTTTCATGAAATGTTCCCTTGCGACCTCTAATTTTCTTAAGAGATCCCTAGCCTTTCCCATTCTATTGTTTTCCTCTATTTCTTTGCATTGATCACTGAGGAAGGCTTTCGTATCTCCCCTTGCTGTTCTTTGGACCTCTGCATGCAAATGGGTCTCTCTTTCCTTTTCCCCTTTGCATATAGCTTCTCTTCTTTTCTCAGCTATTTGTAAGGCCTCCTCAGGCAACTGTTTTGCCCTTTTGCATTTCTTTTTCATGGGGATGGTCTTGATCACTGCCTCCTGTACAATGTCACAAACCCCCTCCATCCATAGTTCATCAGACATGCTATCAGATCAAATCCCTTAAATCTATGTGTCATTTCCACTGTATACTCATAAGGGGTTTGATTTAGGTCACACCTGAATGGTCTAGTGGTTTTCCCTACTTTCTTCAATTCAAGTCTGAATTTGGCTATAAGGAGTTCATGACCTGAGCCACAGTCATCTCCCGGTCTTGTTTTTATTGACTGTATAGAGCTTCTCCATCTTTGTCTGCAAAGAATATAATCAATCTGATTTCTCTATTGACCATCTGGTGATGTCCATGTGTAGAATCTTCTCTTGTGTTGTTGGAAGAGGGTGTTTGCTATGATCAGTGTGTTCTCTTGGCAAAACTCTGTTAGCCTTTGCCCTACTTCATTCTGTATTCCAAGGCAAAATTTGCCTATTATTCCAGGTGTTTCTTGATTTCCTACTTTTGCATTCCAGTCCCCTATAATGAAAAGGAGATCTTTTTTCGATGTTAGTTCTAAAAGGTCTTGGAGGTCTTCATAGAACAGTTCAACTTCAGTTTCTTCACCATTGCTGGTCGATGCATAGACTAGATTACTGTGACATTGAATAGTTTGCCTTGGAAATGAACAGAGATCATTCTGTCATTTTTGAGATTCATCCAAGTACTGCATTTCAGACTCTTTTGTTGACTATGATGGCTACTCCTTTTCTTCTAAGGGATCCTGCCTGCAGTAGTAGATATAATGGTCATCTGGGTTAAATTCACCCATTCCAGTCCATTTTAGTTCAGTGATTCCTAGAATGCCATCTCCTGTTTGACCACTTCCAATTTGCCTTGATTCATGGACCTAACATTCCCGGTTCTTATGCCGTATTGCTCTTTACACTATTGGACTTTACTTCTGTCACCAGTTGCATCCACAACTGGGTATTGTTTTTGCTTTAATTCCATCCCTTCATTCTTTCTGGCGTTATTTCTCCACTGATCTCCAGTAGCATATTGGGGACCTACCAATCTGGGGAGTTCATCTTTCAGTGTCCTACCTTTTTGCCTTTTCATACTGTTCATGAATATTATACTGATTGGCTTAATTATTTTCATATTCAGAATTTTTACAGTACTAGTGTAAAAGCAGAAATCTAATTAACCTTATAATTGCAAGAATACTGCTTTCTCTAAACCAGAGTGTTTGTGTTCTTTTAAATTGTTTCAAAGAAGTCTAAATTAACAAAGAACTTTCCTTAAATCTTTAATTTACTAATGTAGAAAGCATTGTTTAAATAGAGGGTCCATTTTATTTACTGTCCTTGAGTATAAAGTGGACATTCAAATATAACGTGGGTATTTGCTTGGTTTGTCCCTTCCCAGAGATACACTCTATTTCATTTGATTAGGAAAAATTCTGAACAGCTTTAAACAGCCTAGAGTTTGAATAACACCATATTGCTTCTGGAATTTTTATTAATATAGCCATAGGTATACATTGTATTAGGTCTTGGTTTCAGAGAGACTCAATTATCTTGGAAGCAGTTGGTTGGATAGGAGCTTTGAGCTGGCTGATTTCATCTGGAAATTCTTTTATCCAGATTCTATTGGTTGTCATTGTCATACTTGATTACATAGAGACCACCTATGACCTTAATTGCAAAGTCCCAAATGACTATCACTTCTAAAGTGAATTCATGGTCCGTCGAAACTAATACAAAAGCACAGTCTGATGTACTGTTACTTTTGTTTAGTTAGGCTCATTTATGTTCCTACATAAAATACTTGCCTGTTTTTGGTATTACCTTATAAAGTGATGTAAGTGGTATTCCTAAAGGTTCGGTAATGTACTTCTTCTTATAACTGAGTAATCTTGCAATCACTCCACTTTTTTTTTCTCCTCTTCCTCCTCGTTTTCTTCTTCACCTTCCTCCACATTCTCATCTCAAAACGTATTGGCTAAAAATAAAAAGAACAGTGTGTGTGTGTGTGTGTGTGTGTGTGTGTGTGTATGCATGCTAGTCATTAATGTCCGACTTCTTGTAACCCCATTGACTGTACCCCTCCAGGCTGCTCTGTCCATGGGATTTCTCAGGCAAGAATACTGGAGTGGGTTGTCATTTCCTCCTCCAGGGGATCTTTCCGACCCAAGCACAATAATCGTTTATTATCTCTTACAATCTCTATGAATCAAGAATTTAGGAATGGCTTGGTTGGACAGTTCTGGTCTCTATTACCCACAAAGTTGCAGTCATATGTTGGCTGCATTCATTCGAGGACGTGACTGGGACTGGAGGGTTCATTTCCAATGTGCTCACTCTTGTGGCTGGAACACTGATGTTGGCAAGTGGGTTTCACTTCATTCGCACCTCTCCTTGGGCTTGAGTATTGTCATAACATGGCAGCTGACTTCCCTCAGAGTAAGCAATCCCAGAGATCCAGGAGAAAGTTGCACTGCCTTTATGACCTATTCCTGGAAGTCACACAACTGCGCTCCTTTTGTATTCTATCGGCCACATAGGCAAGAACTGATTCAGTGTGGAAAAGAGCTGGACAAGAACCTAAATATAAGGAGATCATCAGGAGGTTGGCTATCACACTTTTTCATTTATTTTCACTTTAAATGGAATATTATCAGTATCAAATGGTTACATAAATGTCCTGGAAGACCATAATGAGCCTTCCATCTTATCAACACATTTGAATAGTTGAGGTAATTCAGAATACCTAGGCAGAAGTATCAGAGAAGGCAATGGCACCCCACTCCAGTACTCTTGCCTGGAAAATCCCATGGATAGAGGAGCCTGGAGGGCTGCAGTCCATGGGGTTGCTGAGGGTCGGACACGACTGAGCAACTTCACTTTCATTTTTCACTTTCATGCATTGGAGAAGGAAATGGCAACCCACTCCAGTGTTCTTTCCTGGAGGATTCCGGGGATAGGGGAGCCTGGAGGGCTGCCGTCTATGGGGTCACACAGAGTCGGACACGACTGAAGCGACTTAGCAGCAGCAGCAAGCAGCAGCAGCAGGCAGAAGTATATTGTGCTTCTTGCCAAGTAAAAGAAAATAGTCTCTTATATTCCTATCGGTGTTCTGATGAAAAACAAAACAGTAGAATTCCTCTGGGGGTAGTAGATTATGCAAATCTCACCAACCTAGCCACTGAAAAACAAGTAGAAAACCTGCAAATGAATAAAATAAAATAAACATAAATATACAAATCTATGTATATTATATATCAAGCTTCAAATTATATCTCTAATGTTTTACATATAAAATGCCATGCAATCAATCAAATATAGTTGGACATACAAGGAGATCAAACAAAACAACCAAAGAAAGAAATGACAGAAAATATAAGCAGAAACACTGATGAAAGGGATAATGATGTTCCAATTGTGAACTTTGTATTCACAACTATTTGTTTTTATCCTGAATATTTAAGTTTCCATTTGCATCATTTTAAATAAATGATATGTTCAAAGTAACAATGATATCATATTAGTAACACTAAGACTGTTGGAGATATTTTCTGCTTCCTTTGAGCTCTCTTTGCTTGAATATATCCCACAGGTGTGTGTAATCTTTCTATAAAGTCACTTACAGTAGTTCTTTCTCTGCCATACCTACTGCGAGAACAAAAACAACTTTTAAAAGTACCTAAATGGAGGTGCAATTGTTGTGACAGTCTCCAGGAAACCTGCAGAGGGAACTCAGTCCCTCAGTGGAGAACTAAATCCCTTTGGAAATAGGAAGACGAGGCTGGGGTTTACAAAACAGAAATAAAGAACTGTCTATAGTTTGCAGGATCTGCTTTCATGTACTAAACATGATCATGGGTATCACATTGGACTCTTGTTACAAGGTGAGATGTGTGTGATCAGTGTCTTATTAATGCAATTACACTGGAGACAAAAAACTTTAAAAGTCAGTGTCTTGAATGGAAAATTTATCTACAGAGTTCATATAAAGCCAGGTATTGTTTTTTCAATATTGCAATCCCAGAAAATTAATTCTTTAAGGACATAACATAAATGTGAATCAAATTCACCTTCCCTGATTCAGAAAGCCATTGCAGTTGAAAACAAACTCATATTACTCCTTCAAAAATCTTCAAAAATTTTCCAGCTGCTAAAACAGCAAGATGCTGGATGATACTCAATACCAATTTGTTATAGAATAAACTGCATCTGTTCTTGGAAAAATGTCTGTCTTTCTGATTGAATAGCCAAATCTATGCATAATTAGATTTCCTTTCAAATTCAATTTTTAGAAGAAGACATTTTCTTCAATTTGAATTTTCTGCATTTCATAATTATATAAAATACTTACATTGCAATCGTTGGCCTGGTCATTTCTCTACTTAGAACTTTTCAACGTTATACCAAAAAGGATGATTCTCCCAATTAACCTCGTTACTGGCTGTAAGGATACTGCCTTTTGTAAGTCACAGTTTTCATGTTCTCTTTTCAGATATATTCACACACACACACATAAGTACATATACACAATATATACAATCTTCACATCTCTCTACAATGTATGGCAACTCAATTTCTCTTAGTTAACATTAAATCCTGGGGCTCTTTTCATATCATACATAGAGATCATCCTCATTCTTGTTTAAATTTTCAAATCAAATTTATTGGGGTATAGATTTTTGTTATTACTGTTGTTCAGTTGTTAAGTAGTGTCCAGCTCTTTGCAACCTCATGGATTGTAGCACACCAGGTTCCTCTGTCCATGAGAATTTCCAAGCAAGAATACTAGAGTGGGTTGCTGTTTCCTTCTGCAAGGGATCCTCCCAGACCAAGGACTGAACCTGTGTCTCCTGTATTGGCAGACAGATTCCTTACCACTGAGCCTGACCAGGGAAGCCCATTTCCCCTCTTTAGGAAGCCCCATAAATAAATTATCTGTTCTTATTCTTCTCTTTTATCCTGGAGAATAATGAATATTAGTCTAATGAATGTTAGAGCCTACCATCGTCTTTGGTGTATATTCTGAACAAGGAACTCTTTCCTTTTCTTTTTCCCTAAATGTATTCTTTCCTTGTGTTTTGTCACTCCAGTTTGTGCAAGACTTTTCTTCTTCACTCTGTAGTTTCACTTTTCCGTATCATGTGGCATCTCCTGACCAATTTCTGTATTCTCCATGGGCGGTGTTCTCTCAAGCCAGTCGACACTGTTAAAAGCCCTGGGCAGTGGGCCCACTGATTGGGGATTAAAAGGATGCCATTCTTCCAACTGCGTTCACCTCGATTTTTGTAGAAGCTATTTTCTCCTCTTATCTTTTTCCCACTTGTCTGTACTTGCAAACATGAGAGTATTCTCTTTCTATCATCTTTGCTTCACATTTTAAACAAAGACACACCCCTTAGATGTTATATCAGATCACTGCTTCCAACTATTCTTTTAACTTGTCTGCAAAGAAATACAGTGGATTTGCTTTTAAATAGTCCATTCTTTTCCTTCATACAACATACAAACTTAGGCAGAATTGGGGTGACAAGCACAGGGCATCCTAATCTCAATACCCAGTCCTGTTCCCCAGAGACTCAGATTTAACTGTTCTGGAGGATACCTGAAAGTGAAAGTCGCTCAGTTGTGTCTGACTCTCTGTGACCCAATGGACTATACAGTCCATGGAATTCTCCAGGCCAGAATACTGGAGTGGGAAGCCTTTCCCTTCTCCAGGGGATCTTCCCAACCCAGCGATTGAACCCAGGTTTCTGGCATTGCAGGCGGATTCTTTACCAGTTGAGCCACAGGGAAGCCCAGAGGATACCTAACCATTAACATATTTTGAAAACCCCATGGGTGGTTCCAACTGTAAATCTGAATGAGATACTTCAATAACACCTGAGTTCATGGTATATTAGGTCTTCTGTTGACATATCTCTCTTCTGTGAGCCCAGAAATATTGGCAGACAACTATAAACACACACTTATTATTTCTCATAATTCTTATACTGATGTAAAATCATTTTGTGTAGGTTTTGACAACAATATTTAAAGAACCTCATCAGCTTCTGTTGTTGTTCAGTCGCTAAGTCGTATCTGACTGTTTGTGACCTCATGGATTGTAATACACCAGGCTTCTCTGTCCTTCCTGGAGTTTGCTCAAATTCATGTCCATTGAGTCAGTGATGCCATCTATCATCTCATTCTCTGCTGCTCTCTTCTCTTTCTTCTGTTTTCAATCTTTCCTAGCATCAGAGTCTTTCAGATGACTCAGTTCTTAGCAAAGTATTGGAGTTTCAGCTTCAGCGTCATGCCTTCCAATGAATATTCAGTGTGGTTTAGTTTTCTCTGACTGCAGAAGATATTAAGAAGAGGTGGCAATAATATACAGAAGAACTGTACAAAAAAGATCTTCATGACCCAGATAATCACAATGGTGTGATTACTCACCTAGAGCCAGACATCCTGGAATGTGAAGTCAAGTGGGCCTTAGGAAGCATCAAGCATCACTATGAACAAAGCGAGTGGAAGTGATGGAATTCCAGTTGAGCTATTTCAATTCTTAAAACATGATACTGTGAAAGGGCTACAGTCAAAATGCCAGCAAATATGGAAAACTCAGCAGTGGCCACAAGACTGGAAAAGGTCAGTTTTCATTCCAATCCCAAAGAAACGCAATACCAAAGAATGCTCAAACTACCTCATAATTGCACTCATCTCACACACTAGCAAAGTAATGCTCAAAATTCCCCAAGTCAGGCTTCAACAATACATGAACTGTGAACTTCCAGATGTTCAAGCTGGTTTTAGAAAAGGCAGAGGAACCAGAGATGAAATTGTCAACATCTGATGGATCATCTAAAAGGCAAAAGAGTTCCAGAAAAACATCTATTTTTGCTTTATTGACTATGCCAAAGTCTTTGACTGTGTGGATCATAAAACACTGAACATTTTTCAAGAGATGGGAATACCAGACCACCTGACCTGCCTCTTGAGAAATCTGTATGCAGGTCAGGAAGCAGCAGTTAGAACTGCACATGGAACAACAGACTGGTTCTGAATAGGAAAAGGAGTTTGTCAAGGCTGTATATTGTCACCCTGCTTATTTAACTTCTATGCAGAGTACATCATGAGAAACGCTGGACTGTATGAAGCTCAAGCTGGAATCAAGATTGCCAGGAGAAATATCAGTAACCTCAGATATGCAGATGACACCAACCTTATGGCACAAAATGAAGAACTAAAGAGCCTCCTGATTAAAGTGAAAGAGGAGAGAGAAAATGTTGGCTTAAAACTCAACATTCAGAAAACTAAGATCATAGCATCCAGTCCCATCACTTCATGGCAAATAGATGGAGAAACAGTGGAAACGGTGGCTGACTTTATTTTGGGGGGCTCCAAAATCACTGCAGATGGTGACTGCAGCCATGAAATTAAAAGGCGCTTGCCCCTTGGAAGAAAAGTTTTGACCAACCTAGACAGCATATTAAAAAGCAGAGACATTACTTTGCCGACAAAGGTCCATCTAGTCAAAGCTATGGTTTTTCCAGTAGTCATGTATGGATGTGAGAGTCAGACTATAAAGAAACCTAAGCACCAAAGAATTGATGCTTTTAAAGTGTGGTATTGGAGAAGATTCTTGAAAGTCCCTTGGACTGCAAGGAGATCCAACCCATCCATCCTAAAGGAAATGAGTCCCAAATATCCATTGGAAGGACTGATGCTGAAGCTGAAGCTCCAATTCTTTGGCCACTTGATGCAAAGAACTGACTTATTGGAAAAGACCCTGATGCTGGGAAGAACTGAAAGCGGGAGAAGGGGATGAGATGGTTGGATGTCATCACCAGCTCATTGGACATGAATTTGAGTAAACTCTGGGAGCTGGTGTTGGACAGGGAGGCCTGGCATGCTGCAGACCATGGGTCACAAAGAATTGGACACAACTGAGCAACTGAACTGAACTGAACTGCTAATGATGTTAAAGCATAGACTAAGGTGTATACACACATATATTCTTGACATTATTTTTCCTTAATTAGTTCTGAGATAAATAACTGCAACAATGTAACAAAAGTAACATGATGAAAAACATCGCTACCATTCCTGTAACCAAAGGAAAGCTGAGAAGATAGCTATGATAACCGCTATAATGGTTCATCTTCACATGCAACGACTAAGAGTACTTCCTTTTCTAGTCCCTGCCAAAATTTACTGCTTATCGTTTTCAGTCTACTACGGTACTGAATGGTCGACTGAACTTAATTTTTGTCAAGGCTGTTCTTTTGAAGTGTTTTTAATCTCTTCTATTTTCATATTAATGCAGTGTTTCTGTTTAGAAACATGTCTACCCATCTTTTCTTCAAATATATTTCTATAATTGAATTTAACATACACACTTCAAGAGATTTCTAGTTTGCAAAAGCCTTTACTGAGAGGTCACTTTTTTAAGAAAAAACCCACAGGTACCAGAAATAATGTACAACTTCATACAAAATGGCATTTAGAATGACGACCTCTGCTCCTTATCCAAGGCAATACATTTGGAAAAGATAAGCTTTAGTTTTCAGAATAAGCTTTAAAAATAGTTTAATAGTTTTTACTTTTGATCTTTGTGTCTATCTAATAGCAGAGAACCAGGACAATTCTTTGTCATTCTCTAAAGGAATAAAATGCCTTCAAATGTGCTGTAATTGCACATAAATAGCAAAGACTATTTTTATGATAACCTGCAGTGACCCATGGAAACCAGTGACTCAGATCCCTCAGTGATTATGTTTTAGGGCAAAAGAAAATATGGAGCAATTGAAATTCCAAGGTCTAGTAGCAGATGAATAAGACAAGACGCACATGGGAGTGTCCATACCCACTAGCCAGAGACGACCAGGAACCCACTGGTGTCACACAAAGCTGGCTTTATTATTTGCAGCAATGGAAACCCTATCACCAGGGAAACCATGGGGCATGCCATTAAAAAAGAGGTTAGGAAGTGTTTCTTATAGAATTTCAGCTTAGGGTACATGGTTTTGGTGGGGAGTTGAAGAGGTTCAAGGAAACATTTTACTCTAGGTACTAATCCCTGGAAATTGTAGTGTTGCTGCTGCTACTGCTGCTAAGTCGCTTCAGTCATGTCCGACTCTGTGCGACCCCATAGACGGCAGCCCACCAGGCTCCCCTGTCCTTGGGATTCTCCAGGCAAGAAGACTGGAGTGGGTTGCCATTTCCTTCTCCAAT
Source organism: Bos javanicus (assembly GCF_032452875.1). Lineage (NCBI taxonomy): Eukaryota > Metazoa > Chordata > Mammalia > Artiodactyla > Bovidae > Bos > Bos javanicus. Next base: position 98,665,949 of record NC_083877.1, read on the forward strand.
GCATGAAAGTGAAAAGTGAAAGTGAAGTCACTCAGTCGTGTCCAACTCTTTGAGATCCCATGAACTGCAGCCTTCCAGGCTCCTCCATCCATGGGATTTTCCAGGCAAGAGTACTGGAGTGGGGTGCCATTGCTTTCTCTGAACCTTACATTTTAAAAGGGGTCTTTGAAGATGTAATTAAGTTAAGGCCCTTGAGATGGGGAGATAATCCTGGGAGATTCATATGGGGCCTGAAAGCAATCATGAGTGTCCAGAAAGAGTGAGAGAGAGGGAGATTTGATTCCAGACCTAAGAGGAGAAGGCAATGTGAATAGGGAGGCAGTGGTTAATGTGAGGCAGCCACAGACCACGAATGCCAGCTGCCACCAGAAGCTGGAAGAAATGATGAAACCAGTCCATCCTAAAGGAAATCAACCCCGAATATCCACTGGAAGGACTGATGCTGAAGCTGAAACGCTGATACTCTGGTCACCTGATACAAAGAGCCAACTCATTGGAAAAGACCCTGATGCTGGGAAAGATTGAAGGCGGGAGGAGAAGGGGACGACAGAGGATGAGATGGTTGAATGGCATGATTGACTCAACAGACATGAGTTTGAACAAATTCCAGGAGATAATAAAGGACAGGGAATCCTGATGTGCTGCAGTCCATGGGGTCGCAGAGAGTCGGACATGACTGAGCAACTGAACCGCCACCAGAAGCTGGAAGAAACATGGAGACAATCTTCTTCAGAACCTTCAGATGGGACACAGCTCTGCTCACTCCTGAATTTCAGACTTGCAGCTTCAAGAACTGTGAAAGAATACAGTTTTCTTGTTTTAGGCCACCAAGTTTGTGGAAATTTATAACCACAACTATAGGAAATTCGTGATTTAAGCATCTTGATGAGTTACACATAGCAAGCAATTGTAAGATGTAGCAAAACAACTGTATTTCACTGGGAGAGATGTTTGAGCATCTCTCTTCTCTTCTGGGTGTTTATGTTTTGCCTGTGCTTAGACATAATCATGGGAGGGGTCTGGTTTTCACGTCCCTCCATCACAGTCTCAGAGTGACCTCATCTGACACTGTTTGCTAAAACTGCTTATATTCAACAGGAGAACACCAAGACCTAGTTTTTCATGCCTGGTCAGTTCCCAACTGACAGCTGGCAAGACTATGATTTTCTTTCTCATTTCCAGCTGGATGAGTGATATCGGTCAGGCCATTCAGCCCCTTTGGACACTTCTATTCACTTCAGCCAAGCAGCCATTCACCAAGAATATTTGATCCTATGTACGGGGAACTCTTATAGATTTTGGCGATAAATCCATAAAGAAAAATTCTAATCCTCACTGAGTTGTAAACAGGGAAAGAATGAAGTAAAAGTATGTACCATGTCAGTTGGTGGTAAATGTTATGGAGAAAAGTGAAGTGAGAGGGTGTTAGAGCAGGCATCCCCAATCCCGGGCTTCTGTCTGCCCTGGTCTGTTAGGAACCAAGCCTCACTGCACGGGTGAGTGGCCAAAGACACAGCCAGATTTTGTCTGCCTCTCCCCGTGGCTCCCATCACCACCTGAACCACCCCTCACCCTCCACCCCAGGTCTGTGGAAACGTTGTCTTTCACAAAACTGGTTTCTGCGGCCGAAAAGGTTGAGGACTGCTGTGTTGGAAGATATTGGATGGATCACTGCTTTAAGGAAGGCAGCAAGGGAAAGGCTCATTGGTAAGGTGATATTTGAGAAGAAACCTGAAACAATTGTTGAAGGGAGCTAGGGGAAATCCTTCCAAAGAGAGGGAACAGCGAGGCATCAGGAGATGCTTCTCATCCACCAGCAAGGGGTCTGCAGAAGTGAGGGTCAGGAAGGGAGTAGCTGGAGATGAAGTCAGTGAGGAAGTGGGCTGTAGGGGGAGGCGTGTTCGAGGTCTTCAAAGGAGAACTCACTGGGGAAGAAGGTTAACCAGAAGGGTGATATGCTCTTACTCTTCTCTACAGGAGAAACAGAGATAATATTTTAGAAAGAATAATCGAATTCTACCATTTTATAACCAACCCCTAATAAAGTAATGGTGCTTCCCAGGTGGTGCTGGGGTAGGGAATCCACCTGCCAATGCAGGAAACACAAGAGTTGAGGATCGATCCCCGGGTCAGGAAGATCCCCTGCAGTAAGAAATGGCAACTTGCTCCAGTGTTCTTGCCCAGAAAATTCCATGGGTAGAAGGACCTGGTGGGCTACAGTCCATGGGGCCCCGAAGAGTCAGACACGACTGAGAACTGAACACAATAAAACAATGCATGCGTGGATGCAAAATGCCAAGGTGAGAGGCTGACGGGAAACTGGATATACGCGTGGTGTCAAAGTGGGGTTACTTCCTGATCATGAAGGGGCAAACTTGGTTTTATGACGGGCAGCCAACACCTTCACCCTGGGATCAAAAACAACAGTGCTAATAGCAGGAAGGTTAGACAGGATGTGCTTACTGATACCATGCAACATGATCCATGAAACACCAACTCAGACGTGCTTCCCAAACGTTTAACCTGAACATAAATAAGCCTATAGCCCTGGCTTCTGGTTTACAGGAAATTCAGCGAAAGTGACATCACAAAGAAACAGTTAAATTCTAAGGATGGAGCTTTCTATAAGACAGCTAGTCTGATCATTTCAGTAAATCAGTGGTATCTTTTTTTTCCCAAAGTAGTTGATTTACAATGCTGTTAATTTCTGCTGTACAGCAAAGTGATTCAGTTACATGTATACATACTCATTGCATCTTCATTTCCACTGTGGTTTTTCACGGGATGTTGAATGTGGTTCCTTGTGTTGTACAGTAGGAACTTTTTTATTCATCCTCTGGGTACTAGTTTGCATCTGTTAATTCCAAACTCCTAATCCTTTCCTCCTCCACTGCTCTCCCATTTGTCAGCAACCACAAGACTGTTTATGTCTGTGAGTCTGCTTCTGTTTTGTATATAAGTTCATCTGCATCATATTTTAGATTATATATGACTGATATCATATGAAATTTGTATTTTTCCGATTTACTTAGTAGGATACTCTCTAGTTCCATCCAGGTTGCTGCAAATGGCATATTTCATTCTTTTAAAGGCTGAGTAGTATCTCATTGTGTGTTTGTGTGTGTGTGTGTGTGTGTATGTGTGTGTGTGTGTGAATGGTATTTATAAAAAGACAGGAGCTTCTCTAGATTAGAAAGAACTTGGGCTTCCCTGGTGGCTCAGATGGTAAAGAATCTGCCTGCAATGCAAGAGACCCAGGTTCAATCCCTCGGTTGGGAAAGTTCCCTGCAGAAGGGAATGGCAACCCAGTCCAGAACACTTGCCTGGAGAATTCAAGGGTACAGGAGCCTGGCGGGCTACAGCCCATGGGGTCGTAAAGAGTCAGACGTGGCCGAGTGAGTAACACACTGAAACATTCAAAACCACAAGACTCCTTTTGGATGTAGATATGTGGTTTAGATGGGTAGTTCTCACATTTATTGTAAATCAGAACCACTGATTCTGATAATAAAAGTGTGATGATTCAAGTTCTAACTGTAGATATTCCGATCGAGTAACAATGGAGTTGATGCTACAAAAGGATACCTTTGGTCTTCACTTTGAGAAACATAGGAAAGCACATTTCAGGGTGAACTAATGCCATCCTGACTATTCTCACAGAAAGGTTCAGGCCCATGGAGGGGCGTGGTAGAGTTCTGACACTCATAGCAGAGACAGACCACTGTGTGTGAGAGCTCTGCTGCCCACCTGCGTTCATCAAAATCACCATCCTGACTCCCAATCAGAATCGCCTGTGGGGCTTTCAAACACATAAGGGGCAGGCCTCTCTCCAGACCAGTTAAATCTGAATCTCAGGGAAAGACAGCTGGGAATGGTGAGCTAAAACAAATCTTCTTGAGTGATTATAATATGTGTTTAGGGTTGAGAGCTAGCTAAAATTTCTTTAACATGTAGGGCTATTTTGTATGTATTCAAATAGTAAAAGAGCTGATCTTGAGTTTTAATGAGAATCCACAGTTTCACTAGTTATACCATTTCAATAAGCATGACTCACATTCTTAAAGGAAAACCAAAGAAGACTCTTCTAAAAAGTTGTTGCTACTGACCAGAATAATGAGGAAAGAAATGGAAAATGTTAAAAGTTAATGCAATTTTGCATTTCAGTTGATGCAAAACTAACTAGTACCACGGTTACTAGCTAGCGCCCACCGGTTCTTTTCACAAAAGATGACGTGGGCTGTCCCAGCACCAGGAGAGCACAGGTAAGCAGCGAGGACGACACAGAGCCGGAACCATCCTATCGTTCGTTCCCAGGACGAGTTGGTTTTAGAGGAACAGCACATGTAGAAAGGAAGATTCAGCAACAAATGATTTATACAACCAAGTAGTAACAAGGGGAGGAGAAAAGTTAGTAAAAACTAGGAAGTCAACGGGGAAAATCTGACACAAGTGGTAGGGTGGAAAACGGGGTCATCAGGTAAGTGAGATTTAAGGGAAAAAAGGAAAACTGGCATCTTCTAACAGCGACAGTGAGAACCAAGCCTCTGTACCTTGAGATGCCTTGTCTACACACAGAAAGAGCATACAGTCCTTTTTCTCAATAAAATTCTAATGGAAAAGACACACAACATGCATGTCTTGATGAGCAATGTGTTCTCTAGAAAAGTGCTGGTTACATTGATTTAATTGTAACTCTTGCCGTCTCATCCTTGGAAAGACAATGTGGCCTAGAGAAAATAGCCTGGGATTTAGAGTCAGACAGACTTTCTGCATCCAAGTCCTGGCCTGAGTCACTGACTCTTCAGTGGCCCTAAACAAGTTACTTAACTCTCATCCTTCTTTAAAAAGTTGCCAGATTAAATTAACAAAATCTATGTGAAGATTTTTTAATAGAAATTAAAATGTGGTTAAAGGAATTCTGTAAGCTGTAAAATTTTAGTAGTGATTATTATGGCTGCCTAAAAGGATATTTCACCAGCTCTTAGAATTATAGCAAATGGAGAGATAATGGAACCACAGGGATGGTCAACAAATACTTACTGAATGCACAAAATGAATGATTTAATACGTGGGAAAAAGAGGAAGGAAACAAGAAGAAATAAAAGGAAGGAAGAAGGAAGGAAGGGAGGTGGGAAGGTGTTTAAAAACACTTAAAGTATTTTATTTGAATAAAGAATCATCCATCAGGAGTTATGGAGATCTTTGCTGTGCACGGGGTTTGGGATTATGATGAAAAAGAAAAGAGAGACATACAGAAGAAGAGGATTCAAAAGGACCATAAACACCATCCAGTGAAACCCCAGTTTTATGTATTGGGAGAGGGAAATAGGTGATTTGGCTTCCTAATGTCATAGTATGAGATTATAGGGCCATTCTAATCTCTTTCAACAAGTACAGTGAAATTAAAGTATGCAGAGACGGGATGGTGATGCCAGGACTTTAATTCTTCAACATTTCCCAGATAAATCACCCTTAAAAAGCAGAATTCTACTTCCGCTTTCCACTAGGACTGCATCAAGTGGTCCACCTCAAAAGTCACAAAAAAGTGGTCAGAGATTACACACCATAAATTTCCAAACACCTGATAAAAATTCTTAATCTCTCAGGGCAGACAAAATTCAGTCCATAAAATACCCGTTCTGCCAGAAGGAAAGCACATATATTTCTGTTACTAGAAAGGAGATGTTCAGACAAGTCTCAAGGGTGAAATACACAGTCAAACAATTTAGTGAATCTAGAAGAGCAACCCACTGAGGTATAAGCAGGCAGACCTCTGTTTTCATCCGTCATGGAGCGTTTTCTCTTTCCTAGAGTCCTTTCTCTATGAGGCTAACTCTTCTGTGACCTACACTGTTAGATATCTTCCAAGCACACTGTTCTATAACAAGGGTCTGTTTGAACTTCAATAACGAGACACCCTGGATGAGGAGCAAAGATGACCCACTTTATATTAAACTCAATTCTATAAGAAATAATAAGGTCATCTCATGGGGTTGTGAAATATTTAAACTGATTGATAGACTCAAAAACCATGCTTTGGCCCAGCAGGAAAGAAATGTATATTGGAAAGGACAAAGGATATGAAATCAGAAAACCCAAATTTAGGTAGTTGTGTCTTCTGCTGATGAATGATATTATAATTGTTGAAGCAATAACCTCTTCTTATCTCAACTTTTTCACCTATTAATGGAGTATGATACTACTATCCCTTAATCATATTGTGGAATTGATGTAATGCTAAGAAAAAAAAATGTAGGTAATGAATCTTGCACGTGTGCTCAGTCATGTCCCACTCTTTGTGACCCCATGGACTGTAACTCTCCAGGCTCCTCTGTTCATGGGGTTCTCCAGGCAAGAACACTGGAGTGGGTTTCGGTTTCCTCCAACAGGGGATTTTCCTGACCCAGGAATTGAACCCTCATCTCCTGGGCCTCCTACATTGGCAGGCAGCTCCTTTACCACAGCTCCACCTGGGAATTTTAAGTTAATATAAAGATGGTTAATTTCTTTTTTTATAATTTATTTATTTTAATTGGAGGCTAATTACTTTACAATATTGTAGTGGGTTTTGCCATACATTGACATGATAGTTCGGAGAAGGCAATGGCACCCCACTCCAGTACTCTTGCCTGGAAAATCCCATGGATGGAGGAGCCTGGTAGGCTGCAGTCCATGGGGTCGCTAAGAGTCGAACACGACTGAGCAACTTCACTTTCACTTTTCACTTTCATGCATTGGAAAAGGAAATGGCAGCCCACTCCAGTGTTCTTGCCTGAAGAATCCCAGGGACGGGGGAGCCTAGTGAGCTGCCGTCTCTGGGGAAGCACAGAGTCGGACACGACTGAATCGACTTAGCAGCAGCAGCAGTAGACATGATAGTTAATTTCTTATTGGGCTTCCCTGGGAGATCAGCTGGTAAAGAATCTGGCTGCAATTCAGGAGATCCCGATTGGATTCCTGGGTCGGGAAGATCCACTGAAGAAGAGATAGGCTACCCACTCCTGTATTGTCAGGTTTTTCTGGTGGCTCAGATGGTAAAGAATCCGTCTGCAATGCAAGAGACTTGGGTTCAATCCCTGGGTTGGAAAGATCCCCTGGAAGAGAGAATGGCGACCCACTCCAGTATTCTTGCCTGGAGAATCCCCATGGACAGAGGACCCTGGCAGGTTACAGTCCACAGGGTCACGAGGAGTCAGACATGACTGAGTGACTAAGCACACAGCACAATTTTTTATTAATTATTATGGATTGTACATGTGATGCTTTTTGTTGGTGCCCATCACTCCTCTCAGGTTCTTGGAAACAGCAAGAGACTTGTTCCTGGTGCACCAGAAATCTTGATGAACCCACACTGAGTCAGCCGTGTGCCGTCCCTCTTGCCCATCACTAGTTTAAAGTTATCAAGTGAATTATGTCATATGCACTTGTGTTGAAGGATGTCTATTTAACTTCACTTTTCTGGTCTGTTTCACATATCTTGGTTTTCTTATTCAACTGTTATGCTATTTCCCAATTTTTCTACTTGCTACATAAAGACTGGGTAATTTTCAAATACTCTCTTTAAAAAGGGTGGGAAAATTAAAATGAAGGCATATTAGAGCCATGTTTTTAAAATAGTAAAGCTTATTATAAAGTAAGCAGAAGAAAATAGTATGTTAGCCCATAAAGAATTCATTCCACAAAGTATTATTTTATGAATAATAATGCATATCCTAAACCAAAGCAAGAGAGTTCCAGAAAAACATCTATTTCTGCTTTATTAACTATGCCAAAGCCTTTAACTGTGTGGGTCACAATAAACTGTGGAAAATTCTGAAAGAGATGGGAATACCAGAACACCTGATCTGCCTCTTGAGAAATTTGTATGCAGGTCAGGAAGCAACAGTTAGAACTGGACATGGAACAACAGACTGGTTCCAAATAGGAAAAGGAGTTCATCAAGGCTGGATATTGTCACCCTGTTTATTTAACTTCTATGCAGAGTACATCATGAGAAACTCTGGACTGGAAGAAACACAATCAGAATCAAGATTGCCAGGAGAAATATCAATAACCTCAGATATGCAGATGACACCACCCTTATGGCAGAAAGTGAAGAGGAACTCAAAAGCCTCTTGATGAAAGTGAAAGTGGAGAGTGAAAAAGTTGGCTTAAAGCTCAACATTCAGAAAACGAAGATCATGGCATCTGGTCCCATCACTTCTTGGGAAATAGATGGAGAAACAGTGGAAACAGTGTCAGACTTTATTTTTCTGGGCTCCAAAATCACTACAGATGGTGACTGCAGCCATGAAATTAAAAGACGCTTACTCCTTGGAAGGAAAGTTATGACCAACCTAGATAGCATATTCAAAAGCAGAGACATTACTTTGCCAACAAAGGTTCATCTAGTCAAGGCTATGGTTTTTCCAGTGGTCATGTATGGATGTGAGAGTTGGACTGTGAAGAAGGCTGAGCGCCGAAGAATTGATGCTTTTGAACTGTGGTGTTGGAGAAGACTCTTGAGAGTCCCTTGGACTGCAAGGAGATCCAACCAGTCCATTCTGAAAGAGATCAGCCCTGGGATTTCTTTGGAAGGAATGATGCTAAAGCTGAAACTCCAGTACTTTGGCCACCTCATGGGAAGAGTTGACTCATTGGAAAAGACTCTGATGCTGGGAGGGATTGGGGGCAGGAGGAGAAGAGGACAACAGAGGATGAGATGGCTGGATGGCATCACTGACTCGATGGACGTGAGTCTTGGTGAACTCCAGGAGTTGGTGATGGACAGGGAGGCCTGGCGTGCTGCGATTCATGGGGTCGCAAAGAGTCAGACACGACTGAGCGACTGATCTGATCTGATCTGATCTGAAACCAACTTTGTAAATACTTTTGGAAAAAAAGTTATTATAAGTTTTTACAATATTCATTTAGCTCAAAAAAGTCGACATTCCAATTATAGTATCTTTTGGTAACAAATACAAAACATATGTTCACAGAATATCAATAATATTCAAGTCCTCCTTGGTCTCGGGCTCTACTAGTGGAATTGGTTTAGTCGCTAAGTCATGTCCGACTCTTGCAACCCTTTGGACTGTAGCCCACCAGGATCCTCTGTCCACGGGATTCTCCAGGCAAGAGTACTGGAGGGGACTGCCATATCCTTCTGCAGTAGAATTAGAGACTGGTAAATTCTCTTAAGGAGCTAGTTTGGAGTATATATCATAATTACTACTATATTTAGCTTGTGACCTAGCAATTCTGTTTTACATCTGCCCAAAGATGCATATATAAAACTATTCTTTGTATCATTAGTTGAAGTAGCAGAAGGTGGAGGAAAATATATACTCACTAGTAAATAAATTATTGCACAAAGATTATACGGCATACTCAGAAGTCTAAGTATATGGACATGGCAAGATCTTCAAGACGTATCATTAAATTATCAAAGTTCCTTATATAACATAATCTTATTTAAGCTGTATATATCTATGAACATACACACCAAGCACTGGAAAATCGATTGTACACAGAATCACTGACAGTATCAGGGATAGAAGAAATGGGAATAAAGAGATAAGGGGGAAATTTGTGTTTTTTTCTAAACATTTGTATATATTTTGAATTGTGTGTTATGAGAAAACATATCTATATCATGTCTTAATATGCTTAATCATGTGCTCCAATACTATGGCCACCTGATGTGAAGAAGTGACTCAACTGGAAAAGACCCTGATGCTGGGAAAGATTGAAAGTGGGAGAAGGGAATGACAGAGAATGAGATGGTTGGATGGCATCACTGACTCAATGGATACGAGTCTGAGTCAACTCTGGGAGCTGGTGATGGACAGGGAGGCCTGCCACGCTGCCGTCCATGGGGACACAAGGAGTCGAACACGACTGAGAGACTAAACTGATGTGCTTAATAAAAAACTGATATTTTAAAATGTGTTTCACCATTCTGAAATATGAGTAAGTAAGAAAAAAAATACTAACAATATGTTAGATTTCCCTATAGAATCTCCTTTATATGCCTTTTGGTTTATTTTAGTTCCTGAGTATACTAATACATGCATAATGTATATACACGATGTAGAACTCTGCTTGCTTGTAGAAAAAATGAAAGTGTTAGTCACTCCGTGATGTCCAGCTCTTTGAAACACCATGAACTGTAGCCTGCCAGGCTCCTCTGTCTCTGGGATTCTCCAGGCAAGAATACTGGAGTGGGTAGCCCTTCCATTCTCCAGGGGACCTTCCTGACCCAGGGGTGGAACCCAGGTCTCTCGCATTGCATGCCAATTCTTTACCATCTGAGTCATCAAGGAAGCCCACTTGTGTGTAGAACTGTGATGCAAACGTCTGAGGCAAGGTCATATTTGTTTCATTCAATTCTTATTTTTAAAGTAAACATCCAAATAAATGAAGGAATTGATGGATGAAACTCAGGAGTAACTCAAAGTGTCAACCAGGTTACCAACAAGTCTACATCCTGGCAATGTTCATCCAGAAACTCAAATTCCAAAATTTCTCGAGCTCTCTAAGAGGTAGGACAGTTCAACATTGTGAATAGCCACAGTATCCTGCATTTTGTGGATTTTTGATGCAGTCTCCTTGAGTCTCATTGATGCTGTCCCACGTTCCGTTTCTGCCTCGCCTGTAGACCAACAGGAGCCAGAGGGCTAACACCCATGTTGCACAGTGCCCAGCTTCTGCTGACCTCACATGGCTGGGTGAGTCCCCCGTGGGCCCTCCTGGGCCACTGTGTAGATGGACACGGGCGGCCTTCACACAGCTGCCCTCTGCCCCGCCCTCAGCTCCCTCTAGATTTCCAGGACCCACTGATTTGCAGATTTATCCTAACCTTCTGAACTTTGTCAAGGGGTGACGCATCTGTTGTTTCAACTGCCACTGCCAAAAGTTTTTGTCTAGCTACTTCTGGACTTTGAACTTTCCACACACTCAAGAAACACATTCCCTTCTTCTACCCAGAACTTTCTATAAAATGACCTGGAGCTTCCTTTGAGTTTTTTAGCTCTACGCTTTCTTTACCTGGCATCAGGTCTTTGCGTTCTTTCTAAACTTTAGAACTCTGCAATTCTATTATGACTATGGCTGAACCAGTTCTTACAGAATCAAGCAAAATCAGGATGAATTGAGTGGATTCCAATTAATCTCAGGTTCATATGATTCCTGTCTCTCTAAACAAATCTTATTTTCTGTTCTAATTATAATATTGTCAGATGGTGACAGTGATGGTGAAAACGGTCCCTAATATCTGTTGAGCCATTCCATGGACCCACCTCTGTATTCCCACTTTAAACAGATCACATCATGAATTCCCCTAACAACCAACTTAGGCAGGTATTATCAATGTTCCCATTTCACTGTTGAGACACTGAGTCTTGAGAGATTGAAGAACTTGTGAAGCAATCTGGTACTAGAATTTGCACTCTCAGTCACCACCCTTTGCATCTTAGGAAGGCTTTCAGCTGAAATGTAAGAACATAAATGAGAACTGATTTTGCACCTTGAAGTTTTTCAGAACAAAGCCATTGAAGAATAAATGATGGCACAAAACAGTTTATTTGTGCCATGCCAACATTTGCAAACCAATTGTACTTCAGTTGCAGAGCGTATGTCCACATGACTCTTTTGAATAGAAAGAGGTAGGTATTTTTTTGTTTTTTGGTTCTTTTTTTCCCCCAGAAACAAGTGTACAGCAGAAAATGGAGCAAACGATACATATGTTAAAAATCTTCCCTGAGGCTGGAACAGGTAGGTAGGGACTCTGTATGCTCCTGAGGAAATAATAAGAAAGGAAATAAATACACTCCTAGCTTTTGAAAGTTTCCGTCTCGGAAGCTTGCCAAATACACGCAGTATGCAGTCTTCCACCAGGCCTTGGTGAGGGTTTAATTACACGGCTGCGAAGCATCATTACTGCTAACCAGGAGAACTTGCTAACTGAAAGAGACCTGGCAGTTCACTTCCTCCACAGATTTCAGATTTTTCTTTTTCATTTTTTCTTTATTAAGTTGGAACTCTAATGGAACCTTCCTGGGCACTCATCTCCTAGTAACTCTTTGAACTCACACCACCAGAGAGAGGTGGCATTGACTGAACCTTCACAATGGCGAACACGAGCACCGATTAATCAGTTCCCTTGAAAAGAAAATTGGAACAGGTAGAGCTGGAGACTGGCTTTCAGACACAGGAGTTGGAATCATTATTCTGAAATAATCTCCTGCTTGATATACCAGCAAAGATTTTCTTTTTCCTCTCCCCAACAGAATGCGAAGATAATAATGCTTATTAATCTATTTAATGGGGATGTAGAGAGGTTTATATACTTGCTGTTTGTAAAGTGTTTGGGAAACGAAAACTGCTATATAAGTGCTAAAGATGATTATTATCCAACCTACAACTTTCATGTGAACGTTCTGTTCTGGTTTCTTCCTCTATTTCAGGATGGCTTAGGACCTCCACACAGAGCTTTCAGCAAAGCTTCCACGCTGAGCCTCTTAAGAAGTCAAAAATCTCTGATCACCACAGACAAGACAAACATTAAGCCACAAATATAATTCACAGCTGTTTGAAGGCATCCTCAACACATTTCATAATTCATAACAGCTTTCACTAATCTGAAAAACATCACAGTAAAATCAATGGAAGAGTCAAACAGAAAAATGACCAATGTCATGACTTAAGAATTTAAGTTGTCAAAAGAATCATGCACTCCTGCATTAACCATGCCACGTGACCCCAGGAGGAAGGCCCCTCCTAGGAAGGAAGATGAAAAAATAAAGTCATTTGAGTACGCAACTCTTCATCCGGAAGTCTTCCCTCTGTAGTTTCTAAAGGTCTTCAGGTTGGTCTCAAGTCTTCGAATTCACCCTTCTTTCAAACTTTCAGTGAGACGTAAAACCATCTTATGTTTTAAAGGCGTGCAACATTATGAGAAATCTTGGAAATCTTTTGTACTGGATATGCAACCTGTCTCACAAATCTCAACATTTCGCCTTTTAAACTGTGTGACCCAGGAGCAATGTATTCATGGGAACAACGGGAGACAGTTGAGTGCCTCAGTTGGTCTTGCTCTACTCTAATTTCTACACGTTATTTAGAAATTCTGAGGAAAAAAAGTAGCAGGGCTCCCATGGCAATCAACATCAGCTGCCATGCAATCAAGCTCAAAGAGTTTGCAGGTGTTTTAGGGACTTTGCTGGGGAATAGTTGACATTTCTGTATAACGTGTCAAACCAGGGCAGGAGTTGAAAGAGATCAAAATGAAATGGAGAGTAAACTCCTAGCACTTGGCTAACATCACAACCAATTAAACAAATAACAGATGCTCACTGGAAACTCTGTGGGGAGCGAGCTGTAGACAACTAAAAAAACAAAAATAGCCATCACAGCTTTTAAAAGAAATCTGAGTTGGCTTGTGTGGGTGACTGTGCATGTATGCTGGTGCATGAGGGTATGAGTGTGAGGTTTAACAAGGTTTCCAACAAGATCTTTTCAAGTTGTTTCTGAAGAAACTACTATTCTATTACATCTCTATTAAAAGTATCTGTGTAGCAGTAGCTTTATTTTCTGTAACTAAATGCACTTTGGCCAGCTTTATTACAGAAAAGTAATGAGTATTTTAGCACAGAATTTAAGTCGGCATGAAAATTCCAGAGGGGGTTAATTAGAAACAGATCCCATGGCAAAAGGGAAACTGAAGCCAAGGTTATTTGCCCTGGCCAAGTTCCAATCACTCTCTGGAGTTCTTGCTATAAAAAGATAAGATACTCCAATTAAAATAAATAAATTTATATTAAAAAATAAAAAAGATGAGATACTCTTGAAGATGAAATTATTCCCACTCCCAGGTCTTCATCCAATTTTATAAAGTGTACAGTAAAAATGTCCATTTTCTTGACAACATGGACTACTGACAGTAAGTAAAATATTAAGTCTGTGGCAACCCTAAATTCCTATTCTCAACAGTCAAAAGATTAGTCTTACCTAGAAAAGTTTTGCTCAAATTGATTTCCTGTTAGTCGTTCAGTAGTAAGAAAAATTATCCAAATCTTGGAAATAGGTAAAAGGATGATTGCATGCCTCTTAATATAGTGCTGGAATATGCTGTAAGAGCACACTCAAGGATTATTTATGTCTCTAAGGGATTTGCTTTTCTGATTTGCTATTTACTATTGAGTAGGGTCTAGAGTTTGCAAATGAATGCTAATTTATAGATTTTTGTCTGTTGGCATGCAAATAATTCGGTCAGATATAAAAAATAATCCCAAATAATATAGCTTTATTGCCGTGCCTGCATGCACGCATGCATGCTGAGTTGCTGCAGTCATGCCCAGCTCTCTGCGACCCTGTGGACTGTACAGGACGTCAGCTAGCTTCGGGCTTCCCATGACGTGGTGCTAGTGGGAAAAATAAAATAGGCTGCCCCTGCAGGAGATATGAGACCCAGGTTCAATCCCTGGGTCAGGAAGATCCCTTGGAGGACGGCATGACAACCAGTTCCTGTATTCTTGCCTGGATAACCCCACGGACAGAGGAGCCTGGTGAGTTGCAATCCATAGGGTCACACAGAGTTGAAACAACCGAAGCAATGGCGCACGCGCGCACACCCTTCACTGAGCCAGCGCGTTCAGTATGCTTTTCCTCGCTGACTCACGTATACTCCGATTCTCAAAGCTTTTGTGAATCAGTTTTCTTGTTCTGGTTTACTCATACTTTTATTCAATAGTTATATGAGATTCATGTTTTTAATTTTTTGCAAATTGCACATTGACAGTTTTAGAGGACATCCCACTGAAATGCCCAAGCAGACTCAAATGCCAAGGCCAACCAAAGGACATTTTCTGAGAAATGAACCTCTTGGGTTCTATAAACATAGGGAGACACTTCCTTGTTTGCAGGAGTGAATCCCAGGTGACACTAGGGTTTTATTTTTGTTGATTCTAACATGCTTTTTTGTTGTACTTTTTTTTTTGGCTAGTGGTCACCTCTCTCCTCCCATTTCTAATTCTATTTTTTTTTTTTTTTTTTCTGATTCTTGGTCTGTTTTGCTGGTCTGTCCACACCTAACTCAGATTATTAGTCACTTTCATTTGTTTATTTATCTGTGAACTGAGAGAAAATACTTTTAACGGTATGTCATACTCACCAGAATACAGAACTGCTCTTTGAGATCTGAATTGATGGATTTGGGTTTCTACAGTTACCTCTGGGCTCCTGCTCACCTCGTTCAGAGGAAGCTGCATGCTTTCTGTGTGTCTGAAATTGAGAAAGATTCCATAATTCCATAAAAATTCCTCATGTAAATGGGAAGTGTTTCTTAGCTTCTAAAGAGCATTAATAAATTAAATTATAAATTCTCCCAAAATAAGGGAGTTCTGAATAGATGCTTGTACGAATCTAATACTCCCAGAATGCCAAGAAAATAAGGAAACTGAAGTTTTAATACTTTAAATGTGCCATACATTTAAGAAAAAAAATCCTTCTTACAATAACACAGTATATTTCAAAAGAATTTAAGTTCACCTGAGCAAGATGTATCTCTGGACTAGTTTGTAACATTGGTTTATAAACAGCTATCTGTGTTATCTCTTATCAGTATGGTAAATAATACAATTTTGTTTTCCACAAAATTTTACAATTTTATAAGAGTGGGTTTATTTTAAGACTATAAATATGAATGTTTTGAAGTTCTCCTATTTATTTATTGCTCAGATAAATTAGTAGTATTTCCACTACATATTTAAAATTAAGAAAATATAAAATTATGCACTTAATTCTAGTCTTGACAAACATGTTTATATTACGTGTATTTGTGTTCTAAAGCATTTTCTGATTATGATTCTCATAATCCATATTAACTTAAACTCTTAATCTATTGTTGAGTTCAGTTGAGTTCAGTCGCTCACTCGTGTCTGACTCTTTGCGACCCAGTAGACTGCAGCACGCCAGGCCTTCCTGTCCATCACCAACTCCTAGAGCTTACTCAAACTCATGTCCTTAGAGTCAGTGATGCCATCCAACCATCTCATCCTCTGTCATCCCCTTTTCCTCCCACCTTCAATCTTTCCCAGCATCGGGGTCTTTTCAAATGAGTCATTTCTTCTCATCAGGTGGCCAAAGTATTGGAGTTTCAGCTTCAGCATCTATTTCAGCCTCAGCATCTACTCAGCTTCAGCGTCTGCTCAGCTTCTAATCTATCGTTAAACTAAGTTAATTAATGGATAATCTTTGGATGTGTGGATAACGAGTGTAAGATAGAAGACTGAGACATTGTCACTATTACAACTGTGTATACGGTATGTGGAGTATATTTTTGTTTTTGAAGAAATAGAATAGTTTACAGATTCTTCCAATATGATATTATCATAAAGGACAAATGAGTAAATTTACAGCCGTTTTCAGAAGGTTTGAGTGTAGTGAATATCATTCATCTTGGTTTCTAATAATTGCAAATGATCATGAAAAAAGGAATGAAATACATGAAAATCTTTCAAAACTGGCTAATTTTTTAATAATTTATAGCTTATTAATATTTTATTGCCAAATATTATATTAATGCAGACTAGAATATTTTCTCAGTGATAAAATAACATGATCTTGTGGCATTTAATAGTCTCTAAGATAGAGTAAATACTAAATTTTGCTAAAGTAGAATTACTTTCTTTATAATTTACCCAGGTAGCAGATTCTCTCTCTCATTAGAATCGTTTTCTGTGTTATGGTCAAATTTTATGTCTATGATCTGAAAAAAACAGAAGAACCAGAAAAGTTCTTCACTCCTGAAAGAGATAAGTTTCCTTGTAGTTGTTTTATATTCTATGTTTATTTAAAATATTGCACCATTACTTTGATGAACTAGTAATCAAGCCAACATTATCAGGACTCAAGAACCAATCTTAATCAAGAGACCAAATATTTTTTGATTAATCTGTTGATTTTGCCTCTTTAAGATCAGGCTTTTTATTTATTAACTGTGTGAAATGAAAACATCTCCTGCCATATCAATAAACGAGAAATGTCATAGCCATCAGCGATTTCTGGCCTCCAATGTGAATGAGGGCCCCCAAACTGATCCAGTGGTGCATGCCTCCACCCCCAGGGTCATTGCTAAGGAGTTAGAGGGATGCAAGAAGCAAAGTGAAAAAGGAAACAGGTTGGTTATAGATAGCTGAGGTGTATATGAAAGGAATGAATTCACTGAGCCCAGAGGCTTGCCTCCACCCACACACAGAATGCTAAATTCCTTAACTTGATACCTGATCTTTGATATTCAGACTGCCTGCTCCCTTTGTTGCAAAGGTAAATAGCCTGACTTCCCCCTGCCTCCTTGGAGCAGTCTTCTCAGAGCTACTGAGATGCTGGGCTCCTGGGCTCAGAGTCCTAAACATTCTCACCAAATAAAATAACTACTTTCAGGCTATGACTATATTTTTTAGTCAACAACTATGTGTATTAAGTATCTTACATGTAAAACTAGATTTCAGTGGATACACACACAAATTTCTTCTTTCACTCTATGCAAAGAGAGATGGCAAAAGTAACTTGGTTTGATTGATATATCTGTAGGTTTTATTACTCCAAAAATTATCATAAGAGCTACATGGAAAGGTTTTCTCCAATCAAAGAAGTTTCACTTATATCAGATTTAATTTTATGTAGGTAGGAATAGTAATTACAAGTATTTCACAGATTCATCCTTTGTCTTGCCAACTTTGACATGTTTTACCTTCAGGAGAAATACTGATCAGATTCTTACTACTTGATGTCATTGGTTATCATAATAAATTAACCATGAGCACTTCATCAGCAGATACTTAAAAGTTTGTTATAAGCTATAAACTGGAAATTGAACTTTTAACAAAAAAGGATAGTCTCAGAGCCTCAGTAAAAAGGACTCGATCAGGTGCTTTAAACTAATGATATTTCAAGAAATAAACTCAAGGAACCAAGCCTGGAAGCTTGAACAGGCATCAATTGCCAAGTCTGAGATTTTCCAAGTTAACTCTGAATTGAGCGAGGATTTCCAGGAGCCATTTTCATTCAGGAGCAGACAACTTTCATGAAAGCCAACTATTGACCCTAAATTCAAAAGGTCAAAATGTAACTCACACAGCAGAGAATAAGCAAGGAAAAGAAATCTAATCGTAGTCCTTTGAGAATGTTTTTGTATTAGTTTTAATTTCTATTTTTCCAATGGTAAAAGAAGCTCTTTCTCTTCTTTTGAATATCTCTTTATTCCTTAATTTGTAAATGGTATCTTGTCCCTGACACTTAAATTTAAACCCAAGTGAACAGACACGCATACGCACAAAAACTATTCTGAGTCTCACTACTTTTCTTGGAAGTGCAGTTATTTGCCAGACTTTGACTTCCTTATGTCCACGACATAATTGGATAAATTGATTTTACAATCAAGGCTGTAATTGTAATAACATAGTTGAGAATAAATCTCATTGTGATTAGACATGACAAACCCACGATTAAGGCCTTAGGAAATGTACTTCACATGTAGAGCTGTTGCCACAAAGGCTTCCCAGGAATCTGTTCCTGTTTTGTGTTTTTCAGGCTCTCATACTTTGGGTCTCATATAGGCAGAACCTAATCAGATTTGGCAGACTTTGAACAGAGATTTTCCCAAATTTATAGGAACTTCAGACACAACCTGTAAGTATGAATGTTTCAGGTTTGGATTTGCTTTCCAAACCATGGGATAGGAGGTTAAGCAGAAGCAATTTTTTTAAAGAAAAAGTTTCAAGAATAATCATGCATCCGCACATACTCAGTCTCATCCAACTCTTTGGGATCCCATGAAAGGCAGCCTGCCAGGCTCCTCTGTTCATGGAATTTTCAGGCAAGAATACTGGAGAAGGTTGCCATTTCCTACTCCAGGGAATCTCCCAGACACAGGAATTGAACTTGCATCCCTGCATCGCCTGCATTGGCAAGCAGATTCTTGACCACTGCACCACCTGGTAATCAAAAATAATAGATATCATTGAAAATGCAATCTGAGATTCTTCATACATTTTTCAATCAGAAGTTAATTATATGGCCGTGGTACTTAGGCAACCCTTTGAGCCTCTGGATTTGCCGAGTGGCAAAGAGGCTTACATGGTTAATTAACACTTTTTGATGCACCTCTGAAAATTAATCCATCAAAAGCAAAATGAGATCAGCATTTTCATAAGAATAATCTTTCAAGATCCATTATTTATTTATGATCACCAGAAAAACTGCTAAAACATCCCAAATTTAAATTAGGCAAAAAAAAAAAAAAAGTGACCGCATATTCTTTTAATGTCATACTTCATCATTGTTTAATAGGCACTTTCAAGAAATATCTAATGCTCCAGGAATTTTGCCTTTATTTAATTTGCAATTTACTATTGATTGAGGCCTAGACTCCATGAAGTAATGACTTAACTTGTCACTTTCCATCCTGTAGACACGCAAGTAACACCAGTACTAAAGAGAAAATAACTCCAAATACTATGCACTCCAAGACTTACACAAGTTTTGTCCCTAAATGGACCAACTATTTCAGCATGCCTTTCCTGACTACATAAACCCCTGCTCTTCAAATGCTCTCCAGATTTGCCATTCTTCTGGTTCTCTCATTAATGAATTAAAATTTTTGACATGGGTTCATCCTGTAAGAAATTCATATGAATTATACAAGTCATTCTATGAGGATATGGACCATGATTCCTAACTTTTTGAAAAACACACTTCGACTTAAGCCAATCTCAATTACTTGAGAAACAAGTGGACAAACTAAGGTAAGTGTCACATCTCCTTACAGTCCATTGAACCTCTCACTTCCTGGAGACACAGCAAGCCATTTGGTTCTAGCTTAGCTGAAAGACCTGGTTGGTTTAAATCATAATTTATTTCCAATGTCCTGATTATGTTCCTTAATTCACTAAAATCTGTGAATTCTTATTTATTCAGAGCAAAAAAATAAGCTAGGTGAGATGAATAAGAAATGAGAGGGCAAATCATTGTCTTAGGTGTCATATCAATGAATTTTATAGAGTTATTATCTGAACCCTGGTGACTCAGATGATAAAGAATCTGCCTGCAAAACATGAGACCCAGGTTCAGTCCCTGGGTCAGGAAGTCCCCTGGAGAAGGAAATGGTTACCCACTCCAATATTCTTACCTGGAGAATTCCACAGACAGAGGAGCCGGGCAGCCTACAGTCCATGGAGTTGCAGAGAGTCAGACACAACTGAGCAACTAATACACTTGGAGATTTACTCAATAAAATGTATTACAAAGCCCAATACTCTTGCCAAGACACAAGATCAAGTCTTCATCATCCCTCAGAAGGAGGTATGATAACTTAAATACCAAATTGAGACAAATCTTCGATTTTGGCTACACTTTTATGGCTTTCTTGACCCACTATTTCATTTCTCTCCTGTCCATCCTGCAAGTTTATATGAAAGGAACTCCAGTTGAGATATATCAGCACTATGCTGATCCAGTTCTAGTTTGAAATAAAATATGTTCTAACAACGAAGCAAAGACAGGACAAACAAATCCAGTCTATTCAACTGCGTGGAATAACGCCATTCAGCAGGTAATATAAACACAGTGGACTGGCTTGGCGAACATACATTTGGCTTATGAGTGGCCTTTTAGAGTATCCACGTAAGAATATGACTGGAAGAAAACCTTGACTTAGAACCAGATGTTATCTCAGATGTAGATGGGATGCTAGACCTGAAATTTTTATATATTTATCTTTATATTCTCATCTTCAATGGAATCTCATGTCAACTCCTTTCATTATACATTTGAAGAGAACAAAAGCAATATTAGATGGAAAAGGGCTCCAGGGAGAGCACAGTATGTGTGACAGAGAGGAAGGGACTTCTGCAGGCAGGTCTCTGCCACTCCAGATTTGGCCATCTTTCCTTCCTGAGTTATCAGTTACCTGTCTCATTGCAGCAGAATTCTCAGCAAGAATAAGCCAGGGTACAACTCCAGATGGTCCTCGGGCGTGCTCTGTAGCTTCATTTGTGTCCGAGTCTTTGCAACCCTGTGGATTGTAGCCTGTCAGGCTCCTCTGTCCATGGGACTCTCCAGGAAAGAAGGGTGGAGTGGGTTGCCATTTCCTCCTCCAGGGGATCTTTCTGACCCAGGGATCGGGCTCACGTCTCTTCTGTCTCCTGCATTGCAAGTGGATACTTAACCACTGAGTCACCTCCTTTCAGTCCAAGAAATAAAGCTCACTCCCCTTCGGTCCTGCAGTGTTCACCATTTCCTCACCATTAGTTCAGAGCTTCAAGCACAAAGGACTTCAAAGGTCATAGGATAAACATTCTAAACATCCGGCTACAAGGCAAGTGGAAATGGTATGGAAGATGACTATATGTCAGGCCAGAAACTTTAGATTCAAATAAACAACAATCATTAACTGTCACTGGCTTATATTTGACATTCATCTCTTCATGGGTCTGACCTTGGACTGAAGAGCTTTATTTCCTAATTAGTAATGGAAAATTATGAATTAGAACCAAGTTACCAAGCATGTCAATAAGACATCCCTGTTTAATCAATGCATGATTGAGCATTTACTGCAAAATATAGACTGTACCGCAATGCAGAAAATAATAATTGTCTAGAGCTTAATACAAACAAAACTACTTGTGTATCATCACATTTTATATAATACAATAAGATTATTTTCTTTTATCGCTATTGTATTGCTTTTAACTACCTCTAACACTAGAACTGCTACTACTACTAAACTTTTTGCTATGATTGTGACTGTAAGTACAGAAATTCCTGTATTTTAACACTATAATAGTATTCTAGAACTTGTCAGATAATAGAAATGGAAGTTATAGGAAGAAAATAAATTTATTCCAAGAGAATATGAACCTGAAATGCAAACATGACTCATTTTGTAGATATAACCATGATGTTGTTTATCTGCCACTAATACACAGGATTTACTTGTCATTTTCCTCCAAATTTATCTTACCGCCACATACCTTAAGTCTGGTGTGTGTCCAAGTGAAGTCAGAGTCACCGTTTCAGCCCACCTATACTTTCACCTGTGTCTCAGTTACTTTGTTTGAGATCAGTTCTCATTTTCAAAAATGAGAATTAGAACTTTCTTATTTAAAAAAAAAGTCAAATTTAAAACCCAATAAAATGTTCACATAATTTCACAATCGTAGGGAGGCCTGGCGTCCTGCGATTTTATTTTTTGTTTATTTTTAAAGTCTGCTTCAGTCAGTTTAGTTAGTTCATTCGCTCAGTCTGACTCTTTGCGACCCCATGCATCGCAGTATGCCAGGCCTCCCTGTCCATCACCAGCTCCCAGAGTTTACCCAAACTCATGTCCATTGAGTCAGTGATGCCATCCAACCATTTCATCCTCTGTCGTTCCCCTCCTGCCCTCAATCTTTCCAAGAATCAGGGTCTTTTCCAATGAGTTGGCTTTTCACATCAGGTGGCCAAAGTATTGGAGCTTCAGCTTCAGCATCAGTCCTTCCAAAGAACAACCAGGACTGATCTCCTTTAGGATGGACTGGTTGGATCTCCTTGCAGTCCAAGTGACTCTCAAGAGTCTTCTCCAACACCACAGTTCAAAAGCATCAATTCTTCAGTGCTCAGCTTTCTTTATAGTCCAACTCTCACACCCATAGACTACTGAAAAACCACAGCTTTGACTAGATGGTCCTTTTTTGGGCTCCAAAATCACTGCAGATGCCATAAAATTAAAAGACAGCTTACTCCTTGGAAGGAAAGTTATGACCAACCTAGACATCACATTAAAAGGAGAGACATTACTTTGCCAACAAAGGTTCATCTTTTCAGCTACTTTAATAGAAATATGGAGGAGGCAGGCTTTTTTTCTCTTTTTTGATGATGACACAAAGAAAGCAACTAATGAGTGTTGCCTCGCTAATAAATTTCTAAATAAATGGAAGGGTCTATGATACAAGCAAGGGTTTTTAACAACATACTGTCCAGAGACTCTGAGTCTAGAGGTATCAATTTTAAAATACAATATTCCAAGTGGGAAAATGCCACGACAGCATACTTTGGAGCTAACTTGCCGGGTTTCAATCTAGATTCTGCAGTCCTGTCCAGCTGTGTGATCTTTAGCAAGTCACATAACTCCCTCTGAGCCTAAATTGTGGTAACCACCTATAAAGTTGATGTAAGCATTAAATCAGTTATTACTATTAAGCTTAGGATGGTGCAAGCCACATCATAAGTGCTCAATGAATATTTACCTACTTCCCAGATCTGAATAGAGCCTCAGGATTTGGTTCATCAGTGATTATTAACAGTTTAGATTTATTAATAGAGAATAAACTTCCAATTGAACCAGAAGGTTTATATTTTTAGAAACCAGGTATAGTTGGGTACATTCTTTAATGCGGTTCATAGGATTTATTAACCCACAGATACCAAGGGAACATTTAATGCAAAGAAGGGCACAATGAAGGACAGAAATGGTAGGGACCTAACAGAAGCAGAAAATATCAAGAAGAGGTAGCAAGAATACACAGAAGAGCTATACAAAAAAGGTCTTCATGACCCAGATAATCACAGTGGTGTGATCACTCACCTAGAGCCAGACATCCTGGAATGTGAAGTCAAGTGGGCCTTGGGAAGCATCGCTACAAACAAAGCTTGAGGAGATGATGGAATTCCAGTTGAGCTATTTCAAATCCTAAAAGATGATGCTGTGAAAGTGCTGCACTCAATATGCCAGCAAATTTGGAAACCTCAACAGTGGCCACAGGACTGGAAAAAGTCAGTTTTCATTCCAATCCCAAAGAAAGGCAATGCCAAAGAATGTTCAAACTACTGCACAATTACATTCATTTCACATGCTAGCAAGGTAATACCCAAAATTCTACAAGCTAAGCTTCAATAGTATGTGAAGCCAGAACTTCCAGATATTCAAGCTGGATTTAGAAAAGGCAGAGGAACCCAGAAATCAAATTGCCAACATGTGTTGAATCGTAGAAAAAACAAGAGAATTCCAGAAAGACATCTACATCTGCTTCATTGACTACGCTAAAGCCTTTGACTGTGTGGATCACAACAAACTGTGGGAAATTCTTCAAGAGATGGGAATACCAGACCACCTTACCTGCCTCCTGAGAAATCTATATGCAGGTCAAGAAGCAACAGTTAGAACAGGCCTAGAACCATGGATGGTTCCAAATTGGGAAAGGAGTATGTAAAGCCTGTATATTGTCACACTGCTTATATAACTTATATGCAGAGTACATCATGCAAAATTCTGGGCTGGATGAAGCACGAGCTGGAATCAAGATTGCTGGGAGAAATATCAATAACCTCAGATATGCAGATAACACCACCCTGTTGGCAGAAAGTGAAGAAGAACTAAAGAGCCTCTTGAATAAGGTGAAAGAAGAGAATGAAAAAGCTGGCCTAAAACTCAACATTCAAAAAACTAAGATCATCCATCTGCTCCCATCACTTCATGGCAAATAGACAGGGAAACAATGGAAACGGTGACAGGCTTTATTTTCTTGGGCTCCAAAATCACTGCAGATGGTGATTGCAGCCATGAAATTAAAAGACATTTTCTCCCTGGAAGGAAAGTATGACCAACCTGCTGCTGCTTCTAAGTCATAACGGTTGTGTCCAACTCTGTGAGACCCCATAGACAGCAGCCCACCAGGCTCCCCTGTCCCTGGGATTCTCCAGGCAAGAACACTAGAGTGGGTTGCCATTTCCTTCTCCAATGCATGAAAGTGAAAAGTGAAAGTTAAGTCACTCAGTTGTGTCCGACTCTTTGCAACCCCATGGACTGCAGCCTACCAGGCTTCTCCGTCCATGGGATTTTCCAGGCTAGAGTACTGGAGTGAGGTGACATCACCTTCTCTGATGACCAACCTAGATAGCACATTAAAAAGCAGAGACATTACTTTGCCAACAAAGGTCCATCTAGTCAAAGCTATGGTTTTTTCAGTAGTCACATATGGATGTGAGAGTTGGACCATAAGGAAAGCTGAGTGCTAAAGAATTGATGCTTTTGAACTGTGGTGTTGGGAGAAGACTCTTCAGAGTCCCTTGGACTGAAACCAGTCAATCCTAAAGGAAATCAGTCCTGAATATTCATTGGAAGGACTGAAGCTACAGCTGAAGCTCCAATAATTTGGCCCCCTGATGTGAAGAACCAAATCATTAGAAAAGACCCTGTTTCTCAGAAAGACTGAAGTAGAAGAAGGGGATGACAGAGGATGAGATTGTTGGAAAGCATCACCAACTCAATGGACATGAGTTTGAGCAAGCTCCAATCGACAGTGAAGGACAGGAGTCCTGGTGTGCTGCAGTCCATGGGGTAGCAAAGAGTCGAACATGACTGAGCTAATGAGCAACAAAAACAAATATTTGTAGAGACAAGCTGCAAAACAGAAAAAATAATGCATAGCCTCTCTTTTTTTTCTCTTTCTTATTAAGCCTGCTCCAGTGGAACTCAATATTACCAAAATGCTAGTGTAGATACATATCTTAGAGAGAATAAGTCATGTCTTTTAACCATTAAAAACCCCAAGGTGTAATGGGGAAAAATTTGTAATAATAGATTATAATTTTTCCATTTGGATATATGGCTAAGAAATAGATCAAGGTTTAATCAATACTTGTTCTTTTGCCAACCGTATAGAGTATTTTGGGTGATGACTCTTGGTCATCACCCCAAGAGTCTGAGCTTATCTGCAGCTCAGCTTCTTTGTCTTGAAGTTGGATGAAAGCCCTGATTTGGGTAACCTACCAGCCTGATCAGCGGATTACAGATGACTTTCCCCGGGCCCAGCTGTGATGGGAAATCTGACACAATTCCAATCAATGTTTAAAGATCTTTTTGGGTCACAGTCATCTCTGTCATGGTTCTGCTGTTATTTTTATCAGCTCTCATCTTTTGGGGAGAAGACAATGGCACCCCACTCCAGTACTCTTGCCTAGAAAATCCCATGGGCAGAGGAGCCTGGTAGGCTGCAGTCCATAGGGTCACTAGGAGTTGGACACGACTGAGCGACTTCACTTTCACTTTTCACTTTCATGCATTGGAGAAGGAAATGGCAACCCACTCCAGTGTTCTTGCCTGGAGAATCCCAGGAAAGGGGGAGCCGGGTGGGCTGCCATCTATGGGGTCGCACAGAGTCGGACATGACTGACTCAACTTAGCAGCAGCAGCAGCTCATCTTTTGTGCTTAGAATTTAAATGACCCAATCAAAAAATGAGCCAAAGAACTAACCAGACGTTTCTCCAAATAAAACATACAGATGGCTAACAAACACATGAAAAGATGCTCAACATCACTCATTATCAGAGAAATGCAAATCAAAACCACAGTGAGGTACCATTTCACGCCAGTCAGAATGGCTGCGATCCAAAAGTCTACAAACAATAAATGCTGGAGAGGGTGTGGAGAAAAGGGAACGGTCTTACATTGTTGGTGGGAATGCAAACTAGTATAGCCACTATGGAGAAAGGTGTGGAGATTCCTTTAAAAACTGGAAATAGAACTGCCATATGACCCAGCAATACCACTGCTGGGCATACACACTGAGGAAACCAGAATTGAAAGAGTCACATGTACCCCAGTGTTCATCACAGGGCTGTTTACAATAGCCAGGACATGGAAGCAACCTAGATGTCCATCAGCAGATGAATGGATAAGAAAGCAGTGGTACATATACACAATGGAGTATTACTCAGCCATTAAAAAGAATACATTTGAATCAGTTCTAATGAGGTGGATGAAACCGGAGCCTATTATACAGAGTGAAGTAAGTCAGAAAGAAAAACACCAATACAGTATATTAACGCATATAAAGATGGTAACACATATAAAGATGGTAACAATGACCCTATATGCAAGACAGCAAAAGAGACACAGATGTAAAGAACAGACTTTTGGACTCTGTGGGAGAAGGCAAGAGTGGGATGATTTGAGAGAATAGCATTGAAACATGTATATTATCATATGTGAAATAGATCGCCAGTCCAAGTTCGATGCATGAGACAGGGTGCTCAGGGCTGGTGCACTGGGACAACCCTGAGGGGTGGGATGGGGAGGGAGGTGGGAGGGGGTTCAGGAAGGGGGACTCATGTACACCCATGGCTGATTCATGTCAATGTATGGCAAAAACCACCACAATATTGTAAAGTAATTAGCCTCCAACTAAAATAAATAATTTTTTAAAAAGAATTTTCCCATTTCAGCTTCCTATAGATAGCAGGCCTTTTATGGAGCTGTGACCCAATTGTAGTTGGTCATTTCTGTTGCAATAAGCAAAACCCCAGTTGGTGGATGGGGATTCCCTCCAGATCTTCCTTATAAATGACCTTTGCCTGACCCTAGGCATTAAGTAGGTGTCTGGGACGGCAGTGATGAAACCATGTGCAAGCTGAAGTGGATGCTGACAAGATCCTGAGGTCTGACCTCAGCAAAAGCTGTTGAGTGAATATCACTGATCTGTGCTACTTTTAGTCTGACTTGGAACTTTACACAACTTTTACTACCTTTGCCAAATTCTGTTTAAATATATTTCACCTAATTGAGCCCTATTAACGTGGATTCTGGCACAAAGCCTTTTGAAGAGCATCAGAACATGATGTAATTTCTATCTAATATCATATCCTTTCTTATCTCCCAGGGGACATTGCAGGCTCTTTTATTTGGGAATGTTTATTTTGGAAATCGCTGACTAATGGACTCTAGGCTGTCTGTGT
Source organism: Bos javanicus (assembly GCF_032452875.1). Classification (NCBI taxonomy): domain Eukaryota; kingdom Metazoa; phylum Chordata; class Mammalia; order Artiodactyla; family Bovidae; genus Bos; species Bos javanicus. The sequence continues at coordinate 98,693,700 of NC_083877.1, forward strand.
AACAAACATTAGTGCTAGTTCTAACTTGCACTGATTTCTCTGGAAATATTTGTCTATGATTCCACTTGTCATCAGACCTGTTAGCAGTCTATCATTGTGGTCAGTCTGTAAACTAGAATTCAACAGTTAAATCCAGCCTATTGCTGTTTTTCCTTCTTTCTTTTTTTTTTTTTGGTAAAAATGTTTTATGAAACACACCCATGACTTTTCATTTACAAACTGCCTATGACTGCTTGTGAATTACAGTTGAGTGGTTGCAGCAGAAACTTTGGTTCACAAAGTCTAAAATACGTACTCTCTGGCTCTTAACAAAAATAAAATTAAAAAAGCTTATCCAATCCCTGGTCTAGAGAAAAATGCTTTGGAAATAGGGCAGGCAAAGAATAGGGCAGCCAAAGTGTGCAAGTGTTCACTAAATTCTCAAATTTCATTTTCCAGATTCTCATGGACTTTCCTAAAGGCCATCCTGAGAAAGCCTCGGAAGAGCCTACCTCTTTCTTGGAAGGGAAGGAGAGAAAAGAAAAAGAAAAGAAAGACAGAAGGAAGAGTGGGAGAAGGAAAGAAGGAAGGAAGAAAGTGTCACGTTTCCCCAAAAAGGAGCAAATGAAGTGAAAGTTCATTTTAATGACTGATCAAGACATTACATTTCTGCTTTGTAAATAAGTTCAATGAATTTATTGAAGGGGAGAAAGGGGACTGGGGCAAACTGACAGATTGGGATTGATATATGTACACTATTGTGAATAAAATAGATAAGTAATGAGGACCTTCAGAATGGACTGGTTGGATCTCCTTGCAGTCCAAGGGACTCTCAAGAGTCTTCTCCAACACTACAGTTCAAAAGCATCAATTCTTCGGTGCTCAGCTTTCTTAACAGTCCAGCTCTCACATCCATACATGACCACAGGAAAAACCATAGCCCTGACTAGACGGACCTTTGTTGGCAACTTAACGTCTCTGCTTTTGAATATGCTATCTAGGTTGGTCATAACTTTTCTTCCAAGGAGTAGAAGGAGATCAGCCCTGGGATTTCTTTGGAGGGAATGATGCTGAAGCTGAAACTCCAATACTTTGGCCACCTCATGCAAAGAGTTGACTCATTGGAAAAGACTCTGATGCTGGGAAGGATTGGGGGCAGGAGGAGAAGGGGATGACAGAGGATGAGATGGCTGGATGGCATCACCAACTCGATGGAAGTGAGTTTGAGTGAACTCTGGGAGTTGGTGATGGACAGGGAGGCCTGGCATGCTGCGATTCTGGGGTCGCAAAGAGTCGGACACAACTGAGCGACTGATCTGATCTGATCTGAACTGAATGAGGACCTACTGTATAGCACAGGGAACTCTGCTTAATGCTCTGTGGTGACTTAAATGGGAAGAAAATCTAAAAAAGAGTGGATAAATGTATATAGATAATTGATTCACAGCAGAAACTAACAAAACATTGTAAAGCAACTCTACTCCAATAAAAAAATTGAACTTAAAAACAAAAGCAAGACATAACAAAATGTCCTTAGTAATTTTCTGCCTGTAACATTACTGTTGGAGGCAAAACTCCTTTTCAGATGGGCATTTGGGACTCAGAATATTCTGAACTGAGATGAAGGCATAGTAGAGTGAGATTGTAGGTGCAATGACAACCTTTATTTAGCCGCTTTAATTAGGCAATCTCCTTTGCCTCTCAGGACAAAAACAAAGCCCACCAAAATCACTATGGTGAAAGAATGCATTTCTCTTGAGGAAAATCTTTTGAGAATAAAGCACAAATCATCGATAAGACATATTGAACTCTAAAATAAATATCTGCATTTATTTGAATAAAAACAGATGTGGATTTACCGTGAAGCTACTGAACCTTAAGCTTCCAGGAGCTTTGCCAGCCTGGGGCCCTCCCAAGGCGCTGTGCAGGGGGAAGGCACAAGCAGAGTCCACAGAGTCATGTGTTTTTGTAAAAATGGAAGTAAACCATTTTAACTGCACATTGTTAAAAACCATTCTTTGTGTCCATACTAGCTTGCCTGCTCCATTATGTAGATGTTTTTGAAACATTTAGAAAATATGGTCAATTGGAGAAGGGAATGACAACCCACTCCAGTATTCCCACCTGGGAAATCCCATGGACAGAGGAGCCTGGCAGTCTCCAGTCCATAGGGTCACAAAGAGTCAGACATAACTTAGCAGATAACACTAACACTTTCACACTCAGGATGGGTTTTATAGCTCCAAGTCACTCTTTGGGGAACGGTCTAATTTTGCACTGCTTTGTAAAAATAAAGATTATTGTTTAAAAAAAGTACCATCGGAGTAATTTTTTTTTTAAGTAACTTCTAAAATATATCCATTGGAAGCTAACCATAATTACTATAGACATGCAGTGATCTATTTAAAGATAAATGAACAAGCTTTAGCTTAACATTTAATTTTATATCTTAGGGACTTCCTTGGTAGTCTAGGGGTTAAGGCTCCATGCTCCCAATGCAGGGGGGCTCGGATTCTGTCCCTGATCAGAAAATTAGACTCTGCATGCTGAAACTAAAAAGATCCCACATGCTACAATGAAGACCCAGCAGAGCCAAATAAATAAATAAATATCCAAAAATATATATCTTAGCTATTTCTCATTTGATCTATATTTCCATTACCATCTTCAGTGGAAATTTTATCCTAAATGTATTTCAATGCTTAAGTGTTTACTCAAAGCATTAAGTATGAATAACCTAATATTTCGGAGAAGGAAATGGCAACCCACTGCAGTATTCTTGCCCGGAGAATCCCATGGACAGAGGAGCAGGGCAGGCTACAGTTCAGACTAAGTCGGACACAACTTAGAGACTAAACCACCAACAACCTAATATTTTAGAAGGTGAAAGTGAAAGTGAAAGCTTAATGACCACTGACCATGTCCATCACTTCCCAGGTCAGGTATGAATTCGCAATGGCCAGAGAGGGTTTCACCTCCCATCCCCAGTTCTTTGGGCTTTTTGCTGAATTCTCACTCCCAGAGTCACAGTATGGAGGCTACAAATCCTAACTTGATCAATCATGAGGTTTCATTAAATTCATAGTAAAGAAAGAATCATCTTCTCCATGAATTTAAAATGTGACTCAGGTGATATATTGCTATCCTGTGTAAGTACTTTCAGTGGTCTTTAATTTGAGTGAAATGTGAAGCAGGCAGAAGAATGACTCCCAGGTATGCCCATAACCAAGTCCGTGAACTCTGACTCTATTACGGGGCAAAGAGATTTTGCAGATGTAATTAGGATTATGAATTTTAAAATAGGGGGATGACCCTGCATTATCCAGAATCCCCCAATCTGTTCACAAGAGCTCTGAAAAAGCCTAGAACATTCTCCGGCTCAAAGCAGAAAGAGATGGAGCAGAAGGGGAAGTCAGAGAAATTGCACGTGTGTGGTCCTAAGATGTGGTCCCAGATGTGAACACCAGAGAGACGCTTCTAGGAGCCAAGGGCTCCCTCCAGCTGACAGCCAGGAAGGAAGTGGGACCTCTCTCCACCAACTGCAAGGAACTAAAGTCTGCGGTCAGCCAGAATGAGCGTGGAAGCCCATTCTTCCTTAGGACTTCTCATAAGAGCACACCATTGGGCACTTTGACCTTGGTCTTAGAAGATCTGGGCCAGAAAATCCAGCTGAGATATGGTGTGCTGATTTCTGACACACAGATATGGTGCAATAATAAATGGGTTTTCTTGTAAGCTGCTGAATCAGTGCTGACTTGTTTCATGATGATGGGAAACTAATACAAAGTCCAAATTTTCTGCAGAGGCCTACAGTCCTGAACCCTCATCTCCCTCTCTAATTTCAGCTCCTGCCATTGTCCCCTTGCAGATTTGGGTTGCTCCTGTTTCCTCTTCTGAAAATCGCCTTCTGACAGTTTCCCCGAGCCCCCCACCGTGTTCCCCCAACCCACATCCTCCTCTGGCTCTCTGGGGCACCCTCGCCAGCACGCTTCCCTTCCTCCCCACCCAGAAGGGCATGCCACTCTGCCTTGCTTAAATAAAATAGGACATTTCTTCTTCACTAGGTTATAAATTTCTACAAGAAGGGATGGGACTTTTTGTAATAAGTGTTTAAGAGAATAATGGGCAGTCATCAGTGATCAATAAACATTTGCTCAATAAGCAGATAAATAAAACACTAAACTATACTATCAGTGAGCCTCCTGGGGGCTTTATGAACACAATTGAGGAGAGGAGTATGTCAGCCCAAGGTCCATATCTCAGGACAGCTGCCCCTCCCCGAGGACCGTGGCTAGCCCACTCTCCCCAGGTTCATCAACTAGGGAAACTGCCCCATGTCACCTATTTTATCTTCACTAAGTCTCCCCATTAAATCCTCCTGCAATCATGCAATGCAAGCATGCCTTTTGTATCATTCATCATTAAAAACGAAACAACATTTGTATAGCACTGCATAATTTACAAAGCATTTTGAGCAGAGGCTCTTAAACAGTTGACAGCGCATCACAAAGTGGAGAAGAGCTGATGCAAACACATCCCCTGACTCTCTGACGTCTGTGCTCCTTATCCTCAGCACTGCCAAGGGCACTCCAGGGCCTTATTCACCACCTGATCCACACATGCTTATCTCCTATCTAGACCTTCCTCTGAGGCTTCGGTCACAGTCCCAGATGTTTCCCTGATGCTGTTCCCAACACAGTGGTCACCCCCACCAAACCTGTTCCCCTCCAGCTTTCCTTCATGGGAGAATGATAGGAATGGGACTTGTCATCACTCTGGTCCTACGGGAAGGGTGAGGCCAGGCATGTTCTGTGGGTGATGCCTCTGTGAGAGCTGTGAAGGACTGAGATACAGCTAAATGCAATGGGCTCAAGTATGGTCCTTTCAGAGGCTTCGAGTATGCAATTCTCATCCATCACTCTCCTTTCTATTCTGCCCAAACCCACTTTTTCAGGTGCTGTTGTCTAAAATTAACCAGCTGAAATCCATTCCTTTGACTGAGGATTTCCTACCTGTTAGAGAATAAATAAGTTAGGAGGAGATGGTTATTTAGTTATTATTTATAAGTCATTTTTTAAGAATCTGCATGCATATGTGTGTGCTAAGTCACTTCAGGCATGTCTGATTCTGTGAGACCCTATGGACTATAGTCTGCCAGGCTCCTCTGTCTATGGGATTCTCCAGGCAAGAATACTGGAGTGGGTTGCCATGCCCTCCTCTGGGGATCTTCCAGACTCAGGGATCAAACCCACGTCTCTTAAGTCTCCTGCATTGGCAGGCTGGTTCTTTACCACTGAGCCACCTGGGAAGCCCCTTTTAGAATCTAGTTGATCATAATTTATCCTATGGATTGAAATCACCTTGCTCCCACTCTAGCTCTCCATTTGGCTACATGATCATAGTCACGTCCTGGAGCCTCAGTTTCCTGAACTGGGAATTGGAGGTAATGTTAGAATCTACGTCTTGGATCGTTGATAACTTAACATAAGGAAATACATTTTAAAACACTAAACAGAGGACCCAGGACATAGTCCACTTCTAGTTAACTCCATGTTTGGAAACATTTTTGTCTGCTTCATTTACTATCTTTTTAAACAAGGAACACAGTGCCTGGCATACAGAGGGCACTCAGGAGAATTCAAGAATGGGTGGATGACTGAATTGCTGCTGACAAGTGTTCAGTCACGTCTGACTCTGTAACACCATGGACTGTAGCCTGCCAGGCTCCTCTGTCCATGGCAAGAATACTGGAGTGGGTTGCCATTTCTTTTTCCAGGGGATCTTCCCAACCCAGGAATCAAACCTGGGTCTCTTGCATCCGTTGTATTGGGAGGATGATTATTTACCACTAGCTGCCACCTGGAATTTTTGACTGAATTATAGGATTATATTCAGACACTGGTTTTGCAAAAGAAAAAATAATAAGGAAAACAGTGAACATGCTTGCAACTGGAGAGCGTGCTAAAGGAGCAAAGAACAGAACCAAAAGGAGGCCACACACTGCCTCCGTTAATACCAAGTATCTCTCGGTGCTTCCAAAGACTGTCTCTAGAAATGTGATCAGAAATACAGCTTCCTGTGTTTGCTCTGGCTGGGATCTGTCCCCTCATTTTCTTCTGTGCTGGATCCTTCCTTGTTGCTTATTTGTTTTGACACAAACAGGAGTAATTCTGTAAGATAAACATTGTGCTGTGCAGCCAGAAGGCTGTCAGAAAAGAAAGACAGCCCTAGAAAACCGGGAGCCACCAGCTCTACCGCTCCAGGGAACAGGCGGCTTGATCAACACACTTCTCTCTCATCACTCCGTGCATGTCTCTCCAATTTAGACACACTGTTTACCTGAAGGGAAGCTAAAGGGAAGACCATACTGTGAATTACAGGGAGCGACCAATACCCGGAGCCAACAGCAACAGTCATGCAGTGACCTGCTGGACACATGGTCTCTGACAGGGGTGACAGGTCAGTGTCAGGGGGCTGGGTTCTTAAACTGGGGAACAGAAATGATAGAAAGGGCTTTTCATAACCATGACTGGAAGGCAAACACATGGTATTTTTTCACACAGTATATTCAGATCAACAAGGTTTGATGTTCCCCACCTTATGGGAGAACAGGAAAAACGAAAGAGCAGGAGAGAGAGTACATCTGAAAAAACAGAACCGAGGTTAAGCAGTTTTAAAGCTCTAGAAAGGGAAAAACTTCCCTGGTCATCCTGTGGTTAAGGATCCACCTTCCAATGCGGGGGACATGGTTTTGATCCCTTGTAGGGCAAATAAGATCCCACATGCCATGGGGCTGGCATGCCATGCCACAGCTTAGACCAACACAGCCAAAAATAAATTAATTTTTTAAAATGTTCTAGATGTATCAAAATGTAGAAATTGTTTCTCAGAGGGTGGTACACAGGCCACTGGGATCTGAATTGCTAGTTTGCAAAAATACAGACTCCTGAGTCCCACAGCAGAAGTGTTGCATTAGTATCGATCAGGGTTGAACCTAGGAAGGTATATTCTAACCCTCTCCCCAGGGGATTCAAAAGCAATACAAAAGTACTCTAAAACTAAAGAACCACAGTTATAGAATATCTCTGACTTCAGTTCAGTTCAGTTCAGCCACTCAGTCATGTCCAGCTCTTCACAACTCCATGAATCACAGCACGCCAGGCCTCCCTGTCCATCGCCAACTCCCGGAATTCACTCAAACTCATGTCCATCAAGTCAGTGATGCCATCCAGCCATCTCATCTTCTGTCGTCCCCTTCTCCTCTGCCCCCAATCCCTCCCAGCATCAGGGTCTTTGCCAATGAGTCAACTCTTCTCATGAGGTGGCCAAAGTATTGGAGTTTCAGCTTTAACATTAGTCCTTCCAAAGAACACCCAGGTCTGATCTCCTTTAGAATGGACTGGTTGGATCTCCTTGCAGTCCAAGGGACTCTCAAGAGTCTTCTCCAACACCACAGTTCAGAAGCATCAATTCTTCGGTGCTCAGCTTTCTTCACAGTCCAACTCTCACATCCATACATGACCACTGGAAAAACCATAGCCTTGACTAGACAGACCTTTGTTGGCAAAGTAATGTCTCTGCTTTTGAATATGCTATATAAGTTGGCCATAACTTTCCTTCCAAGAAAAGGGAATAAGGGGAGAAAAACTATAAAACAGACCCCAGTATTCTCAATCTGCGATGCTTTTAGTATACCAGTCCATTTTCATGACCAAAAGAAATACCTAAAAGTTACACTTATTAAGTAGTTAGGTACAAACAACCTTATAAGTCTAACAACTTAGTAACTACTAAAATAATAGTAAAATTTATTTAATACTTATCCACAATTACCAATTACAACTACTAAATACTGAAAGTAAAAGTGTTAGTCACTCAATTGTATCCAACTCTTTGAGACTCATGGACTAGCCTGTCAGGCTCCTCTGTTCATGGAATTCTCCAGGCAAGAATACTGGAGTGAGTAGCCATTCCCTTCTCCAAGGGATCTTCTTGATCCAGGGATCAAACCCAGGTCTCCTGCATGGCAGGCAGATTCTGAACCATCTGAGCCATCAGGGAAGCCCTTAATTAATTACTAATGGGCTGAAAATACAATATCTATTGTTTACTATTTAATCAAAGAAGTGAGAAAGAACAAGAAATCAAACAAGAGAAAATAATACTTTAGTCATTTAATAAAATCAAAGACCTTTGTTTTCCCTTCAAGAGTTGTAGATAATTTTCTGAGCTATATTCCTCGGAGCTGTTGTGTAGATACTGAAATCCCCACTAGGTGGAAAAGTTACCATAATGACCAGAATGTAGCCTTGGTTTAGGCTGCCACAATTCTGAGAACTGGCCTCAGAGAAAATGGAAACAAACAGACCCTGGAACTAAAGATGAATTGTACTTAGAACAATCCATATGATACTGATCAGACCACCACAGACCCATCTCAAAATGATTGCCAGGGCTGACCGTGCTGTTCTGCACATAGCCCCCTGCCTCTGCCTGTATATCCCTGAAACTCTTTAAAAGCTTTACCCTCGGATCATGGAGTTGGTTCTTTGGGACCTAATTCCACCCTCTCCCCAGGATTGCCAGTTTCCTCAAAAAGCTGTGCTTCCTTTTGGCCAATATCTGTTTCTCAGTATTAGATTCTTGAGCAACAAGTAACCAAACTTGAGTCTGGCAGCATTCACCTCTTGAGAAGGAAGTGTTCCAGGCCCAAGGAGCATCCATGTGTGGCTGAACGGGACTAGAAGGACTGTGCCCACGAGACTCTTTCCCAGCACATCTCTGTTCACTGAGAAATGTTTGCACACACATGACGAATGCCTTTACCTGTGTAGCATGATAAAGATTCTGCCAAATTGGAAACAGGTTAATCTGGCATCCCTCTAGCTGCACTGACTGTCAACTGCCCACAAGAGACTGTGAAGGAAATCTGCTGCTATGATCTGAAAGCTTCTGTTCTTTCATAATTCACCAGGGATCTTGACTCCTGATGTAATGGTGTTGGGATGTGTGAGCCTTAAGGAAAGGATTAGATCATGACAGTGGAACCCTCAGGAATGGGATTAGTGTACTTCTGGAAGAGACCTCACAGAGTTCCCTAGCCTCTTCCAGCTATATGGAAACATAAGGAGTCTCTGATCAGAAGAGGTCCCTCAACTGGCCATGCTGGTACCTTGATCTCAGACTTCCATCCTCCAGAACTATGAAACAAATTTCTATTATTTGTAACAGTTCATACGCAGTCTATGGGATTTTGTGCCAGAATCTAACTTTGATGACACCTTGATCTTGTACTCCAAGCTTCCATAACTGTTGAGCAACCCAACCTCTGATATTCTGTTTGACAGTCCAAGGTAATTAATATACCTTGAGTATCAAAGGCAGATCACCTTGCCACTTTGAAAAGGAAATAGGAGTATGAAAAGAACAGGCATGAACTCTTGTGATAATAAAGTCTTTATTAAAACTCAGTGAAAATTATTACCACCTAGACAGGACCACTATGAACTGAGAGAACATGTGGATTTCCCAGCTAGGTAAGTCTCCTAACAGCTGAATACCTCATCAAGAATAAGAGAAGGAAAAAAAGAAAGAAAGAAAAGAAAAAAAGGTTGAAGACGAAGGAAGCCAATCATAGGCTGCATGAATAAGAATTGTATCCTATATTATGTCCTTGTTATCCTATAAGCTCTAGTAAGTCTTTGAAAAAACTCACTTTATCTTAATGGTCTTATTGTGTTAATAATGTTTAACCATAGATTCCACTCCCATTGCACTGAGAGCTAAGATGCATGACATACATCTTCGGGAAATGCTTAGAAGTCTTCAGATGAATAAAAACTTTATGTGTCAAAATTTCTGAATATTCCTCTGGGTTTCCTGAAATGTTGTGGCATCTTGCATGGCAATTGCTATGAGTTTTGCATGTCACCTTGTAATAATCTTCACCAAATGACTGGAGACTTGACTCCAAATAGCACTCTCCTTTAGTCTCTTCTGAATATTTCACCCAGAGTGGTCAGCCATAACAACAACAATAAAAGTAAACTGACTTATCCCTATGGTGCATATTTTTAGTAAATTCCAGTAACATAACGACAAGAACATTCTTTAAACTCTAAGGTCCTTCCTTTTTATGCTTTTATGGGTTCTGTTATTGATTTGTTTATGTTCCATTTTCTTGTTAATGGTTTAGAAATACAATGTATAATACCTAACACACTATTATCATATTTAACTGCCTTTTTTTTTTTTTTTGTAGCAATATCTGTAGGGATTTCCTAAGAGCCAGATGGGAATGCAAGTAGTTTATCTTCCGCAGTGGTAAAGATGGATATTTACTAGAGTAAATAAATGGACAGACAAGGAAACTAAAATGTTAAGATAAACTAGGGTTTAAGCCATTGCTTCAGACAGGCTATAAACGTGTTATTATGGATTTGCTACAGAAACAAAAGCAAACTGTTGCTTCTAATTTTTTCTTGACTTAATCAGCCACAAGTTTAGTAAGCTGTGTGCCTCAATGGGAGGCAGATTTTACAGTTTTGGGATAACAGTTGATATATCCCTTTGTATGTCTTTTGCAACTGAAAATATAGATCTGTCATTTTAATTGGGCTTCAGTCAGATGCAAATTCTTACTTTCTTTACAAATTGATTTTTTTTAAGAACCAGGTGGAACAGTCACCATCATTGCATGGATGCATTTTCAATTACTCAAGGATTTATAATATTAAAGGGCTGCAATATGTCTTATTTATCTTTTCATCCTTCACTGATCCAACCATAGTGCCTTAACCAAAGTTCAGGGAATTTAATTGAATGTTCAGAGATGATTTTCCCTGTTTGCTCAGTTCTAAGATGCATGTATTTTCGTATTTAACACTGAATTAACTATAATTATGATAAGTTTTTCATCAAAGTGTGTTAATAAATCAATTGTATTTTCAGATTGATAATATCTCAAAATTGGAGAAGTATGAAATCTGGAAGGATAAAAATTCTCTCAATTTATTCTTTCAGACACCACTCTACAACCTCAGGACCAAGTTGGGACATTTCTCCTTTACAGTCAATAGCATTAATATTTAGTGAGCCCTTTCCACCTGCCAGACACTGGACCAGATTTGTTGTTGATTGAGAATTTTCTTCTCTGCAATTGGAACATTGGGATGCCTAGGAATTTGGGGTTTTGGTTGCAGTTCATTCTTTTTTTTTTTTTTTAGATTAAAAAAAAATAACCTCTCATGGGACCAAATTTGGTGTATTTCTGTGTGTATGTGTGTGTGTGTGTTTTAAGAAAAAGAACATTCTCCAGAATTAGCATGCACTGGACCATTCTATGGCAGACCTCTTTGACCCTTGATTTTTGATAGTCATTCTGGATCCTCTAGGGTTCCCCAGGTGTCACTAGTGGTACAGAGCACATTGCCAATGCAGGAGACCTAAGAGACATAAGAGATATGGTTCAGTCAGCAAGATTCCCTGGAGGAGGCATGGCAACCCACTCCAATATACTTGCCTGGAGAATGTCATGGACAGAGGAGACTGGCGGGCTACCATCCATAGGGTCACAAAGAGTCAGACAAGACTCAAGCGGCTTAGCACACATGCACGCTGGATTCTTTGGTGATTTACCCCAGTGGTTTTCCAAAATGCGTGCCAAGCTCAGCCAGATAGCACGCACTCTGAGGCTGCAGTGACAAGGGCAGGTCTCACTGCACAGCTGAGAGTCAAGCACTCCTGGAGCTGGATAAAGGAAGGCTCCTGCATTTTAGGTTCAGAGGACTGCCCATCTACAGCTCTGAGTCCTGGGCTTTGTGGTGTTCTGTGCTGCCTCAGATAGGAAGCAACCAACAGCCTTGAATGTGTTGCTTAAAGCATCTGCTTAGATACATTGGTACTTATCTTTCCTTACCCACCACTTTTATATTATCAATATTCTCTTAGTTCCTAGTAAACCTATATTAAGTGTTAAAAGAAGCAAGAAGTAGAAAGTAAAATGATACGCACCTATCAAAAGGATGGACCCGATTCCCTCACCAAGTTGTGATTCCACCATGATGATGCACTTGTAAGTTACTTCTCTCCAATCAAGCGGCTGTGGTTGGAACTACAGCTCTATGATTTACCAGCTGTGACCATAGCAAGTTATTCCATTGCTCAACATCCTTGCATCTCAGTTTTAACATAGAATACTGAGCAACACTTTTTTTTACAGAGTCATTGTAAAGACCATAGAAGATGAATAAGAGGATGCAAAGGGTTTCACAAGACTGATGCATAGCACATGCTTGATAAATAAACCACATGCAGTTCCTATTTTTATTGTTGTGTTTTAGCTGATTGATCTCTTTCTACCAAGTGTCTTGTCAGTAAGTTGCTGTCCAAAAAGAGCTCTAATTAAAAACAACTCAGCCAACAGGAGAGTGATTTTCTTTAGCTGATTGCAAGAATTAAGTTGTCACAAATCTCTCTATATTCACACAGAGATAATGAGAGTATGTAAATTAAGCATTCAATTTATAATTTAATACAATTTATCAAAAAAACCACCCTGGCACAAATACTAAGTGATATTCAAATGATTAGTTTACAGCCTAATTAGAGATTTTATAAGTCGTTACCTGTTTTTGAGTTTTGCCTCTGCCTGAAATTCTCTTCTGTCTCTATTCCTCCACCATTATTATGCACAATCACTCATTTATACACAAATCACACATAATTAATTTACTCATTCATTCATATATCCATTTAAATATTATTAGATTATGTGACTTTTTCCTCTCCGGTAATGCTTTTATTTATTCTTTAATTTTATAAAGGAATGTCCTAATTTTCAGTTTGTGGTCTGATGTTTAGCCTTTTATATTTACTACCAAATTTTGTTTATGCAGTGTTTGTATTGCAATGTTGCTTGCATTCAAGGAAATTAAAACTGCAAAGATATTTACATGTCGTAAGTGCAGTACTACTTAACAGATACCTTAACTGCGGTGTAACTGAAATCTAAGGTTTCTAGGGTTCCCTCTCCTACCTATTCTTGTTGCCTTTTAAGTGCTCTTTATTTTTCCTCTGTATGAAACATCTTTTTGAAGACATGCTACTTCGCTCTCCTTGGGTATAACTTGAGATAGCAGGAAGTCTTACCCAGATGTGAGCGGCTAATCAATGGATCTATAATATGTTCTTTTGAGAATATTTCACACATAAGTCAAAAGATAAATTTTGGCTCAATATTAGGAAAATAGCATAAAATGCTAAATTTAACTAGAATAGATTTTTTTAAGGTGGTAAAAGTTCCTTTTAATCAATAGGTCTAAGTATGGCTTGGAGTGGAGAAGGCAATAGCACCCCACTCCAGTACTCTTGCCTGGAAAATCCCATGACGGAGGAGCCTGGAAGGCTGCAGTCCATGGGGTCGCTGAGGGTCAGATTCGACTGAGCGACTTCACTTTCACTTTTCACTTTCATGCATTGGAGAAGGAAATGGCAAGCCACTCAAGTGTTCTTGCCTGGAGAATCCCAGGGACGGGGAGCCTGGTGGGCTGCCGTCTGTGGGGTCGCACAGAGTCGGATACGACTGAAGTGACTTAGCAGCAGCAGCAGGGCTTGGAGTATTGATCATCAGGGGTACTGAAGGTAAATTTGAGAGAATGATTAAATTGACAACAGCTGTAGCTAAGGCTGAGCAAAGGACCATAAAGAAGGCTGAGCACTGAAGAATTGATGCTTTTGAACTGTGGTGTTGGAGAAGACTCTTGAGAGTCCCTTGGACTGCAAGCAGATCCAACCAGTCCATCCTAAAGGAGATCAGTCCTGGGTGTTCATTGGAACTGATGCTGAAGCTGAAACTCCAATACTTTGGTCACCTGATGCGAAGAGCTGACTCATTAGAAAAGACCCTGATACTGGGAAAGATTGAGGCCAGGAGGAGAAGGGGACGACAGGATGACACGGTTGGATGGCATCACTGATTCAATGAACATGAGTTTGAGCAGGCTTCAGGAGATGGTGAAGGACAGGGAAGCCTGGTATGCTGCAGTCCATGGGATCGCAAAGAGTCGGACACGACTGAGTGACTGCACATCAGCAACAGCTAAGGCACCTGCTTTCTCAGATATTTTGTTGTCTCAAATATGCCCATTATGGAAAACTAGTCAGTAGAGAATCTGATTAGAAAAAGATCTAGATCTCCAGATATATATTAAGTTGTGATCAGAAATAAGAAGAAAACATTTCAAGTTGGAAGTAGCAAGGAGCTTGACCTTTGTCCAAGCTGGGATGCAAGTAGTGAATAAAGGAGACGACAGCCCCAGGTCAAGGTCAGGACGGCTCAAGACCGGGGAAGCTAATGATCTAGTTTATGTCAACTGCACTCACTGCCCCAAGGAAACAACAGCAGGCAAACCAACCTGAGACACTACAAAGAACTGCCTTAGAGTTTGTTTTACCCTGAAGTACAAATCAGAGACGAAAGGAGTGAAATATTTTGACCTGAAAATGAATGAATCTTTGTTTTTCTTTCTTTTTGTTTAAGAGAAATATTATGGATTTCCTCATGCTCGTCAAATAATCCGCTTCATTATTCTTTTCCTGAGTGCAATGTACTTTGAGATTTTCTTGCATTTGATCATCACTCTTTAAGGTGAAATTTGATCATTCATTCATTGTGACGATGTTCGTTGCTCTCCGACAATGTGCCAAGCACACCTCTAGATGGTGGGGATAAAAAGATAAATTGGACATGGTCTCTGACTTCCAGAACCAACCTCTCAGACTGGTGAGTTAGTCATGTAAAAAAAAAAAAAAAAAATGAACAGCATAGCAATACAGCATGATAAGTGCTATAATTGAACTATAAAGAAAAATGGAACTTCTAAGGAACCAATTCTTCACCAATGAGCTATTTCTTAAGAAAAAATGTTACTCAAAATAGATATTTAAATAACCTGACTTGCTGAAGAAGTTCTGAGGCCAGGGAATATAAAACCATCTTATATTGCTGGAAGCCCAAACTGTTTATTGTTATGATGCTTTTATAGAATCACCTTCCCATTATAGTAGTGACTTCATTAGAGTAAAAGAAATCAAACCTACTTGAGGTTAAATTGAGTTTGTTTTCTGTAATAATTCATAATTATTAGTTACTATTTTTCCAGCTACATGAAATGAAACTAACTTGTGTGTGATTCTTAAGCACTCTCTATTGGATGTGTCTCTTTAATAACTTGCTAAAGATGCTGTAAAATTGTTTTCAAGTGGAAAGGCCTCTTCCAAAATTCAAGGGCTATAATTTCCAAATTTCTAAAATTGAGGATAGTAAGAAATCAGAAAAGTCTTGGCAGTGTTATTGAAGCAATACAAGAAGAAAAAAAAAGAAACTTAAAGATCAGTTAAGGATATTTTTAGAATCCATAGATTTAGTAACTTTAAAGGAATCACTAGCATTTAATATTTTAAAAGCAAGTTAAGAACTGACATCTCAAATAGTCAGCTTCTGGGTACACAATCATAGGTTGAACTGACAAAATACTGCTTTGATTTCTAGTGAAGAGTACACAGTTTGTTGTCTTTTTTGTCCCTTTTGTTAATTTAAAACATGCAGAGTCAACTCATGACAGTTAGGACTCAATTTATGACAGTCGTCACTAATTTAGAGTTTTCATATTAAAAGTTTCAATATCCACTTAACTTACTTTGAAAGCTTTCTGAATGATGTTGATGTTTCTGCAGCTTGTTTGAGTCATTAAAACTCAGAGTAAACACCAAGATGATTTATGCAAACAAAGGAAAACATTTTCTTAATGACACCCCCAAACCTTATCCAGTTGAAATTGTGTTTAAGATTAAATAATGAGTGCTTTATTTAGATTAATTAGCAAGAAGATCACAGTAGTCAATAGGTAACTGAAAGACACCATCTGCTCCCTTTTCCAATTGTGTCTGTGAGCTTTGCACTGGTGTACCAGGGAACATGGGAGAATTAATTAGGCAGCAAATGAAATCTTCTCACAGATGGCACCCATTTGCTTCTTGCAAACACATACAAGCAAATGTGTGTGCTTTTGCTTTGATCTTGTTTGCCTCCTTGAAAGTTTTGAAGGATCAGTGGAATCTGACCATGAGTTGCTAATTTGGAAAAAGTAGAAAAAAAGAAGAAATGTAGAAAAAGAACATGGAGCTTAGCATTGACAGAAAATGCCTGATTGGAAGCAACAACATGAGATCTTCACAAAGGCTTGAAGAGTTTATATCAAGCAGCTTGTCTTCAATCTCAAGATTGCTGTTGTCTGCCTTTCCTTTTCACTGGATAGCTTTTAGTACAGTAAGAATTGTGTACACTAAGTTCTCTAATCTCTTTGCATATCAATACAGAGATCTGATTTGCTTCATAAAAGTTGTCTTCAAAGGTTGTGGTGATTTAATTTAGAAAACACATCTTTAAATGTAGGTCTAGATGTTTGTGAATCACTGAAGAAAATAATAAGACCTGAACCTAGTTTTATTTTAGAAGATGCTTCTTCAAAGGCACAAGCCTGTGGTTTAAAGAAAACAAGTGTTTTTCTATCAATTATCCCCATTGGGAAAACACTGTCCCTGATCATCTTTCTCTTTCTCTCATTTCCCTATCAGTCTTCTGGAAATAGTTCTCTAAATTCTCCTGTTCAACTCATACTATCTCAGTTATTCCCTAACCTGGGAATAAATAAATAAAACTGGGCTTGGGGCCCCCTACTCTGTTGAACTACTGTTTCAAAAGTCATGAACGATTTCTTAAACTTTAAATGCCGTGATTTCCCTCAGTAGCATTTTACCATGGTTCTCTTAGTCTTTCACTAACTTTAAGACATTACTGTCTTCTACTGTGTATTTCAACCAACCCCACTGGCCTTTCTGCATTTCTATTGGTTCTACTTCTTTCAAAAGGTCCTTTGATGTACATACTTCATAGGAATGTTATCACTTGCCCCATAAAAGGCAGAATTTTAAAGATGTCCTCCAATTCCTGTCTTCTGATAATTCAATCAAATATTTTTTTCCACACTGCTGTAAAGAGCAGAGAAGGCAATGGCACCCCACTCCAGTACTCTTGCCTGGAAAATCCCATGGATGGAGGAGCCTGAAAGGCTGCAGTCCATGGGGTCGCTGAAGGTCGGACACGACTGAGCGGCTTCTCTTTCACTTTTCACTTTCATGCATTGGAGAAGGAAATGGCAACCCGATCCAGTGTTCTTGCCTGGAGAATCCCAGGGACGGGGGAGCCTGGTGGGCTGCCACCTATGGGGTCGCACAGAGTCGGACATGACTGAAGCGACTTAGCAGCAGCAGCAGCAGCTGTAAAGAGAGTTTGTAGATGTAAGGTCACTAAATATAATAAAATAGATCCTCCTGGACTATCTGGGTGAGACTGATTTAATTGCATAAACTCTTAAAAATGGAAGAGGAAGATGGAAGATTTATTTAGAGAGACATGATGAAAGGGAGATGCAGTTCTTCAGGGGAAGTCAGACAGATCCCAACCAAGATTCCACATATCTCTTGCCTTGAGATCTAGGGGTCTAAGACCTTTAGGAGTTAGAGAATCCCCTGACTCTCAGACAAAAAGAAAGAGAGACCTCAGTCTTACAATGGTTAGGAACTGGATTCCACTAACAATGAATGAGCTGACAAATGGATTCTTTCCAGAATCTCTCTCTCCATAAAAACCCAGAGTATCAACAAACCAATTCCCACCTTGTACAAACCAAAAGCCATCCGGACCTCTGATCTTCGGTGCTATAAGGTAATACATCTGTGTGGTTTTGTCACTAATTTGGTGGTGACTTGTTATGGCAGTAATAGAAATGTAATAGTTCTGCTTGGCTTGAGATGTGTACTCCCTGACTTTATTTCTTTATATTAACACCAGTGACCCCGCATTTGTATCTCCATCTTCTCTGCTCTAGTGAGTTTCACAAATACATGTGCAATCTCTACTTGAATGTCCTGCAGACACCTCAAACTCACTGGGTTCTAAAGTAACAAATATCTTTTTTGTTCCACAATTTATGCTTCATCTGATATTTCCCCTCTAGATCATGGTATCACCATCCACCACCTTGTGGGCCATTCTCTATCCCAAACTACTTATCACAACCCTCATCCAGCTGAGGGGTCACCATTCAGGCACCCCTCAACATGTATTTAGGTGCTGTGGTTACAGATAGACCAGATCCTTGCTTTAATAGGTCTTTTGTCTAATGGAGAATGAAGTCACAAAAATATGTAAAGTACTTTCAAATATTATAATTGCTAAAAATATTTTTTTCATAATGTAAAGTAACTAAAGGAGCAAACTTTTATTGCTAAGTTCTGACCAAAAATAAGAAAGAGACAATCATTCAAAAATAAGGTGGTGGGGGGAAGGGAAGGGGAAATAAGGAGGAAAACTTATATCGGTCAGGAAAATCCAAAAGTCCAAAGCCATTGAAGCAGAAAGAACTTAGCAAGTTTGAGGGAAGGAAGAAATCTATGTATTTAGAGAGAAGAAGGCAAGAAAGATGGCATGAGATGACATGAATTTGGAAAGATAACTTTAAGTGAAATATTCAGAGCTACGTAAGTCACAGTCTTGAGAAAACTGTTTCCCCAGAGCTAAACAGGAAGCAAGTAAATATTTTTAGCAGAGTAGTAACATGATCTGATCTACATTTTCAGAAAGGTGGAGAATGGATCATAGAAGATAAAAAAGGGGAGGGGCAAATCCAAGCACAACAACATTCATTCATTCAATAAATGCACTTGCGGAGGGCCTGTTGGATTCTAGCCACCTTTTCCAGGCTTTTTGGCCCTAGAATGGTGATAGTGATGCTAGAGGGAACTGTAAGGACATAAGATATGTTTTGAAGCTTGAACAGTCAGAATTGTAAGAAGGATCAAAATGAAAGGGAGAGAAAAGAAGGAAGGAAGGGAGGGAGGGAGGGAGAAAAAAAGGAATAAGTGACTTCTAGGTTCTTGGCTTGAGCAACTGAATAAATGGTGCTGTCTTTCTATTGGCTAAAGACACAGAATTAAGCTAGAGGCCATAACAAGGAATTAAGGACTCTGTTCTGTATATAACAAATGTGAGATGCATATCCAGCCACTAAATTCAAATTTTAGCAGTCTAATCCTTAACCAAGAAGTCAGAGTGGATGAAGTAAAATGGGAATATTCAGCATAAAATGGGTTTTAAAGCACTGGACTAGAGGCTCCTATCTAAATACTCCATGCCTTAATTCTACTTCTGAAATGTTCATGACATTGTCTTCTACATTTTCCTCACCCCCTGGGCCTGCCTTACTTTAGGCCCTCAGCAAAGCTTCCAAGACTGCCTCCATTACTATCAAACTTCATTGATTTTTTTTTCCTTAAAAGCATGAGATAGATTGTGGCTGCCAGTAGCAAGACAGGAAAACTCATGAAAATTATGTGAATGTATATGATCACTGAGGAGGGCAAAGCAACCCACTCCAGTATTCTTGCCTGGAGATTCCCATAGAGAGTGGAGCCTGGTGGGCTACAGTCCATGGGGTCACAAAGAGTCGGACACGACTGAGCGACTAAGCACACACATCCCTCTGCCATGAGAATGTCATGACCCAGGATAGATTCTTTTCCAGCCCTGATTCCACAGTGAAGGGGATTGATGGAATAGAGCAGTATCTATCCCACAGAAACCCAGCTCATATGCAAGATTCAAAGCTTAATTAGAACTTAGATTTGTTATTGCAGCATAATTTAGCAAACCTACTTTTCCTAAAAAACTTTCCTGTTTGGTTGAGGGTAAAACAAATTTCAATTTAAAATTTAATAAATAATAAAAACACAAAACAAATGTCAAGAATTTGGCAGTAATCAGTGGCATGTTGATCTTAATTAATGGAAATAAACTGTGGTGGTTTACTTGCTAAGTCCTGTCTGACTCTTGTGACCCCCATGGACTGTAGACTTCTAGGCTCCTCTGACCATGGGGTTCTCCAGGCAAGAATAGGAGAGTGGGTTGCCATTTTCTTCTCCAGGGGATTTCCCTGACCAAGGACCTGAACCCAGGTCTCCTGCGTTGCAGGCAGAATCTTTACCAACTCAGCTACAAGGGAAGTTTTGTTCAATTCTTGGCTTAGATCTCCTGACACTTTCCTGAGTTGAGTGGATGTAACTTTTGCACTGACCTTTAGCAAACCACCACTCAAAAGAGTATATGGGAAGGCAGTACATAAACCAAAATCCAACAAATCAGATAATTAAAAAACTAAAATTATTCTAAATTCTGATGATTAGATTAAATATTTCTCGAAATTTACTGATTGGGTCAAGATGCAAATATTTTTGAAACATTGTGGTATTTCCAGGAAATTTTAATCATTTATCTATGAAATGTGCAAAGCTTATTTATTTCATTTAGTAGAAGCTTTGTGGACAATTTTATGATTTTGACCATCCTGTAGGCCTATTGATTGTTCATATAGTCAGGTCACTATTTTTGATATGCTGAAGTCTTCCACTAAGACTAGCATCTTCGTTATTGAACAATATTAGTTCAGTTGATTTCATGATTATATTTTTAAAATTAATATCAGATTACCAAAGCACCATTCTCACAGGATTTTTTTACTAAGATAAGCATACATTTTCCACAGTTGAGGTCACTTGACTTTTTTTTTTTTTTTTAAATTATACAAAGCATTTATTCCTTACATAGCTGTGTTGGCTGAACTTTAATCCATAAAATTCTTGCAGACTATTACATATCCAGACTACCTCTAATAAAATTGTCTTTGGTAAAATTTTTCTCTATGCATTTTCAAAAATTAAATATTACTGTTTAAAAGATCTCAAAAAAAGAATATACACATGGCTTCCCTGGTGGCTCAGTGATACAGAATATACCTGCTAATGCAAAGACATGGGTTTGATCCCTGGGTCAGGAAGATCCCCTGGAGAAGGAAGTGTCACTCCACTCCAGTATTCTTGCCTAGGAAAACCTGGTGGGCTACAGTCCATGGGGTCAAAAAGAGTTGGAGACAACTTAGTGACTGAAGAATATACAGATACGTGTGCTCATGTTCAATCGTGTCTGCCTCTTTGTAGCTATAGCCCATAGGGTTGCAAAGACTTGGATACAACTGAGTACTAAGCACAGCACAGGTATATGCATATATGTGCACATATATGCACATATGTGTGTGTTGTGTCTTTAGCATTTCTTCACGTGTTCAGGACCTGAATTCAGCAGGGCATCTGAAGCAAGGTCATTGAGGAAGGGATGTTCGCATCCCGTCCAGGGTTGGGCGTGGTGGCGTCTTGTAGCTAGCGCGCTGGGAGCAAGCCATGGACCCCAGGGCACTAGTCCTCCTCAGATTTCTCCGCCACCTGCCCCTTTCCCCAGAGCGCTGAAACTTCGATTTCCGTCAGCAGTTGGGTTCCCTTGTAAAAAATGTAACGCTTCTGAAAACTTGGGCCGTCTTAGCTCCAGTCCTGCCTAGTCGGTGCCAAAGCCCTCTCCCTGGAGCCAAGTCCTGCTCTGTTCCTACTGGATCAGCTTCTGCTCAAAATCTGGTTGATAAGTCTCTTTTGTTTATGCTGACTTCAAGAGATATGAAGGTCAAAACAGACTGAAAATGTGATACCACTCATCGCATTCCTGAAAGATTTTAAAACTTCACAACAAGCTCACTGATGTGTGTCATTTTCTTCTTCTTTCCCACTTCTTCCATGTCTCATGAAGTAGTGAGTCTTGTGGACAAAATATGAAAAGGTGTAAGTAATGCTCATATTTTTTAACTGCAGGAACTAATTTTTATGAGAGGAGCACTATAAATAAATAGCCTCTAATAATCCCACCAAGGGCAGAAATACATCCCTTATAATTTCTTAGTGATATCGCATCCCAACATCATTAACACTCTCTCAAATGAGGCATACACTAAATCACGTTTTCAATATTCTTCTTCAATACCATCCTAAGACGCAGTGGTTTAAAAAAAAAAACTAAAATTGCTAGAGCAATGCTTTGAAACATTGTAGATAGTAATGTGACTATTTAATTAAGGTCATTGACCAGTTAATTATCAAGAATATTTTTTCCATTTGATCTAATGGCTGCTCAACATTCTTTCTCATTTCATCACTGAACTTGTCTCATCAATGAATCCCTGTTATTGGAGTATGAAGAATAAATCTGATTAATTCCAGTTGGGTTTTGCAAACTGAATAACATGTCAATCCACTTTTAAAAATCACACTCATGTAGAGTACTGTAGCAATTTACAAAGTCAAGTAAAGACTATCTAATAAATTAGAATTTGGTAAATTGCATCAGAGTTTACCAAGAAAAATAAAGATTTTCTGAGTATCATGTTTTAAAATAAATGCCTTATAATAGAGCTACCTAGAGGAGACTGAGTGACATATATTTAGAAAATAAATAGTTGTAAGTTTTAAAATATCATAAGTAGTGCAAAACAGTAATAGACACTTATACCATAATGCCATTAAAACATGTTTTCTAATGTCCTCCTTGATATCTGGGGTCAATTTGTAGACACACATAGCTCCATGGGAGAAGGCAATGGCACCCCACTCCACTACTCTTGCCTGGAAAATCCCATGGATGGAGGAGCCTGGTGGGCTGCAGTCCATGGGGTCGCACAGAGTCGGACACAACTGAGCGGCTTCACTTTCACTTTTCACTTTCATGCATTGGAGAAGGAAATGGCAATCCACTCCAGTGTTCTTGCCTGGAGAATCCCAGGGACAGGGGAGCCTGGTGGGCTGCCGTCTATGGGGTCGCACAGAGTCGGACATGACTGAAGCGACTTAGCAGCAGCAGCAGCAGCTCCGTGGGAAATTTGCACTATCATTTGCCTTGGATTATTGCCCAAACAATGTCTCATGTAATAATCCATTCTTTTGATGCCTCTGTCTCTTTCTCCCTCTTTCTATGCTACATTCTCTCTCCTATCTTTTCAACTCAGAAAAAAAAAAAAAAAACATAGCTAAAATTGTGTGGTATACTTTTAAGAACTTGTAACCAGTTGTATGATTTCAATGTTATTTTAAAAATTTTATAGCTAGGGAAAGAATACTAATTCCCTCTTTATCACCAGATTAAGAAAAAGTAAAAAATAACCCTGACAATACAACTTCTGCTATTTTCTTTATATTCGCATTTTAAAGCTCGTTTATCTACATTTTCATATTCCAATTTGAAATACCATCACAACAGGGCAGACACTGAGTACCCATATTAGAAACAAATAAACAGATTAAATTATATTCCTTAAATCTACTGAGAATTCTTTCCAAGCCATATTAATAAAAAGACAATATGCAGCTGCTTACATTGGTATTCTTATCTTTTCCTCAATGATGGTAACATGTATAGTTTGCTTACTTACTATTGTATTGAGCTTGGCATATATAAGCGCTCAATAAATAAGTTGCTTGGATGATGACTAAGTAAATATAATCTACTGATCAGTTTTTATATTATATTAATGCATCACATGTGTTGAGATTATATAAGCTTCTAGCCATTGTTTCCTTCAATAGACTTTAAGGAGGCTCCTGGAATGTAAGAAGCACATTTTATTCATCATTTTTAAAAGATATTTTGATGTGGACCATTTTGAAAGTCTTAACGAATTTGTTACAGCATTACTTTTGCTTTAGGTTCTGGTTTTTTGGCCTAGAGACAGGTCAGATCTTAACTCCCAACCAGAGGTGGACCTCGCACTCCCTGCATTGGAAAGCAAAATCTTAACCACCCGATCACCAGGGAAGTCCCAGGAAGCACATTTTATTTTTCTTTGTATTCTAAATGCCTTGTACATAGGAAATACACAGTAACCATTGGTTAAATAAATGGTGATTTTCAACAAACATAACTGACCAAGTGATAACAAACATTCATACAACAGCAGACATCACAGTAGAAAGTGAGACAAACAAGCTTGTGGCATCTTGAGGCTTCACGTGCTATCTGAATGCACGTCCGTGTGTTATACGTGTGTACTGATATGCCTTAACACATTGATATTTTAATGGATGAGCACATGAGCCAACATGTGTACTACTTTGTTCTTTCATTTGTTTGAAAAATGAGTAAGTTAAAATCAAAAATACTTACTTGAATAGGTTTCATCATGATCCTGAAAAAATGAAATAAATAAAACGTTTTAGCACACTGTGACACTGTATACCCTGAAAACAAACAAACAAAACCCACAAAACTGTATGTACCTGTCCCCTTGCAACAGCCTTTTTTAAGGAGAGGTGATGTTAACTTATCTTTGAAATTCCAGTTCCAGGTTTTGTGTAACCATGTATTTTACAAATAAACATTAGAGATATAAAACATATTGTGATAGAGAAAGGCTTTCCATAGGTAGTCAGTTTAATGATGGATTGAGCACTGGAAAGTACAACGTTATGTTTTTCATGTTGACAAAATGTAAGACCTATTTGGTAAAGAACAAAACTGACATTCAATGATTTGTGAATGGGTTTAGCTAATGCTACGGTAGCATTATTATAATAGTAAATATTTGTAAGCAACTGAAGTAACCAACATCATATCTTGATTACAAATAAGCTATATAATCCATATAATTAAATATAATTTTATATAAGTGAAAATATTGTTATAAATATATGTTTTGATATGTTGATTAGTATAAAAATGCCACCTATAAAACTATACCATATAATCTTTTTGCTTCCAAGTACATAGCAACAAAAACATATATAAGAACATACACAAAATTATTAAATAGTAATTGTGCTCAGTCCTATCTGACTCTTTGTGACCCCATGAACCGGGACAGCCAGGCTCCTCTGTCTTTGGGATTTTACAGGCAAGAATATTGGAGTAGAGTGCTGCTCCAGGGGATCTTTCCGACCTAGGGATTGAATCTGCATCTCTTGGGTCTTCTACATTACCAGGTGAATTCTTTACCACTAGCTCTACTTGGGAAGCCCTTAAAAAGTAATTACCTCTGATTGATTATCTGTATTTTTAATATTTCCAAAATTAGCATGTTTTTGTATGTGATTAAATGCAAGTATTTTAGAGATAAAATGCAATTTTTTTAGAGCAGATTTGAAGTATCCTGAAAAAGACATGGAGTAAAATTAAAAACCATCCCCAATGTAACTACCCAAAATAAACATAATGTGTCATACACACACCTCCAGTCTTTCTACTGTTAAATATATATATATAAACATAGGGAAATAATACATTATCCTGGGTTATATGTACTTTATAAACATTTGTCTCAAATAATGTCCCAAAGTATAAGACCTATTAAAAACATGATTTTTACTGGCTACATAGTATTTTTACATCATTTTATAAATCCTTAAGTAACTCTGCTGCTAAGTCGCTTCAGTCATGTCCGACTCTGTGCAACCCCATAGATGGCAGCCCACCAGGCTCCGCCGTCCCTGGGATTCTCCAGGCAAGAACACTGGAGTGGGTTGCCATTCTAGGGTTAGATATTTTCATTGCTTCCAGGTTTTCACTACCATTAAAAAAATATTAAAATGGCTAGAAACATGTGTCCCAATGTTCATTGGAGCACTATTTGCAACAGCCAAGACATGGAAGCAACCTGAATATCTATCTACAGAATGGGTAAAGACAATTTAGTACATTTATACAATGGCATGTTACTCAGCCATCAAAAAGAATGAAATAATGTCATTTGCAGCCACATGGATGAACCTGATTATCATACTAAGTGAAATCGGTCAGGAAAAGAAAGACAAATGCCAAATGATATCACTTTTATGTCGAATTTTTAAAAAATGATACAAATGAAATTGTTAACAAAACAGAAACAGATTCACAGACTTAGACCATAAATTTATGGTTTTGGGGGGAAGGACAGAGGGGAGGTAGAGATTGGGAGTTTTCTATTCATTTATTTATTTTTACAGCAGGTCATTGTTGGTTGCCTATTTTAAAAAGAACACTGACATGTAAACACGGCTCTTTTTAAAATAGGCAACCAACAATGACCTGCTGAAAAATAAATAAATGAATAGGAAATATTAAAATGAGACCCCGTATAATAATAGATGCTTCAATGACCTGCTGTAAAAATAAATAAATGAATAGGAAATATTAAAATGAGACCCCTTATAATAATAGATGCTTTGTTCCTAATATAATCTCAAAATAAGTATCCAGACAGGGTTTGTTAGCTCAAAGAATGAGGCTTTAGATTCTTATTAGCAATCACTCAACAGAACACTTGCTCTGCACAGCAGGAAGGAAACCTTGATCATGCTTTTTAATCTGCATTTTAAAAATCCTTAAAAGCGTTTCTACGTAAATATACCTTAGCTTGACCTAAAAGAAAACAGGAACTTAGTGGGCCTTTCACCTATTTCAGAATCGCAATCCGCTACCACCATTAGAACTTTCTTAAGCATGTAGAATTTTTCCTAAGCCATGAAATTAAAAGATGCTTACTCCTTGGAAGAAAAGTTATGACCAACCTAGACAGCATCTTAAAATTACTTTGCCAACAAAGGTCCAATACCTTGGCCACCTCATGCAAAGAGCTGACTCATTTGAAAAGACCCTGATGCTGGGAAAGGTTGAAGGCAGGAGGAGAAGAGGACAACAGAGGATGAGATGGTTGGATGGCATCACCGACTCGATGGACATAAGTTTGAGTAAACTCCAGGAGTTGCTGATGGACAGGGAGGCTTAGCGTGCTGCGGTTCATGGGGTTGCAAAGAGTCAGACACAACTGTGCAACTCGACTGAACTGAAGCATTTATCCAATAATTTTCCATGTAAATGATGCCATTGTTTATTATGTAGATGCGAATGTGCACATGTATGTATGTGTGTATATGTGCCTATATGTTTAGACATACAGACCCACACAAACATGTACACTGTTACATATGTCTGCGTGCAATTCTGACTCTTTTACAGAGGAAAACATGTTACCTCTTATTCTGAACTTTCCTCTCAGTTAATAATAGTATTGCCTCTCTTTCTATATCAGCATGGAATCTACCTCATTCTTTGAATGACTTTTAAATGTCACTTAGCATTTTAATCTTTTTTATGCTACAAAGTAGTTCATGGTATGGATGTACATTATTTAACAGTTTCTTATTTATGACCATTTAGGATTCTTCTAGAAATTATTTTTAATACATATAAAAAAATACACAAAAAAGGAAGCAAATTTAATTTTGCTTGAATTGGTGATGGAATATGTTCAGCTTTATTGGTCATTGAATTCGTTCATGTGTGCATTAATTGCCTCTTCTTGTATATTTCTATTTTTATTAGGCTATTAATCTTTTCCTTGATTTTATGAGTTCTGCCTATACTTGGAATAACTTTTTGACACATAGCTAAAATATATCTTGTCATTCCTTGTTTTTTGTTTTTTAATGTCTATTTTAATTTTTTTCCCAACAATATTAATCTTTTCCATTAAGATTTTGGGGTTTAATTGCACATATATTTTCTCTACCCAAATTATGTTGTCTATATTTTCTTTAAGTTATATTATAAATGACTTAAATAGTTAATTAAATTTGTTTGTAAAGCCACTTTTTTAAGTTTCCATATCATAATATGGCAAAAATTTAAACGGAAAAAAATGATAGATTTCATGTTATAAAAGACGACACAGAGATAGGGCCATTTCTCTGTTGTGTGTTGGGAAGAGTTGTTTTAATCTGCCCTTCATTGCTGATGTCAAAAAAAAAGGTAGATGTAGTCATTGAAAGGGTCGTGTAATTTTTAACGGGGTAGCCTATAGTCATATCCAAATGCCAGCTGAAGTAATTACATTTCGCTTATAAGCAGTTGCCAGTATAATTTCAGTTAGAATGCCACAAATGGATGGATAAAAACCGGAGGGCTTGAAACCTATTCAGGTCACTAGAAGATAAATGAGATGTGTGACTGGAGATAAGCTCAGAGGTAGAATTAATTTTTAGGCCGCTTCTAATGACCAAAAGCCAATGACTTGTTACCAAGACAGATAGATATGAGAAATAAATAAGTAAGGGAAGGTGAGGAGAAGAAAAATGATATATTATACAAAATATAATGGGGGTTTCCCCAGTGACTCAGAGGTAAAGAATCCACATGCAATACAGGGTACCTGGGTTCAATCCATGGATCAGGAAGATTCCCTGGAGCAGGGCATGGCAACCCGCTCCAGGATTCTTGCCTGGGCAATCTCATGAACAGAGGAGCTTAGCAGGCTGCAGTCCAGAGTCCCAAAGAGTCAGACATGACTGAAGCGACTGAGCATGCACATACATGCACAGAATGCAATAGCATGATTCACAACGTCTATTTCATGCCAAGCTCTATTCCAGGTTCTTTACACAGAAGGCCCATAAGAGTCCATGTTATTATTCTCATGAAACAGATGAGGAAAAGAGATACAGTAAGTGATCAGGAAGATGAAATGGTCACCCAGCTCACACAGTCATTTAGGGGCAGGGGTGGCATCTGACTCCAGATATTCGGACTTTAAGCTCTGTCACCCTCCGCTGAGATATACTTTCTTGAAAGTCTCATTTGTCCCCGTTCTGAACAGCATTCTCAGAAAGAAGCTCTTGACAGTTTGTTTTTAATTTCCCAATCTCCTCCTTGTTTACTGTTTTCCTTATTCAATAATTAAATGAGTTAATATTTATAAAGTACTTAAAACAATGCTTGGCACATAGTAAGCAGCATATACATTTTATTAATGAATAAAATAAAGAAGCTCAATTATCTTTATTGAATGCTTATTGTGTTGCAGGCACTCTGCCAGATACTGGAAATACAAAGTTGAACAAGGGATATAAAATCTTTG
Source organism: Bos javanicus (assembly GCF_032452875.1). Taxonomy (NCBI): domain Eukaryota; kingdom Metazoa; phylum Chordata; class Mammalia; order Artiodactyla; family Bovidae; genus Bos; species Bos javanicus. The sequence continues at coordinate 98,722,553 of NC_083877.1, forward strand.
TTCCCTTTGACCAACCGTCAAATAGGGGGAAAAAAAAGACAAATTACAATTTCATAAATAATTTCATAACTTGTGGAAAGTGCATATACAGAACTATGATGTATCTTGAGAGCACCCAGGTTAAGAAGATCCTAAGATTCTAACCGTTGATCTGAGAACCAAGTGATGATAAGAAGGTAGGCAAAAGAAAGCTGGGGAGAGAGTCTTCTAGAAAAAGGGAAACTGAGGTGCAAAAGCCCTGAGGCAGAAAGGAGACCATCCAAGAAAGTTCAGTGCATGTTGAACAAAACCAAGGGGGGACATTTCAGGGGAGACCTCAGCTTCCCACAGGGTCTGCCTCTGCACACGCCTCAGCTTTTATTTCAGCTCACCTCTCTGCAGTACCCACTGCCTGGCATCACTCACTCCGTTTCTCACCAGCCCAGCTTGCTCCGGCTCCTTCCTGGTGCACTAGGTTCTGACCACACCTTCTCTCCCTCTACATGTTGGGCATCCCAAGGTTCCATCTCGGGCTCTTTCCCTTACACAGTAGATGTGAACCAGGTGAGCTTAACTGGTGTTAATCCTTCGCTTCCATCTGTTTCCTGGTGACTCCCAAATCTGCACATACTTAATTTTCTGCACAAATTTAAGAAACTTTATATATCCAGCTCCCTAATGTGTGGTGTCACCTGTGTGTCTCCTGAACATGTGCAAATCAGTGTGTTCAAAACTGAACTCCTTCAGCCCCTGCTGGGCTTTCTCCTCTCCGTTTTGGTTTTTAGTAAGTGGCACCACTATTTATCAATTGCATAAGCCAAGCCAGGAGGACAAGGGGGTGACAGGGCATGAGATGGTTGGATGGCATCACCTATTCAACAGACATGAGTTTGTTAAGAAGATCCTAAGATCTTCTTAACCTTAGGATTAAGATCTGGGAGAAAGATCTGGGAGATGGTGGAGGACAGGGAGGCCTGGCATGTTGCAGTCCATGGGGTCACAAAGAGTCAAACATGACTTAGTGACTGAACAACAACAAAACCAAACACCTAGAAACCATCTCTCACCTTCTTTCTCTCCTGTATGGGTTATCAGTCACCAAGCACCATTGCCTCTACTTTCTTCATATTCTCGGAGCCTCCCAACTTCTGTCTATGCCCCTTAGTTCAGGTTCTCCTTTTTTTTTTTTTTGCCAGTATTGTGTATTGGCCATCTAAATTCTTTCCCTCTCACCTGCTTTGTCTCAATCTATCTCTCACATCGTTGCTGGAATGAACTTGCAGACCTGTGGTAAGTTCACACATTCCCTCCCTCTTTAGAAACCCTTCTGTGACTCCATTGACTGTAAAAGTCAATCAGGGCATAAGGTCCCATAATGAGGCTCCATGTGTGAGGCTCCGTTTCCCTCTCTGGCCACTCTTCCTCTTTGTCAATTCTCATCTGGCACAAAATTTCACCTTGGTTCTAACCCAGTCGTGGCCTTCCTCCTGAAGCCTTTTGAAAGTGTTTCCCTCTGTCCTTTCTCTGAATGCTCCCTAGACTAACCTCTTCTGTCTCAGTAAAGCTGCTGTGATCCCATTGTAGAGCAGGGCTTCATTCTTCGCTTGAGGCCCAGCATCTTTACGCTAGCAGGGCAGCCGTGATGATGCTTTGGGTCCTCGAGTGTTGATGGCAACTCTGACCCAGATCCAGCCGTCCTGAAGTGACTCTACGTTTCCCTTCCACGGTGGACCAATGTACGTGTTAGCAGTTGTCCTTGGGGAAGGACTGAGAAATTGTGTTCACTTGCCATTGTGTTGCAAGATTAAGGATCCTTCTGGATACGACTCTAGCACCAACTCCTCAGTGGGTTCTGAGTTGGAAAGCTATCTCATATACAGAAACTGGAAAGTGTGAAATATATGGAGCTAGCATTTCTAATATTTAAAAAAATCAGGTGCATTATTAACATTTTACAAATAAGAGAAGCAAGATGCAGTGAGCTTGTGTAATCTGTCCATGTGATAAAGCAAACAGGCGGCAGCACTGCTAGAAATAAGGTCTGCCTTAAGGGACAGCTCACTCTGCTTCCGCCACTCAATTCAGGCCCCATCCGAGCAACATAGTCTGACTCAAAAAATACCTTCACCTTTGGGATTTCATCCATATTCCCTAGAGATCTAAACCTGTCCCCTTGTATTAGTATATACAGACTGTTTTGGTTCAAACTCCTGCTTTATTCCTAATTCATTTTCTATCTTAAAGTAAATCATCTTTCTATAGATGTTTCACTTTTAAAATATCAATATCAACAGTGCCTATATAATAGAGTTGGTATGAAGACTCAATGAGCTAAAGTATATAAAGGACTTAACAGGATATGGGGCATGTAATAGCCTCATTAAATGTTAGCTACCATCAATGTCACCAAATTATTATTGAATTATTATGCGTTATTACTAATTAAATAATATATGTAAAGGAATTAACACAATACCTGGAACAAAAACATTATCCATTGCTATATGATTTTAATATTAGTAATACCATTAATAATACACTTGTTTTTCCTGTTTGAGTGTGTTATTTTGGAAAAGTGAAGGGAGGGAGTTGGGAAGACTGGAAGACATTGATCAAGAAAGCCTAATCTCCCTCTTTTTCAGTGAATAAATGGAACATCATTTCTGGGGGAAAAAAAAAAAAGAAATATATAATGCATGAAGATAGATCCAGTCCTACCAAGAGTTTTCAAAAAATGTTCATATTTGACAGTTCTTTAAGGTATACAGCCAGAGAGGGCAATGGCACCCCACTCCAGTACTCCTGCCTGGAAAATCCCATGGACAGAGGAGCCTGGTAGGCTACAGTCCATGGGGTCGCTAAGAGTCAGACACGACTGAGCGACTTCACTTTCACTTTTCACTTTCATGCATTGGAGAAGGAAATGGCAACCCACTCCAGTGTTCTGGCCTGGAGAATCCCAGGGACCGGGGAGCCTGGTGGGCTGCCGTCTATGGGGTCGCACAGAGTCGGACACAACTGAAGTGACTTAGTAGCAGCAAGGTATACAGCCCCTGGAGAAGGGAATGGCAACCCACTCTGGTATTCTTGCCTGGAGAATTCCATGGACACAGGAGCCTGGTGGGCTACAGCCCACAGGGTGGCAAAGAGTTGGACACGACTGAACGGCGAACACACACACACAAAGTATACGACAGTTGTACATACATGGCCGAAAGTTGAATATGTTTCTAAATACATATATATATATATTTCACACCTTCCAGGGCCTTAGCTGTTGGAAGATCATCACTGCACTGCTATGAAAATCCTTAACACTACTCTCAGGGGTGGTCTCGAGTTTAGTGTCTGTGCGCATTTGATTCAATCACCTTTGAGCTCATGCACCGTCCTTCACGTTCCCCCAGTTGGTAATAGCCCAACCCATCACCCTAATTCATTGACGGGAAAGCAAAATGAGGCATCCATTTAGAAGACCGTTCGGTAATTTTTATGGTAGTAGTAAACACACACTTACCCAGAGTTGACCTAGCAAAGTCCCTGCTACATATTCACTCAAGAGAAATTAAAACATACATCCACACAAGGCTGAACATTTACAACAGCTCTGCTAATAACTGCCAAACACTGGAAATGACCACAATGCCCATCAGGTGGTAAATGGATACATAATTGTCAGATCTCTGTCCAGTGGAAAACTACTCAGCAAAGAAGGAAAAACTCCTGAGATATGGTACAGAAAGGATGCATCTCAAAGCATTATCTTCAGTAAAAGGATAACGACTGAATGAGTCCCTTTGTATATCATTTAGAAAAGACAAAACTACAGTGACAAAGCTCAGATGTGTGGTTGCCGGGGGCTGGGTGTTGAGGCAGGGGTTTTCTGACAAAGAGGCACAGGGAAATCTTGAAGGGGATGGATTTTGAGAACGGTTATATCTGTACACATTTGTCAAAATGCATTGGACTACATACTTCAAATAGATGGATTTTAATAAACCATAAACCTGACATTTAAAAAGCACAACAAAAGCATCCTTCTATGAATCACAGTTAGAAAAAAAAGGCATATAAAACTCTTTTTAACTGCAATTTGAATATGATGTTGGCACAGTACCATTTAATTACACCATCTTTTTGTGCTTCAACAATTTCATTCATTTGATACTATTGAATTTCTGTACGTACTATGGGTATAAAAATCTACATAATTAGAAAGGAAACAAGACACTGTAAAGACTCATGACTTAGACATACTGGTCTAGCAGGCTGTCTCTTGACAGTGTCCTGCTTGGATATCTGTGCCTTGTGAAGAATGAGACAGAGGAAGAAAAACCAGAGAAAAGAAGATGGAACTGACCTATTGACCATTCCTGACTCTCAGGATGTTTTCAAAATGAAAATCCCTTTGGTCTCTTTCTCTTCTTTCAAGTTGTCTTCCTAAGCTAAGTTTTACTGCCTACGGATAGAAATTCAGGGAGGCCTATGATTTTTTTAATTATGCTAGCATAACATTTTATGATCACTCTAAGTTGAAAAGTGTAATAAAAATTTATAATACCCAGTGTGATACACAAACCAATGCTCCAATTTTAATCTGGAGGCAAAGTTTCAGATTGCAGCCATCTGTAGATTTGCCTCCTGCCCATCAGAGCTTCTCATCCACCTTCAGGGAAGGGATTCTCACTGACTTCTTTTTATCCACATCCACTTTCTTCCCCATTTACCATTCAACACACATCTAAATGTTATAGCTGATCCCTCCCCGGCGGGATCCTGTGGGGAAAATGAGGAAGAAGGTGCAGTGCAAGTTTATTTGAGTCTCATCAGTGAATCAAAATGAAGCCAGACAAACACAAGAATAAAATCCTCCTGTTAGTTGAGAACTCTCAGGTAGCTGTCCTGGCATCTAACTTGGTGCTGATCCTAAATCATTTCACATATTGTCAATTTCAGAAAAGTGTACCCTGTAACTACAATGGAAGGAGTCACTACGCAACCACAGGAAAGATCAAGCATCTTTGTTTCCTGGCTAACACGAAGGACCATTTTTTTTTCTATCAAAGACAACTCTGTCTAATTTTATTACCCCTACCTCCTTTGCAAGGGCCTTCCCTGGTGGCTCAAATGGTTAAGAATCTGTATGCAATGCAAGAAACCCTTGTTCGATCCCCATGTCAGGAAGATCCCCTGGAGAAAGGAATGGCTACCCACACCAGTATTCTTGCCTGGAAAATTCCATGGACAGAGGAGCCTGGCGGGCTACAGTCCATGGGGTCACAGAGAGTCGGACACAACTGAGTGACTGACACACCTCCTTTGCCAAAGTTACTCAGAGGCCCAACACATAACTATGCCTTGCTTTCTGATAACTAATGGCAACCCACTCCAGTACTCTTGCCTGGAAAATCCCGTGGACGGAGGAGCCTGGTAGGCTATAGTCCATGGGGTCGCAAAGAGTCGGACACGACTGAGCGACTAAACTTTCAACTTTCAATACAGAACAAGCCCTTACTTTCTTAAACCTTCCCAGAGCCACTCATACAAACCCAAACCCGATCACAAACACATTCTCAGTCCCTTATCTGATTGGCTCCACAGTTCTTCATGGTATAACATTTTGCTTGCTCTAGCAAGTTAATAACTTTAACATCATTTGATTACATTTGTTCTTGACTGGGTTTTATTACTTGTAAGATGGCTTTGCAGTCTCTGAGCTTGCCAAATGCTCAATAGCCGATTCTTCTCTTCTGACCATGTCCGTGAGGTCCTTGGATTTCATGTGGGGTCCCTCCAACCACAACACTTGTTCCATGGGAGATGTATTCTGTTTCTCCATTGCCTCTTCACATGGCCCCTGTTTATTTCAGAGTTCTGTGGCATATAAACTCGCCACTGGGCTCCCAGAAGTCTTCCTAGGAAGAAGTTGACTCTGAGATGATGAATGGCCAGCTCACTCACATCTCCTACATGTCTCAACTGTGATCCAAGGGAAAGAGTCATGCATTCTTGTTGCCAGATACACTTGGGCAGAGAAAGCCAGTTCCAAGGCACCCACGGCTCTTCCTTACCCTTCCAGCAAGGTTGCCTACCTGCCCGAGTATCTTGCAATCTGGATCTCTCAGGTGAGAGCCAGGCATCATTTCTTTGTGCATCCCAACTTCAGGAGGCTCAAAGAATAGCTTATGCCGAAGAAAAACATCTCACTCTCTCTAGAATCTCACTCTTTTGTGCAGTTTCAGGCTGTCTACCAATTCCTAGGAATCTTGACATTTCTAATCATTAGCCAGTCACGTCTCTTTTAGGATGTCCACATTTATTGTACGTACTGGCTGGTGTCTTGGTCAAGACTACTAATGTAAAGTGCTGTCTCTTCCTCTAATATTGTGACCATTCTGATAGCTTCACTTTCCAGGAATTCTCTGGCCGTCCAGCGGTTAGGACTCCATGCTTCCACTGCAGGGAGCACGGGTTCTGTTCCTGGTCAGGGAACTAAGATCCCACATGCAGTGCACCACAGCCAAAAGAGAACATTTAGGAAACATTTATATGTATATTAAAAATGGTTTCACTTTTCTACAACTTATAGAAGTCAGAAATTCAAAACTAGAACTTTTCTTATTCTTTACTCTCAATTCCTATTTCCATTGGTGGTAGAACTTTTATAACCTATAGGCTTTCAAGGAAGTTTAGTGCCATACAACTAGTATTTTTCAGTCAGATCAAGGTTACTGGTTCTGTCCCAGTCAGATCCGTGGATGCCACATAGGTTGTCCTTCCCTGGACCTCATCAAATCTCTCTCCCCAATTCTACACCACCTCTGCCCACTGCCTCTCCATGCCAGGCCGGGAGTGATGTGCTTACGTGACAGTCTGCCCACTGATAGAGTTCTTACCACCCTTTCCTTCTCGATTTTTCTTCCTCATTTTTGGCAAATGTCGGGGTGCCTTTTAAAAACAGAAAAGGCTATGTAGATGTTTCTTTTTTGTTTTAAAATTTTTCAAGCTTGTAGCTCCTTATTAAGCTTTTAAGTCCAATTTGTAAATCCCACTGTGCTAGGGATTCCAGCTGATTTTGGACATCATTTTAAATGAACTTTTGAATAACTTTTGGTTCCACTTGGGACCTTTTAAAACAAAGCATTTTCAAGTATTTTAGTTTTCTTATTTTAATGTTTTAATTCCCTTTAAATATGTTACTTGACTTAATAGTTGCAAAGCTTGTTTGACAACTTACAGAGCCTAGTAATTAACAGCACTGATAAATAAAAAAGTGCATCATTGTATATATTTAGTGATATAAGAAACAATGCATTATTTTATATTCAACTTCATTATTCATGGATTTAATATGTGCAAATTCACCTATTGGCTAAAATGTAATTATAACTCCAAAATCAGTATTTGTAGCATGTTCAAAGTCATTCACAGGCATGTGAATGCATAGAGCAGAGAAAAATTTTGATTGTCTGCCCAGTGAAGTCAAGGAAGGTGGTGTTCTTTTTTCTTATTTCAACTCATAATAGTAAACAAGTATCTTTTCTACAGTTTATCCAGTGCTACATTTTTTTTCTGCATTTTTGTGTTTTGTTGGTTATTTCTGTATTCATAAATGGATCCTAAGCAAGGTGCTAAAGTGCTGGTTATTGTCTCTAGGTAAATAGGACTGTGATGTGTCTTACAAAGAAAATAGGTATATTGGGTAGACTTTATTCAGCCTGTTCACTCATGGCTATTGGCCATGCATGAGTTCAATGTTCATGAATCAACAATATGTATTAAATAAGGTGTCTTATCTATAAAACACACATAAAACAAGGGTAGGTATTGATTTGTTAATGAAAATGTTATGATCAGGCGCTCATAACCTAATCTATATTTCCCCTTGAAATCAGAATTCTGTATTCTCTAATTTGGGTTTCCCAGTGGCTCAGTGGTGAAAAAAAAAAAAAAAACTCTGCCTACAATGCAGGAGACAACAAGACAGGAATGTAATCCCTGTGTCAGGGAGATCCCTGGAGGAGACAATGGCAACCCACTGCAATGTGCTTGCCTGGAGAAGCCCGTGCACAGAGGAGCCTGGTGGGCTACAGTCCGTGGGGTCGCAAAAGTGAGACAGGACTGAGCGACTAAGCGCAGCGGAGGACTGCACTTCAGAGTGTGTCTCCAGGGGTTCCAGAGCGTTCCTGAGACCGTCCAGCAAGCCCCACAGAGGGAAAACAGGTGGGGTGACCAGTACTCCAAACAAAGGAGCTCTGCTTTTACAGACATTGTTTGTCTAGGCTTCAACGTTAGTATTCCATTTGAACAAATAGTTCCGTGACCAAAATCTTAAGAATACAAATGTTAACAGTGTAAATTATTATACATGTTCACTCTTAACAATAATTAAGGTCTTTTTAAAATTCTATATTGGATTATAGCCAATTAACAATGTTGTGATAGTTTTAGATGAACAGCAAAGGGACTCAAGCATACATATACATGTATCCGTTCTCCCCCAAACTCGCCTCCCAACCAGCCTGCCACATAACACTGAGCAGAGTTCCCTACACTATACAGCAGGTCATTGTTGATTTTCTACTTTAAATATAGCTGTGTGCATGTGTCCATCCCAGACTCCCTAACTATCCTTTCTTCCCATCCTTCCTCTCTCGGTAAGCATAGTTGGTCTCTAAGCCTGTAGGTCTGCTTCTGTTTTGTAAATAAGTTCGTTCGTGTCATTTCCTTTTAGAAGAGCTGGGTTTTTAATATAGGAAATAGGAATGACAGATATCCTCAAGTGTAGATTTGATTACAGTTGGTCTATGGTGATTACTCAATACACATTCAAGAACTATGTACGTCCTACAAAGCCGAAGGGATTTCTATGGCTGCCGTGATTGATATGGATAGATCTTAGCATGCTAGGAAAAGAACTGGGTTAGTAGAAGGAAGGTAAGATATATTCAAAAACTATGTAAGTCCTACAAAGCCGAAGGGATTTCTATGACTGCAGTGACTGATTAAGGATAGATTTTAGAATGCTAGAAAAAGAACTGGGTTAGTAGAAGGAAGGTAAGAAATATTTCAAAACCATAGAAAAACAAAACAACTGTGGAGTACTCTTATCTTCTTACAGCTTCAAATCATAAGATAAAAAAAATAGAATTGATACCTGTTTTCTTCTGAGCCCTCATCCATTAATACAACCAGCTAAATATAGACATCAAATAGTTTAGAATGAGGGGAAAAGACTCATACTACATCTGTAGAGGAAAAAAAGAGAGAGAGAGAACAATCCTGCATGTTAAATTTTAATTTAAAAAGTAGATAGAGGTTAAAAAGTGCTTTAAAAATAGTTCCCAATAAGTTAAGTTGTTAAATTTAACAATGGCCTGTACTACCTCTCGCCTTCCCAGAGCTGCCATCCACTCTCGCTCTCCTATGCCTCTGATTAATGCAACATTTATAATACATGGCGCTTGAGTGGGCCTACAGCACTATGATGAGCTGAGATGCCTAACTCTTGTAAAGATTCTATAACCAGCAGCTGGAAACTAAAATTAGGATCAAATCATTTAAGTTCAAATCATGTAAGTTCCCCTAACATCTGTCAAAGACTAGGCCTTTAATCTTACGATTAGGAATGGGTATTGCCATATGAACAGAATGTCCTGGTTAATCCAGTCATCAATGTTAAAGTGAAGCTTAAGGTGATTTTAACTCTCTGAAGACTCCACCACACAGGGACAGAGGCGACACCTGAAAAGCAAGACTTTTTGTTTTGTTTGCTTTGTTTTGTGCTGCTGTCTGTTATCTCAGTGAGTTCTCTAAAGGGGGGAAGTATTTCTCGGTTTCTGTATGGAATGATCAAGATTTTTGCTCTGAAGAAGCCACAGAGGGTCAAGGAAGGGTTCTCTGAGACCAGCAAGTGTTGTCATGGAGATATTTACCTTTCTTGAATGATATCTTTACACCTTATCTTTTTTCTCTTCCTTCTGCATCTCCTAAAAATCTAAAAGATTGGTGAGGACCAGTAAGATGGAGACACATTAAAACGTCTTCCTAAGGTTAGGGGATTAAACACAAGATGCATATTTCAGTATTCAGGTAAGCAAAGAGTAATTTTTAGCATAAGCATGTCATATGCAATAACTATTGGAGATAATTGAAAACTATACATTATCCAGGGTTCTCCAGAGAAATAGAGCCAATAGAGGATAGATTTGTAAATGTATATGAGATTTATAATACAGCATTTGTTCATGTGATTATCTAGTGTGAGAAGATCTATGATGTGCTGTCTTCAAGGTGGACACCCAGCAAAGCGGGTGATGTAAATATGAAGGCTTGAGAACCAGGGAGTCAGTGTAGATTCCGGTCCAGATCTGAAGGCCCAGAACCAGAAACACCAAGGGCACGATTGAGGGCTCAGCGCAAATAGTCAAACAGAGAATATGAATCCTTCCTTTGTCCACTCTTTATTCTATCCAGGCCTCAACAGAGTGAACGATGTCCTCCCACACTGTGAAGGTCAATCTGTATTACTTCATACCTGTGGGTATGCTCAGTCGTGTCTGACTCTTTGGACTGTAGCCCACCAGGTTTCTCTGTCCATGGGATTTTTCAGGCAAGAATACTGGAGTGTGTAGCCATTTACTCCTCCAGGTGATTTCCTCCTCCAGAGGATCTTCCTGACCCAAGGATGGAAACCACATCTCCCCCATTGCAGGCGGATTCTTCACTGCTGAGTCATCAGGGAAGGCTGTGTTACCTCATCTGCCAACCCAAATGCTAATCTCTTCTAGAACCACCCAGAAATTCTGCTCAACCAGATACTTGGCCATCACATGATCCAACTAAGTTGAAACATAAAATTATCTATCATCTTATATTAAAAACTGTGCTATTTTTCTGAAACTCAGATTTAAATGGGTATCTTTTTTTTTTTTTTTTCTGTTTGATAAATCTGATAGTCTTACTAGGCACATAGATAGTAAAGTGTGTTTGTACATTTGGGGACACATCCGTTTCTGAAGTTCAATTATAGCATATCTGATTGTGTCTCTGTAAGAAAGATTTTGCTTTTCCTAAAAAGAGAGTGAATTTAGAAATAACTTATGATTTTTAATTATTGTTGGTTTTTCATATTAATATAATTTCTCCCTCTATTAGTTCAAAAAGCAAGCAGTTTGATGCCATTTGACTTCTTTGGATGATATGACTTGGGATAATTAGAAATCAAATGCTGACAATGGCTGATTGAAATTACAACTAACATTTGTAAATGACTTCAAGATTCATAGCTAGAAAATATGTCCAAAACCTCCAATACTTTCATTGGATTTTTTTCTTCACTTCCATATAAATATCATTATACCTTAGCTCAGAGGAAAAAGATTATGTTCTCAAGCTTGGGAGCTGCAAAACTTTCTTCTTCCAATAGAAAATGCATTTATAAATCATTCATTAAACCTTAATAAATTTCTTTTCCAATACACTCTGCTCCATTAGGTATCAAAATCTTGTAACAGCTAATTATAGAATGTGAAGGTTACATATTTTTCAGACCAATAACTTTAAGATGCTAAAGAAAAGATCAAAAGATTATTTTTAATAAAGCTCAGCAAACCAAAAAGTGTAAATAGCATGGGTGAAGAAGCTTGGAAATGTCAATATGGTTTCTATATGAGATTGTACTTCTTTTGTAAGTAAACAAGAAAAAGAATTTAGGCAAGCCAATTTTTGCTAACATTCACTTTGGTTTAAATGGTGACATATGTCTTATTAACACAGGTTAAAAAATAGAAACTAATTAAGAAAATGCTTCATAATTTTTTTAAATGATTTTCCTTATTTAAAATTGCAATAAAATGTTTCAAATATACAATGGTAAATATGTAAAATGTCTATCTCCCCCATATAAACTGATCAAGAAAAATAGAAAGGTAGAAAAATTAGAATATTTTTCACAACAAATGTTGTTGTTTAGTCACTAAGTTGTGTCCAACTCTTTGCTACCCCATGGACTATACATAGCCCACTAGGCTCCTGTTATGCAGAATCTTCCATGGGATTTCCCAGGCCAGAGTACTGGAATGGATTGCCATTTCCTTCTATGGAGTCTCTTCCCTACCCAGGGATTGAACCCCCATCTCCTGAATTGGCACATGGGTTCTTTATCACTGAGCCATCAGGGAAAGAGAAGAAAAAGAAGTCTTAGTTGCTTAGTCGTGTCCAACTCTTTGTAACCCCATTACAAAGAGTAGCCTGCCTGGCTCCTCTGTCCACAGAATTCTCCAGGCAAGCGTATTGGTGAAAGTCACTCAGTCGTGTAAACTATTTGAGGACATGACTGTATAGTCCACGGAATTAGAGCCCATTGGGTTTCCCTGGTGGCTCAGAGAGTAAAGTGTCTGCCTGAAATGTGGAATACCCAAGTTCAATACCCGGATCAGGAAGATCCCCTGGAGAAGGAAATGGCAACCCACTCCACTACTCTTGCCTGGAAAATTCCAGGGACAGAGGTACCTGGTGGGCTACAGTCCATGGAATCGTAGAGTCCCACATGACTGAGCAACTCCATGGAATTCTCTAGGCCAGAATACTGGAGTGGGTAGCCTTTCCCTTCTTTAGTTCTCCTGCATTGCAGGAGGATTCTTTACCAGCTGAGCCACAAGGAAAGCCCAAGAATACTGAAATGGGTTGCCATTTCCTACTCCAGGGGATCTTCCCCATCCAGGGATTGAACTTGGGTCTCCTGCACTACTGGCAGATTCTTTACCATCTCAGCCCCCACGGAAGCTTGAGCCACCAGGGAAGCCCTTAATAGTCATTAGGAGCAGGTAAATCTACTTATTAAAAAATCTAGCTGAATTTTGCTAATTACAGAACCAGAATTTAAAGAGAAAATATTTCAAATTTGATCTTAAATAGACCAGTCACAAATAACCATAATTCTCTTTAAATGGACTAGCATGCTGAGTACAGCTTTCTGCCATGTTGATCCTAGCTCCATGACAGAGGGTTAAGCTATACTTATCCAGTGACAGGTCACACTTCAGAGTCTGCTGGATTTTTATTGACACAATACACAGGCTGGAGCCAAGAATGCACTGAAGGCAGGCAGAGTACAGATGACAGGGAAGAGTCATCACTCTCCTAACCATAGAGAATTTGTGGAAAATAAACCCAAGTAGAAGGAATGACTTCCTTCCTGTTACACCCTGAATGGATCTTCTTGTCTCTTTGTTGTTTGGTGGGGGAAGTCATCACTTGGGAGCCCTCAGCATTGTCTTGGCTCTTCTCTGGCGGCCGGCACACATGTGCAAGTCTACTACAGAGAGTAAACTGAGTGTGACTGACACACAAGGAGCGTATGCAGGCTGGCTGGCGGGCACTTGGTTTGAAGCAGGCACAGATATATGTTTAAAACAGGCCCTACTCTTTTAAACTCTCTCTTCCTCCTAATGTTCTTCTAAGTAAACTGCGTCCTCTGTATTATACAAAGCAAAAATGGCAAGATGGCTGTAAAACCACTTTTTAGCCACTACAGTCACTGTTAAAAAATCTTTTAAAATGTATCTTGCATTTTGAAATGAATATGGTATTGTGATATTTTATTAAAATTGTATTTTTAATTTTCTAAAACCATGAAGTGACAACAAAGGTCAATACACTTTTCCTCTTTGAATAAAATTGTATTAAGCTTTAATAATGTTTTTGCTTGTTCTTTATTTCTCTTCTTATAGAATCTGTAGAAATAAATAGTAAAATAAAATCTTTTGGGGTTTAGCCAAAACTTCTTTTTTCCTTAATTAAAATGTAAAATTGACCATTATATATAAGGCTTTGTGAAATTTAACCTTCTTAAAGCTGAAAAAATAAAGATCAAAATAATTCAGTGTAAACATGTAAAAATAATACAACAATGCTGCATTGCATATTTAAAGTTTGCTAAGAAAGTAGGTCTCACATTACATGCTCTTATCAGAAAATAATAATAATAATATTGATCATAATAATAATAAGAGTGGGGAGAAACTTAGGAAGGTGATGGATATATTTATAGCCTTGATGGTAATATCAGTTTCATAGGTGTGTACTTATTCCCAAACTCACTGAACTATATACATTAAATATGAACAGCTTTTTATATGTCAACATTTCAGCAATATGGTTTTTAAAAATAATATCAATTACAGTTTAAATTTGTATTATCATTTTATTACTAATGTTAACTTATTAAAAAAAAAAAGCCTTTCAAAATAAATCACCATGGTCTGAGATTAACCATTAACACCAGGTGGTACAGTGGGAAAGAATCCATCTGCCAATACATGAGATGTAAGAGACATGGGTTAGATCCCTGGATCAGGAAGATCCCCTGTAGTAAGGAATGACAATCCATTCCAATATTTGCCTGGAAAATTCCTTGGAGAGAGGAGCCTGGCAGGCTACAGTTCATGGGGTTGCAAAGATCTGGACACAACTGAGCACATAGAAGCACATAGATTAGTGCATTCAGAGGTGTCATACGTTATATAACACAAATAGGAGGGCTAAGCAACTCTAAATACTTTAGGAAAAGACAAGGGGAGTGTCAGAGGGAAACGACGGCAGTCTTCTGGGTAGAATATGAATTTGGGTGTGAAATGGCTTGAGAAGACCTTGCCTCATAGCTACAAAGGATGATTGATTAAGCAGGGACTTAAGGGCTTCTGGAGATACTGTGGATTTAGAAAAAGGTAAGAGAGTTACAATATAAGTGACTCAGAATGAATCAAAACTAGGAGAGGCTGAAAAGCATGCAAGCCTGATTTTCATTCTCAGCCATTCCTTCCATCTTAGATTAATTCCTAACCCACCTTTTAATACTCTGCTCACACTTACTGGGCTTCCCAGGCAGCACAATGGTAAAGAATCCACCTGCCAACGCAGGAGATGCAGGTTCCACCTCTGGGTCAGGAAGATCCCCTGGAGAAGGAAATGACAACCCTCTCCAGTATTCTTGCCTGAAAAATCCCATGGATAGAGGAGCCTGGTGGGCTAAAGTCTCTGGGGTTGCAAAAGAGTCAGTCACTCATGATTCAGGGACTAAACATCTTGGATTACCCAATTCTTTTGTTTCCAGGAAGCCTTTCACTTTATTTACTTCCAGACAAAGTCAAGAGTTTTTCCTCAGAGCAACTTACTTATACCCCATTTAAACCTATAGTATCAGTATTTTACTCGACTTTTGTGGAACTGTGGTCCCATTTCACAATACCCTGTACAGAGTATAGGATAAAATGGTAAATCTTTGGCATCCTTGAATTTAAAATTTATATTTAATTTACTTGTGAGTTATCTCAAAACAGTATGGTTCATAATAATATACTATTTTAATGGTGTCCAAAAGATGATGTGTGAGAAATTTACTTAGCCAATGATCCAGTTTTCATGTTATAACAGCTACTAACATTTAGATATATTATCATGCAGCTTATAGGAAATTATAAAAATTGACAAATTATGCAAGATCCCCATGATGTACCCTTCACAAAACTCCAGATGACCCTCTGTAAAGACACTTCGTGTTGAATTGACTGGATTTTTACTAAGTGGATTAGAAACTAATACTGAAAATAACCGATTCCAAAGTGAAGGTGCATATTTGGGGCAATCATAAAGCATACGTTATGTTTTCTTTGCTAATACTACCCCTTAAAGTTGAAATGGAAAACATTTTTTTTCTGGGCCTAAAAAATATCTACATTTCAATGTATAAAAGAATATCACATTTCAACGTATGCTAAGTCTGTTCAGACTGTTTGGGTATAATTTTTTGACGTATCATTGAACCAGGATTGAAAACCACTTGATTTCAACATATAATTCAACTATAATCATGATCAAATACTTTAATAAATTTCCTCACTGCATCCAGGAAAGTTAATACGTTTGATTTAATATGAAGATCTAATTAAATTCAATAAAATTTGAGCACCTGTTGAAGGAAGTATACTTAACAATATATTTTATGTCAGATTAAAAAACTACATGAATGAATGAGGCACAGTCTTTTTTTTTACCCCCCAAGGGTTTGACAATTTAACAAGGGGAAATGAGGCAATCACAAGAAGAAATAACCAAAATAAAATATTTTAAATAGTAAGTATCCTAAGAAGTGTAAACATTTAATTCAGTTTTCAATAAGAGCTTAGGGGGAAAGTTTTGAGAAAGAAGGTGGATTTGTAGGATGAGCAAAAATGTGGCTGCTATTGAGGGAAAGATAGAAACAAAGGCGGAGAGTCAGGGAGAACTAAACAGACTAGAGAAGGAGTCTTCTTGCACGGTTCCGTCAGGTGAGTACTAACTAGTGAGGTAGTCGGTCCCTCCCCGACCAGGTCTCTCCCCAGTGAAGACGGGAACACAATCAGTGTCGATCAGAGATGCTGTAAAGCACCAATCTTTCTAAACCGCAGTCAAACCTCACTCCAAGGATCCGATATGAGCCACGTACTCCTTTCAGACATGCAGGTCAGTATCCTTCTTCTCTCGTTGAATATTTTTATTTTATTACCATTTGTAGAGAGACAGTCTTAGTTAGCTCTGAATAATTATCAAGCAGGTGAAACTGGAGCCAGCTTCTGGGCAGGAGCAGTTTCCCCTGAGGATATCTGAAATTACGAAATTATATCTTCTAGTCAAGTGCCCTATTTGTTTCTAATTCAATGAAACAAAGGATGGAAAAGGAAGAGCTTGACACAGAGAATTATTTTCAAATGAAAAAAGACATACTATGTGTTTGAAGAGAAATGATGGCACATGCTTTTTCTGCTTTTTGACTGACCTTGAGAGAAAAAGTCCTCAAACAGTATATCTCCACAGAGTCACTGAAGTTTGCGCTTCACCCCAGTGGACAGTATCGGGGCATACTTCTGCAGCTCAGTGGGATCCTCATGCCAGCAGTGAAGTCTGATTGCTCACCCCAAGTGGACACAGGCCTCCCTGGTGGCACTAGTGGCAAAGAAGCTGCCTGCCAAAGCAGGAGGCACAAGAGATGCAGGTTCATATCCCTGAGTCGGGAAGTCTCCTGGAGGAGGTCATGGCAACCCACTCCAGTATTCTTGCCTGGAGAGGCCCATGGACAGAGGAGCCCCATGGGCTACAGTCCACAGGGTAGCAAAGAGTCAGATGTGACTGAAGTGACTCAGCACGCACAGCGGATAAGGGAATATGTCCTACCAGGCTTCTTCACAGCAAAGCTGTAATGTTTATCAGACAATCCTTCCCATGAAATGAAAGCAATTTCCTAAAAAGATGGATATGGAAGAAATTTCACAACCCAGAGAATATGTTTTTAGGAATCAAAATGTCTTTAAGGTCAATGTAAAGTCATCACAATATATCAATGCTACCCACTATTTGGCTATAAAAATGAATTTTCAAAATTTAAAATTGAATTGCAATATCATCTTTGGTTGGGAAGAGGCATTGGTGCAAAATAGGACCTTTCAAGTTAGAAAGATCTGAGTCCTGATGCCCAATATATGACCATGGATAAATCTGATAGCCTTACTGAGCTTGTTTTGTCCTCTGCAGAATGGAGGAAAAAGATACCTACATCATAGGCTCATGGTTATTAAGCCATGTAATTTAAATTACATAGTCTAAATTAAATGTTATCTCCTTTTCACTGATTTCCAAATTGGAAAACATACTTGGCATTGCTTAGTAATGCAGCCTGTGTCAAAGGTTCTTTAAAAAGTAGATACAGAAAGTCACCTGGATTTCATCAGTCAGAACAATGTTGTGATGTTATAAAGTACACTGATATTAGTCTTCAATTCCACAAGATGAGAAACTTTTCTTGAGAAAGAGCATGAGACAGAGAAAGAAGGAGATAACAGGAAATCACGGTCAGAAAAAATATATATATGCAAAAAAGAAAGTGAAAAGAATTTCCTGAGGTATCAACCCTTTTCAAAGTTGAGAAATAATTTCCAGTACTGAACTGAGTCACACCATTCATTCATTCATTCACCTATTCATCCACTCATTCATTCTTGCCACCAATAAATGTCCAATGCCTCCTTTATGACAGACACTTTACTAGTCCCTGATGACATGATGACTAAGAGAAGATTCCAGCATTGGGCAAAAGCATAGCCAAGGGACCCAGCAAAAGAATGAACACTGAGTCTGCAAATTCATGGCAGAGTGACATTTGCTTGGAGGAGCCAGAAGTTTTAAATCAGTTTATATAAAAACCCAGGTTGACATCTCATCCCCTTCCATATTATACAGCTATTTATTTTACAAGAACATCCAACAATGATTAAAGCTTTTCCAATAGCCACATTTTCTCATTATGCCCTCTTACAAAAGTTGAGGAGATGGATGACCAAGATTATACTATCAAATCCATGACAACCACCCCACTTAACCCATCAAGGATGGGTCCCTAGTGTGCTTTCTAATCTGTTGTTCATGGAGCCTAATAGCTCAGAGTATGAGGTCCCCACTGCTTCCTTTGCGTAAGTTCAAAGAATAATACATTTCAGAGTCAAGAAGTAGATCTTGATGTAAATCTTCATCAGTCCTTCTTTGCTTTGCATGACCTTGTGAGTGCATTCATTTGCCTAAGGGTACGTAAGCCACAGTTCATTCTTTTCCTGAACAGAGCAGTACTAGTCTACTTTCTTGCCAGGATTAAGGAGAGTCAAGTAACAAACACTAAAAGAATTGTTAGTCTCACTTGTGGATATTTCAGTTAAACCTCATCTCTTCTGGAGATTCTAAATATGCAAGATTGGCTAATTCCGTAGGAGTTCACCTAGACATCTTAAAACGGGGCCTGCAGGGTGTAGAGTCTGGCAACCATAAGCCTTCAGACTGAAGAGAATGTGACCTTTTGAATCATTTGTATGATTATATTATTGTATAATATCTTTTTATTGCCTAAAAAGGTTTTTAAAACCCTTTTTACTTAACTTATATGCAGAGTACATCATGTGAAATGACCATCTGGATGAAGCACAAGCTGGAATTAAGATTGCTGGAAGAAATATCAACGACCTCAAATATGCAGATGACACCACCCTTATGGTAGAAAGCGAAGAAAAACTAAAGGGCCTCTTGATGAAAGTGAGAGCTGGCTTAAAACTCGACATTCAAAAAACGAAGATCATGGCATCTGGTCCCATCACTTAATGGCAAATACATGGGGAAATAATAGAAGCAGTGAGAGAATTTATTTTCTTGGGCTCCAAAATCACTGTTGATGGTGACTGCAGCCATGAAATTAAAAGGCACTTGCTCCTTGGAAGAAAAGCTATGACCAACCTAGACAGCATATTAAAAAAGAGAGACATCACTTTGCCAACAAAGGTCTGTCTAGTCAAAACTATGGTTTTTCCAGTAGTCACCTATGGATGTGAGAGTTGGACCATAAAGAAAGCTGAGAGCTGAAGAACTGATGCTTTTGAACTGTGGTGTTGGAGAAGACTCTTGAGAGTCCCTTGGACTGCAAGGAGATCCAACCAGTCCATTCTGAAGGAAATCAACCCTGAATATTTACTGGAAAGACTGATGTTAAAGCTCCAATAATTTTGCCACCTAATGTGAAGAACTGGCTCATTGGAAATCACCCCGATGCTGGGGAAAATTGAAGGCAGGAAGGGAAGGGGACGATAGACGATAAGATGGTTGGATGGCATCACTGACTGAATGGTATGAGTTTGAGCAACCTCTGGGTGATAGTGAAGGACAGGGAAGCCTAGCGTGCTGCAGTCCATGGGGTCGCAAAGAATCAGAAGCAACTTAACGACAGAACAACAAAACTCATGGATTGGAGAAAGATTAAAAATATGGTTAATATTAATGGAAATTTGGAAAGTCCTGAATGACAGCTGCCCAGAAATTCCACCTCATATCACCATCAGTCTCTCTTTCAGTTCACCAAACATAGTGAGACTTTGATGCTGATTAACAAATCTCTGGATCTTTTTATTAGTATTTTTAAAAACACGTTGTTTTTGTGATGTTAAGGATCACTATCATGTAGGTGGATGGAATGCCCATCACAATAGGTCCTAGTTCAGTAAACAGCATCATCGTTCTTGCTGTTGCTCAGTCGCTCAGTTGTGTCCAACTCTTTGCCACCTTGTGAGGTGCAGTTCGCCAGGCTTCCCTGTCCATAACCATCTCCCAGAGCTTGCTCAAACCCATTGAGTCAGTGATGCCATCCAACCGTCTCATCCCCTTCTCCTCCCACTTTCAATCTTTCCCAGCATCAGAGTCTTTTCTAATGAGTCAGCTCTTGGCATCAGGTGGTCAAAGTACTGGAGCTTCAGCCTCAGCTCAGTCCTTCCAATGAATATTCAGGACTGATTTCCTTTGGGATGGACTGGTTGGATATCCTTGCAGTCCAAGGGATCAAGCACCATAGTTGGAAAGCATTGATTCTCCAAGACTCAGCTTTCTTCATGGTCCAACTCTCACATCCATACATGACTACTGGAAAAATCATAGCTCTGACTATTCAGATATTTTTTGCAAAATGATGTCTCTGCTTTTTAATATATTGTCTAGATTGGTCATAGCTCTCCTTCCAAGGAGCAAGTATCTTTTAAGTTCATGGCTGCAGTCACAGTCCTCAGTGATTTTGGTGTCCAAGGAAATAAAATCTGCTGTATATCTTTATATAAGATAAACTTCTTATCATGTGCTATCAACAAGGCAGATACTATTTTAATCTCTGAAAGTGAAAGTGAATGTTGCTCAGTCATGTCTGACTCTCTGTGACAGCGTGGACTATACAGGCCATGGAATTCTCCAGGCCAGAATATTGGAGTGGGTAGCCTTTCCCTTCTCCAGGGAATCTTCCCAACCCAGGGCTCAAACCCAGGTCTCCCACATTGCACGCAGATTCTTTACAAACTGACCCATAAGGGAAGCCCATTTTAAGCTCTGGGCAAGTGCTTCTGAGAATTTACAAGTGTGGGAACTTAAAACTTCTCTCTGGGTGAGAACAAGTAAACCACGCTTCTTCCCAGGTGCAGCTGCAGTGCAAAGAGCATGTGCTACTCCAAGTTCTATGCCAAGTCCAGGGGAACAAGGCAATGACAGTCCAAACTGGCCTGCTCTCTTCCCCAGTTACGTAGATAGTGTTCGTGGAGATTAGAAAGAGCACCCGCAGAGGAATCAGATGGCTCTAGATAGAAATCTGTGTGTCAATAAGACAGTAATGTCAAGGATTCCCCACCTATGAAACGGGAATGGTTGGAGCCACTATTAAAAAGTAGAAACCCTATTTCTCAGGGCTGTTGTGAAGATGCCTGCAAAAAATTAATGCACACTGCTCAAGACAGCATTGAACCAAAAATGTAAGTTGTTGTCATTATGATGTAAACACCAGACACTAAGATATTAAGGAGTAAGAAACACTGGATGAGGGGATATATTTGCCACCCAGAAGATTTTAAGCAGGTTGAGAAAGAAAGCATGTCTTATCTGTAACTGTCTCTAGAATCCAAAATTATGGTACCTTTTGCAGAGAAGATACAAAATAACTACTTACTACATTGAAATCACCTACATCAATGTGTTACAGATTTTCATATTAAAACCTGCACTATTTTGTCCTTACAGTTAGATGATCTGGAAAATGTAACCTGTACATAGCAGCAAAGCAAGGAAAATTTTTATTCTGACTCTTCTTGAAAAAGAACACTCTAGAAACATTGGGGCTGACTTAGTATTTCCCCATCACCTGTTACTGAAGTCCAGTTTCCACCCTTTTCAAAATATACGCAGTCCCTGTTACTGAGTCCAGATTCATTCTCCTCACCACCACATGCCAGGCCAATAAGTCAAGAGACAAGTTTCTGGGACAAGGAATAACTACTTTATTCAGAAACTCAATAGATGGAGAAGAGCCAGACTACTGTCCTAGAGAACCATCTTATCAAGCTAGAATGCAAGCTTCTTGTAAAATAAAAGAGGAGAGGATGTGGTTGTTACAAACTCCTTGCTGTGAGAATCCTTTGTTCTAGAAGCTGTCCACACAGGTCTTGTCACATAACCTACAACAAGACAAATGTTACTCTATAATCTGCAACTTTTTATCACTATAGGACTCAAACTTCCGCACAGTTG
Organism: Bos javanicus; assembly: GCF_032452875.1. Taxonomy (NCBI): domain Eukaryota; kingdom Metazoa; phylum Chordata; class Mammalia; order Artiodactyla; family Bovidae; genus Bos; species Bos javanicus. The sequence continues at coordinate 98,744,657 of NC_083877.1, forward strand.
TGCTCATCTCACACGCTAGTAAAGTGATGCTCAAAATTTTCCGAGGCAGGCTTCAGCAACACGTGAACCGTGAACTTCCAGATATTCAAGCTGGTTTTAGAAAAGGCAGAGGAACCAGAGATCAAATTGCCAACATCCGCTGAATCATCAAAAAAGCAAGAGAGTTTCAGAAAATTTTCTATTTCTGCTTTATTGACTATGCCAAAACCTTTGACTGTGTGGATAAGAATAAACTGTGGAAAATTCTGAAGGAGATGGAAATACCAGACCACCTGACCTACCTCTTGAGAAACCTCTATGCAAGTCAGGAAGCAACAGTTAGAACTGGACATGGAACAACAGACTGGTTCCAAATAGGAAAAGGAGTACGTCAAGGCTGTATATTGTCACCCTGCTTATTTAACTTATATGCAGAGTACATCATGAGAAACGCTGGACTGGAAGAAACACAAGCTGGAATCAAGATTGCTGGGAGAAATATCAATAACCTCAGATATGCAGATGACACCACCCTTATGGCAGAAAGTGAAGAGGAACTAAAAAGCCTCTTGATGAAAGTGAAAGATGAGAGTGAAAAAGTTGGCTTAAAGCTCAACATTCAGAAAACTAATATCATGGCATCCAGTCCCATCACTTCATGGCAAATAGATGGGAAAACAGTAGCTGACTTTATTTTTGGGGGCTCCAAAATCACTGCAGATGGTGATTGCCGCCATGAAGTTAAAAGATGCCTACTCCTTCGAAGGAAAGTTGTGACCAACCTAGATAGCATATTAAAAAGCAGAGACATTACTTTGCCAACAAAGGTCCATCTAGTCAAGGCTATGGTTTTTCCAGTGGTCATGTATGGATGTGAGAGTTGGACTATAAAGAAAGCTGAGCGCAGAAGAATTGATGCTTTTGAACTGTGGTGTTGGAGAAGATTCTTGAACGTCCCTTGGACTGCAAGGAGATCCAAACAGTCCATCCTAAAAAAAATCAGTCCTGGGTGTTCATAGGAGGGACTGATGCTGAAGCTGAAACTCCAATACTTTGGCCACCTCATGCGAAGAGCTGACTCATTGGAAAAGACCCTGATGCTGGGAAAGATTGAGGGCAGGAGGAGAAGGGGACGATGGAGGATGAGATGGTTGAATGGCATCAGCGACTCAATAGACATGGGTGTGGGTGGACTCTGGGAGTTGGTGATGGACAGGGAGGCCTGGCATGCTGCAGTCCATGGGGTCTCAAAGAGTTGGACACGACTGAGCAACTGAACTGAACTGACCTGAATGAATAGAAGAGTGTTATACTTTTAAAGGTATAGCCTTGGGAATTGGCTGTCCTGTATGTCTCAGTCTATAGGCAACATTCTTTCACAGAAGGCGTAGAGCCAGCATGACTAAGTACAGTCAACAGAACCCAGAGTTTAAAGTAAAAGAAGCAAACCCAACATGGAGTCAGATTTGTTCTTCCCTATTCCATCGCCAGTGTTCCTCAGGCATCACCCGGCCTGTCTCACTCACCCTGTCCCCGGCCTGACTGCTACAGACATTTTATATTGAGATTGCTGACTCAGAGATCAATGATGTGGATTCCACGCACCGTGAGGATGAAGAGAAGTAATATAGAAAGAGTAATGTTTCCTTATGGAGCTCACAAAATGCCAGCCGCAAAGATAAACAGTTTGAGATATAAGCTAATAGGTTAGGCACTAAAATACAATGTGAACTTGATGATCTAAGATTTTTTTTCTCCAGCTTTAAAAGTCTATAATTTTACACTGTGTGAGAAGGAGAATAGTTTCTATTTAATGAGGTAAGTTTTAAAAATTATTAAAACATGTTTTCTTAAATATATGCCATCTTCCCTTTACTATGTCATAAACAATCTATATTACCTAGTCAATGTTATGAGACTAACTTATGGGTTTGAAATGCAGAAAATGTGCACACAATGATTTTGTGAAATGTTTATGCTTCTTTTCAAGTGATAAAATAGACTAATACGTGTATCTCCATTTTCACTTACCTAATAGGCTCTTCCTCATAACCATTTCTTTATATACAGAACAGAAGATACAATAAGTAGAAACTGCCAATGAATTTGCAAATGACATTGTTGAGCTCTGCTAGGGAGAGCATTACCATCTAATGGGTATATTTAGAAAATATTTATTCAGGACCTGATACTTTCCACAGTGAAATGACAGTGTTGGCAAATAATCATCCAAAGACATTCTTAGGTTTGGTTATACAAGGTATCACCTTGAACTTTAAAGCCATTGCTCAACCAAGGCCATTTTGTAAAGAAGTCTTTCACGTGGCTACTCTGTAGAGAGACGTTTGAGTCTTGATCTTTTAAAATGCTACTTTTAAAAATTCAACAAAAGGGCAAGTGCAGTGTGATTTCACTTATCTGAAATACTTAAGAGTAGTCAGACTCGTAGAGACAGGGAGTAGGATGATGATTGGCAGGTCATAAAAGGGACTGGATGGGGGAATCAGATCAGATCAGATCAGTCACTCAGTCGTGTCCGATTCTTTGAGACCCCATGAATCACAGCACGCCAGGCCTCCCTGTCCATCACCAACTCCCGGAGTTCACTCAGACTCATGTCCATCGAGTCAGTGATGCCATCCAGCCATCTCATCCTCTGTCGTCCCCTTCTCCTCTTGCCCCCAATCCCTCCCAGCATCAGAGTCTTTTCCAATGAGTCAACTCTTCTCATGAGGTGGCCAAAGTATTGGAGTTTCAGCTTTAGCATCATTCCTTCCAAAGAAATCCCAGGGCTGATCTCCTTCAGAATGGACTGGTTGGATCTCCTTGCAGTCCAAGGGACTCTCAAGAGTCTTCTCCAACACCACAGTTCAAAAGCATCAATTCTTCGGCGCTCAGCCTTCTTCACAGTCCAACTCTCACATCCATACGTGACCACAGGAAAAACCATAGCCTTGACTAGACAGACCTTTGATGGCAAAGTAATGTCTCTGCTTTTGAATATGCTATCTAGGTTGGTCATAACTTTCCTTCCAAGGAGTAAGCGTCTTTTAATTTCATGGCTGCAGTCACCATCTGCAGTGATTTTGGAGCCCCCCAAAATAAAGTCTGACACTGTTTCCACTGTTTCCCCATTTATTTCCCATGAAATGATGGGACCAGATGCCATGATCTTCGTTTTCTGAATGTTGAGCTTTAAGCCAACATTTTCACTCTCCACTTTCACCTTCATCAAGAGGCTTTTTAGTTCCTCTTCACTTTCTGCCATAAGGGTGGTATCATCTGCATATCTGAGGTTACTGATATTTCTCCCGGCAATCTTGATTCCAGCTTGTGCTTCTTCCAGTCCAGCGTTTCTCATGATGTACTCTGCATAGAAGTTAAATAAGCAGGGTAACAATATACAGCCTTGACGTACTCCTTTTCCTATTTGGAACCAGTCTGTTGTTCCATGTCCAGTTCTAACTGTTGCTTCCTGACCTGCATACAAATTTCTCAAGAGGCAGATCAGGTGTTCTGGTATTCCCATCTCTTTCAGAATTTTCCACAGTTTATTGTGATCCACACAGTCAAAGGCTTTGGCATAGTCAAGAAAGCAGAAATAGATGTTTTTCTGGAACTCTCTTGCTTTTTCCATGATCTAGCAGATGGGGGAATGGCTACTGTTTAATGGGTACAGAGCTTCAGTCTTACAAGATGAACATTATGAACAAATTTAATACCATTGAATTGTATAGTTAAAATGGTTAAAACAATAAGTTTTATATTTACATATATTTTGCCACAATAAAGTTTTTTTTTTTTTTAAAGAAAAGAACCAAATATATCTGAATCATTGGAGCTAGGATACTTAAATAAAGAATACTGTAACACTGAATTTAAGACACAACTATAAATCATCGTGCGTACTCCAAAAAATAAACTGGCACCAATTAAAATATGATATAATGAGTTCATTACTTTAAGATTGTATTTCACATGCACTAAGATAATTCTTCTAGATTTACTCAAAAATGGATTCTGATAATATAGCATGATAATGCATACTTAAAATGAAAATTATGTTGAAGGTGAAACTCCAATACTTTGGCCACCTGATGTGAATAACTGACTCATTGGAAAAGACCCTGATGCTGGGAAAGATTGAAGGCGGGAGGAGAAGGGGATGACAGAGGATGAGATGGTTGGATGGCATTGCCAACTCGATGGACATGAGTTTGAGTAAACTTTGAGAGTTGGTGATGGACAGGGAAGCCTGGCATGCTTCAGTCCATGGAGTCACAAAGAGTCAGACACAACTGAGCAACTGAACTGAACTGAAAATGAAAATTCAACTGACATGAATTCTTGTAAGTTTTCCTAAACTTTTCCTCATGCTCAAAATCTACCTCTTTAAATCACTTTTGGACTAACAGTCATGACTGTATTTTACTATACAAGGCAGTCCTTGGTGAGTTCAAGAGCATTTGTAATAAAACATTCTAAGAATGCATTAAAAGCATTGTGTCTCATTGGTTTCCTAGCTCCTGAGGCAGGCAATTATTAGAGTTAAGCTTAATTTGGCCTCTGGCTTTGGGACTGTTCTGAACTTGTCAAATCCATCCTTTCTCCTACCTTTCCCCCAACACTTTGTTTCCTAGTAATTAAAAAAAACAGGGCCTTAAGTGCATCATGGAAACTGCCAACATCCATTTCTGCCAAGTTCAGGAGCTACGGATGTGCCTTGCTCACAGCCATGCTACCTTTCTCTAGACGTGTCTTGATTTCTGAGATGTTAAAAATGTTGGGGAAGAAGCACTTGCATTCCTTTTCTAGGGCTGCTATAATAATCTATCACACACTGGGAGACAAAGGAACAGAAATTTACTCTCTCTCAGTTCCAGGGGCTAGAAATCTGAAATCAAGAAGTTGGCAGGGCCACGCTGCTCTGAAGGCTCTGGAGAAGAATCTTCCCCTTCCTCTTACCCAGCTTTTAGTGACGGCTAGCGTTCTTAGGTAGAATACAGCCACTGGTGTTAAGGTATATGTGGATCTAGCTCATCTAATAACCATAATAATGCATAGTTGTTGTTCAGTTCCTAAGTCGTGTCTGACTCTCTGTGACCCCATAGACTGCAGGACGCCAGGCTTCCCTGTCCTTCACCATCTCCAGGAGTTTGCTCAGGCTCATGTCCACTGAGTCAGTGATGCTATCCAACCACATCATCCTTTGTCACCCCTGTCTCCTTTTGCCTTCAATCTTTCCCAGCATCAACGTCTTTCCCAATGAGTTGTCTCTTTATATCAGGTGGCCAAAGTATCAGAGCTTCAATATCAGTCCTTCCAATGAATAGTCGGGGTTGGTTTGCTTTAGGATTGACTGGTTTGATCTCCTTGCTGTCCAAGGTACTCTCAAGAGTCTGCTCTAGTGCCATAATTCGAATAGTAGGTTGTCCCAAATTTAAATACCTGGTGGAAAGGAAGCCATTAACTTGCCCAGAGTCACAAAGTTAATTGCTAGAGAACCCTAGACTTGAATGCGCATTTGTTCAATGAAACAGTCCATACCTTATAGTTTCCTTGTGCTGAGCATGGCACAACCGAGAATGGTGCTCTTATTTTCCATTTACTGCCCATCTCCACACTTTAAGGACCCAGCCAGGCTCCCAGAACTAAACTCTGTAATCTGCAGGCAGCCCTTCCCTCACCTCCAGTCGGGTTCTCCCAGTGGGGGGTAGCAGCAGGAGAGAGGAGGGTGGGAGCAAGAGAGGGAAGTACAGGGGTGTCAAGCGCCTGCTCTGCTCCCGGGCCAGCAGTGGCCGCATATTCCCGAGGAAGTCTCTGACTGAGTGGTCCATCTCCAAGCACCACCGGTCTACTTGGGTTGCAATGATGCTTCTTTCAGGCATAGGCTGGCTCCTGAGTCCTTTACCACCCATCTTTGATCTTTAACCCTGCTCTTAGCTTTGTAAAAAAAATTGGCTAAACTTTCTTCAATCGCCCATGAGTGTGCCATCTGTTTCCAAACAAAGGAAACGGACGGTGTTTGCTTTCACAAACTAGCAGGATAGGTCAAGACTTTTTAAGGTAGAGGGAGCACCCTCTCCACTTTACTTTTCAAGAAAGAAGAGAGATCATTTTCTGGGGAGACTAGAGGCAGAAATGCTAAAGACAAACGTGAATTGTCTAAAGAGTAGTACTTAGAACCATTAGTGAGAGATTGAATCCAAGTCAAAGATAGGCTATTTCTCTTGAGAACAGTGTTTTCTTATCTTTACATCTTTTACTATGTATAAGTCCCATGCTAGCAAGCCCAAGATTTTGAAGATCTGTTTCAATAATGATGATAAAATAGCTACTTTTTCCATTAGCCAATCTGGAATACCAAGCTCAACTTCTGTAATGTGAGCAAAAGCAAGAAAATTTTTTTAAAAAGTAAATATTTTAAAAGACTCCATGGATTAATGGAAAGAAAATCATTATAATTCTATTATTCCTCCTAAACCACCATTTTTTCCTACTTCTGTCCTAAATCTACTTTATTAGAATTTATGAGAGGCTACAGATACCCGACTGAGGACCACTTGTTAGACACTACAGACGTATTAAATGTTTAGACAAATACCTTCAGAGGACACTAGAAATTAGTTTTTAAATTACACTTTATATATTAAAGTCATCTTTCTAAGATGTATTAAATTGATCTCATTGTGACAGTCACTAAGAAATGGAAATGGATCTTAAATGTTTTTGATATTCAAACTTACTGCAAAACTATTGATTCCTTCTGTGTCAGTAGATTAAAGACAATCATTTAAACTAAGGCCAATTATACATTCAAGCAAATTATCTACCTTGGACAAATAGGATTCTATGGACAGTGATATGCTGTCAAATAAAAATAATTTTACGGCTACGTTTTCATGAAAATAATTTTAAAAGTTCTCCAATGTAACTCCAGTTTCCTAAATCACCCAATAGTCTCCTTACTTTACCCTAAAGTTGTTCTCATAACTCACTACATTCTTTGCTAATGTTTTTTAAGCAACATCGCTAAAACATACTTGAATTGTACAGAAAAGATTCAGGGGAAATTTACTTTCTATTGCTTATTTTTGGGTAAAATTCTACTTTGACTCTCAGCTGGCAAGAAGTTTAATTAATTAGATGTCCCTTGAAACTAATATATGACTTTCACACATCTGTGTAAAAAAAAAAAAAATCAACTCAGGATACAAATAGAATAAAACAAGCTGTAAAAAACAATAAGCACTTCTTACAGGTGTTGGCTAAGTGTCTAGATTCACTTATACATAGTTTCTCAGGAGGAAGAGAAGTTAAATTCCTAAAGTCACTATCCTTTCTGAAATGATTTGATGTTTAAAAGACAGGCAAGGAAACTTTTTCTAATGCTTCATCACGGAGCCAAGTATCTGATCAGTTCAGTTCAATTCAGTTGCTCAGTCGTGTCTGACTCTTTGAGACCCCATGAATCACAGCATGCCAGGCCTCCCTGTCCACCACCAACTCCTGGAGTTCACCCAAACTCATGTGCATCGAGTCAGTGATGCCATCCAGCCATCTCATCCTCTGTCATCCCCTTCTCCTCCAGCCCTCAATCCCTCCCAGCATCAGGGTCTTTTCCAATGAGTCAACTCTTCCCATGAGGTGGCCAAAGTATTCGAGTTTCAGCTTTAGCATCAGTCCTTCCAATGAACACCCAGGACTGATCTCCTTTAGGATGGACTGGTTGGATCTCCTTGCAGTCCAAGGGACTCTCAAGAGTCTTCTCCAACACCACAGTTCAAAAGCATCAATTCTTTGGCACTCACCATTCTTCACAGTCCAACTCTCATATCCATACATGACCACTGGAAAAACATAGCCTTGACTAGACAGACCTTTGTTGGCAAAGTAATGTCTCTGCTTTTCAATATGCTATCTAGGTTGGACATAACTTTCCTTCCAAGAAGTAAGTGTTTTTTAATTTCATGGCTGCAATCACCATCTGCAGTGATTTTGGAGCCCAGAAAAATAAAGTCTGACACTGTTTCCACTGTTTCCCCATCTATTTCCCATGAAGTGATGGGACCAGATGCCATGATCTTCGTTTTCTGAATGTTGAGCTTTAAGCCAACTTTTTCACTCTCCACTTTCACCTTCATCAAGAGGCTTTTTAGTTCCTCTTCAGTTTCTGCCATAAGGGTGGTGTCATCTGCATATCTGAGGTTACTGATATTTCTCCCGGCAATCTTGATTCTAGCTTGTGCTTCCTCCAGCCCAGAGTTTCTAATGATGTACTCTGCATATAAGTTAAATAAGCAGGGTGACAATATACAGCCTTGATGTACTCCTTTTCCTATTTGGAACCGGTCTGTTGTTCCATGTCCAGTTCTAACTGTTGCTTCCTGACCTGCATATAGGTTTCTCAAGAGGCAGGTCAGGTGGTCTGGTATTCCCACCTCTTTCAGAATTTTCCAGTTTATTGTGATCCACACACTGATTTTCAAATGATGTAGTCCAATAGAGACTCCATGTTTAGTGCACTAAACATGAAAAGCTGCTTATTATAATGTTATAACATCTTTTATATTTTTACACAGCTTTCTGTACAAAGGTTTCTGATAGTTCAGAGATCACACCAAACTTTCCAATGACCTTCTTATGATTAATCATTGTCTAATTTTGCTTGGCCTCTGTGATGAACTTCATCAACATCCCCATAAAAATGATAATCTGGGCCCTTGGACTTGAATCTGTTTTGAGTCTTTCATCAAACACTGGGTTTTTCTCACCATACTGCGCCTGTGGTAACACAGAGGACAGAAGTCTTTAGGAAGCCTACATCTCCCCCGAAATTCTGGTAACAAGGTACAACCAGGTCCACACAAATACGTTTATTAAATCAAAGAGCAGTAACCCACTTATTCAGGCATTGCTTCTATCACCAAATAAGGGACTGTAAGGGGTAGACAACATAGAAAAAAGAAATGGTGCCCTGGTTCATATTCTGCCTGTAAGATCCTTGCCTATAACTCATGATAGTTGTTGCCATTTCTAGAACAATATAGTAATAGGAGGAAATAAGCTGATGAAAGGTTGTTGTTGAATCACGTGAAGACACCGGGATTCTTGGCCCCCAGAGGAGAAGAATTTAATCTGGGGCCAGAGACGAGGCTTGATCGCTCAGAGCTTTTGTGTAATAAAGTTTTATTAAAGTATAAAGGAGATAGAGAAAGCTTCTGACATAGGCATCAGAAGGGGATTGAAAGAGTACCCACTTGCTAGTGTTAACAATGAGGTTATATAATCCAAAGAATGTCTGGAGGTTGTAAAGACCTCATCAGACCTACTCCCATAATTTACATTTTAAGATAACACTGTCCTCAGGCAAGATACATCCTTGTAAAGACCAGGTCTACTCCCATAATTAACATTTTAAGATAACAGAAGGTTTAATCCAAAGACTGTCCTTAGGGAGGGTACATTATTGGTATATAATCCTAAGGAATGTGGAGAAAGAAAAAAAGTTTGTCCTTTCTTCCTCCTTGAGAATTCCAGACCCCTCTCTCCTTGGGGACCCCTAGACTCCCTATCAACCTGCCTAGGAACTGACTCTCTCACTGACATAACCAATTGTGTGTGTGTGTGCGTGTTTTCCTTCAAGGCAGAACAAATATACCTTGAAGCTGCAAAAATGGAGTAATCATATACTTCTCCTCAGTTCAGTTCAGTCGCTCTGTCGTGTCCAACTCTCTGTGATCCCACGGACTGCAGCACGCCAGGCCTCCCTGTCCATCACCAACTTCCAGAGCTTGCTCAAACTCATGTCCGTGGAGTCGGTGATACCATCCTACCATCTTATCCTCTGTCATCCTCTTCTATATATACTTCTACGTCGGTAAATATATTTCAAGCATATATGCTGAATTTTAAGTGTATATATATGCCTGTAAATACTTCTCCTATTTCAGCCTAAATGTGAATTTTAGGAACATGCATCTTCGGAATTCTTTCCCTATATGTATTTCTTGCTCAATCCAGCTCTATTTATGCTGTGTCTCTGCTGGTGTTAGTGTTCTGACTACAAAGGAAATTGTTGTCTATCTCACTAAACATTCTGCAACAGGAGAAATGTGTCACAGTACACAAAATAGGAACAGAAGATAACAACCTGTTAAGATTATTTTTTAATGTTTACTCGACAACCACAGCATGCAAAATTACGAATAAAATTTATGTAGAATATACTTTTAGTTAAGAAATACTCTTCTGGAGAAAGAATTGCTCTCTAGTGCATAAATAAATTACACCATCTGCTTATGAGAAGTTATACCTTCAGCAAGACACATTGTAATTGGAACATTCAATACTGAGTAATATGAAAGGTATACTGTAGCCTTGACATAGCAGCAGGTGGGGTGAAGAGCTAGGTCAGTCCCTTCTCAAAACCTGGGGCCAGTCATGCTTCTGCTTTTGTTTGTTCATTTTGTTTCCTTTTTAATGTTGTTTTGAAATTAAACAACAACAGCTACATATTATCTACATAGCATATTGCATAACACTTGCAATGGAGACTGGAGCAAAACTCCTTGGTGAAATATCACTCTTTCTGCAGGTTTAAGTGTCAATATTCACACCAAATAGTACAAACACAGCCTGTAAATACAGGTTTCTGTCAGTCTGCCAACAAATTAGTTAATGAAAAATTAAATCGTTTTTTGAAGATGGGGGAACTTTGGAACTATGGGTAAGGGAAGATTTGGGGTTTGTAATATTGGCAACTGCAGAAATAAGAGGAGCAATATGGTATCTGTCATTCTTTTCTCTTTTTTTTAATTTCCTCCATTTCAGGTGGTTGTGACAAACAGTTGTGTCCATGATCAATAATTCTTATAAAATGTTGCAAAATTGGTATTATTTCCATTTTACAAATAAGAAAACTGAGAATCAAGCTGGTCCGGTTATTTACCCAAAGGCAGCTAGATTGTGATTCACACTGAACCTGGCTTCTCATTGCTGTGCCTCTCCTTACTGCAGTAATTTATACCTCTCACAGTAACTTATGCATCTTACTAGACGTTCTCGCAGATATAACTGTCTCATGCACTGAATGTGTGATAAGCCACCAAGGAGTAGTCTTATACTGATTCCTCCCCCAAATCCCCCAAAACACTATCCAACACATAATAATCAGCCATATTTATCAAATGAATGAATAAATGAGTTGATCATCATTATTTTAAAATGTGAATGATGATCGTCATCATTATTTTAAAATTTGATATCAATTCATGATGCTACTATTAGGTGGTTTGGTTTTCATTGTTAATTCACTTATCACCAGAACTGCCTATTCAATCAAACAAAGCCTCCACCCTAGTTCCACGTCTCGGGGGACCCCACACTTCAGACTGTCTGCCTCAAAACTTTCTAAGCCTTCCTGCTCCGCCTGGCCCAGCGAAGGCAACCAGCTACAATGGTGGCCCTTGCCCTTATGCAATTTTAAGTTACTTTTATTCAAAGTCATACTCATTTGTTTCAATTATGGGTATTTGGACAAAGGACAAGAAGTAGGAGGAATATCGATGTGGAAAAACAAGTTAATGAAAACTACTAATAAAAAAATCGTTTTGCAAATATGCTGCAATATCATCTTCATCATATCTGTATTCAGAATATTGGAATTCTTTCAAAGCAAAGCAAGATGTTTCTAGAGGTTCACTTATTACTTTTTTTTTAAGAGAAAAATGGTAGGAGCACAGCTTTTTGATCTTTTGGGTAAAGACTAGCAAAATCTGCAATGAGTTGATAAAAACTTCTACAAGATGAAGGCTTCTGTCTTCAATTTCATGACTTAAAAACAAACACACAAATAGAACTAATATGACTGGGTATCTAAAGAGGAAAATCGGAGCCCTCCCAAAAGGAGGTAATAAAACAGATTTTTATTTAAGAAGCTGTGACAAGCATTTAACTTCAATTTATATATGGATATATCTTGGGTCTTTTTCAATAATGTAATTTTAAAAATGTATTTGTTGACAAGTCATGCTTTCAGTGTGCCAGTATCGAATAGAGAAAACAAATGAGTGTATCAACACAGAATGAATACTACCAAATATTGCATTAAAGGAGATTTTATAAAATTACTTTTAAACCATGCTAACATTTAAGATAACATTTTAAAGATAATTAACTAAAATCTATACCAAAATGTAAAAATTATACTAAAGGCACTCATGAGATTATGTGTTACATACAAATAGATCTTAAAGTTTGTACAATCTTGGCTCAAAAACAAATGATAGCAGATGGGAACCTTCTGCTATTCTCAATGTGTTCAACATAGTGGCTCGTTAAGGTGAAAGAGCTGAACTTTGTACGGTAAAGGGTTTTACTATTTCAGAAAAGGAAGCAAACAGAGATTAGTGTAAACATTTTTTTGACATCTCTTTAAAATGTTTTTTAATGGAACACCCCATTGTTTTAATAGGTCCCACTTACTTGTGATTATTTCTATTGCCTTTGGATTAAGATTTATATGTTCAAGCCTGGGGTTTCGTATGCAAATGAATGCCATTTTTTATGAATGTCAATCAAATGAACATAAGAAGATGACACATATTTTCCCATGCAAGTACCAACCAACATTTACATCTCTTTAAAATCATGCCAGAGACGCTTCGCCCTTCTGAGAAGGGACAAAAGCTCAGTGGAACAGACTACACCAGCCATGCTATGAAGCATTCAAGACTGCGCATCTCCAGGGTGGATTTATGGGACATAATGATCTGTGTATGATGTTTGCAGACTGATGCTTCCTCTGTCTGTGTGTTGATGGAACTCTTTAGTTAGCCTCCTTTGTTGTTGTTCAGTCACTAAGTCATGTCCAACTCTTTGCAACCCCAAGACTGCAGCACATCAGGCTTACCTGGCCTTCACTGTCTCCAGGAGCTTGCTCAAACTCATGTCCATTGAATCAGTGATGCCATCCAGCCATCTCATCCTCTGTCACCTACTTCTTCTCCTGCCTTCAATCTTTCCCAGCATCAGGGTCTTGTCCAATGAGTTGGCTCTTTGCATCAGGTGGCCAAAGTATTGGAGCTTCAGCTTCAGCATCAGTCCTTCCAATGAATATTCAGGGTTGATTTCCTTTAAGACTGACTGGTTGGATCTCCTTGCAGTCCAAGGGACTCTCAAGAGTCTTCTCCAGCACTGCAGTTTGAAGCATCAGTTCTGCGGTGCTCAGCCTTCTCCATGGTCCCACTCTCACGTTCGTTCATGACTACTGGAAAAGCCATAGCTTTGACTATATGCACCTTTGTTGGCTGCTTTTTAATGTATTGTCTAAGTTTGTCATAGCTTCTTCCCAGAAGCAAGCATCTTTTAATTTTGTGGCTGCAGTCACCATCTGCCTCATTATCTAGGGATAATAACAGTATTTTTTCATAGAACTGTTGTGATAAGTAAGATAGTGTGTATTAAGCTCATGGCACAGTTTCTGATACATTGCATGTGTTAAAAAATGCTATTACTACTTTCAATGTATCATTGGGATTATTAGTTGTTGTTGCTCATTTCCTTTTTCTCAAAATAATCTGCCTACCTTAGCCCCAAAACTACCTCAACCAACCAGTTCTTCTCAGTATATGTGATGCATTTAATATTAGGGCACCTCCACTCAAATATTTCATGATTAATAGTTTCCAAGAATAAGAAGAAAAACGTTTATGACATCCAATGCCAGCAATCCTTGAACAGTTGACAAGATTAAAAAGTAAGTAAACAAATAGATAAGAAGTGTGAATTATTAGAGGAGAAATTTGGAAGCCAGAGATAAATCTCTCAACAAAGGCCATTTGACAAGGTAGTAAAGGAGCCAGAGTTGGAATAATCATATTTGCCTGCTTGGGTTTTCTCACACTGACATTTTAGGTCAGAGTGTAAAAGCAGTCATATAACAAGCAATGTAACAGCAGACACATCAGAATGATCTCATTATAAGGAGTAGCTCTACCAAAGAGGAAACCAAGGCTCAGAGAAGCTAATACAGTTGCTAAAGTCACATTAGCAGTTAGTGAAATTCAGAACACTTAAAAGAAGATAACCCAGGAGGATTTAATTTTCTAAAGTGACATACACTGTTCTTCAAATTCTCACTATTGAAAGATTAGGAAACCAACACTGAGAACTAGCAAATTACCAGAAAAACCTCTCATTTGTTAGTTTGACTTTTGTTTTAATTATATTGAATTATTAATTATCCCAAACATATAGACAAAAGCAGAGAATAATATGAATGCCAATGCATTCATAACCCTGCTTAATTAGATCTTAATGTTTTGCCATATTTGCTTTCTATTTCTTCCTTCCGAGTAATACAGCAACATGGATAGGATTGAACCCGCTATGTGAATCGTCTCTACATCCTCTCACTTCTTTTCTCCCTCCCCAAGGGAAATACCTAAGCAGCTTCTAAGTGGAGATTTGAGGAAACCCAAGCAGAATGCTGAGAGGATGCCCTACACCTCTCTTTATGCCCACAGCCCCTCGGTCCCTGGAGTATCGGCACGTCCTACCTTGTCTGTTTCCTATCAAAGTGTCTTCAGTTGGATCTTCTGCTTGCTTTTTTTTTTTTTCCAAAGCAATCTGGTGCTTATTTTATTTTAGTTAGTGAGTTAAATCTGTTTCTATTTATTGTGGTTTCTGATGTGTTTTACTTAAACCTTATGATTTTTTTTTTGCTTACTCTTTTTCCTACTGCTTAAATTAATTTTTATCAACATGCAGTTGCTTTAGTATGTTGTATTAGCTACTGTGGTACACCAAAGTGAATTACTGAATCAATCATTTTTTATATACACCTGTCTCGTCTTTTCCACAGTTTATCGTGATCCACACAGTCAAAGGCTTTGGCATAGTCCATAAAGCAGAAATAGATGTTTTTCTGGAACTCTCTTGCTTTTTCAATGATCCAGCGGATGTTGGCAATTTGATCTCTGGTTCCTCTGCCTTTTCTAAAACCAGCTTGAACATCTGGAAGTTCACGGTTCACGTATCGCTGAAGCCTGGCTTGGAGAATTTTGAGCATTACTTTACTAGCATGTGAGATGAGTGCAGTTGTGTGGTCGTTTGAGCACTCTTTGGCATTGCCTTTCTTTGGGATTGGAATGAAAACTGACCTTTTCTAGTCCTGTGGCCACTGCTGAGTTTTGCAAATTTGCTGGCATATTGAGTGCAGCACTTTCACAGCATCATCTTTCAGGATTTGGAATAGCTCAACTGGAATTCCATCACCTCCACTAGCTTTGTTCACAGTGAGGCTTTCTAAGGCCCATTTGACTTCACATTTCAGGATGTCTGGTTCTAGGTGAGTGATCACACCATCCTGATTATCTAGGTTGTGAAGATCTTTTTTGTACAGTTCTTCTGTGTATCCTTACCACTTCTTCTTAATATCGTCTTTTTCTGTTAGGTCCATACCATTTCTGTCCTGTATTGTGCTCATCTTTGAATGAAATATTCCCTTGTTATCTCTACTTTTTTTGAAGAGATCTCTAGTCTTTCCCATTCTAATGTTTTCCTCTATTCCTTTGCATTGATCGCTGAAGAAAGCTTTCTTATCTCTCCTTGCTATTCTTTGGAACTCTGCATTCAAATGGGAATATCTTTCCTTTTCTCCTTTCTTTTTCACTTCCATTCTTTTCACAGCTATTTGTAAGGCCTCCTCAGACAGCCATTTTGCTTTTTTGCATTTCTTTTCCATAACCAGACCACCTGACCTGCCTCTTGAGAAACCTATATGCAGGTCAGGAAGCAACAGTTAGAATTGGACATGGAATAACAGACTGATTCCAAATAGGAAAAGGAGTACGTCAAGGCTATATATTGTCACCCTGCTTATTTAACTTCTATGCAGAGTACATCATGAGAAATGCTGGACTGGAAGAAGCACAAGCTGGAATCAAGATTGCCGGGAGAAATATCAGTAACCTCAGATATGCAGATGACACCACCCTTATGGCAGAAAGTGAAGAGGAACTAAAAAGCCTCTTGATGAAAGTGAAAAAGGAGAGTGAGAAAGTTGGCTTAAAGCTCAACATTCTGAAAATGAAGATCATGGTATCTGGTCCCATCACTTCATGGGAAATATATGGGGAAACAGTGGAAACAGTGTCAGACTTTATTTTGGGGGGCTCCAATATCACTGCAGATAGTGATTGCAGCCATGAAATTAAAAGACACTTACTCCTTGGAAGGAAAGTTATGACCAACATAGATAGCATATTCAAAAGCAGAGACATTACTTTGCCAACAAAGGTCCATCTAGTCAAGGCTATGTTTTTCCAGTGGTCATGTATGGATGTGAGAGTTGGACTGTGAAGAATGGTGAGCGCTGAAGAATTGATGCTTTTGAAGTGTGGTGTTGGAGAAGACTCTTGAGAGTCCCTTGGAATGCAAGGAGGTCCAACCAGTACATCCTAAAGGAGATCAGTCTTGGGTGATCATTGGAAGGACTGATGCTGAGGCTGAAACTGCAATACTTTGACCACCTCATGTGAAGAGTTGACTCATTGGAAAAGACCCTGATGCTGGGAAGGATTGGGGGCAGGAGGAAAAGGGGACGACAGAGGATGAGATGGCTGGATGGCATTACTGACTGGAGGCACATGAGTTTGGGTGAGCTCCAGGAGTTGGTGATGGACAGGGAGGCCTGGCGTGCTGTGATTCATGGGGTCACAAAGAGTCAGACATGACTGAGTGACTGAACTGAACTGAACTAATTAGTAAAGAACTTGCCTGCCCATGCAGGAGATGCAAGAGACAGAGGTTAGATTCCTGGGTCAGTTAGATCCCCAGAGGAGGGCATGGCAACCCACTCCAGTATTCTTGCCTGGGGAATCACAAGGACAGAAGAGACTGGCGCTACAGTCCGTAAGTCACAAAGAGTTGGGTAGGACTGAAGCAACTTAGCCCACAGCAGAGCTTCTGCCTCACGGAAACAGCCAGGGCATCAAGGATACAGCAGGCAAGCCACATGGGGCCTGATTCAAGTCCCAGCTATGGCTATGTGTTTGCTTTCCCCACATCCTAGGCCAGAACTTCCTATAAAACTGTCACCCTAGCAACAGGAACCCCAGTGCATCTCTCTGTTCTATTTCGCACTGAAACATGTCTCACATCATCTTTTAGGTTCAAATGCCAAGCCTGGTTCTGGCCCCAACTCAAGAGGAGCATTTTAAATTTCCAGTAAGACTCAGGCTTCCTGCCACCATCTGTTTGGTTGTTTAGTCACTCAGTCATGTCTGACTATTTGCGACCCCATGGACTGCCCACCAGGCTCCTCTGTCCATGAGATTGTCCAAGCAAGAATACTGGAGTGGGTTGCCCTGTCCTCTATCTCACAGAATTTGCTCAAATTCATGTCACTGATACCAGCTTCCAACCCGAGGAAACAGTTTGCCTCGGACTCCCATTCCCAGTCAGCTTACATTCGCCTAAACCAGAGAGCGCTTAGCACGTTTTCAAGTCTTCCTCTGTGTTTTCATATCTCTCTATACTTCCTGTTGGTTCTCTACGTTTGGAGCAAAAAGACATACCTAATTGTGAACTAACTTCACCAACTCGACCTGAAGTTGATTTTCTAAATGAGCTGCACAGTTATCAGAACAGAAAAATGATGGAAAAAGCAAACCCTTATCAGAATTTTTTTTTTTTTCAAAAAAAAGACAGCTTCAGGAAAATACATTTAGGCCAACTCTTACACCTGTCAGATTCAACAGTCTTTGCTGATTTTGCCAATCCATGCAGCTTGTCAATGATGTTATTCACTTATCCATTCATTTATTCATGAAAAAAGCAATTACTAAGAACTCATTGCATGTGCTTGGCTAGGTGCTCATGATATGGCTGTGCACAAAGAACAGCAGCCTGGCACTCAGATCGAATGGATGCATGGCAAAACAGGGTCAGGACACAAGGAACAACCTGATCACTACCCCAGTGATATTAGTAATACATTAGCGTTTATGCGTTGACTATAATATTCTAGGCTCATACACATGTTTATGCACAAGTAACTTAATCCTTACAACAACATTATGGTTAAAGTAGTATTATAATCCTCATCTTATGAATTAAGAATTAGTCAAAGAGATTAAGGACCTTGGCTAAGGTCACACAGCTAAAAAACATAGAGCAGGGATATGATTCCAGGCAGACAAGCTTCAGACTCCATGGTGCTAACCCCTCCTCACAGAGACAGAGCTTCCCAACCCTGGGATCAAACCTGTGTTTCTTGTGTCTCCTGCATTGGCAGGTGGATTCTTTACCACTGCTGCTGCTGCTGCTGCTAAGTCGCTTCAGTCGTGTCTGACTCTGTGCAACCCCAGAGATGGCAGTCCACCAGGCTCCCCCGTCCCTGGGATTCTCCAGGCAAGAACACTGGAGTGGGTTGCCATTTCCTTCTCCAATGCATGAAAGTGAAAAGTGAAAGTGAAGTTGCTCAGTCGTGTCTGACTCCTAGTGACCCCATGGACTGCAGCCTATAAGGCTCCTCGGTCCACGGGGTTTTCCAGGCAAGAGTATTCAAGTGGGGTGCCATTGCCTTCTCCTCTTTACCTCTAGAAGCACCTTATTTTACTCTAAATCTGCCTGTGGCGTGAATGTCTGCCAGGAAGGGTGCTGGCCGTTGGGCTTTCAGAGTTAAGAAAATACTGAGTTTGCCCTCAAGGAACTGTTGCTCTACTGCCTGGCCCTATGAATTAGTTTTCTATCATTACTGTATAAACTACCACTTAACAGCTGAAAATAATGCAAATGCATTATTTTCAGCCCTGCAGTTCAGAAATCCAGTGGGCTTGGTTGGTTTCTATGATCCAAGTCTTTCAAGGTATTGGAAGACTGGGATCCTATCAGAAAGCTCTGGGAGGAATCTGCTTCTAAGAACGTTCAGATTGTTGGCAAAATTCAGTTCCATGTTGTCATGGGACTGAGATTCCTGTTCCCATGCTGCCTGTGGATCAGGAGTCATCCTCAGCCATCCTCAGAGACCGTCTGCATCCCCTGGGTATGGTCCCTTCCCTCCATTTTCAAAACCAGTAATAGTGGGCAAAGCCTTCTCACTCTTCAACTGTCTCCCCTTCATCCTCATCTTTCCTCTGCCTCCTTCTTCTGCCACACCTTTCACTTTCTTTCTTCCCCCTTCCTTTTCCCTGATTACCTTGAGACAGTCTTGATAAACCAGGATAACCTTCCCATTTTAAGGTCCATCAGTTAGTAATCAGTACCTTAATTCTATCCGCGAAGACCATCAGAGTACTTAAACTAGGGTTGCCTGATTACAATTACAGGCATTTCAGGGCATCTTTACAGTTCTGCCCTCCACACCCTCACTTGGAGAGCCGTCAGTGCACCAGTATCTTTCCTGGTGATACTGCCTCACATCCAGCAAGAGAACACCTTCTACAGGGGCAGGAGCAGGGGAGTCCTTGGGTACAACTCCGGAGCATGAAGCACTGAATACATAGGGCAGAACTGTAGGCTACTAAGAAACAAGGAGGAGTCAGAGATGTCCCATGAAACTGGGAAGCAACATCAGTGTAACTGACGCAGAACTGGGGGAGGGAGGAGGATATATGAACTTTTAAAGCAGAGAAGTCAAACACACGACTCAATGGAATTCACTATTTTGCCCCAGGTTGATCAATCAGGACTTTTCTGTCAACCACTGTCAGACTTTCTGAGGAAACTGGATTCTGCCACCTCTCCTTCCTGCACCCTGCATTGTTCTTCAGAACTTTAAAGGTTGAGGAATGTACATACAGATTGTGTGTGTGTGTGTGTGTGCACACGTGCACTAAGTTGCTTCAGTCATGTCTGATTTTTTGTGACCCTATGGACCGTAGCCTGCCAGGCTCTTCTGTCCACGGGATTCTCCAGGCAAGAGTACTGGAGTGGGTTTCTGTGCACTCCTCCAGGGGACCCTCCCAACCCAGGGAGTGAACCATGCCTCTTACATCTCCTGTATTGGCAGGCAGGTTCTTTGCTGCTAGCACCACCTGGGAAGCCCCCAGGGAGCTATAGAAGATGTATATTTGACTACAACAGTTTTGTTTTGCTTTAAATTAACTTTATATTGCAATGCACTCTCAATTTTGCCCCACTTTCCAGCATTCCCTGTTACTTAGAGCAGCCCGGTTTCCCTTACTCCTATTACATGCCCAAGTCCTATAAGCACTTCTGTTTCCTCCACAGCTGCACACCCCACCTCCCAGGGTAAAGATGAATCTACCAACCAAGGTCACATGAGGAGGGGGGACTCTATGCCCCCGAGCTTTGGCCTGCCGTACCACTGGCTGTCCTCACACTTGAGACATCATCTTTCTCCTAATTTGTCCTCACTTCTCCTTTGCCTCCAGCCCTGTTCATTCTTGCAAGCTTTAGCCGTTGATACCTAGCTTTTGCCTTCCTCATCACCATGGCAACTTGCTGGACCACAGGTATTACTTGGTCCAGCTAGTTGCTCTGGCGTACAAAGAGTAAGCATCCTGTTCCCATCATCCAGGGGAGGCTGAGCCTTTGTGTTGATTTGTGTTGATGCATTTGCATTCAATGAGCTAGAAGAGAAAAGCAGAATGGCATTTTGATATTTGGCAAAACTAATACAATTATGTAAAGTTTAAAAATAAAATAAAATTGGAAGAATAAAAAAAAAAAAAAAAAAAGCAGAATGGAACAGATCCAAACATTTGTTTGTTTCCATTTTTTTTGACTCACACTTGCAAACACTCTTGTCTGTGTTCCATATTAACCTTCCTCATAGTAACTATTCTCCTGTATACTGCTCCCTGTTAAGTGTAATAACCAGACATCCCAACTGCATAGGATCATTTCTGTTTATGCTTGTTGCCCCATGTAACTATTTATAGCATTCTCTTCCCTGGTGGCTCAGATGGTAAAACATCTGCCTGCAATGAAGGAGACCTGGGTTCGATCCCTGGGTTAGGAAGATTCCCTGGAGGAGGAAATGGCAACCCACTCCAGTATTCTTGCCTGGAGAATTCCATGGACAGAGGAGCCTGGCGGGCTACAGTCCACGGGGTCGCAAAGAGTCGGACACGACTGAGTGATTTCACTTTCTTTCTTTCTTTCCTTTATTCTCAGAAATGTCCCTATTGGGGTAATAAATTGTATGGTCACCGTAAGCATTAGTCAAGTCAGAGTAGCGTCCCTGAAAATATACCAGAATGCCAGATCCCTCCTCGCTTATTGTAATTTGCTGCAAAAAAAAAAAAAAAAAGAAAAAGAAATGATACTTTTCTAGATCTCACTTCCCATGCACCCCAATTTATTTTGTCCTTTTTTGTGAGACTCTCAGGCATAACCCCCTCACCACCTGCTTTTCGTGTGCTATTTGCTCCCTTACAATTTTTCCTGATATATCTTGATGTCCTGTTCTGGTTTGGTCTCTTATATCCTCTTGCCACTCACATATTGATATTTCATTCTTTTCCCTACACCTTGGGATTATGGGTTTCTTTTTCATCTCAGTTTTGAATTAATATACCCTTCAGATGGCTTCACGGAGGCTGAGTCCCCGTTCGCCTTCATTTCTGAGTCCATTAGGACTTATCTGCCGACCCTTTGTGCTGGTTTGACTCCGCTTTCATAGTTATTTTCTCCTTTTGGTTCTGGCCCTCCCCTCTCCATTCTCAGTCCAATAAACTCCATCATTTTATGATCAATCGTACTTCAATTACCTCAGCTTTTAGTGTCAGACTTTAAATGGCCGGAACGCACGCCTTTTCTCTCTCTTTAGCAAAAATTTGACCTCTGCTTGGCTTTTTGTTTATCTCACCTAATCTAATCCCATCCAGTCTTATTTCCAAGGGACACCTCCCTAATCCTTTAATTTGCATAAACAGACCCATGACCTTCTGAACATTGTGTTGGAGCAGGAGAATGGCACGCAGATGGTTGTTCCTTCAATGGGATTCTGTGTGGGGGTGATGGGAAAGGGGATCCACTTTGGGTGAGCCCAGTTCTAAGTCACTGTGTGGGCAAGCACCTTCATGCAAACGGGAAGTAAGCCACCACAGTTTTCCGGGCACACGGAACATTCCCCTTTTCCTTGTGCTCACATGAACAATCCAGTGACCAGACAGGGAAATCTGTTTCTGAAACTGTCCTTATATGTGAATGGTGTCTAGATCAGCAATTGTACTGGAGAAATAATCTCTCTCTGACCAGTATTGACTTGGACACCTGTACATCTAACCACATGAGTCCCTCTCAGGACTTATGAACCATCACAAGAGGGGCAGCCACTTCAGAAAAAAAAGCCTTTCTATCATCCCCAGTGCCCAGGGCACCAGCCCTTATCTTTACCCATTTCTTATAACAGATTTAAAAGCCTAATTAATAACCACTATTCTGCAGTAGTTATTTTCAATTCCTCATTTCCTTTGCATTGGTTTCAGCAACAAACACCCATCCGTACTCCGTTTGGATCTCTCAGAATCCAAATAGAAAGCAGAAATGTTTGCAGGTATTTCAAACAGAGAGGAAGAAATACAGGTATTGGTTACATCTATGGGCTGGAGGAACAAAAAGAGAAGACCTGTTAATAAAAGCTCAAGGTCATTTTACACCAGAGGCTTTCACAAAAGGACATCAGCTCTTGAGAGGGATCCCAGGAGCCTCTGCAATCACAGCACTGCTACTGCCACCAATACCGTCACCCTCTCTGTGGCTGCCGTCACAACCACTGCAGCTGGAGACCCAGAAAGACCAAGAAAGGAGAGCGGAGCTCCTCTCCCCTGTCTGCCAGGCTCCCTCCCTGGGAGAGCCAGCCTTAGGCCAGGTGGCAAAGGAATCCAGGAATTTAATATCTGGAGCCCCAACACTTGCAATGACTCAGAAGCATCCAAATGTAGCTATAAATAGTTAGTGACTTGCACAGATTCTGTGTCATCCTCAAGCCCATTTTTCCTGTCTTCTTTTGTTTAAGAAATTTGATGTGGAATTCTAACACATAGTCAAAGCTATGACTTTTCCAATAGTCATGTACGGCTATGAGAGTTGGACCATAGAGAAAGCAGGTTGTCAAAGAATTGATGCTTTTAAACTGTGGTGTTGGAGAAGACTTTTGAGAGTCCCTTGGACTGCAAGGAAATCCAACCAGTCAATCCTAAAGGATATTAACCCCAAATAGTCATTGGAAGGATTGATGTTGAAGCTGAAACTCCAATACTTCAGCCACCTGATTCGAGGAACTGACTCATTTGAAAAGACCTGATGCTGGGAAACATTGAAGGTGGGAGGAGAAGGGGACAGCAGAGGATGAGATGGTTGGAAGGCATCCCTGAGTCGAAGGACATGAGTTTGAGTAAGCTCCGGGAGTTGGTGATGGACAAGGAAGCCTGGCATGCTGAGGTTCATGGGGTCACAAAGATTCAGACATGACCAATTGAACAATAACAAATCCATACATAATTCCAGTAAAAACAGAGCACCCTGGCAGAATGGGCTCTGGGGTGGTCTGGAGCCACACTCACCTAGTCTGCCCCTCCCCTTCTGCCATGGTCTGTAGGAAGCTGTCTGAGCTGCAGGTTCGCCACAGCCCAGACAAAAAGTCCACCATTTATGGTTCTTCATGTTATGAGCAGAGTATTTTGGAGCTGGTTCTACAGAGGCTAAGAAGAGATAGGGGTGGCTTTCCTTCTATGAGTGAAGACTTACTGTAAGGATATAAGGGATTAGGAGAAGCTCCTTGGCTTCTAGCATGGTGCACGGGGTGTAGCATATATTCAATACGTGTATTTGAAAGAAGGTACATCAGGTCACCATTCCTTCCTAAGATATATGGTCACATTGGGTCTCAGATGTTCTAATACTAGCACGCTGCTGCTGCTGCTGCATCGCTTCAGTCGTGTCCGACTCTGTGCGACCCCGTAGATGGCAGCCAACCAGGCTTCCTGTCCCTGAGATTCTCCAGGCAAGAACACTGGAGTGGGTTGCCATTTCCTTCTCCAATGCATGAAAGTGAAAAGTGAAAGTGAAGTCGCTCAGTCGTGTCAGACTCTAGCGACCCCATGGACTGCAGCCTACCAGGCACAGCTTATCAAAGCCTCAGGGAGAATGAGAACCAACAACAGCTCCATGCAGTCTGCTCTGCAGGTTGGCCCAAGAACCTCTTCACTTCTCAAAGGGAGGCTGCAGAAAGTTGAGTTGTCTCTATATTTTATTCTTCTCTTGCAACTCAGAGGATATCAAACCTGGCAGAGATCATTCTCTTTCTACTCCAGGTCATTTCTGGATTCTCCTGCCTCTGACAATGACCTCAGGGTCAATCGGTAAAGCTCAAGATCAAGTGAGTCAGTTTTTCTTGCACTGTATGCAAAAGATTATAGCAACCTCAAGCATTAATATCCACTTAGGCCATATTCCATCAGGGAATAGGAGCTTGGCAGAACTTTATATTATCATGGGCTCATCTCCATGTAAAGATGGGTGACTTTGTACAGGTGGTTAGCTTGGTGATAGGACAACAGTTTGTGCTTACGATCTCAAAGTGAAAAGTGAAAGTGAAAGTCACTCAGTCGTGTCTGACTCTTTGTGACCCCCTGGACTGTCATCCACCAGGCTCCTCTGTCCATGAAATTTTCCAGGCAAGAATACTGGAGTGGGTTGCTATTCCCTTCTCCAGGAGATCTTCCTGAGTCAGGGATCAAACCCAAGTTTCTTGCATTGCAGACAGATTCTTTACCATCTGAGCCACCAGAGAAGTCCTCATGACATCAAGCCACAGTTCAACTCCGTCCTTCCTTATGCCTTTTTGCAGCTATAAACAAGGACTAACTACCGCTTATGCTCCTACAGTACTTGTGCCAGACTTTTCTTACATTCCATGTATTGTGTTGAAACTATCTGTCTTAGCTCCTGTTTCTCTTGCTAAGCCATCAATTCATAGAGAGGAGGAAATACCTTACAATATTGTATCCTTGGGGTATACTCAGTGTCTGGTTGGCTCCTCTTGAACTAAAATGAACCTCTGGCTTTAAATTAGTCACCTACTAATGACAATTTTTCTCTACTTCCATAGTAATAGAAAGTCAGCGAGGTACATTACTGCCCAAAGAAAAATTAAACTTCCCAGCATTTCTGTCACCTAACTGCAGCCGTGAGAGGTAATGTCTACGCAATGTGAAAAGTAATGTGTTTCATTCTGGAATCTTTCTCTTAAAAAGCTAAGGCATGAGACTTCCCTGGTGGTCCAATGATTAAGAATCTGCCTTGCAATGCAGGGCATGTGGGTTTGATCCCTGGTCAGGGAACTAAGATACCACATTTCTAGGAGCAACTAAGCCTGTACACTTCCCCTATTGAGTCCAAATGCCACAGCTAGAGAATTCACATGTTACAATGAAGATCCTGCATGATGCAATGGAGATTTAAGACAAGACACAGACAAATGAATAAATAAACAAAAGATAGGGAGTGAACTCCTTTGGGTGTTTTCCTCTGTAATGCTGGCTGGAGACCATGGACCAGGGCAGCTAACTAACATCCATCTACGCTGTGGAAGATGTGTGTCAGGGAGGGCAGAGCTGCTACCAGCCCTTGCTGGGGTCCAGCCCCAGCTGATCCAGGGAGTTCGAAGCGGGGACGGCGTCGGCAAGGATCAGGATACAATAGCTTCAATTAGATATTAATTAAAGATGTAAAGAGTAATAGAATGAGGATAGCTCAGTAGGAAAATTCAGTGGAGAAAAGAGGCTGAGTAGCTTGGTTTATGTGGGAGACCAATAAAACTTCAAGACAAGAAGCTTGCACCACTTACGTAGGCCGCAGGCGTCCTTCCGTTCTCCCGAAGGAGAGGAGACACTGAGGCCTCCCCGGTCGGATCTTAGAAGCCCAGGCAAAATTAGTAAGCTTGGTGGGTTCCACGCTCCAGATGGAGACTCAGCCAGAGTGAGAGAGAGAGCGACATGGGGAGATCAGTATTTCGAGAAACTGATCCCCATTCTTTTTTTTCCATGGTCTACTTTTATACACTAAGATGTTATGCAAAAGTCATGTGGGATCAGCAGTCCTGACTTTTATCAAAGTCAGGTGCTTCATACAAATGTATACAGAGGTCTTAGGGGTGTTACATCATCTTCTGGCCAGGGGGCCTGCTGATAATTTATGACCCTCTCCTTGTGACAGCGGTCAGTCAACCAGGACACTTATTTCTCCAGGGGTGATTATTCTTAAAACAGACGCCACCCAAATAAAGTTACATTCCTATAGGGTGAGGATGTAGTGGGTTTTAGTTAAGGAAAGAATTTACTTAGCCTAAGGTCTAACGTGATTAATATCAAAGGTTAATACTTATTTCTTCTATATATTCATTAATGTGTGTAAGGGCAGGGGATATGGAGACTTAGCAACAAACATTGGCTCAACAAATGAAAAACCCTTCACGAATACAATTTCTAATCAGCCCACTATACTTATACTAATGGTTTTCTAACTTTTCTAAGGAACCTGTTTTTAGAAGGTTTAAAGCATCTCGTGCCTCTCAGGGTTGGGAGGCTGTGAGCAATCACATGTGGCCGGACAAGCCTGTCAGGCAGGCTAGAGAACCTTCAGAGGAGTTTGTAGGTTAAAACACTCTTGTCACGCCCAGGAGTTTTTATTAACTGGAGCTCTAAGTTAATTCCTTCTCCGAAAGAGGTGGTGGGGGACAGCCCCCCTAAAGTCAGAGGTGTAGGTGAGAGCACAAAGTAGTAAAGTAGGCAGGCTCTGGGTATGGGGGTAGATGCTCAAGGATTTCCAGGGGGACTCCTGAGGCTTGATCCCACCTTTGCGTATGTTGAGCCTCCTTCCTCGTGACCTTTGCCATGGATGGAGTGCCTCATGCTGGCCCCCAACAAGCCCTGCCATCCCCACTTCTCTCTGATGGAGAATTTCTCTTTATGAAGGAGAAATATAATCCAATATTTTTAAGTCCCTGGACACTGAGTTTTTTCATTAGTTTATATATTAGCTAATACAACTCTCTAGTTCCAAATTCTGAACATAAAGAATGTCAGCCAGAGGTTCAACAGGAAACAAGAGACACACACAAAAGATACCTCAAGAAGGTTTGTTTATGAAATGACTATCATATATGTGGGCTTGTAGAGGAATCAAAGAGACCGTGTGGTACCCTGGCTCTAACAGGCCCTGAGCTTTTACCACTTCTGGGACCTAAGAGCTGAGCTAAGGGAACAGTTTGTCAGCTCTTGAGAGAGAGATGGTTATAAAGAATTAGAATTCTTAATTGGAGTATTTTTTTTTCTTCAGTCAAGGAACCACCCAGTCCAACACTCTGACATCACTATTTTCCCCATCTTCTCCATCCCTGAAGGCTGCCCTTCCAAAAGATGGAAATTCAACAGAAAACTGAGCACCCAGGAGTCCTACTGATGTTGCCCCTGAGGCCAGCCTCTTAGGGCAGAGAAGGGCAAAGAATGCCTGCAAAGCAGCACACGGAATCACAGGTTCAGCTCAGAGAGGAGCTCTGCCAAAGAAAGGAGGAAAGTAGAGGTGCAGAGAGAAGAGCGTTGTGTCCTGCCTTTGTCCTTATATATGTTTAAGTATGGTCTTCAGTGAATTTCTAAGAAGCTGCCTAATTAGAATTTCAGTGGACTTAGTCCTTCCTGTTGCTGGTAATGCAATGACATAGTCAACAAATAGTTCAACACACATTCCTTAGACATCAGCTATGAATCAGTCCTAGGCAGTAGAGACTAGAGTCTTGGGACTGGTCCCGGAAGAGCTGATGGACTAAGCATATTTTCCTCCTGATCTTTTCTAGATATTCGACTCAAGATATTGTCAGTGGTCTATGCCACATTTTAAAAATTTTCTTGAATGATGAGACATGGTGATGAGAGCTGTCTGCATCTAAACTCATATTTAGTAAACAGGGGTCCATTAAGAGAAAAATTAGTGCCTGGCAGTCACTAAATAAATCAACAAAAACAAACAAAAAATGTGATTACAGCAGAGACTTCAGGACAAAATGCTGCTGCTGCTAAGTCGCTTCAGTCGTGTCCAACTCTGTGCGACCCCAGAGACGGCAGCCCACCAGGCTTCCCGTCCCTGGGATTCTCCAGGCAAGAACACTGGAGTGGGTTGCCATGTCCTTCTCCAATGCATGAAAGTGCAAGTGAAGTCGCTCAGTCGTGTCTGACTCAGCGACCCCATAGACTGCAGCCTACCAGGCTCCTCCGTCCATGGGCTTTTCCAGGCAAGAGCACTGGAGTGGGGTGCCATTGCCTTCTCCATCAGGACAAACTAAAAGCACTGTAAATAACATAATGAAGAAGACCATATCAGTCAGAATTCTTAGTGGCAAGCAATAAAACCCAAATTTGACTATCTTAATCAAAATATAATTTATTGGAGGCAAATCAGGAGTACACAGAATTGAAGGAGACTGAAGGATCTAATTAAAAAAAAAAAAAAACTGGGAAGATTCTAAATATATAAAGTAGAGACTCCACATCTAGAATAAGGAGATGCCCCTGAATTACAAATTACGCATGCTGGACTTTTTTCTCACATAAGAGTCATGCTAGTCTGTATACGTGGTTCCACCCTTTCCATAGAGTCAATCAAGGATCCAGTTCCCTCCATTTTGTTGTTCTGCCATTTCCTAAATCGTTGTCCTTTTTTGCAAGGTCAGGACTTCATTGCTACAACAGCCTCAGTGAAACCTCCAGAAATGGAGAGAAAAGAGCATCGGGGCAAGAAAACCAGTGTTTGAACTGCTCACATCCCGTTATCTGAAACATAGTCAATTAGCCGTATCTAGCTACAAGGAGGAATGGAAGTTTGCATCTGAATGTGTCAGTCACTCTCCCTGCTTAAAATCTACCAAAACGAATAAAAGAAGAATGTGAAGTGGGCATTGTCTCAGCCACATTAAGAGAACCCCAAAGGATTAGCCAAGCAGGAGCCATAGCAAACCATCCTGCCCCTGCAGTGATTCAGACTTGTTACTGCCTCCTATATTTACATCGTCCACTAAAGTCTCAGAATATCAGAAAAGAGTGACTTACTGGCCTAGCCAAAATCACCAGGTACCACCTATGGATACACTGAGGCAGGCAGAGAGGGGATCCAGCCTCTGAACTCCACAGCAGGACCCAGCATTGACACCATCAAGAGTTAACATGATACAGAATTCCCCGAATTGGAAAACCAGAAGAAAGTGCTTGATATTAGAAAGCTGGAATATACTATAAAATATGTTATGATAAAGAAGCTCTCACCTTAAAATCATTCTACGATCTATTTTCTTTCACTTGCTTCATTTGCCCATTCTGGTTCTATGTATTATAAACTCTACAAATTGTTGGTGGCGCAGTACCCAGAATATCATTGTAAATACCTGACCAAAATTTTTGGTCACTTTCAAAAGAAAAAATGTGATGATTTTAGAGAGTTAGGGAGTATTCTCCTTAATTGATAGTTCCTAGCTAACTAGGGAAATAACCCTCAGGTTCGGTTTCAGGGTAGTAGAAAATCTGTGAGTTGGGAGTCAGGTCAACCTGGGTTTAACCCATGTCATGTAGTTTGGCCAAATAAGTTTTCCTCTTTGAATTTCATTTTCCCATCTGTACAGTAGGGACAATAATCTTACTATATAGAGCTATTTAAAAGGGTAAATTAGAGCATGAATAACAACTGCTTCACATATGGTAAGCACTCAGAATTATCAGTTTCATTCTCGACCACTTGCATCCCCCAAATATGCTTCATTGAGTCGCCAAGATAATGTGATGCCTGCTTTAGGGATGGATACAGCATATACTCCAGTTAAAAGGCATCATTTCTGGCCAGAAAACATATGGCCAACACACATGAATAGCTTGAATTGCCTAGGCAGTTTTTCTAATGAGTACTTCTTCCTCATCCAAATTATAGTTTAAGCCTGTCTGGAATTCTAAGCAGTTAATAGTGTGAGATCTGATTGCTTTAAAGAGGTGGATCAGAGAATGTAGCAAAGATTATCCATCTGATTGGTACCCCAATGTAATTTTCAAAAAAGATTAAAACATGACTCTCATGCAAACAAAATAACCACGTGCCTAATGTTTTATTCAACTCATTAACTAACAAGAATGTCAGTAAGATGATAAAGGTAGTTTAAAGCCTGTTAAGAATGGTGATGTTGTGAGTCAATCAAAGGAATATTGGAATTTTTTTTTTTAACTTTACAATATTGTATTGGTTTTGCCATATATCAAAATGAATCCACCACAGGTATACATGTGTTCCCCATCCTGTTTATTTGGTAATAGATACAAAAGCAATTGATGCTCTACAGAGCAATAAAACGGCACCCTTTGAAAGTATCTCTCTTACTGGAAGATATCTTCATGTTAACATGTAGCTTCTTGATGTCTGGACTCTAACCAAATAGTAAATAGCTAAGTCAAACAAATGTGCATTCTGCTAGATAATTAAGTAAAGTGTGTGTGAGTCTATTTACAAAACCCTTATTTTCAAATTTTAGATAATTTTTCTTAAAAACACTAAGCCCATTGTTGACTGGCTATAGCTCCTAAATGTAAATACTGATTAACAGCCTTATTTGGGTTATTAAAAAATGATCAATTAAGCACCTCAGCATTTCCAACTTTGAAATGAATTAATGCAAATATAATCAAAGCATCACATTTCCTCTCAAATCATGTTTCTAAGAGAGGCAACAGCTCCCTATTTTCCCTTCCCTTTCTTGACCATAATTTCACAATTTGCTAAAAAAAACACAAACGATAAAGAAGATGACATATGGGCAACAGATTTCTTTGAACAGCAACAAAAATTATTACATTTCTACAAAGTTATTACTCTTGGATGACCTTAAGAAGTTATGTGTGAGAAAAACCCTCACTTGCCCTATTGCAAATGGAAGTAAAGAGACATTTTAAGGTTCACATTCTCTTAAAATAAACTAGGAATTCAGATTTTAAATGACAATCAAACTGTCTGGTAGCTCCAGGCTGGCCTGAGGCGAAAACTGTAAAATCTGCGAAGTGTGATTTCTATTTCTCTCGTCCTCTTCCAGGAACCTCTCTACCCTTTTCTACCCATCTGTCCATGACAATATTCACTCATCTCGGCTATTCCATCTAATCTCCCATGATACTGCCCATCTCAGAGACTAAGAAATTCCTGTGCCCCTGTATATTCGATCTATTGTGCATGCACAAAACCTTTTGGAGAGAGTTTCTGCCCAGTGTAAGAAGCTGCTGGCTGCTGACCTGCTCGTTTGTTCCCTGTCTCGTGTAATAGTGTGAGTGAGCATTTTGTGTAATTTACCCAGCATCTGATGGGAAAGGGCAATCAATACAATTCCGCAGAGGCAAGCTTCCCGGGATTCTTTTAAAACCAAACTTGTAGAGCTTTATTGCGTGGCCCTTATTGACTGATGCTGACTGTCCAAGTTCAGGCTGACGTTGTCTCCACCTTCTTTAATAAAATTTTTTATAGTCCATGAGTCGGATGTTAGGTCAAATACCATTCTTTTTCCCCTTCACCTTGTCAGACATTGAAGAGTCTGGATATGTAAGAGAAGTGATATGAAAAGGTAATTTAAGAATGACATCTATTGTGGAGACTGTATAAGGCAATACACTTGCATCTCATAAACAGTGTACATAGCATAGCACCATGGGTGTGTAAGTATCCGATGCTTGCTGTTTTTTTCATTTTGAAATCTTTCAAATATTTTATTTATGTGAAAGAGAAGCAAATTCTAAGTAAACTCACCACTATACCATGAACATCAGTTATTTCAAATAAAAAAAGTATTGATTGAATACACAATGAGCAGAGCATTCTGGGTGCTAGCAAAGAATATAAATATCATACAATATAACAAAGGGTCTCAAACTTTCTCGACTCTCAGCACCCTCAGGGCCTCGATAATTTTTTTCACAGCACTCACTTAGTAAAAGTAAACACTTATCATTTCATTTATTAAGTAATTAGGCTCCACTAACATTAACTATTCTATCATAACAAGTTACTAGCCATTTGAAAATAATGCACTAAAATCAAGAAAATATACAAATATTTTACTTTATTTGTATTTACTAACAGGATGCATATGTCTGTTGAATCAGTACAAATTCTCAAATATTAGCATCAGACTGGGCTTGACTGCCTTCATTTATCGCCTCACATTCGTTTTTTGCATTTTTAAAAATCAAAGCAAGACCCAGCTTTGCAGATCATGAAAAGGAATATAAAGTGATCCAATATTGAAACTACCAACTACCTCAGGCTTGTAGTTCAGGCAGTGACCAGCAGACGTCAGCTGCCAGTGTTTCCCTGCGAAATGTAAGATACCCAGCAGCAAGCAGTGACCAACAGATGTCAGCTGCCAGTGTTTCCCTGCAAAATGTAGAATACTCAGCAGCACCCTGATAAATTCACCATGGGGCCCCGAGTGCAATGGCATGTGGCATGTGCTTTGGGAACCATGGCGATATGTGTTATTATTTCTATCCTCAAAAAAGTTATAAGTTATTAAGCATTTTAATATCCTTAAAAACTATCATGAAAATAGAAAACACATTTCTTAAAACCACAGTTGGAAAGATGAAGCCTGGACCTAAAAAAAAAGAAAAGGAAGGAAATAGAAACAAAGAAAGAGGAAGAAAGAAAGAGAAAATGAAAGAAATATTAATTTCAAGAAGAACCTTGAAATTCAGGTAACATCTTCACAGGTAAAAATGGAGACCAGAGGAGCTGTGATGTCAGAGCCGCAGATCATTCTGAATGTTTTGGTGCAGGTTTTGAGCAAGAGACTGTGGATGAAAAGGGAAGTAAAACACAGTCAGAACCCTTAGAGGTGTTCACTCATCCTCCAGTAAAGGAAGCAGAGCAAACTACCTTTTCTGATGCAGAATTCACAGCATGAGGAATGGAGTGGGAAACAGTTGTCAAAACTAAGGCTTGCATATGACTTAAGTCATATTTAGAATAGCTTCAATGCCAGTACAAAAATAATCTGGATCTCTCTTACTATCACTACTAAGAAACTAATGGAAAACATCACCTACTTCTCTTATTATATATATGACCATCAAAACTTATCCAAAGCAGTATTTGTTACTTTTAATATGGACCTATCAGACTAATGAGCAAAAGTTCCAAACCAGATGAGCAAAACATCCTGAAATTGAACAGAAAAATCCTTACTTCATTTTTATTCATTTCCCAAATGAATCAAATTTCCCAAACTATTGCTCTCTACTTTTTTGCCAAACCAGGAAAAATGTATAAGTTCTGGCATAAAAAAAAATATTAATAATTTTACCCAGGCCTTTCAAAAGTGTTTATGTAACAATACGCATGTTCATGCTAAGTCTCTTCAGTCTCCAACTCTTTGCAACCCCACGGACTGTAGCCCACCAGGCTCTTCTGTCTATGAGAGTCTCCAGGCAAGAATATTGGACTGGGTTGCCATGCCCTTCTCCAGGGAATCTTCCCAACCCAGGAATCGAACCAGCATCTCATACATCCTCTGCATTGGCAGACAGGTTCTTTACCACTAGGGCCCCTGGGAAGCACTTTTGTAACAATAGCACCATTTATAATTTGGCAGCTACTGGCTGAGATGATTTTGAGCTTAAATAGGAATTATTATACTCATCGGAGAAGGCAATGGCACCCCACCCCAGTACTCTTGCCTGGAAAATCCCATGGACGGAGGAGCCTGGTGGGCTGCAGTCCATGGGGTCGCTAAGAGTCGGACACGACTGAGTGACTTCACTTTCACTTTTCACTTTCATGCATTGGAGAAGGAAATGGCAACCCACTCCAGTGTTCTTGCCTGGAGAATCCCAGGGACGGGGGAGCCTGGTGGGCTGCCGTCTATGGGGTCGCACAGAGTCGGACACGACTGAAGCGACTTAGCAGCAGCAGCAGCAGCAGCATTATACTCATATATCTAAACTTTTACTAAGACTATCAGACACCCACACAACCTGGAAACATACACTTACTGCGTAAGAAATTAAAATTGTCCACAAGATATACTAGCACTTCACTGAAAATAGTCCTTTTTAAGGTAATTATCATCTGTTCATCAAGTAAATGTTAATCCATAATAAACATGGCAAGTATTGTCTTAAGTTTGTCTTAAATTCGAATGAAGTTCTTAAACGATTAAAGACTTCCAAATATTGTATTGAAAAAATATCCATGGGAATCACAAAGTGGCCTTGGTGATTCTGGTTTGAAAATTTTACAGGAGACTTATTAGTAACAAACATCAGTATGACTTTTATATATATATATATATATATATATATATATACACACACACACGCATAATTTTATATATATACACATAATTTTAAATTACAAATAGACTTCTATGCTGGCTCATATTGTAAAGAATCAGCCTGCAATGCAGGAGACAAAGGTTCCATCCCTGGGTTGGGAAGATCCCCTGAAGAAGGGAATGGCAACCCACACCAGTATTCTTGCCTGGAGAATCCCATTGACAGAGGAGCGTTTGGGCTACAGTCCATGGGGTCACAAAGAGTCAGACATGACTGAGCAACTAAGCTGCTGCTGCTGCTACTGCTGCTAAGTCACTTCAGTCGTGTCCGACTCTGTGCAACCCCAGAGACGGCAGCTCACCAGGCTCCCCCATCCCTGGGATTCTCCAGGCCAGAACACTGGAGTGGGTTGCCATTTCCTTCTCCAATGCATGAAAGTGAAAAGTGAAAGTGAAGTCACTCAGTCGTGTCTGACTCTTAGCTACCCCATGGACTGTAGCCCACCAGGCTCCTCCGTCCATGGGATTTTCCAGGCAAGAGTACTGGAGTGGGGTGCCATTGCCTTCTCCGTTTGACCTCCTAACCAACTGCAATTAAGGGTTTTCTCATTCACACATAAATTACAAACTGATAGTGAGATCTAATCTCCACCATCACCCATAAAGGTCTTATTGATTATATTGCTTTTATTGGTAAGGAAACTAAAGTTCAGGGAAACCAGTGATGGCTAAAGATCACAGTGTATAAAAGACGCTCATCTCTAATTTAGGGCTTCTGACTAAAGTTCAGAGAATTTCAGTGATGGCTAAATATCACTGTCTATAAAAAATGCTCATCTCTAATTTAGGGTTTCTGACCCATATTTTATATGCTTTCTAATAAATGCCTTTCCAAGGATAAAATGGATGATAGGCCATCAGATGTGATTTGAGAATCTCCATGTTTTGTAGCCAATAAAGACACCCTCTCTCCCTTGCTGGGAGCCTAAAGTTCTGACATTTGGGCCGTTTTCTTGGGTTAAATCATTAGCTAGCTTTCAAAATGAAGATGTTAACTTGGTCGGAAGTAATACATGTGAATGCTTTTAATACATTTCCTGACATATAGAAAGCATTCAATGAATGCTTGTTATTACTTTTTAATGAATGCATTAACACTCAATCTATGAGTAAGGAGTCATTTGTCAAACTTACTGTCACTTGGCAGAGTAGACCTGGAGAAAACAAGACAAGGAGAGATAAATCTGACTGGGGCTGGGGAAAGAAAAAAAAAAAAGGGTGGGGGAGTCAGTTCCCACCTGAACCCTGAACCCTTAGTCAGAGGCACTGGCAGATGGGTTCCTGTGATTTTTAGTTTGATGTTAAAAAGAAGAGGAAGATTCTGCAGACAGGCGTCCTCAGATGTTTTCTTCGGGGCAGCCATACGTTAATTGTCATCCTTCCAGGCTCTCTTCTTTTCTGCATTCTCGCCCTGGCAATCTGCTCTTCGCTGCTGGCTAAATTTGCAGTGAGTGGCAATTGGAAGACATTGTTAGAATTGAGAAAACAAATGGCGTAAGAGTCACACTGGTGAGGGCTGAGTTTCCCGCCTCCGCTGGATCACCCACGGTAGTTTTAGGGTTTCAAAGTGTCACCTTGAGATGCTGGCTGCAAAGTTTTGTGTGTATTTTTCATGTAGTAGAGTTGCCTAAACTTCCACTAGTTCTTGCTCAGGCAATATTTTCCAGGGAAAATTCATAATCCGTCTTCAGCTGCGGTCTCGTCCATGGTTTGTGGTTCCTCATCCCCAGCTGTCAGGACCATCTGCGCTCTCTCTTTTCGAGGAAGGGCCCTGGGTGCCAAGTCTTCCTCCCCATCCCATGCCTCACTCCCTGGAAAGAACAGACAGATATAACTCTGAATTGGCAGGCAACTTTAAAACACTAGGGCTTATAATAACTCGAGATGAGATGCTCTAAATCTGGTTTATTTCAAATAGCAGAGAGCCAGAAGAACTACTGATGAGTCACATAACCCAGAACCACAGGTTTCACTTGGACAAATCTCCCGCAGATCCAGCCCTACAGGGGCAAACTTTATATTAACGGATGATGTGGTCATCTTGGGGAATATTACTGTTTTGTTTCTATTAAGTTCAAGTGAGCAAATCCTTTTGCAAAGGGCTCAGTTCTCTAAATTTAGGATTTTAATATTCACTGGGGATATATCTTCTTATTCTCTACGAAGAATAATGGAAAGATGCTCTGCCATCCAGAAACGTCGTCTTCCCTCCTCTTCCTCCTCAGATCTGTCTCACCTTCGAGTGCTTCAGTCAGCTTAGCACACATACAGAGTGTATCCAGGTGAGTGTGTGCACAGGAGACATCCAGCTTGGCTACTTTATGTAGAAACTGAGCATTTCACCCAGGAATTTCATTCTGTTCATTGGTGACCCAGAGTTACTGAGCTACAAAGGAATAGAAGTAATTTTCAAGTCAAGAACCTCATTCAGAGATTCTCTATTTTGACTGCACGTTGAAATCACATGAGACATTTTTAAAAGTGCAATTCTCTGATCCCTCCCACAGAGATTCCCGTGTAACTGCACCAGGGTGGGGCCCACACAGATGCATCTTCCTCGGTGACTTATTGCGTGGCCGAGGTTGAGAGCCACTGTGTTGGGGGAAGCACCTCTGCTACGTGCCTTTTTGCCAGTGGTGGACACTGGCACATACCAGACTGGTGACATGTTACCTGTGCGAAAACTAGGGCAGAGGGCGTGCATACCTGCTGGGGCCAGCAGTTGACCAAGGATGCTGCTTTGCCTCATTTCATTCTCAAGACCTTCCCATAAAGACTATATATTAAATTTCTGTTTTTCAGATCATTGTTGTCAATCACTAAGTGGTGTCCAACTCTTTGTGACCCCATGGACACGCCAAGCTTCCCTGTCCTTCACTATCTCCCAGAGTTTGCTTGGAGTCGTGTCCATTGAGTCGGTGATGCCATCCAACCATCTCATCATCTAATGCCCCCTTCACCTCCTCCCTTCAATCTTTCCCAGCAGCAGGGTCTTTTTCAATGAGTCAGTTCTTTGCATCAGGTGGCCAAAGTATTGGAGCCTCAGCTCCATCATCAGTCTTTCTAATGAATATTCAGGATTGATTTCCTTTAGGATTGACTGGTTTGATCTCCTTGCAGTCCGAAGGACTCCCAAGAGTCTTCTCCAGCCCCACAGTTCAAAAGCATCAATTCTTTGGCACTCAGCCTTCTTTATGGTCCAACTTTCACATCTGTACATGACTACTGGAAAATATTTTTCAGATAGTGAAGCTGATATATTCCTGTCAAGAGGACGAACTGGCAAGAACTATGGATTGCTTCCCTTCACAATAAACCCCAAGGAAACAACTGGAGCAAGAGAGGATTATGGTTCTAAAGGAAGAACAAAGCAAACTGCCAGAAACTCTGGGGGAATTTGAAGATTCTTGTGAGCTGGAGGGTGTCTGATAGAGACAAGACAGGAGGGGCTATGCTGAGGTCTAGAATGGAGGGTGGAGAGAGGGAGCAGAGAGGGGTGAGTTCAAAGCATGTTCAGTTCTGCTCTTGCTTCTTCTGTAAATGTTCACCTACACACACTCTCAATGGAACACTC
Source organism: Bos javanicus (assembly GCF_032452875.1). Lineage (NCBI taxonomy): Eukaryota > Metazoa > Chordata > Mammalia > Artiodactyla > Bovidae > Bos > Bos javanicus. The sequence continues at coordinate 98,782,591 of NC_083877.1, forward strand.
TTTGGCTGCACTTCAGTCTCAAAGGATGACCATGGGAGTCCACAGGGTAACAGCAGAGCAAGACAAAGGCCCTGCCGGGATGGCATGTTGGTGAAACAAATACTGGTGGCCGCTGTCCCTTGAGCTTGTGCTTCTCCACCTTCAGGCTTCCAGGTTATGGAAAGCATGCGTCTTCCAAGGCTGACTCGTCTTCAGAAGTTAAATCTGTGATCCTGACCCAAGCAGACGTCTAGTGGTCTGACTGCAAATAGGCGTTGGCAGGAGAGGTCAGTGATGACCAAAGCTCAGACAATTTTCTTTCCTTAAACCAAGGATTCTTAACCTAGAGTTCAGGACATGTCCTTCAGTGATGAATATCAAAACCACAGTAGCGTCAGTAGTATCTGTGATTTCCATCACCAGCTTAATCACAGTTATTTTCTTATCACATTACAGTTGTTGCAGATAGTTATTTGTTAGACATGATGCTAGAGTGTGTTATTTACTACATTAACAAAGCATAGATAGTTTTAACACAGCATATTTTAATATTTTTATAACTTAATTTCAGTATGATTGGTTTATTTTGTAATCACATAAATTTTATTTTATGTGTTTAAAAATGACATCCTGAGAAGAGTTTCATGGGTCTTCCCAGTTTGCCAAAGGGCTTCATGGCCCAAGAGGATTAGGAACTTTGCCTTATTCTCACCAGAAAGAATACAGAAGGAACTTTGTGTCTTCCGTAACATGCATTATCACACCGTGACAGAACAGTGAACTGACATTCAGCACTTTCTCCGTACCTCCTCCTATCTTGCCTTTCTGTGCTGCAGACTGGAATGCCATGAACCTACATTGTTCAGACTTCAAGAGAGCACTTTCTAGATCATAAGACATGTGTGTGTGTGTTTATCAGTGTATTTCTGTATCCTCCACAGTCTAGATCTATATCCTTTTGCTAATGTATGCCTGCACGTGCACACACGTACATACTCACACGTATACTCAGACAGTGCTCTCCAGAGTATGCACACCTAACCTCCTGCCAGTAGCGCATGAGGATTCTGTATCCCTATCACTTGGAAATGTCCAGTTTCTCAATTTCTGCCAACCCAATAGAATTAGAGAAAATTCAGATCCCCAGAAATGAGAGAAGAGAGAGGCAAATACAGTAGAGGTAGACGACACAATAAAATGTAGATATACAAGCACACAACTTGGACAGAACTTTAAAAAGCAATGCATTGAGTAAAAGATAAAAAATTGAGACCTGGAACACAATATAATTTATGTAAATTAAAACTACACACAAACAAATCAATAATACTTGTTTTCTGAGAATATATACAAACAAAAGGATACACAGCAACACCACGACAGGTTCACCTATGAGAAGCAAGCGTGACGGGGTAGGAATAGATATAAAAATGAAATGACAAATACAATGGGAGGACATTTGCATGGACCATGACGATGATGTCCAATGGATTGAGGGAGATGATTAACTCAACTCTCTGTATCTGAGTGCCTTTTGTCCTTAAAAAAATAAAGAAGAAAGAAAGAAAGAAAGAAGGAAAAGAAAAACCTAACTCAAAGTGTTGTTTGTTTCCCAAAATGTATTCAGACAGCCCAGGATAGAGATAAGTTGCCAAGACAAATCTTGCTTCTCAAATCATGGCTAGTGAGGAAGCAAAGAAACAGAGAAGCCCTAATGTATTTACACGTATGCTCTTAATTTCCTCTCATAGGAGGATTGAGAGGCATTAAAACTAATGCCTGAGATGTATGTAAGTATTCCTGTTTTCTAGAAGAGAATCCTGAGACTCGTAGACATCGTATAACAAGTCACAGGGCCAGAAACTCAAGTGAGGTTTTCTGACTTCAGAGCTCATGGTACAGCAGAGCCTCAACAAATCCCCCCGCTGCCCCAAGCTCTGTGTAGTTTCACTGGCATTTTACACCGGGTGTGACATTCCATGCAGCCACACTGATAATTAAGTCTCTATAGGCCTATGGAGTTCATAGCAGACAATGGTTCCTTGTTCTCTGTTTCCAAAACTTTCACTAGTGGCAAGATTTTACTATATTCCATCTTAGAAGTGAACTGCTGACAGCAGTTAGAGAAATATTTCTTTTAACTGCTGTGGTCTGTCTATACGTTTTGTATGGATATGAATGTTAAAGAGGGTGTGCTCTTAGGGGAGTACTCAGAGAAGGGCTTAGGGTTGCTGGTACAGAATCACTCATTTCTATAAATGTGAAGGAAAAATCAGAACTTCATTACACAAAAAGTGAAGGATCAGAAGTGACTCAAAGACCAGAGACCTCGGATGAGTTGAAAAAATGGAGAAAAAAAGAACAACAGAAGATGAGACAGAAGAAAAAAATTAGTTCAGTAGATCTTTTTAAAATTAAAAATTTTTATCAGAGAACTGTTATTATAGCATCCTAATGGCAAAAATCTCATAATTAGTAAGTGAACTTCTAAACAAATTGGTGTACATAAGCAACTTTACACTCTCAGAGTTCTTTTCAAATTCAGACTTAAATTGAAGAAAGTAGGGAAAACCACTAGAACATTTATGTAAGACCTAAATCAAATCCCTTATGATTATACAGTGGAAGTGACAAATAGATTCAAAGGGTTAGATCTGATAGAGTGCCTGAAGACCTATGGATGGAGATTCATGACATTGTACAGGAGGCAGTGATCAACACCTTCCCCAAGAAAAAGAAATGCAAAAAGGCAAAATGACTGTCTGAGGAGGGCTTACAAATAGCTGAGAAAAGAAGAGAAGTGAAAGGCAAAGAAGAAAAGGAAAGATATACCCATCTGAATGCAGAGTTCCAAAGAATAGCAAGGAGAGATGAGAAAGCCTTCCTCAGTGATCACTGCAAAGAAATAGAGGAAAACAATAGAATGGGAAAGACTAGAGATCTTTTCAAGAAAACTAGAGATACCAAGGGAACATTTCATGTGAAGATGGGCTCAATAAAGGACAGAAATTGTAGGGACCTAACAGAAGCAGACAATATTAAGAAGAGGTGGTAAGAATACACAGAAGAACTATACACACACACAAAAAAATCTTCATGACCCAGATAATCACGATGGTGTGATCACTTACCTAGAGCCAGACATCCTGGAATGTGAACTCAAGTGGGCCTTAGGAAACATCACTATGAACAAAGCTAGTGGAGGTGATGGAATTTCAGCTGAGCTATTTCAAATTCTCCAAGATGATGCTGTGAAAGTACTCCACTCAATATGCCAGCAAATTTGGAAAACTCATCAGTGGCCATAGGACTGGAAAAGGTCAGTTTTCATTCCAATCCCCAAAAAAGGCAATCTCAAAGAGTGTTCAAACTACCACACAATTGCACTCATCTCACACGCTAGCAAAATGATGCTCAAAATTCTCCAAGCCAGGCTTCAAAAGTACATGAACCGAGAGCTTCCAGATGTTCAAGCTGGATTTAGAAAAGGCAGAGGAACCAGAGAAATTGCCAACATCTGTTGGATCATCAAAAAAGCAAGAGAGTTCTGGAAAAACATCTACTTCTGCTTTACCGACTATGCCGAAGTCTTTGACTGTGTGGATCACAACAACCCGGAAAATTCTTACAGTGATGGGAATACCACACCACCTGATCTGCCTTCTGAGCAACCTGTATGCAGGTCAAGAAGCAATAGTTTGAACTGGACACGGAACAAACGTGAAAGTGAAAGTCGCTCAGTCATGCCTGACTCTCTGAGACCCCATGGACCATACAGTACATGGAATTCTCCAGGCCAGAGTATTGGACTGGTTCCAAATTGGGAAGGGAGGACATCAAGGCTGCAGTTATTTAACTTATATGCAGAGTACATCGTGTGAAATGCCAGACTGGTTGAAGCACAAGCTGGAATAAAGATTGCCATGAGAAATGTCAATAACCTCAGATACACAGATGACATCACCTATATGGAAGAAAGTGAAGAAAAATTAAAGAGCCTCTTGATGAAAGTGAAAAAGTTGCTTAAAACTCAATATTCAAAAATCGAAGATCATGGCATCTGGTCCCATCACTTCATGGTGAATAGATGGGGAAACAATAGAAACACAGAAAGACTTTATTTTCTTAGGCTCCAAAATCACTGCAGATGGTGACTGAAGCCATAAAATTAAAAGATGCTTGCTCCTTAGAAGAAAAGCTATGACTAACCTAGGCAGCATATTAAAAAGCAGAGACACTACTTTGCTGACAAAGGTCTGGCTTTTCCATTAGTCATATATGCATGTGAGAGTTGTACTATAAAGAAAGCTGAGTGCTGAAAAATTGATGCTTTTGAACTGTGGTGTTGGAGAAGACTCTTGAGAGTCCCTTGGACTTCAAGGAGATCTACCCAGTCCATCCTAAAGGAAATCAGTCCTGAGTGTTCGTTGGAAGGACTGGTGCTGAAGCTGAAGCTTGAATACTTTGGCCACCTGATGCAAAGCACTGAGTCCTTAGAAAAGTTCCTGATGCTAGAAAAGATTTAAGGCAGGAGGAGAAGGGGATGACAGAGAATGAGATGGTTGGATGGCATCACCGCCTTAACGGACATGAGTTTGAGTAAGCTGTGGGAGTTGGTGATGGACAGGGAGGCCTGGTATGCTGCAGTCCTTGGGGTCCAAAGAGTCAGACACGACTGAGCTACTGAACTGAACTGATAGAACACACACATATAAACATACATTTCTATTCATGGAAAGGTTGAGAGGTTTCTTGGAAGGGACTTAATCACTTATGAAAGTTAATGTCATCTCTTCTCTGATTAGTGTGAAAGATGGAGTTGATTTCCAAATCTTGAAGGAATAAAAACAATTTCACTCATGCCAGAAACAGCTGTCCTCATCTACCATCTAAGAAGATAGATCCAAAAAGACTTGACTCTCTTGTGGCTTTGCAAGGCATCCTGAAAGAAACCAGAATGATGTGATTTTTCCAAGTTTGTGTTTCCTTATCCTTCTTGGTATCTTTTGACTACCACTGTTCCAGCCTTCCTCCTCCAGTAAAAGCCCCAGTGTTTTGCTGTAAATACAGAACAGGTTGAATTATTCCACTTCTAGGAGGAAGATTATATTTGCAATTCCCAGGTGATACTTCTTTCCTTCTTGGAAAAAGAGAATCTTTGTACTAACAGATGGAACAGTTCAAGTAGCCAGTTTCGAGGCTTTGGAGGCTCATGGCTGGCTTCTGCAATGCTTCCCTCAGTGTTAACCCCATAGTGCCACACTTCAATTAAACTGCCAAGAGAATAGGAACTAAAATTATTGAAATAATTCAGACCATAAATAATAGCTAATCAGTTATTATATCCAAGGCACAGTGCTAGAGCCTTAGAATAGCAAAAAGAAGACTACATATATAGTCTTGTCCTGAGACTATTTTCTATCCAAAAAAAATAATTATGCAATTAATTTCTTAATGAAAAATTGAATGTGTCTGGTTTGTGCCAGACATTGTGCTAGTTAACTAAGATTATCTCCTTTCATTCTCATAGCAGCTCTTTGAAATACATACTGTAAGACTCAGGAAAAATAAATTAAGTCTCCGATATTGCAAAATCAGTGGAGAGCTATCTGATTCTGAATCCCATTTTTCTCAAGCGGAGCCAGTTCTTTCCACAGATAGGGCTTTTTATTCATTCTCTCACCTATATTTTTGTTTGCTGAATTTAAGTCAGTAAGGATTATCCTGTAGTGTTAGTTGCTTGGTCATGTCCAACTCTTTCCAACCCCATGGACTGTAGCCTGCCAGGCTCCTCTATCCATGAGATTCTCCAGGCAAGAATACTCTAGTAGGTAGCCATTCTCTTCTCCAGGGGATCTTCCTGTAGAATTCCCATTTATTTTTAACACATCTATATATTCCTAATACTGTCTTAAGACAATAATATCTGAAAGACTAATATCTGAAACTCCAAAGCTTTTTAATAGGCTTCCCAGGTGGCGCTAGGGGAAAGCATCTGCCTGCCAAAGCAGGCGATGCAAGAGAGGTGGGTGCGATCCCTGGGTCAGGAAGATCCCCTGGAGGAGGAAATGGCAACCTACTCTAGTATTCTTGCCTGGAGAATTCCATGGCACAGAGAAGCCTGGTGGATTACAGTCCACATGGTCGCAGAGTTGGACAGGACTGAGCATCTGAGCATAGCAGTATCCCTTAGGTTATGTTTTCATGATCCACCTATAGGAACTGTTCGAGTAACATTTGCACCTCTGCAATGGAGTAAAAGATCCTCTTCCTTCATCTTACAGACTGAAACAAGACTGACTAATTGAAGTGTTATATTGTATGTTTAAATACTATCTCATTTCCTAAAGAAAAATGATGATTTATGAAACGAAGACATTTTCAAGAATTTATCCTAATCTACAGTTATTACAGCTCATTTATAAATTAACTGTTATTATGTGCAGAACATCCAGACAGAAGTCTAAGGATGGTCTACCATGATCTCATCTAAAGTCATTCCACTGAGTAAGAAAAAATACTGGCCCTTTTTCATCCAGTATGGGCAACATAAGCTTGAAAAAGAACAACATGCCAAGGACTCAAATAAAAACACCTTCTTATATCTGCCCTAGAAATGCTAAGTTCTCTCCAGGCTTTGATCTTAATCCAGCAGTGGGCAGGCTCACCCACTGATTTCTCTCTTTGTTGACCTATGAGAGATGATTCATGCATTGATCAAGAAAGAAACAACCATCCATCAAGTTAAGAGTCCTTGGCTGCATGAAACATCAGCAAACCCAGCCAGTGCACTCCCTGTGTCCCAGTATTCTTACACATTAATTCCAAACCTGCACCCTGCAGATATATTTGGAGCAGTCTCGAGCTACTGTTATACAGACAAATAAATCACATTTAATCAGGACTGTGCAGCATCTAATAGTATCCACTTATATAATCCGTAAAAATCATCAGCTTGGGGTGAATATTTTAGAAACCTTGAACCTTAGGGGTTCACATACAAACACACACACACACATACACACACACACAAATACACACATGCTAAACATAATATTATGCTAGAAGTAGTATTCCTTAATACAGTAGTATTGGTACAGTAAATTACACAACTGGGAGCATCACTTTAGTATTTAATAATAAAAAAAATCATAGACTATTAATATTGGAAAAGACCTTCAGCTTATTTTTTCTTGCTTCCTACCCAATTCAGAAACCCCTTCTGCAGTTTTAAAAGGCAAGCATCACTTGCCCTCTGGTTTAACTTCCCAGTGATGGCAATTACACGGTGTTATAAGGCAGTCTACTTCATTTTTAAGCAACTGTCAGAAGTGTTTTTTACATAATAACCTCCAAATCATCTTTTATATCTTTTATCCATTGACCTTAATTAACCTACTAAGTTCATGCAGAAGAAAATCTAATCCCTCTCTCATGTGACAGCATGCCAAAATGTGACCACAATCATTACTTTGGCAATTTCTATGTTTTTTAACAAGGTCTTCTTCAAAGTCGCTCTTCTCAGCAACTCTAATAGCTTTGCTCCAAAATCTGTCATCTCAAACAGTCTACCTGTTTTCCCCAACACGTAGCCTATTTCCACATTGTCATCTCATTTACATTGGTTTAGATTTAATTTTAGGATTCTCATCTCCACAATTTCATGAATTCAAAAAAAAGTAAGGAAACTTCTTTTTAACTATTTATTTCAAAAGGTTTTCATACTCTGGGCTGGGCTGGGGGTCTGGGAGGGAGGCTCAGGAGGAAAGGGATGTATGTATTCATATAGCTGATTCACGTCGTACAGCAGAAAGCAACACAACCTTGTAAAGCAATTACCCTCCAATTAAAAATAAATTTTAAAAAGTTTTGCAGAAATAATGCAAAGAATCTTCTTACACTTTTCAACCAGATTCTCCAACTCTTAACATCTCATATAACTTTCAAAAGCAGAGAATTATTAGCGATATCACATTGCTATTTAATCTGCATGCATGCTAAATCAGATCACTTCATTTGTACCCGACTCTGTGCAACCCTGAGGACTTCCGTGGTGCCTCAGAGGGTGAAGTGTCTGCCTACAATGCGGGAGACCTGGGTTCGATCCCTGGGTTGGGAAGATCCCCTGAAGAAGGAAATGGCAGCCCACTCCAGTATTCTTGCCTGGAGAATCCCATGGACAGAGAAGTCTGGCAGGCTACAGTCCATGGGGTCACAAAGAGTCAGACATGACTAAGCGACTTCACTTTCACTTTCTGTGTGACCCTGTGGACTGTAGCCTGCCAGGCTCCTCTGTCCATGGGATTCTCCAGGCAAGAATACTGGAGTGGGTTGCTGTGTCCTCCTCCAGGGGATCTTCTCAACCCAGGGATCAGGCTCTTGTCTCTGAAGTCTACATGCATTGACAGGTGGGTTCTTTCCCACTAACGCCACCTGGGAAGCCCACTATCTAACCTATAAGCTTCTTTTTCAAACTTCATCTATTTTCCTACTGTCTATTTCTGATTCCAAATTCAAATCCAGGATCATCCATTAAGTGAGGAATTTCAAAGTTCACAAAAGGCCCATAACATGTAAAAATAATTTTAGGCATCCTTCTCCACAATTTTTCTTTCTTTCTTGCCCCAAAACAAAAAGAATTCTTTAGTAGAAGTTTCATTTAAATAAAACATCACTCTGAGAATAGGAATGAGAAATTAGTTCAGAGCAACTGGCAAAGCCAAGGTGGCAACCATGATAAGCAACTTTTATATAAGAAGAAATCAAAGGCCATTTCATGAGAATAAACTCAGTGTCTCCCACTGCTCTTGAAACTAATTCACAAAAAGACTGTGATATTATCACGGCTGTACAGAAGGGCACAGAAATTTCAAAGAAACCTCAGGCATTAATTAAAGTGATTAAAACCTCCTTCTACTACCATAATTAAAGGGGAAAGGGCACCTTCTCTCTTAGTGTGAGCCTGTCCTTGAGCAAGTCTCCCACCAAAGCCAGCTGAAGGACCAGTGCTCCTGTGATATGGATAAGCCAGGGGTATGTACAGGTATTTAAGTCAATGCACATGCTCTGAAAGGAAATGCAGAATATTGATCTTCATGCAGTTTTCAACAATATGGTGTTCCTACTCTCCTTTGAAAATATTTCTTTTTTTTTAAATTTTATTTTATTTTTAAACTTTACAATATTGTATTAGTTTTGCCCAACATCGAAATGAATCCGCCACAGGTATACCCGTGCTCCCCATCCTGAACCCTCCTCCCTCCTCCCTCCCCATACCCTCCCTCTGGGCCGTCCCAGTGCACCAGCCCCAAGCATCCAGCATCGTGCATCGAACCTGGACTGGCGACTCGTCTCATACATGATATTATACATGTTTCAATGCCATTCTCCCAAATCTCCCCACCCTCTCCCTCTCCCTTTCCCACAGAGTCCACAAGACTAAATTCAGCAGGGTAGGAGCGAGTGTCAGGAGGGAAGGGATACACACAGGGTAGGAGTGAGTGTCAGGAGGGCAGGGACACACACAGGGTAGGAGCGAGTGTCAGGAGGGCAGGGATATATATACACATCCAGCTGATTCACTTCACTGTGCCACAGAAACTATCACACATTATAAAGCAACTATACTCCAATTTCAGTACTAATAATAAAATAAAAACTTAAAAAATAAAGTTAGCAATGGACTTGCCAACTCCAGTAAAATGGATAACCAACAGGGGCCTCCTGTACCGCACTGAGAACTCTGCCTAATGTTAGTTAGCAACATAAATGGGAAAAGAATCTGAAAAAGAATAGATACATGTCAATGCACAACTGAATCACTTCGCTGAACACCCGAAGCGAACACAACATTGCTAATCAATTTATACTCCAATAAAAAATAATGCGATACATATACAAACACATATAATTGACTTTGCACATACACACACGTTTGAATTTTCACACTCCCATGTTCTAAGGATGCCACGTGGACCTTGTGGGCTAAGTGTCACTCCACAAAAAAGGGGCTGAAAGCAGAAAACAGCAACAGAGCTAGTGACTTCACGGATGAAATGGGAAAATATTTCTATTCCACACACTATTGTTTTGTTTTGCTTTTTTACATCCTTGCGGCTTATTTATTTTGTGACTGGAAGTTTGTATTCCTAAATCCCCTCCGCCTATTTCACCCAATCCCCTCTGACAACCGGTTATTTTCTCTGTATCTATGAATCTGGTCTTGTTCTGTTTCATTTGTTTTCTCTTTAGATTCCACATATAAGTGAGAGCATTTAGTATTTGTCTTTCTCTGTCTGACTTATTTCATTTAGTATCGTATTCTCTAGATCCATCCACGTTGCTGCAAGATTTCTTTTTATGTTTTTAAAGGGGCTGTACTTTTTCCCTTTCTTTTTTTTAATTGAAGTATCGTTGATTTACAAGGCTGTGCCAGTCTCTGCTGTGTGGCAAAGTGACTTGATTATACACATGTATTCTTTTTCTATCTTCTTTTCCATGACGGTTTATCATTGAACACAGTTCCCGGTGCTGTACATTAGGAGCCTGTTTATCCGTTCCAACGTAATAGCGCGCCCTTGATGAACCGCCATACTGTCTTCCGTAGTGGCTGCAGCAATTTACAATCCCGCCAACAGAGCACGAGGGTTCCCTTTTCTCCATATCCTTGACAACACTTGTTATTTGTTGTAGCTCGGATGGTAGCCATTCTGAATGGTGTAAAATCATATTTCACTGTGGTTTTGATAAGTATTTCCCTAGTGATTAAGAGTTGAGCATCTTTTCATGTGTCTGTTGGCTGTCTGTCTTCTTTGGGGGAAAAAAGTCTATTCGGGTTCACCATTCATTTTTTTTTTTTTTTAAGGCAGCGCACCAAAGAATTGATGCCTTTGAACTATGGTGCTGGAGAAGACTCTTGAGAGTTCATTGGACTGCAAAGAGATCTAACCAGTCCATTTGAAAGGAAATCAACTCTGAATACTCATTGGAAAGGCTGATGTTAAAGCTGAAACTCCAATACTTAGGCCACCTGATGCGAAGAAATGACTCACTGGAAAAGACCCTGATGCTGAGAAAGATTGAAGGTGGGAGGAGAAGGGGACGACAGAGGATGAGGTGGTTGGATGGCATCACCGACTCGATGGATGTGAACTTGGGCAGATGTCGAGAGATGGTGAAGGACAGGGACGCCTGGTGTGCTGCAGTCCATGGGGTCACAGAGTCAGGCGTAACTTGGAGACTGAACAACAGCAACCCTTTTTTTTTTTAATCAGGCTGTGTGCTTTATAGGTATTGAGTTGTGTGAGTTATTTGTATGTTTTGGATATCAATCCTTTATCAGACATGTTGTTTGCCCCCTTCTTCATGGCCCGAGGACCCAAAGTGCTAGCACCAGCCCTGGTTGGGGGAGCCCCTGGCTTGCTCTAATAGGCTACAGAGAAGGTTCCAAAGTGCCTCTTGCCAGCTCCGAGGTCCATTTAGTAGCATGAACTCCCCAGATCAGCCACTGCCAGCACCTTCATCCCTGGCGAGTCCCATTTACATCCTATGTCTCTGGGAGTCTCTTCAACATCCACAGGTAGATCTGACTCAGGCTCCTTTCAAACTCTTGTCTCTGAGCTGGGACTTGGAGCATCTGAGATTTTGTGTGCAGCCTTTGACAATGTGGGCTATTTCCTACAGCCCCTCAACTCTCCCCATATGCAGTCCCCACCGACCTTCAAAACCAGACATTCTAGGATCTCCTCTCCCGGGTGCACGACTAATGTTAGAGGGAAACATAACTAAGCACAGTTTAGCTAATAATGGATATTGATGACCAATATTCAGTTCTTTCTATTTTGCTGGGAATGGGCTCTCTGTCCCTATCAAAGGCCAGCATTTGTCTTAGCTACACATTCGGTAGCCTTTCATTTCTTCAAGGACACTGCCTCATCTACTTCCTCTTTCCTGAATCAACAATATGGGATCAATCTCATTAGCATACAAACAAGTTATCGTTTTCCCATCTCTCAATAATAACAGCAACAATAATAACTTCTCTTGATTGTGCAGATTTGTTTTGCTTTTTTCTTCATTTGGTTCCCAACCTTCTGTTCTTCTCTGAAAAACTTCTTGAAAGAGTCATCTACTCTTGCTTTCTTCCATTTTTCTACTCCTGTTCACCCTCTCATCGGGCTATTATCTATCAAGATTACCAATGTTGTTAAATCCATGGTCAGCTTTAACTGCATATCCGTACCTAGAGCAATGCCTGGCGCACAGCTGGTACACAAGCAGTTTCTGAGCTAACATATAGTCAAGAAGATATTTTTAATCTAAACAACATAATTTGTATAAACATGCCTCAGAGATATTGGGGGTTCAGATGTAGACCACCACAGTAAAGCAATCATCATAATAAAGCAAGCTACACAAAATTTTTTGGTTCCCAAGTGCGTATAAAGTTGTTTATACTTTACTGTAATAGTTGGACATGACTTTGCTACTAAACCACCACCACCACCATTGTGTGCAGTAGCATCAGGTCTAAACAATCCGCACACTTAATTAAAGATTGCTGTTGTTCTTTATTGCTAAAAACGGCTACCAGTCATCTGAGCCTTCAGTGAGTAATAGTAGTAGCATCAAAGATCACTGATCACAGATCATCATAACAAATATGACAATGAGAAGAATGAAATGTTCTGAACATTACCAAAATGTGACACAAAGTGAGCAAATGCTGTCAGAAAAAAGGTGGATGTGCTAGACACAGGGTTGCCAGAAACTTTCTACGTGTAAAAGTCACAGTATCTGTGAAGTGTGATAAAGCGAGGTATGCCTATACACTCAGAGTAAAGAACAAGGATAATACTTGCAGTAAGTACCTTCTAAAATGACTAATGCATGAATCAAAAATTTAACTAACCAATCAACTTTTAGACATGTTGGCATAAAAAAATGAGTCATGCAACAAGCAATAGTAAAGAGGAAATTAAATGCCTTTCACATTTAAAGAAAAATCCATTTAAACACCATAAGGACAAAATGCTATTTTAGACACCAAAATTATTGCAAACTCATTGCAATGGCAATCCACTCCAGTACTCTCGCCTGGAACATCCCATGGATGGAGGAGCCTGGTAGGCTGCAGTCCATGGGGCTGCTGAGAGTCAGACACGACTGAACGACTTTACTTTCACTTTTCACTTTCATGCATTGGAGAAGGAAATGGCAGCCCACTCCAGTGTTCTTGCCTGGAGAATCCCAGGGACATGGGACTCTGATGGGCTGCCATCTACGGGGTCGCACAGAGTCGGACTCGACTGAAGCGACTTAGCAGCAGCAGCAGCAGCAGCAATGTTAGTATTTTTAGGTTGATGTTGAAAATGATTCAAGAATACAAGACTCACGAAGTGGAGAAAGAAGAGAGAATTGAAGGGTAAGAAAGGGGATTCTAAGAAGGCTGGTCAATAACCATAAAAACAACAGTAATAATAATACAGCTCACTTTTGAGCATTTAACTACATGTCAGGGAATTGCTTCATGTATTTTGTATTTTTGATTTTATTTAACCCTCTCACCATCCATCTTGAAGTAAATACCATTATTCTCCCTAATTTTGTGATGAGCAAGCCAAAGCCTAGAAGTTGAAGTAACGTTTTCAAGATCCTACAGGTTACGTGCAGCTAGTATGAGGTTGAACCTGAACTCAATCCCAGAGAGACCGACTACACTCAGATGATGGAGCTACTCCAGAGCTCAGAGTCACCAAACGCACAGAGGATTTCATAAAACCCTCTCCAAGGCAGGTCTCAGGAAAGCTCCTCAGTCTTCTCTGTGATGAGGCTCATTTCCTCTGAGACCGCTGATTAAGTTAGTATCCGAACATATGAGTGCCACCTAAAACATGATGTGATTCACATTATTTATGGCTCTCATCTAAGTTACAACCTAGTCTTCATAAATGGAAGCCTATGCCATTAGCTCGTATCACCACCATAAAAGACTCCTCTAGCAATTCAACCAAAAACAATTAATTAGAGAAAACCAGCTAGTGCTTTCAACCTCCCCAAATTAAATTAATTTGTAATTAATAAGGTAACAGCAATCCACTATGCTATAATCACTTAAACCAGTAAATCATGGTAATAATGGTCAACTTTTATCTCTCATAGCAAAGAGGTCTTAACATATCATTTATTTATGTGAAAGAAGCATGGTCAGCCACCTGTAGGGAGTGGATGTAAGAAATGAATTAATCAAAGGGATCCTGAGGCCATAAATTCTCGTTTCAAAATCAAAACAGGTCTCTCCTTAGATGGGATTGGCATCCCTGTCCTTTGACATGTTAATATAGATTGATGGTGCATAACCTATCACTGACAATCTCCATCTATATTATAGGAAAAGATCATAAAATGTACAAAGTGTGGGGTTTAGTGGAAGTATGATCTGTATTTTATTGCTGTGAAAGTGTAATTTTGGAAGATATAATATTACACAAAGAATTATTTAGTTACATCTGGACTTGGATTTAAGAGTAGGGACCATGAAAAAGCCAAATTTGTAGAAACAGAGTTAGAATGATGGTTACTAAAGTCTAAAGTGTGGGGGAAGTAGGCAAATGTTGGTCAGAAAGTATAAAATTCCAGTTAGAAGATGATGAAGTTCTGGGCTCTTATGCACAGCATTGGGATTGTAGATAAAAGTACTGCTCTACACACTTAAAAGTTGCTTAGAGTGTAGATAGTAAATGTTTTCACTACCAAAAAAAAAAGGTAAATATTTGACATGATGGAAGTGTTAGCTTAGATTATTATGCTAACTATATTGAAATATTTAAGTATGTGAAACCCACAATTTGTAAACTTTAAAGTTACACAATGTCATATGTCAACTATATCTCAATAAAGTTGAAAACCAGGAGTCCATGAAAGAAGCAATTTTAGATGTAAAGACTAATATATGCCTTAAGCATGGAAGTAGTTGTGCCAGATTCAAGGGAAAGATAAGGCAGTTCAATAAAGAGTCACACACCACCTCATGCTCTGAAACTTCTGTTCTTTAGGAAGTTGAAAGCAGATGTTACTCTAAGGATACATTCCTCAGGAAGAAATCAAGAAAAATCTTAATGAAAGATGATGTCACTGGTCACGGGGAGAAATCGTCTAAGATGTCAGACCCGGCGTCCACAGTCACATCTTACTAAGCACAGCTCAGCGTTAGGTGTGCGCCGCTCCAGAGACAGGAAGTGCTTCCTTTCTTCCACTCCAGACTCTTTGCCGGGTCTAATAATTAAGTCTACATAAGACAAAGTTAGGAGAAAGACAGATCTAATTTCGTACACATGGAAGTCCATAAAAAATATGAGACTCAAAGAAGTGACCACAGCAGGCAGCTTTTGTACTTTTTATACAAGAAGACAGTAAATTTGTGAAGAATTGAAAAGACAAAGAAGTAGATACCTAGAAGCTGACTCGGGTTTCATGGTAAATATATGTTTAATTCTTTAAGAAACTGACAAACTGTTATCCAAAGTTATTGCACCTTTTTTTTTAGTTGTTTGTTTTTGCCAGCAGCAATGTAGGAGGGTTCAAATTCCTCCAAATAATTACCAAAACATGACACTTTCAGTTATAAAGAGTATGTAAGTGTATCCCTCAGTAGTTTTAATGTGCATTTCCCCAATGTCTAATGATATTTGACATGCTTATTAGAAAATTTTACATTTTTATATCATCTTTTGCAAAGTGTCTATTCAAATATTTTGCCCAAATTTTAATTGACTGTTACTCTTCTTCTTAGTGACTTGTAAGCAGTTTTTATATATTCTAAATACAATTATTTTTCAAATATACAATTCTCAAATATCTTCTGCCTCTCTGTGGCTTCTTTTTTCATTTTATTAGTGGTGTCTTTTCCAGAGAAAAGGTTTTAATTCTGGTCAAAAAGTCACATTTATCAAATTCTATTTCATGGGCATTTTATTTAAGAATTTTTACCAAAATAAGGTAGGAAATATTTTGTTCTATGTTTTATTCTAGGCACTTTATAGTTGTGGCTCTTACATATAGATTTGTGTTCCATTCTGATTTAATTTTAATCAGGTGTGATTTACAAACAGAGATTCATGTTTTTGCATATGAATTTCTAATCGTTCCAGCACTATTTTTTAAAAAGACTATTATTTCTCCACTGAAAATGTCTTTGCACATTTGTTGAAAATCAAGTGACTGTGTGCAGCATCTCTGTATCCGTGTGTCTCTGGGCTCCCTGCTGTGTCCCACTGATCTATGTGCCTATGCTTTCTCCATGTAATAGGTCTGCAATCCAAGTTATGTGCCTTCAGGTTTTTATTGCTCATGAATAGGAACTTCCCATCATTCAAGGCTGTGTAGGGAGCTTGTCTAATCCTTCTATGGCTCTCTCAGCTCCTGGATCTCTGTTAAATTTGTAGTTGATCCAGGCCCCTAACTGGATTTGCAACTTCAATCTAAACAGAGCTATGTGTATTCTCTATTTGTTTTCTGTTTTTCACTATTTTTTTTTTCTTTTTTACTATTGTCCCATCAAGGGCAGTGGCCATGAGTTTTCATTCTCTGATCCAAATAAAATTTGGCCCAGTGGGAGCAAAATTTCTTGTTTTCACAGCCAACCCCATCCTGATAAAACTCCTTTGCAAACTGAATCAAGGAGGAGAGGAATAGGAGCCATCTAGGAGCCATCTCAGGCAACAGCTATAGATTCCCACTTTCTATGAATAAACATTTCTGAATTGGTTGTTTGCCTAAGCTGATTTCCAGAGTGGTAACATAGTGATTTTTCACACTTTTTCCCAGTTTTATATTTATATTTTGCAGAGAAAATTTGCCAAACTCTTTATATTACCACTGCTGGAAACTCTACCCTCAAAAATGCATGTTTATCATATATATATATATATATATATTTTTTTTTTTTTAATTGAGCCTCTATCTAAAGGACCTAAAGTTGCTGAATAGTGTTCCCAGGGTCCATTCTTATTTTGTATTTGAGGGATAGGCTGCCTTCATACAATCCATTCAAGCAACCTAAAGTGTAGCTTTATGGTGTAGCAGAGGTAAGAGTCCTCTATGAAATCAACTTGGTTTTTCTTTTTTTTCTTAAATATAAACAAAGGAACAAATATCACCAGACATTTGACTTTAAAAAAAAAAAAAAAAACAGCATCACAAATGGAAAGGACAAGTTTGTTTTAAAAACTAACCAAGTGAACTACTTGCCTCAATAAAAAAGAAAGGATTAAATATGTCTTATTATATATTCATAGAGATATGGGAAGATATTACATCCATGAAATAGGCTGGTATGAAAAATGAGAAAATATATATTAAGATGCCTTATTGGCGAAATTAAAACTAGATAAGACAGACAAAGATCAAGACTGGAGAAAGGGATAAAGAGAAGAATAACGTGACAAAAAAGCAAGAACTATGGAGGACTGATGTCTATACAATAGAGCTTCAAGGAGAGAGAATGGAAGAAATGGATGAGAGGTAAATAATAAAAGAAGAACTAGACGACCATTTTTCAGAGTTGGAGAAATAGGTAGGCCCACTGAAAGGGCCCACAGAGAGTAAGTAGAGTAAATGAAAACAGTGGAATAAATTAAGATGCCCCAAAATTATAGGACACTGGTAAAATTAAAGAACACCATAGAAGAAAGTTTCCTTAGGTTTTCCAAAGTTAGCGAATGGAAAGTTACCTATTCATATAAGTTCAGTTCAGTTCAGTCACTCAGTCATGTCTGACTCTTTGTGACCCCATGGACTGCAGCACGCCAGGCCTCCCTGTCCATCACCTATTCCTGGAGCTTACTCAAACTCATGTTCACTGAGTCGGTGATGCCATCCAACCATCTCTTCTTCTGTTGTCCCCTTCTCCTCCTGCCTTCAACCTTTCCCAGCATCATGGTCTTTTCCAATGAGTCAGCTCTTCGCATCAGGTGGCCAAAGTATTGGAGTTTCAGCTTCAGCATCAGTCCTCCCAATGAATATTCAGGACTGATTGCCTTTAGGATGGACTGGTTGGATCTCCTTGCAGTCCAAGGGACTCTCAAGAGTCTTCTCCAACACCACAGTTCAAAAGCATCAGTTCTTTGGTTCTCAGCTTTCTTTAGTCATACAAGAAGAAAACGTAAATTAATATCTACTTTCTCATCAGCGTTAATCAGCAGATGGAAGACCCCGTGTTGCCTTTAAATTTTTAAGGGAAATTTATTTAAACTTTTAAATCCCATCAAACTATGGTAAAGAGTAAAAGAAAAACAAAGGCATTTCTAAACGTCAAAATGCTTAAAAACTCCTTCCCCACATACACACATTGCTTAAGAGACTCTAGGTTTGGATAGATGACGTTGCTTTCACATCAGCGTTCTTCACACTGCAAAGAGGCAACTAGGAAGGTCATTGCTCAGAAGATGGAGACGGGAATGGCAACTCACTCTAGTGTTCTTGCCTGGAGAATTCCTTGGTTCAGAGGCCCCAGTCCATGGGGTCGAAGAGAGTCGGACATGACTGAGTGACAGCACTACCACTATACTCACTCACATGGATCGGGCAAATCAGTCTTCATACTCTCAAACAGCCTGTTCTCTAATAATAAAAGGGAAAACATAAAGTCTTCATAAAACTAGTATTTTAGGAATGCTGCTCAGGTTTTTTTCTTTTAAACTTTGTTTCAGATAGTCAGTGAGGAATGCAATTCTCTTTTCAGGCAAACATTTAAAAGTAACATAAAATGAATCCTTATAAAGCTGTACTTCATTTGGCCACTCTCAAAACCGTTAAAGATGATGAGAATGGAGACCTAAAATAGCTACAAATATAGGGGGAAAATTTAAAACATCCTATTGACAAACCATAGCCTTTCACTCAATAGAAGGATCAATGTTAACTTTATCTCATTTATTCAACTTTGGTTTCCTGAATACATTGAAATCTGTACAGAAATATCACCCTTCACATCTGAGAGAATCATGTTTTTATCATCTATTATAGAAATATGTTTGTAGACAAGGTGTTTTGCCACTTTTCAGGGACTAGAAACTTTTAAAAGGCAAATCTTCCTAGAGATACCGGTGGAAAAGAAAAAAGCTATCCATCAGCCTGAAGAAATAGTAAAGGCTGGCAGTTGGCCCTTGTCAATCTTGGATTCTCAAGAAATATGTCACATTCTCAATCTGATAAAAAGTTAACACCTGATCTAGGTCCTGAAATAGTATGTACTCAATTTTCAGCAAAACTTGAATTAACTTAGATCTACAAGCGTCTTTTAGGCTGCCATGCACTGTAAGATGGAGAAGGCAATGGCACCCTACTCCAGCACTCTTGCCTGGAAAATTCCAGAGACGGAGGAGCCTGGTAGGCTTCAGTCCATGGGGTCGCTGAGGGTCAGACACGACTGAGCGACTTCACTTTCACTTTTCACTTTCATGCTTTGGAGAAGGAAATGGCAACCCACTCCAGTATTCTTGCCTGGAGAATCCCAGGGACGGGGAAGCCTGGTGGGCTGCTGTCTATGGGCTGCACAGAGTCAGACACGACTGAAGCAACTTAGCAGCAGCAGCACCGTTAAGATACAAACACATAAAATACCCCTTGTATTTCAAAGCCATGGTTTCTCCAATAGTTATGTATGAATGTGAGAGCTGCACCATAAAGAACGCTGAGCGCAGAAGAATTGATGCCTTTGAACTGTGCTGCTGAAGACTTTTCAGAGTCCCTTGGACTTCAAGAAGATCAACCCAGTCAATCATAAAGGAAATCAACCCTGAATATTCATTGGAAGGACTGAATATTCATTGGAAGCTGAAGCTGAAGCTCCAATACTTTGGCCACCTGATGCCAAGAGCCAACTCATTGGAAAATACCTTGATGCTGGGAAAGACTGAAGATAAAGTGAGAAGAGGGTGGCAGAGGGAGAGATGGTTAGATAGCATCACTAATTCAGTGGACATGAATCTGAGCAAAGTCTGGGAGATAGTGAAGGACAGGGAAGCCTGGCATGCTACAGTCCATGAGGTCGCAAAGAGTTGGACATGACTTAGCAACTGAACAATAATGACAACAAAAATTTGAGGGGAAAAGGAATGAAATTCAGCTAAGATTTACCTAGACAGTAAACATGGGGCTATTCACATGTGCTTGTTTAATCCTTGTGATATCTTTATTGTGTAAGGCTCAGAGTTTTTTACTTCCATTTTCATTTCTCTCAAGATATTTTTTCCTTTCTCCTTTGAATTCTTTGTTGACCAATTTGTTTTTCAGTCATTTAACCTTCATATATTTGTGACTTTACCAGTTTTCTTCTTGCAATTGATTTTTAATTTCGTACCACTATGATTAGAAAAAGGTGTGTGATGTGATTCCAATCTTCTTAAATTTATTGAGAGGTTTGAGGCCTAACATATGATCTGCCCTAGAGAATATTCCAAGTGCACTAGAGAAGAATGTACATTCTGTTGCTTTTGGATAAATATCCTGTAAACATTTATTAAGTCTATCTGGCATAATGTATCATTTAAGGCCAATATTTCCTTATTGGCTTTCTGTCTGGATTATCTATCCACTGATGTAGTGAGATATGAAACTCCCCTACTATTTTTTTCTTGCTGTCAGTTGCTTCCTTTAGATCTGTTAATATTTGCTTTATTTATTTAGGTGCCCCTACATCAAGTGCATAGATATTACAGATGTTCTATCTTCTTTCTAGGTTCATGCCCTTATCTTTGAGTATCCCTATCTTTGTCTTTTATTACAGTCTTAATTTAACATCTATTTTGTCTGATATAAATATAGCTACCCCATCTTACTTTTGGTTTCTAATTTTCATTAAACATTTTTTATGTTTCTCCAGTTTCAGCCTCTATGTATCCTTATATCTGAAGTGAATCTCTTATAGGCAGTATGTAGATGAGACTTTTTTTTAATCCATTTAGCTACTATATGTCTGTTGATTAGAGAATTTAGCATGTTTACACTTGAAGTAATTATTGATAGAATGTACTTATTGCCCTGTCGTGTTTTTGTCTTTCTTCCTCTCTCTTCCCTTCTTCCTCTTGGTTTTATGACTTCTGCAGTGTTGTCCTTAGGTTCCTTTGTGTATCTGCCACAGTTTTTGCTTTGTAGTGACCGTAGGGTTTATACACAACAACATACAAAGCTGATATAAAGAATAAAAGAGAAAAATATCAAAACAAAAATAAACACTCTGATTAATAAAGGGGTAGACAAAAAAGGATGTACAATGTGATATCAAAAACATAAAATATGTGGGGTAGTAAAAACACAGAGTTTCAGATTGTGTTCACACTTAACTTGTTATCAGCTTAAATTAGACTGCTTTTTATACATATACATAGCAGCATGATATAACACTTTTATATATAAATATATAAATGGAACAATATATAAAATAGAACAGTTTTATATATAAAATTTAAAAGTTTATATATGTTTATATTTATATATGAAATAAATATAATTTATGTATATTATATATAATTTATATATGAAATGTATATGAACTATATAAATATTTATATATATATAAATATTTATATATAAATATAAACATCTAGTAGACATATATGTTTATGTATAAAACAGTCTAATTTAAGTTGATAGCAAGTTAAGTTTGAACACATTCTAAAATTCTATATTTTTATTACCCCACATGTTTTATGTTTTTGGTATCACATTGTACACATTATTTTTTGTTTACCCTAATTATGGTGGTTATAGTCATTTTGCTATTTTTGTCTTTTAATCTTTACACCAGTTTTGAAGTGAAGTGAAAGTGGCTCAGTCGTGTCTGACTCTTTGTGACCCCATGGACTATTGCCCACCAGGCTCCTCTGTCCATGGAATTCTCCAGATCAGAATACTGGAGTGGGTAGCTATTGCCTTCTCCAGAGGATCTTCCCAACCCAGGGATCAAACTTGGGTCTCCTACATGGCAGGTGGATTCTTTACCATCCAAGTCACCAGGGAAGTTCTTATACCAGCTTTATTTTTTTTATTCTATTTTATTTTATTTTTTAACTTTACAATATTGTATTGGTTTTGCCAAATGTCAACATGAATCCGCCACAGGTATACACATGTTCCCCATCCTGAACCCTCCTCCCTCCTCCCTCCCCGTACTATCCCTCTGGAAGTGACTGATTCATGACACTTACATTTACCTTTACTAGTGAAATATTTACTTTCATATGATTTTTGTTACTAATTGTTGCTCTTTCTTTTTAGCTTAAAGATGTTCCATTAACATATGTTGTAGGCCCAGGTTAGTACTGATGAACTCCTTTAGATTTTGTTTGTCTTAAAAACTCTTTATCTCACTTTCAATTCTTGATAACCTTGCCAGTAGAGTATTCTTCGTTTCAAGTTCTGTTTTCATTTTTGTCTATCATCACTTCAAATATATCATGCCATTTCCTCCTGGCCTACAAGGTTGCTGCTGAGAAATCTGTTTATAATCTTAAAGGAGTTCCATTGCACTGAACAAGTTATTATTTTGTTGCTGTTTTAAAGATTCTTTCTTTAACTTTGGGTCTTTTGGGGTTTATCTTATTTGTAACTCCCTGGGATTCTTGGATTTGGATGTCTGTTTCATTCCCTAAGTTAGTGACATGTAGCCATTATCTGCTGAAACACAATTTCTTCCCCTTTTTCTCTCTCTTCTTTTTCTGTAACTCCTATACTGCAAATATTTTTCTATTTAATGTTTCTCATAGGTCACTTACTCTATCTTCACTTTTTAATTTTTTTTTCTTTTTGATGCTTTGTTCAGATGAGTTTCTGCCTTGTCTTCCAGGTCACTGATCCTTTCTTCCATTCCTCAGAGATAAGTGCAAAGAAACAGAGGAAAACAATAGGACAGGAAAGACTAGAGATCACTTTAAGAAAATTAGAGACACCAAGGGAACAGTTCATGAAAAGATGGGCACAATAAAGGAAAGAAATGGTATGGACTTAACAGAAGCAGAAGATATTAAAAAGAGGTGGCAAGAATACACAGAAGAACTACACAAAAAAGATCTTCATGACCCAGATAATCACAATGGTGTGATCACTTACCTAGAACCAGTCATCCTGGAATGTGAAGTCAAGTGGACCTTAGGAAGTATCAGTACGAACAAAGCTCATGGAGGTGATGGAATTTCAGTTGAGCTATTTCGAATCCTAAAAGATGAAGCTCTGAAAGTGGTGCACTCAATAGGCCAGCAAATTTAGAAAACCCAGCAGTGGCCATAGGACTGGAAAAGATCAGTTTTCATTCCAATCTCTAAGAAAGGCTATGCTAAAGAATCCTCACACTACCGCACAATTGTACTCATCTCACACGCTAGAAAAGTAATGCTCAAAATTCTCCAAGCTAGGCTTCAAAAGTACATGAACCATGAACTTCCAGATGTTCAAGCTGGATTTAGAAAAGGCAGAGGAACCAGAGATCAAATTGCCAACATCCACTGGAATATAGAAAAAGTGAGTGAGTTCCAGGAAAACATCTACTTCTGTTTTATTGACCATACCAAAGCCTTTGACTGTGTGGATCACAAAAAACTGGAAAATTCTGAAAGACATGGAAATACCAGATCACCTGACCTGCCCCCTGAGAAATCTGTACGCAGGTCAGGAAGCAACAGTTAGAACTGGACATGGAACAACAGACTGGTTCCAAATCGGGAAAGGAGTACGTCAAGGCTATATAATTGTCCCCCTGCTTATTTAACTTATATGCTGAAAACATCATGCAAAATGCCAGGCTGGATGAAGCAGAGCTGGAATCAAGATTGCCGGGAAAAATACCAATAACCTCTGATATACATATGACACCATCCTTATGGCAGAAAGCAAAGAGGAACTAAATACCTCTTGATGAAAGTGAAAGAGGAGAGTGAAAAAGTTGGCTTAAAAGTCAACATTCAGAAAACTAAGATCATGGCATCTGGTCCCATCACTTCATGGCAAATAGATAAGAAAACAGTGGCTGACTTTATTTTTGGGGGTCAAAATCATTGCAGATGGTGACTGCAGCCATGAAATTAAAAGACACTTGCTCCTTGGAAGAAAAGCTATGACCAAACTAGACAGCATTTTAAAAAGTGGAGACATTACTTGCCAACAAATGTCCATCTAGTCAAGACTTTGGTTTTTCCAGTAGTTATGTATGGATGTGGGAGTTGGACTATAAAGAAAGCTTAGCACCAAAGAATTGATGCTTTTGAACCATGGTGTTGGAGAAGATTCTTGAGAGTCCTTTGGACTGCAAGGAGATCCAATCAGTCCATCCTAAAGGAAATCAGTCCTGAATATTCATTGGAAGGACCGATGCTGAAGCTGAAACTCCAATACTTTGGCCACTTGATGCAAAAAACTGACTCATTGGAAAAGACCCTGATGCCTGGAAAGATTTGAAGGCAGGAGGAGAAGGGGGCAACAGAAGATGAGATGATTGGATGGCATCACTGACTCAGTGGACATGAGTGTGAGTAAACTCCGGGACTTGGTGATGGACAGGGAGGCCTGGTGTGCTGCAGTCCATGGGGTCACAACGAGTCGGACACGACTGAGGGACGGAACTGAACTGAACGATTTGTTCTGCTGGCAGATCCCTCTAGTGTATGTTTCACTTCGGTTGTGTGTGTTTTTGAGCTATTTGACTTCTCTCTGTTACTCTTTAATACTCTCTGTCTTTCTGTTTAAGTTTCCACTGCATTCATCCTTTTTTTGCATTTCATGATCTTATTTATGATCATTACTTTGAATTCTTTTCAATTATGTTATTTCCCTTTCATTAAGTGTTTCCCACCCTAGGGTTTTATATTGTATTTTCGTTTGGAGCATATTTCTCTGGCTCCTCATTTTACTTGACTCTCTCTATTTGTTTCTATGTATCAGATGAAACAACACTCTCTCCCAGCCTTGAGGTCGTGGCCTTGTGAATAAGATGAACCTTATCATTTACAGCTTGCCCTAGCCGTTGCTTGTCTCGCAGATTTTTGTGCTTGTGTCTTAGCAGTCTGGTTTATTCTTCAGGTCCCAGTTGTTGAAGGTGTGCCAAGATCTGTGAAGGTTCCAGAGAGAGGGATCTTGGTTAGCCCTTGGTTTCAGGCTGATGCGAAGTGAGAGTCTCTGGAAGCAGGTATAAAGACATGCAAAAATGTACAGTCCTGTTGGATCATAATTATAACCCCTCCTGGCCTCCAGGTTAGGCAGTCTAGAGATGTCTCTTCAGTAACAGTTCTTGAATTTAAGGCTTTATAGTAGTGATTGCTCCTTTCTAGGGGGTTGACAGGGGTGGGTACCAATGAGCTGAAGCAAAACCAAAAGCGAGCACAAAAATGGCATGCCCTGACCCACATTCTCTGAGAGCCCTCCACAGGCTCCAGATGTGTGGAAACCTAAAGCACGCCCCTCGAGCAGAAATAAATAGGCCTTTTTTTTTACAGGAAGCCTAGCGGGTGTTGAATCTATCTGTGCAGTGCTAGGGGGTGGTAGCTTGCAGGAAGTTCTCTCTCCAACTGTTTGGGGATGAGGTCACCAGGGCCAAGTGTTTCAGAGGCATCCCCTGTGCAAACTGTGCACCCAGCTGGCTGCAGTGGAACTGTGGGAGTGATACGGGGACAGCGCACTTGCTCGCTGGCTGAGGAGGGTCAACGGGTAGCACACGGGGGCATATTGCTCACCCAGTGGTTTTGGAGGGGCCACCGGAGTGGGTGTTCTCAGTGGTGCTAGTCAGTGGGAGGGAGAGTGAAAAATGGTGCCCAGCAGCATCAGCTCGTTAGAGGGAAAAGGTAAAATCGATGTCTGCCAGCTCCTCCATCCCCAGAGAGGGTCCCAGCAGGTTCCTACCCCTCCAGCATGTGCTTTCATGGTTGCAAATAAGTCTCCTTCACGTACGGTCTGGGCACTTTTCAAGCTGCTGCTTTTGCACTGGGTTCTGGGGCCAATGAGTGTACATATGAGTCCTTTAAAAGCAAAGATTCTCTATTCCCTGTATATCTGTGGTTCTCCTGGATGTAGGAGGTTTGGGTGGCTCCTTTCAGGATTTCAGGTCCTAAAGGTTGCCTGAAGTGTTCCATATTTATGAGATCTCTACCAGTCGTGGGTAAATGCACTGGGGTGGAGTTTTTGGCTAGAAGGTCTCTGCCTCCCCTACATCTGTTAATGTGACTCTGTTATCCTTTGTTGCGGAGGAGATATTCACTAGTTTTCAGGTCCTTTTCACAGGGAATCTTTAGTTTTGCCAAATATCAAAATGAATCCGCCACAGGTATACATGTGTTCCCCATCCCGAACCGGTCGTCCCAGTGCACCAGCCCCAAGCATCCAGCATCATGCATCGAAACTGGACTGGCAACTCGTTTCCTACATGGAGTCCATAAGACTGTTCTATACATCAGTGTCTCTTTGCTGTCTCGTACACCGGGTTATTGTTACCATCTTTCTAAATTCCATATATATGCGTTAGTATACTGTATTTATGTTTTTCCTTCTGGCTTACTTCACTCTGTATAATAGGCTCCAGTTTCATCCACCTCATTAGAACTGATTCAAATGTATTCTTTTTAATGGCTGAGTAATACTCCATTGTGTATATGTACCACAGCTTTCTTATCCATTCATCTGCTGATGGACATCTAGGTTGCTTCCACGTCTTGGCTATTATAAACAGTGCTGCGATGAACATTGGGGTACACGTGTCTCTTTCCCTTCTGGTTTCCTCAGTGTGTATGCCCAGCAGTGGGGTTGCTGGATCATAAGGCAGTTCTATTTCCAGTTTTTTAAGGAATCTCCACACTGTTCTCCATAGTGGCTGTTGGTGGGAATGCAAACTAGCACAGGGAATCTTTATGTATCTGTAGGTCTGTTATGTCTGTGAAGAGATGAGATCAGGATCCTCCCAGGGTGCCGTCTTGGACTGTTCCCTCTGAGTGGTCTTGATCTAAGTCTCTGTGAGTTTATGTGTTCATTCCTATGGGCATATTCTTACATGTGGAATTTCTAGGTTATAGGATGTACATATGGGGATCTTCAGAACGTCCTGCTAAAAAGTTGTCCGGAGTGCCTGATGCTCATTTACACTCCCGTCAGCCATGGATGAGAACTGCAAGTGCTCTTGTTGTTCCTGCTTAGTTGCTAAGTTGTGTCTGACCCTTTGTAACCCCAGGGACTGCAGCACGCTGGGCTTCCCTGGCCTTCCCTATTTCCCAGAATTTCCTCAAATGCATGTCCACTGAGTCGGTGATGCCATCCAACCATCTCATCCTCTGTCGTCCCCTTCTCCTCCCTCCTTCAATCTTGCCCAGCATCAGGGTCTTTTCCAGTGAGTCGGCTCTTTGCGAGATGTACTGTTTTTTGTATTCTCAACTCTTAGCATTATCAGACTTTTTGACTTAGCTCTTTTATGTGATGCCTAGTGATATATAAATTGGTTTTATATTTTATCTGTATAAAAGGTCAAGAACATTTTCATATGTTTATTGGCTATTTGTATATTCCTTTTTGTAGATAATTGTTCCTTTTTATTGTTTTTTTTCAAACTTTTGTAAATTCTAACAAATATCATGTACTCCGAGATCATGAATATATTTGCCTATACTATTTTTTAGAAGCTCTATTGTTTTTCATGTTATATTTTGGTCTATAATTTACTTGGAATTGATTCTTATGTATGATTTCTTTTATGTTTAATTTCATGTGTATTTATATGAAAGCATTTGTAAAAAATCTGATACAACAAATGAATAATAATTAAATGAGATAAATGTAAGAAATTTATGTTAGTATAAACCTAATTCTATGAGGGTAGATAGAATAAATAAACCTCAAATTAAAAAAAAATTTCCTCTGCATTTTTCTCATCTATAAGAGGAGAAATATTATTCACCACCTGAACAAAAAAAGGAACATTAACTTATGATGATGAAAGATTTCATTATATAATCTTAATGTAGTATCATGATTTACCCAAATCCCAAACCTATGGGAAGACAATTATTTTCTATCAATATTTCTTCAATAAGCTTAAAATATTTTTGGGCACCCTGGAGGAGGAAATGGGAGCCCACTCCAGTATTCTTGCCTGGAAATTCCGTGGACAGAAGACTTTGGTGGGCCAAGGATCATGAACAGTCAGACACAAGCCGAGTGACGGAGCACGCACTGAGCATACACGCGTGTGTGAGCACAGTGCCCTCAACCTGCCTTTTCCTTTTTCCTCTATTTTTTTAAAGCTATCATTTGTATTTTTCACAATAAAAATAGCTCAGGGCATTGTCAGTTCTTAACAAGTCACCAAAAAATACAGTTTTTAGGTTCAGTAAAATATTTATTCCAGGGAAACCTTAGTTTCAAATTACAAAAAGAAAATTCAATACTTAACTACAGTAAAACAGAGAGAACTAACTTTTAAAATATAATCAAACTGCTCTATCACATGCAGAGAAGGCTTTTTTAAAAAATAAACTGAATTCTTAGTAAAAGATGTGATACAAAGAGTAGAACTCTTTTCCCTAAAAAGAAAGAAAAGGAAAAACTTCCAATTAGCAGACTAAAATGTGAAGCTGGAAAAAGAAGCAAACTAAACACTTAGCCTTCTGGGAAAAGAAATCGCAAACAAATAAGAAAGTTTAGAAAGATGTATTTAGCCTTTGCCTTTTAAATAATGCCTTGATATTACACTGCATTTAGTTCTCACTGTAAAACTTATCTAACCCAAGTTAATTACATTTCCAATGATAGTTGTGAGAGCAGTTGCCAAGATTTACTACATAAATGACATATAAATTTAGTTGCAGAATAATTAAGTCAGAATTTGAGTCCATACATTAAGCAATGGAAGCATAATTACATTCTTACAGATGCTAAAAACTTCGCTCGCAATTCTTTAAAAATGGGTTCAAGGCAGATTCAGGCTGTGTTTCATTTAAGACTTCTTTTCCTTCGAATATAGTAGAAAAAACAACTCTAATTTGAGTAGTGCTTTATAGGCTATGCCACACTTTTAAAATATTGGGATATTTTACATTAAGTGCTAACAGCAATATCAAGGGGTGGCTTTGGATATCAGTGTGGGAGCAAGAAGTTCCGGCCTCTTAGTGAACTCCATCAGTGCCTCTTCTCTTGCCTTCTCAAAAAGCTTTTTACCTTACAAATATGGCCTTGTAATGTTAGGGTGGTTTGAAGACTAGTGTCTTGAATTGCTTTCCAGATTTCTGCTAAGAAATTCCTCCTTCATAAATGAACATTCAAGACTAACCTCTGGACTTGAGATCTCAGTTATGTCTATGACCTTGCATCCCCTTACTGATCTACAGATCAGCTTGACCCACTCTATTTTTAAAATTTTATATTTGTTACTATCATCATTATTATTATCATTATTTTTCAGATAGCAAGATCCATTTTACTATTCACCATTTTGATTTTAGAACAAGTAACTAACAAGTAACGAGGGTACATTCTCTTCTCTTTGATGTTTCATCTTTCCCGTTCCCTAGTCCCACAGGATAGTACACAAAACAGAGGTTTCTCACTCAGAGTAGGGAATTTTAGAACATACATTGACTGCTATTGGTTGGTAACCAATTGCCTTTCTCCAAAAAAAAAAATCTTCAGCCATAGCCATTTAATTAGTATACAACAAGATTGATTAAGCAATGTAGTGTCAAATAACATATTTAATGCGGAGGAAGATGGTATCTAGCACCTAATTGATATCCTGTTATTCTTAAAAGTCATATGATGAATAGGAATGAGACTAGCTAATAATTTACTTTTCTATTCTTCTCACTTGACTACCTAACAGTTAAGTTTTCTATCTACTCCTACTGTGAAGTCTCATTTACCATATCTCCCAGCAACCAGTTTATACTTAATCATGTACAAAATCAGACTTATAGAAGGGAAAAATAAATGAATCACAAGGTAGGAAGGCAAAAAGCCCAAAACTGAATTGATGGGCCTCTCGCATGTAGAGCTGAGTGACTATTTGGGACTAAAATTACTTTAGCTTTGCTATTGAGAGCTATGCCAATGCTTTTACCCATGCAGGATTGCTGTTATTTTTTTTTTTTTTAATTGGAGGCTAATTACTTTACAATATTGTATTGGTTTTGCCATATATCAACATGAATCTGCAATGGGTGTACATGTGTTCCCAATCCTAAACCCCTCTCCCACCTCCATCCCCATACCATCCATCTGGGTCATCCCAGTGCACCAGCCCCAAGCATCCTGATATTAAAAGTGACTTCACTGCTGGGCATACACACTGAGGAAACCCGAAGGGAAAGAGACACGCATACCCCACTGTTCATCGCAGCACTGTTTATAATAGCCAGGACATGGAAGCAACCTAGATGCCCATCAGCAGATGAATGGATAAGAAAGCTGTGGTACATATACACAATGGAGTATTACTCAGCCATTAAAAAGAATACATTTGAATCAGTTCTAATGAGGTGGATGAAACTGGAGCCTATTATACAGAGTGAAGTAAGCCAGAAAGAAAAACACCAATACAGTATACTAACGCATATATATGGAATTTAAAAAGATGGTAACAATAACCCTGTGTACGAGACAGCAAAAGAGACACTGATGTATAGATCAGTCTTACGGACTCTGTGGGAGAGGGAGAGGGTGGGGAGATTTGGGAGAATGGCATTGAAACATGTATAATATCATGTATGAAACGAGTCGCCAGTCCAGGTTCGATGCACGGTACTGGATGCTTGGGGCTGGTGCACTGGGACGACCCAGAGGGAGGGTATGGGGAGGGAGGAGGCTTCAGGATGGGGAACACAGGTATACCTGTGGCAGATTCATTTCAATATTTGGCAAAACTAATACAATATTGTAAAGTTTAAAAATAAAATAAAATAAAATAAATAAATAAAAGTGACTTCAACCCAGCAGTACAGACATCCCTTCACAGCTTGTTAGAAACGCAAATTCTCAGGCCAAACCCCAGACCTACTATAATATGGACTTTGACAAGATCGCCAAATGACTCAAGTGCCCCCTCAATATTTTTTTGAATTGAAAGAACACATTTAATTATTTATTCCTATGAATATATTATTTCAGTTCAGTTCAGTTCAGTCACTCAGTATTGTCCGACTCTTTTCTTCGGCACTCAGCCTTCTTCACAGTCCAACTCTCACATCCATACATGACCACTGGAAAAACCATAGCCCTGACTAGACAGACCTTTGTTGGCAAAGGAATGTCTCTGCTTTTGAATATGCTATCTAGGTTGGTCATAACTTTCCTTCCAAGGAGTGAGCGTCTTTTAATTTCATGGCTGCAGTCATCATCTGCAGTGATTTTGGAGCCCAGAAAAATAAAGTCTGACACTGTTTCCACTGTTTCCCCATCTATTTCCCATGAAGTGATGGGACCGGATGCCATGATCTTCGTTTTCTGAATGTTGAGCTTTAAGCCAACTTTTTCACTCTCCTCTTTCACTTTCATCAAGAGGCTTTTGAGTTCCTCTTCACTTTCTGCCATAAGGGTGGTGTCATCTGCATATCTGAAGTTATTGATATTTCTCCCGGCAATCTTGATTCCAGTTTGTGTTTCTTCCAGTCCAGTGTTTCTCATGATGTACTCTGCATATAAGTTAAATAAGCAGGGTGACAATATACAGCCTTGACGTACTCCTTTTCCTATTTGGAACCAGTCTGTTTTTCCATGTCCAGTTCTAACTGTTGCTTCCTGATCTACATACAAATTTCTCAAGAGGCAGATCAGGTGGTCTGGTATTCCCATCTCTTTCAGAATTTTCCACAGTTTATTGTGGTCTACACAGTCAAAGGCTTTGGCATAGTCAATAAAGCAGAAATAGATGTTTTTCTGGAACTCTCTTGCTGTTTCCATGATCCAGCGGATGTTGGCAATTTGATCTCTGGTTCCTCCGCCTTTTCTAAAACCAGCTTGAACATCAGGAAGTTCACGGTTCATATATTGCTGAAGCCTGGCTTGGAGAATTTTGAGCATTACTTTACTAGCATGTGAGATGAGTGCAACTGTGTGGTAGTTTGAGCATTCTTTGGCATTGCCTTTCTTTGGGATTGAAATGAAAACTGACCTTTTCCAGTCCTGTGGCCACTGCTGAGTTTTCCAAATTTGCTGGCATAGAGGCATGTATATATCTTTTAGTTCCTTTGACTATTACTGAATCACAGATTGGTATAGTATGCTGTACAATGCTATGTTATGTTACATTTTGTTGTATTATGGGAGAAAGCTTATCCTTAAGATCAAGAGAATTCTAGTGGTTATTAGTTTTCAAACTAGTATAAATATGATCACCACACTATAATGTTGGCACACTGCTCTGGAGTGCTGAAAATTGGTCTCTCTTTCTTTCTCCCTGGAGAAATTTAACTCAAATATAAACATGGCTATCTGGCTTCTTTAACTTTGTTTTTCCCTCAGAATCCTACTTTCAGTTCAGTTCAGTTCAGTCACTCAGTCATCTCCAACTGTTTGCAACCCCACAGACTGCAGCACACCAGTCTTCACTGTCCATCACCAACTCCCGCAGCTTGCTCAAACTCATGTCCATTGAGTTGATGATGCCATCCAACCATCTCATCCTCTGTCATCCCTTTCTCCTCCTGCCCTCAACCTTTCCCAGCATCAGGGTCTTTTCAAATGAGTCAGTGCTTTGCATCAGGTGGCCAAAGTATTGGAGTTTCAGCTTCAGCATCAATCCTTCCAATGAATATTCAGGACTGATTTCCTTTAGGATGGACTGGTTGGATCTCCTTGCAGTCCAAGGGATTCTCAAAAGTCTTCTCCAACACCACAGTTTAAAAGCATCCATTCTTCAGCACTCAGCTTTCTTTATAGTCCAACTCTCACATTCTACTGTAGGACCTGCCATTTCGAGAAGCACTCAAGTCTTCTTGCCATTCTAAATGCCTTACTAATGGATCTTCCACCACAACCTACTGAGGCAAGAAGACAAATGCTTGGTAGTCATTTCCCCATCAGCACACAACCCACTTTGTTCTTAAGCATCAAATCCCCAAGTTCAGTATTGTTCCTCCACAATTTAGTCATCACAATATAATTATTCTTTGTTTTGACATTCTCTTTGTATAAGTAGAATAGCAGACATTGAAGAGATGACTAACCCTGGAACTAGAAATCAATGTGTGTTCCTTCTCCTTCTATTTTAAAATCTCTAAAAAGTCACTAGATGATTCATTTCAGTTTAATTCAGTACACATTTAGGGGCATCTGCTCTGGGCTGGACCTTGTTCAATGGGCTGGACATCCCACCCTCCAGAATTCATCATCTACTGTAGTAAGCAACCTCATCAACAAAGCATCAGGATTTACTGTGATTAATTTGCCTGAGAAGGAGGAGTTAAGGCTTCAGGGAAGAAATGCTATGAGAGCTAGAATTCTAGGAAGGTGTTCGTGGTTGGATCAGATTGAGAGGGCCTTTCAGAGAGAAAGCCCAGAGGCATAAAACAACTGGAGATGTTTTAGGAACTTCAAGTGTTATCAGGGTGGGTGAAAGTTTTAGCTAGAGAGACAGGCAAGGCTGATCCATGAGGATCACGCTGACCAAAGGAGCCATGGTAAGTTGCTTCAGTTGTGTCCAGCTCTTTGCGACCCCGTGGACTGTAGCCCACGAGGCTCCTCTGTCCATAGGATTCTCCTGGCAAGAATACTGGAGTGGGTTGCCATACCTTTCTCCAGGGGACCTTCTGAACTCAATAATAGATGCCTTTTAGTTATGCCTCTAAAATTTAAAATTTTTTACAATGTAGAAAAAACTATAGTACAGAATTAAACTCCAGAAATGGTTTTAAAAATGGTTCAGAAATTTTTCTATTCTTTATTCCCAGAAACATCCATGAAATCTTGCAATCTTTGCAATCTTGGAACAATAGCTTCTGACTTTTTAACCACTTAGAAGTATGTTTAATGTTAAAATGTCCTATGTAGACATTTCTAGCATTTAAATATTTTTGTATACCAAAAATATTGAATTCATTCAGTCAGTTCAGTTCAGTTGCTCAGTCATGTCTGCTTTGCGACCCCTTGGATGGCAGCACGCCAGGCCTCCCTGTACATCATCAGCTCCCAGAGTTTACTTAAACTCATGTCCATTGAGTTGGTGGTGCCATCCAACCATCTCATCCTCTGTGTCCCCTTCTCCTCCTGCCCTCAATCTTTCCCAGCATCAGGGTCTTTTCCAATGAGCCAGCTCTTCCTATCAGGTGATCAAAGTATTGGAGTTTCAGCTTCAGCATCAGTCCTTCCAATAAATATTCAGGACTGATTTCCTTTAGGATAGACTTGTTGGATCTCCTTGCAGTCCTAGGGACCTCAAGAATCTTCTCCAACACCACAGTTTAAAAGCATCAACGCTTCCGTGCTCAGCTATCTTTATAGTCCAACTCTCACATCCATACATGACCACTGGAAAAACCATAGCTTTGACTAGACAGACAATTGTTGTCAATGTAATGTCTCTGCTTTTGAATATGCTGTCCAGGTTGGTCACAAATTTTCTTCCAAGACGCAAACATCTTTTAATTTCATGGCATTCATTGAATTCATTAGACATAGCCTTTATAACCAAATGGTGGATATTTGCATTGTTTGCGTGTGAATTTTGGAAATACTGATTGCCTTTGAAGACCTCAGATCAGGAACCACTGATACGGTCTAGTGCAATCACCATTCAAGCTTAGAACGCCCCTTCAGCAATCTGAGCTGCTTAAGAGCTTCCCTCCTACCTCTCCCAGCTCCCTCACCTATCTCTACTGATGCCTGAGTCACTACTTAAAGATTGATTGAACTTAAGCATGTCTAAGGAAAGGGGTTAAAGAAGACAGTCATCTAACATTAATAAAATGGACAGAAGTCCTGAAAGCAGAAAGGTGCAAATATCATCATACTGATAGCATTTTTCTTCAGTCTCTTTAAATCTGTTTCCTGCACAATCCTCTTTCAGGAAAGGTGTCTTAGGAGAAAGAATCTATTTTGAATCCATTTCTATATCTCCAGCATTTATCCCAGTGCTTGACATGGTAACCACTTAGTACTCTTACAGTAAGTTATTTGAATAATAAATGCACAACCTCACAATTCATATTACCATTTATCTCTGCTTCTAAGTATTATTTGACAGGTTTACGTTTTTCTTTTTTTTTTATGTCTGTGTCAGTTTCTTGGTTCTTGGTGAGAATACAGGAGGAAGAGATGTTTTTATCAGAATGTGTGATTAATAATAATTCCTAGAGGAGACGTTTTTAACCTATGTGTAACCAGTAAATTGACTAAATCCCTTGAGTTCTTAAGTCCTAAGAGAAGATGGAGGCTGAGACAAGAGTAAAACAGTCTTGAGTCTGGAAGAAAGATGAAACAAAGCAATGCCATGCTTGTAGGCAGTGAGTCTGAGGCATAAACAAGGGTCCCCTGGGTATCAGCCAGTGCAGTGCTAAGAGGAGAAACTGGCCCTCCTATGGCTAAAATCATAGAGCCCAGCTAAACCATCTTCAGAGGTCTTGCTTGGAGTTTAAGGAGAATTTTAGGGCAATTTCAAGACAACTAAAGAGAGACACTCTTACACAGCAGAAATTAATTTTTTTGAATTGTTAAGCCCAGGAGATAGCACTACCCAAGAATATAAATAAGCTCAAGGTTTAAGATAAAGTACAGCTGCTGCTGCTGCTGCTGCTGCTGCTAAGTCACTTCAGTCGTGTCTGACTCTGAGTGACCCCATAGACAGAAGCCCACCAGGCTCCCCCGTCCCTGGGATTCTCCAGGCAAGAACACTGGAGTGGGTTGCCATTTCCTTCTCCAATGCATGAAAGTGAAAAGTGAAAGGGAAGTCACTCAGTCATGTCCAACTCTTAGCGACCCCATGGACTACAGCCTACCAGGCTCCTCCATCCATGGGATTTTCCAGGCAAGAGTACTGGAGTGCGGTGCCATTGCCTTCTCCGAAAGTACAGCTAATAGTACTCAAATATTTGCATCAGGACTCACAATCAAAATGCTTTCCTGTTCTTTACCTTACTTGAATTCTAAGACTCACAGACTATCTAGAAGATGGATATTCTTATCTTCATTCCTGCAGATGAGGAAACTTAACCTAAAAAAGGATAGAGAGCTTGCCCAAAGTCAACTATGTTTTAACAGGCAGAGTCAGATGAAAATTTGGGTTATTGCCATTAATCAATTTTGTTGAAAGAAATGTTGAAATAAATGGCTGAGGAGGAGGCCATGAAGAGCCTATAGAAATGTGAAAGGAAAAGAGACATTCTCTTCCTACTTTTCATGGTCAGTTTAGGGGAAGATGACCATTCTCAAGCTTCAAGCTGGCTCCATGCAGACAGCTAGTGTCCTGGGAGATATTCAGAGGTATTTCATTGATAAAAGAACTCCATATCAAAATGATATTAATTTAAATAAATTTAAATGATGTATTTATTAACTCTAAATCTTTAAAATGCAAAATACATTGTGTGTCTCCAGGAAGCTACTATGTCATGCTCAGCATTTCCTAAACAAATGTTTTCATAAATGGTTAGGCTGCTCCAGAATTTGCCCTTGTAATGAACTTTACTGGAAATGGTCTATTTTTACTCTCCAGCCCACGGCTACCTGTATCAGACACTATACCATGCACCTTCAGCCAAATCCCGGATTTCCCAAGGTGAGGAACTATAACCTCATCTAGTTTTATTCCCCAAACATATAGTTCATGACGAAACTAAAGCATTTAGCATGTACTGTGTAACCACTACCTTCTGTGCCTCGGAACAAGGTTCCCCCTCAGACAGGAATTCAAGTGTGAATGAACAGATGAATGTCACTGTGGTTAGATAAAATCCAGAATCAAGTCCTTGACCATTTGCGATCAACTTTAAAATGCCAAGGTAATTTTTCTTTCTCTTTACTTAAAAAGACAGAAAAGTGGTCAATGATGAGAAAGTTTTCCCAATAATTTCTGGCAATTTTAGTCACTATTTTATGGGGTACCCCTATACAATTCAATTTTAATTTAATTTATTACTATATTTCTTTGTTCAGGAGCACAAAATAGCATCCAAAGATTGAACACTATGCATAAAGGCAGCAGTCTGAGGTCCCATGCTAGAGATGACCTGTAATTTGCTGTCGTATATCAAGTGCTCCAAGAATGGACTATGGCATGTTCATTATGGCACTGGTAGTAATGGTACTAGCGATGACAACCTTATTATTGGAATAGTCAGCCATTGTTTGAAGATAACCAAATCCCAGTCCCTGTTCTAACCAATGTACTTGTACTAACTCTTCTAATCTTCCCATCAATCATGATGAACTAGCTGTTCATCCCTTTATGGAGTGAAGGAAACTGGGGATTAGTGCAGAAGTAATTTTCCCAAGGTCTCTCAGCTCATCAGTGTTGCCCACAGGCTGATGCCGACAAAAGGCCAAACGCTAGAGCCCAAAAAGCACCCATTAGAGAGGCAGGGGACACTGGTTTTGCCTTGATTCAGCATCAGCTATACCCAGTTTGTGCATCTACAACACAAAGATGCCCACACAAGAATGAGATCCTTTAAAATCTAAAAATCAAATGAATCTAGATTGAAGGCTCAGGGCCAAAAGAATTCAGCTGTAGGAGCCACGCTCCTATTGAAAACTCCTGATAGGAAAAAACCGCAGATTTCCTCTGGGGCTTCATTTTTTTATGATTCTTACACTTTAAGAAGGTGGGGTTTGTTTGCTGAGTCTTATTTTTCCCAAATAACAACAAATGAAATGTCTATTGTAACAGGTGGCCCTTTGTAGAGAAAGCACCAAAACAGAAGTAGCAACAGCTGTGGAAGAGAGAGTTTCAAGCCACATATTAAAATGAAGCATCATTTGTTTTTATAAAGAGATGTTTATTTTGTGATAATGGATACAATTAATAGCAACATATGCTTCAGGGTGCATACCCACCAGTAATTAATGTAGCTTTAATTTAGATGCTTTTAAGCAAATGTAATAAATTCACACAAAAACAGCCGAGCTCCCAGACTCCTCTCCAACGTAAGCTGGCTGTGTGTAGTCACCAGAGTCTCCGCCTTGTTCTGGTTTCTTGTACCCCATGCAAATTCTTCAGCCTGAACCTGATCCTAATAACAATGATGGAAAAAAGTGCTCTGTGCTCCTAACTGAATAGTGCAGGCATAGCAAACAGAGATCCAGGGGAGTGAGCAGTAATCATTCAACTTAAGAACAGCTGTGAACTGACACCATTAATGTTCCTCTACCTTCATTTACACTTGCAGCAATATGGCTGTTTTCAGCAAAATTTAAATGAAAGAAAATGGGATTTAAATATGAAAGTAAAGATCATTGCATGAAAAATGATACTTTCGCTGGCCACAATAGACACCTCCCAGCTGGACAAATTGGGCTTTAAAAGTGTAACTCCATAACTCACAGGTAGTGGGACACAGGATAACTAAATCAGGGCTCAGCTCTTTCTGTCAGAACCAAGGACTGGAACTTGGCCTAATAGTTGTTTGGTTTTAATACCAGAAGCAAAGCCTCTCTTCTCTGCTCTTCCCCATTCAAGTTTTACCAATGAATTATACCGGGTGCAAACTTGCCTTTCCTTCAACCCCAGGGGCAGGTGTTCCCAGACTATTGAGCAGAGCAAGCTTCGGGATAAGACACGCATGATTTAGGGACCTCCCTGGTGGTCCTACAGTCCATGGGCTGGCAAACAGCTGGACACAACTTAGCAACTAAGCACAGGTGGTCCAGTGGTTAAGAGGCTGCCTGCCCCTGTAGGAGACATGGGTTCGATCCCTGGTCTGGGAACTAAGATTCCACATGTCTTGAGACAACTAAGCCTGCACAGCCCAACTACTGAGCCCTTGCACTCTAGAGCCCACACTCTGCAACAAGGGAAACCCATACACCGAAACTAGAGAAACCCCACATGCTGCAATGACAAACCCACGTGCAATGAAGAAACAATAATTTAAAATTAATTATAATAAATAATAATTAAATTAAATATGCCTGCTTTGGCTCATCTTTAAAAAAATAAAAAAGCTACTCATGCTTAGCATTTATATACCTTTGCCCTTGCGCACGTCACCTGAGACTCCTGCACTGCAGGCAGATCGTTTACCTCTGAGCCACCAGGGAATCTATATGCAGGCAAATTTGCTTGAGGTGTGGCAAACACTGGACTCCAAGCCAGAAAACCAGGAGTCCTATTTTATTCCAGTTCCAGATGGAGGCTTTCTGGCTTGTGTCAGTTCCCTTTCTGCCAAAACCCATGGTTTTGTCATCTGCAAAAGGGATAGTGCACTCTCAAAATCTTAAGGGTCTACTTCCCTCCCTGAAAATCCTAAGAGTAAATTTCTTGACTTGTCTGGCCCACTCTTAGACTTTTAGATCTAGACTCAAGATGCATTAATGACCAGACATCTAAACAAGGACACAGAAAATCTGTTCTCTAGTCTCTCGATACTCAAAGTGTGTCCTGAAGCAGCAGCAGTGACATCACCTGGGGAGATGTTAGAAATTGAGAACGCCACCGCCATTTCCACCAACCACCACCACCGTCACCAGCACTATATCGGAGTCTGTAAGATCCCCAGGCGATTGCAACGCACGTTAGAATCTGAGCAGCACTGCGTTCATCCCAGCTCTGCTCCTGGCTAGTGAGGAATTTTGAAGTTACATAGATCTTTAAAACACCATTCTTAATTTTAGAGACGAGCCCTCATTGCCCGTGTTGCCCACCAGACCTTATTCTAATGAGATGATGTACATGAAACTCTTAGAAAAACTGCAAAGGGCTATACTGATACAGAATGCTATTTAATTTTTTAAAGAAAATGAGCTGTAATATTTCATGAGATTATTTCTGAGATTCAGCTATGAGCTCACCAACATCAAGCATGTCCCACAACTTTAGAACTGACACTTTCACCTGCTCCAAAATTTGAAAATTACCTTTAAATAAGCTCACTCTATGCAGGTCAGGAAGCAGCAGTTAGAACTGGACATGGAACAACAGACTGGTTCCAAATAGGAAAAGGAGTACGTCAAGGCTGTATATTGTCACCCTGCTTATTTAACTTCTATGCAGAGTACATCATGAGAAACGCTGGGATGGACAAAGCACAAGCTGGAATCAAGATTGCCAGGAGAAATATCAATAACCCCAGATATGCAGATGACACCACCCTTATGGCAGAAAGTGAAGAGGAACTAAAAAGCCTCTTGATGAAAGTGAAAGAGGAGGGTGAAAAAGTTGGCTTAAAGCTCAACATTCAGAAAACGAAGATCATGGCATCTGGTCCCATCCCTTCATGGAAAATAGATGGGGAAACAGTGTCAGACTTTATTTTTGGGGCTCCAAAATCACTACAGATGGTGATTGCCGCCATGAAATTAAAAGACGCTTACTCCTTGGAAGGAAAGTTATGACCAACTCAGGTAGCATATTCAAAAGCAGAGACATTACTTTGCCAACAAAGGTCCGTCTAGTCAAGGCTATGGTTTTTCCTGTGGTCATGTATGGATGTGAGAGTTGGACTGTGAAGAAAGCTGAGCGCCGAAGAATTGATGCTTTTGAACTGTGGTGTTGGAGAAGACTCTTGAGAGTCCCTTGGACTGCGAGGAGATCCAACCAGTCCATTCTGAAGGAGATCAGCCCTGGGTGTTCTTTGGAAGGACTGATGCTAAAGCTGAAACTCCAATTCTTTGGCCACCTCATGCGAAGAGTTGACTCATTGGAAAAGACCCTGATTCTGGGAGGGATTGGGGGCAGGAGGAGAAGGGGACGGCAGAGGATGAGATGGCTGGATGGCATCACCGACTCAATGGACATGAATTTGACTGAACTCTGGGAGCTGTTGATGGACAGGGAGGCCTGGTGTGCTTCGATTCATGTGGTCGCAAAGAGTCCGACACGACTGAGCGACTAAACTTAACTGAACTGAACTGAAGCTCACTCTCCCCCAAATCCTATATCAATCTGGATCTTCTATTTCCTGACTTCTAAACTCATGCATTAGACTGTCCACTGGACACCTATCATGTCTTCCCAAATCTCTTCAGACTCCGCACATCCGCAAGGGAACCTGTTGTCGTCACACTCCAATCTCTTGCCTCTGTAGATGGCTCACCTTTACCCACTCTGTCAAAACCCTGTGGTCATCCCTCACTCCTCTGTACCTGTCCCCCAGCCCCTGGGCATCCCAACTATACTGCCTTTTGATCTACTTCCTAACATTGGATCTTCTTATCTTTCTTATTCCCATCCTAGTCTACAAGTTACTGTCTTCTGAGTACAAGGATGTCTATAATAGCCTGCTCTGTGGGTCTTAGCCCACAAGCCAGGATGATCTTTCTGAAACATAGATCTGACACTATTCATGAATAAATAGTGTCAGTCTCTTTCATGGCTTCTCATTCCTGAACAAGACCCAGACTGCTTCACATGGCCCAGCACTCACTTCCCATCACATTTTTTATTTCCTCCTTCATTATGCTTTGTAATAGAGAAAAATGGAATCCCTTGCAGTTCCACAAAACAGACCTGGCTCCCTTGTCTTTCCGCATCCTCTCCTGGATGGCTCCCATTCCTGGCATCCTCCTCTTCCAAGTCTTTGCCTGGCCTGATGCTGCACAACCTTCAGAATTCAGCTCAGCCATCCCCTCTTATACGATACCTTGTCTAACTCTTCCTTCCCTATCTAATCTAATTTTAACACATGTTCTTTCTAATTATAGCCCTTGATTATCCAAATCACAGTATC
Organism: Bos javanicus; assembly: GCF_032452875.1. Classification (NCBI taxonomy): domain Eukaryota; kingdom Metazoa; phylum Chordata; class Mammalia; order Artiodactyla; family Bovidae; genus Bos; species Bos javanicus. The sequence goes on from NC_083877.1 coordinate 98,824,404, forward strand.
AGAAGGAGACAATGAGAAAAGGTTAAAAGTGCAGCCTTGGGGTCAGACTGCCTGTCTCCATAACTTGGTCCTGTCCTTCAGCATCTATGAGTTCAAGCAAGTTCCACAACCGCGTGGTGCCTCAGTTTCCCTATGTATAAATTTAGGATAATGACAACAGTGTCCTCCTCAGAGAGAGATAGTGAGTATTGAATGAAGTCAGACACATAAAATACTCAGATCGATGCTTGGAACATAAGAAGTATTCAATGTGTATTATCCATCTTAATAAACATTTTTATTGTTGTCTTCCTCGTGAGCGCCCACACTCTTGGAAATCTGGAACTTAAGCAGAGGGAGGAACCAGAGCCAGAACTCTTTTTCATTTCTATCCTTGAACCACTGTCTCTGTGACAGTTGGCAAGTTGCTTAACCAAATTCTAAGCCTTGATTTCCTCAGCTGCACAAAGATGCAGAAATAGCACCAACATCATAGACTCACAAGAATAAATTAAGTAAAGCACTTAGATGCTCATCTGGAATTTCCTAAGAGCTTAATGGAGAAAAATCAGCTATTAGCATTGCTTTAATTATTGTTGATAGCTTTTTTTTTTCTTGTATTCCTGCTGTCTAATAAAGTACCTAATAGATACTCGGTAAAATCTGCTAAATGAACATGAACAAGCGAATTAGCCAATCCATGGGATTAAGTCTAGTATAGACTCAGCTGTGGAAGTTCACCTTCCTGTCTTCTCTGCTCCCATTTGTAGTGGGCAGTAGTCAATCGCTAAGTCTGAAACTATTTCACTGCTTCAGTCCACAGTGAGGCTGTTAGCACTTTTCCATGAGGAACCAGACTTGAAGATAAAATAACCAATACCTGGATCCCTGGACATGGTTGGCTCCTAGGGGGCCAAAGTCAGTATGTAATCACTAATCTCCATAAAGACTCCATGTCTTATACTTTTCCTTTTTGAAAAGTATCAGCAAAGTAAATTACCACATCCACAAAGCTTTACAGTCTTACTTGTGAAAATAAACTCAAGGAGGCCTGGAAAATCTGCTTGGAAAGCTAGGAGAATGAACTTCTTTGCAGGAAGATGGTGTTCTCATCTACCTGGTAAGACAACCAATTCTCTTATCAAGCCCAAGTTCAAACTGAGTGACAGGCCAAAAAAAGAACAGACAAGTTGATGGGACAAGGAACAGAGACTTTATTCACAAAGTCAGCAGACCAGGAAGATGCTGAAGTACTATTCCAAAGAACCATCTTGCCTGAATTTGAAAGCTGGTTTCTTTTATAGAACAAAGAGGGGGAAGATAAGGAGGTAAAGTAAAAAGGTGATAAGTCATTGCAAAAATGTCCTCCTTTTGGCCAGACTAGAGACGATGTGTTAATTTCTTCTTTCACAGGCAGGCCTGGTCAGAAGGTTTCCTGTGAGCTAAACAAAATTTGTTGCTGCTTAGTCACTCCAGTCGTGTCTAACTCTTTGCAATCCCATGTGCTATAGCCTGCCAGGTTTCTCTATCCATGGGGTTTTCCAGGGAAGAATACTGGTATACTCAGTCACTCAGCCATGTCCAACTCTTTGTGATCCTATGGATTGTAGTCCACCAGGCTCCACTACCCATGGGATTTCCCAGGCAAGAACACTGGAGTGGGTAGCCATTTCCTTCTCCAGGGGATCTTCCTGGACTGGGGATTGAACCTGTGTCTCCTGCATTGGCAGGCAGATTTTTTACCACTGAGCCACCTAAACAAAAGTTAATGCTCTGATATTGGAGACAGATGAGCCGTTATGCATGCTCAGACCTACAGGCAACATCCCTTTGCTCATAAGAAAGCAACTGAATACATAGATTCAAGTAAATGAAACAGATGTAATTCTTCCCTATTACAATTCCACATCCTCCAAAGGAAAACTCTGAGAATTTGTCATAACACTGCTCTGTGTGTATGTGCTGTGTGTGTGTGTGTGTGTGTGTGTGTGTGTGTGTTGTAAGGATGGAGAAGGAAAAGAGTCAGTGGCCAACTCATCCCCAGTGGAATATGTATTTTTATCTTTACAGTTTTTAGTACTTGATTTGCATCACACCCTTTCTTTGCCTTCACTAATGGCACACAATTTACATATGATTGCTATTGTGATTCTTGCTGCGATTATGAATGGATATGTCTTCCTCTCCAGACTGTAAGTTCGGAGAGGCCAGAAGCTGCCAGCTGCCTTTCCCTGTGTGTGCCACAGTGGCTAGCACAGCCTCACAGTGGGTGAAGGAGTGAATAAATGAACGGATTCGCGTGTCTACTGCCTGTATCCGCCCATGACACGCAGAGCAGCTCTCCGGTACAGGCGTTGCTGCCATGGAAACCAGGACACAGGAAGTACCTGGGCCCGGGAGGGGCCACACAAGACTCCGCGGAGGAGGGCACATAAGAAACAGGACCTCGGGGGTCCAGGAATCCCACAGACTTCAAGGCACTGGAACTGGGTCTGATGGCAGTTGGCCGGTGGGAGGTAAAGTAGGTTCAGCAGATCAGGTCAGCGCCCCTCACCTTGTCATTACAGAACATACTGCCCAACTTCCGCTTGCCTGAGCACTTGTGCATTTTTGCCTGAGGACTCTCCAGTTAGCAGCGCTGCCTGTATACCCAAACAGGAGTATGGGAAATTGACTCCCAGCCTTCACTCCGTGGATGATGAGAGTTGGTGTAGAAATTTCCCAGCTCCCTTGACCCCTGTTGGGACAAGGTTGGACTGTGTGTTTCCTACGGGTCCTCAGGGTCCCTTGCAGGGCTAAGCACCAGAGTGTTGCTCTGCCCTGAGCCTAAGGAGGAGCCTGTGTCTCCTCTGGGCCAACCATCGCGCACACTGCTGCTGGGGTAAAAAAGTAGTTAAGACACCGGCACTGTTGCTGAAGAATCCCCAATCAATCAGAGTGACAGACACACCAACAGGTCATTGTAAATGTGACACAGGGTAGCAAGGGCAATGATAAGGTTGCATCAGAAGAAGACTTAAATTCCCAGCAGGTCACAGGAAGAATAGGAGGTTAAAACCCAAAGATCCCCAGACTTATGGTGGGCACTTTCCATCTGGCATCCTTATTCCCAAATGCACAAATTGCCTGGTATTGGTTCCTTCTGATAATGAGACTGCGATACGGGAAGAATGCTTGATAAGAATTTGAAACACTGCTACTCTTAGAACCTCACACAGCTCCCTGGGGCAGGAGAGGTTCTTTTCAGGCGAAAACAAGAATGCAAGTTTTATGTTACACACTGTAAAATATCTGCCTTAGCACTCTTGTCTACCTCATTGAGACAGCTGCAAATTTGCTTTCTCAGAATCAGGACATTTGACTCGTCTTGAAACTGCAATTCTGTGATAAGAAATCTTTGGGGTATATAAAAGGTTTCGTGGTTCAAAAATTCAATGACAAAATCTAATTTGACATTGAGTAAATCAAATTTCTATTGAGGCATTTTGAAAGAAAGAAATATTGTTGTAACCTACAGCTGCACACAGCATAAGCTGTACATAAATACAACCCAAAGGGATGTTTTCTCATGATTCAAACATCATGAAGTGCTTCTAAAGTTATCTCAAAACACGGCAATTGTTTCTAAATTTTATTAAGTTTCTGGGCTCCAGTTTTTCTTCTCCCTTTATAGTGTTTGTCACAAAATTTGAGAGAAGCCGAAGGACATAAACTGAAATGGAGTGTGGGAACTGTGCTAGCTGTCTAAGGCTGCCACTGCAAATTACAGTAAGTCCCCTGCGTATGAACATTCAATTTGCGAACTTTCAAAGATGTGAAAGCGTGTTCACATGTCCAGTCACGTGAGTTCACGTTTTGTGCACGTTGCCACATGCCCACATCCTCCACAAAGCGGTTGTGCTTTTGTGTATTTTACTACAGTAGTGCAATATCTTTATTTCAAGACCAGGATGTCTGGAAGTAAACATAAAAGCTTTCTTTCTGCATGTTTGCTATTTTTTTAATGCATTATTTGTGTGAAAAGTGTTGTAAACTTATTACAGTACAGTACTGTACAGCCAACTGTGTTAGCTGGGTACTTAGGCTAACTTTGTCGGACTTATGAACAGGTTAAACTTAACACATTCTCTCTCAGAACAGAACTCATTCATACATAGGGAACATACTGCTCCGTAAACTGAGTGGCCTAAACAACAGAAATGTTTTCTCACAGTTCTGGAGGCTACCAGTTCAAGACTCGTGTCTGCAGAATAGGTTACTTCTGAGGCTATGAAGAGGAACCCGTCCCATGCCTCTCCATTAGCTTACAGAGGCTTGCCAGCAATCTTTGACATTCCTTGGCTTGCAGAAACATCACCCTGATCTCTGTCTTCATGTATAATGGGGTTCTCCCCCTTTGCATGTCTGTTTCCAAATTTCCCTTTTTTTATAAGGAAATCAGTCATATGGATTGGAGCCTATTCTAAGGAGCCTTATTTTAACTTGATTACCTCTGCAAAGACCCTAAGTCCCGGAAAGATTACACTCTAAGGAATTGGGAGTTAGGACCTCAACTTGTGACGTTTGGGGAGATATGACTCAACCCATAACAGGAGCAAACATTTATTAAGAGTTTCCTCAGGAAGACCTGGTTCTAGATACATCGTTGTTCAGTTGCTCAGTCACGTCTGACTCTTTGGGACCAAGTGGACTGCAGCACGCCAGGCTTCCCTGTCCTTCAGTCTCCTGGAGTTTGCTCAAGCTCATGTCTATTGAGTCGGTGATGCCATCCAACCATCTCATCCTCTTTCACCCTCTTATCCTCCTGCTTTCAATCTTTCCCAGCATCAGGGTCTCTTCCAATGAGTTGGTTGGCTCTTGGCATCAGGTGGCCAAAGTGTTGGAGCGTCAACTTTAGTATCAGTCCTTCCCATGAATGTTCAGGGTTGATGTCCTTCAGGACTGGCTGGTTTGCAACAGTCTTGAAATGTGTTTCATTGTCACCACTTTATGGTTTTATTCTTCCATTTCTTTAACAAATATTTTTTGAGTATCTGCTTGTGCCAGGAACTCTATGATCTCTACAATTTACAATAGATTTTCATTTTTTTGGTCCACATTCCTAATATACACTCTTATTAGTTAAAATAGAAAAGGAAAAGGTCAAATGCAAATTTAAGAGGAGCATAAAACTTTTCTCAAGATTAACATCATCAAATATAGAAATTCCAGTATCAAGTCAAATATTTATATGGCACCTTAAAAGCCTCTCATACTATAAAACACAATGATAATAGAGTAGATATAATCATTTTTAACCTCTATCTGACTTTTTTTATTTATTAGAAACAAACCCTATCTATACTCAAAATGTGTTCTTTGGGAAAAGAATGCTTGCAAAAATCCACTCGTAATTTTATCTAGAGATAAAACATGAAAGTTAACTATACCATGCTTGAGTTTCTTAGCATGAAATTTAATAAACCTGATATCAGTTGGTCAAAGACATCTAGGTAGTTTTTGGTGCTGCAATATACAGCTCTACTTCAAGAAACATTTTAGCATTAGTTCCCAACATGAAAGAAAGTGAATGTCATTTCAAAACTGAGTCATTGAAAAATCATTTGTCCACAAACATAATGACTGCTAACATAAACTGAATACATTATTTCTTGCATAGCAAAATGCATTCAAGTTTTCATAATTTAATTAAAAAATAATAAACTATTATAAAGATTTTTGTTTAAATGAACTGAATAATACAACATTAACATAGAGATGAAATAAGTATTTTTAGTTAAAATTACTTCATTATAAATCATCCAAAATCAGCCCCCTCAGTCAAGGGGTTGCTGATAGGTAGGGTAGAGATTCAAGGGTTTTTATAGCAAGTGTTTCGAAAATGTTAGTGGGTGCAAAATAGTCTGGGAAACGTAAAGGAATGAAACACCTTTTTCTAAACCCTAATTGGATAAGTTAGTCTGCTCTGAAAGTCTTCACAAACATCACACGCCTACAGGCAATGAGGAACCGCCTTGACAAGATGAAAGAGTTTGGTGTTCATGGTCTCACGCAGGCTGCTCCGTTTCTGACTCCTCTCCCACCACACACACACACACACACACACACACACACACTACCCCACTTCCACCTCCATTAACTTCAACCTATTTCTGCTCTTTGGACTGAGCACACTGATGTTTTTCACCCTCTGTATTTCATGGCAAGGTATTCCTTCTCTTTGAAGATGCTCATATACCTCATCTGCCTTTGAAATCCCCCTACCTCCCCTCAAGCTTGACCTTCTCTGCTAAGCTTCTATTTATCCTGCCCTTCACTCTATCACCAGTAAATGAACCCTTTCCTCCTCCTCCAATCAACCTGTGTGCCAGCCCTGTGAAGAATTCTCTGGGTGTACATATGTCAATATATACACTATTAATCCTACATATAAAATAGATAACTAGTGAGAACCTATCAAATAGCTCAGGAAAGTCTAATCAATGCTCTTCTGTCTTGACCTAAATGGGAAGGAAATCCAAAAGGAGGGGATATATGTATACATACAGCTGATCTGCTTTGCTGAACAGCAGCAACTAATACAATATTGTAAAGCAACGATACTCCAATAAAAATGAATTTTAAAAAAGAATTGTATGGATGCAATTACCCTCTACCAGGAGTATGTCAATGCTTATCTCTCCTTATGGTCTTGAACCCCTTGAGGGCAGGAACTAAAGCCATTTGTGAGTGGACACTTGTGTGGTTGACTGAATGAATGGACATGTAAACAAACAAGGGAGTGTTCTTCAGCTCCTTCATCTGGATGGAAGGAGTATCTTCCTGCCAAACGCAGTGAGCTGTGCTGAGGATATTCACAGGAATGGCCACATTCCTTTCACAAAACACAGTCTCTGTCAGGCAAAGATTACTTGACATGCCTGACTACTGATGTCCAACCAGAATGCTTTTGTAAGAAAAATTTCGTTTGCCCCAGATGGTATTCCAGTTGGGAAATACTTTGAAATTCTCACAGTGTGACTGCTTCCCATGTAAACATCCATAAATGCTTTAGTCAACAACTACTATGGAATCTGGATGGTGGTGATACAGTGTTCATAGAGATTGTAGTCCAAAAAGGCAAAAAAAAACCTTGCTCTTACCCACAGGTTTGTTTCTCTGAGTTCTTTTCTCAAAGTACTTTTTTTTTTTTCTTTGCTCTTTTTCTCATTTAAAAAAAAAATTGCTAATTTTAATTGGAGGATAATTGCTTTGCAGTGCTGTGATAGCCTCTGCCATGCATCAGCATGAATCGGCCGTAGGCACGCATGTAACCCCTCCCTCCTGAACCCCCTCCCACCGCCCTCCCCGCCCCATCCAGCCCCCCAGGTTGTCACAGAGCACAGGGTTTGTGTTCCCTGCATCATAGATCAGACCCCCACTGGTGATCTACTCTACATATGGTAATGTACATGTTTCAACGCTACTGTCTCAAATCATCCCACCCTCTCCTTCTCCCACTGACTCCAAATGTCTTTCCTTTAAGTCTGTGTCTCGTCTGCTGCCCTCCACATAGAATTGTGGGTACTGTCTTTCTAGACTCCATATATATGTGTTAATACACGATATTTGTCTTTTTCCGACTTACTTCACTCTGTATAGTTCATGCGCCTGTAAGAACTGACTCAAACTGTGTCCCTTCTTATAGCTGACTAATATTCTATTGTGTATACGTGCCACAGTATTCTAATTAGAGCCTAATTATCAGTAATGAGTTGTATGGTAAGTGATGTGTAGCATGTAATGAACACCTGATATTGTGTGCTAAATTTCAAATGTTTCTATTTTTATGGACCAAACACAGGGTTATGCAGTACTCTTTATTCTGATTCACATTTGAGTTTCTTTGGAGAACAGCACCAACAAAATTCCAAATTAAAAAATAAAACAGGACATTTAAACAGCTGAAAGAGTAAAATATGCTTTTTTGAATTTCTTTTCTTTGATTTTTTTTGTATGTTTGTGCCATAAAAATGTTCACATCAGATCAGATCAGTCACTCAGTCCTGTCCGACTCTTTGCGACCCCATGAATCGCAGCACACCAGGCCTCCCTGTCCATCACCAACTCCCGGAGTTCACCCAGACTCACGTCCATCGAGTCAGTAATGACATCCAGCCATCTCATCCTCTGTCGTCCCCTTCTTTTCTTGCACCCAATCCCTCCCAGCATCAGAGTCTTTTCCAATGAGTCAACTCTTTGCATGAGGTGGCCAAAGTACTGGAGTTTCAGCTTTAGCATCATTCCTTCCAAAGAAATCCCAGGGCTGATCTCCTTCAGAATGGACTGGTTGGATCTCCTTGCAGTCCAAGGGACTCTCAAGGGTCTTCTCCAACACCACACTTCAAAAGCATCAATTCTTCGGCACTCAGCCTTCTTCACAGTCCAACTCTCACATCCATACATGACCACAGGAAAACCATAGCCTTGACTAGACGAACCTTTGTTGGCAAAGTAATGTCTCTGCTTTTGAAAATGCTATCTAGGTTGGTCATAACTTTCCTTCCAAGGAGTAAGCATCTTTTATTTTCATGGCTGCAGTCACCATCTGCAGTGATTTTGGAGCCCAGAAAAATAAAGTCTGACACTGTTTCCACTGTTTCCCCATCTATTTCCCATGAAGTGATGGGACCAGATGCCATGATCTTCGTTTTCTGAATGTTGAGCTTTAAGCCAACTTTTTCACTCTCCACTTTCACCTTCATCAAGAGGCTTTTTAGTTCCTCTTCAGTTTCTGCCATAAGGGTGGTGTCATCTGCATATCTGAGGTTATTGATATTTCTCCCAGCAATCTTGATTCCAGCTTGTGCTTCTTCCAGTCCAGCGTTTCTCATGATGTACTCTGCATATAAGTTAAATAAACAGGGTGACAATATACAGCCTTGACGTACTCCTTTTCCTATTTGGAACCAGTCTGTTGTTCCATGTCCAGTTCTAACTGTTGCTTCCTGACCTGCATACAAATTTCTCAAGAGGCAGATCAGGTGTTCTGGTATTCCCATCTCTTTCAGAATTTTCCACAGTTTATTGTGATCCACACAGTCAAAGGCTTTAGCATAGTCAGTAAAGCAGAAATAGATGTTTTTCTGGAACTCTCTTGCTTTTTCGATGATCCAGCGGATGTTGGCAATTTGATCTCTGGTTCCTCTGCCTTTCCTAAAACCAGCTTGAACATCAGGAAGTTCACGGTTCACATATTGCTGAAGCCTGGCTTGGAGAATTTTAAGCATTACTTTACTGGCATGTGAGATGAGTGCAATTGTGTGGTAGTTTGAACATTCTTTGGCATTGCCCTTCTTTGGGATTGGAATGAAAACTGATCTTTTCCAGTCTTGTGGCCACTGCTGAGTTTTCCAAATTTGCTGTCATATTGAGCAAATGACAGAATGTGGTCCACTGGAGAAGGGAATGGCAAACCACTTCAGTATTCTTGCCTTGAGAACCCCATGAACACTATGAAAAGGCAAAATGATAGGATACTGAAAGAGAAACTCTCCATGTCAGTAGGTGCCCAATATGCTACCGGAGATCAGTGGAGAAATAACTCCAGAAAGAATGAAGGGATGCAGCCAAAGCAAAAAAGAATGAAATGTTAGTCATATGGAATAAACTATATATTTTAAAAATCTCTTAAATGGGCTATCTCACAGATTAGATATATACTGATGTCTCTGGTAGTATTTTATATAGATATTTAATATAAATGGCTGAGTCCCAAGGCCGATGACTTTCTCCTTTGTTTCTGATGAGCAAGATGTGCCTAATATTTCATTGCACTAGAACCCAGAGTTTTATAAAATCTGATTAAATGATTCAGCTACAGTGAAATAAGGGGTCAGACCAAAATCTTTAGAATCAGCCTCCAGGTATATAATAAGAGACTTGGCAGATTGTTTCAGCACAGTATGAAGCCATTCAACTTCTCAGCCAGTGTGTTCAATCTGTATTTGACATTATAGACCACATGTCTAATTATTAGCAATGTGTTAAAACCCTAGGATTTTGTTTCACCAGTGAAAGTGGTGATTCTTAACTAATATCAACCCCTATCAGAATGAAAGGATCTATCAATCAAACATCTGGATAGTAGAGACAGACTGCTGGGGAAGGGAAGCAAAAATTTCCACATAAACCCATAATTGAATTGGACCTAGAGATAAGCTTCACAGTTTGTCTCTTCATCTAAGTGTCTACTGTTACATATATTCTAATCAGTGTCTTACTATGTCTTTAAAGTTAGAAAAATAGAGAGCAAAGATAATAGGTCATTTTTTGAAAAATATTGCCTATTTTTCAATAACCTTAAGTAGTTATCTAATTGAGGAGATTACTTCTAGGGCCAAAAAGCAGGGTACTGATAAAAATAATGAAGGCTTTGTGGTAATTACAGGGGCCTGCGTTTATACACATTTCTTTTCCTGCCCCTGAAATATATGGTGTGATTATTTATACATGAAGTGAAATAAATGGTTATTAAACCTTTATTAAAGAGGTTGGAGATGGGTTATTCTCCCACTAAAATGGTGAATGGTTTTTAAACCAAACAACCTTTAAAGTATGGTGACAAATTGGTAGAGTAATGAGACTCAGTACGATGACTTATAGGCTGGTAACAAATGGTGTGTCCCAGCAGTCTCAAATGAATAACTCTTTAGATGTAAACACCTTTCCTCCTGAAGCATTCATTTTTAAATGAGACTTTTCTGCACACACACTTTCATTGATCGAGCTCCTATTATACGCCCAGCATGATTGGAGGGAAAGAATGAATTAGGTACCTTGTCTCTGTGATCTGTACCTTGTTCGGGAGACAAAACATCACTCTTGGACTAAACGAGGGCAGCAAGCAGTGTGATAGAGCAGGGCAGTCACCAGAGAAGAGGAATTAAAAGCGAAGTGAGTGTTGCTGAGAGCCTTGTCAGAAAAGTGATTAAAAAAAATATATGAAATGAAAAGATGGGCAACATTTGGGAGAAAATTAAATGGATAGTCCAGATAAGGGGGAAAAAAAATGAGAAAAGCCTGCACTCTAAAGGAGTTCAGTGTGTTCAATGAAACCACAAGCGAGGAGGAGGAGATAGTTCACCCAGGAGAGCAGAGGGCCACAGAGGTGACTAGGTGCTGCCATCAGGCTACAGAGGACTCTTAATGACAAGCCAAATACTGGCTCTTTTCTTTTCTTTTCCTTTTTTTGCTTATTTCATACAGTTTTCCAGAAAAAAAAGCACACTGATTCAACGATTAATTTGTATGACCATGGATAAGTACTTCAATATGTTTGGGCCTCAATGTTCACTGCATACTTACTGATCTACTAGCCTAAAAGTCCTTTATTTTTTTCTAAACATTTTATATTGGGGTAGAACTGATTAGCAAGGTTGTGATAGTTCCAGGGGCACAGTAGAGGGACTCAGCCACCCCTACACATGTATCCCTTCTCTCCCAAACCGTTCTTTCCCATCCAGGCTGCCACATAACACTGGGCAGAGCTCCCTATGCTATATCGTAGGAGCTTATTGGTTATCCATTTTAATTATAGCAGTGTGTATATGTCGACCCCAAACTCCCTAACTTATCCCTTCCCCCCATACTTCCCTTCAGGCAACCATACGTTCTATTCTCTAAGTCGGTGCGCCTGTTTCTATTTTGTACATAAGTTCATTTGTATCATTTCTAGATTCTGCATATAAGGGATGTCATGTGCTATTTCTCCTCTTTCTGACTTACTTCACTCAGCATGACAATCTCTAGGTCCATCTGCTGCTGCTGCTGCTGCTGCTGCTGCTAAGTCGGTTCAGTAGTGTCTGACTCTTAGCGACCCCTTGGACGGCAGCCTACTAGGCTCCTCTGTCCCTGGGATTTTCCAGGCAAGAGTCCTGGAGTGGGGTGCCATCGCCTTCTCCAGTAGTCCATCTAAAGTCCCTTTAATGTCTCTGTCATCTCAAGAGTCTATGAGCGTAAAATTCAGAGTCTTGTTGATGAAGAAGTGAAGTGAAGTGAAGTCGCTCAGTCGTACCCGACTCTTTGCAACCCCATGGACAGGAGCCTGCACCAAGCTCCTCCGTCCATGGGATTTTCTAAGCAAGAGTACTGGAGTGGGTTGCCGTTTCCTTCTCCAGGGAATCTTCCTGACCCAGGGATCGAACCCAGGTCTCCCTCATTGTAGACAGATGCTTTACCATCTGATAATAAAATGAGATCAGAGCCAACACAATTCAGATATCCACAGATCGACTTGATCCGGATGAAATCACTTCAATGTGTAAAAAGGGTAAACTATTTACGAATTCAGGAGTCACGAATAATTTATTTCCCTCCCATGGCTCCATGGTGGTCTCTCTCACTGTTCACCAAACACCAACTGCTACTGCGTGCCAAGGACCAGTCTAGTCATTTGATGTGAAGTCAATGCTGTATTCATTTTTTACATAAATAAACAAAGGCTCAGAGAGAACAACACAAAAGCTGTGCAAATAGTAAGGAGCCAACACGTCATTCAAGTCCAAATAAATTTCATTTAAAAGCCTATTTATTGCATATCCTTTAAAAGTTTCTTTTTGTAATTTATTTATTTTAATTAGAGGCTAATTTCTTTACAATATTGTATTGGTCTTGTCATACATCAACATGAATCCGCCAAGAGTGAAAGATCTGCAGAAGCAAATCTCTCAGGTTTACTTTTTTAACCTAAAATGTCCTATATAGCGGCCATGTTGTTTGCGGATTTTCTGGGTCAACAATTCTAGGTCGAACAGCTGTTTTTTTCTTAGAACTGTGACGCATTCATATTCTTCTGGTTTTCATCCTGCTGTTGAAGAGACTGTCATCAACGGGATTTTCTGTAGCTCTTCCTTTTTGTGTGATAGTCTTTGTTTTGAGTCTTCAGAAATTTCACTATATTGTATAGGCATGAACTTCTGTTCTTTTCTTCTGTGTGATTAACATCATACTTCTGAGACATCAATGCTTCAATTATCACCTCATCCATGTTCCCAATTTTCCCATTCTGAAAATCTGGCTTTAAGTATTGTAAACTTTCTCAAGATATCCTTCATGACTCTTAAACTCTTTTTCTAGATTTTTCTATTCTCTAGTCTTCCCGTGTTGAAGTCTGGATAGATTCTTTAATCATTAATACCTTCTTAATCTGTACATGACCTTCTTCTGTTAATGCAAGGTGCCCAAGGCACAGTAAGTCCAAGCAAACGGAAACACTGGAGTTTGGAGCAGAGGAAGGTTTGTTGCAGGGCCGTGCAAGAAGGCAATGGCTGGTGTTCCAAAAGCCCTGAGCTCTCTGAAGGTTTTGGCAAAGTACTTGTAACAGCCAGGTGAGGGAGGGGAGTCACAGGTTCTGGGATCCGCTGGTGCACTTCTCTGCCTGGCTGATGAGGCAGTGGCAGGGTGGTGTCACAGGGGTTAACGTTATCAGTCCTTATGCTCCAGGAGTCCTGATGCTATGAGCTCTTGGTCATCAAGTAGTTAGCATCTTCCATTTATTGGAGAGTGTATTGGAGAGGGGGAGGTTTATTACCTCTGCAAAGCAACTCAGGAAATGTGCATCAAATACTATTATCTAGGTACTTTAGAAAGGAGCTAAAGTGGAGGATACAAGGCAAGGTTCCAGGGGGTCCTGCTTGGTTAAAGTTCTCCATTCACTGAGTTTTCCATTCAGCAGTTGTATTTTTGATGTCTCAAATTCTACTTAGTTCTCTTTCAAACCTCCTTTGTAATTTTTAATAGATTTTTGGTACTTTATTTCTTTATATGTATTCAACTTACATATATGTATTTAGATTTTAAAATGCTATGTTTACAGATTTCATGTACAATTATTTCCTATATTTGAAGATTTTGAAACTTGAAATACTATTTCTTTTTTACTTCTATTGACAATAACCGACAGTAGCTTGTTTCCTTATGTGTTTGGCAAATTTTTATAATAGTTCATAACATATTGAACTTAAATTATGGAGGTATGCAGGGTTCACTGGGGATGCTCTTCTCCAGGAATGGTGATACTTTTTTCTGCCAAAGGTGAAATGATGTTTATTGACCTAGACCACATTAACTCTTCAAGTCAAGTCAAGTGAAGTCGCTCAGTCGTGTCGGACTCTTAGCGACCCCATGGACTGTAGCCTGCCAGGCTCCTCTATCCATGGGATTTTCCAGGCAAGAATGCTGGAGTGGGTTGCCATTTCCTTCTCCAGGTGATCTTCCCGACCCAGGGATGGAACTCCAGTCTCCTGCATTGTAGGCAGATGCTTTTACTGTCTGAGCCACTAGGGAACTCTCCACATTACTTTAATTTGGATATATCAGTGTTTTAGCTGTTCTCAGATCTACAACAGCCATTTGATCTTGATCACCAAGGTGATATCTCTCTGCCCCACAGCCCAGGGGTGTTCATTTATGGTATTCTCCTCTTAGAAGTGATTTTCACCATTTTTGTTCTTAGACTCGCCTTCTTGGAGACATTGTTGACTCTCTCACTGTCCATATTTGGTCAGCTGCCAAAATTTTACCAGTATTTCCTTCTCAGTAGGTTTTTTTGTCTTTTCCTCCATAGAATCTGTGTTCCTCTTGCTACCCATATTGTCTTTCATAATACTCTGAATATTCTCAATGGATAAATCTTTTACTTAATTTTCTTAAGCCACTTGTCCCTCCTTTATCATCCCTGACAGAGCACTAACAAATCATACTCCCCAAAGCACTTATTTGTGAATTTATTGCTTAAAAATGAACTATTGCTAGCTTCAGCCGAGTCTTATTGGAGTGTAGCCTCACTTTTTTATTTACATATTTTCTATGACTGCTTTCATATTACAACAACAGAGCTGAGTTGTTGCAATATACATTGCATGGTCCTCAAATCTTAAAATATTTATTGTACTTTAGGAAAAGATTTTCTGATTACAGAAAAACATCTATTTCTGCTTTACTGACTATGGCAAAGCCTTTGACTGTGTGGATCACAACAAACTGTGGAAAATTCTGAAAGAGATGGGAATACCAGACCACCTGACTTGCCTCCTGAGAAATCTGTATGCAGGTCAGGAAACAATAGTTAGAACTGGACATGGAACAACAGACTGGTTCCAAATAGGAAAAGGAGCAAGTCAAGACTGTATATTTTCCCCTTGTTTATTTAACTTATATGCAGAGTACATCATGAGAAACACTGGGCTGGAAGAAGCACAAGCTGGAATCAAGATTGCTGGGAGAAATATCAATAACCTCAGATATGTAGATGACACCTCCCTTACAGCAGAAAGTGAAGAACTAAAGAGCCTCTTGATGAAAGTGAAAGAGGGGAATGAAAAAGTTGGCTTACAGCTCAACATTCAGAAAACTAAAATCATGGCATCCAGTCCCATCACTTCATGGGAATTAGATGGGAAAACAGTGTCAGACTTTATTTTTGGGGGCTCCAAAATCACTACAGATGGTGACTGCAGTCACAAAATTAAAAGATGCTTACTCCTTGCCAGGAAAGTTATGACCAACCTATTATTTGAGGGGCTCCAAAATCACTGCAGGTGATGATTGCAGCCATGGAATTAAAAGACTCTTACTCCTTGGAAGGAAAGTTATGACCAACTTAGATAGCATATTAAAAAGCAGAGACATTACTTTGCCAACAAAGGTCCATCTAGTCAAGGCTATGGTTTTTCCTGTGGTCATGTATGGATGTGAGAGTTGGACTGTGAAGAAGGCTGAGCACGGAAGAATTGGTGCTTTTGAATTGTGGTGTTGGAGAAGACTCTTGAGAGTCCCTTGGACTGCAAGGAGATCCAACCAGTCCATTCTAAAGGAGACCAGTCCTGGGTGTTCATTGGAAGGACTGATGTTGAAGCTGAAACTCCAATTCTTCGGCCACCTCATGCAAAGAGTTGACTCATTGGAAAAGACTCTGATGCTGGGAGGGATTGGGGGCAGGAGGAGAGGGGACGACAGAGGATGAGATGGCTGGATGGCATCACTGACTCGATGGACGTGAGTCTGAGTGAACTCCGGGAGTTTGTGATGGACAGGGAGGCCTGGCATGCTGTGATTCATGGGGTCGCAAAGAGTCGGACATGACTGAGCGACTGAACTGAACTGAACTGAGAGAGCATATTAAAAAGTAGAGACGTTACTTTACCAACAAAGGTCCATCTAGTCAAAGCTATGGTTTTTCCAGTGGTCATGTATGGATAAGAGAGTTGGACTGTGAAGAAAACTGAGTATCAAAGAATTGATGCTTTTGAACTGTGGTGTTGGAGAAGACTTGAGAGTCCCTAGACTGCAAGGAGATCCAACCAGTCCATCCTAAAGGAAATCAGCCCTGAGTGTTCATTAGAAGGACTGATGCTGAAGCTGAAGCTCCAATATTTTGGCCACCTGATGCAAAGAGCTGACTCATTGGAAAAGATCCCAGTGCTTGAAAAGATTGAAGGCAGGAGGAGAAGGGGATGACAGAGAATGAGATCGTTGGATGGCATCACTGACTCAATGGACATAAGTTTGGATAAACTCTAGGAGTTGATGATGGGCAGGGAGGCCTGGTGTGCTGCGGTCCATGGGGTCACAAAGAGTCGGACACAACTGAGTGACTGAACTGAACTGAACTACAGAATGAAGCCCAAATACTTATCTTATTAATCAAGGATCCCAAGTACTTTTTCATTTTTCTCTCTCAACATTCTCCTAAAAGAACCGACAGCTTAGTATAAAGCTTGTTTTAACTAAACCCATATGCTTTCTCACCCATCTTTTATCCTATTCATTTATCTAATATTTATATGTCCTCCAGGGCCCCATTTACCTACATTCCCTCCCACAATGGTTTCTCCCAAGCATCTAAGCCCATCGTTTTATTATCTGAAACTCATAAATTATTGTCTCAGAGTATTCGTCTATACTGGTACTTTCTGATGCACTGGCCCCATTTCTCCAACAAGCTGCTGATGCTAAGTCTCTTCAGTCGTGTCCAACTCTGTGTGACCCCATAGACGGCAGCCCATCAGGCTCTGCCATCCCTGGAATTCTCCAGGCAAGAATACTGGAGTGGGTTGCCATTTCCTTCTCCAAAGTTATAACTGCATACCCTTTGAATGTTCAGCACCTAGGATAGTGCCTCAAACTCGGCAAAGTAGAAGAGGCAGAATTGGATTTAAAGTTATCTCTGTCATATACTTGGAGAAGGCAATGGCACCCCACTCCAGTACTCTTGCCTGGAAAACCCCATGGATGGAGGAGCCTGGTGGGCTGCCGTCTACGGGGTCGCTAAGAGTTGGACACGACTGAGCTAATTCACTTTCACTTTCCACTTTCATGCATTGGAGAAGGAAATGGCAACCCACTCCAGTGTTCTTGCCTGGAGAATCCCAGGGACAGGGGAGCCTGATGGGCTGCTGTCTATGGGGTCGCACAGAGTCGGACACGACTGAAGTGACTTAGCAGCAGCAGCTATCATATACTGGTTTGAACAAGACTCTTAGTCTAACAGCTTCGGCTTCTTATTCTGTAAAATACGTATTACAAAAAAGTCATATTGCTTTGCTTCTTCCCCTCTCGTCACATTGCCTTCAGTGCCTGTCATACCAGGTAGTAAGTTCAGTGAAGGAGGATCCACAGTGGACTTATTCACTGAAGTGTCCTCAACTCACCACGCAGAACCTGGAAACATTTGTTCAGTGAATGGATAAAAGTATCCACCTTAAGAGGTTTACAACAAATGTCTGCCCTCATCAATTTTTTTCCCCTTTCGCTTTCCTTATATTATGTAATAGAAACTGAGTAACCATGGTGACTTCAAACTGATTAGGAGGCACAGAAACACTAATAAACAATTGATTTGTTAAGAAACAAATTAATAAAAATGAAAGGCAAAGAAAGTTGGATGCATTACATTTGTAATGTACTTACTTCAGAGTCTACAGAAGAGAAAGTAATCTTGTTTATAAAGGGAATCTTTTTAAAGTGTGTTAACTCTGGAAGTCAAGACTACATATTTGACCCCAAAACTAACTAGATTTTCATTAATTCTTAAAATATAAGGGGGGGAAAAAGGTGTTCATAAATGCAAAGTGATGCCTACGGCTTTCCAATAAGTTTTATTTCCCTGTAGTCATTTTTTTCATGCTCTATTCTTTTTTCCCCCCTTTGTGATGCATTCTTAAATAACACCAAAAAAAAAAAAATGAGAAGGTATTCCACTTTTGCTTTATCTTTGTTCCTAGCAGACATTTGAGTACCAGATGCAAGTTATAAAATTAAGTGTGAAGGCATTTATGCTCACCAATATACAACAACAACACCAACAACAACAACAAAAAAAAAAACAAGCTATCCTAAAAAAGAAATTAGGAAAACAATCCCATTTACAATAGCATCATAAAGAATAAAATACTTAGGAATAAATTTAACCAAGGAGTTGAAAAATCTATGTGAGATTGATGAAATAAGACACAAATAACATATAGCTACCTTATGCTTATGGATAAGAATTATGTTGTTAAAATGCCCATACTGTCCAAAGCAATCTACAGATTCAGTGAAATCTCTATCAAAATTTCAATAGTATTTTTCACTGAAATTAGCAAAAACAATCCTAGAATTCATATGAAACCACAAAAATTGTGAAAAGCCAAAATAATCTTGAGAAAGAAGAACAAGACTGACAGTTTCTGGTTTCAAATTATGTTACAAATGTATAGTTATAAAAAACAGTATGATACACATTAAAAAACAGACTCATAGATCAATGGAACAAAAGAGAAAGCCCAGTAATAAACCTATACATATGGTAACTAATATTCAACAAGGGTGCGAGTAGTAGAGAATGGGTAAAAGATAGTCTCCTCAGCAACTGATGTTGAGAAAACTGGATATTCACATGTGAAATAATGAAACTGGATCTTTATCTTACACAATACACAAAAGTCAACTCAAAATGGATCACAGACCTAAACGTAAGACCTTAAATTGTTGCTGGCTAAAATCTTGGATTTCCCTGCCCACCAAAGATGAATCAAAAATATGGAGACAGAGTTTGGAGGAAATAGAAAAGTAATTTAAGTCACAGTCAGTGGAAA
The DNA here is from genome assembly GCF_032452875.1 of Bos javanicus. Classification (NCBI taxonomy): domain Eukaryota; kingdom Metazoa; phylum Chordata; class Mammalia; order Artiodactyla; family Bovidae; genus Bos; species Bos javanicus. The sequence continues at coordinate 98,843,501 of NC_083877.1, forward strand.
GGGGAACACTACTGTGCTCGTGCCTCAAGAACTGCACCCCCATCCATGAGGAGTCTAGGGGCTTCGATAGGATGAGGGCTCACACTCAGGAGTCAGTGATGAGGAGCAAAGGTGTCAGGGTCTCGACTTCTTCCTCTTGCAGTGTTTCAAAGAGAGTCACAGGCTGGCGTCAGTCACCCGGGAATTGAGTCTGGCAGTTCGGGGGCTCTGCAGCCTTCCCTCTGATATGTAAAGAGAAGACCTATAAAGGAAAGAGTATTGTAAGCGTAAGCACAAGATATTGAGAATAGGCTCAAAGCAATATAGGAGTGAAGCATGACTCCTGCAGAGCTGGGGGGGCAGAAAAACAAACTTAGTTACAGGCATTCAGAGTTAGGAGGAGTTAAAGTTAAAGTTAAAGACTAGGAATGTTCAGGCCCGTTCTCTTTTCTTCTTTGTTCTCAGGAAAGAGAAAGAAAAAAAAAAAATTCTTCTTTTTTTTCCCCCCCTTTTCATTGCAACAAAACCATAAAATCCCTAGAAGAGAACAGAGAAAAATTTTCTTGACATTAGCCTTGTCAAAATTTTTTCAATATGACACCAAAAGCACAGATAATAAAAACAAACAGTCAAGTGGGACTATATCAAACTAAGAAGTTTCTGCACAGCAAAGGAAACAATCAATCAGATGAAAAAAAACAGATACGGAATGACAGAAAGTATTTGCAAGCCATATATCTAATAAGAGATTAATACATAATAAACTAATACAACTCAATAGCAAAAATAAGTAAATAAATAATAACCCAATTTTTAAACGGGCAAAGACCTGAATTAACATTTTTCCAAGGAATATACACAAATGGTCAACAAATATAAGAAAATATGTTCAACATCACTACACATCAGAGAAAAGCAAATTAAAACCACAGTGAGAAATCAATTTACACCTGTTAGGATAGCTATTATTTAAAGTAAATAACACAAACAAAAAATAAATAAACAGTGATGTCAAGGATGTGGAGAAAAGAGAACACTGGTATGTTGTTGGTGGAAATGTAAACTGGTACCTGAGGAAAAATCAATAAGCTCAGATATGCAGATGACACCACCCTTATGGCAGAAAATGAAGAGGAACTAAAGAGCCTCTTGATGGAAGTGAAAAAGGCAAGTGAAAAATCTGGCTTAAAACTCAACATTCAAAAGACTAAGGTCATGACATCTGGTCCCATCAGTTCAGTTCAGTTCAGTTCAGTTGCTCAGTCGTGTCCGACTCTTTTCGACCCCATGAATCGCAGCACGCCAGGCTTCCTTGTCCATCACCAACTCCCAGAGTTCACTCAAACTCACATCCATGGAGTCGGTGATGCCATCCACCCATCTCATCCTCTGTCATCCCCTTCTCCTCCTGCACCCAACCCCTCGAAGATTCAGAGTCTTTTCCAATGAGTCAACACTTTGCATGAGGTAGCCAAAGTACTGGAGTTTCAGCTTTAGCATCATTCCCTCCAAACAACACCCAGGGCTGATCTCCTTCAGAATGGACTGGCTGGATCTCCTTGCAGTCCAAGGGACTCTCAGGAGTCTTCTCCACACAACAGTTCAAAGCATCAATTCTTCGTCGTTCAGCCTTCTTCACAGTCCAACTCTCATATCCATATATGACCACTAGAAAAACCATAGCCTTGACTAGACGGACCTTTGTTGGCAAAGTAATGTCTCTGCTTTTCAATATGCTATCTGCTGCTGCTGCTAAGTCGCTTCAGTTGTGTGTGACCCCATAGATGGCAGCCCACCAGGCTCTGCCATCCCTGGGATTCTCCAGGCAAGAACAATGGAGTGGGTTGCCATTTCCTTCTCCATTGCATGAAAGTGAAATGTGAAAGTGAAGTCGCTCAATCGTGTCTGACTCGTAGTGACCCCATGGACTGCCACCTACCAGGCTCCTCCATCCATGGGATTTTCTAGGCAAGAGTACTGGAGTGGCTTGCCATTGCCTTCTCCAAGTATGCTGTCTAGGTTGGTCATAACTTTCCTTCCAAGAAGTAAGTGTCTTTTAATTTCATGGCTGCAGTCACCATCTGCAGTGACTTTGGAGCCCAGAAAAATAAAGTCTGACACTGTTTCCACTGTTTCTCCATCTATTTACCATGAACTGATGGGACCAGATGCCATGATCTTCGTTTTCTGAATGTTGAGCTTTAAGCCAACTTTTTCACTCTCCTCTTCCACACTCATCAAGAGGCCTTTTAGTTCCTCTTCACTTTCTGCCATAAGGGTGGTGTCATCTGCATATCTGAGGTTATTGATATTTCTCCCAGCAATCTTGATTCTAGCTTGTGCTTTTTCCAGCCCAGCATTTCTCTGAACTCTGAATAGAAGTTAAATAAGCAGGGTGACAATATACAGCCTTGACGAATTCATTTTCCTATTTGGAACCAGTTTGTTGTTCCATGTCCAGTTCTAACTGTTGCTTCCTGACCTGCATATAGGTTTCTCAAGAGGCAGGTCAGGTGTTCTGGTATTTCCATCTCTTTCAGAATTTCCCACAGTTTATTGTGATCCACACAGTCAAAGGCTTTGGCATAGTCAACAAAGCAGAAATAGATGTTTTTCCGGAACTCTCTTGCTTTTTCCATGATCCAGCGGATGTTGACAATTTGATCTCTGGTTCATCTGCTTTTTCTAAAACCAGGTTGAACATCTGGAATTTCACAGTTCACATATAGCTGAGGCCTGGCTTGGAGAATTTTGAGCATTACTTTACTAGCGTGTGAGATGAGTGCAATTGTGTGGTAGTTTGAGCATTCTTTGGCATTGCCTTTCTTTGGGATTGGAATGAAAACTGACCTTTTCTAGTCCTGTGGCCACTGCTGAGTTTTCCAAATTTCCTGGCAAATTGAGTGCAGCACTTTAATAGCATCATTTTTCAGGATTTGAAATAGCTCAACTGGAATTCCATCACTTCCACTAGCTTTGTTCGTAGTGATGCTTTCTAAGGCCCACTTGACTTCACATTCCAGGATGTCTGGCTCTAGGTCAGTGATCACACCATCGTGATTATCTGGGTCATGAAGATCTTTTTTGTACAGTTCTTCTGTGTATTCTTGCCACCTCTTCTTAATATCTTCTGCTTCTGTTAGGTCCATACCATTTTTGTCCTTTATCGAGCCCATCTTTGCATGAAATGTTCCCTTGGTATCTCTGATTTTCTTGAAGAGATCTCTAGTCTTTCCCATTCTGTTGTTTTCCTCTATTTCTTTGCATCAATCGCTGAAGAAGGCTTTCTTATCTCTTCTTGCTATTCTTTGGAACTCTGCATTCAGATGTTTATATCTTTCCTTTTCTCCTTTGCTTTTCACTTCTCTTCTTTTCCCAGCTATTTGTAAGGCCTCACCAGACAACCATTTTACTTTTTTGCATTTCTTTTCCATGGGGATGGTCTTGATCCCTGTCTCCTGTACAATGTCACGAACCTCATTCCATAGTTCATCAGGCACTCTATCTATCAGATCTAGGCCCTTAAATCTATTTCTCACTTCCACTGTATAATCATAAGGGATTTGATTTAGGTCATACCTGAATGGTCTAGTGGTTTTCCCTACTTTCTTCAATTTCAGTTGAATTTGGCAATAAGGAGTTCATGATCTGAATCAGAGTCAGTTCCTGGTCTTGTTTTTGTTGACTGTATAGAGAGTCTCCATCTTTGGCTGCAAAGAATATAATCAGTCTGATTTTGGTGTTGACCATTTGGTGATGTCCATGTGTAGAGTCTTCTCTTGTGTTATTGGAAGAGGGTGTTTGCTATGACCAGTGCATTTTCTTGGCAAAACTCTATTAGTCTTTGCCCTGCTTCATTCTGTATTCCAAGGCCAAATTTGCCTGTAACTCCAGGCATAGACTTGGATTACTGTGATATTGAATGGTTTGCCTTGGAAACAAACAGAGATCATTCTGTCGTTTTTGAGACTGCATCCAAGTACTGCATTTAGGACTCTTTTGTTGACCATGATGGCTACTCCATTTCCTCTGAGGGATTCCTGCCCACAGTAGTAGGTATAATGGTCATCTGAGTTAAATTCACCCATTTCAGTCCATTTTAGTTCGCTGATTCCTAGAATGTCGACGTTCACTCTTGCCATCTCTTGTTTGACCACTTCCAATTTGCCTTGATTCATGGACCTGACATTCCCGGTTCCTATGCAACATTGCTCTTTACAGCATTGGACCTTGTTTCTATCACCAGTCGCATCCACAGCTGGGCATTCTTTTTGCTTTGGCTCCATCCCTTCATTCTTTCTGGAGTTATTTCTCCACTGATCTCCAGTAGCATATTGGGCACCTACTGACCTGGGGAGTTCCTCTTTCAGTGTTCTATCATTTTGCCTTTTCATAGTGTTCATGGGGTTCTCAAGGCAAGAATACTGAAGTGGTTTGCCATTCCCTTCTCCAGTGGACCACATTCTGTCAGACCTCTCTCAATCATGAAATTACACACCTTAAATATATAAAAGCAAATAAAGAAACAAATAATAGGACTTTAATAGAAGTGAAGTGACTGCTTAAGAGGTTCAAGTTAACATTAAAGAAACATTATACCAGAGGTCAAAAACCAAAGACCTCTTCCTGATCTGAAAACCTAATGGGCAGTTACATAACAATGGGTTAAGTGATTTAGTATCTTTGATTTCTTTACCTAAAACTGCCAAGTGGATTGTTTTGTATGATCTCTGGTGTTTCTTCTGAAAGTGTATTAGTCGCTTAGTCCTGTCGGACTCTTTGCAACCCCATGGACTATAGCCTACCAGGCTCCTTTGTCCAAGGGATTCACCAGGCAAAAATAATGGAGTGGGTTGCCATTTCCTTTTCTAGGGGATCACAAACCAGGGTCTCCTGTTTTGCAGGCAGATTCTTTACTGATATTTCTTCTTCTGCTGCTGCTGCTAAGTCGCTTCAGTCCTGTCCGACTCTGTGCAACTCCATAGACGGCAGCCCACCAGGCTCCCCCATCCCTGAGATTCTCCAGACAAGAACACTGGAGTGGGTTGCCATTTCCTTCTCCAATGCAGGAAAGTGAAAAGTGAAAGTGAAGTCACTCAGTCATGCCCGACTCTTCGAGACCCCATGGACTGCAGGCGACCAGGCTCCTCCGTCCATGGGATTTTCCAGGCAAGAGTACTGCAGTGGGGTGCCATTGCCTTCTCCAGATATTTCTTCTCCCACCAGACAAATCCATGAGTCTTTACAAACGCCCTAGGCAATTTAGATTCAAGAGTCATATTAGTCTTATTTTTCTTTCAAAACACTGTACCTCTTTTTGCCTTCACCAAGAAGTCAGGGAACATCTTTCAGTAGAGAAAATCCAAAAGTGCAATGCTTTGCTTCCAGACAGATTAACTGAAGATGGAGAATCCCGAATACACAGTGACATCAGGAAAATCAATGCCAGACAGTTCTCAGGGTTTCAAGAGGTGGTCTTTCCTCCCGTATTTAGGAAGGAGAAATCTAAGGGCTTCAAGAGGTGGTCTTTCCTCCTGTACTTAGGTAGGAGGAATCTCAGGGCTTCAAGAGGTGATCTTTCCTCCCATACTTAGGTAGGAGGAGTCTGTAGTAAAAAAAAAAAAAAAAAATCTGCACTAGTAAAATTGAGCAATGACATAAATTCCCCTTCAGGTTATTTTTTTTCCTAATTTTATATATGTTTTTACATTCAACCAATCTCCTACAGTCATTTTATCCAACAATAAACTCTTCCCCTAACTCCTTTGTTTTATTTCAAATTCCCAAAATTTCATTGCATTGTGGCCGCAGTTGCCTTGTGTATCCCTTTTCTTGATTTGAAGCCTTGGTGGCAGTTCTTGTGCGTTAAAGTAAACCAAGGAGAATTATCCATAACTGCCTATAGCTGCCTCCCTCCTCCCCTTCCCCCCCTCTTCACATGATGATATTGAAGCTGGGACAGAGAGGAAGTCAGGTGAAGCAGAAAATAATTTATTATACTTTATAATTCCTCCCAGAACATTTTATCTCAGCCTTCCTCCCACACACATTGTATACACACCACTGCCCTGTGGGCCACTTCAGGCACCTGGAGCCTCGTCAGACAAAACATGTATTACCCATAAATTACCTCCATAAACCATGTGAATCAGATAGCACAAAGGCAAAGGGCACATCCGATGAAAAGGCTCAGCCCTGTGATTAATGAATTGGAGAAACCAGAGGAAATCAAGTGGACAGTATTAATGAACCTCTGACCCACCCCTAAGATATGTGAAGAAGGAGTGTGCAGGCTATGAAAGAAAGCATGAAGCAAGATGTGTACAGGAAGAGAAGGCATTTTAAGAATCCAAGACTCAGCAAGATACAGACAATTAGAAGCAAAACTAATTGCATCTTTGAAGCTATAAATTATAAAGGTTCTAACCCAAATATCCACCCATTATCAAGTACAACTTGATAACGAAAATCAGAAAAACAACAATAATTCAAAATTCAATTGATTGTTGTCTCTATCAGCTGACACAGGAAGTCCAATGTATGCAAAACTCCCTCTGTCTATAGACCCAGATATGTCAGTATTCCAGAGGATATTTTAAGTGTTTGCACAAATAAATCTATCCCTAGATTTCCTAGGTTACTGCTTCATCACATCCAATCATGATCCTCTTGTCTCACCTGCTACTTGTCTGCCCCATTGCTTCTGCCAGTAGCCACCACCACTCTACCAGTTACCACTGCCCTCTAGCATTCTTCCACACCACCCAGTAGGACTTGGCATTTTCCTGCCAATGATTGTCACTGGTCCGGGGCTTGCAGTCTCCTGAAGTTGTGTATCCATCACTGATTCATTGGTTCATTCAACTCATGTTTGGACCTACTGTGTCCCAACTGCAGTCCAGGTACTTGGAATACAGTGGCAAGTGAGTCAGATAACTCTTAAATTCAGGTGAGATAAGCAGACTGAAAGAGATGGGAATACCAGACCACCTGACCTCCCTCTTGAGAAACCTATATGCTGGTCAGGAAGCAACAGTTAGAACTGGACATGGAACAACAGACTGGTTCCAAATAGGAAAAGGAGTACGTCAAGGCTGGATATTGTTCCCCTGCTTATTTAACTTCTGTTCAGAGTACATCATGAGAAATGCTGGGCTGGAAGAAGCACAAGCGGGAATCCAGATTGCCGGGAGAAATATCAATAACTTCAGATATGCAGATGACACCACCCTTATGGCAGAAAGTGAAGAGGAACTAAAAAGCCTCTTGATGAAAGTGAAAGAGGAGAGTGAAAAAGTTGGCTTAAAGCTCAACATTCAGAAAACTAATATCATGGCATCTGGTCCCATCACTTCATGGCAAATAGATGAGAAAACAGTGGAAACAGTGTCAGACTTTATTTTGGGGGGCTCCAAAGTCACTGCAGATGGTGACTGCAGCCATGAAATTAAAAGACGCTTGCTCCTTGGAAGGAAAGTTATGACTAACCTAGATAGCATATTCAAAAGCAGAGACATTACTTTGCCAACAAAGGTCCATCTAGTCAAGGCTATGGTTTTTCCTGTGGTCATGTATGGATGTGAGAGTTGGACTGTGAAGAAAGCTGAGCACTGAAGAATTGATGCTTTTGAACTGTGGTGTTGGAGAAGACTCTTGAGAGTCCCTTGGACTGCAAGGAGATCCAACCAGTCCATTCTAAAGGAGACCAGTCCTGGGTGTTCATTGGAAGGACTGATGTTGAAGCTGAAACTCCAATTCTTCGGCCACCTCATGCAAAGAGTTGACTCATTGGAAAAGACCCTGATGCTGGGAGGGATTGGGGGCAGGAGGAGAGGGGACAACAGAGGATGAGATGGCTGGATGGCATCACCGACTTGATGCACATGAGTGTGGATAAACTCTGGGAGCTGGTGATGGACAGGGAGGCTTGGCATGCTGCGATTCATGGGGTCGCAAAGAGTCAGACTGAGTGACTGAACTAACTAAACTGACTGAAGCAGACTTTAAAAATAAACAAAAAATAAACAAGATAATTTGAACAATTGTGAAGCATGATAAAATAAAATATGATAATGTGATGTCCTTACATGGCTGAGCATGGCAACACAGAAAGAACTTGGGTCCTGACACCAAGGAACACTGAACCAGCCCTCTCTCTGTGACCTCCTTTCTTTGAGGTTCAACACGACTATTTCCACTTTAGTCCCTGCATCCCTTCTCATCAGCACAAACTAGAACAGAGGAAGTTAAAGGACAGGGCCATTATCTCTAAAGATACATCTTCAAAGTTGCATATATCACTTACCCTTATATTCTACTGTAAATATCACTTATTCTTATATTCTACTGTACAAAATTTAATTACTTGACCACATATAACTCATTAGTTATATGAGTAAATTGAAATGTAGTCTGTATTCTAGTAGGTCACATGCCTAACCAAGAATTTGAAGTTCAAATACTCCAGAGGAAACAGGTTAATAGATTGGAACAAGCGGCCCTGTGATAGTTACATCGGCAAATTTATTATTCACCTTTGACAAATGAGAAAACTGTAAGAGGGAGAGAAATAACTTGCTAATATGTGGCAGAGCCAGGACTTGCACCTAAGAAATCCAGGCCTCTCTGGTGTATTGAGATAAATACATTAAAATAAATGAAAAAAAAAAAAAGGAAAGGGAAGAGGCTGAGTGCATTAGTAAAAGCGAGAGGGATACCAGTGATAACCTCCTTAATTTGTGCAGCTTAAATTTAGAAGAAATATGTTAAGAAAGAAAAGTCTGATTCTTGGGAGTGAAAGTTTCTTAGCTTTCTTCTTTGAAGACTCACCTGCCACATGAGAAAACCAAAGATGTGGACAAGATTAATTCTGACAGTGAAGATAGGATGCAATCTTCAAAGTCACTTGGGTACAGAAAGAGAGCGGTATGTGGAGAGTGGCAATTTAGTGCCCTAATTAACCAATTCTTCTCAGCATTAAAAATAAGAAAACTAACTCTTGGCTGGCCCATGAGCTATGAGGATCTCACCCACTTTCTTGATGTCCTAAACAGCAAGCAGAAAAGCAAATGGACATAAAAGGGCAGGAGTTTGCCTTCAAAAAAATTCATCCAGCAATAATTCTAAATGCTCACAACCGTTAATAATGTTTCAAAATTATGTTTATATTTTGTGGAAATAGAGGGCTCAGGAAGCTACTGATTTGGGAGTGTTTATGTTTTCATCCTTTGATCATTGCAAGACTTGGCATTTTTAAGAACACAAGCTCATCAAGATGTTAAATCAAGGATCCTAGACTGTGTCTCCCACAGGTCCAGGGTGAGGTGGGGAAGGCAAGTGTGGAGAACGTAGGTTCAGCAAGGTGGTTTGAGAGCAAAGGCTCTGGGGACAAGGCACAGGAAAGGTAGTCACGATATAACTTCTCATCTCTTTAATCACTGCACAAGTCTTGGTTATAGCTACAAAATTAAGCAAGTGTTTTCAGTGATTTCTTCTGGAAGCTAGAAGAGCCCAATAGCCGAGCTGATGGGACCAAAATAATCCTCAAGAATCCAAGGGAGCCCTGAATAAGTGAACTCAGGAATTTACCCAGATTCACAGGAAGTCATGGTCTTGTAACTTTTGCGTAACTTTCAACCAAAGGTTTCTAAACCTGTGAGGAATAGAAAATACCCACGTGACTTGTGGATTGCATCAGAAAGCAAAGCACAAGGTCTGTACTGATAAAGGACTCAGGCACTCTGACATTTGGGCACAGGGTGAGATGGTTAACCAAGTAACTGCTAGACACTGCATTAAAAATGAAGAGAAGCTGCAAGAAGAAGAAGAAAGCAGGTGAAGAAGGAAGGACACTAATGTTGTCTGCCACCAACATGCCAAGCTGTGTGCATCCTCTGTTTTCTCCCATTTAATTCTCACAACTGCTCTGAACTAGGTTTCATCCTAATGAAGAAATGTTGAAACTGAAACTCAAAGAAGATAAGAGCTTCTTTCCAAGTGACACCTTGCTTGGAATGGAGACGCTGCATGAAGAAGAGTATATTTTGGTTTCTGACTCAAGGTTCCAACAGAGCCTTGGAAACTCTCACTCTCCAAAGCCCACGGCCATCACCAGAGGCCAGACATTCATTCCAGATGACCAAGTCTCCATAATGGTGCCATAAATCAGACCAATAGGATCCAGCTCACTCATAAATTGTCCTGCTTCCAGCCAACTCAAGAAAATCCAATCTTCTGACACTAAAAATTTGAAGAAGTGTTCAAGCTCAATTAAGACTTACCAGATTGGCTTGCCCTGGTTCTTCTGAAAAGGAATAAAATGTCAAGGTAAACTAAAGAGCTTAGAGCTGTGACAGTGTTGTGGCATCAAATCATCCTTGGAGTTCTTTGAGAATACACAAGTCCAGACCTTCCCTTCTTGAAATTCTGATTCATTAGGTTTGAGATAAGACCCAGATAATATGCCTTTATAAAAGCTTCTCGTGGGATGCCTCATACATTTCATTGTGAGTCTAATCTTTGCGACCCCATGGACTATAGCCTATCAGGCTCCTCCATCCATAGGATTTTCCAGGTAAGAGTGCTGGAGTGGATTACCATTTCCTTCTCCAGGGGATCTTCCTGACCCAGGAATCGAACCCGGGTCTCCCGCATTGCAGGCAGATGCTTTACCATCTGAGCCACCAGGGAAGCCCCAATGAAAGCACCACAGTTGAGCCCTACTGCATTAATACAAACTAAGGGGCAGGAAGAGGCTTCCAAATTAATGAGAAATCTGTCTAAAATATTAATAATAAAATTTGGCTATATTACTATGAAGATTGATCAGAATGGAGGCCACATACAATTTCCTCTCCAACTACCAACAGACCAAAGAAAGCTTTGAGAATAACCTCTCTGTATATGTTAACTCCCAGATAAGTGTGTGCATGCTAAGTCATTTCAGTCATGTTCAACTTTGCGACCCCATGGAATATAGCCTGCCAGACTCCTCAGTCCATGGGATTCTCCAGGCAGGAATACTGGAGTGGGTTGCCATGCCTTCCTCCAGGGGATCTTCCCAACCACCAAGGTATCAAACTTGTGTTTTTTATGTCTCTTGCACTGGCAGGTGGATTCTTTACCACTAGGGTCACCTGGGAAGCAGAAAAGTAATGATGTTCCTTTTATGACTATCAGAAGAGACAACATTGGTAAATGTAATTTCCTCCCTTGCCGATGGCTGCTGCTCCTGTTGGTAGATCAGACGGTTACTCCTTCATCTGTGGCTCTTCACTTGGAGCAGCTCCTGGAGTTTATGGCTGCACAAAGACACCCCCTCCCCAAACATGTAGTCAATGATGCTTCATGATCAACTGGCTGACTCTCCACTCGCATGGCCCAGCTCCATTTATGCACCCTCTCAGACAGGAAAGCCACCAAATTATCACACACATCTTACACAGTGATTTGGTGCCAAACCTGCCACACGAATATTCCAAAACTCTATCAGAACATATAAGGGAAACATCAACAGAAAAAAGTTATTATTACTATGATCATTAAACGGATTGTTACTGTATAGTGGGCAATGTAGGTGCTTTATGCCCATTACCTTATTTAATCATCACAACAGCCTATGAATTAAGATGATACGCAGAAAGGAACAGGTGCCAGGTTTGCCAGGGAGGTGGTGTGTGTGTGTGTGTCTGTCACCCAGCTGTGTCTGACTCTGCCTCCCCATGGACTGTCAGCCACCAGGCTCCTCTGTCCATGGAATTCTCCAGGCAAAAATACTGGAGTGGGGTGCCATTGCCTTCTCCAGGAGATCTTCCCAACCCAGGGGTCAAACCTCAGTCTTTTGCACTGCAGACAGATTCTTTACCATCTGAGTCAACAGGGAGGTGGAGAGACCCTAATCTTATTCCAGGGGATGGGGGAAGCTGTGGCATTCCTTAAAAATCCCAGCTTATTCACCTTCATGCCTTAGTGGCACCAACTTCATGCCAAAGTGTCACTTTATGACTGGGGAATTGAGCCTTCTCTCCCTCTTTGTCATTTCATTTCATCTTGCATTTTGCATGAGACATTACTGTCTAAGAATCCAACTATAATAATACCTTTAAAGAATTCTCAGACATCATTAGCATGTAAATAAAGGACTATCCTATAATCCTGCATCTTTGTTCAGTCAACAATTTCTGGTTAGAGAATAAGGAGAAGCACCTTTTCAGAGCTTTCTCTTGATTATTGTAAATGTAAATTATTCATGATGGAGTAAATAATCTTAAGCGCACTTAGCACAGCCATGGAAATGACAAATCCGCCAGGTACACTCCTTAAGACGATTTTTCTACAAACTCCCAGTAAGCTCTGAGAATTTGCTACTTCAGAAGCTCTTTTCTTTCTCATAGAGGAGAAACTGCATGAGGCTAAAGATCATATAATAAAAGAGCCAGCTCGTTCTCCTTTGAGGCAATGGATACATTTCAAATATTTGCTCTACCCTGTGTCTAGCAATGTATGATGTGGAGGAAAGCCCAACTTGTCATATTGGAGGAGAAACTGAGCTGCTGGCAGTTCACTGGAAGGATGCCTGCCTTCTGTTCAAATCTAGATACCCGTCCTCTCTATGCTGTGCCCCATCCTTAGGAGAAGTTGCATCTTCAGGATAGACATCAAGAAGAAAGAAAGATGCGGAAGAGGAGGGTTGCAGTTGTTAAGTCGTTTAGTCGTGTCTGACTCTTTGCGACCTCGTGGACTGCAGGCTTCCTGGTCCTTCACTGTGTCCTGGCATCTGCTCAAGCTCATGTCCATCGAGTTGATGATGGCATCCAATCACCTCATCCTCTGTTGCCCCCTTCTCCTCCTGCCCTAAATATTTCCCTGCATCAGGGTCTTTTGCAAGAGAAGGGTGGATGGGGGAAAAGAAAGAGATGGAAGGGAATAAAAAGAGAAGGAAGAGGAGAAAGAAGAAGGGAGATGAACAGACTTTTTCAAGTGCTCGTCACTGAAACCTGGACAGCCTCTCTTTAGTTTGGACCATTATCCGGGAATATACAATTACTTTAGTTAAAAATTGTTGGGCAAACTATGGAAGAAAGCAAATGACTCTGTATTTTAAGTGTTAAGAAAGACGACTGTTGTAGGCAAAGTTGACAATATCAACAATTTAAAGCATTTTTCTGACAATACATTGAAGGGCCAATTACTCCCTGATATGACACTCCTGATTTGAACTTGTCAGTTTGACGGCCAGCCATTTTTTTCACAGTTTGCATTTTTGCTTTCTTGACAGATGAAATCTGGTTCCAGTTTCTGTAAACAAGGGAGTGCATGATCTGAGCGCCATCTCCCTCCCAGTAAGGTAACACTTGCTTGACTGCTTTTTTTTACTTCTTATTTTAAAGGATGAGCTTTCTGAAAGAACATCCTTCAAAAATGACTGACTATATACACTGAAAAGAGTTGTTATCAACTGGATATTTTTCTTACAGGGGATGAAATAAAACATAAACATCACATAACTACATGTGCCATTTTTATTTTCTAACTACATCTTTTCAGCTTTGATATATGTGAAAGGAGAGTTAAAAGTTTGGAGAATATTGTATTTTAGTTACATAAACACATATATGGATACATATATGTGTTTCTATATAGACATATTTTATATAAATGTATATATGTGTGTACGCATATATGTATACATACGTGTGTATATATGCATATATGCCTGAATATGTCTGTGTGTAACAACAAAGCAATAAATAAATAATAATAAAGTAATAAATAAGTATTTATTATTTACAGTGTCTTTTAAAGGAGAAATATATCTATTTAGGGAATCAGAATTATGGTCCTCCCCATCTTTATTTGATTTTTAATTTCATATGTATTATAAATACTGTTGTTGCTTAGTCACTCAGTTGTGTACAAATCTTTGGAACCCCGTGGACTGTAGGCCACCAGGCTCCTCTGTCCATGGGATTTCCCAGGAACCCACTGGAGTGGGTTGCCATTTCCTTCTCCAGGGGATCTTCCCGACCCAGGGATCGAGGCTGCCTCTCCTGTTTGGCAGGTGGCGGTTTCTGAGTATGGAAAGAGATTGGTTGTAAGGAATTGGCTCGTGCAATTGTGGAGGCTGACAAGACCCAAGATCCACAGGTTGAGTCAGCAAGCGGGAGACCCAGGAGGACCAAGGATGTGGTTCCAATCTGGGTCTGAAAGTCGAAAAGCCAGAGGACCCAACAGTATACACTTTCAGCCCAAAGCCTCGCAGCCTTCAAGTCATGATGTTCCAGTTCAGTCACCGTTTCTCTCTCTCTCTCTCTCTCTCTCTCTCTCTCTCTCTCTCTCTCACACACACACACACTGCCTAGCAAAGGTAGCTCTTTTTCTTTGCGTGCTTTTTAGCACCAACTTCATTAGCTACTGTACTGAACCCTCTGCATTCATGATCTTGTTTAGTCCTCATAGCAACTGTGATTTAGGAACTTATTATTCCCTCTGGGCTTTCTTGGGGGCTAAAATGGTAAAGAATTGTCTGCAATTCAGAAGAGCTGGGTTCAGTCCCTAGGTTGGGAAGACCCCCTGGGGAATGGTATTGCTACCCACTCCAGGATTCTTGCCTGGAGAATCCCATGGACAGAGGAGGCTGGTGTGCTACAGTTCATGGGGTCACAAAGAGTCAGACACGACTGAGCAACTAACACCATTCCCTCTTTAAAAATGAAGAAATGAGGTCTAGGAGGTTTGTCTGAGGTCACAAGTGGTAAATTCAGAAACAGCACCCAGTTGCAATTTCTCCAGAATGCTTTATCTAGGCAGTCAATTCATTTATTAACTTCACTCCATGCAAGTTTATTGAACACTTAGTTCAGTCGCTCAGTCATGTCCAACTCTGTGACCCCATGAACCGCAGCACACCAGGCCTCCCTGTCCATTACCAACTCCCAGAGTTTACTCAAACTCATGTCCACTAAGTCAGTGATGCCATCCAACCATCTCATCCTCTGTCATCCGCTTCTCCTCCCGCCTTCAATCTTTCCCAGTATCTGTGCTGGGAAAGAGCACTCACTATGCTGACATACGAGGTCCCATGTTGGGTGTGCAGCAGAGAATGGAAGAAGTAACACCCTGACTATCACAGGGTTCCCCTGTAGTGCGTGCACTCTATACAGCAGCAGTCCCCAAGTATTTTAGCACCAGTTTCCTGGAACACGATTTTTCCACAGACAGGGGGAGGAGAGGATGGTTTGGGGAGGATTCAAGAGCACTACATTTAATGTACTCCTATGAGAATCCCTGGTGGCTCAGATGGTAGAGAATCCACCTGCACTGCAGGAGGCCCGGGTTCAATCCCTGGGTTGGGAAGATCCCCTGGAAAAGGGAATGGCAGCTAAGGATCTGTGTGGCCCTCTACAGGTTAAAAACTATTCTTTGGGGCAAAAGAGAAAATCTCACTCTTTTTATGTATACAGCACAGATATTGCACAGTACATAAACAGATGGACAGCATATTTAAGGAGGCAGGTGATTAGGAAAAAAACGTCAACAAAGACTCCTTAGAGGGCGATAATGAAAAGCAGGTTGAGAAATGCTGCTCTAATATGACACGCATCCACTAAACAAATAATTACACAAATAAATATTATGACAAACTGTCACACATACTATGAAGCAAAAGGAAAATTTATTATAAAAGTGAGTTTCTTAAAAAAGAAAGAGCTCACATTCAGAAGGTCAGGGAAATCATTTCTGTGTAAATGACATTTAAGCTGAAAATTGAAGAGTTTCCCAGGGTAAGAGCAATATGTGGGAAGGCCTTGGGGGTGTGGATTAGTCAGAGTTCTCCAGAGTAACAAAACTAACAAGATTAACAGGATGTACATGTGTGTGCACATGTGTGTGTAGACAGAAAGAGAGAGAACAAAGATTCTAAGGAACTGGATCATTCAATTGTGAAGCCAAAATTTTTCAGGCATGCCAGCAGGTGACAGACCCAGGGAAGAGTCAGTGTTGCAGCTCAGACCTGAAGGCAGTGCTGGCAGAACTCTTTCTTGCTTAGGGGAGGTCACACTTTGTCCTCTTTAAGGCCTTCTACTGATTGAAGGAGGCCCACCCACAGGATGAAGGGTAATCGCTTTTACTCAAAGTCCACTGATTGAAACGTTAATCTCATCAAAATCTATCCAATGCAGAATAATACTTGATGTAATATCTAGGCACCATAATCCAGCCAAGTGGGCACATAAAGTAATCATTACACTCTGTCTCGGTATTTTGAAGGATGGAAAGAAAGCAGTTTGGTTGAAGGAGAAGCTAGGAGGGACATGGTGCAGGATGAAACCGCAAAGGCAGCAGAGGCAGATTGAGAGGGCTCTGTAGTCATAATGAGGGTCGGAACCAGAGCCTACATGTGATGGAAACCCGCTGGAGCCTTCCATGGAAGGGGGGAGCTGATTCACTTTGTTGTCACTGTACTGTTATTAAGAACCACTGACGGGACAGGTGAAAGGAGAAAGAAGTTGTGGTACATATATAGATAAGGGAATATTACTCAGCCATGAAATGGAATGAATTTGAATCAGCTGAAGTGAGGTAGATGAACCTAGAGCCTGATACACAGAGTGAAATCAGACAAAAACCAAAAACACAAGTATCATCTGTTCAGTTCAGTTCGGTCGCTCAGTCGTGTCCAACTCTTTGTGACCCCATGAATTGCAGCACGCTAGGCCTCCCTGTCCATCACCAACTCCCACAGTTCATTCAAACTCATGTCCATCAAGTCGGTGATGCCATCCAGCCATCTCATCCTCTGTCATCCCCTTCTCCTCCTGCCCGCTATCCCTCCCATCATCAGGGTCTTTTCCAATGAGTCAACTCTTCACATGAAGTGGCCAAAGTATTGGAGTTTCAGCTTTAGCATCAGTCCTTCCAATGAACACCCAGGACTGATCTCCTTTAGGATGGACTGGTTGGATCTCCTTGCAGTCCAAGGGACTCTCAAGAGTCTTATCCAACACCACAGCTCAAAAGCATCAATTCTTCGGTGCTCAGCTTTCTTCACAGTCCAACTCTCACATCTATACATGACCACTGGAAAAACCATAGCCTTGACTAGATGGACCTTTGTTGGCAAAGTAATGTCTCTGCTTTTGAATATGCTATCTAGGTTGGTCATAACTTTCCTTCCAAGGAGTAAGCGTCTTTTAATTTCATGGCTGCGCTCACCATCTGCAGTGACTTTGGAGCCCCCCAAAATAAAGTCTGACACTGTTTCCACGGTTTCTCCATCTATTTCCCATGAAGTGATGGGACCAGATGCCATAATCTTCGTTTTCTGAATGTTGAGCTTTAAGCCAGCTTTCTCACTCTCCTCTTTCACTTTCATCAAGAGGCGTTTCAGTTCCTCTTCACTTTCTGCCATAAGGGTGGTGTCATCTGCATATCTGAGGTGATTGATATTTCTCCCAGTAATCTTGATTCCAGCTTGTGCTTCCTCCAGCCCAGTGTTTTTCATAATCCCTTAAATAACCGCATATGTCATGTTAATATTTACTTTATATATCACTTCTAATAATTGTCTGCCTCCCTAAAAGAAAACAAAGCAGCTGTTTAAATACAAAAAAAAAAAAAAAAAAGCAGCACTGATGCTAATTAATGATAGCAGATGTGAGAGAGCAAGCTGAGCCTCCAGGACAGACTTTGTGATGATTTGGACTAGAATAATAGACTTGTGGGGAGAAATGCTTGGGTTCCATATATACTTAGGTAAAGACTAGCTGGGCTTCGTTGATAGATTTGGTGTGTAAGTTTGGAGGAAGAATCAAAAGTTTATCCTCATATTCCTGGAATTCTTCAAGAATTCCTGCGCCGTCACTGTCTCAGTGGAGCTGTCCCTGATTCCACCCACTCCTGGTCATGCAGCTCTTGCAACACTAACTTGCAGTCTTCTGCATGTCTTTCTCCTGTCTGTCTGCTGCACTGGCTTATTACTGCCTCAACTTATTTACCTTTGTATAATGATTAGCACTGACCCAGATTCTCACTAACTACCAAATGAATGTGTGGCCATGGAAAGCAGACAGAATTAGGAGTCCTAATTCCATCTTTAACCTTTACCAGGGGCCTAGCAATCATCTAACGTTTACCTTGCCATCACTGAGCTTCAGTTCCTTCTTTCTTTGGAAAAGTTAGTTCCTGTTCTGGGTAACTTCCTGTGGCTACTGTATCACATAAAATAATACATGTGATATGTACAGAAAGAAGTACTGCTGTGTAGGAAAAAAAATTGATATTTCATCATTTTAAAAATAAGCCAACAACATTATGGATACGTAACAATCTTTCATTTCAACTTATTACACGGATAAGACATTAATTTCATGCTTTACAAAGAGCATTCTCTACTGTGTATAAAAGCCATTGAGAAAAATAAGGATCAGACTCACTGGGATTTTTCAAAGTGATAAAATGCACATAAATGTAAAAAGGGTGAAAGCAGCAAATATGGTCTAATATCTCTGTTCATTAGGAACTATTCTGTTTCTGTTAAAATCAGGAGAGACACTCTAAAAATACTTAAGTAGAAGACAATTTTGTCCCTATATATATATAGGTTGATCTTATATACATAGTGTTCAAGAGGTATTCTTTCTTGTTTGATTTTGGTTATATATCACGATGTGATCAAAAATAGATCTATTTCTATTTTGAAATTTGAAAGATAAACCATATAATTTTCAAAAAGAAACAGGTCAATACCAGAGTTTGGACTCATAATTAACATTACTAATTCTCTGTCCCAAAATCTGACCATGAACATTATTCATTATAAAATTTGAAAAACACAGTTGAGTCTAGCTTGCCCTATTTTAAAGTTAGACCACATACAAAAAAAAAATTACAGAAAAATTGAGAATTGGAGATGAGATGTAAGAATATTTTGTTTCTTTGTATCTCTGCTCTTATTGAGTAATAAGAATTATCTAAAGGGAATATTTCTACAAGTTTTCTTTCTGAACAAGGCATATCTTCTGGGTAATGTCTCTCTCTATATATATACTCACCATATGGGTGTGTAACCTACTATTGATTTAGCATTTACTTAAATGTAAATTTAAAAAGCGCTCTATATTGTTATAGACAAAAGAAAATCCAAAAGTAATCATCAAAGAAGAATATCTGCTCTACTCCCTGGAAATAATATTTGTCTATAAAATGTATATATGTTAAAAATCTAAAACTTGTGATGATTCTGTCTCTTCAAAGCTTCCTGTAAACTAAATGTATTAAATTCTTACTTATATTTCACACTCATGCATGCACATACACAGACGCACATACAAACATTCTATAAACAAAGGAAAGAAAAGTAAAAATGAAAGGTGCTCAGTCGTGTCCGACTCTTTGTGACCCCATGGACTATACAGCCCATGGAATTCTCCAGGCCAGAATACTGGAGTCAGTAGCTTTTCCCTTCTCCAGGGGATCTTCCCAACCCAGGCATCAAACCAGGGTCTCCTACATTGTAGGCAGATTCTTTACTAACTGAGCTATCAGGGAAACTCCAAATGAAAGATGGAGTAAATGAAAGAATCACCTAAATAATCACATAAGAAAGATGTTTTAAAGCCCTCAGAATGCATACTATCACATACAAGTTTGTGATTTTATAATAGATCTAAATTCACCAAATAAGCAAGATACCTTCATGATCTGTCTTCAGAATCATTCTTAGAATTTAAAACTTTCCTAAAAATAAAATGATTTACAGATCTCTTTGTTGCATTATTCTATTATTGGTCAAATCAGTCGTATGATCTATTAGGTCATTCCATCAATGGATGACTTGAATAATATTTTTCAAAGGCCAACTATCTAACTGAAGAGAGCAGTTGTGTGTGTGTGCCTGTGTTAGTCGCTCAGTCGTGTCCAACTCTTTGTAACCCCATGAACTGTAGCCCACCAGGCTCCTCTGTCCATGGGATTCTCTAGCCAGGATATTGGAGTGGGTTGCCATTCCCTTCTCCAGGGGATCTTCTCAACCCAGGGATCAAACCCCTGTCTCTTACATCTCCTGCATTGGCAGGCGAGCTCTTAACCACTAGCACCACCTGGGAAGCCTATATTATGCATATGTTGTTCAGTCACTCAGTCGTGTCCAACTCATTGAGACCCATGGACTGCAGCACGCAAGGCTTCCCTGTCCTTCAACATCTCCCAGAGCTTGCACAAAGTCATGCCCATTGAGTCAGTGATGCCATCCATCCATCTCATCCTCTGTCGTCCCCTTGTCCTCCTGCCTTCAATCTTTCCCAGTATCAGGGTCTTTTCAAATGAGTCATTTCTTCACATCAGGTGGCCACAGTATTGGAGCTTCAATTTCAGCATCAGTTCTTCCAATGAATGTTCAGGACTGATTTCCTTTAGGATGAACTGGTTGGATTGTCTTGCAGTCTAAGGGACTCTCAACAGTCTTGTCCAACACCACAGTTCAAAAGCATCAATTCTTCGGTGTTCAGCTGTCTTTATAGTTCAACTTTCACATCCATACATGACCACTGGAAAAAACATAGCCTTGACTAGATGGACTTTTGTTGGCAAAATAATCTCTCTGCTTTTTAATATGCTATCTAGGTTTGTCGTAACTTTTCTTCCAAGAGGCAAGTATCTTTTAATTTCATGGCTGCAGTTACCATCTGCAGTGATTTTGGAGACCCCAAAAATAAAGTCTCTCACTGTTTCCACTGTTTCCCCATCTATTTGCCATGAAGTGATGGGACTGGATGCCATGATCTTACTTTTCTGAAAGTTGAGGTTTAAGCCAACTTTTTCACTCTCCTCTCACTTTCATCAAGAGGCTTTTTAGTTCCTCTTCACTTTCTGCCATAAGGGTGGTATCATCTGGATATCTGAGGTGATTGATATTTCTCCCAGCAATCTTGATTCCAGCTTGTGCTTCATTCAGCCCACCATTTAATTTATTCATACAAGTTAAATAAGCAGGATGACAATGTACTGTCTTGATGTACTCCTTTCCCAATTTCAAACTAGTCCATTGTTTCATGTCCATTTTTAAATGTTGCTTCTTGACCTGCATACAGGTTTCACAGGAGGCAGGTAAGGTGGTCTGGTATTCCCATAACTTCAAGAATTTTTCACAGCTTGTTGTGATCTACACACTCAAAGGATTTAGTGTAGTTATTGAGACAGAAGTAGATGTTTTTTCTGGAATTCTCTTGCTTTTTCTATGATCCAACAGATGTTAGCAATTTGATCTCTGGCACCTCTAAATCCAGTTTGAACATCTGGAAGTTCTCAGTTAACATACTTGGAGAAGTTTAAGCATACATTGGAGAATTTTGAGCATTACTTTGCTAGCATGTGAGATGAGTACAATTGTGCAGTAGTTTGAGCATCCTATGGCATTGCCTTTCCTAAAGATTGTAATGAAAACTTACCTTTTCCAGTCCTGTGGCCATTGCTGAGTTTTCCAAATTTGCTGGTGTACTGAATGCAGCACTTTAACAGCATCATCTTCTAGAATTTGAAAATAGCTCAGCTGGAATTCCATCACCTCCACTAGCTTTTTTCATAGCAATGCTTCCTAAGATCCACTTGACTTCCACTCCAGGATGTCTGGCTCCAGGTGAGTGATCACACCATTGTGGTTATCTGCGTCATGAAGATCTTTTTTATATAGTTCTTCTGTGGAGTCTTGCCATCTTTTCTTACTATCTTCTGCTTCTGTTAGGTCCACACCATTCCTGTCCTTCATTGTGCCCATCTATACATATATACACTTTTTCATCTTATATGCAGAGTACATCATGAGAAATGCTGGGCTGGAAGAAGACAAGCTGGAATCAAGATTGCTGGGAGAAACATCAATCACCTCAGATATGCAGATGACACCATCCTTATGGCAGAAAGTGAAGAGGAACTAAAAAGCCTCTTGATAAAAGTGAAAGAGGAGAGTGGAAAAGTTGGCTTAAAGCTCAAAATTCAGAAAACAAAGATCATGGCATCTGGTCCCATCACTTCATGGCAAATAGATGGGGAAACAGTGGAAATAGTGTCAGACTTTATCTTTTGGGGCTCTAAAATCACTGCAGATGGTGACTGCAGCCATGAAATTAAAAGACGCTTACTCCTTGGAAGAAAAGTTATGACCAACCTAGATAGCATATTCAAAAGCAGAGACATTACCTTGCCAACAAAGGTCCGTCTAGTCAAGGCTATGTTTTTTCCAGTGGTCATGTATGGATGTGAGAGTTGGACTGTGAAGAAGGCTGAGCGCCAAAGAATTGATGCTTTTGAACTGTGATGTTGGATAAGACTCTTAAGAGTCCCTTGGACTTCAAGGAGATCCAACCAGTCCATTCTAAAGGAGATCAGCCCTGAGTGTTCCAGTACTTTGTCCACCTCATGAGAAGAGTTGACTTATTGGAAAAGACTCTGATGCTGGGAGGGATTGGGGGCAGGAGGAGAAGGGGATGACAGAGGATGAGATGGCTGGATGGCATCACCGACTCAATGGACGTGAGTTTGAGTGAACTCCAGGAGTTGGTGATGGACAGGGAGGCCTGGCGTGCTGCGATTCATGGGGTTGCAAAGAGTCGGACATGACTGAGTGACTGAACTGAACTGATACATATATATTATATATTTTATAATACTCTGATCAATCTAAAAAAAATTTTTTTTAAGTTAAAATGTTTTGCGAATAGGATGCTTGAGCAGTTTCTTATCAACTACCATTTCATTTCACATCTGGAAGATGTGTCTTCTGTTTATCTTTTTTGGAATCACCATGCTGAATATGTTTAGAAGTAGTAATTGATTTAAACAAAAACTAGACTGCCATTATCAACTCTAGGTTTTACTTCCAATTTTAGCTTATGAAACCAGAATTAAACTTCTATTGAGCAATAAAATTAATTAATCCTTCTGTATTCTCCTTAAGCACAATTATAACACTAACACAGAACAAAATTTTTCTGGTTATTTCTTGCAGCACAGTTTCAAATTTGCCTATAATAGATGTTGTGTCCTTTTTAAAGTCATAGGACTACCTAGCAAATTAAAAATCTTGTGCATTTCTTTTTTTTTTGTTGAAAGAGTAGAGTCACTATCACTATTATTCGGTTTGCAAAATCTAGCTTTTATTTTGGAGAAGGCAATGGCACCCCACTCCAGTACTCTTTCCTGGAAAATCCCATGGACGGAGGAGCCTGGTCGCCTGAAGTCCATGGGGTCGCTAAGAGTCGGACACGACTGAGCAACTTCACTTTCACTTTTCCCTTTCATGCACTGGAGAAGGAAATGGCAACCCACTCCAGTGTTCTTGCCTGCAGAATCCCAGGGACGGGGAGCCTGGTGGGCCACCGTCTATGGGGTCGCACAGAGTCGGACACGACTGAAGCAACTTAGCAGCAGCAGCAGCAGCAGCAGCTTTTATTTTACTTAGCAATTTGGAAAGCCAGTCAACAAAAGACATACAAAAATTAATTGCAAGCACATCTTATTTTCTTGTGCTTTGCAGATACTGTTCTTAACACATTGAATGTTTGTGGCAACCTTGTGTGAAGCAAGATCACGGGCACAGTTTTCTAACAGTATTTGTTCCCTTTGTGCCTCTGTGCCACATTTTGATAATTCTTATAATAATTCAACCTTTTTCAATATTATTATACTTGTTATAATGACTTATGATCAGTAATCTTTGAAGTTACTATTGCAAACATATTTAACTCACTGAAGGGTCAAATGATGCTTAGACACTTTTAGCAATAAAAAATTTAATTAAGGTATATACATTGTTATTTTAGGTATCATGCTACTGCACACTTAGCAGGCTATAATATACACATAAGTTTTAAATGCATTGGGCACCAAAAATATTGTATATAGTATTTGCTTTATTGTGATGACTTGGAGCTGATAGACTTTGTTTCCTTGGGCTTCAAAATTACTGCAGATGTCGACTGCAGCCATGAAATTAAAAAACATTGGCTCCTTGAAAGAAAAGCTATGACAAACCGAGACAGCATATTAAAAAGCAGAGACATTACTTTGCCAGCAAAAGTCTGTAGAGTCAAGGCTATGGTTTTTCCAGTAGTCATGTATAGATGTGAGAGTTGGACTATAAAGAAAGCTGAGCACTGAAGAACTGATGCTTTTGAACTGTGGTGTTGGAGAAGACTCTTGAGAGTCCCTTGGACTGAAAGATGATCCAACCAGTCAATCCTAAAGGAAATCAGTCCTGAATATTTATTGGAAAGGTTGATCCTAAAGCTCCAATATTTTGGCCACCTGATGCTAAGAACTGACTCATTTGAAAAGACCCTGATGCTGGGAAAGATTGAAGGCGGGAGGAGAAGGGGATGACAGAGGATGAGATGATTGGATGGCATCACCAATTCAATGGACATGAGTTTAAGCAAGCTCCGGGAATTGGTGATGGACAGGGAAGCCTGGTGTGCTGCAGTCCATGGGGTTGCAGAGTCAGACGTGATTGAGCAGCTGAACTGAACTGCACTGGAACTGAACCTTCACAGTATCCTAGGTCTGAATGTACATGGTGTCGAAGTTATATTCTATAGACCATAAAGCCAGTGAGTCAGGTTGCAGTGTAGGTTTGTCTCTTATTCCGTGTGAACTTTGCAACCAGCCAATTAATCCCAAACCACAATTCAAAAGTGAAGTGTGAAAACTAAAATAGGGAGTTGTTTGACTCTGTAAACAGGTAAAAATATACATTGTGTATGTTTTAAATATATTACATACGTATATGTATTTGTGTTCATATACACACACAGAGAAACACATTCTGGGTATAGTTTTATTCATCCATTCATTTCCTAAATAGCTATGGAGTGTTTGTTAAATGTCAACACATATGTCCGTAAGTTATTGTTGCAAAAGCATAAACCACAAAACTGTGATCATTAAAATTACAGTCACTGACTATTACAATGTGAGTGTCTCTAGATCACTGGGCGATCTAATGCCGTAGGCCGGGTCAGCCACCTTCCTCCTGGGTCTGTGGGCTGGCTGCCTCCTCTGTGCACCTGTAGAGAAGCTGATGGCTCAGGACACCAACAAAGGAACAAGGTGGACAGGGTTACGCCACGATCCTGTGGGGCTGATGCTCAGAATAGGCAGCCACCCCTCTGCCTCAGTCCAGTGGCTGAAGCAAATCACCTGGTGTTGGGAAACAGATTCTACCTCCCTAGTGAGAGGAACTACAGAATCAAGAGACTCAGGGTATGGACGCAGAGACCCATCAAGAATTAAGGTCACGGATGCCATCAACTGCACCTGCTGGAGGCAAGAATTCTCTTAGTTGTAGAAGTCCTCGGCAGGGATCTAAAAAAGCATAATGATAACCTGGAGGGAAAAATACTTTAAAATTTTTCATTAAAAATCGCAGAATTGGGACTTCCCTGGTGGTCAAGTGGCTGACTCTCCGCTCCCAGGGCAGAGGGCCCAGGTTCAATCCCCAGTCGGAGAACTAGATCCCACGTCCTGTAACTAAGGGTTCATGTGCTGCAACGAAAATCAAAGATCCTGCGAGCCTCAACTAAGACTCAGTCGCAAATACATAAAAGAGAATAAACATTTAAAAGAGCATTTATTTAAAAAAAATAATAGTATCAAAAGACATGGTCCTGGATCCATCACAGCTGACAAATCGTCCTGTGTTTACCCATGGGAAGAGTCTCTCTTGGGGTAGGACGCTGGGAGAGAAAGGGAGGAGTCCTTCGTTCCCCTTTCATCCCTGACCCGTGAGTTGCAGAGCAGTGCAGAAAAGTGGGGTGCTTGGAAACATGCAATGCTTGCACTCTGGGGCATCTCCCCCACCTCCTCCTCATTGTTTACACCCATTTCGGATGATAGAAGTACTTCCTGAACTTCTGTCATGATTTTTCTCTACATGTGAAAAAAAAAAAAAATCTGATCCCATGCAGAGAATTCTCACAGAGTGACTACAAAGATCTTTATCCATTTTAGGAACTTGACAGCTGATACAACAGAACGTAAATCCACATTCTTCTAGGATGAAACCCACCACACTTAAATCCTCCTTCCTCGCCTTCTGCTTAGGCTGAGCTCCTCTTGAGGGAAGCCGCTGTGGACCGCCAGTCCCTGACTTCTTCCCTTACATGCAAAAGATGCCCCCCAGCATGCCACCTTCAGCTCCTGCCATAAGGCTTTGCTGTGTGCCGCTCAACTTCAAATGAGCCATGAACCATTATTACATCCTCAAGAATTGGAAGGACTTTGGCTGTTGGGCGGGGCACCAGCTGAAGTCGTAGAAGAAACAGCACGAGTGGTCCTAGAGAATTCAGGGCTGTTTGTATCTTGGAAAACAGCTGTCACTTTGTGTTCAGGGAGTGATTCCAGAATATGAAGGCTGAATGTTAGGGTATTGAAGTCAGAGGTTGTCAAAAAAAAAAAAAGATAAGCAAGTTAGGTTCTGATCAGAGTGAAAATAACTTACAATAAATTGATACAACCCTTCTGGGTAGAACTGTTTAATTGGTGATTCAACATTCAATTGTGACTCTGCCAAAAATGGGTTTTTTGTTTGGTATTTCTTTGCATTTTTCCGGCCTTGTGTGTTTGGTGTGTGCTTTAATATCTAAATTTAAAGATGCACGTGACATCCACTTACAATGGAAAAGGCTTACCAGCTGGCCCTTTTAGCGATCAAATGCAAATATGAAAATTCAGCACAGCACACTTCTGATATTATAATTGGCGAGTGTGGAAAATGAATTCTGACTGAAGTTATCTGTAGCTCCAACAGAAGTTGATAAAGTATTTAATAGACTTTTAATACAGTTTCTGAGGCCCAAATCACAAAACAGCAGCTTGCCATGCAAACCATTCCCTAACTCTCCATCGGCAGGGCAAGGCTTCCAAGAAAAAGATTCACGGTGTTTTTTTCAGTGGAGTCGAGTTCATTTATAGTTCCAAGGAGAGGATCTTGCAGCTAACAGCTTTTGCTAATAGTTCCTCAGTAGAGAGACAGGGCTCAATAGATAGAGCCAGAAGGAATCTTGTAAAAGCAGGCAAGATGTTAAGAAGTGGTATAGAAAGCTCTTTAATGACAGAAATGTGGATTAAGTAAATCCTCTACATTCTGCTAGAGAAAAAGGAGCAAGACACATTTTAATTAGGGCCCTAGGCTTCCCTGGAGGTCCAGTGGTGAAGAGTCCTCCTTGCAATCCAGGGGACACCGTTCCATCTCTGGTCCGGGAAGATCCCACATGCTACGGAACAACTAAGCCCCTATGCCGCTGCTACTGAACCCACGCTCTCGAGTCCCCACGCCTAGAACCTGTGCTCTGCAACAGAAGAAGCCACCACAGTGAGAAACCCGAGAACTGCAAGGAATAGTAGAGAAAGCCCACATGCCTCAGCAAAGACCCACCACAGCCAAAAAAACAAATGAATAAATCTTAAAAAAAAAAAAAAAGTGTGCCCTAGAATTCGAATATGAGAAAATGCAAAGAAAAAAGAAATTTTCTCTACTAAAGGGTTGTTCCCATTGCAGTTGGTTTGACTATAAATTCCTATAATCTCAAGACTGTATTTTATGCTGCTGATTGATAGAATAATGTTCCTCTACCCCCAAAGGTGTTCATGTCCTAATCTCTGAACTTGTGAATTTGTTGCCTTAAATGGCAGAAGGACTTAGTAGATGAGATTAGGGTTAAGTACCTTAAGATGGGAAGATGATCCTGGGTTATCTGAGTGGGCCTAATCTAATCATACTTGTATCAGAGCACTCACATTTAGAACAGAAAATTGGCAGGCTGGAGATTTGTGATGAGAGGAAAATGGTCAGAGAGGTGCTATGGTGCTGGCCGTGAAGACTGCTTTGGTGCGCTAGGGCTGCCATGACAAAATACCCCAGATTGAGTGGCTGAAACAACCAAATTTTCTTCTCAAGTTCTAGAGGCTGGAAGTCCAAAATAAAGGTGTCAGCTGGTTTCTCATGAGGCCTCCCTTCAGGCTTGCTGGTAGCCCCCTCCTCCCTGTGTCCTCACATGCCTTTCTCTGTGATAAGACATCACCCTGATATCTTATAAGGGCTTCAGATGGTAAACAATCTGCCTGCAATGCAAGATCCCCGAGTTCAACTGCTGGGTCGGAAAGATCCCCTGGAGAAGGGAATGGCAACCCACTCCAGTATTCTCGCCCAGAGAATTCCACGGGCAGAGGAGCCTGGCGGTCTACAGTCGCAAAGAGTAAGACACGACTGAGCAAGCCAACACTTTCACTCACGCTTTCTTTTAGAGACCCCAGTCATGGGCACTTTGAGATGTCTTGCAGGCAGTGAGTGAAGATCCATTGTGCGCTGCGTCTTCCCATTGGTTTTCACAGCTGTATCAGTTTTGGGAAATGCTTTTTGATTCTTCTAGATGTTTGTAGCTTGACTGGCTTCTCACATGAAACATTAACAAAATCCTTGGTGTTCCTGAAGAGTGCCAAAGTTAGACTGTTCTGTCCTTCCACACATGCGTTCACCTCCTGTTTCTATTTTCCGGCTGGATCTCATTTGTTAAACAGCTCAAGACCTGTTTAATGTTTTTGCAGGTATTCCCATATGCAGCAATTCTAACTTCTGGTTCAATTTGTTACCTGAAGAGCCAGCAGAAAGATTGGGAAAGACCCAAATCAGATTAAATAATTTCTTTGGTTTTCTTTCCAGTACATCACTAGCCATTCCATTTTGAAATATTAACCTCACATTAATATGCTTAATTACATCACTAGCTGTATTTTTAAAGCTAAAATTGTATTTTTAATATGCTACTGCTGGCCAATAAAAGAAACTTTATAGGAAACAGGGACAAGTGAAGGCTTCTCAAGTACAAAGTCTTATCTGCATATGTTGTCAGAATCCAGCTGATGAAATTTGTCCCCCTACTCCATACGTTTTAAAAATAAACTTTTTTCCCCAAAATGTGTACCCATGCGCTCTCCTTCCTGATTTGTCAGAGTGATGGACTGCAGATTATAAAATTAATGGATGCCTCCCTTTTTCCATTCTCTCACCAGATGAACTGGGCAAACACGACAGTTTTGAGAAACTGATCTATTTTATTGTTCAGATAAAAGGGGGATCTTCTTGTCAAAGTTTTTTTGCAACAGGAATTCCTTCCAGGATGAGATCATCATGTGTGTTTATCTTAATCAGTCCTCTACCTTAGTAGGCAAATTTGATAGTGTATTAAACACAATGACAGGACTCCCTAGCTCATAATGTGCGCTTTTACTCCAAAGTGCATGGGAAAATAAAGATCCAGAATATATGGTACCTTGGGGATAATATAGTCCAAGGGCTCCAGCAGACTCCAAGTGGTCATTCATTTTATTCAGAGCTCTCCCTGCACTCAACACACAATGAACTCTGTCCTCTACTTAGAAACAGGCTTAAGGTTTTCCTTTACCCCAAAGTTCATCTTTCTAACCTTCAAATGATTTCAAATGAGTCCATTCCTCTCCTTTCTTTCAAGAAAGAGAGAGAGACCAAGGACAGAAGGATGAAAGGAGACGGGAGGGATGGAAAAAACACTCTATTTTTTAGCTTCTACCCCAAACCTCTTGGCTTATGGCTGCATTATTCGGATAGATTTTATTCTCAGGTGTTACCAATAGCAAATATAATAGTATCTCTGTAGCAAAGGTTTCTCCTTTAATAGAGATAGCAGTCAGCAGCCAACAGGGTCACCAGAGTACACCCGTGAGGGCGGCAGACCTTAGGGGAACGCCAGGGACTGAGGTTCTTTCAAGCCCAGCCTCTGTTGCTAGGTGAGCACTGGAGACTAGTACAGAAAAATAAATACTGACTTTTATAGAAAAAGCCCAATTTTTTTTTATATTTGTTTTCAAATTTTCTGTATTCCAGGTAATAGCTGAGTTCACAAAGAATCTGCCTGCAGTGCAGGAGACCCCAATTCGATTCCTGGGTTGGGAAGATCCCCTGGAGAAGGGAAGGCTACCCACTCCAGTATTCTGGCCTGGAGAATTCCATGGACTGTAGAGTCCATGGGGTCCAAAGAATCGGACACGACTGAGCAATTTTGCGTGTTGTATGTAGATACATACTACAAAATGCCTTTGGTCTGAATGTGCTGCCCTTGTGTGTCTTTTGTTGTAAGTCTGATTTTCTTGATCTCTCTTCTCCCCAAATTCTCCTGAATTGTCATAGCACTTTGTGTCTCTTTTTGTACTTTTTATATCTTGCATTATTTCAGTAAATATCACTTCACCCCATACCAGTAAGGAAGCCTTCAGCCAGTCGCTGGTGTCAGCATCGAGGATATTTATTATGCATCAGAGCAGGTCACCTAGTGTAGGATACCTCCAGTTTGGGTTATTTAAACAACTGAAAGACACACCAGGAACCCAGATTTTTTTGCCGCCTTTTTCTATCCTGATGGGTGCTCTGAGGGCAAGCTGTCCTCTGGGGAGCAAGCAAATATACTGTTCCCAGGTATCACATTTAAAAATCAGAATATACTTCATTCTCTGGAACTTTCCTGGCGGTCCAGTGGTTAAAAATCTGCCTTCCAGTGTAGGGATCATGGGTTCAAGCCCTGGTCTGGAAACTAAGACCTCATTGGCCACATTGTAACAACTAAGACCCATGCAGCCAAATTAATAAATGTTTGTGTATGTTACATCGCTTCAGTCATTCCTGACTCTATGAGACCTCAAGGATTCCTTGAGGTCCTTGAGCCGGCCAGGCTCCTCTGTCCATGGGACTCTCCAGGCAAGAATACTGGAGTGGGTTGCCATTTCCTTCTCATATATATATATATATATATATATATATATATATATATATAATTCTTTTATTTTTAAATTAATTTTTTAATTGAAGGATAACTCTTTACAGAATTTTGTTTTCATATATTTTATTCTTATGTCTCTTTATATCAGTGAAGCAATCTTTCTCAGAAGCCTCTGCTGCCAGCCTCCCTTTGTGTCTTCTTGGTCAGTATTGAATCACTTGCCCCACAAACCCCTTGTTTGCCAGAGATGGGTTTAGACCGAATGGAATCTCACCTAAGTCAACGTGATGGAGCATGAGCCATCAGAATCAAAAATGAAGTCACTTCAGTAAAGAACAAGAGCAATACTTTCTTGAGCTTGATGGCATCACCGACTCAATGGACATGGGTTTGGGTGGACTCCAGGAGTTGGTGATGGACAGGGAGGCCTGGTGTGCTGCGGCTCATGGGGTTGCAAAGAGTCAGACACAACTGAGCAACTGAACTGAACTGAACCCACAATATCTGTGACAATCTCCTACCAGATTATAAATTTCTTGGGAATGAGGATTATATTTTTGAGTGAACAGGTCCAAGATAGAGAAGGAATGAAGACTCTGAATTAATGCACTGCTAATACACTTTAGTACAGAACTTGACATCTAATAAGAACTGAATAAATATTTGATTAACTGAACAGATTTAAGAAGTCCCTTAACAGAGGTATATTCAGGACACCATGAGAGAAGAAAAGAAAGGAAGAGTACCTTTGCATGGGAGGGTCAGAGAGGCCTTTAGCACAGAGACAATACATCGAGAGCAATTATTAGGCTCTTATTAAATCTATTTGTCTTCATTAAGCGAATTTATTATTCTTTCACCATCGTTGCCAGGTGGAATGACTCAGCTACACGCCAAGCCTACTGCAGATCACAGTCAGAATTTACTATTCTTCTCTCCTTCACTAGGCTCACACAATTGGAACATATCTCTTTATCTAAAAATAACTCAATAGTGACAAACAAGACAGCAGAGCCACCTCCTATCTGTGTTCCAGATACGAAGGTCTTGGGACCCTTACAGCGTCAAAGGAAGGTCAGCCAGTAAGTCTGTGATATCTTTTTGTTGTTTTTGTTCATCATGGATTTTTCTTTTGCAATAGTTCTTATTTTTATGTATTTTTGGCCATGCCCCGCAGCATGTGGGATCCTAATTCCTCAACCAGGGATCAAACCCAAGCCCCCTGCAGTGGAACCAGGGAGTCCTAACCACTGGACCGTCAGAGAAGTTCCTGTGATATTCTTACTATTTCCTAAATACTACCTCTGAGTAGTAATATCTTTGATCTGAGAGCAGAGATTCTTCATTTCTTGCCTCCAGCTTCTCCATTTTCTCACAGATTGATATGAATAAAGAATGCCACTCCACCTCAGCCTTGCATTTTCCTCCTGAATGATACCAGGATTGGATAATCAAATCAATTTATTGTTAATCTGGAGGAATTTTCTTTCCAATGGGACTTGTCAGACACATTTATGTCCTTTGAAATCACTGTAATTGACCCAGTCGAGGTAAAACGTGGAGCAGCACCTGTCTGCTCAGGCAATCAATGACAAAACGGGAGATGCTGAAAGCAGAAATCCCAGCCCCTCATCCCTCCCGAGCACTTAGGCCATGATGGATAGGAGAAGAGTCCCAGGAGACTTCCCAGCTCCAGCATCAGCTAATAAATGCGTCCCCATGAAACAGCAAATGGATAGCCATTCAGGATGAAAGACAGTAGCTCATAAAAAAGAACCGAAGCCATGACCGTTGGTCCCAGCTGAGCACCTTGCTGGCAGCTAGCACTGACTGCCATCCAAGGGAAGGAGGACATTCTGGACCTTCCAGCCATCCCAGGGTAGTAACTGATACTACTCGATGCAGACGAACTGCTTGGTCAACTCACAGGATCATGAGAAATAAGATCCTCTTGTTATTTGAAGCCCATATGCTTGGGGGTAGTCCGTTCCACAGCAGTGGGTTCTGGGAACACTGATATCCTCTGAGAGAAATGGGAGAGACCCTGGACCATGAGGGACTGATACCAGGGTAGTAACTGGTCCTGAGAGTTGCCTTGGTTTCCAAAGACTGTCCTTTTCTACTTCGGAGGTTTGTTTAGCCTCCAAGTAAACCTCTCTTTTTTTTTTTGCTCTAGATGGCTTCTCTTACTTGCAACAACTAATTCACCAAATCAGGGAGAAACAGGGCTCAGACCAAAAAGCTCAGCTCTGGGTACTGGGTATAAGCCCGGGACTTTGAGGGTGAAGCAGGTTCTACTCCGGTAGGATCCTGGGTCCTGAGTAAAAGTCAAAAGAAGGGATAAGAAAGAAGCGCACAGAGGCACCAGGAAAGGCCAGGCAGACAACACCCAACCTAACAAGCAGAGGTGCTCAGATTTCCCCGGCAAAGTGCTAGGAGGGCCTGGAAGCAGGGCGGAGGCTGCATCTGGAGGTAGAGTGACCCTGTGTCACTGAAGACAGCAGACAAGGATGGACACTGCCCCTGCCCACCATGGGGAGGCTGCTGGAGGGAAGACAAGAGGCCGAGAATGGCAATGTAGCCTCTGTCCTTCAGCACCAGACACACACCCTGCCTCACCCTCAGCCTCGCCTCTCTGTGGGGCTTTCCTTGTGCACAAGGAGCTTGAACAGGGAGCATGCAATGAGAGACAGGAAACAAAAGGAAAGTGGAAGAAGGGAAGCTTCCCAGAGTCACCCTGGTGCAAAGGCCACCTGATGCAAAGAGCTGACTCCTTAGAAAAGACCCTGATGCTGGGAAAGATTGAAGGCAGGAGGAGAAGGGGACAACAGAGGATGTGATGGTTGGACGGCATCACCAACTCGATGGACATGAGTTTGAGCAAACTCTGGGAGTTGGTGATGGACAGGGAGGCCTGGCGTGCTGAAATGAACTGAGTCACCCTTCCCAGCCTCAGCTTTCTTTATGTCTGTGTATTATTATTCAGTTTGAAAGGTGAGAGCAGCTTAGAGTCTAAGTATAGTAGGTAAGGGAGCTTCGCAGGTGGCACTAATGGTTAAGAATCTGCCTGCCAATGCGGGAGACTCAAGAGACCCAGGTTCAATCCCTGTATTGGGAAGATCCTCTGGAGTGGGAAATTGCAAACCACTCCAGTATTCTTGCCTGGAAAATTCCACGGACAGAGGAGCCTGGCAGGCTACAGTGCATGGGGTCACAAAGAGTCAGACACGACTGAGTGACAGAACACACACACATGTAGGAAGCAGTAGAAGACAGTCTGAGCAGGCGTGGGTCTGGCAGAAGCATCAGCTTGTAGCCTTACTCTGCCCATCTGGTTATTAGAAGGGCAGAGCAACTTGAGAGGAAGTCAAAATCTACATAAGTTGACAGGCAGTTGACAGGTAAAGAGAACTCTAACCCAGAGCTAGAACTTAAGGACAAGGCTTGTAGTAATAGGGATGGGTTGGGTTGTACTGCAATAACAAATTTAAAAAGCCCTTGACTTAGAGTGGAAAAGCTTATTCTTACTCACATTATCTCTATCACCGTTATCAGTGGACCTCAGCTCATCACTTTCTTTCAAGGACTTAAGCCTTGATTAGATGTATCCTGTGTCAGAAGCCCTGCCTGGCAGTGGCACTCCAGGTTTCCTCCATTGTTCTGGCCAAGATAAATCACATGGCCGTACACACATCGGGAAGGTGGGGCTACGTGATCCTCCCAAGAGCAGGGACTTCAACATGCGTGAAGAACAAAAGCCTGCCACGGGGCCCAGGCTGTGAAAGGACCAAGGCAAGACTCCAGACATCTGCAAGCTCAGGTGCTCAGAACCTCACCAAGTGAAGGATTTGAGCACAAAGAGAGGTCAGACATGCTTCTTTGAGACTGTGCAATAGGGTCACGGAGGACCGGTGAAAGCAGGCTCGTGAAGCCAGTAATAAAAATAGATAATTGCAATGATGGTAATAGCAACTGTCACCCACTGAATCTCCCTTTTGGGGGCCAGTTCAGTTCAGTTCAGTCACTCAGTCGTGTCTGACTCTTTTCGACCTCATGAATCGCAGCACGCCAGGCCTCCCTGTCCATCACCAACTTCCAGAGTCCACCCAAACCCATGTCCATTGAGTCAGTGATGCCATCCAGCCATCTTATCCTCCATCGTCCCCTTCTCCTCCTGTCCCCAATCCTTCCCAGCATCAGGGTCTTTCCCAATGAGTCAACTCTTCACATGAGGTGGCCAAAGTATTGGAGTTTCAGCTTCAACATCAGTCCCTCCAATGAACACCCAGGACTGATCTCCTTTAGGATGGACTGGTTGGATCTCCTTGCAGTCCAAGGGACTCTCAAGAGTCTTCTCCAACATCACAGTTCAAAAGCATCAATTCTTCGGCACTCAGCTTTCTTCACCATCCAACTCTCACATCCATACATGACCACTGGAAAAACCATAGCCTTGACTAGATGGACCTTTGTTGGCAAAGTAATGTCTCTGCTTTTCAATATGCTATCTAGGTTGGTCATAACTTTCTTTCCCAGGAATAAGCGTCTTTTAATTTCATGGCTACAATCACCATCTGCAGTGATTTTGGAGCCCCCAAAAATAAAATCTGACACTGTTTCCACTGTTTCCCCATCTATTTGCCATGAACTGATAGGACCAGATGCCATGATCTTAGTTTTCTGAATGTTGAGCTTTAAGCCAATTTTTTCACTCTCCCTCTTAACTTTCATCAAGAGGCTTTTTAATTCCTCTTCACTTTGTGCCGTAAGGGTGGTGTCATCTGCGTATCTGAAGTTATTGATATTTCTCCCGGCAATCTTGATTCCAGCTTGTGCTTCTTCCAGCCCAGCATTTCTCATGATGTACTCTGCATAGAAGTTAAATAAGCAGGGTGACAATATACAACCTTGACGTACTCTTTTCCTATTTGGCACCAGTCTGTTGTTCCATGTCCAGTTCTAACTTGTTACTTCCTGACCTGCATACAGGTTTCTCAAGAGACAGGTCAGATGGTCTGGTAGTCCCATCTCTTTAAGAATTTTCTACAGTTTATTGTGATCCACACAGTCAAAGCCTTTGGGTCTACAGGGGAGCAAGTTTCTTCTTCCAGATTAAACCCCACTGCCCGTTATCCACAGCTCTCCTGGTGGTTCCGTGGTAAAGAATCCGCCTGCCAATGCAGGAGACGTGGGTTCGATCCCTTGGTCGAGAAGATCCCCTAGAGGAGGAAATGGCAACCCACAGGATTCTTGCCAAGAAAATCCCATGGACGGAGGAGCCTGGGGGGCTACAGTCCATGGGGGCCACAAAGAGTCAGACACAACTTAGCGACTAAACAACAAACAATGGGTTCCTTCCACATCTATCAAGACCCTAGAGCAGCAGAGACCAGCAGCTCAAGAGTTATTTGTTGCAAGTCAGGGTCAAACTTTTCTCTTCCATGGCTTACAGTGAGCCTTTTTACAAACACAAATCCCCAAGTCCAGCTGCCGTGCTGAGGAGCAGCTGTGAGGGCTTCTGCCACACACCGAGTGTCGTCTCCACTGACTTCACAGATGAGGGGGTTTCACTTCGCTAGACTGTTTAAGATTCACTCAGCATCACTTCTGCTGAGCTGCACACCCATAATGAAGGCAGTCAGTGTTCTCCATCTCTCCTCCATGTCTGCATGTACTTGTTCACTTAATGTAAGCCTCGAGCCTGAGAGAGTTCAAATTAAAATGCTGTTTGTCAATGAGCATTAAAAATACATCCAACTATGAGACATAGTAGATAAATTGAAATTTAATACCAGATGTTATAAACCAGCTAAAGAAATAAGGCATCTCGGGGCATACAGACCACCTCGGTAGATGCCCCAGGCCTCCTCAGAGCACATCTGAGTTGTGTGATTTTTACTGGATGATATAGTCAAATAGTTGGAATATAGGTCAAATAGTTGGAAGAGGACTTTGGTCATCTGTGGAGGCTTATCTCTCTGAGAACTCAAGAGACTCAGAAAATGCACCATCTCACTGAATGATCCAAAGACCTTCAGCAACATTAAGCAGTCGCATATCAAGTCCCCACTGGGTACCAGGCTTTCTGCTCAGCAACAGGAAAACAAAGGTAAGTGAGACCCCACGCCTGCTGCAGGGACTCTGTCTGGAGGGGCCACAGACGCACAGCTCTGTGCCACAGGACAATACAAGCACCAGGAAAGCACTGTGGGAGCACCGCGGTGAGGGGACTTACCTTTCTTCCACAAAATTCACAAGCCAAATTAGCATGCCTGCTT
The DNA here is from genome assembly GCF_032452875.1 of Bos javanicus. Lineage (NCBI taxonomy): Eukaryota > Metazoa > Chordata > Mammalia > Artiodactyla > Bovidae > Bos > Bos javanicus. The sequence goes on from NC_083877.1 coordinate 98,880,558, forward strand.
TCAAATAAAACAGGGAGCGGTTTTGGTTACCTATATGATTGCAAATAACCAGACAGCTGCTCTCGATGAATGAGGAATAACCTGATTGCTGTGACAGTTGTGTTGCTGTATTGGATGTGCTTTCTATTTTATTTACTGATGGATATTTATTTATTTGGCTGCACAGGGTCTTAGCTACAGCACACGGGATCAAACCCGGGCCCCCTGCATTGGGAATGCGGAGTCTCAACCGCTGGACCCCCAGGAAGTCCTGGGTGTGCTTTTCGTTGTTGTCATTCAGGTGCTCAGTAATGTCTGACTCTTTGCAGCCCCATGGACTACAGTGCACCACGCTTCCCTGTCCTTCTTTGCTTCCAGGAGTTTCATGGGTGTGCTTTCTCGATGCTGCTAAATATTTGTCTCAAAATTCAGTCAGTTCAGTTGTTCAGTCGTGTCTGACTCTGCGACCCCATGAATCGCAGCACACCAGGCGTCCATGTCCTTCACCAACTCCCAGAGTTCACCCAAACTCATGTGAATCGAGTTGGTGATGCCATCCAGCCATCTCATCCTCTGTCGTCCCCTTTTCCTCCTGCCCCCAACCCCTCCCAACATCAGGGTCTTTTCCAATGAGTCAACTCTTCACATGAGGTGGCCAAAGTCCTGGAGTTTCAGCTTTAGCATCATTCCTTCCAAAGAAATCCCAGGGCTGATCTCCTTCAGAATGGACTGGTTGGATCTCCTTGCAGTCCAAAGGACTCTCAAGCGTTTTCTCCAATACCACAGTTCAAAAGCATCAGTTCTTCGGTGCTCAGCCTTCTTCACAGTCCAACTCTCACATCCATACATGACCACTGGAAAAACCATAGCCTTGACTAGATGGACCTTTGTTGACAAAGTGATATCTCTGCTTTTTAATATGCTATCTAGGTTGGTCATAACTTTCCTTCCAAGGAGTAAGCATCTTTTAATTTCATGGCTGCAATCACTATCTGCAGTGATTTTGTCTCAAAATTATTCAACTAAAATATCAATTTCAGCTTGGATACATGGAGAGATGAAAAATAGCATCCAGACTTCTAACAAAAGACAAACTGCAAATTGCTGAATTTTCCGGGACTCACCAGAAAGTTTAGACTATGGAGAAAGAAAATAGACAATGTGACATCTGGAAAGACAATGGTACCTGGAGGGAGAAACAGGAACCAAGGGTTTCTTTCCCTGGGGCGGAGGCTGCTGGACGTCATATAAGCTAGTACGAAGAAGTGAGCTTCCCAGGTGGGGCTAGTGGTAAAGAACTCACCTGCCCATGCAGTAAATGCGAGAGATGCGGGTTCAATCCCTGGGTCAGGAAGACCCCCTGCAGGAGGAAATGGCAGCCCACTCGAGTAGTCTTGCCTGCAGAATCCCATGGACAGAGGGCCCAGAAGAGCTACAGTCCATGGGGTTGCAAAGAGTGAGACACGACTGAAGTGACTGAGCACACAGATGAAGAAGCAGCAAAAATATTTTAATTAGTTGTTAAAGTATAACAAATTACAATTAATTAATTGCACGAGTGTGAGAATATGCCACCTTCAGGAGCCACAGATATAAGAGGATTCACACTCTCGTGCACACTGTCTGTCCACAAACCCACAGATGTTCAGAGGGAGACTGGGAGAATCCCGAGGTTTCTCAGATACTAATGTTCTGAGAAGTGGAACAGCAGCCACTACTGAAATTTTACCTGGACCCATCTCTACCATCGTCACTAAATAACACAGGGAAGGGTAACTAACAAAGTCTGTTACGTTAGCACGCTGGTGGAAGGAAGAAGTCCACAGAGCCCAACGCTGGGGGGTGGGGCAGCATGCTTGCGGGCCCACACACGAAAGCTGGAGAAGATGAAACACCACAGAGCTGAGAGCCAGGAGTGAAGTGTCTGCTTAACACTGAGGCTTCCTAGGCGTCTCAGAGGATTCCTCTACACCCCCGCCTCTACCACCTACAGCTAGCTATCTCAGTGAAAGTTATAGGAGAGTAAAACTGAAAGAGGTGTAAGAGATATAATCTCTTCAGGGCAAAGCACAGAGGAAAACCCAAACCCAAGAGAAAGTGGAAATTGAGAAAATGACCTCTGTTAAACCAACCCACACCCTGAACACAAGGTATTGTTAAAGGAATTTGATGCCTGCAGTACCCTCGGGGTAACTATGGCAACAGCAAACCCCGAGCACAACTTAACTCCTAACTAGACTAATGTACTCTTGCCTCAACTTTAAAACCTAAACAGAAAAGGCATTTTATTTCTAAACATAAAAAATATATATTTTTTTTTACTAACTACTCTCCTAGATAAGATGTCTGGGTTTTACCACACACACTAAAAGGCAAGAGAAAAGACACTGCAAAGCGATAAAGCAATCATTGGAACCAGATTTTGGTATGAAAAACATACTGAAACTATCGGACAGAGCATTTGAATAACTTATTAAGATATTAAAGATACTAACGTAAAACGCAGACAACATGTAAGTTCAGAGGACTCCAGCAAAGTTGGTGCTTATAATAAAGAATCTAAAGTAAATGCTTTTGAAAAAAATTGTAAATGGAGAATAATTTCTATGGGTTTTAGTAGACTGAACATGGCCAAGGTAAGAAGCGATAAACTTGGAGCTAGAAATTATCCAAGCTGAAATGCAAAGGGAAACGAGTGGAAATAAAAACCGTTCTCATGAACTGTAGGAAAATATCACATGGTCCAAGATATATATGACTTAAATCACAGAAGAAGAAGACATTTTGATGGATATTAAGTATTTTGCCAAGATTTTTCCAAAATTAAAAACAGACATCAAACTCCAAACCCAAGGATCTCAGAGAACACCAAGCAGGATAAAAAAAAATTTAACCAAGACATATATTATTTGAATTGCTATAAACCAAAAATGTAAGGGCATCCAAAGAAAAGAGATATATTACCGATGGAAGAACAAAAGTTACAGGAACCTTCTCATTAGGAATCATATGAACAGGACAATGAGTGATATCTTTAAAGTTATGAAAGAAAAAGGTACTGTCAACATAAATTCTACACTCACTGAAAATACCTTTTATTAAAAACACAAAGGAAAGGCTTCCCTAGTGGCCCGGTGGTTGAGAGTCTGCCTGGCAGTGGCGGGAGACATGGATTTGATCCTGGCCCAGGAGGATTTCACATGCCCCAGGGGGCTGAGCCCATGTGCCACGATTATTGAGACTAGGCTCTAGAGCCTTCAAGCTGCAGCTACTGAAGTCCTCACACTGAGCGCCTGTGCTTCACGATGGAAGAAGCCACCTCAGTGAGAAACCTGGCGCTCCACAGCAAAGAGTAGCCCTGGCTCACTGCAGCCAGAGAAAGTCCACACTCGCAAGGAAGACCCGGCACAGCCAACAGACCAATTAATTAAACACACACACACACAAGGAGGATTTTCTTAGGTAAACTAAAGCTGGGGGAAGTTATTGCCAAAAGACATTTTCTTTAAAAAAAAAAAAATAGTAAGGAAAGCTCTTCAGACAGAAGGAATATGTCAGTCAGAAATTTGAATCTACAAAAAGTAATTAGTAATGTTGGAAATGGAAAAAAAAATGAAGGTAAAAATGAAAGAGCTTTTATCCCTGTTTGTAGCTGTTCTAAAGGATGACTGTCTAAGCGGGTTCTTCAGCATGCGTGCCTCCTGGGTCAGCCTATGCTGTTATCCTGACAGCGCTGATGTAATCACATGAGCCCTTAAACTCAGGCTGGAAGTGGAAGTTGGAGACATTTGAAGCAGGAAAACTCCACGTAGCATTGCTTCTTTGGAGATGGACGGAACTTGTGGGATGGAGTGCTGGTGGTCTTGAGGAGTCAAAGGTAGCCAGCAATGGAGCAGGGAGGGAACTCAGATCCACAGCCACAGAAAACTTCATCCTACCAGTTTCTGAATGAACTTGGAATCAGGTTCTTCCTCAGAGCCTCCACGTGGGAGCCCAACCCAGGCAGGACTTGGAGCGTGAAACCCCAAGAATAAAAAACCCCATCAAGCCCACCCAGATTTCTGACTACAGAACTGTGAGATAAAATATGGGTGCAGTTTTAAGTTACTCTACTTGCGTTAATGTTTCACCGAGTGATAGAAAAATAATACTTGGCCAATAAGTGCAACCAAAAGAGAAATACACTTAAAAACGAAATGGAGAACTTTTCCAGAAAATTATCTCAGGTTGGGGGAAATCTGAGCCATAAGGAACTTTGCTCCAGCAAGCTAGAAATAACGAAAATTGTGGTCACCTTAGCTTTACAAAAGATGGGAGAAAATCACCAGACGTAGTGGGAACAAAACAAAACAAAACCCAAGAAGGTGACCATTTTAAGTATTCAGGGCAAATATTTTCATGCAAAATTCCCTCCAAGAAGACAATAAAATTTCTCAGATAGCAATTTCTGATGAATTTTCTGAATAAATTTCAAGAGAAATTTACTCAATTGAAATAGTGACAAGATTTGGCTCCCGAAAGACATGACTAGCAAAATTCAAAATGCTTTGGGAGCCATGAACAATACATTGTATGATGTAGCAAACCAAATGTCTGATTTACAAAAGCAACTCAAGAAAATAAAGACAAAGAAAAAACAAGGAAAAATCAAGAGAATGATGAAGGACAAATCCCAGAGATCTAAAACATATAAAACCACAATTCCAGAAGAAGATAACAAAGTAAATAAAGGCTATACCATAAACAACAAACATTAGACTATTTGGTTTGTAAAAGAAGAAAATTTCAGATTGAAAGAGTTCACGTGAATCCAAGCAAAATCAAAGAAAATGTGCATATGTAACTGTACACAAGTTCATATTTCTTTAATTTCTAAGAAAAAAAATACTTTATAAATAGGAAAACAGGGGAAAAGAGGGTGGGAGAAGAAGCAGACAAAATAGTTGCTTACAGAGAAAAAAAATTGTTCTGACATCAAAACTGCAGTAACACTGAACGTCCTTATATTTGAGTTCAAAATCTGGTGATCCAGGTTGTATTCACCCAGAAAATCTATTTGTGAAAATATTCCAAGTGTTTTTTAAAGTTAAAAAGTCTTACTACAACAAGCCTAAATTTTCTGTGACATTCCTGGCAAAATGGGGACTTACAATTTTTAAAGAGCCATCTGTAAGTTATACATAACTCTCTTCATAATTGTGTCAATGGTCAACCATGTTTTGAAGCATCCATAGAGAAGGCATTTATTCATACAAGAAACTGTGGGGCACAGTTAACACAACCCTGGATTTGGAGCCATGACACTGACTTAAGTCTAAACCCTGCCTTCTTCCTGCCTACCAGGTATGCGATTTCAGGAAAATGGCTTTTTATGTTTGGGGGACTTCGGTTTATTCTACTATGACATGGGCATAAAAATGTGTGTCATGCTCCCAACACTTCTTATTAGGATGCATTAAGACCAGAAAACTGATGACATATGCAAAAACATAACAAGTGATTAGAAGGATAGTTTCTGAAATTTGGGGGTTAATCACACACACACACAAAAAAACACAGATATTAAAATGAGCCACAAGATATACTACTAAATACTGGTACTTCTTGCCTCAAGTTCTTAACAACTTATTAAAAGTCCACGTATATTCATGGAAAAGATTGTTATCTTTAGAAGCACAGATGTAGAACATTCTAGGCTTCACTTAGTCCTCTGTTTTCCTTTTACCTACACCACCGAACAGTATTATATTATTCAGAGTAGGCATCTTCACAAGAAACAACCCCAGATCTCAGGGGCTTAACGAATAAGCTTACTTTTCACCTAAGTTCCATTGTGGGTAGAGTTGAAGGGGTCAGTCTTCCCCATGCAGTCACTTGGAGGACCATTCTTTCCATCTAGTAACTTTTCTGTCCCCAGGGACCTCATGGTTCTCCATTGGACCCCCTGATTCTGAGTTTTCACAGAGGGAAGATGTAAAACATGGGAGAGTGCAGGATCTTTTATGGGCCAGGTTTGGAGGAAGTACATCCTTTCTGCCTGCATCTCAGTGGTCAGAACACAATCATATGGGCACATATAGCTGCAAGAGAGGCTGAGTACCATCAGCTATCACTTTACCTAGAAGGAGGAGGGGATGATCTTGGCAAACTTTTAGTCAGTCTGTGCCTCACTTACCATCTTCTGGAATTCAACTAAATCCCTAGTTATTCAACTGCTCCAGGCAGTTGGGGAATGTCTTCTAAATTTCTACAGAACTTATTTTTCCATCCTTTCTTTTACATACTCCACAAATATTCTTCTATATTGTCCACTAAAGGATATATGTTTGATTGACCATCAGAAAGTATGATCACTTGTAAGGCAATAGTCATACTATTCAATGTTATTTTTTTTAACTCTATGGAGTCAAGATTGATTTTATGCATGTGATAAGCATATTAGCATGTTTTCCAATGAGTCAGTTCTACCCATCAGGTGGCCAAATAATTGCAGTTTCAGCTTCAACTTCAGTCCTTCCAATGAAGATTCAGGACTGATTTCCTTTAGGATTGACTGGTTGGATCTCCTTGCTGTCCAAGGGACTCTCAAGAATCTTCTCCAATACCTCAGTTCAAGAGCATCAGTTCTTCAGCACTCAGTTTTCTTCATAATACAACTCTCATATCCACACACAACTGCTGGAAAAAACATACTTTTGACTAGACAGACCTTTGTTGCCAAAGTAATGTCTCTGCTTTTTAAAATGCTGTCTAGGTTGGTCATAGCTTTTCTTCCAAAGAACAAGTGTCTTTTAATTTCATGGCTTCAGTCACATTCTGCAGTGATTTTGGAGCCCAAAAAAATGAAGTCTGTCACTGCTTCCATTGTTTCCCCATCTATTTGCCATGAAGTGATGGGACCAGATGCCATGATCTTCATTTTTTTGAATGTTGAGTTTTAGGCCAGCTTTTTCACTCTCCTTTTTCACTTTCCTCAAGAGGCTCCTTAGTTCTTCTTTGCTTTCTGCCATAAGGGTAGTGTCATCTGCATATCTGAGGTTATTAATATTTCTCCTGGCAATATTGATTCCAGCTTGAGCTTCATCCAGCCTGGCGTTTCACATGATGTACTCAGCACATAAGTTAAATAAGCAGGGTGACAATATACAGTCTTGATGGACTCCTCTCCCAATTTGGAATCAGTCTGTTGTTACATGTCTGGTTCTAACTGTTGCTTCCTGACCTGCAAACAGATTTCACAGGAGGCAGGTAAAGTGGTCTGGTATTCCCATCTCTTTAAGAATTTTCTACAGTTTGTTGTGATCCACACAGTCAAAGGATTTGGTGTAGTCAATAAAGCAGAAGTAGATTTTTTCTGGAACTTTCTTGCTTTCTCAATGATCCAACAGATGTTGGCAATTTGATCTCTGGTTCCTCTGCCTTTTATAAATCCAGCTTGAACATCTGGTAGTTCATGGTTCATGTACTGTTGAAGCCTGGCTTGGAGAATTTTGAGCATTACTTTGTTAGCATGTGAGATGAGTCCAATTGTATGGTAGTTTAACATTCTTTGGCATTGCCTTTCTTTGGATTGGAATGAAAACTGAACTTTTCCAGTCCTGTGACCACTGTTGAGTTTTCCAAATTTGCTGGCATATTGAGTGCAGCACTTTCACAGCATTATCTTTTAGGATTTGAAATCGCTCAGCTGGAATTCCATCACCTCCACTAGCTTTGTTCATAGTGATGCTTCCTAAGGCCCACTTGACTTCACATTCCAGGGTGTCTGGCTCTAGGTGAGTGATCACACCATCGTGGTTATCTGGGTCATGAAGATCTTTTTCGTATAGTTCTTCTATGTATTCTTGCTACCTCTTCTTAATATCTTCTGATTCTGTCAGGTCCATACCATTCCTTTCCTTTATTGTGCCCATCTTTGCATGAAATGTTCCCTTGGTACCTCTAATTTTCTTGAAGAGATCTCTAGTCTTTCCCATTGTATCATTTTCCTCTATTTCTTTGTATTGATCCTTGAGGAACTGATCACTCTCAGTTCCGATAGTCATCTTGAAGTTGATCATCAGTGGCCTGACCCACATCATCGTGATTGTTTTAGGTGCAGTTAGTTTTCAGTTCCACGGTCGGTTGTTCACATTTCTTTGAGGCTGATTCTTAGAGGTACAGCAGCCTACGTCACAGCCACAGTCTGGTCATCAAGTAGTTAGCTTCTCCCACCTTGTGGGAATTTCAGAATCTATAAAGAAGCTCACAAGGTATGGCTCAGAATATTATCCATAGCCCATGCAAAGGAGCTAAAGGTCCTTGACTTTGCTTAATGACTAAACAACTATTACTTGGTCTCCTTTGACTGTTTTTCTTTTTTTTTAATCTGCATTTTCTCACTTCTCTCATCAAACCTAGGCTTTGTTTAAAGTTTTTCCATGGACAAAGGGCAGGCTGAGGACATGGGGGTCAAAGACCACAGTGCTCTGCACTGTTTCATACCCACTAATTAAATGGATAAGGTCACCAAAAAGTCTCCTTTAAAAATATCAGAATCATGATCAGAAATAAGTGCCACTTTTCACTGTCTTTTAAATTAACAGAACACTTAAGGACCTTCATTTTACAGCATTCCAACCAAATAAGCACCTGAATTAAAGTATGTGATGTAGACCAGCAAAACTTTCAAAATTAGTTTATCTTTAATGGTGGATCAGCTGATAAAGAATCCGCCTGCAATGCAGGAGACCTGGGTTCCATCCCTGGGTTGGGAAGATCCCCTGGAGAAGGGATAGGCTAGCCACTCCAGTATTCTTGGGCTTCCCCTGTGGCTCAGCTAGTAAAGAATCTGCCTGCAATGCAGGAGACCTGGGTTCCATCCCTGGATTGGGAAGATGCTCTGGAGAAGGGAAAGGCTATTCACTCCAGTATTCTGGCCTGGAGAATTCCATGGACTGTATCATCCATGGGATCGCAAAGAGTCGAAAGTGACTGAGCGACTTTCACTTTCACTTTTAACAAAGGAAAGAACTTTCAGCAGTGCATTGAAAGGCTTTCCGTTATTTGGTTACTTTGGTGAAGGATGGAGTGAGAACCCACACACCACTGTAAACGTTGAAAGCAACGAGGAAATTGAGTTGCCTTTTACCGTTAACTCCCTATAATGGCTTTTCTATTTCCACTTAATCATGACATCTTTTCTTAAATGAATAGGGAGAAAAGTAAAAATATAAAGAGAAAGAAAATCTCCACCCCTGTCATTCCTCAGAAACAGGGTATAAGAGTTTTAAATTTGCATTGTAATTACTTATAAAAGGAAATTTAATTCATTTTCCTCTCACAACTCATCTTTCAGATATAATTAAAATGACCCAGGGAAGCAGGTTAAAAATAGCAGAGTCGATTTGTACAGAGTATATTCTAGACTTCTTAGTGTTCACTTCTTATGAATTCTGGTTTTTTGAGAAGCAGAAAGAATATCCTTATCACTCTCTCCTCAACAAGCATGGTTTTAGCTTGCTTCATTTTCCCAAAGTAATCTGGTCAAAAAGCCTACCATGCATGTGAAAGAGGTTTTTGCCCCTTCAAGTAGACAAAGCCTTGAATTACCATTCCAAGGGCAGTGGGAAGGCTGAGACTCTAAACTGTCCCCACACACTTGCCAGTTGCCCTTGGGATGCTTGAATTCTATAGACATGTATTTCCTGCTTCCTGCAGAACTGCAAGCCCCCTTTGGAAATTTGACCTGATCAGTCATTTGTACCTTGTCAATAAGTTCAACAAATAATTTTTCAGAGCTGGTATTGGTCAAGTGAAAGTTGTATAAGTGCTGAAATCCTGGGACCTGGAGAGAAGGGACAAGACAGTAAAAAAAGGGGGCCTGGGGGAAAATATCTGAAGTAATGAGTCCATATCCTGAGGGTGGGTGTGATCAAGAGGAAGCTGACACATGGAGCGGACAGGTTGGTAAACTGCTGATTTCTCACAGGGTCCCCATGAACAGCGTCACCTCAAAACTGTCCAGGAAGCTTCGGGAATCTCTGAAAATGCTGGCGCCTTGTTTCTAAGGTAGCAGACACAGTGGCAGTTCAGAGCTGGTATATCCACATTGCTCAGAGAAGGCCCTCAAGTCACTCTAGAGTTCTCCTGTGATTCCCCAGATGTTCCAGCAGTTAACCGTGGTCCCCAGGAATGCCTGGTATACCTCTCATCACAGTAGTCTTTCAAAAGTTAAGTCTCCAGGGGAAACGAACAGCAGAAAACAAAGCGTAAGAGATAATTCACTAAGTTCAGCCCAGGGCCGCAGAAGAAAAGGCCTGACATCCTCTGGTGTCCTGTTCCTCGTTATACTGAAATACTTTGGTTTTCATAAATTTGCCCTGTGGGTCTCCCATGTCTCCCCCTGTGACTCTTTTCTAAAATGTCTTTAACCCTTTTAGAAGAGGCTCATTTTCTTATTCATCAACTAACAGAATATATTCTACAATGTATTGAACATATTAATACCCAATAAATTACTCATTACTGAATATTCAAAGCACAAGAATTCAAAGCTAAATAAGACCTTCTATTAGCAAATATTTATTGTAGGACTATGTGTCAGGCACAGTCTCTACCCCCTGGACTCAGTTGTCAATGCCCTCCAACCAAAGACCACCAGGAACATACCTGTAAAGCTGGGTTTATCAACTTGTTGCCACAGGGAGCCCACACACATGGAGAGCACTGGAGTATCTGGTTAAAGTGAAAGTGAAGTCGCTCAGTTGTGCCCAACTCTTTGTGACTACATGGACTGTAGTGTACTGGGCTCCTCGTCCATGGGATTTTCTGGGCAAGGGTACTGGAGTGGGTTGCCATTTCCTTCTCCAGAGGATCTTCCCGACCCAGGGATTGAACCTAGGTCTCCCGCATTGCAGGCAGACTCTTTACCCTCTGAGCCAATAGGGAAGATCTGGTTAAAGGGCATCTGGTTAAGGGGCATTTGAAAGACCTCATCATGGGGTTTGGGCTTGTGTTAGGTTTAGAGGGGAGAGGAGTTCAAGGAATCAGGGCTTTTTTTCTGCTTGGATGTTGTCAGAAAGTGGGGACAATTCTATTCTTCAGTATCTTAACCAGAAACAATTGTTAATAATTGTTTCTGGTATGTTAATAATTCTTATCTAGAAGATAGGAGAAGCAAAGCAAAGTTAAAGCTATATTTGGTTTTAAAAAAAAAAAAGCAGGAGCCACTCATATTAGCCAAGATTGGGGAATGTTTGGTCTTTTTTGGACAAATTCTTATTTGGACAAATTCTTATCTTTGTCCGACTGTAGACATGACTGCTCAGTGGCTTTGTTCCTGTCTCAATCTATCACAGTCACAGTGACTTTGTCTGATGTTGTGTTTGGTGAGGTTATATTCAGCTGGAGAAAAGCAGGACCAAACTGTGACTGACAGATGAGCTCTTAACCATACCAAGGTCCAGAGAAGAGTCAGGCCACTTCCATAGCATTTGGCTGTCAGACTAAAAATGATGCCTTTGCTAGATGGTTCCATAGCCCCAGAGATGGATCTGTAATCCACACTCATATCTCCCTTCATAAGTGAAGACCCCAGCTGCTCAGGGTGCTGTTAGTGAATAGCCTTTGGCTGTCGGCCGCATTCAGGGATTGCCTCAGCCAAAGAGAGTGGCCTCACCCAAGGTCATGCCTGCTTCATTGAGAGACCTTCACTAAATCACTGGTTACCACAGGGGTACAAAAGCCCTGCACTCTTGCCCCAACGTGGAACAGTTCTGAAGGATTATCCTGTCATCAGACCATGCCATCAGGTTACCCGAGGTTTCCAATGAAAGTCTCAGTTCAGTTCAGTCACTCAGTCATGTCTGACTCTGTGACCCCATGGACTGCAGCATGCCAGCTTCCTTATCCATCACCAACTCCTGGAGTCTACTTAAATTCATGTCCATTGAATCGGTGATGCCATCCAACCATCTCATCCTCTGTCATCCCCTTCTCCTCCTGCCTTCAATCTTTCCCAGCATCAGGGTCTTTTCCAGTGTGTCAGTTCTTCGCATCAGGTGGCCGAAGTATTGGAGCTTCAGCTGAAAGCTCTATCACAAGCCAAATTCTCTCCCTATTGGTTCCCACTTCCATCCCATCTCATCCTCAGGTGCTAATCCCAAAAGTCTTCTCTAAGCCTCTCGCAAGCTGTCTCTGTCTCACAGTCAGCCTCCTGGCAAACCTAGCCTACAATAGCATCTCATACACATCTTTATTACTAGTCTCATAATTCTAGGCAGTAGTCATCTGTTACTAGGTGCAAAATCCTTAGCACCTAACAGAGCATCTTATTCATGGTGGTCCCCAATATATTATAAATAAACAAAAGCCCTGGGGAAGCAATCAGAAAGGTGTGCATTTAGCATCATGCCATATGCAGAAGGATGATGGGAATGGACAGGTAGGAAAAGGGAAGACTTTGGAAAGTTCAGCACAGTAAGCAGAGTGTGTGTTTAGTCGCTCAGTCGTGTCCGACTCTTTGCGACCCCATGGACTGTAGCCCGCCAGGCTCCTCTGTCCATGGGGATTCTCCAGACAAGAATACTGGAGTGGGTTGCCATGCCCTGCTCCAAGAGATCTTCCCAGATCAGGGATTGAACCCAGGTCTCCCTCAGTGCAGGCAAACTCTTTACCATCTAAGCCACCAGGGAAGCCCAGTAAGCAGAATCAGATCAGATCAGATCAGATCAATCGCTCAACTGTGTCCAACTCTTTGTGACCCCATGAACTGCAGCATGCCAGGCCTCCCTGTCCATCACCAACTCCCGGAGTTCACTGAGACTCACGTCCATCGAGTCAGTGATGCCATCCAGCCATCTCATCCTCTGTCGTCCCCTTCTCCTTCTGCCCCCAATCCCTCCCAGCATCAGAGTCTTTTCCAATGAGTCAAGTCTTCCCATGAGGTGGCCAAAGTATTGGAGTTTCAGCTTTAGCATCATTCCTTCCAAAGAAATCCCAGGGCTGATCTCCTTCAGAATGGACTGGTTGGATCTCCTTGCAGTCCAAGGGACTCTCAAGAGTCTTCTCCAACACCACAGTTCAAAAGCATCAATTCTTCGGCGCTCAGCCTTCTTTACAGTCCAACTCTCACATCCATACATGACCACAGGAAAAACCATAGCCTTAACTAGACGGACCTTTGTTGGCAAAGTAACGTCTCTGCTTTTGAATATGCTATCTAGGTTGGTCATAACTTTCCTTCCAAGGAGTAAGCGTCTTTTAATTTCATGGCTGAAGTCACCATCTGCAGTGATTTTGGAGCCCAGAAAAATAAAGTCTGACACTGTTTCCATTGTTTCCCCATCTATTTCCCATGAAGTGATGGGACCGGATGCCACGATCTTCATTTTCTGAATGCTGAGCTTTAAGCCAACTTTTTCACTCTTGACTTTCACCTTCATCAAGAGGCTTTTTAGTTCCTCTTCACTTTCTGCCATAAGGGTGGTGTCATCTGCATATCTGAGGTTATTGATATTTCTCCCGGCAAACTTGATTCCAGTTTGTGTATCTTCCAGTCCAGCATTTCTCATAATGACCCCTAAATATGTCCATACCCCAATATTCAGAACCTGTGAATACTTTAGGTTACATGGCAAGACGGAAATAAGGGTGCAGATAGAATAAATTTGCTAATCAAGTGAGTTTCAAGTACAGAAATGGTACTAGGTTATTGGAGCTGATTCAGTATAATCAGAAGGGTGTTTAAACTTGGAGGACAGAACAGAGCAGTCCAGAGAAAGGTATGTGGTGATAGAAGCAGAGGCAGACAGATGTCACATTTCTGTCTTTGAAGATAGAGAAACAGCACTGGGAACCTCTAGGAACTTTCGGTCACCTAAATTAGGTAGCCTCTAGGAATTTTAAGAGGCAAGGACATGGATTCTCTCAAATAGGAATGAAGCATTCATAAAGAATTTTAGCCCAATGAGACTTCTGTTGGCATTCCGAGCCCTAGCATCACAAAAGAATAAATTTTTGTTACTTTAAGCCACCAACTGTGTAGTAATTTGTTATGGCAGAAAGAGACAGCTGGAGTCTTCAGAATTTTTACAGATGTGGGCTTAAGGGGCTGTGGTCAGATGGCAGAGACTCTCCAGAAACAAGGTTTGCAAACTCATTATTCTCGCCAAGATTGTGTATTCATTTGGGACACCGTGACACTGCTTCTGCGCAGCAAGCACACTTATGGCTAAACCAAGAATGCAGTTCATTTACAACATGGAAGGTTTGCATGGTGATAAGGGGAAGGCTGAAGTCCTTCTTCAAGCCACAGCTTAATGTCAGCAGATTATTTCATTGCTGGCCAAAGCAGAAGGAGGGTTAGATGGATTTTGTGTTGTATGAGAGCTTACATGTATGTATGTACTCAGTCATGTCAGACTCTTTGAGACCCCATGGACTGTAGCCCACCCAGCTTCTCTGTCCATGGGATTTCCCAGGCAAAAATACTGGAGGGGCTTGCCATTTCCTCCTCCAGGGGACCTGCCCACAAGGGATCAAGCTCCAGCATTGCAGGAAGCACTGAGTCATCCGGGAAGCCCTAAGAGCTTCCATAGGAATAGCGCTTTGTTGTTTTCTTACAAAACATCTTCCCACCTGTGTGTGTCTGAAAGACAAAACTGGGACAAGATGATAAAAAGTAAAACGTTGCAGATCACAAATCAATGAAAAAAATAACAATTTACCTCTTCCCCAAATGAGAGCTGGGTTTTGAAAGAGTACAGTACAGGTTCAAGGAAAGTTGATATCTAGCTGAGAAAGGTGAAGGAGGGCATGAGACAGAAAATGAAAAAAGTTTACCTCGAGATTTCTTCCAATTTTAATACTGCATAATTGGAATTGTTTTTAAACTAAGACAATCCTAATATGCTTTTCAGACCTTACCTGTGATATCCTATGAAAAAAAGAAAACATTCATGCATTCCTAAAAGGCAAAAGGAGCGCTTTCATAGGATTCCAAGGATGGTGACAGTTAAATAAAGCAAAGCTCATTTTAACATTTTAATGTCTCCCCGAAGTGGTGTTTATCTTTAACTTTCACATCTAATGTAAACACCAGAAGTCAAATGGTAATAAAGATCCCTTTAACTGAAAGTGTCAGCAAACACTCACTCACCATATAGTTTATTCACAGGGGCCCAGGTTTTTTCTCCTTTTAAATTAGCTGTCCTAGTTACTATTCGGTCTCACTGCAAATTATAAAATGTATACAATGCAATTTATAGTGTCTGTAAATGTAAAAGAGCATCTGGTCAACCCTGAAAGATTTTTTTTTTTTTTTTTGTGAGGCAACACAGTCTAGTGAAAACGCAAGAGCATTTGAATTTAGAAAACCTGGCTTTGACTCTCAGCTTCTCCGTGGTTGTGACCAAGGCAAGTCACATCCCCTTCCTCATCTCAGTTTTCTCGTCTGGATGACGGGTTAAAGAAAGTCATGCTCTTCTTCCCTCAGAGAGTCCAGCGCCTCAAAGGACATCATGGGTGTAAGAGTGCTTTAAATGGGACTGTGGCTCCTGATAACGACCCACTGAGTTTCTGTCCTGCTTGTAAAGTATTCCTCTGTCATGCTCCTTAAGACTAATAAGGCGAGAGCTTCCATCCCACGCTAATACCATTCTAAGCTCTGCAGATCGCCAGTGCTGAAAGATTGCAAAATGTGATGATAATGCTTCAGCTCTGCGGAGGGAGGGAGGCTGTGTCCCTGTTTCATCAGCTGAAAGCTTGCCCATCAAATACTGAATATCATGAATAGAAATGTGTGCACAGGAATGTGAAGAAACATTTCCCTATAAAATTGCTAATGAATTTAATCCTTTATGCTCTTTAACGCTTACAAGATTTGCAGAGGGAATGAAGGGAAACAGGACTGTTCTCGAGAATCTGAAAGTGGGGGGAGGGCCGGAAATGAGCTATCATTTGGTCGTTCATATGTGGTACACTCTTGCATCCACAATGAATTGAAAAATAAGAACACCCTGTATTTTTTAAGTCCTTATTGAATTTGTTATAATATTTCCTTTTTTGTTGTTTTGTTTGTTTGTTTGTTTTGCTGTTTAGGCCATGAGGCTTGTGGGATGTCAGTTCCCTGACCAGGGATAGAACCCACAACCCCTGCACCAGAAGGCAAAGTCAATGCACTGGACTGCCAGGGAAGTCCCCACAGATAAGTCTAAAGCTCATTTGAAGGCCATCTCAATCTTGACCTTCCTCTCAACTCTTCCTAGAGGTAACCACCATTCAACTTCATATACATTTATGTCTAAGACATTTTCTTCTGTGTTTGCATGCACACATCACATATAACTACTCACAGAAGTCATAATGTGGAGAGGCTTTTTTAAGACATAAGTAATATCACACTGAATGTATCATTCAGAAATATAACAATGTAGACTTCAAGTTCAGACTGCCAGATTCAAATACCTTGACTTCATACATGAGTGACCTTGGGAATCACATAGCTTCTATAACTCATGTCTTCATCTGTAAAGTGGGGACAATAATGCAATTCAGCTCAGGAGATTTTGATGAGGGTTAAGTAAGCTCATTCATGTGATGAAGATAGTTCAGTGCCACAGTTCAGTTCAGTTCAGTTCAGTCGCTCAGTCGTGTCTGATTCTTTGCAACCCCATGAATCACAGCACACCAGGCCTCCCTGTCCATCACCAATTCCCGGAGTTTACACAAACTCATGTCCACCGAGTCGGTGATGCCATCCAGCCATCTCATCCTCTGTTGTCCCCTTCTCCACATGCCTCCAATCCCTCCCAGCATCAGGGTCTTTTCCAATGAGTCAACTCTTCACATGATGTAGCCAAAGTGTTTGAGTTTCAGCTTCAGCATCAGTCCTTCCCATGAACACCCAGGACTGATCTCCTTTAGGATGGACTGGTTGGATCTCCTTGAAGTCCAAGGGACTCTCAAGAGTCTTCTCCAACACCACAGTTCAAAAGCATCAATTCTTCGGTGCTCAGCTTTCTTCACAATCCAACTCTCACATCCATACATGACCACAGGAAAAACCATAGCCTTGACTAGATGGACCTTTGTTGGCAAAGTAATGTCTCTGCTTTTGAATATGCTATCTAGGTTGGTCATAAATTTTCTTCCAAGGAGTAAGCGTCTTTTAATTTCATGGCTGCAGTCACCACCTGCAGTGATTTTGGAGCCCAAAAAAGTAAAGTCTGATGCTGTTTCCACTGTCCCCATCTATTTGCCATGAAGTGATGGGACCAGATGCCATGATCCTTGTTTCTGAATGTTGCGCTTTAAGCCAACGTTTTCACTCTCCTCTTTCACTTTCATCAAGAGGCTTTTTAGTTCCTCTTCACTCTCTGCCATAAGGGTGGTGTCATATGCATATCTGAGGTTATTGATATTTCTCCCAGCAATCTTGATTCCAGCTTGTGCTTCTTCCAGCCCAGCATTTCTCATGATGTACTCTGCATATAAGTTAAATAAGCAGGGTGACAGTATACAGCCTTGATGTACTCCTTTTCCTGTTTGGAACCAGTCTGTTGTTCCATGTCCAGTTCTAACTGTTGCTTCCTGACCTGCATGTAGGTTTCTCAAGAGGCAGGTCAGGTGCTAAGCAAATATATGTTGAAATGTGAAGGTGTGAACTTGCCTACCTTAAGCACCTTCTCTGGGCCCCTTTACGGCCTCGCAGTTCCTTCTGTGGTAACACTGTGTTCATTTCATGCCAGGCTTCCACCCTGTGGCATCTCCAAGGCTGGATTTGGACTCTGCTGAGCCTCACCGCCTCCACAGTCCCTTCCACTTACCTCCTGGCATCCCACATCCAAGACCCTGCCTTGCAGCAGACCCCCAGGGATGTGCCAAGCCCAGGAAGCCCTTTTCTCTTAGGCTTCTCCAGCCTGAAGTGTCAAGAGGCTCCGTCCAGGGGAGGATGTATTTATAGGTATGAAGGAAGCATTGTTTTTCCAAACATCTCCCTAAGTTTTTTTTTTTTAATATAAATTTATTTATTTTAATTGGAGGCTAATTACTTTACAATATTGTATTGGTTTTGCCATACATCAACATGAATCTGCCACAGGTGTACACGTGTTCCCCATTCTGACCCCCCTCCCACCTCCCTCATCATACCATCCCTCTGGGTCATCTCAGTGCAGCAGCCCTGAGCATCCTGTATCATGCATCGAACCTGGACTGGTGATTCGTTTCCCTAAGTTTTTACCTGAAGTAGAACAACCAGGATTCTGTCTTACCTATCATGTTAAATTGCAAAATTCAATCTCATAAACTGTCTTAGGGAGCACATCCAATATAGTCACAAAACGAAGGTTATAATATGTAAGGGAAGTAATCGAGCAACAAAGTCCCAATTCCAGGGGAAAAGATATGAAATTTCATATACTATTTATCCTGGGAGACTTTCTCACATTGTAGAGTTACCTTGCAGTCAACAGAAGAGTAGAAAGGATAAATTATTTTTTTTAAAAGATTCATCAGTATCTTTCCAATGTCTTAGATTGACTTAAAAATGCTATTTCAAGCCCACTAAAATTTATTTTAGTGGAGCATATAATTACTAATAGGTGTTTTTATTTTATATTTTCACACATGTGTAAGTGTCAACCAAGAAAGGCCAAGGTCTACAAAAAATAAAAGTATTTAGGATCTTGGAATTGCAATTTAGGAGACACATTTTTAGATAAAAGTGTTCTGGGGATGAGAAAAAGTCAGGAGCTTACACAGGTAAAAGCTACAAGCTTGCTAAACTTGTCTGGCAAGAATAATGATCCACCCTGATGCAGAAAAGGAGAGTATTTGTCCTTAATAGGTAGGCTGCCATGAGTTATTTTAGAGTAAGGGACCTGATAAGTATTTCGAGCTTCTGGAACATTGGGCAGATGGTCTAGATGGTCGAGGCTGCATTAAGACAATAAGTCAAAGGTCATGAGAAATGGACTATTTCCCACCAAAGCAGTAAACAAAGAATGTCCCGGTCAACAGAGATTGCAGCCGTCCAGTGAGAGCCCGTGAGCCCAGGGAAACTCAGGAAGGAGAACGCCTGCCATCCAGCCACCTTCAGAGGCAGGTGCTCCCCCAGAGAGCACTGAGGAGCTCGGGGTGTGGAGACAAGACACTCACTTCAGACAAGCTGAGGTGCATGTCAAGGGAATGAGTTCACCGAGCCCAGACTCTTGCATCTTACCAAACACAGAAAAGTGATATATTCCTCAACCTGAGATATCTGGTGTTCCTTAATTAAAAATGATCCTTTGGCGTTCAGACTGCCTGCCCTTTCTTGCAAGTCTTCTGTATAACCCAGCTCCTCTGCTCACCAACTCGGAGTAGTTCTCTCGGGGCTACCTGAGATGCTGCTGCCCCCCACCCCCCAGGGTAGAAATTCTGAAAGTCCAAGCAGAATAGAACGGAGCTCTCAACTCTTAGGCTGTGAATGTTTCATGGCATCCGGTCCCATCGCTTCATGGCAAATAGATGGGGAAACAGTGGAAACAGTGGCTGGCTTTATTTTGGGGGGCTCCAAAGTCACTGCAGATGGAGACTGCAGCCATGAAATTAAAAGGCACTTACTCCTTGGAAGAAAAGATATGACCAACTTAGCATATTAAAAAACAGAGACATTATTTTGCCAACAAAGGTCCATCTAGTCAAGTCTATGGTTTCTCCAGTAGTCATGTATGGATGTGAGAGTTCAACTATAAAGAAAGCTGAGTGCATATGGAGAACAGTGTGGAGATTCCTTAAAAAACTGGAAATAAAACTGCCTTATTGCCGGGGACCAGCCCCAGCTGATCCAGGGTATTCGAAGGAGAGACGGCCTAGGTGACTATTTATATGCTAATTAGAGATACAAAGAATAATAGAATGAGGATAGCTCAGTAGGAAAATTCAGTGGAGAAAAGAGGCTGAGTAGCTTGGTTTATGCGGGAGACCAATAAAACTTCAAGACAAGAAGTTTGCACCACTTATGTAGGCCGCAGGCGCCCTCTCGAATAGCGGAAGGTGCCTCACCCTAGACACCTTCTCGAGTGGGTCTTAGCAGCCCAGGCATAATTAGTAAGCGTGGTGGGTTCCACGCTCCAGATGGAGACTCAGCTGGAAGTTAAAGGGAAGAATGACATGGGGAGACCAAGCGTTGGTGAACAAGGCCCGTAGCTTTATTTTTAACAGGGGCTTTTATACCCTAAGTTACACATAGAGGATAATAGGGGATGCAAAGTCAGCAGTCTTTGATTCTTATCAAAAACCAGGGTTTCTTTCCTGCAAATTTATCGTATACAAATGGTTTAGGTGATTTACATCATCTTCTGGCCAGAAGGCCTACTAACATTTTATGACTCTTGACAAGGACTTATCAACACTTATTTTCTCTAAGAGTAATTATTTTAAGGTTTGGCGCCATCTTCCGAAGATAAAATTGCATTCCTATAGGGCAGATGTGTAATGGGTTTACAACAAAGGAAAGAATTTATTACCTTAAGGGTCTAAAGTTACTAACACCAAGGCCACTACTTATTTTTTCTATATACCAACTATATTAATTGATACATATTCAAGGATACAATTCAGGGGATGTGAAAACTTGGCAACAAACATTGACTCATCAATGAAATCCTTTACTAGTCTTATTCTGACAGTTTCTAATTCTCTGAGAGGCTCTACGCTATTTGAATATCTTAAGCTTCCCGGGCCTCTTGAGGCTGGGAGACTGTAAACAATCATATGCATAGCTGCAGGAGTCCGGGTAAACTTGTCAGGCGAGTTAGAGACCCATCTGAGGGGTTTGGATTTAAACACTCCTAATTGCCCAGGAACTTTATTAATTGGAGCTGTAAGTTAACTCTTTGACAGAGAGAGCGAGATGGTGGTAGGGGACAGCCCCCAGTAAAGTCAGAGGTGAGAGCACAAAGCAATAAAGTAGGCAGACTCTGGTTTTTTGGGGAAGATACTCGAGAATATCCGGGGAGACTCCCGAGGCTCAATCTCGCCTTTGCGTATGCCGAGCCTCCTTCCTCATGACCTTTGTCACGAGCAGAATGTCTCTCGCTGGCTCCCGGCACCTTATGACCCAGCAATCCCACTGCTGGGCATACACACCGAGGAAACCAGAATTGAAAGAGACATGTGTACCCCAATGTTCATCGCAGCACTGTTTATAATAGCCAGGACATGGAAGCAACCTAGATGTCCACAGCAGAGGAATGGATAAGAAAGCTGTGGTACATATACACAATGGAGTATTCAGATCAGATCAGATCAGATCAGTCGCTCAGTCGTGTCCGACTCTTTGCGACCCCATGAATCGCAGCACGCCAGGCCTCCCTGTCCATCACCAACTCCCGGAGTTCACTGAGACTCACGTCCATCGAGTCAGTGATGCCATCCAGCCATCTCATCCTTACTCAGCCATTAAAAAGAATACATTTGAATCAGTTCTAATGAGGTGGATGAACCTGGAGCCTATTATACAGAGTGAAGTAAGCCAGAAAGAAAAACACCAATACAGTATACTAACACATATATGTGGAATTTAGAAAGATGGTAACGATAACCCTGTATGTGAGACAGCAAAAGAGACACAGATGTATAGAACAGTCTTTTGGACTCTGTGGGAGAGGGAGGGGGTGGGATGATTTGGGAGAATGGCATTGAAACATGTATAATATCATATATGAAATGAATTGCCAGTCCAGGTTTGATGCAGGATACAGAATGCTTGGGGCTGGTGCACTGGGATGACCCGGAGGGATGGTACAGGGAGGGAGGTGGGAGAGGGGTTCAGGATGGGGAACACGTGTATACCTGAGGCAGATTCATGTTGATGAATGGTAAAACCAATACAATATTGTAAAATAATTAGCCTCCAATTAAAATAAATAAATTTATATTAAAAAAAAAGAAAGCTAAATGCAGAAGAATTGATGCTTTTGAACTGTGGTGTTGGAGAAGACTCTTGAGAGTCCCTTGGACTGCAAGGAGATCCAACCAATCCATTCTAAAGGAGATCAGTCCTGGGTGTTCATTGGAAGGACTGATGTTGAAGCTGAAACTCCAATACTTTGACCACCTGATGCAAAGAACTGATTCATTTGAAAAGACCCTGATGCTGGGAAAGATTGAGGGCAGGAGGAGAAGGGGATGACAGAGGATGAGGTGGTTGGATGGCATCACTGACTCAGTGGACATGAGTTTGGGTGAACTCCAGGAGTTGGTGATGGACAGGGAAACGTGGCGTGCTGCAGTTCATAAGGTTATGAAGAGTCGGACACGACTGAGCAACTGAACTAAACTGAGCCAGATTCCATCCAGGCCAAGAAGCATGTGAGTCCTATGTTCTCAGTGGGTGCCAAGCTCCACTTTAGAGAGTTCTCTTAGCAACACCAACTCCATTCTGATCGTCCTTCCACAGCAGTGACAGTAGTTTCATGTTTTATTTCTGCCTTTAAAATATAGTCTTGCCTTTGGTATTTAAATTGCAAATTACAACCCAAAGACAAAATGGAGATATTTGGCAGCACTGGAAGAAGCACACCTTTAACACCCACACGCGCACGAGGCATTGCGTTTGTCACTGATCTCAGCAACCGGAACGTTTGGACAGCAGGTCTCTCATCAGCAGACGGCTATTTTGCCGGTCATTCCTGATCTGTGATACTATGCAAGAGAAATGCCTATTTTCTCCTCACTGTTTCCTACATTAAAGGGCACAAAGTCTGCCAACCTCCCATCTCACACAACCCTTCCAGAAGCAGACAAAAAAAAAAAAAAACTGAAATAAAAAGCTCACAGAAAATTCCAAAACAAAAATGAGATAGTGATGAGAACACTTGAGTACAGAGTAACAAATCTCTACGTTCTGATAGCAAATCCAATGCCTTCAAAAGAGCCACCCACAGCTGGGACAGCCTGCTTTAGGATAATGTTTACAAATGATGTTATCCAGTTTTAATTGCCATGCACTCACAACAACTGTCAGCTTTTAACCAGGTGAGACACCCTCACAGTTGGAGAAGACCCTCAAATCACCAG
Organism: Bos javanicus; assembly: GCF_032452875.1. Taxonomy (NCBI): domain Eukaryota; kingdom Metazoa; phylum Chordata; class Mammalia; order Artiodactyla; family Bovidae; genus Bos; species Bos javanicus. Next base: position 98,903,583 of record NC_083877.1, read on the forward strand.
AGAACTCAAAAAAAAGGGGGGCAAGCCAGAAAAATATCTTTCCCCATGCTGGTCCCCGACATATTGTGGGAAGAAGCATCCCTGGACAGTTCTTGGCCTCCCCACACTATGCTAACAGTAGACACCCCCAGGAGTTCCACCAAGCAGCTCGCAGGGAGTTGCTGGTGAACAAAAATGTTCCTCCTACCATTCTAGGTTCTTCTGGCTGTTGAAGAGTTAAACTGACACAGAATAGATTAATAGGAGCAAATCAGACAAAAATTTAATAACAGGTACACTTGTGTCTACCAAAAAAGATACCCACAATCCAAAAGTTGAGTTACGTTTTATTGTGTGGACAAGCTGAGGACTTCATGCCCTGGAGGCAGCACCTCAAACAACCCAGAGAAAACTGCTTGAGGAGGTGAAGTGGTGCGGGGGAGGATATATAGGAGTTTTGTAAGTAAGGGCAAGTAGAAGGAACAAAAAATATCTGTTAACAAAGAAAGCTAGATATCTCAGGTTAGGGAGTTTAATGCTTTTCTAGGCATGAGATGATTAAAGAGCCTAGGTGCATGAAATCATTCCTTTTGAAAGAGAGCAGGGCCCTATGGTCCTTGCCTCCCATGTCCTCAGCCTGTGGAACTACTTTTGCCAAAGAGCAAAACTGAGAAAATGCAGAAACAAAGGAAAAGAGTCCAACAAGTATCAGTTTAGTCATTAAGCATAGTTAAGGACATTTAGTTTCTTCTCAGGAGCTATAGATAACATTCTGAGCCATCTCCTGCGATCTGTCTTATAGACACTGAAACCTCCACCAAGAAAAAAAGTTAACTATGTGTTGACCAGACTGTAGCCATGACATACACTGCTGCAGTTCCAGGAATCGGCCTCTGATGGCTGCTAGATGGCAGATATTCTTTATTTCCTTCCTGAGTTGCCTGAGGTCTCACCAGTTCACCTTAGATGATGGTTGCAGTTGCTGACGACTGTTCTGCTGTTTAGTCACTAAGTCATGTCTGACTCATTTGCAACCCCACAGACTGTCCATGGGCGTTTCCAGACAAGAATATTGGAGTTGATTGCCATTTCCTTCTCCAGAGGAAATTCCCAATTCCCAAACCTAACACACTTTTGTTTTCCTTTATGGCAGACCCATCTGTTGAGTTCAGCCCATTGACTTGATCTTTGTGGATGAACCATCAGAAAACGGGGCAACAAACAAGATTGAGATTAGCATGGACTGTATCCGCATGCAGGACTCAGACCTGAGTAACCCACGTGGGTGAGTGGCTTGGGTTCCCCTCTAAATCTGTGGGCCATGCTATCTGCATCTTCCATGGCACACGAAAAAGCAGACAACTCTGAATGGTCAAGGAGGCCATTGGAAAGAGAGTCATTGTGGTCAGCAGAGAAATAATTAAGAGCTGTGGACTCTGAGTCTGCCTCAGCTCTTCATGACACATATGTTTCCATTGGTGTGGGGAAGAGAGCTGAAGTAATTCCTTGCATTCTTTACCTGAGATGCTCCTCCCAGTGTTTCACAGCTGGTGGAGACAGAACCAAAGTCAAGACCTTCAAGACCTTGAACCGGGATTGAACCTGCATCTCCTGAATTCCAGGCAGAATTTTTACTGCTGAGCCACCAGGGAAGTTACCCTTTGTTTATTGATATGTCAGGAAATATTCCGTTTCTCACAAGGGAAAGACCCAGGGAAACAAATTTCTAAAATGGATAAAGCCATCACCTTAAATACACTCAGTTAAAGGCAAAAGTAGAAGTGGAGGAGAGAGGCCAGCTCTAGGAGGAGAACAAGAGAAGTACAATCAACAAGGGTGAGACTGTGTGAAGGAATCTGCCTGGTCAGTAGACAAAGGATGTTGAAGCCATCAGCCACTGTGACCATGTCCAGCTGGGCACCCCGAAGGGATTCAGGATGAAGGAAAGCAGAATACTAGGCATGTACAGAGTTGGACTATAAATAAAGCTGAGTGTTGAAGAACCGATGCTTTCAAGTTCTGGCACTTGGGAAGACACTTGAGAGTCCCTTGGATGGCAAGTAGATCAAAACAGACAAGCCTAAAAGAAATCAGCGCTGAATACTCATTGGAAGGACTGATGCTGAAGATGAAGCTCCAATACTTTGGCCACCTGATATGAAGAGCCTACTTACTGGAAAATACCCTGATGCTGGGAAAGACTGAAGGCAGGAGGAGAAGGGGGCAATAGAGGACAGAGATGATTGGATGGCATCACTGACTCAATGGACATGAGTTTGAGCAAGCTCCAAGGGACAGTGGAGGACAGGGAAGCCTGGTATGCTACAGTCCATGGGGTCACAAAGGATCAGACACAATTTAATAACTAAACAACAAGTCAGCTAAGATGCATATAAAAGGACTTATTTTAATGAATCCAGATGCTTATATCTTCCTGTACATAGAAAAGTACTAAATGCATTGATACGAGATGTCTGGTTTTCTTTAACTTAATCTATTGATGTTTGACTACTACTATATATTTTGGCTGCTCCCCTACCTCTTGGGAGCAGTTCTTCAGAGCAATCTGAGAAGCTGTCTTCTGGACTTGAAATTCTCAGAAATCCACCAAATAAAGCATAAATTCTCAACTTTTAGGTTGCTCTTTTTTTTCCCAGGCAACATTTGCTTGGCACATTTAAATCCTTGTCTTCTCCGCATATGAGAGTTTCTAGAGATAAGACCAACCAAAGTCTGCCTTCCTCTGCTTATCATTTGCAAAATTTTATCCTGCCTTTGTACTCCTGCATTTCCCCTGGGCTCCATTTTCCTCGAAGTCTGCTCCAAAAACTGCACAACCTGCACATCCTCCGGATGCTCCAGGAGAGTTTGAACACGCCGACTTTCTCTCATTCTCATCCAGCAAAACCTCTTGTAACAAGATAAAATGGGACTGGCCTTGGCATGCTGTGATACTCATGGAAGATGCAAGTTGAACATAAAAAAAGCATTAATAAGCAATTTAAATTTTACTGAAGTCTTGAAGAATGAAAAACATACTTTATGCTTTTGTGATTTGTGTGTATGTGCTTAGTCACTCAGTCACGTCTGACTCTTTGGGACCCCATGGACCCGCCAGGCTCCTCTGTCCATGGGATTCTCCAGACAAGAATACCAGAGTGGGTTGCCATGCCCTCCTCCAGGGGATCTTGGACTGTATGGACTGTAGCCCACCAAGCTCCTCTGTCCATGGGATTCTCCAGTCTAGAATACTGGAGTGGATGGCCATGCCCTCCGCCAGGGGACCTTCCCAACCCAGGGATGGAACCTGGGTCTCCCACGTTGCAGGTGGATTCTTTACCGTCTGAGCCACCAGGGAAGCCCTGGCTACTGAATAAGTTTGTTGGCTGTAAGAATGTATGCTTGCCTATCCCTTCTCCAGGAATTTTCTGACTCAGGAATCGAACCAGGGTCTCCTGCATTGCAAGCAGAGTCTTTATCAGCTGAGCTACCAGGGAAGCCCCAAAAAGCAACTGATGCCTCCGGAGGAACCGCTGGGAAGCCTATGACCTAAGTCAAATCCCTTAAGATTATGACTGGCCTCAGGTACTATAAATTCTCAAAAACAAAACCAAGACGCATCTATGGTTCCTATAAGGCCCTTTCTTTTTTAAATGGTCTATAGTTTTCTGCTAAATTTCTGTAAAATAGAAAAGTCAACTAAGCAATTTATCCTTTCCATAAGTATCCTGGTTTGTTGAGGGTTTTTGAAGTAATGATGCTGCCATCACTCTATGAAAACAGGTGTCCCTCCACAGTCATCGTCCACTTTTACAAAGACACCCACTTGCCTGACCAGAATCGCCCCATCTTCTGAGCCGCTTCACTTGCACTGTTACCAGGCATCCAACGGCTTGCCATATTAGGACTTCAAATAGAATGAGACCAGAACTAACCACAGCCCAGCTCCCTCCACCTCTCTAGACACTCAGAGAAGTCTCCACAAGCACGACCTTCAAGGTCAGAAATAACACATCCTCATCAGAACAGCCTTAATTCCCTGCAGCCTCCAGGGCCCAGGTCCATCCACTTCAGAATCTATCTTGTACTGGAACGAATGGCCGTTTTGAAATCAAAGCATGGACTTCAGGGCTTGGCTTCTTCAAAAAGCATCAAGAGAATAAATTCTGGAAGAAGAGAGGAAAGAAAGTGTCTGAAAGGGATGAGAAGTGTGTGTGAATTACTGAAAATGGACCCTTGAAGGATTCTCAGTTGTTACCTCAAGACAGCGTTCAGGATTTCCCAGTGTGATGGTCTTTTCGGCTCCATTTCTGAGTGACATGGTGCTGTCGTGCCCACTGCAGGCTGGAGGATGCTGTCCTGCAAACGCACCTGCTCCAGGCCTGGGGGCTACTGCAATAGTTCCACCAAGTGAAAGTGGAAGTCACTCAGTCGTGTGCGACTCTTTGCGACCCCATGGACTATACAGTCCCTGGAATTCTCCAGGCCAGAATACTGGAGTGGGTGGCCTTTCTCTTCTCCAGGGGGTCTTCCCAACCCAGGGATGGAACCCAGGTCTCCTGCATTGCAGGCGAATTCTTCACCAGCTGAGCCACAGGGGAAGCCCACCAAAGCACTTCCCTTTGTCTTGGTCTGAAAAGGAGGGCTGGGTGACACTCTCCCTCTCTGAGCACTAGGGGTGCTTATCTCCGTTTCTGTACCTCAATTTCCTCACTGTCCTATCAGGACAGAAAAACTACCAGCAAGTGTTACTGAGAGGACTAACTATGGCCCTTAAAGTGCTGTGAAACTGTGCATGATTATTTCTATTGTGTTTGGCCTCAGTTATTAACATCACCGCCATGTGCTTCCCTGGACAGAGCTTCTATTCCCAAGCTTGTGAGGAGTTTAAAGAAAATTCCAGCTTTGTTTCTCTCTTTTGTGGGATTTTTTAAAATTTTTAATTAAAAAAAAACTGATTTAATTTTTTAATAATTTTTAAAAAATCTAATACAATTTTAAAGGTCACTTTCCATTTACAGTTGGGGCTTCCCTGATGGCTCAGATGGAAAAGAGTCTGCCTGCAATGTGGGAGACCTGGGTTTGATCCCTGGATTGGAAAGATCTCCAGAAGAAGGAAATGGCACCCCACTCCAGTATTCTTGCCTGGAAAATCCCATGGATGGAGGAGCCTGGCGGACTATAGTCCATGAGGTCACAGAGTCGGACACAACTGAGTGACTTCACTCACACACTTCCATTTACAGTTACTACGAAATAAGGGTTACATTCCCCATGTGGTCCGATGCATCGCTGAGCCTGCCTTAGACCCAGTATCTTGCACCTGCCATTCTCCCCCAGTGTTGCCCTTCCCCGAGTCCCCATGGGGAACCATTGAGTCTGCTTCGTCCAGGCAACAAGTAGCCTCCGCCTCTCCTCTCTCTCCCTCTCCTTCCTGTCTTTGTGCCAGTACCATACTGTCTTGATAACTGTGGCTTTGTAGTAGAGCCTGAAGTCAGGTAAGTTGATTCCTCCAGTTCCATTCTTCTCAAGATTGCTTTGGCTATTCGAGGTTTTTTTCTTTCTTTTTGATGGACGGAGCTGAAACTCTTTCCTATTTCTTCAATGCTTTGATTGCCTAAAGACTGTCATCTTTACCCGTGAATTGCCCCATCTACCCTCCCAATATCAGCACCCTGGGAAAATTCCTTGAAGGTGCCAGGGGAAGATGCCCTTGCGGGTCACGTAAAGTCCATCCCAACACAATGGTCGAAGGAAGACAGCCAAGGTCTGAGAAACTCTAGTCACTGAGGATCTTGGTTCAAATCTCCTCTCACCATGGATGACTGAGGCGGATGCCAAGAAAGGGCTCCTAGCTGGTAAAGGAAATATTAGCATACCCATTCAGGAGACTACCAGGGGGCCAGTAACAACATGCTGTGAAATAAAATGAGCCATTTTATTGTCAAAATGTGTGTTGTTTGAAAAATGTGTTGTTTCATATTACTATTCTAAAGACTCTGTTCATATTAGGCAAATATAACGTACACAACAGCATCACCAACTCAATGGACATGGGTTTGGATAGACTCCGGGAGCTGGTGATGGACAGGGAGGCCTGGCGGGCTGAGGTTCATGGGGTCACAAAGAGTTGGACATGACTGAGCAACTGAACTGACCTGAAATGAATATACACAAATATGTAAGTCTTAATAGGAAAACACTGGATTCATCAAAATAGGAACATAGATAACTCTGGGAAATGGAATTGTGACATTTATGAACTTCCTAAATTTTTGATATTAAGAATTCTGAAAATATGTATTTGTAAACTTACTACAAGCCAGCAATTCTTTGCACCATATTGAAGTGCTCACACATGCATGCGCATGGCCAGAGAGATCCACCGCATCACACACACAGGCTCATTCTACGTTAGTTACTTTTCTCTGCCCTGTGAGGATGGGCTCAGTCTTCCCTGCCTCCCTGAGATCAACAATAAGGGAAGAAAGCATAACACGATCAGGCGAGATGAAGTTTAACTTGTCAAACTGAAGCAAGGGCCCAAAATCTGTCCTCCCTCCCTCTCTGGACAGATCCACAAGCTGTTGCTCACGAGAGTCGAGCCATCTACAGAAAACACTGGGTTCTCCTGTGGCAGGTTCCACAGTTTGCTCCAGGCCCCTGCAGTCTGAATTTGCAGAGCTGTTTTAAATTCTAAGAAATAAGGGGCTGGTCTTCAACTTTTTCATCAGAGGGATTCGAATCTCATTCTTCCCTGCAAATCTGGAATCAGAAGCCTTGTTTGGACAAGGCTTCTTGAGGAGGGGGGCAGTCAGTCACATGCTGAAGGAGAATGTTGGAAAGTAGGTTCATAAAGCCATTTATTTTTTGCTTGGTTTTCTTTGTAATTTCGGCCGTGCTGAGTCTTCACTGCAGTGCACAGGCTTTGTTAGCCCGAGACGTGTGGGATCTTAGTTCCCCAACTGGGGATCGAACCTGCATCTCTTGCATTAGAAGGTGAATTCTTAACCCCAGGACCATGAGGGGGGCCCTTCAGGTAGATATTTGAACCAAATAAAGAGAGACAGGACCTTGGAGCATCAGTCACCCTACTTGAAGACGTTTGCTTTAAAAGGAACATGTACTGGTTGAGAGCCTCAGCTTTAGGGTCAGACAGTCCAGAGCTTGATTCCCTGGGATCTCTATTGATCAGCCATGTGGGTTCTGGTAAAATTGTCTGTTACATAAAATGAAACAGTAATGGGAACTATCTCATTAAGATTATTGAGACCGTAAAAGAAAACATACTATTTAAAAAAATGCTTACTACCATGCCTGGCAGAGTCAGTAGGCCATATCAGTTACTGTTACCCCCATTCTAAACGTGTACACCCACAGCTTTAAGCACAGCAGTGAACTGGGTATTGAATTAGGTACAGAACATATGAAATAAGATATGGTTTCAGCCTAAATAATAGCATAATCCAGCTAAATATTCTCTTCTCTCTTACCCTCTTTTTCTCTGTTTTTCTGCCTCTCTTTCTGTATAAAGAACATTATGTGCACACATGTATGTGTTGAAAAGCAAAAGATACATAAAATTGTAAAACAACAGAGACGCAGACAGGAAAAATTCAGGGGGAAAGACAGTGGTAAAATTCTCCTCCAAAGGCTGAATAAAATAAAACAAAAAACAAGGCATCAAATTGGTGATCTTTCTCTGACCCTCCCTGACCATCCTCTCTTCCCAGCTTCTCGGCCACCAGCTTTGCTCACATGTGCATCAAACAATCACGTGGCAGAACAAGATGGAAATAACCTTCACCAATATGGTTTCCCACCCTCCAAGCTTGTGCCCTAAGGAAGTATTTGCACATTGCCCGTGAAAGCGAAGAAGCAAAGTGAGATGCACCTAAGCACAGCTCAGGGGATCGAGAGGAAGTTCAGGACAGAACCGTTGACGCTCAGGAGATGAATAAACGTGTTTAAATGAAGGAGGAGTAATGCGCAAAGAACTGTCTACAAGCACAACAGAAAAGAAGAAAAAGAGCAAACAGATGTCAATAAAGAAAGCGACCTTGGGAAGATTTACCGCCAGGAACGAAAAGAAATCTTTCGGCAACAGTGCTTACGTCCTCAAAGAAATTAAAGGAACATATCCTCCATGAATTCAGATGAAAGAGGAAATAATAAAAGAGTTTTTAATGGAAAAAGAGATGGAATTAAAACAGAGTAGTAGCATCAAAGGAAAAATGGTATGGGCTTTAAAAAAAATCACACACAATAGAAAGAAAATGGGAAAATTCAAAGTACTCAGAAGAAGATGGCCCACATGGGGAACCCACTGCAGGGACCCAGCATATAACTACTGGACCTTGAAGAGAGAGAGAACAGAGGAGCCAGTGAACACACAATATTCAAGGGCGTAATGAAAGGGAATGCTTCTGAACTGAAATTATATGTGAACATAGATTTAACAGGGTGAAATCTACCTAACGTTTATAAACATAAAGAATATTCCTTCATTCTTGAATAAGTAATTGAATTTCAAAAGTAGCTTGTTTAAAAAAAAAAAAAAGATGTAGATACTGGGAAACAGTGGGCCTAGTCCACCGAATTCTGAAAGAATAAAGGGGAATATGATCCAAAAACTTTCCCCAGTTTACATTTTATTCCTTATGAAACAGAAAGAAGTTCTCAACTATGCAGGGATTCTGGAAGCATAATTAATATATAATCTTCTTTCAAATATTATAGCAACAAAGCCCTGCTAATTAAGATGAAAATCAAAATAATCACAGAAGTATAAATTTCTATATGAAAGGACTAGAAAGACCTTTGAACTATTTCAGCAGAAGATTTAGTCTAGAAAGTTATTTCTGACTATGGTTAGAAGGCTGAATGCAAATATCTTAATTCTTATTAAAAAACATTTTATTCCAGTTTCATATTATAGTATGTTATAGTTTATAATAGCATTTTAGTTTTATTAATGTATTTACTATACCATTATAGTTTATTAAGGTTCCATTATAGTTCATTATAAGTATTTATCATTTTAATTATAATGAGCTATAATAAAAACTCTTGAGTCTACTAATACAGAACAGAAGGTAGAAATGGAGAGCGGGTATATTATGAGCCATTAAAAGTAAACTGATTTTTCACCTTTCATGGGAAGAGTCAATAGCCACCAATAATTTCAGAAACTGAAGTTCAGTATAAGTATTTTAAATATTCAAATCAATAATATAAAGAACAATAAATTTGACTATGTGTTCCAAATTACTGGAAGGAAAATCATTACTAAAAAAATAATGTCCAGTTAAATGTAAAAGGAAAATAACTGTCAAAAAAATATGAATTATCTTGGGATCTCCCTGTTTAAAGATAATTGGGGGTTACCATGATTGAAAGTTATTAAATAATGTTTTAAATAGCAAATCAAAAGATAGTGATTGAGTACACTATTTAGCAATATAGAAGTAAACATAAGAAACAAATGATGAAAAGGTCTGAAAAGGGTTACACCTCGTACATGAAATTGGAGGCAGAATAGAGACAGAAAAAACAGGAGACGGGCTTCCATTATTGCTTTGTTTCACTTTAAATTAGCTTTTCAGAATGAGTTATTTTTATGAATGTATCGCGTTTTTTTCTTTAAGTGAAAAAAACTAATATATGCAAGTAAATTTAAACTTTTTTAAAAGGGGTTATTATAATCACACCTGATAAAATTGAATTCAATATAAAGAACATTAACTGAGCCCAAGATAGTCATAATTTTCAAAAGGAAAAACAGAGGGGATAAAAAAGATTTGAAAAGTTATTGTCAAAAGAACAAGACAACAAGGGGAAGCAGCCCTGCCAGGCAGGATTGCATACCACAGAGTAGGAGGGGGCTGGCTGGGGAATACACAGCAGAGCAGTAGACAAAGCCAATGCCTACCAGTGGACAAAGCCAGTGCCTACCAGTGGCGCCTTAAATCTCTGGGCAACGATGGGCTCTTTTGAACCCTAACTTATTCTCTGTGCTGCCCCGGGTTTGAGTTGCCGCACTCGCATCTTGGACCTTAGTTGTGGCCTGTGGGATCGAGTTCCCCGAGCAGGTGTCAAACCCAGGCCCTGCACTGGGAGCCTGGAGCCTGCGTCACTGGCCCACCAGGGCAGTCCCACAGCGGACTTTTTAAACCAACGGTGATGTAAAAGTTGTGCTGCCACTCAGAAAACGACCCATGCCGCACAGGACACAGGAAAATAAACCCCACGTGAGAAAATGGGTCAGGGATCTGAGGACAGGAAGGAGGAGGAGGAGGAGGAGGGGGCGGGGGAGAGATGGGAGGACGGGGAGGGGAGCCGCAGAGAAGAACACTACTGAGTTCTCTCTTAACCTCAGTGCACAGAAAAGCTTTCTAACTGTGACTCAGAACCAGCCACAAGAGAAGAAAGCTTGAAAACTGCGACCATGCAATTTTTCAGTTTCTCATAGAGAAAAACGCTATAAAAAAGCAAAGTCAAAAATCAATTGATTCACCAGAAGAAAATATTTGGAAAGGATATCACAAACAAAAGACTAAATTCCCGGACTGGGGACAAACTCTTAAAAACAGACAAACCGAAATGCTAACAGAAAAGTGAGAAAGAGACATCAACAGAAATACACACACACACACAAGCAAGATATTAAAAATGGTACTTAAATACATTGAAAGTATTAAGCTTCATTTCTAATGCGAGAAATGCAAGTTGAAACAACACTGGACCAGTATTTCTCACCTGTTAGACTGACAAAAATTAGTGTCTGAGAACACATTCTCTTGGTAAGGTTGGGAGGAGAGGCACCCTCAGACATTGCTGGTGAAAATACCAAATGGACGAGATGCCAGTCCAGGTTCAGTGCACGATGCTGGATGCTTGGGGCTGGTGCGCTGGGACGGCCCAGGGGGATGGTATGGGGAGGGGGAGGGAGGAGGGTTCAGGATGGGGAGCACGTGTATACCTGAAATTTAAAAAAAAAAAAAAAATTAAAAAAAAAATAAATAAATTTAAAAAGAGAAAATACCAAATGGCAGCAACCTGTGGAAGCAAATCTGGCAAAATCTATCAAAACTACATATGTGTTTACATTTGGACTCAGAAGGAAATGGCAACCCACTCCAGTATTCTCGCCTGGAGAATCCCAGGGACAGAGGAGCCTAGCGGGCTGCTGTCTATGGGCTCGCACAGAGTTGGACATGACTGAAGTGACTTAGCAGTAGCAGCAGCAACCCACTTCTAGGGATTGGCACTACAAATAAGCCTCCAACAATACAAAAGTAGACATATTCAAAAGGTTACTTATTACAACAATATCTCCAATATACAAAATGCTAGAAATAACCTAAATAACTATACCTTAGAGTATGACTAAAGCACAGGGTCTTGTTTGAATAAAGCACAGTGTTCTCACGCTGGAGTCCTTGACAACTGAAGGAGAGTAGAGAGGAGCTCTAAGAGCTGACATGAGGAGATTTTCAGGATCTGATGCTAAATAGAAAAAACACAGTACAAAATACAGTAGAACCTTCCTTATCTGTGGGTTCCAAATCCACGGATTCAACCAACCACAGATCAAAACAAATTTTTTTCAATTCCAGAAAGCTTCACAAAGCAAAACTTGAATTTGGTGCACCAATAGCTGCTCGCATAGCACATTTACATGGTCCTTACAACTATTTACCTCTCATTTATATTGCATTTGGTATCACACGCAACCTAGATGTTTAAAGTATGTGGGAGGATGTATGCAGGTTGTACGCAAATACTACACCATTGTTCATAAGGGACTTGATGTGGATTTTTGGTATTTGGGGTGGAGGGGAGGGGGGAATGCCCTGGAAACCAATGCACCATGGATAGCAAGGAATGAATATAAATCTATAGTATATTGTTTTTCCAGTAAGGAACTGTATAAAAACATAAATGTATCCATGCATCTCTTAGGAAAGATACAAGAATAGCTCAGAAATTAATGAGTAAGTGCCAATAAACTGGGTGGGGATGAGGTGGCAACATGGGACTTGGGAATAGGGTAAACTCTTCTCTGGTTTACTTTTTTAATAAGCAAATAAGCAACTAAGATTAATCATGATGTAGAAGAGGGCCAAATGGAACAGCGACAAATGAACCTGAATGTCCTGCAGGTGAGTAACGAGCCTCACCGATGGAGGCCCTGCAGGTGAGTAACGTGCCTCACCGATGGAGGCCCTGCAGGTGAGTAACGTGCCTCACCGATGGAGGCCCTGCAGGTGAGTAACGTGCCTCACCGATGGAGGCCCTGCAGGTGAGTAACGTGCCTCACCGATGGAGGCCCTGCAGGTGAGTAACGTGCCTCACCGATGGAGGCCCTGCAGGTGAGTAACGTGCCTCACCGATGGAGGCCCTGCAGGTGAGTAACGAGCCTCACCGATGGAGGCCCTGCAGGTGAGTAACGAGCCTCACCGATGGAGGCCCTGCAGGTGAGTAACGAGCCTCACCGATGGAGGCCCTGCAGGTGAGTAACGAGCCTCACCGATGGAGGCCCTGCAGGTGAGTAACGTGCCTCACCGATGGAGGCCCTGCAGGTGAGTAACGTGCCTCACCGATGGAGGTGCTGCAGGTCAGTAACAAGCCTCACCGATGGAGGCCCTGCAGGTGAGTAACGTGCCTCACCGATGGAGGCCCTGCAGGTGAGTAACGTGCCTCACCGATGGAGGTGGGGAAGGAAAACCCTCCTCTAAGTGATTTTGAAAAACAGCATTTGACTGCATCCTGCGAGGCTAAAGATTAACAGCACTGTACATCAAAATTGGATTTTAGTATATTTTTCACAGGGCATTGGGTTAGCGATTATAAAACTACATCATGTGTATGCCAGGACTGAGCAAATAAGTCAATATATTGTGGGTAATCAGAATCTGATTTTTATAAAACTTGGCGATGTGGTAAGAATCTGGTTTCTCACTATCAGAGAAAAGAGTAACAAGTCAAGGGGAAAGAATATATTAAAATCTGAGGTATCAGTTTGAACTCAAAGTTAGGTAGATGGAGACAGATAATAGATCCATAGATGATAGACAGATATAGGCAGATGATAGAAATACATATGTGCGTGTGTTATATCTTCCACTACTGCCTACACTCAATATGCCAGCAAATTTGAAAAACTCAGCAGTGGCCACAGGACTGGAAAAGGTCAGTTTTTATTCCAATTCCAAAGGAAGGCAATGCCAAAGAATGCTCAAACTACCGCACAATTGCGCTCATCTCACACGATAGTAAAGTAATGCTCAAAATTCTCCAAGCTAGGCTTTAGCAATATGTGAACCGTGAACTTCCTGATATTCAAGCAGGTTTTAGAAAAGGCAGAGGATCCAGAGACCAAATTGCCAACATCCGCTGGATCATCGAAAAAGCAAGATCATCGAAAAACATCTATTTCTGCTTTATTGACTATGCCAAAGCCTTTGACTGTGTGGATCACAATAAACTGTGGAAAATCCTGAAAGAGATGGGAATATCAGACCACCTGATCTGCCTCCTGAGAAATTTGTATGCAGATCAGGAAGCAACAGTTAGAACTGGACATGGAACAACAGACTGGTTCCAAATAGGAAAAGGAGTATGTCAAGGCTGTATATTGTCACCCTGCTTATTTAACTTCTATGCAGAGTACATCATGAGAAATTCTGGGTTGGAAGAAGCACAAGCTGGAATGAAGATTGACGGGAGAAATATCAGTAACCTCAGATATGCAGATGACACCACCCTTATGGCAGAAAGTGTAGAGGAACTAAAAAGCCTCTTGATGAAGGTGAAAGAGGAGAGTGAAAAAGTTGGCTTAAAACTCAACATTCAGAAAGTTAAGATCATAGAATCCGGTCCCATCACTTCATGGGAAATAGATGGGGAAACAGTGGAAACAGTGTCAGACTTTATTTTTCTGGGCTCCAAAATCACTGCAGATGGTGACTGCAGCCATGAAAATAAAAGACACTTACTCCTTGGAAGGAAAGTTATGACCAACCTAGACAGCATATTCAAAAGCAGAGACATTACTTAGCCAACGAAGGTCCATCTAGTCAAGGCTATGGTTTTTCCTGTGGTCATGTATGGATGTGAGAGTTGGACTGTGAAGAAGGCTGAGCGCCGAAGAATTGATGCTTTTGAACTGTGGTGTTGGAGAAGACTCTTGAGAGTCCCTTGGACTGCAAGGAGATCCAACCAGTCCATTCTGAAGGAGATCAGCCCTGGGTGTTCTTTGGAAGGAATGATGCTAAAGCTGAAACTCCAGTACTTTGGCCACCTCATGCAAAGAGTTGACTCATTGGAAAAGACTCTGATGCTGGGAGGGATTGGGGGCAAGAGGAGAAGGGGACGACAGAGGATGAGATGGCTGGATGGCATCACTGACTCGATGGACGTGAGTCTGAGTGAACTCCAGGAGTTGGTGATGGACAGGGAGGCCTGGCATGCTGCGATTCATGGGGTCGCAAAGAGTCGGACAGGACTGAGCGACTGAACTGAATTGAACTGCCTACTGAAAGAGCTTAGAAATTATGTTGTTTTTTTTTAGTCGCTTAGTCCTGTCTCTTTCATGACCACGTGGACTATAGCCCACCAGGCTCCTCTGTCTGTGGGATTCGCCAGGCAAGAATCCTGGAGTGGGTTGCCATTTTCTTCTCCAGGGATCTTCCCAACCCAGGGATCAAATCCATGCCTCCTGCACTGGCAGGCGGATACTTCAGTGCTGAGCCCCCAGGGAAACCCAGAAACTATGGTACCTAGTGGAAATGAGCACACCTGGGATCTAGATTTTGTTTTCTGAATATCATCTTAGATAAAAAGAATGAGAGCTCCTTGTGAAATCAGTTGATACCAGGACTAAGGCAAGCAAATTACATGAGGAACCCCTCAACATTCAAATTTGCGAGAACTTGCTCATCAAATTAACTAATGACAGTAATAGATTATAACCCAGAGAATAAAAATAAGTATCCATGAGTCCTTACTCAAGTAAATAAGTAGATGAACAAATAAATAAATAGGAGAAATGGGGCAGCTTTTCCTTACAAAAGAATTCTAACTAATGAGTAAAGAAAGAATGAAGGAAATATAAAATCTCCATTAGACAAACACAGAAATAATGTCGTAGGCAGGAGTCAGTTGAAATTCTCTGGTGGTCCAGTGGTTAAGGCTCTATGCCTTGCCTTCAGGGGGCACGGGTTTGATCCCTGGTTGGGCTTCCCTTGTGGCTCAGCTGGTAAAAATCTGCCTGCAGTGTGGGAGACCTGGGTTCAATTCCTGGGTTGGGAAGATTCCCTGGAAAAAGGGATGGCTACCCACTCCAGTATTCTGGCCTGGAGAATACCATGGACTGTATAGTCAGTGGGGTTGCAAAGAGTCGGCCACAACTGAGTGACTTTCTCTTTCACTTGCGAATCTAAGATCCCACGTGCCTCCTCAGTACAGCCAAAAACAAAAAAGAGACAAACAAAAAAAGAATCAATGAAGGATGCTAAAATTAGTGGGTGAAGGATTGATGAGAAATGGAATCTTTGCATAGTCCCTAATACCTCCCCATGAATTATTTATTAATTTCAAAGAGAAAAATAGTAACTTACTAGTGGAGAAACCTGGCAAACACTATGAGAAACAAGTGACCAAAGTAATAAGTCCTCACTGCTAACAAGACTCAACATCCTGTACACTCTGACATCGTACACTGAGAAGGGCACGTCCCTTCTGTGGGATTCCTGCCCAAATACATAACCTCAATTATCATGAGAACACATTGAACAAATACAACCAAAAGGAACACTGGAAAACAACTGTCTGTCCTTTTGAAAAGTCTCAAGGTTGTGAAATGCAAAGAATAACTGAGAAACAGATTACAGAGAATAAAGACTAATAAAGTCCATAGATTAGTTAACAGCATTGTAACAGTGTGACCTATGTATGGGTTATGTACCTTGTCAACACTAGGGAATGGAGGTAAAAGATAGATGGGGACTCGTACTATTTTCGTGACTTTTCTATGAGTTTAAATTTATTCTTTTTTACCAGGACAAATGTTTAAAATTGTGTCATAAAATAACACAGAAATAGATTCATTTACTATCTCAATTTAATAACAAAGAGTAAATTTTATGATTAAGTGCAATCAAAATGAAACATGAAGTTGATGGGCTTCAGGCAAAGTGGACAGAATCACATACACACACACACACACATGCAAGCACACGCATGTGCATGAGCCTAGAAAGACAAAGAAATGTAAAAGAATGACTTCCCTGGTGGCTTGGTGGTCAAAAATCCACCTGCCAATGCAGAAGACTCAGGTTTGATCCCTGTCCCACTGAGATCCCACAGGCCACAAAGCAGCTAAGCCCGTGTGCCACACTCTTCACCTATCCTCTAGAGCCAGGAAGCCGCAGCTCCTGAGCTGCGGCTCAGGTGCCCAACCCTGAAGCCCTCATGCTCTAGACCCCGGGTAAGGCAACAAGAGAAGTCACCCCAGGAAGAAACCCCTGCCCTGCAGCTAGAGAGCCGACCCACTCACCACAGCTAGAGAGGAGCCCCCACTCACCTCAACTAGAGAGGAGCCCTCGCTCGCCACAGCTAGAGTGGCCCTCTCTCACCACAACTGGAGAGAGCCCTCGCTCACCTCAACTAAAGAAAGCCCTCCCAGCAGCAAAGCTCCAGAACAGCCAAAATAATCAAATAGACTTATTTTTAAATATAGAAGTGTAAAGTAGCCAGCAGTTTGTTTACAAACCAGACCTAAGCAGAAGCATGTTGTCACTAATAACTTTAGGGTACAGAAGAGAGGAAATTACTTAAATATGGAAGTGGTTGGTTTTACTTCTCTTGATTAAAAACAAGTAACTTTATGCTGCTAAGAAACAAATGGAAACACAACTTTTGTTTTACCATGCACATCGATGAACATCTTGATCTTTCAGTCATGTTTCCACCCCATGTTGCCCCTCAGGAAATGGAAACAGCAGATGTCCTGTACACGCATTGCATGGTATTCATGTTGGAAGCACACCACCATATCCTGTCTTTGAGCCCAAATGAGGAGAAACTGGAGTTCTGTAAAAATTGGATTCTCTAATGAATGATGTTCATACAAAACTGAGGATATAAAGTGAGACAGGTCCCCAAAATATCAATAACAGATACAATCTGCACTGATTACTATGACTTAACTTTCATTTCCTGGTAATAACCAGAGTGACGGCATATTTCTGTTCAGTTAGTTATTACCATCAGGACTGACCTTGTTGAGTGAATTCCAATTTTTTTTTTTTTGCAAATTTTAATGTGAACATTTTCAAGCAGAAAGAGGAACTTCACTTAGATTTGACAAGTTATTTGCCTATTTGTTTATTCCTATCCATCCATCACCCTATCTTATTTTTTGATGCATTTCAGAGTAATTAGAAGACATTCCTACATTTTCCCCTAAACATTTCAGCATACATTTCACTAACCAGGAAGTTTCCATGGAGCCACTCTGTTCTCTGGGTCTTCTGGTTATGAAGCAGTTCGCAGTTCCTGGATTCTCTCCTCACCTCTGTTTCTGACCTTGAGTGGAAAGGAAGCCTGATCTACAAAGTTGACCATATCAAAAGTCCCGAAACCTCAGCAGTTGTCCCCAGTTGGTGGGTCACGTGTGACCTTCTCAGGGTCATGAGCATCACCATCCTGAAGGAACCCACTCACCTGTCTGACTCTCAGGTGGGCTGTGAGAACAGGGAAGTGATTACTTTTTCATGAACACAGGCTGTTCTCAGTCCATAGGAAGTGCTGAAGGTGAAATTAAATGTTGACAGCGTATGGTGGTTAGGGTAGAATATTTACCACATAGTAGTCAACTCAAATTTTTATACTTACAAGACTTCCTCTGAGAGAGTTTCATAGCTCACATACTTTCAAACAAATCAGTGATGCTGGAGAGACTGAGGCCCCCTGGTCTAACACTCCCCTTCTTCCAGACACAGTGCATTAGTAATCTCAGATTGCATTCTCTCTT
Source organism: Bos javanicus (assembly GCF_032452875.1). Lineage (NCBI taxonomy): Eukaryota > Metazoa > Chordata > Mammalia > Artiodactyla > Bovidae > Bos > Bos javanicus. The sequence continues at coordinate 98,921,602 of NC_083877.1, forward strand.
GTCTGCCACATCCCTCCGTTGACTTATATTTAGCTTAATTCAACTGAAACCCCACGTTATTTCCCCCACAGTATGCTTTTAGTGTAGATCATTTGTGTTTATTTGTCTGTCCCAGTGATTAGTGAGTAACTTTGTCCATTAAGCCGAGTTGGATGCATCATCAACCAGAGAAAAAAACAGGTAATGGAAAGTCAGTAGTTGGCAATATTTATGACATTCCTCAGAGGGTCAACAGAATAAATGATGGTTCTGCCATCATGACCCTAAACGCTCTCTGACTCGTTATTTGGATGTTGGAAAATGACATCTGCTGGCACCCTTCCTGTGCAGAAATGTCCAGTAGGAAGTAATAGGAACAGAAGCGCATCTTGGATTTGCCCCACAGCTACAGACCCTGTGAGGCTGGATGCTAGACTGCCTCCCCCACAGTGTCTACTCTCCCACGGAATCTGGCTCGATACTGTGCCCAGAGCATGGGTTCCATAAGCCTGTTTTTACTGGAACATTCAAAGGAAGAGCAAGCTTGGAATTCAGCTTTCTGCAATGATATTAACTTCCTTGAAAACCAACATTTTGGGAAATACAAAACCTTAAAAGTCTAAACCACATATGCTTACCCAGTTAAAGTAAGCGTTAGATTTAAAGGTAATGAAACATATTTTTAACTGTGCTATTTCAAACTAGCCTCCCAACGTCCAAGAGGAAATAGCATGTTTAGGAAGCTGGTTCTTTAAGACTTTAATTCTTTCTCTCCTCGGTCTGTGTGTGTTAATCCCTCAGTCGTGTTCAATTCTTTGCCACCCCATGGACTGTAGCCCACCAGGCTCCTCTGTCCATGGGATTCTCCAGGCAAGAATACTGGAGTGGGTTGCCATTTCCTTCTCCAGAAGATCTTCCTGACCCAGGGATCGAACCCGGGTCTCCTGCATTGCAGGCAGAAGCTTTATTATCTGAGCTACTAGGAAAGCCATCTCTCCTCAGGTCTACCATCAATTGACAATTTCATCTTGTCAGCCAGGTCTCCTAATCTCTGACATACTGTCTGGGAGTGACTTCCTGCAGCTTGTGTATTGTAGAGGAGCCATAGTGGACCTGCTTCTGAGCTCAGAGAGAAACAGTGTTATGAGTGATTAAAAAATCGACACTGGACCACTTATCAAAAAACAAAAAAACTCTAATTGAAAATTCCCTGAAATAGCTCAGTGAAATAGAATCATTAGTTTTGCAATGGCCATTTTTATAGAGGGCTTCCCAGGTGACTCAGTGGTAAAGAATCCACCTGACTATACAGGAGAAGAAATAAGCCTGAGTTCAATTCCAGGGCCGGGAAGATCCCCTGGAGGAGGGTATGGCAACCCACTCCAGTAATCTTGCATGGAAATTCCCATGGACAGAGGAGTCTGGCAGGTCTCAAAGAGTCATACACGACTGGGCATGCACACGTAATTATTGACTGACCTTTGAATGACAGTGACTTTCCTCATAGCTCAGTTGGTAAAGAATCCACCTGCAATGCAGAAGACCCTGGTTCAATTCCCAGGTCAGGAATATCCACTGGAGAAGGGATAGGCTACCCATTCCAGTATTTCTGGGCTACCCTTGTGGCTCAGACAGTAAAGAATCTGCCTGCAATGCAGGAGACCTGGGTCCCATCCCTGGGTTGCAAAGATCCCCTGGAGAAGGGAAAGGCTACCCACTCCAGTATTCTGATCTGGAGAATTCCACGGGCTATACAGTCCATGGGGTCTCAAAGAGTCTGACACAACTGAATGACTTTCACTTCACTTCATATTCAATGACAGTAAATCTTTAATCCAATTCTCTGTTGATGGGCAGGGCTGTTGTTTGGCCTGAGGTCACTGTCTACCCACACCTCTACCGGAGACATACAAACACTTCTAGGTAATCTGACTCAGTCTGTTGTGGGGACACTGCTCCTTTCTCCTGGCTTCTGGTGCACACAAGGTTTTGTTTGTGCCCTCCAAGAGTCTGTTTTCCCAGTCCTGTGGAAGTTCTGTAATCAAGTCCCATCAGCCTCCAAAGTCAGGTTCCCTAGGGGTTCTTATCTGCTCAGTGGCTAATGGTGACCTCCTCCAAGAGGGCTTATGCCACATGCTGTGTGACCCAGGTCTGCTGCAGCCAGAGCCCCTCTCCAAGAGAGGTTTCAACAGTAAATGAACGGTGAACTTCCAGATGTCCAAGCTGGATTTAGAAGAGGCAGAGGAACCAGGGATCAAATTGCCAACATCCATTGGGTCATCAAAAAACACTTTGATGTTTGAGTTTGATGTAGATGTTTGAGAAAAACATCTACTTCTGCTTTATTGACTATACCAAAGCCTTTGACTGTGTGGATCACAACAAACAGTGGAAAATTCTTTAAGAGATGGGAATACCAGACCACCTGACCTGCCTCCTGAGGAATCTGTTTGCAGGTCAAGAAGCAACAGTTAAAACCAAATATGGAATAATGGACTGGTTCCAAATTGGGAAAGGAGTACGTCAAGGCTGTATATTGTCACCCTAATTATTTAACTTATATGCAGAGCACATCATGCGAAATGCTGGGCTGGATGAAGCACAAGCTGGAATCAAGATCTCCAGGAGAAATATCAATAACCTTGGATACGCAGATGACACCACCCTTATGGCAGAAAGTGAAGAAGAACTAAAGAAGCTCTTGATGAAAGTGAAAGAGGAGAGTGAAAAAGTTGGCTTAAAACTTTTTTTTTTTTTTTTTTTTTGAGCTCAACATTCAGAAAACTAAGATCATGTCATCTGGTCCCATCACTTCATGGCAAATAGATGGGGAAACAATGGAAACACTGACAGACTTTATTTTCTTGGGCTCCAAAATCACTGCAGATGGTGACTGAAGCCATAAAATTAAAAGATGCTTCCTCCTTGGAAGGAAAGTTGTGCCCAACCTAAACAGTATTTTAAAAAGCAGAGACATTACTTTGCCAACAAAGCTCCATCTAGTTAAAGCGATGGTTTTTCCAGTAGTCATGTATGTGAGAGTTGGACCATAAAGAAGGCTGAGCACTAAAGAATTGATGCTGTTGAACCATGGTGTTGGAGAAGATTCTTGAGAGTCCCTTGGTCTGCAAGGAGATCCCACCAGTTCATCCTAAAGGAAATCAGTCCTGAATATTCACTGGAAGGACTGATGCTGAAGCTGAAACTCCAATACTTTGGCCACCTGATGTGAAGAACTGACTCATTTGAAAAGACCCTGATGCTGGGAAAGATTGAGAGCAGGAAGAGAAGGGGACAACAGAGGATGGGATGGTTGGATGGCATCACTGACTCAATGGACATGAGTTTGGATAAACTCCGGGAGCTGGTGATGGACAGGGAGGCCTGGCGTGCTGCAGTCTACGGGGTTGCAAAGAGTCAGACGCGACTGAGCAACTGAACAGACTGACTGACTGAATGACAGCCTTTTTGTGTTTCTAGCTCACAGCTCTATGAGTTTCGTACTATTACTATCCCCATTTTATGGATGAGAACACAGAGATGTACTTTTCACAGCTAAAACTCCCTGAATGGAAACCCCACAGAGTGCAATCTGGGAGCAGGAGTCCTGACTGGCATATCTCCCTGAGATAAAGTGAGGGCCTCTCTCTCTCTCCCCCCTGGTGGAGAGGATAGACGAGGTCACCTTGGTGACCTGTTGTCCCTCCGTCAGGAGCATCCTCTCCAAGAGCAGCTCTCTGCTGTCCTCTAGTGGCCACTGGCCACACTGCTTTTCCTGGAATGTGGACCCCTCTCACTGCATCGCCCTGGGTAGTGGGCTGGATGCACAGTCACTGTTACTTAAGTACACAGACTCCAAAAAGGATACAGAAATAGTTTCTTCTGCCTTTCTCACCCCTACTGAGTAATTCATTATGAGGGGAGGACAACATTGTTTGTTGTTGCTGTTTTCAGGAAAATCAGTTTTTATTTGAGGAGCTGAGACGTTTGTCTGGTCCTCATCTTTTTGACCTGATATGACACATTGAGACGACAAGAAAGTCTTGTCCCTCTTCATCCTCCATTTCCCATCAGTCTAGACTTAAAATTTCACCCTCCTCTGTCACTTCCCTCCATCCTTTTTTGGCCCACTCGCATACTGGTTTGCATAAAAGCAATCTTTCAAAATGCTTTCAATAGTAGCATTAGGCCATATCCAACAATACCAGATACCCCCTCCCCATTACGATTTAAATACAAAGGAACACAGAAGTGTTTGATAATAATGACTAGCTTTGATCTCCTCCAAAAAAACCCCAAACATTGTGCAACATTAAAGGAAATAAAAGGAACCAGGGAGAATAGCATAGTGACCTATAGTAAATGACAAGAGATATTAAACTGATGGATGGGCACTGGGAAAGATGGCTCACTTTCAACTCTGTTCAAAGATAGAAGGCAAGAAAATGTAACATCCATAATTTACTTCTTGCACATAGATATGTAGTGATTTTTTTCCCCCAACTCGTGAGTAATAATAGGCTCCTTGGGTAAATATTAACCCATTGTTATAATCATTAATTAAATATACACCAGCTTTTATGAAGACCTCCAAGTCTTCAGTATAACCTTGTTAAAAAGTCCTCTATTTATCCCCAAAATACCTAGGAGGTGTTTCTGCCTTCCTCTAACCCAGCAGCATCTCATGTAATTTATCAACCCCTCTCCTTAGCGTTCTTAGAGTTAACTTTCGCTTTTCACTGTCTCCCTGGAAACAATGCTGTCTGGGTATAGAACTATTTCAGTTAAGAGAGGAAACAAAGGAAATAAAATGCCTCAACTTTTCTGAGGAGGGAGAGCATAAGGCAGCATACAGAGGGGGCGTGATTAGACTTCTCCAAAGTTCGGGGTATGGATGAAAGGATTGTCACGGCTGCTCCGTTAGCAGTCAGAGCAATTAAAGAAAAAGCAGCTTTGCCAAGATGGCATAAGTCAGTAAACAAGCAGTTATACTCAACCTGGAAATCTGATACATGGTTGACAGGTATGATTTTTCAAGTTCCAGAAAGTTTTGCAGCCCAAACAAAATCTATCTTCTTGCTCCATGCTGGTTCTTGAAATTATATCAGAGTGTGGCTAAGCCTTTTCCAGCCCAAGTCCCCTTAGGGAAAAAAAAAACATATCTCAAGTCCTCCTGTAATACTATTTAAAAGTTCAAGTTAAATAACTTACCTGAAAACCATGGCTCAGCTCTACAACAGGTAAGCCATAATCAGGATCCTAGCCTCTCACTCTCTGAGGTTGGTCCTCCCAGAAATAGACTTGGAAGCAGAGGTCTGTATATGCAAGGAGTTTATTGGAGGGTGTTTCAGGGGGAGGGAAATGAAAAGAGCCAGGTGGCAACAGATTGTCGTACTGAGCAAAGAGTATGACAGACAGAAATTGAACAGCTGTGCGGATGCCATAAGGGCCTCCGTCCATGTCCAAAACAGTCGTGAATTGAGACAAGTAGCCTGGGCCTTTGTATTCCGGCATCAAAGGTCATGTGTACACGCAGGGCAGCACCATAGAGAATACAGTGAAGGCCGACAGAGTGAGCAGACTTGTGGATACAGCTGGGGAAAGAGAGGCTGGACCAGCTGAGAGAGTAGCGTGGAGACGTGCACAGCAGCGTATGGAAAACAGACAGCCCATGGGAATTTGCTGCGTGACTCAGGGACCTCGAACCCGGGGCTCTGTGACAGCCCAGAGGGGTGGGAGGGGGTGGGAAGTGAGTCAGGGTCAACAGGGAGGGGACAGGCAGATACCGATGGCTGATTCGTGTTGATGTATGGCAGACACCAATACAGTATTGTAAAACAATTATCCTCCAATTAAAAATAAATGCATTTTAAGCTGCTTGTTACCATAAGTTGCTTCTCTAAGACTGTGAGTCTGTTTCTGCTTTGTAAGCAAGTTCATCTGCATCATTTCTTTTTACATTCCACATAGAGGGGGTGTCATAGCATAGTTCTTCTTCCCTGTCCGACTTACTTCACTCAGTATGACAATCTCTAGGTCAAAGTTGTTGAATAAAGGCTATTCCTGGGGAAGGGGCTTGCCCTTGAGCAAGGCAGCTCCCTGAAGCCAGGGGCGACTCCTGGGAGGGCCCTGTCAGTGAGCTGGCAGAGTCAGTGCTCCCAGAAGTTGAAGGGAGGACCTGGGCCAGGTATCAGAGCATCTCCTAAGCTCACCAACCGGATTAGCAACCTTCCCTTTTTGGCAGGAAGCAAATGGGACCCAGATAAGCAGCATTCTGACAAAAGTCCAGAAAATATTGTTACTGCATCCTCTGAAGTCTGAAAGCACAAAAGCTCCCTAACCAAGTTCACAACGGGCATCCACAGGGGGAATTAGGGCTATAACGGGGACACCAAAGTCCCTCCCGGTTCTCTAAGCAGAAGACAAACGCTCAGCTCTTTTTAGTCGATTACCTTGGCCTGTCGATAAATCCTGGTGAACCCCCATTGATCCAGCCCCTCGAGGCAGGATCGAGTTTGCAATTACAGGAAGCCCCTCCATCTTCTGTGAACACTCTCCCACCGTAATTCTCTGTGCTGCACATTCTGGAGTGAAGAGGAGATTTTGGTAAGAATGCAGATTCACTCATTGCGTGCACTTAAGTCAGTCAAAATTCTAGAGGATTCATTGCAAAAGAAGGCAACTCCAGAGATTAGGCTCTTATAGGGTACGTCGGCTTCCCAGGCAGCTCAGTGGTAAGGAATCTGCCTGCCAATGCAGGAGACGCAGGTTCGATTCCTGGGTCAGAAAGATCCCCTGGAGAAGGAAATGACAACCCACTCCAGTATTCTTGCCTGGAAAATTCCATGGATGGAGGAGCCTGTTGAGCTATAGTTTATAAGGCTGCAGAGTCAGACACGAGTGAGTGACTGAGTGCGCACACACACACACACACGGTACATGCCATTTCCTATGGATGCTGGAAAGTGGTTATGGCTCTCAAAGCTTCACCTTGATTCTGCGCCCCGAGGGCTTGTCATCGGCTCTAAAGCAGATGGTTCTGGAGCCGTTTCCCACCATGAGTGGGTTCAAGAAGATATTTTTATATCCTGTAACCCACCTTATCTCTTTGGCTGTTTGGCACAAGGCAACTCACAGAAACATAACAGCTTTCATTCTCCACCTCCTCTCTGAACCTCTCTGAGTTCCCTGGTGCTTATCACTTCATTGGAAACCCTCCCTCTGATTGGCTGACAGAAATTGTGTTTACCATCTCCTCCAAGAAGCACTGCTCCACGTACAAATAAGAACCCGACTGGCAAATTTGGCAGGTTTGGGGGTTTTGTGTGTGTGTGTGAAAATGGGAAATTTGTGAGCCAGTTAATAGGATTTTAACAGACCAGGCCTTGCTTTGCGTGTCTAGCATTTGTTGGGAATTCTCCCCATCGTTTTGACCCTAGGCTAAAATGTTCTATTCAGGAAAAAATGCAGAAGCAGCTTTCGCCAGCCCTCAGCAGGGAACAGAAAGTCTGGGACTCTGGTTGGGCCTCTCCCTGAGCTGTGATGAATCCCTAATTCAACGTCTAGAAACCAAATGTATTTAAAACTCATCAGTAGCAAGAGAAAAACAGCAATGCGTTCTCCCTCGAACCATCCCCCGCTGTTTATTGACCCCATCTAGTTTTCAGTCAGAGGACCCGCGGAGGGAGTCAGAGCAATTTGCTTCTCGGTTCAAGTTCAGGTTTTGCCGGGAGAGACAGAAAATCATTACCAGCTGGAGAAAGTTCAGTTATTTATAGAAAATGATTAGACGCCCTCTACCCCGGCCCACGGTCAGCTGTCCGCAGTCCCCGAAACACCCTCACAATTCACACTTTGGTCGGCAGAGGATTAAACCATCAGGGCAGGCCTTCCACCCTGCCACAGGGCCAGTGAGCGCAGAGGCCAGCAGCCCAGCGTGACTGGGGAAAGACCCTGAGGACTGGGAGGGCATGCAGTGGGGTGGGACGGTGGGTCCTCTCCCCAGGGGGAACCTAACTTCTCCGGAGGAGTGGGCAGAATGTGCAAGGACCACGTGGAGCCCACTGTGACACTTTCCCAGAGGGCAATGCATTCTGAGCAATTTTTCTTCTCTGCCCTCACTCGGCACAGATATACTTCTCCTAAACCCCAAGTATCATCTTTCGGTTATGCTGGTCTTTGCATCCCCGCATACAACCCTTCCCACTTCCCAGGGACGGCATCCTTAGCAGTTCAAGCTCTCTCTTCCCTCTTCCTTCATTTCCGAGATCATCTGGTCTTCCCTTCCTCTGATATCCCACAAGGGTTTTTGTGTTTGGCATAGATGCTGACACTCAACTGCAGCCTCATCCTCGTCTCCTGGGCTCCGATTACTCAGGCATCCAGCTCTCGGGCATCATGGGCGTGTCCTAAAGCCTGTCTCGGCCTCGTTACCCTTGCCTGGCTCTACAGGGTCTCCTCGGCTCTCACCCCTTCCATGGCCGGGGTCTGTGACCTCGTGGAATTAGTTCTCTGCCCCTTCTCTGTGTGTGTGTGTGTCTTGGTTTCTGCCGTATCTGACTGCAATGTTCCCTTTGCATGTTTCTTATGCACCAGTGAATATGCAACATGTTGAGGGTAGCCAGTCACATCCCCACGGAGAGCCCCTGTGGGCCCAGCTCTCAAACCAACACTCACTTAGACCGCATCGGGCCCCTTTGCATTTGTTTTCATCCTTTGAGCCATAGCCAGGATGCCAGGGCCACAGGACGCCAAGAATGGTGGCCTGTGTGCCAGAGCCGTTCAGACGGGGTGAGGGTGTGGGGAGCACCAGGCCCCTTTGGAAGACAAGGGCCCCAGTCTCCTGCCACAATCCCCACCCCTTCCATCAATGCAGCCCTTCAATATAGCTAAGTAGGTGGATAGAAATACACGTTTTCAAGTCTTTGTTTGTTTTACTTTATTGCAATTCATTTTGCGATAGACAGCCACCTCCATCACTGGTAAAATTAAATGTCCTTTTTTTTTTTTTTTTTTTTTAAGAATGTTAAATCTCAACATTTCTCTAACCCATTTTCTTCTTTCGTTTCTGAAACTGGAGTCCATATCTCATTCAAACCTTGACCTCAAGTTGAATGTCTTTAGGATAGTTTTCTTTGTTAAATATTTTGGCCAGTCATGTGGACTAGACGTTCAGTGAAGTCAAAAATTGTCGGGTGCTTGCCTAACTTCTAGAGGGCCTAGTGAAGTGGCTGCCGAAGAGAAGGGGTCAAGCTTGTTGCAGAAATGAATTAAATTCCGTAAACTTATGGAATCTTAGCATAGGAAAGAACCACAGAAGCCGTACTGTTCACTCTTTAATTTAGTAGCATACCTGAAAAGTGATCATTCTGGCCCGAAAAGGACAATTCCAATGATGAGAAGATCAACTCCCAGTGGAAAATCTTTCGGTACATTGAGCCAAAATCCATCCTCTTGTAAAATCTACTCATTTGTCTTCATTCTAAATAAGATTCAACACAGAGAACGCTTAATTTTATTTTCCACATAAAAGTATGTTAAATATTTAAAGAGAGCAATTGAACATTTCCCAAGTGCTTTTTCCAGGCTAAATGTGCAAAATTAGCTGACTCAGAGAGACTTTCTACTTTGGTTTGGTTTTAACATAAGAAGGTATCATCAATTACAGTAGTAGTATCAATGAGAAACACTCAATCATTCCATTCACACATGCCATGACAGAGTTTTTAAAATGTTTATTATCCATAGTACCCTTTCCTGGATGTACCGTGCAATATTCTTTCCCATAACTAAGCATAAATCCCCATATTCAATAGGGCTATAGAGTAAATAGATGACCTTGTGATTCAAACAAAATAATGCATGAAATTTGCATTCAGTTGATGTCAGCTTTACCTGGCCTCCCCCACCACTGCCCAATGGTGGGTGGTGTTGCATCTGCCAAGTTCATCACTGAATTCCCCGAGCTGCCAGCTTTATCTTCCTCATAGCAACCAGCATGACAACCGGTACTAAATAGCTGGTAAGCGAAAATCCATGCTTAACGAATGACTCACAACCTTAGCCTTTGTCGTGGGATAGTCTTGGAAGCCTAGGATACTCTGTCTGGGATTTGACTTCTAACTGACTGTATCCATATTAAATTCCATCCCATTAGAATGGGCTCTGATGGCAGTCTATCAAAATACTTTTGAATCATCCGTCAGTCACCCAAAGTTTTAGTTCTTGTGTCTAACAATTCAGTCGCATATCTGGTGATCAGGCCTGATGTGTCTTCCACGAAGGCACTCAATTAAACGGGAAACAGGACAGAGTCAATAGCAAAATTCTCTGGTCTGTCATTGGAATCCTTTCTCTCGCCTTCCCTAATCCATTCATCTAAATCTCTGAGTAGTTACTGAACTGACACAAATCTATCAGACTTACCATCTAGCCTCTATTTCTCCTTTTCCACAAAAGAACATAAAATAATAATCCATCAAATGATTCTCTGAAGTATTATGGGGTATATTCACTGTAGGCCCCTTCTTCAGATCCTTTAAAGCAAGAATTTCCCTATGGAGATATAAAGATTGTTTCTTCTAGAAGGTCTTTCCCACCTTACGACCCTGAGATAAATCATATCCATACAGAACTTGTAACTCACAGGGTACATTTATAAGCATCACATTACTACTTATTGAATGAATGCCTGTCAAATATGAAGGGCTCTGCCCAGTGAGGCATGCACATTACCTCGTGAAATGATCTTTATTACAAACCCATCCATGGGATATTATCATCTGCATTTTAGAGCTCAGGAAATCGAGGCTCAGAATTGCTAAGTAATGTCCCCACATTCTTGTAGGTAACAATATCAGTTCTCCTGTGACTTATCACTATATATAATGTGTGGAGTCCAGGGAAAATTTTAAATGCAAGATCCCTTGTTAGGGACTACACATCGGCTCCCTGCACCCTTACCTCCAAGGTGGTGGTGTTAGGAGGCAGGGCCTCTGGGAGGTGGTTAGGCACTTCCTTCCTGAATGAGATTAATACTCTTGTGACAGAGACCCCAGAGAGCTCCCTGGTTCCCCCTGCCATGTGAGAACGTGAAAAGGAGACAGCCATCCATGAACCAGGAAGAAGGTCATCACCAGACACCAAGTCTGCCAGCACTTTGATCTCGAACTTCCTAGTCTCTGAAACTGTGGGAAATAAACTTCTGTTATAGGAGCCCAAATGGACCAATGGACCCCTTGTTCCAAAAAAAGCAGAAAAGAAGGGAAAAAAAAGAGCATACATAAATGTTGAATATGCCTTTCTCCTTTCTTCCACAGTCTCTCTCAGCCTACAGGATGTTTATTATTCACTATTTAAAGTCATTCTCAGTCAAGAAAAATAAAAGTTTTAAATTATTAGCTTGGATTTTGCTGTTAATCTTTATGCAGTGCCAATGTTAAATGCAAATATTAGTGCATTTAATTGGTATGTGGACTCACAGAAATTACACAATCTATGTTCAGTAATTTATTTAATATATGTATTTCATTCTTTTTTAGAACAAGCAACTGTTTTTTTTTATTCTTTTGGCTGTGCCAAGGCGCTTGTGGAGTCTCAGTCCCACAACCAAGGGCCACATCCAGGCAACAGCAGTGAGCACTGACTCCTAACCACCAGAACGCTAGGGAACTCCCCCAGTCTTACTGAAAGAGTGAAAGTCATGCCTAAAACTCAGCCATCTGTTACACTTCTAGACACCTGCCTCGTGTACCAACACTCTCTGCTTTTGGCTGATGAGTAAGGAAGGACTGAAAGGAAGAAAAGAAGGAAGACTATGAGTTGTCCTGCTTTCCCCTCACTTCTGTGCCATCATTCTCCACACATGTGATCGGCTAATGCAGAATAAGAAGCTGAGGAAGGAAGGGCATGTTTCCTTGCTCCTCAGTGTTTCTTTGAACACCCCTGCCTTCTTTCTGCCTCAAAGCAAGTTCTGATTCAAATGAAATGCCATGTCCCCCAGGGACACCAACACACCCAGTTGCCCACCTGTTGATAACACAATGAACTTGCCCTTTCCTCGAGTCATGCTGGCCACCTACCCTGGACCTACTGGACTCCTGCCTTCACGGGCCATTGTGAGGCTAAATGCAGGTGGATCTGTAGGGAACAGCAGACAAATGCACTGTGCGGGAGCCTCTGCTCACCCGCGCGCCCCGTTACCTTATTAGACCACCACCAAGACACGAGTCCGGAGGTAAAATCGTGAAGAATTTCAAGACAGCAGCATCAGAGCCTTAAAGCACATGGAGCTGGCCCTGGCTGTCACCACCCACCCCTGGCCCCCTGCCACCTCTGAGACCTCCTCTCCTCCACTTCAATTCCTTGCTCCCTGCCTTACAGGCTCTTGAATTATTTCTCTTCATTAAAAAATGTCAAGTAACCCCGTGCCTCCACTTCCTCTCACTTGCTGTTTCCCCTGCCTGGAAGCCTTTCCCCATGAAGTTCACACGCTGCCCTCCTCAGCAGTCAAGCATCAACTCCAGTGTCAGCTCTCCAGGCTCTCCCTGGTGCCCTGTCCAGGGCTCCTGGACCACTCCTTCTGAGTGCACTCTTGGAAACAGCACAGGAAGCATCCATCAGCTTCAGCTGGCCCTGCTTCATGAAAACAGGCTGTTGATGACTTAAACCTGGAGTTACATTACAGAGATGGCACTGGGCTTGTGTCAGAAGGGAACTCCTACCTTTGGGATGACCCCAAAACCAAGAGTCTTCAGTGTACAAAACTCAAGGAATAATGTTGCCCTGGAGGAAGCAAAATTCTCTTCAGTAAGGAACACCCGGGTTCCAGCACTACAGATAGCTTGATAAACTCATTCATGGCTAGCCAATCAGTTTCCAAGTGTGAAGTTCCCCTAAGCTCTTAAATATCACCTCGAATCCTGGATGGAGAGACAGATTTGAGCCCTGTCTCCTGTGTCCTTGCTGGTAGACCTCCCAAGGGAGTTCTTTCTTGTCTTAAAAGCTGATGCCATAATGTTGGCTTCTATGCCAGCCCTTTGCTCATTCATGGGTTTTGTCTTCTTTGTGACCCGTATAATCACCCGAATGCATCTCGTGTGTGAATTTGCTTGCTCACTGCCTCACTCTTCACTAGACCGTGAGCTCCAGGAGAGCCACACCACTGTCTGATACATTCCCTGCTGGGTCCAACTCCTGAAGTCTTCTCTAGCACAGTACAGTCAGGGCATATTTATGGGACCACCCACATTAATGAACGACGGTGCCTGTGCTAGACCACGCCTCGTGGTTTCTTCTCAGTAAATATTAACTAAGTGATGAATGTGCAGAAGATGACGCATTTAGTAGAGCTCAGGTCCTTGAAAGGAGAGAATTATGCAAAATATTAACTACGGCAGTGGTGACAAGATAAATGGCTTTAAAATAGATACGTAGAAATGACCACATGTCCTCCCACATCCTTCACTCCAGTTCATTCCTCTCCTTCTTTCCTTTCAGTAAAATCATAATATCAAGCTGGTAACAGCCCAGCTGTTGCCAAGGCAACAGACTTTATGGACACAAACTTTGAGCCGAGATGAAACCGCATGATGAAGAAGGAATTGTTTGGCCAAGGCCTCTTGGAAATAACTACAAAGACGACAGAGGAAAGAATTAGCCAAGTAAATTGTCTGAACAATGGCTTCCTCTTAGGCAGAGAAGAAAATAGAAGATAGAGCTGAATCACACCTAGAATATGTATCTGCAGCAGAAAGTCACACAAAGTCAAAAAATTTTTTGTTGTTTCCATTTTGTAAGGAAAGTATAAGCTAATCTGGAGGAAGGAGCATTCTTCAGACACTCTGGTCACTTCTAATTCAAGTTGAAACTGAACTGGCCTGGCTTTGCCTGCCTTTCAACATGCCTTTATGCAATTGAAGGGTTCTTGGAAAATTGTGGGTAAACCAAATATCTAAAAATCAAATCGGAATTCAAGTGCACTGCCTGGCTTGGTGTTTAAAGAACTTTGGAAAAATCCTTCTGCAAACTAAGCAATTCCTTTGTTACAGGACTAGACATTCATTTATGTATAGCTGTCACAAGTTTTTATATAAATCTTCTTAAAGACAAATTCTCCCAGTGATGATACCAGCATCATTTGCCGGATTATTTTTGTATGGCATCACCTTTCTGGGTCTCGGTTTGTCCCCATGAAAAATGGGGAAAAGAGTGCCAGTCACCAACTTAACCCTTGGAAAATTTTTGCTTTTTAATGTTCTCAGAATTTATTTCTTAAATAGCACACACAGCGAGTACCCGCTGGGGGCCAAGTCAGCTGTCTGTTTTCTCTTGCATTCCTCCTCCCCCTCCTTTCTTCGTTATCATTGTCCAACAGATCTCACTTTTGTGACTCTTGGAATATGTAGGGGTTTTGATTTCTGCCATTGAGGGGTTCTGCTTCCTTGCTTCAGCCAGGAAAATTAAACCACACAAAAACCTCATTTAAATTGAAATGAAGTTTTCTGTAGGCAGTGTTTCAGAATTTTTTTTTGAGAAATGAGATGCTAGAAACCCAATAAATATGTAACCACCTACAGCATGTGTATTAAATTAAAATCTCTTTGGACAAGACTTTAAATACAGAAGGAGCAACTCACAGCTGGGTGTATCCAGGTGAGGATCGTCTACTCCTTTACCTGCTCCTGGGAAGGGCCTTTCCTCAGCTTAGCAATGGAAATATTACAAATTCCTGTACATATTTGTAGTATGTTAAGTTTATTTTTGCCAAGTTCTTCAAAAGTGCTGCAGGATGAGTCCCATTTTCCTGGAAAATTCAAGGTATATCTGTACATCTCTAATTTCTTACCACGTCTTCCCTTCTTCCCCACCCTAATAGTTTATGCCAGTCATCCTGCAAGGTATACCTGGAAACCCAACTTGGTTCCGATTCTGTTACAGCAAGCAGGCAGGAGAAATGGGGCACCAGCCAGGTCCAGGAAATCACACATCTTGCAAACAGTGTGGGTCCACGGCAGACAAAGGAAAGTAGGAACCTCCAGAACCTCCACGTGACATGTTCTGTTGATAAGTGTCCTGGGAGCAAAGAATGGTGGGAATCTCTTGTGCCCAAATGTAACCTGTTACTCATAATGCTCTCATTATAATAAATTCAGCCTTGTGGATAAGAAGTACCCATCATGCCATTACACTTCTGATCTAAACTAAAGACAAAAATCACTCCCCTCCTTGGGAACGCACAGCTGGGATGAAAATCTAGGAACACAACCACCAAACTCCTTCCCCAGTGAATATCCCATCCCTTCGTTTGTATGCCCCTCCCAATGGGGTTCCCTGATCAGACGGTAAAGAGTCTGCCTGCAGTGCGGGAGACCTGGATCGATCCCTGGGTCGGAAAGATCCCCTGGAGAAGGAAATGGCAACCCACTCCAGTATTCTTGCCTGGAGAATCCCATGGACTGAGGAGCCTGGTGGGCTACAGTCCACGGAGTCGCAGAGTTGGACACAACTGAGTGACTTCACTTTCCTTCTTCTTTCATAACGGGCTTGACAAAGAAACCCAGGGCAGAAGCCCCTCATCTGTCTGCCCCCTCTCCCTCTGAGAGCACAAAAGAATGCTTAGTCACTGCAGTCGTGTCAGACTCTTTGTGACCCCATAGATTGTAGCTCACCAGGCTCCTTCATCCATGGGATTCTCCAGGCAAGAATACCAGAGTGGGTTGCCATCTCCTCCTCCAAGGGATCTTCCCAATCCAGGGATCGAACCTGCATCTCTTACATCTCCTGCCCTGGCAGGCGGGTTCTTTACCACTGGAACCACCTGGGAAGCCCTATAAGAGCATGCTGCTGCTGCTGCTAAGTCACTTCAGTGTGTCCAAGTCACTCAGCAGTGTCCGACTCTGTGCAACCCCATAGACGGCAGCCCACCAGGCTCCGCCATCCCTGGGATTCTCCAGGCAAGAATACTTTTGCTGAAATAAACTCTCACTTTACTTTCTTAATCTCCCTGCTTCAAGTCAGAATTCTTTGGCAACAAAGAAAGAATCTTAAATTCACCAGGAACAATCCAATAGTTATTTATTTGTTTTCAGAGTATGCTTGGCCCTGAGGTTAAAAGGGAAGGAGTTACAAAGTAACTGCCTTCGAGGAGTTTATAATCCAATTGGAAAAAAAGAGTCAGACTGAAACAATCACTAACATTCTAGTCCAAGGTGGCTAGGAAGGAAGATGGAGACCAGGCGTAGTTCAGAAATCTTAACTTCAGAAAAGATGGGATTGAGTGCTGAAGACACTGAGGTGGTGGAAGATTTGGGTCGGATCCTGAAGAATGAGAAGAACATGGCCCGTCAGGGAGGAATGAAAACTGTATTCTGGACTGGGGGATTTATAAGAGGCAAGATCCAACGCTATTCACCACCCACCTGTTCCCAAGCCCAAGCTTGGGCTGCTCACTGTATGACAGCTCGATAAATCAGGAGAGGAGGTGCTAAGGCGAGGAACAAGGTCTTTATTCAGAAAGCTGGGTGTCCAAAAGGATGACGGACTAGAGTCCTAGAGGACAACTTATCAGGATCTGCATGCTACCGAACAGAGATGGGGAGGTGAGGAAATAAACTAAGAAGGCCATAAGTCTTGCAAAACATCTCCTAGTTTGGCCAGCCTTGAGGAGATCCGTTCAGTCGCTCAGTCATGTCTGACTCTCTGTGACCCCATGGACTGCAGCACGCCACGCCTCCCTGTCCATCGACAGCTCCCAGAGTTTACACAAACTCTTGTCCATTGAGTCAGTGATGCCATCCAACCATCCCATCCTCTGTCGTTCCCTTCTCCTCTAGCCTTCAATCTTTCCC
The DNA here is from genome assembly GCF_032452875.1 of Bos javanicus. Classification (NCBI taxonomy): domain Eukaryota; kingdom Metazoa; phylum Chordata; class Mammalia; order Artiodactyla; family Bovidae; genus Bos; species Bos javanicus. The sequence goes on from NC_083877.1 coordinate 98,938,428, forward strand.
AGCATCAGGGTCTTTTCAAATGAGTCAGCTCCTCGCATGAGGTGGCCAAAGTATTGGAGTTTCAGCTTCAGCATCAGCGCTTCCAATGAACACCCAGGACTGATTTCCTTTAGGATGGACTGGTTGGATCTCCTTAGTCCAAGGGACTCTCGAGAGTCTTCTCCAGCACTCTTGAACTCTTCCAACAGCCTTGGGGAGGCGATGCATTAATCTCCTTCTTTTTCTTCAGCCATTCACAGGTGGGCAGGGACAGGATGTTTCTCTGCGAACTGAACAAAGGCGCTTTCGTTTTACATTCAGGCAGAGGGGCAGGGTTTCCCAAGGGCAGGCCATTATGTATGCTTATAGGTATAGACAGCATCCTTTTAGTCATTATAGGAATGAAAGCAACAGAAAGTAAAGGTCAAAGCACAAGCAACAGATCCAACCTGGAGTCAGATTCTGCTCTTCCCTATTACACACCCTTTCAGGGAACTGTTGAATATGCCTCAGAAGTTCAGGCCTAATAAGTGACCAGCACCTCCCTGGTTCAGTCTAGTCTGGTCTGGTCTATGCTTCTGATATCCCATCTCCTCCCAGGCCATTTTCCCCAGGGTATCTTCCCTCTGCCTCGTAATGATGATAAAACAAAGCCATGGCCACGTCATTTCCAAGCCCCAGACTCCTCAGTGGCTCCAAAATCCAAAAGAATTGAATGACTCTAGGACTGAGAAGCCTGGCGTGCTACAGTCCATGGGAACGCAAAGAGTCGGACACAACTGAGCTACTGAACAACAACAAAAGTTGTTTTGTTTTTCTCCTTGTTATACTTTGCATCTCTCATGGCAGAGGAAAGGAGATATGTCCACCACTTCCCTTCTCTTCCCAGATTCCCAAATGCTTTCTTAAGCATGTAATCCCTTCTGGCCTCCTGCCTCTTCCTCTCATCTGTCTCCTGAAGTTACAGCTTTCCTTCCAGGAATAGGTCTCTGCCCTTCCTGATTCCAGACAGTCTTCCAGTCCAGTTAGGTTCAGTTGCTCTGTCATGTCTGACTCTTTGCAACTGCAAAGACTGCAGCACGCCAGGCTTCTCTGTCCATCACCAACTCCTGGAGCTTGCTCAAACTCATGTCCGTCGAGTTGGTGATGCCATCCAACCATCTCAGCCTCTGTTGTCCCCTTCTCCTCCTGCCTTCAATCTTTCCCAGCATCAGGTTCTTCTCCAGTGAATAAGTTCTTTGCATCAGATGGCCAAAGTATTTGAGCTTCAACTTTAGCATCAGTCCTTCCAATGAATATTCAGGACTGATTTTCTTTAGGATGGACTGGTTGGATCTCCTTGCAGTCCAAGGGACTCTCTAGAGTCTTCTCTAACACCACAGTTCAAAAGCATCAATTCATCAGCTCTCAGCTTTCTTTATAGTCCAACTCTCACATCCATATATGACTACTGGAAATATCAAAGCTTTGACTAGATGGGCCTTTTTTGGGAAAGTAATGTCTCTGCTTTTTAAAATGCTGTCTAGGATGGTTATATCTTTTCTTCCAAGGAGCAAGCGAGCAAGCATCTTTTAATTTCATGACTGCAGTCAACATCTGCAGGGATTTTGGAGCCCCCCAAAAATACTCTGTCACTGTTTTGGAAGATGGTCTTCCAGACCTTTCAAAACTTCCCTCCCACCCATTATCCCCTTCTTCACAACCAGGGCAGACAAGAGAACTAAAAATTCCCCTTAAGCAATCGATGAGCAGAAAGGCTGGGATAAAGACTTTAAATTTTTCCTGTTGTTGATATTATTCAGTTAAATGTTTCCAGGAGCCTTGTGAGTCAGGTTTATTTGTTATAGATAAGGACTTATCTATTTATTATAGATAAGTTAAGAAGGGACATAGGGTTTATCATCCAATTCTGTTTGACCTCAAAACTCAGAGTGCCATCCACGCTGGAGCACGGTCTGCCTCTGTGCCTTGCGTAAAATGGGTGGCCAAAGAAGCTCTCAGAAAACAACTGCAGAGGCAGTTCTGAGACTGTGGAGCACTGCATGCACTCAAGAGTTAAGTGGATTTTTCTGCATGACTGTGAGGCTGTCAGATGAGCCGGGAGGAAGCCCAGGAGTCCTGCCTTTGCTGCTTCCTCAGACAATTTGAACAGCTTTAGAAGTGTTTCGCTTAAGGAAATTAGAGGCTTAATACCAGCAACACTGAATGTTTCTCGGGAGCTTGTCTCCCTAGAATCTGTAGCAGCTGTGTGCAAATTAATCAGTGGTTTGCAGGCTACACAGAGCTGAGATTGGGGAAACAGCTGGGCATATTTATGAAAGTTTGTCAGGGATGTACCAGCATGTGCACAGGTACCTTTCTCGTGAAGTGTCATTTTGCTGGCAAAGAAAAGGAGAGAGCGCGACAGATCCCACCTATGTCTAGAGGATTAATGAAAGCCTGGCAGAATTCTGAAGCAAAATATCTCTTCTCCGTCTAATTTAGGTGGAGATTTACGTGAGCGGGCCTGGGGAGCCAAAATGCATCAGGCACAGCATTGACAGGTGACTTGTCTGATCACGACAGTGGCATTCAGTTCCCAACAAGGGCTGCCAGCTGCCCTGCAGAAGCGCTGTGACATCCGCCAGCGCTCTGGGGTGGGGGACCAGGGCCCAGGCCATCCCCATCTCTGCTCCCAGCCCTCACCCACATTTAGAGAAAGGATAAAAGAAACTTGCCAGAGAATTGATGGGGATCTTCCCTGGTGGCTCAGACAGTAAAGCGTCTGCCTGCAATGCAGGAGACCTGGGTTCAATCCCTGGGTCGAAAAGATCCCCTGGAGGAGGAAATGGCAATCCACTCCAGTATTCTTGCCTAGAAAAATCCCATGGACAGAGGAACCTGGTGGGCTACAGTCCACGGGGTCACAAAGAGTTGGACATGACTGAACGACGTCTTTCTAAGTGAGTTTAATACCTCCTGACTCCCCAACCCCTTTTTTTTTAATCTTTAAATACATACGGAGACAGCACACAGAATCGAAGTGAATCAACATGCAGAGAAAGGAACAACCCTTCTGGAAACTACTCTTGGAGACTAAAAGCCCTGTTTTACATTTGTTTGTTTGCTCACTTAGTTTGATGTATCTGTGTGTCTTTGTCATGACAATACCCTGGTTGTTTCCAGAGCCCTTCCCATTACCTAACTAGATAGCTTATGAAACTTGACCCAGCTCACACGTATTAAATCGTTTGTTGGTTTGTTCTCTTCGCTAAGTTGTGTCTGACTGTTTGAGACCCCACGAACTGTAGCCCACCAGGCTCCTCTGTTCATCATGGGATTTCTCTGGCAAGAATACTGGAGTGGGTTGCCATTTCCTCTTCCAGAGGATCGTCCTGAATCAAGGATCAATTGAAACTGCATCTCCTGCAATGGCAGGCAGATTCTTTACTTCTGAGCCACCAGGAAAGCCCCACATGTATTGCCTATCTCCTAACATTTTCTTAGAGCCCGTCTGTAGGGCCCTGTAAATTGTTTTGTATTTTGTTCTGTAGTTGAACTCAACATTTTGCATGTATCAATTATTAAACCATCTCATCTAGCATCCAGGGGCTGTTGCAAAGTAACTAGCCTACACCCAGGTGAAGAGACCAAAGACACGAAAGACGAAGGATGGAGTAGCTTCCAAGGCCTCACCACTGGATGAAGAAAAGCCACCCATGGGGTTTGAGCTCCTACAGTCCAGGGCACAAGGTGGAAGAGAATTTTTTGTAAGATGAGAACTTGAAGAAGAGAATAATTAGTTAACCATCTGAACTAGAGGGAGATCGAGGCATATACATAATGATGCTATATTAACAGGATGCCCAGTTACATTTGAATGCCAGATAAATGATGAATACATTTTGCCAGGAGTATATCCTATGCCATTTTCAGGACATAACTTGTACTCAAAAATCATTCATTGTACATCTGACATTTAAATGTAAGTGACCATCATGTATTTTTCTGTTTCAATTCTGGCAACCCTACCTGTATGAAGGAAAATGGAAACTATTTGGCAACCATGCCAAGCCCAGCCACAGTGGATGGCCCCTCTGTGTCCCTGCCCACAGCCTGGCTCCACCGCAAGCTTCTGCGCATGGAGCCAGCATTTTCCCCTGCACCAGATCTAGGTCTGTAGACAGCGCCTTTCTCTTTCCCAACGTCCTATCAGAGACATTCTCCAAACTTAGGTTTTACATTATTATTCTACAAGTTTGCCAGAGTTCATTGTGGGATCGCTTAAGTAAAGTTGGGTTTAAATGTGTCGTGCGGTTGTTATTTTTAAATCATACTCAAGTATGTATATAGATATTTGTATTGCACTCCCATATTAGTTAGGAATCCACTCAGCTTCAACTGATAGACAATCCATTTTAAACAAATGGTGCTTTGCTTTCTCACATAAGAATTTTGGAGCATTGATGGCATTGGTTCAACAACATTAAGGCCAACACTTCTGCTGTTCTCGGGAACTTACTTTTGTGATAGCAAGATGGCTGCTGTAGCTCCAGCTCTCACATTTATAATCTGGCAGGGATAAGGGGATGAAGAGGTGCCAGCTCTATTTGTCCTTTGGTTCAAGAAAGAAGAAATTTCTCTAGGAACCATCTGGCCAGTCTTGGTCACATGGATACTCCAACCAGAGGGACAAAAAAGGAAACCACAGGATTTCATAAAAGGTCAATCATGTTCCATCATCTGAGTTTGGGCACATTACTGTCTGAATGAAATCAAGATCTTTAATAGGAAGGGAAGTGAAATAAAAAACTGAGTAGATCACCAGCAGAGTCTGCATAATTCCTTATGATCTGTAGATATAATTCATCTTCATCCTACTGGGGATCCTTACTCTCCTTACAATCCAGGACTTCACCAGAAATTACATGCACATAAATGATGTCAGCTACAGAGAGTACATTTCATTATATTTTGGGAAAGTCCCCGTGCCTAGCACAGTGTATAACTTCCAAGCACTGAAGATTGAGATGAATGAAAAAATGTGACCCAGATAAATAACAAAAAAAGAGTTTTGGTGTTATTCCAGCAATGTGTGTTTGCCCACAAACACACACAAATGTGTCTCATGGCCATTTTATGCATGTTCATCATTAGAATGTTATTGATTGGATAAAGTTCTGCAATTTTTAATACCCATGACTCCCAAGATGTATAACCCCCTGAAAAGTGAAAATGTTAGTTGCTCAGTCATGTCTGACTCTTTGCGACCCCATGGACTGTAGCCTGCCAGGCTTCTCTGACAATGGGATTGTCCAGGGAACAATACTGGAGTGGGTTGCCATTTCCTTCTCCAGGGGATCTTCCTGACCCAGGGATCGAACCTGGGTCTCCTGCATTGCAGGCAGATTCTTTACCATCTGAGCCACCAGGGAAACCCCCTGCTCTCAGTTAATTGGAAGGGAGGAGAAGAAAAGAGAAAAGGGAAAGGAAAGAAGAGGAAAAACTGTTTCTGGTGAATTTTTCACGTGCAAAACTCTGAGATGCCTATGTGCATAGGTCTTCACAGAGCTTGGGTGCAGTCCTTTAGTCAGCATGGAAAACTCAGTACTTGAATCTGACTTGTGGTCAGATACACACACTTCCCAGAAGGGAAAGGCTGTCTCGTCTCCTTCTGCCTCCAGATACTAACCCACAGCTTGACATTAACACAGAGCCAGACCTCAATGGCAAGCTGGCTAAATGCTCACCCAGCAGATTTGCTTTTCCTCAAACACTTTAAAAGGCACCATCGTGTGTGTTTCAAAACATCATGAAAACAACGTGGAATGCCTCTTCCAAGGGACAGAAGAGGAAATCAATACATTCTGATTTTCTCCTCCGTTAAACTCTCAATGACTGAAACAGTAGTGTGGCTGGGGAGAGTTTAGTAGCTCAACAACCACATACTAAATTCTTCTCCTTCAAGATGATAGAGTTTTATTTAGGTGCCTACTGGTAGAGCTTTAGGGCTTTAATGGGTTCAAAAAAAATGCACCAGTAATCAGCAAAAATAAATAGAGCACACAAGTAAGTATGAAGGTAATTATTTGTGGAACCATCTGCCATAATAGCTTCCCTCATAGCGTGGCAACTAAATGCTGCAACGCCATTAAGGTGAATAAACAAGAGATTTTTAAGGGAAACAGTGCCATGAAACTGGTGAGTAAGGATTCAGAGGCACTGGGAGCATTTCTCAGCTAGGAGACAGACCACGTGATAGGTAAGAGGGAAAGACACTCTCCAGAGCTGAGTCGCCCTCGAACCTTGTCTTTCCCTACTCTGCCTGTCCTGTCCACCAGCAAATCCCAGTGGGTCAGCTGCCAAGATTCTTGCAGAATCTGTCTGTTCTGTTCATCCCCCCAGCCAAGACTGCAGTCCTTGCCAACATCACCGAAGAGCCAGATCCCTCCTAGTCTTGATTTCTAGTCTCCTTCTTCCTGCTCGCTTTCAATGTACTCTTTACAAAGCAGAAAATGAAAGCATTAGTCACTCAGTCATGTCTGACTCTTTGTGAGTCCACAGATTGTAGCCCGCCAAGCTCCTCTGTCTATGGGATTCTCTAGGCAAGAAGACTGGAGTGGGCTGCCATGCCCTTCTCCAGGAGATCTTTCCAACCCAGAGACTGAACCCAGGTCTCCTGCATTGCAGGCAGATTGTTAACTGTCTGATCCACCAGGGAAGCCCTTACAAAGCAAAAGTCACCTTATAAAAATGTCAATCGTATCCCTTAACAGCTTAAAACCCTCACTGCCTTCCTATCTATTAACTTTGTTTTTAGTCATGTATGGATGTGAGAGTTGGACTATAAAGAAAGCTGAGCACCGAAGAATTGATGCTTTTGAACTGTGGTGTTGGAGAAGACTCTTGAGAGACCCTTGGACTGCAAGGAGATCCAACCAGTCCATCCTAAAGGAGATCAGTCCTAAATATTCGTTGGAAGGACTGATGCTGAAGCTGAAACTCCAATACTTTGGCCACCTGATGCGAAGAACTGACTCATTTGAAAAGACCCTGATACTGGGAAAGATTGAAGGCAGGAAGAGAAGGGGACAACAGAGGATGAGATGGTCAGATGGCATCACTGACTCAATGGACATAATTTGAGTAAATTCCGGGAGTTGGTGATGGACAGGGAGGCCTGGCGTGCTGCAGTCCATGGGGTCGCAAAGAGTCGGACACGACTGAGTGACTGAACTGAAATGAAACATCACAAACTGGGTGGCATAAGATGACAGAAATGTATTGTCTCACAGTTGTGGAGCCTAGAAGTCTGAAATCCAGGTGTCAGCAGGGCTTCCTTGCCTCTCCCAGCTTCGTGGGTTCGCCAGCAGTTTGCGCTGTCCTGTGGTTTACAGCTGCGCCATCCCAGCCCCAGCCCCACGTGGTGCTCCACTGTGTCTCCACTCCTCTTCTGTCTGTGCGTTCTTGTCCCTGTATCCCGTCTTCCCCTTTTATAAGGACACAAGTCATTCTGGTTTCCAGTCTACCTGATATTCTCATTTTAACTCAATCATCTCTGCAAAGACTCCATGTCCAAATGAGGGCACATTCTTAGGTACTGGATAAGGATTTCAACATGTCTTTGGGGCACTGAGGTGGCCCAATCCAACCTGTAATCCCCACCTAGAGTGAACCCAAGGGCCTTACCTAAGTGACGAGTCCCTACAGGGCCTGACCACTGTCCACCTCAATAGATCCCAGCCCCACGGACCTGTTTTACACCCCTTGAGTCTGCTGACCTCTTCGCTGCCTTTTTCACAGTTGGCCCCCTGTGCTTGGATGGCACTTCCCCTGAGTCTACATGGCTGATCACTTCTTACTGTAATGAAGTGGTTCCTCGTGTATCTCCTGTCCAGAGTCTGTAAAGCAGGCACAGCTTCTGGGGAGCCCCTCAGAAATAAGAGTGCACAGCTTCACCCTGAAGCAAGTCTGAGGCCTTGGAAGGGACCCACGGAGCACCTTGACCCAAGGGAACCCTCACTACTTCCTCTCTGTAATTACTGTTTGCCTGCTTTTCATCGCACCTGTGATGTCCCTGGCACGTGTAATGATCTGAAGTTGTCTTTAAAACATTTCCGTTTTTTACACTGTCTCCTCACACCAAAGTAAAATCTCTGTAGAACCTAGGTCCTACCACAGGACCTGGAACATAGCTGGCGCTCTGCCTGTTTACTGATTTTAGAAATGGATGAATGGATGCATAATAGTAATATCACATCAGCCATGAAGTGTTTGCTGCGTTCCAGATACACCTATTATCAGCTCTTATCATACAGGCGCTCCTGGCTGCCTGCCAAGAAGTGGTAAAGCTGGGGATTTGGAGCCAGTACTCTGGGTGTAGATTTCACCCTCTTAACCCCGACACTGTACTTGGGGTGAAGGCAGCTTGTTTGACTAACTCAGTGGGCACCACCGTGCCCTAGAGGCAGCAAGTAGGAGACTCCCATCTCATAGGGATGAGGGTTTGGCAGAGGACAGTGAAGTAGCTTGCCCTCCACACCATGCTCATGGAAAAGAAACATGCAAAATCTTTTGTGCTGGGATTTTCCTAGAGGAATGAAGGCCTCCTGTGGAAACCAATTGCCCAGAATCATTCCTGCCTCTGCCAGAATTTCTTCTTGCGTAAGATGTGTGTATATATATGTGTGTGTGTGTGTGTGTGTGTGTGTGTGTATACATATATATATACATATATATATATGGTGAATTATGAAAAATATGAATGATCAACTTTAAGTCAAATACGCACCCCAAAGGAGCTTCCTATGACTTAACCAAGGGTTCAGAGTTATTACAGAAGTGCTTGCTGTCATGACGTACATGCCTCACTCCTGAGTGTGGATGTGTGCACACATGTATAAAAGTGATAATAGCCGGTACGAGGTCTTCTTCAGCTGTGCTCACTTCTGCTAACCTACTGAATTCCATTCACATCACTTCTTACCCACTGAGTTTTAAAATAAGAGAATACTTGGTTCTTAAATTTTAAAAAAGACTTTTACATTCTTTCTGGCTTAAAATAAACTCTTCTTGATTTCTCCCTGATAAATCTGACAGCCTCTTTCTGTCTAGGCTCCTGCGATCATAAATAAGGCAGAAGGAGAAGTCTACAGAGGTCTCCAGCTTTTCCTGGAGCATAGCAGCAGCAGGCAATCAACTATATTGGAAATGAGTAGATGAGATAACAGGGCAAAGTCAGTGGGAGGGAAAAGGAAGGTGTATATTTTTAAGCAAAATTCTCCTGTATAAAGAAAGGTCCCCATGGCGCCCTTCACTGAAATAAACCAGCAGAAAACCATCCTGTCCAGTACCACCTTCCCTGCTTGTTTAGTTCTGCTCTGTTTTGCAATATTTCTTTAATCCGTAATAGCAACCTAGGATCTCAAATAATTGAATGAAGCGCTCTCTCCCACCACCATCTGAGCCAAATGATGAATTTTATTCTTAGCATAAACACACTCCCAGAAGTGATATCAGACAGACAAAGTAAAAAGCGTGGGACCCTGAGACCCAGTCCTCCTCTGTTTTACATTTCCTGATACTGATGACAAGAAGAAAATATCACTGGCCAATAAGACAAATCTGGTTTTTATATAACAAGAGGCAGAGGAAGTGAGAAAGGTAATATCTCTCTCTCTCTCTCTCTCTCTCTCTCTCTCTCTCTCTCTCTTTTGCTTCAGTGTGGAGTGTGTGTGTGTGTGTGTGTGTGTGTGTGTGTGTGTGTGTGTGCGCGCGTGCATGCGCTCAGCCATGCCCGAATTTTTGCGACCCCATGGACTGTGAGATTTTCCAGGCAAGAATACTGGAATGGGTAGCCATTGCCTCAGTTAGAATTTCCTTTATTCACTGAGATTTTTAGCTATCAACTACCTTGTAGAATTATTTACTGGCCACCCAGGTATACCCATGTATACTCTCTCTGAAAGAAGGTACAGAAAAAGATTTTTTTTTTCTTTTCAAATTGTTATAATAAGTTCCTGGTGATAGAGAAGGTTTTGCTTCCTGTGGTCATGCATTTCTCATTGTTGGAGCAGAATGGTGCTTGAGGGCCTGGGATTTTTCTCATTCATTTTAGGATGGAGTTTTGTTAGCTTACTGGAGTCACAGCTGAGATATGTGGACTGCCCACACTCAACAACTTCTTCTCACCTGGCCCAGAATCCACACAGATTTTCACCAAGGCCCTGATCTGGGTGTGGAATACAGCTGACCCTTGTTCAATACCTCGAACAACACTGGTTGGAACTGCGAGTGTCACTTACACATGGATTTTGTTTTTAATAGTAAAACTACAGTACTACACAATCTGCAGTCGGTTGAATCTATGAATGTGGAACCACAAATATGGAAGAATCAGGTAGCTAGAAGGCCAACTGGGAAATTATATGTGGATTTTCCACTGTGCAGAGAGTTGGCCCTGCTAACCTCTGCGATGTTCAAAGGTCAGCTCTATGTTAATTAGATGGACACAAACCAGAGTTTGCAATGAATTTGATAGAAATCTCTCAATTCTGAGACCAGGGCTCAGGTACTATACAGAGATTCCCTAGCAGGGTCGTTTGTACTATCCCTCCGCCACTTGCTAAACTTTGATGCAGATGGCTAACACATCTCTCTGTCTGTCTGTCTTCAGATGCAGGCAGCTAATTCTCTCCACTATCCACAGAACTTTACAGTGTAGTGGTTTCCCATAAATTTGGGATGATAGAGTCATTCTGCCTGATATGTTTGAATCAGACCCTAAGACTGTTCAACACAGCCTGGGAAAATTAGGTCAAGAATGCTGTCCCCGGACTCTCTTGTAGGTCTTAAACTAAGCCACGTCACTGCCTGTCAAGCACCAAAACAGAAAATAATGACTGAATTAGCAGCCTTTTCCTTTCAAGATTTACAAATTGGTGGAAACCATCCTGTCTTCTTGTTGGAGAAGACTCTTGAGAGTTGCTTGGACTGCAAGGAGATCCAACCAGTCCATCCTAAAGGAAATCAGTCCTGGGTGTTCTTGGAAGGACTGATGCTGAAGCTGAAACTCCAATACTCTGGCCACCTGATGTGAAGAACTGACTCACTAGAAAAGACCCTGATGCTGGGAAAGATTGAAGGTGGGAGGAGAAGGGGATGACAGAGGATGAGAGGGTTGGATGGCATCACCAACTCAATGGACATGAGTTTGAGTAAGCTCCAGGAGTTGGTGATGGACAAGGAGAGCTGGCGTGCTTCGGTCCATGGGGTCACAAAGAGTTGGACACGACTGAGCGACTGGACTGAACTGACTGATCCTGTCTTCTAAAGACAGTATGTCCTTCAGTCTCTTAGTCGTGTCTGACTCTTTGCAACCCCTTGGACTGCAGTTCGTCAGGCTCCTCTGTCCAAGGAATTCACAGGCAAGAATACTGGAGTGGGTTGCCAAGCCTCCTCCAGGGGATCTTCCCAACCCAGGCATTGAACCCAGGTCTCCCACGTTGCAGACAGATTCTTTATTGTTTGAGCCACCAGGGAAGCACTTCTAGAGAGTAGGTTCCTTGAAAGCAGGTACTCTTGGCTTGTCCTTGTATTTCCAAACTCTAATAAGCAAGACTTCAATAAATCCTTGCTCCTTCCTTCCTTTAAACAACACTCTTTAAACACCTATTATTTTCTAGGAAACAATGGTGATCAAAATAGGTAAAAAATTTTCCTCTGCTGGAATTTACAAGTCAAACTCAGAATCCATTTAAACAGTATATAAACCAGCCATTGCAGTCTGTCACAAGATTCAGTTCAGTTCAGTTCAGTTCAATTCAGTTGCTCAGTCGTGTCCGTCTCTTTGCGACCCCATGAATTGCAGCACGCCAGGCCTCCCTGTCCATCACCAACTCCTGGAGTTCACCCAAATCCATGTCCATCGAGTCGGTGATGCCATCCAACCATCTCATTCTCTGTTGTCCCCTTCTCCTCCTGCCCTCAGTCTTTCCCAGCATCAGGGTATTTTCAAATGAGTCAGCTCTTCACATGAGGTGGCCAAAGTATTGGAGATTCAGCCTTAGCATCAGTCCTTCCAATGAACACCCGGGGCTGATCTCCTTTAGAATGGACTGGGTGGATCTCCTTGCAGTCCAAGGGACTCTCAAGAGTCTTCTCCAACACCACAGTTCAAAAGCACCAATTCTTCGGCGCTCAGCTTTCTTCACAGTCCAACTCTCACATCCATTTACAAAATAAGATACACAGGGCAGGGGGTGAAGGGCTGACTGAAGATGCAGCTTTCCTTCCAGGAGTGGGCCAGCCAGTTCAGGGTATGAGTTGAGATCTCATGCAGAAGAGCTCATGTTTTCACAAGTTCAGTACTTCATTTTCCAGGCCCCAGAATACAGGTGAAGAATCCTTTTCCTAAATTAAATGCACATGTACTCCTCTCCGTCCAAAACTCTTCCCAAAGTACATAATGCTCTAAGACCTCATGGATACGATTCCTTGCACATATGAAGGGAGAACAAGTATTAAATTTCCTATCAAACTGTTTTCTTTCTATTCAGTCTATATCTCAAAAGAGCTCCCACCAATATAACCTTTTTGCCAAATGGCCAAGATGAAATATATTTGGGGGGCATTTGATATGAAATGAACAGTCTCAAATAGCTTTACACATGTTGAAAGTTTAAAAAGTTGTTTATTAACTACTTTAGTTATAATTCATTTAAAAATCCCATTATGTTTGGTTACACAAGAGTGACTTTAATACACTTAAAGATGCAGTACTCCTTAGCTGTGACATATTTATAGTCTGAGCATTAAAAAGTTTATAAAATCAGGCCATATTTTCCCAGTGTCAAACATCCCTCAATGAAGACAATTATTCAGCCTGCCTATTTGTAATTAGGTATGAAATAATTTATGATTATGAAGATAAGTGAGCAAAAATTTTAGAAGGACTGCATATTGTATTTTATTATTAAAAGATTTCCATAATCTTTCCAGGGTTTGAGGAGTCATAAATTGCCTGGATCTGATTTCCACTGGATTTTGCTTAGAATTAATAAACATATGGATCTCATCTAAGATCGTGTGTCAAAAATAATGAAAAGAATGGCTTCACACAAAGCTGAAAATGAAACCAGACTGACATGAGCTGACTTTGGTTTGGACAAGTACCATGAGCTGCCTAAAGTCAACCCACAAAGAAAGAGACTGGCAGTGCCAGCGGGGAGAGTACGCCCCACGGGGCAGAAAGGCAGCCAAAGTTCAAGTAAGCCAGGGCTGCAGAGCTCCTGCTTTGCCACACTTCCTTCTCGACAGGGACCAAGGACACGTGCAACATGCTATTACTGCACATGGCATCTGTGGCTTCCTGGGTACGCAGGCAGCTAAAAACATGAATATTTATTGGAAGGACTGTTGCTGAAACTGAAGCTCCAACACTTTGGCCACCTGATGTGAAGAGCCAACTCATTGGAAAAAAACCTTGAAGTGGGGAAAGTCTGAGGGCAAGAGGAGAAGGGGGTGGCAGAGAATGCAATGGTTAGATGGCCTCAGTGACTCAATGACATGAATTTTTAGCAAGCTCTGGGAGATAGTGGAGGACAGAGGAGCCTGGTGTGCTGCAGTCCATGGGGTTGCGAACAGCCACACATCACTTAGCAACTAAGCAACAACAGCAACAAAAATGTGGGGAGGGCAAGCAGCCCTTCTCCTCAGTCCCTCTCCCAAGAGAATAAGCAGACACAAAAAGCATTGACCAATTTCTCGTTTCTCTTCTCTTCCATTCAAAAGAAGTCATAGGAACAGGGGGCTGCTACTGTTCCTTTCATGCTTTCCTTCTGTCCAATACAATTCCCCTAATAACCCCTCAATTAATATCCATTTTTTTTCTTCTAAACCCCAAGCAGGGATTGTCTAATTTGTACTAATATTTTGCAGTTCCTCAAGCTCCCAAAATAGTCTGTGTAAAATGCATTGTTTTTTCAAAGTTAAAGTGAATGAATGTAAGAAAATGCTGTAGAATAATTTTTGTGATGCCCCTAGAAATTCTTGTAATTTCCAGAAGTTAACCAGACAAATGAGGACTGGAACACAGAGTTAGACACAGTGTAGTCCCACTTTCTAATTGCCACATCACACCAGAGAGAGTGCTTCCTTGGAGCCCAAACAGAAAAATTGCTAAGCCAATTATGTATCAATGAGTCTGAACTTGCAACACGGAAGTAGCCTCTGAACACATCCTTTCTGCCAACTCATATTCGGTGAGTCCAATGAGTGTTCCCAGAGCACTTGGCCTGAGGCCACAGATGGAGATTTCACTACATGTGAAGTCAAAGTTACTTAGCAACATACCTCTTGATCGGCAGAACAGAGCTGCTGTTTTTACCGTCTTCTTGCACAAGTGAACCCTGACCCCTTCAATTACACCAGCTCAGCAGGAAAGGCATACTGGAATCAACTTGCTGATTAAAACAAATCTGCCCTAAGATCCCCCAAAAGTTTGAAATTGGAATGAACTGGGAGGATGCATTCTAAAATGCTTTACAACCACAATTTTCTAAAAGATTCAACCAGATGCACCAAACTAAACCCAAGCTCAGTTCAGTTCAATTCAGTTGCTCAGTCATGTCCGACTCTTTGCAACCCCATTTACTGCAGCACGCCAGGCCTCCCTGTCCATCATCAACTCAGGAAGTTCACTCAAACTCGCATCCGTTGAGTCAGTGATGCCATCCAACCATCTCATCCTCTGTCGTCCCCTTCTCCTCCCACCTTCAATCTTTCCCAGCATCAGGGTCTTTTCTAGTGAGTCAGTTCTTCACATTAGGTGGCCAAAGTATTGGAGTTATAGCTTTAGCATCAGTCCTTCCAATGAATATTCAGGACTAATTTCCTTTAGGATGGACAGGTAGGATCTCCTTGCAGTCCAAGGGACTCTCAAGAGTCTTCTCCAACACCACAGTTCAAAAGCATCCATTCTTCGGCGCTCAGCTTTCTTTATAGTCCAACTCTCACATCCATATATGACCACTGGAAAACCCATAGCTTGACTAGACAGACCTTTGTTGGCAAAGTAATATCTCTGCTTTTTAATATTCTATCTAGGTTGGTCGTAACTTTTCTTCCAAGGAGCAAACATCTTTTAATTTCATGGCTTCAGTCACCATCTGCAGTGATTTTGGAGGCCCCCCTTAAATTCTGTCACTGTTTCCACTGTTTCCCCATCTATTTGCCATGAAGTCCCCTTCTCCTCCTGCCCCCAGTCTTTCCCAGCATCAGGGTATTTTCAAATGAGTCAGCTCTTCACATGAGGTGGCCAAAAAATTGGAGTTTCAGCTTCAACATTAGCCCTTCCAATGAACACCCAGGACTGATCTCCTCTAGGATGGACTGGTTGGATCTCCTTCCAGTCCAAGGGACTCTCAAGAGTCTTCTCCAACACCACAGTTCAAAAGCATCAATTCTTTGGCGCTCAGCTTTCTTTATAGTCCAACTCTCACATCCATACATGACTACTGGAAAAACCATAGCCTTGACTAGACAGACCTTTGTTGGCAAAGTAATGTCTCTGCTTTTTAATATGCTATCTAGGTTGGTCATAACTGTCCTTTCAAGGAGTAGCGTCTTTTAGTTTCATGGCTGCAGTCACCATCTGCAGTGATTTTGGAGCCCAGAAAAATAGTCGGACACTGTTTCCACTGTTTCCCCATCTATTTGCCATGAAGTGATGGGACCAGATGCCATGGTCTTAGTTTTCTGAATGCTGAGTTTTAAGCCAACTTTTTCACTCTCCTCTTTCACTTTCCTCAAGAGGCTCTTTAGTTCTTCTTCACTTTCTGCCATAAGGGTGGTGTCATCTGCATATCTGAGGTTATTGATATTTCTCCCGGCAATCTTGATTACAACTTATGCTTCATCCAGCCCAGCGTTTCTCATGATGTACTCTGCATATAAGTTAAATAAGCAGAATGACAATATAGCCTTGATGTACTGCTTTCCCGATTTGGAACCAGTCTGTTGTTCCATGTCCAACTAACTGTCCAACTAACTATTCCAACTAACTATTCTAACTGTTGCTTCCTGACCTGCATACAGATTTCTCAAGAGGCAGATAAGGTGGTCTGATATTCCCATCTCTTGAAGAATTTTCCACAGTTTGTTGTGATCCATACAGTCAAAGGCTTTGGTATAGTCAATAAAGCAGAAGTAGATGTTTTTCTGGACATCTCTTGCTTTTTCAACGATCCAATCAATGTTGGCAATTTGATCCATGGTTCCTCTGCCTTTTCTGAAACCAGCTTGAACATCTCGAAATTCACAATTCATGAACTACTGAGGCCTGGCTTGGAGAATTTTGTGCATTACTTTACTAGTGTGTGGGATGAGTGCAACTGTGCAGTAGTATGAACATTCTTTGGCATTGCCTTTCTTTCAGATTGAAATGAAAACTGACCTTTTCCAGTCCTGTGGCCACTGCTGAGTTTTCCAAATTTGCTGGCATATTGAATGCAACACTTTCACAGCACCATCTTTAAGGATTTGAAACAGTTCAACTGGAATTCCATCACCTCCACTAGCTTTTTTCATAATGATGCTTCCTAAGGCCCACTTGACTTCACACTCCAGGGTGTCTAGCTCTAGGTGAGTGATCACACCATCACGTTTATCTGGGTGGTGAAGATCTTTTTGTATAGTTCTCCTGTGTATTTTTGCCCCCTCTTCTTAATATCTTCTGCTTCTCTTTATAACCCAAGTAGGGGGTCATAAAACAGAGCTGGTGACTCCCTGCTACAACGAGCAGTCAGTTTTACTGTATGCTGAATGTGCTTCATGGCTCAGTCCTTTGCGACCCTGTGGATTGTAGCCCACCAGGCTCCTCTGTCCTTGGGGATTCTCCAGGCAAGAATAGTGGAGTGGATTGCCATGACCTCCTCCAGGGGATCTACCCAAACCAGGGATCAACCCAGGTCTTCCACATTGCAGATGGATTCTTTAGGGTCTGAGCCACCGGGAAAGCTCAATCATACTGTGTGGCAGGAAGCAAAAGCTCTCCTGGTCTGAACCCTCTGGGACCATTTGTTATCATCCCAACTTATTCTTTTTTTTTTTTCACATGGACCACATTTTTTAAGTCTCTGTTGAATTTGTTGCAACACTACTTCTGTTTTCTGTTTTGGTTTTATGACCATGAGGCCTGTGGGATCTCAGCTCCCTGACCATAGTCCAAACCCACATGCCCTGCATCGGAAGGTGAAGTCTTAACCACTGGAGCCCCAGGGAAGTCTCCCAATTTATTCTTCTATTGACCTCTCTTTCACTAAGCAATGCACAAAATGCTACCTCCAGTATCATGATGGAGAACCAAGCATGGGGGTCTTCATGCCTTTCTCCCCCAAGAAGGTGGCTTGCACATGTCAGATGCACAATCGTGACTTGAATGAAGAGATATTGTCATTCCTATCTGTTTCTTTGTTCCAATTTCCTTCCATGAAAAATATGAAGCAAAAGTAAAACCACAGGGACGTGGAGGAAATCAAGCTAATCCTGAGACTGAAGGAGCTTAAGATATCTTCTCACCTAAGTCACCTGCCACACAATAAACCTCTTTGCAACCACATCTATCAGGGTTTGTTTGAACATTCCTGAAAAAGAACACAAGTTGTTTGAAGAGAAGATGATTTCCTTGTTCAGTTCAGTTCAGTTTAGTCGCTCAATCATGTCCGACTCTTTGCGACCCCATGAATTGCAGCATGCCAGGCCTCCCTGTCCATCACCAACTCCCAGAGTTCACTCAAACTCACGTCCATCCAGTCAGTGATGCCATCCAGCCATCTCATCCTTTGTCGTCCCCTTCTCCTCCTGTCCCCAATCCCTCCCAGCATCAGAGTCTTTTCCAAAGAGTCAACTCTTCGCATGAGGTGGCCAAAGTACTGGAGTTTCATAGCCAGCTCTAATTATTTTAATGCTCCTTCTTGTATGGAGTCTGAACATCAGTCATCTTTAACCATGTTTCTCATTCACTCTCTCTGCTCAGTTGCTCAGTCATGTCCAACTCTTTGTGACCCTTGGGACTCAAGCCCACCAAACTCCGCTGTCCATGAGATTTTTCAGGCAAGAGTAGTGGAGTGGGTTGCTATTTGCTTCTCCATGTCTCTCATTAGGACCCCTTAAAGCAAAACATGTCACCTCCTCTCCACAAGCTTTTAGATATTCAAAGACCGCTATTCTCTTCCCCAAATGGCCCTTTCTCCAAGCAAAATCACCCCATTCCCTTCAATCACTCATTCAGTTATTAAATATGGTTTCCACACAACCTCCAGTATCCTGATCACCATCCAGATAGTAAATGACTGTCTAAGAAGGCAGCACCCAAACCTGAAACCTGTGCTCTACACATATTCCTATGGTACCATGGCAAATGGCAGGGATCTCTGCACACAGGGCTAATGTTATGAAACACCTTTTAAATTAGCCAAAGCAGGGGTCCACGTTTTCTGCTTGTTCTACGCTTTCTACTTAATTTACAGTGTGGGCCACCAGCCATTAGGGAGGTGTGGGGAATGTGATTGTTGCCAATAATTGACCATTCCCTGGTTCAGGAGATGCATAAAACTCTAATGGAACCATTATTCTTAAACCCACAGGATATATAATAAGAACAATAAAGTAATGCATTGTCAATATCAGCTTTCTTTTTCTTTAAAAAAATATACACAATGAAAATATCTATGTTTATTTTATCTCAAATGGTGATGTACAGAAGCAGCTACCTTAAAATGAGACTCTTGTGCTAAATGTTAAGAGAACACACAGAGCCTTGCATTCACACGCATTCCCAGAGCATGCTAACTGCCAAAACATTTCATTAATGCATCAGTGGCCTCGAGCTAGATGACTTTGGTCATTGTAATATCGGCTTCCATGGCAACCCATTGTCCTTGCGCACTGATTTGTTGAATTGTGTGTCTGCCCATGGAGCTGCGCCATACCTAGAAAAATAAGAGTTCAATCACCAAGCAGCCTTAGTAATGAGATCACACAAGGCCCTTGAATTGAAGTAGTTTGGCCCCACGTCCAGAATATTCCACCTGCAAGCCTTTCATCTATGAAATAGGAGAATGAGAACCTTGCTGAGGCGATATGGACCAAATCTGCTGTAAAACTCCTGGGTCAATTGTGACTTAGAAATGAAATGTGAATACACTGCTACAGAACAGAAGAGGTTAGGACTGAGGTTCAGGCTGAAGCAAGCCAAGAAAGAGCAATAATAGCCATAACAATGGTGATAGTTATAAATAATAAGAGCTCATTATAGACAATAACTGGCATCGTTGAGGGTCTATTGTGTTTCTCTTCTGTTGTGCAATTTACTGCCATCACTTCATTATAACCTCGTTGAACAGATGTGAGGGAAAGGGTTTATCTTTGGAAACTTTTAAAGAAGGTGTTAAGTACTTTTGATAACCCAAGGTTATCATCATGATTCCTTGTGAAGTGTGTCAAATTTACAAAGATTCTTTTAGTAACACACTTTACCACATGTCCCTGGATAAATGGCCTCACAATTCTATGCTTTTTAAACTTCTGATTTTCTTTTTGTATTTGTTCTGTCTTCCCCAAAGAGGTCATCTCTTGGCACTCTTGGGGTTCCCTGTCTGGCGATCCATTTCTTTTCATTACTTCTTTCCTAAGGTCTGAAAAAACAGATAACCAGAACTAATAGACTTATAAAGCAAACGGAAAGCCTCTTAGAAATCTTCTCTATTGATTAAGCACATGATCATTAATATCCAAACTTTTACATATCTATAGTCTCAGGTCAGGTGAATTTTCCTTTTCTTTTTATACAATATCTATTAAAACATTTTATTAATTTTTATTGGAGTACACTTCACCTGTGCTGTATTGCTTTACAATGTCCTGTTAGTCTCTACTGTACGGCAAAGTGAACCAGCTATGCGTACTGCTTAGTCACTCGGTCCTGTCTGACTCTTCGTGACCCCATGGTCTGTAGCCCACCAGGCTCCTCTGTCCATGGGATTCTCCAGGAAAGAGTACTGGAGTGGGTTGCCATGCCCTCCTTCAGGGGATCTTCCCTCCCAAGGATTGAACCCAGGTCTCCCACTTTGCAGGCTATTTTTTGCCTTCCGAGCCACCAGAGAAGCTCAAGAATACTGGAGTGGGTAGCCTATCCCTTCTCCAGGGAATCTTCATGACCCAGGAATCCAACCAGGGTCTCCTACATTGCAGGCAGATTCTTTACCAGCTGAGCTACCAGGGAAGCTCCACACCAGCTGTACATACACATATATCCCCTTGTTTTTGGATTTCCTTCCCATTTAGATCCCCACAGAGCCCTGAGTAGAGACCCTTGTGCTACACAGTATGTTCCCAGTTAGTTATCTATTTTATAGTGTAGATATGCCAATCCAATTCCCCTCTTTATTACATGTTCTTATTGAGTTGAGACACGAATCAGGAGATCTGTGCATGTATGAAGGTTATTTATCTTATACTACATATCACTATTTATTCTAATGCCTGCCTTATTATTTCAGGTATAGCAATCACATTAAATAACCATCTTTAAATGAAAGAATTATTGAAAGACTTCCTTTGATGAAAAGAGTTGGACTCCTACCCACTCCCACTTTTACTGAAGAATCCATCTGTATTGCGAAGGCTAGTGTTTCTCAAATTCTTTTAACATTGAGATTCTTACTTTGCAATTATAATTTTTTGATGGAATGATGAACTGTCACTTTTATAATATGCACTTTGTTTAAGCAAATGGTCTTTAACTTCATTCAGTTCAGTTCAGTTCAGTCACTCAGTCATGTCTGACTCTTTGCGACCCCATGAACTGCAGAACGCCAGGCCTCCCTGTCCATCACCAACTCCCGGAGTCCACCCAAATCTAAGCATTCTTCCTTGTATTGTCAGGATTCTTAGGCAGAACATCCAGAAGCTCGTGACTGAGCTGCATCTGGCTGTTTTAAGAAACAAAAAAGGGGGAGATGCCGGGAGCAGGAGCTCCGCCCGTGGCAAAGGTCATGAGGAAGGAGGCTCAGCATACGCAAAGGTGGGATCGAGCCTCAGGAGTCCCCCTGGAAATTCTCGAGCATCTACCCCCAGAACCAGAGTCTGCCTACTTTCTGCTTTGTGCTCTCACCTACACCTCTGACTTTATGGGGGGCTGTCCCCCACTACCTCTCTGAAAAAGAGTTAGCTTACAGCTCCAGTTAATAATTCCTGGGTGTGACAGTGTTTCAACCTACAAACTCCTTTGGAAGTCCTCTAGCCTGCCTGAATAGGTTTTTCTGGCCACATGTGATCGTTCAGAGCCTCCCAACTGTGAGAGGCATGAGATGTTCTAAACTGTCTAAATACAGATTCCTTTGAGCAGTTAAAAGATTGATTAGAAATTGTATTGGTGAAGGGTTTTTCACTTGTTGGGCTAATGTTTGCTGCTAAGTCTCCATATCCCTTACCTGCTGTGTCCCTGGCAGTGTATTGATTAATATAATTGGTGTAAGTAGTAGCTTTAATGTTTGTAACCTTGGACCCTTGAGTTAATTCTTTTTCTTGTTATAGCCCACCACACCTTTGCTCTGGAGGAATGCAACTTTATCTAATGCTTTTGGAGGGTGGCTCCTGACCAATCACCTTTAGAGAAAAATAAGTTTTCTGAAGAAAGGGTCTTAAAATGTTAACAGGCCTCAAGGCCAGAAAATGATGCAAATCACCTAAACTTTTACATATGATAAGTTTGCAGGAAGAAAGCCTGGCTTACTGCATGACTCTACCCCTTCCCCCATTATCCTCTATGCATAACTTAAGGTATAAAAACTACTTTGGAAAATAAAGTGTGGGCCTTGTTCACCGAAGCTTGGTCTCCCCATGTCATTCTTTCTCTCACCTTCTGGCTGAATTATTCAGCCTCTTTTCTCCACTGAATTTCCTCACTGAGCTATCCTTATTTAACCACTCTTTATATCCTTAATTAACGTTTAATTAAGCAATTGTTTCCTGATCCTTGCTGACGCCGTCCCCGCTTCGAATTCCCTGGATCCACCAGGGCTGGACCCCGGCATATGTCCATCGAGTCCGTGATGCCATCCAACCATCTCTGTCATCCCCCTTCTCCTCCTGCCCTCAATCTTTCCCAGCATCAGGGTCTTTTCAAATGAGTCAGTTCTTCCTATCAGGTGGCCAAAGTATTGGAGTTTTAGCTTCAAAATCAGTCTCTCCAATGAACACCCAGGACTGATCTCCTCTAGGATGGACTGGTTGGATCTCCTTGCAGTCCAAGGGTCTCTCAAGAGTCTTCCCAACACCACAGTTCAAAAGCATCAATTCTTTGGCATTCAGCTTTCTTTATAGTGCAACTCTCGCATCCATACATGACTACTGGAAAAACCACAGCCTTGACTGGATGGACCTCATTATGAAATAACAAACTAGAAAAAGTATTCATTTTATAAAATACCAGGAACATGGGTTGAAATGATAAGACAAATTACTTCTTTGAATAGATGGCATGCATTAATTTAACTGGCAGTTGCTGAATTTTGCTCAGACAGCAATAAGTTGCTGAAACATCTCGCATAAACCCACCAGGTAATATCACTGGTGACTCTTTTTTGGGTCTGACATGCCATTATTTAATGGAAGACTGTATTAGAAAACAAGTAATCATATACAAGTGATTAACAAAAGTTGCTTGTTTCTTATCCATGGTGGATACACCCTAGGATGACCCCACTGAGTCACTTTGTGTATAATCCTTCCCCCTGAGGGCAGGCAACACCTGTGACCTTCTTCTAATCAACAGAATATGGCAGAGAGACAGGAGTTTTTCAGATCATTAAGTCCATAATCAGTGATTTTGAGTTAGTCAAAGGAGAGATTATCCTGGGTGGGCTTGAACTAATCCAATGAGCCTTTGAAAGAGGATTAATTTTCCCTGAGGTTAGAAACTACTTCTGTGTGGTCAGCTTGAAGAAGCAAACAGCCGTGAATCTGTAGATGTAACAAAAGAATTCTGCCCACAACCTGAGAGAGATTTGAAACAGATCCTTCCCTAGTTGAGAATCCAAATAAGAATGAGCCCAGCAGGTACCTTGATTTCAGGCCTGTGAGACTTCAGGTAGAGAACTCAGTTAACCCATGCCTGGATTTCTGACCCACAGAAATTCTGCAATAATAGATAAATATTTGTTTAGGCCACTAACTTGTGCTGATTTGTTACATAGCAATAGAAAATGAATGTTTTACATAATAATGTTTTTCTTTTGTGTGCAATCTGCATTTTGAGCCAAGAACATTGCTGCTGAGAACATTGTATTTTCAGCTATATGTTTCCCAGACTTATCTGAAACACAGTGAAGTGAAAGTCACTCAGTCGTGTCCAACTCTGCGTGACCCCATGGACCATACAGTCCATGGAATTCTCCAGGCCAGAATACTAGAGTGGGTAGGTGTTCCCTTCTCCAGAGGATCTTCCTGACCCAGAGATCGAACCCAGGTCTCCCACATTACAGGTGGATTCTTTACCAGCTGAGCCACAAGGAAAGCCCATCTGAAACATAGTGTGGACATCAATTAATTTGGTGTGTAACAGAGTTCTGCTTAGTGAGACTTAGTTGGAAATCATGTTGTGACACTCCAGAAATATTTTGAAGTGATAACGTGTACCCTTCTTCCACCCTTCCCTCTGCTTCATGGAATGAGTTTGTGATGACTGAATCTAGAGCAGTCATCTTAAATCATGAGTATGCGAGCTTCATGCTGGGTAGAATGGTGAGCTGATTGACATCTGGATCACAGATGATTTCATGGAGATATCAAACTAGCTCTGCAATGCTATCTCTAGCCTTCCATTTTGTAAGAGAGAAACAAACTTCTACTTAAGCCACTGTTCTAAGAATCCGTATTGCTCATGGTAGAATCTAATTCTAGGATTTTTTATTTAAAAACACATAGTACACATATTTGAAATAAATTGCTACAAATATGAAAAATGTAGCATAGCTTATTTTGGTTCAACCATTAACAGCATCTGGGCGGTGCTGTACTTAGTCCTTCGGTTGTGTCCTGCTTTTCACAACCCCATGGACTGCAGCCACTCCGTCTCTTTTGTCCAAGGGATTCTCCAGGCAAGAATACTTGAGCAGGTTGCCATGTCCTCCTCCAGGGGATCTTCCCAACCCAGGGATCAAACCCAGGACTCCCGCAATGCAGGCAGGTTCTTTACCATCTGAGCCACCAGGGAAACCCAAGAATTCTGGATTGGGTAGCCTATCCCTTCTCAAGGGGATCTTCCCAACCTAGGAATTCAACTGGAGTCTCCTGCATTGCAAGCAGATTCTTTCCCAGCTTAGTTACCAGGGAAGCCCTTAATAGCATCTCAGTTCAGTTCAGTTCAGTTCAGTCGCTCAGTCGTGTCTGACCCTTTGCAGCCCCACGAACCATAGCACTCCAGGCCTCCCTGTACATCAACAATTCCCGGAGTCTACCCAAACCCATGTCCACTGAGTCAATGATGCCATCCAACCATCTCATCCTCTGTCATCCCCTTCTCTTCCTGCCCTCAGTCTTTCCAGGTATCAGGGTCTTTTCCAATGAGTCAGCTCTCTGCATCAGGTGGCCAAAGTATTGGAGTTTCAGCTTCAACATCAGTCCTTCCAGTGAACACCCAGGACTGACTTCCTTTAGGATAGACTTGTTGGATCTCCTTGCAGTCCAAGGGACTCTCAAGAGTCTTCTCCAACACCACAGTTCAAAAGCATCAATTCTTTGGCACTCAGCTTTCTTTATAGTCCAACTCTCACATCCATACATGACTACTGGGAAAATCCATAGCCTTGAATATATGGACCATTGTTGGCAAAGTAATGTCTCTGCTTGTTAATATGCTGTGTAGGTTGGTCATAACTTTCCTTCCAAGGAGTAAGCGTCTTTTAATTTCATGGCTGCAGTCACCATCTGCAGTGACTTTGGAGCCCCCCAAAATAAAGTCTGACACTGTTTCCCCATCTATTTGCCATAAAGTGATGGGACCAGATGCCATGATCTTCATTTTCTGAATGTTGAGCTTTAAGCCAACTTTTTCACTCTCCTCTTTCACTTTCATCAAGAGGCTCTTTAGTTCCTCTTCGCTTTCTGCCATAAGGGTGGTGTCATCTGCATATCTGAGGTATTGATATTTCTCCCAGCAATCTTGATTCCAGCTTGTGCTTCCTCTAGCCCAGAGTTTCTCATGATGTACTCTGCATATAAGTTAAATAATTAGGGTGACAATATACAGACTTGATGGACTCCTTTTCCTATTTGGAAGCAGTCTGTTGTATGTCCAGTTCTAACTGTTGCTTCCTGACCTGCATATAGGTTTCTCAAGAGGCAGGTCAGGTGGTCTGATATGCCCATCTCTTTCAGAATTTTCTACAGTTTATTGTGATCCACACTGTCAAAGGTCTTGGCATAGTCAATAAAGCATAAATAGATGTTTTTCTGGAACTCACTTGCATTTTCGATGATCCAGCGGATGTTGGCAATTTGATCTGTGGTTCCTCCGTCTTTTCTAAAACCAGCTTGAAGTTCTGGAAGTTCACGGTTCACATATTGCTGAAGCCTGGCTTGGAGAATTTTAAGCATTACTTTACTAGCGTGTGAGATGAGTCCAATTGTGCAGTAGTTTGAACATTCTTTGGCATTGCCTTTCTTTGGGATTGGAATGAGAACTGACCTTTTCCAGTCCTGTGGCCACTGCTGAATTTTCCAAATTTGCTGGCATATTGAGTGCAGCACTTTCACAGCATCATCTTTTAGGATTTGAAGTAGCTGAACAGGGATTCCATCACCTCCACTAGCTTTGTTCATAGTGATGCTTCCTAAGGCCCACTTGACTTCACATTCCAGGATGTCTGGCTCTAGGTGAGTGATCACACCACTGTGATTATCCATGTAATAGCATCTATAGAGAACTAATAAATGTTTCATAATGGCCAAAATACATGGGCTAACATGGCTAACAGAAATGATACCCTTCATTAAAATGCAACCTAGAATCAGATATGTTAAGGTGGCTGTTCATAAAAAAATATGCAGGCCATCCCATGCCTCCATAATTTGAAAGGTCACTTTGCCCATAATTGAAAATAGTTATTTGAAAATCGTAGTTCATTTGATGGTACAGTGGTAAAGAATCCCCCTGCCAACGCAGGAGGCACCAGAGACTCAGGTTCAGTCCCTGGATCGGGAAGATTCCTTGAAGGAAGAATGGCAGCCCACTCCAGTATTCTTGCCTGGACAATTCTATGGACAGAAGAACCTGGTGGGCTACAGTCCATGGACTCAGACACAGCTGAGCAGCACACACACGCACTGCATCTGGGCCGTTTAACCAGCTGTTTTGTGACCGCAACAAGTGAGCTTTTGTCCTAAGTGACTGGCTGGTCACATCTGGGTGTGATTGTAGGGCTCCAGGAAGGCACAAATGTCCAAAACCGTTCATCGATACCTACACATCAGGCTGGCTGATGCCCGAAGCACTGCCAATCAGACTTTCATCCTTTCGTCTTAAGGTCTCTGTTCCTTGTTAACTGCAGATCTCCGTGGTACAGGCACCTTGGTGAGTGTGATGCTGTAAATAGGTGGGCAGAGCTGAGTAACGGTGAAGGGGTGGCACAGTGCCACTTTTCAAGGAACCTCAAGTTCACGGTTCATGGCGGTGAGCACAGAGGCAAAGAAAGGTCATCAGAGATAATAGCACCTACGTCTCAATGTTCACTACGCCATGAATCCTGTCAATGAGAGGTTCATTTAAAAGTCCCAAACACTGTAGAGGCAGCAGGGAAAAGGCAGAATCCACCTTCAGGATCATCGTGGCTGCATGAGAGATGAGACATCACCACAGTCTCTAGGCTGATGATACATAGGACTAAGGCAAGATCCAAGTGAGTGCCTTTTTAGATGTCAAAAATCCAGATTTCAAGTGCTCAAATTGGTCAGTGGATCAGTTAATTCAGTCAAAAATATTCAAACCCTTTTCCATCCAAGCAGGTACAATTTTTAGAGCACATTTGCTGAAAGTATATGAATGTGCTCAGTCTCGTCCGACTCTTCGACCCATGGATTGTATCCCACCAGGCTCCTCTGTCCGTGGAATTATCCAGGCAAAAATACTGGAGTGGGTTGCCATTTCCTACTCCAAAAAGTGTAAGAAAACTAGTAGAGAAAATTGCTTAGAAGGCCCACATATGCCAGCAAAAACATTTCTTTCTGGCTGTTGATCAAGTCGAAGAAAGTTTATCCTGACAGTATTCGAGGGAAATTATTATACCTGCTTCTATCAGAAAAGATCATTCAACCATAAATGTTACATTGCTATAAGATGCTATAACATTCCACACCCCGGTCTGCTGCATGGTCCTATTTGGAAGGTAGCATATTTCACAATTATACACACCCATGACAGACATGAGCGTTTATATGCTAATCCCTGCAATGTGGGCAGCTGTAGCCTTTCAGTAAGAGCCCCGAACCTTTTAATCAGGAAAAGCCACTGGAGAACAATATATCACCAGCAAATGTGTTTGGCTGGCTGAGGTAGTAGGGAAATATTCTTTTCTTGCCCGTATTTTAAGTAGTAGCAGGAGTGCTCATTACGCCTTTACGTCAGAAAAACAAATGAATGTTTGGGTGGTAAGGAAATGGAAATACAAACAAAGGGGGGTTCTCAGGCTGCCTCCCTCGCTCCCATCACCCTCACTGGGAGACTCGGAGCCCTGTGTGAAGCGGGACAGACGTCTCCATGAACAGTGATGACAGAAAAAGGCTGAGGCGTTCATGAGGAAAACTACTATTATGGGATTTTTTTTTTAATATCAGAAATTTTTATTTATTAAAATGTGTCCTTCAGTAGTATGTTAGCATACATACAATATACACATATACATCTGTACACTCTTTGACACACCTCACATATTGCCACCATAAGGTTATAACAACTTAAAGATTTACTTACTTGGTTTGGTGGTTAAGTCACTTAGTCATGTCCGACTCTTGTGACCCCATGGACTATAGTCCACCAGACTCCTCTGTCCATGGGATTGTTTACAATAACTCTGGGGACACCAGTAGCTGTGGATTATTTTTCCTCAGCTAATATTTACTGAATGCTTATCCCATGGAACCATCATCATGCTAAGTGTTTCATATATGTTTCTCATTTAACTCTCATACATACAGACCTCTTCAGGGCCACTACTGACCCATTTATACAGCTAGGTAAACTGAGATTTAAAGAGACACAGTAACTTGCTGCAAATCACAAAAAAGTGGCAGATTTGTGTTTTGGACCCATTTCAGTCTGATTCTCACCTGGACTTATCTCACTGAGGTGGAGAGAAGACCCGAGGGCAGAGAAGCCACCCTGTGGGCCCACCCAGGTCACCAGGGAGTAAGTGCAGCATCTGCTAGAATGGTGCAGGGTTCTGGCATCCCAGGGAGTGGGATGTTGAGAGACATGAATTCCTTCAATGGGAATAAGTGAACACACACTGAGAAGCTCCTGGGAAGCATTGGAACTGGCAGGCGGTGAGGGAGAGTCTAGGGAGAGGGGTCCCCGAGCTTCTGCAGCTGGGCTGGGGGGAGCTGGTAGCTGGCAAAACGGACAGCATGTAACCTCATATCTCCCAATGTCAGAGTCTTTGCTTTGTACCTACCTATCAGATGGTGCAATAAAACTACATGGATCTTTGACTGTATGTTCTTCACCCTGAAGAAATTACTAAAGTATGATTTTATTCTTGCAATTTTAAAGATTTACTTACTTGGTTTGGTGGTTTAGTCACTAAGTCATGTACAACTCTTGTAACCCCATGGACTGTAGCCCACCAGACTCCTCTGTCCATGGGATTTTCCAGGCAAGAATACTGGATCCGGTTGCCATTTCCTTCTCCAGGGGATCTTCCTGACCCAGGGATCGAACCCAGGTCTCCTGCATTGCAGGCATATTCTTTACCGACTGAGCTATGAGGGAAGCCCAAAGTGAAAGTGAAAGTTGCTCAGCTGTGTCCCACTCTTTTCAACCCCATGGACTGTAGTTCATGGCATTCTCCAGGCCAGAATACTGGAGTGGGTAACCTTTCCCTTCTCCAGGGGATCTTCCCAACCTAGGGATAGAACCCAGGTCTCCTGCATTGCAGGTGGATTCTTTACCAGCTGAGCCACCAAGGAAATCTTTTACTTATATACTTATTTTTGATGTGCTGGGTCTTCATTACTGCAGGCTTCCCTAGCTGCGGCGAGCAGGGGCTAGTCTTTGTTGCAGTGTGAGGCCGTCTCTTACAGTGGCTTCTCTTGTTGCAGAGCACAGCCTCTAGGGCACACAGGCTGCAGTAGTTGCGGCTTGCAGGCTCCAGAGTGCAGGCTCAGTAGCTGTGGCATCTGGGCTTATTTGCTCCCTGGCAGGTGGGATCTTCCCAGACCAGGGACCAAACCCATATCCCCTGCATTGCAAGGCAGATTCTTAACCACTGGACCACCAGGGAAGCCCACACTTTTTTATTCTTACCTTCCATGAGGTTCCAGTCTATAGAGATAAATAATATCTCATGATGCAAGATTGATGATAGAACCTGACCACAGAGACAGAGCCATCATAAAATTTCCTCTGAGTCTTTAGAAATCCATTCTAGAGAAACCAGGAGTATCACCAAAGATGAGGGTAACTCTGTACATCATTTTGGTATTTAGGAGGCAAGTGTTCAATGTAAACAAGCTATTTCATTTTTACTTCTGTTTTAAAGCACTTAGATGTGGGGTTTTCCTTTCATTTTCAACCAATGTCCGTTCTGCTTCCTGATCTTTAATGCTAGGCAGGTAGAGAGACTAGTTTCTGGCAGAAACGGCGTAAGCATTGTGGACCTATATGCACGCTTGCATGCTAAGTCACTTGAGTTGTGTCCAACTCTGTGCAACCCCATGGACTATAGTCCACTGGATTCATCTGTCCATGGGATTCTTCAGGCAAGAACAGTGGAGCAGGTTGCTGTTTCCTTCTCCAGGGGATCTTCTTGACCCAGAGATGGAACCCACATCTCTGGTGCCTCAGGCGTTGGCAGGCAGATTCTTTACCACTGAGCCACTTGGGAATACATTTTGCCAAACAAACCAATTGCACCGAATGTGTAAAAAGATGTCAGTTGCTTTTGACACACAAAAATAGGGAAGAATGTCTAAAAGGCAAATCATTTCATTCAAACTAAGATTTTTGCGTAATTTATGCTAGTGACACACTTCACCAGAAGGACAGCTCCAGAGCTCATAACTGTTCTTTAAAGATAAGCTTAGTTTTGTAGAATTGTCAAAAATATTTGGGAAAATTCGGCTTCGGGGACTCATGATCAGTAAAAGGGTCATGCGTCCCAGGTCCTCTGGTGATAACCCTGCTTTTCGGGTACCCAGAAGTGCAGGGCCTTCCACATGCTGAGCTTGGTTCAAGAATCAAAAGAGTTCATTGTCTTCTTTATTTTTTTAATGCCTCAAGTCAGAAATACATAATATTTTAGTGTAAATTCTTCCAAAATGGAGATGTAAACCTAAAATATAAGGCTGCTGCTGCTAAGTCACTTCAATCGTGTCCGACTCTGTGTGACCCAATGAACAGCAGCCCTCCAGGCTCCTCTGTCCACAGGACTCTCCAGGCAAAAATACTGGAGTGGGTTGCCATTTCCTTCTCCCAAAATATAATGGGGACACCTGCAAAGGAAGAAGAGATTTTTCAGGAGGAAGAGACCCACCCTCACCTGTCAAGCGCTACAGCAAGCCTGAAGGTAAGTGAGATCTCCTCTCGGCCCACCCTCAGCTGGTCACCCGAAGCGCTTACTCTGGGCAGAGGGCAGTCTAGACCAGTGGGCTCGTTATCTTTTTGAAACACTCCCCAGACCTCTATGATCATGTCTTTGTTTTCAGACAAGACTCTGAACGTTCCATGAGCTGTTTACATCCCCTGCTTCCCAAGCTAGTGATGAATTCACTGCTCAAATCTCTGGCTCTGTGGGCAGAGAACCCTGCAAGGAACCACTGCTTGGTGCCAGAATCACCCCTGGAGAAATAAGTGTTCTGGTTGACTGACTGCTGTCACAAGGACAGGGTCATAAATTGTTAGCAGGCCCCCTTGCCAGAAGATGATGTAACACCCCTAAGACCTTTGTATACATTTGTATGAAGCACCTGATTTTGATAAAAGTCAGGACTGCTGACCCCGCTTGACTTTTGTATTACATCTCTGTGTATAAAAGCGGACCCTGGAAAATAAAGAATGGGATCAGTTCCTAGAAAGACTGGTCTCCCCATGTCATTCTTTCTCTCACTTTCTGGCTGAATTCCCATCTGGAGCGTGGAGGCTCATCAAGCCTACTAATTATGCCTGGGCTTCTAAGATCTGACCCGGGAGGCCTTAGTGTCTCCTCTCCTTTGGGAGAACAGAAAGAGGCCTGTGGCCTACGTAGGTGACGCAAACTTCTTGTCTTGAAGTTTTACTGGTTTTCCACGTAAACCAAGTTATTCGGCCTCTTTTCTCTACTGAATTTTCCAACTGAGCTATCCTTATTCTATTACTCCTTATATCTCTAATTAATATTTAATTAAAGCTATTGTATCCAGTTCACCGACGCTGTCCCTGCTTCGAATTCCCTTGATCCTGCCAGGGCTGGACCCCGGCACACAATGTCTTATGAAACTGAGTGCTCAGAGGCGACTGTCTGGCAGGAAAAAGCATCAGGAGAGAGAGGCTGGTCACACCCCAGATCGCATCCAAGTCCCTAGGACGACCGCCAAGAATGGGTTCTCGGCTTCATGCAGGAAAGAATTCAAGAGCAAACCAGAGGAAAGTGAAAGAAGCTTTATTCAGGGAGATACACCCTCCACAGACAGAATGTGGGCCAGCTGCAAAGACAAGAGGTGCACCAGAATATGGGGCTGTCAGTTTTTATATGGGGCGTAATTTCCCCTGGCGTGCCGCAGTTCCAGGGGTTGCAAAGAGTCGGACATGACTGGGAGACTGAACGACAGCAACAACAATTCCATAGGTTAATAGGGGGAGGAGCATTTTGGGGAAGGGGCAGGGATTTCCAGGGCCACAGCCTACTTTCATGGCCCTTATGGGTGTGTAATTTAGCTTGCTGACAAGTTATAATGAGCATATACTGCGGCTCAGTGTCTAGTGGAGGATGACCCAGCTGCCATCTTGGATCTAGTTGCTCCTAATTGGTTTGTGTCGTGTCCTCAGGTGATGTCATTTTTTTTAAAGGTTGTGCCCTTCCCCCTTCCCGTCTCAACCTGACCAGTCTTAGTGTCTGAGCAGAGAGCCTTTTCAAGGACTGTGTTCATACTGCTATCTTCCAGTTACATCCACTGAGTCCTTTCCTAGTGGTTTCAATATAAAAGGCTTTTCACAATGCAGGACAGCCTGGTTTGAGTCCTGGGTGGGGAAGATCCCCTGGAGAAGGGAAAGGCTCCCCACTCCAGTATTCTTGCCTGGGGATTTCCACGGACTGGATAGTCCATTGGGTCGCAAAAGGTTGGATACGACTGAGCGACTTTCACTCACTCTTCCATTTGGGCTACTACTCTTTGCACCCCCATACGCTGAGTATCAGAGGTTGCAGACTGGATGCCAGGAGGTAAGATTTCCAGGATGTGTTTTGTCTGGTTTGCACAGTGTCCCTTAAAACCATCACTCAGAGGCCAATGTTATCGAGTTGGGGAATCTGCATGAATAACTCATGTGTGAATCACTGGTGCACGGCCGACCCTGGGCTTGAATTCTCCTTGTCTCGTGTGGTTGAGCTTTGATCAGCCAGAATCTAAAAGACCTTGAGTCAAGCATGTTTCAGTTTACCAGAACATACTTTCTGGGACTTCCCTGGTAGTCCAGAGGTTAAAATCCCCCTTCCAGTGTAGGTGATGTGGGTTAAATCTCAGGTCAGGGGACTAAGATTGCACGAGCTGTGGGTCAAAGAAGCCTGAGCCCCACAATCAGAGAGACGCCTGTGTGCTGACGAAACGTCCCACATGACACAGCTGGGACCCGTCACAGACAAATAAATAAATAAATAGTTGGTGGGGGGCGGCAGGAAGTTGCCTTCTCCTGACCCAGGAGACTCAGTCAGTTATGGTGGGCCCTGCTGGGCCCTGCTAACACTTGAATTTGCAGACCCAGCGATGACACAGGCAGAAACATGTCCTACAAATGTACGTCACACAGACTGGCATAACTCAGAGTATCCACCCTGAGGGTCTGGGCATCGGTTACACGTATCAGTGAGAGTTAAAGCCTGGATAAGAGTGCAAGAAGCCAGGTGTTGGGCGAGAGCCACTGTGACAACAGAGAAGGAGGCAAGAGAGGGCAAGCCTGGCTTAGTTCCACGAGGAAGCTGTCTTCTTGCCCAGGCAGCCTTTTGTGTGATTCCCATGATACTGCGAATAAATTCCCCAATTACTTAGCTGTGCCAACCACCTGCTAATTGATATCATGGTCTTGTACTATTTGCTTTCCTATAGATAGATCTTCCTATCCCAGTGAGTTTATGAGCAGTGTTGTGTGTGTGTGTGAGAGAGAAAGAGAGAGAGAGACAACATGTTAAAAGATAACATGTACTGTTAAGAACGCTTTCCTCCAAAAAAATTGGGCAAGGTTAATAAAAAGTCAAGAGGCCAATGTCCAGACCCACACAGTGTCAAGATCTCAATCATCTGTCTCTGACACACACACACACACACACACACACACACACACACACACACCCCAAACTCCTCTTCCCCAGGATCATCTCACCATTAGGGATTTTGAAAACAAATTTAACTCTGCATATAATACACTGATTTATTAGCAAATAGAGAAAACACTGGTATTCAACCGTGACAGGAAAAGCCCAGGTCACCACAACACACTCTGGGACTTTGCTGATGGCTCTGTGTTGGTCTGAGTCAGTTTCCCAGCGTTTCTCATGTAGGGGATTGGCGGAGCAGGAAGGACTCAGACTGGGTAAAGAATAAGACAGGGGAAAGTTCCATGAGGCCTGAAGTTACTTTTCTCCTAATCAAGTCCCAAGTCATAGAGAAAGACACATGGATTTGTTCTTCTACCAACTGGCAAAGTGGCCAGTGAAACAAACAAAGCTCCAATGTGCCCTCCGTTTCTCCGTCAGGGTGAGGTTCCAAGCCATGCCTCATCCCTGGAGCCGCAGGGGGACCTCCGCCTGGCCGAGCCACGCTCCCGGGCAGGGGCTCCGTGGAAGGTGTCCCCTCCACTGCCTCTAGCACCTCCCAGCCCACGCTCTCCAGGCAGGACGGGCAGCCGGGAGTGGACATCCAGGAAGGCAGGATGGGCAGCCTGGAGTGGACATCCGGGAACTCTGTTCCCCGCCCAGCTGTCCCATCAGACCCAGAAAGCAAGCCACAGACACTTGGCACATAGAATAATGTTCATAATTAAGACTCATACAATTCTCCGCACACATTAACTAATGATGTCTTACAATGCCCCAGAGGCGACTAAAGTGGTTACAACCTCCACTGGATTATTCATTCCCTTACTCCAGAGATACTGACTAAGCACTTCTTGTGTAGCTGGTGCTGGAGGGGCAGGGGGACACAGAGACGGACGAGGCCTGTCTTAGCTTGGAGAGCTTTCCAGTCCAGCCAGGGAGGCGGGGAGAGGGCTCATCTGGAAATACTGGTCCGGGGAGGCACGGGGCACGCTCAGCCTCACGCATGCGACACGTCCTTCCTCCATACCCACACGCATCCATGCAGGTCCTGAGCTGCCTGGCCACGTGTTAAGTTGGGAAGGAAAAGGGAACCGAGGGCACACTTTCTTGTGCAGGGACATGGACTGTGTGTGTGAGTGTGAACTCCGCTCAGTCGTGTCCAGCTCTTTGTGACCCCACAGACCATACAGTCCATGGATTTCTCCAGGCCAGAATACTGGAGTGGGTAGCCACTCCCTTCTCCAGGGGATCTTCCCACCCCAGGGATGGAACCCAAGTCTCCTGCACTGCAGGAAGATTCTTCACCAGCTGGGCCACCAGGGAAGCCCCAAAATACTGGAGTGGGTAGCCATTCCCTTCTCCAAGGGATCTTCCCACCCCAGGGATGGAACCCAGGTCTCCCACATGGCAGGCGGATTCTTCACCAGCTGAGCCACAGGGAAGCCCTATATCCAACTCTGTGCCCTGCTCTCCAGAGTCTCCTCTGCGTGGACCATTCTCTCCTGCCCCTCCAGTCACCCCTGCCTCCCCCCTTACCCTGTGGATTAATATCGCTCCTCTGAACTCAGATCAGGCAGAGGCAGGACCCTCCGGTGTGCTTCCCCTGGACTCCTAAACATATCTGTCTACAGCCGATCGTGCCAGACTGCATCCCAGTGATGCGCCCACATCACTCTCCCATCAGACTCCCTGAAGTCTACATCTCACTCACAGCATAGCACTTGGCACGTGGGAAACAGGCAAGCAAGCCTGCTGAACGAACGAGCTCACACTGTCACACTCTGCACTCGAATGGTTGGCAGGACTCCAGGGGAAGAGGTGCAGCAGGTCCGCATGACTCAAGGTCAGCCCTGGAAATCGAGCCTGGGATAGACGCCAGGGCTGCAGTGATGGCTGCATCCTTGGGGGATGGTGACATTAAGAAAGGAGATAGAAAGGATCGGAGAGGAGACCCATCATGGAGTTGACTAACCAGTGGGGGAAGAACTAACAGATTCCAAGTGTTTGGGGAAGACCAAAAGGAAAAGGCTCCAAGATGGAATGTGTGACCCAACCTGGTGACATTCGGCACAAAGATTGGATAAACGAAACTTTCTCACATAAACTAGGTTGTAGCAAACTAGGGAACACGGTAAAGAAATGGCGGTCACAGACTCTTCTTCCAAGGAATGCGGTAAAGTCAAAGACTGATATCCGGTGAGACAGAAAAAGCAGGAGTGCTTTTGGAGGAGATTTGCTTCAGATGAGCACATTTGTAAGCTGGAGAGGATGAGATAAAGGTGATAAGGGAAATCAACAACAAGAACGAAAAATGATGCTGAGGGCCCCGGAGGAGGTGCAAAGAGACGAAATCCAGAGCTGAGGCTTAATGCTGAAGGGAGTTGGGGTGTCTCTTACTCCAGGGCAGAGGCTACAGACATTCTTGAGGCAGTGGAAGTAAGTCAACTTGACAAAGAGGCATTATCTTCGGCCGTTAAAACACAGACTCTTGGCTTCAAACCCCAACTCTATCGCTGACAAGTTGTGAGATCCCAAGTATGTGTCTTTGTGTATAACGTTCATCACGTGTAAAACAAGCACCTACCTCACTGGGTTGTCATGACAACTGATATGACCACTACTCTTTCCTCTGCAACATAAACCAGTCAAAGAAAACAAGCAGGAGGGGAGTTTGAAGTTGCAGAGAGATTAGAGTCTGCTGGACCTGTATTCCCGAACAAGAGTGGGGAGTGAGATACAAAAGTGCCTTCTGAATGGAACCGCTGGCCCCGCACAGGAGGTGTGGTAGGTAGAATAAAGCTCTTTCCCCCAAAACCGCTGCATTGTAATCCCTAGAACCTGTTGCTATGTTTCCTTCATGACAAAAGGGATTTTGGAGTTGTGATAAATAAAGATCCTTAGATGAGGAAATCATCCAGAATTATCTGGTAGGGCCTGAGAAAATTGTTAGGGTCTTTGTAAAAGGAAAGCAGGAGGATAAGAGTTAGAAAAGGATGCATGATGAAGGAAGCAGAGGCTGGAGTGATGCTCTTTTTAAAAAAATTGTTTATTTTTAACTTACTGGTGATTGGTTCACAATCTTGGATTGATTCTTCTTATGCATCACATGAATTAACATAGGGGCACAAACGGGCTCCTTGAGGCTGGAGAAAGGGGCCATGAGTCAAGGAATGCAGGAGTTTCTAGAAGCTGAAAAATGCCAGGAAGTAAATTCTTCCCTGAAGTTTTCAAAAGGCGTGGAGCCTCACTGGCACCTTGATTTTAGCCTCGTAAGACTCACGTTGGATTTCTAACACCCAAATGTGTCAACACATTCGTGTTGTGTTAAACCACTAAGCCTATGGTAATTCACTATGGCAGTCACAGGAAGCTCTCACATCTACGGAACCCAAGGGGCTGGCGCTGCTGAAGTGCCAGAGGTGCAGAGTGAAGCCAAGGAAGCGTAAGGTCCAGACACCAACCTTGGTGTACATGGAGACCTGAATGCTGGCACCACTCTTGTTCTTCAAACAGTACAAACCCCAGCGGTGAGACTGAAGCTAAAGGGAACAACTCGTAAGGAAATGAACTTTGAAATCCAAGGCAAAACAGTAACAGACATTTTTCCACTCAGTTTACTTGGGCAGCACCCAGCAACTTATCAGTCAGGCAGGATATTGTAATTAAACGCTAAATTAAACGGTGGCATTGCTTTATTCCTGAAAGCTTGATAAAGCCACACTTATCTCATTGCTAAATATACCAGGGAGCTACGGAGGATAAAAATTTGGCCCGATCTCCTAACCAGAAGAGAGGCATGCAGGCAGATGCTACAATGTGGATTTCATAGAGCTTATACATAAATATGAGCAGGTTCAGAGTCTGAAATGTCAAAAGCTCTGGAAAATCTGCCAAGCAACCTTATGTTTTCAGAAATAAAAGACCTCTTGCCTACAGGCTGGCCTAGCAGCAGAAACAGGACACAAAGTACCCAGGACATCAACGGGCTGTTTGCAGAGCAGCCCGGTGTAGCGAGAACTCCCGTGCTTATGGCTTCCAGGGTCGTGAGTTTAGATTCTGGGACTTGGAGCCCATGTGGGGTGGGACAGATGCTCAAAACTGGAGCCCTAAGGCCTGGAACCTCAGGTAGATTGCCAGGTAGGAACCCATTTGGTAGATGAGGAAACTGAGGCTTCCAGGGTAGAGCAATGAACCCAAGACCACAAGGCTAATAAAAGCAGACTTTGGGCTTCCCTGGTGGTCCAGTGGTTAATGCAGGGGACGCCAGTGTGATCCCTGGTCCAGGAAGAGTCCACATGCTGTGGGACAACTAAGCCCATGTGCCCAACTACTAAGCCTGCGAGCCGCAACTGCTGGAGTCCTACGCCTAGACCCTGTGCTCTGTCTTCAGCAGGAGAAGCCACCTCAATGGAAGGCCCACAACCGCAACGAAGAGTAGTTCCTGCTCGCCACAACTAGAGGAAGCCCCTGTGGCAATGAAGATCTCGGGCAGCCAAAACGCAGAATAAATAAACAAATCCTAAAATAAAAAGAGCAGACTTTGATTCCCTGACTCACTCAAGTGTGTTTCCTTCCACATCATGCTGTCTCCCTGGAGACATTAGTCCAGGGAGCATTACTTTGGCAACAAAGGTCCATCTAGTCAGGGCTATGGTTTTTCCAGTGGTCATGTATGGATGTGAGAATTGGACTGTGAAGAAAGCTGAGCACCGAAGAATTGATGCTTTTGAACTGTGGTGTTGGAGAAGACTCTTGAGAGTCCCTTGGACTGCAAGGAGATCAAACCTGTCCATCCTAAAGGAGATCAGTCCTGGGTGT
Organism: Bos javanicus; assembly: GCF_032452875.1. Lineage (NCBI taxonomy): Eukaryota > Metazoa > Chordata > Mammalia > Artiodactyla > Bovidae > Bos > Bos javanicus. Next base: position 98,976,983 of record NC_083877.1, read on the forward strand.
TCATTGGAAGGACTGATGCTGAAGCTGAAACTCCAATACTTTGGCCACCTGATACAAGGAGTTGACTCATTGGAAAAGACCCTGATGCTGGGAAAGATTGAAGGAGGGAGGAGAAGGGGACAACAGAGGATGAGATGGTTGGATGGCATCACCAACTCTATGGACATGAGTTTGGGTGGACTCAGGGAGTTGGTGATGGACAAGGAGGCTTGGCGTGCTGCAGTCCAGGGGGTCACAAAGAGTCGGACACGACTGAGTGGCTAAACTGAACTGAACCGTCTCCCTGGAAGAGATGTCAGAACGCAGTGTGCAGTCTGTGCCAGCAGCCCTGCAGGAAGAGACAGTTCTCCTGTAGCAAATGGCTGAAGTGCTCTCCCTGCTTTGCCTGCCTCCTGCTTTGCTGGGGAGGACCCACCACAGCTTTATCTGTATCAACAGATCACGGAAGGAAGGTCAGACCTGCAGCCATCCCTTGAGGCTCCCTGGTCCATGAGGAGCCCTGTGGAAGTCTGAGGACTGACTTGCACAAACACAGTGCCTCCGAGGACTCTACTGACAGCCCCAGGTCCTGCCAGTGTGGTGCTTTGTGAGCCTCAGGGGACTCTGCAAGTTCTTCCTCAGCCTTCGAATTACAAGTGTGGCCGGTTAGGAAGAACCGATGATCATCCATAGAAAAATCAACCAGAAGGACTCTAGATTCCTCTCTGCCCTTTGGCAGGACAGGGAAGTGTAGTGACAGCTCCTGGGCTCATGGCTTCCAAGGTCGTGCTTTTAGATTCTGGGACTTGGGGCTCACTGGGGGTGAGACAGACGAGGTTCAAGGCTGGAGCCCGAGAGACTTCCCTGGCAGGCGAGGGGTTAAGACTCTGCCTCCCGGGGCAGGGGTACAGGTTCCATCCCTGGTCAGGGAGCTGAGATCCCATATGTCTCATGGCTCCAAAACCAAAACATAAAGCAGAAGCAATATTGTACCAAACTCAATAAAGTCTTTTTAAAAAATGGTCCATTAAAAAAAAAAAAAAAAAGACTGGAGCCCTTTGCTGTTCCCCATAAAGGTGATAGTTGAGTAAGAAAGTGTTTTCGACAATAGCAAGAGATCCCAACACAGCTTAATGGGCCTGCCTATCCGCCATCCTTCCATCAACCCACACCTCTGTGGTCTAACTGGATTCATCCACAGGATAACGTTGATAGTGACGAAGAGCACAAGCTTTGGAGCCAATTATATTTGGGATTAAATCCTGACCCTGTCACTCAGCAGTGTGGTGACCATGGACAAATCACTTCATCTGTCTATGTCTTCATTTCTTATTCTGCAAAATGGGGATAAGAGTGCTCATTTATCAGAGTTGCTGTGAGGATTTGAAACAATGAATCCAAAGTATTTATCCATACTGGCTATTAAGTAGGTGTTGGAGGTATTACTCTTACTATTGTTATTATTACTTTCATGCTTCAAGAAACTTTTAAACACTTCCATATATTTGGAACTCATTAATCTCTATGATATGCAAGTATGTGATTAACAAAGATAAAACACAGTTAAAGAAATATGTACAAGTTTGAGACGAAGGAAATCCTATAATTTCTCTGGAGGGAAGGAGCCACAGTATTCCTCCTTGGGTAATGTATTATTAATGCTGATTTCCTTGAGATACATTAAGAATGGATTCAGGACAGAGAGAGAGAATATGAGAATTTACCCAGCGCCAGCGTTCCAATTAATCAACTTCTGTTTCTGTAAATAGCCCTAAGTGAAAGAATCAAACTATTATGTTTTGTGGATGAATGATCAGCAAATGCTCAGAAACTCATCTGTCATGGTCTAGTTTTGCCGCCTGACAAGAATAATGAAGCCAGCATATTCTGAATTCATAAAAAGTCTGGGTTGTGGTTTACATAAAGTCCGCATTTAATTAGGGTGGAACCAGGAGAAATGTTGAATGCTTCCCTGGCTTGGCAGTGGGTGGAAGGCTTTATCAACTGTCCTTCTCAGATGCGAGAGGTGAAAACTGCGTGATGAGGGGTTCCCGAGAGGAGCCTAATTGTGAAGCTCCTGCTTGGAATGGAGACATTTTTTTCACCAGTAGACTGCATTTCAGAGAAGTCTGTTCTTGTTATTCAACATGCCCCTGATACTTCAAAAAACAGGGGTTTGGGGTTATTGGGGTTTCTTTTGTAGTGGCAAACAAACAGAAGATCTAACTCTTAAACACTGAATGTACTGGCATCGTCTAAGATGCAGGTGTGTAAGAAGATCTAACTCTTAAACACTGTATGTACTGGCATCGTCTAAGACGCAGCTGTGTAACACCTATCCCAGGTGTATAAGGAGATTTTGAAGGGAACTAAATTAGAAGCACTGTGCCTTTTTTGTAGTTGAGTTGGACATGATTGCCAATGTGGTTTCCTATGGGCAAAAAGAGTTGTGTTTATTTAAATGTGAAATATCATGTATTACAGGCCAAAAGGATTCCTAATCTACCTTAAAATAAAAGGTATAAAGTCACATACTGTGTTAGTGTTAGTGGCTCAGTTGTGTCTGACTCTTTGCAACCCCATGGACTGTAGCCCACCAGACTCCTCTGTCCACGGGATTTACCAAGAATACTAGAGTGGATTGCCATTTCCTTCTCCTATAAAGTCACATAGATAAAAAGAAACGGACTGGTATTTGTGAACACTGATGTGAAGCAGGTCATGTATGAGTAAAGGGTCCCCCAGACTGTGTCATGTTTCCAGAAACACTAATGTCAGCCCTGTAGTTCACTGAGAAACACAAGTCACAAAGCAGCCTACTGTATAAAGCAGGGTGAGCTAATTTCCATACAGTAAACACAAAGTAAATAGACCAGGAAAACTGGCATGCAGGAAATAGCAGAGCCCAGTGGTAGGGTAGCAATAGTAAATTTGAGTTAACACTTGCACAGACAGACAGAAAAGACCCTGATGCTGGGAAAGATTGAAGGCGGGAGGAGAAGGGGACGACAGAGGATGAGATGGCTGGATGGCATCAGCAACTCGATGGACGTGGGTTTGAGTAAACTCCGGGAGTTGGTGATGGACAGGGAGGCCTGGCGTGCTGCAGTCCATGGGGTTGCAAAGGGTCGGACATGACTGAGCGACTGAACTGAACTGAGACAGACAGAGTCCTTGGAAAAGGCCACTGATGGCTCTGACTTTGAGGGCGGCCACCCTCTGCAGCAGCAACGCCGTCTTCCACTCTAGTAAACTCCGCTTGTCAATTGAATCTCTATTAATACGCCTGTGTTTCTTTTCTTTGAATTGACTTTTAAATTTTGATGATATTTGAATGTTTTAGAGAAACGCAAGTAATTAAATAAGGAGTAAGAAGTAAATCTTACATGAGTCACGTTCCTGGAAATTGATGGGAAATTAAGTGAACAGAGAGAAATATCCTGCTGCCTTTGGGTAAATTGCCATTTCTGTAATAATTACAGGGGTTCCAGTTTGGCGACGAGCTGACTAAGGTGAGTTGAGAGGATTTTTCCCGAACTGTTTCTCCTTAAGATTCTGCAGCAGCCTTGCCATCAGCAGAACATGAATCTATTAAAGAAGAAAAGAGAAGTGAAACACTTTCTATCGTTCATTTCTTTGTCGCTCAGGCACAGACACGAACCGTGTGAAGTTTCGCCTCCTGTGTCCTGCAACGTAGGGATTAGAGTTGTGAGAAATGCGCTTTGTCTCTCCCTTTCCCACCCCGCTCCTGACTCTTCCATGAAGGAGCCAAAGCGCTCACGTTAAGCTCTCTGAATCTGATTAACAGAAGCTGCCACGTGGCAAGACCCCAGGTGGCATCTCTGTGAATGGTGGTCACATTGCCGGGCTGCTGCTGCTACTTGACATCAGACAGCTGTAGGGAATCCAAAGGACAGCCCAGCAGTGCTGGCCAGGTTTAATCTGTCTCTGATTTCTATGAGTATATGAGGAAGCCCTTTCTCTTTTTCCTTAAGCCATCTCTTGCCTTCAATTTAGCAGACTCTTCTGTAAATAAAATTGAACCATTTTCAACTGGTGTTTGATTATTGTTGGCCCCTCAAAATTCAGAGACCCAGATTTTACCATGTCTTTCTACTTTTCATGGCATTACAGTCATTTGAATACCTTCAATATGAATTCATCCTCTTTTTCCCAGTGTATAATTGGACAACCAGACTGTACAACCAGGCCTTACCTGAAGTGTCCAATTTGTGAATAATGCTTTTAAAACCAGGTATAGCAAGCCTATATTAGGGAATAAGGGTTGACTTCCTATGCAGAGCCCAGGGCTGAATAATCCTCCCAAGAAAGCTGTCCCAGAAACTGCCCAGAGGACCCCAGCCCCAGATGTGTGAGGAAGGTCACCGCCAGGCCAGCCAGGGCCTTAGGAGACTTGGGAGACATCAAAGAGAAGAGTCCATCCAAATGTATAGTAACTGTGGATGAAATCTGATGGAGGGTCTTGGTTTTCTAGCCCTGGGACAGAAGGCTAAATGATATGGGCCTTTAATAGTCCAATCTGAAATTCACTAGGGAGATTTCCAGTGAGAGTTAATTCTCAGGCATTAGTAGGTGTTCAATACTATATAGCTCTGGATTTGAAAAGTAAATTGGAACAGAGCTGTATGGCTAATTAACACGCTTGTTGTATCTTTGTAAATAACCAGGCCAAACATAAGAGATCAGCCTCTGTGTGATCAAGAGTACTCTTTGAAGATGGAAGAGAGATGCTTAGAAAAAAAAAAAAAAAAAAAAACTTCACTTGGAAATAAGCAGAAGAGATTACTGGCCCTTGTTTCTGTGCAGTCCTGAGCTTAACTTTCTATTGGCTGGATTACTTGATAGCTCCATGGGGCCAAAGTTAGCCTGTAGATTTTTGCAAACAGATACACAAATAACTTTCGACCAGTGAAACAGAAAACCCCAATGGTCTTCTTAGTTGCTCTGAGAGATTTTGACTCTAACTTAGCAATATTATCTTTTTGAGTATGTTAATATTCACATATTAATATAATAAGATATATGGCTTCCCAGGTGGCCCTACTGGTAAAGAACCCACCTGCCAATGCAGGAGACATAAGAGACAAGGGTTCAGTCCCTGGCTTGAGAAGATCCCCTGGAGGAGGGCATGGCAACCCACTCCAGTATTCTCACCTGGAAAATTCCATGGACAGAGGAGCCTAGTGGGCTACAGTCCACAGGGTCGCAAAGAGTCGGACATGACTGAAGTGACTTAGCAGCAGCAGCAGCATAATAAGATATATCATATTATATATATTATATGCATAACATGTATAAGAATATATATACATATATATGTGTAAAACATATATATGACTTCTCAAGTGCCTTTTGGATCACTTTATCTTATTAGTTCACTCATTCACATAAATGAGTTAAACAAAATTTTGACACGTTTATTTTATATTTTCACGAGATTCGTGCTTTTGTCCTTTCAAAATCATAATTTAATATCTGAATACATTTAAAATTGAATTTTAACAAGTGGAATTCTATAAACTGCAGAAAGAATCTGGGCTCTCGATATGAAGACTTAGATATGAATCCTGGCACCAGCAATAAGTCTTCTTTTTTTAATACCTTTTTATTTTGGATTTACAGGAAAGTTGCAAAGATAGCACACAGGATTGCCATATCCACCTCACACAACATTCCCTCTAGGTAGAGTGTACATTGTCATGGTACATTTGCTACAGCTAAGGAAGCAGCATTGGTGTATCACCACTAATTAAATGTCACACTATTCAAGTTTCACTGGTTTTGTCCCAACACCGTTCTTCAGGTGCAAGATTCCACCCAAGACATCTCATTAGATTGAGTCCTCAATTCTCCTTAGCCACCACTTGCTCTGTGACGGTTTCTTCAGCTTCCCTTGTTTTCGATGAGCTCGACAGCTTGGAGGAATACTCATCAGGTATTTTTCAGAAAGCCTTTTAATCTGAGCATGGTTGATGCTTTTCTCATGATTATACTAGAACGATGAGTTTTGAGGCCAATGACCGTGGAAGTGAAGCACGGTTTCATCACATCACATTGAGGTTGCTTGCTTGCAACACGACTTATCAGTGATGATGCTAAAGCCCTTATCTCCTGATTGAAACAGGGTTTGCCTGGTTTCTCCACTCTCCCGTCACCTCCCGCCTCGCTCCATACTCTGACTGTTTGGAAACCAGTCATCAGGAAAAGTCTACAGGTGGTGGGAAGATTTAGGTTCATCTCCTGTATGGGAGAATAACCTACATAAATTCTTTGGATTCTTCTGTACAGATGTGTCTCTTCTCTCCCATTTAAGTGTTCATTCCATCATTTGTTTATAGCAGTATGGAATCATGGATGTTTATTATGTACTTTGGGTTAAATCCAAAAATACATGACTTAATTCATTGCTCAAATTGTTCCACTTTGGCCCACCAGATTTCTTTACAGTTGGTGCCTGGGTTCCTTTCACAGGGCCCCATTTTTGTTTTCTGAGTACAGCAAGTTTTTAACCCTCAACTTCAGATTTCTCATCAGCAGAAGAGAGAATAGTAAAACTGCTCTTTTAATATTGTATTAAGAAACAATAGCAAATGAGAATAATAATAACTCCACTCCCAGATGGCTTGTTATGCACCAGGCCCTCTCCTAAGCACTTAGCAATATCAACTTATTTGAAAGAATTAGTGTCTATCAAGGGCCTATTAAGTGCCTAACTCACTGTTTGGCACTTAACATATGTTCAGAAACTGACTTTTCTCACTGGGAATGACCCAGATTCCAACCAGGCAGCTTTGGCTTCCCAGGTGGCTCAGTGTTAAAGCATCCACCTGTCAATGCAGGAGATGCAGGAGACGCGGGCTCGATCCTTGGATCAGGAAGATCCCCTGGACAGGGTAATGGCAACCCACTCCAGTAGTCTTCCCTGAGAAATTCCATGGACAGGGGAGCCTAGCGGGCTACAGTCCATGGGGTCGCAAAGAGTCGGACACGACAGAGTGGCTGAGCACGCACACACAGTGTTGGACACAGAGGTGCCTCCATCGTGGTCCGTGCCAGCCAGCCAGCTGTGAGTGACAGTGAGAACAGGGCCCGGGTCCCACACTCCTGATTATGCAGGCTCCACTCGGAGGTCTGCCCGCTCATTGGCAGCTTCATTAGGTGAGATGTCAGCATCCTCTGAGCACCGAGGCAACTGACCTTGGCCACCCTGAAGCTCTGGTCCTGATTAAAGATTTTATGTTTAACAGCAAGTTCAGCCTGGCACCCGCCAACATTTAAAATAGAACCGAATCTCTGAGAAGTCAGCTACACTGAATCCGGTGTCTTCTTCCTCCATTTTCTGAAGAGTTTTATTTGTATAAGATGTTTTATATATTATTGATGTTTTATATGTTTATATGTTATGTATATGTTTATATGTATATGTTATGTATAATATGTTATATTTTTTATATGTTTATATGTTATGTATAAAACATATAAGATATTTTATATATTATTATTATTACTGAGGCTTTTTCTCAGGGACTTTTGTTTAATATTAGATGCTTAACAGTCAGAGATAGTATAAAAAAGAAACTTTCCTCTCAATGTGAAAATATTAGATGGTGAAGCCATTTCTACTGATCCAGAGTAAACACTCTCAGTAACATCATCCATCACCTTTACAAGGGATTAAAATTAGAAGACTTGGCCCTGAGAGGTACAGCCATAGCCTCATTACTCGAGCACCAAACATTAACAAAGGTGTTTATACCACCTAGTGTCTGGGGTGAATAAAACGAAAAATGAACAGGCTTGCTTAAGCCCTACAAGATTCACCTACAGCAACGTGTGCCTTTGGTAGGAAACTTAAAAGCAACATACAGAAAGAGATAAAATGCAATTATCTGCTGTATCCCAGCACAGAAGAAATGGCCAGGAGGCTACCGAGTAAGAAACGCCAGAGGCTCCTTCTGCTTGGGTGACGTCTGGGAAATTACACAGGGGATTTCAAAAGAAGACTCAAAGGTAACATGCAGACCAAAAATGATTTATCCTTTTCAACAAGTCCTTTGGAGGCGAGGAAATAGGATTCAGGCCTGGTTTGGTACAGGAGTCTAAGAAAACTCACACCCTAGGTCTGCAAAATGAGGAAGGTAATCATTTGAGGATGAGAAACTGAGAAGTCATGGAAGACTTGGAGGGCCAGGAAGATGCAGAAGGAGCCCGTAAGATAGGCTTCCTTCTCCCCCTCTCCATCCTCACCTCTGCTGCTCCCTGCCCTGCTCAGGGCGACAGGGGCACCTGTATAAACAGGTGTGTTAAACAGCAAAGTGCTCACTGGGGTCGACATCTCTTCCTGCTGCCACATTCTGGAAAAAGAAAGCTCCAATGAGGTTTCTGAGATCCATCAGAGGAGGAGTGTGCTGAGGCATGCTGGCACTGCTAGGAGGGGATGGAGAGAGGAAGTGCTTTCATCGGAGAGCAGGGAGCTTTCCGAGCAGTGCGAGGGTTGGAGCATCAGAGAGCAGGGCTGCAGCTGAGGATTTCCGGTACAGCGGAGAACCGTGCCTCTGCAGCCCTGGGAACGCTTGCAAGGGCGGGAATGGATGGATCAGAACAGCTGTTCAAATCTACAGAGCAAAATGTCTGCCTGGGCCTTGCTCTCAACATCAGGAACCTGAAATATAAGGAGCAGTCGCAAAGATGAAGTGCCATCTAGACAAAGGATCTGATGCTTCCCGCTGTGGTTGACACCTTATAAATCCGGGATTGTTGTAGAGCCCACAGAGAAGGAAGAGAATCCCAACAATGACGGAGTTTGAATTTTCCCCCAGCAGGTGATCAGGACTCGAGAACAGAATGAAACTGATCTAGAGAAATAAAGAATGTGACATTTCTTGCATGCTAGAGTTATGGATGAAAATTCATGATTTTTAATACAATATACAATTTCTCATTAGCATTGTACAATACATGGCCCTCATTATTCTGGAGCCAACACAACAGGGGGAGGAGCAAAAGGGCTTACGACTCCTTCATGGCTCCACTCTTCTGCTTTGCCCTCTTGTGGTCCAGCTCTCACCTGGGATGTGCAGAGTCAGACTGAAGCAACCCAACTGCATCTCTGATGAAAATGTGCTTCCAGCATCACACTTTGACAGCCAATCCGAACGCACAAATACATACTAATGCTGCTCACTCAATCACTGGTCGCACATCTCCCAGATGCTGGATGCTACGCTAGACAGTGAGGTAACAGAAACAGATGCTCTCCCAAGCGTCCAGTCCAATAGAGGAAGCAGAGACTCAAAGAGCCTTGCTCCAAGCACAATGTCCTAACTGTATAAAATCCCTTCTATATGCTGGCGGGAGCTCGGGTTTCCAGAGTTTGACATAAATGGCTTCAAAACATGTTCTTATACATACTAGTTCTGTTCCTTTGATCAAGGCCTTTGACTTTCCTGGCCCTTAATTTCTTCACCTGTAAAATAATGAAAGCAGAGCTTCCCTTATAGCATTGCTGTAATGATTAAGTAACACAAAATGATAGACAATATTTACTCAGTGATCACCAGGCACTGTTCTAAGAACATCATACATTTCTGCAATGCATGCAAGCTGCAAAATATCCTATGAGGTGATCATTACTATTACCCTCATTATACAGAAGAAACCGGGACACAGAGAGATTAAGTAATTTCTCCATACAATTTGGTCAGAATAAAGCCATGCATATTAAAGACAATGTACTATGAAAAAATTTATTGAAATAAATAGTAAGTTTTTTCATAGACATTCAACAAAATTTTGTAGTAAACCAAAGGAAAGGCTAACTAGCCTATTAGTTGATTAGGTAAAGGATAACACTTGAGCTGGGTCTTGAAGGGTGAAGAAGAGTTTGCCAAATGAAGATAAAGAAGACAACCATTTCAAACAGAGATAAGGGTATTTGCCAGTCAAGAGGTATGAAATAGCCTGAGATATTTATGGATGGGGGCAAGAAGCCCAGTGGGGCTCCAGCAGAGGGTTTTGACAATAATGAAGCATAACTGGAGATCTTGGATTTTTTAAAGCTTAAGTCAATCTTATCTTACATACATAGCCCAGGCTCTGTATGCACAGTAAGGGCTAAAATCTCTAGGCCATGGATGTCCATTGGAATCTTTGAGCAAAGGAGGGACATGGGTACATCATCTTGCAGGTGGGTAAGAAGAAGCTGGCTGGGCACACAGAGGTAAGGAGACACACGTAGTGACAGGAAGACCAGTTGTGATCAGAGTGGGGTGTGCTGAGGTCAACCACGAATACAGCAGTGGGAATGCAAAGGCATGATGGGGGAAGAGATCTCACTGAGGTAGCATTGGGGGGAGTTGGTATCGAATTGGATGCATCTATTCATCTACTACGCAAATTGCAGATGAGCGCCTGCTAAATGCCAGATGCTATGGACAGACCAACGGACGGTATAGGGACCAATCAAGGGTGTGCTTGGTGATGGAGGAAAGAATATGCCTTCTCACAAGGGAGAGTGTGCAAGCATTTTTAACAGAGGATGTAAAATATCGAAGGGAAGCAGAGCTGGGAGTGGAACAGCTTGTTTGGGGACATATTTGACAAGTCAGATCGAGCCAAGCCTGGGGGCTTGGCTAAAACTGGGAAAATAACTCAAACTCAATAATGTAAGTCATGTTATTTTATAAGTCTAGCATTTTCACCAAGAGTATATCATTTGACTTGGACATCCATTCAGTAATTTGGACGAGGCCAAGATGTATTATCTCCATTTCACAGGCTGTGTAGACTCTTTGTGGCAATATGTCAACTGGGCAATTGACATCCTTCTTACAAAGGCAGGACCCAGGATGCACTGCATCCACAGGGTTCTGTCCAGGAGAGCTGGAGCCTCACGCTTAGTCCTCCTTCCAGCCTCAGGGTACATGACAAGCCCTGGAGAAAATGTGTCTCAAATGGATGCTCACAGAAAACAATCTTTTTCTTCCAAATTTAACAACTGATTGTTTTCACTATGGATTTTGACATTTCAGACTTGTGTACGGGGCTTCCTTGACCCTTCTCTATAAGACTTGAGTGCTGATTATTACCAGGGTGTTCTCTGATAAAATACACTGTAAATCTTGCTCTCCAGAATCCTGCAGTGGAATCTGAGCCCTAGTAGTCAACAGATTTCCCAGCAAATCAAATGCCATTTACACTGAGAGCTGGGAAATATGTTTGAATCTTACTCCTCCTCGCTGTGTTGACCCAGTGGTTCACTTTGCTTGTAAAAACATATTTTCCTGTCAAATATTCCCTGAGCCAAGTCAGCTGGTCAATGATGCATCCGTAAAAATATGTGCTCACCCGAACTCTTTGCTGAGGGCTACAAATATACTTGTCTAAGTCTTATCACACGTTTGGGGTCCTGGAGTAGATTCCTTCAATCACAAAACAAAAATGTAGAAAACATGGCTTTCATAGCTCTCCTCCATGGGTTGGGAGAGATAGCAATAATGATCGCTAACCTGAGCACCAAATGCCATGTCTCATGGTTTACCTGTCTTATTGCCATCAATCCCCACAATGTCTTTCAGTATATTTTATTTTCCAGTGTTTAATACTTTCATTTCTTTATCCCCTTACACAATATCCGGTACACACTAAAATACTCAGTAAATGATTTTGGAATACACAGGTAAATAAAGGAGTGGAATGGAAGATAAGCCTCTTTCACAACAGAGTATTTGTTGGTCGATAGCATTTATTACTCCTCAGCTCAGGAAGGAGTTTACGGCCAGGTTGTAAATATAAAATAAGCACAAATGAAGCTGCAAAAACTCTTGCAAAGCAATATAATACATAAATGAGTATTGATGGCGAAGGACAGACAAGTTAGCCAGGCACCCTGGGTACCAGAAGGGAAGGAGAGCTGGGGGCCTGAGAAGGACAGTCAGCAAAGGGTGCCTGGAGGTGAGATTCAAGAGCAGCCAAGTTTGTGCAAAGCCTCACAGAGTGGGAAAAATGACCACTGACCACAAGTTGTCTTGTTTCTTGACTAAGGTTTACATCCCAGGCACGCATACCGGCAATCGATAACTCCTTAGCTGCCGTTCTCACATAATCGGAAGGCTCCAGGGGAACTCTGGGCCCACCTTTAAGGATGAGTCACGACGTGACGGCTCTATAGAGAGAGGACTTGAATTTCCTCCCAAAAACGCTGGTGCTGACACTCTGCGGCCCAGAGTCAGCCTTTCAGTAAAAACTCAATAACCTCTTGGGTATGCTTCCTGAAAGAGCAGAAGTGAAGGCTTTTTCTGACAGTTACTTAACCTCTTCAAGTCAGAGCTGCCTCATCGGTAAAACAGGAATGTCCTCTGCCTCTCAGAGGTGCTGCGAGGAGAAACGAAAATTACCAAAGCTTTGTAGGTCCCTTGTGGGGAGACTTTCTGAGGCTTTATTATCAGTTTCTAGAGAGATTTAAGAATCTTGATACTGAAGCATCTATCCATGTGTAATACTGTGAGGTATAAGAAACCGCATCAGGATTTCGTGACCTCAGCACTACTGATATTTTGGGCTTGCTCGTTCTTTGCTGTGCCGGCCGTCCTGGGCGATGCAGGGCTGTTCCCAGCGTTCCTGGCCTCCACCCACTAGGTGGCAGCAGTGCCTCCTCCGTTACGCAATGAACGCGTCCTCACAGTCCCCTCGGGGTGAAGGGGGCGGGGCAAAGCCGTCCCCAGTGGCGACCATTGATCTATATAATCATAAAGTGAGATATGTGTTACTCGGTCCTTTTCCTAGCTTTCATCATCAATGGTAAGGTAGGGCGTTGGCCAGGTCTCAATAAATAGAAGCTAAATGTGCAAATTAATGAGGAGGTAGACGGATCGCTTAGGACACTGAGAGACTTTCATATCTAAGACAACTGTAAATAAAGTTAGGATGTCCTTCCACACTCCATGCTCAGATGATAAGAAAAACAGATGCTGTCGCGTTCCTCAAAGAAATAACTAAAATGCAGTGAGAGATAGAGACGCATCCAGGAAAACCAAAGCCAAGGCTAACTGTGTGGACGATATAACCGGAAGAAATAGCCGCATGTTCTCAAAGTAGACAATATATGGCGTTCATCTTCTCCATCTAAATAACAACTGACACCTAATAAATGTCTTATTTCTGATAAAGGAACAGCCAGGAAGTGGTCCAGAAAGTCCATTTAAAGAAGGTGGAACCTAAAGGAGTGTCTCAGGCAAAGATAAGAGCATTCCAGAGAGTGTGGAGGAGGGAATCTGCATGCTGCATTTGGCATCACCCCATGCAGCCTGTAGCCCAGGCGTCTACAAAATCAGGAAGGTGGTAGACACCATCACGAAAGGATACACTTTGTCTTCACATTCATGTAATGCTCCTTAATACTTAATGCAGCATTTAGAAGAAAATCAATACAGTTTTGGTGAACAGCAATGACAACAACAACAAAACGGATACACAGAGTTCTAGAATAAGGGTTTCTGCTCAAAGTAAAGAAGAGGCGCTGAGCTCAGCAGGTAGTTAATTGGCTGTATTCCCCACCCATAAAAGGTGATAAAGGCTAAAGCTAACAGTGATACTAATCAGTTCAAGAATAGCTCGGCCATTGACTACGGAACGTAGATCACTCTGAGCAGGATTTGAACCTCACTCCGCTACTTCTTATGACCATGAGCACATCACTGATCCCTCCTGGATACTTTCTTGTGGTATGTCAGTCGATGAGAGTGACTATATTATGCTTAAAGATGTCTTTGAGAGCTATGGCAGGCGTGTGTTATGTCATGTGTTCAGTTCCCTCTTTGGGAGGACAAATCCCTCTTTCCACCTCAAATGGAAGCTCTCATTCTCCTGGCTGTCTCTCAGCCTTATGGGCCATCATCTTTAGTCTCAAGATTTGGACAGAACCCAAGTCAGGCCCTAGGAACTTTCAAACTAGAAGGGAGTGCACATTTTGTTGCTGTGAAAATGAGTCCCAGCGCTGTTAACATGGGCTCTAAAAATGGATATTATTATTATGACTATTCCTAGAATATTGGACTGTTAACATTTATACGTTTATGCACTGGAATAAATATTTACTGAGCTTCAACTCAGGATCTGACACCATGTCATGTATTTTATACGCATTTTAATTAACTCCCAAGATAACCACAAGAATAAGGAACCATTAACATCTCTATTATCCAAATGAAGAAATTGAGGACAGAAATGTTGATTAATTTTCCCAACTTCGTCCAACTGCTAAGTGATAGGGCTGAAATTCAAATTCACATTTTATGTATATAGTATTATTGTTGCTTAACCCTTCAGAATAAAGTGCATATATCACCCAATTTGGGGCTTTCCCGGTGGCTCAGCAGTAAAGAATCTGCCTGCAATGAAAAATACCCAAGTTTGATCCCTGGGTCAGGAAAATGCCCTGGAGAAGGGCATGGCAATCCACTCTAGTATTCTTGCCTGGAGAATCCCATGGACAGAGAAGCCTGGAGGGCTACAGTCCCTGGGGTCACATAGAATCAGTCTCGACTGAGCGACTAAGCAGCAGCAACAGCAGCCCGTTTATTCCTAAATACCTCAGTGTATGCTCCCTAAAAACACAGTCCTTCTCTTACACATCCACAGGACAATTCACAATTTTTAACACTGATCCTATGCCATTATATAATGGTTCATGTTCAAATTTCACCAGCTTCCCCAATAATATCCTTTATAGAACTGTTCTGACCCAGAATCCAGTGCAAGATCAAACATTACATGCAAGTGCTGCATCTTTTTGGTCTCCTTTAGACAGAGAGTGTTTTTAAGTGGGTCCACTTTTAGGCCAACTACACGATGCATCTAGTCTCTGGCTGTGGCCATAGTTCCCATACTCACAAAGTGGTCCTAGTGTCCCTTTTCACAGTCAGGGAAAGGAGATACAAATAAGGAAAGGAAAAAACAAACGAACAAAAAGAATGGGTGCTTGGGGATCTTTGTGGTTAGATGCAAACTGAAGCCATTGGGGTGAGCTATCGATGGTGAAAGATGGATAGAAAGATAGATGGATAGACAGATGAAGTGTGTAACTCACTGTGTCTACTGCTAGAGTTTAGAAGCAATGGTACCCCAGTGGTGATAAACACACCCTATGAGTGAACTCCAGGAGTTGGTGATGGACAGGGAGGCCTGGCGTGCTGCGATTCATGGGGTTGCAAAGAGTCGGACACGACTGAGCGACTGAACTGAACTGAACTGATACCCAGATTATGGTTTTTAAAGATTACTCTCCACTGAAAGAGAAGTAAAGGCAAAGGAGAAAGGAAAAGATATACCCGTATGAATGCAGATTTCTAAAGAATAACAATGCAAAGAAGTAGAGGAAAACAAAAAAAATGGGAAAGACCAGAGACTCTTCAGGAAAATTAGAGATACCAAGGGAACATTTTATGCAAAGTTGGGCTCAATAAAGGACAGAAATAGTATGGACCTAACAGAAGCAAAAGATATTAAGAAGAGGTGGCAAGAATACACAGAAGAACTGTACAAAAAAGATCTTCACAACCCAGATAATCACGATGGTGTGATCACTGACCTAGAGCCAGACATCCTGGAATGTGAAGTCAAGTGGGCCTTAGGAAGCATCACTACGAACAAAGCTAGTGGAGGTGATGGAATTCCAATTGAGCTATTTCAAATCCTGAAAGATGATGCTGTGAAAGTGCTGCACTCAATATGCCAGCAAATTTGGAAAACTCAGCAGTGGCCACAGGACTGGAAAAGGCCAGTTTTCATTCCAATCCCAAAGAAAGGCAATGCCAAAGAATGCTCAAACTACCACACAGTTGCACACATCTCACAAGCTAGCAAAGTAATGCTCAAAATTCTCCAGGATAGGCTTCAACAGCACATGAGCCATGAACTTCCAGATGTTCAAGCTGGTTTTAGAAAAGGCAGAGGAACCAGAGATCAAATTGCCAACATCCGCTGAATCATTGAAAAAGCAAGAGAGTTCCAGAAAATATATACTTCTTCTTTATTGACTACACCAAATCCTTTGACTGACTGTGTGGATCACAACAAACTATGGAAAATTCTGAAAGAGATGGGAATACCAGACCACCTGGCCTGCCTCCTGAGAAATCTGTATGCAGGTCAAGAAGCAACAGTTAGAACCAGACATGGAACAAAAGGCTGGTTCCAAATTGGGAAAGGAGTACATCAAGGCTGTATATTGTCATCCTGCTTATTTAACTTATATGCAGAGTACATCATGAGAAATGCTGGACTGGATGAAGCACAAGCTGGAATCAAGATTGCCAGGAGAATTATCAATGACCTCAGATATGCAGATGACACCAGCCTTATGGAAGAAAGTGAAGAAGAACTAAAGAATCTCTTGATGAAAGTAAAAGAAGAGAGTGAAAAAGTTGGCTTAAAACTCAGCATTCAAAAAACTAAGATCATGGCATCTGGTCCCATCACTTCAAGACAAATGGATGGGGAAACAATGGAAACAGTGGCCGACTTTATTTTGGGGGACTCCAAAATCACTGCAGATGGTAACTGCAGCCATGAAATTAAAAGATGCTTGCTCCTTGGAAGAAAAGTTATGACCAACCTAGACAGCATATTAAAAAGCAAAGACATTACTTTTCGTCCATCTTGTCAAAGCTATGGTTTTCCAGTAGTTATTTATGGGTGTGAGAGTTGGACTATAATGAAAGCTGAGCACTAAAGAACTGATGCTTTTGAATTGTGTGTTGGAGAAGACTCTTGAGAGTCCAAGAGTCCAAGACTGTTGAGAGTCCCTTGGACTGCAAGGAGATCGAACCAGTCAACCCTAAAGGAAATCAGTCCTGAATATTCATTGGAAGGACTGATGCTGAAGCTGAAACTCCAATACTTTGGCCACCTGATGCAAAGAACTAACTCATTTGAAAAGACCCTGATGCTGGGAAAGATTGAAGGCAGGAGGAGAAGGGGATGACAGAGGATGAGATGGTTGGATGGCATCATCAACTCAATGGACATGAGTTTGAGCAAGCTCAGGAGCTGGTGGGACAGGGAGGCCTGGCGTGCTGCAGTCCGTGGGGTCACAAAGAGTCAGACATCAGTGAGGGACTGAACTGAACTGAACCGAACTCTACTGAAAGGAACCACACCTCCTTGAAGAAATGGCTGATTCCAGGTAAAATGCAAGATGAGCCTAAAAGTTCAAAACGCGCCTGAAACATCTAGTTGTCCAGAAAGTAAGGAAGTACTCAAATACGGTGTCAAAGGAACAGAGAAACCGGCTTGAAAAGGCTCCCATAGCTAATGAGACATTTTGAGATTAAAGATAAAGTAACTATTGATATACATCATACATTAAATACAAGAGGATTCTATGAGTCTCTACTGATATAAATAAATGTGTAAATAATGCAGAAGTGAAATCTCTTCCTTACAGACAACTAATAACTATAAATAGCTTGGACAAACCACCTTTTGGCATCCATTGTAACAATAGTTGATTCAGTTAGAAATTATTCAATGGGTGTTAAAATCAACAAATACAAGTTTTATGCCAAAAAGGATATCTACAAAGTCTTAAAGTATATTCCCGAGTGAAGTTGCTCAGTCATGTCCAACTCTTTGTGATCCTGTGGACTGAAGCCTACCAGGCTCCTCCATCCATGGAATTTTCCAGGCAAAAATACTGGAGTATTCCCTTCTCCAGGGGGTCTTCCCGACCCAGGGATTGAACCCAGTTCTCCTTCATTGCAAGCAGATGCTTTACCTTCTGAGTCACCAGGGAAGCCCCATTAAACATAAAAGGAAAAATAGTAACGTACAGCATAAAGAGACCTAAGCAAAGCCATGTTCACCAAGTGATGGAAGTTAACATCACCAGTAAAGAGAAAAAAAAAGTCTGAATAGCCTGTAGATAAGATGGTCGAAAAGTATTAATATTAATTTTCAGAATTTGTTGTATGTACTTTGGTTATGAAGTGAAAATAAACACAGGGAATTGCCTGGTGGTCCAGTGGTTAGGACTCCACGCTTTCACCACCAAAGGGCCTGAGCTGGATCACTGGTCAGAGAACTAAGATCCCAGGGGTCATGCAGCAGGCCAAAAAAAAGAACAAGGAAATATATGCAAAAGTATCCAGGATTAATGAGGCACTACATCTGTAACTTACAGTAATCCAGGAAAAAAATTGCACGCGCGCGCGTGTGTGTGTGTGTGTGTGTGTGTAGACAGAATGAAAGAGAGAGAGACTGGCAAAGAAAATGTTATAAAATGTTACAAATAGCTGGAAAATCTTAACATAGAATATGTGAGTTCATCTTGCAAAAATTTTGTGAAGTTTCAATTATTTCAATTTTTTTAAAAATTGAAGTTACCGTTAGATCTAAACAGTGGCATATTTTCTGAAATAAGATTACTCGGTAAAGTATTTCAATTTCATGATTCTTACTATAAGCTTCATGTTTCTATATGAATTTTATAAAAAGTTTAGAGTAGCTCAAGCAAATGCATGATCATACTAACAACAAGTAAAAAGAAAGATGAAGAGCATATTTACTTTCAAGGCTTCCTATTTAAAGACAGGTGAGTTACAAAAAAAATTTCTAAAGACACTGCCAAAACATAGGGATAGTAAAGTGGTCATTTCTTTATAACTAGCCATAACATTTTAAAGTATGAAAGTTGAGAGAAAAGTGCATGTAAATTCTATCACTTGGTAAAAGATATCATTCAAAACACTAAGTATTTTATAGCAGAGATGGTGGGAAAATAGAAAATGCAGCAGAGACATGGTTCCCCTTTCCAGAAGCTTGCCAACTGAAAAAACCCATCTGGGAAAACTAGGAAGGAAGATATCCTCCAAACACAGCAGGTTTTCTCAGCCTTGGCACGACGGATATTTTGGACCAGGTAATTCTTTTTGAAGGGGCACTGTCCTGGGCATCCCTGTAATCCTGGCCTCTCTTACCCACTGCTGGTAGCACCCCTTAAACCGTAACAATCAAAAATGCCTTCAGATGTTTCTAAAGGATTCCTGGATTGGGGGAGGGGTGGGATCAAATTCATCCCTGGTTCACACCATTGAAATAAACCCACACATGTTTGTCCAACGTGTGAGAAGTAACACTCTCCTCCCCCGGGAAGTAGTCCATTCTCACATCCTGGAGTGCTCTCTCATGTGCTTCTAGAACATTTTAGGTGTAATAGAGAAAGAAAGAAAGAAAAAAAAAAGAGAGAGACACAGAGAGAGAGATTTAACCCAGAGAAAGAAAAGTAAGAGGTTTTGGCAAAGTTTCAGCTAAAGTTGCTGCTAATAGTATCTCTTTATCAGCGTTGAGACTGTAAGATAAGGAATAGACTATAAATAATAATAATAATAACCACCTGCCTTTGTAAAGCATTAGACATCTTAAAAGTGGTTTCCTGTGCACTGTTGTCTCAAATTCTCTTGGTGATTTTATGAAAGAGGCTATTATTCCTCTATTTTACAGATGAGACAAATAAGGCTTCCAAAATTTTTTTTTTTTTTTTCATGTGGCAAATAAGAAACAAAACCAAGACTTGGTCAAGATCTTCTTCATAGGTTTTCATTTTTGTTTTAATTTATTTTTTCTGGGCTTGTGGGATCTTAGTTTCCCAACCAGGGATCAGCTCAAACCCGGGCCCTCAGCAGTGAGGACACGGAGGCTTAAGCACTGGACCACCAGGGAGTTCCATGGGTTGAGATTTTTGACTCCAGGTTTAGCACCCTCCCCACAAGGCTGAGCTGACATGAGAGGCCAAAGTGAGTTATTAAATTTTTTGCAGTTGACAAGGAAAATCCTAAACCAGTTCACTGACCGGGTCTTGCCAGAGCGCCTGGAAGTTCGCACTCAGGACATTTGCGCTGCAGTCTGACTGCGTCCCTCTGCAGAAACCTCACTTCCACTGCAGGGCACACAGTTTCAGTCCCAGGTCTGGAAGGAAGATCCCCCACGGGGCTCAGCCAAGAAAGAGAAGCGGTGACCTCACAAAGATCAACAGTGCCGCTTCCCAGCACCCTGTAAGCCTCCCGAGACTTCAGCCCAATCCTTCCCCACGCCCGACACACACCCACACACACCCACACCCACACACACACTCACACATTCACACACCCACACACACACACACTCACACACACTCACACACCCACACACACACACACACTCACACACACACACCCACACACACACCCACACACACACACACACACACACACACACACACTCATACACCCACACACACACACCCACACACACACACCCACACACACAGAATTGCATGCAGCATCCCTTTCAGTCATCATATCCAATATCAAATGTGGCTTTTACATCTCATTTTATCAGAAAAGCTTGTAGTTGAAAATGGGAAGGTGAAGGGTGGAGGTGCAGGGACTGAGTTCTGAAAGCTGGTGAGTGCCAATAGCAAGGATTAAATTATGTGCCCTCACCTCCTTTTCGATTTTTTTTTTCTTCCTCTCCTTTGGTTTACCTCTGTTGGGTTTCTCAAGGCTGCCCTGTAAAAATAAGTTGTCAGCACTTGAGTCTGTGTGATGCTAAACCTATACCCTTAGCTCTCTGGTTACCGGTAATAACGGGAAAGGATATATGCATACACGTGTGTGTTTTGAGTTTGCACAAGTGTGACAGAGGTTCTGTAATGCTTGGACAGGAGCCTTATTCCTGTCTGCGTGGTTTATTCTTGCTTCTCAGTGGTATTTAGAAGGTCTGTTTGGCTAAGGGTTTTATCCTCATACAGTGGTATTAAAGTTTGACCAGCTGAGCTATCACTGCCTGTCAAACCTTCCACCTCACTCCCTCCACCCTGAGATAAATCAAGTGATGCGATAAGCAAAGAGAGTGCTAACTGAGTCCCCGCCCACAGACGTCCTTGTGAAAAACGGCAGGCACTTTTCTCCAACTTCGACAATAGGGTGCCTGCCGTAAGGATGGATTTAGCGTGAACACAGAGAAAGTGGGAATGTTATATGACCAACTGGAAACAATTCTTTTTGTTCTTCTCAGTTTTTTGGAAGAGTATTTGATGACCTAAAAGAAACCCATTTAACAAAACAGAATGCAATTCAATAGTGATTAAAAGCAAACTGGGCCGATATAACATACAAAATGACTGGGTAAGCCAAATTATAACTTCAAAAGGGATAGTATTTATTGTGAAACATAGATCACTAAGTTAGCAGCATAGCACCGTGAAGAAAAACATGGATTATGATCTTGTCCTAAATAAGTAGGAACAGCACATCTACTGTATGTAAAATTATAGTAACCAAATTCTCCTTATTACCCACCGCATTCCCTTTCTCTGAAACCAAGCACTGTCCAAACAGAGGAACATGTGATCTCATCCTGGCCAGTCAGTGTTTCATATCTGTAGCTACAATGATTGGCTCAAGAGTGAGCACATGACTCAAGTTCAGCCAATCAGAGTTCCTCCTCCAAATTACATAAATCAATTCTAATGGGAAAGAGGCTTAAACTCTTGACAGCTGGAAACAAAGGGATCGGGAACTACTAACAAATATTTTTCATGTGGAAATACATAATCAGCATTTCTCCACAGCCTTCCTTTGAGTCTATGTGTTTCTGTAATATCCCTCTGCTGCTGCTGCTGCTAAGTCGCTTCAGTCGTGTCCGACTCTTTGAGACCCCATGGACTGCAGCCTACCAGGCTCCTCCGTCCATGGGATTTTTCAGGCAAGAGTACTGGAGTGGGTTGCCATTGTCGTCTCCGAATATCCCTCTAGTAAATTATATATTTTACCTAAGCCAGTCTAGAATGGTTTCCATCACATGCTTCCAACATGCATGTCATTTTTTGACCCTTGAGATACTACTCTTGCTACATTCGACTATTTGTTGTTGCTGTTGCTGTTTAGTCCCTAAATCAAGTCCAACTCTTTGTGACTCCATGGACTGTAGCCCACCAGGCTCCTCTGTCCATGAAATTTTCCAGGCAACAATACTGGAGTGAGTTGCTATTTCCTTCTCCAGGGGGGGTCTTCCCGACCCAGGGGTCAAACGTGCGGCTCCTGCATTGGCAGGCGGACTCTACTGCTGGGCCACCAGGGAAGCTCACAATCAACTGTAATCAGCCCCTTACTGAAGTCTCTGAATATCATTCTTTTAATTTATTATAATACAGGGGATGTCGAAGAGGCTTAGAAAAGGATCGTGAACAGGATCAGCCTGCTGAATCAGACTGTGAGAGAGTAAAATCCACTAACCTGTACAGGAGAAAACTGTGAGATGCAAGATTGTTCTTGTACAGCTTAGAAGACAGTGAGTGACTGCATTTGCCTTTGTAAATGTCCATGCACCTATGTTGACCATTGGCCTCTTGGTCATTCAATTCATTTGCCACATTTTCAGTTTCTATCCTGTCCATGGGCTTTGCCAGGCAAGAAAACTGGAGTGGGTTGACATTTCTGTTAGACAGCCCCTAGTCTCCTGCCTGGGAAAGTCTGAGAGGGGTAAACGGCATGGATCAGTCCTGAATGGTCCATTCCCAGCAGGACCCAAGCAGAGAGGCGGAGAACCGCTATGGAAGAAGTCAGCTGGTGAAGTGACCTCGCTCCAGTGCTCCAAAGCACTCCAGAGACAGGTCTGCCCCTTGGGAGACTTTGCTTAAAAGTGCATTCCAGGATGTCTGACTCCCTGGTATCCCCAAGTAAGTGCAAGAACACCTTCACCAGCCTGCGTTGACGGCTGTCTGCTCCCCTGTTCAGCTTCCATCTGTGCAAATTACCTAAGGACAGCTGTTGTCTGAAAAAGACCTTCTCCAACTGCCATGTTCAGTAATTAGATGCTTTAGGTTACATCCTAGTTAATGCATTACTGAAGCACTAACTTTATACCAGAGTAACAAAGGGGTCCTGAAAATCACCCATATTTTCAGTCTCCCAGAACTAACTCATCCCAGGTAAGCGTGTCCACTCCTACCTAAATGTTAAACAGACCAGACTTTAAAAAAAAAAAAAAAAAAGAGGCTTATGTCCAAGAAACTTATTGCATACAAATTCCCCTTTCTCTGCCCATCCCTTCCTTCCCTGTCCACCATAACCTCCCTGCCTCCTCTCCATAACTCCCTCTGAAATCATTTCCATTAATATTAGCCTCTCCTAAGCCTTTTTTCTTTTTCAGGAGTACATTAAATTTGAGGGCTTAACTAAATTGAATATGTCCCTTTAAATAAAGTCATCTCACCCTGTAAAAGTCAGCACAAAGTGACTCTTAAGTTTGGCTCTCACCCCCGGGGTTAAAGTGCTTGCTATTCAGAGGGGCTTCATGGAGGCTCCCCCAGAAGGCAAGCTCAGGAAGGTATTTTGGCGTGCTACATGCAGACGCAGCAGCCCACGGATCTCATCATTTCTAAATGTCAGCCTTCATATAATCCCTCTGACCCATTCCAAAGCTCATAGGTCACAGAACATTTTATCTGGCAGAGGTTTATGTGTGTGTGTGTGTGTGTGTGTGTGTGTGTGTGTGTGTGTGTGTGTGTTTCTTCCCAAGTTTAAAGTGTTATCCATTTTCCTTTCCATTCCTCTCTGAAGGAGACCTGGCCCTTCTATACATATGGTGAGTAAGGCATCAAGAAATTCAAGCAGATGATAAAAGTATGTCTGCAGGGAAATACATTTCTTTTTCTGAAATCAATCATGTGCTACTCACACAAGCAGAAGAAACAGCCTGAAATACCTGTCTCACCGCCTCCCTCCACACCGGCATCCGTGCAGACGCTTCGAGGTCAGAGGCTTTCTTTCCCGGACTTCTTTGTCCCCCAGTGGAAGGGACGGGAGGCCGAGATATGGTGACCGCGGGTGGAGGGTGTGATCAGCCGAGATGTGCGGACCGCGGGCAGGGGGTGTGATCAGACCGAAGCGGGTGGCTGGCTGCCACAGCACAGATGGACGGGCCATCACCCTGGGCTGAGAGTGCGCTTAGCAGTCAGCCCCGTGGGAAGAAGAGGCATCCTCTCCGCCCATTTCAGAGCAGAAACAGGACCTCATACCTCCCCACCTCCCCTGCGGCCTCATTTTGCTTTGGGGGCCCACGGCTTCTTGCTCTATGGGGAGCAGGGCTACCGCTCTAACTGGCACTTTCAAAACCTCTTTTCCAGTGGAGAGCCTTGATGCGGCCAAGCCACGGTTCTTAACCACCTCCCAGAAAGGCTAACCTTGGCCCCAGTTCTCCAGATGCCATATTGAAGCCAGCCACGGCCGGTCTGCCTAGGGGTCAGTCCTGCTGGGCTGTTTGCCTGCTGAGTGGCCACGGGGACACGTCCAAGCTTCTCCAGCCTCAGGTGTCAATCCCGGTTGTTGTTTGAACAAAAGGAATGGTGTGTGCAAGCCCTTAACCAGCATGTAGCCCCTGGTAGTAGGTGCTTTTGAAAATTTCTCCCACAGTGTCTGGGTGGCGGTGGATGGGACAAATGAAGAGACCACCGCAGAGGAAATCATGGAGGACTTCTGCAGTCATACCACAGAACACCAAAGCTGCAGGGCAGCTGGCATCTGAGATAGCTTTCTCCTTGCACTTACTTGGAAACAATATTTTTGAGACTAATTCTACCTTTTGTTTTATACTTATGATTCCTACAGGTTTCTAAGGAAAAAAAAATATTTACTTAAAATGAAAGTGTAGTAGGAATTCCTTGGCAGCCCAGTGGTTAGGACTTGGCTTTTTCACTTCTGGGGCCTGGGTTCAATCCTTGGTTGGGGAAGCAAAATCCTGCAAGCTGCCCAGGGTGGCCAAAAAACCAAACACACACACACACACACACACACACACAAACAGTAATTAGCCTCCAATTAAAATAAATTTATTAAAAAAATATTTTAAAAATATAAAAAAAATAAATAAATTTATATTTAAAAAATTAAAAAAATAAAATTTCAAACCAAAAAAAAAAAAAAAAAAGAAAGTGTGGTAGGAAAAACAACAGCAAAAATCCTGCACTTAACTGGACTCACACAGTGACTACTGATAGTCTTGTGTTTTCTGTGTTAAATGAGAAGTATTTAAAATTAAAATAGTTCTTAAAAAGAGTACTACTCATTTTCCCTTGTATTATGTAATCATTTAAAATTAAGAATCTTTGCTGGATGGGGAATCGCTTGTCTAGTATCAGTCTGGGACTATGCTAAGCTCAGATCTATTATCCATCATCTGAAATCCTCATATTACCCCAGAAAGCAGGTATTACATCGCCCATGTTTGAGACAGAGAAACTCAGAGAGGTTTCGTGACTTTCCTGAAGTCACAGAGTTGGTCTGTGACAAGATCAAGCCTTGAATCCAGATCTATCAGACTCTGAGTTCATTATCTGTCTGCTGCTACTGCTAAGTCGCTTCAGTCATGTCCAACTCTGTGCGACCCCATAGACGGCAGCTCACCAGGCTCCCCCATCCCTGGGATTCTCCAGGCAAGAACACTGGAGTGGGGTGCCATTTCCTTCTCCAATGCATGAAAGTGAAAAGTGAAAGTGAAGTCATTCAGTCATGTCTGACTCTTAGCGACCCCATGGACTGCAGCCCACCAGACTACATTATCTGTCTATATGTAGTCTATCTTTCCCTCCCCTAAGGAACAATCCTTTAAGACATCTTAGGTAGCTGAGGAAGACTTTTAATAGCCTGAAGGCTTGTATGTGTGCATGCATGCTAAGTCACTTTAGTCATGTCCGACTCTTTGCAACCCCATGGACTGTAGCCCACCAGGCTCCTCTGTCCATGGGATTCTCTAGGCCAGAACACTAGAGTGGGTTGTCATGCCCTTCTCCAGGGAATCTTCCAGACCCAGTTTCCTAACCCAGGTCTCCCGCATTGCAGGCAGAATCTTTACCGTCCGAGCCACAAGGGAAGCCCACCAGCTTGTACTAATGCAAAACAAACACCACTAAGTCAGATGAAGGGAACCGTTGATTCCATCACGCAAGTCAGCATGACCGCGTGTGGAATTGGGTGTGCCCATCTGAACCCAGAATGAAGCTCTGAGCCCAAACTTTCCACTTGCCAATCTGGGGGAGACTTTGCAGGCCTGACCTGAAGGCATGGGTTGTCATCATTCGTGTGTCGTCCAGCCCTGCTCTGCCAGGGGTGGCACTGAGCTGAGGTGGCAACTGAGAATATGCCGGCCTCTCTGTGGGTGAGCTCTTCCCGAGCTCTGCCCCCTCTCACCCCACGTCCTATTCTAATTATCTCCTTCCCTGTCTGAATGATCTTCCATTTATTTCAAAAGAATATTTCTTATTAACCCTCCATCCATGTAATAGCTTTTTAATCCCCAGCACCTTTCGGAGTCTCTTTACTTGAACGCTCCCCTGCCGCCCTCTGCCTTCAGCTCCAACCAGCCCAGGAAGCACTTCAGGAACAGGACTTCACTAGCCAAGCGCCTCTGTTTGGAAACATATCCTCCCCCACTTTTGAAGGTGCACTCAGGCTGACGTTGACGGGGCGGACTTAGGGAGCCAGCAGTACAACAACCTCAACACCATCCAAAGCTGGGACCAGCATCTCCACTGTATACCAGAGACCTGACCCTTGAGAAGGGGCACAGTTCATCCAAGGTCACACAGCTTACAGAAGGCTGGGGATTAAACTTCGATCTAAAAACTGTGATCTAAAATCTTAAGTGTTCAGGCATCTGGAAGAAAAAAAAAAAAAAAACTCTGGGCTCTTTATCACCTGACCGGTGAGCTGGATGAGTTTGGAAAAGTTGGTTACCAAAAAGTCACTGTTCACTTCTGTATTGACTGGCTCTGTCCACCAGAATAGAAACCCCCATCGACCAGACACACTGTCTCTTCTTTTCTTTCCAGCCAGAATAAGGCCCAGCTCAGACTTGGTGTTTAATAAATATTCACTGCTTGAGTACAGACTTCTTTTCTGCCGCTTTTCTCCCAAGGTAATTATGTCAGGCTTATTTGGTTTACTGTCCCTCTCCTGCATCGCACCCCATTCCAGCATCCATCCATCAATCCATCAATCATCATTCCCACTCGAGTTGCTGGTCTCTCAGGATTTCAGCTACAGAAGGATTTTGGTGATGAGCTAACCCATATATCTGGAGAGGTGCACAGTTATAATAATAAAAATAATATCCAACACTTACAGGCACAGTGTAAGAGTTAAGCAGGTAATTGGCACCTCAAAAACACCCATTTTAGAGGTGATAGAGTTAAGGCTTACAAAGCATTTAAGAACTAGCCTAGGGTTGCACAGTGCAGGAGCAGGATTTTTACCTGAGACTGACTAGTTCTGGAGCCCTGTCTCAACCATTAGACCACGTGCTTGACAGACGTAGAGTGAAAATGTAAATCTCTATACGAAATACAATGCCCTTGCCATGGCTTTGCCTGGAATCCTATGCCATGCTCTAATCCACAGGGTGAGATTGCAGAATCTAATACAGTTCCACTGGCTCTGGGACCAAAGGCATTTTGCCTCTTCTTGAAGCGCAGAGAAAGTGCCTCTAAAGTCGCTGACCATTTGTGTTCAAGCCTAGCTGAAAACCTGGGGACAGCTGACAGGCAGAGCATGTGAGCAGCGGGCAGTCCTCTGTGGCTGGCACGTGCCCTGTAGCAGCTGCAGTGATTCCTCCTCTCGAGGAGGAGTGGGGGGTCATAGCCCTCTTTTCAATTAGATCGTTCTAGGCCTGGCAGCTCTTGGTGCCACTGTAGTCCAGACAGATGGTGCCTGTTTGTGGGCAGGTTGCTACAGCATTTGCACCAGGCACTCCTATCAGCTGCTCCCCGTGAGGCCAGAGAATGACAATGCCCAGGCCTCCTGTAGCTTCAGCAGGGCCTCTGGGTGGGCCATTGGACAGCTGGTGCAGGCCTTGCTGTGTAGAATTCATGGGCAGGCAGGAGAATCTCTGAACTCACTGTTAATGTTCCCAACATTTCTTCTAAGGAATCTCCATTTCAGCTTCTCAGATCTCCATTTCAAAAGAAATAGTATTGTGATGTACTGCTTAGGATACCATTTCAGCTGCTGGAGCAGAGGCCAAGGTAAGAGTGACTTTAAGAGGGTAGCCTATTCTTCTCTCGCGAGCCAATGCAGAGCAGTCCAGGGCTGTGTAGGGCTCCACAGGGTCAGAGAACAAGATAACTTACAATTCGGTAATTTGGCATCTTCAACATGCAGATTCTTTTCACTCTTGGTCCGATATGGCTGCTCCAGCTCCTTCCATCATGTTCATATTCCAGCCAACAGAAATAGAGAGGGGAGAAGCTGAAGGGGAGAACGTGTCTATTTCTTTTAAAGCCTCAACAAAGAAGCAGCACCCAGACCTCCTGCTCCTGTGCTATCAGGCAGAACTTTGTCAAGCAGCCAAACTAGCCATGGGAGCCTAGAAAATGGAAACTCTTGACTAGGATTCCATGAAATGGGGGTAAATCTTAGGAATTCTATTATCAAAGAAGGAAGAAAATAGAAATAAGAGGAAACTAGCATTCTCTGATATGAACTTTCCTTTTTCCCAATCACATATTTTTGCATACTCTTCTTCCCAGACATGGAACGCCCTCCCATCTTTCCCAAAAAGACAACCTGAAGCTGTCATCAGTTCCTGTGGACAGTTCCAATCTAGTAACCCTGGGTTTTGTGCAGCTCTCTCCATTAGATCTGTTATGGATACTCATCATTTGAGCTATCGGAAAGTCATTGTTGCCATAGCAACATGGTTGAGTGGGATCCAGACCACAGCAATAAAGACTCCCATTTAGGAAAGGAATGAATGAAACCGTAGCAGCTCCTTGTCTATAGCAATTTTCATGTCCTGCTGAGCCGTGAAACCATTTCCTTGGATAGGCCACCTGGAAGTTCCTAGTTTTCTTGGAGAGGCATCCTTGCCCAGTATCCTCTATGCTTCATGTGAAATGGTTACTGTAGGGTGTGCCTCTCTTGAAAGTGAAAGAGAAAGTGAAGTCACTCAGTTGTGTCCAACTCTTTGCAACCCCATGGACTATAGCCTGCCAGGCTCCTCCATCCAAGGAATTTTCCAGTCAAGAGTAGTGAAGTGTGTTCCCATTACCTTCTCCAGGGTATCTCCCCGACCCAGGGATTGAACTCGGGTCTCCTTCATTGCAGGCAGACGCTTTACCATCTGAGCCACCAGAGGCCTGCACACATTTGCTATCTATTTCCTGGTAGTAGATAAAGAAATGGGGTTACTTTGGGGGCTGAATCATCACACACTTTTGCAAACCAGGCTTGCAATTTGTTTGGGAATACTATTTCTTCAAAAACCTAAAGATACGTTTGCTTCTGGATACTTTGTGATTATGACCGAAAGTCTCATCTAGACCTACTTTTTGTGTATAAACTCTGGTGTTTAAAATTGGCCTCCACGCCCCGGCCGATTCCCTCTTCCTTCTTTATGGTGACCTCTTCAAGGACATGAGAAACAAAAGCCTCGGATAGGAAGACGGTGCCTATGATATGGTGTTGCAGCAGGGATATCTCCCACTGTATGGCCAAGAGCACTTACAGGGACCCCTGAGGAAGGCTGGGGACCACTGTGTCATCTCCTGATTTTGCTATTTCTTTATCCATTTGAGTTCACCTTTTTGGTGGTCCTTCAAATAACAGGGGAAGCATTCAACACAGACCAACATCCCGAGTTTTTCCAGCTGGTTCCACTGGAGCCATGAGCTCTGTTGGCATGAGGCCTGTCTCCCGAGATGCAGGAGGTTTTAACCAGCGCTTTCCCAGGCCACCTTCTGAACAGTGTCTATGACTCAGCCACCTACGGCTAACTACAAAACAGAGGCCTCATATGTTATGTCCTACTACAGTAGCACCCCAATGTCTAGTCCCCAAACTCTAGATTAGTGAGGGTACCAGCCCAGCTGTTCAAGCAGGAGCTAAGGTAAGAGAGATTAGAGCAAGTGGGCATCCCTAGTGGCTCAGAGGGTAAAGAATTTGCCTGCAATGAGGGAGATCTGGGTTTGATCTCTGGGTCAGGTAGATCCCCTGGAGAAGGGAAAAACTACCCACTCCAGTATTCTTGCCTGGAGAGTTCCATGGCAGAGGAGCCCTGGCTACAGTCCATGGGATCACAAAGAGTCGGGCACGACTGAGTGACTAACACTTCATTCTTCAGAGCAAGTAGCTTGTGTCTCTTTCTGGGACAGTCTGAGCTCACACAGCCCACGGCTGCTGCAGCTGGTCCGTGTTGTCAGGAGCTCAGGCTCCATCTGTCTAGTTGCTTCCCATCCTCAATGGCTTGTTCCCGCCTTGTGGTCTCCATGAGTGTTCCAGGTACTGCAGGATTCCAACCACCAGGAAGCACAAAGGCCATGGGCAGAGCATAGCCTTTATTTGGGGACTGACGATGAAATTCACATGGCTCCCTTTGGCTGACACCCCAAACAAGCCAGAAATCAGCTACGCATCCCTGCTAGCTTATGAGGCTGGAAATGAATCTTGAGTTGGATAAGCACGTTTCTGCTGCTACTGCTACTGCTAAGTCGCTCCAGTCGTGTCCGACTCTGTGCGACCCCAAAGAAGGCAGCCCACCAGGCTCCCCCGTCCCTGGGATTCTCCAGGCAAGAACACTGGAGTGGGGTGCCATTTCCTTCTCCAATGCATGAAAGTGAAAAGTGAAAGTGAAGTCGGTCAGTCCTGTCCGACTCCTAGAGACCCCATGGACTGAAGCCCACCAGGCCCCTCTGTCTATGGGATTTTCCAGGCAAGAGTACTGGAGTGGGGTGCCATTGCCTTCTCCGAAGCACGTTTTTAGGGGGTCTATAACTAGGTGAGTAGAGGAAAGTTGCCTGCAGCCTGGAAAGGCTCTATTCAGGACTGAAAAACTGGATCAAGTTTAAGACAACTTTTGATTCAACTATGCATCTGCGTGCCTAGAAGCTGAGAAAGGGGGACAGAGCAGGATAGAGCTGATGAAGTTGGTATTTGCAATTCACAGTCTTTTTCCCTCCATGAAAGTAGTTTGGAAAGGAGTCAAACACCACACAGAGAAATCTCAACATCCCTGGCCAAAGGAAGACAAAATTTCTGGGAAACACATTGATTCTCCAACTCTCACAAATCTGGAAGGTAGAGAGGTCAATTCTGAGATGGTGACAGGCTGAAGGTAGACTCAGTGCGTTTAAAAAAATAATAATGGGGGACAGGGTAAATTCCACTTGAATAAAAGCGAGAGTATCTTTATCAGAGTTGACAGAGATCATTAAAAAGTGAAAGCAGGAACCAATATATTGATGATGCCTCTGGAACTTGGCCTTACATCCACAGGCTGTATTCAGTGGAGGATGTTTTTTCCTGTCTCACACAGTGAAATCCAATTTCATATAGGTTTTTATTTGTTCAAAGTGATAGATAAGCCTCCTAAAGTATGGTTTAAATCAATATTCTATTCCCTAAGCTAACTGAAGCTGTGGGTTCATTTAATGAATAGGTGTACATGCAACTTTATAAACATACAATTATAACAACAACAACAAAAAAAAAAAAAAAACATGGGAAGAAGGTACCCAGAACAAGACTTTACTTGACAGGAAGTACTTTATTGGGTTTCTAATACTGAGATAAATAGTATATGAACACAGCCCACATTGTTGAATAAAATACCTTATATAGTCTTTTGGCAGGCTGGCTTTATCAGCTAGCACAGAAACAGGAGACCTGAGATTAAAAAGAAAATGATTCAAACAATAAAAAATAATAGTTCATATATATGTGTGTGTGTATATATATATACACACACATGCTTAGTAAACTCAGTTGATTCTTCAGTAATCCTAACGGTACCATTATTTTTCCCATTTACAAATTTTTAAGAAGAAAAAGGCGCAGAGATGGTAAGTAACTTGCCCCAGGTCACACAACTGTTAAGTGCTGAAACCAGCCTTCAGATACGTTAATCAGGAGATCTTGAACACTCTTCTGTTAGGGGAATCTGGGCCCTAACACAGGTTAGTACTTACATTATTTGGATAGGTGACAAATTAGAACAAATCAGGGTACTTCAGTATTTAGGGCTTCCATGTGCTAGATACTGCAAAGAATGCTTGACCCTTGGTGAGTACTCTGTGTCCATCTTCCCTCTCGTTTCCAAGTTCCTCTGTCCTAAAACTGTACCCTGTTAGAAACCAGTAACCTCCAAGTAAACTGCCTCAAGGCAATGCCAACCCTAACATTGTTCAAATGATTCTTTTCTCAAAACCCCTCAAATACAGTTATGAGTGCTGTCAATTAAAGCTACAGGAATTCCCTAAGACACTGCTGACACTGCAGCTGGTTGGCTTTAAGTGTTCAGATACACCCTTGGGGTGGGGGAGAGAGAAAAGCAGGTTCTAAATAACTTCCAGCAGCAGGCATATTGCTGTTTTCCATAATTTAAACTATGGAGTCATGTCCAAACCTCAGGGTCCCAGGCACAAAATGTGGTCATAATAGACAAGATTGGGGGTCAGCAAGCTGTTTCAGTAAAGGACCAGAAAACAGCTCTGCCATTCCAGCACAAAAGTTGCCATAGAGAAATGATTGATCATAGCTGTGTTCTAATAAAACTTTATTTATAAAAAAAAAAAAAAAGCAGTCATCAGGTGACGTTTGCCCCACAGACCAAGCATGATGGACACATTTTGTAACTGACTTGTGAACTCATCCTCCCAACGATGGAAGAAACTTGACCTGAAGATGGGAAAACTTGGAATTGCACTTGCTATATTCAAAATGGGGAATAGTTGTGAGAGGGCAACTATTCCCCGTCTTGGGAATATTCACAATGCAAAAGTTGTAAGGTAAATTATGAGGATAATTAGTCATTTCACTGGCTCCATCCTGCCATCTCCAGCACTAATGCTTGGCACACTTTAACTGTCTTTCAAGCCAACTTCAAGGTCATCTCATTGGAGAAGCTTTTGCTCACCGCCCATGCCCACCTTTTTCAGATGGCCTTTTCTGTGCCACATAACCACTTGTGCATAAGAGACTCTAATTATCTGTTGACACATTTAGCCCCTTCCTGGTTACCCTTGCGTTCACTCACGTAATCCAGAGTCTAACACCCTCCTCTCTGAGATCATGCAGAAGCATCGCATGTGAATCAGGAGAGTGAGCTCAAAGGAAAACAGCACCAGGAGCCGTTTCACCAAGTGCGTGCTGAATGGAAAGCGTGAGATTTTGAATCTGAGTCATGAAGAGGGTGGTGGGTTAAGTGACGGATGGGGAGCCTGGAAGGGACCGGGTCCTGGGGGAGGGAATTTGACTTGCTGACTGCATGCCCCATGGGACAGTCAGGTCCAGTGGTGCAGGAGGCAGTCGGACCCCAAAGACCAAATTCAAAGGGTCACAATTGGCAGTGAGAGTTGAGGCGTCACCTCCAGGGAGGCAGTTAGAGGAATCATGAGCAAGCAACACATTTCCAAGGACAGGAGTGAAAAGCATGCCTGGGCTGCTCCATCTCCTGCCGTGGTCCCCAGGTCAGCGGTGTTCTATTGAACACACAGGGTTAAATCTCTAGTCTTCATCAACATCAGGCTCCATTAGATCAAACACCGAGCTAATTTGCTAACACTATTAGATACATAAAGCCATCAGAAGCAATTTAATGCTTATCAGATATGCTTACTCCCTAATAAACCCTCACCTACCCCTTATTTCAGCCTAATGATCAAAATGGATTCAGAAAATGAATATGTAATGAAGATCCCTTTCATTTATATCCATGAAAGAATGAGAAGAGGGTTTAGATGAAAAGGGGGATTGGCATTTAAGGGGGCATTTAGCTGCTTCATTGATTTCTATTTCATTTTGGAGTATGTGACGCATAGCTGAGGTTTGTCAACCTTTCATTAGCCTGGGTAATTCATCATAGTTAAATATCAGATATTTAGGCTACAAATGCATTCTCACCATTTAGCATGCATAGAATATCCTTTAATTTACAAAGGGAATCGCAGCCAAATAAAGGAGCAGGTTTATTCATCAGAGGGAGCCCTGCAGAGGAGAGATTAGCCATGGAGCTGAACATCTTCCCAAAGGGCACTCACTGTCCTGTGCGCTGATTGACCAGTCATCACCCCGACCTTCTTTCTGCAAATCCATAGACGTCTGTCTCCCATCTATAATTACCTGTCTTCCCCCACTCTGTTGAGAATCCTGTAGCTGGAAAGGATGCTGGCAATCACCTTGATCAAGCCCCCAATCCGCCACATCTTTCAAATGCAAACCTTGTTGTTGTTCAGTTACTAAGACTCTTTGTGACAGGGACAGCAGCATGCCAGGCTTCCCTGTCCTTCTCCCCGAGCTTGCTCAAACTCATGTCCATTGAGGTGGTGATGCCATCCAACCATCTCATCCTCTGTCACCTCCTTCTCCTTGATGAAACAGCAGTGGCTGCCACTGAGACACCCCCGGTCTTTCCCAGGATGATGGTCATCCCAGGAACCAGTATGATGGTCATCCCATCATCCTGGGATGACCCCTTCACTAAGGTTTGGATAAAAATAATACGGTCCTGTGTCGGTGGACACGCTGTCCAGTGCCCTTCCATGGATTGTGCTGGCTCCTAGGAATGCTCACTCTGGGTTTCTGTGCTCCAGAAGTGGGTTTCATTTTGGCTTCTCCATCTATAGATGTCTTGTGTCTTCTCTACATCAAGCCCACCTTGGACCACGTCCTCTTCCCCGTGATCGCCATAAAGCTACTCATGTATTCATTCACTCTCGGCAGGTCAGGTCACCTGTGGGTGCCAGACACTGCTCTGAGCGCCAAGTGCACAGAGGCCAGTGAAGGGGCTGGGGCCTCTGTTTTTGCAGACCGCACAGCTGAAAGGCAGAGACGACCGTGAAGCAAGGATACACAATGATCACGAATCACGAACGATGGTAAAAGCAAGAGAGGACAAAAGGGAAGCATCAGACCAGGAGCCTCTCTCAGGCTGCAGATCTGAACCCTCGCGGAGGATCAGACCTTTAGGCTGAGATCTGGATGCTAAGAAGGACCCCACCTGCCCCCAACTCTGCCGTGGCAAAGCGTGTGTGAATGTGGAGCGGTGGGGGCGGGTGTGGGGGAGCTTTGGGGCTTGTGGGAGGCAGACGCTTGGAAGGAAAGAGTCTGAGAACTGAAAAGTCATGCTAATGGAGGGCACAGTGAGAAAGGAAGTGCATGATGCAAGCTGTGGCCAGGAAGGACCGCAAGCAGGGCGGGGCCTGAAATCATTTTATTCTTTTTTTTTATTTCATTATTTGTTTTCATTTTAGCAGTTCTCATGGATAGGAAGTTGTTTTCCTTCGCGGATTTTGTTTTAAATTGAAGTATTGTTGATTTACAATGCTGTGTTAGTTTCTGGTGTACAACAAAGTGATTCATATTCTTTTCATATTCTTGTGAATCATATATGTATATATATTCTTTTTCAGATTTTCTCCATTCTAGGTTATTATAAGATATTGAATATAGCACCTGCTCCATACAGAGATCTATCTGCCTGGTCACCTAGAGGACCATAGCTGAGGTGGACATGGCTTGTATGTCGCTGAGGTTTGACTTAAGAGGATAATTCCAGTCCACAGGACAACAAATCCTGAAAAGCAGACTCTTCCATGTCACACTCTTTCCCAGGCCCCCCACCCCTGGCCGAGTCCTCCCCAGCTCAGCTTCCAGCTTGATTATCTTCTTCCTGTCCCTCAAATCTCTCCTTTCCCCTCTTCTCTAGCCTTAGCCTCATTTCTCTCAGGATTCTTTAGAAACTCAACATTCTTTTTTCCTTTGGTAATGCAGAGATTCAGCTCTCTTCCCTTCTCAGTCTGGACCCTCCCTGGGGGTGGGGTAGACTTAACTTCTAGATTCAAGGAAGCCCTTCCAAGTCTAATCTCACTTCTTCTGAGTTTACTTCCCCACAAACTTGGTGTGGCTGGTGTCAGTGTCATGGTGATGCTGCCTAACAAGGGTGCTGCTCAGCTCAGGTGATGGAAGCAAATGCTGATTCGTAGCAAAATGTGTTGTACTAGAAAAAGCCCAGTGACAGACAACAATAAACATCTACTTCTCACACACCCGGGGTATTCAGCTCAGCATCTCTGCTGATGGCTGAACGCGCTCACACATCTGGGATTCTACGATGGCCTCCGCTAGAGTGATAAAGCAACTTATCTCTCGTCTTCCTCCCAGGATGAGCAGGGTGTACCTTTTTCACAGCGATGGTGGAGGCCAAACGTAAGCAGACACACACGAGCACTTTCTCACCCTCTGCTTCGTCAAGCCTGGTAACGTCCACTGGCCAAAGCGCTCCACGTGGCTGAGCCCAGAATCAGAGATGAGGGGATTATAATGTCATATGACAGAGGATATGGACGGGGGGGAAGGGACGGGGGCCTCTAAAGCCAGCCATCTACTACCCCTTACTTTAGACAGAAGACGTTATGGTCAATTAGGCGTTTTCTTCTTTCATCCCTGCATAATTGAACTCAAGGAATTAAAGTGACTTGCCCAGAGGCACACACCTTGACTAGTCCAGCCAGAATGCAGACCTGCAGCCAATCCAGTGCTCTCCCCATTCCAGTGTGCCAGTTCCCTAAAAGGCACCAACCACACAGGCCCCCATTTCCCTGTGCCCACAGTAGGCCTGGTATGAAATAACTCAAAATTCTTGTAACTGAGCTTGGGGTCACATGGTGTACTTATGAGCAGAGGAAAATGCACGGCTAAATTTAAGTCTGTGCCACTACCTCCTCAGAGTATTTTAAATAGCTCAATAATTATAAGCTGTTTGCCTAATTTTACTTTCCTGGGAGGTTGTGACGCAGGCTTGAAAAAGCTGAAGTTGTTACACGTACCCAGAGTCCCCATAAGGATAACACATCTACATTTCACTAAGTGCACATACATCGTTCCTATTTATGCTCAAGTCAAAGTAAGCCTATTTTTTTCTGCATTTCATGCTAAAAATCCTCCCCTATTCCCCAATCTGTTTAGCCATATGTGTTGGATAACTAGGAATCTGGTGGCAATTCTTTATAGATTTTATTCCCCCCCCCTTTTTTTTTTTTTTTTTTGTCTCCTGACTTATCTCTACATTAAATAAGTGGCTGCTAAATAGGAGAAATATCTGGAGACAGTTTTGACTGTCTCATCTTGGGGATTCTACTGGCATATAGTGAGTAGATGTTAAGGATGCTACTAAACATATTACAGTACAAAGGACAGTCCCCCACGAGAAATGAT
Organism: Bos javanicus; assembly: GCF_032452875.1. NCBI lineage: Eukaryota > Metazoa > Chordata > Mammalia > Artiodactyla > Bovidae > Bos > Bos javanicus. Next base: position 99,014,221 of record NC_083877.1, read on the forward strand.
TCAGTCCAAAATGTCAGCGGTGCTGGTTTGAGAAATCCTGCATTAAATACGTGTCAGTGCATGGATCGCTGATACCAACAAACTTATCACAGAACATATTTTTGTTTCTTTTACATTAAGACAATCTACTCTGAGAATAATGCTTTACTTAAACTATAGAAATAGTAACAGACCATGAATGTTGGTCCCAAGTTTCATCATTGCTGTGTCTACTACTTCTCTTCCCTTTAAGTCACACTGTAGTCCTGAGGGATGAGGGGTGGGAGGCAGAAGGATGCAGGGAGCGTGGAGGAGGCTGGACGGACCTGACTTTGGATCCCAGCTATGCCGACGACTAGCTGGATGGTGTTGGTTACATTTACTTATGCCCCCTCTGCTGCAGTTTTCCTTTTTGGGAAAATGGGAATATGGCCAACTACCTCACAGGGTTATGGGGAAAATTAATTTAGAAGATCTATATAAATTCTCTGGCCCAGAGTAAGCACTCAGTAATTACCAATTCCCACTCATTCGTATTAAAACTCCTCTTAATTTCAAATCTGGGTCTCATATCCTGGTATTTGGGGACCAGCCAGACATGGCACCCCACTCCAGTACTCCTGCCTGGAAAATCCCATGGACTGAGGAGCCTGATAGGCTGCAGTCCATGAGGTCGCTAAGAGTCGGACACGACTGAGAGACTTCACTTTCACTTTTCACTTTCATGCATTGGAGAAGGAAATGGCAACCCACTCCAATGTTCTTTCCTGGAGAATCCCAGGGACGGGGGAGCCTGGTGGGCTGCCGTCTATGGGGTCGCACAGAGTCGGACACGACTGAATCGACTTAGCAGCAGCAGCAGCAGACTCTAGAAAGAGCCAGCAAGTACTTAATGAGAAAAAAGTTTCTGCCAGTGAGATCACTGGCTTATATTTTCCATTCCCAAAGGATCAAGTTAGTTCATAGGGGGCTTCCAGGAGCATCTGAACTGAGCTCTGCCCACTCGTTACTAATAAGTTTGGTGTTTATATGTCATATCACTTGCATGTTGACCAGCTGAGAAGTCCAACAGGGGTTTCAAGAATGGTTACGTGCAAGTCTGAAAACAGAAGAAGCCAGAAGCAAATATATTCTAACACAGCCAGAGTTTGTGATGCATTCTGGAAAATGATGGAGAATATAGTCCTAGGGCAGAAGCCACTGAACCAATGTTGATGAGTCCAGGTTAGAACCAGGCTCACTTTTATTCTTCCCAGGGCCTTTTCAGCCTTCAGTGAAAATATAAATGCCCTTTAAATGTAGCTCCTCCAAAATCAGTCTTCTTCCAAATAGACTTGTTGAAGAGGTGATGTGATATTGGTTAGTAGCATGTTAAGTATCAAATTCAAAAGCCTTTTCCTTGGTTGTAGTAGGAATGTGTACTGATGTATGATTTCAGAGCTATTCATAAGACTCCAAGAATTTTTGCAAGCCACACTGTGACACAAGCAAGCACTTTGACCCAGCAAGTCCACTTCTAAGTGTCTATCTTGCTAAAATTCTCAGGCAGTTATGCAAGTATATACCCACAAGAATATTCACTTGTAATGTTATTTGTGAAAAGGGAAAACTGGAAATAACTTGAATACCCATCAGTGGTAAATATAGCTAAGTAAATGATGGCCCATCTATTCGGTGGAATACTAAATAAAAAAAATGATGAGGTAGCTCTATTTACGTACACATACTCAAGAGAATGGTTATAAAATATTGCTGCATCCAGAAAACAAACTTTAGAACAATATATACAGCATAGTTCCATTTTTGTTCTTTGAAAAGGTAGAGAAAACTGAATCTATAGAAAAATTCTGGGAGACACCAACCAACAGCTGTAAAATTTTTACAGTGGCCAAAACTGATAAGTGATTTTAAGAAATAAGGAGCTTATAGAGAGGTGTTCTTTTCTAAACTTCTATATTGTTCATTTTCACAGTAATGATATATTATTCTATAATTGAAGATAACCTTTTTTTCAGTTTGCACACATGTATACACATACACTCACTAGATGTAGTAGTTCATGGATATAATAGATATAATATAATATAGCCTATATATATAGTATATATATATAATATAGTTCATGAATACATATAAAATATAATATAGTTCACAGGTATAATGCTGCTGCTAAGTCACTTCAGTCGTGTCCGACTCTGTGTGACCCCATAGACGGCAGCCCACCAGGCTCCACCGTCCCCGGGATTCTCCAGGCAAGAACACTGAGACCTTTAATGGCTCTTTAAATCAGCCAAAATCCATCAGAGTAACAAAAGCCATTTTAAGTATTCCAGAAACTAATGCTTCTAATACTGGAAATTTGGTACTTACCTAGCAGATGGAAGCGCCTAGGGAGCAGAGGTCATAGACACCACACAGACATTCTAAGCCTGAAACCCCAAAGTTCATAAGGGCTCACTGAGAAGCCTCTAGAATTTTTAACACTTTCTGGAAATCTGCCACCAAGTTTTTCAGTCTACATCAGCAAAGAGAGTTGCCCTCAAGAGCTTGCTGCAAAGTCTATATAATCCCACATGTCTGGACTGCAACTGCCACAGAATCATAATAGCCTATCCTTATTTTCTGTCTCACATATCCTGTCTGAGTTCCTCTCATTGGCAAATTCAATCCCAGAACCACACGATGAAAGAAAGTGCCACTCTCAGCTTCTCTTCTCTGGTACAGAAGACAACTTACAAGGAGATTACAGTGACGCTGAGTTGACAACAGGTAATCTAATGGCATTTTTCACATACTAAAAAACAACCCTAAAGTTTGTATGGAACCACAAAAGCACCCAAATAGTCAAAGCAATGTTGAGAAAAAACAAAGCCTGAAGCATAACATGTCTTATTTTCAAATCATATTACAGAGCTACAGTTATCAGAACAGTATGGTACCGGCATAAAAATGAAACATAGACCAATGGAACAGAATCAGGGGTCCAGAAATAAACCCACACGTATACAATTAGCTAATACTGACAAGGAAGTCAATGATCCCTCAATGGGAAAAGGAGAGTCTCTTCAATAAATGGTGCTGGAAAAACTAACCACACGTAAAGAGAGAAATCTGTAGCAATCTTGCACTACACAAAATAATTAACTCAAAATGGCCCAAAGACTCAAATCTTAAGCTTGAAGCTACAAAAGTTCTAGAAGGAAACATAGGGAAAATCTGCTCATTGGTCTTGACAATAATATTTTTTTGGATATGACGCCAAAAAAGCTAGCAATAAACAAACAAAAAAGTGATATTACATCAAATTAAAAAGCATCTGCACAGCAGGAGAAGTGATCAACAAAATGAAAAGCCAACATACACGAAAGGAAAAATAAATATGTGATAAGGAGCTATGCTGTTGCTGCTGCTGCTAACTCACTTCAGTCGTGTCCGACTCTGTGCGACCCCATAGACGGCAGCCCACCAGGCTCCCCCGTCCCTGGGATTCTCCAGGCAATAACACTGGAGTGGGTTGCCATTTCCTGCTCCAATGCATGAAAGTGAAAAGTGAAAGTGAAGTCAGTCAGTCGTGTCTGACTCCTAGCGACCCCATGGACTGCAGCCTACCAGGCCCCTCCATCCATGGGATTTTCCAGGCAAGAGTACTGGAGTGGGTTGCCATTGCCTTCTCCGGATAAGGAGCTATAATAATATCCAAAATATATAAGTAAGTCAATAATCAATAGCAAAACAAATAATCCAATTAAAAAGAACAAAGAACCTAAATAGACATTTTTCAAAGAAGATATGCAAATGGCCAATAGGTTATGTATACAACATTATGAATCTCCAGGGAAATGAAAATCAGAACCACGTTGAGGTAGCACCTCACACCTGTCAGAATGGCCGTGATTAAAATGATAGCAAATAGCGTGTTGGTGAGGGTGTGGAGAAAAGGGGATGCCTATGCACTGCTGGTAGAGATGAACTGCTGCAGCTACTCCGGGGCACTAAACAGTATAGAGGTCACTTTGAAACCTAAAGGCAGAATCGCTGTACGATCCAGCAATTCTATTTCTGGCTATATTTCTGAAAGAATGCAACCACTGTCTCAACAGAAACAGATAACCAGGCACAGCCCAGCCCTTTGTTCTCTCAGCAGGCCATACCAGCACTTCAACCCACATTGAGCTCTTGAATAAAGGTGATAACAACGGCATGCCTCTGCCTTGTAACTATTCCTTGTGAAATTAAAGATGTACTCACGTCACCTGAAGGGAAGACACACATCCTATATGTTAATTTATCCTTATCTAAGTATTATTTGTTTCTTTTCTAGTTTGGGCACAATCCCTTGTTGATAGCTCATAACTAACAAAATATGAGTTAATTACAATTAAGTCACTTTATACATTAGGTCAGTGAGAAAATGGTAAAATAATTGCAGCCAATAGTAATACATGCAAATATAATAACATAATGTTATCAGTTATCACTCAGCTCTTTCACTGTCTACTCTGTATTACCCTCGCCCTCTCTCAGTACCTCAGCTGGTCATGGTGCTTTACCCATCAGGCTGATTCAAAACTCTGTTAATGAAGGATCTGTGTATTAGGTCACTATAGTTTTCCATTAATTTAACAAAAACAAATTTTAAAGTAGTTTTAGGCTCACAACAAAGCTGAGAAGAGGGTGCAGAGACCTCCCGTGTACTCCCACCCCACACGCTTGCATAGCTCCCCCCTTTATCAACACTCCCCCCCAGGGAGGTACAGTGTTCACAACTGATGAGCCGACATTTGCACGTTATAATCATCAGAATCCACAGGTCACACGACAGCTCCCTCTGGGCGCCCCATCACGTAGTGGCAGCCCTAATCTTAACTTGGTGGTCAGCATCACCATCTCAGCAAGTTCAGAGGAGTAATCCCTTCCTTGCTTGTTGGCTCAGTAGCATAAGTAGCCCAAAGGGCCAGGTGGCAATCAGTTTCCAGTTCAGTGGAATTTTTGTCACACATCTGGAAAAAGAGGTCCCACTTTGGGAACCAAAACTGCCAAACCAGTGGAGCCCAAGTTGTAAGACTGGAAACAGAAGGTTGCTCTTGGATCACTGGGGAGAACAGTAATAGAGACCACTACCAGTTCTTCCCCTTTGGTCCCAGAACCATGCATTCTACCCATGGAAGAAAAGGCATCATATATCATATACAGTGTGATAACTGAGTGCTCAACTGGCCATACGACTGCTATGTTAGGCCAGCTTCTTTGGGATGATGAAACGTGTATCAGTTCAGTTCAGTTCAGTCACTCAGTCGCGTCCAACTCTTTGCGACCCCATGGACTGCAGCACGCCAGGCCTCCCTGTCCATCACCAGCTCCCAGAGCTTGCTCAAACTCACGTCCACTGAGTCCAGTGAATTTCATAGGTATGGACATATTTCTATGAGTCTTTCATTCTGAACTGAGTTCCTGGTCAGAAGAGATGCTATATGGAAGATCATCATGATAAATGTGGCATTTCAAAAGCTCACACATGGGAGTGCTGGCAGAAGCATTGCAGGGAGGACAAATTGCTGCTCTTTCCAAGAAGCAGAGCCCTAACAGGAGCTCAGGTTTAGCTTCTGTTGGCAGACTGGGCACTCGTGTTGCCATCTGATTGTTGAGAGCCTCTTCCTCCATGATTGTTCTTTGGTTGGCACCACATGGGCACAAATACATGCACACTCTGTGCCCATCCTGAGAGCTCCATCCTCGTATCTCATTCCCCAGACCTCCTTATCACCTGCGTTCCAACCTTATTTGTTCGGAGTCCTTGACCACCGGCCAAACCATTACCCACTGCCCAGGTCTCTCCTTCCAGGCAAAGTGAATAGCCAGGTGCATGGCTCAAAGTCCTGGCCACTGGAAGGCGTTTCCTTCCATACTATTTTTTAGGGATACTCTTTAGAATAAGACTCTAAATCACTCTTGAATGACACTACCATACCACACCATTTGCCTATCCAACAGTCATTCCATACATCTTTCTTGCTAAAATAAACCCAATATTGTTTAAATACTAGAGTTTTCAGGAAGGAAGATGTAATCCCAGTGTAAAACTCATAACTGGTGTAAACTCACCCAAGTAAACCCATTTTATAGGCTGGTGACTGATTTAGGGTTGGTCACATGACCTAGTTCCCAGCAGTGGGAACTGGAAGGAATTCTAGGACTTTTAGAAGTGATTTTTTTCTTCCGATAAACAGAAGGACACGGGAGAAAGTGTCTCTTTTATGTGTCTCTTTGGATATCACAGGGTCAGTCAGTTCAGTCAATCAGTTGTGTCCGACTCATTGTGACCCCATGGACTGCAGCAGGCCAGGCCTCCCTGTTCATCACCAACTCCTGGAGTTTACCCAAACTCATGTCCATCGAGTCAGTGATGCCATCCAACCATCTCATTCTCTGTCGTCCCCTTCTCCTCCTGCCCCCAATCCCTCCCAGCATCAGGATTTTTTCTAATGAGTCAGCTCTTCATATCAGGTGGCCAAAGTATTGCAGTTTCAGCTTCAACATCAGTCCTTCCAATGAACACCCAGGACTGGTCTCCTTTAGGATGGACTGGTTGGATCTCCTTGCAATCCAAGGGACTCTCAAGAGTCTTCTCCAACACCACAGTTCAAAAGCATCCATTCTTCAGTGCTCAGCTTTCTTTAGAGGCCAACTCTCACATCCATACATGACCACTGGAAAAACCATAGCCTTGACTAGACAGACCTTTATCACAGGGTAAAGCTGTAATTTTGGAACTATGGCTTATAGCCATGAGCAGAAAGGCAGGAGGGTGGGAAAAAGCTGGCCAGCGCCCAGTTCTCAGCCAGCTACTGAAGCAACCATGCCTGCAGCTACCTCCCTGTTAAGGAAGTGGTATTTAAGTCCATTTAGTCAGGTATTCTGCTGCAATTGAACTGATCTCTGTTTAAAAATAACGTTTTACAGGTTCTATTTACAAGTCCTATTACTTTGTCATGAGAGCTTTATGTAAACGTACGGTTAGTAGCTATGTATAATTTAAACAACTTTTTGGACAATAGCCATGAGAATGAAAATGTAGAGGAGAAAAGAAACCAAAAAAAATTTAGGGTGAATTTTCCCCCCAGGGATTAGAAAGAATAGAAGGTCACCCAGTGCATATCCCCAAACACACACACACACACACACACACACACCTGCATGCACGCACGCACACTCGCATGCACACACACGCATCCCTTTCCGTCTCATCTCTAGGTAGAATCTGGCAAGAATGGGTTTCAGTGGCTTCAGGACCAAGTCCAAGGCAAAGCTGAGGGCCAGGATGAAAAAAAAAAAAAAAATGAATTTAGCAATCTGGGCAGAACCCACACAGGCAGGCATTCAGGCCAGTCAGAGGTTTGCATTAGGTGATTTACATGAAAAAACAAAGCCTCCGTCAGCGCCCTGGACTGGCTCCACATAGTGGTTATGGGTTAAACAAGGATACGTGGAAAGGCAGCTGTCAGATTCGGTAGCGGTTCACCCTCTCAGGAGCGTTAGGGACTGCGCATATGGAAGAGATAACAGATGATGCCTGCTGCTGGGAATTTTATTTTTGCACCACTCCTATATCACATTCCCCCGAAATGAACTGATGAATACAGTTGTACAGTTTATGAATTTATCTTCCTCGAATGAAATCAATATGTTTTTTAGCAGAGGACGCGGCCCCGCGCTCGCTGGTGAACATCGTGTCCTGCTGGGCGGCGGGGGCGGGGGCCGGGGAGCCGCAGGCCGAGAGCGATCTCTGCTGCCATCTGGTGATGCTGAGAGCGCGGGGCCCACGAGGCCGCAGGAGCACAAGGAAGCACACGCCCCTCTGCTCTGGGAGATAAAGATGCTCCGGGGACAGGCGTGGGGCTGGAGGCAGGTCAGTCTCCTTGGAAGGAACAGGAACAGTTTCTCACCACCCCATCCCATTCCATACTGTCTGATTGGCCTGGGTAGAAGCATCCCAGGTTCCTCTGCAGTCATCAGAACCCAGTGTGAGACTCTACCACTATGGAAAGTATAGATCTTCCCAAGGGGTTTATAACTCAATAGGAATGGAAGCTTCACCTTCCTATTGTTTGGGGTGGGGGGCGGCGAGCAGTTTTTGGCTCAGTGCCCCCAAACGGTGAAAGGGATGAGAGTCATTACCATAAGGACCCTGTTATTCATGGGATCCCCAGTGTCCCTCCGAGCTGTGAAACCCAGGGATGTGTCTCCTGCATCGCATTAAGCATCTTTCTTAAATCTTTTGTGCATCTGACCTTCCTTCCCTCCAAAAGGAAATCATTCCAAAGCCTAAACATTTTCACTGGTGAGAACGGTTCCCAGCTATGTTCCCATATAAAGTTTCCCTTGGCTTGTTTCATTTCACCCCCCTCTGCTTGAATTGCTGGCACTTCTCAGCTTTCCCGGTTAACAGTTGCTTGGATAAACTAGGCACATTTTATTATTTCAGTTTCAAACCGTAAGGCAGGGCCTCCATCCCATTCATCACTTTGAATTCTTCCTCTAATGCTCACATTTTTCTAGTCTTCTCTTATCTAATAGAGCTGAGCTTGGAGCTTTAGGGGCTTTCTTATCGACATTCCGCGGAGAAAGCCAGTGGCTTTGCAGGACGGGTTTCCAGCTTTCTCTGCAGCTGTAGTCCTTAGCATAGGCAGAGAGGCTAATCTCATGCTGGTCAGTTGCCATAGGCCTGCTCTTGCTGTCATGCTGGCGTTAGACGGCTTCGGTATCAAGCCTCTGACTACTGCTTCCTTCTTCCACCTCTCTCTGTTCTTCCCTTTTGGAGAGGTGTTTGGCTCTGTGTTCTTGGCCTCAGCCAAAGAATGAAGAAGGCATCCCATGCACCTCCCAGCTTCGGTGTCCAAATCCCCAAGCTTAAGAGAAGGGCTTAAGTGGAGGCACAGCAAAGGCATGTTGAAAGATACGAAGGGATAAGGCTTTCCCTGAGAACAGGACCTTGAGGGGAGCAACGGGGAAGAACCAGGTGGAAGATGGAAGGATTCATACACCGTTGGCAACAAAGAAGAAAGGTGGTAGGTTTCAGAACAGCCCTGCCTTCCTGAGGTCACTAAGCGAAGAGCTCTGCTGGTGTCTCCCCGTGTAAACCTCCATGGAAAGATGACAACCGGACAAAATTCCCTCCGCAGCAGGTGAAACTACCTAAGCCCCTGGGATTTTCACACAAACCAGGGTAAATGGGTATCCTCTTAAGTTCGTCATGAGCCCAGTGAGACAGGAACTGGGAATCAAAGTTAAGTGGTAGAAAGTAAAGACCATAGACAGATGTCTGTGGCTGACGGCTGATAGCCCCCCAGATGTTTGTTAAATGCATCTTCCAGAATGAATGCATGCAGGCCTGCCCTGGTCGATTTTATGTTGCTGTGAAAATTCAATGAAATAACATGTCTAATGTCATTTTGCACACTCAGAAGCCCTTCACAAATGTGAGAGAGGAGCATTTTCATTCCCTCCTTGATTTTTACCTTCCACTGTTAGCAACAAAAAAATTGATTATCTACTAAGTGCTGAGTGAGAAGGTTAGCCTTAATAATTCCACTTGGCTTGCATACAGAAAGCTCTATTCCTGTCCTACCTTAAATGATCAGAGGCAGATATTTCTGCTGCTGGCTCGCTTCTTCTGTCCATTCTAGCCCAAGCTGCCAAATCCTTCCTTCAATATATCGGATGTGAGATCCTTCAGTGTCAGGTCTGATCAAGAAACTGTCAAGCTGAAGGAAAGGAAAGCGGCTGTGTCTTTCTCCAGAGCTCCTGATGGCTGTGCTGCCCTGTGTTAGCAAACAACCCTTACATGTAATTTGAATTCTATCTTTTCATGCCATTTTCATTCAGGCTCATGGAAAGCTACTCCTGAGAGCTGAGGTCATGTAAAACCTCAGTGTGCTCAACCCTATAAAGTTTAGCCCAATCTGCACTAATTCAGGAAACTATTAATAAGTCTTAATTGCTCTGTTAGTAACCTCTTCTTGTAAAAAGGCTCACCTGAGAGTCCAAGGGAACCCCCGAGTGTGTTGACACAGGAAAGGCACATTCAGGACAAGAAGAGCCGGGCTTCAGGCTCGGGCAGACTCCCCACACTTGGGTCCACCCAAGAGGAGCAGCACCACGAAATGTCATGACCCTGACCTTTGTGTATGACCCTGAGACATGAGGTCCATGGTGTAGAACGGCCTACAACTTGGAATTTGAAGTCACCAAAGTGGATGGCATACAAGGGGACACATAAAGAAACATGGATAATGTCGCTTGGAAGGTAAGTTCCAGAACAGAAAACTATGTTAATCACTTTCCCAAAAGTTGGCTCATTCATTATGCAATCAAACAAACATGTATTGAGCATCTATTTTGTGCCAGGAGCTATATTGGAATTTGAGACAAAAATAAATAAAAGAAAGTCTGTGTCCTTATAAAGAGCTTAAAATGTTGAGTTGGAGACAGACAAACTTGTCAAGGATGAGGTGTTCAAGATGGGAAGCAGAGAACCGATGAAGGGATAATGACAGACGAACCTAGAAGACCACAGATAGATAAAGAAAAAGGGGCACCTTTTTTTTATTATTATTTAAGAGAGAAGAATCACCAGTACTTGATAATTTATTAGATACATTAGCCTCTCAGTCGTGTCTGACTCTTTGCACTCCATGGACTGTAGCCCCCCAGGCTCCTCTGTCCACTGGGACTTCCCAGGCAAGAATATTCAAGTGGGCTGCCATTCCCTTCTCTAGGGCATCTTCCCAACCCAGGATTGAACCCATGTCTCCTGCATTGATAGAAGATTCTTTACTGTCTGAGCCACCAGGGAAGCCCCCTGGTTATTACATATGGAGGATGACTTAATTCAAAAAACCAATACAATAAAGAAATTTAATTAAAAAAATAAAATAAATAAATAAAATTAGTACTATGAGAAAAATAGCTTTTGGTAAGTATTGTTAGAGATTTAATTAAACTTTTAAATATTAACTAAAAAAAAGCAGTGAAACTTGCCTCTCAGATTTCTAGCTTGGAGTAAAACTAAGAGATAATATAAATTTCAGGTATCTATTCATCCATTTAAACATTTATTATATACTTCTTAGATGCTCTTAAATATTTCTTTATCATCTTTTATTTAATTGAATCTATGTAATAGAAGAGAATTTTTCCTGAGATTTAGATATTAAAAAGGAACTTAAGATATGAGATGGCTGGATGGCATCACTGACTCGATGGACGTGAGTCAGAGTGAACTCCGGGAGTTGGTGATGGACAGGGAGGCCTGGTGTGCTGTGATTCATGGGGTTGCAAAGAGTGGGACATGACTGAGCAACTGAACTGAACTGAACTGAACTATTTCAAATAAAGAATGGATAAATGGGTTCATATAACAAAAATGAACACCTACCATTTCCAAGTGGTATGGTAAAGGCTGCTGCTTTTTAGCTAACAATCAGAATAACCCTCCAGGGTGACTTGTAGAATCCCTTTACCAAAGAAGAAACTGAGGCTAAGAGGGATTAAGAATCTCATTAACAGACTCACAGCTATGAAGTGGCAAAGACCACATCCAAACCCAGGCCGGATGCCAGATCTCAGGTTGTTCCCACCAAGTCCTGATCCCTCCAAAGAGGACAGGTCTGCTTCCAAAGGTTACAATAGCAGCATTGAACCAGCACTCTTTCTCAGTTCTCTGGTTTAGCCCACTGGTCCTCAAGACAGTATCATAGCAACCCATGTCACATTTGATTTCTGACATGTTAATGTCAAAGACAGGGGACCCACGGAGAACACTGCTCTCCATAATTTTGGATTCATATACATCATGTCCTGGCTCACAAGGACCAGCTCTGTGAACTTCTTCCCAGCTCTGCATGCTCATGTTGTTGGCACTGATAAGTCAGTAAGTTACATCCAACTCTGCAACCCCTTGGACTGCATCATGCCAGGCTCCCCTGTCCTGCACTATCTCCCAGAATTTGCTCAGGTTCACATCCATTGAGGTGGTGACACTATCTAACCATCTAATCTTCTGCTGCCCCATTCTCCTTTTGCCTTCAGTCTTTCTCTGAATCAAGGTCTTTTCCAATGAGTTGATTCTTCCCATCAGTTGGCAAAAGTATTGAAGCTTCAGGTTCAGCATCAGTCCTTCCAGTGAATATCCAGGGTTGATTTCCTTTAGGACTGACTAGTTGGATATCCTTGCAGTCCAAGGGACTCTCAAGAGTCTTCTCCAACACCACAGTTCAAAAACATCAGCTCTTTAGCACTCAGCCTTAATGGTCCAAATCTCAAATCTATACATGACTACTGGAAAAGCCAAAGCTTTGACTACACGGACCTTTGTTGGCAAAGTGATGTCTCTACTTTTTAATATGCTGTCCAGGTTTGTCATAGCTTTTATTCCAAGGAGCAAGTGTCCTTTAATTTCATGGATGCAGTCAACATCCACAATGCTTTTGGAGCCCAAGAAAATAAAATCTGTCACTGCTTCCACTTTTTCTCTATTTGCCATGAAGTAATGGGACTGGATGCCATGATCTTAGTTTTTTGAATGTTGAGTTTTAAGCCAGTTTTTTCACTCTCCTCTTTCACCCTCATCAAAAGCCTCTTTAATTCCTCTTCACTTTCTTCCATTAGAGTGTTATCATCTGGTTATCTGAGGTTGTTGATACTTCTCACAGCAATCTTGTATCCAGCCTGGCATTTCACAGGATGTATCCTGCATGTAAGTCAAATAAACAGATGACAATATACAACCTTGTTGTACTCCTTTCCCAATTTTGAGGAACCAGAGATGTCACACTGGTAGCTTGAAATTGGCCATGGTGAGTATTTATGACACAAAAATCAAAATAAGTGATAAATCAGGCCTTTTCCCACTTTGTTTTGGCAAAGCCAGTTGTGAAACATTTACAAGCAGAACTCTGTGCATAAACATTTACAGATAGGCATTTGATCCACAAGTCTATCTGAAGCTTTAGAATCACTTCCTTCTACTGAATGAACTCACATTTGGCCAGTATAAGATACTTTTATCATCTTTGATGTAGCCTGTTGAATTAGCAGAAAGCAGTATTATCGTTTGATGCTTTGTACAGAGTGAAATTCAGTTTACTGACATTCAGTATAAAAATATATTAACTTATTCCAGGGTTACTGTTTCAGTTCTGATTTCTCTTTATAATCACCTTGGCAAATTTTATGGTTCTAAATCATAGCATGTTAGGGAGCTTCTTTCTTTAAGTGGATTTATGAGGTTTAGGGAGAAGAATCTTCAGTGATTTATTGGCAGTGAGATTCTAGGATCTGCCCCTTAACAGTGACTATATTATCAGCATTTAGAACTGCACACACTAGGATCATGACATACAACAATTATATATGATCATGTAGCTGGAGTGATTTCTCCACAGCCAGGACTGAATGACCAGAAGCATTGTTGAACAACATAACTCTCAGGCAGTGCAAATGTTTTACCTGAAAGCACATAGCTCATTGCTGGTGGCTGAATCAGTAACAGGGAAATTGTGTTTCAAAGCAACTAATGCTCCCATCAAAAGAATCTTCCCATGCCTCAAGATAAAGAACTGAACTATAATTTTCCCTTTCACTGGGGAAAAAAAACAATGTACATTTTGATGAACTACGCAGACACACATTAGCTCTGAATGGTGGATTCGAGGAAAGCATGAATATTAATTTGCAATATATCGAGAGGGACATGTTTATGGCAATTGGATGATTACTTACTGGTAATTGTGTCATAATAATGTTAGTAGTTTATATACAATCTCAAAAACAAATAACCCAGGGAGCTTAGCTCTGTAATATCATCAGCAGCCCTTCAAAAGCAAATCTTTCTTTGAAGACAAATACCTCAAAGAAAATTAAGTGGGAACTTCCAAAGAGTTCTGAATCTCGCATGTTCTGACTCTCCTTGAATCAGCAAGTAACCAGAGAAGGCTGGTCCCCGCTGACCACTGCCAGAGACACACACAATTTGACCAAAACCTCAAGCTCTGGATGCCAAAAAGTACTGTTTGTTTCCCTAATCATTCCGGGGATAAGAAGGAAGTCAGAAATGGAAAAATGCTGTGGTTTGGGGGCCGCTTTGCAAAACCTGTAGGATATTTTAAATGGGGAATTTCAAAGCTGCACTTTCCAACCTCTGTAAGTCATTTGTGGGTACAACTAATTTTTTTTTTTAAGTCCAAGAAAGTAGGAGTACAGCTGTTAAAACAATAAATATTCGTTTCCAGAAAACGGCATATTGACTGTGTTATAGTTCCCTGGAAAGGAGCCTGCAGCCTGCCACCTTGCTTTTGAAAGGACGGGTGTCATGAGTCACAGATGCAGCACACGTGAACACGTGGGGGAGGCTGGGTTTTCACCACGTGCTGCCAGTTTCCCGAACCGCGCTTTAAAGAAGGCATACGCGACACCTTGTGAGCGACCACTCATAGGCTGCCTTCCAATCCTGTCCATTCCCCTTGGATGTGAGTTCTGCAAACAAGCATATGTTGTACATTAGCACACATGATGCTTAGGGCTCAAGCTACTAGCATTTGGTTCTCTTTGATCCTGGAATTCCAATCTGTTGTGCTTTTTTTTTTTTCTTTTTTCTGCTCTTTTTTCTCCTTTGCTTTTAAGCACATAGTAGGCACCCAGATTTACCACTGATGCCAAAAAGCTCTGCGTAGAGATGCCTGATTGAATCTCAAAGATGGAACTTGGGGTGAAATAGAAAAGAATAATTTTACTGCTTTGCCAGGTGAGGGGGGGACACAGTGGGTTCATGTCCCTCAAAACTATGTGTCCCAACCCAGGGGGACTTGGAGAGGAGTTTTATAGCAGTGGTTCAAGGGAGGGGTGGCTGATGAGGATTGGGGTGTGTGGGGGGCCATCTGGCCTCGGGTGGTCTCCTGATGGGCTTCTGTGGGTCTCAAGGTTACCTTCTCTCTGGGATGGAGAACGCTTCATCAAGTAGTTAACGTCTTCTATTCACTGGGGTTTATTTGTGCAGAAGAGCCCAAAGATGTTATTATGTGTATCTCTGGAAGGACTGATGCTGAAGCTGAAACTCCAAACCTTTGGCCACCTGATGCGAAGAGTTGACTCATTGGAAAAGACCCTGATGCTGGGAGGGATTTGGGGCAGGAGGAGAAGGGGACAACAGAGGATGAGATGGCTGGATGGCATCGCCGACTCCATGGACTTGAGTTTGGGTAAACTCTGGGAGTTGGTGATGGACAGGAGGCCTGGCGTGCTGCAGTCCATGGGGTCACAGAGTCGGACCCCACTGAGCGGCTGAACTGAGCTGACTGAGGAGCCAGGACCTGCCCAAGGCTGCGCTGTGGTTTCTTGGCTGCTCCTCCCTTGTCTCTGCATCCCCTCCCTTGTCTCTGCATCCCCTCCCTTTCCCGATTAGCAACTGTTTGAATTTGCCCTTGGGAACTCAGGGAAGGTCTGTTCCCTACAAACCTTAAACGATGGACACGAAAAAGTTTTCTGCTCCCATGATGCCCACAGCGTCCTGCTTGGTTTCAAGAGGGTGCTGAGGTGGTGGCGTGTTTGAGAAGAGGCTAGAAGGTCTGTGTGAGAGCTGGAGATGAGGGAGCTAGTGCCAGAGTGGCAACGCAGTAAAGTTACGTGGGGGTCCTGCGGGGACGTGGTTCGGGAGGGGAGCACAGGCTGGAATTGTCTGTCCGTGGTGAGGATG
Organism: Bos javanicus; assembly: GCF_032452875.1. NCBI lineage: Eukaryota > Metazoa > Chordata > Mammalia > Artiodactyla > Bovidae > Bos > Bos javanicus. The sequence goes on from NC_083877.1 coordinate 99,029,948, forward strand.
ATATGTTTTTTCTGGGATGGGGTGGCATGAGAGGGTACAAATCCACTCTGCTCCTTTGAGAACAGACTTGAGGGAAAGACAACAAGGCAGAAAATGGAAAAGAGTCAAGAAGTCATTCCGCCAGCCGGGGACCTGGGGACCGGGGTGGGAGGTGATGAGAGGTGGCTGGACTCGGGATGTGTTCTGTAAGTAAAGCCACTGGGGCTGGATGTAGGGGTACGAAAGGAAGAGGAGAAAACAGGACGCAAGAAAAACTCGGAGAGAAGTGAGAAAACCTGAAGTCATTTTCCGAGGTGGGAATCGTAGCGGGAGGATCTGGGGTTAACGTTTTGGAGAGCTTAGGTTTGAGACACCCTTTAAACACTCGGGAAGGAAAATGGAGAAAATGCATCCACGGAGTCGCTCTGAGAGTTAGCTGGAGACAGCAGGTAACAGACAGAAATCAAAAGGAAGACTAATATTAGCTACCAGTGAATGAGGCCCTTTGTGTCAAGAACCGTTCACTTGCTGTCTCATTTAATCCTCCCAACAATCCAACCAGGGTTATTATTGACGTTATTGATAAGGAAACTGAGGTTAAATGCCCAGAGCTGGGAGGGTCCATGCCCTTGACCCTAGACTCTCCTGCACCATTCCCCGCCCCAACTTTATGGGGACCTCCAAGATCATTGTGGTAAGAGGTCAAACAGTAACCCATGCTCTCTGTTGATTGATTCTCCACAGGTGGCCTTTTGACTTGGGTTTGTTTTGCCTCTTGGGGGTATCCATGTTTTCAAAGACCAGAAGTCCCGTGTGGCTTCTACTCATCTGCAGTCACCAAGCTGGAGCTCACCCAGTTTCCTCTAGTTTGTTGTTGCAGCACAACTGGCATATTAAAGTAGAGGAGGAAGGAATCGAGCACTGCAGAGAGCAAAAGAATGTAAAAGAATGGCAACACAGGCCAGGGTGAAGGCTCAAAGCTGCAAGTCTTTGAGAGTCAGGCAGGTCCCCCATGGGAGCATGTGTTTAAGCTCCTGCTTGTGCTCAGTCGCTAAGTCATGTCTGACTCTTTGCGACCCCATGGACTGTAGCCTATCAGGCTCCTCTGTCCATGGGATTTTCCAGGCAAGAACACTGGAGTGGGTTGTCATTTCCTCCTCCAGGGGATCTTCCCACCCCAGAGATAGAACCTGCATCTCCTGCGTCTTCTGCCTTGGCAGGCAGATTCTTTACCACTGAGCCACCTGGTTCCATCTGGATTGAAATTAACAGATAAGCCCAGGACTCCACATAGAGGGCTGCTCCCCAGCCCCACCCCCCACCTGCTTGTCAACAATGGGAGAGGGCCCAGGAGAGGCAGTCTGTCCTTTTCAGGTAAGAGTTCCTTCCCCTCCTTCTCTGTTTGCACAGCATGCACTCATCTTCACACATCACACACACAGCATCAGGGTAGAAGGAGGGATGAGGTAACCCGGGCTGAGATGCCCCTTTGGTAAACCATTGCTGATTCTAAGAGGCCGCCACATAACACCCCCAACACTCCCACTCCCTGAGGCCGCGTCCTGTTCACAGGTGTTTGACCCTTGCAACGCAGCAGGACTTCCTGGGCCTGTTCATTTTCAGTTGGAAGGGTCCTTACTGCAAAGACTGTAAAACCTGAAGACAGAGATGTGTCGTGGGCTGTGCGTGGGTTGGAAAAGAATTTCCAGACATGAGGCAGAAATGAGAGGAGAATGAAGTTTACTCGAGTGGGAGACACCATTAGACTAGGGAGAGCGGAACCCTTTCGCAGGCTAGTAGCCAAATTGTATAGCCTCAAGACAGAGAAAACACCTGTTGGAACCGTGGCAGTAGGTGGTTGGTTAGGACGCCATAGAGTGGGTGATAGGGTGGCTATTTCACCTATTATGGGGTCAGGGACCTGGCCAGTCTAGATCCGGAGGCTCATGGCAACCACCGCAAGGGGGCTTGATCAGTTCCAGAGATGTTTGTCCCGTGACCTTGGTACAGAGCTCCCTGAGATGGAGAGGAATGAGTGGCCTCTTCCCCACAAGGTCAGCAAGCTTCTGAGCCTCGCTAGTCAGGTTCCCGCAGGATCTTGTCTAAAAGGCCACCCTAGCCCCAGGTATTTCACGTTCCCACCTTTTCCATCCAAGGGTCTCCACTGGGTGGAGCTCTCTAGAGAAAGGTGCCATTGCTCACGGACAAGGAGTACAGCAGATAAAGCTGGGGCCATTCTTGAAAGCGGCCTGATGAGAGGTTTCAACACCATGCAGGAGCCCTTAGCTGCTTCCTCGGAGCATCCGTGGAGGCTCAGATGGTAAAGAATCTGCCTGCAGAGCAAGAGACCCGGGTTCGATCCCTGGGTCGGGAATATCCCCCGGAGGAGGAAATGGCAACCAATTCCAGTATTCTTGCCTAGAGAATCCCATGGACAGAGGAGCCTGGTGGGCTATGGTCCGTGGGTTGCAAAGAGTCAGATATGACTGAGTGACTCACACTTTCACTTTCAGAGCTAGTACTGGGGTAGCTGAGGCTTCTCAAGCTCACCTGGGCAACACCCTGTGAGACCCCAGGCACCATGTCCTACACCCCTAGGAATGGCTTTGTAAGCTTGCCCCCAGATGGCTTACTCTGCACCAAGCCCCAGTCTCTAACCTTCACAGAGCCCAGCATGCCCAAATGGTTGAATCTGGCGTCAGACTCAGCCCCACGGGGTAACCCTGGGCCCGAGTTCTTTGCCCTCAGCCCTTCAGCTCAAAGAGAGCTCACAATGAGAGCCAGAAATGACATTTGAGCTTAAGCCTTTCCCAGGGAAATAAATTACTGTGGAAAGATTTACTTGGAAAACCGATTTGGCGTTTTTCGTTTTTTTCACCTGAATATCCCTTCAGAGGAAGAGAAGTTCACACCACAAAAGCTTGCATTTAGAGAGCTTTACGTTGGAGGCCAGATAGAAAGAGCAGAACTTTACAGCTAAGGATTAAGCCAGCAGGAGTTGAAATAAGAACCTAGCCCTGGGGAGGATCTTCCCTGCGAAGGTCCTTAACATAACAGGCTCTGACACCACTCAAGCTGGGACTTCTAGGAGGTGGCTCCAGGGGCGGGGGATGGGGGTATGAATTTCTCACAGTATTAATGTTTTTTAACATGAGAAACGCCTCTGCTGTGTTTTGGAGCATTAAATGCTTGAGAACACTTCTTTAAGGGTACTTCCTTCTGGATATGACCCTTTTTTCTAGTTTATTTGGAAGGTGAGTCCAGGAAACGAATTAGGGAGAGAGTGAGGAAGTGAGCTGGAGGGAGGAAGGAAGGAGGTGGGAAGGAAGGAAGGGAGGGAGGTCATAAAAGGGCATCGTCAGCCTGGGTCACCGCCGGGAGCAGTGGGAGCACCGGGAGCACCGGGGCTGGCATGGAGCCTGTGCCCGGAGTCGCCCCAGTTGAAGAGCTGTAAGCGGAGCATGAGGACGCTCTGCCCACCATCAGTCCAGAGCTGCTTCTGAGGCAGCCAAGCATCACCCTTGCAGCTTGCCCTGCCCCCTGGCTCAGCAACACCAGGGGTCAGAGGACAGCCCTCAGCCAGAGGGTGGATCCACCTGCCTTCCACACCTTCAGCCCAAGGCAAGGAGCTGTAAAGGAATCAGAGGGGCCCCAGCAGAGACATGCCTGTTTGTCTGTTTCTTTCCTTCTTTCTGATACACATTGTTCTGCAACTTGGAAATTGTTTCAGATTCGGCACATACAGACTTTCCTTCTTTTCACCCGCTGTATAGTCGTCCACAGGATGATTAAACCATAATTTCCTTAGCAGTTACATATGACCGGCCATTCCATTTCTTTTTAGTCTTTATAACAAACAGCATTACATGCCTCATTCTTTGCCTATGTGCATGCATGTGTGCATGCTAAGTTGCTCAGTCGAGTCTGATTCATTGTGACCCTATGGGCTGTAGCCCACGAGGCTCTTCTCTCCTTGGAATTCTCCACCAAGAAGACTGGAGAGGGTTGCCACGCCCTCCTCCAGGAGATCTTCCTGCCCCAGGGATAGAACCCAAGTCTCCTGCAGCTCCTGTAGAGTAAACCTGGAGACAAATTGCTACATACACAGCTACTTCTGTGGATACAAAGAGGACAGAGGTCCCACCAAGATGGCAAGGGCACCCCACTTCATGCTTCTCTGTCACCCCTGTGCACTACAAACGTGGGGTTCCTGCCTTCTGTTCCTCTGACTTCCTACAAGCCCCCAGACTGGTGTACATTAGCCCACCAGGCAGGTGTGATTCCGAGCCAGCTGCCAAAAGCCAGGTTAAAGAAGAAACCAGACACAGGAGTGTGTGAAGGGTGGTCAAGGTAAAGGAAGGACACACACACATTTACACACATACACTTATACATACACAAACACACATACAGACAGCACAACCTTTCCTGGACATTAGGTGGGTACCTGAGCAGAAGCCTCTTTTCAGACATTTTAAAGACCATGATTTGCTTGGCCCTGCATTGATAGCTGCAAACAGAGTGATCTTTCTTCCCTCCTTGGAGACTAGCTCCGAGCAGCCTCATAGTAAAAGGCCCCCTAGCCATGGCCTCCTCTCAAGTCGTGTTGATTTCCCAAGGCAAGCTGTATCTTGGGCTCTTTTATAGAACGCCTCCTTTCCCGAGGGGCTTATCTATTATAAACCCAGAAAAAAGGATACGCTTTTTGGAAAAATAAAGAATATTTTTTTCTGTCTTCTGGCACAGGTAAACCACCTCATCTATTTCCCGTGACTTATTAGAAATAAATGTCAGCTGTGATCTTGGAAGTCCTAAGAACAGTGTGAGGATGTGCCCGCTGGTGATCCATCCTGCCCAACCCCGGCTGACAAGGATGAACCTTCTGTTTTATGGATCACCTTAATGAACTCGTCGAGGAGATTTGCAGCACCGCTGGCCCGTTTGTAAGGCTGTAGTGCTATAAAAGTTGCATTCCGACTTTGAGGTATTTATCATCTCTCTTCCTGTTTGTTCTGAAGGTGTTAGATGCAGAGTTGGGTGTGAGATCTGTGTCCTCTCTCCTCCACGGCAGAAAACTGTCCAAACACCACCGAGAACACAACGGCTGTGCAATAGCATGAAGACACGCTTCCTCTCTGAAGCTGCTACAGAACTCCCCTAAAGACAGGGAATACACTGCATGTATTTTCTGTGTGCGAAAGCTCACTGCACTTGTTGAGGCTGCCAAGTCTGGGGTCTGGATTATGTGAAGATGTCACCAGGGACCTGGGGAAGAGGCCAGGAACCACCTCCCCTGCCCACTCCCTCCAAACCTTCAGGAGAAGTCTGAGATCACAGGGGGCCTAGTTTCATGCATTCATGTCACAGCTCTGTTTTGAGTGCCTACTATGTGTTCCAGGCATGGACATAATGGTGGGAGACGGGGCCCCACTCTGGTCTGAGACCCTCACTGAGGACTGGGATGACAGAGATGCTCAAATCTTGGACATGACAGTCACTGGCTTCTTGGCTGTGGCAGGTGACACGGGCCCTTTAGGCTTCCATTTCTTGACTGCTATGATGATATTAATAAAATCTCCCTTCCCTGGGCTGCTAAGAGGCTAGCTGTGCTGATGTAGGCCATGCATCTGACACCCAATAAGCCAAATCCCTCTCCAGGCCTCATGAGCCGAGAGGAATTGTTCGAAGGTTCTGATCAGGGTGGCACTCCTGCTAGCCAGATAACCAGGTAGCATTGTCAAGAAGGGGTCAGACCCCGAAAGCTATCCACATCTACCACGGGATAAACTCCTCTCAACCTGAAAATGTCTTGCATATTGATAAATGAAAGATAGAAGCAGGCAATGATGATGCTGCTCACTCAGTCCTGTCTGACTCTTGGCAACCCCATGGACTGTAGCCCACAAGGCTCCTCTGTCCATCTGATTCTTCCTGCAAGAATACTGGAGAGAGGTGCCATTTCCTTCTCCAAGAGATCTTCCCAACCCAGGGATCAAATCTGAGTCTCTTGCATCTTTACCACTGGTGCCATTTGAGAAGCCCCAAAGCAGGAAAACCTGCAGTCAAGTATTGTCTTTATGTTGTGTGTCCTTGGGCAGTTATTTAGCCTCTCTGAGCCTCAGTGTCTTCAGATTCTCACTGTTAATGGTTATAATTACAGAGCACAAATGCTGGGCTGGATGAATCACAAGCTGGAATCAAGATTGCCAGAAGAAATATCAACAACGTCAAATATGCAGATGATACCATTCTAATGGCAGAAAGCATAGAGGAACTAAAGAGCCTCTTGATGAAAGTGAAAGAGGAGAGTGAGTATGTTGGCTTAAAGTTCAACATTCAGAAAATGAATATCATGACATCCAGTCCCACCACTCCAATTTTCTTGGTCTCCAAAATCACTGTGGATGGTGAATGCAGCCATGAAATTAAAAAAACACTTGCTCCTTGGAAGAAAAGCTATGACAAAATTAGATAGCATATTAAAAAGCAGAGACATCACTTTGTCAACAAAGTTCTGTCTACTCAAAGCTATGGTTTTTCTAGTAGTTGTGTATGGATGTGAGAGTTGAACCATAAACAAGGCTGAGTGCTGAAGAATTGATGCTTTTAAATTGTAGTGCTGGAGTAGACGCTTGAGAGTCCCTTGGACTGCAAGGAGATCAAACCAGTCCATCCTGAAGGAAATCAGTCCTGAATATGCACTGGAAGAACTGATACTGAAGCTGAAGCTCCAATACTTTGGCCACCTGATGTGAAGGACAGGGAAGTCTGGCGCGCTGCAATCCATGGGGTCACAAAGAGTCAAACACAACTTAATGACTCAACAACAACAATAGAACACGTTCCATAGGTTTGTGGCAAAGACTGAATTAAATGGGGAATTACACACACAGAATAGTGCCTGCTGTATCACAAGAGCTCAGTTAGCCATCAGTGTGGTTGCGCCACACAGGAAGTCCCTTTTCCAGCCACACATGTGACTCTAAGATACGGGAAAGCGCAGCTGCATCTGCCTCCTTGATGGGAAGCTGAGAAGAAGGGAAGAACCTGGGGCTTGATCAGAAAACATGAGCTCAAGTCCTGACGCTGTTGCCGCCTAATTCTGACGCCTTAGTCATCAAAGTTCTCCTCTCCTGAGTTAGCCTCCATGCTGACCACTAGTCACTGGGTTCTGCAAGATGAAGACGTTCATAAGGGACACAGCGTGGCTGAAGCCTAAGGTGGTGTAACTGGTTACACAAGGCAGACCGTGGACTTGAAGTCAGACAGACTCAGGTCAGCTTTTGTGCTTTGCTGCTCAGTGGCCGTGTGACTTTGGACTGGTTACATAACCTCTCTAGGGAACTTCTGTTTCTCTCCGTATCTAGAAAATGCACATAATCATAGCTACCCTGCTGATCTCAAGGGGCTGCTAAGTCCCAAACCTGAAAAATGACTACCAAAGATCTTTGTCATTTAAAAGGCCATCCAGCTGTAATTTAAGATGATGATTCATCACAATGAAGGCTTTTCTTTGGGCCCCTGCTCAGCCCAACCAGGTAGAGCAGAAACGTGATGCCAGTGCACCAGAGGAAGCAGGGGAAATATCAGGAGAACAGACGTGATTTTTCACCCTGAGGTCTGAGCAGAACCCAGGACCTACTAGGTCAAGGGCAAGAGGGGTGAGTAGGGGGTTACCCTGTCTGTGGAAGAAAAAGACTCCAGGTTGCCGCTGCAGTTTGGGATCCTGGTGGGGGACACCCAAGGAAGGACCCGAGGTGCTGTGCCCCCATGGCCTCCTCCAAAGGCTCAGATGCTGGCATTCCAAACTGCTTACCATGGAGGGGAGTCCAGCTCTGCAACCAGAAGGCTGTTAAAGCATGTAGACCTGTTGTTGTTCAGTCGCTAAGTCATGTCCAAATCTGTGACCCCATGGACTGCAGCACGCCAGGCTTCCCTGTCCTTCACTGTCTCCTGGAGTTTGCTCAAACTCTTGTCCATTGAGTTGGTGATGCCATCGAACCATCTCATTCTCTGTCACCCTCTTCTCCTGCCCTGAATCTTTCCCAGCATCAGGGTCTTTTCCAATGAGTTGACTCTGCATCAGAGGACCAAAGTATAGGAGGGACCTACATCCAGGACTGTTTCATCAAGCCTTACACATCTTCCCACCCTAAGTGGACTCCCTGTCTTCCATGAATAATGCTTTCCTTAAGTCTTGCTTCCAATGCCATGTCTGGTCTAATGCACAAACATTAATTATGCTATATTCCTGAATGTTTCTGTAAAGACAGTCAGCACCATCCCTATTGAGAACATGGAGGAGTAAAAAGGGGAAATCTCTGAAACCATCTGTGCTGGCTCTGAAATAAATGCTTTGTTATTGTTGTTCAGTCACTAAATCATGTCCAATTCTTTGCAACCCTATGGACTGTAGCCCGTCAGGTTCCTCTGCCCATGGGCTTTCCCAGGCCAAAACACTGGAGAGGGTTGCCATTTCCTTCTCCAGGGAAACAAATGCCTAATTCATGTTAATTGCTGTGCTTTCTTTATCTTCTGATGTCATCCAGTGTCAACCTGACCCCACTGGGAGAAAAGTCTGTGCAAAATAAAAGAATGTCAGAAAGCAAAGCTATTCACTCTTCAAATGCTTTTCGCCCTTCCTCTCTCCTGTAATGCTTACAAAACAAAGAAGGTGATGGTCAGGCTAAAGGTCCATCCCATCGGGCTGGCTGCTCTGCTATTTGTAGCTGCAGGATGCTCCGAACCATGCAAGAAGTCCCACTTTCGGGACTATTTTCAGTGCCAATGAGAAAGCAAAGGGCCTAAAGGCTAACTCTTGCTATCAAAATGATGGTTATTATTTGCCTCTGTTTGCTATAGCCATTATTTTTTTAATCCCAGAAAAAAAGCCTGCTATGGGGATATTTGATATCTCCCCACTGTGGTCCTCCTTCCTGATGTCCGTTCTCCCTTCCTGCTCTGGGAGGGGCACCTGCCCCTTCGCTGAACCACACAAATCAATCAACTGTGAGAAGACGAAACAAAATGTTACCTCTCCTACAACCTCTAATTCCAGGGACAATGGAGGGTCACCTCCTCCCCAGCATAGGTGGCTGAGCATAGCAGAGACCCCAGCTCCTGGACTATGCTGTCCACCTGGGTCCCAGGTCTGCTCTGACTCCCCACCTCCTGTCTCACTGTTCCACAGCATCCTTTGGGGAGCAGAGCAAACCCTTCATTAAAATATACCTGGTCCCACAGACTCTGTCCTGATTCAGAATGCATCTTGCAGTTTTTTAGGAAAAGGATTTTAGATCTAGGATCTGGAGAGCTCTTGTTAGATTAGTAAATCCCTTCACAACTCAACATTCAGAAAACTAAGATCATGGCATCTGGTCCCATCACCTCATGGCAAATAGATGGGGAAACAGTGGAAACAGTGACAGACTTCATTTTGGGGGGCTCCAAAATCACTGCAGATTTTGAAACCTGCAACCATGAAATTACAAGACGCTTACTCCTTGGAAGGAGAGTTATGACCAACCTAGACAGCATATTAAAAAGCAGAGACATTATTTTGCCAACAAAGGTCTGTCTAGTAAAAGCTACGGTTTTTCCAGTAGTCATGTATGGATGTGAGAGTTGGACCATAAGGAAAGCTGAGCACTGAAGAATTGATGCTTTTGAACTGCGGTGTTGGAGAAGACTCTTAAGAATCCCTTGGACTGCAAGGAGATCAAACCAGTCCATCCTAAAGGAAATCAGGCCTGAGTGTTCATTGGCAGGACTGATGTTAAAGCTGAAACTCCAATACTTTGGCCACCTGATGTGAAGAATTGACTGATTGGAAAAGCCCCTGATGCTGGGAAAGATTGAAGGCAGGAGGAGAAGGGGATGACAGAAGATGAGATGGTTGGATTGCATCACCGACTCAATGAGCATGAATTTGGGTAGATTCGGGGAGTTGGTGATGGACAGGGAGGCCTGGTGTGCTGCAGTCCATGGGGTCGCAAAGAGTCGGACACAACTGAGTGACTAACAGAACTGAACTAAACTCACAACTGACACTCATTCCCGAACAAGGATCAGCACCCTGGAGACTGAATGGCTGCCTCCCCTTTTCCCACGAATCCCTTGGAGATCTGGTCAGAGATGCTTTTCCCTCTCCCAAACCTGATGGCTCAGAAGCAAAGGCTGGACTTCTCTGGTGGTCCAGTGGTTAAGAATCCCCCTGCCAAGGCAAGGTACACAGGTTCGCTCTCTGGTCTGGGAAGAACTCACATGCCATGAGGCCGCTAAGCCCAAGCCCGCAACTGCTGAGCCTGTGCTCTGGAGCCTGTGCTCTGCAACAAGAAAAGCCACTGTCATGGGAAGCCTGAGCTCCCCAACCAAAGAGCAGCCTGGCTCACTGTAATGAGAGAAAGCCCATGCGAAGCGATGAAGACCCAGTGCAGTCAAAAATGAATAAACTTATTAAAAAACGAAGCAAAGGTGGATGGCTGCAACCTCATACTAGGACAGGCCATGACATGACCTCGAGCCTCCTTTAAGTCTGTTTACCCCTGTGCCTCCGAACTGAGAAAAGGTGAGTTAACTCAGCATTTCTCCTTGGAGTCCATGATCATGAGCACCTAGAAATTCTTAAATAAGAAGAAAGACATTTCCGGCCACCCCAACGCAAGACCTGGCAGAGAGCCCCTTAAAACACCTGCACTGAATGCAGGGGCCCAGCAACAACACTTACCAAATGACGGTCCTTCCAAGAAAACCCAAAACATATGTCCTGTAAGTACTTGAGCATTTAAACACAAACTCAATTTTAATTAAGTTGTACTTCTTTGAAACATTGAAATATTGCCTTGCATGTATTTTCTAATTATAAAAATTATACATGCTTGTAAAAAAAAACAGTTTAAACAGTGAAGCAATAAAGTAGAAAGAGAACATGCTCCAAAATTCTTCACCTCTGCAGACAACCAGAGTAATATTTTAGTGTACAGCCTTCTAGAATTTCCTCTAGGAAATATACATTGTTTTTAGATAAAGCAACGAGAATGCCTATTTTCAACTAAAAATATAGTCGCAACCTGAAAGGAGAGAGTTATTTTATGTTAAATATGATTTATTTATTTTAATAAATTTATTTATTTAAATAGTTCAATATTTATTTATTTATTTTATTTATTTATTTATGTTTAGGACTCAGAGCTGGGGTCCAATACTGACAGCATCTCAGTGGCTCTGAGAAAACTGCTCCAAGGAAGCAGGAAGGGAAGTCAGACTGTATACAAGTTTGCAGCAAAGGGAGCAGGCAGTCTGCAGATCAAAGATCCGGTATCAAGTTAAGGACTTTAGCATTCTGTGTGTGGGAAGATGTGAGCCTCTGGGCTCACCGGATCCGCTCCTTTCATAGCCCCTCAGCTTTCTGGGGCTGGCCGTGTGTCCTTGTTCACCTTGCTTCTTGCAGTCCCCCAGCTCCTCAGCAGTCATCTCGGGGGTGGCAGCATCTGCTAGATTGCAGTTTTAGGAGCCCTCGTTGGAGCCTAGAAATCACTGATGGCTTGTGACATTTCTTGTTTATTGATATGGCAGGAGATATCTTCATTTCACACTATCCAAGCCTTTTTTTTTTTTTTAATTCAGTGACAACTCAAACAACGTGCAAGCCCGTAAGTAAGACAATAGTAAATCAAATTACAAAGCATCTCTTAGTGGACTCCCTTGCAGCTACTAAGAGAAAGAGATGTTCTAGCTCCACCGACAAGGACGGATGGCCAGAGCGTATTGCTAATTAGAAAAGCGAGGTGTAGAGCAACACATGTTCCTTGTTTTAAACTTATTTAAGCATTTGCCTGCCTGTGCCCTTAGTTCATTGCACATTCTTCACACTGCCACTGAGCACTTCACTTCAGTTTTCATTATTTCTGTGTGGGTGAATGTGACCCACCTGCCAGAAGGTCAATCTATAGGAGACCTGGGGTACTCATGTTACCAAGTCCAAGCTTGACAGCCAATAAATCAAGAGATTAATTGTTGGGGCCAAGAATAGTGGCTTTATTCAGGAGGTCAGCAGACCAAGAAGGCGGTGAACCAGTGTCTCAAAGAGCCATCCTCCCCCAGTTAGAACCCAGGCTTCTTCAGTACTTCCAGGGGAAGGAGTAAAGTCCTGGTTCCAGGTAGACTCCAGAGCAGATGGGTCAGTTTGCTCCTTCGGACGGCCTTTCATGGGTGGGCCTAGTCAGCAGGTTTCCTGTGAGCTAAGCAAAGCTTAGTGGTAAAATATTCAGCCTTTCACGTGAAGGAAAGTAAGAAAAGCAGAAATTATGAGGAAAAGAAGAAAATATAAAGAATCCTGATCAGACTCTTCCTCAAAAGCCTAAAAAAAAATGCTGTGAATAAAAGAATTATCAGATAAATAATAAGTACATCCATAATGGAAACTGTGTAGCAGTTATCTCAAATGAGTTAGGACATCATAAAATAACACTGTATTTCCTCTCATGGAAACATGTTCAAGACATAATAACTAGAAAAAACAATAAAAGCAGTGTAACTCCACTGCATATATTTAAAATGATTTTATGTATATATATATATATAATGTTATTATATTTATATATCTTTTATATAAAATATATGCATAATTTATTTATACATATCTTTTAAAAGATATATATATATGAATAGATGGGTTATAGAAATGGAATGAACTGATGCTTATGGCAAACTCTGGAGGAGAAAGTGGGATCCAGTGGGTTCATGAAAGGAAACGTCCACTTTGTTTACAGACTTGGTAACTATTTGAATACTTGCGTTATTATATTTTATATCACATACATATAGCAATAACCTTTGAAAATCACAGTAATGCAAAGATTAAAGACAATCCCGAGGAAGCAAAGTCCCCTTCCCTTCCTCTCCGACCCTCCTTCTCTGCACCCCTCGGAGCTAGTCCTGGGCACCCTCAGGGATGCCTCGGTGAGCAAAGGAGCAGTCCCCTCCTGCCGGACAAGAAGGATGGGAGGAGCAGACACAGGTGGGGGCATTCTCTTCCCAGAAGGGAGCGTGGGCTTGCTTGGTTCTCTGGCAGCAAGAAACCCAGGGAGCAGAAGCTCCTCGGGACACTCCATCCCCCGCAGGGAAACCTGGACCCGAGCAGGTGCCCTGGCAGGGCCCCAGCGTCCTGCCCTATTTGCGGGGACGGCTTCCTCCTTTCCTATCCTGCCGCTGTCAGCTGAGCTTTAATTAGCAGCCAGTACATAACACCACCGGGCAGACAGTTGCCACAAGCAGCCCGCTTCCCTCTTATTATGCTAATAATAAAGAGCCTCCCTGTAGTACCATGAGATGGCGTAGCTGATAAAAGCCAGCAGGACTGCGTGTTCCAGACCCTCATGCTGAATAAACAGAGCAGGCAGAGACGGAAACAGCTCCGACACAACCCTTCCCATGAATGCAAATTGGTAAAAGCGGCAATAAAAATCCCCTTGTGTTTGCTCTGTTAACTGAGTGCTCCCCCAAAAGTCCAAGATGAAAATGACGTGTGAGTGGGGCCCAGGCTAGCTTATCCCTCTGCACAGCGGAGGCCAGAGCCTAGAGAGTTTGCTTCTATGCACCTCGACCTACTTCAGGGCTCACGGCACCACTCACTTCACCGGCCCCTCCCCGAGCCCACAGGCAAGGGTCTGGACTGGCAGGAACACTTATGGAGCATTTACCAGAGGATTAGCAGGTGTCAATCAAATCACCCATCTCAGGCCTCACCCTGGTAGTGGCGATCCAAGACCCCCCTCTCATATCTGCAGACACATTACTAGATGAGTGAGCTATCAGGGGCCACTGTAGGATAAAAGATCTATTTGTGGATTTTTAAAATATACAATGGAAAAACAAATTCAGCTATTCTTTAAAATAAATTTGCATCTTATAATCAAAGCAATGCATACGTGGGTGAAGTCTCTTCAGTCTTGTCCAACTCTTTGCGACCCTATGGACCATAGCCCTCCAAGCTCCTCTGTTCGTGGGATCTCCCAGGCAGGAGTACTGGAGTGGGTTGCCGTTTCCTACTCCAATAATCAAAATAGTATTTAGCTATTTACAGTATTTATTACAGTATATATACATATATATACTGTATAAAACATATATAATATAAATATATAAATATAAATATTACAGTATTTATTACACTGTTATGGATTGAATGTTTTTGTTTCATGCCAAACTTTTAATATGTTGAAACCCCCAACCCACAATATGTGGGTGGTCAGAGGTATTTGGGAGGTAACCGAGTCATGAGGATAGAGCCTCTGTGAATAGGATTACTGTTGTTTTAAAAGACCACTGAGCTCCCAAGCCCTTCAGACATCTGCAGCCTGGGAGAAGATCCTCCTTAGAACCCAGCCATGCCAGCTCTGTAGCCTTGGACTTCGAGCCTTCTGAATGGCTTCTGTTGTTTATAAGCCACCCAGTCCATGGCACTTTGGTAAAGCCACCTTCACAGACTAAGACACATTATTCATCCAGTCCACAGACTACAGAAGCAAGCATCCCCAAGGACGCTCCAAGAAGTCCTCTGTCCATAACTTAAGGAATTGCTAGAAGTGCAGGGTGTGCAAAAGAGGAAGTGATCTGGTCTTAGCCCTTGAAGTTCCTAACGTTTCAAAACGACTAGACTCAAGAGTGTCCAGTGAAGCTGGTGGGGGACCGAAGGGAGAGAGCCACTGGGGGCCTAGAGGAGATGATGGCAGACATGATGGGTGAGGAGGGAAGGGGCCAAACCTGCAGGAGAAGGTGGCCCCCCGGAGGCAGAGAGGGGCGTGGACGGGGGCCTTAAGCAGACGCCCCACGCGGGGCTGAGCCCTGGAGCCCTTCACCTGCCCCAAGCCGGGGCCCAGGGCTCAGGACCAGGTCCAGAGGTCTCCCTGCACAGTTCTGGGCCTTCCCGAGCAACCCCTCCTCACTTAGGGGATGTTATCCTGAGTGCCTTCGTGCCACAAAAGAGGTCCCATTTCACTATTATCCAGAAATGAGTCAGTTTCAACTCCCATCTATTTACACCCAGGGAATCACAGCACATCCCAGAATCCCAGAAGGAAACGTCTCCACACGTAGCCTCCCCTTGAGAATAATTCCAGTGTCCACATTCAATCCAGGCTCTGACCCCCTTCTCTGATTTCTAGTAAGGTCAATGTACAAGAAGAATAAAGTTGCTTTCTCTAAGCACTTTGCTTTATCATTTGCTCCATTACTTGGAAGCTGCCGAAAAGAGAATAACGGGGATAATTATAACTACCTCCAGGTTGCAAATTCCAACGAGTGTAACAGAAATAAATCATTACACTTCCATTTGTTAGTATAGCAGCAGGTGCAGGGTTCTTACCTGCTACAAGACACTGGGCTACACAAGTCATATTCATTCAGTCCCTCCTTGGAGAAGTCTTCTGGGCCACCCAGTGCAAAGTAACCCCTCTCCCCCTCATTACACTCATGAATTTTATTTTCTTCATAGTGCTTCCTATTCTATAATCACCTTATTTCCTGTTTGCTTCGTGTATCATGTGCATTCACCTACTAGTCCATCGCCTCCATAATTACAGGCAGAACTCAGCACCTCTATTCCCAATGCCTAGAAAAGTTCCTGACTTCCAACAGACACTTTCTTTTTTTTCATTAAATGATTGTCACTATTTATGGGGTAAGAGGGTGGCAGAGGATGAGATGGTGGGATGGCATCACTGATTCAATGGACATGAACTTGGGCAAACTCCAGCAGATGGCGAGGGATAGGGAGGCCTGAAGTGCTTCAGTCCTTGGGATCACAGAGTTGGGGATGACTTAGCGACTGAACAACCACACTAGTAGTAACTTGACTTTTCTGAACGTGGACCAAGTTCTTGCTCTACGAAGGGCAGTGTATCCAAAGCAGGCCCCACAGAGCTGTCTCTGAGAGTTACACAGAAAGGCCTTCGGAACAGGGACAAAGGCTCACACCACATGTCTCTCTGCCCAAGTCAAACACCGATGTCCTAGTGGACTTGGCTAGGACTTGCAGACCCAGATCTCCAAAAGGGCATCTGGAAGGACTTGTGTGAAGAAAGCGAGAGCTTTATTGGGAAGACAGGGAAGAAAGGAGAGATTTACTGGTTACTCTTGATCCTCAGGACTCTTTGGTGTAGCTGGTGAACCTCTCCCACCGGCTAACTATTCGATTCTCCACCCACCAACCTCACAAGGCTGATGGGAGGAGGAAGTCAGCTTTATGAAAGCCACTGTGAGCCTGGTACACAGTCGGAACGCCCGTTGTTATTACAACTCTCGTGGAGGCATCTGGTGCTCTGATGGGTCTCAGAGTGACCCAGCTGACTCAGGGTACTTGTCTCATTGGGTTTCTGCAAACATAAAAAACACACCTTCATCTCAGTCTTCATCTCAGTCAAAAACCATCAGTGGGTTAAGGCTCATTTCCTCTGACAGTGAAGGTGCTGGCGAGGGGAGAGCGAGAGATGAGAAAACACATCCATTACGATTCATTTGTCTATGGTACTGTGCACGTGTGTTCATACGCTGACTCAATAATGGTTTAAAGTGACGCTGACACAGACACACAAGCTGAGCTTGGAAAAGATTGCATCTGAACTGCTCATTGCCAACTACTTCCTGCTGCTTTGAGATTGCTGCCTTAGGCACAGGATGAACGCATGAAATACAGTTCCTGTTCCTAAAAGGGAAAAAAGCAGTTACTCTTTAACCGCCATGAATGGGATATCCTGAAAATGGGATTCCCTTTATGCTGTCTGTTTGACAAGAGTAAAGCAGTATCTTAACCAGGCTTTTCTCCTTCTCCCTCACCCATCTCACCCCCAGCCAAAGAAAAAACCTTTCCAATCAGATCTGCCATCAGATGACTTAACCTTGTAAGAAAGCCAAAGTGTTAACAGCTCAGTCCCATCCAACTCTTTATGACTCACTCCATGGACTGTAGCCCACCAGGCTCCTCTGTCCATGGGATTCTCCAGGCAAGAATACTGGAGTGGTTTGCCATGCCCTCCTCCAGGGGATCTTCTGACCCAGGGATCAAACCCAGGTCTCCTGCATTGCAGACAGATGCTTTACCCTCTGAGCCACCAGGCTGACGCCAAAAGCACTGGTGTACAACTTCCTCCTTCCTGCAGAAAGAGCTCTGATCAGACGATCCCAGCTTCTAGTTTATGAACCAAAGTTATTACAAATGCGTATTCCCAAGTAGTCTTGAAAGGAGGGGTGGGGGTTGGGTACGTTTATAACCTCTAAATGTTCTGCTGCTGCTGCTGCCGCTAAGTTGCTTCACTCATGTCTGACTCTGTGCAAGCCCATAGACGGCAGCCCACCAGGCTCCCCTGTCCCTGGGATTCTCCAGGCAAGAACACTGGAGTGGGTTGCCATTGCCTTCTCCAATGCATGAAAGTGAAAAGTAAAAGTGAAGTCGCTCTGTCGTGTCCAGACTCCTAGCGACCCCATGGACTGCAGCCTTCCAGGCTCCTCCATCCATGGGATTTTCCAGGCAAGAATACTGGAGTGGGGTGCCATTGCCTTCTAGCATAGCACTAAACCAATGATGACTGCTTCTCTGTCTTCCATAGTCTACAAACCACAAAATTCAATACCCCTTATAAAAAGACTGAACGAAGGAAGAAAGAAGGGAGGGAGAGAAGGAGAGAGAAAGAAAGAGTGAATCCAACCAACTAATAATGGAGTCAGGAGTTTGTTTGTTTTTAATTGTTAGTCGCTCAGTCCTGTGTGATTCTTTGCAATCCTGTGGCCTGTAGCCCACCAGGCTCCTCTGTCCATGGGAGTCTCCAGGCAAGAATACTGCAGTGGGTTGTCATGCCCTCCTCCAGGGGATCTTCCTGACCCAGGGATCAAACCCAGCTCTCCTGAATTGCAAGTGGATTCTTTACTGTCTGAGCCACGAGGGAAGCTCTAATCTGCAAGCAAGTGCACAGAAAAGGGAAAGAGGAAGCAGAAGAAAAAGAGGAGAATGACAAAATCCAAATTAAAAGGCAGTCTGTAAGTGATGATGATAGCTTTGGGCTGGGAGACGGATTCTCCAGGGGAATGTAAGTAAATTCAGCTGAACAACTTGCCATTACTCTGCCAAAGTCGCTGATGTTTATCAACAGAATGTAGTCACAACTGGAATCTCAGAATGAAGCGACAGGTTTGGGTGACGGGTACTGGATCACCCTGTGAATATGACAGCCTCCACCTCCGATGCTATGACAAATGCACGGCTGGCCCAGAAATGCCTAGTGGCCCCCTCTCCCCGCCATTAGTGAGACTTTCCCAGGCTCGCCAACACTGCAGGGCTGTTCTTCTGCAGCTTCACTCTACACCCCAGGCAGACAGGACTTGGTCCATCACAGGACGGTAAACTGTTGGTAGGTGATCATAATCAAATGACTAATAAACCTCTGGTACTGAAACTTTACAGGTGCATGCGTGCTCAGCTGCTTCATGCCTCACTCTTTGTGACCCAATGGACTGTAGGCCACCAGGCTCCTCTGTCCATGGGACTCTCCAGGCAAGAATACTGGAGTGGGTTGCCATGCCCTCTTCCAGGGGATCTTCCCAACCCAGAGATCGAACTTGGGTCTCCTGCATCGCAGACGGATTCTTTACCGCTGAGTCACTGGGGAAGCCCATTGAGACTTAATACCCAATTTAAAAGGTGCTCCAGCCCAAGAAAACTTGTGATGTAGGCATCAAGATCTGCAGCTCTGCAGACAAGCCCTTGTGTTTCTCAGGGGTCACTGGGGTCGTGATGCACAGATTATAAAATTTCCCAAGGGTTGAAGTTAAGTGCATGATCTGTGAGGAAGGTGCTGGCCACTGCAAAGCTAAGCCAGATGTCTGGAAACGTCAAGTGTTTATTAAAATCAGGAAAAGAACTGGGGGCTCATCATCAGAGAACTCGAGCAGTAGGCAACAGATCAGATCAGATCAGATCAGTCACTCAGTCGTGTCCGACTCTTTGCGACCCCATGAATCGCAGCATGCCAGGCCTCCCTGTCCATCACCAACTCCCGGAGTTCACTCAGACTCATGTCCATCGAGTCAGTGATGCCATCCAGCCATCTCATCCTCTGTCGTCTCCTTCTCCTCTTGACCCCAATCCCTCCCAGCATCAGAGTCTTTTCCAATGAGTCAACTGTTCGCATGAGGTGGCCAAAGTACTGGAGTTTCAGCTTTAGCATCATTTCTTCCAAAGAAATCCCAGGGCTGATCTCCTTCAGAATGGACTGGTTGGATCTCCTTGCAGTCCAAGGCACTCTCAAGAGTCTTCTCCAACACCGCAGTTCAAAAGCATCGATTCTTCGGTGCTCAGCCTTCTTCACAGTCCAACTCTCACATCCATACATGACCACAGGAAAAACCATAGCCTTGACTAGATGAATCTTTGTTGGCAAAGTAATGTCTCTGCTTTTGAATATGCTATCTAGGTTGGTCAATAACCTCAGATATGCAGATGGCACCACCCTTATGGCAGAAAGTGAAGAGGAACTCAAAAACCTCTTGATGAAAGTGAAAGTGGAGAGTGAAAAAGTTGGCTTAAAGCTCAACATTCAGAAAACTAAGATCATGGCATCCAGTCCCACCACTTCATGGGAAATAGATGGGGAAACAGTGGACACAGTGTCAGACTTTATTTTTGGGGGCTCCAAAATCACTGCAGATGGTGACTGCAGACATGAAATTAAAAGACGCTTACTCCTTGGAAGGAAAGTTATGACCAACCTAGATAGCATATTCCAAAGCAGAGACATTACTTTGCCAACAAAGATTCATCTAGTCAAGGCTATGGTTTTTCCTGTGGTCATGTATGGATGTGAGAGTTGGACTGTGAAGAAGGCTGAGTGCTGAAGAAGCAATGCTTTTGAACTGTGGTGTTGGAGAAGACCCTTGAGAGTCCCTTGGACTGCAAGGAGATCCAACCAGTCCATTCTGAAGGAGATCAGCCCTGGGATTTCTTTGGAAGGAATGATGCTAAAGCTGAAACTCCAGTATTTTGGCCACCTCATGCGAACAGTTGACTTATTGGAAAAGACTCTGATGCTGGGAGGGATTGGGGGCAAGAGGAGAAGGGGATGACAGAGGATGAGATGGCTGGATGGCATCACTGACTCGATGGACATGAGACTGAGTGAACTCCGGGAGTTGGTGATGGACAGGGAGGCCTGGCATGCTGCATTCATGGGGTTGCAAAGAGTTGGACATGACTGAGCGACTGATCTAATCTGATCTGATCTAGGTTGGTCATAACTTTCTTTCCAAGGAGTAAGTGTCTTTTAATTTCATGGCTGCAGTCACCATCTGCAGTGATCAGGCAGACCTCACCTTAAATTGGGAAGGCAGTTTCATTCTCCCAAGTTAAATCGAACTTGAAATTGGGGAAGGCATGTTCCTTTCCAAAGGCTGATTCTCCCTGCAAAACACCAACTATCGTTAAGAAGGAGAGAAAATGCTCTGGGAGGCCTCAGTCCTCTATGATATGGAGTCCAGTGGGTCACGCCACCCTTCCAGAGCTGGGAGGAGGACCCTAACGGTGAGAGAGTAGGTGAGGAGAACACGGGCTTTTTAGTCTAGGTCAAGAAAATGCCTGTTTAGTGGAATGTGAAATTCATGAGGATAATGATCTGCTGTATTCATAAGAATGGCTAAAAAGCTATTAAGTCTGCAACCATATTTAACTAAGATGCCTTGCAAAGGGGAAGCATTTTAATGCCTTTGTAGATATTTTCATGTATAGGGTTTCAGAATATCAAGGTTTTGTGTTAGTCACCTGACCCATCAGTTTAAAAATAGATACACAAGAATACATACTGAATCCTAAAGTCTGTCTTATTTATATACTACTGTAGCAGCTTAAACTAAGGATAAACACTTAATATCGCACACAGTTTCTAAGGGCCAGGGGTTCAGGAGCAGCTTGGCTGGCTTGGAGTCTCTTATCAGGTCATAGGCAAGCTGCCAGCCAGCGTTTCCCTCCCACAGCTGACAAGTCCCTGCTGGCCTCTGGCGGGACATCGTCATGTCTTACTGTGTGGACCTCCTCATAGGATACATCAATGTCTTCACATCATGGACACTGGCTTCCCCGGGTGGACATCATGGCACGTGGCTATACTTGCTTCAATAAAGTAGAAACGTGTTTTCTCACTTATAAAGCGTCCTAAGGTAGGTGGTGCTTGATTTGGTGTAGTGGCCCCACCACATTATCAGGCATCCAGGATTCTTCCTTCATTCTTCCTACCATCCTTATTACAAGAAAGGAAGGTTGCCTCCTTTTCCAACATGGCTGCTAGAGATCCAGCCATCTGTCCAAAATCCAACAGAAAGCAGAAATCAGGGAAAGGGGAAAAATGGACCTATACCAATTTTCTGTATCAGAGTTGTAGTTTTCAGAGGATCTACCCAATAATGTCTGTTTCCATGTCATTATCCAGAATGGCCACATTAACTTATAATGGAGGCTTGAAAATTCATACCTCAGGCTAGCATATTGGCACTCGAAATAAAATCAGTTTTTATAACTAAATAAAAAATAAATACAAGCGACATTGGATCAGCAACCAATGGTTTCTGTCATATCCGTTTTGTAAAGATCCCCAGAAAGTTGTGTAATGCTAGAATTCCCACATGATATTTTCAGAGACCGGCATATATTTCTTAAAACTGGTGATAAGAGGTCAGAGAAGAGAGGAATGGAGAACATGGGTGGGTGGGGAGTAGCCAGAGTAAAAGAGATGTCTCATTTTTGATAAAAAGCATAAATTATCCTGGAAATTATCTCATTGTAAGGGTAAGAAGGTTGAGATGCTCCCTAAAGAGTTCTAATGGTTCCAAGAAAAGAAACAGAAAGGACATGTGCTTCGCAGCACTGGCCACCATAACTGGATTATCTCTTTCTAAGATGACTGGGGACGCATTAGAACATTAGGCTGAAATCCAAAGCTGTTTTCCTCTTCCCTCTCCTAGACATTTACAGTAACAGGCTGAGTTCTCTGCCTAGCAAACTGTGAGACATGATCCACAGTGGGTGTTGGAAAACAGTGCAGAAATAATCAGAACATTATTTATGCCAACGGAAACAGTAAATCACCCTTCCTTTGCATCCAAATGACACAACCAGTACAAATCAAAAGTTCTCATGTCTCAAAAGGAAAATAATCCACGAGTTTCTCAGAGGACAAAATTACCTACCTGCCTATACAGTGCAATAAATGTCCCTTTTAAAGTGAAATAATTTCTAAGCTCCTCAGCACAAAGCTTATGGTGAAAAAGACAGCACCAATATTAAAATTTAATATACCCAATATTGTCATGTACCAGTAAATCAACCAGTAAAAGGCAGCAAGTATTTTTTCTTCTACTTGTAAAAAAAGTCACAGTGCTTTAATTTGAATGGATGTTGGCTTACAGTTATGGGTTACGGTGGTGAAAAGTATGAATTTGTGTCTCCATAGCAATCTGATGGGTTTGCACAGAGCAGTTTCTATAATATGCAGTGTACTTCTCTGTCAGTGTCAAGCAGTATTCACTTCTCTTACTAATTCAATAGACTATAAAGATGACGTGTAGAAGCTGAAATAATGATCGAGTGGATGCCTGGAGTAGTTCAGTCTTTTTGGCGTCACAGTGCTTTGCAAAGGTTGTCTAGTTTCACTCTTAAGGCAGTGTGTGTGTATGTATAGATAGATTTGCCTTTGTATTAGTCATGGAATAAAACTAGAAGGCTCAGAGGAAAAACCCTTCTGTCTGGCAGCTTTTTCATCCCTCTGTCTGCATACAAGACTGACCTTTTCAGACCATCTCTATACACAATGAGAGCCTGCAGTCAGACAAACTTGATTTAAATCCTGGGTTTCCCCTTTAGTAACCGTGTGTAATCTTGGATGGGCTACTAAATCTTCTCGGATCTCAGTTTTCACCTGTAAAAATGTAGGTAAGAGGTGACCCGACTTGCAAGGCTGGAGAAAGGAATATCTTGCAGGATAAGGCTGAATTAGTTTAGGTGCCAGATAATGCTACCCCACCCCTTCCCAGGTGGCACTAGGGGGAAGAACCCGCCTGCCAATGCAGGAGATGTAACAGACACAAGTTCGATCCCCAGGTCAGGAAGATCCCCTGGAGGAGGGCATGGCAACCCACTCCGGTCTTCTTGCCTGGAGAATCCCATGGACAGAGGAGCTTGGCGGGCTACAGTCCACAGGGAGGCAGAGAATCGGACGCGACTGAGTGACCTAGCACACGCACAGCACACCTTCTGAATCTCACACTCACAATCTTGTCTCTACAGTCTGCATGCATTTCCACCAGATAGGTCTTTGACCTGCTTTCTTAGCTCATTATTCCTGGAAGAATGAGTCCATCCATATGCAAAGTGATTAACAGGGCCAAGCACCTGGGAAGGTTTCATAACTGTTCGCGCTCATCACCAACATCACTATGAGGAGAGGTTGCTGGGTTCTGTCCAGGGTGCTGCTGGAGGTCGTCCAAGTAACCCCAGCCCTGCAGACCTCTCGTTATGGCGTGAATGGGGCAGGGAGAGAGGGGAACCTAACAGAGTGTGACTATTTTAACTGCTACCTTACGTTTGAAGACCCTTTTTCAATCCTTTTGTGATTATAATTAATCACAAAAAGGCCAAACTGAGACCCCAGGAAGCCCTGGCTTCCTGACCCCTGAGCTGTGCTGGGTTCTGATCTATGAGAGTTCCAGGACGCAAAGGAAGCAGCCGGGAAGGCACAAATCCATTCTGGGCCTAATCCCAGGGCAGATGAAAATGCCGCCACCTCTGGGAGAAGCGAGCCGTGGCGGTGCCTGGGGTCTTTTCACTGGAGTCCAGCTTTGTGCAAAGAGGACCGACCCTCCCAAAGACCTCCGGGGGACGTCTCCCTGCAGAGATTTGCAGAGCGGCCAGCAACGCCTTCCATCAGACGAGGAGCGAACAGGACGGCAGCAGTGCTGATTTGTTAGCGAAAAATCAATCATCTGGCAGGCAGATACAGAGGAGATGATCACACACGTGGTAAATGTGAGCGCCTTCCCAGCGAGGGCGGTGCAAGGCAGGGCTGGGAGAGCCACATGAAGGGTAGGGCTGAACAGATAAACTTTCTTTAGTGGCGATGTTACATCACCCTTAGATAGAAACTGTGATTAATTTTCCCCAAGGCTCGGGGCAGGCAAGGCAGTGCTTTGGGGACCACTTGTTGCTAAGCCTGCATCCAGTCAAATGTTTTTTCAACCCCTTGGGAAGTGAAAAGAAAAGCAGCCCATGATGATCGGAAGAGCTCCTATTCGTTGAGCACCAAGCTGGGAACTTGCATGCACGAGTTCCCTCAGCTCCTAAGAACAGGCTGAGTCAGTAATATCATCCTGATCATATACACGAGGATACATTGAGAGTCAGCAAGTTGCAAAGTTCATGGCTCTTTTTTTCTTTTTTTGCCTGCACCACACAGCATGTGGGATCTTATTTCCCCAACCCGGGATCGAACCTGTGTCCCCTGCATCATAAGCACGGAGTCTTAACCACTGGGCCACCAGGGAGGTCCCCATGGATGTCTTTTGAGAGTCCATTATGGGTCAGGCACTGACATTCTGTGTGCTAAGGAAACAGTGGTGAATATGCAAGACTTAGTCCCTCCCTGCAAGGAACTAAAGTCATAGTAGAAAAAAAATACACATAAACAAATAAATAGGCTATTTCAAGAACAGATAGCCACTATGAAGGGGATGGAGGCATCTCGTTTGATACAGAGTGATTTGTTAGGAGAGGGGCCACCGCTTCAGCTCGAGGCTCTGAGGAAGAGGCGGTGACCGCAGTCATGACAGTCCAGCCACAAGGACGTGGTGGAGAGGGCATTGAAGCAGGATGAAGAGGAAGTGCAAAGGCCCAAGATGGAATCAGAAGGATGCTGCACAAAGTGAGCGAGGCCGGGGCCGTGGACACTGGGAAGGGATGGCTGAGGCTACCTGAGGGATCCAAAGTCAAGCCGTTAGGGAGGGTCACCCACAGCTGTCTTGGAAAATCATGCACAGTCAGTCTGCTTTTGCACACTGAGATCAACACACAGCGAGATCCATTGCACTGCAGCCCATGGGTTTGCAGTCAGCCCTTCCCAGGTATGATGGAGCACCTAGTTTGGGGCAGCTACCTGACTTTTCTAAGGCCTGCTTCCTTATCTGCAAAAGAAAAAGGATCACAATATGAACTCCGTCCCCAGGGAGTGGTTGTGAGAATTAAGGATAGACGTGTAAATGACTGTGTTAGCATTGAACAAGTGTTATTTTTTCACACTCATATTTTTGTTCTGAAAAGAATGAACTTTTCTTTCTGCAAGGACTTTTTTTTGCCCTAGGATTAGACAGGTCTTGGTTCAGCTGATTTTACTGGTGTGGGAGGGCTGGGAGATGCTATGGAATAGCCCAATTCCCAAGAATCTTGATGCCCTGAATAAGACACTCCTTGCTCTATGAAGTCCTAGGTGTATTCCTCCCATACTACTTCTCCAGTTCAGTTCAGTTCAGTTGCTCAGTCGTGTCCGACTCTTTGTGACCCTTTGAACCACAGCATGCCAGGCCTCCCTGTCTATCAACAACTCCCGGAGTCTACCCAAACCCATGTTCATTGAGTCAGTGATGCCATCCAACCATCTCATCCTCCATCGTCCTCTTCTCCTCCTGCCCTCAATCTTTCCCAGCATCAGGGTCTTTTACAATGAGTCAGCTCTTCGCATCAACTGGCTGAAGTACTGGAGTTTCAGCTTCAACATCAGTCCTTCCAATGAACATCCAGGACTGATCTCCTTTAGAATGGACTGGTTGGATCTCCTTGCAGTCCAAGGGACTCTTAAGAGTCTTCTCCAACACCACAGTTCAAAAGCATCAATTCTTCAGCCCTCAGCTTTCTTTATAGTCCAACTCTCACATCCATACATGACTACTGGAAAAACCATAGCCTTGACTAGATGGACCTTTGTTGGCAAAGTATTGTCTCTGCTTTTTAACATGCTGTCTAGGTTGGTCATAACTTTTCTTCCAAGGGGTAAGTGTCTTTTAATTTAATGGCTGCAATCACCATCTGCAGTGATTTTGGAGCCCAGAAAAATAAAGTCAGCCACTGTTTCCCCATCTATTTGCCATGAAGTGATGGGATCGGATGCCATGATCTTAGTTTTCTGAATGTTGAGCTTTAAGCCGACTTTTTCACTCTCCTCCTTCACTTTCATCAAGAGGCTCTTTAGTTCTTCTTCACTTTCTGCTATAAGGGTGGTGTCATCTGCACATCCGAGGTTGTTGATATTTCTCCCAGCAATCTTGATTCCAGCTTGTGCTTCTTCCAGCCCAGCGTTTCTCATGATGTACTCTGCATATAAGTTAAACAAGCAGGGTGACAATATACAGCCTTGATGTACTCCTTTTCTTATTTGGAACCAATCTGTTGTTCCATGTCCAGTTCTAACTGTTGCTTCTTGACCTGCATACAGGTTTCTCAAGAGGCAGATCAGGTGGTCTGGTATGCCCATCTCTTTCAGAATATTCCACAGTTTATTGTGATCCACACAAAGGCTTTGGCATAGTCAATAAAGCAGAAGTAGATGTTTTCTGAAACTCTCTTGCTTTTTCAATGATCCAGCGAATGTTGGCAATTTGATCTCTGGTTCCTCTGCCTTTTCTAAAACCAGCTTGAACATCTGGAAATTCACGGTTCACATATTGCTGAAGCCTGGCTTGGAGAATTTTGAGCATTACTTTACTAGCGTGTGAGATGAGTGCAACTGTGTGGTAGTTTGAGCATTCTTTGGCATTGCCTTTCTTTGGGACTGGAATGAAAACTGACCTTTTCCAGTCCTGTGGCCACTACTGAGTATTCCAAATTTGCTGACATATTGAGTGCAGCATTTTCACAGCATCATCTTTTAGGATTTGAAATAGCTCAACTGGAATTCCATCACCTCCACTAGCTTTGTTCATAGTGATGCTTCCTAAGGCCCACTTGACTTCACATTCCAGGATGTCTGGCTCTAGCTGAGTGTGAGTGATCACACCATCATAAAGTACAGTTCTTCTGTGTATTCTTGCCACCTCTTCTTAACATCTTTTGCTTCTGTTAGGTCCATACCATTTCTGTCCTTTATTGAGCCCAGTGTGCGCATATAGGGGCAGGGGAAAACAATGCTGATTCCCATAGGTCCCTAGATTCTACTGATGACCTTCTTAAGTCTGTAAACTGGACTGTAACTTCCAGAGTTTTCTCCCTCATTTTGTGGAATGGTCCAGAAGCAAGCCAGTATCCTTGGGCTACCTGGATATCTCCCCTGCCTTCTTCATGTTTTGATATGTTTCAGGTAAACACATTTATTATAGGATTCTACTCCAGATGAGGGAGTGTTGGGGGGTCCAATAAAGAGGAGAAATAAAGAATGGACATGGGTGCCTGTAAATGGACATTTCCATTAGGATCTTTCCTTTCTATGTTAATTATTATTTATATGGGTACCACAGTCACAAAAATATTCCAAAATATAAGACAGCTGTACAATAACATGTGGTCCTCTTCCAATCTTTACCATTTCCCAATTTATTTCCCCAACAGTAACTACTGTTACCAAGTTCTCAGGTATCCTTCCAGAGATGTCTGTCTACATAAATCAAGGATCAGAGTCTTTCTATACATTGATCCATAGGGCATGACTCATAGTAATCTTGAAAAGCTAACCTTGATATGGCAATAGAAACCACATCACATGAATTTGCCACATTCAAATGATGCTGCAACTGGCACCATTCACCAAAAAGAGCTTTCCTCTGCACATGAACACAGAGAGACTGCTCCTCCAGGCAAAGGTGAAAGTTTCAGCATTTGTTTATTGGACACCTACTCCGTGGCAGGTCCTGAGCTTGGCACTTGTGAACACACCTGGAGAAAAGAAGCAGTCCTTCTGAGCCAATCTGTGGACACAGCAGCACAGGGAAGCGGCTCGTGTTAATACATTAGACAAATGATAAAAACGTCAAAGATCTGTCTACACCAATCAGGGAGTCGCTCTTGGTTTGAAATGGGAAGCCAGTACAAAATGCTGGGTTCCCTCTGTTAAATGACATACACTTCTTCCTGCAATCCAACTTTTTCTTTTTTACACTAAAGCATCAAGAGGTGCCCTGAAGGGTGGCATGGTTTCTGGGTAGCGGGGATGGTCTGGGCACCGGGCAGAGACAGCAGGCAGCCCTGTTATTAGGCTGCTGGTACCCTCTTGCATTGGAGAAGGACGTGGCAACCCACTCCAGTGTCCATGCCTGGAGGACCCTGGAGGGCTGCAGTGCAAGGGGGCGCAGAGCCGGACACGCCTGAGCGACTACACCACCACCACCCCCCTCTGGCATTTTCCCTGGCTCTTTTCAGTGTCTCTGCTCTCCACAGGTAACCCGGTCTCACTGTTATTGATTACTGAAGAAGTGCTTTGGAATGGATGTAGCACATTTATTAAAAGAAGGAAGAGCCATTGATCAACACTTTGACAAATGTGCCGTCAGATGTGTTATTAGAAGGGGGAAAAGACTCTTTCCCAAGAAGAGCTAATCAGAAGCAGACATCATTAGGCAAAACATAAAGATTTCATAGCAGCAGCAGCAAGCCCAGGGCATCACAATCACATTCTCACTGGCTTTCAAAGAGATGGATTTCTCCATGCATCACTCTTTATCTCTGATTCACACAGATGGACTGCATTGGACAACTGTGTTCTAAGGCTTCCCTTTGCCTGAAAGGGAAAGTCGCTTTCCCTTTGAATGTGGCTAATTCATGTCCAACTCTTTGCAACCCTATGGACTATATACAGTCCATGGAATTCTCCAGGCCAGAATACTGGAGCGGGGAGCCTTTCCCTTCTCAAGGGGACCTTCCCAACCCAGGGATTGAACCCAGGTCTCCCGCACTGCAGGCAGATTCTTTACCAGCTGAGCCACAAGGGAAGCCCCAGAATACTGGAGCGGGTAGCCTATCCCTTCTCCAGTGGATCTTCCTGACCCAGGAATCGAGTCAGGGTCCCCTGCAGTGCAGGCAGATTCTCTACCAGCTGAGCTATCAGGGAAGCCTAGAATTTTCCAACTCTGTTGTTTTAATACAGGTGTTATTTGTAGTGGGTGTTCAATAAGCAAATGCTGAAGCATTTCATCTTTGCCTGGAGGAGCAGTCTCTCTGCGTTCACTGTGGCATGCACGGGGAAGCTCTATTTGGTGAATAGTGCCAGTAGCACCATCATTTGAACGTGGCTAGTTCATGTGGTGTGGCTTCCATTGTCACGTCGAGGTTTGCGTTACACAATCACTGAGTCATGCATTATGGATAGATGTATAGAAAGACTCTGATCCTTTATTTCTGGCCTCTATGCCAAAGCAATCTTCCCAAAGAAATTAACTTTGAGAAGTTAATAAATAAATATATTGTAAACCTTTGAAGGAAGCATTTTTCTGTTTTGTTTCCTTTTAATTTTTAATCAACCCCCCACCCCCACCCCATTCTTCTTCCACACCCACCAGCACCATATTCTCCGAAACAGCTGCTGGTCCAAACCTGGAGTGAATCAGAACAATGCGAAATACCAAACTCTACTTAGACACTCAATACCCAATAAAGAGAGCTGACGCCCTTGAGAAACCTTGAAACTAGAAGCACAAGAGTAAAATACAGCACCCCCTCCTCTTCACTCACCCTTCCTGAAGGCAGCTGCATCATCCTGACTTCTTTTAGGGAGATGGAGAAGAGGCTGTTTACTTGAATGTTTTAATTAGATCTAATGGGCTTTCCTGGTAGCTCATTGGTAAAGAATCCACCTGCCAATGCAGGCGATACACATATGAATCTTTGAGTTGGGATGAGCCCCTGGAGAAAGAAATGGTAACCCACTCCAGTATTCTTGCCTGGGAAATCCCACGAACAGAGGAGCCTGGCAGTCTATTGTCCATGGGGTCTCAAAAGAGTCAGAAACGACTTAGCAATTGAACAACAACAAATGAAGAGCAGAAGGCGGGTTTGAAGTCACCATCGTCCCAAGGGCCACTCAAACCACCGTCTAATAAACAATGGCCATCCGCTCTGTGCCAGGCGTGTGCCACAAAAGGGGATTAAAAAGTGACAAAGACCAAGTCCTAGACTTGAATAATTTCCACCCAGTGTTAGAATCGGCTTAGAAACAAACATACTGCCATATGTGGTGCCTAAAATGATCACAGGAGTGGATAGAATTTGGGGAAGGCAGAGATTTCTGTGGATACTGCTAGCTCCTGGGGATCCGAAAGGGTATAAAATAGAGTCACAAAGAATCACAGTAGTTCATGAAAAATAAAGACGGGTGGAGCAACACGTATTAAAGGAAAAAGAGTTAGGAAGAGATACTGCGGTACAAAGACTGCAGTAAGTCGTTTCTGACTCTTTTGAGACCCCATGGACAATAGACTGCCAGGCTCCTCTGTTCATGGGATTTCCCAGGCAAGAATACTGGAGTGGGTTGCCATTTCTTTCTCCAGGGGCTCATCCCAACTCAAAGATTCATATGTGTATCGCCTGCATTGGCAGGTGGATTCTTTACCAATGAGCTACCAGGAAAGCCCATTAGATCTAATAATGGAATAAACCCTGCAGAGAAAAGAGAGAGTCACGTCAGAATGGCCACTGACTGAACAAGCATCTGAGAGAGACGATGTACGGATGATAATGGACCCACCTGCTGTAAAAGGAAACTCAGGCTATGAGGTCTAGGGGCCCAGGATTGGGATCCCACGGTGTGAAGATGGGCCTGACCCCTCCAGTCAAGGGAAGAAGTGGGCCTCCTGAGTAGGTGGATCCAGAGAGACCCCTCAGGCCTTGCTGGAGACACAAGGACCCATCACTGTGCTCAGGGAGGTCCCAGTGCTAATAAAGGCAGAGCACGCTGTTGATGTGTTATAACTGGAGGCTGATACCGAGGCTGAGAGGCCTTGAGGTCCCAGAAGACACTCTTTATGGCATCTTACAGCTCTCTCTTTATTTTGGGGTGGCTCCAAAATCACTGCAGATGGTGATTGCAGCCATGAAATTAAAAGACGCTTACTCCTTGGAAGGAAAGTTATGACCAACCTACATAGCACATTCAAAAGCAGAGACATTACTTTGCCAACAAAGGTCTGTCTAGTCAAGGCTATGGTTTTTCCTGTGGTCATGTATGAATGTGAGAGTTGGACTGTGAAGAAAGATGAGCACCAAAGAATTGATGCTTTTGAACTGTGGTGTTGGAGAAGACTCTTGAGAGTCCCTTGGACTGCAAGGAGATCCACCCAGTCCATTCTGAAGGAGATCAGCCCTGGGATTTCTTTGGAAGAAATGATGCTAAAGCTGAAACTCCAGGACTTTGGCCACCTCATGCGAAGAGTTGACTCATTGGAAAAGACTCTGATGCTGGGAGGGATGAGGGGCAGGAGGAGAAGGGGATGACAGAGGATGAGATGGCTGGATGGCATCACTGACTTGATGGACGTGAGTCTGAGTGAACTCTGGGGGTTGGTGATAGACAGGGAGGCCTGGCGTGCTGCGATTCATGGGGTCGCAAAGAGTAGGACAAGACTAAGTGACTGAACTGAACTGACAGCTCTCTCTTCCTTACCAAACCTGGGCCAATTAGGGCAAAGACCAAGTCTTTACTGATCTTGGAATTGTCAGGACCTGGACCCTGTAGGTATTTACCCTGACAGTAAAGAATCTGCCTGCAATGCAGGAGACCCAGGTTTGATCCCTGGGTCAGTAAGATCCCCTGGAGAAGGAAATAGCTACCTACTGTAGCATTCTTGCCTGGAGAATTCCATGAACAAAGGAACTTGGTGGGCTACAGTCCATGGGGTCACAAAGAGTCAGACACGATTGAGCAACTAACACCCACACACAGATCTGGTAAGTATAGGATAACAATATTAAATGCTGAATATATGAGTAGATCCCTTGGTAGTTTCCACAGGATTTCCATGCATATGTGCACATTTAGTGCCCTCATTTCCATTCCATAAGTTGGGTTTTAAAAATTTCATTTTAGAGTCAGAGAACTGGAGGCTTCAAGAGACTGAATGCCTTTGCTGAGACTATGCAGCTGGGAAATAACAAGCCCTGGCCACCCATCTTCCCCTCAGGCCACCATCAGCACGTCCACTCTGTGCAAGTCTGACCATGGACTATGAGAAGCTCTTACGCTTGCCCCATCTCATCCCTCTCCATCTCCACTCATTCTCTAAGCAGGAGTGCGAGAAGCTTCCTTGTGCCAGAGACTTGACATCATGATGAATCAAAGTCCTTGCTTGCATGGAGCTTGCATTCCAGGAAGGAGACTGAAAATGAGCAAGAAAGGACATAGGAGACAAGAGCTACAAAGAAGCAAAACTCAAGGCTGTGACAGAGTGGGCTGGAGGAGGCCAGCGCAGCTTGGCAGGGTGACCCAGAACGAAGGCTCTCAGAGAGACAGCTGAGCTGAGGGCTGGTGAGAGGGGGAACCAGTCTTGCAAAAGCCTAAGGAGGAGTATTCCAGGTGGAGGATGGAGCACACGCATGGCCTCTCAAGTGGGAAGAGCTGGACACAGAGGAGGAGCAGGATGTTAGCCAAGCTGAGTTAGATGCCTCTCCCATTCTCACCAGTGCCCTGTGCCAATGCCTACAGTCTTTTCATGTTGTTCAGCCCTCGCTGATTTTCTCAGCTCTCCGTGGGCCTCTTTAACATGGGTCTCCTTCCCCTCTTCATTCCTGATGTCTGCCATAATCCCTGGCATGTGGTTGACGTCCAACTTCCCCCGCTACTGGGTCAAGGAGGTGATCTGAGCTCGTTGGAACACACTTGTAGGTACAGGTCTGAGGTCTTCAGGGAGGCCCAGAAGAATCAAAACAAAATCTGAAAGGGCTACAGAGTTGAGAAGGAAAAAAAAAAAAAAAGCCGCATCTGTAGCTACCTTCTGACAGATGTTATAAATGAGTAATTTATAAGTGTAATTTACAGGATATCTATGACAAAGCCCAGAGTGCTGATTCAGAGAAAACACGGGTGAGTAACGAGATTTTTATGGGATGTTGTATACAGGCTTGTTCAGAATTTGCAGCCTTGGTTTCTCAGGAATCACAAATGACTTCCCTGTCCATTCCCAACCCCTAGGCTGAAAAATACGGATTCAGACAGGAAACCAATAATACACATTTTAATAATTATAATGCATATTATAATTATTTATCAGATTACAATTATAATTGTTATATTATTATATATAATATAATTATAATATGCATTTAAATAATTATATCATGCCTGACAAGACCTTCTCTTTGGACTTGATGCCATAATCTCCTTTTCCTTGGCAGTCTCAGTAAACCCAGGTGGGCAGACAATCCCTTTAGAAGCTGTGGTATGTAGGGAAATCTACTCAGCTTCCACAGCGTGGCCCTTTATCCTCTTCTGCCTCCCACTCTTTATTTATGAGGCCACATTTGCATGAAAACACGATCATTGTTTCAGCCAGAGCCATTGTTAGGCTTAGGTTTTCTGAAGACTTTTCTAATTATAGAGACGATCTTGGGATTCATGAAATGCTCAGGATAGAAATATAGCTCATCAAGTAAAGAAGTCAGTAAGCTGAGGTTCTAGGGCCGGCTCCACCACTGAACTCACAGTGGAAACCACTTTCTGAATGTTTTCTCATGTGTCACGAAAGGATTGATCAAGACTAGTAGTTCCCAGCATAGAATTCTAAGAGGGTCAAACTCCTCAAAACATGCTTTTTGGTTTTTTAAAACTTCATGGAAAGCACAAATATTCCCTAAAAAGGCCTCCTACATATCTAAAACAGTGTTCTAAGTGACTTCTAATAGTCTAAACATATTCCAAACAAAATTCTTAATTTTTTTCCCTCCAAATCCATTTTATCCCAGCCCTCTCACCCTCATACACTCACTCACGTAGTCACTCAAACTAAGAATCTACTGCAGCCTTTGACTTCTCTCTGGCCCTCACCCCCACATGCGTGCCTGCTGAGTCACTGCAGTCGTGTCTGACTCTTTGTGACCCAATGGACTGCAGCCCGTCTGGCCCCCACCTCTCTCAGTAATGCTTCAGGAAGCCCTATCAGGTTGACTTTCAAAATGCGTCCCAAAGTCATCCATCTGTCTCCACCCCTGCTGTCTCTGCACCAGCCTGAGTCACGACCGTCTCTCAGCTGGCCCTGGCCATTCACCTCAAGACAGGCGCCCTGCTTCCTCAGCAGTGAATTACCCCGGTGACAATCCCTTCTCCAGTCTCAGCCTGTGACCACACCACATCAAACCCTGGGTGGCTCCTCTGGCCTTGGACATGAAAGCCTGCTCTCTAGGTGCCATCCAGCCCTCCCACCCAACCCCATCTTCTTCTAGACCCCCCACTCCACTGTAGTCTTCCACGCTCACTGGTCTTCTTTCTATTTCTAGAAAATGCTAAGCTCTTTCCCTCCTCTAGGCTGTGCGTTTTGTGGCATCTTTCTGAATCTTTCCTCCATGTCTTAAAGAGCTAGCCTCTTACTGTTTTAGATCTCAGCTCAGATGTAAATTTCTCTCTCTCACTCTTTCTCTCTGTTTGATCTCGTGCTTTCTATCTAAAATTGATAAAGTCAATTTTATTTGACATTGCCCACCACCACCTTCTCATAGTGTTTATCTTCATTTCTTTTATTCCTATCTGAAATTAATTAGATATTTTTAATTAAATGAACCTCTCCTTTTTTTTTTTTTTACTTTTTATTTCCTTTGACTTTATATAAGAACAATGTCTGGTCAAAAGTTCTTGCAATTCAGTTATTAACACTGATTCTCTTGGGCTGCTCTAAGCTCTGGCAATACATATGGCTTTAATGTTTTAAAAGGAGAAAAATATTTGATAATTAATAAGTATCATGATGACAGCTAAAATTTATTGACCACTTACCAAGTGCCAGGCATTGTGATAAGCATTTTATGGACAAGTCTCATTTAATTTTATAACAATCATATTACATAAATACTTTTATTATATACTCACTTTGTAGATAAAACAGCTTAAACAGAGATAGAGTCCAGTCAAATGCCTCCGGACATTATAAAAAAAGGTAAGTAGACAGGGCTTGAGCCCATGTGGTCTGCATTCTAAATCCATGCCCTTCAGCATCATAGTATTCTGCCTGTCTTAACAGCTACAAGTTAATCTTTTCCCACGTAAATTTTCCAAGCAATAAAAATCATTATCGTCAAAGAGCTCCAAAAATTTTTAGGATTATTTAAAATAAGAGTTGAGCTGATGCCACACTGGAGTTTCTTTGTCTAACAGCCGACAACCGAATTGTCAGCCTCCCAGTTTCAGATTGGAGAAGGCAATAGCAACCCACTCCAGTACTTTTGCCTGGAAAATCCCATGGACGGAGGAGCCTGGTAGGCTGCAGTCCATGGGGTCACTAGGAGTCGGACACGACTGAAGCGACTTAGCAGCAGCAGTTTCAGATATCAATCCATCAGGTTCAGAGCCACTATGTTGCTAATTAGTTCACTTCCAGGAGAAAATAGCTATCAAGGATATATGCCGGGGATGCTTAAAGATCAAGCTATTGACCCTCTGTAGGCAAATCCATGAGATGAGGCAAGATGTAGGCAAGATGAGAAACAGAATTTGTGTAGTAAGGATGGAACAAAGGGAGGAGGATGAGTGAAAAGATGCTCGTGGTAGGTGCTCCTGATTCTCTGGGAGAATTCTCTGGGCTGGGAGACGAAGTCTTTCCTGCAGAGCAGAGCCAGACAGGCACTGCCTCTCTTCACTGTCTTTCTCATACGTACTTCCTTTGTCTCCATCGATGCCGACAGTCCATTCATCACTATGTCTTAGCCTAGAAAATATTTTATTTCTAAAATGACATGGTATTTTCTCACATTGATCTAAGACAGTTTTATAGCTTAACTCTCAGAGAACAATCTTACCTACCTCAAATTCTTGTGAGGCATTTTGCAGTCCCTGTATTCTATCTACAGAAGGGTACTGGTTGGTCCAGAAGCAGGAGAGAGGGACACTGGAGAGCTGTCAACTGGTGGGCTAGGCCCCTTTGAATACTCCATTATGAGCCTTAAATGAGAAAAAAAAAAAAAATATATATATATATATGTCATTCTCCTTTTCCCCTTTTCTCTTCAGAGGTTTAAGTCTGACACCAGCAATAAGGCATCCTCTGCTTGTAACTCTGTCTTAATTCATCATTTACAACAGCTGATCTTATAACCTTCCCTGCTTGTATCATAATGAAGAGAAAAATTGATGGGCAGTCAGGGTAAAGGTTTTGCCAACTGCTATTGCTCTTACATAGGGATTGCCTGTGAGCATGTTTTTGTTTTGGGCTTTTTTTCCCACTTCTCCCCCTAAACTATCACGTGGAGAACAAGCCACAGGGAACCTGGAAGAAGCGTCTGATTTTCAGGAATCCCCAGAGCCGTGTCTTGGGGGAAGCCTCAGGGTGAATGCCTCTTGTCCTATTTTGGTCAGAAAATATTTTCATGATACAGGCAGTACATGGAGAAATAAAATTCTGGAAAAGAGGTTACCCTCTGAGAGTTAAACTAGTAAAATGCATGGTATCGTTGTACTTAGCCATCTGTGAGCATAAAGCAAAAGACAGCCTGTAAATGTGTCACTGCAGAATTTGCAGACACCCAGACCTCCAGTAAAGATGATGGGAGCAGTCTCAGGGAGAGAGTCTGAAACTTCACAGCAATTTAGAAAGCAGAAAGCTAATCAACTGCAAGGTACTCTGCCCAAGAAAAGCTAGGGGAGCGGGTGAGACTGCCACTCCAGAGAGCAATCAACACATGCTCCCCAGGAGGATGGCCGTTCTGAGCCAAGGGAAGAGAGAACCCCAGGGAAACACCTTGCACTTCTGAAAGCATCAATTTTACCAGAAGATCTTGTGGAAACTATATTCAAATAAACATGAATATTTCATAGAGTAGACAACTAGAGGGAATATTTTGTGCACTTTGAAGTTTACAATTGACTAGAAGAGAATATTTTTCTGTTTTCCCCAAGATCCTTTCATACACAGACAGGCAAACCTCACCTCAAACGTTTGCTCGCTTGTTAGTTTCATGCTTTAACGCTGTCACAAATTTGCACGTTCTCCCATACTGTCCCTCTCTCTTGCAAACACTGCACAGAATTGTCAGATCCAGGATAAGGACTTTCACCTGGCCCAAGTCACCCAAGTCAATTTGTTGTTGTTGTTCAATCACTAAGTCTTGTCTGACTCTTTGAGACCCCATGAACAGCAGCATGCCAGGCTTCTCTGTCCTTCACTATCTCCCAGAGTTTGCCCAGATTCATATCCATTGAGTCAGTGATGCTATCTAACTATCTCATCTTCTGTTGCCCCCTTTTCCTTTTGCCTTCAATCTTTCCCAGCATCAGGGTCTTTTCCAGTGAGTCAGTATTGGAGTTTCAGCTTCAGGATCAGTCCTTCCAATAAATGTTCAGGGTGATTTTCTTTAGGATTGACCGGTTTGATCTTCTTGCTGTCCAAGAGACTCTCAAGAGTCTTCTCCAACACCACAATTTGAAAGCATCAATTCTTTGGCATCCAGCCTTCATTACGATCCAACTCTCATATCCATACATGACTACTGGAAAAATCATAGCTTTGACTAGACAGACCTCTGTCAGCAAAATGATGTCTCTGTTTTTCAACACACTACTGTGTTTGCCATATCTTTCCTTCCAAGGAGCAAGCATCTTTGAATTTCATGGCAACAGTCACTATCTGCAGTGATTTTGGAGCCTAAGAAAATAAAATCTGTCACTGTTTCCACTTTTTCCCTTTCTATTTGCAATGAAGTGATGGGACCAGATGCCATGATCTTAGTTTTTTTGAATGTTGCGTTTTAAGCCAGCTTTTTCTCTCTCCTCTTTCACCCTCATCAAGAGGCTCTTTGGTCCCTCTTTGCATCCTGCCATTTGAGTGGTATCATCTGCATATCTGAGATTCTTAATATTTCTCCTGGCAATCTTGATTCCAGCTTTGAGCTTCATCCAGTCTGGCATTTCACATGATACAATCTGCATATAAGTTAAATAAGCAGGGTGACAATTTACAGCCTTGACATACTCCTTT
The DNA here is from genome assembly GCF_032452875.1 of Bos javanicus. Lineage (NCBI taxonomy): Eukaryota > Metazoa > Chordata > Mammalia > Artiodactyla > Bovidae > Bos > Bos javanicus. Next base: position 99,068,102 of record NC_083877.1, read on the forward strand.
CCCAATTTTTCCATTGTTCCATGTCTGGTTCCAACTGTTGCTTCTTGACCTCCATACAGGTTTCTCAGGAGACAAGTAAGGTGGTCTGGTATTCCCATCTCTTTAATAATTTTCCACGATTTGTTGTGATCCACACAGTCAAAGCCTTTAGCATAGTCAATGAAGCAAAAGTAGATGTTTTTCTGAAATTCTCTTGCTGTTTCTACGGTCCGATGGTTGTTGGCAACTTGATCTCTGGTTCTTCTACCTATTCTAAATCCAGTTTATATATCTGGAAGTTCTTGGTTCACATACTGTTGAAGTCTAGCTTGAAGGATTTTGAGCATTACCTTGCTAGCTTGGGAAATGGGCACAATTGTGCAGTACTTTGGATATTCTTTGGCATTGCCTTTTTTTGGGATTGGAATGAAAACTGACTTTCTCCAGTCCTGTGGCCACTGCTGAGTTTTCCAAATTTGCTGACATATTGCAGTGTTAGCACTTGAACAGGCCAAGCCAATACCTTCCCTAAAATTTCAATGTTTTCTATCAAAATTCAGTCAGAAGGAGAAATAATAGCAGTAATTCTAGTAGTGAAAATGTATTTGTACTGTAAGGAATTATTAACTAGCAGCATGGGACTGATGACATGGGACAAGGAGTGGGAATGCAGGCCAATCTGCCAGGCCGGTTCATTTATGGTTTGTCCACTGAGTTAGTAATTCTGAACCAACTCTATGGCTGCAAACCCTAAGACGCTTACTCTCTGGCCCTTTACAAAAAATACATGCTAACTCCTGCTCCAGAGAGTATGGGAATAGCTGGCATAGGACTGAGATAGAGCACCCAAAGAAGAATCATCTGAGGAAAAAAACCACCCACTGTGCCAGGCTGAGATTCAGACCTCACTTGCGAAGGTGTGGTTAAGGCCATCTGGATGGTGGGAAAATTCACGAAATGCTGGAGGCCAGTGCTGGCAAGCTGGAAACTGCCTTCTGGGGTTTAACCAGACTCATATGGAAGTCCCCTCCCCTTAGCCCCATTCCCACTAGGAATACACAGTTGGGCGTCAGCAAAACTCATTAAAGGGTTTTGTCACTGGGCAGGCCACACGCCACTGGTAGCCTTGAACCACAGAAACCACAGATAAAATTACACTAGAGCACTGGCAGCTCAGTGGCTAAAGAATCTGCCTGCAATGCAGGAGACCCCGGTTTGATTCCTGGGTCGGGAAGATACGCTGGAGAAGGGATAGACCACCCTCCAGTATTCTTGGGCTTCCCTGGTGGTTCAACTGGTTAAAAAAATCTGCCTGAAATGAGGAAGACCTGGCTTCAGTCCCTGGGTTGGGAAGATCCCCTGGAGAAGGGAAAGGCTACCCACTCCAGTATTCTGGCCTGGAGAATTCCATGGACTTGTATAACCCATGGGGTCGCAAAGAGTTGGACACAACTGAGTGACTTTCACTTTCATTTTCAGAACCTGAAGGAGGAGTCCTTCAGCCTACAATGTCCCTCCAAACTTCCCTGTTGACAAAGCCTGGTATCTAGCCACCTGGTAAACAAAAAAATGTTTACAGGACGCAGCTCCAACATCACAAACCAGGGCAAACAGCATGAATTTGGTGCTGAGAAGCAACAAATCAGTACCAGTACTAAGAAATATGTTAAAAGAACAGCAATTTCATAGCTTCTGTTGAGTATTTCTATTGCTAGGTTGAAAAGACCTGATATTTAGAAATAGGGCTTAAATACAAGCACTTCCCTGATGGTCCAGTGGCTAAGACCATGCACTTCCAATGCAGCGGACATGAGTTCAATCCCTGATCAGGGAACAAAGATCCCACATGCTGTGTGGCATGGCCAAAGTTTTTTTTTGTTTTTTTTTTAATAATTAAAATAACGATAAGAATAATAAAATACTTTTTAAAAGATTCATGTATAACTGTCCCTTCCTTTGAATTCCACTAAAATGGCAGTAAAACAAAATTTTAAGTATAAAACTCCAAAGAATAGAAACAGGAGTAGGAAAACAAAGAAATTTTTTTTAAGCTCAAGAAACTTTAAGAAGATAGAAAGCAAGTCAAGGGAACAGCAGTAAGTGATGCAGAGTGGGTGACATCAGCCCCAGATGCCCGCGAGTGGATGTGAGGCAATTCACCCCACAGAACCTCTGAAAGGTACAGAATGTGGGGTCAATGGGCCTCACGAAAGTTCAGAGTGAGTAAAAAGGCTGAAAACACAGTATACTCATTTGCTCAGGCGGAGATAACCAAGTACCACCAACTGGGTGGCTTAAACAATAGAAGCTTCTCTCCTCACAGTTGTGGAAGCTGGAAGTCCCAGAACAAGGTGTCAACAGTTTGTCTCTTCTACGGGCTCTCTCTGGCTTGTAATTGGCCCTCTTCTCCCTGTCTTCACATAGCTTTCCCACTCTAATCGTCTGAGTCCACATTTCCTCTTCTTCTCATGAGGAAATGAGTCATATTGGATTAGGGCCCACTGTGATGATTTCATTTTAACTCAATTGCCTCCTTAAAGATTATCTCCTGATAATCTGAGGTTCTTTAGCAAATGAATTTGTGGAGAGAGTGGTACCCAACTCAACCCACAATACACAGGGGACAGTCAAAGGTCTTTCTGCGGAGTGGTTGACATCTGCCTCCTTCTTCTCCTCAGGAAGCCAACCAACTACCTACAAGCACGTGGACACACACACTAGGGACCCGTGGCCTATTCTCAGGAGAAGCCAAGTGGAGAAGATGCAGCACATTCTTCAAAATGCAGAGAAAAGAGGGGTTACGAATCAAAAGCAAGAGTTTAAGTGACATTTCTGCTCCTATAAATAACAGGTGGGTGACTTGAGAAGTCTTTTGAGAAATCTAAGATCCCCAAATAAACAGTGCCAGATGTTAGGCTTCCCTGCTGGCTCAGATGGTAAAGAATCTCCCTGAGATGCGGGAGACCTGGATGCGATCCTGGGTTGGGAAGATCACCTGGAGAAGAGGATGGCCACCCACTCCAAGATTCTCGCCTGGAGAATCTCATAGGAGTCTGGCAGGCTGCAGTCCATGGAGTCACAAAGAGTCGGACATGACTGAACAAACTTTACTTTCAGATACTGATGTCAGATCTATAGGTAGACATCAGTCCCAGTGCCTTGAAAATTATTCATGAAGATGTTCAATCTACACTCTCAGCGCTTCTGGTCAGTCTTTAGTCATCACTATTAAATGTGAATGAACAACCAGACTTTTAGAAAAAAAGCATAAAGCGTGAGAAAAGCCCCCCAAAGCATAGTAAAATCTTCAATAGCTAGGGAAAGCCCAAAAAGCAGTAACTGAGAGAAGGAGAAGGAAGAGGAAGAAGGGAGGGAACAGGAGCAGGAGGAGAAGGGAGAAGGAGAGGAGGAGAGGGCAGAGGTGCAGAAGGGAGCTCTCAGCTCGAGTGAACGAGCTAGAAGGAGCAACATTAGAGGGGTAAGGGAAGATATCGTAAACGCAAGGTGGGATGCTGTGCAGACAAGGGAAGAAGAGAGACAATTAGGAAAAACGGAAAACTGGTGGTCTAAGCAAACATTGATTGGTAGATAAAAATTAAGATATACTGCATAAAGTAGTGCAGATAAAGCAAAAGGCTGAAGCTAGGAGGAAAAAAGGTGTGACATCTAGAGTACTGACCCAAGAAGCCCAAACACAGACTAACAAAACAGACAACAATGGAGAGGGGAAGTTATTTTGAAATTCATACCCAAGAACATTTCCCAGAACCAAAAAATAAGAGAATCTTCTGATTGAAAGAACATCTCATTGCACCCAGCACAATGAATGATAAAGGGCAAACACAGGGACTCTTCATTATGAAATTTCAGAACCAGAGAGTAAAAGGAAAAAAATCCTATAAATTACCTGGGGATGGGGGCAGGAAGCTTCATTGACAAAGGGTATGGAATGGAATAATATCAGACTACTTGACAACAAACCTGGAGATCAGAAAGCAACAGAGAAAAATGGTTTGTCAAGTGTGAGGCACAATGATTTGCAACCCTGCATTGCGTGCTGAGTTTAGTCGCTTCAGTCCTGTCTGACTCCATGGACTATAACCCACCAGGCTCCCTGTCCTGGGATTCTCCGGGCAAAGAATACTGGCGTGGGTGGCCATGCCCTCCCCCAGGGGTGTCTTCTCAACCCAGGGACCAAACCCAGGTCTCCCACGTTGCAGACAGATTCTTTCACCATCTGAGCCACTCCAGCCAAATTATCTACCAAGTATAGAGGCAGAGCAAAAACACTTTCAGAAAAACAAAATTCCAGATGTGTCATTATCACTGGGAACAGCTGGATTCCTAGGAATCCAGGAGCATGTGTTCAGCAAAGTGAGAGAGTAAACCAAAAAAAAAAAAAGTTTCCAGGAAAAGAGTGGGTCGAGCACAAGAACACAAACAGAAGTCCACACTGAACAGTGCACAGCAGGCCCATGAAGCAGCTGTCCAAATGGAAACAGAAGAGGGGAGCACTGCAGAGAGAAAAGCGCTGTAACTGCTCAGTCCTGTCCAACTCCTTGTGACCCCACGGACCATACCCACCAGGCTCCTTGTCCATGAGATTCTCCAGGCAAGAATGCTGGAGTGGGTTGTCATTTCCTTCTCCAGGGAATCTTCCTGACCCGGGGATCAAACCCAGGTCTCCTATATTGCAGGCAGACTCTTTACCATTTTAGCCACCAGGGAAGCCCTAACCCAGTGAAAATAAGCGGTTTATGGATTGTTTTTGGAGCATTTGGAAAATAATATGGATAGCTATAAAAGAAGTACAGTAGATCACTTAAAAAAATAAAGTACAAGCACACAAAAAGTAAGCAAAACATGAAGAAAATATTAACTCAAGGGGAAAAGTTACAAGAAAGAAAATATCTTTATTACATAGCTTTTGGCTATTAACACTTTTCTTATGGCAATAATAATGTCAGTCTTGATCACTGATTTGACCAAAATTTTTTCTATCATTTTAATGAGAGTATAGGTAGAGAAGGAAGGTGGAGTGCGGATGGAAGGGAAGTGAGAGAACTAGATCCTCATCTATCACAAGACAATGTCAATACATAATATCTACAATTAATACATGGCAAAGCATGCATTTCATTTAGAAATATGGAGGTAAGCACGAAAAAGCTAGAGCTAAGAACTGAAAGCAATTGTCTATGGGGAGTTGAAGTGTAGAGTTGGAAATGCTTAGTTGGGGACCTCTGGTTTTCACTATACATCATTTACGACTTGAATTTCAAACTAGAGCATACATTACTTTATTTAAAAAATTGAACTTAAGAAGCAAAGAACTGGGCTAGGAAACAGGCAGCTGCCTGGTCACCAAAGCACCTTTAGAACCTGATAAATAGTGGAGTGAGTATTGGACTTCCTGCAGGGCTATAGAAAGGGGCTCATGTTATTTTAACTATATGTCAAAGTGGGGAAAGTGAGACCAGCAGAATGAAGGACTCAAAAATATTGGGGTTAAAAGCAGAACCCAAAATTCATGAACTTTAATAAATCGTAGGGTCTCTTTTGGCTTAATCTTTGCAGACGAGTAACCAAAAGTAACTCCATTCAAAAAAAAAAAAAGAAAAGAAATTCAATTCATAATCCAGAACAACCGTTTTTAAAATCTCCCCTTCTGTCTTCACTTCTCTTGCTGTTCACAATGGCCTTGGACCTCGAAAGCAAACCCTCCTCTCTCCACACCACACACCTACCCAGCCCTTGATTGTGAAGACTGACTTGGCTCCTCTCCCTTTTCTCCACACCTGTGGCCTGACCCTCTCCACGTTTTCTTTCCATTTTATTTTCACTAAGTAGGTTGGCAAGAGCTTTTCTTTAGTTAGCAGAATTGGAGAAGAGAGGAAACCATAGCAAGGTAATAAATATCGTCCTTATTCTCACTCCTAGAATTCTCTGGGTTAAAATCGAAGGCATGAAAAACATTTCACACACAATGCCCTTTCTTTAAGTTACTCCTGCAAAGGACCGCTGTGGTGTGCTTTTGTTCTTGGGGTGAGTGTGCGAAGCTCTGAGCAGAGACAACAGAACTCCACACACTGGCTATTCCCAGGCGGGAGAGACCCAGACCTCAGGGCTAGGGACTAGGACAGATGCTCTCCTGCAGCGCAGGGATCCACTTCTGCATGGTTCACACCGCTGTGTCCCCAGTACCCAAAGAGAGCCTGCCCTGAACTTGGTACTCAATAAATCATTGAAAACTTGAATCTCTGGGAGCTAATATCTTAGCGAGGTCACAGTCTCTCCATGCAAGTCCCTTCTCCCAGCAGTGACCCAGCCACAAGGCAAAGTGGTATTTCTCTTGCAAACAGAAACTGGACTGCCAGGGTCTGCCCCAGCCTCCCCAGCTGGTGGGCATGAGGCCATTCCCCAGCACCTTCTTGATACACTAAGAGGATCTGGTTTCTGAGCATACACCACCAGGTATCTGACCTCAAACTCGGGTGAATTCACCTAGGAAATGTCCCCTAAGAGGGCCCCTTGCCTGTCTGCCAGCGTCCCCTGGTGATGCCTCCAGCTTCATACATAATCGAGTGTTTACAGAGCTAGAGTGCTGGGCTGGGAACCACGAGACCCAGAACTGAAAACCAAGTTCAGAGCCCCTCACTCTACAAGAGTGGAATTTCGTACCCAGAGCTTGGAGAAAGTGGAAATACCCAAGAACACATACAACAGAAGCGCAGAATCAGAGAGTTGCTAGACAGTCGGTGTGCGGGAGGAACCAGGGCTCTGGGGCACTGGGAGGAAGTTCACGGCGGGACGAGTCAGTCAGCATGGGTGACTCTAGCAAGATACAGCAGCTCAGAAACAATCGGTAAGGACATATCAAAATGACAGAGGGAAATATTTTGAGACTTTTTTTGTCTTATTTTTTAAGTCTTTATTGACTTTGTTACAGTATTATTTCTGGTTTATGTTTTGGTTTTTTGGCCACAAGGCATGTGGGATCTTGACTCCGCAACCAGGGCTGGAACCTGATTCCAGGACTGCTCCTCCACCCCAGAGGACATTCTAAAACGCATTTCTGTACAAATGCAGGTGACTCACAGACGTATTCTGAAACAAGTTACTTGACATGGACTTCCCTCGACCATGCCCTTGTTCAGTCGCTAAGTCGAGTCTGACTCTTTGTGCATGAACTGCTGCACGCCAGGCTCTCCTGTCCTTTGCTATCTCCCAGAGCTCGCTCAAACTCATGTCCGTCGAGTCAATGATGCCATCCAACCATCTCATCTTCCGTCCTCCCCTTCTCCTCCTGCCTTCAATCTTTCCCAGGACCAGGGTCTTCTCCAGTGAGTCAGCTCTTTGCATCAGGTGGCCAAAGTATTGGAGCTTCAGCTTCAGCATCAGTCCTTCCAATGAATATTCAGGACTGATTTCCTTTAGGGTTGACTGATTTGATCTCCTTGCTGTCCAAGGGTGGACAGGGTATTGGAGCTTCAGCTTCAGTGGGCCGACCATGCCCTAGGATGACTCTATTTTGTTTCCAGAGGTAGAAAGAAATGCTACTTCTCCTGGGGAGAAAAAGTCAAGGGGAATGGATTTCCCATTATAACTGGGTCTCCTTTGTTACTTTAGTGCCTACTGTCATCTAAGTCATTTCAAAAATCTGAAAAGCAGTCTTATTTTCAAATTCATAATGTTGACCAAAGAGACTTGCCTTTATTATGCTCATAAATCATTCATACCTCCTTCATAACAAAGAAATTATTTTTAATTTTTAGAATGCTTTTTTTTCTTTCTTCCCAACACGAGAGGAAATGAGAATAATATTTTATGTTAATAGGAACAAAATGTTCAAAATGTATGCACTGTATAGAAATCTTATAAAATGTTTCACTGGCAACATTTTTTAACCAACAAAGGAAATGAAACACAAAAAGCCACATTAAAAGAACCTGACGATTTTTGCTTTAACGAGGAACCTGAGAGGAGTGGATTGCGGGTGGGTGGAGGGGCGTCTGGTGAGAAAACGGGAGTCCACAGGGCCAGTGTGGTTAGGGGCTGCGCTGGGTCCCATTGGGAAGCCCAGACCAACTCTCAGGTGAACTGCCTTCCAGGGGGCAGGGAAGTCTTCCAGAGAGGGATCAAAATCCCTGAGCCCAGCATCCAGGAACTGAGGCAGGTGCTGTAACATGGGAAACCCTTTCCCTCTGCCAGAAAGATGCCGTGACTTCTTGGACCATGCAGTTGCTCCGGTGATAACCCAGGGATCACTTTAACGCTTTGAAAGGTTAATAGTGTGGGGAGGGGAAAAGGAAATTGTTGTTATTGCTCAGTCGCTAAGTTGTGTCTGACTCTGCGACCCCATCGACTGCAGCACGCCAGGCTTCCCTGTCCTCTGGTATCTCCTGAAGTTTGCTCAAACCCATGTCCATTGAGTCAGTGACACTATCTAACCATCTCATCCTCTGCTGCCCCCTTTTCCTTTTGCCTTCAATCTTTCCCAGTATCAGGGTCTTTTCCAATGAGTCAGCTCTTCATATAAGGAGGCCAAAGGATTGGAGCTTCAGCATCAGTCCTTCCAATGACTATTCAGGGTTTATATTCTTTCGGATGGACTGGGTTGGTCTCCTTGCAGTCTGAGTTACTTTCAAGGGTCTTTTTCAGCACCACAATTTGAAAGCATCAATAGTTAACAGTAAAAAGAAGGGAGCATCTCACCAAAACCCACAGCACTGGCAGGAAACAAGGTTCAGAGGGGAGGGAGTCATTTCTTCGACACTGACTGAGTGGCATGTGGTGGTTGCAAATAGGCCAGTAAATGCAAAAGGGGTCCATCGCACTGTGGAATTGTTGGCATGTGGTGGGACGGGATTCTGGGGTAACTAGGCTTCCCAGTATCCAGAGATTTATGACCTACACTTTCAGATTTCAGCACCTTCCTGTGGGAACAGCCACCCTGAGTCCTATGGGTGAGCTGACGGGGCACTTGAATAGTTGGGGAAAGACCGTCACTCTCAAGGCAGGATAAATGAAACAAGCAGTTTCCTTTGCCAGGAACTCTGCAGATGGAGACAAACCTCTCCTACCCCTCTGCTCAAATGCCACTCACTGAGTTCCTAACATCTGAAGTATTCAAAATGCTTTGAATTAGTCTCATCCTTGTGAAAATGCATTTTAAAACAGGTTATGCAACAAATGAATCAGTTTCTGGAGGGCAGATTTTGATTAGTGAGAAAGGGGAAAGAGAAGAGTGAAGGGGAAAAAAAAAAAACCATATTCTGAGGACCCATTATATGCCAATTGCTTTGCCTGGGCGCTTATTCTATTTATCTCATGTAAGTCTCCAAGTAGCCCTTGTAAATAGGCATAAGCTCTTGAACTGGTGAATTTTTTGCCTTTTTTTTTTTTTTTTTTTTTTTGCACCAGTTTCCCTTATTCTCTCTGCATCTGTTCCCTGCCCTTTGGACTGCGTTGGCCAGGCTCCCATTTCTGGTAGGGACCAGCCAGTGGGAGACACTGGTACAGGATCACAAGGTTGAAACAAAGAGAGAGCCAGACCAAGGTGTTTCTTGATCTTGATTCTGTCCATATTTCCAAGCTACATTTCTGCCTGCGGCTGTTTTTCATTATAAACCTCTTAATATTTGACTCAAGCTATAGCTTGCGTTATTTTGATAACATCAATTTCAAGAAACAAAGAACTGTACTAAGGGGAACAAATTGGAGAGAGAAGGGACTGTTGGTTACGCGGGAACTGAGAGACCCCACAGGAACGTTGAAACGCTCAGACACCAGTGGGGGTGGGGACCTCGGTTCATCACTCACAAGCTCCTCCACCGGAACCACAGGTGACCTGGTTGCGGGCACTTGGCTTCCATCGTTGCTGTTGTTCAGCTGCCCAGGCATGTCCAGCTCTTTTGCTCCCCCTTGGATTGGGGTTTTCCAGGCAAGAATATTGGAGTGGGTTGCCATTTCCTTTCTCCAGGGGACCTTCCCAACCCTGGGATTGAACCCACATCTCCTGGTTTGCAGACAGATCATTTACTGCTGAGCCACTGGGGAAGCCCTTCAGCTTTCTCCTAACTAGGATGGTTTTCCAGTTTTCTTGCTTGAGGCAGTGTTCATCTCTCTCCTTGTTTCTGAAGCTTCCCCTGTTCCTCTACACTTCTTTCTTCTGCTGGGACCTACAGGCCAAAAAAAAAAAAAAAACGCCTTCAATGTTTCCCTCTAGAAAAAGCCACTAGCTCTACGACAACTGGGAATTCTGTGCACAACTCAGGTATCTCACCTTTGTTCAGATACCCACCTCCACCATCACTCACACTAGACTACCAATGATCTGTTGCTGTTGTTCAGTTGCTAAGTCATGCCCAACCCATTGTGACCCCATGAACTGTAGCACGCCAGCCTTCTCTGTCCTTCAGTATGTCCCATCTGATCAGATCAGTCGCTCAGTCGTGTCCGACTCTTTGCGACCCCATGAATCGCAGCACACCAGGCCTCCCTGTCCATCACCAACTCCCAGAGTTCACTCACACTCACAATCATCGAGTCAGTGATGCCATCCAGCCATCTCATCCTCTGCCGTCCCCTTCTCCTCCTGCCCCCAATCCCTCCCAGCATCAGACTCTTTTCCAATGAGTCAACTCTTCCCATGAGGTGGCCAAAGTACTGGAGTTTCAGCTTTAGCATCATTCCTTCCAAAGAAATCCCAGGGCTGATCTCCTTCAGAATGGACTGGTTGGATCTCCTTGCAGTCCAAGGGACTCTCAAGAGTCTTCTCCAACACCACAGTTCAAAAACATCAATTCTTCAGCACTCAGCCTTCTTCACAGTCCAACTCTCACATCCATACATGACCACAGGAAAAACCATAGCCTTGACTAGACGAACCTTGTTGGCAGAGTAATGTCTCTGCTTTGGAATATGCTGTCTAGGTTGGTCATAACTTTCCTTCCAAGGAGTAAGCGTCTTTTAATTTCATGGCTGAAGTCACCATCTGCAGTGATTTTGGAGCCCAGAAAAATAAAATCTGACACTGTTTCCACTGTTTCCCCATCTATTTCCCATGAAGTGGTGGGACCGGATGCCATGATCTTTGTTTTCTGAATGTTAAGCTTTAAGCCAACTTTTTCACTCTCCACTTTCACTTTCATCAAGAAGCTTTGAGTTCCTCTTCACTTTCTGCCCTAAGGGTGGTGTCATCTGCATATCTGAGGTTATTGATATTTCTCCCTGCAATCTTGATTCCAGCTTGTGTTTCTTCCAGTCCAGCATTTCTCATGATGTACTCTGCATATAAGTTAAATAAACAGGGTGACGATATACAGCCTTGACAAACTCCGTTTCCTATTTGGAACCAGTCTGTTGTTCCATGTCTAGTCCTAACTGTTGCTTCCCGACCTGCATACAAATTTCTCAAGAGGCAGATCAGGTGGTCTGGTATTCCCATCTCGTTCAGAATTTTCCACAGTTTATTGTGATCCACACAGTCAAAGGCTTTGGCATAGTCAATAAAGCAGAAATGGCTGTTTTTCTGGAACTCTCTTGCTTTTTTGATGATCCAGCAGATGTTGGCAATTTGGTCTCTGGTTCCTCTATCTTTTCTAAAACCACTTTGAACATCTGGAAGTTCACAGTTCACATATTGCTGAAGCCTGGCTTGGAGAATTTTGAGCATTACTTTACTAACATGTGAGATGAGTGCAATTGTGCAGTAGCTTGAGCATTCTTTGGCATTGCCTTTCTTTGGGATTGGAACGAAAACTGGCCTTTTCCAATCCTGTGGCCACTGCTGAGTTTTCCAAATTTGCTGGCATATTGAGTGCAGCACTGTCACAGCATCATCTTTCAGGATTTTAAATAGCTCAACTGGAATTCCATCACCTCCACTAGCTTTGTTCATAGTGATGCTTTCTAAGGCCCACTTGACTTCACATTCCAGGATGTCTGGCTCTAGGTCAGTGATCACACCATCGTGATTATCTGGGTCGTGAAGATCTTTTTGTACAGTTCTTCTGTGTATTCTTGCCACCTCTTCTTAATATCTTCTGCTTCTGTTAGGTCCATGCCATTTCTGTCCTTTATCAAGCCCATCTTTGCATGAAATGTTCCCTTGGTATCTCTAATTTTCTTGAAGAGATCACTAGTCTTTCCCATTCTGTTGTTTTGCTCTATTTCTTTGCATTGATCGCTGAAGAAGGCTTTCTTATCTCTTCTTGCTATTCATTGGAACTCTGCATTCAGATGCTTATATCTTTCCTTTTCTCCTGTGCTTTTTGCTTCTCTTCTTTTCACAGCTATTTGTAAGCCCTCCCCAGATGGCCATTTTTCTTTTTTGCATTTCTTTTCCATGGGGATGGTCTTGATCCCTGTCTCCTATACAATGTCACGGACCTCATTCCATAGTTCATCAGGCAGTCTATCTATCAGATCTAGGCCCTTAAATCTATTTCTCACTTCCACTGTATAATCATAAGGGATTTGATTTAGGTCATACCTGAAAGGTCTAGTGGTTTTCCCTACTTTCTTAAATTTAAGTCTGAATTTGGAAATAAGGAGTTCATGGTCTGAGCCACAGTCAGCTCCTGGTCTTGTTTTTGCTGACTGTATAGAGCTTCTCCATCTTTGGCTGCAAAGAATATAATCAATCTGATTTTGGTGTTGACCATCTGGTGATGTCCATGTATAGTCTTCTCTTGTGTTGTTGGAAGAGGGTGTATGTTACGACCAGTGCATTTTCTTGGCAAATCTCTATTAGTCTTTGCCCTGCTTCATTCCATATTCCAAGGCCAAATTTGCCTGTTACTCCAGGTGTTTCTTGACTTCCTACTTTTGTATTCCAGTCCCCTATAATGAAAAGGACATCATTTTTGAAAATCATGCCCATTGAGTTGGTGATGCCATCCAACCATCTCATCCTCTGTCACCCCCTTCTCATCCTGTTCTCAATCTTTCACAGCATCTGGGTCTTTTTCAGTGAGTCAGACCTTTCCATCAGTTCAGTTCAGTTCAGTCAGTCAGTCATGTCCAACTCTTTGCCACCCCATGAATCGCAACACGCCAGGCCTCCCTGTCCATCACCAACTCCTGGAGTTCACTCACACTCATGTCCATTGAGTCAGTGATGCCATCCAGCCATCTCATCCTCTGTCGTCCCCTTCTCCTCTTGCCCCCTATCCCTCCCAGCATCAGAGTCTTTTCCAATGAGTCAACTCTTCACATGAGGTGGCCAAAGTACTGGAGTTTCAGCTTTAGCATCATTCCTTCCAAAGAAACCCCAGGGCTGATCTCCTTCAGAATGGACTGATTGGATCTCCTTGCAGTCCAAGGCACGCTCAAGGGTCTTCTCCAACACCACAGTTCAAAAGCATCAATTCTTCAGTGCTCAGCTTTCTTCACAGTCCAACTCTCACATACATACATGACCACTGGAAAAACCATAGCCTTGACTAGATGGACCTTTGTTGGCAAAGTAATGTCTCTGCTTTTCAATATGCTATCTAGGTTGGACATAACTTTTCTTCCAAGGAGTAAGCGTCTTTTAATTTCATGGCTGCAGTCACCATCTGCAGTGATTTTGGAGCCCAAAAAAATGAAGTCTGACATTGTTTCCACTGTTTCCCCATCTATTTCCCATGAAGTGATGGGACCAGATGCCATGATCTTCGTTTTCTGAATGTTGAGTTTTAAGCCAACTTTTTCACTCACCTCTTTCACATTCATCAAGAGGTTTTTTAGTTCCTCTTCACTTTCTGCCATAAGGGTGGTGTCATCTGCATGTCTGAGGTTATTGATATTTCTCCTGGCAATCTTGATTCCAGCTTGTGCTTCTTCCAGCCCAGCGTTTCTCATGATGTACTCTGAATATAAGTTAAATAAGTATTCTTTGCAGCCAAAGATGGAGAAGCTCTATACAGTCAGCAAAAACAAGACCAGGAGCTGACTGTGGCTCAGACCATGAACTCCTTATTTCCAAATTCAGACTTAAATTTAAGAAAGTAGGGAAAACCACTAGACCTTTCAGGTATGACCTAAATCAAATCCCTTATGATTATACAGTGGAAGTGAGAAATAGATTTAAGGGCCTAAATCTGATAGATAGACTGCCTGATGAACTATGGAATGAGGTTCGTGACATTGTACAGGAGACAGGGATCAAGACCATCCCCATGGAAAAGAAATGCAAAAAAGAAAAATGGCCGTCTAGGGAGGGCTTACAAATAGCTGTGAAAAGAAGAGAAGCAAAAAGCACAGGAGAAAAGGAAAGATATAAGCATCTGAATGCAGAGTTCCAATGAATAGCAAGAAGAGATAAGAAAGCCTTCTTCAGCGATCAATGCAAAGAAATAGAGCAAAACAACAGAATGGGAAAGACTAGTGATCTCTTCAAGAAAATTAGAGATACCAAGGGAACATTTCATGCAAAGATGGGCTCGATAAAGGACAGAAATGGCATGGACCTAACAGAAGCAGAAGATATTAAGAAGAGGTGGCAAGAATACACAGAAGAACTGTACAAAAAGATCTTCACGACCCAGATAATCACGATGGTGTGATCACTGACCTAGAGCCAGACATCCTGGAATGTGAAGTCAAGTGGGCCTTAGAAAGCATCACTATGAACAAAGCTAGTGGAGGTGATGGAATTCCAGTTGAGCTATTTAAAATCCTGAAAGATGATGCTGTGACAGTGCTGCACTCAATATGCCAGCAAATTTGGAAAACTCAGCAGTGGCCACAGGATTGGAAAAGGCCAGTTTTCGTTCCAATCCCAAAGAAAGGCAATGCCAAAGAATGCTCAAGCTACTGCACAATTGCACTCATCTCACATGCTAGTAAAGTAATGTTCAAAATTCTCCAAGCCAGGCTTCAGCAATATGTGAACTGTGAACTTCCAGATGTTCAAAGTGGTTTTAGAAAAGATAGAGGAACCAGAGACCAAATTGCCAACATCTGCTGTATCATCGAAAAAGCAAGAGAGTTCCAGAAAAACAGCCATTTCTGCTTTATTGACTATGCCAAAGCCTTTGACTGTGTGGATCACAATAAACTGTGGAAAATTCTGAACGAGATGGGAATACCAGACCACCTGATCTGCCTCTTGAGACACCTATATGCAGGTCAGGAAGCAACAGTTAGAACTGGGCATGGAACAACAGACTGGTTCCAACTAGGAAAAGGAGTTTGTCAAGGCTGTATATTGTCACCTTCGCATCCAGTGGCCAAAATTTGGGGGCTTCAGCTTCAGCAGATCCAACAAAAGATCTAATAAAATATAAATGCTGACCAGCGCCTACTTGTTTCTTTGGGCAAGAGGATAAAATACTAGCTAAGTCATTGCTTGATTCACTAACAAACTGAAATAATGTTTAAAAGAATATAAAACACTGGATTTGTGTTTCCCATGTAGAAATGTGTGTGCTTAGTCGCTTAGTCGTTTCCGACTCTTTTCGACCCCATGAACTGCAGCCCGCGAAGCTCCTATGTCTATGGCGATTCTCCAGGCAAGAATACTGGAGTGGGTTGCCATTTCCTTCTCCAGGGGATCTTCCCAACCCAGGGATCAAATGCATATCTCCTGCATTGAGAAGCGGATTCTTTACCAACTAAGCCACGAGGGAAGCCCAAATATCAGCTGGGAAGCCCCATGTAGAAATGGTTCAAAGTAAATATATCACATAAATAACATGAACATCAACTGTTTCCATATCCCTGGGGGTTTATTACCTAACGTGTGTTACACTGAAAGGGGATATTTAATATAAACTCTGAGTTTTCATTACTACACTCCTTTTGTTTTGAATTTCAGGAGTCTATGCTTTAAGACATACTTTTTGATGTCTGTAAATACAGACATTTTTTGAACCACACAATTCTTCTGACGTTAAAGAGCACCTGTTCATCTGAAGAAATTGGCCCCTTTGAGGAAGCCATCAGAATTTTACTGTGCAAAAGTCAATCCTGTGCCCTGGCATGTAGTGAAGCAGTGAGGCAATATTTCAGGATCCCTCACCTGGGACAGCCCCCCGCTCCAACCTTCTGAAAGGCAAGACACACCCGGGTAGAAAGTAAAATACTCTCAACGAGAAAAGAAACAGCAACAAATTCTCAGCTTTGCTTAAAGAGTGGGACTTACGAAGGATCACATTTCTCATCACTGTACCCATAGAAAGCTTAAGAATCAAGCCTGCATATCTTGTGCTTTGTAAGTATAAGGAATCTGAAATATACATTTTCTTAAAGAGCAGGCTTATGAAAGGTGCAGAATAAAATGCTGTCAAATGAGCTAGCATAGGCATGATTCCCCTGACGCAGAAATATCTAAGCAAGCACTAATGTAACGCTCGGAAATAATGTTCCTAATGACAACCCGATGACCCAGAGGCAAACACATGATCTGAAAGAGCTTTCTGAGTTTGCTTCCTATGGCATTACACCTGCTGGGTCTGTTATAGCCTCCTAGTTCTTGATGAAGTCATAATTCACACAGAATGGGCACAACCCTCCTTTCATATCAAACAGACTATCTTAATAATCTGTGCAATTATGCCTTGAGCTAGGTTTATAGCTCAGATGGTAAAGAATCTGCCTGCAATGCAGGAGACCCACCCACTCCAGGATTCTTGCCTGGAGAATCCCATGGACAGAGGGGCCTTGCGGGCTACAGTCCAAGAAGTTGCAAAGAGTTGGACGTGAATAAGTGCTTAACAGACACACAGGTTTTTGACATTGTAATTTTGAAATGTTCCGAGAAGTTGTAGCTTAACGTAGCCAAGTTAAATCCCTTTCTGGTCAGTGGGCTCTCCTTTGTATTGATTAAATCTTCCCTGTGGTGATAGTTCAGCATAATTGTGATGGGTAACTTTGTATGTCAACTTGATTGTGTCATGAGATTCCCAGAAATTTAGTTAAATATTATTTCTGATATGTCTGTGAGAGTGTTTTGGATGAGATTAGCATTTGAGTTGGTAGACTGTGTGTGTGTGCGCTCAGCTGCTCAGTCTGGTCTGACTTTTTGTGACCCTATGGACTGTAGCTCACCAAGCTCCTCTGTCCATCGAATTTTCCAGGCAAGAGTAGTGGAGGGGGTTGCCATTTCCTACTCCAGGGGATCTTCCTGACCCAAGCACTGAGCCCACATCTCTTGCATCTCCTACCTTAGCAAGTGGATTCTTTACCACCTGAGAAGCCTAAAAGTAGGTTTTTCTTCCCAATGTGGGGAGGGGAAGCATAATCCAATCCACCCAGGGTCTAAGAAGCACAGAAGGGTGGAGGAAGGGAGAACTCTCTCTCCCCCAGGCAGGGCTGGACATCAGCCTGCTCCTGCCCTTGGACTGGGACTTCTATCACTGACATTCCTTGTTGTCAGGACTTTCTGTTCAAGCAGTAATTTATGCTGTAAGTCTTCCTGGTTCCTCAGCTTGCTGATGGTAGGTTGTGGGATTTCTCAGCCTCCGAATCACACAAGCCAATTCCTCATGACAAATCTCTTTTTATATGTAAGCTGTTTCTCTTGAGAACTCTGACTTATACCACCATTGTCAGCATCAGTACTGTTGTAAGTAATCTAGCAATAAATAATGAAAGACTAATGCTAGCTAACAGCTACCAAAAGCTTAACTCTGTGCCTGGTACTTCCATGTCAAGTTTATAAGGATCATCTCAGTTAAGCATCACAGGATCCCTTAAAAGGAAGAGGAACTATCGTTATCCTAACTTTCCAAATTCAGCATTCTATAGATACGTGTGTGGGTAGGTGTATTCACTTTTTATTTTATATTGAAATCCCATGGACAGAGGAGCCTGTAGGGCCACAGTCCACAGGGTTGCAATGAGTCGGCGATTTAGCAGGCAGGCAGGCACGGCAGATTAACAATGTCATATCAGCCATACATATACACGTATCCATTCTCCCCTAAACTCCCCATGGAGGCTTCCGTTTTGTCAGGGACAGAGAAAACTTTCCCATACAGAAACAAAAATCTATGCCTCCTTTTTCTAATCCAGCATCTCTTCCAGGGAGTTATTTCAACCTAAATCTTATATGACCAATTCAAACAGACATCCTCTTTTTCTCTTCTTGGAGAACAGGAATTAGTCACGAATGTCAAGAGACAGTTCTTCTGAGCCCTTGTTGCATTACAGGCACTGGCCGAGTTTCCTGCTGCAAACAAGTCTGACGTGCAGCCTGTTTTCTGTGGTAAGATGTGTAATATTAAGTAAGCACAACAGATCAACAGGATGATTCGGAGAGTAAAAATTTTTATAATGATGATAAGATGGGGTAATACGAATGAGAGTGACCGTGAGGGCCAGGAAGTAACTAGAGAAAAGTTCTTTGTAAAATGATGCTTGAGCAGAAGCTGGAGGGTAGAAAGTGGTCACCCGTGTGAAGGTTCAGGGAAGGTGGTTGATCGGCTTTGTCTGGTGTTAAGAATGTTTCATTGGATGTGAAATCTTGCATTTCATTCCATCCCAAACTTCGGTCTCCATCATGCTTTACAGCCAATGCATTGTTAGCTTTTACATCCCTGGAGGATTATGTTGCTCTGAGACTTGTATCCAGCAGACTGGGCATTTACATGTCCTTCTCAAGCCCCTCCTCTCTGGTAATGCATGAGCAATCACATCTCTAATCTCCAGTTGCTGCTTTTATTATAATTACCTTTCCTTTCCAGTATCTAAGCATTTTAGTTCTAAACTATGCAGGATATAGCTACTGTGTGTTATCAGAACCAGCTGTTTGGCTCTTTCAGGCTATTTTGAACAGACTGAGAAAGAAAAGAAGCACAAAGGTACTTCTGATGAAAAAAGAAAACACACACACACAACACACACATGATCAGAGCGAGCGCTCGGACTAAACGAACCTGGCACGGTGTTCATCAGTGTCATAAATACCAGGAATATCTGTGTGCTGTTTGTTGAGCATGATGTATTTTTTCAGGAGAGATGCTTTAAATTTTCCATTTTGTGCCAAGGTAAGTTTTATGCCTCCGTAATGTACAACATATGGGTCTTATGACATTAGGCATTATTTGCATCCCAATAAAACAGCTCATTAATCAAATGGCCTGTTATAACCTCCAGCTGCAGAAACCACAAAACACAACCAAGAAGGAGGGTCATTTGTAACTCAGAATGTGCCTTTTAAAATAATATTTGTCTGATCATGTTAAACAGTGGTCAAATGTACAAGACACGCTAGTGTATTAGGAAGGAGATGGTAATAAGGACACAGTGAGTCCTGAAACACACACGTAGTGAATTTCTTCTCTGCCTTTGGGCCACATGTTTTGCTTTCCTCCAGTTGATTTTGAGTGATGTTTTCTTATGAGGTCAAAGCAAGGTCTTCCAGTAGTAGCCAGCATTAGCTATAATAATGCACAGCAAATTAGGAGCAGGTCAATCACTGAAAAGCTCATTAGAGAAGTAAATTGGAATTTTATTCCCACATCCGTGATTACAAACCCACCAAACCTAATGAAATATGCAAACAGTACTGTGAGTCCCAGCCTACTGGTTCTTTCATGTCAGTTCTTGCCATGTGTCAGCCAGGGTCCCAGTGGCAAGCAATAAAAGCCAACTCCAACTATCTTAAGCAAAGGAGGATTTATTTGGAAGAATATCAATGGAGAGAGTGTTGCTGCTAACACAATCTGTGAGAATCTAAAGAATTGGATTTGGGATTAAGTAGAGAAACAATAATCTCCAAAGGGACCAAGGCTGGAAAGAAAATGCACACCAATCGTACAGTAACTAAAACAGTTTGATCGGGAAGTCTCAGCTGCCGTGGAATGGTCTCTGTTTCTTCTGATTTTGCAGCACTCTCTCCAGTTCCAGGAAAGATTGAGGGCAGGAGGAGATGGGCACGACCGAGGATGAGATGGTTGGATGGCATCACTGACTCAATGGACATGAGTTTGAGCAAGCTCTGGGAGATGGTGAAGGACAGGGAAGCCTGGCATGCTGCAGTCCACGGGGTTGCAAAGAGTCGGACACGACTGAGCGACTGAACAACCACTCCAGTCCCGGGGAGAGTGTGGCCAACCAGGTTGAGTCTAGGTCATGGGCCTGCTTGGAGTGGGAAGAGGATCATCCTCTTGGTTTCTTGAGTGGGAGAGAATTGCTCTCCCACTAAGACCTTTGTGACTGTGAACGAGCTTCACTGAGCTCTCAGAAGGGGAGTGGTTGCTCAGTGGTGTGGAACACTGAGTATCTATTTTGTCTCAACTACTGACAGTTTTCAAAAGATGAGTCCTCCTTTAATTATGTTTATACTGTATGTCTCATTTAATTAAAATCCCACAGCCATCACATGGGATTTTCTACTCCCTTCGTAGATGGGGCAATGAGCATTAGGAATATTAAGCGGCCTGGACAACTTGACGTCCTTAGTAAGGTACAGGTCAGTTATCCCGTCTTGGTCTCCTGACTCCCAGTCAAGTGTTCTCTTTGCTGTCCCAGAGCTGCGTCGTTAACTGAATTCGACTTGACCTCTAAATTTCAATGTTCCCAGCCTTGATTATTTGTCTGTACAAAGTATCCCAAGGATTAGAAATTTCAGAGTGAAATATTCTGAAATATTCTAGCCAAGAGCCTTAGGTTCAGAAAACCAAGGGTTTCGCTGAAAGTATGCCTTCATCTGTCCCACATCATATGACGGTCCTTGTGTCATCTGGGGGTCTCACCTGTGGCCCTGAGTGTGAAAAGACACGCCACCTAGACCTATCTCAAGCATGGATTCACAGCTCCACCAGCATTGGCGTCTTTCCACTGCGCCCATCAGAGACTGGGCTATTACACCAAGAGTACCATACGGCAGTTGTGCAGAGGCTGCCACACACCCCGCTACGGCCACCCGAACTCTGAGCTGTGTAAGAAGACGATGCTGACGGTCATTCACGATACTTGTACCCACGAGGGCTGCTGCTCAACCCCACATAGCTGGGGCTGCCTTCTGGAAATTCTGGGCTGAAAAACTGTGCTCTGTTTTACGAAGAGCAAAAACCATGGTGTCAAGCTGCGCTGAGCTCAAGTCCTTGTACTGCCTTTCACAACTGTGTTCATGGGGAAATTTTCCAAGTTCTCTGAGACTCAATTTTATACTCTATAGATTAGCGATTATGATATTTACTTTGCAACATTTTAAAAATTATAAGTAAAATGTAAAGCCCTCAGTTTCAAGGCTAGCTTATATAAATGGATGTTTCATAAGTGGTTGCTCTTACAATTAATATTGCTTTGAGTGATACATGACCAGCAAATCTTTTCAAAGCATTTTTCCTAGGCAGACGATGTATGTTCTTGAGTTTTCAGTACTATGATTCCTCTGCATAACATTTTGCCTAATATAATAGTATAATAGTTTTATATTTGGTGATATGCTTGACATTGCATATATACTCTGCTATTTCTATTAGTAAGGGTTATACCAGAGAAATAAAGTGAGTGAGATATATACATATATATATATTATATATATAATATATATAACTTTAAAGAATTGGCTTTCACAGTGTAGACCCTGGCAAGTTTTAAATTTCTAGAGCAAGCCAGCAGGCTGGAAACTCTCAGACAAAATCTGATGCTGCCATCCAGAGGTAGAGTTTCTTCATCAGTTTTGCTCTGAAGGTCTTTCAACTGATTGATGAGGCTCACCCAGGTTATTAAGACAGTCTCCTGTTTGGAAAATCAACTCATTGTAGATATTAACCACATCCAGATACCTTCACAGTAACACCTAAATCAATGCTTTATTGAATAACTGGTATTATAACCTAGCCAAGTGACACATAAAACATCACTCTCAAGCTTTCTCCAATGGTTTAGACTTTGCCTTCCAATGCAGGGGGTGTGGGTTCAATCCCTGGTCAGGGAATTAAGATCCCACATGCCTGGCAGCCAAAAAACCCCGAAACATAAAAACAGAAACAATATTGTAACAAATTCAATAAAGACTTTAAAAATGGTCTACTTAAAAAAAAAGTCTTAAAAAAATCATAGTCCACCGCTTATCAACTTAACACCTTACTCACCTCTTTAAACAACGCTTTTGGACAGCAAGGAGATCCAACCAGTCCATCGTAGAGGATATCAGCCCTGAATATTCACTGGAAGGACTGATCCTGAAGCTGAAACTCCAATACTCTGGCCACCTGATGTGAAGAGCTGACTCACTGGAAAAGATCCTGATGCTGGGTAAGATTGAAGGCAGGAGGAGAAGGGGGTGGCAGAGGATGAGATGGTTGGATGGCATCACCGACTTGATGGACATGAGTTTGAGCAAGCTCTGGAAGTTGGTGATGGACAGGGAGGCCTGGTGTGCTGCAGCCCAAGGGGTCACAAAGAATAGACATGACTGAGCGACTGAACTGAACCTCCAAGTAAAGACCAGAAACGAGTAACACTTCTGTCTAATATGATACAACTATCTTATACGCAACCAAAAATGCACTAACCTTTTCCTTAGAAGAGGATGCAATGTGGGTATTTTAATTCTCTCTGATATCCTAAGTACTTAAATACTGTGATATAAACATAACTATTATGAGGGCATCTATGTTAGACAGAAGAGGAATGAGCGTAAAGACAACAGAAATACTATATATGCAAACACACTCATATATATACACAAATATTCATTAAAATTATATTAAATTATATTAAATTCATTAATATATTAAATTCATTAAAATTACAGTCCTTGTTCCTTCAATTGGTCACATGGTCATGGCTAGAATTTGTAACTACTTTCTTCCACAACCCACTCCATATTCTCTTTGCTTTTGCAAACACCTGAGTTGACCTTGACCTTTAGCCTCCTTCCTAAAGGGTCTGGGCCATTAGCCGTCTGGCTTGAATTAGTCATTGCAGTTTCCATTGACTTTAATCACAGGTCATGGTAGTTGTAAAACACACCCTAAGAGATCTCCTGCACTCTGCACATAATCTTCCTTACCTCCACCGTGTAGTAGCTGCCCCATTTCCCCACAGGAGTCTAGATCGATAACCCCAGCCTGCATAGGACTCTCTTCTTTGTTGACTCAGAGGCATGAGGAACCAAAAATGACTTCCAGTTCACTTCCAGTTCATTGAAGTCACCATCATGTCTCTTAGTTGGAAGCATTCCTCTCCTCTGAAACAAGACCTCTAGAACCACAGAGAATAAGGGCACAGGGACAGGAAGCAAAAGTTTTGCTAGTGGATCATTAGGGATAACAGTATTAGTAAATAATGTCATTTCTACTTCTCCCCCTGTTCCCTGGACATGTGAATACTGGTCACTGGGGAAACTGCATCATCTGTTAGATGTTGATTCAGTGCATATACGGCCTGCTGGATAGCACTGTTCCAAGTGTTCCAAACACCCACAAGGTATTACCACCTCGATGGCATTATATTAATAATTCAGTCTTCAAAAGGCTATTTTACTGTTGGATCAAGACACCTGCTTGACTTGATGGGGAACATGGCAAAGCCATGAATGAACTCCGCAAGCATAGGCCCATTGCTGCACTCTGTATACTAGGAAGTGATTTTCTTGATCAGGAGCAATTCTGTCTGGAATATCACTATGAGAGATAAGGAATTCTGTATGTCCACAGAAGCATTGTATGCAGGGAAGACAATCTGTATCCAGAGTAAATATCTCTTCTTTTTTTTTTTTCCCAGATTCTTAAAAAACGCTATTTTCCATTATATTTATCACAGCATAGTGAATATGGTTCCCCATGTTATATATAAGGACCGTGTTGCTTATCCATTCTCTATACAGTAGTTCACATCTAATAAGAACACAGCACTGTCCCGTCCCTGATGGAAGTGGTCCAATGTAATCAGCCTGCCACCAGGCTTATCACCCTGGGGAATGGTCGTACTGGGGACTCAGTTCTGCTCCTGGCAGACTGGGCACTCAGTAGTGACCATAGTCAGGTTGACCTTGATGAGTGGAAGTCCTGTGGCTGAGTCCCTGCCACCATACACCCTTTGTTCGTGGGTCCACTGGGCAGTAAAATGGATGGCTAAGAAAAGAGGCTGACTGTATCCACAGAACAGCTCATCCTGTTCGATCAATTATTAACATTCTCCTCTGTAGATGTCAACCTTCAGTGAGCATTCACAAAGTAGCTTTATGCTCTTCATCCATTCAGAGACATTCACCCACATATGTCTTCCCCAGATAGTGTCACTAATTTTCCAGTGATTTGCCTTCCAAGTTCCTGACCAACCCAAACCACTGGCAGCAACATATGAAATCTGCGCAGACTCATTTCTCTGACCATTTCTCTTTCCAAGCAAAATGAGTAACCACAAGAGCATTTCCGCTCACCACTGTCCCACAAGGACGCGCCTAGAATGGCAGGAGGGCTGCAAATGTCCACTTGTAGCTGGTGCCTGATTATCAGGCAGAATCACCTATAAATTAGATTTTTTTTTTTTTCTCTTCTTTGGTCAGTTGGCTCTAGGGAATTCCCTATGGGGCCATAGGTACAGATTTGAAAAAAGAAGGAGCTATAGCAGGAATAGGGAACAGGGGCATTTGGGGCACTTCTTCATGTAACTTATTATGCCTTCAGGGTCTGATCTTGTAGAAATGGAATGCATTTCATCTTGGTTTCGGAGGGGCAGAAAAGAGCAAATTCATGATGCACAGGTAAGACCAAATGGATACTTGGCAACTTATGGTTAAGAATTCTGTCTTTTTTTAGGCTCTGTAGCAAGCCACATGCTCTTTGTCAAAAGGAGAGTAGTTATCTACAGAGGATGGCAAGGCTCTGTCCCAAAATCCTAAGAGCGAACACTGACCAATCAGCATAGGAGCCTCAGTGTGACGGAATAGTGTGATGGAAGGCAATGTTGGTCAAGGTCCCTACAGACTAAAGTATGACGTAGGGATGGAGAGTCGATGTACTCCTGAGGTGGGCCAGTGAAGGTGCATTGCTGGCCTTGCCAGCTGAAATCAGACTGCGTCTGATAGTCTCTCCTAGTGAGTCTCCAAAATAGACGGTCACCCATAACCTCGTCTTTCATACACACTTGATCAGGAGCACCCGTGGTAGTACTTTGGGCATCTCCACTGCTACATCATGCCATAGACCAGGGCCTCTTTACCACTGGAAGCAGGGTTATATTAGTGCCTTTAAATCTGGTCAATCTAATCAGATTAGACAACCAGTTCCAGAAAACCTAGACTCAACTCAGAAGCTCATATTCAAGATTCAAGAACCACTCTTGAACCACTCTTGCTACCAAAATCTGCATCTGTCAGAGTTCTACCAGAGAAGGAGAACCAGTCTGAAAATGACAGATTAAAGGAAGGAAGGAAGGGAGGGAGGAAAGGAGGGAAGAAGGAAAGAAAGGAGAGAGGGAGGGATGAAAGGAGAGAGAGATGGGGAAAAAAATCAAGGATTGGCAAATCTGAAATCTATATGGTGGGCCAACAGATTGAAAACCAGGACAGGAGCTGAGGCTGTCATTCAGTGGCATAATTTTTTTCCATCTCAGAACAAAAACCTCAGTTCTGCTCTTAATCTTTCAACTGACTGTATGACGCACCCCCAGATTATGAAGAATAATCTCCTTTCCTTAAAATCCACCGATGGACTAGCTACATCTACAAAATACATTCAGACCAACACCCAGGTTAGTGCTTAATTGAATAGCTCAGTACTCTTGTTTAACCAAGTGGAGAAATAAAATTCACCACCATACTATTGTCTGCTCAGAAAAATTGGAACATTAGAACATGCAGCATTTAAGGAAAATGAAGTCCGTGGGACTGTCCATCATTCCAAGTGCTGCTCTGGCATTGAACTCAGTCCAGGTAATTCTGGAAATAAATCAAAATCCAATAACTGAGATGAAGCCAGTGTTGATCTGTCAAAGACAGCTCCAGAGACCTGCCTCTCAGAATGGTTAAGCCTCTGGGTAGAGGCCTTGGTCACTCAGTGGGTGAGAATGAAGGGGCGTCCTTGCCCCAAAGCAGTTCTGTAGCACTAAAGCACAATGTTTCAAGTCTCTTTTGAAAATGTTTTCTGAGAGTGTTCATCTTATGTCAATAATAAGAATTATATTCAATACTAAATAAGACTTTTGGAAAGCATCCAAGGAAATGAAAAACAAGGAAATGTGCTTGTTTGTTTATCAAAGCAGGAGGAGGTGGTCTTGGTTGAACAGCTATTTAACTTTAAGGCTATATCACATTACATCACTTCACATTAATTCATCTTATCACCAAAATAACCAGGAGCAAATATTATTATCCCCATTTTAAGTAGGAAAATCAAAGTTAATAATCAGCCGTGCTGAAACTTTCTCCATCAGTCTGGCTAGGAATACCCTTCCCATTACATCTAGCTTCTATCCAATAAGAATATATCCCCAAGAGACACAGATATCTCTCTAAGAATACATCTCTGTCCATCTCAGAGGTGGGGGAGTGGGGAGAGGAGAGGTCTCGAAGAGAGTTGGAATCTGTTTCACCTCTGCCTGACATGGCACTGCTCTGCTGTAATTCCACCCATCTCAGAGGACAGGTAAGTCATCTTTGGGGATATCCAATCACCTTAGAAATGCAGATGACACCACTCTAATAGCAGAAGAGGAACTAAAGAGCCTTGATGAAGGAAATAGGAGAGTGAAAAAGATGGCTTAAAACTCAACATTCAGATATTTAAGATCATGGCATCCAGTCCCATCACTTTTTTTTTAATTTAAATTTATTTATTTTAATTAGAGGCTAATTACTTTACAATATTGTATTGGTTTTGCCATACATCAACATGAATCCACCATGGGTGTACACATGTTCCCCATCCTGAACCCCCCTCCCACCTCCCTCCCCATACCATCCCTCTGGGTCATCCCAGTGCACCAGCCCCAAGCATCCTGTATCCTGCATCGAACCTGGACTGGTGATTCATTTCTTATATGATATTATACATGTTTCAATGCCATTCTCCCAAATCATACCCCTCACCCTCCCCCACAGAGTCCAAAAGACTGTTCTATACATCTGTGTCTCTTTTGCTATCTCGCATACAGCATTATCGTTACCATCTTTCTAAATTCCATATATATGCATTAGTATACTATATTGGTGTTTTTCTTTCTGGCTTACTTCACTCTGTATAATCGGCTCCAGTTTCATCCACCTCATTAGAACTGACTCAAATGTATTCTTTTTAATGGCTGAGTAATACTCCATTGTGTATATGTACCACAGCTTTCTTATCCATTCATCTGCTGATGGACATCTAGGTTGCTTCCATGTCCTGGCTATTATAAACCGTGCTGCAATGAACATTGGGGTACATGTGTCTCTTTCAATTCTGGTTTCCTTGGTGTGTATGCCCAGCAGTGGGATTGCTGGATCATAAGGCAGTTCTATTTCCAGTTTTTTAAGGAATCTCCACACTGTTCTCCATAGGGGCTGTACTAGTTTGCGTTCCCACCAACAGTGTAAGAGGGTTCCCTTTTCTCCACGCCCTCTCCAGCAGTTATTGCTTGTAGACTTTTGGATCGCAGCCATTCTGACTGGCGTGAGATGGTACCTCATTGTGGTTTTGATTTGCATTTCTCTGATAATGATTGATGTTGAGCATCTTTTCAAGTGTTTGTTAGCCCTCTGTATGTCTTCTTTGGAGAAATACCTATTTAGTTCTTTGGACCATTTTTTGATTGGGTCATTTATTTTTCTGGAATTGAGCTGCAGGAGTTGCTTGTATATTTTTGAGATTAGTTGTTTGTCAGTTGCTTCATTTGCTATTATTTTCTCCCATTCTGAAGGCTATCTTTTCACCACTTTATAGCAAAGAGATGGGAAAAATATGGAAACAATGGCTGACTTTATTTTCTTGGGCTCCAAAATTACTGTGGACATTGACTGCAATGGTGAAATTAAAAGATGCTTGCTGCTTGGAAGGAAAGCTATGACAAACTTAGACAGTATATTAAAAAGCAGAGACATCACTTTGCTGACAAAGGTCCATACAGTCGAAGCTATAGTTTTACAGTAGTCATGTACAGATGTGAGAGCTGGACCATAAGGAAGGCTAAGCACTGAAGAATTTATGGTTTCTAAATGTGCTGGAGAAGACTCTTGAGAGTCTCTTGGACTACAAGGAGGTCAAATTAGTCAATCGTAAAGGAACTAAAGCCTGAATATTTGCTGGAAGAACTGATGCTAAAGCTGAAGCTCCAATACTTTGGCCACCTGATGGGTAGAGCCAACTCACTGGAAAAGACCCTGATTCTGGGAAAGAGTGAAGGCAAGAGAAGGGAGTGACAGAGGATGAAATGGTTGGACGGCATCATTGACTCAAGGGACATGAGTTTGAGCAACCCCCCTGGTGATAGTGAAGGACAGGGAAGCCTGGCCTGTGACAATTTATGGGGTCACAGAGAGTTGGACATGACTGAGTGACTCAGCAGCAACAACAAACATCTCCAATTTAACAGCAGATCAAATTCTCAAAGCCTCCCATACCCTCCCAACTACAACCAGTTCCTTCTAGTCTCAGCCCTAATATTTACAGGGCCTGCTGCAGCACAGATGAAGACCCATGCACCATATCTCTTGACTTTTAGGTATAAGGAACTAAGCTAGCAACTGTTATGTGAAATATATTTTGTCCTTCTACCTTCACAAGCGTGCCTTCATAATGACCTAGAAGGTGCGTTCAGCTTTGCCTGTCACAGACTCTTGGGAAGCTTTGTGCTAGAGCAGGGTGACAGCATGGGGGAGCTGGTCTGGCCCTCAGCTCAGAGCACACCCCACTTTTTTTCTACCCCCAGCTCCCTGGTGCACAGGCTTCACATGTGTATTTGCAGATGGCCCACCCAGAATCAAGGCTTTGGCCGCACCTCTCCTCACAGCTTCTTCTTGACCACGTCAGGGACCTAAAGATTTCTACCTACAGAGTGACCTCACCTGCCCAGGAGGGTGGACTCCAGGAAGAGACCCTGGAAGGGGGGTTTGGAACCTGGAAGGGGGAATTCTCCAACCAGGTTGCCTGAGCAGGTTTTAAGAAGGAATGAGTATAGCATAGCTCCTTGCCTCTGGAGCTCTGAGCCCAGTGGGGAAAGACACGGCTGGCAAAAGACCAGAGCAGAGCCCTCTGCAGCATGCGGGCAGGGGCCATGACCCCTGGGTAAGCCACGGTATAAAGACCCAGAATGGCCTCCCGGACAAACTGACCACACCTTCCACTTCCTCAGCCACTTCCTTTACCCAGCCCCCTCGCTCAGCCTGCCCCTCTCACTCACTGTCAATTCTAGACCCATTAAGACAGTGTATTGTTGCAGTGTTCACTTCACAGTAACATACGCAAGGCATAACTTCATAGTCAGCAATTCTAACTACACTCTCAAACTACTCATGCTCAAAGAAATGGTCTGGTGGGGTTTTGCTCTGTAATATTTATTGTGGCAATATCGCAGAGGCTCCCACGAAAACATATATACACACACACACACAGCATTGGTTTGTTCTAGAATCCAATAAAAGGAAGCAACATATAAAAAAAGAACATTTGATTAAAATCTCTAAATACAGGCTTTCCTTTAAAAACAGAAATAGACAATAAATAAAACAGTTGAATTTAGTTAGGTTTTTGTTTCTCTGGATCACAAGGCATAATTTTTTTAAATAGGATGTTGGAAGGTTTAGAAAAACTTGTAACTTTCCTAAACATTTCTGGGCTCCTAGAATCTCTGGTTGATTCATGATTCCTACCATCCTAACTAAGCATTCTAGCCTTGAACACTGTAAGAGCAGATTCTGCATCTTGAGGGGGTGATCCTGTTGATGTATTATGGGAAGTTACTGACCAGTGCCCTATAGGTGTTCACAATACTCACACACACACACACCCCCCCAGACATTTTTACACTTTTTATGTTTCTCATCACCTTCTCTGAATTATCTTTCATTTTCACCCATGATTTTCTTATCATATAGGATACTGTCTTATTTTCTATTCCTTGCTAAGTTATAATGCTTCTCCTATTGTAAAATCTTTTTTTTTTTCCAAATTGGCCATGCCACTAGGCTTGTGGGGTCCTAGTTCCCCAACTGGCAGTGAAAGCTCAGAGTCCTAACCACGGGACTGCCAGGGAATTTTCATAAAGTCATTTTCACTCTCCATTTATTCACATGAAAAGCCTACATATGGCATTTTCAAGTCATCAGCACTAGGATGTGTCCTATACATGGGAGACAACCTGTCTCCATGTCTTACACCATAAAAATTACTTCCTTATTATAAGTAAATGCAACAAGAACCAGAAGCTTAGAAACACTGTGCAAAGAGTCAATCAGTCATTGGGTTAAATGAATTGATCCCTACCACTATCCATAATTGGGGTCACAAAGAGTCAGACACGACTGAGCAACTGAACAACAACAATCCATAAGTGTTTTATCTTTTCTAATCCTCCAGGAATTAAAACTAATTAACACACGAGGTAATTCTTATACACGAATTTGTATTGCTTTGGGAAGTGAAATTATATAATGGGAAAAAAATAGACCAGTTAAAATATCAAGTTCACACTACTTGCTCTATGACATTGGGCAAAATCCAACCTGTCCAGAGAGTCTTCTCTGTCAGTGCATGTGTGTTAAGTCACTCAGTCGTGTCCGACTCTGCAGCCCTGTGGACTGTAGCTCACCAGGCCCCTCTGTCCCTGGAATTCTCCAGGCAAGACTATTGGAGTGAGTTGCCTTTTCAGGGGCTCTTCCAGACCCAGGGATTGTACTGGCATCTCTTACATCTCCTGCGTTGGCAGGCGGGTTCCTTACCACTAGCACCACCTGCCAAGCCCTGTAGAGATAATTGCTACCCAAGAGAGTCATTTTAGGAAAAAGTAACACATGCACTGGTATGAAAGAGACATTCAATGAATATTCATTTCTTCCCTTCCACTAAAGTATAATTAGTTACATGTATGCTATTAGATTTGGCATAGGTGCTATTGAAATCAGGAAGACCAGAGTTCAGATTCATCTAGTTACTGTCCAGCCTTGGGAAAGTAACCCTCCCTGAGCCGCAGTTTCTCCATCTGTAAGATGGTACCCCCCCTCAAAGGATAAAGAGGTCATGGGCATGGGATCCTCTGGTATGTTCCAGACACAGAGTAAGGACTCCATAAATTTCAGTATAACTGAGTACGTGGAATGACACAGACCAAGGTTGCAGTCTGGCCCTCTCCCCAACTATATGACCTTGGGCAAATTACCTCTCCAAGAGTCATTTTCTTGAACTAACAATTCTTACCTCACCAGGTTACCTTATTAGTAAATAAGATAAGAAGGGCTTCCCTGATGGCTCAGACAGTAAAGAATCTGCCTGCAGTGCAGGAGACTTAGGTTCCATCCCTGGGTCAGGAAGATCCCCTGGAGAACGGAACAGCTACCCACTCCAGTATTCTTGCCTGGAGAATTCCAGGGACAAAGGAGCCTGGCGGGCTGGAGTCCGTGGGGTTGCAAAGAGTCTATGTTACCTTGGGCAAATTTACCTCTCCGAGAAACATTTTCTTGAAATAATTCCTACCTCACCTGTTTTTTTACAAGGTTTATCTTACTATTAAATAAGATAAGAAAGGTACCACATTCAGAACATGGACATGTTAAGTGTTAAAAAATGAACTGAAATTATTAATACATTTTTAGAGGAGATATGAAAAGCTACCAGGGGAAGAAAACTATTAGGTTCCTGTATTGCACACTTTTATGGTTAAATCTGCAGCCAAGAAATTAAAAGATGTTTTCTCCTTGGAAGAAAAACTATCATAAACCTAGACAGCATATTAAAAAGCAGAGCCATAACTTTGCCGACAAAGATCCATATAGTCAAAGCTATGGTAGACTTGGACCATAAAGAGAGCTGAACACCAAAGAATTGATACTTTTTAATTGTGGTGCTGGAGGAGACTCTTGAAAGTCCCTTGGACTGCAAGATCAAACCAGTCAATCCTAAAGGAAATCCATCCTGAATATTCACTGGAAGGACTGCTGCTGAAGTGAAGCTCCAGTACTTTGGCCACCTGATGCAAAGAGCCTACTCATTGGAAAAGACGCTGATGCTGGGAAAGATTGGAGGCAAAAAGAGAAGGGAATGACAGAGGATGAGGGAGGTGGATGGTATCACTAACTGAATGGACGTTGGTGTGAGCAAACTCTAGGAGACAGTGAAGGACAGGGAAGCCTGGTGTGCTGCAGTCCTTGGGGACGTGACTTACTGACTGAACAGCAACAGCATGGTTAATTCAGAGAGAAATAGACACAACTCAGAATCCAAAAATAGAAATACTCCGAAAAGCTGTTTCAGGAAAATGGCTGTCTATTGATCCATTGATACGTAGATATTCCATAATATATATTTTATATCACACACACAGAGCACTAATATCCTAGAATAAGCATTGAAGTGAATTGAGTGAACCCTAAGAATTCCCCTATCAAAGCCCCCATCACCCTTAATGGAACACTGAGTATTCCTGAGGGCTCAACAAGACACGCTTTCTCCCAGAGTGTTTGCCATAGAGCTTGGCACAAAAAAACTACTCAGTCATTGTAAATAAGTGTTTCTGCCTCTTTAGGTTTGTTTTCCAATCAGAACGCAAGTGCCTAGAATGCACACGTGGTATAACTCACGTCTGTATCTCTTGCATCTAATGTAGAACCTGGCACCTAGTGAGTCTTCTGCAAGCCTTGAACCATTCATTCATTCATTCATTCATATCAATGAGTTTAACTAAGTTAGTGAAAAGGACAGCACAGCGTGATATGTCATTGCCTTGGAAGGCTGGGAATCCAGCCACGGGATTTTCTTGTTTACAAACCTATCAGTCAAACTCAAAACTGCTAGGCTGTTCAGACAGTGGTAAAGCAGTTGCCTTATCGCTCTCTCCTCCTACTGTTAGAACAAGCATCTCCTAATAGACGTCCCTTTCAGCAAGCTGGCACATGCTGTGAGCACACCAGATAAGCCAGGGTGATAATAACAAAGCTAATCTTGCAGAGATTAAGTCATAGCAGCTCTAGAACAGAGGCTGTTGGGATGTCAGAGGCAGCGATCTTCCGTGGGAGCACTCGAAAGAGGAGTGGGAGGAAAGGAAGGGGCTGGATAAGGATCCAGGAGAACCTGTCTCTGTGTTTCCCTGGCCCAGGAAGCCAGGGAGGCACTCTAGGGGGTAAGTCCTATGGAGCAGAAGGGTGAGGAACTGTGAAAGGGCACAGTGTCTCCATTCAGACTCTTGTGTTGGCAAAAAATTTAAAAAGCAAAACTGTAACTTTTGTGAATCATCTTCATTTCTCTGGGATTCCCCTGGTGACTCAGACAGTAAAGAATCTGCCTGCAGTGTGAGAGACCTGGGTTCCATCCCTGAGTTGGGAAGATCCCCTGGAGAAGGGAATGGCAACCCACCCCAGTATTGTTTCCTGGAGAATCCCATGGACAGAGCAGCCGGGTGGGCTACAGTCCATGGAGTTGCAAAGAGTCGGAAACGACTGAGTGACTAAGCAAGCATCATTTCTGTGATGAGAAATCTGATTTATTTCATGGCCCGGTCCGTTCTTCCCCTCCTCCCCCAGAACTGTGTCTAGGTGGTTTGAGCCGGCTGAGGGTGTTGGTTGGTTCTAGAAATGGCAGCCTGGACCTCACCTTGGACCTGCCCACCCTGGCATTGGGACATGTCCCTGTCCCTGGTGGGCATCCTGCCTCAGTCTTCACTTGTCCCCCTACCCCGCCCAGCGCAGCGCGGGCCCCTGTTCCTGAGGCGAGGTCGCTCTGGGCCTGCACTGCCCTTTGCCCCGATCCTCTCGGAGGTGGCGGATCCGCGGCCCTTCCAACGCTCTGGGGTCAGACAACCTTTGAGAGAGCCCGGCACCCTCTGTCTCTGAGAGCCTACTTTCCGGGGCAGGGGGATGCCTCTGTTGATGTGTGCTCTGCGGAGGGTGGAGACCCGGGGCAGTGAGGCTGTCCCAGGACCACCTACTGGCTGTCGGTGCAGCTCTCTGTGTCCTGGGGCCTCACGCCCCCCGGACCTCCACCCTGGATGCCGACTCTGGATTCTGGGCTTTCTCTCCCCGCTGAGATCCTCCAAACCCAACCGGGCTTCATGTCAACCCTCTCTTCCCTGGGTATAATGCTCAGTCCCCAGGGTGAGCCTTTCTCATTTTTAACCTTCTACATCCCTTCAGCCCATGACTCTTGAACAGCCAAGCCAGTCCACTCTCTTCTGTGACCGAGTTTCCTAAAGCCTGAGGTGGCTGTGATGATCTCCCTTTCCAGAGGCCAGGACCACCTGTACCGTCAATCACACAAGGTAAAGCCAGGGAAGTCTGTGCTCGGAGATTTGGAACAGCGGCTCTGACTCGCCCAGGGGAGGGTGCAAAGCCAACCTATGCAAACTTCCCACCAAATCTCCCAGGGCTCATGCCCTTTGTTCCATACAAACAAGGTACTCCAGAAAGGATCTAGCTGAAGAATGGCTCTAAATCAGAGGCTAAGAGAAGATACGGTTGACTAGGAGCCACTCTGGAACCCTGATGCTGAGGCTGAGGTCAGGCTGAAAGCCGCAGATAAAGCCCTGAGGGACCCAGCCCCACCTGCAGACTGAGGGGAGCAAAGAACCCCTGCGGATCTGCGGCTGGGGTGTGAGGCAGGTGGTCAGGTGGGGCAGGTTCCAAAAGCAAAGAAACTCAGGTAAGAACTGAAGCCTTAAAATGAACAGGATCTGGGGTTGTGAGCCCGAGGCTGGGAAAAAGACCTCCAGATGAGCACCTGGATGCTGACTGTGGAGTAGGCTTCCACTTTGTTCTGCCCAGGAGTGACATGACTTTCCGGGTGGATAGGAAGAGCTGAGGATCTGAGCTCGGGCTCAGCCAGCAGAGAGCAGCATCACAGCTCTGCCCGGACCTTTTTTCCCTCCTGCTGTGTTGCTGTGCTTCTGTTTCCTTATTTCTAAACCAAGGTGGACTTTGCCCCCAGCTTGATGTTTTTAAAGTTGTCACACACACACACACACTTTGTACAAACAGACTCAGTCAGCTGTTCAGTTCGTGTTCTCTCCAGCAACTCAGGAGCTCAGTGGATGCTAAGGAAAATTAAAGAACTTCCTCTGGGCCTCTCTCATGGAGACATCAGCTGGTTTCCATGAAAGGGTGACTTTGACTCTCTCCCTCCTTCCTGATACTGTCTACAGCCCTTCAAGAAAATTAAACCCTCAATGTCAGTCCTTGGCAATCACAACCCCATCTAGAGCTATCATTTTATTTAAGAAGCTTTCCTAATCATCTGGGTGGCTACGGACTCCAGCCTTGCTCATGATCAATCTTGGACATGGGCTAATCATCATAAAAGATAATGACCTTGCATCTAGATGCATAGGGGAGGCCCATGGTGGGGGGAAATGGCACATGAGTATTAACTCATCTCAGAAATTCAGGACACCCTTTGTTTACTTCCTCTGTTTTTTCCTTAAGAAGGAAGACCCAACACATGGAAGCGGCATCGAGCAATGAACAGAGCCTTGGGGTGGGAAAGGGAGAAAAAGGAGATCTGGGTGCTGGGCTTGGCTCTGAAACCTTAACCACTCACATTTATACAGGGGGAGATGGGACTGGGTCGATGATTCCTGGGCCCGATCCTCAGAATCACTTGTAGAATAGTAACAATGACAAGATCCCTAGGCTATCTATTCCCCTCAGAGCAACTGCATCAGAATTTCTGGAACTGGTGCCCAGAAGCCTGGATCTTTCAATGTTTTCCCGGAGATTCTTAAGATCTGTCATATCTGAGAACTACTGGACTCTATAGATAAAGCCCAGACCACTTCAGCTTCAATAACCACCTTCTGTTGTATTTGTCCTGGAGAAGGAAATGGCAACCCACTCCAGTACTCTTGCCTGGAAAATCCCATGGACAGAGAAGCCTGGTAGGCTACAGTCCATGGGGTTGCAAAGAGTCAGACACAACTGAGTGACTTCATTTTCACTTTTCATTGTATTTGAACTGTGGTGTTGGAGAAGACTGTTGAGAGTCCCTTGGACTGCAAGGAGATCCAACCAGTCCATCCTAAAGGAAATCAGTCCTGAATATTCATTGGAAGGACTGGCTGATGTTGAAGCTGAAACTCCAATACTTTGGCCATCTGATGTGAAGAACTGACTCATTTGAAAAGACCCTGATGCTGGGAAAGATTGAAGGCAGGAGGAGAAAGGGACGACAGAGGATGAGATGGTTGGACGGCATCACCAACTCAATGGACATGAGTTTTTGTGAACTCCAGAAGTTGGTGATGGATAAGGAGGCCTGACATGCTGTGGTCCATGGGGTCGTGAAGAGATGGACACGACTGAGTGACTGAGCTGAACTGATTGCATTTACATTTTAGTGACTGCTATGATCCACTGGAGAAGGGAATGGCAAGCCAGTTCAGTACTCTTGCCTTGAGAACCCCATGAACAGTATGAACAGTATGAAAAGGCAAAATGATAGGATGCTGAAAGAGAAACTCCCCAGGTCAGTAGGTGCCCAATATGCTACTGGAGATCAGTGGAGAAATAACTCCAGAAAGAATGAAGGGATGGAGCCAAAGCAAAAACAATACCCAGCTGTGGATGTGACTGGTGATAGAAGCAAGGTCCGATGCTGTAAAGAGTAATATTGCATGGGAACCTGGAATGTCAGGTCCATGAATCAAGGCAAATTGGAAGTGGTCAAACAGGAGATGGCAAGAGTGAATGTCGACATTCTAGGAATCAGCGAACTGAAATGGACTGGATTGGGTGAATTTAACTCAGATGACCATTATATCTACTACTGTGGGCAGGAATCCCTTAGAAGAAATGGAGTGGCCATCATGGTCAACAAAAGAGTCCGAAATGCAGTACTTGGATGCAGTCTCAAAAACGACAGAATGATCTCTGTTCATTTCCAAGGCAAACCATTCAATATCACAGTAATCCAAGTCTATGCCCCAACCAGTAACGCTGAAGAAACTGAAGTTGAACGGTTCTATGAAGACCTACAAGATCTTTTAGAACTAACACCCAAAAAAGATGTCCTTTTCATTATAGGGGACTGGAATGCAAAAGTAGGAAGTCAAGAAACACCTGGAGTGACAGGCAAATTTGGCCTTGGAATACGGAATGAAGCAGGGCAAAGACTAATAGAGTTTTGCCAAGAAAATGCACTGGTCATAACAAACACCCTCTTCCAACAACACAAGAGAAGACTCTATACATGGACATCACCAGATGGTCAACACCGAAATCAGATTGATTATATTCTTTACAGCCTAAGACGGAGAAGCTCTATACAGTCAACAAAAACAAGACCAGGAGCTGACTGTGGCTCAGACCATGAACTCCTTATTGCCAAATTCAGACTTAAATTGAAGAAAGTAGGGAAAACCACTAGACCATTCAGGTATGACCGAAATCAAATCCCTTGTGATTATACAGTGGAAGTGAGAAATAGATTTAAGGGCCTAGATCTGATTGATAGAGTGCCTGATGAACTATGGAATGAGGTTCATGACATTGTACAGGAGACAGGGATCAAGACCATCCCCATGGAAAAGAAATGCAAAAAAGAAAAATGGCTGTCTGGGGAGGCCTTACAAATAGCTGTGAAAAGAAGAGAAGTGAAAAGCAAAGGAGAAAAGGAAAGATATAAACATCTGAATGCAGAGTTCCAAAGAATAGCAAGAAGAGATAAGAAAGCCTTCTTCAGCGATCAATGCAAAGAAATAGAGCAAAACAACAGAATGGGAAAGACTAGGGATCTCTTCAAGAAAATCAGAGAACCAAAGGAACATTTCATGCAAAGATGGGCTCGATAAAGGACAGAAATGGTATGGACCTAACAGAAGCAGAAGATATTAAGAAGAGATGGCAAGAAAAAGATCTTCACGATGCAGATAATCACGATGGTGTGATCACTGACCTAGAGCCAGACATCCTGGAATGTGAAGTCAAGTGGGCCTTAGAAAGCATCACTATGAACAAAGCTAGTGGAGGTGATGGAATTCCAGTTGAGCTATTCCAAATCCTGAAAGATGATGCTGTGAAAGTGCTGCACTCAATATGCCAGCAAATTTGGAAAACTCAGCAATGGCCACAGGACTGGAAAAGGCCAGTTTTCATTCCAATCCCAAAGAAAGGCAATGCCAAAGAATGCTCAAACTACCACACAATTGCATTCATCTCACATGCTAGTAAAGTAATGCTCAAAATTCTCCAAGCCAGGCTTCAGCAATATGTGAACCGTGAACTTCCTGATGTTCAAGCTGGTTTTAGAAAAGATAGAGGAACCAGAGATCAAATTGCCAACATCCGCTGGATCACGGAAAAAGCAAGAGATTCCAGAAAAACAGCCATTTCTGCTTTATTGACTATGCCAAAGCCTTTGACTGTGTGGATCACAATAAACTGTGGAAAATTCTGAAAGAGATGGGCATACCAGACCACCTGACCTGCCTCTTGAGAAATTTGTATGCAGGTCAGGAAGCAACAGTTAGAACTGGACATGGAACAACAGACTGGTTCCAGATAGGAGAAGGAGTTCGTCAAGGCTGTATATTGTCATCCTGTTTATTTAACTTATATGCAGAGTACATCATGAGAAACGCTGGACTGGAAGAAACACAAACTGGAATCAAGATTGCCGGGAGAAATATCAGTAACCTCAGATATGCAGATGACACCACCCTTATGGCAGAAAGTGAAGAGGAACTAAAAAGCCTCTTGATGAAAGTGAAAGTGGTGAGTGAAAAAGTTGGCTTAAAGCTCAACATTCAGAAAATGAAGATCATGGCATCCGGTCCCACCACTTCATGGGAAATAGATGGGGAAACAATGGAAACAGTGTCAGACTTTATTTTTCTGGGCTCCAAAATCACTGCAGATGGTGACTTCAGCCATGAAATTAAAAGAAGCTTACTCCTTGGAAGGAAAGTTATGACCAACCTAGATAGCATATTCAAAAGCACTTTGCCAACAGAGGTTCGTCTAGTCAAGGCTATGGTTTTTCCTGTGGTCATGTATGGATGTGAGAGTTGGACTGTGAAGAAGGCTGAGTGCTGAAGAATTGATGCTTTTGAATTGTGGTGTTGGAGAAGACTCTTGAGAGTCTCTTGGACTGCAAGGAGATCCAACCAGTCCATTCTGAAGGAGATCAGCCCTGGGTGTTCTTTGGAAGGAATGATGCTAAAGCTGAAACTCCAGTACTTTGGCCACGTCATGTGAAGAGTTGACTCATTGGAAAAGACTCTGATGCTGGGAGGGATTGGGGACAAGAGGAGAAGGGGACGACAGAGGATGAGATGTCTGGATGGCATCACTGACTCGATGGACGTGAGTCTGAGTGAACTCCAGGAGTTGGTGATGGACAGGGAGGTCTGGCATGCTGCGATTCATGGGGTCACAAGGAGTCAGACATGACTGAGCGACTGATCTGATCTGATGTGATCTGATGATGAGATCTTGTTACAAGTGGGTAGGGCACATCAGTATTTATAGCAACTAACTCAAGTTAGGAGAGCCTGAATGATCCACCTTCATGTCACACAGAAGTTATGCTGGGGTGCTTCTCAGGAACTTGAGCATTTATTTAGGGCAAAAAGTTTCTCAAGAGGGATTCTATGGGCATTTTGAGCCCCTTCACCTTTTAGGAACCTGTTCCATGCATCTTAGGACATAAAGCACATTTGACTTCTAGTCCCTCGGTACTTACAACACCCTCAGATTTACTGTAAATATCAAACCCTTTTTTCAAGTGAGGAAACCGATGCCCAGCTTTGGAGGTGTGGTGGGGGGAGTGGGGAGGGAGACAGTAATAATAACTCTTACCTTACAGGAACATTGTGAAAATTAAATGAACAAATGCACGTAAGGCACTATAGCACAACGGCCTGGCACTAAGAAGTGTTCAATAAATGTTTACTATTATTATTATCCCAGAAACAACAAATTTTTAAATAGATGAAAATGGAGCTATGAACATAAAATAGAAAATATAAACCAGTTGAAACTGATCCAATCTTCCAGGCTTACTCCAAAACAAGACCCTACTTGTCCATTCATACTAGAATCTTCTTCCTCTCAGTCCAGGCCCCTATCACTCTGTTTGCCACCATCAATCTAATAGAAAAGTGTGCATATACAGAGTAAATGTGTTTCCCAGGTAACCACCTTAGTAATAAGGGAAAGAAAAAGAATTTTCAGTGTTGCCTCTGTATGTAGTAATATCATATTTTAAACTAATTTCCCTGACTATAATTCAGCCCCCTTCCTATTTCTTTTGCCCTCCTTTACCGTAAGGAAAATTGCCTTTCAGCGTGTCCACTACATCAGCACGCATATTTACAGAGTTATTTCTCCCCTGAGTCTTTTTGACACAAGGTTGAACAAGTTCAGTTCTCTTACCTCCTCCTCAAGGGTCTTATTTTTTAAAACATTTAATCATGTTTGTTGCTCTCCACTGAGATTCTCTAGGTCTTTCACTATGAGGGAATTTGTTTCAAATTGCATCACTCACGAACGAGAACTCCAGCAGGGGAAACGTGGCAGGCCAGCACTGAATGCTCACGTGGCTCTGCGCGCCGTCAGGGCTTTGGCTCTCATTAGGGGATGGCTGTGGATGCTCTTTTACAACCTGGCCCCAAAGGACCAAGAAGAGAAAATCCAATAAGCAGTAAAGCACTAAGGCTGTAAGAGGGAATCACTGCACATGTTAGCATTAGTTCAGATATTTAATAGATCACTGTAGGATGAAGACAAATTTGAGAACATTATAGGATTCCATTGAAATGGTTGTAATCTTTTTATCGAATTTGCACCAGTAAAAGATTGGCTCTAAAGTGTAAAATCAAAATGAAAACAGCAAGAATCACTTGCCCACAGCAAAAAGTATGTCTAACAATCAAAATCAAGGCAGTAGCATAATGAAGTTCATGGAAATAGCTCAGAACTGAGAGGTGGGGAAACTATTATATTCCATTTAACATCCTAGAATGGATTCATAGCGGCCTACGGCCTTGGGTCAGTTAACCTAACTGCATGTCAGTTGCTTTATCTTAAAAGAGGAGGTGATAAGATTAGCCTGAAACTTGTGGGGTTGTTTTAAGGAGTGAAAACACAATGGACACAAAGAACAGTGGCCCACAGTGGGGCTGCTATTATCGCTATCATGCGCATTTTCTGCGGAGAAGGCAGTGGCACCCCACTCCAGTGCTCTCGCCTGGAAAATCCCATGGATGGAGGAGCCTGGTAGGCTGCAGTCCATGGGGTCACTAAGAGTCAGGCACGACTGAGCAACTTCACTTTCACTTTTCACTTTCATGCATTGGAGAAGGAAATGGCAACCCACTCCAGTGTTCTTGCCTGGAGAATCCCAGGAACAGGGGAGCCTGGTGGGCTGCCGTCTCTGGGGTCGCACAGAGTCGGACACGACTGAAGCGACTGAGCAGCAGCAGCAGCATTTTCTGGCCATGGGAAAGTGAAGAGCATGAGAGGAGGCATATAGTAGGTGTGTACGAACGGTCCTCAACTACGAAAGCTCATTGGCCTGCACGGGCTTCATTCAACCCCTTTACCTACAAGTGAAAAGCTGATGAGATTTGACATATAATGTGTCAATATACTATATTTGTTTTTCTCTTTCTAACTTACTTCACTCTATATGACAGACTCTAGGTCCGTCCTTGTCTCTACAAATGACCCTATTTCATTCCTTTTAGTGGCTGAGTAATACTCCATTGGATGTATACACCACGTCTTCTTTATCCATTCATCTGTCACTGGACACTTAAGTTTCCTATCCTGGCTATCGTAAATAGTGTTCTGATGAACCCTGGGGTAAAACAATTATATTCCAATTTTTAAAAAAAAGAGAGAGAGAGAGTGATCAAACTTAAAAAAAAAAAAAAAAAAAAACAGGAAAAGAAAAAGCTAATAAGGAAAAAAAGTAAGTTAAAAAGCAAGGTGCTTCAGAGGAGGCAGTCATGATGTCCTCTTACTGTGTTTGGAGAACATAAGTGAATCTGTGCTGTGCTCATATTTTACCACGTCAGAGTTCAACCATCAGGGGCTAGGAAAATGCATTCTGCACTAGAAGTTGGACACGTCTTACTTCCAGTAGAATTCATTTTGAGTTGAGGTTTTATAGAGCTACGTCCAGGGTGAAGTCCCTGCAGGATCTTATTGTAAGATGACCTCATCTTTATCTCGAGACCACAGACAACTCCTCCAGTGCCATTTTCTGAGGCTCCAGAATACACCGTACATATTTCCTGACTGCCAAGGGATTTGGGTCTTTTCCTGTCTCAAGTTGCTCACTAAACTAAATTGATTATACTACCAAGTCAGGCAACACCTCATTTTTTTTTATTAGGGCCTGGTCTCTGATCACAAATCTTAAAAGTATTGAAAAAAGTCAATAGGCGCTTACATTGGAAACCACACCATCTCGTCCCACACTACATTCTAAACACTTGCTGGCAAGGTTAAACAGAAAGTAATGAGAAATGGAAGACACAGGGGAAAAGTCCAAACCTTGGAATCATTAGGTTATTCTGTTAAAAGCCCTTTGTTTTATTTGCAATTAAAAATATACTTTTGATTGTTTTTGTCATATTAAAAAGCAATGCATGCTCTTTGCGGAAAAACAAATACAGTGAAACAAGAGAGTGAAAGTGAAAGTCGCTCAGTCGTGTCCGACTCTTTGTGACCCCATGGACTGTACAGTCTCCAGGCCAGAATACTGGAGTGCGTAGCTGTTCCCTCCTCCAGGGAATCTTCCCAACCCAGGGATGGAACCGAGGTCTCCTGCACTGTGGGCGGATTCTTTACTAGTTAAGCCACAAGGGAAGCCCAAAAAACCCACCGTCTTAAACAGATTACCTTGGTTAGCCCTAAGGCGATGCATTATTTAAAACTGCTGTTTTTATCAAAACCAGAGAGGGCGCCAGAGAGAGGACCAGAAAACAGCCATTTTCCCGTCAGGAGAGGACGGGAGG
The DNA here is from genome assembly GCF_032452875.1 of Bos javanicus. NCBI lineage: Eukaryota > Metazoa > Chordata > Mammalia > Artiodactyla > Bovidae > Bos > Bos javanicus. Next base: position 99,111,110 of record NC_083877.1, read on the forward strand.
GCTGCAGAGGAAGGACCTTCGTCCAGGAGTGGCTGGAAAGGACTGGGCTACCAGACTCCCCTTTGTCAGCTTTCAGTTCAGTTCAGTTCAGTCGCTCAGTCGTGTCCGATTCTTTGCGACCCCATGAATCGCAGCACGCCAGGCCTCCCTGTCCATCACCAACTCCCGGAGTTCACTCAGACTCACATCCATTGAGTCAGTGATGCCATCCTGCCATCTCATCCTCTGTCATCCCCTTCTCCTCCTGCCCCCAATCCCTCCCAGCATCAGAGTCTTTTCCAATGAGTCAACTCTTCACCTGAGGTGGCCAAAGTACTGGAGTTTCAGCTTTAGCATCAGTCCTTCCAATGAAATCCCAGGGCTGATCTCCTTTAGAATGGACTGGTTGGATTTCCTTGCAGTCCAAGGGACTCTCAAGAGTCTTCTCCAACACCACAGTTCAAAAGCATCAATTCTTCAGTGCTCAGCCTTCTTCACAGTCCAACTCTCACATCCATACATGACCACAGGAAAAACTATAGCCTTGACTAGACGGACCTTTGTTGGCAAAGTATTGTCTCTGCTTTTGAATATGCTGTCTAGGTTGGTCATAACTTTCCTTCCAAGGAATAAGTATCTTTTAATTTCATGGCTGCAATCACCATCCACAGTGATTTTGGAGCCCAGAAAAATAAAGTCTGACACTGTTTCCACTGTTTCCCCATCTATTTCCCATGAAGTGATGGGACCAGATGCCATGATCTTCGTTTTCTGAATGTTGAGCTTTAAGCCAACTTTTTCACTTTCCTCTTTCACTTTCATCAAGACTCTTTAGTTCCTCTTCACTTTCTGCCCTAAGGGTGGTGTCATCTGCATATCTGAGGTTACTGATATTTCTCCTGGCAATCTTGATTCCAGCTTGTGTTTCTTCCAGCCCAGCGTTTCTCATATGTATTCTGCATATAAGTTAAATAAGCATGATGGCAATATACAGCCTTTCCCTACTTGGAACCAGTCTGTTGTTCCATGTCCAGTTCTAACTGTTGCTTCCTGACCTGCAAACAGGTTTCTCAGGAGGCAGGTCAGGCGGTCTGGTATTCCCATCTTTTTCAGAATTTCCCACAGTTTGTTGTGATCCACACAGTCACAGGCTTTGACGTAGTCAATAAAGCAGAAGCAGATGTTTTTCGTCTGTGATACGCCATCCCAGTGTTAGAGTCTCCTGCACCCAGCAGCCTTGCAGCGGATGGCATCCGGAAAGCGTGAAGGGAGTCATGGAAGGAAAATGGCCTTGGTGCCATGACTTTCCCTTCAAGGCACAACGCTGGTAACAGCAACTCAGCCAGCAAAGGTGCTCACCCCAGCGTTCCAGAAGGTGACCAGCAAGGAGGTGACCAGCAAGGTGACTGGCCCCGAGCAGGGTGGTAGTGCTTCAGTCGCTCAGTCATGTCTCGGGACCTCTGTAGACTGTAGCCCAAGGGTCCTCTGTCCATGGGGGTTCTTCAGGCAAGAATACTGGAGTGGATTGCCATGTCCTTCTCTGGGGCATCTTCCCAACCCAAGGATCCAACCCGGGTCTCCTGCACTACGGGTGGCTTCTCTACCAACTGAGCCACCAGGAAAGCTCCTGACCTGAAGCAGGAAGCAGCTATTCAGACAGGAAGCCGAGGTCCTGCAGGCTGCAAGCTTGATGAGGAAAAAGATAAGAGAAGACCTCCCCAGTTTCAGAAAAGGAAGCAACTGCTGAAAAGCAGTCATATTTTGAGGGTATAAAGAGAGACTAAATCAATTAAATTTTTATACTATCAGAGAATACAGCCCATAGAGGTGAACAGTGCCCGTGTTTCACATTTTTAAAGTGATTCTCACCTATTCCCTGTGAATTGTGGGTGAACAACCTGGAGTGCCGTGGTAGACAGTTTCCAGAGATGGCCACACCTGTCCCTTGCATGCACATGCTGCCCCATCCCTCAGGCAAGGAAGCCTGTCTCCCTTCTCCTTGAATTTGGGTGCACTTGTGACTGGACCGATAGAATGCTGTGGAAGTGACACTGAGCCAGACAGGGGTGCCAAGGACCCTGAAACAAAGACCATGAGGAGTGCCTCTGGGGCAAATGAGATTGGATTTGTTGACCAGCTGCAGTGAGGCAGAATGCGTACCATGGGGAGGCAAGGAACGTCTCCGCTTGTGCTTAGTCACATCCGATCCTTTGCGACCCCGTGGACTGCAGCCCGCCAGGCTCCTCTGTCCATGGGGATCTCCAAACAAGAATACTGGAGTGGGTAGCCAAGCCCTTCTCCAGGGGATCTTCCCGACCCAGGGATCGAACCGAGGTCTCCCGCATTGCAGGCAGGTTCTTTACCATCTGAGCCACCAGGGAAACGGGAAGGGGATGTAAGAAAGGATTTGTTGTAGAGACCGGGCTTACAGTGGGTGGTTTTGGAGAGCTCAGGAACTGGGGTTTTTTCTGTGGAATGGGTGCTGTCGGGAATTGGGATAATTCCATGATTGGGGACCTTAATAATTCTTATCTAGAAGCCAGAAAGAATGGAATGAGGCATATATTACAATTAGAAAAGAAGTAGCAGTCACTGAGCAGTCACTGGTACTGGCCACAATGGTCTTAGCTTAGTCAGTGTTTACACATGATTATATAGTGTTGCTTGGGGGTTTTATTTTGAGGGGAGTTGTTTTGTTTTGTTTTGTTCTTGCTCTTTCTGGGTCACAGAATGACCTTGTCGAATGTTCCTCTTCAGTGAAAATGTTTATACTTAATAGGAAAGACCATGATCAAACAACGAGTATAGGACAGCTCCTAACAACACCAAGGTTTAACCAAGAGCTCCCAGCTGGCTCCCAACATAAGAGATTATTTTTTCTCTTTCAAAGGGACATAAGCCTTAAGAATCCTGACAACTTCCACTTTTGCTTGAGATAAGACAGCCAGCAGGTAAGAAGTTCAAGAACAGGTACACCTCATTTTCATTGTACTGCACTTTGCTTTATTGTGCTCTGCAGATGTTGCGTTTTTAACACCTTACAGGCCTGTGGCAACCCAGAGTCATTGGCACCATTTTTCCAACAGCATTTGAAGCCACTTCATGTCTCCATGTCACATTTTGGTAGTTCTTGCAATATTTCAAACTTTTTTGTTATTATATTTGTTATTGTGATCTATGATTCATGATCATTAATGTTATTATGACAAAAAGATTATGACTCACTGAAGGCTCAGATGATGGTTAGCATTTTTCAGCAATAAATTAATTTTTAATTAAATTAATTTTTAAAATTAAGGTATGTGCCTTATGTATTTAGACAGAATGCTACCGCATACTTAACAGGTTACAGTATAGTGTGGACATAACTTTTATATGCACTGGAAAACTAAAAAATTCATGAGCCTTGCTTTAGTATAATGTTCGCTTTATTGTCTGCTGTGGAAACAAACTCACAGTACCTCCAAGATACGCTTGTACTTTGAGACCGCCGTGCTATATGGAAGCCCTTACTTGTCACATGGCAAGAGAAAGCCATGAAACCAGCCGAAAATAAGAGCTCTTACCCTAATTATATGGCTGTTGTCAAGCTATCCCAGCCAGGGAATGTGAACTGTCTTAGCTGATCGTGGAGCAGAGATAAGGTGTCCCTGCTATGACCTAATGGAATTCCTGGGCCACAGAATTCTGAGAAATAAAATGGCTGTTGTTTTACCCCACTCTGCTTTGGGCTAACCAGTGATACAGCAATCTATAATTGAAATGAGTAACAAGCCGTCTTACATGATGCTGGGAAGATGGTCCTTGCTTTACCCAATTGATACCCAGTTACCCAGTTACCCAATTGGTTGGACACTGAGACAACCATCGTTTAAACTTTTTTAAAGAATCACAGGCTGGGCCACGTCCAGAGCCGAGCCTGTTCCTCAGGGCCGATCCAGAAGTGGCAGGATTGGGTGGCCCCCAGCTTCCCAGTCTGGCCTCGTCCACCCAGAGCCCATCTATCACATCCCAAGAGCAATCCCATTTCATCCGAGCCTTTCCCAGTGCCTCCTGGGAGACTGCCCTCCACACTCATTACTATCACTCCAGGGTGCCACGGCAGCCGCCTGAAAACCAGGCAGTTTCTGGTGCCCCTCAGCTGGCGTATCAGCTAGATTCAGGGGTGGCCGAGTTCTAATTACCGCAGAACCAGAGGAAAAGAGCACAGGCATGTTTTTCAACGTCGGGCTGTGTTTGCAATAAGGGTAGTTCGGGTGGGAGAGGTTCCCTTGTGCATGTGGACAAAATAAGTTGTACACATAGCAAAAATGTGAAACTGGACAAATGCCAAATGCTTCTTTGCTGTCGTGTCTTTGCTCTCCGTCTCCCTCCTTGGGGTCTGCCCTTGTTCCTATCATGAGCACCAGCTCTTCGAGAGCTTGCTACCCTTCCTACTTGAGTTCAGCGTAATCCAGCGAAACACAGCACAAGCCACAAATGTGAAGCATGTATGTAATTTTAAATTTTATAGCAGCCATGTAGAGCCAAAGGGAAACAGATAAAATTACTTGTAATAACATTTTCTTTAGCTTAATACATCCAAAACTTTATCATTTCAATATGTACTCAATATAAAAACATTTAATGAAATAGTTCACTCTTTGTGTTTTCTTACAAGAATCCAGTATGTGATTTATACCGACAGCACATCCCCGTTCAAAGGAGCCACATTTCAAGTGTCCAGTTGTCACATGTGGAGACGGCTACCACCTTGGACAGCACAGGATGCCTCTGTCTAATTGAAATTTACCTGCCTAGTATTCCCTTCTCACTGACTATCTGGTAACTCTGTCCAATAAGCTGACCCAACTATGAGACAGGTACACCTGCAGTGAAATACACTGGCGTGAAAGGAGATCTAGAATGCCTTGATAAACGTTGCCGGAGCTATGGCACTCTTTCAAACGCTCGACCGCTGTAACCCTCAACTCACAAAGGTGAGCTTCTATGCCTACCTTCGATGTCATTATGAAGGAGAAAATAAGAAGCCTAAGAAAAATTTTTACAGAACCCAGAACTGATCCTGATTTGGGTTAACTTCAAGATTTTTTTTTCTAGAAGAATTTGCAGAGTAATAGGTAAATAAATCCCCAAGAAATCTCTAAGTTACAACAACAGTGTACATTCTGAAAACTTACCTTACAAAAGAATCAGAAAATCCTTAAGAAATCCTGAGTGAAGCAGCAATATCTGTAAAAAAGCATAAATTAGAGAAGTGAAGTGAAAGTCGCTCAGTCGTGTCTGACTCTTTGTGACCCCATGAACTATATAGTCCATGGAATTCTCCAGGCCAGAATACTGAGGGGGTGGCCCTTCCCTTCTCCATAGACAAATTAGAGAAGGCCATCAAAAAGCGTGGAAGACAACACGTGGCTGGAAAATGACACAGGCTCTGAAGTCAGGCAGACTTGCCGTCACCATGCAAGCACAGACAGGTGCCTGCTGGGTCCCAGTTCCCTTGGATGGTAGAAAAATCTTATGTTCCAGGCCAAGTCATGGATAGACTAACATAGGCCTAATACCACGTGAGACCCTAAGTAGACAAATAATGTTTCGGTTCAGTTCAGTCCAGTCGCTCAGGCGTGTCCGAGTTTTTGTGACCCCATGGATTGCAGCACGCCAGGCCTCCCTGTGTATCTTCAACTCCCAGAGTTCACTCAAACTCATGTCCATCGAGTCGGTGATGCCACCCATCTCATCCTCTGTCATCCCCTTCTCCTCTCACCTTCAATCTTTCCCCGTATCAGGGTCTTTTTCACCCAATGAGTCAGCTCTTCGCATCAGGTGGCCAAACTATTGGAGTTTCAGTTTCAGCATCAGTCCTTCCAATGAACACTCAGGACTGATTTCCTTTAGGATGGACTGGTTGGATCTCCTTACCTGCTTATTATTCTGGAGTGAAGACTGATCAGCTTTCCGTCATAAATAGCTGTTGCTTCAGTCCATGAAAACCCCCAGAGTGAGAGAGTAAACCACAGCGCATAGTCTGCCCACTGAAAGCCAAACGCTGTCGTCTGGGCCTCTCCAAGCCAGCTGTTCCCTGGGGTGACCCCGTCCTGCAAGGCAAACGGGAAAGGTCGTTTCAGGATGGTCAGCTCCCTTGGGAGCAAGCAAGCGCTCACAAATGTTGGTTATCTTCTCAGTCATCATTGCAGTTCCAGGAGCCAGTATTTTCTCGTGGAGGGGCCACTCCTTGGCCAGGTGGTCTCCTTCAGCCAATCAGCTGCTGTGGGGCTTGGCCAGGGGGCGGGGGCTGGTTCTGAGGTTGGCTGGGAACTCATTCCAAAGATGAGAAGGCAGCAAGGCAGACAGTCTCCCGAATTCTGTACCACGTCTCAGAGATGAGAGCACTGAGCTCAGAGAGCATAAATCGCTTGTCCCACTCACTCCCTGAGTCAAGGACTGCAGCTGGTTGTGTTACAGAGCCCTGGTACCCACCTCCCCAACCCACTCCCAGGGTTATCGAAGACTGCTGCAAATATTTGTTGAATGAAAGTGAAAGTGTGGTCGCTCAGTAGGGTCTGACCCTTTGCAATCATATTGACTGTATGTAGCCACCAGGCTTCTCCATCCATGGGATTTTCCAGGCATGAATACTGGAGTGGGTTGCCGTTTCCTTCTCCAAGGGATCTTCAGGACCCAGGGATTGAACTCACACCTCTCATATTGCAGGCCAACCATCTGAGACACGAGGGAATCCCACTTGTTGAATAAATAATCACAAAGCTCATGGCTCAGACGCTAAAGAATCTGTCTTCAATGCAGGAGGTGTGATTCGATCCCTGGGTCAGGAATATCCTCTGGAAAAGAGAATGGCAGCCCACTCCAGTATTCTTGCCTGGGAAGTCCCATGGAAAGAGGAGCCTGGTGGGCTACAGTCCTTGGGGTTGCAAAGAGACTGACACTCTCACTTTCAACTCAAGCTTGGTCTCCTATTGTTCCAGATCTTGGCTGCTCATTTAAATCACTGGGGGATTTTAAAAACTGCCACCCCAGAGATGAATCAGGCTTTGAGATATTGTAAAAACCTTCCCAGATGATGCTGCCGTACATCCTGTGTTAGGAACCACTGAACTAGTTCAGTAGTTCTTAACCTTGAGTGGACGGCAGCAGCATCTGGGGGCTTTATTTACTTTTCTGTTTTCTTTTTGGCTGAGTGGCAGAGCCTGCGGAATCTTAGTTCCCTGACTAGAGATCACACCCATCCCACAGCCTTGGAAGCGGGAAGCACTCAGGAATCTTAACCACTGGACCACCAGGGAGGTTCCCTGAAGGGCTTTTAAAATCCCACTGCTCAGGCCACACCCCCAGGCCCGTTAAATCACACTCTCCCCACCCCCACACATTCTGATACACAGCCAAAGTTGAGCACCCTGTTCCCCCAGCTCTTCTTAGATTTCAATTTGCACTGAATTGCCTGAAGATCTTATTAAATGCAGATTCTGGGTCAATGAGTCTTGGATGGGCCTGAGACTCTGCATTCTAAAAACTTCCCCCAGGGGTGGTTTCCACACTTTGAGGACCACACTTTGAGTAGCAAAGCACTGCTTGGCAGCCACTCTAAGATTCTGGGAAAGCTGCTTTAATGAAGGCAAGAATGATCTGAAATTAGTTGCTTATCTGTTGACTGTAGCAAATGATTGCTTCTAAGCTGCAGTGATTGTTTTCAGGAACTCTCTTTCCCTTCATAGCTCTGATGAAGACGAATCTCATGATTTGTCCATGTAGAAGTTGATGTTGCTGAGTGGTTACTAGCGCAGATATCCTGGCTTGGAAGCCCGTCACAGCCACTTAATAGCCGTGAACTTTGGGCAATTTCCTAAACTGTTCATGGCCTCAGTTTCTTTATATGTGCATTGGATATTTTAAAACGTACTTATATGTTCAACATCACTAATCGCCAGTGATGATTAAGTACTGATCACAAATCAAAACCACAATGAGATAACATTCCACCCCTGTTAGATTGACGACTTATTGACAAAAACACAAGACATAACAAATGTTGCTGAGAATGCAAAGAAAAGGGAAGTTTGTATATTGTTGGTGGGAATGTAAATTGGTGCAACCACAGTGGAAAACAGGATGGCTCTTCCTTTAAAAATTAGAAATAGAACTACAATATGATCTAGTGATCCCACTTCTGGGTAGATGTCTGAAGAAAGTAAAATCACTATCTTGAAGAGGTATCTGAGCTCCCATATTCATTATTCATAATAGCCAAGATATGGAAACAGTTCAGTTCAGTCACTCAGTCATGTCCAACTCTTTGCGACCCCATGGACTGCAGCATGCCACACCTCCCTGTCCATCACCAACTCCCGGAGTTTATTCAAACTCACGCTCATCAAGTTGATGATGCCATCCAACCGTCTCATCCTCTGTCGTCCCCTTCTCTGGCCTTCAATCTTTCCCAGCATCAGGGTTTTTTCTAATGAGTCAGTTCTTCACATCAGGTGGCCAAAGTACTGGAGCTTCAGCTTCAACATCAGTCCTTCCAATGAATATTCAGGACTGATTTCCTTTAGGATGGACTGGTTGGATCTCCTTGCTGTCCAAGTGACTCTCAAGAGTCTTCTCCAACACCACAATTCAAAAGCATCAATTCTCGGAGCCCAGCTTTCTTTATGATCCAACTCTCACAATCACAGTGCCCACCAATGGAGGAATGGAGATACAGGTATACACGTGAAATATTATTCAACTGTTAAAAAGTAGGAAATCCAACCACTTGCAATAACATCAATGAAACTTTAGGGTTTTGTGCTAGTGAAATAAGTCAGAGAGAAAAAGATAAAATACTTTATGATCTCAGTTATATTTGATTTGATTTTTTTTTAAAGCCAAACTCCCAGAAACAAAGAGTAGATTGGTAATTTCCAGGGCTTGGAGGATGGGGTAAATGGAAAGATCTTAGTCAAGGGTACAGACTTCCAGTTATAAGATGAATATTTTCTGGGGATCTGATGTGCAGTAAGGCGACTGTAGTTAACAATGCTATACAACGTCCTTGAAAGTTGCTAAGAGAATAGGTCTTAAATTCTCAGCACACACACACACACAAATGGTAATCATGTGAAGTGATGGATAACTGACCTTATTGTGGTAATCATTTGGCAGTGTATATGTGAATCAAATCATCACCTTGTACATCTTAAACAGACAGTGTTATGAGTTAATTATATGTCAGTAAAGCGGGAAAAAAGTATCTGTGAATAAGTTCTTATGGATATTAAACGAGTTAATACGTTGGACTTAAAACAGCACCACATTGTAAGTGCTTCAGTAACACTGAGTTTATTGTTATTTTTCACTGAGCGTTTGCTGATCTTTCTGGAGCTTCAAAGGCCAAGAGCTCTGGAACAGGACTGCCTGGATCCAAAGGCTGCCTCCACTCAGCTGTGAGGCAGGGGCGGTGGGCCACTCCTCTCAGCACCCTGGCATCCTCGTGTGCGAACAGAAATAATGGCAGCACCTGCCACTTAGGGCCGCTGCAAAAATAAACGATGTGCCATGCACTTCGCATAGGGCCAGACCTAAGGTAAGCATACAACAAATGTTTGTGATTGCTGTCATTACTGATACCACGCGCTGGGCGCAGGAGAGACAAAGGTAAATAAGGAAATTGAAGCAGAGCCCTTGTCAGGACTAAAGAGAAATTGCAAATGTAAAACCTGTGATTTAATGAGGTTTTACAGTGTCCAGTCATCCTTGAAAAGAAAGTAGGAAAAAGGAAATCCTGTCAGCTAATATCTCCTGTATCTAGTCATTCTCTTGGTTTACAGCAGGTATTTCACTCTTTGCTTTAGGCCTCTCGTTTGCTTAAAACTGACGGCTTGAAAAGGGAAATTCATCTGGATTCCTTCACCGAGCGGACAGTCCACTGTTATTACGATGATTTATCGGCGTTCTTTCTCTGCGGCTTTTGACAAGCAAAGAAAGGAGTTTGCTGTCTTAGGCCTTGACTTTGATAGACACACTCTCCCAAAAAAGCAGCTTATGTTTTCTGATCTCACATCCTTAGAGCCCTATTCGTGGGTCCAGCTAAACCCAAACCTCCTGAATTTACCCTAGATAAAGCATAGACTCCTACTGATGTAATTATCAGATATGTTATACAGAAAAAAAAAATACTCAGTCTATCAAATAGGTATCATATAGCAATGACTACCATGGATCAACCTGTCTCCTAAGCACCAGAATATTCATGATAGAGGTTTGGGGAACACAAACTCCAATTCTTGGGAACACAGCCCACAGTTCCTGGGAACACCTGCTCTCTACAGAACATTCTTGGTGATGAGCTCTTCCTGGGTTCAGCAGTGCCAAGAAAATAACCCTTATGGTTAGAGATGGATGCCAATAGGTGATTAGACGGTTTTTGTATTATTTGTATTTGCTAACACACATACACATTCACCTGTGTAAACTGGCAAAAACAGTGCCTGAAAAGGGAGCTGGGAATAAGCGTAAGCTGGAGTTGAGATCTATCTGTATTCATTTCCTAGGGTTACCATAATCACCAAGCTACTAACTCGGTAGCTTGAAACAACAGGAATGTGTTCTCTGACGCTTCTGGAGGCCAGAAGTCAAAGTGCAGGCAGGGCACGCTCCCTCTGAAGGCCCTGTGGGAGACCCCTTCTCCACCTCCTTTCGGCTCCAGTGAGTCCCTGGCTTCTGGCTGCATCTCCGCAGTCTCTGCCTTCCCCTTGCATCCTCTGTACGTATCCTTTCTGTGCATCTTTTTCACATGTCTCTTGTAGAGATACTTGTGATAATTCAGGATGATCTGCACAGACCCCCTTCCCAAATAAGGTCACAGTCACAGATTCTCAGGATGCGAATGGAGACATACCTTTTAGGAGCTGCCAGTCAATCCACGACCATATCCAAGGAACAAAATGATCTGTTGTTGTGGTTCAGTCGCTATGTCCGACTCTTTGTGTCCCCTTGGACTGCAGCGCCCCAGGCTGCCCTGTTCTTCACTATCTCCTGGAGTTTGCTCAAACTCAGGTCCATCAGGGCTGGCCAGGTGGCTCAATGGGTAAAGAATCTGCCTGCAACGCAGGAGACACAGGAGACGCAGGTTTAATCCCTGGGTCTAGAAGATCCCTGGAGGAGGAAATAGTAACCCACTCCAGTATTCTTGCCTGGAAAATCCCACGGAGAGAGGAGCCTGGCGGGCTATAGTCCATGGGGTCGCAGAGTCAGACTTGACTGAGGCAACTGAGCATGCATGCAGGCATGTCCATGGAGTCGGTGATGCCATTCAACCATCTCATCCTCTGTCGTCCCCTTCTCCGCCTGCCCTCAATCTTTCCCAGCATCAGGGTCTTTTCCAATGAGTCGGCTCTTTGCATCAGGTAGCCAAAGTATTGGAGCCTCAGCTTCAGCGTCAGTCCTTCCAATGAATATTCAAGGTTGATTCCCTTTAGGATTGACTGGTTTGATTTCCTTGCTGTCCAAGGGACTCTCAAGAGTCTTCTCCAAATGATCTGTAATCATAATTAATTAAAAAGTAATTAAAATATCTGTCATATGAAACCATAAAGTTATATAATCATAGACAAGAAAGACTGGAGAGCAAAAGATCCATCAGTCTCAGCTCTTTGATGTTGCTTCATTTTAAGATTACAACCAAATAGGAAGATTGTTTAAGTTGACCCTGTCACTGCAGATCAGAGCAGCTCATGGATCGTTTCTACCTCAGATCTCACCAGGAACACATCTACTTACTTCCCTGCGCATCACAGAGAGAAGAGTAAAACTGCTTAGACGCATCTTAGCATCCATGAGGTCTCCAGTTCTTCTCTTATGATGTACAAACCAGAGTTCTAAATGTTTGCATGTCTTCTCTCTTTCCCTCTATGTCTTATGTCTTCTTTCTGTAAGTTTTCTGCCTAAACCAGGAAATGAAGAGAAACAATGAGTCCTCTAAGAAAGTCATGCAACTTCTATTCATTTGTGACTCCTAAGAATCCATGGAAGAAAATGCCACAGTCTGTTCCAGAAAGAGAAAATGTTTAGGAATTTAAATATAGGTTTTAGAAAATTAAAAATAAACCTTAGCTGTCAAGAATAGATGGTGATTACATCTCCCCTCCTAGAGATGAAGAAAGAGCCGTCTAAGATACTTAGAAGGCTAAGTAACTTCCCCAGGGCACAGGGAAGCTGGGAGCTGGAAAGGGAACATACTCCATTGGGTCCCAAACCCGTTCCTTTGGCAACTAATCTGACACGTCTTTCTGAACTCCTCTGCCAGGTGTGTGAAAGCTTTCAGGCTGATTCTGGGGTGTGCAGGAGGAATAGGAGGAAGTGGACTGAAGTGCATCCTCTGAGGCCTCTGAACAGGGACAAATTCCCCAGGGCAGAGAACAGGGAAGAGGCTGGCTGAAGGATGCTGAGCAGGCTACGAAAATGGGAACTTTCGTCTAATGGGAATCGTCCTCCTGGCTTGTTGGAAAGACCCCCACAGTGCAGCCCAGAAGCAGTCACATCCAGGACCCTGGATACCACGTGCTCCTAATCCCTGACCTCAACCAACAGGCTTTGCTGCTCTTCCAAGTGAGAGGCAGCTTCCCTGGTGGTCCAGGGGTTAAAAATATGCCTGCCAGTACAGGGGACACAGGTTAAAGAAGATCCCACAGGCCACGGAGCAACTCAGCCCGAGCCCCACAACTACTGAGCCTGTGCTCTAGAGCCCAGGAGCCTCAGCTGCTGAAACCGGCACGCACTAGAGCCCAAGCTCCCCAACCATGAATAGTCCCCACTCACCACAACTAGAGAAGGACCCAGCAGAGCGAAAAATCAATTCATTAACTCTTATAATAGAAAAAAGAGAGACAGAGAGAGGCTTTGGTATTTTCCTTCGTGGCCACCCGTTCACCAAGAGTGGAGGCTGTGATCCCAGGGGCCAGGTCAAGACTCAGCTGGGCACAAACTGTGTTGCCCCCAGACACCCAGCCAGCTCGGCTCCAGGGACAGAAGGGACCCTTTCTCAGCAGCTGTCCACTTCCCAAATCCTCCTCTTGAAGCTGCTGGGCTTCCTAGGTGGCACAGTGGTAAAGCATCTGCCTGCCAATTCAGGAGACACACGAGACGTGGGTTCAATCCCTAGGTCAGGAAGATCCCCTGGAGAAGGGAATGGCAACCCACTCCAGTATTCTTGCCTGGAGAATCCCATGGACAGAGGAACCTGGTGAGCTACAGTCCTTGGGGTCACAGAGAGTTGGGCACAACTGAGTAACTGAGCATGCAACAGCTGAACCCGGGCCAACCAGCCAGGAGTCACTTTTGTCCCATGGAGTACTTCTGTGCAAAAGCATCCCATCACCAAAATAATGACACTTACATTGCAGGGACCCCCGGGTGACGGGGACCTCTCTCAAGGAGGCGACAGGCATTTGATACCCAGAATCTGTTACTTTTTTTCTTTAAGAGAGCCCCCCCAAAATGTAGATGCTTCAGGTTACAAAAATGTGCATCTGCCACATGTCTTATGCTACAAGCATACATCAGGCTTTGCTTTATCGAGCTTTGCAGATACTGTGTTTTTTCATGAAGTAAAAGTCTGTGGCAGCCTTGCAGGGAGCAAACCTATCAGCACAATTTTCCCAACAGCATTTGCTCACTTCCTGTCTCTGTGTCACATTTTGGCAATTCTTGCAATACTTCAACTTTTTCATTATGATTATATTTGTTATGGTGATATGTGATCACGGACCTTTGATGTCACTATAGTAAAAAGATTACAACTTGAAGGCTCAGATGATAGCATTTGTCAGCAATAAAGTACTTTTAAATTAATATAGGTGCATTGTTTATAGACATAATTTAATTGAGCACTTAATGGACAACCGTATGGAGCAAACATAACTTTTTTTTTTTAATTTAAATTTATTTATTTCAATTGGAGGCTAATTACTTTAGCATATTGTATTGGTTCTTATATTCTTACACACTAATAATGAGAAAAGAGAAATTAAGGAAACAATCCCATTCACCACTGCAATGAAAAGAATAAAATACTTAGGAATATATCTACCTAAACATAACTTTTATATGCATTGGAAAACCAAAAAGATCATGTCTTTGGCTTTATTGTAATGTTCACTCTAATGCAGTGGTCTGGAACAAAGCCTGCAACACCTCTGAGGTCAACCTGTATATCCAATGGCAGTAATAATTTATAGAGCACATAATAGGAGCTTAATAAATGTTAGTCAAAATAACAGAGCATCTATTATGCAGCAAGAAGCACAACCTTCTGCTCAGTTCAGTTCAGTTCAGTCGCTCAGTCGTGTCCGACTCTCTGCGACCCCGTGAACCGCAGCACGCCAGGCCTCGCTGTCCATCACCAATGCCGAGTTAACTCAAACCCATGTCCACTGAGTCAGTGATGCCATCCAACCATCTCATCCTGTCATCCCTTCTCCTCTTGCCTTCAATGTCTCCCAGCATCAGGGTCTTTTCCATTGAGTCAGTTCTTCGCATTAGGTGGCCAAAGTATTGGAGTTTCAGCTGCAACGTCAGTCCTTCCAATGAATATTCAGGACTGATTTCCTTTAGGATGGACTGGTTTGATCTCCTTGAAGTTCAAGGGACTCTCAAGAGTCTTCTCCAGCACCACAGTTCAAAAGCATCAATTCATCAGTGCTCGACTTTCTTTATAGTCCAACTCTCACATCCATACATGACCACTGGAAAAACCATAGCTTTGACTAGACTGACCTTTTTTGGCAGAGTAATGTCTCTGCTTTTTAATGTGCTGTGTAGGTTGGTCATAACTTTTCTTCCAAGGAGCAGGGTCTTTTAATTTCATGGCTGCAATCACCATCTGCAGTGATTTGGGAGCCTTCCAAAATAAAGTCTGCCACTATTTCCACTGTTTCCCCACCTATTTGCCATGAAGTGATGGAACCAGATGCCATGATCTTAGTTTTCTGAATGCTGAGTTGGCTAAAACCAACTTTTTCACTCTCCTCTTTCACTTTCATCAAAAGGCTCTTGATGGCTTATGGCTTTTGAAGCCTTATGGCTTTCTGCCATAAGGGTGGTGTCATCTGCATATCTGAGATTATTTATATTTCTCCTGGCAATCTTGATTCCACCTTGTGCTTCATCCAGCACAGCATTGCTCTTGATGTACTCTGTATATAAGTTAAATAAGCAGAGTGAGAATATACAGCCTTGACATGTTCCTTTCCTGATTTGGAACCAGTCTGTTGTTCCATGTCCAGTTCTAACTGTTGCTTCTTGACCTGCATACAGATTTCTCAAGAGGCAGATCAGGTGGTCTGGTATTCCCATCTCTTTCAGAATTTTCCACAGTTTATTGTGATCCACACAGTCAAAGGCTTTGGCATAGTTAATAAAGCAGAAGTAGATGTTTTTCTGGAACTCTCTTGCTTTTTCAATGATCCAGCGGATGTTGGCAATTTGATCTCTGGTTCCTCTGCCTTTTCTAAATCCAGCTTGAACATCTGGAATTTCATGGTTCACATACTGTTGAAACCTGGCTGGGAGCATTTTGGGCATTACTTTGCTAGTATGTGAGATGAATGCAATTGTGTGGTAGTTTGAACATTCTTTGGCATTGCCTTTCTTTGGGATTGGAATGAAAACTGACCTTTTCCAGTCCTGTGGCCACTGCTGAGTTTTCCAAATTTGCTGGCATATTGAGTGCAGCACTTTCACAGCATCATCTTTCAGGATTTGAAATAGCTCAACTGGAATTCCATTGCCTCAGAGAAGTTCAAAGTATAGTGGAGAAGACAGATATGAACAAAAAATTCCAGCAGTTGTGATGCACAGGCTTAGTTGCCCCAGGACATGTGGGATCTTCCCAGACTGGATCGAACCTGTGTCTCCAGCATTGGCAGGCAGATTCTTCACCACTGAGCCACCAGGGAAGTTCAGAAGAGGGTCTCTTTTCAGAGAGCTGTGCTTGGAGTCTACTCTCCCAAGGGTAAGAGTGTTTCCTCCCCTCCGACTAGGGAAAGGGACTTCACTAGGACTGCGTGGAATGGAGAAGGCAATGGCACCCCACTCCAGTACTCTTGCCTGGAAAATCCCATGGATGGAGGGCCTGGTAGGCTGCAGTCCATGGGGTTGAGAAGAGTCGGACACGACTGCGTGACTTCACTTTCACTTTTCACCTTCATGCACTGGAGAAGGAAATGGCAACCCACTCCAGTGTTCTTGCCTGGAGAATCCCAAGGACGGGGGAGCCTGGTGGGCTGCCGTCTATGGGGTCACACAGAGCCGGACACGACTGAAGCGACTCAGCAGCAGCAGCAGCAGGACTGCGTGGAAAGCTTGCTTTGTGTCCCCTACAGCTAAGCACACAGGAGCCTGGTGTCTGATTCACAGCTGAGAAACGCAAAGAACACAGAGCGCTCTTTTCGAGCGGTGCAGAGGAGAGGGCCCGGACTGGCCTGCACCAGCAGAGTTCGCTGGGGCAAAAGGCACCAGTGTTTCCTGTTGGCCAGACCACGGCCGCCTGCTAGAAGGGATTAAGACCCTGGTCACGAAGACCTCAGAAAAATATGCTGGGAATGCCGCGTACTGGGGAAGGAGCCATAAGTGACCAACTGGAACAGAGGTGCTTTCACCCACAGTCACCATATAAGCGAAAACTAGGCAAAGAATTGCTAATCAAGGCTTGTTTTAAGAGGCTGGGAGGAAATGGTGTTGGAGGGCAGAGGAATTCTCTGAGGGAAGAAACAGGAGAGCAGCTCCATGAGAAGGAAAATCAGCTGCCAAACCCAAGAAAGGCAAAGGCCAGCTCAAGACAGAATTGGTGAGGGCCTTCCCTGGGAGTCGGGTGGTTAAGAATCGGCCTTGCAATGCAGAATATTGGTTTGATCCCTGGTTGGGGAACTAAGGTCCCACATGACGATGGGCAACTGAGCCTGAGCACTGCAATTACTGAGCCCTGTGGAGCGACTAAACCGGAAAGATCCCACACGACATGACGAAGACCTGAAGCAGCCAAATAAATATTTTTTAAAAGACAGAATTAGTGAATTAACATATTAGTTTCCTGTTGCTGTTACAAAAAAATCATCACAAATTTAGTGGCTTAAAATAATTCCTTTTTATTTCATTTATTATTTACCATTCTGGGAGTCAGAAGTCTTCAGGGGTCTCAGTGGGCTAAAATCAAGGTATCAGCTGGGCTGTATTCCTTTCTAGAAACTTTAAGGAAGATTCTAGAACTTCTTGCTTTTTCCAACTTCTAGCCAGAATTCCTTGGCTCCTGGTTCCCTTCCATCCTCAAAGCCAGCAACGCCCAGATGACTTTTGCCCAAGTCACATCCCTTTGACACTCTCTCCTGCCGTCTTCTCCACTTAAAGGACTTTTGTGGTGACACTGAGCCAGCTGAACAAGCCAGGATAACCTCCCATCTCAAGGTTAGTTGATTGGCAGTCTTAATTCCATCTGTCACCTTAATTCTCTTATTTTTATTGAAGCATAGTTGATTCATAATATTGCTTTCATTTCAGATGTATCACATAGCGATCCAGTATTTTTCTAGATTATATTCCATTGTTGTTGTGCTTGTACTCAGTCGTGTCTGACTCTTTGTGAACCTATGGACTGTAGCCCTCCAGGCTCCTCAGTCCATGGGATTTCCCAGCCAAGAATATTGGAGTGGGTTGCCATTTCTTACTCCAGAGGACCTTCCCCATCCAGGGATCGAACCCGAGTCTTTTGCATCTCCTGCATTGACAGGTGGATTCTTTACTACTGTGCCACATGGAAAGCCTCACGTTTCATTGTTGTTTTTCCAGTCACTAAGTCATGTCCGACTCTTTGTGACCCTATGGACAGCAGCCTGCCAAGCTTCTCTGTCCTTCACTATCTTCCAGAGTTTGCTCAAACTCATGTCTTTTGAGTCAGTGATGCCATTCAACCATCTCATCCTCTGTGGTCCCCTTCTCCTCCTGCCCTCAATCTATCCCAGCATAAGGGTCTCTTCACATCAGGTAGCCAAAGTATTGAAGCTTCAGCATCAGTCTTTCCAATGAATATTCAGGGTTGATTTCCTTTAGTATTGACTGGTTTGATCTCCTTGCAGTCCAAAGGACTCTCCAGAGTCTTCTCCAGCACCATAATTCAAAAGCATCAATTATTTGGTGCTCAGCTTTGTTTATGGTCAAACTCTCACATCCATACATGACTACTGGAAAAACCATAGCATTGACTATACAGATCTTTGTCAGCAAATTGATATCTCTGCTTTTTAATATACTGTCTAGGTTTGTTAAAGCTTTTCTTCCAAGGAACAAGGGTCTTTTAATTTTATGACTGAAGTTACCATCCACAGTGATTTTAGAGCCCAAGAAAATAAAGTCTATTACTGTTTCCATTTTCCCCCATCTATTTGCCATGAAGTGATGGGACCGGATGCCATGATCTTAGTTTTCTGAATGTTGGCTTTAAGCCAACTTTCTTCACTTTCTGCCATAACTGTGGTGTCATCTGCATAGGCTATTGACAGTTCTCCCAGCAATCTTGATTCCAGCTTGTGCTTCATCCAGCCCAGCATGTTGCATGATGTACTCTGCATATAAGTTAAACAAGCAGAGCGACAATATACAGCCTTGACGTACTCCTTTCCCGATTTGGAACCAGTCCATCGTTTCACGTCGGATACTAAGTGTTGCTTCTTGACCTGCATACAGGTTTCTCAGGAGGCAGGAAAGATGGTCTTGTATTCCCATCTCTTTAAGAATTTTCCAGTTTGTTGTAATCCACACAGTCATAGGCTTTAATGTAGTCAATGAAGCAGAAGTAGATGTTTCTCTGGAATTCCCTTGCTTTTTGTGTGATCCAACGATGCTGGTAATTTGATCTCTGGTTCCTCTGCCTTTTCTAAATCCAGCTTGTACTGATTCCATATACTGTTGGAGGTTCTCAGTTTGTGTACTGTTGAAGCCTAACTTGAAGGATTTTGAGCATTACCTTGCTAGTATATGAAATGAATACAATTGTGTGATAGTTTGAACATTCTATGGCATTACTCTTCTTTGGGATTGGAATGAAAACTTACATTTTCCAGTCCTGTGAACACTGCTGAGTTTTCCAAATTTGCTGCCATATTGAGTGCAGCACTTTTACAGCATAATCTTCCAGGATTTTATTACAGGTTATTATAAGATATAATTCCCTATGCTATACATTATATCCTCATTGCTCATTTATTATAGATAGATAGATTTGCATGCAATGCAGGAGACCCAGGTTCGATTTCTGGGTCAGGAAGATCCCCTAGAGAAGGAAATGGCAATCCACTCCAGTATCCTTGCCTGGAGAATCCCATGGACAGAGGAGCCTGGCAGGCTATAGTCCATGGGGTCACAAGAGTTGGACACAAATTAGCGACTAAAGAGAGAGAAATACATAGAGAGAGAAAGAGCAATTGGTATCTGTTCATCTCCTACCTCTAATTTATACCCCTCTCCTCTTTGGTAACTACAGTTAATTCTCCTTTACTATGGAACCTCACACATTCACAGGCTCCAGTGATTAGTATTTGGTCTTCTTTGGGATCTTCCCTGTAGCTCAGACAGTAAAGTGTCTGCCTGCAATGCAGGAGACCTGGGATCGATCCCTGGGTTGGGAAGATCCTCTGGAGAAGGAAATGGTAACCCACTCCAGTGTTCTTTCCAGGAGAATCCAATGGACAGAGGAGCCTGGCAGACTACAGTCCATGGGGCCACAAAGAGTCAGACACGACTGAGTGACAAACGCTACTCCTTTGGGAAGCTATTACTGCGCACACTGCAGTCAGTGAGACTATCCTTGTCATTCTAACTGCTCTATCTCAAATTCAACCCTGGAGCCAGAAGCAGCCTGGCAAGTGTTGGATCAGGAGGCAGAGAAGCAGAGAAGGAACATCCGTTTATCCAGAGCACCAGCACAGTGCCTGAAATATCATGAGTTCCCAATTAAATTAATATTCAGCAAACATATGCATTGACATTCCAAAGTAATTGGGGTCAAGTATGATAGGGAGACTGGGGCTCGATCCCTGGGTTGGGAAGATTCCCCTGGAGAAGGGAACAGATACCAATTCCAGTATTCTGGCCTGAAGAATTCCATGGACTGTATAGTCTATGGGGTCACAAAGAGTTGGACACGACAGAACGACTTTCACTTTCATGATTCCTAGTGGAAGTAGCTCTCAGTTGCTGCTAAGTCGATTCAGTCGTGTCCGACCCTGTGCGACCCCATAGACGGCAGCCCCCCAGGCTCCCCCGTCCCTGGGATTCTCCAGGCAAGAACACTGGAGTGGGTTGCCATTTCCTTCTCCAATGCATGAAAGTGAAAAGTCTAAGTGAAGTCGCTCAGTCATATCGGACTCTTAGCGACCCCATGGACTGCAGCCTACCAGGCTCCTCCATACATGGGATTTTCCAGGCAACAGTACTGGAGTGGGGTGCCATCTCTCAAAGTCCCTCTTATTCCCTTTTAAAGTATAATCACTGCTTTCACGCTGAACTCCTGAATTGTATAATTACACCTCATAACATATAGCAAACATGCCTCCCTGAGAAAAGGACCCCATCAAAATTTATAAGGCAAAGAGTTTGCATCTCTGACTTTAACCACTCAATTTAGAGTGTTTTTGCAACTCTAGAAAAAGAAGCATGCCCAGGAATTCCAAGAATGATCAGGGCAGCGATACCCTGCAGACAATGTCAGATTCAATCTCTCCTCCACTGGAACCAAAGGTGAGGTGGAGGTGCGTGGGGGCACTCTAAAGATGGAGGAGACACAGGTGTTTCCTCAGCCCTGATAGTGACTAAAGATGGAGAGACATGGGAGTTTCCTTAGGCCTGATGGTTTCTAAAGAATGCTTTCATATGGGCAGTTCCAGAAAGAAAAATAAGGCTGACTAGACGGTCTCTGTGTATCTAGAGAGTTGTTGTCGTTCAATCACTGTCATATCCAATTCTTTGCAACCCCATGGACTGTAGTACACCAGGCTCTCCTGTCCTTAACTGTCTCCTGGGGTTTGCTCAAATTCACGTCCATTAAGTCGGTGATGCTGTCTAACCATCTCATCCTCTGCCGCCCTCTTCTCCTTTTGCCTTCAGTCTTTCCCAGCATCTAGATAGGAAAGTCAAGAGCAATAATGTTTCAGGGTTTAGCCAGGGCAGAGAGACAGTGCTTAGCAGATGAGAGAGGTGCATGCTCACCAAATAGTGCTCTGATTGCCAAGTTAGTTTCATGGATTTGAGGAAGGAGTTCGGCATAATCCAAGAATTAACAATTACTGGAAAATCCCATGGACGGAGGAGCCTGGTGGGCTGCAGTCCATGGGGTTGCTAAGAGTTGGACACGACTGAGCGACTTCACTTTCACTTCTCACTTTCATGCACTGGAGAAGGAAATGGCAACCTACTCCTGTGTTCTTGCCTGGAAAATCCCAGGGACGGTGGAGCCTGATGGGCTGCCGTCCATGGGGTTGCACAGAGTTGGACACGACTGAAGCGACTTAGCAGCAGCAGCAGCAGTCTCCTCTGTAATTTAATAAACTTGTGCTTTGGTTTATATATCTGATCTTAGGACAGCCCAAGTTACTCTCCAAGAATGCCTCTTGTGGGTGTGCTAAGTTGCTTTAGTCGTGTCCAACTCTTTACAACTCCATGGACTGTAGCCCACCAGGCTCCTCTGTCCATGGGATTCTCCAGGCAAGAATACTGGAGTGGGTTGCCATGACCTTCTCCAGGGGATCTTCCTGACCCAGGGATCAAAACCACGTGTCTCAGGTATCCTGCATTGGCAACGGGTTCTTTACCAGTAGCGCCACCTGGGTAGCCTAAGAATGCCTCTGGACATTTACAAATTCACCACACTTTCGCCGCCCATTGAGGGCCAGTCACAGCTCTCTCTGAACTCTAGTCTTGGTTCCTTGAACTTTGATCTCTACATCATTTAGAAATGCTAATACCCTGGTAACCACACACACCTCATGGAGAATTCCTACTTATCCTCCAAGGCCCAACTTAAATGTTACCCCATTGAGTTTTTTCTGGCTTACCCAGTACTGTTGGGGGTGAGGAGAATGCAGAAGGAAAGCAAAATAGAATTGGTGGAATCTTAGACATCCTCTGGTTTTCAAACTTGTCCAGGTGAAGAACCCTTGTTCAACCAAAAGCATATAAGGAAGTCAGCACATAAAAGACAAAAAATGGATCTGCTCTGGCTAAAGGAAGGACTGGGGGCTTGGTGAGTGATCCCTGGGCTTCCTCAGTGTACCCTCAGCATAGGATAGTTTGGAAACCACTCATCGAGTCTCTCACTTTACAAATGAGGAAACTGATACAGAAGCTCACGTCAGAAAACAGCTTATACAAGTGTTCCGTGTGGTTCTCCCAAACCACGGATGGGAAATAACGTGACATTAATACTGTCCCCTTCGAGCACTGACAGGCACAATTAATCAGTCCCAAGTGTGGCCTCAGAATCTTCTCAATACAGTGTCCAGTAAGCTGCTAAAAATCGTCTAGAGTTGATATGTAGGATTAACTTATTAACCACTCCTATTGGCTCAGGGGTAAAGGATTTG
Organism: Bos javanicus; assembly: GCF_032452875.1. Taxonomy (NCBI): domain Eukaryota; kingdom Metazoa; phylum Chordata; class Mammalia; order Artiodactyla; family Bovidae; genus Bos; species Bos javanicus. Next base: position 99,133,714 of record NC_083877.1, read on the forward strand.
CCTGCAATGCAGGAGACGTGGTGGGTTCAATCCCTGGGTCAGGAAGATCCCTTGGAGAAGGAAATGGCAACCCACTCCAGTATCCTTGCCTGGAGAATCCCACGGGGAGAGGCGCCTGGTGGGCGACATGCAGTCCATCGGGTCAAGAGTTGGACACAGCATCAACGAAATTCTAAATACTAGTGTTTTTCATCCTAAATGTTAACATATATATATTTATGTCTATTATATTATCAGCCAGAATCACTAACACGTGAAAGTATACAAAAGGCTTTAATGGCCTCTCCATTGAAGCCACGGTCTTACATGATACGTTTCAGCAGCTGACCTTCCAACTCTAGCAGTGTTAAGTGAACAATTACTACATTATGACGGTTCTTTTCTAGACCTAGTCCTACCTGGTATTGGGCAATACTAGCTCAAAAGTCCAAAATGCTAGGAGGACCTGATTCTTGGAACTGTCTCAGGTTTGGCTGATTCAAGCTGAAGTGTAAAAGGATGACAGCATTCCAAATTCCGATTCTGGCTTAGCCATTCTAATTTTCTAAGTATCCGCCTCTTCCTCATTAATATTTGCCCTTGTAAGGGAAGAAACGAATGTCCTTTCCAATCAGCAGAGCCGATTTGCACGTATCAGCTATGTCCAGACCTCTCGCTCCCTAGGTCCTCTTGCACATTAACTGAAATGAAAAATGAGGAACTGAGCTCATTAATTCTGTCTCCCATACTCTAGCTTCAATATTTCTGCCAGTCATTTTGTTTTTTTTAATTTCGTAGGTTATGTTCACAAGCCTAAATGATGCATTTTTAGTCTTTGAACCAGTGACTTTACACAACATCTTGACCCATTGACTTCAGACAAATGTGAGGATGAGGAAATCAGTGCCCCTACATTTGCCTTAATATTCTCTCATAGCCCTCCAACTTTTGCCTCCCCATCTGCTGTTTAGTCCAACACGCCATTAATTTTATATGGTCAGTGTCAAGGTTTATAACACTTACATCAATGTCAAAATATAGCTAAGGCTTTCATGCGTTATTTATAAGTTGATTCTACATTGAAAACCAATAATCAGTGTTAACAATATATGATATATACATTATTCACTATAGATCATAAAATACATAATTGAACCAGCAGAGAAAGTGCTATATTCCTACATCAGTAAACCTGTTCTCCTTAATATCAGAACCTCAGAGGACTGTAGAAGGAGGACCAGCATATTCCAATTGGATATATAAAACACTTCAGTTCAGTCGCTCAGTCATGTCTGACTCTTTGCAACCCCATGGACTGCAACACACCAGGCCTCCCTGTCCATCACCAACTCCCAGAGTTTACCCAAACTCACGTCCATCGAGTCAGTGATGCCATCCAACCATCTCATCCTCTGTCATCCCCTTCTCCTCCTGCCCCCAATCCCTCCCAGCAACAGGGTCTTTTCCAATGAGTCAACTCTTCACATGAGGTGGCCAGAGTACTGGAGTTTCAGCTTTAGCATCATTCCTTCGAAAGAACACCCAGGACTGATCTCTTTTAGAATGGACTGATTGGATCTCCTCGAAGTCCAAGGGACTCTCAAGAGTCTTCTCCAACACCACAGTTCAAATTCTTAGATATACAAATAATTTAATGATAGATTTTCACGGTACTGTAAGATTACCCAGTCTCTGGGTGAAAAGATAACCATTTCTTCTCACAGATAATCTCCAGGAATTTTACTGTTCCCTATTCTTTTCTTGCTTTTTTGTTTTGTTTGCTTGTTTGTTTAATCTTCAGAACTACTGACTGAATCACATCACCTGTTAACGTTCCTCTACATTCTTTTCTCTTACATGGAACATTCATGGGTTTTGGTAAAGTTGTAGCAAGTATTTCTTATTTTGCCTTTAAAAATAGTATTTATATTGGCATCCTTCTGAATCCTTAAGTGGTTTCCGTTTCGTTGCCTCAGTTTTCTAATGGATTAAAACACGATATAGTTTTCAGGTGTACAGTATCATATTTCAGCATTTGTGTACACTACAGCACGCTCACCACCAAAAGCTTGGTTTCTGTTTCTCACCATGGAGCTGCCCCCCCCTACCCGCTGCTCTCTGCACCTTCCCCGCCCCTCCCCTCTGGTAATCACTACTCTGCTCTCTGCACCTGTATGCTCGGTTTGCTTTGCTCATTAGGTTTGCTTTGCTTCATTTGTTCCGCAGATGACTGACATCACGCAGTATCTGTCTTTCTCTCTGACTTATTTCACTTAGCGTAATACCTCCAAGGTCTATCCATGCGTGGCAAATAGCAAGACTTCATCCTCTCTTACGGCTGAGTAGTATCCCGTTGTATACATCCCACATCTTGTGCTGTAGGATCACCCGTGTTACGTACGCTCAGTTGCTCACTCCAAATCTAGGTGACCTCCTTCCTGACTGTAGCTCACCAGGCTCCTCCACCCATGGAATTTTCCAGGCAAGAACAGGGGAGTGGGTTGCTGTTTCCTACTCCAGGGGATCTTCCTGACCCAAGGATCAAACTCGTGTCTCCTGCATCTCCTGCATCTCCTGCACTGGCAGGTGGATTCTTTCCCACTGCTTCACCTGGGAAGCCCCATCGTATCACCTCCTGGAATACAAAAGAAAGGCCCTCACGCCCTGTTTTAAAGTGAACTGACTTCAAGATTGCATTACTGTCATCCAAGGATTCCTTTTTGTTTTTCTGGGTTGTATCCACTTTTTCTTGCATCCACGTCTTCCATTTCCATGGATTTGTTTTATATTATTATTAAACATTTGATTTTAAGATAATTGTAGATTTATATGCATGTCGTTTCCCATGTGGCTAATTTTTACTTCTTTTGTGACTTCCCCTTTGACCCACAGATTATTTATAAGTATGTCATTTAGTGACTCATAGATTATTTATGAGTATGTCACTTAGTTTCCAAGTGTTTAGAGAGTTTGGTATCAGTTCAGTATTGAATTCTCATTTGATTACATTATGGTCAGAGAAAACACTCCAAATGATTTTAATTCTGCTAAATTTGTTGAGGGCTGTTTTATGGCTCAGACTATGACCTCCCTTGGAATATGATTCATAGGCATTTGAAAAGGATGTGTATTCTGCTGTTTGGTGAAATAAGTGTTTTGTTAATTTCAGTCAGGTTCTGTTGGTTGCTGGTGTCAAGCTCTCTATCCTTGCTGATTTTCCATTTAGCTATTTTTATCAAGCTTTTAGAAATGATGTTTCCAACTACACTTATGAATTATCTATTTCTCCTTTTAGGTCTATCAGTTTTTACTTTACATATTTTGAAATTCAGTTTTTTGGTGCATATAATTTCAGATGTTTACGCCTTTGTGGGCTGACCCTTTCACAATGAAATGTTCCCCTCTGTCCCTCGGAATTTTTGTTTTATTATGTCATGAGACTCTGGATCTTGTCTAAATGTTCCACATTAGCTGGCTTCTTCTGACTCCTTTGGCATAGAAAGGGGAAGCATCGTCTTATTCTTGCCAACTGGAGGTGAAAGTCTAGATTTTCCACTCAGTCTTCTGTGACACCTGAGGGAGGTGCTCCTCATCCCTGCTGGACAGGGCAAGAGACCCCGGCGCCCACGAGCCTCCCTCCACTGGTCCTGTCCCGGCCAGGCGGTAGCAGTGCCTTGCCACTGGTCACCCCACAGTGCTCTTAACACAAGGAACAGGAGTGCCCTCTCCACCTTATGATGACAGTAGAAGTCCTGGCTCTCCATCTGGCCTTCTCTGACCCTGTCCTGATGGGTTACTGGGGTGCCTCATTTTGGCACGACAGAGGAGGACGTCTAGACACCTCACCTCCTGCTGATTGTTGCTGGCGTGGCTGGAGGTGGGACCTAGGAATACCTCTGTGTTAACTCAGGAAGAGCAGTTACTGTCTAAAACCTTCTGTTTTGCTAGGCTTCCCCTTTTGGTGTCCTTTTGCTAAAGAGAGCAGTCTTTGGTTAGGGTTTTTTTTTTTTTTTTTTGTCTGTCTTGTTTCTGTTGCTGGGTGGATTGTTGTCTCCTTCAAGTCCTGGTAAATATGAGGGGGAAAAAGGTCTCAAGGTTTTTTTGCAGGTCCACTTGCTTCTCTCCAGCTTTCAGAGTTTTCTTATATACATATATCAAGATTTTTAGTTGTACTTAGTAAGGGAAATAGAGAAAAGCATGCCTACTTCATCTTCTGAGGAACAGATGTTTTCATTTCTTTTTACTTTTACTAGACCATATTTTTCTGCAGATAATATCTCTAGGTGGTAAAATATTTGAATGCTTGCATGTCAAAAATGTCTCTGCTTTACTCTTACTAGATACATAGTTTATCATGAGAAGAAAAAGACTTCTAGATTCAAGGATTTTCAGTTTTAGCTCCAGTATATAAAGAGCTTGAAAGCTGTCACCTCTCTTTACAATGTAAAAAGCTTGGAAAACTGAAATTTGATGACTGTGGACCCACCAGAGAACTGAGGTCTCAAGGAAAATCATACCCTAAAACCTGGGGAGATGGGTGAATCCAGAAAGTCAGAACAGAGATCTGCTTACCCAGAAGCCGCTGCAGCCACACACTGACAGAAACACTTCAATAATATAGTTTTGAGGAATTGGTGGAGGCTGGATGTACTAGATGAAAATGAGAAATGTCTTGGGGCCACAGTCAGGGGTGTCCCCAAAATTTCTTGGGTTTTACCTCTTAGAGCTTAGAGGTTCTCATGGTGAAGAGTCAAGAAAGATCAGCTAGTTGTTCTTACGGGAAGAGGGGGAAAGTTACCACTATCAAGGTACTCTGTAACAAAGGCCAGGAGAAAAGGCTTCATCAGAGTCTTATCCCACTTGAGGGAAGGATATTCTCCTAATCCAGCCATCTTGTCTCACCCAAGCAGTGGAGGGAAAGCTAAGGAAATTTGTGAAAGTCACATCCCTGAGACACAAGTCTACTATAACCAACTGAGATTTAATCATAAGATTATGTGATAATTATAAGTAGGGAAAACCACTAGACCATTCAGGTATGACTTAAATCAAATCCCTTAAGATTATACACTGGAAGTGGCAAATCAATTCAATGGATTAGATCCAATAGATAGAGTGTGGAACTCTATAGTCCAGAAGACAGAACTCACTGTCCAGAAGAACTATGGACAGAGAGAGGTTCATGACATTGTACAGGAGGCAGTGATCAAGACCTTCCCCAAGAAAAAGAAATTCAAAAAGGCAAAATGGTTGTCTGAGGAGGCCTTACAAACAACTGAGAAAAGAAGAGAAGCTAAAGGCAAAGGAGAAAAGGAAAGATATACCCATTTGAATGCAGAGTTCCAAATAGCAAGGAGAGATAAGAAAGCCTTCCTCAGTGATGAATGCAAAGAAACAGAGGAGAGCAATATAATGGGAAAGACTAGAGATCTCTTCAAGAAAATTAGAGATACCAAGGGAATATTTCATGCAAAGATGGACTCAACAAAGGACAGAAATGGCATGGACCTAACAGAAGCAGAAGATATTAAGAAGAGGTGGCAAGAATACACAGAAGAACTATACAAAAAAGATCTTCATGACCCAGATAATCATGATGGTGTGATCACTCACCTAGAATCACACATCCTGGAATGTGAAGTCAAGTGAGCCTTAGAAAGCATCACTATGAACAAAGCTAGTGGAGGTGATGGAATTCCAGTTGAGCTCTTTCAAATCCTGAAAGATGATACGTGAAAGTGCTGCACTCAATATGCCAGCAAATCTGGAAAACTCAGCAGTGGCCACAGGACTGGAAAAGGCCAGTTTTCGTTCCAATCCCAAAGAAAGGCAATGCCAAAGAATGCTCAAACTACCGCACAATTGCACTCATCTCACACACTAGCAAAGTAATGCCCAAAATGCTCCCAGCCAGGTTTCAACAGTATGTGAACCATGAACTTCCAGATGTTCAAGCTGGATTTAGAAAAGGCAGAGGAGGAACCAGAGATCAAATTGCCAACACCCTCTGGATCATTGAAAAAACAAGAGAGTTCAGAAAAACATCTACTTCTGCTTTATTGACTATGCCAAAGCCTTTGACTGTGTGGATCACAACAAACTGTGGGAAATTCTTCAAGATATGGGAATACCAGACTACCTGACCTGCCTCCTGAGAAATCTGTATGCAGGTCAAGAAGCAACAGTTAGAACAGGACATGAAACAACAGACTGGTTCAAAATTGAGAAAGGAGTTCGTCAAGGCTGTATATTGTCACCCTGCTTATTTAACTTATATGCAGAGTACATCATGAGAAACGCTGAGCTGGATGAAGCACAAGCTGGAATCAAGATTGCCAGGAGAATTATCAGTAACCTCAGATATGCAGATGACACCACCCTTATGGCAGAAAGTGAAGAGGTTCTAAAAAGCCTCTTGATGAAAGTGAAAGTGGAGAGTGAAAAAGCTGGCTTAAAACTCAGCATTCAGAAAACTAAGATCATGGCATCTGGTCCCATCACTTCAAGTAAAATAGATGGGGAAACAATGGAAACAGCGACAGACTTTATTATTTTGGGCTCCAAAATCACTGCAGATGGTGAGTGCAGTCATGAAATTAAAAGACACTTGCTTCTTGGAAGAAAAGCTATGACTAACATAGACAGCATATTAAAAAAGAGAGACATTACTTTGCCAACAAAGGTCTGTGTAGTCAGAGCTATTGTTTTTTCCAGTAGTCATGTGTGAATGTAAGAGTTGGACCGTAAAGAAAACTGAGCGCCAAAGAACTGATGCTTTTGAACTGTGGTGTTTGTTGGAGAAAACTCTTGAGAGTCCCTTGGACTGCAAGGCGATCCAACCAGTCCATCATAAAGAAAATCGGTCCTGAATATGCATTGGAAGGACTGATGCTGAAGCTGAAACTCCAATACTTAGGCCACCTGATGCAAAGAACTGACTCACTGGAAAAGACCTTGATGCTGAGTAAGATTGAAGGCAGGAGAAGAAGGGGATGACAGAGGATGAGATGGTTGGATGGCATCACCAATTCGATGGGCATGAGTTTGAGCAAGCTCCAGGAGTTGGTGATGGACAGGGAAGTATGCCCTGCTGCAGTCCATGGGGTCACAAAGAGTCGGACACGACTGTGCAACTGAACTGAAACATCAAACCCAAAGAGCTCCAATATAAACAGCTGATCACAGGAAGATGCAGACATTCACTGAGGAGGTGTGCTTATAGAAGCCCAAAACCAACAGGAGAGACAAACACAAGGAGCTATAGGAATCTGAAGCCTCAGACACCTGCAGCCACAGCAAAAAACACAACTCAACTCCTCACCCAATTAGCATAAAATATCACTCTAGGCCTGTTCACCTCAGTTTCTATTACCCAAGTGTTGGGCTTTCAGCAAATAATTACATGGTATGCTAAAAGGAAAAGAAAAACAACTTGAAGAGACAAAGCATCCGAGCAAGATTCAAATGTGACAGAAATGTTGGAATTATCTTACAGAGTATTTAAAAGAACTATCATTACTGTATATGAAAGGCTTTAATGAAAAAAGTGGACAACTTTCAAGAAGAGATGGGCTATGTAAACAAGAGTGACTACACATGTTCTCAGGACCTCCCTGCCTAACGATTTAGTGCCTCCTTTTGCCTTTGAAACCTTTCTGGATTATGTAACAAAACTCATGGTCATCCTGCTTATATGTCACCCTAACAGATGTTTATCTCTAAAAACATTTAGTGCAGTTTTGCTTTCGGAAAGCTCCTTGGAGAATACTGCTACTTATTTGATTTATATTTTTTGTAACAAAGTTTTAAACTTTCTAGGTGTCTTGATTATCTATTGTCTTGATCATAACTATCCTAGGATGCTCCTTAATTTGTAGAAACCAAATTTTTCATTGTTCCAGTTCTTTACTCAAAAGTCTAACAGTCCCTAACTGAAGCCTTGGATAATCAACGTCATTTTTATAAAAGGTATAAAAACTACTAGCACAAGGTGCAGAGGATAGCAATAAGACTGTTTGCTTGCCTTCTTCATCTGGCAACTTCTTCCCTCCCACTCTTGCCGTGAACGCAGTTATTTTATACAACAAAGTCCTGCCTACTGGCCACAGGTGATTGGTCCAGATGCAGATACTTGACCCAGTCTGGGCCAATCAGAGTCAACCAGAGTCTTCCCAGAAATGTATTCATTGGCTCTCTAAAGTGTGAAAGTGTGAGTCACTTAGTCACTTTGGACTCTTTGTGACCCCATGGACTGTAGCCCACTAGGCTCCTCTGTCCATAGGAATTCCCAGGCAAGAATACTGGAGTGGGTTGCCATTTCCTTCTCCAGGGGATCTGCCTGATCCTGGGATCCAACCCATGTCTCCTGTACTGTGGGCAGATTCTATACCATCTGAGCCACCTGGGGAGCCCTTGGAGCTCTAAGAGAGTCTATGATTTTCTGGGTAGCTAAAGCTCCGTGATGGACTGCTGTGGCTGTGGTCTGACCTGGTGAAGAAAGAGAGAGAGAAAGGACAGGAAAAGAGAAGAGAATGAAGCCAAAGACAGCAAAAAACTAAACAGTGGAGACAAAGGAAAAAGCCCTGATGACACCTGAGCACCTGCTTCTAGTCATTCCTGAGCCTAGCTGCCTCCTGTCCTCTGGTTGTTTTGATCTTCACAAAATACTCAGATTCTGTCATTAAATGCCCCTTTTCTGTCAATAGAATGAGTTTGCTTTCTGTCACCCTTGATCAAGGAGTCCTAACTAGTACAAGAGGATAATGTATGTGCCCCATTTAAGAAGATTCTTATGGCAAGACGTTCACAGAGAAACTCCACAGTTAAAAGCCTTTACTTTTTGACTGAGATGCCCTTGGGCCATCGCTGCAGTCTCTCTACTTACTATTTAGGAATCCAAACACAATTCTTTATATCCTCTCCTCACTTTCTGTATCTCTAGAGTCATTCAACCATGGTTATCCTTTCAACTGTTTCCATTAAGGGAAATAGAAGACACTTTTAAAGAAAAGGGTGTTTGGCCTCATAATCCCCCTGACTAAAAATCTTTTTTTCTTTTCCTTTTTTTTTTTTTTTCTGTATAGGTCATTTCCAGCATTTACTTTTAAAGCATCAAGTTCTGACTTGGAAGCTCCTGACTCCTTTACAGAGGGTCATTGTTTGGGGCTGAATTGTTTCCCCTCCCCAAATTCATATGTTTATGACTTAACCCCCTGTTACTTCCTATTAATGTGAGTATATTTGGAGGTAGAGTCTTTAAAGAGGTAATTAAGTTAAAATGAGGTCATGGTGTGGGCCCGTCATCCAGTATGACTGGTGGCATTATGAGAAGAGGAAGCCAGGGCAGAAGTATACAGAAGGAAGACGGTGTGAAGGCAGGGAGAAGGTAAACATCTGCAAGCCAAGGAGAGAGGCCTCAGTGGAAACCACCTCTGTCAGCATCTTCATCTCAGTCCTTGAGCCTCCAGAATTGTGAGAAAAGAAATTTCTGTTGCTTAAGCCAGTCCATCTGGAGTAGTTTGTTATAGCAGTCCTGGAAAACTAATACCATCTCTATTAGCCAGTGTTCTCCAGAGAAACCAAACCAACAGGAAAGATAGAAAGGTGGAAGGGTGGACGGATAGACAGATACTTAGATGGATAGATATATAATAGATAGATGGCTGGAAGGCTGGAAGGATGGGATGGACAGATGAGAGATCAATGGGATTATGGAGATGGCTCATGTAATTCTGGAAGCTGACAAGTCTTGTCTTCTGATCTGCAGTCAGAAGGTGGAGATCCAGGAGAGCCAATGTTGTGGATGCCCAGAGGCTCAAGACCCAAGAGAAGCTGATGTTTCAGTTCAAGTGAAAGGCAGGGAAATAGGGTCCCAGCCTAAAGGCAGCTAGGCAGGATTTCTCTCTTGCTTGGACAAGATCACACTCTGGTCTTCAGGTTTTCCCGTCAATGGATGAGATCATCCCTTTGGGAGAACAATCGGCTTTACTCAGTCTACCCATTTAAATGTTAATCTCATTCAGAAACACCCTTAAAGACACACCTAAAATAATGTTTGACCAAGTATCTGAACACCCATGCTCTAGTTAAATTGACATATAAAACCATCACGCCATCTTATAAAATGAAATATGTAACTTAATCTAGCCACCGAATGTCCCAAATTATTGCAACCAAGTTCCATTCAAGTTGTTTATAAGTACAGTTGATGCTTGTCAACACAGGGGTTGAGGCACCCACCCTCTAAGCAATCGAAAATCCATGTATAACTGTAGCTAGCCCTCCATATCTATGGGTGTGTATCCACAGATGCAACCAACCACAGATTAGGTAGTACTGTAGTATTTACTGAAAAAAAAAAATCCATGTACAAGTGGATCCATGGTATTCAAACTCATATTGTTCAAGGCTCAACTGAAGTGATCCATGCTATTGAAACTCATATTGGTCAAAGCTCAACCGTACATTAGATAGTTGCTTAGAGTGTAAAGTCACCTGATACCACCACAACCTGTAAATTAAGCCACCAAATTACATTAAGTTCCAAGAGAAATTGTCCAGTCCACCAAAAACTTAAATTTTTGATTCTGATCCCATCAGGATGCATCAGAGGTCACAAACCTGTGAGCAGAGAGCCCTCATGCAAGGGGAACGTCACTCTTTAAGACACCTTTCCCTCTTTTCCCTTGAATCTAGTTGTCTCTTGTGAGGAATAAGTGGAGATTTCATATTAAAATCCTCATCAGCAGCGTGGTCTCTGCCTCACTGAGAATCAGCAAAGCAATTCTCCATTCCACTTGCCCCTGTGGTTGGTCAGCACTCTTGTCCACTTATTTTTGACAATCAGCTTCCTTCAGTATGTATTTGGGTAACAGCAAATTATCAATCGCAGCTCATGAAATGTGACTAATTGGGTATAATATGAGAGGCTGGATAAAAAAAAGCCTTGGCTAAGAACTTTGTGAATTATCAGAAAACTATTACACCAGTGCTTTACAAACTGAAAATGCCAGAAAGTTTAGCAACATGGGAAAAGAAAGACCGGGCATCCACTCCTGGATTCATTATCTTCCATGCGCGAAGCATCCTGAACTTCTTTCCTCCCCACACATCAAACTACTTACCATTTCATCCTCAACATGCCTTGAAACCTCTTTAGGAAATAAGACAATGATCAGTTGTTAGAAATGTCCATTTTGTTCTCATATTCAGCACCACAACTCTATCCCATACAGAAATACCTGGGGAAAGGCAAGATCATTTAAAATAACTGTCAGCCAAATACAGGCAGGGATCACTATATACAGAACTCTTTGAGAGAAAGAGAAAGAGTGGTTGAGGAGTCCACAGTGAGTGAGTGAAAGACGCTCGGTCGTGTCCGACTGTTTGAACTCCATGGACTATACAGTCCGTGGAATTCTCCAGACCAGAATACTGGAGTGGGTGGCCTTTGCCTTCTCCAGGGGATCTTCCCAATCCAGGGATAGAAACCAGGTTTCCTGCATTGCAGGCAGATTCCTTACCAGCTGAGCCACAAGGGAAGCCCTGAGGAGTCCCTAAGCTCATCCAAAGGATCTCGAAAGAAATAGGGTGGTTTGGGCAAAACTTTCTCCTGGTTTGTGAACATCTTGGTGCGTAGGCTGACCCTGCCTTAGGTTTGCCGGGAAGAGGCCTGGCTGACTCATCATCTCCCTTTGTAATTATTATGAGGACTTCATTTCACTCCCAAAATGTGCCTTGATTTGGATGATAAAATTTGGGTGGTCCTATTGATGTGCCCTTGTAATGGCGCCTCAAACAAAAGGATAATTTGGGGAATCTGCTCAGACGGCTGCCCTTTCCAGCCGTTCACGGGCTGGGTTGGTCTTGGCCAGACTGCCGAGACGGACTTTTGCCCCGTGCAGCCTCTGGCGGGGGTTCCCGAGCTCCTCCTCCCCGCCTTCGCAGGGTGCGCGTCCTCCCGAGGCTCTGCCTCGCCACTGGCCTCTCTGCCTCCTCCAGAGCGCTCCCCGTCCACACTGTCTGAGATGCTTCTCTCTGCACCGTTCCGAGCGATCTCCCCTAACCCCCGAGCCCAGTGCGGCTCCCCAGACCCTCCACCAAGGGCGCTTCCCCGGAAGAGATCGCCTACGCTGCACTCCCCACCACACCCGTGACTGAGCGCATCTTCTCCCACAGCACTCCTTCCCTCTGAACTGCTGCTGTTCTGAAGTGGCGTCCGCTTTCATTTCCTCTCCTCAAGAGTCCCCTCTCCTCCTACCTGTCACCCCCTGCATTCCTCCACAACTTCTCTTCAGTGAGTTCTCGTACATGCATGCTGTCTCTCTCTCATCACAAACGGCTCCATCTCCTTGGGCCTCCTGCTACCCTCTCACGCCCTTCCCATTCCCGACTTGCAGGTCTGAAGCACTGTCTGACCATGACTCCTTCCTGCTCTAAAAGTTCACCCATGAGCCCCACTTGTTCATAAAGCAAAGTTCCGGGGTTTCATTCAGGAAGCCAAGACCCACCGTAACCACCCCCCAGCTCCCCTTTGGTTGGAATTCCTAAAACTCCCATCCTGACGGCAGAAGAGCAATGACTTGTACTGAGGGTGCTGCAGTTTACAAATCACTTCCCCAGCCGTGATCTTGGTAGCTATGAGGACAGGAGATTCCAGCAGGACTCCCAAGTCCCTTGTCCTTCTCAGCATAGCTCCCATCAACCATGCAGCAGAAATAATTAGCCCTTTGTTGACATGTACCAGCATTAGGTATATAAGATGCACCATTCAGCAACCATAACCTAAACATAAGAGAAATTGCTGCCTGCTTCCTTGCCCCCATATATCTATAGCTTCTCCAGCCTCAAAGTATATTTCCAAAACACCCACAATGTCTTCTGGTTATTTAGTCCAGGACCACACATATGGGCACAAGAATTGCAGCAAGTTTATGTAAAACTAACTAATGTCTTTAAACAGTTTTAGATTTACAGAAAACTGCAACCATGATACAGAGTTCCTACACCCAACTTCCCCGATTATTGGCGTCACACAATTAGTTATAAGTAATGAAACAATATAAATTATTATTAAGTAAACCTATTCTTAGTTTAGATTTCCTTAGTGTCTTCCTGCTATATTTTTTCTGTGCCAGGATACAGTCTAGGATACCACAATACATTCAATCACAGTTCGGCTCCTCATTACTGTGATGGCTTCTCAGAGTCTCCTTGTTTCTGACAACCTTGACAGTTGAGGCTGAGGAGTGCTAATCAGTATTTCATAAAATGTATTTCAATTGGAGTTTGTCTGATGCTTTTTTTTTTTCACGATTACATGGGAGTTATGGGTTTTTAGGAAGAAGACCAAAGAGGTAAAGTAACCGTTTTCTTGCGTCCTTGCTACTGGCATGACTTATCCCTGGACCTTGATTACTTGGCTGAGATAATCTTTGTCAAGTTTCTTCCCTAAAGTAAGTCAGACAGAGAAAGACAAAAATCATACGATGTTGCTCATATGTGGAATCTAAAAAAAATGGTACAAATGAACTTATTTACAAAACAGAAAGAGAGTCACAGATGTACACACAAACTTATGGTTACCAAGGGGGGAAGGAGGAGGGGAGAAATAAACTGAAGGATTGGGACTGACATATACACCCTATGATATACAAAATGGTGGTGGTGATTTAGTTGCTAAGCTGCATCCAACTCTCGCGATCCCATGGACTGTAGCCTGCCAGGCTCCTCTGTCCATGGGATTCTCCAGACAAGATTGCTGGAGTGGGTTTCCATTTCCTTCTCCAGAGGATCTTTCTGACCCAGGGATCGAAGCCAGGTCTCCTGCATAGAGGCAGATTCTTTACTGACTGAGTTACAAGGGAAGCCAGAGGAAATGTATGAAATAACTCAAAAGAATCTACAGAATAGCACAGGGAGCTCAACTCAATGCTCTGTGATGTCCTATATGAAAAAAGAATCTAAAAAGGAGTGGATATATGTATACATATAACTGATTCACCTTGTTGTACTGCAGAAACTAAGACAACATTGTAATTCAACTATACACCAATAAAAGTTAATTTTTAAAGGCAGTTTCTCACTATAAAATGACTCTCTCCCCCTACTTTCTTGCCATGCTCTTTGGAAGACAGTCACTCTGCACAGCCCCCTCTTAAGAATGGAGAGTCACACCCATGATCTTGAAAACAGAACCTACATAAATTCTTTTTAATTCTTCTGTATGAGTTGTCTCCTCCTCCCAGTTATTTGATTATTTAATAATTTAGTTATGTCAGTATGGACTCATAGGTATTTATTGTATACTTTGAGTTAGAAAGCAATACTGTTTTATTACCTTATTCACATCACTCCAGTTCTGGCCATCGAGAACTCTTTATGTCCCTCTAACATACACCCCTTATTATGGCATTTGTTGTTTGTTTGTTTTATGAGCAATTCCTTATTCTCAAGTACTACAAAATGGTCCAGGCTCACCCTGTGTGTTTCCTCCCCAGACCTAGAATCAGCCATTCCTCCAAAAAAAGCCCTGAATCCTTTTATTGAAGAATAATATTAGAAGAAAGATTTGGACACTAGATATATGCCAACTGGGGCTTCCCTGGTGACTCAGATGGTAAAGAACCCACCTGCAGTGCAAGAGGCCCAGGTTCAATCCCTGGGTTGGGAAGATCTCCTGAAGAAAAGAACAGCTACCCACCCAGTAGCCTTGCCTCGAGAATTCCGTGGACAGAGAAGCTTGGCGGCTATAGTCCATGGGGTTGCAAAGTGTTGGACACGACTAGGTGCCTAACACAACACTATGGGCCAACTACATTTGGATGAATCCAGATCCAGTTGAATTTTTAAGGAACCTTTGAACATAAGCTTATTTCTTACACATAGGGGATAATCAATAGGAAAACTAACTTCCTTGTTTTATTTCCAAATATGAATCAGTTCTGGCCTTTTTATAAGAGGCCTTCAATCACAGCTCCTACTGACTGGATAACACTGGTGGGGTAAATAAAAATGATAATGATAATGATTATAGCTATGAGGAAGACATTCAGCTAAATACTATGTACACACTATCTTATTATATCCTAATGGTATCTTGGAAACTTAGGCATTGTTATTACACCATTTTATAATGATACAAGTGATACCTGCCTTGACTGTCACTCCAAGAATGAAGTGAGAAATCATTGTAAACCCCCCAGCACAGAGCGTGCAGCAGTTGCTCAATTCATCATTATTTTCTCATTCCTTTGCCTCTAGATAAAAAGAAAATGGGCAAACTTCAGTAACACATTAGCTATAAGAGTTCAGCTCAGTTATGTGAGATGAAAAATATAGGGGCTGTATTAGCTCATTTGTTTTCTTTGTTGCTATATAAATGTGATCTGACTCCCAACAGCTAAAAAATCTACCTGCTCATAAAAGATCTCAAACAAAATGAAGACATATTTATCTGACAGTCAACTTTGTTGTTGTCTATCACATACCCCAAATTCTCAGATACCAACAAAACCCATACAACAATTTTGTAGATATTTACATAGTCTAAGGCACGTTCCCAAAACTTTTATATTTGAATCACGATGGAGAAAGCATTAAATAAATCCACAACACCTCCTAAATGTATAAATGGTACAAAGTTAACAAATACCTGCATAATACGCATTGGGCAAGGAAGTTGAACCATATGCAAATCTGCAGGCTTTTGTAGAACAGATAGAATATTCTGAAAAATGAAAGACTTCTCATTCTCCACTGTTTCTTCCAGCCATTTCCTCCTCTTAATCTTTTGGAAAAAGGAAAACTGAGAGTTGAAGGAAAAGCGAAGGACACATAACTTGTAAGCAGCAAGAGTGGCACTGGAATTTAGATCTGTTCTGAGAACACTCTCCTCAGAGTCTCTGTGCTGCCTTCACTTCAGCAAGAAGCTTTCTTCACTGCAGGCCCAAGTCCAGACTTCCGGAAGTGACGTCAGCTTACAAGGCCACGTAAGCCCCTCCTCCACCCAAAAGGCGCTCCCATGGGAACTCAACTCCCAGTCTTGGACCATCCTACATCTCACTCTTCAAACCCGTCTGCAGTACCACCCGCTAAAGCAGATGTCCAGTGGCCCAGATAAGCTCCCTCAGGCATGTTGACTGTCTTTCAATTCTCTCACCAGCTAACTCTTGCCCAGATGGTCTTAGTAAATATTTCTGGGCCCTTTTCATTGATTGATTATTCCTGGGGTTATTGCTGTGGTCTTTGGAGAACAAAAACACGACAAGGATATTTCCTACCCTAATTGTTGGCTGGCAGCGGGCTCAGAAGCTACGTGCCCTCGGCAAAGTTTTTCTCTAAGCTGGCATTTGGGAAACTCCAGAGCTCAGAGAATGTTCCTTTGATCCAATTCCTCTGCAAGGGAATAATGGAGCTTAAAACATTTTTTTTTTTAACAAAAGAGCATAAAAAGTGAATTTAAAAGCAAATGGGCCAAGAATTTTCCCTGGGAAGTCTTTCAATTTCACACATAGCAAATTCCTGCAGTATGGACCTATTAGGAATGCTTTTTTTAGTCTCTTTATGCATATTTATTATGTTCTTCTATAGCTCTGTTATTGCTTAATTTGACACCGAGCCTCCAAAGCTACATCTTCTTTCTTCTCCAGCTATTAAAAAGGGGCAAAATATTTTAATCATGAAGCTCTGTATAATTTAGAGATTATTGTCTGTCTGCGTGAGTTACAGCAATAATCAAAGGGAGGCTGGGGATTTATAAAACTAAGGCACTAATTTTTTGACAGGTGTTCCGTTTGGTATGGAATTAACCTCTCTTCACATCTTATACATACATAAGAGCAAATCATTAAATTCCCTTGGTACACACAAAGAACCCACTACGCAGCAAAGAGAACGCCCCTGCTACGGCCTTGCGCCAGGCTGGGTTCTTCATGGATGAGAGGAAAACATGATGGACAGTTCTATCAGCCAAAATGAAGCTTGCGAGTGGTTCCTGGGACCTGTATTACCTTCCAGGGCCCAACCACTGTAGCGCATGATAAAAATCACAGCGCCTGGAGTCAGACAGAGCCAGCTTTGAATCCTGGGGCCACGGCCTACTCGTTCTGTATCCTTTGAAAAGTCACATAACCTCCCAGACTTCTAGTATCCTCTTGTATGTGACAGTGACATTCACCACATCTACCTATGGGTTGTGCAGATGAAGCAACGCACAGATAGCACTTAACATAGTATCTGGCAAACAGCAATCGCTCAACAGAGGAGGTTGCTTCTCCTCTGGCAACCTCACTGGAAAGGTGTTATCCGTTCATTTGTTTGTTCACTCACTGAACAAATAAGTTTTCAAGCCAAATGCAAAGTGCCAGGGAGTGACTATGTCTTATTAAATAAGAATTATCCCTATATTCATGGAACTCACCATCAGGAGGGGATATGTGCATGAAACAGTAAGCAAACTTCAAAATTACATATAACTGTAATATATGAAGATAAAATAACATTAAGTAAAGGAAACTAATGGGGGAGGGAGATCTATTTAGATAGAGCACTATTTCAGTCAGAGTCCTGGCAGGACGCAGATGAGAAACTCAAGGAGAGTAATTGAGGAAAGTTTAGGAAAAGACTACAGAGTAAAAAAGTCTGAGGGGAAAGGAGAGAAGCTATCACAGAACGGAGAAGCTCCTGGGTGGGGAAGGAAAAGGAAAGCTGTCAGCGTATCTTCATCAACCCTAAAGGGCACAGAGGAAGCTGTCCACGGTCACAGGAAGCATCTCTTTGGCAGAAGGTCTCAGCTGATGGACACAGCCCAACCATGTGACTCATCCCAGAAGGAGCTCAAGGGGTAAATCCCCAACCTCTCTCCAGCCTCTGATCGTCTGATCCCAGTAGTAAAACAGGGGGCTTGGAAGCCTGTCAGTGCATCTCAGAACACAGGGCTGGGTAGAGAAAGGGAGAAAGTACATCTAAGGGGCAATCAGAAATAGCCAACATAAGCAGTCAAGAAATGCTTCTCTAAGAAGGGGACCCATATGTGGAGGAAAACAGATTGGAAAGGAACTAACCAAGCCAAGTTACAGAAGGATAGTCAAGGCACAAGTGAGAGCATGTGCAAAGGCCCTGAGGAATGAAAGCTCAGTGGCTCAAGGGACAGAGAGAATGTCAGTGGAACAGGACTGCAGTGGGTGAAGTGGGGGGGTGGAGCATAAGGAGTTTAGAGGGGCTGTCAGGTAAGCCCCATGACCTACCTGGGCCCTAGGCCAAAGCAGAGAGATGTTCCTTCCAACACACTGAGTGCCAGTCCTCGGGCTTTGGCCTCCCAACTAGTAGAAGCTGAATATTTGAACTTACTATAAAGTTAAAACCTTAGAAAACCTCCTAAAATTTCTATTTTTGAATAACATTCCATTCATCTGAAATACTGATTCTTCCCCTCCAATCTATGTCCAGTGCTGACTGAGCCGACTCCAGGGTCAAGCCTGAAAATAACACTTCCTTGAAATCAGCCTGGATTAACTACATTGATGAGAAGGATAGGTATCTTAAGCAATACCATGTTGTGCTGAAAAAACAGTCCAGAGAAGGCTGATTTAAGTATGCCCCCTCCTCCTTCAGTGGCAACCAGAGTAGAGGTTCAGAGTTAGTGACAGCCCTACCATCTGAAGCCCCGTATGCTCCCTGATAGAGGTGGTATGAGCAGTAGCAGAGGGCCCCTCGAATTCCAGGTGTCTCCCCTGGTGGCACAGATAGGCCGTGAGCACAGACCAGGGGTACAGTAGCTGGAGCCACTGTAGAAAGACTCAGAAAAGCAGTCACATCTAGAGGTTAGAGTGGAAGCGGTGGAAGTAGTTGGCTAAGGATACAAATTGGGTAAAGAAAACTGTATCTGAGCCAACTGAGCAACAGATAAGCAGTGGAATGGTAATAACAAATGCTGGAGTATTTCCCGATTCTTCCTTTCCTCCTGTTAGAGAATTACACACCTGTGGTCTTTGTCGTGTAACTTAACAGGCATCCTTCAATAGTGGAGGCTGAGGACACTTCTCTGCATCTCTGATGTTACACTTAACCATGTGATTTGCTTTCGTCTGTGGAGTATTAGCAGATATAATGGTAGCAGAGCTCAAATGCATGTGTGACTTGGCTTGATTTCCTGTAACCCTGTGATCGCCCCTGAAAAGAGCATGCCCCAAGATTCCACATGAGTAGACTTGCACTTGGCTGGAGTCCAGCCTGGCTCAGCCAAATTCAGCCTGCATCAAGCAAACTGCAATTGACCTGCAGATTGCTGTTTATCACACAAAGTGAATTGTGGTGCTGGAGGAGACTCGAGAATTCCGTGGGCAGCAAAGAGATTAAACCAGTCAATCCTAAAGGAAATCAACTCTGAATATTCATCAGAAGGACTGATGCTGGAGCGCCAATACTTTGACCACCTATTATGAACAGCTGGCTCATTGGATAAGACCCTGATGCTGGGAAAGATTGAGAGCAAGAGGAGAAAGGGGGTGACAGAGGATGAGATGGTTGGATGGCATCATCAACTCGTGAGTTTGAGCAAACTTCAGGAGATAGTGAAGGACAGGGAATGTGTGAGTGCTTCAGTCCACGGGGTCACAAAGAGTCGGACATGACTGAGCGACTGAACAACAGCAATATATTGACTGATACTAGATTTCCAGCAAATGTGTAGGGGCAGAGACTGGGGCCGGGGAACAAATATGGGCAGGCTGGGGTGGTTTCTAGCATGTCTGCATGGCAGGCAACACAGACTATTATCTCAAAAACCGATTGGCTACATCCTTCCTGGGGCTTCATCTATTTTCAGCAAGTTTGTGCATATAAAAACATTGCACTTCAACCAAAATGACTATTCCAGAGCCAGAGGGATTCTACTGGCATCGGTCAGAACCCTGGAGTCATGTTTCTCTCTTCTTTGTTGTCCGAAGTGTTAATTCCAAGCCATAAGATGTGCCAAGATCCTGTTCCCTCCTTGGGGTTCCCACGTATTAGATAATTGCCGGTCTGTCTTCCCCCTCAATGCCTTTCCCTTCCTACCCCACCCCCAGAGCCTCTCTTAAATAAACCAGACCAGCCCTCCCTTTGGCCATTCGCATGGTTTTTGTTCCCCACTCCACTCATCTGGCTACATTTGGCCCACGCTTCACCATACTCCTTCAGACATGATCTCACCAGAAAGACACCAGAAAGTCTCCGCTGGATGTTTGCAATAGCACACAACTCGGAGATGAAAATGTCCCACGCTTTCCTTTGAAACACCTGTGAAGGGAACCGGGAAACCACTTAAATTAACCAGATCCTCCATTTCCCGACTGAACCCAAAGTACAAATAGTAAAAGAAATGACTCTGAGAGCTTCAAAAGAGCTCACAGTAATGTGTTGCCCACTGGTTGTCTAAAAGTCCCACCAGTCACCAGACACTCTGCAAGGCACTAGGAGAAGATGAATGAATTCGGTCATAATTTTCTGCCCTCAAAGAGTTTATGGATTTTTTAGCTTCCCTGTAGCTCAAGCAGTTAAAAAAAAAAAAAAAATCTGCCTGCAATGCAGGAGACCCAGGTTTGATCCCTGGGTTTGGAAGATTCCCTGGAGAAGAGAATGACAACCAGTATTCTTGCCTGGAGAACCCCATGAACAGAGAAGCCTGGTGGGCTACAGTCCACAGGATCGTGAAGAGTCAGACACCACTGAGAAACTAACACTACACTAAAAAGATTTAAGCCAATGCTACTATTAAGAAAGACAGTAATTGACAGGAAACTGGCCAAGCCCATTTTTATAAAAGAGTATGTTATTGAATCATTGCAAAAAACCTGCTATGGACCGAATGGCTGTGACCCCTGCAAATTCATATGATGAAACTATATTTCCCAGTGTGATGCCTGCTGCACACAACACCACTTAAGAAATGGGTGAGACACCCAACCCACCCCTCCGACTGGACACACCCCTACCCTTATTTATACAAGGAACAAGCTTACGCCCCTCAGGGAGAGAGCAAGAAAACACGCTGTTTGCTCTCACTGCCCCCCACCCCCCCCACACACCACTGCAACAGGAGCCCCAGTAAAGCCGTGGCTGAATTTCTCATCTCTCCTCTAGTCAATCTCTATTGATTGGGGAAGGCCAAGAACCCTGGTAGGTAACAAGACGGTCATTCAGAGGAGAAAGTGGCTCTCTGGGGAGGAGAAAACCCTATGACAAAAAAGATGAACAGTGAGTGGAATGTTGACGAATGCATCCACTTTTACAAATACAAATAAAAGGAAAAGGCATTTGGTCAAAGGGGACCGTGTTTGCAAAATCATGGAGGCGTAAAAGACCATAGACCACTCAAGGAGATTCCTGGGGATGGGTCTGGGAGTGCTGTTGAGGGCAGACAGCAAATAGGAGAGGAAGACTCTATGACTCCAGAGAGGGAGGGACGGAGGTTGGTGCCCAACTACAAAGAACTCTGAAGCATCTTGCAAATTAAGTTCGTAGTGGCCTTCTAGGAGTCATTTTTTTCTTTTATTTCCCCCCACCCCAATCTATCCTAGTTTGCATTTTTTGAAAATGAATCTCATTTTGCTATTTATTACCCATATATTGAACCTGTCTATATCTCTCGGAATAAATTCTATCCATCATTCTTACTGGATTTATTCCAGTGCCACCTCGGTTTGGATAATTTGCAAATTTCATTACCATTCTCTTTACTTGCTCTTGGAAACCATTAATAACCTTGTTGCATATGATCAGGCTTAACACCAATCTCTTTGGTACCTCTACTAATCAACTACCTCTGGCTGGATGTCACTCTATTCATCACCACGCCTTGTTTACAGACCTCCTGAAAATTATCAATCCCGATGACAGCATTCACATCCAAGCCAGTGTCAATTAATTTCATAAGTAAAATTTTGTGACGTGGTATCAAATACATTACCAAAATCAAGATGAATTGTGGTAACTTTGTTCCCCTCCACTGTGAATTTTAAACAGCTTTCAGATGAGTCCTGGATGATTTATTTGTGGCGACACCAAACTGCTTATTCACTCATGATTCCATTACTTCTTGGATGTTCTGGGCCATTTTTCTCCATACATTTAAACTTCCTGGAGGTAATCTCAGGGATCATTCCTCTTTTGAAAAGATAGGCAAACACATTTGTTGCTGGCCTGAACTCCTGTGATCTCTGCAAATATATCAAGTGGTTTAAAAAGCAATTCCTTTTTTCCCATCTGGCAGTTTTATGAAGTAGCTAGGTGTCTCCACTAGGACTGAGCTATCACCCCGTTAGGCTGGTGTTACGTGTCACCAGCTAAGGCGATGAGCATGTGTTATTGCTCATTGGGAAAAACATCATGGCTCCAGGGGCTCCTTGAGGTCCACCTGTGTCTCCATTCTGGAATGTATTCATTCACTTAGCCCTGGGTGCAAATAATCTGCAGCATGAAATACACCCTTGGTGGCTCAGATGGTAAAGGATCTGCCTGCAATGCAGAAGACCAGGGTTTGATCCCTGGGTTGGGAAGATCCCCTGGAGAAGGAAATGGCAACCCACTCCAGAACTTTTGCCTGGAGAATTCCATGGACAGAGGAGCCTGGTGGGCTACAGTCCATGGACACAGAGTCAGACATGACTGAGCAACTAATTCTTAGTAGACTTTGAAATATACCCCACTGCCAACCAGTACTCCCCAAATGCTGAGGGCTTTGGAGACATAAATTCAAAAGTAAACAATTAGGAGTATAAATCTTTACAAATCAGAATGTATCATAAAGCTGAATCCGAGTGAGTTTTGGCATCAAGAACATCATCTTCATTGTACTTCTTTCTCATTTGTTCCTAAATGTGACTCCCACCTTCACGTTCATTGACAAAGGTAATTGACAGACAACAAGAGCTAAGAATGAACATTAACAATTTCTATCCAAACGTCCTTTTTCTCTCAAAGTAAAAAAGAAGAAAATACGAGTGGGGAAAGCTTACAAAAGAAAGGAAAAGGGGACCATTGGTCAAATACTCCTGTGAGTTTACAATGAATTACATCAAAATTCAAGCAGGCTCAGGTAGGGCTTCAATAATTTTCAGTTAAATGATCCAGGCTGTATCTCCCGAGTGTTACATGACCATTTTGCTGCTGACTCACCCTGGTAGATACAAGAGACAAAGCTTCCAATTTGTACGGTGTTTACTGCTGAGACCAGGCTCTGCAGGCACTTGGTAAAAGCTGTGCTAAGTGATTTTCTGAGTAAGGCTGGCCTCCCTCTCATACATGATTTAGAGCCACGGGGCCTCAGCCAGCACCGGGAGACGGTGAGATGAGTCAAGTGTGTCTTTCAAAAATTAAATATACGGCCCCACGACTGTATGTGTGAGTGTGCACATGTGTGTGTGTGGTTCCTCTACCTCTGTCTATCACTGATAGAGTGCGATTGGGTTCATGGCAGCTGACCTTCTACCAGGGCAGATACACAGACATGAGCCTCCCTCATTCTGGTACCTAAAGCGTGTGGCTTTCACTTTAAAGCACAACCTCAAGGCTGCCTCTTTCCCGGGCACAAGTCTGTGCCCTCACGGTGGCTGTCCTCGCAGGACATGTGTGGCCACTTCACAGAGCGGGAGTTATTGGACCCTCTCTCGGACCAGCTGGCGCACCTCACACATGAGCTGCTTCGACCCCAAACCCCACCAAGAGATTAAACCACCTCATTTTCCTCCAGGTATTCACGCGTCAGCTACGTAGCAAAGGTTTCTATGTCCCAAGACACTTTTGAGACAGGCTGGCACCTGAGACCCTTGGCCGGAAGGCCTGAACCTGGTCACACTCTCCTCAAACAGCAGGATACAAGGGAACTGTGTGGGGCTAAAAACTGCTGCACTTATTCGCAGTTGGGCAAATTCTGGACAAAAGACACAGAGACCAAAAAACTTAGCTGCCACTTCTGAAGAGCCAGGAGCGAAAACAGGTTGTTGGGAACAAAAGCGGGTTACCAAGTATACACCCTGCACTCAACACCACCAAAGGGGTGGGCAAGCCACCTGAGTCATCCCTCCTGCCTGACCTGTGGACACACGCCCACCCTCACCCCATACGAGGAGCAAGCTTACCACCCCACGGGGAGCAAGCAAGCAAGGTGTTGGGGGCCAGAGTGAGGTACTCCGCCCGTGACAAAGGTCATGAGGAAGGAGGCTCGACATACGCAAAGGCGGGATCGAGCCTCAGGAGTCCCCCTGGAACTCCTCGAGCATCTACCCCCATAACCAGAGCCTGCCTACTTTACTACTTTGTGCTCTCACCTACATTTCTGACTTTACGGGGGGCTGTCCCCCACCACCTCTTTCAGAGAAGGAGTTAACCTAGAGCTCCAATCAATAAAAACTCTTGGGTGTGACAAGAGTGTTTTAACCTACAAACTCCTCTGAAGGTTCTCTAGCCTGCCTGACAGGCTCGTCCAGCCACATGTGATTGCTCACAGCCTCCCAACCGTGAGAGGCACGAGATGCTTTAAACCTTCTAAAAACAGATTCCTTAGAAAAGTTAGAAAACTATTAGTATAAGTATAATGGGCTGATTAGAAATTGTGTTGGTGAAGGGTTTTTCATTTGTTGAGCCAATGTTTGTTGCTAAGTCTCCATATCCCCTGCCCTTACACACATTAATGAACATATAGAAGGAATAAGTATTAACCTTTGATATTAATCACGTTAGACCTTAGGCTAAGTAAATTCTTTCCTTAACTAAAACCCACTACACCCTCACCCTGTAGGAATGTAACTTTATTTGGGTGGCGTCTGTTTTGAGAATAATCAGCCCTGGAGAAATAAGTGTCCTGATTGACTGACCGCTGTCACAAGGAGAGGGTCGTAAATTGTCAGCAGGCCCCCCTGGCCAGAAGATGATGTAACACCCCTAAGACCTCTGTATACATTTGTATGAAGCACCTGACTTTGATAAAAGTCAGGACTGCTGACCCCGCGTGACTTTTGCATAACATCTCAGTGTTTAAAAGTATACCATGGAAAATAAAGAATTGGGA
Source organism: Bos javanicus (assembly GCF_032452875.1). Lineage (NCBI taxonomy): Eukaryota > Metazoa > Chordata > Mammalia > Artiodactyla > Bovidae > Bos > Bos javanicus. The sequence continues at coordinate 99,158,738 of NC_083877.1, forward strand.
TCAGTTTCTCGAAATACTGGTCTCCCCATGTCTCTCTCTCCCTCTGGCTGAGTCTCCATCTGGAGCGCAGAACCCACCAAGCTTACTAATTTTGCCTGGGCTTCTAAGATCCGACCGGGGAGGCCTCAGTGTCTCCTCTCCTTCGGGAGAACGGAAGGACGCCTGCGGCCTACGTAAGTGGTGCAAGCTTCTTGTCTTGAAGTTTTATTGGTCCCCCGCATAAACCAAGCTACTCAGCCTCTTTTCTCCACTGAATTTTCCTACTGAGCTATCCTCATTCTATTACTCTTTATATCTCTAATTAATATCTAATAGAAGCTATCGTATCCTGACCCTCGCCGACGCCGTCTCTCCTTCGAGTACCCTGGATCAGCCGGGGCTGGTCCCCGGCAGCAAGGGAACCTGCTGTTTGTTCGCATTCACCCCTGTTGCAGCCAGGGCTCCAGTAAAGCCTGGTGTGATACCAGGTATGAAATCCAAATCCCCTTTAGATACATGATGCAAGAATATCAGCTGGAAAATTAACATCAAAACTGGCCACAGAACAGTGGATCTCCTGAGTTACATACAAAAACCTCCAAACCTGTTCTACAGAAGATATGCCCACAACTCAAACACTTAAGACTCCCACAGTCCTCCTGAAATAAATTCACAATCAAAATTTTTAAATCACAGGGAGACACATACTATCCTAAGGAGAATCAACAGTTGTGACCAACAGTAGAATTAGCATTTCAAGAACTAGAAACACCTACAATATCTAAATACTAAAATTTGGTATTCTTTTTAAAAATAGTTAAAGGGAACCAGAGAAAGCAGAGAAACATTGATGGTAAGATAGGATACTAGGATTTTTAAAATGAATTTTAAAAAGAACTAAATAAGACTGAAAAAATGAAAAACACAGGAACTGAAATAAGAGATGCAATGGACAAATTAAATAACAGATTAATAGAACAGAAAACATAACTACAGAAACATCCAGACTGTGCACAGGCATATAGAGATGAATAATATCAATAAGACATTCAAATGATAGTGAAAAGAATGAGACATTAGTAACATATGTCCAATAGAATTTACAGAAGAAGAAAATATAGGAAAATAGCAACATTTGAATTTCCAAGAATTAAAGAAAAATTTAAGTTCCCAGGTTGAAAGATCAAATTGATTTCTAATCTTCACAAATAAAAACAATTAGAGAAAATGATTCTTTTAAAGAATACATTGATCTAATAATTTTTAAAAATCACTGTGTACAAGTCCACAAAAGTTCAGTTCAGTTTAGTCGCTCAGTCATGTCCGACTCTTTGTGACCCCATGGATTGCAGCACGCCAGGCCTCCCTGCCCATCATCAACTCCTGGAGCTTGCTCAAACTCATGTCCATTGAGTCAGCGATGCCATCCAACCATCTCATCCTCTGTCATCCCCTTCTCCTCCTGCCTTCAATCTTTCCTCATCTTGACAAATTCCAAAAACTCAACATCATACAACCAAACTCTTTGTATGCTCTTTGGCAATAGTATTTAAACAGAAAGTAATGGCAAAGAGATAGTTGAGGGATTAAGAATTTGTACCAAAAGTTTGGACAGTCATGGGAGGTATGAAACTGGAAAGTAATATGACCAAATATCATATTTTAGAAAGTATTCTTCATCCGTAGCATGGGAATGACTCTGAGAATGGAGGTCTGATTGGAAGTGGTGGTAGTTTAGTCGCTAAGCCATGTCCAACTCTTTGCAACCTCATGGACTGTAGCCCGCCAGGCTCCTCTGTCAGTGGGGTTCTCCAGGCAAGAATACTGGAGTGGTTGCCATTTCCTTCTCCACTGATTGGAAATAGGAGTGATGTAATGAGAATAAATAGCTAGGACCAAGACAGGCAAAGAAGGTGTGGAGAGAGAGGGGTGCATAGAGGCATTTTAAGGAGTTAGAAATTGATGACTTAATGATTGGATATGTGGTTGGGGAGGGAAAGGATCTGCAGCTCAGACTTCTGATTGGTTAAATGGATTTGGTGGTCTTTCATGGAGGTGAAAAGTGAAAGTCAAGTAAAAGTGTTAGTCACTCAGTCATGTCTGACTCTTTGCAACCCCATGGACTGTAGCCCACCAAGCTCCTCTGTCCATGAAATTCTCCAGGCAAGAGTACTGGGGTGGGTTGCCATTCCCTTCTCCAGGGCATCTTCCCAACCCATGGATTGAACCTGGGTCTCCTGTACTGCAGGCAGATTCTTTACTGAGTTTAGCAACCACAAAACCAGTGAGAACCACTGTTGAACCCCAGCTCAGAACACTGCAGATACTAACTCTCATATGTTATGTAAGTGGTAAGTAAACTCGTGAGTTCAGATGAGATTTCCTGGTAGTTTTACTTCTTCTTTTTTCTTTTTCTTTACTTTTTTTCTGATGAGATTACCTGAGAAAGCACATGGAGGAAGGGCACAGACAAACGCCGACACTCACAGTCCCAGCATTCTTATAAGAGACTGCAAAGGAATCTCCATAGATTCATGAGTAAAAGCAAGATTTCACAAGAGGAAAGAACAGGTGTGAAGCAGGGACGATTGTCAAGGGAAGTCAGGCAACCTAAGGAGAGTGCATCCATTGAATTTCCCATTGTGGGGATCTTGTTGAACTTGGCAGAACGTCAGGAGTGGTCGTGGGAAGGGTGTGGGTTCAGGAGTGTGTGGAAGGTAACGAAATGTACCGATAATTGAGGCCACTCTCCCATGAAGCTCAGCTCTGCAGAGAAGGAGAGAGACAAGGCTGTAGCCGAAGTTACCTGACTCCAAAGGACACCAAGCCTTTCAAATAGGTGAGACAATATAGTGATTTGTCGGAAAGAAGGAATGGAGGGAGAGTGGGAGGGAGGCTCGTTTCACTGAGATTTAGGTCCTGGTAGAATTTTGTTTCTGCAGATGAATTTGTATCTTTCAGAAAACTTGTATCATACAACTCTCATTCTCATTCTTACCTTGGTTTCAAAAATGAAATGGGAATCCTCCTATTTCAATGTATTCAGGTATTTTCAGTGTGGGTGCCTGCAAGCATCTATTACTTAAGCTTCATTCAGATCTTCAAATCTTTCATTGTGTTTTCAACAGTGTATCTTGGAAACATGAAGTGCGCAGCAGAATTCAAGCCAGGGAAAGGACCGTGGTGTTCCTCAATGGATTAAATGAATTTTGCTAAAGTTCACCATCCTGGGGGTAATTGAATTGTAAGGATACAATATAAAGTGAGTTATCTGATGATCAGTTACGGATTCTTTAAATAGGCAAATGTAAGGGCTCCCTTCCTTGTATGCCTCAGTCTTTCCATCAATTCAATAAAAGATGACACCTTAAAGTTCAGGGAACAGTTTTAATTCTTTTGTTTGTTTTTGCTTATTTGTGTTATAGAAGTGACAGAATGCTTATAAAAGTGTTCACCCCATCCGATTGTGACTAGTATTTTTTCATAAATACAATAAGGGTTTGGGGTAGATGTTTTAGTGGGAAAAGCAGAAAAATACAGTATAACAAGCCCATTTAGAGTCATGATTTATTTCACTGATTTGGATTTTCAGCCCTTTTCTGGAAAAAAATTATAAATACAGTTGAAAGCGTTTATCACCTGAGATGCATCGTTTGGAAAAGAAAATAGGAGAACGTATTTTTAAACCATAAATTTCTACCACATTCACCCCTCACATAAATAAGCAGCCCCAGCCTTTGCAAGAAATATTAAAGTTCATTTAAATTGCAAATCTGACCTTATTAAAATGGCTTTCTCAAAGAGCCATAAACAAATAGTGTGTGTTAGTAATACTGCCAAACAACAGAACACATTCTCAACCAGTCCTGTAATTAAAGTGGAAAATAGAATTTTCACAGTTCTGAGTGACTCAGAGATGAAGAGAAAGCATATTATGACAAAAACTTGAGGTGGAAAGAATTCACCCATCTGGAGGATCCCTCTAAAAAAACCTATCAGCACAATTACTCTTTGAAAGCCAATATAAGTTTCTATGAACAGCTTGGAAATGTTATTATCCTGCTCCTAATTTAATGTGTTTTGAATACTTTTTTTTCCTATAGCTACCACATTGCCTCTTAATGTTGGAAGCATAGCCATTAAGATTTACTATGTTTAGGGTAAGAATAAGAATGAACAATTAAGAATGAGCTTGTATCTGCAAATGGCTAGGAAGAGCTAATAAATTTCAGAATTAAAAGCCAAATGGGCTGGGCTGGTTACCAGGTTTATGGAAAATCCATACCTGAAGGTATATTTACATTAGTGCCTTGTCAGCAAGCAAATGGTTTCCTTTTACTTAGGAAAATAGTCCAAGGTGCACTAGCTCACACAAATCCGATGGGGCTGAGGTGAAGCCTGACCTGGTCCTGCTGAGTGGCAGCTGTGGGCTTGTGGCTAAGTGCTTCCAGACAGGCCCAGAGCAAAGTGATGAGCTGCTGTTTTTTTTGGTTTTGGTTTTTTAATAAAATTAAGGTGCAGATTGGACCACAAACACGTGAAGATCTGCACTGACTTGAAATTAATCACCCCCAAAACACGCTAACTTCTTTAAAAGTCATTGTGTCCGGCACAGGGAGCTCAGCCCGGTGCTCTGTGATGACCTGGAGGGACGGGATGGCAGGGAGTTGGGAGCGGGTGTGTGCGCACACACAGCTGAGTCGCTTTGTTGTACAGCAGAAACTCACACACCATTGTGAAGCAACTGTGCTCTTGTTGATGTTCAGTCGCTCAGTCGTGTCTGACTCTGTGCGACCCCGTGGACTGTAGCCCACCAGGCTCCTCTGTCCATGGGACTCTCCAGGCAGGAAGACTGGAGGGGGTTGCCATTCCCTTCTTTAGGAGACCGCCCAGACCCAGGGGTCAAACCTGCTTCTCCTGCATAGGCAGGCAGATTCTTTACCACTGAGCCTCCAGGGAAATCCCAAAGCAAATACACTCTGATAAAAAAAAAAGGGAGAAAAAATTAAAGTTCATTATGTCATATTTAATTGTACTTTTGATGCATTCATTGACTCATTCAACAAATGTTTATGTAACATCTACTCTGCTCTAGATCCAGAGTAGGTCCTAAGGATGTAACATGAACAAAACAGTCACAATTCCTCCCCTCACGAAGTTTAAGACTAATTTCAAGTGATCTGTTTAAGGAGGCAGAATAAGTCTCACCTCATTTTGTAATTTAGGCATTTCTGTCAAAAATGGCTAACATCAGTTTGATACTTAAGCTGCTTGCTTTGTGTTGTGTATTTAAGAAGCGAGAGGTATGTTGCGTGTGTATCTGTGTGTATTTCAAAGGTATTTTCATCTGTGGATATTCTCTGAGATTTTAATGAATCCAAATCCCTTTCTCAGAAAGCAGTTTGTCTCAGACAAGCTGTGTACCAGGATGAGGGAGACTCACTTGAGACTTTCTGTGGATCTGTCCTGTCATGCCCGAACACAATCCCATGGTATCACACGTAGACAGAAACAGAACACACACACCCTCACACACAGCTGATCAGAACACCACTTGCTGCACGTATGGGAACTACACACACACACACACACACACACACAAATACAAGCACACATTGAAATAGGGTCCAGAAACCCCAAAGAGGTTGCAACCAAGCCTCTTGGCAGGTTTATCCATCTGACACCAGCATAGCTGAAGATAAACCAAGAGCCTTTCCCAGAATTTCCCAAATACATGCTTTCATGCGTGTGGAGTGGAGGTGACATTGTTTCAGCCCACTCAGTTCAATAATCAAATGTGAGTTGAGTGCCTCCCTTGAATCGTACAAGGGAGTTAGGTTTTATGACAGGTGCCACAGGGACCCATTGGAGAGTTAATATAGACGCATATGTTCCCAGCACAGTACGTGTTCAATTACTCACCGTTCCCACATAGTAGAAGATTTGAATACAACAAAGCCACTAAAACAGAAATAGAAAATAGAAAAAGAAGAAAAGCACCAGGCTAATAGAGTTACTGAACTCAAGCCTTTCGTTCTGTTCTATATAAGCAATTCAGAGCAAAGAACGTGCTTTACTTCACGTCACTTTTTTCTCAGTAACACCAGGAGAGAAAGTTTCAAATGACTAATGACTAAAATGCCCCAGATTTCTCATTCAGAAAGGAGCATTTTCTATGTTTGAAATGTAATGAGAAAAATATCCATCAATGCTGAGAGCTTGAGTGTGGCTATTCCCAACTCATAAATCACAAGCCTTTGTCAATCTGTTGATCCCAAAGCCTGGCCTGAGAGAGTGCCCTGTTCCTCCCCTACCTACTCTGTTCCCACCTTTCCGCACAGGCCCAGGCCTCACAGGCAATTGCCACGGTGGCCCCCAGGCCCCAAGCGCCCTCCTCCATATAGTGTTGCTGCTCAGTCACTAAGTCGTGTCTGACTCTTTGCCACCTCATGGACTGAAGCTCACCAGGCTCCTCTGTCCTCGTCTGATTCCTGGAGCTTGCTCAAATTCATGTCCACAGAGCTGGACAGCCGATCCAACCATCTCATCCTCTGTAGCACCCTTCTCCTTTGCTTTCAATCTTTCCCAGCATCAGGGTCTTTTCCAATGAACTGACTCTTCACATCAGGTGGCCTAAGTATTGGAGCTTAAGCTTTAGCCACAGACCTTCCAATGAATACCCACATATAAATGGATATAAACATGACTCATGACTCATGGCACTATGATTACGTCAAATTACTCCCAAATTATAACCATCCTTCTGATTTAGCAATGCCTTTTTCCAGTGTTAATCTTATTTTTAAAAATTTTATTGGAGAGTAATTGCTTAACAATGCTGTGTTCGTTTCTGCTGTTCAGCAAAGTGAGTCCGCCGTACACTCCCGTGTCCCCTCCCTGTGGACTTCCTTCCCGTTCCGGTTACCAGCGGGCATTAAGCCGAGCCCGGGCCACGTGGTCTGTTCCCATCAGGCGTCTGTTTCACGCGCGGCATCAGTAATATGTATGTGTTGGCCCTGTCTCCCAATCCGACCGTGCCATCCCCTTGGCGTGCACACACCTGTTCTCTGTGCCTGTGTCTCTTTCTGCTCTGCACATAAGATCCTCTCTACCACTTTTCTAGACTCCACATACGCATTAATAGCAAAGCCTGTTACTATCACGCCCAACTCAGCCCTCTCGGTGCAACCCCGTCATGTCAAGACTCCAGGAAACCAGAAGGTGGTTCACCGTGAGAGGAGGCTGGGGAGGTCGTTTGAGCAGAAGGCCAGGAGATCCGACGATTAGCGGTAAAGGTGAGGGAAACTGCTTCTGCCACGGTTTGCCCAAAAGCTGTGGGCGAGTTCTCGAAACTGGGAGGAGAAACGGAGGCTCGGTGGGCATCAGGTACCCGGGTAAACAGCCTGTTGACTCCACTCAGTCTGAGAACGCGCCCTTCCTCCTGCAAATTCCAGCTCAGGAAATAAAACCCAGAGACTGGACTGAGGGACAACAAGAGGCCAACTTGACTTAAGCTTCGATTTTCCATATAACACAGCTTGAAAATAGCAAGCTCTCTGACTCCTCGAGGGGATAATAAAGGACATGAGGCATTTCTCTGAAGGCTTTAGAAAAGGGCTCCCAAGCACAGTGTATGGTTTGTTTTTCAAGAAATTGTGAAGAGAACACCCTTCTCATCCATGCTGCTATTTTTCTACAACTTATTCCACTTGCTAGAAATGCCAACTAAGCAGAAGAGTTGGAAGGACTGATGCTGAAGCTGAAGCTCTAATCCTTTGGCCACCTGATGCAAAGAACTGACTCATTGGAAAAGACCCTGATGCTGGGAAAGATTGAAGGCGGGAGGAGAAGGGTGCAGAGGATGGTTAGAGAGCTTCACGGACTCGATGGACATGAATCTGAGAAACTCTGGGAGATAGTGGGAGACGGAGGAGGCTGACGTCCTGCAGTCCATGGGGCTGCAACGAGCTGGACAAGAATTAGTAACTGAACGACAAAGCAATAGCTACAGGATAGGGCTGTGCTGCTGCTGCTGCTGCTAAGTCACTTCAGTCATGTCCAACTCTGTACGACCCCAGAGATGACAGCCCACCAGGCTCCCCCATCCCTGGGATTCTCCAGGCAAGAACACTGGAGTGGGTTGCCATTTCCTTCTCCAATGCATGAAAGTGAAAAGTGAAAGTGAAGTCGCTCAGTCGTGTCCGACTCTTAGTGACCCCATGGACTGCAGCCGACCAGGCTCCTCCATCCATGGGATTTTCCAAGCAAGAGTACTGGATCCTGTCCAAAAGCCGGCTGAGTCGGCAGGCATGTGTCACATACTGCATGCAGCGTCGGGTGCCAGGCGACGTGTAACTTAGGGAAGGAACTCAAACATTCTTCTCCCCGGAGAAGTTAAGTCAGGGAGGCAAAGAGCACCTACACGTGTCTACACAGAGTCTGAAAGAAAAGCGTGCGGAATCCAGTACAGGGGGCCCACAAGGGGTGTGTTTCCGTAAGGCCCCATGTGCCAACCTTCAAGCTGCAAACTTTCGAAGATGCAAACGTGCGTTCGCATGTGCAATCACATAAGCGAGCTCACGCATCTAGTGCATATTGCCACACGTATGTGTCCTCTGTAAGGGGTTGTGCTTTTGTGTGCTTCACAGCAGTGTATGAACGCAGTGGTCCAGGATCTTTAGTTCAAGCCCAGGCTGTCCAGAATCACGCATGAAAGCAGTGGTGATGGAGCTGGTGCTGCTGAGAAATGGCTAGCTGTACGGTACCACTGTGCTTTTCAAAGGACTGTGGTGTACGATTAGAAGTGTTTTCTTTATTTTTTGTGTTTGTTGTGTATTATTTGTATGAAAAGCGTTACGAACTATTACAATACAGTGCTACATACAATCGTGTTCGTTGGGTATCTAGGCTAACTGTGTTGGACTCAGGAACGCCGTGGACTTAACGCATTCTCAGCACGGAACTTGCTCACACAGAGGGGGCCCACTGCAGTAGGAAGAAAGACAGCCAGGAAAGAAGCGAGGCGATGGGGAAAGCATCGTGGGCAGGGCAGGTCTGGGCAGGCTTGGACGAACGATCGGCGCTCTGCTGGTGGGAGTCCAGGCGCTGTCTGGGCGCTTCCGGACCCTGCATTGTCTATCTGCGGTCACAGAAAGCTGGACCCAGACTTCCGGGTCCCAGACACCTTCAGAGAGCCTGTCCAGGACACAAAATTCCTATCCACTCAGAAATCTCAAGGTGAGCAAAACTGAGCACACTCCCGCTAATGGGGAAGGTGTAGAGAGGCAAAAAATTATCAAATTTTTTGATATCAAAACTGCAAAATATGCCCTCTTCAACTCAGTAATTATATTTGGAAGAACTTATGCTAAGGGAAAAAGACCATGCCTAAAGATTCAGCAATGTCTATTTTTGTATGCATAATGAAAAATTTGAAGCAACATAAGAAACCCAGAACAGGAAATCAGTTAAGAAAATTACGTTACATTGAAATGATATATTAATACTATTTAACTATCAAAACAGAAACAGATTAATAAGCATTGATGGGAAAAGATGTTTATGACACATTATATTAAGCATTCTACATAATTTTCTGTATGATATGATCCTAATTTCACTCTTTTAAAGTGAGTCTAACACACACACACACTATTCTGTGTCTTTGTGTGTATGTGCTTATAACTGTGTGTGCTCAGTCCCTCAGACGTGTCTGACTCTTTGAGACCCCATGGACTGTAGCCCGCCAGGCTCCTCTGTCCATGGGCTTCTCCAGGCAAGAATACTAGAGTAGGTTGTCATTTCCTCCTCCAGGGGCTCTTCCCAACCCTGGATGAAACCCACACCTCCTGTATCTCCTGCATTGGCAGGCAGATTCTTTACCACTGGGACACCGGGAAGCCTGAGTTATAACTGTAGATATGATAAAATACCAACACAGATATTTCTGGATTGTGGGATGAGGGGCATTTTATTTTATTTTTAATTATCTTTTTACTTAAATGTATTGTTTATATTAATTTAGTTTTATATTTTCTTACTGTTTCACTATCTACATTTTATAATTTTTATGCCTGCACTGCTTTGAATATTAGAAAAAAAATACTTTTTATTTTGAAAAAAAGCAAACTCTCAGGGATGAATAGATGTACCAAGTCTTAGGTCAGAGTGATGAGCCCACAGTATGGTCCGTGGGGGCCTCTGCGCCTGGGTGATTCGGCTCCAGGCAAAGTGCAGCAGCAACAAAGAAACACATTTTATTCCTCGGTCAGCCGCCTTGACAATTTCACCCAAGGCACCACCCTGAAGACAGGCTGGGAAATAAAGTCCACAGCCACTCGAACTCCGCAGACAGCAATGGCTTCAAGTAATTGCTTGTGGGACAAAGACAAGAAGGGAGGCAGCAGGGGCCTGTCTGGCGGGAAGATGGGGTCAGGCTGGAGTCCGCCGAACTTGAGAGTCTGAAGCATGTCACTTACTGCGAGTGAGCGGACAGGGAGAGGGAGACAGGGAGCCCCCACCCCGGGAACCAGCTGGAACCTTGGTGGATGAAACGCCCTGTTGCTAAAAGTATAATAACATTTTTAGACGAAAGACAGAAAGCGTATTGAAGCCTCATTACCAGGTGAATGGGGCGAGGGAGGAATAAATAAAGCAGAGTTTATTAACCGATGGAGAAAATGATTAGAGGGTAAATAAAAACGACCTGGGGAAACAGAGGTGAGGGGATATGCAGGAAGAGGGTTAGGGTTAGGAAGAGGGATCATTCAGCCAAAGAGGATGCGCAGAAGGAGGCGGGAGGGTGAGCTGTCACTGATGGGGCAGGGGCGGCGGGCCGTGACCCAGAGTGAAAACCCTCAACACGGCAGCGGGCAGGGCAAGAAACCAAGAACCCGGGGACTCCCCTTGGTGGCTCCGTGGCGAAGATTCCGTGTTTCCACTGCAGGGGGGTGTGGGTTGCATCCCTCATGGGGAACTAAGATCCCACGTGCCCCAGGGCCAAAATAAAGAGGAAATCAGACTTTGAGCAGCCCAGGAGTGGCACATGAAGGGGTGGATGCCTTTATGAGAAACAATCTACTGGTGGGCTGGAAAAGGGCGAGAAGCAGACCGTGCGGAGAAACTGAACGGCTCCTTCAAGGGGTTTTTACACACCTGCCTTCTAGGACCTGTGGAGCATAAGCTGAGTGAAGACACAAACCCAACGGAGCCCAACCATCTGTCAGCGCTTCCGAGGGCTGTTGTTGTTCAGTTCAGTTTAGTTCCTCAGTCTTGTCCGACTCTGTGACCCCATGGACTGCAGCACGCCAGGCTTCCCTGTCCTTCACCAACTCCCAGAGTTTGCTCAAACTCATGTCCATTGAGTCGGTGATGCCATCCAACCATCTCATCCTCTGTCGTCTCCTTCTCCTCCTGCCCTCAATCTTTCTCAGAATCAGGGTCTTTTCCAGTGAGTCAGCTCTTTGCATCAGGTGGCCAAAGTATTGGGGTTTCAGCTTCAGCATCAGTTCCTCCAATGAATTCCCAGGACTGATTTCCTTTAGGAGGGACAGGTTGGATCTCCTTGCAGTCCAAGGGACTCTCAAGAGTCTTCTCCAACACCACAGTTCAAAAGCATCAATTCTTTGGCACTCAGTCTTCTTTATGGTCCAACTCTCACATCCATACATGACCACTGGAAAGACCATAGCTTTGACTATCCAAGGGCTGAGATCTTGCTTTTCCTTTATGCATATTCCCGTCCATCTCCAAGGCTGTTGCAGAAGAGATTCTCTGGAGATAGACAGTGTCTGCTAAAGTCCCATCAGAGATACCGATCCCAACCTGCCAAGGGTTTATTACTGCAGACACAGGGTTCTGCAAATTCTTCCTCCACAGGACATATCTCTCTTCTGGCATTTTGTCTCAGATCTTGTTGGTGAACAGAATAATATCATGCCCCAGTACAGTCCTTGCAACGTTTCTCTCTCCTTCACTTGGGAGACACTTTATTTTCTGTACTTTTCTGGTGCATAGCTCATGAAGAATACTCTGTTGCCCTTAACAACCAGGCTCTTATTTTTTTAAGACTTTTTTTTACTGTGGACCATTTTTTTTTAAGTCTTTATAGCATTTGATACAACATGGCTTCTATTTTTTTTTCCTATGTTTTGGTTTGCTTTTTTTTTCTCTATGTTTTGGCTATGAGGTATGTGGAGTCTTAGTTTCCTGCCCAGGGATTGAACTTGCAACCCTGAGACTGGAAAGTGAAGTCTTAGCCACTAGACCACCAAGGAAGCCCCTACAACCAGGCTCTTTTATAACTTTGAACCTGTGAGGGGACACTGCTACCTCACAGACTAAACTCTGGTGGCACTTCCTCCCTGGAGACTTCTGGGCCAGCCCCTCCCCGGGTAGCATTTCAAAGTGCCCTGCAGTGAGCTCTCTCCATGACTGATCTGACAGCTCCTTGAACTGTGAGCCAAGCACTCAGACTAGGCTTAATAGATGCTGATACATGAGGAAGCAATTGAACATCCAACTAGTTTCCTCTGAAGACACAGTCTCCCTCCTTTGGGGCTTGTTTTGGGGAGAAGACTCCAGGGAAAGAATGACAGACGTGTTCTTGTACTGGTGGTCTCCTACGCTTCCAGCTTCCTTGCTCCCAACTCATCCATAGAGTATGTACAAAGCGCTTGCCGGGGGCAAGGCCTCCCTTTGGCACCATGGATCCCAGCGGCCTGCCCTTCAGAGTCTGCAGTAGAAGTCTACGCTGACGGCTCACAGTGCTCATGCAGGGTTTCAATACCAGCCTGCATTTATTTAACTCCTGCTGCTCAAGCCCCCTTGGCTGCCCTTCAGGCCTTGCCAGCCTCCGGCGCCTTTGCGTCTCCTGGTTGCTAGTGGGTAAGCCCTGCTCTGTGACCCCGTTACTCTGGTTGCTGTTGCTGTTCAGTGGCTAAGACATGTCCGACTTCTGCAACCCTGTGAAATGCAGCTCTCCAGGCTCCTCTGTCCATGGGATTTCTCAGGCAGTAATACTCAGGCAGGAGTTGGTTGCCATTTCCTTCTCCACCAGTATTTCACGCTCCTTCATAAGTGGATCTTTTATATGAGATACTTCCCACCAAGCCATGCAGCATTATAATTCCCTTTTCCAGATGAGAAAACTAAACACATAAACATTACAAAACTCACTCAGGGTGCCTGGTTAATGAATACCTGAGCTGGAATCAGAACTACAATCTCTCTCTCTCTTCCCTCTTAGATCGCTTAAGCTTTTCTTTTGTGACTTCTTTTAAACATTAAAGAAAGAAAGTGAAGTCGCTCAGTCGTGTCCGACTCTTTGTGATCCTATGGACTTCAGCCCACCAGGCTCCTCTGTCCATGGGGTTCTCCAGGCAAGAATACTGGAGTGGGTTGCCATTTCCTTCTCCAGGGGATCTTCCCGACCCAGGGATCGAACTCAGGTCTCCTGCACTGCAGGCAGATTCTTCACCATCTGAGCCACAATCCACAACATTTTAAACATTAAGAAACCTACAAAAACTAGTACAATAGGCGTCATAACACAGAATGCTGTTGTTGCTGCTGTTATTTAGTCTCCAAATTGAGTCTGACTCTCTTGTGACCCCATGGACTGTAGCCCACCAGGCTCCCTTGTTCACGGGATTCTCCAAGCAAGAATACTGGAGCAGGTAGCCCTTTCCTCTTCCAGGGGATCTTCCCTGACTCGGGGATAGACCCATGTCTCCTGCTTTGCAGGGGGATTCTTTACCACTGAGCCACCTGGGATGTCCCATAAGATAGAATAGTAGGTAGTAAAATAAAGCCCAAGCTAGTGGCCCAGGTGGTAATAGCTCTATGTTCTCAAGCTGGAGAAATCACTTTGGCCAAGGGATAGGGCTGATCACTTTATAAACTAGTTATGAACTCTGCACTTAAAGCTACATGGTCAGGGCAGGGAGGGATGGCAAACTGCTTCAGAAGGAAACAGATCAAAGCTGAGTCCCTGGAGAAGGTGTGCGATTTGTTGCGTCTTCAGGAAAAGAAACACATATATATGGAATTTAGAAAGATGGTAACAATAACCCTGTGTATGAGACAGCAAAAGAGACACTGATGTATAGATCAATCTTATGGACTCTGTGGGAGAGGGAGAGGGTGGGGAGATTTGGGAGAATGGCATTGAAACATGTATAATATCATGTATGAAACGAGTCGCCAGTCCAGGTTCAATGCAGGATACAGGATGCTTGGGGCTGGTGCACTGGGACGACCCAGAGGGAGGGTATGGAGAGGGAGGAGGGAGGAGGGTTCAGGACGGGGAACACAGGTATACCTGTGGCGGATTCATTTCGATATTTGGCAAAACTAATACAATATTGTAAAGTTTAAAAATAAAATAAAATTAAAAAAAAAAAAAAGAAGTGCCCCAGTGAGGAGTTGATAGTCCAAGATATTGAGATGCTTTCTTTGGTAAAAACCAACGCAGCTGCAGAGCAGGCTGAAATCCTTGAGTCAGCCGCCAACAGGCAGATACCTGAGAGGACACTGGATCAGTGTGGCGTCCCCTCCTACGTGACTGCCGCTCAGCCAGCGAACGAGCTCGTTTCACTCTGCTGCTTCATACTGGTGGGAGGCTCATGAGATTTGAGCCACTGGCTATTAAAGCAAGATTTGGGGAACTGCCTGCTTAGCCACATGCATAAACAAGGGCCCTGTGATTACTTCTGTCTCATTAGTTTGGGTTCTCCAAGATGCAGATGCCAAAATGGGATATGATGAGCAAAAGATTTATTGGGGAAAATGCCAGTGAGGGAAAAAGGGAAGGGAACATGTAGAGGCTGGCCATTGGACCACAATGCAGGTCTGATCTGCCCAGGAAGAGGGGGCAGGAGACTGTATGGGTGAAGACTCTGCCTGCCACACAGCCTAAGGAAGGTTCCTTCAGGCCATCAGGGAGTCCCTAAGCCAATGGTGCCCATCAGAGGAGCCCTGCGTCTTGCAGAAATGGGGCTACATCTGTGGCCCCAAGTACCACCTTGCAGAGTCAGCCTCTGACCTAGTATCCGCTTATGCGCAGGCACTTAGTAAATGTTAGCCAAATGACTAAAGGAATGCTGTGACGGTTAAATCTGATGCACGTGAAATTAAACAAAAATTAGATGTACGTTACAGCCCCTAGTCTAGAGCTCAGCCTATTCAAGATGCTCAATCCATATTAGTTTCTTTCCCCTCTTATCCTTGGTATTTGAAAGGAGCCAAATCAACTTGCCCCTCTCCTTGCAGGCTGTCGCGGTTCCACAAGCTCGTCATGCTAAACACCGAAATGCCACCTGCTGAAGTTTCAGAAACCCCAGGGAGAAGAATAGAGTCAAAAGCTGTTTCCTTGATAAATTACCCTGGGTGTTTCTTTCAAAAGCTGTTTGCTGATGGCATAAGCATGCATGAGAACTGACTCGCGCTCTGCGCTACCTTTCTCGGATGCAATGACTTACTTCCCAGGGAAAATTGAAGAAAGAAAAGTGTGCCTTCCTTTTCTGCAATTCCTCATGAAGAACAGACATTCTCCTTTTCTGGTGGTGTTTTTTACTTTCAACCAGAAAGATTCTGAGCACAATGATCAAACACTTGTAACTCGCATGGTCTGGTCTCAGAGGAGCAGGGCTGAAAGAATGAGTTCAGGCACTAAAGGATATTTCACAGTGGCTCCCACTCTCTGTGTGAGTTTCCAGAGCCCTTGTAGATCACAGCTAACTTCCTGCAAACCCGCCTTTCCTTCTCCTTTCCAGTTCCTTCTCCAATTGCAGCTGCTCCCACGTCTGTACAGATAAGACCAGAGGTACCCAAGTTCTAGAGGTTAAAGGGAGGACCTGAAAAATTAGTGGCTTATCTTCCCACTTCCCTGGTAGGTCGGCTGGTAACGAATCCACGTGCAATGCAAGAGACTCCCGGTTCGATCCCTGGGTTGGGAAGATCTCCTGGAGAAGGGAACAACTACCCACTCCAGTATTCTGGCCTGGAGAATTCCATGGACTGTATAGAACATGGGGTCGCAAAAAGTCGGACACAACTGAGCAACTTTCACTTTCAACTCTCTGTCTTCCCACTTACCAGCTGGGAGAACTTGGGATAGCTATGTAACTAACCCAGCTATGTAAATCCCATTTTCTCATCTGCAAAATGGGCATACTGGTGTCTATATCACAAACTGTCATGATGAACAGATAGGCTGATGAGGTATATGTGTGAAGTGCTAACAAATTGCACTCACTAACTAGGGGCTTATTATTGTGTTTAAAAATTATGTTAATGGTCCGATTTGAAGCAATTTCCTGTTATCTAATAATGAAAGTGAAAGTGAAGGTTGCTCAGTTGTGTACTGACTCTCTGCAACCCCATGGACTATACACAGCCCATGGAATTCTCCAGGCCAGAATACTGGAGTCGTAGCCATTCCCTTCTCCAGGGGGTCTTCCCAACCCAGGGATGGAACCCAGGTCTCCCGAATTGCAGGCGGATTGTTTACCAGCCAAGCCACAAGGGAAGCCGAAGAATACTGAGTGGGTAGCCCATCCCTTCTCCAGGGGATCTTCCTGACCCAGGAATTGAACTGGGGTCTCCTGCATTGCAGACGGATTCTTTACAAACCAAGCTATAAGGGAAGCCCAATAGTGTTCACCAATTGAGAGATTACTACCGGCAGACCTCAGAGATATTGTGCATTCAGTTCCAGACAACTGCAAAAAAGGGAATATCAAAATAAAGTGAGTCACATGGGGGGACTTCCCTGGTGGTCCAGTGGCTAAGATTCCACTCTCCCAATGCAGGGGGCCCAGGGATCACTCCCTGGTCAGGGACCTAGATCCCTTATGCTGCAATTGAGAGTGCTCCTGCTGCAGCTAAACGACTCCACATGCCACAAATAAAGAACCCGCGTGTCACAACGAAGATGGAAGATCCTGAGGCCACAGCTAAGGCCCCGGCACTCAAATAAATACGCAAATAAACTTTTTTTTTTAAAGTGAGTCTCATGAATTTTTTGTTTCCCAATGCATATAAAAATTATGTTTACACTATACTATAGTCTATTATGTGTGTAATAACTTACACACTTACTATCCAAAAAAAAATGTACATACCTTCATTTATTTATTTATTTATTTTATTTCTCATGTGTTCCCCATCCTGTTCATACCTTCATTTAAAAATACTTTATTGCCAAAGATTGCCAACCACCATCTGATGGTGGAGGATTTGAAATACTTCAAAGAAATACCAAACCATGACACAGAGACATGAACTGAGCAGCTACTATGGGAAAACGGCGCTGAAAGACTTGGTCAACACAAGCTCTGCCACAGACCCTCGGCTGATGAAAACTGCAGGGTCCAGGAAAGGCAGAGTCTGGCGCTATGTTGTAAGCACAGTTCTAGGAGTTCTTCCATGTTTTTATGTTATCCTTGCAACATACAAGAGAAAGTTTTATAAGCCCCACTTTACAGAGGAGGAAACTTGGCTGAGTTTATCCATAAGTGAGTGCTGGCGTTTGAACAAGAACTGCGCTTGAACACCGGTCTGGACTGCTCACCTTGGAAACAGCACTGTGGGTTATAGTCCAGAGAGACTCATAGACACATGGACTACCAACAGGACAGAGAAAAAATGTTCCGACAGCAACAGCATGTCTTCTTTTTAAATTTTTTATAGTCATTGGTTCTGATTTTCAGAAAGGTGAGCCCACTCTTTGGGCATACACTTCCTAAAGTAATGTGTATATTAAAATGTAATACAACCTGCATTGAACCTGGACTGGCGATTCATTTCTTATAGGATATTATACATGTTTCAATGCCATTCTCCCAAATCATGCAGTCCAGGTTCAATGCAGGATACAGGATGCTTGGGGCTGGTGCACTGGGATGACCTGGAGGAATGGTACAGGGAGGGACGTAAGAGGGGGGTTCAGGATGGGGAACACATGTACACCCATGGCGGATTCATGTTGATGTATGGCAAAACCAATAAAATATTGTAAAGTAATTAGCCTCCAATTAAAATAAATAAATTTAAATTCTTTTAAAAAAATAAAATAAAATATAATACAACCATGAAAAATCCAAACTCTAAAATAAAAATAGCGTGGATAAAAAGATGGAAAGAAACACTCCAAAATGTTAACAATGGTCATCTTCTAAAAGATGACTAATTTCTATCTTTCCACATTTTCCAGGTTGTCTATATATTCCTATGCAGCACTTTTATGAAGAAAAAACATTATTTCATAAAATGAATATCATGCATTTTACCAGTTGATTGCACAAAACCCAGCATTTGTCTCATTAACTGAACTATATTGTTGTTGTTCAGTCACTCAGTCGTGTCCGACTCTACGCGACCCCATGAATCGCAGCTCGCCAGGCCTCCCTGTCCATCATCAACTCCCGGAGTTCACTCAGACTCACGTCCATCGAGTCAGTGATGCCATCCAGCCATCTCATCCTCTGTCGTCCCCTTCTCCTGCCGCCTTCAATCTTTCCCAGCATCAGTGTCTTTTCCAATCAGTCAATTCTTCATGTCAGGTGGCCAAAGTATTAGAGTTTCAGCTTCAGGATCAGTCCTTCCAATGAATACTTAGGACTGATCTCCTTTAGGATGGACTGGTTGGATCTCCTTGCAGTCCAAGGGACTCTCAAGAGTCTTCTCCAGCACCACAGTTTGAAAGCATCAATTCTTCAGCACCCAGCCTTCTTTATGGTTCAAATCTCACATCCATACATGACTACTGAAAAAAGTATAGCTTTGACTATACAGACTTTTGTCAGCAAAGTATTGTCTATGCTTTTTAATACACTGTCTAGGTTGGTCATAGCTTTTCTTCCAAGGAGCAAGCGTCTTTTAATTTTGTGGCTGTGGTCACTGAACTGTATAGAGGAGGCCAATTGCGCTTGTTTAAATACTTCAAAGTTCCCTTAAACACACTTAAAATTAACATTTTCTTCTATTTAAATTCAGCAACCTATTCTCTTCCACTATTCACATGTGCTAGTTTAACCCTGACATTTAGAAACTGCTTGAAACCATTTCTGGAGTGGAATCCTGCCAAAAAAATAAAAGTTTATTTTCTCTCTGGTTTTCTGCCATTGGACTACTTTGCCCTCTTTTGTCCAGGTGTTCTACAAAATTCTTGCGTGTGTTTGCCAGCCATTACAGTCGTGCTAAATACTATACAAACATCACACTGATAATAGAGACAAGGAAACTATATTCAATGCCATTTGGCATCAGACCTAAAAGCCAGCAACGCCCCACATTCAGAAAGCTTTGAACAGTCATTTTCTTAAATGCGCTGAGAGCGGGACTAGGTACTTCCTCAGAATGTTAGTATTCCGAGAAGCCTGTTGTACTCGTCAGGGTACTCCAGAAAAACAGGACCAAGAAGATGTATGGATAAGTTGAGAGAGAAAGAAAGAGGGGGTGGGGATTGAATTTAAGAAATTGGCTCAGACAAGTGTGGAGGTGCAAGTCCAAAGTCTGCAGAGTAGGCCAGCAGGCTGGAAATGCAGGGAAGAGTTACTGTCCAGTTCAGAAGCCTTTTGCTGCAGAATTCCTTCTTGCTCAGGGGAGACCAGCCTTCACCCTGTTTGTGTCTCCCACTGATTTGATGAGCCTCCCTATCCCTACCCCTGCCATCATGGATGGTAATCTGCTTTACCCACAGTCTTCCAACTAATGTTAATCTCAGGAACTCCACAATGTTTGACCAACTGCCTGGGCACTGTGGCCCAGTAAGGTCAAAACCAACCATCACACCTATGATGGCAGCCAATGTTCAGAAATGAGTGTCAAAGCATCTCTAACTCCCCTTCCTTACAAAACTCTTCTATCGTTGCCATTTATTAATATTTTCAAAACTCCTGTGTCATCTGTTTATATTTCTAAGAATGAAAATTCTTGAAAATAAAATTTAAACATATGAAAAGAAAGTTGTCAACAATGAAGCATAGAGCAATCTCATTAATTAGATTGATTCTGCATA
Source organism: Bos javanicus (assembly GCF_032452875.1). NCBI lineage: Eukaryota > Metazoa > Chordata > Mammalia > Artiodactyla > Bovidae > Bos > Bos javanicus. The sequence continues at coordinate 99,178,737 of NC_083877.1, forward strand.
AGATCATCAGCGAAAATAATCCTGAATATTGGATATTCAAAGATATGCAGGCTTATTAAGTATGACTATATATTTTAGCCTAAACAAGATTGCTACAAATTAGCAAGTCAATTTTCTTTCAGGATCTGCTTTAATAATCAGATTTAAATGATCAGTAAATAGCACATCAATTACTGATATGGAAATAGGTGCTGAATGGACTTTCAAATAAAGTATTCTTAGCAGAGGTGAACCACGTGCCCTGCAGCTTAGTTTTGGTTATTAATAAATGCAATTTTTCAAGCTTATGTCTAACTTGAAATAAGTTCTACATCAGTGAAGTCCAAATTGTTCGTGTTTCTTTTAAGCAGAGAACAAGTAGGGTTTGTCTAACAATTTCACTGGGTATCTGAACGTTTTTTTAAGACATAATCCTTTCCCTTACTGCAAATGCAGAGAAACAGCCAGAAAATGCCCCTTGTCTTCCACTGAGAGGGATGCTCCTGCTGGTGTGGTCAGTGGAGTTTCTATTTATTTATTTACGTTTGGTCGCTCTGGGTCTTCACTGCTTCGAGCTGGCTTTCTCTAGTTGCAGTGCTCGGTCTTCTCACTGTGGTGGCGTCTCTTATTGCAGAGCCCAGGCTTTAGGGTGCTGGGCTCAGTAGCTGAGGTGCTTGGGCTTAGTTGCCCCTCAGCATGTGAGGTCTTAGTTCCCATACCAGGGATTGAACCCATGTCCATCGGCAGGCAGATTCTTAACCACCAGGGAAGTCATGAAATTCTTGGGGCGAGGAATCTCTCAGAAGGACACAGGAGCAAATGTTTCATACCAGACCTGAATAAGTGCCTGCCGGATCAGAACCTGAGTCTCCGACAAGGCTGAGGAATCATTTGCAGATTGATTCAAGTGGAAAATGGTTTCATGATAGGTTCAAGGGAGACAGAGTAAATTAAGGCAGTTTATCAAATCAGGAGTGAAGGGTTATTCTAACAATAAAACTAGATTGATGGAGTCTTCTCCAATGAAGTTTTCTTTCTAAAATTCCAAAGCTCTTTCACAAATGTGACTTTGTTCACATGGAGTCTGTGGTCCTCATTCTAATAGCAAAGAAGTAGTCAAAGTAGAGGGTGAAAAAGTTGGCTTAAAGCTCAACATTCAGAAAACGAAGATTATGGCATCCGATCCCACCACTTCATGGGAAATAGATGGGGAAACAGTGGAAACAGTGTCAGACTTTATTTTTGGGGGCTCCAAAATCACTGCAGATGGTGATTGCAGCCATGAAATTAAAAGACGCTTACTCCTTGGAAGGAAAGTTATGACCAACCTAGATAGCATATTCAAAAGCAGAGACATTGCTTTGCCAACAAAGGTCCATCTAGTCAAGGCTGTGGTTTTTCCTGTGGTCATGTATGGATGTGAGAGTTGGACTGTGAAGAAGGCTGAGAGCTGAAGAATTGATGTTTTTGAACTGTGGTGTTGAGACGCTTACTCCTTGGAAGGAAAGTTATGACCAACCTAGATAGCATATTCAAAAGCAGAGACATTACTTTGCCAACAAAGGTCCATCTAGTCAAGGCTGTGGTTTTTCCTGTGGTCATGTATGGATGTGAGAGCTGGACTGTGAAGAAGGCTGAGAGCTGAAGAATTGATGTTTTTGAACTGTGGTGTTGAGAAGACTCTTGAGAGTCCCTTGGACTGCAAGGAGATCCAACCAGTCCATTCTAAAGGAGATCAGCCCTGGGTGTTCTTTGGAAGGAGTGATGCTGAAGCTGAAACTCCAGTACTTTGGCCACCTCATGTGAAGAGCTGACTCACTGGAAAAGACTCTGATGCTGGGAGGGATTGGGGGCAGGAGGAGAAGGGGATGACAGAGGATGAGATGGCTGGATGGCATCACTGACTCGATGGACGTGAGTCTGAGTGAACTCCGGGAGTTGGTGATGGACAGGGAGGCCTGGCGAGCTGCGATTCATGGGGTTGCAAAGAGTCGGACACGACTGAGCGACTGAACTGAACTGAACTGAGTCAAATGAAAAACTCTTTGAAATCTCTTAGCACACTGTATGTACAGGACGTGTCCAGTCTTATGCCTTTGCATCACGACACTTCATGCTTTTCCTTGACAGCCAATCACTGTCTATTCAAGACTCTATTATTTTAAAGCTTCAAATAAATAACATAGTCACTAGAGTTGGCCACACGTTTCTTGATTCCAGTTTATCCCATTCTTCATCCTTGTTGCCTTAAACTGCACTGACTGATGATGATAAACCTCACATCTTCCCCATAGCATGTTGGCAAAAGGACTGAGATTCCATTTCCTATGAAAAATTGCCGAGTAAGCACGGGTGTGGTTTGAGGCCCTCTGCAATGAGTCTGCTTCTGGACACAGTTCAGAGCTGAACAGCTTTGAATATATTTTTTCAAACCCCCACACACACACCTGTTCAGAAGTAGGGGTTTCCTGGGTACCTCCCAGAAATTAGACTGGGGGCCAGGAAAACCTTGATCCAAACACTTGCTTGGGCACTGAGAGGTTAGGTGAAGTTGGTAAATCAGAACCTGTTTTATCCCTTCTAAAATGACAATCCCTCATGTCTTGCAGACTTAACTAGAGCTAATATAAACATAAATGTTGGAGTCCAGTGCCTGGCAGGAAGTAGGTACTCCATAAACATTGAATCCTCAGTCATCAAAAAGGAAAAATTTGGCTATAGAATTCAAGTAGTTTGAAGGAATGACTGTGGGAACAGATACACCAAAAAGAAAATAAGTAATTTATTCTTTATATTGATGCAAGCATTTTTACAAGAAGTTTGACAAATTCACTTTTGGTCTTAACAAAGAGAAGAAAGACATTAAACTGGCTCCTGGGGTTCAGATCAGCTCAGCTCTGTCCCTGAAGACCATCTGATTCAGAAAGACCCAGCACCTGAGACGTCTTTCTGCACAGTGAGCAAAGAGGAAGATGCCCGTGTCCTCAGATGGCTATGCCACCGTGGTCTCGGAGAAGACCTTGCTGACACTTGCGCCAACGCCACGCTCAGCCCACTTGTCTTCATGGCACCACCTTCCTCTGACCCAGCAGGTGACTGCTCAAGTCGCCTGGGCAGCCTAATTCCATGGAACATTTAAAAGCGTCTGCCATAAGGGCTCAGAACATCAAAGGCGATCCTAACTTGGACCTTCCTCACTGATGGTCAGGACATGTCTGCCCACTTACCTTCAACAGCAGAGCTAAAAGAATCATCCAGCAAAGGCAACTCCCCAGAGGGAAGAGCCCTGCATGCTCCCAATGCTAGACAACCGATTGCAGGAGCAGATGATGAAAGGGGCTTTCCTGGTGGCTCAGCAGTAAGATCCCCCCCTGCCAGTGCAGGAGACACAGGAGACGCGGGTTCGTTCCCTGGGTCAGGAAGATCCCCTGGAGGATACCCACTCCAGTATCCTTTGCCTGGAAAATCCCATGGACAGAGGAGCCTGGCAGGTGACAGTCCATGGGGTTGCAAAAGAATCCGACATGACTCAGCAACTAAAGAACAAGATGCTGAAATTTGATGTATTCGTGGCTCCTATTCTGCTCGTTGCCTTCAGAGAATGAGATGGCCAAAAAACACAAGGCTTCCTCAGAAATGCACAGCAGCCCCAGCTAATGCACACATAATTTGACATTTCTTTGACATTTACTGGCTTCCCAGAGGCTCATGGGATATGAAAGATGGGCCCCTTGAATGTTAAACAGTATCCTAGTGACATCATTTGGATTATTGTTGAAAAATGGCTTATCTACGGACTCTCCCCCAAGTATAAGCGAAATAAACGAGTATTGAGGAATGACACAGACAGATACTGGCAGCTGCTTAAAGGCCGATGGGGACAGACACCCATTTCTTCCCGAGAGATGGAGAGGCAGCCCTGTAGATGATGATGCCTCCTCCAGGAGTCTGACCTCCACCCTGTAAGAAAGAGCCCTGGCACTCAAAGTTTAACGGCATCCACTTCACTTGGGGTGAGTTTAACGAACTGCATTAGCCACTACATAAAGGCCCTCCCTTCCTAGAGGTGACAACTGCCCTAAGAATAACTATTACCACTTTAGGGCCCAGGGTCAAGGTTTTCCACCGGAACCGCCTGCACCAGTGGCTAACCTAACACCCCCGGGAGAAGCACCAGGCCAAGCCACTGACATGCTTCCCTTTGACATCTTGCAGCAACATGCTCCAGCCCATCGTGGAAGCCACAGCTCATCTTCAAACGGCTCAGCTTTCTACTGCAGCTCCTAAGAAACGCTATTTGTAATTGTAACCAGATAGTCCCCCACAAGTACGCCGTAGAATCTGGTAATAAAGGTAATGTTCTTCGATAAAACAACAGTTTCATAAAATGATCAGAACCTGGCCCAGTGTCCGAAACACTTACCTACCCCTTTAAAGTGTTGGATTAGATTAAAGTGCCAGGGGAACGTAACTGATGTAATGTTTCAAAATCATAAATGCAGAGGGAGGGATTTTTAAAGCTGGATAATGGAGAGGATGGAATAATGCAATAAAAGCTGGCTCAAACGCTGAGCCTGTGATACTTGATTTATTGTTTTAATATAACACTGTAAGCCATGCTTGAATATACAGCAGTATTTTATTTATCTGATAGCCATGATCCTAACAATGGGTGTTCAACAATGGCTTTGTACCAGGAGTGGTGGCACCCACCAGCTGGTTCCAGGCTGCTCCCTGAGAAAGGTAACAGCAGCAGAGAGGGGTCCTTGAGAGCCCCTTTGAAAAACATAATTCCTCGTGTCTCCAGCATGAGGGCTCTGTGACTTTAGAGCTGCCCGAGCCCCCCAAAGCTCAGCAAACTGGACACGAGATGAAGACCGGGTGAACAGTCACGGCCCTAGCCCTGCACTTGCAGTTCTGGATCCTCCCTAAGCTACCAGTGAGGAGCATACACAGCAGGGGAAGAGGGCCCAGGATGGGGGCAGAAGGCAGCACCCCTTCTTCCCCATCTCCCTAAAGACCCAGCTCTGTTCTCATGGAGTGTGCAAGAGAAAATGCCACCCACGGCGACAAAGTCCCACTTCATTCCAGGGAACCTTTCAGGCTGTCCTCAGCTGAGAGGTGGTAGATCAGGCTTGGTACATTGGCTGACACCCTTCTTAAACAATCCAAAACCCACCACCCGTGAGCTATTCCCAGCAGTTTTCTGTCCAACTGGTGGGCTCTTTGCTTCCTCAGCAGCATGGCAGTGTGGTCACTGAAGCTCGGGCTTCAAACCCGTGAGCCTCCCAGCCAGTTTTGTGACCTCACGCTGTTTAGCAGAAACTCTAAGCCTTAACTTCATCTTTCAGTGCAGATAAGATCACCCACCTCAGAGAAGGTTAAAGGAAATACCATTTAGAACCAGTATTGTTGGAACAAGAGTAGCTCAAGGGTTATAATCCAAACTCAACATTTCTCTTTCGAATGTATTTGGTCAGGGAGGCTTTTTCTTTGCAGTTGGTGGAAGTCTGTCTGAACCCTGCCCACAACCAATGAAACTTAGATGATTAAAAAAAAAAAAACCTCCAGTCACTTTCAAACACAGTCTTAATTCAGACGGGAAAGTCCAACTCAAGACAATTGTCACATGTGACTTGGCTTCAAATCTTCTCCTCACTCAAAGGGTCTATTCTGCAGGGAACTCAGACCCCTAGGGGGGCCTCTTGGGCTGTCTCCTTCCAAATGATCTTGGCTCAGCATTCCCACCATCTGCGCCTCTGGCCAACCTTTCACGTCCCTTTGACCTGCTTCCTTATTTCTTCCTCCATCCCCTCTCCCTGCCCTTCATCTACCTCCTCTCATATGAGACCCACCCAGTTTGCAACCCCATGGTCCATGGAATTCTCCAGGCCAGAATACTGGAGTGGGTGGCCTTTCCCTTCTCCAGGGGATCTTCTCAACCCAGGGATCGAACCCAAGTCTCCCACATTGCAGGTGGATTCTTTACCAGCTGAGCTACAAGGGAAGCCCAAGAATACTGGAGTGGGTAGCCTTTCCCTTATCCAGTGGATCTTCCCAACCCAGGAATCGAACCGGGGTCTTCTGTATTGCAGGCAGGTTGTCCCCAAACTGTCAGCACTGACAATCCACTCTCCAAGTAACCCCACTGAAGCCCCCAGTTATCAGGGAGGAGGGGACAGACTTTGGCATCAGCTGTCTCCAAAGAAATCCTCTTCACAAATCCACTCTTCCTGCATTTTACATCCTACAGGCAAGTGTTCATACCATGCAGCCCCTGCTGCCTTGAAAATCTGCATCTTGTCTGGCATCTCACTTTGGAATTACACATCTATAATGTAATTACACATCTACAGTGTCCTGAGTCCTTTGTTGTAATTTTTAGTCTACTTCCTACCACATGTGTGCAGAGTTGTTAGCAGATGCTTAGCATACAGTACTTAATACATGCACCTATCCATAGTAATAATGCAAATCATACCTCACAGCACATGAAAAGCACAATAACACCAGGTGTGAAACACAGTCGGGACACGCTGGCCAATCCCCACTTGGCTAAAACCTGCAGCGGACTCTCGTGGCACTCAGGGTGAAACCCACTCACTCCCTTCCAGCCCCTGCCCCAAACACCCTCTCCTTCCCCTCCCCTCTATCCCCTCTCCCTTCTCTGTGCATTTCCTGGGGTCATGATGGGCTCTTTATCTGTTGCTTCCCCAGTGCCCCAGGCTATTCCCCACCTCAGGGTCTTCACGGTCCCACTCCCACAGCCTGAATCCTCCTCCCAGATCCCTGCTCTGACTCAGATCCCAGTCCGGAGAGCCCACCCCTGCTCACCCAGCTGGAGTAGGTCTCTGTCCCACCCAATCCCAGGCACAAACCCATTCTTATGAACCATTCTCTTCCTGACATTGACCACACTCTGAAACTATCTCTTAAATTTTCTGTTTGTTAATAGTGTGGACTGAATGTTAGAGGTCTCCCAAATGTTTATGTTGAAACCCTAAACTCTCAGTTTGAGAGTATTAATATTCGGAGGTGGGCCTTTCAGAGGGAATTATTACAACTCGCTGCTGAATAGCCATCAACAGGAGAATGTGGGCTCCCACCAAAAAGAGATACCCCACGTCCAAGGGCAAAAGAGAAGCCCCAGCAAGATGGGAGGAGGGGAAAAATCACATTTGGAATCAAACCGCATACTCACCAGAGACCCTCGGAAGATTCAAACAAACCTTGTGCGCACCAGGACCCAGAGACCCCACAGAGGCTGAGACAGAGCCGTGTTTGAGCATCTCCTGCGGAGGTCTGGGTCAGCAGTGGACTGCCGCAGGGGCAGGGCTCTGGGTGCAGCGGACTTGGGTATGGCATAAGCCCTCTAGGAGGAGGTCACCATTAACCCCACCAGAGAGCCCCCAGAGCTGACACAGGACTGGGAAACAGGCTCTTGGAGGCACAGACAGAACCTGTGTGCACCAGGACCAGGAGAAAGGAGCAGCGACCCCACCAGAGACTGACCCAGACCTCCCCGGGAGTGTCAGCAGTCTCCAGCAGAGGTGTGGGTGGGTGGTGGCTGCTGCAGGGCTGGGGGCACTGAGTGGGGCAGGGCATGCCATTATCTTCATCACCTCCACCATAGTTTGGTCTCAGGTCAAACAACAGGGAGGGAACACAGCCCCGCCCATCAACAGAAAGTTGGATTAAAGATTTACTGAGCATGGCCCCACCCATCAGAACAAGGCCCAGTGTCCCCTCAGTCAGGCTCTCCCATCACGAAGCTTCCATAAGCCTCTTATCCTTCTCCATCAGAGGGCAAACAGACTGAAAACCACAATCCCAGAAAACTAACCAATCTGATCACATGGACCACAGCCTTGTCTAACTCAATGAAACTATAAGTCATGCCATGTAGGGCCCCCCAAGACGTACAGGTCACAGTGGAGAGTTCTGACAAAATGTGGTCCACTGGAGAAGGGAATGGCAAATCACTTCAGTGTTCTTGCCTTGAGAACTACACGAACTCCCCAGGTTGGTAGGTGCCCAGTATGCTACTGGAGATCAGTGGAGAAATAACTCCAGAAAGAATGAAGAGACAGAGCCAAAGAAAAAACAATACCCAGTTGTGGATGTGACTGGTGATAAAAGTAAAGTCCAATGCTGTAAAGAGCAATATTGCATAGGAACCTGGAATGTTAGGTCCATGAATCAAGGCAAATTAGAAGTGGTCAAACAGGAGATGGCAAGAGTGAACATGGACATTTTAGGAATCAGAGAACTAAAATGGACTGGAATGGGTGAATTTAACTCAGACGAACATTATATCTACTACTGTGGGCAGGAATCCGTTAGAAGAAACGGAGTAGCCATCATGGTCAACAAAAGAGTCCGAAATGCGGTACTTGGATGCAATCTTAAAAATGACAGAATGATCTCTGTTCATCTGAAGGCAAACCATTCAATATTATAGTAACCCAAGTCTATTCCCTGACAAGTAATGATGAAGAAGCTGAAGTTGAATGGTTCTATGAAGACCTACAAGACCTTCTAGAACTAACACCCAAAGAAGATATCTTTTTCATTATAGGGGACTGGAATGCAAAAGTAGGAAGTCAAGAGATACTTGGAGTAACAGGCCAATTTGGCCTTGGAGTTCAGAATGAAGCAGAGCAAAGGCTAAGAGAGTTTTGTCAAGAGAACGCACTGGTCATAGCAAACACCCTCTTCCAACAACACAAGAGAAGAGTCTACATATGGACATCACCAGATGGCCAACACTGAAATCAGATTGATTATATTCTTTGCAGCCAAAATTGGAGAATCTCTATACAGTCAGCAAAAACAAGACTGGGAGCTGACTGTGGTTCAGATCACAAACTCTTTATTGCCAAATTCAGATGTAAATTGAAAAAAGGTAGGGAAAACCCCTAGACCATTCAGGTATGACCTAAATCAAATCCCTTACGATTATTCAGTGGCAGTGAGAAATAGATTTAAGGGACTAGATGTGATAGACAGAATGCCTGAAGAACTATAGGCAGAGGTTTGTGACATTGTACAGGAGGCAGTGATCAAGAACATACCCAAGAAAAAGAAATGCAAAAAGGCAAAATGGCTGTCTGAGGAGGCCTTACAAATAGCTGAGAAAAGAACAGAAGCTAAAGGCAAAGGAGAAAAAGAAAGTTATACCCATCTGAATGCAGAGTTCCAAAGAATAGCAAGGAGAGATAAGAAAGCCTTCCTCAGTAATCAATGCAAAGAAACAGAGGAAAACAATAGAATGGGAAAGACTAGAGATCTCTTCAAGAAAATTAGAGATACCAAGGGAACATTTCATGCAAAGATGGGCTCAATAAAGGACAGAAATGGTATGGACCTAACAGAAGCAGAAGATATTAAGAAGAAGTGGCAAGAATACACAAAAGAACTATACAGAAAAAAAAATCTTCATGACCCACATAACCATGAGGATGTGATCACTCACCTAGAGCCAGACATCCTGGAATGTGAAGTCAAGTGGGCCTTAGGAAGCATCACTACAAACAAAGCTAATGGAGGTGATGGTTGAATAGTTGAGCTATTTCAAATTCTAAAAAATTATGCTATGAAAGTGCTGTACTCAATATGCCAGCAAATTTGGAAAACTCAACAATGGCCACAAGACTGGAAAAGGTCAGTTTTCATTCCAATCCCAGGGAAAGGCAATGCCAAAGAATGTTCAAACTACCACAATTGCACTCATCTCACACACTAACAAAGTAATGCTCAAAATTCTCCAAGTCAGGCTTCAATAGTACATGAACTGAGAACTTCCAGATGTTCAGGCTGGACTGAGAAAAGGCAGAGAAACCAGAGATCAAATTGCCAACATCCACTGGATCATAGAAAAAGCAAGAGAGTTCGAGAAAAACATCTACTTCTGCTTTATTGACTATGCCAAAGCCTTTGACTGTGTGGATCACAACAAACTGTGGAAAATTCTTAGAGATAGGAATACCAGACCACCTGACCTGCTTCCTGAGAAATCTGTATGCAGGTCAAGAAGCAACAGTTAGAACTGGACATGGAACAACTGACTGATTCCAAATAGGGAAAGGAATACATCAAGGCTATATATGGTCACCCTGCTTATTTAACTTATATGCAGAGTACATCATGCGAAACGCTGGGCTGGATGTAACACAAGTTGGAATTAAGATTGCCAGGAGAAATATCAATAACCTCAGATATGCAGATGACATCACCCTTATGGCAGAAAGTGAAGAAGAACTAAAGAGACTCTTGATGAAAGTGAAAGAGGAGAGTGAAAAGGTGGCTTAAAATTCAACATTCAGAAAACTAAGATCATGGCATCTGGTCCCATCACTTCATGGAAAATTGATGGGGAAATAAAGGAAACAGTGGCTGACTTTATTTTCTTGGGCTCCAAAATCACTGCAGATTGTTACTGCAGCCAAGACACTTGCTCATTTGAAGAAAAGCTATGACCAACACAGACAGCATATTAAAAAGCAGAGACATTACTTTGCCAACAAAGTCCATCTAGTCAAAGCTATGGTTTTTCCAGTAGTCATGTATGGATGTGAGAGATGGACTATAAAGAAAGGTGAGCGCTGAAGAATTGATGCTTTTGAACTGTGGTGTTGAAGACTCTGGAGAGTCCCTTGGACTGCAAGGAGATCCAACCAGTCCATCCTAAAGGAGATCAGTCCTGAGTGTTCATTAGAAGGACTGATCCTGAAGCTGAAACTCTAATACTTTAGCCACCTAATGCAAAGAACTGACTCATTGGAAAAGACCCTGATGTTGGGAAAGATTGAAGTCAGGAGGAGAAGGGGACGACAGAGGATGAGATGGTTGGATGGCATCACTGACTCGGTGGACATGAGTTTGGGTAAACTCCAGGAGTTGGTTATGGACAGGGAGGCCTGGCGTGCTGCAGTCCATGGGGTTGCAAAGAGTCATATGTGACTGAGCGACTGAAGGGAACTGAACTGAACTAGATTTAGATGAGCTCATCAGGGCAGGGCCCTGTGATGGGATAAGTGCCCTTGTAAGAGGAGGAAGAGAGACCAGAGCTTGCTGGCTGTCTCTCTTTCTCTCTGCCGTAGGAGGACAGGGTGAGCAAATGGCCATGCTCAAGCCAGGAAGAGACTGCTCACCAGAACTCAGCCTGCTGGCGCTTCCATGTCAGACTCCAGCCTCTGGAGCTGTGAGAGATGGATATCGGAGTTTAACACGGTCTTCTAACACACAGCATGGTGTTTTGTTATAGCAGCCCAAGCTGACTAAAAGATCTTGCTCTCCGTCTCCTTTCCTCCCTCCAACAATGAGAAACTCCCTTACAATTTGTATCCGAGGAGAAACATCTCCCTCTTCCCTCACCTGTGATCTTCTCCCTGTGATAAGGGGATAAGGCCAGTACAAAATGCCAGTAGAAGGTTAACCAGCCGCCAATCAGTTTAATTCCCGAATGACAGGAAAGCTTGAAGGAGAAAAAGTATCTCCTGAGGGAACACCCCCTACCAGAAGAACCTGATTTTTGCTCCCTGCACCTCGTGACCTCGGCTCCCCAAGTGGTGCTCGTGATAAAGAATCCACTTGCTGATGTAGGAGTCGCAGTTTCAGTCCCTGGGTCAGGAAGATCCCTTGAAGAAGGAAAATGGCAACCCATTCCAGTGTTCTTGCCTGAAAAATTCCATGGACAAGAGGAGCCTGGCAGGCGACAGTCCACGGGGGTCGCAAAGAGTCGGACACAACTGAGCACAAGGGAATAACAATAGCTATTAACTTGTATGGAGTACTTACGTGGGAGGCACGTGGCCATATGGGTATTAACCATTTAACAAAACCCTGAAAGGTAGGTACCATTTTATGCCCATTTTCTCCTGAAGAAACTAAGGTGCAGAAAGGTTTAGTAAACCTGGTCAGAGCTAACCAGGGGTGCAGAATCGAAACACGGACCATCCGGCCTCAGAGCCTGGATTTACCCCAAGCTTGCCACCTTGTACTCGTCACCTCTGAGAGCAGAAAGGAGGTCCGGCAAAGAGCAGACAGGCACGAATGCCTCCCACCGCCCCACCACCCACCCTCCGCCTTCCCAAAGTCTCAGCACAGCCACAGATTCAAGACAGAAATTTTACACAAAGGCACAGAGTCGTCATAAATTTATAGATGTAAGACGCTGTCTTTCCCATTCAAATTCTTTTTCACGTAATCATCATCTTACGATGTTTCTCTGAATTTTTTCTATCAATGTCTGCTCGGCACTGGCTTGAAGGTTAGACTATGGAACATGTTAACCGCTTGCTTGTGATGTCACGCATGTGTGTGGCTCACCCACAGGATGGATGTGACTCCCAGATCAAGTCAATAAGAACTTCTCCCAGTCACTTCTCTTTCCCTTGCTTCTGTCTTTTGCTGAGAGAAAGCAGAGCTTTCTATGGAGCTTTCTATGGGAGTCAGGCTCCGAAACATTTACTTCTGGGCTCTGTATTTGCTGAGGACTTTGTGCAGAGAGACAGTGCAGGGCAAGGGTTAAAAGTTTTGGCTCCTGAGCCAGACATGCTTTGAGCACTCACCTGAGGTTTTGAGCAAGTTATACCTTCCCTCAGTTCCCTCAACTGTAAAATGGGGATATGTCCATCGTAGAACATTTTGAATATTAAATGAGTCTGTGTATGACATGTTTAGAAAAGAGATGGTATATCAATGCTATATAAATATGATAGGCCTGTTAGTTTGGGGCAAGTGAGTATAAAAGAGGGGAGTGTCAGAAGAATGGGGGGCCCTCAAAAGAGCAGGAGAGGGGCTCAACTGGCTTGTGGATTAGTGCAAGTTGGATGAACCAGAACCTCAAGAAGATGCATTTCCAGATTAAGATTTGCTGAGTTGAGATGAAACATTCCAGCACAAGGCAGAGAAGGAAAGAGTTTCTTTCACTTAGGGGTGGTAAACTTTCCCTATTGCCTCTCAGTTATGATCAGAGATGCCCACAAGTCCCTCCCAAACAGGCATCCAGCTAGGATCCTGCTCTGCCATCCTCTGCCCCCAAGATGCCCACCCCTGTATCCCCTGAACCTATGAATGTCACTTCAAACGGCAAAAGAGGACTTTGCAGATGTAATTAAGTTAAGGAGTTTTAGAGGGGAGATCACCCTGGATCACGCAAGTGGGCCCAAGCATTCACAAGCATCCTTATCAGAGGAAGATCTGAACACGGAAATAGGAGATGTGATGATGGAAGCAAGAGATTGAGTGCCAGGAGGAAGGGGTCACAGGTCAAGGAAAGCAGGTGGCCTCCAGGAGTTACAAAAGGCAAGAAAAATGGGTTCTCCCCTAGATTCTCCAGAAAGAACCAGCTCTGCCAAACATTGTGACATCAGCCCAGTGAGATTGCTTTCAGACACTTGGCTTCCAGAACTTTAAGAGAATAAATCTGTGTTAAGTCATGAGGTATACAGTCATTTGTTACAGCAGCAACAGGAAGCTAATACAGACCAAAGCACCACTGTGATTTCTCTTGACACAGTGTTTCTCCAACTTGGCACCTACAAAATGCTGATACTCTCAAATCTAGATATTCAACAGATAAAGTTGCTGAATGTTGCTCAGTGCTATTCACCTGCTAATGCAGGAGATGCAAGTTCGATTCCTGGATCGGGAAGACCCCCTGGAGGAGGAAATGGCAACACACTCCAGTATTCTTGCCTGAACAATCCCATGGATATAGGACCCTGGTGGGCTACGGTCCATGGGGTTGCAACCAGTCAGACATGAGTGAGTGACTGAGCATGAACACATGCAAAGTTGGATAATGAATAAAGTTATTATAGAAAACATTAACATTTATCGATTTTTGAAAATGCAGGACTTTGTCTTAGTCCATACAGGCTGCTATAACAAAATACCACAGACTAGGTGGCTTATAAACGGCAGAAGTGTATTTCTTATAGTTTCAGAGGCTGGAGAGTTCCCTTCTGGTGAACGCCCCCTTTCTGGTTCACAGCTGGCTCTTTCCCACTGTGTCTTCACATAGTGAAAGGGGGTAGGAATCTCTCTAGAGCCTCTTTGATAAGGGCCCTAATCCCATTCATAAGGGCTCCACCCTCATGACTTAAGTACCTCCCAAAGACTCCAGTTACTAATACCATCACCTTTGGGGGTTAGGATTTCAATATACGTATTTTGAGGGGGTGTATTCAGACCATATGTATATACAATGGAATATTTTCCAGTCTTATAATGAAATCCTATCATATACAATAACATGGATGAACCATAAGGAAATTATACAAAGTGAAATAAGCCTGTCAAAAAAGGACAATACTGTATGATTCCTCTTATATAAAGTCTCCTAAGTAGTCATGGTGAAAGAATCTGCCTGCCAATGCAGGAGACACAGGTTTGATCTCTGGGTTGGGAAGATCCCCAGGAGAGGGAAATGGCAATCCGTTCCAGTATTCTTGCCTGGGAAATCCCATAGACAAAGGAGCCTGGTGGGCTACAGTCCATAGGGTCACAAAAGAGTCGGACACAACTGAGCGGCCAAACAACAACAACACCCAGACCATAGCAACTATTAAGCTTTTCTTGTATCATTTCATTGAATTTAATCCTCACAACAATTTCTTTTTTATAGATGAGCAGACAGGCTTAAAATGGTTCAGTAATTTGTCCAAAGTCATAAAGCTAATTTATAGTCAAATGAGAATTCATACCCAGATTGAGCTCAAAAATAATTAAATTGAATTTAACATATAGAAATATGTAAAACTTCAATTTTCTCTCAGTGGTTTTTATTTTACTTTGGAGATCTACTACCACTTGTCCGAGTACAACACAAAAGAACTAGAAAGAACTGGTGTTAACAGCAAAACTCAGGATCATCAGTGCCTCAGATGCAGTTGCCTGTTTGAAAATTCTAGGTATTTGGACCTGTAATTGTCATCTCCTTTTATGGAATGTACAATTCAGTTATATTCAATATGTCTAAGCATTATGCAGAGTACATCATGAGAAACGCTGGGCTGGAAGAAACACAAGCTGGAATCAAGATTGCCGGGAGAAATATCAATAACCTCAGATATGCAGATGACACCACCCTTACGGCAGAAAGTGAAGAGGAACTCAAAAGCCTCTTGATGAAAGTGAAAGTGGAGAGTGAAAAAGTTGGCTTAAAGCTCAACATTCAGAAAACGAAGATCATGGCATCTGGTCCCATCACTTCATGGCAAATAGATGGGGAAACAGTGGAAACAGTGTCAGACTTTATTTTGGGGGGCTCCAAAATCACTGCAGGTGGTGACTGCAGCCATGAAATTAAAAGATGCTTACTCCTTGAAAGGAAAGTTATGACCAACCTAGATAGCATATTCAAAAGCAGAGACATTACTTTGCCAACAAAGGTTCGTCTAGTCAAGGCTATGGTTTTTCCTGTGGTCACGTATGGATGTGAGAGTTGGACCGTGAAGAAAGCTGAGCACCAAAGAATTGATGCTTTTGAACTGTAGTGTTGGAGAAGACTCTTGAGAGTCCCTTGGACCAAGGAGATCCAACCAGTCCATTCTAAAGGAGATCAGCCCTGGGATTTCTTTGGAAGGAATGATGCTAAAGCTGAAACTCCAGTACTTTGGCCACCTCATGTGAAGAGTTGACTCATTGGAAAAGACTGATGCTGGGAGGGATTGGGGGCAGGAGGAGAAGGGGACGACAGAGGATGAGATGGCAGGATGGCATCACTGACTCAATGGACGTGAGTCTGAGTGAACTCCGGGAGCTGGTGATGGACAGGGAGGCCTGGCGTGCTGCGATTCATGGGGTCGCAAAGAGTCGGACACGACTGACCGACTGAACTGAACTGAACTGAAGCATTGCAAACAGAAAACAAATAAGGGGTGTCTTACATGCTCATCATGGCTAATTATTAGAGAAATGCAGAGGATGGG
Organism: Bos javanicus; assembly: GCF_032452875.1. NCBI lineage: Eukaryota > Metazoa > Chordata > Mammalia > Artiodactyla > Bovidae > Bos > Bos javanicus. The sequence goes on from NC_083877.1 coordinate 99,194,654, forward strand.
ATGGTTGGATGGCATCACTGACTCAATGGACACAAGTCTGAGCTAAATCCAAGGGATAGTGAAGGACAGGGAAGCCTGGGATGCTGCAGTTCATGGAGTTGCAAAGAGTCAGAAACAATTTAGCGAATAAATAACAACAAATCAAAACTCCAATGAGGTACCACCTCAAACAGTCAGAATGGCTGTCACTAAAAAGTCTGTGAATAATAAATGCTGAAGATGATGTGAGAAAGTGGAGCCTTTTTACACCATTGGTGGGATTATAAATGGTTGCATACTGGAGTGTCCAGAAGTCTCCAGTGATGGAATTCCTATTTAGCGATTTCAAATCCTAAAAGATGATGCTGCTAAAGTGCTGCACTCAATATGCCAGCGAATTTGGAAAACTCAGCAGTGGCCACAGGACTGGAAAAGGTCAGTTTTCATTCCAATCCCAAAGAAAGGCAGTGTCAAAGAATGTTCAAATTACCACACAACTGCACTCATCTTACACACTAGCAAAGTAATGCTCAAAATTCTCCAAGCCAGGCTTCAACAGTACATGAACTGAGAACTTCGAAATGTTCAATCTGGATTTACAAAAGGCAGAGGAACCAGAGGTCAAATTGCCAAAAAAAAAGCTAGAGAATTCCAGAAAAACATCCGCTTCTGCTTCATTGACTACATTAAAGCCTTTCACTGTGTGGATCACAACAAATTGTGGAAAATTCTTTAAGAGATGGGAATACCAGACCACCTTACATGCCTCGAGAAACCTATATGCAGGTCAAGAAGCAACAGTTACAACCAGACATGGAACAACAGTCTGGTTCAATATTGGGAAAGGAGTACATCAAGGCTGTATATTGTCACCCTGCTTATTTAACTTCTATGCAGAGTACATCATGAGAAACGCTGGGCTGGAAGAAGCACAAGATGGAATCAAGATTGCTGGGAGGAATATCAATAACCTCAGATATGCAGATGACACCATCCTTATGGCAGAAAGTGAAGAAGAACTAAAGAGCCTCTTGATGAAAGTGAAAGACTGAAAAAGTTGGCTTAAAACTCGACATTCAGAAAACTAAGATCATGGCATCTGGTCCAATCACTTCATGGCAAATAGCAAATAGATGGGGAAACCGTGGAAACAGTGACAGATTTTATTTTCCTGGGCTCCAAAATCACTGCAGATGGTGACTGCAGCCATGAGGTTAAAAGACACCTGCTCCTTGGAAGAAAAGCCATGACAAACCCAGACAGCATATGAAAAAGCAGAGACATTACCTTGCCAACAAAGGTCCATCCAGTCAAAGCTATGGTTTTTCCAGTGGTCATGTGTGGATGTGAGAGTTGGACCATAAAGAAAGCTGAGTGCCAAAGAATTGATGCTTTTGAACTGTGGTGTTGGAGAAGACTCTTGAGAGTCCCTTGGACTGCAAGGAGATCCAACCAGTCCATCCTAAAGGAGATCAGTCCCAGGTGTTCATTGGAAGGACTGATCCTGAAGCTGAAATTCCAACACTTTGGCCACCTGATGCAAAGAAGTAACTCACTGGAGAAGACCCTGATGCCGGGAGAGATTGAGGGCAGGAGGTGAAGGAAATGACAGAAGATGAGATGGTTGGATGGCATCACTGACTCGATGGACATGACTTTGAGCAAGTTCTGGGAGTTGGTGATGGACAGGGAGGCCTGGCATGCTGCTGTCCATGGGGTCACAAAGAGTCAGACACGACAGAGCAACTGAACTGACCTGAAATTGGTGTGGCCATTATAGAAAACAGTATGGAGGGTCCTCAAAAACTAAAAATAGAACTACCATATTAGTCTACAATCCCATTACTGAACATAAATGCAGACAAACTCTAATTGGTAATTTGAAGACATATATGAACCCCTATGTTCATAACAGCACTATTTACAATAGCCGAGACATGGAAACAACCTAAATGTCCATCAACAAATGGATGGAAAAAGAAGATGCGAAATACACACACACACACACACACACAAACACACATACACAAACACACATACATACACACACATACATATATACATATGCAATGGAATACTACTCAGCCATAAAAAAGGAAAATAATGGCATTTGCAGCAACATGGATGAACCTAGAGATTATCATATAAGTGTAGTAATTCAGAAAGAGAAAGAAAAATACCATGTGAAGTAATTTATATGTGACATATAAAATGCAACACAAATGAACTTCTCTATAACAGAGAAACAGACTCCCGGACACAGAGAACAGACTCGTGGCTGCTAAAGAGGGGACGATGGGGGCAGGACTGGATGTGCGGGATGAGCAGAGACGAGCTACCGTACAGAGGATGGGCAGACAGCAGGGTCCCCTGTACGGCACAGGGGACAATACTCAATATCCTGTGGTGAACCGTATTGGAAAGGAATAGGGAAAAGAATACACACATGTATAATTGAATCGTTTTGCTACATAGCAGAAATTAACATAACATTCAATCAACTGTACGTCAATAAAATTTTCTAAAACCAAATTTTAAAAAATACAGGGTGTTTTTTAAGGTTGCCACTTTCGTGTGTATAGAAGGCACCAGGCCATGATAAAAATTTAGTTGTAACAACTACACTATTATACTGGAGACTTTTATTTTCCTCATTTTACAAATGGTGAAACTAAGGCTTGCAGAGCTTAAGTAACTTGCCTAAAGTTGCCCAGCATGTGAGTGATAGGCCAGACTGGAACCAATGGCAGTCTACTTCCAAAATCCATGTTCTTCTCTGCAAACCCACTGAGAGCGGAGAAAACTATCAGACTGTATTTGCGTTCCCCTCAAAAAGCATCATCCGGAAGAGCACCTAAGCCCATCTTCGACCCCTTATGACTCAATCTGGGGGCCGTGTAACAGCTAACTCTGGTGAGGAGAAGGGGTGGGAACCGGAGGCTCAGCGAGAACTGCTCAGCGCGTCGCTCTGTGCTGCTCTGCAAAGAACATGGTAGCTTCTAGGTATGAAACCCCCTGCGCTGGGAAAGCATTCGTCTCTCGAACCCAAGTCTGTTTGCAGGAGACCTCAGCCCCTTCCCTCGATCTCACCTCTGGGACCCCAGAGAATAAGCCTACGTCCCCCTCTGGCTGATGAAGCTCGTCTCCTGTTTTTATTTGTCTCTGAGCTAGACACATTCCTCTTCTTCATCCTCCCTTGATGAGAGCAGGTTTTCTGTGTCAGGATCTGTCAGACTCAGAGGTGACTCCCCAGCTGACTGCTCCCTTGACTTGCGTCCTGTCATCTCAGCAACACGGACCCCTCAGGACACATACAGAGAGACTGGTCACGGACTGGGAGTTTGTGTTTCTTTTCCTTCAGTTACTACTCAAGACAGCGCAACACAACATTCAGCACTTCTTTCGCTGCTTCCAGCCCTTGGCCAAGGGAGCAATGACTCGAGTGAAGGGCAGCTATGGCCCCCCAAGCTGGCACTGCACACAGAAACACGGGGAGCAGGCCCCAGGGTGGCCCACACCCTGCCGCCAACCCCAAGCACGATCAGCAGCCTGTTCCAGCGGCTGGGGTGGGGGTCCCTTTGGTTTGCCCCCAGGCCAGAAACGTTCTGGTCTCATCCAAGGCAGACGTCCCTCTCCATGGCCAAAGCACAAGCAAGCACAGCTTCCAGAGACAAAGCTTCTTGTCCCAGGAGACGCCGTAAGTACCCCAGGGAAAGGGCCCTGAGCACAGGGACGGGGCCACCCTTGGTTACACCGAGCTGTTCTCATGAAAAAGGCACTTTCTTCCTTCCAGCTGAGCCTTGCTGGGGCCTCCAGGCCCCCCTGGAGGGAGTCTGACCCATGATATCTTGTGGCAGTTTCCACTTTCACCGTCTTGGATTTACTGTAGATAATTCCATTTAGGGTGATTCATTCACCAAGAAATGGAGGTGTTTAAGAGCTATCTGATTGGCCAGAAAGTTCATTGGGGTTTACCACAAATGGCTGAAGGAGCATTCTTCTCTAAGAAAGATGGCACAGCAGAAAGACCTCACCACCTCCTATCAGCCGAAATCCCCTAAACGTGTTTGTACTAAAATAAAGAGTGTGGACTTGATCTGGATTCTACAGCAAAACAACCTGTTTAAACCATATATTAACCTAGGGTGATGCTCCCGCATTGCAAACCAGACAAGGCTCCATCCTGACTTCCCGACCATGCACTTTGGGCTCCGACTTGGGTTCCAATACCATTTCCACCAGGATGTGGGAGCCCTGTGGTCTGTGGGTCAGGAATTGTGATTGCCCATAAGTCTACGAGCAATAAATGCTGGAGAGGGTGTGGAGAAAAGGGAACTCTCTTACACTGTTGGTAGGAATGCAAACTAGGACAGCCACTATGGAGAACAGTGTGGAGATTCCTTAAAAAACTGGAAATAGAACTGCCTTATGATCCAGCAACCCCACTGCTGGGCATACACACTGAGGAAACCAGAAGGGAAAGAGACACGTGTACCCCAATGTTCATCGCAGCACTGTTTATAATAGCCAGGACACGGAAGCAACCTAGATGCCCATCAGCAGATGAATGGATAAGAAAGGTGTGGTACATATACACAATGGAGTATTACTCAGCCATTAAAAAGAATACATTTGAATCAGTTCTAATGAGATGGATGAAACTGGAGCCTATTATACAGAGTGAAGTAAGCCAGAAAGAAAAGCACCAATACAGTATACTAACGCATATATATGGAATTTAGAAAGATGGTAACAATAACCCTGTGTACGAGACAGCAAAAGAGACACCGATATATAGATCAGTCTTATGGACTCTGTGGGAGAGGGAGAGGGTGGGGAGATTTGGGAGAATAGCATTGAAACATGTATAATATCATGTATGAAACGAGTTGCCAGTCCAGGTTCGATGCACGGTACTGGATGCTTGGGGCTGGTGCACTGGGACGACCCACAGGGAGGGTAGGGGAGGGAGGAGGGAGGAGGGTTCAGGATGGGGAACGCGGGTACACCTGTGGCGGATTCATTTCGATGTTTGGCAAAACTAATTCAATATTGTAAAGTTTAAAAATAAAATAAAATTTAAAAAAAGAAAACTAAAAACAAACAAAAAAAAAGAATTGTGATTGCAAGGTTCAAGTCCCACCTCTGCTTGTTTTCATTCTGGGATTTTTGCACAAACCCCTCAGGCTCCTGAGCTTTGATGACCTTGTCTGTGCAGTCATGTTACTTCCTGCAGCAACACCTGCCTCCCGGGCTGTTGTGAGAGACAACGAGGGAAGTACCGCGTTCAAGGAGCGTCACTCACGGGGTGGGTCACGGGGCAGCTTCAGCTCTCGACAGCGCTATGGGTTCCTCTCCCAGAACTGGCTTTTCCTTACCCCTGTGTCAGACTGAAGGCAAGTCTCATGATTCTTCCAGACACTTTAATCTAACAAGTCTCGGTTGGGTAATTCACATCTTCGGGTCTGAATGAATAAATAAAACTTCCCACTGCTTTGTTCTCTTACAGCCTTTCCGTGTACACAGCGGGCAAGCAGGTGGGTTGCCCGCCTGGGAGGCTTCTCTTTCCCATCCTGCACATCCAGCCCTTCTCCTCAAACCTGTTAATCCTGGTTCCTGACCCTTGTGGATCAGAGAATGGGGGAGGGAGAAAGGAAGATCATCCCAGGATGACCCGTGTGGTCCCCAGCTTCCCTCCCGGACTCCCCCTGAACCTCTGACACACTCCCTCCCTCGCCCCACTGCTGGGGTTAGTATCTTGCAGTTCTGTTCACTTGGATGGATGCCTCTCTCCCAGCTGACACTTACGCATCCTACTTTAGCCCCTGGAAATCCAGGAAAGCCCTCCAACTCCCCTCTGGTGGGTTCCACCTCGCCCCTGCTGCCAGCCACCCTGGTCAGGATCTAATTCAGCCCGGCTGCCCCCAAGCCCGACCCTGGCTGCTCCCAGGACACACCTCCTCTGCCCAGAGAAACACGCAGAGCACAGCCACCCCTGAGACAGCAGCAGCCTCTCCATCACGCCATCCTCTCCACAGCCAGAGAGTCTCTCTTGCTCTCGGGAATTCTAGAAATGAGTCGGGTACCAGTTTGTGGTTCCCACCAAACTGCCAGAGACACAGAACATTCCCTGGGTAGACCCTGCACTGCCCCCTCTCGGGACCAACTCATCCCACCAACAACTCCATCTTCAATTCTCTTCCTCATCTCCCACCCTCCTGCCCATCTTTCCAACTTCTTTGGGGCTGGAGGTGAGTGGTCAGGAGGCAGTCAGAACCCACGTTTTGTTCACAGTCTTGCCCGTGGTTTCGCACCTCACCTTGGACGGTAGCCTCTATTAACGATAATAGTAATAAAGGCCACCAACACTGATAAGTCACTAGGAAGTGCTGGATGGGCTTCCCAGATGGTACAGGGGTAAACAATCCGCCTGCCACTGCAGGAGACGCAAGAGACGTGGGTGTGATCCCTGGGTCAGGAAGATCCCCAGGAGGAGCCACCCATTCCCTTATTCTTGCCTGGAAAATTTCATGGACAGAGGAGCCTGGCGGGCTATAATCCATGAGTTCACCTAGAATCGGACACAAATGAGCAACTGAGCACTCCCTCAAAAAGTGCTGGGCACTGAGCCAAGTGCGTTCTGAGTACTCTCTCGTTGAATCCTCACCACCACCCATGAGGAAGCTGTGATGCTCGTCTCACTTGACAGATGAGGAAACGGAGGCTCGGGGAGGACCAGGTGACCTGACTGGGATCACAGAGTCCATAAAGCACGACGGTTGGACTCCAAAGCTGTGGAGTCTGATTCTGAGGCCAGGGCCCCAAACGGACTCCTCGTCAGACACTAGAAGCCTTGTGTAACTGTGACATCCATCATTTACTTGATAGTCTATGAGAAAGCCTTTCGTAAAACGATCAAGTATTCTTCAGTTATTTATATTGTTATTGTAGTTATGAAAAACAATACTTTTTATTATTCCATTCTATTTGGTATGGCTTTGGGCTGCTAATATAAAGCACATTCAACACTCCAACGCAATTTAAACTGAGGCTGGGGATTGGGAGGTGATACAGTAAGTGTTACAGTGGCCATTAAAATGTCTTAAACATTAAGGTTCCAAAAAATGGGATATTTAGCTATATTAACATCGCCAAGTTAAACTGGCTGCTTTCCCAAGCATGAGCTCTGGTAATTGCCACTTGATAGAACAGTGACCCTAACGAACTGACGTGTAAGCAACAGAAATGATGGTCACATGCCCCCACACACACACATGCACCATTAGGTACACAGAGCCTCACCAATTGCTCAGAAAACGGAAGGCCTGTGCTTTGCTTTGGACTCTTACAAGCATCAGAAATGTTTGCACAGGTTTCCCCTCCACTTGAAAGGATTTAAAAAGAAATTAAACCATTGCATAGGTGCAAAGGATAACAGCATCAGCCGCTAGTGGAGAATGAGTCACTGCTGCTCTTTGCTGGGCACTGACCTGAGTGCTTCACAAGAATCCTTCTCAACAACACTCTGGAGCAAACTCGGGTTCCCAAGTTACAGAGAGGGCTTAGGATAGTGATCAGAGCAGGCCAGAAACCACCCCCACCCCCGCCCACTGGAGATGCCCACATCCCCGTACGGAACCCGGGGGTAAGCTACCTTACACGGCAAAAACACCCCTGATGAGCTTCAGCTTGGGGTGTTGACAAGGGGAGATGATACTAGACGATCCAAGTGGTAACCACAAGGATCCTTGAAGTCACAATGGAATCACAAGGATGCTTAAAACATGGAAGAGGGAGACAGAAGGTAAAGTCAAATTCAAAGAGAGATTTGAAGGTATTAGATTGCCGGCTTTGAAGATGGAGGAAGGGGCCACAAGCCACGGCGTCCAGGCAGCCCCTGGAGGCTGGAGAAGGCAGGAAGTGGGCTCTCCAGCAGGAACACAGCCCTGCTGACACCTTGATATTAGCCCAGGGGACCCTTTTTGGAGCTCTGACCTCCAGAACTCTAAGACAGAAAAATTGTGTTGGTTTAAGCAGCAATGGGAAGCTAATATAGTCAGCACACATTAGTAAATGATGGAGGCTGGACTTGAGCCCTGGTGTGCTGGCCTCCAAAGCCCTGAGCTTTCTCACTGTTGTTAGCTGAGTGTCCCCCACCCTCCCCACCCTGGGAATAAAAAGTTGAAATCCTAACCCTCAGTGTCTGTCAATGTGACCTTAATTACAAATAAAGTCTTTGCAGACGATCCAGTTAAGTTGAGGTCATTAGGGTGGGCACTCATCCCAGGGACTGACGTCCTTATAAAAGCAGGAAATCAGACCACAGATGTGCACCGAGGGAGCGTGAGAAGAAGAGACACAGGAAGAAGACAGCCGTTTACAAGCTAAGGGATGCCCGAGGATTCCAGAAGCTGGCAGAGACGGAATGGTCCTGCCACCTCCAGAGAGAAAATGGCCCTGCCAGCACCGTGGTTTTGAGCTTCCAGCCTCCTGAACTGTGAGACATTAAAACGGAAGTGTTGTAAGCCTCCTGGCTTATGGTACTTGGTTTCAAAAGCCCTAGGCAAAGAGCACACTCCTGATGAACAGCAACCTCACAGTACTTGAGCCTGCAGTCTGAGTGAGACGCACCCCCACAGCCAGCACTAAGGAGATTATTCTTAACAAACTGAAAACAATACCACCTTATGCGCACATGTCAGCTTTTAGTTTATACACACGTCTCCCCAGTAAAGACTTTCCTGACCATCCCATACTTACGTAAGCAAGTCAAGGACCATGTGTCCAGCGTGGCTTTACCATAGCAGCTTCTGTGTTTCAGACACGAGCCTTAGACTGTGCAAATGCCGCCCAGTCACTGACTCGGGAAAGTTACCCACCTTTGATATTCCTTCCTCTGTGTCTTCATCCGTGCGATATAAATGACCATAATTGTTCCTGCCTCATGTGGTTCTTGAGACGATTAAATTGCAGAACTCCTGTGGAGTTCTTCCTCCAGCCCAAAATAAGCCCCCAGAAAACCCTTTCATACATCTAGGAAAACTCAAAGCTCAGAGAAGTGATTTCCCTAAGGACATTTGACCTCTAAGTCACAAAACCAGGACTCAAAAAAAATCCAAGGCTTCTAAATACTAAGGCAGGACTCTTTGTAGCATAATATCCTGTGTCTCTGTTACCTTTCGTTTTCATTATTTGGGGGCCTTAAATAAATCCGAACCCTTTTATCCTTTGAGCAATTCTAAATCTAATTCTGCTTCCCATGTCCACCCCATTCAGTCAAGAAAGATTACAGTTTCTCTCAACGACTAAGTGTTCTTGCTTGATCCTTTTATGAGACATCCCAAGAAGTAAGTCATCTTATTGCCCAGTGGCAAAGCAGTTCTCTCAAGACAAGGCCTTCTCTAGATAAAACACCGAGATGTAAAAAGATGGAAGACAGGGCAGCCCCCCACAAGCCAGCCCCTGAACGGCTGACGCCCCTGTACCTGCTGTCTCGTGTTCCAGAGTCCCGGCCGCTTGGTGAAGCTACCCTGGTAACGCGCTAATTCTGCTGGTGTTTGTAAATAAACTCAACACCCTGCAGGTTTAAAAGCTGCCCTGGGACCTCACTTTCCCCCGTATGATATTTCCTGCATTTACCCAACCATCTCAGAAAGTGGTTTTCCTTAAAATTATGAGAGGCAAAATAAAAAAACCCATCAGGATTTAATGACCATATTTCAGCATCTTACCGCTTAAAAGAACTTGGCTTTTTCAGTGCTTTTGCAACTGTGCAAACTGGAAGCGGATCAAGAAAGGTAGAGCGAGAGTTTGATTTTTTTTTTTAAATCACCACAAACCATCCATCAAAGTTAAACTACTGATAGGGAGAAGGGGGGAAGGTAGGAAGAACCATGGGTGAGGAGACTGGAGAATATTAAACAGGACACTCTCCCATTCCAATAAAATACAATTAACTGAATTTCATCAAGGCTTCCATAAAAAATACACAAAGAATCAATATTAGGCATAAAACCCAAAAGAAGTGGGTTGTTATCTCTAAACCAGAGAAAACATTTCATTAGGCTGAAGGGTTTTATACCCCCATTGGGAAAATTGCTTTTTCCTCACCCCCCACCCTCCTTCACTTCTTACTACAGAAACTCAATTGAAAAGTCAATCATCAAAATCACTTAGCAAATGTCACACGGAGCTGCTGCTTTCTAAATATATTTGTTTCTTTATGGAAACCCTGGCGCCTTTTCTCAGTCCTCACTCTCACTCTCCCGTCATCTTGCTGTTTCTACTTTTTCGCAGTTTTCTCTTTCTGTTTGCTCGTTCCTGTTGTTGTTGGAAATAGAAAGCCTGTTTTATAAGGTTATGGCAAACAGCTTTTCCCGCTAACATTTCAGCATTCTTTAATAGCCACTGCACCGCTGAGCGCTCCCGTTACCCCGAGTTATAAATAAGCTTCACTCTCAAGTCCCACTTGGCGGCAGCAAAAAAAAATAAAAAAGCCTTTTTCAGCCTGCTAATCACATGCAGGGTAGTCTTTCCACATTTCTTCTCTGGAAAAGCCTGTTGCTTAATTTACCCTCTGCCCAGCAACAGTGCTGCTCGGGTTTACGGTCCTGCCGGCCCCTGAAGCACGAGCCACACCGTCTCCTCCCACAGCCCACCAAAACACAAGTGGAGCCAAGGCACAGAGACCCCAGAAATGGAGTGTGACGATCAGACACACACACACACTCATGCACACAGAGTCAACGCTGGAACTTAGCAAATCACCTGGAGATCTCATCATTAAGTCTTAGACCAGAAAGAGCCTGATGTCAGGGTGCAGTGCCTGGAAACCAATGACCTGACTCCTAGTAAACAGTGGCCACAGTAAAACAGTGATGATGGGGGACCTCTGATGGGCACGTGACAGGTCTTATCCCCCTGCCTCTGAATTCTCTCGCCACTGCCTAGCTGCGGCAACGGGGGCTGACTGCTGCATGTCCCGGGCCTCGCGTTGGTAGCCTCACATGTAATATATCTGAGCACACTTGGTCAACCATCAGGCGCTGTTAAGACAGGGAAGAGTCATTTCGCCTGGCACAGTGACTTCTGCTCCCCACAGTCTGTGTGTGCGTCCATTTATCTAGACGACTGCGCCAACCAGACTGTCCACAGACTTCTAACATTTTGCCTTGTCCGTGCGGCTGTCTCCTAAAGATGACAGACGGTGCCAACAGCAGACGGCCGCGGCGCGGTCCTAAAGAACACGCCCGGCTTCGGCCTCCTCCCAACAACCCCCAGATTTGGAAACTCGCCTCTGATCCCCTCAGGTCCTAACTCCTTTCCTGATCACCCAGCTCTTTCCGAAAGAACTTTTCATAACCAACACAGTATCTAAATCTTAAGAGGACTTATCAAAAGGAATTTACTTAGTCCTGAAGGATATTCTTTCCCTATGTCTTGTGGTATATTTCATTAGCGTGTAACCATCATGAAAACCTCAGTGAGCATCGCCAACAGCTCACACATGGCCTGGCACTCAGTGAAAACATAATGATCTAACATATTGCATCATTGAAATATCAAAAATCAGATTGTAGTTCATGTTTAATCTGGTAGGAAAAGAAGTGATTGACTACCTCACAGAACTGAGTGAAAATCATGATCAACCAGTAATTACCAGGATCACAGCTGTGAGGCTAATGTAGACTGAGCCACTTAATAAGTACATACTCCCTGCCCTTTGAAGAACCAAAGCAAGTGTCGGGATTAGTCAACTAAGACTGGTGGTAGCTAGCAAAGGACTTGGGCTTTCCTGGTGGCGCAGATGGGAAAGGATCCACCTGCAATGCAGGAGACTTGGGTTCAACCCCTGGGTCAGGAAGATCCCCTGGAGAAGGGAATGACTAACCACTCCAGAATTGTTAACCTGGAAAATTCCACGGACAGAGAAGCCATGGTTTCTGAGCAAACAGTCGGACGACTGCGTGACTAACACACACTCTAAATCACACATGGATCTGAGTAATGAAAGGAAGAATTATGGAAAGAAAGCCAATATGATACTTCACACAATAACAGTAAGAATTATATATTAAATATGTAGTTTCATTTATAATATTTTAACAGAATATTCGTATCCATAAAACCTTTGGGTTCCAACCTCTGATCAAAGAAATAAATCCACTTTTCTGTGCCAGAGAAAGCAAATATGAGACTTTAACCATAGTCATGCTGCCATCTAGTGGACAACCCTTAGAACTGAGAACTTCCATCTCCTAGAAATTGGCACGCAAGGATTTGAAGACCAAAGGGTCATGTCACATACCTCTTTTCCTTTAGGAGGCTAATTTGTAGAATTCCTTGATAGATTTCTTTCCACGTATATCAGAGAATTTTTACACTATTTCTACCTCCTGTCTTGGTGGAAAGATATTTTGAAATATGCCAGTGACACTTGGTGAGCCAGAATAGAATTTCTGTTTATGTTTTTGTCTAAAAATGAGATGCTTCTCACAAGAGGAAATATGTCCATTGGAAAGAAGTGCCATTAGAGGGGCAATCGCCTGCCCTTGGTTTAGCTCCAAGGCGTGTCTTTGAGGAACTAGATCTCAAACCAAAACTGCCACCAGTACTTCCTCTTTTCTTTCCCTTTTTGCTGTTGTCCCGAGACATTGATGAACACTGCTGTGTGACAAGCATGCTACTGTTTGGAAAGACATTTCACTGGAGCCCCTTTACCGGCATGACTGCAGTGCTGAGGTCACCCCAGGGAGGAGGAGGACGTGAACGGGAAAGAGGCGGGCTCCTTCCTCAGCTGTGCCGGATGAAGGAGCCATTCCATCTCTCCAAGCCTGTTTCTCCCTCTGCCTCAAAAGCAAGGGCATTAAGTGACGCAAGTAACTGCTCCCTCAAAAGCACATCTACATCTGTAGGCTTAACTGCTCTATGAGCAAAGCAAGTACTGTGCCAGGGTTACAAACATATATATATATAAACGTATAATATGAGTAAATACATAACATACACAATGTATTATTTTATGTATTACCTGCGGTACATAAAATAACATATAATGTATAGATCTTTTGGCTTCCCAGGTAGCTCAGTGGTAAGGAATGTGCTTGCCAATGCAGGAGATGTAAGAGACCCAGGTTCGATACCTGGGTGGGGAAGATCCCCTGGAGGAGGAAACCAGCAACCCAGTCCAGTCTTCTTGCCTGGAGAATCCCGTGGACAGAAGAGCCTGGAGGGCTACAGTCCACGCGGTTGCAAAAAGTCAGACACAAATGAGCACGCATGCACATGCATTTGCTGAAACGATAAGCCAAAAAATGCCGTTCTTTTATTATGTTAATTAATCTACATTTTCGTGATACCTCCTGTGCACAACGGCAACGCAACGTGGTGACCATCAAGGAAGTGTGGTTGACTCCATGCCTGCTTGGCAGCGGCGGCTCAGTGGCTGGCTCAGCGCAAACCGCTGCAAAGACCGTCCTCCGTGCCTCCTGCAGGCTTCAGAGGAAGCACTGCACACCTCGGGGTGCTCCGTTCGGAGACGCCCCACCTTCCAGGGCCCCGCTCTCGAGGACACGATCAGCTGCTGCTGAACTGCTGGCGGCCACCTTGTCCCCGCTCTGTGTCCCCATTCACTGGGCAGGAAGGGCGAGCTTTTGGTTTTAACTGCAATATGGAACTGGCCCTGATATGGTCTAAAGCGGTTAGCAGGACTCCCGGAGGCACCCAGGTGTGTGCCCCTGAGGGTCCCCAGCTCCCAGCTCCCACCCCTCCCACCACCCCAAGATGCTAGTCTCTTTTGTTTTGTTTTGTCTGTTTATTTTTGCCGCGCTGGGTCTTGGGTGCTGCCCACAGACTTTGTCTAGTTGCGGAAGTCGAGGCTGCTCTCCAGTTGCGGTCCGCGGGCTTCTCGTTGGGGTGACGTTTCTTGGTGCGGAGCACGGGCTTTAGGGCGCAGGATTCCGTAGTCGGGTGGGCGGGCTTAGATGCCCCACGGCATGTGAAATCTTCCTGGACCCTGGCCTGAACCCGTGTCCCCTGCGTGGGCAGGTGGATTCTTAACCAACAGACCAGCAGGGAAGCCCCCAGCTCCTTGACCGGGGACGCTGGCGCCGTCTCTGTATCATCCTTTCCAGGTAGAACTTTCCAGGGTTAAACGCGCTCACCATGAGAACGGAGTGGAAACAGGGGCTGTCTCCAAGAGGCCGAGCCCTCTTCTCTCCACTGGAGGGGACTTCCACCCCGTTCCTGGGGCCCTCCCCTTCCCCGCCGGGATGAGTAGGCCCACCCCGAGGCAGCCCCCAGGCCCCCTGCCCGCCTCCATAGTCCGCGCAGCCTCGCGTGGCCCTGCTGGGGTCCGCTCCGCGGGGCTTCCCACCCCAGCCCTTGTGTCCAGGAGAGCTCAGGAGCCCCACCCGCCTTCTCCAAAGCCTCCGTCTGGCCCCAAGCTGAAGGACCCAGAGCCTCAGTTCTCCAGATCTACAAGCCCTAGACCCCTTCTGCAGAAGATGTTCATCTTAGGGGCAAAAACAGCTCAGCTGGGAGAGCATTAGACTGAAGATCCTTACCTCTGCCGTGTATATGAAAACCAGAGGCAGTAAAAAGGCCCCAAAACAGGAACCGTTAAATCAGGGTCCGCAACCTCAACTGAATGCTACTTGGCCATTAAAACGTTATCCTTATGAAGCCCTATAAAAAATATTCGCAGTGCATTTAACAAAAATGCAAACCATAGAATAACGCTTTGAAGACTGCTTATGATGACCTCAAAATGTGCATGGGCAAGGGAATCCAGAAAGAGGGAAATTGCTTTGTTCTTAGGATGTAAGTATGATGAGTAAATTATTTTAAATTTTTAAAATGTTCTTTTCATTGTTATGTGTTCTTGTATCAAATAAAATTTAACCTAACAGGCAGGAAGAGCAGAATTTATTTAAAATTTCCATCCTAAATGGTTAAAGTAAATAGAACATTAAAAATTATAGTGTTGAATTAAATATACGTACTACAAGTTTCTGGGGCTTCCCTGGTGGCTCGGATGGTAAAGAATCTGCCTGCACTGCGGGAGACCGGGATTCCATCCCTGTGTCGGGAAGATCCCCTGGAGAAAGAAAAGGCTACCCACCGCGCTCTTCTGGCCTGGAGAATTCCACGGACAGTGGAGCCTGGCGGGCTACTCCATGAGGTCACAAAGAGTCGGACACAAAAATATTTATATTTCCAAAGCACTCAGTACATGCCAGGCCTAACTCAGTGGTGCAAGCATCTTCTCATTTGACCTGATAACAACACTCACAGGATTAATTAACCCAGTTTCACACATATGGGACTTGCAGCCCCAAGAAGGGAAGTGGTGTGCACAAGGTCAGACTTGTTTGCCTTCCAACCCGGCGTAGGGGAAGGGCGGGGTAGGTTCACTAACATCACATGATCCATTCCTAACATGGCCAAGCACCTACAGATATTAACATGAAAGTTTGGTCAAGTTTTCTGCCCTGGTTAGCAGTGCGAACATGCCCCAATACTTCATTTGGGTAATTTATATTAGTGGAAAATGCTTAAAAGCAGATTTCACTTTTCACTTGTCTCTAAACTGTCTCAAACTGACTACAGGTAAACTATGTGATTCAGATCAAAATGGACTTTCACTGCATCCTAAATAGCTGTGACAGCTTCGCTGTGAATTTTGAATGTGCACTGCCTTTATTTCCACTCTGAAAATGCAGTTTATATGATTCCTTGCTAATCCATTTCTTATGTGATTAGTACTTGATGACTCAAGTTCAGCAGCTGACACAAGCTAATGATTCTGTCTAGAACAGTGGAGTTGGGAAGGGGAAGTGTGACCCACGAGAAAAGAGCCATCTGCAGAGCCACTGAAGACTTCAAGAAAACACTCTACTCATATTTTGTCAGTTAGCCACTTAGAACCTTGCATGAAATTATAATTCATCTCACACAACTGGTGCCCTAGATGTTCCAAGTAAAACAAGTTACTTTTATTGAATTATATCTTTTAGCCCTTGAATAAAAATCCTATTGAAAGGCCCTGCATTGAAAGCCACTACTGAAGACCATACGCTCATTTCCAACAATTCTGTCTGCTAAAGTTAGGTTAAAGTACATTTGACAAGCCTGGAGAAGGAAACGGCAACCCACCCCAGTATTCTTACCTGGAAAATCCCTTGAACAGAGGAGACTGGCGGGCTACAGTCTATGGGGTTGCAAAGAGTCAGACATGACTGAACACGCACACATGCCTTTGATAAGGGAAGAGACAGAAAGTTGTCATAAAGATGATAAGCAGAGAGAAACAATCCAGATGATGTGCTTTGTTGAGAGCGGAGGGAAATTATGGTTAGATTATCAGTCTTTTAACCCCTGGCTGTTACATTCTGGGCTTCCCAGGTGGCCCTAATGGTAAAGAAGCCACCTGCCAGTGAAGGACGCAAGAGATACAAATTAGATCCCTGGGTCGGGAAGATATCCTGGAGGAGGAAATTATTCTTGCTTGGAAAACTCCATTATTCTTTTTTGGAAAATTCCATGGACGAAGGAACCTGGCAAGCTGCAGTCCATGAGGCCACAGAGTCGGACACAACTGAGTGAGTGAGCACTTTGTCAAAGTGAAAGCCGCTCAGTCATGTCTGAGTGTTTGTGGCCCCGAGGACTATGCAGTCCATGGAATTCTCCAGGCCAGAACACTGGAGTGGGCAGCCTTTCCCTTCTCCAGGGGATCTGCCCAACTCATGGATCGAAACCCAGGTCTCCTGCATTGCAGGCGGATTCTTTACCAGCTGAGCTATGAGGGAAGCCCAAGAACACTGGAATGGGTAGCCTATCTCTTCTCCAGTGGATCTTCCAGACCCAGGAATCAAATCGAGGTCTCCAGGTGGGCACTTTATATTCTACCAAAAGCTAGTGGAACTTTCATAACACATGGAGAACTCATCACTGGCATCACCATGCCCCTTCTCATCCAGACAAGATTGGCTGTAACTCCCACTTCATTTCAACAGTCCACGAGATGTCTGGGGATTCATGCCTTTCTGCTGATGAAGTAGGGTACTGCTTCTGCTGCATTTGCTACATTTCTGAGTTATCTCCTCATCTAGTCCTGGTTCTGCTCTGCACGAACGCTCCCTGGGGGCACGTCAGTTTCCTCCATCTGCACAAACCAATCTGTCCCTGTCTCTCTTGGTTTCTCTCTCTCTCTCTCTCACACACACACACCCTACTCACACACATGCTTACATATATCATACATGCATACGCACAACCATGCACACGTGTGAATACATGCACACATACAGTCCACATGTGAATACATGCACACGTACAGTCACACAAGCACATCACTTAAGAAAAGTCACGGGGCTTCCCTGGTGGCTCAGTGGTAAGGAATCCGCCCACCAAGGCAGGGGATGCAGGTTTGATCCCTGGTCCAGAAGATCCCACCGGCCCACACACCACAGCTACACTCATCACAACTAAAGAAAGAGCCCTCCCAGAAACCAAGACCCAGCACAGCCAAAAACAAGTCAGTAAATGCAAACGCTTTTAAAAAGGCACGCATTTGTGTGCACCATATACTTCACTGAAGATGCCAACAAACTGGGAAGTGGGAGAGCTCCGCTCCTAACATCCAGCCCCGTGATACTGGCCACTTGTTGCCTAGTCCTTTGAGCTCCTTACCAGCAGGCACACCAGGGACACACTGTTTGTGGCAAGCTGACGAGGTCACAAGATGCCCAGAAACCCCGTTAAGCTTTATCTGGGGGTGTGTCTGTGAGGGGTTTCTCAGAGCTTAGCGTTTGAATTGATGGACTGCCTGAGGCAGACGGCCCTCCCCAGTGGTGGGTGGGCATCACCCACTCTGTTGAGGGTCTGAACAGAACAAAAACGTGGAGGAAGGTGGTTTGAATTCACTCAGCCTGTTTGAGCTGGGACACTGGACTTCTGCCTTTGCTGCTCCTGGTTCTTAGGCCTTCCGACCTTGACTAAATCTCCATCTTGCAGACAACAGGCCATAGGATTTCTCAGCCTCCATGATTATGGGCTGGCTGCTGGCAGTGAGCACGCTCAGATGTATCCAACTCTTTGCAACCCTGTGGACTGTAGTCTGCCAGCCCATGGGATTCTCCAGGCGAGAGCACCAGAGTGGGTTGCCATTTCCTCTTCCAGGGGATCTTTCTGACCCAGGGATTGAACCCACATCTCCTGCATTGGCAGGCGGATTCTTTACGACTGCGCCACCTGGGAAGCCCAATTACAGGAGCCAGTTCCTTATAACAAATGTCTTTCTGGACACACGTATACACCTGCATCCTGTTGGCTTGCTTCTCTGGAGAACACTGACTAATAGCGTAGAAGCGCTTCACTCTTCTCTGGCCTCTGGCCCCCTCTCCAGTCCCATCGCCGCTTCTCCTTTGCCCGAAGTCTTGGTATCTACGTGCAGTCCTTGGATCGTCTTAACTCCTAACAGCGCTCAGTGCTTCCCCTTCTATTCCCAGATAACTTGTCAAAGTCCTTTCATAAAGTAGCTCCCTTTCTGGGAAGATTTCTGGTAACAGATATTAACGTAACACAGTCTCTGCTTCTCTCCCCCCTGCCTACTTTTTCATGTCTTCTTTCTCCCTGACCTACTTCGCCTTGGTAGCCAGGACAATAAATAAAGGCTGTATTATGGATTTGATAAAGCCTAGTAACACAATGAATCATTATGTACGTTTATAACCATTCTATCTTTATGGATATCCCACTAACTTAAAGGACTTTTCTGGCCTTTGCTGTGTTAAACACACTAGGCTAACCTGTATATTCGTTGACTGGAGTTTTGAATTATCTAGAATCCCCATCAATTCCATGGCTCTCAGCTCTATTCAGAGACAGCAGGTCATCCCCCAACAACAAGAGGTGAAGCCTAGAAGACATGTTCAGTAATCCAGTAAGAAAGATAAGTTAGGAAAACCATCACATTAATAACTGCATCAAAAAGAATAAAATACCTAGAAATAAATCTAATGAACTGTTGGACCATAAAGAAGGCTGATCACTAAAGAATTGATGCTTTTGAACTTCTGTTTTGGAGAAGACTCTTGAGAGTCCCTTGGGCTGCAAGGAGAGCCAACTAGTCTATCCTAAAGGAAATCAATCCTGAATATTCATTGGAAGGCCTGATGCTGAAGCTGAAGCTCTAATATTTTGGCCACCTGATGCGAAGAAGGGACTCACTGGAAAAGACCCTGATGCTGGGAAAGATTGAGGGCAGGAGGAGAAGGGGACGACAGAGGATAAGATGGTTGGATGGCATTGCTGACTCCATGGACACGAGTTTGAGCAAACTCTGGAAGAGGTGGAGGACAGGGAGGCCTGGCGTGCTGCAGTCCCTGGGGTCACAGAGAGTCGGACATGACCGAGCCACTGAACAACAAGCAACAGGGAGTGAGAGTCGTGCTCGGGGGAGGCTGAACGACGCACCCCATGCAGGCCCTGCTCTGTGGCACCTGCTCACCCAGAACCAGCGCCGGGAGCCACAGCCACCTGGGGTCCTGCTCCAGGAGGCTCAGAGGAAGTTCCTCTTGGAAACTGACTGTTGTGCTTGGATCCGAGGACAGAGGCTTCCCAGAGCAGCACCAGTGAGGTTTGGGAAAGGAGAGGAGGAGGACCCTGCTATTTGCTAGCTGCTGTTTCCTCTGCTGCGGGTCTTAAGGAGGTAAAACTGTCCTCTTATTTATACATTGGCTTAAACACAGGTCAACAATGTAAAAAAAAAGTCATCATTGAGAAAGTGAAAAAATATTATATATAAATATATGTACATATGTCTGTATATGTGTATATATATATGACAAAGGACTTATATTTCTGGCGAAATTCCTACAACTTAATAAAAAGCAAACAACCCAATAAAGAAAGACACTTGATTGTCTTCTGTGAGCACATTTGTGCTTTTTTCCCTTTCCTGTTCTATTGTCGGAAACGTTGCCCCCAAACTCATGTGAATTCTCCATCTCTGACTAAAAATCTAAACACATCTCTGTTTAAAAGAAGCAACCTAGATGTCCATCAGCAGATGAATGGATAAGAAAGCTGGGTACATATACACAATGGAGTATTACTCAGCCATTAAAAAGAATACATTTGAATCAGTTCTAATGAGGTGGATGAAACTAGAGCCAATTATACAGAGTGAAGTAAGCCAGAAAGAAAAACACCAATACAGTATACTAACGCATATATATGGAATTTAGAAAGATGGTAACAATAACCCTGTATGCAAGACAGCAAAAGAGACACAGATGTATAGAACATCTTTTGGACTCTGTGGGAGAGGGAGAGGGAGAGGGAGAGGGTGGGATGATTTGGGAGAACGGCATTGAAACATATAAAATATCATGTAAGAAACGAATCACCAGTCCAGGTTCGATGCAGGATACAGGATACTTGGGGTGGTGCACTGGGATGACCCAGAGGGATGGTATGGGGAGGGAGGAGGGAGGGAGATTCAAGATTGGGAACACGTGTATACCCGTGGCGGATTCATGTTGATGTATGGCAAAACCCATACAATATTGTACAGCAATTAGCCTCCAATTAAAATAAATAAATTAAAATTTAAAAAAATAAAATAAAATTATATCAAAATTGAAAAAAAAAGAAGTAATTCCCTCTGTTAATGCCTACAAATTGTATTAAACAAACAAACAAAAAAATTCCAAGATGACTGTTTGAGAGGGGGTGAGCCAAGGGCATGGTTTCACATCAAAACAGAAGCCTGCCCCAAACTCTGCCTAGGGGGACCAGCGGGGCCATGCCAGCTAGAGGGATTTCAGGGTAGTCCAGCAGGACTGGGCACGGAGCGGGCAGCTGGAGTGTGGCTTTCAAACCTCGGTCCCTCCTGCCAAACACTCAGAGAGAACAGAGCAGGGAAAACATAGAGCAGAGGCCTGAGCAGATGTGAGCTCAGAAGCCAGCTGTCGTCTTTGCTGGGACGGGGAAGCAGCGAGGAGGAGGGGACCGGCTTCCAGCGTCCACGGCCTCAAGCCTGGAGCCAGGGCCAGGTCACAGAGCTGAAGACGCCCCGCAAAACAAACGCCGCTGCCTCCAGCCTGAGACCTCTTCCTTCTGCAGGTCCTCGGGCCTTCCCTCTCACCTCTGCCCACCCTCCCTCTCGCACACGATCACCGCCTGGGAAAAGACCATCCCCGGTGCCTCCCTGGGAAAGCCAGGATGCTTCCCCCAGCTCTGCCGGGGGGAGGGGGAGGGGCGGGGGGCTGCATTTTCCCTGCAAAGGGGAGAAGCAGCTCTCTTGGCCAGGACAAGGAGGGTGGTGAGGGGAGGGGGTCTATGATGGGCCTGTGTTTGTGTTCGAAACGGTTCCACTTTGTTCCAGAAGTCATTCTCTGACTCTGCTGGCTTCGCCATTCAGCACAAAGGGAGCCGCTTAGCCACAGATTATG
Source organism: Bos javanicus (assembly GCF_032452875.1). Lineage (NCBI taxonomy): Eukaryota > Metazoa > Chordata > Mammalia > Artiodactyla > Bovidae > Bos > Bos javanicus. The sequence goes on from NC_083877.1 coordinate 99,216,091, forward strand.
AGCAATCTGGGAGGCACTATTTCCCCTCCAAATTGCAAAGAAAAGGCGAGGGATCAGGGGAGCGCGATGGCCTGGGGGTTCGCTGAAAGCAAAGCAGCAGGAGCCTCAAGGGGACAGAAAAGGCGGGACCAAGAGGCAATGCAAAGGGCTCTCCCGCTGAGAGGGCCGCACCTCCCAGCATCTCCCTTCTCCGCCCACACCCCAGCCCGCACCCAGCAGTATCCTCGGACCCCGCCCCGCCCTTAGCCCGCGCCTCGATCCTCTCCCACGGCCTCCCTCAGCCTCCCCAGACGGCTCCTCTGCTCCCCGCCCTCCTCTTCCCCACTCCAGATCCAGAACTTCCCAGGCTCCATCCTCGGACCTCTTAACACTGCTCTCATTCCCTCGCCGAATGCATCTGCGCCGCGAGGAGGACCGTCCGCGTGCTGTGCGTGTGTGTGTGTGTGTGTGTGTGTGTGTTAGTTGCTCAGTCGTGTCCCACTCTCTGCAACTCCATAGACTGTAGCCCACCAGGCCCCTCTGTCCACGGGATTCTCCAGGCAGGAACACTGGAGTGGGTTGCCATCTCCTTCTCCAAAAGGAACTATAGAAAGAAAGAAAGTGAAGTCACTCAGCCCTGTCGGATCTTTGCGACCCCATGGACTGTAGCCCACCAGGCACCTCCATCCATGGAATTTTCAAAACAAGAGTACTGGGGTGGGTTGCCATTTCCTTCTATCCACGTGCTGAGGAGGCGCGAATCTGTGACCCCAGGTCGCCCCCCCCTTCATCCGAGACTCATCCATCCAGCCGCCTGCTCCGCGTTATCTGAATGGTCTGACTGGCATCTCACACTCAACGTGTCCCAAACAGAACCCCTGGTCTTCTGGCCCAAACCTACTCCTCCTCTCTTATTTATCTCAGTAGATGAAAGAGCCATTCTTTCCACTGCTCAGGCTACAACTGCAGAGTCATTCTCAAACTATTTAGACCCTCAGCCAAGCCTGTTGGTCAACCTCTAAATCCATCTAGAATCCATCTAAATCCCCTCCTGGTACCAGCCACCCTCCATCTGCCTGGGGACCTTCCAACTGGTCCCCAGGTTTCCACCCTTCCGGCAGGGTGCTCCACTGCAGCTGGGAGTCAGAGTAGACCGTTTCCCTGCTTAAATCTTCCAGGGATTTCTAACCTCACTCCACATTAAGTCCTGCATGACCCATCCTCTGCTGTTCACCGTGTACTTTTTTATTCTTAGCACTTCATCACACCTGCCATGTGATATATCTGTTTCATTGTCTAGATCAGGCATCAACAAACTACCGTACCCAGGCCACCATCTGTTCCGTAAATAAAGTTCTATCCGAGACGGTCATGTCCACTCATTTATATTTTATCTATGGAAGCTTAAGTGCTAAAACAGTAGTGCTGAAAGTTGTACCCAGAGACCCATGGCCTGCAAAGCCTAAAATATTTATGGTCTGACCATTTACACACACAAAAATTTGCTGATCCCTGATCTAAGAATGTAAACTCCACGGAAACAGGGACCTTGTAAATGTTCAATGAATACTTGTTAAATTAATAATAAGCAAATGTGAGTGCACAGTGGTGACTGGGTTTCTAAGAAAGGTATCAAAACGTGACATCCAAACAAGGGTTATCCTCCAAAAGACAGCCACTGTAATGATGAAGAAACGGGGGTGGGCCTCACTGAAAATAGATCCCAGTCTTACGATGCTGTAAACGGTTTCTGTCTCCTAGGGAGGAGCCTTGAATTTACTTTCAGGGGAGACCATGTTTCCATTTAGGAAACTGTATCTTAGCAGCTTCCCACCTATTGCCCCTGGGGAAGACCTACATGGAGCAGAGTAACCTGAACGCTGATGTCCCAAGGGGACTCATTTAATAATGCCAGTAGGCTGTGTCTTTCAGCGGACAGATGGGCTTTATATTAAGGTTAGGCAAAAACAAAATTCCTCCTCTCTTCAGATGCCAAGATAAGCTTGTCCTGGACCCTGACGGAGGGAGACGCCTGGGGCCTGCAGGCTACCCCCTCTTAGGAGGCGGCCGGCCAGGAGGCGGACAGGGAAGCGGCCCTCAGAGGGACCCCCCGGCCCGGTAGGTCATAGATAACGACACACGGAGGTTTTAAGTTACACTCTGTGGTTTCTGGGTCTCTCATGTTCTCCTAGAAGTTAGAGAAAGAAGTTGGCCCAGGGCAAGAGAGAAGAGAAAAAGAGAGGATAGTTTATGCTCCTGAAGCGCAAAGGGGGAGCTAGAGAGGACCACCAAGATGGGGAGCCACGCCACCGACTGCCCCCTCCAAGGGCCCCCTAACGAGCACCTCACGGGGGGCGGTGGGCACCAGGAACCAGCACAGAGAAGCGGGCACGGTTTTCCTGAGGCCCGTTAAGGGAAGCCCCTCGGACCGCTCCCAGAACTCCCTTGGGGAGGGGACTCCGGCTAAGACTGTGCAAAATTACAGTGAGGATACTTCAAGGGGAAAACGGGAGCTCATGCGGGTCACAGCTTCTTAAGAGCGGGACATTTAGCTCATGATAAAATTAGCAATTTAAACAATATTATTTTAATGGCCCCCTCTGAGTATTCACCTGTTTATTCACTCAGCGTACACCGAGCGCCCGCCCCGTGCCCATCAGTGGGCTGGCAACAGAGGAGAGTGAGCCCAACAGACACAGCTGGCTTTGGAAGCTTGTGGTCCAGTGGAGAAGGCCGATGATAAACAGCAGTCAAACCAAGGTTGAGTGGTCGTAGTGTTAGTCGCTGAGTTGTGTCTGACTCTTTGCGACCCCGTGGACTATAGCCCACCGGGCTCCTCTGTCCATGGGATTCTCCAGGCAAGAACACTGGAGTGGGTGGCCATTCCTTCTCCAGGGGATCCTCCTGACCCAAGGACTGAACCCAGGTCTCCGGCATTGCAGGCGGATTCTTCATCATCTGAGCCTCCGGGAAAGCCCAAACAAATGCTTATGCGCTTATAAATTTTTCAAAGCGGGAGCACAGGGAGCGACACACAATGAAAGAGAGAGCGGAAGGAAGGAAGGAGAGAGGAAGAGATGAAGGAAGGGAGGGAGGGCGGGAGGCAAGAGAAGCTGAGGAAGGGAGGGGAAATTAAGAAACAAAAGAGAGTGGATTTCCTAACTTCTTCACACTCCTAAGTCCATCCCACCCACTACAATTTTCTAGTCCAAGGAGCATGTCCTACTCATAGCTGAGTGGCTGGGCGACTCGATCTTACATCCCAAATGAAGCTCCTTCCTGTGATCAGAAAAGGAGCCCCCAAGGCATGCTCCACACAATCCTGACACCACAGATAGGGGAAGGAGAGAGCTTCTCTTCACAGCCTCATTCTCCAGACCCCGGTGACTTCCAAGCAACTCGCTAAAAATGGGGAGAGGTCCAGCCTCTCAGCAGCCTCCCTGTCCACGGTGGTATAGTTCCATGGATGCGTAGCTGTTCTATAAACATACTCAAAGAAGCCGATTCGCTGCTGGTCCCACTCGGTGGTGATATGAGCATGGAATGGACTCCATTTCTCCAGTAACTTCCCTAAAGAAGAATCCTTGCCCCAAAGAATCCATTCTGCAAATACCCTCCTGTTGGCGAGAGGGGGATTACAGCAATATCTCAACCTGTTCCAATACTTTTTGGTCACTTTCGATTATTAGAACAGTGTAGTTCCAGCTCCTGAAGACCCAGTCTTCATTTTAACTCTTCAGACCCATACTTGATTCAAAGTCCTCCCTGCAGGGCAGGCTAGACCTTCAGCCTCGCAATGCCCCAGCTCTGTCTGTCTGTTTCGCTTCCTATCGCCATGGTGTTGGAACAGAAAAACCGAGAGTTGCCTGGGGTGGAGACCAGCCCCTCTCAGGTGGAGGCCCCTGTCTCTCTAAATCTGATTAGACATCAGTCCCCTCTGTGAGCTGGGGCTTCGAAATGGACTCTCAGGAGGGAGGGTGGTCCTCAGGGTCTCTGCCCCCAGGAAGTCCTGCTGGGTTGGTCCTTGTCCCAGCTCCCTCAGTACCCCCAGCTGAGGCTGTAGGGTCCTGTCTCCAGTAGACAGTCTCTCTCAGGGAGAGAGAAAAGGCAGCGGCCACCCCTTTGGGGGTGTGCCCTGGAACCAGGGACAGTAAAAAATGCTGAGCGCCGAAGAATTGATGCCTTCAAACTGAGGTGCTGGAAAGGACTCTTGAGAGTCCCTGAGACAGCAAAAAGAGCCAACAAGTCCATCTGAAAGAAAATCAACCCTGAATATTCATTGGAAAGACTGATGCTGAAACTGAAGCTCTAATACTTTGGCCACCTGATGGGAAGAGCTGACTCATTGGAAAAGACCCTGATGCTGGGAAAGATTGAGGGCAGGAGAAGAAGGGGATGACAGAGGATGAGAGGGTTGGATGACATCACCGACTCAATGGACATGAGTTCGAGCAAGCTCCGAGAGTTGGTGATGGACAGGGAGGCCTGGTGTGCTGCAGTCCGTGGGATCGCAAAGAGTGGGATGGACACGACTGAACAGCTGAACAACAACTAGAACCCAAGATGCTCTGAAGTCCTGCCAGGCGCAGGAAAGTTATGCAGGCAGCTTCCTCTGCCCAGCCCAGCGGCCTCAGAGCCTGGGCAGAGGAAATGAAATGAGCACCAACTCCCATACGAGTGGAAAGAGGGACGGTTCAGGCTCCCTCTGTGAATTTGGGAGGTGCTCGTCTCTTGTTTGGGGTGGAAAGCAAAAGAATAGCCTCTCTTCAGCACCAGCACACACATACCCCAAGGAGGGTGCCTCCCTCCCCACCAACTGTCCATCAGGAGACAGTTAGGGCAACAGGATAAGCCCACTTCTCCAGCCGGCGTCTCTCAGAAAGCCTTGCAGAGAGAGGCCAGGTCCACCTGCTGGCAGCTCTCTCAACTCGAAACACAGGATCCTTCGCATCGCTGGGTGTTGGCTGTGGGGCTTTGCAGGTGATTCTGGAGGGAGGTGACTGTGCTCCACGCCCAACACCAGCTTGTTACACTATTTGAACAGCTCAAGACCAAACAGGGTGAGAGCATCCAAATCCAAATCATCACACTGAAAAGAGGGGGAAGGCCCAGGGGAGCACCCCTCCTGGTCCCTGCATGTCGCCCTGAAAGCTCTGGGACATCTCAGTGGGTGACAGCTCATCTGTCAGCAGCACAGCCACATGCTCACTAAAAACCACCAGGGCAGGAAAGGAATGTCATGTTAGGTGGCACCAGTCATGGGAGCTTATCCCCCTGTCCTCAGGAGCCTGTACCAGCCACACCAAACATTCGACAGTCATGGAGTCCCAGAGTCAGATGGGCGCTTGGACTCAGAGATGGACAGCACCCCCTCCTGTGATCCTCGGGGAGGAGATCAGTCTGACCACAGACCCCCTCGCCATGGGGGAAGGACCCCGCAGCAGAAGCAGGCAGCTCCCAGGAGAACCAGGAAGCCTTCTCAGAGGCGTAGCGTCTGTCCTGATGCTTGACCACAGCTAGATCAAGAGGGGAATGTCGGGGAGAAGAGCAGACAACACCTTGTCGTTTCAAACAAGGCTGCCCGTGGGTGTCTGCTTCACCTTCACAGGCCCAGGACTGGAGGACCCCGGAAATCCCCTCCATAGTCAGTAATCACACATCGCTTTCTAAAGCAGTCCATGTCAGGGACATTCCTCTGTTTGAAAAGTTTTGAAGTGAGACAAGAATTTCACTTTCTGGGAGTTGATTCTGACCTAAAATTAGAATCATCTTAGAAAGGCAGATTTGGGGCTCAAAACAACAAAAGTTACATATATATTTTTAATAATTTCTAACTCTTTGTGGCCCCCTGGACTGTAGCACACAATAGCCTGTAGCCCACCAGGGTCCTCTGTCCATGGGATTCCCCAGGCAAGAATACTGGAGTGGGTTGCCACTTCCTGCTCCAGGGGATCCTCCTGAGCCAGGGATCAAGCCCACATCTCTTGCACCTTCTGCATTGACAGGTGGATTCTTTACCACTAGCACGACCTGGGAAGCCCCTGGAAGAGTAGGGACAGTTATCAGAAGCAGGATTGGGCAGAAGCTAAGTCACCACAGATCAGAGCTGCAGAAGTGGGTGATCTCCTCTCAACTGGAAGCACCTTCCAAAAAACTCAAAGATGTGCTGGTTCTGTTCTGAAGAGGGCATCACTCATTTTGATGCCTCATTCCCAACACATTTATTGAACAATAATCTCCACAGTCCACAGGTCAAAACAGGGAAAACTTGCCAAGGAGCACTGCTTATATAAAGAGCTTACATGCCGAATTATTCATTATTTGTCTGAACCTGTGTCCAGAGGACTGGATTCTTGCTCTGAGACTTCAGTGACGGAGGAAAGAAGGCTGCTGTCAAAAATAGTAAAACTATAAGCTTCTTATTTTTTATGCCACTAATAATAAAGAAAAGTGCTTTCTTCCAGCAAAACCATTTTTTTTAACTTTCCATCATGGTTGCCATGGCGACCTGAGCAGATGCCTGACTCAGGCTAGGAAACCCAACTCCCCGCTGTGGTCCAGCGTGTTCATGGCTGAAAATGTGAATTTTCTATAGTGCACCTAGGCAGACAAGATCAACATATTCATGGGTAAGTTTCCGTTTGCCTTACTTTCCTGGGTAATGAAACCTCACGATTCCCCTGCTTTCACACTTGATGAGTCCCTCATGACATGTATTATCATTGGCCAGGCAGGTGGGTGTGATGGAGTTAGAGAGGAGGGCACCAAGTTGGGTGTGAAGGTCCACGAAGCAGGGACCTGCAGGGACCTCGGGGCTCTGTCTGCCCATGGTGGCAGGGCCTTACTCTAATCCAAAGAATAAAAGGGGCGAATTTAAACCCTGGCCTTTGAGGTTTTTTTTTAATAACTTATAGTACATTATAAAGGTCTTCCTAGTAGCTCAGTTGGTAAAGAATCTGCCTGCAATGCAGGAGACCCAGGTTCGATCCTGGGGTCGGGAAGCTCCTCTGGAGAAGGAAATGGCAACCCACTCCAGTACACTTGTCTGGAGAATTCCAAGGACAGAGGAGCATGGCGGGCTATAGCTCATGGAATCACAAAAAGAAGTCGGACACGACTGTGCAACTAACTTTCAGTATGTTATAAACACATACTTGTGAGTGTGTGCCCGGTCGCTTCAGTCATGTCCGACTCGCTGTGACCCCATGGACTGTAGCCTGCCAGCCTCCTCTGTCCTGTTCTTGCCTGGATTCTCCAGGCAAGAATACTGGAGTGGGTTGCCACGCCCTCCTCCAGGGGATCTTCCCGACCCAGGGATTCAACCCATATCTCCTGCATTGCAGACGGATTCTTTACCACTGAGCCACCAGGCAAGCCCTAAACACACACACGTATACATATTTGCAAAAGACAGAGCAAATAAAGTAAAATCACCTGAAATCCCATTCAAAGAGGACTTCTGTTAGTATCATAAACTCTGGAAAGTTCTGTCATTGCCTCTGTTATTAATGAGTGTGTTCTCACAAGTATACTGCTTTTTACATAAAACAGATCATGATGTACTTGATCTTTTGAAACCTTAATTTATCACTTGAAATGTCACACAGCGGTCACTGATCTTGAGCAGCAAACATAATAACATCTAATATTCCCTAAGAGCTCAAAAGGAAACATCATATTCACTCATTTAATTCTCATAAAACCCCAGCCAAGAAGGTTTTATCTATTATTATGTCTACTTGGCTATTATGATCTCTATTTTCCAAATGTCAAAACTGAGGACGTTCCAAGACCCCACAGCTAGTAAGTGGTAGAATCGGGGTCCACATCCAGGCCCTCTAGTCCCAAAGGCTGTTCCCTTAACGGCCTCATGGCACCGTCCCCCAGCACGATCCCTCTATTTCAGAGGCTATTTTGTGGTGCAAGTACCGCCATTTGTTTCCTCAGTCCCCATTTGATGAGCATTTAGATTGTCTGCAATATTTTGCAACTAAAAAACAGTACTCAGAGAGCACTGAGTACTTGATGCTTGAATGTGCCTCTCGTTGCCTTCATGAAGTGATTATTCCTTTGGCAGAGACTCCTCAAGGCAGGACTGCTGGACCCATGGCTTGATTTGCCCTGGACAAGGGTTTTCTGGCTTCACAGTGATGAGGGTGCCTCGGGCCCCCACATCCGGGCCAAAGCAGTTTTGTCACTGATGACTTCAGTTGCAGTTCTTGACTATAATACAGTTGACGGCTTTTCATTTTTGTTGACCTCCTTGTCCTCCTCACTTGAGTTACATGTCTTTTCCTTTGCCTGTTTTTAAAACTTATCAGCTCATCTTTTCCTGGTTAGCTTCTCACAGCGCCCACAATGTATACGCCAGGGTGCACAGTTGTGGGAGGTAGATTGGCTCCTTCAGCACCTGCCCGACCCTCCTCCACTTCCAGAAGAGCCAAAAACCACACTTGCCAGACTCCCTTGCAGCGAAGCTCTCAAATGTACTCTCATCCGACCACTGGGGCCTGCTGGCAGGAAACTTGAGGAGCTGGGTAAGCACACCAGGCACACACGACATTCACGTTTGCTACTGTGGACTCAATGGGCTCCATGGGGCTCATGAGTCCACAGGGCTGGCTAAAACTTCCCAATCTGTGGCCCACGTCTGTGAGCCTGGGACCTGATGGTCATGGGAGGAGACAGCAGCTTCCTCTGCAGTTTTCTGGATGAACAAGAGCAGTACTTGCCCTGGCAGACAAGCTCTGAGATCTCCTCCTGCCCTGCCAACAGTTCAGGAACCTCTTAATCCCTTGTGTTAAATCCCATCCTGCTTAACAAGCCAGAGTGGACTCTGTAATCTGCAATGGACCCACTAAATGTTAAACCATCTAAAGATGTCTTAAAAATGTTTTTCCAAGTTTGCCATTTAGCTTGAAGTATTGAACAGTATGAATAGGCAAAATGATAGGATACTGAAAGAGAAACTCCCCAGGTCAGTAGGTGCCCAATATGCTACTGGAGATCAGTGGAGAAATAACTCCAGAAAGAATGAAGGGATGGAGCCAAAGCAAAAAGAATACCCAGCTGTGGATGTGACTGGTGATAGAAGCAGGGTCCGATGCTGTAAAGAGCAATATTGCATAGGAACCTGGAATGTCAGCTCCATGAATCAAGGCAAATTGGAAGTGGTCAAACAGGAGATGGCAAGAGTGAATGTCGACATTCTAGGAATCAGAGAACTCAAATGGACGGGAATGGGTGAATTTAACTCAGATGACCATTATATCTACTATTGCAGGCAGGAATCCCTCAGAAGAAATGGAGTGGCCATCATGGTCAACAAAAGAGTCTGAAATGCAGTACTTGGATGCAGTCTCAAAGACGACAGAATGATCTCTGTTCGTTTCCAAGGCAAACCATTCAATATCACAGTAATCCAAGTCTATGCCCCAACCAGTAACGCTGAAGGAGCTGAAGTTGAACGGTTCTATGAAGACCTACAAGACCTTTTAGAACTAACACCCAAAAAAGATGTCCTTTTCATTATAGGGGACTGGAATGCAAAAGTAGGAAGTCAAGAAACACCTGGAGTAACAGGCAAATTTGGCCTTGGAATACGGAATGAAGCAGGGCAAAGACTAATAGAGTTTTGCCAAGAAAATGCACTGGTCATAACAAACACCCTCTTCCAACAACACAAGAGAAGACTCTATACATGGACATCACCAGATGGTCAACACCGAAATCAGACTGATTATATTCTTTGCAGCCAAAGATGGAGAAGCTCTATACAGTCAGCAAAAACAAGACCAGGAGCTGACTGTGGCTCAGACCATGAACTCCTTATTGCCAAATTCAGACTTAAATTGAAGAAAGTAGGGAAAACCACTAGACTATGATTATACAGTGGAAGTGAGAAATAGATTTAAGGGCCTAGATCTGATAGATAGAGTGCCTGATGAGCTATGGAATGAGGTTCGTGACATTGTACAGGAGACAGGGATCAAGACCATCCCCATGGAAAAGAAATGCAAAAAAGCAAAATGGCTGTCTGGGGAGGCCTTACAAATAGCTGTGAAAAGAAGAGAAGTGAAAAGCAAAGGAGAAAAGGAAAGATATAAACATCTGAATGCAGAGTTCCAAAGAATAGCAAGAAGAGATAAGAAAGCCTTCTTCAGCAACCAATGCAAAGAAATAGAGGAAAACAACAGAATGGGAAAGACTAGAGATCTCTTCAAGAAAATCAGAGATACCAAAGGAACATTTCATGTAAAGATGGGCTCGATAAAGGACAGAAATCGTATGGACCTAACAGAAGCAGAAGATATTAAGAAGAGATGGCAAGAATACACAGAAGAACTGTACAAAAAAGATCTTCATGACCCAGATAATCACGATGGTGTGATCACTGACCTAGAGCCAGACATCCTGGAATGTGAAGTCAAGTGGGCCTTAGAAAGCATCACTACGAACAAAGCTAGTGGAGGTGATAGAATTCCAGTTGAGCTATTCCAAATCCTGAAAGATGATGCTGTGAAAGTGCTGCACTCAATATGCCAGCAAATTTGGAAAACTCAGCAGGAAGCAACAGTTAGAACTGGACATGGAACAACAAACTGGTTCCAAATAGGAAAAGGAGTACTTCAAGGCTGTATATTGTCACCCTGTTTATTTAACTTATATGCAGAGTACATCATGAGAAACGCTGGACTGGAAGAAACACAAGCTGGAATCAAGATTGCTGGGAGAAATATCAATAACCTCAGATATGCAGATGACACCACCCTTATGGCAGAAAGTGAAGAGGAACTAAAAAGCCTGTTGATGAAGGTGAAAGTGGAGAGTGAAAAGGTTGGCTTAAAGCTCAACATTCAGAAAACGAAGATCATGGCATCCAGTCCCATCACTTCATGGGAAATAGATGGGGAAATAGTGGAAACAGTGCCAGACTTTATTTTTCTGGGCTCCAAAATCACTGCAGATGGTGACCACAGCCATGAAATTAAAAGACGTTTACTCCTTGGAAGGAAAGTTATGACCAACCTAGACAGCATATTCAAAAGCAGAGATGTTACTTTGCCAACAAAGGTTCATCTAGTCAAGGCTATGGTTTTTCCAGTAGTCATGTATGGATGTGAGTGTTGGTCTGTGAAGAAGGCTGAGCGCCGAAGAATTGATGCTTTTGAACTGTGGTGTTGGAGAAGACTCTTGAGAGTTCCTTGGACTGCAAGGAGATCCAACCAGTCCATTCTGAAGGAGATCAGCCCTGGGATTTCTTTGGAAGGAATGATGCTAAAGCTGAAACTCCAGTATTTTGGCCACCTCATGTGAAGAGTTGACTCATTGGAACAGACTCTGATGCTGGGAGGGATTGGGGGCAGGAGGAGAAGGGGACAACAGAGGATGAGATGGCTGGATGGCATCACTGACTCAATGGACGTGAGTCTTAGTGAACTCCGGGAGTTGGTGATGGACAGGGAGGCCTGGCGTGCTGCGATTCATGGGGTAACAAAGAATCGGACACGACTGAGCGACCTATCTGATCTGATTGTTTCTGCTGTTTCCTTGCCATTTAAACATTTTTGTTTGTTTGTTTGTAGTCATATTTTAACATCTTTCTTAATCCTCACTGATGGCATCCCTGGAAAATTTTTTCCACAGCAGGTTGATAAATGGTCTATTTTCTTTCAGTACAATTTTTACCTAATATAGGGCATTTGTATGTGTATCCTGGAGGAAGACGGGCACAGGAAGTATGACAACTGTTGTAATTAAATAATCCCAGTTATTATTATTATTTTGGTCAGTCCTGGACAGTCAGGGAATTCCCATTCCCAGTGATTTACTTTATTTTATTTATTAATTGCTGCACGGGGTCTTCCTTGAGCATGCAGGATTTCTCTAGCTGTGGTGAGCAGGCTTCTCACTGCAGTGGCTCCTCTTGTTGCAGAGCATGGGCTCTGGAGCATAGGCTCAGTGGTTGTGGGGCATGGACCTGGTCGCTCCGTGACATGTCGGATCTTCCCGGACCAGGGATTGAACCTGCATCTCCTGCATTGACATGTGGACTCTTCACAACTGGACCACCAGGGCAATCCTCCCATTGATTTCTAAATGCCATCTATAGACGCTTGATGCAGACTTTATTCTATTGCCAGGGTGGGCAAACTTTTCTGTAACAGAACAGAGAGTGAATATTGCTGAACCGGTCAAACGGTCTCTGGTGCAGCTCCTCAGCTCTGCTTCTGTACCATGAGAGCAGCCACAGGTACCGTGTAAATGGATGTGCGTGGCTGTGTTTGGCCTGCTGTCCCTAGACTGCTGACCCCTGTTCTAAACCCCCCATTGGTTGATTCCTGGGCAGTTACCATGCCAACTGCACGGCTACAGCTTAAAGTTCCTCCTCACTATACTTCTTCTCAACATCTTTTCAACATCTTATGTTGGAGCACAGTTGATTAACAGTGCAGTCTTGGTTTCAGCTGGATAGCAAAGTGATTCAGTTATACGTATATTAATACATGTATCTATTATTTTTCAAATTCTTTCCCCACTTAAGTTATTACTGAATACTGAGCATAGTTCTCTTCCATTATACAGTAGATCTTTCTCAGTTATCTATTTTAAATACAGCCATGTGTACATGTCAGTCTTAATTCTCAATTTGTCCCTCCTTTCCAACATTATATTGGGTTGGAAAAACAAAACAAAACAAAAAATATATTTGTTCTTCCATTAAATATTACAGGGATTCCCAGGTGGCTCAGGGGGTAAATAATCTGCCTGCCCAGGCAGGAGACGCAGGTTTGATCCCTGGATCAGGAAGAGCCCCGAGAGCAGGAAATGGCAACCCACTCTAGTATTCTTATCAGGAAAACTTCACGGATAGAGCAGCCTGGTGGGCTACAGTCCATGGGGTCTCACAGAGCTGGACAAGACTGAGCGACTGAGCACGCATACAAGATCTCATAAAGAAACTTGAGGGAACGTTTTGACCAACTGAAAACTTCTTTACAGATCTTTTCTGGCTATTCTTGAATATCGATTTCTCTAGTGGAAAGTGAGAAGTGAAGTTGCTAAGTCGTGTCTGACTCTTTGCGACTCCACTCTTTGGTCTGTAGCCCGCCAGGCTCCTCTGTCCACGAGATTCCCCATGCAAGAAGACTGGAATGGGTTGGCATTTCCTTCTACAGGGGATCTTCCCAATCCAGGGACTGAACCCGGGTCTCCCACATTGCAGGCGGACGATTTACTGTCTGAGCCACCAGGGAAGTCCCATTTCTCTAGAGGAACTTCAGAATTGGTTTTTCAAGTTAAGGAAGTTTTATTGGAATTACAATCTGAGAATTTCTTAATTCATTAATAAGTTTAGAGGGAATGCCATCCTTACAAAAATGTCTTCCAGTCTCCATTTATCCGAGTCTCCTATTATCAAGAATTTTCTTCCTAGAGGACATCCAGGCACAGATTCCAAGCCTGGCTCTGTCACTCCCTGGTAGGGTGACCTTGGGTCAGTTTCTCCTCTGTGCTTTTATTTGCTAATCAGTAAAATGTAGAGAGTTCAGCATTTGTCTTTCAGGGTGTTGGGAGGATGAAATAATCTGCCTGCCACGCAGAAACCACTGTCCACCTGGTGGTCTAAACGCGTTACATCCGTTCAATCATAGTGGCTGTTGTGTGGGCATCCTGTCTATTTCCAACTTTAAAAACTGGTTCTAGTGTTTCACCATCAAGCGTAATGAGAACCTATGGAAACTTCCCTGAGACGGTCTGTCTCTGTTTTACTGTTTGGTTTATCCAGGCCATATATTGACTTTTGTCAAGTGCCTTTGCCACATCTCTTGAAATCATGATACTTTTCCCCCTCCTTTATCCATCAAAACAGAAAATTCCTTCAGCAGATTTCCCAAACTGATCCATTTTTGATTTGTTAAAATAGCCTCTCTACACCACGGTGCTAACCTTTTATGCATTGTTCTGCTTTATTTGCTTATACTGCATATGGGATTTTTATATCAATGTTCTTAAGAAAAATTAAATTGCTTACCTAATTGTTTTCAAGTGATACCTTCACTCATCATTGTTTATCAACGGTGTGCCTGCTTCATAAAGATAATTCAGAAGTTTCACTCCTTTTTCTCTACTCTGGAACACTTTTAAACAACCTTAGAAACCATCTGACCCTCAATAATTTCAAATCATCCAAGTGGACATTATTTGTGTGTGATGTTTTATGGCAAATGGCTCAATTTCTTCCATGATAATTAGTCAATTTCTTTTTCTTTTCAATTCCTGTTGAGTCCATTTTACTGAGCCCATTTCTTACAAAAGCATTCATTTACTCTAATGTTTCCACTTGTTAGAAGGCAATCTGCACTCAGATTTATTGGTTACAGAAAAGTCATAAAAATTTTTCCAGTCCACATTTGTTTAGTTTTAATTCTTTCTTTCCTTAGGTTTATTCATTAACTTTTAATTAAAAAGAGAAATAATCCACTGCTACACACACCTCACCCTGTGTGTTTCGTAGAAGCCTTCCTCATCTTCCCCCACCCATTCCACAGCCCAGTCAAACGCAGTCTCTGATCTTCCTTGTAAATGCTCTCCAAACACAGCAGAAGCCCCCAGGCCACATGAGTCAGGGCGTGGGAACGGGACACAGGCAAAGGAAAGCAACGGTCACAGAGGCAGGAGCTTTGTCAGGCCAGAGAGCGACCCGTAGCCCTGCCCACACGTCAGAATCACCCGGGATGCTTCCACCGTCAATGCCAACGGCTGGACCGCTCTCCAAACCAGAGCCTTCGGGACAGAGCCTGGCACCGGTGTGTTAGGTCTCCTCAGGCAGTTGTATGACATGTGCATCCACAGTCAAGACAACCACGCTCCGGAAACATGCAGGGAAGGGAAAAACAAAACCTTTAAAGGAATGTGGCCTCACTTGTCTCTAAGCCGCATCCGCTCAGAGACTTGGGCCTTGGACCGAGGAGGTCCGGCGGATCAGCTTTGGGGATTCTGTTCCAGACACAATGGCTTAGGTCTTTCTACAGGGCTCTGAGAAACGGGAACTCATCCTCACCTCCTAACACAGGCTTCCAGCAGTAGTAGTCATGCCTCAGGTGAAAAAAAAAAAAAAATCCATACACAAAAAACATAAAACTTCTGTCCCAACAAGGTGGAAAAGCAGTGCCCGAGGCGTTGAAAGCACAGAGCCGGTTCTTGCAGCTCACCGCTCCGCTCTGCACCTGCACAGATGCACCGTTTCCAGGGAGGATTTAGCATCACGAGCACAGAGCCTGGGATAAGGCTTCAGTGTCTCTCATCTGTGACCTAGAAGTGAAACCCAACGGAATGGCATGTTCAAACTGAATGTACGGTTCAGAGGCTATGGTTCTTCCTGTGGTCATGTATGGATGTGAGAGTTGGACTGTGAAGAAGGCTGAGCACCGAAGAATTGATGCTTTTGAACTGTGGTGTTGGAGAAGACTCTTGAGAGTCCCTTGGACTGCAAGGAGATCCAACCAGTCCATTCTGAAGGAGATCAGCCCTGGGATTTCTTTGGAAGGAATGATGCTAAAGCTGAAACTCCAGTACTTTGGCCACCTGATGCGAAGAGTTGACTCATTGGAAAAGACTCTGATTCTGGGAGGGATTGGGGGTAGGAGGAGAAGGGGACGACAGAGGATGAGATGGCTGGATGGCATCACTGACTCGATGGACATGAGTCTCAGTGAATTCCGGGAGTTGGTGATGGACAGGGAGGCTTGGCGTGCTGCGATTCATGGGGTGGCAAAGAGTCGGACACGACTGAGCGACTGATCTGATCTGATGGTTCAGAGGAAAGCCCCTTGACTCTCAAAACAGGTAGAAAATTTATTGCATAATTATTCTCTGCTCAGTTAGTTCATTAGCTCAGTTGTGTCCAACTCTCTGCGACCCTACCAACAGCAGCACGCCAGGCCTCCCTGTCCATCACCAACTCCCGGAGTTTACTCAAACTCATGTCCATAGAGTCGGTGATGCCATCCAACCATGTCATCCTCTGTCGTCCCCTTCTCCTCCCACCTTCAATCTCTCCCAGCATCAGGGTATTTTCCAATGAGTCAGCTCTTTGCATCAGGTGGCCAAAGTATTGGAGTTTCAGCTTCAGCATCGGTCCTTCCAATGAACACCCAGGACTGATCTCCTTTAGGATAGACTGGTTGGATTTTCTTGCAGTCCAAGGGATTCTCAGGAGTCTTCTCCAACACCACAGTTTAAAAGCATCAATTCTTTGGTGCTCAGCTTTCTTTATGATCCAACTCTCACATGCATACATGAGTACTGGAAAAACCATAGCCTTGACGAGAGGGACCTTTGTTGGCAAAGTCAACCTCATTCTATTCCTCCCAAAATACCCATCTTTAGCTAACCCGGTAGGTCAATCTTTTCCTATTTCATTCTTCCATTTTTTTAAGGCTAAAGTAACTTAACTTTAGTGCTGGATAACATGTCAGCTAGGCAGGCTTTTAAAACTCCCCACACTTAACCTAAGAGTAGTTTTATACATTTCAAACGATAATCAATGGTAACCCTGCAGTCAGAGAGACTGTGTTTGCATCCTTGGGCACTTTTTCAATTTTTAGTTTTAAATATTACCTACCTCATGGGATGGTCATGAAGATGGAATGAGATAAGCATGCAAAGTGCTTAACGCAGTGCCTGCCACCTCGTAACACTATGGCCGCTCACCCAACAGCTGTTTACCTGTCGTGTTATGCAGCGTGCGGCACGGGCTGGGCTAGGCTCGACGGATGTGGTGATGTGGAAAATCAAACTTGATCCCTGCTTCCACGGAGCTTACAAACTAATTCTCAGCAGATGCCGGCTGTTATTATTTCACGATGCTAAGAATGAGAATGATCCTTTCGCTGCTAAAAATAAGTACTGCAAGTGGTGCAGCAAGAATTCGCAACCTTTGGCTTGGGCTTGCTGACTCCCAAGTGGCAGGTATTTGTACAGTTAAGTTTCACGGAAAGAAGCAAATGCAGCGCTGAAGGGCTGGATAGCTTTCTGACTTTGATTAAACTTGAAATGCCAGGGATTAGGAGGGTATAAACACAGGCTGAGACAACCAACTTCCTGTTCCCAAGAAGTCTTCACCATGCCTTATGACCTTTATTTAAGTCACTGCCCCTCTCTGTGCTTCGGTTTCTTCCTCTGAAAAAATGAAGATATTGGGGCAGATTGTGTCTAAGATGCCTGCCAGCTCCAACATTTTCCAGTAATTTTAAGTGTGTGCATGTGCCTTTTGTTTTTCCCTAAAAACAATGATGATTCAGGCCTGCCAGATTTAATATAGCAGTGCCGAAAATAACTAGGCAAAATGCTTTTCCACAGACTGAGATTTTAAATAAAATTAATAAGAGAAGCACGGAGTGGCAGAGGCTGGTAGTTGCCTGCTCTGCACTTTGCACTTCTTCCGGGCAACTGAGCCCCACTTTACATGGAGTGTCTATGCGCCCGGTTAAAAGATCTTCATTTCCAGCCTCTCTGGTGACTCTGGCTAGAATGTTACTGAATTCCAGTAATGACACGTCAATTGCTCTTTCCAGTACATCTTCTTAAATGGGAAGGGTCTGGCCCTTTTTCCCCTCATGAAGAGCAATCAACAAAAAGAATATGTGGGAAGAAAAATGCTACTGAAACAGGCAAAAGAGTAATTTTTTTTCCCAAAGTCAATGTTTTCAGACAAGCTTTTTACTTAAGCATCACCATCAGCTAGCAAGCCGTGTGTACTCTCTTTAGAGGATTAGACTGGTTCTGACACCCTTGGCACTGCTAGGGGCGGGGAATGCCATCATAGACCAACCGCAGGCTTTTCATTCAGCATTCGTTCAGAAATGTGTACGATTGTTGAACGTTTCCCGTGCGCTCTTCTGTCCTCTATAAAAAATGGCCCAAACCCCTTGCGTTGTTACATTTTTATTAGGAAATGTAATGCAGTAATCCAAATGGAAGATTTTATCTACATCCATTTGAGAATGCCAAAATGCACTTCTCTGATAAAGGCATCTTACTAGAGTTCTCCAGGGAAACAGGACCACCAGGAAGTACACATTTAGAGAGAGAGAGACAGAGAGAAATCTATCTTCAGGAATTGGCTTACACGACGGGAAAGGCTTGGCAAGCCCCAAGTCTGCCGGGTCGGCCAGCAGGATGCAGACCCAGGGGAGAGCTGCAGTTCACGTCCAGAGTCCTGGCACATCCCCTCTTCTTCCAGGGATGTCAGTCTGCTTTTAAATTAAGGCCTTCAACTGCCTGCGTGAGGCCCACCCATATTATGGAGTGTGTGTGTGTGTGTGTGTGTGTGTGTGTGCACGCTCAGTCATTCAGTCGTCTCTGACTCTTTGCAACCCCCATGGACTGTAGCCCACCAGGCTCCTCTGTCCATGGGATTTCCCAGATGAGAATACTGGAGTGGGTTGCTGTTTCCTCCTCCAGGGGATCTTCCCAATGCAGGGATCAAACCCATGCGTCTTGCGTCTTCTGCCTTGGCAGGCAGATTCTTTACCTCTGTGCCACCTGGGAACCCCAGTGGAGGGTAATCTACTTTAAATTTACTCATTTAAATATAGATCTCATCTAAAAAATATCTTCACAAAAACATCTGTAAAGAAATATCTGGGTATCATGGCTTAGCCAAGTTGACACACAAAATTAAACATTCTAGCATCTTTAGGTAGTTTTAGTTTTATTTGCAAGCCTGAACTATTTGCAAAAGTAATCAGAGTGTAAGGAGATCTAACCAGCCAATCCTAAAGGAAATCAACTCTGAATATTCACTGGAAGGGCTGATGCTGAAGATGAAGCTCCAACACTTTAGCCACCTGATGCGAAGAGCCGACTCACTGGAAAAGACCCTGATGCTGGGAAAGATTGAAGGCAGGAGGAGAAGGGGACGACAGAGGATGAGATGGTTGGATGGCATCACCGACTCGATGCACATGAGTTTGGGTAAACTCCAGGAGACAGTGAAGGACATGGAAGCCTGGCGTGCTGCAGTCCGTGGAGTTGCAGAGAGTTGGACACAACTTAGCAACTGAACAACAATCAGAGTTGGTGTAAATCTGTCACAGAGGGTATGTAGGAAGAGGTCTTGGGAGGCTCTGTGCACTGGACTTGCTGGGGGAAACTGACCTTCAACTCACCGTCTTGAAGGAAATTCTCAAATATCCTGGAGTGTTACCAGCTACACATAAGGAGAAGCCATGCACATGTCTAGTGTCCAGAGCCACTGGGCAGAGACAAGTGGGCAGAGATGCCCTGAATCCCATTTGCAGTCAGTCTGGCCATGTTCTTACCCCCGTTAGACAGTATCACAAGAAGCTAAGAATTCTTATGAGACTCAGGGTCAGAAACTGTGCAGCCCCGCCTGGGTGAATGCCACTGTGTCCCCCACATGGAAAAGCCACACACAGGTAAGCATAGTATTACTTACTCACCTTAAAGGGAATTGTATCCTCTGCCTGTACCTGGTAATTGATCGGCCGACAGCCCGTCAGTGTTAGCAAACAGAGCAGTAAATCCACTGCAGCAATATCAGAGCTGCCAAAGTCCACTGCTGCTGCTGAGTCGCTCAGTCGTGTCCGACTCTGTGCGACCCCAGAGATGGCAGCCCACCAGGCTCCCCCGTCCCTGGGATTCCCCAGGCAAGAACACTGGAGTGGGTTGCCATTTCCTTCTCCAATGCGTGAAAGTGAGAAGTGAAAGTGAAGTCGCTCAGTCGTGTCCGACTCTTAGCGACCCCATGGACTGCCGCCTACCAGGCTCCTCCGCCCATGGGATTTTCCAGGCAAGAGTACTGGAGCCCACACTGGTTCCCAAAGCACGTGGTGCCACCCTGCATATCCACCTTTAACACGGGCTTAGAAACACTGCCTACCTTGTGTTCAGTACCTACCACGCAATTCAAAAACACTAGTCAGTGCAATCTGCAAAACAGATGCAGAAAGTAATAAGCTGTCTTTTCAGTACAATCTTCCAATCCCTGAGTTTCATAATGTTTCCCTCCCTCAGTGAGTGTGAAAATTATAACTATCAAGTGGGAACAAAATCACCACGTTTCTTGCCCAGGGATCCCCACCATTCCTCTAAAGTGTTTGCATTTTTTCTAGTTGAGTTAATAATTGTCAATCATGTGGGACATCAAGTTCAATTCTATCAGAGCGGGAAGGAAAGAGGGAGGCGGAGAGAAAGAAGGTGAGAAAGGAGGGGCTGAGGAAGAAGGGCCATGGGGATGAGGGGACGTGAGGAGAAGGAAGGAGAAGAACTCGTCTAAAGCCGCTTCAGGTTATCCACGCGCTTGAAGGAACCACAGGGCTATTTTCAGAATGATTGGATCAAAGCATAATACCTCCAACATACTTGAAAGAAACAAATACTTCCTGCAAGTGAAAGAAAAATATCAACAAGACAAAAGGAAAAAATCAAATGTTATGACGAATCCATCTATGAGCAATGTTGTGGTTTCTGAATCATGTGGTTTCTGCATCTTGATTATCGCTTGATTCTAGTCTCACTTATCACAATGTTTAGACACCATGATAGCTTGAAATATTACTAATAGCTCCATGAGAGTGATAAAGTGGTCTTTCTTAAGCAGGTCACATAACTCGAAGAATGGAATCTGCCACAAGGCTTATCTATATTACTTTAGAATGAAATAGACTAGCATTTGCAAAATTATTTCACTTGATGAGGCCATTTTTGCCAGAGTGAAAATGTACAAAGCATTGTTTGATCATCTGCTCTGTGGAAAACAATGGATAGCAAACAGTATTGATTTGGAAAAAAAATTACCTCTTCAGGTAAGCACAATTTGAATTCAATAAAGACATGCAGATTTTACAAGGCACAGAATTACAGAGCAGGAGCTGGAAGGAGTCTCAGGGGCCAGCCTCGAGTCTTTGTTTTATAGAAACAGCAGCTTCAGCCCAGAAGGCTTAAGCGATTCAACCAATCAGTAAGGAAGAGCTCTGGCACTGAGCCCAGACCTTAGGACCAAGTTCAGCACTGTTGCGGTGCTCCTCCAGGCGTGACATTTAGGTGTGCCCCATGACCTGCATGCTTCTGTCCTCCACATTCCAGGATTCATATGATGAAATCCTAACACCCAATACAGTGGTGTTGGAACGTGGGGCCTTCGGGAGGCAATCGGGTCATGAGGGTTCAGTTCAGTCGCTCAGTCATGTCTCACTCTTTGTGACCCCATGGACTGCAGCATGCCAGGCCTCCCTGTCCATCACCAACTCCCGGAGTCCACCCAAACCCATGTCCATTGAGTTGGTGATGCCATCCAACCATCTCATCCTCTGTCGTCCCCTTCTCCTCCTGCCTTCAGTCTTTCCCAGCATCAGGGTCTTTTCCAAAGAGTCAGTTCTTTGCAATGGGTGATCAAAGTATTAGTTTCAGCTTCAGCATCAGTCCTTCCAATGAACATTCAAGACTGATTTCCTTTAGGATAGACAGGTTGGATCTCCTTAAAGAGACCCCATGAGGATAGGGGATTATTATTTTCATAAAAGGGCTCCAGAGGTCCCTGGCCCCTTCTGCTAAGGACTCAGTGAGAAGGAGCTGCTATGAGCCAGAAAAGGAGTCCTCACCAGACACTGAGATGCAGTACCTGGATCTTGGACTTCCCCGGCTCCAGGACTTCAAGAAATAAATGTCTGTTGTGAAAAAGCCGCCCCAGTGTGTGCTATTTTGTTCTAGCAGCTCAAACAGCTCAGACAGTGTGTGAAGTAACTTCAGCCATTTACAGAGGGTTTTTATCTAGAGGCTTGGTGTCTACTTTAATAAATACAACTCATGGTTACCAGGAGCCATAAGCAAGCACAGTGTATCAGAACAAACCTAACCAGAAATCAAGTCCTTGCTGGGCACCTATTAGCATGCGTGCACCTATACATGGAATGAAGAAGCATCAGACATTCTCTACCTAAAAAGTTAAAAGCTATTGGAGAAGATCAAGCTGCCACCTGAAACAACATCAAAGTCAACAAATATGGGATTCATATCATTAGTGTTAAAAGATTTTGGAAAAGACTCACAAAGGCTAAATATCGAGCTGAATGAGTGGAGAGTTCCGTTTTTCAGCCATGAAAGAACACTAACTGGAAATGGACCTGTTAAGCAACAGTTTCAGAGCAGACAACACATCCCAGGACTGTGAGCCCTGAAAGAGGGGAAATCACTGAGGCAAGCCCTGCGCTCCCCAATTTCTGTGTGGAGGCACTTAGCAGATTCCAGTACATGGAGGGGAAATACAGGGAAGCACTTCCCCAGGCGGGGTCATGGAGAGCAGTAGAGATGCGGATCAGAGTTCAAGGAGGCTGCGACACCTGCAGTCTGCAGGCCAGAGCGTCAGAGAGAAAGCAGGTACGCAGGAAGAGAGGCCCAGAACTCTGCAGAGGGGCCCATGTGCATCTCCGGCTCCACACCAATCTATGTATTCATAGTGTGAAATTCCATGGGCCAGGCAAAGAATCAGCAGGGAAAGAACAGTGACCAAGGACCTGTGAGCTGAACAACTAGTAAAATTCTCACAGAGTCGGGAGGTGTTCAAGAGCCGAACAACAGTGGAGCTGTAGAGTGGAGAACTCATTCAACTCCTAGAGAACGCGGCGCCTGAGGAAAAGGAGTGCTCCGACCAGCACAGAGGCTACTCTGGACCTGCCCTGGCAAAGCTCTGAAAGCTCCAAAACCATCAAACTGTGCGAGCTGAAAGGGGAAGGAAAAAACACACAACTGTATTTGGAGACTTAACACTCCTCTCTCAATAACTGATGGAAAGGTGGACAGAAAATCAGTGAGGGCTTAGACTTCTGAAACCGGACTATCAACCAACACGACAATTCATATTTTAAAACATCATAGCCATTCACTACACAATCTGTATTCTTTTCAAGGGTATATGGACTAAGATAAATCGGGTCATAAAACCAGTTTAGATACATTTAAAATAACTGAAATCAAACAGCTATTCACTGACCCACAACAAAATGAAATTAAACATCAGTAACAAAAAAAGAAATCTAAAACATCCTCACATAATTGGAAATTAAACACCACGCTTCTGGAACTTCCCTGGCGATCCAGCGGCCCCACGCCACACAGCACAGCCAGAGGAAAACAAGAAAATACAAAGGAAATTAGACATCATTTTGATCTGAATGAGAATAAAAACATGACGTATCCAAATATGGGAGATGCAGCTAAATTAGTGTTTAGAGAAAAGTTTAGTATTAAATGCCTATATTTACGAAAAAGAAGATTCAAAATCAAAAATCTAAGCCGACATCATAAGAAGCTAGAAAAAGCGAAAATTAAACGCAAAGTAAGTTAAAGAAAATAAATAACAAAGGTACAAACAGCAATAAATAAAACAGAAAATAAAGAAGCAAAGGAAAAAAAGGTCTAAGAACCCAAAAGCTGGCTATTTGAAAAATAATTGACAAAGCTCCAGCTATGCTAGTAAAGAGAACAGGCACAGACTGGCCGTATCAGGAATGTCTTACAGACAATTAAGAAATACTATAAACCAGTTTATGCCACTAGACAATTTACACGAAATGTAGAAATTCCTTGAAAAACACAAACTGCCAAAACTGACATAAGAAATTTAGAAGCTGGAGAGCTCTGTTTCTGCCGTTTCTCAGCAAGTCCTCTTCTCTGACCTGCTCTGCAACCCTGGAACTGGGGCCTGTAAACGCTTTCTTTTGCCAGTGAGGAGGGTACCATGGGGACATTCAGAAGCAAGGAGCTTCCATCCCCAAGACAGTGCGCTTTCTTCTTCCTGCTCCCGTGGCGAGCTCACCGCAGCCTCGGGGACACCCTGTGATGCCTCTCTGCCAGGGAGGGCGTGGGACAACCAGAGGCCCTGACCCACCAGGTACTTTCACCAACACACCAGCAGTTTTCCCAGAAAAGCTCCACCGGCACCACAAAGGGGAACTTTCTAAAGTTCAGCAACCTTCCAGGAGGCGGCTTCCCAGTGAGTCTCAAGTCCACCCCCAAAGCCAGGTTGCTGCTTGCCAGCTGCAGCGGCACCATCTCAGCAGTTCTGGGCCATCCACAGAACCAGGGCCACGCCACCTCCAGTGAGATCAGAATCTCAGCTTTGCGTGGAAACCCTCCTCTGGGTGTGCTCCTTCCTTGAGGATTCTGCCCAGCCGAGAGAGCGGCTGTCTCCATGGCGGCCATGTCTGTATTCTTCAGGGGTCTCCTTACTTCTTAGCAGTTAATCCTGTTGCTGCTGCTGCTGCTGCTAAGTCACTTCAGTCGTGTCCGACTCTGTGTGACCCCATAGACAGCAGCCCACCAGGCTCCCCCGTCCCTGGGATTCTCCAGGCAAGAACACTGGAGTGGGTTGCCATTTCCTTCTCCAATGCATGAAGTGAAAAGTGAAAGTGAAGTCGCTCAGTCGTGTCCGACCCTCAGCGACTCCATGGACTGCAGCCTTCCAGGCTCCTCCGTCCATGGGATTTTCCAGGCAAGAGTACTGGAGTGGGATGCCATTGCCTTCTCCGTTAATCCTGTTACTAGTTAATAACTCTCTCTGTGAAGTTTTTCCTAGTGTAGCTTCTGCCTCCTCAGGGACCCTGACTGATACAACTGATGAACTCCATCTAAGATTTAAGAAACTCACAAACTCTTTCAAAAAATAAAGAAAAGGAGGGAACACTTGCCAATTGAGTTTATAAAACATCATCCTGGTACTAAAACCAGACAAAGACATTAAAAAAAAAAAAAAAACTAGACCCATATTCCATGTAAACATAAACATAAAAACCCTTAACCAAATACCAAGGAATCAAATGCACTACTATATACACACAGGGTAAAAAACACCACTTGGTCATGACATATCTCAGGAAGGCAAAACTGTTTTAATATTTAAAAATCAAACATGAAATACCATCTTCACAAAATAAAGGAGAAAAATCATATAACTGTCTGATTAGGTATATAGAAATCATATAACTTTTTGATAAATTGAATCTCTATTCACAATAAAATTCTCCGCACACTGGAAATTGAAGGTAACTTTCCCTAAATAAAGGGAATCTACAGAAAAGAAATATCTACACTATATCTAACACTATAGCTAACATTACACTTAATGACAAAAGACACTTCTTCCCTATGGTCAGGAATACAGCAAGGACATCTGCTCTTATCACGTCTTCCCTGCCTTGTACTAGCAGTCCTAGCCTGTGAAATAAGGCACCAGAAACAAAGCAGACCTACTAGAAATGAAGAAGTAAAACTATCTGTACTTACAGATGATATTATCATATATGTAGAAAAGTCTAAAAATTTTGTTTTTTTTTTAAGCTACTAAAATAAGCAAATTTAGTAATGTGGTGGGACAGCAGGTCAACAAAAGAAAATCAACTCTATTTTGATGCGTGCACAACAAAGAACTGAAAAATAAGGAGAAAACACCATTTACAATAGCATCAAAAAACAAAATATTTAAGGATAAATATAATAAAATATGTATAAAAACTGTACAGTGAAAACTACAGAAATTGTGGAGAAATATTATAGAAAGCCTCAAAGCATGGAGATGGAACATGATCCCAGACTGAAGCGTCGATATTATTAAGATACTCATTCTTCCCATCTGTAATGCTGGTGTGATTCCAATCAAAATTCTAGAAAGGACTTTGCAGAAATATATGAGTCAAAAACTTATAGAAATGTAAAGGATCTAGATTATTCAAAACCATTTTGAAGGACAAAGTTGGAGGATATAAGCTGAGCTCAAATTTTACTATTCGTCACCCCCACTGTATAATCATAAGGGATTTGATTTAGACCATATGTGAACGGCCTAGTAGTCTTCCCTACTTTCCTCAAGTTAAGCCCAAGTTTTGCTGATGATCTGAGCCACAGTCAGCTCCAGATCTTGTTTTTGCTAACTGTATAGAGCTTCTCCATCTTCAGCTGCAAAGAATATAACCAGTATGATTTCGGTATTGACCACTTGGTGATGTTCATGTGTAGAGTCATCTGTGTTGTTGGAAAGGGTGTTTGCTAATGAAGAGAATGTGGTATTTGCCTAAAGACAGACAGACATATCAGTAGAACAGAATACAGAGTCTATTATTGGTTGTACACATGTATGGTCAATTGATTTTTGACAAAGGAAGTCTTTAACAAATGATGCTGGAGAAACTGAATATTCATACAGGAAGAATATGAACTTCAATCCTCATCTCTCTTCATGAACAAAAAGTAATGCACAGGGGATCACAGATCTGAATACAGAAATACACTAAGATTCTAGAAGACAAAGAAAACATCCTTGTTAACTTGGGCCAAACAAATATATCTTCGGACACCAAAAACACACCTATCATAAAAGGAAAAAATGACAAATTGGACTTCCAAATTCAAATTTTTTACTTTTCAGAAGATATAGACTTGGAGAAAATCTACAAAATACATATCTGAGTTTAGAAAACAACTGCACCTGAAATGTATAGCGACCTCTTACAACTCAACAATAAGGCAAGGAGCCGTATTTGTTAAATGAGCAAAAGATTTGAACAAACACTGCATGAGAATATATGAAAGGGAAATAAGCCCTTGAAAAGATGCGCAGCAACTAATGAATTGGAGAAGGCAATGGCACCCCACTCCAGCACTTTGCCTGGAAAATCCCATGGATGGAGGAGCCTGGTGGGCTG
The DNA here is from genome assembly GCF_032452875.1 of Bos javanicus. Lineage (NCBI taxonomy): Eukaryota > Metazoa > Chordata > Mammalia > Artiodactyla > Bovidae > Bos > Bos javanicus. The sequence goes on from NC_083877.1 coordinate 99,242,790, forward strand.
CAGTCCATGGGGTCACTAAGAGTCGGACACGACTGAGCGACTTCACTTTCACTTTTCACTTCATGCATTGGAGAAGGAAATGGCAACCCACTCCAGTGTTCTTGCCTGGAGAATCCCAGGGATGGGGGAGCCTGGTGGGCTGCCGTCTATGGGATCGCAGAGTCGGATACGACTGAAGCGACTTAGCAGCAGCAGCTAATGAACCTACTACAGAGTCACAAGAAAGGGTTAAAATTAAAAATAATAATAATAGGAAGCACTGACAAGAATGTAGAGCAACTGAAATTCTCAAACATTTCTAATGGGAGTATAAAATCATACAATTAACTTGGAAATGTTTGATAGTTTCTTATAAAGTTGAACACACACTTCCCAATAGGATCTAGCAATTTCACTTCTTGGCATTTACCCAGAAAAAATGAAAACATATGTCCATACAAAAGCTTGTACTCGAATGTTCATAACAATTTTATTCGTAATTCTAAAGCTGGGGGGACAAATTGTGGTATACCCCTTCAATGGGGCAAATCACTGATATACATAGCACATAAACAAATGTCAAAAACTTCATGATAAGTAAAAGAAATCATTCATAAAAGAGTACAAAGTGTATAATACCGTTTTTATAATGTTTTGGAACAAAGAAAATTTATCAACGTGACAGAAATCAGATCAATGATTGCCTAGGATCAGGGTGGGGTGAGGGTAAATGACTGCATAGGTATAAGAGAGAACTTTCTGGAGTGACAAAACAGTTTGATATCTTGGTTTATCCATTTACCAAGACTCATTGAACTGTACATTTAAAATGCAAACATTTTACTATATGTAAATTACACCTCAATAAAGTTAATTTTTAAAAATATGTAGTGACCTAAACTGGAAATCACTTAGACTGGTTTTAATTTAAAAATTTTCCTCTGTAACCGGGTTTATTCTAAAATTTAGTTTCTTGTCTCTAATGGTAATAAAAAATTCATGTTGGTTTCGCCTACATTAAATCATTATAAATTCAAAAACTGTAGAATTAGTTCAATGAACTTTTAAACCTTCATTATAAAAAAAATTTGTTTTATCCACATGAATAACTGATTTGCTTCAAGGGGGTACACTAATGATTAGATATAAATTATAATGCATGAGAAACACTCTCACCTACACTTAAACATATTTGTACTTCAGTTAAATAAATACTTCTAACCACAACAACATATTAGAGGATGCTCCAGTTCTACACACCAGCAAAAGGTAGGTGGTCACCTATCTCCCAGCACAAGGAGGTGGAAGTATTCATTAATCACTTTAGTTTGTCACCAGTGCCAGGAGAGAAATCAGACCAGAAAGGCACAGTGAAATGAAACAAAAAATGTGCTACAATTTTACCTTTGGACCCATTCACAGCACTGGCTACATGCCAAGGAGCTTTCTTCCTCCTTCCAGCCACCTGGGAAAACGTTCACAGAGTTGTAAGGGTCACAAGACTAAAAGCTGGACCCAAAAGAAAAAAAAAAATGCAGGTAACCCAATTAATCTGCGAACATTTATTACTGTAGAAATATCTTTAGAGGTAGTTACTAATGAGCTATTTTTCAAATCATCTCACTCATCATAATTCAAAAATATATCACTTTAAAAAGGAAAAGAAAAAAGTACTTTCAGAGTGCAGGTGTAACATGTTGGAGTGGTTCCCGCACAGCAGTACCTCCAGGGTCTTCAGCTTCCTATGAGGGCGGCGCAGCCCACGATGAGGACACGCAGTCAGTGTGAACAGACACATCGCCGTCCGAGCGAGCCCTGGCCATCTGCACGGGCAAGTAAGATGGCGAAAGCTACCTCGGCATTAACCCAAGGCGTCAGGGTCTCAACACCCTAACCACTCCCAAGGATGGGACCCGAGTACTTCATGTCCTATGTATGGGACACATCAGGTCATGTTAAAGCGTCATCTGTTTCCCCTTGGAATTAGTTCTAAAATAATCTTCAGGAAGATCAGCAAAAATATATTTTTCTCCTCATTTCCTCTTCATTATTTTTCGCCTCTGAAAGGCTCCTATGTTGATCATCAAAACGAGAATTGGCTCTGAATCAAACCCAAAAAGAAGGACAATGCAGAGTGTCCCATGGCCCTCTGTGGATTAGTGTGAGGCTTCCACACGGAAGTTGTCAAACTGTGCAAATTCAAAGGAATGAGTCCCAATCGCGGCCCAGCCGTTTTCTGGGAAGTTCACAGAGATGTTCTTCCAGAGGGTCTTGCCATTCAGCTTGCCGGAGGAGAAACGACCCTGGAATGGAGAGAGACACACCCCTTAGACACATGGGAAAATGGTCCTCTGAAGCCTGCTGCTCAATGGAAGGGCCACCTACTTAGTGTAGCAAATATGTAGCAAATATTCTTCTCACGCAAGACTCATCAAGGCAATATGATCCCACAACTTTGAGCAGTTTGAAATGCAGGGGAAATTTTCTCAAAGGAAATTCTCATCTATTTATATAAACAGTTCCCAAGACACAAAATCCTCAATATTTCCTGTACTCCCCCAAAATGCTGTAAAATCTGCTGGAATGTAACACTTTTCATAACATCATGATAAATTTGTAGACAAAAGCTCACTAAAATAAAACATATTTCTTATTTACACGTAGTTGCAATTATGTCCTTTGTAGCTTACAGCTACCAGCTCTTCAGACGGTTCAGCAGGGGCCAAGATGTTTATTTAAGGTCTTCATGAAAGAGAATCAGCCCAGCCAGGAGAAGGGTAATTAACCTTCATTTTATTGTTTTATCCTCATGTACAGAATATCACTTTGAGGTCATTTCAAAAGCTCACCCTTATGTTAGAAAAACAGTAACCAGCATTTAAACTGGTGACTGGGAGGGGCAGGGGGAGTGGATGGAAGAAGAGAGAAATATCCACAGGAACAATGTACTGGTCACTGACAGAGAAAGATAAACATAACACCTTTCTCAGACAGCTGCCCTTCCTACTTAGCTAAGTGCCTGGCACACAGCTCTTACCATTATTACAGCTTGCTTGTGAGCAAACATTCACAGCACACTCCTTCCGGCCACATTTAAAACTAGCTAATTTCAAAAGGGTGAAGAGCAAAAGATCCAAAGCGCTAGGCGGAGTCAAAATAAAATCTGCTCTTGAGTCATACACTTATAATGGAAAGGGCCTTCATTTAGTTCTTGTGTTTTATGGCTGCAGACATGGCGACGAGCAATCAGAATCACAGATTTACCAGTGATGCTCAGACCTGAATCTGAGTTGCCCAACTCCACATGCAGAGCCACATACGCTCCCATTACTGCACACCTCACAGCGATCCAGCTCCAGCTCTGAAAGTGCTTGCTGCACCTCTTCCGCCATTGAGGGACTGGTGACTATTACACTGAACCCAGGGCTTGCACACACAAACCCCATTATGCACAGAAGCTCATCTCCCTGCCCCACCCCCAGCATCCGCTGCCCCATCCTCTGACCACCGCTCCCACCCAGCCAGTCAGAGCGCGCCCTCCACTCAGACCTCAGCTCGGTCACCACCTCCAAGAGGCCTTCCCTGGCCGCTGTCTGGAGAATCTGGCAGGGAAGCTACTTTATCTCATTATCCCATTTTTACTTTCACAGTTTTATTTGCTTATTTATAGCAGGAGTCAGCCAGCTCTGGCGCACAGCCCAGCCACCTATTTTTATAAATTCAGTGGAACACAGCCACCCCGGTTCATCCACCTACTGTCAAAGGCTCCATTCTCCCTACAAAAGCAGAGCTGAAGAACTGCAAAGTACACCACAGGGCGCTCAAGGCCTAAAATAGTTCCTTTTTGGCCCTTTACAGAAAAAAAAAAAAGAAAAACTTACTAACTCTTGTCCCAGAAGAACAGAGGCTCCGAGAGAGCAGGAATCTTGCCTGTCTAGTTCACTACTATATCCCTAGTACTTAGAACAGTACATATAGTAGACTCTTGATAAAAATGTGTTGAGTGAAAAAAAAATAAAAATCATCTAACTCTCAAACAACCCACAGAGCTTACTTCCATTTTAAAGATAAGGACAGAGGTTCACAAAGGTGAAATAACCCAGACCCACACTAGCATCCCAAGGACTAGTGGTTTGCTGGCATCACGGCAGGTTCTCTGCCTGTTTTCCACTGTTTATCACACTTTCCCCATCTCATTTGATAACATAAAATGTTAAAAAAAAAAAAAAAAAAAAAGACACAAGAAAAGAACATTTTACCTCCAGGAACTGGGATTGGCAATACTTACATTCAGAGTTAAAGTGAGTGTATACCATTTTTTTGCTGTAACATCAGCATGTCCTAAACTATATATGATCCATCCAGCTGTAACACAAAAAGATTATCCTAGTTGGCACATTTTTAAAATCTAAATCACTGAATCGCAGAACTCACTGGGGGTTCTTAGGTACATCCATATGTAGCAAAGTCGGTCATAATAAAGATTGACATTTCCAAGATTTAAATCTACAACTGATTTAAAACAAAAAAACATCCTTCATTGAGGAACTCAACATGCAGAGATCCTACCCTGAGCAATAACAATACATGAGCTCACAAGAAAATGAGCAAAATAAACTTACAAACCAAGCAGGGTACATGATGCCTTAGCATGTATATTCAGGTCTGTATGTACACCTGATCGGACCAAATATAGAAGATAAGCAGGAACAGTCAAAAAACTACCATAAGATTTCCAGGTAGTGTAACTCACTACAAGGTAATATTAATTGCATTAGAGAATTAGAGAGAAAATAATGTCAATTTTTGAATGTATTATATTTGAATGCCTGACAGAAACTCAGGATGAGATGTTCAATGGGCAGTTTAAGACACAGGGCAGTGGGGACTGAAGACAGAGATTTAAATCTCTAGTTCCACTTCTTCCACTACCTCATTTTGAGACCTTCAGCAAATCAATTAACCTCTCTGGCACTCTCTTTTGGATTGGAAAATGCGAGGTACCTTCCAGACCAGTCATGCTATGATTATGCAATTTCTATTCTAATGTCCTTATTACCCACTCGCTCTTTAACTTCTGTTTTATCACTGGAGCCCTTTAACCTAAGGAAGAAGCAAAGGGGGAAAACAACAGGAGACAAGACTTTTTATTAATGCAGGATGAAAGTCAAGAGACTTTGAATCAGAAAGAGTCACCAATAAGATCTAGTTTCAACAGAGTGGTGTGTACCCAAACCAAAGTGAAGTGGATGGAATTCAACTTGAACAGATTATAAGTACCTACTCTAGATAAAATACTATTATACATAAGACAGAGACTGTTAAGATGAATAATAAAGTCAAGCTGTTTTCAAGTTATTGACTAAATTAGGAAATAGGGTATCTCCATTTTAAGCCAGTTAATTCTTCCCTTTATATTTCCATAAGCACACCAGCAACATTCTTATACTTCTGCTTTTTTTTTTAATTTCCTGAGTATTCTCTCCTTACCCCCACACCCTACTCTAACAGCCTAGCTCAAGGCTACAATACCGGAGAGACTTTGCACAATTTCCTCTTTCACTGAGCTGCCTCTGTACTAATTAATTAACACTATAATATGGAATCGTTTGGTGTTTGCTTACACATGTTGAATCTCTTCCCAATTAGATGCTCAAACATGGTGAGGTATTTCACTACTCCCATAGGTAAAAAGCAGACACTCACATCAACATATCACATAGTAAATCACGTGCTACAGAAAAATGCACTTACCTAGATCGCCTGTGACTCTGTAGGTTCCATTTGCAAAAATCCAGAAGAAAATCCCCCTGGCACTTCTAATCAAAATACCACCTTTATTGACTCTTCCAGCAATGAACACACCTCCCTTCTCAGGGGTCTCTATGTACACATCACATTTTATAGTCAGATTGGACCTGCAGAACCAAAGTGTTAGTGCTTTTAATTATGTCATTTCAAATGCAGCACCAATGGCTCACTTCACAGCCACATGCTTCCAAACTTCTAACTGAGGGAAGGATGTGTTTCGCTAAGTCCACATTAATAGCACGTATGGGCTTCAAGAATCTTCACCAATAATGGTTTTAAATTTTACATGACTAAAGTCAAGTCATTTCATTGCCTCTTTTAAATGACTTACTACTGGAAAATAATATTTATTGTTTTCAAGTTTCCTAAGAATATATTTCCTGTATTTCTATAATAAAATAACTTCTTACTCTAAGAATATAATAAGATTCCATTTTTTTCTAGGAATACCATAAAAGATAGGTTTCCACTAAGTCTGAGCAAAAACGTTTATTATTTACATCAGCAAAGAGAAGCAGTGAAGGCTACGTATTAGGAGCCTCTGGGAAAAGTTACTTTGAAGCTAATTTTTACATTTAACCCTAACAAGACTTAAAAACAACAGAAGAAAGATCTAAAATTATTTTCTCTGTCAAGTCAGAGTCAACTCTCCCTTGACTCTATAGCAGGCGTTTTCAGACTTGAGCCCCATGGAAATCACCCTGGAGGGCGTGTTTGATTCCGCCTGCCAGCCCCACTCTCAGGGTCTGACTCAGCAGGTATAGGGTGGGCCCTTGAACCTGCGTGTCTAACAGACTGCCAGGTGACGCTGATGCTGCAGGTCCAGAAACCTCACTCCGAGAACCATTTTCCCCTACAGGGTATCTCTGCCTACGAAGAGGCAGTAACAGCCGGGTTTTGGCAGTGCTGACTGACAGAGTATACCAAAGGAGGAGAAAGATTGAGCCAAACAGGAGCTAACAGAGCATCATCAATGAGCTCTCCTCCAGGCTTCCTTTCACAAATGCCACCAGATTTCTTTTGCAGTGATTTGTTGTTATTTAGCTGCTAAGTCGTGTCCAACTCTTTGTGACCCCAAGAACTGCAGCCCACCACGCTTCCCTGTCCATGGAATTCTCCAGGCAAGACTACTGGCGTGGGTTGCCATTGCCTTCTCAAGGGATCTTCCTGACCCAGGGATCAAACCCAGGTCTCTTGCATTGGCAGGCAGATTCTTTACTGCTGAATCACCAGAGAAGCCCACAATCACCCCAATCCAACATGACCTCTGAAAACAATTCCCCTCCTACTCAAATTTTAAGTGCAAATGGGAAAGAATTAGCTTGCACACAGCCAAGCAATAAAGCAAGCAATTTATCTAAAATGAAGAATGCCAAGAAATATATTTTTTGAAATGGGGAGAAACTGGATCTAGAATTATGTAGTTTTTACATTTCTCATCACTGAATTTTGCACAGGGAAATGTTACTTGTAAAGGAAAATATAAAAAAGAAGCACCTACAACAGGTACACAACCATCAGGAAAATCCTCATTTAATCAAAGCTGGGCTACTTTACGGGAAGATCAAGTGCTAAGTAACTAGAGCCCAGTCTCTCCTGTGTGTCCTCCCCCTGCAGAGCGTGCTCTTCTCTGTGCAGATCACCACCAGCACGAGACCACCTGGGACCGGACTGGTTCCCCTACCTCTAAATCCCCTACCTCTCATTATCATGGTGCTGGTTCATCAGAACCTGTCAGCACCATAAACTCATTCTATTTAGTGCGAGAGTGAGAGAAGATCAAATGTTTTCCTTTTTTTACATCACGTTCCATAATAAATTATTCTTACATCAGAACTTACACACAATTTTACAGATAATGAATAAAATAGAATAAAAATTTGGCTTCATCTTCCAAAGCCATAACCCCTCAGAAGTGCTGAGAAAATAAAAACCAGCCAACATATTGAGCAAATTTGATCAAAAGGATTCAAGAGTTCAGGTCTGTTCAGAAAAAGATAATTTTGTGATTGTCCTCAGATTCCAGCCAAAGCTTACTAATAAGATGAAAGTCTGAAGTAGCTTTGGGAAAGTCCACCCTCTGTAGTCAAATTACTGCGCTGACACTTAACTAAATCTAAACGTGAGGGAGAAGGAAATGGCACCCTACTCCAGTACTGGAAAATCCCTGGACGGAGGAGCCTGGTGGGCTGTAGTCCATGGGGTCGCTAAGAGTCGGATACGACTGAGCGACTTCACTTTCACTTTTCTGCATTGGAGAAGGAAATGGCAACCCACTCCAGTGTTCTTGCCTGGAGAATCCCAGAGATGGTGGAGCCTGGTGGGCTGCTGTCTATGGGGTCGCACAGAGCCAGACACGACTGAAGCGACTTAGCAGGAGCAGCAGGGCTTCCCTGGTGGCTCAGCTAGTAAAGAATCCACGTGCAAGGCGAGAGACCTGGGTTCAGTCCCTGGGAGAAGGGAATGGCCACCCACTCCAGTATTGTGGCCTGGAGAATCCATGGACAGTCCATGGGGTCGCTAAGAGTGGGACACAACTGAGCGACTTCACTTTCACTTTCATGCATTGGAGAAGGAAATGGCAACCCACTCCAGTATTCTTGCCTGGAGAATCCCAGGGACGGGGGAGCCTGGTGGGCTGCTGTCTATGGTGTCGCACAGAGTCGGACACGACTGAAGCGACTTAGCAGTAGCAGCAGCAGCAAACGTGAGGGAAATTCTGTTCTAAACACAGTCCTAAGAACTGATGGCACCCAGCATGCATAGAGCTAATTGACTGGAATAGCACTATAAATACACTCTAACTTTCTGGTTCCTGCCCTCAGGGAGAAGACAGTGATTAAAACAAGGCTGTGAGAGGAAGTCCAAGGAGCAGGGGCTACAGCGAGGGACAGACCTGGCCTCTTGCCCTGGTTCTGAATTTAAGAGTATGGGATCTTGAACAATCTTACCCCGACGCCTCAGTTTCCCAGTCTGTACGGTAGGCAGGGTGCTGCCTTCAGCATAAAGCAGCCATCAGAAGCACAGACCAGTGTTCAGTGTTACCCAGCTTCCACTCCCTCCTCTCCCTCCTCTCCCTGCAATACACCGGCATCACGGCCGGGGACAGAAATGAACGTGGGATGCGTATGCATCTCTCAGCAGCTCCGGCTCCCCTGCACCCAGAATAGGATGATGAGAAACAAAACAAAGTAAACAGGATGAGAGCAAATTTTACAAGGCTTTGGAATCAGGCCCGGAAATGTGTATTGGGTTCGGCAGCAGGCGGGGATCTCGGTGTGTTCCTGAGCAGCGAAACGACAGGAGGGGGGCAGAGCTAAGAAGGACAGAAGCATGACTGCAGTTTTCTGGTTCTTTTTCTTTCAGAATATGTCACTCTTTCCTTCTCTCCCCACTTCACTTCATCCCCCCTTCCCTACCTCCTTCCCCACTGCAATAGTAAGATTGAGTACTGCTATGTAAATACTGCAAAACCTTCAAAGTTACAAAGAGTTTTGGTTAATCATCTCTCTTTTAAAATGAAATTCTCTCAACCTTTCTAGATTCTCAGCCAGAAACAAAACATTTGGGGTTCAGAGAGAACTTCATGTAGAATATTCACAGGCATGGGGGATAAGGGTTGGCCCACAAAGTATCTATGGAGGCTGGCTTCCAGACTAGTGGTCAAAATATAGCAGGGCCCATCCCTTAGACAAATAAACTCAGTCACCTGTCTTACAATAAGATCATTAGTTAAAAAAAAAAAAAAAAAGAGGAAATCACAAAGCCCAGTGACATGACCAGAATATCCAGATAAAGTGTCTAGTACAGAGATTAAATTGCCAACATCCATTGAATCATCAAGAAAGCAAGACAGCTCCAGAAAACCATCTACTTCTCCTTTATTGACTATGCCAAAGCCTTTGACTGTGTGGATCACAACAAACTGTGGAAAATTCTGAAAGAGATGAAATACCAGACCACCTTACCAGCCTCTCTGAGAAATCTGTATGCAGGTCAAGAAGCAACAGTTAGAACTGGACATGGAACAACTGACTGATTCCAAATTGGGAAAGGAGTACGTCAAGGCTGTATATTGTCACCCTGCTTATTTAACTTATATGCAGAGTACATCATATGAAATGCCAGCTTGGATAAAGCACAAGCTAGAATCAAGATTGTCAGGAGAAATATCAATAACCTCAGATATGCAGATGACACCACCCTTATGGCAGAAAGTGAAGAAGAACTAAAGATCCTCTTGAGAAAGTGAAAGAAGAGAGTGAGAAAGTTAGCTTAAAGCTCAACATTCAGAAAACTAAGATCATGGCATCCGGTCCCATCACTTCATGGCAAATAGATGGGGAAACAATGGAAACACAGACAGACTTTATTTTCTTGGGCTCCAAAATCCTTGAAGATGGTGACTGCAGCCGTGAAGTTAAAAGACACGCACTGCTTGGAGAAAAAGCTATGACCAACCTAGATGGCATATTAAAAAGCAGAGACATTACTTTGCCAACAAAGTCCAGTCAAAGCTATGGTTTTTCCAGTAGTCATGTGTGGATATGAGAGCTGGACTATAAAGAAAGCTGAGCAGAGAATAATTGATGCTTTTGAACTGTGGTGTTGGAGAAGACTCTTGAGAGTCCCTTGGACTGCAAGGAGATCAAACCAGTCAATACTAAAGGAAATCAGTCCTGAGTGTTCATTGGAAGGACTGATGTTGAAGCTGAAATTCCAATACTTTGGCCACCTGATGTGAAGAACTGACTCATTGGAAAAGACCCTGATGCTGGGAAAGATTGAAGGCGGGAGGAGAAGGGGATGGCAGAGGATGAGATCGTTAGATGGCATCACTGACTCGATGGACATGAGTTTGAGCAAGCTCCGGGAGTTGGTGATGGACAGGGAGGCCTGGAGTGCTGCAGTCCATTGGGCTGCAGAGAGTCGGACATGACTGAGCGACTGAACTGAAATGAACAGAGATGCTGGTATAAACAGTATTTCTGTTGTATAAAAAGATAATCCACCAAAGTCATCCTAAATTAGGTAAGAATTCTTTATCCTAATAATTATTCATGGTGCTATAATGGTTCCAGAAACTTTGGATAACTGAAAGTTTCTCAAGATTTATATCAGAGCTTGTGACTAGAACTGCATTTCATAACACAGATTAAGGCTCTGCAGAAGGGATAGAGACTTTCTACAGCATTCCTCATATAAAGAATTCAAGGCTTTCTTCCAAATTATCTTCCCTTCCCTGTCCAATTTCCAGGCTACAGATATGGCTATTTTGTGACTTCGCATTAATAGTTACTATCACTAAGCCTGAAATGCTTGTATTTTATGTCTCACGGTGGAGGTATACTAGTTAAATTCACTAGCCAACTGAAAGCTGATTTGCTTTTTACTATTGCCATCTACTGTCACCTTGTAAACAGATTTTGCACAAAGGCTAAAACAGTGTAATTCAAGTATGGGTCCAGCAGGTGGCAACACCAGATCAACGGAGCAACTCTCCAGCAAAAACAAAAGCTTAAAAACAACATGCATATCACAAAGTCTGCTGCTGCTGCTAAGTCGCTTCAGTCGTGTCCGACTCTGTGCGACCCCACAGACGGCAGCCCACCAGGCTTCCCCGTCCCTGGGATTCTCCAGGCAAGAACACTGGAGTGGGTTGCCATTTCCTTCTCCAGTGCATGAAAGTGAAAAGTGAAGTCGCTCAGTCGTGTCCAACTCTTAGCGGCCCCATGGACTGCAGCCCACCAGGCTCCTCCATCCATGGGATTTTCCAGGCAAGAGTGCTGGAGTGGGGTGCCATTGCAAAGTCTGCTTATGCGTAAATTTTACATTATAACTGGGGCCAAAGCCCTCAGATTTCACATTAAAACCAATCTTACCCTGCAACGATTACTATTAAATTGGGGAAATCTGAGGGAAGGACGCCGAACAACAGCAAAACGACCGGCTGGTCTGCGCCCACTGTGACAGTCAACAGTTATCACAGACCTCTTAGGCTCCTGGACAAGGAGGGCTGTTGTGGAGTCCTGGCTTCAGAAAGTACCTGACGACATTACAAGGTTATTTCACCACATCTATGGTAAAGACGAGGTCAGTTTTACATACCATGAGTAATCCCCGATAACGCTGATGGTGTTGAACGCATCGGCAGCCCACGTGATGGGCCTCTGATTGAGAACCTGCCGCAGTGTGAAGCGATGGTCTCCGGGGTCTTCCATATTCACGTAGTATTCAAACACCCCAGTCTGGTCAGCAAAATTCGGAGCTTCACTAAAGAACGGGTAATCTGTTCAGAACACAATAAATTGTGTGTTGAGTTATCAAATCATTACAGCATCTCTCCTCTCTAATGTTTTCTGGTACATTCTGATATACTTTTGAAAAGTTTTAAATAGGCAAATGATATTTTTTATTGTTGTTCAGTCACTAAGTCATGTCCAACTCTTTGCGACCCCATGAACTGCAGCATGCCAAACTGCCCATGGGATTTCCCAGGCAAGAATACTGGAGTGGGTTGTCATTTCCTTCTCTAGGGGATGTTCCCAACCCAGGGATTGAACCCGTATCTCCTGCATTGGCAGGCAGATTCTTGAACACTGAGCTACCAGAGAAATGATACTTATAAATAGTCAAAGGGTAGGGTTTAGGTAATTAAAGAGCTACGGACTTTATGTCATCTTTATTAAATACCAATATGATCAGTCGGACATACAGACTTTACATATTCAATCCATGCAAATGCTTAAGAGGAAAGATCCTGGTTCAGGAACACGCAGACCTGGGTTCAAAGTCTAGCTCAGTCAGTTCCCAAGGCAAGTTGTTCAACTGCCCTGACTTCCCAGTTTCAATGGTATGAAAGTGATACGCACTCAGTAGAAACTGTACCTCAAACTTTGGATTTTGATGAGCACACCCTCTCGTGATGCGGGCAGTGGCCGTGAGCAGCAAAAAGCCACAGCGCCGTCAGCCACACAATCACGAGGGTAAACAGCAGAGTCGCTGAGCACCACTGTGGACCCTGACGGCCGTCCTGGGCTCACTTTCTTTACAGCATCGGAAGCGACAGGAGACACACCACACCTTGTTGGGCTTTGTTAGAGGATTCTGCCCAACTGCTGGGTCACATAGGTGTTTGGAGCCCACTGAAGGTAGGCTAGGCTGAGTTAACAGGTTTGGTAGGCGAAGTAGATTAAAGTACATGAAGTACATTTTTGACTTATGGTATTTTCAACTTACGGTGAGTTTATCAGGACCTAACCCTACTGTAAGTTGAGTAAGGTCTGTATAACTTTCACTCCAACAATAACCTCTAAATTTTTTCTGGCACTGCAAATTACAAGACCCTCAAGTTGCGATGTTACTTGGAAGTAACAGAAATTAGGGCCCTTTTACCACATAGAGATTTAGAACTAAATCAATGCACTTCTCACAGACTCCATCTTGCACCAGTTTGATAGGTAGAAATCTATCCATTACTGCTGAAAATGGGAACCAAGTTAAGTGTCAGTACAAAGACTTACCAATGTTGAAGTTATCCTCATAGACAGAGGGGAAGCGCTGGGACTTGGGAGGTGGCGGGAAGCTGCCTTTGCGGCCGGAGGTGAGCGTGGTGAGGGTGAACAGCTCGTCCTCCTGCAGCTCCAGGGTGAAGCTGCCACCGCTATCGAGCAGCTGAGAGAGAAACAACACTGTGGTCAAGCCAGGCGCCTCGGCTCATCTCATGTGAGTCAAATAGCCTTTTTAAGAAATAGCTTAAGAAATGCCAAAGTGATTTCTGTTGGAAGTCCCTAATTATTTGTGAATATACACACTTAATACCAAGGCCCTGGAAATCTTTTTTCTTAAGTTGTTTAGAAAACTTTATAAAATTACATTCTAGAAAGGATATTAGGAGAATTTCACTTCATACAAGGAAGAAGGAACAGATGACCCCCAAATCTATTTCTATCAGTCTATGCTTTTCCATTAGACTATAAGATCTTCAAAGCCTGTGTATAAATTCAATATACGTATCCAAGAGATCTGCTTATTTATTTTTTAGGACTTCACTAAGGTAGAAATATCTGTAAAATCTTACTGTTGACTCAGCTATTAAACACAGAAAACCTTACTATTAATTTTTAAAAAAGTCCTACCTACTCATTACATGTTCAATACATATTTCAATTAGCAAACTAGGTTTATGTTTTGCCAATTTAATCTCTTAAAGCCATAATCGCTTCATCTCTAAAATGAGTATAAAATACATACTACATAGGGCTGTTGTATTAAGTGAGACAATATTTATAAAGTTCTAAGCTCAGTGAGTGACCCAGAAGAAACATTCCCTACATCATAGGTGTCCTACAGCAAATACGGGCCTCTACAGACAGTGAAGCTTTAGCATAATTGATGACGGCACTAACTGTACGTCCACTTCATGAAGTCTGAGCAGTTCTTCTTTTCTACTTTGAATTAAAGGTGTTTATCTCACACCTTTGCTTTAAATTGTCGGTCAGGTCTATGAAATATCTAATACCATATTCTGGCTTAGGAATAACCCCAAATGATACATTTTTCTTATGGGAAAATCAATTTTATGATGTTATTTCTAGCAATGTGTCATACAAAAAGTAGACGCTACACTTACATTTATTGATAGTGACTAGTTGAGTCACAGAACAGTAATAATTACCAGAAAAAGTAGATCTGTGTCAATTAGGCTAAGTGATGTGCTTGCACAGACCAATTCAGTCTTTGAAACATTTACTGATAAGAAACCACCATTTACTAAGCTCCACACTAGGCACCTGGAACAAAAAGGCAGGGACCTTTAAGGATGTATAAGGTGGGGACTCAATCATGGAGGCATCCGGTGCAGCAGGGACGTGCTTCCTAAGCAAACACACATCCCCAGGTGGCTATGACCCTAAGACTGCTGGGAAGGCTTCAGAGAAAGCCACACTTGGGGTGAGTCTTGAAGGATGATAAAAATACAAACAAGGCATCCCAGGAGGAAGAAAAATCATGTGCAAAGTTACAGAAGTAATTAACTTGGCATACCCATGCCCTGAAAATTACAAGAAGTTTAGTGTGAGAAGAAAGATCAATTTAGTAGGACAGGCCTCTAGAAAAGAAAGCATTCTTTTACCTCGTGAGGTAGTAATGAGGTCACATGTTACACTAAGGAATGTGAACTGACAAAATCATTAAGGCATCTGAGCAAAGGATAGACAAAAACCAGCTCTGGGGGCAATGCGATGTTTGGCAGAGAGACTTAAACGAGCAAGAGAGAGTTTCCAAAATCCACGAGAGATCTAATGAGGACCTGAATAAGCAGGAGCAGTGGGAGTGGAGAATGAGGCATGGGCAGGAGAACTATGTGGGTGACACGGTCTGTACTTGGTCACTGAGGGTATTCAAAGAATGGGTGGGAATGACAGTCTCAAATGAGACTCGAATTTCTGACCTGGGCAACCAAGTGATGGTACCATTCACCAAGACAAACTAAATACCAAGAGCAAACCCATCTACCAAAACATGCTTCCTTGAAGAGGACTTCTATTTTAAAAACGGGGGGGAACTTTATCTCTATTATGCTTCAGCCATAAATCAATTATGAAACTAAAAACTAATTCATTAATCAAATTTCTGTTCCCTACTGCAATGCTCAAACTATAGGAATTTATTTAAAACTACCCATAGAGAATCCAGTTGTTTGAAGAGAAATCTCTCCGATGGTTTTCCAAGTTTGGTATACCACACCTGTAGCTCTTGTATTTGACTCTGAGGAGGAAACACAAAGAAAGCTGTTGAGTGATTCACCATCTTCTCTTGGAGGACTTCTAAAACCTGTACCAGCAAGAATGAACCAAGGACAAGGTGCATTCTATTTCTACCTACCAAAAGACCCACCTCAAACCTTAAGTAACAATCATTTCAAAAGTAGGAAGACATTATTCAAGCAAATACTTTATTTCCTACAAACACTGCAGATTTTTGGCAAATGTTAAAAAAAGATTTGTATCTTTGCTTCAAAAATACTCATTATTATTATACCTATATAAAAAGCTTTTTAAGAATTTTCTGGCATTAAAAAACAATGCTTATGCAATTAGTAGAAAGTGCACTGTATATATTTCTGTATTCAAATCTAACAATAGGTAGAAATAACAAGAATTTTGTGTCTTTTTATATCGAATGTTGTAAAGAGCATTGCTGGAAAGCTTCCTCAACTACACAAATGATGCTCTACCAAAAAGAAAAACCTTCTTGTAAGTGACTTTTGTTAGGATTCTTCAAAACCACAAAGAGCATTACCTCCTCGTGGCTTCTGTACTTCCTGACTAAAACCAATCAGCAAAGAGAAGACACCAAGTCATTGAACAATGTGTATGAAAACTCTTAATAGCTTATAATATTTCACTTAAAAACTTCTAGCTCATGATAAAATATATAAATTCTCAAATCAAAACCAAAATAAAAGTTCTACTTATTTACTTACAAAAGAACCCTTAAGATCAAACGTAGCAAACTGATGTGACACATTGAAATAGGGAAGAAGTGGTCGTATACACTTGGAATGTTTATAACTCTAAGGAGAAAAAAAATCATGTAAGTTATTCAGATGAGACATAGGACATTTTAAAGAAAAAGTCATTTACTGCACCTAGACTAACAGAAGTCACACTCACTAGGTGACAGAGAGTGTATTCCAAATTCTTAAAGACTATTTCTAACAAAACCTTTGTTGAATGCCTATTGTGTGTGCCTATGCAGTATTGCTCTTTACAACATCAGACTTTTCTTCCATCACCAGTCACATCCACAATGTGAAATGTCTGTTCATTTCCAAGGCAAACCACTCAATACCACAGTAATCCAAGTCTAAACCCCAACCACTAATGCTGAAGAAGCTGAAATTGAATGGTTCTATGAAGACCTACCAGACCTTCCAGAACTAACACCAAAAAAAGATGTCCTTTTCATCATAGGGGACTGGAATGCAAAAGTAGGAAATTAAGAGATACTAGAGTAACAGGCAAATTTGGCCTTGGAGTACAGAATGAAGCAGGGCAAAGGCTAACAGAGTTTTGCAAAGAGAATGCATTAGTCATGGCAAACACCCTCTTCCAACAACACAAGAGAAGACTCTACACATAGACATCACCAGATGGTCAACACCAAAATCGTACTGATTATATTCTTTGTAGCTGAAGATGGAGAAGTTCTATGCAGTCAGCAAAAACAAGACCAGGAGCTGACTATGGCTCAGATCATGAACTGCTTATTGCAAAATTCAGACTTAAATTGAAGAAACTAGGGTAAACCATTGGACCATTCAGGTATGACCTAAATCAAATTCCTTAAGATTACACAGTGGAAGTGACAATAGATCAAAAGATTAGATCTGATAGACAGAGTGCCTGAAGAACTATGGACGGAGGTTCAGAACACTACACAGGAGGTGGTGATCAAAACCACCCCCAAGAAAAAGAAAACAAAAAGGCAAAATGGTTGTCTGAGGAGGCCTACAAATAGTTGAGAAAAGAAGAGAAGCTATAGGCAAAGGGGAAGACGAAGGGTATCGCTATCTGAATGCAGAGTTCCAAAGAATAGCAAGAAGAGATAAGAAAGCCTTCCTCAGCCATCAATGCAAAGAAATAGAGGAAAACAACAGAATGGGAAAGACTAGAGATCTCTTCAAGAAAATTAGAGATACCAAGGGAACATTTCATGCAAAGATGGGCTCGATAAAGGACAGAAATGGTATGGACCTAACAGAAGCAGAAGATACTAAGAAAAGGTGGCAAGAATACACAGAACAACTGTACAAAAAAGATCTTCACAACCCAGATAATCATGATGGTGTGATCATTCACCTAGAGCCAGACATCTTAGAGTGAGAAATCAAGTGGGCCTTAGGAAGCATCACTATGAACAAAGCTAGTGGAGGTGACAGAATTCCAGCTGAGCTATTTCAAATACTAAAACTGATGCTGTGAAAGTGCTGCACTCAATATGCCAGCAAATTTGGAAAACTCAGCAGTGGCCACAGGGCTGGAAAAGGTCAGTTTTCATTCCAATACCAAAGAAAAGTATTGCCAAAGAGTATTCAAACTACCACACAATTGCACTCATTTCACACACTAGCAAAGTAATGCTCAAAATTCTCCAAGCCAGGCTTCAACAGTACATGAACCGTGAACTTCCAGATATTCAAGCTGGATTTAGAAAAGAAAAGGAATCTGAGATCAAATTGCCAACATCCATTTTATCATTGAAAAAGCAAGAGAATTCCAGAAAAACATCTACTTCTCCTTCATTGACTACACTAAAGCCTTTGACTATGTGAACCACAACAAACTGTGGGAAATTCATCAAGAGATGGGAATATCAGACCACATTACCTGCCTCCTGAAAAATCTGTAGGCAGGTCAAGAAGCAACAGAATCAGACATGGGACAACAGACTGGTTCAAAATTGGGAAAGGTGTATGTCAAGGCTGTATATTGTCACTGTGCTTATTTAACTTATATGCAGAGTACATCTTGAGAAATGCTGGGCTGGATGAAGCACAAGCTGGAATCAAGATTGCCAGGAGAAATATCAATAACCTCAGATATGCAGATGACACCACCCTTATGGCAGAAAGCAAAGAAGAACTAAAGAGCCTCTTGATGAAAGTGAAAGAGGAGAGTGAAAAAGTTTGTTTAAAACTCAATGTTCAAAATGAATCCATTGGCAAAACTAATACAATTATGTAAAGTTTAAAAATAAAATAAAATTTAAAAAAAAAAAAACTCAATGTTCAGAAACTAAGATCATGACATCTGGTCCCATCACTTCATGGCAAATAGATGGGGAAACAATAGAAATAGTGACAGACTTTATTTTGGGGGGCTCCAAAAATCACTGCCAATGGTGACTGCAGCCATGAAATTAAAAGATACTTGCTCCTTGCAAGAAAAGCTATGACCAATCTAGACAGCATATTAAAAGCAGACATTACTTTGCCGACAAAGGTCCATCTAGTCAAAGCTATGGTTTTTCCAGTAGTCATGTATGGGTGTGAGAGTTGGACCATAAAGAAAGCTGAGCACCGAAGAACTGATGCTTTTGAACTGTGATGTTGGAGAAGACTCTTGAGAGTCCCTTGGACCGCAGAAGATCCAACCAGTCCATCATAAAGGAAATCAGTCCTGAATATTCACTGGAAGGACTGATGCTAAAGCTGAAGCTCCAAACTTTAGCTACCTGATGCAAATAGCCAACTCATTAGAAAAGACCCTGATGCTGAGAAAGACTGAAGGCAGGAGGAGAAGGGGACAACAGAGGACGAGATGGTTGATGGCATCACCGACTCGATGGACATGAGTTTGAGCAAGCTCCAGCAGATGGTGAAAGACAGGGAAGCCTGGCGTGCTGCAGTCCACAGGGTCACAAAGAGTTGGACACGACTGAGCAACTGACCAACAACAACATTGTATATACCTACTCAAAATAAAACTTAATGGCATTTTGACTGAGTCAGACTTTGAATTCCAGAGTCATCTGATGGCATACACATAAGATTAAACTTATGCTCTGTTTTCTAAGTGATATACATCCAAAAAAAGGAAATGCTTGGGATGTTTTCACCAAGAAGGCATCTCACCCAAGTATAACCTTCAAATGCACAACTTCAGTCAGCTAAATATATACAACAAATCTCATTGTCAACATCACTTTTTCAAAATAATCATTACCATAAAGTAAAGGAAAAAAGGAAAGTGAAGTCACTCAGTCATGTTCGACTCTTTGCAACCCCATGGACCACAACCTACCAAGCTCCTCTGTCCATGGGATTTTCCAGGCAAGAGTACTGGAGTAGGTTGCCATTTCCTTCTCCAGGGGATCCTTCCAACCCAGGGATTGAACCCAGGTCTCCCGCATTGCAGGCAGACACTTTACTGTCTGAGCCACCAGGGAAGCCATCATTACCGTGGTGTGGATCAAAAGAAGTCTGTGACATCGTTCCTACTTTATGGGATTTAACAATCACAGAGGACTTAACAATATAAGGTTCTGGGCCAGGTTTTGTGGGAAATTTTTAAATTGTAATTAGAGATTTTAATACCTCCCCTCAATAACTGACACACAACTAGACAGAATATCAACAAAGATACAGGTGATTTGAACAAAACTATCAAACAATTTGCCTGGATTAACATCTATAGATCACTTCATTCATAACTGCAGAATATGTATTCTTTTCAACTGTACAAGGAACATTTACCAAAGTACACCACAGTCTTAGCTATAACAGAAGTCTCCATAAATTCAAAAAGATTCAAGTCCCACAAAGTCTATTCTCTGACCACAACAGAATTAAGTCAGAAATGAATAACAAAAATGTCTGAAAAAAATCTGCAAATATTTACAAATTAAATAACAAATTTCTAAATAATCTATGTCTCAAAGAAAAAAATAAAAGGGGAAATTAGAAAGCATTTTGAATTTACAAAAATAAAAACGTAGCACAGCAGGATTTGTGGGATGCCACTAAAACAGAAACTTTAGCTTAAGATACTAGCAAAAGAAGAGCAAATTAAAACCAAAATAAGCGCAGGGTATGGGATTCAGAGATAGAAACTACTAGGTATAAAACAGATAATCAACAAGGGTACACTGTAAAGCACAGAGAAATACAGACATCATATTGTAATAATTTTAAAGGCAGCATAACCTATAAAGTATTGAATCATTATGCTGGGTACCTGAAACTAAGACAATATTGTCAATCAATTATATTTCAATAAAACTTTTAATTTAATTTAAAAAAACAAAGTAAGCAGAGGAAAGAAAATAATAAGAGATGAAACGATAAATCAAACAAAACCAGAAAAACAAGACTGTATAATTGAGAAACCAAAAGCTGATTCTTTGAGAAGATTAACAGAATTGAATAAACTTCTAGCCAGACTAATCATGAAACCAGAATAAGAAGAAAGAAAATACAAACTGCAATTATGAACATTAAGAGAGGTGACATCAATACAGTGTATATATATGTGTGTGTGTGTGTGTGTGCGTGTGTGTGTGTGTGTGTGTGTATATATATATATATAAAGAAAACAGCAGGGAATAATAGCAGTAACTTTGTGCTGAGAAATTTAACAACTTAAATGAAATGGACAAATTTCCTTGAAGACACAAAAACCCAAAGCTCACTGAAGAAGATATGGACAAACTGAATATCCCTTTATCTGTAAAGGAAGTTGAAAAACTTTTAGTTGAAAAACTTATAGTTAAAAAACTTTTCCACAAAGAAAACTATAGCCCCAGATGGCTTTACTGGGAAATTCAAGCCTCCCTGGGAGCTTGGCTCAAACAGGAAGTAAGAGCTAAGGCAGAGCTGTAAACCACCCACCTGGGCATTGAAGCATGCCCCCATTATGTATACAGAGCCTGTCAGCAAAGGCTGGGACACTTGCTAGCTCCAAACATGAGGAAAGCTGTACCATCATGATCTGACCACTAAGAAAACTGAGCAGAGATTTCAGTGGCCATACATGATAAAGCTTGCAAACTACAGAATCTGTTCAGGAAAGTCACAAAGCAAATTAACAGCAACAGCCATGACAAAAAGCAACAACAAATGCTAGAGAGGAGAAAGAATCTGATGTCCAGAGTGTCCAGGTTATTTTATGTAACGTGTCTAGCTTTCAACAAATGATATATATATGATATATGATACAACAAATGATATATGATATTTGCAAAGAAACAGGAAAGAATGGCCCATATACGGATATAAAAGCAGTTGACAGAAACGATGTCTGAGAAAGCCTAGCCATTACCTATTAGATATTATACTTCTTAGACAAAACACATTAAAATATCAGGTATTTAAAAATGTTCAAAGAACTGAAGGAAACCATATCTAATGAGTAAAGGAGAGATCTGCTTCTAGAATGTCAGTGTGAGGAGCTCCATAAATATACTCCCAGCGAAACTGGTGAAAATTATTTAAATAATAATAATGCTAAAGTCTGGAAATGATCCTAAGGGCACACTACAAATACAGAAGTATTCAAGAAAATCTACTAAAACTCGGTATGAGCATCAAGAGTATATGGCATTTAAACCACAAGCCATCCCTCCCTGTCCCTCTCAGGCTGGACTGACAGAAACTCCAGGCCAAGTAGGTACAGTCAAGAACATGGGGCTCCCTCCCTCCCAGTTCCCAGGTGAAGGCAACAATATCTTTGGGAGAGAAGCAGAATATCAGTATTTCTCATGCTCTTTCCCTTCAGCTACTTGAAGAACTGGCAGAATTTCTTTAAAACCAAAGCTGCAAGAAAGATTTTCACGTAACTGTGTAGAATGGGGGAAAAAAGGCATAAAGTTGGGTCCTTCACGCCTGGGATGAATCTGAAAGGAAGAGAAGGTTTGCACAGGTGGACCCTCAGCCCAGAGAGTGACCAGGTCAAGCCACAGACTGATCATCCCAGTCCTGGGATCCTACATGGAAAAGAAAAGCTCCTTTTTTTTCTTTAAGGTGTTCAGTTACATTTTATGCTTTTTTTCCCCCAATACTAACAAAGTGAATTAATCCAATAAAAACGACAAAGAATTACCATAGTTTCAACGATGACAGTGAGGTTACCTAAGCCATCCGTCAGAGCTACGTAGCTTCCTCCTCTCTCTAAATGGCCAACTGTCTTCAGGTAATACCAACCTGGTTGAGTAAACTGAGTGGTATGAGCTATAGAAAAGCAGAGAAAGACCCAAATAACATTAAAGTGGTGATAATAGGATTCTTCCAGAAATAAAAAGCTATCTACTTACTTGAGGCTGAAAGAGAACAGAGTATGCCACCCCAAAATGTGCCACTTTAGCATGCGTATTATTTTGAACTGCTGGCAATCAAGACCCAGAAGACTAAAGAAAAAATTTCTCTCTCCTTCAACTGCCTGAAAGAATCTAGATAGGAGACCCGGCCCAGAAAGAGAGCTATTACCAACAATAACTTTTTATCTGAAAGACTTATCTTCATGGCACAGCAAATATCTGTTCTTCTCTTCCAATGAATGGTGTTCTTCCCCTGTAAAGCTCCAGGTCCCTATCTCTTTCTATGAATGGTCTTCTTCCCCTGTAAAGCTCCAGGTCCCTCTCTCTTTCTATAAATGGCCTTCTTCCCCTGTAAAGCTCCAGGTCCCTATCTCTTTCTATGAATGGTCTTCTTCCCCTGTAAAGCTCCAGGTCCCTATCTCATTCCTTTGCTTAGGATGGCATTATAAAGCCTCAATTGCCTGACTGCAAACTTGAGTCCCATATTTTTATGTACAAAATTAAATGGGTTTTTTTCCTGGTGATCTGTCTTTTGTCAATTATTAGATTGACCAAAGAACCGAGACGGTTACAAGGAAAACTTTCCCAAGTATGACTGAGTCTAACAGCTAATTTCTATTTTGGAAAAAATATTTGCCAGCCTCATGTTTCAACTTTTGAGTAATTAGCCTAGTTAAATGGTATAATTAAGGGAATATTCTTAGAATGACTGGTAAAAAATAAATAAACCACACTCTGTCAGTTCAAGACTACTGAAAAACTACTTTATTCCAACAGTAAATAAAGTTATCTCCTCCCAGTTTTTGTTGATCTCTATTTAAATCACCTTAATATAACTACAAAGAATATGGTTTTCAAAAAGTTAACAAAATATTTCAAAAACTAAGCTTTATGGTTTTAAACAAGTTTATTTTCACAATACTCATTTATTGGGCACCTTCAAAGCTTGTCCTAGAAATGTACTGAGTGATACTCCTTGTCTCATTTTGGGAAGTGACAAAATTAACCCCCCAAGAAACAGTGACAAAATTATAAAAGTACGTTAGTTCATTGAAATAATGTGGGACCAACTATGTCAACATTTAAGGAGTTAACCAAATCCAATTTAAGGAGTTAATAAAAATCCAAAACTTACCATTTTCGTATTTATTAAAGAACAACCTGAGTTTAGAATAATGTCATGATTACATGGTTAATGTCATGACTATAAATCCCTGTGAAAAATACATCAACTGGAAAAAAAGAGCTTGGTCTTAGAATAATCAAGAATGGAATACAGAGAGTAGCTTAGTTACCCGAAAGAGTCTTATAAAACACTAGGACAAATCTTGCTAAAACAGAGATACACTTAAAACCAATGTGTGCACATGTGTGTGCGCACACACACACACACACACACAGTGTTTCTATAACTCCCTCTAAGTGCTTTCTGCTTTGTCTCTTAGAAAGAAAGGCAGGGAGTGAGGGATGGGATCTGAACCATACCTGATACCCAGATAGGAGCTTCCACCACGTAGTGCCCACTCCATGGCTCCTGAGCAGTCATCAGTCCACAACGCCCATATGGCAACTGCTGATAGTAACTGGCCACCAAGTTCCAAGCAATGGTGCTAAAAGATTGTTTGATAAAAGAGAAACACCAAGCAGCTTGTAATAAAAGTGTAAATGTCTAGAAGCCTATAGTATAAAAGACCTTAGCAAAGTTTACACAAATATATGCAAGTGGTAAAATTACCACCCAAAACAAGAAAATTTAAGTTGCCTAAGTTCACCCACATTTTGAAAAATCAAATGAGGGATGCAATATTTTTAATAGTGAATCATATAATAAAAAATACAAATGTATATGAAGTGCACAATTTTTACTGCACAATGGTATAACCAGAAAAAGAGTCACGACCTACCAGTACCACAAACGTGAGTCAAATACAGATAAAGACTTTATCTATACCTGCTTTCTTTTTGACAATCAGCCTTCTTAATGCCCCAGTTTCATGACATAATTTCATGACCTGACTCAGCGGCTGTAAAGTTTTACAATGAGAACTCTTAAGAGTCCGACTGCCAGGGCTCAAGTGATGGTGTAGGCAGACAGGGCAGGGGAAGAGAACCACACATAACTCTCTTGATACAAGAGGAGCCATTTAAGACCTAAGCCACTTTGTGGTCTAAGCCTGCCCACAATGCTTACCCCTGCAGAAGAGGTCTCAGTAGTAACTGATTTTAAGGGAACAAAAGCATCTAAGTCAGGGAAATAACTTAACCATATCTAAGACAATATATCAGACCCCAAAATAAGCTCTATTTCTGTTCGCAGCTTCCTGCCTTCTCTTTCTAGAGCTGACACATGTTAGGTATAGGACGGATGAACGAAATAAGGCAAATGCTTAAATCACTGAATTTAGGTTGTAAGACTATGGAAGTCCATTGTACTTTTTTTTACTTATTATGCTTTGAAATTTTTCAAAATGAAAACCTTTGAAAGTTTTAATAACTTACGAAGTCATGTAGCCATTGACGTAATTCTGATTCAATATGCGACCCCAGCAGCCTGCACCCATATCACCATTTACAGTGCTAAAATCTTCAGAAGACCAAAGCTTCTTCTTAGTCAACCTAGCATCCTTTACTGTAAGTGTCCCAGGGTAATGAGCTCTAGAAAAGAAAGAGAGGGAGGAAATGTAAAAAGTCAGAACAGGCACTTCCATATATTTACTGAGTAAATACCCTCCCTGGTAGTTCCACTGGGAAAGAATCCGCCTGCAAGGCAGGAGACCCCGGTTCAATTCCTGGGTCAGGAAGATTTGCTGGAGAAGGGATAGGCTACCCACTCCAGTATTCGTGGGCTTCCCTGATGGCTCAGCTGGTAAAGAATCTGCCTGCAATCTGGGAGACCTGGGCTCAATACCTGGGAAGGGAAGATTTCCTGAAAAAGGAAACGGCTACCCACTCCAGTATTCGGGCCTAGAGAATTCCATGGACTATTCCATGGGGTCACAGAGTCAGACGCAACTGAGCAACTACAACTTTCATTGAGTGAACAAACATATGTGTCTTTGCCAAGGTTTTCTATCTTAAAACAATGGGCAACTTCCAGGTAGATGTCAGGCTGTATGTAAGCATCTGCTTCCCACCCCTGGGTCTCAGCATGCCCTGAGGATGAGATGCACTTACAACGAACAGAAGCGGGGAGATCATCAGTGAGAAAGACCTCTTCCTGGAAACCATAACAAGAAGGGAAGGATGTCGACAGATGGAGGCAGCAGAAGAGGCCTAGAACATTCCAAGAGATGAATGAGGTGGAGACAGGATTCAGACTTCCCAGGGGATGTAGTGAGCTTGGACAGTAGAAAGGAAGGAGTGAAAAAGAAAACCAAAAGTAAGACTTCCCTGGCAGCCCAGTGCTTAAGAATCCACCTTGCAATGCAAGGGACGCACGTTCAATTCCTGATCAGGGAACCCACATGCTGTGAGGCAATAATGACAGAAGTGCACAGGCCACCACTAGAGAAGTTATCACAAGGAAGACCCAGTTGATTTGTTATAAAGAGATACAGTATTTATTTAATTTAAAAAAAAGACTAATGAGCTTATTACATAAAGTATCAATAGTATTTCCTCCCCTGCTCTACCCCTCATACAGAGAAAGACAGCTTGGCATTTATTCCCCAGCAAAAACAAAAACACTAAAACAAAACCAACAAAAACCCAGAGGACTCTTCTTTGAATAAAAATAAGAAGTTATTAAACCCAGAGCAGTGGTGGTTCTCAACTTGGGTGACTCTGCCTGGTGGAGAAGCCACAGCAGGAGTTGCTACCATTCTCTAGTGTGCAGAGGCCAGAGACGCTGCTAAACAGCCTACAATGCCCCTAGCATGTCCCCACAGCAAAGAACTATCCAGTGAAGAACATCAAAGTGCAGAGGTGGAGAAACCCTTTCCAGAGCAATGAACTTCTCCCTTCTTCTGGCATTTGGGAGGAGTCAACTGAAATATAAATGTACATTTAGTGTTCCAAGGCTAAAATATTGTCATAATGATGGTTGTGGAAGTGACTGATTATTGAATATAAAAACAATTAAGAAATTTCAAATGTAAAATAGAAAAGAGGCTAACAGTATAAGAGTTAGCACATGAACTCTAGGGAGAAGAGTGTGTACTTCTTAAGCCAACAACTACTGACAAAAAATTTAACAAAAATACAAGCAAAATAACAGAGACTGAATCATATTACAATTCTTATCTTTGTGGTTTGGAACAGTAGTATTCTTAACATTAAAAGAATGATTGTGAAGACCTATTTTAGTCTGGAAAATTATGAAGGAGATGGAACTTCCAGACCACCTTCCCTGCCTCCTGAGAAACCTGTATGTTGGTCAAGAAGCAACAGTTAGAACAGGACATGGAACAACGGGCTGGTTCAAAATTGGGAAAGGAGTAAACCAAGGCTGTATATTATCACCCTGCTTATTTAACTTATGCAGAGTACATCATGCAAAAATGCCTGGCTGGATTAAGCACAAGCTGGCATCAAGATTGCCAGGAGAAATATCAATAATCTCAGATATGCAGATGATACTACCCTTATGGCAGAAAGTGAAGAAGAACTAAAGAGCCTCTTCATGAAAGTGAAAGAGGAGAGTGAAAAAGTTGGCTTAAAACTCAACATTCAGAAAACAAAGATCATGGCATCCAGTCCCATCACTTCATGGCAAATAGATGGGGAAACAGTAACAGACTTTATTTTCTTGGGATCCAAAATCACTGCAGATGGTGACTGCCGCCATGAAATTCAATGATGCTTGCTCCTTGGAAGAAAAGCTATGACAAACCTAGAGCATGTATTAAAAAGCAAAGACATTACTTTCCCAACAAAGGTCTGTATAGTCAAAGCTATAGTCATGTATGGATGTGAGAGCTGGACCATAAAGATGCTGAGCACCAAAGAATCAATGCTTTTGAACTGTGGTGTTGAAGAAGACTCTTGAGAGTCCCTTGGACTGCAAGGAGATCCAACCAGTCCATCCTAAAGGAGATCAGTCCTGAATATTCATTGGAAGGACAGATGCTGAAGCTCCAATACTTTGGCCACCTGATGTGAAAGCTAACTCAATGGAAAAGACTCCAATGCTGGGAAAGATTGAAGGCATGAGAAGGGGATGACAGAGGATAAGATGGTTAGATGGCATCATCAATTCAATGGATAGGAGTTTGAGCAAGCTCCGGGAGATGGTGAAAGACAGGGAAGTCTGGTGTGCTGCAGTCCATGGGGTCACAAAGAGCTGGGCGTGAGTGAGCGACTGAAAAACAACAAACTTTAGTTTTTAGTTATTTAATTCCATTTCCGTCATGAATCTTTTAAGAAAAAAAAATCCTACTTGGGAATTAATTATCCTAGTAAAGATGAAGTAAGGCACATCAATCTGGTATTCCATGGTTTCCTAAGGAAAAATGAATATATAATAAAGAATATAAAATAAGTAATCAGAGGAAAATGAGATTCCACCTGAATCACTGACCTCAGGTGAAAACAGACACCTCGTCAGTACTGTAAAAATGCACAACAGAAACCCAAAAAGAAAGCTAGCACCTAACAGGGTTGAGAATTCATGTTCTGGAACTATAAATCCCAACTTGGAAAATCTGACTACTGTTCTCTGCAATTACATAATTTTAATAAACTTTAACATTTTGATCCATAAATCATGCATCAAATCCCTTATGATTATACAGTGGAAGTGAGAAATAGATTTAACGGACTAGATCTGATAGACAAGAGTGCCTGATGAACTATGGACTGAGGTTCGTGACATTGTACAGGAGACAGGGATCAAGACCATCCCCGTGGAAAAGAAATGTAAAAAAGAAAAATGGCTGTCTGAGGAGGCCTTACAAATAGCTCTGAAAAGAAGAGAACTGAAGAGCAAAGGAGAAAAGGAAAGATAAAACATATGAATGCAGAGTTCCAAAGAATAGCAAGAAGAGATAAGAAAGCCTTCCTCAGTGATCAGTGCAAAGAAATAGAGGAAAACAGAATGGGAAAGACTAGAGATCTCTTCAAGAAAATTAGAGATACCAAGGGAACATTTCATGCAAAGATGGGCTCGATAAAGGACAGAAATGGTATGGACCTAAGAGAAGCAGAAGGTATTAAGAAGAGGTGGCAAGAATACACAGAAGAACTGTACAAAAAAGATCTTCATGACCTAGATAATCACGATGGTGTGATAACTGACCTAGAGCCAGATATCCTGGAATGTGAAGTCAAGTGGGCCTTAGAAAGCATCACTACGAACAAAGCTATGGGAGGTGATGGAATTCCAGTTGAGCTATTTCAAATCCTGAAAGATGATGCTGTGAAAGTGCTGCACTCGGTATGCCAGCAAATTTGGAAAACTCAGCAGTGGCCACAGGACTGGGAAAGGTCAGTTTTCATTCCAATCCCAAAGAAAGGCAATGCCAAAGAATGCTCAAACTGCGACATAATTGTACTCATCTCACACGCTGGCAAAGTAAGGCTCAAAATTCTCCAAGCCAGGCTTCAGCAATACGTGAACTGTGAACTTCCAGTTGTTCAAGCTGGTTTTAGAAAAGGCAGAGGAACCAGAGATCAAATTGCCAACATCCACTGGATCATCGAAAAAGCAAGAGAGTTCCAGAAAAACATCTATTTCTGCTTTACTGACTATGCCAAAGCCTTTGACTGTGTGGATCACAAGAAACTGTGGAAAATTCTGAAAGAGATGGGAATACCAGACCACCTGCCCTGCCTCTTGAGAAGTTTGTATGCAGGTCAGGAAGCAACAGTTAGAACTGGACATGGAACAACAGACTGGTTCCAAATAGGAAAAGGAGTACATCAAGGCTGTATAAACTGTGGAAAATTCTGAAAGAGATGGGAATACCAGACCACCTGCCCTGCCTCTTGAGAAGTTTGTATGCAGGTCAGGAAGCAACAGTTAGAACTGGACATGGAACAACAGACTGGTTCCAAATAGGAAAAGGAGTACATCAAGGCTGTATATTGTCACTCTGTTTATTTAACTTATATGCAGAGTACATCATGAGAAACGCTGGGCTGGAAGAAACACAAACTGGAATCAAGATTGCCGGGAGAAATATCAATAACCTCAGATATGCAGATAACACCACCCTTACGGCAGAAAGTGAAGAGGAACTAAAAGGCCTCTTGATGAAAGTGAAAGAAGAGAGTGAAAAAGTTGGCTTCAAGCTCAACATTCAGAAAACGAAGATCATGGTATCTGGTCCCATCACTTCATGGGAAATAGATGGGGAAACAGTGGAAACAGTGTCAGACTTTATTTTTCTGGGCTCCAAAATCACTGCAGATGGTGACTGCAGCCATGAAATTAAAAGACGCTTAGTCCTTGGAAGGAAAGTTATGACCAACCTAGATAGCATATTGAAAAGCAGAGACATTACTTTGCCAACAAAGGTCCATCTAGTCAAGGCTATGGTTTTTCCTGTGGTCATGTATGGATGTGAGAGCTGGA
Organism: Bos javanicus; assembly: GCF_032452875.1. Classification (NCBI taxonomy): domain Eukaryota; kingdom Metazoa; phylum Chordata; class Mammalia; order Artiodactyla; family Bovidae; genus Bos; species Bos javanicus. Next base: position 99,272,911 of record NC_083877.1, read on the forward strand.
CTGTGAAGAAAGCTGAGCACCAAAGAATTGATGCTTTTGAACTGTGGTGTTGGAGAAGACTCTTGAGAGTCCCTTGGACTGCAAGGAGATCCAACCAGTCCATTCTAAAGGAGATCAGCCCTGGGTGTTCTTTGGAAGGAATGATGCTAAAGCTGAAACTCCAGTACTCTGGCCACCTCATGCGAAGAGTTGACTCATTGGAAAAGACTCTGATGCTGGGAGGGATTGGGGGCGGGAGGAAGAGGGGACGACAGAGGATGAGATGGCTGGATGGCATCACCAACTCGATGGACGTGAGTTTGAGTGAACTCTGGGAGATGGTGATGGACAAGGAGGCCTGGCGTGCTGTGATTCATGGGGTCGCAAAGAGTCCGATACAACTGAGCGACTGAACTGAACATTTTGATGATCTGATCTAAGTCACTTCAAAGTCATGTCTGACTCTCTGCGACCCTGTGGACTATAGCCTTTCCAGTTCCTCTGTCCATGGGATTTTCCAGGCAAGAATAATGGAGTGGGTTGCCATGTCCTCCTGGGGATCTTCCTGACCCAAGGATCAAACACGTGTCTCTTACATCTCCTGCACTGGTAGACAGGTTCTTTACCACTAATACCACCTGGGAAGCCCTTATTCTATATCCCAGAACTTCATTCCATGATCATAATATTCAGTTTTGACCTCTCAAAGAAATGCTAATTTTAAGACTCATCTAGTTATCACTCAGTCAAATGTATATCTGGTATGTCTCTGGTAAAAATAAAAAATACTCAATATAAAAAATAATACTCTGGAAAATATCATGCTATAATGCTATTAATGATCTCTAGATATTAAGATTCTGAGTAAGTTCCAACTCTATAGTTTTCTACAGTTTCCAAATTTTCTATAAAGAGTATGCATTATCTTTAAAATCCCAAAAAGCATCTCTTTCAAAGCTATAGAAATAGGTATTATATCGCTCATTCAGAAAATAAAGAAACTGTTACATTTTAAACCTGAGTGATTTATCAAATAATCTGAGAAAAGAGGGTTGAACTGATATTGAAATTCAGGTCTCTTGTGATGCCCAGATCTACAGTTCAACAAAATAATGTAAAAGTTCTTTAAGAATAATTTTTAAATGCATATAATTAGGCAAAACGTCTCTATCATTTCATGGCATGATTTTTCAAACTTTAAATGACAAGATTAAGATCACTGAAAGTAAACCAAAGTATATCCTATCAGAAAAACATATGTGTATTACAGGAGAAATAAAACTTATAGACAAGGTGGATCATGGTAGCAGCCCAGTTTCTGAAACTCTGCACACTACTCCTCCTGAAACCAAACAGACCAATCTCATGATGGAAATTACAACCCACAGACAATATCCCCATCAAAACCAGGTGACAGAGAGTCCCCAGGAGTCTTGCAGCATCAGGACTGGGCAGGATCAGCAGACAGAATGTGGAAACAGTGGAGGTGACAGGTGACCAACAGGTTCTCATTCCACAGGGGCAGACCCTACCCTGATGGAAGCACTGACAACAACTGGCTTCACAGGCTGGAAACTGGGGCCAAGGCCCCAACAACAAATTCACTAAGAGGTTAAACACAATACTGTCACAGTTTAAACCAGATTGGTCCAATAGGAATACAATGTGAGCTATACAAAGTAACTTTAAATCTTCTAGTAGCTATGTTTAAAAAAACACAAAATTTTAATCATATATTTTGTTTAACCCAATATACCCAAAATACTATCATTCAACACATGTAATCAATATGAAAAATAATTAATAACCTAGTTTTCTATTATTAACACATCTTTAAAATCCAGTGTGTGCTTTACACTTATAACACTCCTCAGTTTAGACTAACCACATTTCAAGCGTTCCGTAACACCTGTGGCTAGTGGTCCCCATACTAAACAATACAAACTGAAACTCTTAACTATTTCAGAAATAGGCAGGAAATAATCTAAGCTATGGATTGTCCAATAGTCATGTATGGATGTGAGAGTTGGACCATAAGGAAGGCTGAGCACCAAAGACCTTTTTGAACTGTGGTGTTGGAGAAGGCACTTGAGAGTCCCTTGGACTGCAAGGAGATCCAACCAGTCCATTCTAAAAGAAATCAGTCCTGAGTAGTCACTGGAAAGACTGATGATGAAGCTGAGGCTCCAGTACTTTGGCCACCTGATAGAAAGAGCTGACTCATTTGGAAAGACCCTAATGCTGGGAAAGATTGAAGGCAGGAGGAGAAGGGGACAACAGAGGATGAGATGGTTGGATGGCATCATTGCTCCAACTCATGTCCATTGAGTCAAACTCTGGGAGATAGTGAAGGACAGGAAAGGCTGGTGTGCTGCAGTCCATGGGGTCACAAAGAGTCGAACCCGACTGAGAGACTAAACAACAACAAATCCTTTCTGGAATGGTAGAGTCTCACCATGAGAATAAGCTCCTTGAATGAGAATCCAAATTGAGCAAGACAGGAACACTTAGGGGGAGGGAGAGACAACACTGCCTTCATAATTTCTAAAATGTAAACACTACTCTGCCCCTTAATCTAAATAAAATCATGTTTTGTATTTCTGAACACTGACACAATATTTCAAAAGTCATCAATACATTATTACATTGTCATAGAAAGATTCCCAAAATACATACCTTTCAAAGAAAAAAAGGAATGAAGTATCATTTATACATGCTTTAGTTAAGTAAATACAAGAAAGCAACCTTCTGAAAATATAATCAAAAGGGGAAAAGCAGGCAAAAACAAAGGCACCGTCAACTGAGCAACCAACCAAAAACTGTTCATTCTCAAAGTAAAACATTCCTTACCCTATTACATCAATCACCTTCAAGAGCTCAGGGTCAAGCAGCATAGAAGCAGAAATGGGCTCCCAGAGATTATCACTCGCTATGATTTTCACGTGCTGGAGACCTTGATGGTTCAGCATTCTTCTTAACACCTTTCAGAGAGAGAAACAGAACACAGGAAAGGTTAAAAATGAGTTTTCAGCTGCTGACTTACAACCAAGTGAGCTAAAGTGTCTTCAGATTCAACAAGTAGGATGAGAGTGTCAACATTATTTCTCAATAGAAATGTGCCCCATGTGGAGAGGTAAAAAAACACTATCACTAAAATAATCTACTTCATAGGAATGTAAAAAGAAAAAAAAAAAAAAACCCAAGAGGCAAAAATATTTTAGAAGGATTTTCCCTCTGACTTTAAAATTACGTTTAGCCATAGAAAATTTGGGTGCAATGGTGGAAATTTTTTTTTTAAATCAGAGCAGTAATATCCATAAAAAAACACTACTCTGATATGAATTCTTACAGGAATTTTCTTATGCTGCTGCTGCTGCTAAGTCGCTTCAGTCGTGTCCGACTCTGTGCGACCCCATAGACGGCAGCCCACCAGGCTCCACCGTCCTTGGGATTCTCCAGGCAAGAACACTGAACACTGGAGTGGGTTGCCATTTCCTTCTCCAATGCATGAAAGTGAAAAGTGAAAGTGAAGTCGCTCAGTCGTGTCCGACTCTTCGAAACCCCATGGACTGCAGCCCACCAGGCTCCTCCATCCATGGGATTTTCCAGGCAAGAGTACTGAAGTGGGGTGCCATTGCCTTCTCCAGTTTTCTTATGCAGACACAGTAAATTGGGATCAGATTAAATACACATTGCCTGGTGGGCTCCAGGGGGTGGTAAAGAGTCAGACACAACTGAGCACACACACACAAAATGCTTTAACTTTTCATTTTATTTTGAGCATTTTGCAATGTCTTTAAATATTCTGCCATTACTTAAAGTACTACAATTATTAGAATTCTGCATCATGCTATAAGTAGAAACAAGAAATATTCTTTTGTTACCCTCAATGCTTTCATATACACAGCACAGGCAATAAAATCAGTCTGTAGGACTACCCGCCCACCAGATTAAAAACAACAAGCTAAACTGTAACAGGAATAAATTCACAGAGCACAGAGCGCTTTGTTTTGTGCTTGGGCCCCAAGAGGGCCCTGAAAGAGGCACAAGACAGGGTCCTCGCCGTCCAGTGGCAAACACGCTTGGCAGCACGCTAACACTAACAGGGTGTCCTAGACAATCACAGAGTGGTCCATACTGAGCAGTATGGACTGCCAATACATGCAGCAGGACCCGAGAAGAGGGGACATCATTTCACCCAGGAGCAGAAGATGCCGATCTCAAAACAGTAGTTCTCGATGGACGGCTGTGTGTGAACTCACTGCGACATCCCCATGCACTCTGAACTATCAGGCTCATAGTTGCAGGCACTCAGTAAATATTGATTAAGGGGGAACAAAGAATTTCACAAGCTCTCTTTTCACATTCTGAGTTTTCTGAACTAAAGAAATTTCCAAATAATGTGCTCTCACCAATTCCACTCTGAAAGCAATCTGAACAGATCCTTAGAGATCAACTAACTCTCAAGAGTTGGACACAACTTGGCATCTAAACAACAAACAACTCAAGATTCAGTAGAACTCAGAATCCCGAGCTCTCTGTTAGGAGACCAGCTTGAGTCTCATCACTCTGAAGTTCTTTCTTACTCTTACAGAGAGGAGGTAGAGCAACTCAGTCACATTTGTATTTATCATGATGATCTATTTTTTCTAATTCTATTCCTAGAGCATCATCTCTAAAATCACTTACTTTTTAATATGGTATATTCAAATAATACTGTAAAATATACGAGTCTAGAAACTGTGTTTTATACATAAATTGCCAAAATGAGGATGAAAAGTAGCATTCTTTGAGCAAAGCTTTATCTAATGTATTCCAAATGTTTTTGCTGTGGAATCTTTCCCTTTCCACCCTCCCTCTCCCCCCACAAAAGTCTAGACAGAAATATTACTTATAAGATAAATGGAAAGGATGCTGTTCTGATTGAACTGAACGAGGGTCCAGAGACATCCATTTCCATTCACTACGCTCAGATCCTATAAGGGATTTTCCAGACACAATTGAAAAACAAAGTCAATCATAAATACAGTGTGGTGACGTCAATCAGTCGTGTCCGACTCTTTGCAACCCCAGGGACTATAGCCCACCAGGCTCCTCTGTCCATGGGATTTTCCAGGCCAGAATACTGGAGTGGGTTGCCATGTCCTTCTCAAGGGGTCTTCCTGACACAAGGATCAAATCTGGGTCTCTCGCATTGCAGGCAGATGCTTTACCATCTGAGCCACCAGGGAATCCCAAATACAATGTAAACAGCAAAAATAAAAGAAAAAAATAGCCTTGCCATCTTCACATACATTGCTTGTTTGTACTATATTTATTTCTACTCTTAAAGACAAATCCTTCTTATTATTTCCAGGGGCCATCTTACTATACTATATGGAATATATATTCATTAAGCTTATTGAATCTGAATACCTGCATTCATGTGCCATTATTGAACTCTCTCTCATGGGCCTTTTAACAAACAGGACACAGATTTTAGGAAAATATTACTACAAAAATGGCAAATGCAAACTACAAGTTAGTTCCTAAGATGTGTTACTGCAGGCAAACTACAGTTTGAGAGAAAAGGAAACAAAGTCTAAAACATTTAGAACACTGATGATGAGTCTTAGAATAGGAATTAGTCTTTCAAATCAGGCAAGCTGAATTAGAATGCAAAGGAATACGCAACAGGCTCTTAATAGTAAAAACAAATAAATAAAACAACCACCTTAGTTGCAGACCATTAGCTTAAAACAAATATGAAACTAAATTCTAATGCTTTTAAAGCTTCTTTCAAATGAAATACATTTGAAAGCTAAAAACAATCATATGGTCTTCCCTGGTGGCTCAGATGGTAAAGCACCTGTCTGCAATGCAGGAGACCCAGGTTTGATCCCTGGGTTGGGAAGATCCCCTAGAGAAGGAAATGGCAGCCCACTCCAATATTCTTGCCTGGAAAATCCCATGAATGGAGGAGCCTGGTGGGCGACAGTCCATGGGGTCGCAAAGAGTCGGACATGACTGAGCAATGTCACTTTCACTTTCACTTATCTCAAAGAGAACATGTGTAATCCCAAGGTGGGGGTTGGCGGGGCGGTGGAGGGGGGCGGGACTTGAAATGTCAAGTTTGGGAAGATGAGAGTTCATCACAGCAACACGGTCTACCTGACTATAGGGCTACACGGGATATGGGCACTAACTTGGCTTCTGCTCTGTCTTCCTGCTGCTCTCATCAGACCTGTACTCATCCTAGTCCCAGCTTGCCACTAACGACTCCTCGCCCTCCACAGCCACCCACCCACCCTGCCGCACTCTCACCCCTTCGCTGGTAATGCCTGCCCCCTGCAGTTAACTTTGAGTTACCTGGCTCTGGCTGCATTCAATCCTCTCAATCTCTGCCTTCTCCTCCGCACAACTAGTGACTAAATCATGCCGTTAATCCAAAACACACCAGCCTATTGATGGCTCAGTGCCCCTGCTGGTCTAATCCATCTTTCTCCACTTGCTCTGCCCCCAAACCCCTTTACTTCCCCGTCTTCACGTCTTCCCAATGGCATCGTCTGCCTTAGCAACTTGTGGAGTTCCTATCCATCCCAGCTTGAAGATTCCAACTAGTCTTTAAATAGAATTCCCTAATCTCAGATACAGGCATCAACTCCTCTCTGCGCCCCCTGACAAGCACTATTCTGCTAAATAAACCATGACTGATATTTCAGTTGGTCATATGGGACTCTACAGTCCCCAAATGTGAACTCTTTTTGGGTAGAAAAAGCACGTTTTATCCTTGTATTCCAAGCACATATACGTTGTCTGACAAACTAGGTGTTGAGTAAATGCTTTCTGGCTGGCTGACTGAATAAATAAATGAAATAAATTTAGTGGATATGACGTGCTTAAAAGAATAAGACACTCAATTTAAAGAAAAAAAAATGTAACCATGAAATTCTATTTCTTAGAGAAAAGACATAATAAAACAAGACAAACAGAACTATAAAGTAAACCAGAGAATATCTCCACTTGAAAAGTTAAACTGCCATCTGTTTTCCAGTGATGGGAAGGGCTATTACTCTCAGATTTTCCTTTCCTAAAAAATAGTAATAACAGTAGCTACCCCATAAAGGGGCAGTAAGAATTAGAGAGAGATAAATATTTAGGCAAAGTACCTCTAAAAGAAACACACTTTGCAAATATTAGTTGCTATCTATTTGCTAATCACAAATAGAAACATACAACACACTCCAATGTAATGGGAGAAAGAAAGAAAGAAACAGGAGAAAGAAACAAATAAGAATTTCTTGTTTCCAAAGAAAACAAGAATGAGATAATATACTACAAATTTGATACATGACAATGAAAGAAAAATTTAACATTTCTTGACATTCTAAAAATCTAAATGATATAGTTGTTCTATAACAATTATCATAATTATACAAATAATGAATTTTTAAATAGGAAAATTCACCACAACTCTATAGACAAAGGCAATTTGGGGATTAGAAGGAATTATATAATTTTATGTTACAACTGGCAAAACACATCACTGTGCTGTACAAAATGCAGTGTTCCTACTACTGATTTCCATGGAACTATAAAGGGATTTTTCACTAATAACTTAAAGATAAAAAGATTTTAAAGTTGTACAGACCTTGATATAATTAATGTCAAATGCCCTCTCATTCCATATCTGCAAAACAGAAAGTCAAAATGTCAGAATTGTAAGATTTTGTGCCAGAAAGTAAACGCTACCACTAAGATGCCTCTTCTCTCACCATCTTTCATATTATCTGGAAAGCCATTTTTCTTACTTAATAGAATCTCCTGCTATCAACTTTATAGATACTTATGCTGCTGCTAAGTCACTTCAGTCGTGTCCGACTCTGTGCGACCCCATAGACGGCAGCCCACCAGGCTCCTCCGTCCATGGGATTCTCCAGGCAAGAACACTGGAGTGGGTTGCCATTTCCTTCTCCAATGCATGAAAGTGAAAAGTGAAAGTGAAGTCGCTCAGTCGTGCCCGACTCTTAGCGACCCCATGGACTGCAGCCTACCAGGCTCCTCCATCCATGAGATTTTCCAGGCAAGAGTACTGGAGTGGGGTGCCACTGCCTTCTCTGATAGATATTTATAAGACAACATAATTTTTAATTAAAATAGTATTTTTAAAAACCTTAACATATTTGGAGGGTATTTTTCAAAAAGTCACTTACTCCAGAGATTTCTAAAAATGGAATATTAAATCATTCAATAAAGATTGACAAGACAGTGTATGCCAGGAACTACAGCAGGCACTGGACACTTAGCACACATAGGACTGTGGCAGTAATTCTTACCAGTCCCTACAAGCACCCCTGGAAGCCAAGTATTAATAAGGACACTGCACAGGGGTCATGTCTTTAGCACACACAGAGAGTCACAGTGATGTGTGCCATCATGAAAGCAAACTCTTAATGAAGACAGATAAAAGGAACACGCACAAATCTCTCAGGCTTAGAATCAACAGCATGAGGTTTTGGGGTTGAAATAGAACTTCGCTAAGACTTTCATTTTGCACCTGAGAGATGGGCATAGCTTCCAAATACTCTTTTCACTCAAGTGATTCTGGTGGTGGTGGTTCAGTCGCTAAGTTGTGTCCGACTCTTGCAGCCCCATGGACTGTAGCCCACCAGGCTCCTCTGTCCATGGGATTCTCCAGGCAAGAATACTGGGGTGGGTTGCCATGTCCTTCTCCAAAGGATCTTCCTGACCCAGGTCTCCTGCACTGCAGGCAGATTCTTTACCAACTGGAAAGTGATCTTATGAAAGAAACTTCCTTACCATGGTGTGTGGTTATAAAGAGTCTAAAAGAGATGTAAATAACACATTTTCTGACAGAAACATTTTCTGTGACTTTACCATAAAAGAATGTTGCAAGACTCACGTCTACATTTAGTTTCACTATGGGTTAAAAATACTTGGTATTTAAGAAAAGTTCTCAAACACAACAAACTAACTTTCAGTTATAATCTAGAGAAGCATAACAAAAACAGTATGTTCTTGCTTCTGGCCTCCTACAGCCCCTGGCTTGCCCTCATGCCCTGTATCGGGTCCTAGGACCCTGTAGTGCACCTGCTGCAGTGTCTGCCCCTCTCACTCAGCTCCTCAAGGGCTGATTAACTGTGCCCCTCCCCCAAGATATATTGGTCACAATGCCTGCAACACAGGAGCAGCTCTGTAATTGCTGGCTAACTGCACGAAAGCTTTCAAAATCAGTTTTGACAGCATATTTATTAGCCAAAGTGTATAGAGACCTACTGTGTGTGTATGAGGCTCTGTGGGGGCACAGTGCGGGGTGAGGCATGCCTCCAGCCAGCCAACAGACCAGCTAGAACCACAAGATGTTAGGCCTCGCATTTTTAAATCATTAAAAGGGGTTAAGCAACAGCTCAGGACAAGAGTAGGCATATTTCTTACAGCCTGCCTAATCAGACCCACCATTCGTATTTTTTACAGCCTGAAAGCTAAAAATGGATTTTACAATTTTAAGCGGTTACATTTTAAAGGGTTATATAATTACCTACATAATATGCTTAATATTGCCTTCTGATCCACAAAACTTAAAATATCTACTCTCTAGCACTTTTAGAAGTCTGCTACTCTCTACTTTAGGACCACAGAAGATTGAGGGAGCAAAATTAGATTAATCACTAAGCTATAAAAGTAAAAACACAATATTGTTGTAAGAATTATTAACAGAAAAACTAGGGAAAGCCTAGAAGAAGGAGAATGTGAGCTGGGGTGGTACCAAAACCAAAACAGAAACAGTGCAGGGAGTCATACACTACATACAGGTTTCAAAAGTGGGAAGAGGTGGATGGACAGAGAGGAAGAATCAGTGGTGACACAGAGATAATTTGTCAACAGACACCAACAGAACAAATTAGTCTCAGAACACAAAGATGTCAACAAAGTGCCAGAAATTACTTTAAAAAATTATAAATAAATGTTCAAAGCTTAATCATGTTCTGAAAAATATATTACTGACTCCGATATAATCAATGTCCAGGTCATGATAATGCTTGGACCCCACAATCCAGGTCACGATGTAGTACGCGGTCAGCTGAAGATTGACGTAAGGCCAATTGAAGCCCTTCCCCAGCCATCCAGGGAACGACCACGGCAGCCCTGCGGAGACGAACAGGCAGAGTTGGATCAGGTGTAACAGCGCAGGCACCACTAAAACCAAAGCAAAGCAAGCAGAAGGGCCACCAACACAGCCTAAGCACAAGCCAGCAAAGGTCTGACGACAGCAAGACCCATGCCATGCACAAATGCTCAAACTCCCTTCCAGTTTATGAGCATGGTAACTCCTTACTGATCCTGAGAGTCACGTTCCGTGATTCTAAGGGCTCTTTCAATAAAAAGAAATAAAAACAAACAGAAACCCTTTTCTCAATGATATTTACCAACAGAAACAAATGTAACATATAACTTAATATCCCCACCCTTGCTAAAAAGATATTCAATGTACAATTTTTGTTCTCTGAAGGCAAATCAAAGAGTTTTGAAAGGCTTATGCTTAACCTGGTGGCTCAGACAGTAAAGATATCTGCCTGCAATGCAGGAGACCCTGGTTTGATTCCTGGGTCAGAAAGATCCTCTGGAGAAAACAGCTATCCACTCCAGTATTCTTGCCTGGAGAATTCTATGGACAGAGGAGCCTGGCGGGCTACAGTCCATGGGGTCACAAAGAGTTGGACATGACTGAGCAACTAACACTATGCTTAACTACTTCTGTGAGGCAAGTACAATACAAATTCCTCACTCACTACTACATCTTCTTACAACTTGAAGCTATCTAAATACTAATTAATAAGGTAATCGAATTTTGCAAAACTACTTTTTCTATATGGCAATATAAGTGCCAGTGACTCAGTAGGGAAATAGCCCTTTGTTATATGATATTGAACAAATAATCCACACTCTTCTAATACCCCAGTTATTATTAAGTTTAAAAGAGAGAGAAAAGAAGCACTAATTATGATTCTAAATCCTAATTCGCTTACTAATGTATTAAAATAAGATCAACATTAAGTTCCTTAACTGTTAATATGTTACGAATCTAGTTTACCACTGGAAAAAAATAAAATCAAAATGACAAAATGCTTATTTTTCTAAGCTCCAGAAGAATGCCTAAGTTGTATCTACACAAGAAATGTGACATTAAAATAATGAAATGCCAAATACATTCTGAAGGCCCACCATAATTAAGTCTTTGTTAGGACAGGGTTCAGCTTGCCAGATTTTCTGCATTTAAATGGGAACTGACCTTGAAAGCAGCCCAGGGGTTAAGTATGTGCGGAAGTCAATGATGCTTTTTACTGCTCAATTTCTGAAAACACTTACTAAAGTCCATTTAGAAAAAACACACTGACTCCTCATTTTTTTTTACTTAGAAAAACTTACGCTTGTCCTTTGATGGTTGAAAATGATTTTAAAAATAGTGTGACGTTAACCCCTATAAGCTAAGACCACAGCAAGAAAAAGAAATGCAAAAAGACTGTCTGAGGAGGCCTTACAAATTAGCTGAGAAAAGAAAAGAAGCTAAAGGCAAAGGAGAAAAGGAAAGATATAATATATGAATACAGAGTTCCAAAGAATAGCAAGAAGAGATAAGAAAGCCTTCCTCAGTGATCAATGCAAAGAAATAGAGGAAAACAACAGAATGGAAAAGACTAGAGATCTCTTCAAGAAAATTAGAGATACCAAGGGAATATTTCATGCAAAGATGGATACAATAAAGGACAGAAATGGTATGGACCTAACAGAAGCAGAAGATATTAAGAAGACATGGCAAGAATACACAGAAGAACTGTACAAAAAAGATCTTCATGACCCAGATAACCACAATGGTGTGGTCACTCACCTAGAGCCAGACATCCCGGAATGCGAAGTCAAGCGGGCCTTACGAAGCATCACTATGAATAAAGCTAGTGGAGGTGACAGAGTTCCAGTTGAGCTATTTCAAATCCTAAAAAATGATGCTGTGAAAGTGCTGCATTCAATATGCCAGCGAATTTGGAAAACTCAGCAGTGGTCACAGGACCGGGAAAAGTCAGTTTTCATTCCAATCCCAAAGAAAGGCAATGTCAAAGAATGTTCAAACTACAGCACAATCACACTAATCTCACACGTTAGCAAAGTAATGCTCAAAGTTCTCCAAGCCAGGCTTCAACAGCACATGAACCGTGAACTTCCAGATGTTCAAGCTGGATTTAGAAAAGGCAGAGGAACCAGAGATCAAATTGCCAATATTCATCGGATCATCAAAAAAGCAAAAGAGCTCCAAAGAAACATCTACTTCTGCTTTATTGACTATACCAAAGCCTTTGACTGTGTGGATCACAACAAACTGTGGAAAATTCTTAAAGAGATAGAACACCAGACCACTTTATCTGACTCCTGAAAAATCTGTATGCAGGTCAAGAAGCAACAGTAAGAACCAGACGTAGAACAACAGACTGGTTCCAAATTGGGGAAGCAGTATGTCAAGGCTGTATATTGTCACCCTGCCTATTTAACTTATATGCAGAGTACGTCATGAGAAATGCTGGGCTGGATGAAGCACAAGCTGGAATCAAGATTGCCGGGAGAAATATCAATAACCTCAGATACTCAGATGACACCACCCTTATGGCAGAAAGTGAAGAGGAACTAAAGAGCCTCTTGATGAAATTGAAAGAGGAGAGTGAAAAAGTTGGCTTAAAGCTCAACATTCAGAAAATGAAGATGATGGCATCCGGTCCCATCACTTCATGGCAAAAAGATAGGGAAACGGTGGAAACAGTGGCTGACTTTATTTTTGGGGGCTCCAAAATCCCTGAAGATGGTGACTGCAGCCATGAAATTAAAAGACACTTGCTTCTTGGAAGAAAAGCTATGACCACCCTAGACAGCATATTAAAAAGCAGAGACATTACTTTGCTAACAAAGGTCGTCTAGTCACAGCTGAGGTTTTTCCAGTAGTCGTGTATGGATGTGAGAGTTGAACTATAAAGAAAGCTGAACACAGAAGAATTGATGCTTTTGAACTGTGGTATTAGAGAAGACTCTTGAGAGTCCCTTGGACTGCAAGGAGATCCAACCAGTCCATCCTAAAGGAAATCAGTCCTGAATATTCATTGGAAGGACTGATATTGAAGCTGAAACTCCAATACTTTGGCCACCTGATATGAAGAACTGACTCACTGGAAAAGACCCTGATGCTGGAAAAGATTGAAGGTATGAGAAGAAGGGGACGACAAAGGATGAGATGGTTGGATGGCATCACCGACTCAATGGACATAAGTTTGAGTAAACTCCAGGAGTTGGTGATGGGCAGGGAGGCCTGGCGTGCTGCAGTCCATGGGGTCACAAAGAGTTGGACACGACTGAGCAACTGAACTCCTATAAAATGGACCTCAATAAATCACACAATTTAGCCTGAATGTGTAAGCCTATTTGAAACAACCAAGGTCATTTCAAATGATAAAAGTATGCTTCTGTGTGTGTTTGAAATCTTTTATAGGACTGTACACTGCTACAGGAGAACAGTACAAGGAATATAGTCTCAGGTGAGAAATTATCCTGCTACTAGAATTTCAGTTCCACAAGGAAAGGATTGTTCTAGGCATCCCCGCCTCGAACAGTGCCCACCACATCCTTGAGGTCCAAAACAAACAACAACAAAAATCACTTCTGTATGCACCTCTTCTAGAAGTGGGATCCACTAATGTATGTAACACACAATTTTGCAAGTTAGTTGGGATATACTGCTGCTGACTATAAACTGGCACCTCCATCTACCTCTACAAGGATTAATCATGCGCACTGTACTGCCAATTTTCAATACCCCCTGAACGGAGAGCAGAAATGAAGCACTCAGTGATACATACTTTCAGGAGCCCATTTTGTGAGCCCAATTCTTGTATCTCCTCATCCCTAGAAAAGCGCTAAACTCCCTCATGGGGATGCCTGCCCCTCATGGCCAGCAGAAACCTTCCACAAAAATGTGAACCTGCTGGCATGTGCTCCCCTCACTAAAACCACATGCACGCTGGCCTCCCCTGCCTCTCTGGAGGCACTCTTTCCTCTTTCTCAAGTGCTGTCTCCCGGGCTGCAATCTCATTTTGCCCCAGAGAAAACTTAACTCATAACTCTCACATTGTACATTTTTTTAAGTTGACACAGTTGCATATACAATATACAATCTTATAAACACTGTCCTTTTACAAATTTTAATGAGACATTCTGTTGAGGAAATTAGTATAATACCACCCAAAAACAGAAAAACACAGAATAGACTTAGGTTCTAAATATGATTTTGACGGTTACTAATTTTCCAACCTTAAGTCAGTGGTATAACTCTCTAAGCCTCCACTGCTTCTACAAAATGAGAACATAACGCCTCCCTCCAGAGGCAGGATAAGTATCAGACACAATATACATGAGCAAAGGAAGACGCATGGCTGGCACATGCTTGGCTGCTGGTAGCGTACTGGCAGTGTTAACCACATGATTAGCACTTCAGCAGTAACAGGTATTCCACACACACAATTGAGAACTTTAAAAGGAAGCAGACTACAAAAGTATGGCAAACTTCACTTCTTACCTATGAGTGTAATATTAGGGTTCCGCTTCTTAGCCTCCTTCATCAACCACCATTCATACCCTCGGAAATAATTCTCATCCAGTGCGTAGTGCATGTGGGAGGGCTCCGTGCCATCTGAAAGAGAGAGACCAAACAGAAAGGAGACTATTAATGGTGATTCATAGGCCACACTCTACACACACAAACAGATTACAGACAAGTAGCTTCCAGATCCAATCCTGACCTGGGGCACATAAGAATAATCTTATATAACTTAAAGGTAGATGATCAGAGCATATTATTGCACTTTTCCATTGCCCTCAGCATCACAAAGGTCTTAAATAATAAACCACAACTTTCTATCATAAGCTGTGAGTGTTATCAGCTCACATAGCTGAAAATTTCTAGGACTAATATCCTGCTGGGAGTTGGTCTCTCGGGTTTTCAAATCCCCACGCCCAGCTCTAAGTTCAGCCCACCTCAACTTCTAGCTTCTCAATCCCAGACGTGAATCCTGAGCTGCTAAGTCCCAATTTCCAAACCCCGTGCCTTAAGCCTATAACATGCCTCCTTAAATCAAGACAACAGAACACTGAGAAAATAGGAATGAGCACACTTTGCCAGTGTAAGAAAAGTCTATAGTAATCTCTACAGGGTGTCTAGGTAGGTGAATAACATCCATCCTCATGTGTTCCCACGTTTCACATACATCTGACCTGGGAGAGGCGCCCCAGGCCTTTTCTTCTTAAATGTAAACATAAGAATTCACAAGAGCTACCTGCTTCTGTATCTCTATCTCTAATCTAGCTTCAGCAAATGAAGATGGCCAGTCATTATCTATCCTGCAAAAAAGGGTTTCACAATAAAATGCATGCCTTCCTGTAACAGCCAGGGGATGGTTTTGTTATGGGGTTTTTTTTGTTTTGTTTTTAATTTGCATTTTTTCTTTCAGCATAAATACCAATACCACCATGCAGATATATCTATTTAACAAAAATTACTTACAAGTCACTAACAGGAACACAGGCATATAGACAATACTCTAATACTCATACTGTAATGGAGTCTAACCCATAAAAAAACAAGCTATATATAAGCATTGAGAGAATTTTCTTCTTCCTGAAAACCAGAGACCTAAAAAATTTTTAATTGACTACATGTATTACACAAAGCTAATCAAAATGATGACAATAAAGACTGCAAATATACTGGTTAAATTATTTTATTTTTAAAGGACAAAAACACTGTATCTTTAAAATACCAATTATTTATATTTTGCCACATATTTTATTTAAAGCTAATAACACCTTTTTTTTTACATGCTTAATACATTAAAAACTTACTTTCTTAAAACTTCTTAGTAAAATTTCACTTTCTCCCTATTCTCTGTCTAGTGACTATTAGTTTATAAAAAACTGGATTTATTTACTACTGATTCTTCAACTAAATAAGCAATCTAAAGTCCACAGGCTGCTTTGTATGAAAAAATACATGTTTTGATATAATATTTTTTAAATAACTATAATGAAAAAGGAACAATAAAGAACAATCTAAACAATAATCAACATCAGAAATGTTGGCATTATTTATATTCTGAAACCACAGTCTACGAGTTTAGGTACAGGTTCGAATATTGGAGGCAAATATCCCAGTCCCCAAACCCTCCTACCTGTTGTCTGCCCATCACCACCTATTTCAACTTTTAGGATATGCAGTGAGGCACCAAAGTTTGGCTGGGGAAAGAAGTAACAATATTAACAGTATGAGTCACTGTATGAAGGAAAACACTTCAAGACGATTACTAATCACTGCCTTTGATTTTACAGATGAGAAAACCAAAGCAAAACTTCAAACAGATAGTAACTTATTCCAAAAGTAATTTACCAGATTTTTAAAAACTAGAATTGTGAAGATGCTATAGACTATTGCTGAAATTCACCACAGTTTCTAAAATATCACAGACACAATTAAATCATTATTTGTTCACTACCTTAAAGAGATAATCCAGTATTTCAGAACGGTAGGGCTCTGGGTAATTTACTAGAAGTCGGGAGGTTGCCTAAAAAAAAAAAAAAAAGTTTTCAAAAGCATGAATAAAACAAATCTAATCATGAGCACTTTTTCACAGTGTTTATGCAGGCCATCTAGCACGTCCACAGTTAGCCAGCTCTTAGGCAGCACCAAGCTGTGGGAAGTCGTTTCCCAGGTTCTTTGTTCGCCTACCTTTGTTTTGCTCATCGCTGGGTAAATAGGGCTGATGTTTGTCCAACAGCTAAAACACAGGTTCCCAGCAACAACCATGTTTCTCTTCTACTGAGATGAGGGTTGGTGACGGTTGGCTGGGAGGTTAAGGTTGCTAAGTCTATTGATGAATCTCATTATTACAGATTTATCTTGAGGACTTAGACTCAGAGAGTAGTTATTAGAAGAAATAAAACAATTTCTCTACCTCAAGACTGTCTGTCACCTACAATATCTGGGGGCCAAGAATGGGAAAGATGAATCTCAGGCAATTTTTCCCCTCAACATATTGTAGGAAAATATTGTTAGTTCAGTTCAGTTCAGTCGGCTCAGTCGTGTCCGACTTTTGCGACCCCATGAACCAAAACACGCCAGGCCTCCCTGTCCATCACCAACGCCTGGAGTCCACCCAAACCCAAGTCCATTGAGTCAGTGATGCCATCCAACCATCTCATCCTCTGTTGTCCCCTTCTCCTGCCTTCAATCTTTCCCAGCATCAGGGTCTTTTCAAATGAGTCAGCTCTTCGCATCAGGTGGCCAAAGATCTGGAATTTCAGCTTCAGCATCAGTCCTTCCAATGAACACCCAGGGCTGATCTCCTTTAGGATGAACTGGTTGGATCTCCTTGCAGTCCAAGAGACTCTCAAGAGTCTTCTCCAACACCACAGTTCAAAAGCATCAATTCTTCGGTGCTCAGCTTTCTTTATAGTCCAACTCTCACATCCATACATGACCACTGGAAAAACCATAGCCTTGACTAGACGGACCTTTGTTGACAATACTACAAGCAGCAATTCTTAAAGGAACCTCTACTCTCCTCAGTCTTATAAGAGATTTATAGGTGCTATCTCTTGCTGTTAAGAATGACGACACAGTGGTCCCCAGGCCAGGCTATTCAGGAAACCTCATACAAGACTGGCATCAAGCACTGTTTACAACAGCTAGGACATGGAAGCAACCTAGATGTCCATCAACAGATGAATGGATAAAGAAGCTGTGGTACATATACACAGTGGAATATTACTCAGCCATAAAAAGGAATGCATTTGAGTCCATTCTAATGTGAGAGATGAACCTGGAGCATATTATAATACAGAGTGAAGTAAGTCAAAAAGAGAAAAATATATTAACGCATACATATGGAATCTAGCAAGATGGTACTGATGAACCTATTTGCAGGGCGGCAATGGAGATGTAGACATAGAGACTTGTGGACACACTGAGGGAAGGAGAGGGCGGGACACACTGAAAGAACAGCATGGAAACACGTGCATTATCATGTGCGAAACAGCCAGCGGGGATCTGCTGAGACTCAGAGAGCGCAGACCAGTGCTCTGTGACAACGCAGAGGGTGGGGTGGGTGGGGAGTGAGAGGGAGGCTCAAAAGGGAGGGGACATATGTATACCTGTGGCTGATTCCTGTTGTATGGCAGAAACCAACACAACATTGTAAAGCAATTATCCTCCAATTAAAAATAAAATTTTCAAAAAGACTGGCATCAAAATGCATGGATAAAGAAAGATGGAAGAATAAAGAGATGAAAGAATTTCCCTCCCCGCAAGAGCTTTCAGAATAAAGCTCAGATTGCTCAGTTTTATACCCAAATCCCTTATTCGGATTCTAACTCACACCATCTATGTAGGTGTGACAAACTAATATATCTTCCTTCTGTCTCCATTACTGCCTTGCAAATAGATTCATCAGTACCATCTTTCTAGAGCCCATAAATATGTATTAATATATGATATTTGTCTCTTTTTTATTTACTTCACTCTGTATAATAGGCTCTAGGTTCATCCACCTCATTAGAACTGACTCAAATGTATTCCTTTTTAAGGCTGAGCAATGTTCCATTATATTTATGTAGCACAGTTTCTTTATTCATTCATCTATCAAATGCACTCTACACCCTCATCTGGCCAAATCCAGTCCAAGCTTTCCGGTCACACTCCACCTCTTCAAGGAAGACTTCCCTCTGCTCTTCCTCAGCGTTGTGACATAGGTGCCTCTCCTGTGGACTGTGGCCTCCCTCAGCAACAGGTCCACAGCTCCACCATTAATCCCTCTATCCCCACACACTCATCACTGTTTCACCTCCAAGATCCTTAGGGACAACGACTCGGTCCCATTCAAGTTCATATCCCCATTTATTCTTACTCAACAAGCATTTATTTAATATCTCTTATGTTATCATTAGCTTCACCAGTACAGGCAATATAATATAATCTGAGTCCATGGAGCTGGAATCCTGATTACATCATTTACAAGCAGTGTGACCAAGGGCAAATTATCATTTGCGAAGGGTCGGCTTACTCATTCAGCTGTCCCAACACTAAATTCAGATATAGGAAGGACTTAGCACAGTAGCTGGCACACAGTATGCTCTCAAGAGATAACAGGCATTGTATACACAAATTGCTTGTAAAAATACAGTCACTTCCTCAAAAAGCTTACAGACTAGTAGAGGCTCAAATATTAAAGTGAATGAGTGCTGTATACGCATGCTAACCTACTCCTGACCCAAGGGAAACAATGCTGCCTGCTCTGTATCATGCTAACAACATATACTGCTGCTAGAACAGTGTGCTTTGCTGTTTGGAGGTTGTTTTTGCTCTCTATGCTCTTCTATCCTTAACAAAGAAAGGGCCAACTTTGAGCAATCATACCACGTCATTAGGATATCGCCAGCTGATAGTCACACCCAGTGCAGAAGCATCAGTTTTATCAACGGCAATAGTCAGCAGTATAGCCAAGTGCTGAAATGTACCATGAAGCAATAACAAATCACCAAATTATTGATACTAATCATGCTCCCTAAATAAGGCCTGTTATAACAGCCAAGGATGAAGCCTTGGCACAAAAATTGGAAAACAGTTATGTTCTCAATAAATGGCAGGCACTGAATGTATTTTTCACTTAAAATCCTTGGATAACTTCCTCCCCTCTAATGTATGAAACAGAATGATATTAACCAAAATTAATCACGTTGCAGATGCCATCCTTTGATCTTTGACATCTATCCTCACAATGTTCCAACCAGGCAGGTATCACTGTGTGCCCAGAAAAAAAATCTGAGATACAGAGAGGTTAAATAACCTACCCAAGGCTGTACAGTGAGTGACAAGGAGCCCAGAGCAGATCCCTGGCAATCTGGTCTTAAGTCCATGTGCACCATACTGCTCTCCCTACCAAAGATGCAAACTAAATGAGAATATTCCAAACACTTACTGCTACAAACTGTGCTACATCCAGGGACTCCAGAAAGGAGTGATGTGCAAATATAGTACTGCAATCATTTTCATCCAATCAGTGTTTACTGAACTTCTGAGATGAGTAATACATTACACACAGAGACACTATCAGAGAAGTTTCCTGTTCTGAGTTATGAAACAAACCTCATTTTAAACAGTTAATAAACATAAAATAACAAAAGATTTCCACTTTGAGCAAGTTAAACAATGGATTTAACATCAAAGAAAAGGTGTTAGGACATGATGAATCCTCATTTTATGAAATACTGGCTATCCTAGGTTTAAACCACCAAAATAAAAAGGAGAATCATAGTAGTAAAGGATAAATACATTAGTACATTAGTCTGTTTATCTTGAAATATGTACCAGCACCTATGAGTAAGACTGCAACAGTTGGAAATAAAAGTGTAAAAATCAGCTCGCTTAGGGAAAAGATTTTTTGCCCAGAGCAGAAGGTCAGATCTGCGATCAGACTAAAAACTTAGTCATCCACTGTCTTTTCCTTTCTGGAGTGCAAGGGCCTAACTTAAGTTCTGATTGCCCAGGAATCCACTTTTCAAAAATAATTATGTTTTATGCTAATGTCTACTTAAAACTAGTCACCCAAATCTCATTGGTAACTTGAAACCTTAGAGTTTTGCTAAATGATGGAAATTCATTACACACATAATTTCCAAATAATATAAAACACTGAAACATTAATACTGAAGACAAGTTTATCTACTTTTGGTTTCTTATTACAGAGAAACAAAAGATATTTAGATCTATTAGTAAAAACGTCCTGTCACTAGAAATTAAGGTTTCTAAGAGTTAAGCAATCTAATTAATATATGTAATTAAAATACTAGAAATAATATGAGGAACAATTCAAGAAAAGTACGATGTATTTTGCCTAAGAAAAGGTATGGGGTAGGGAGATGTATTTCTGTTAAGGGAAATCAAAGTAATTTTGTCCTAGAGTAGACAAAATGAATGGATATAGAGGCTAGGAGAGGGAATTTTACCTTGTGTAGTCAAGCTGGCCAAAAATTAAATTATAAGGATTTTTAAAAATAAGCTTTAATAAATAGTATACTTATTAAAAACTAAGAATTATTCTTAATCTGCTAAAAAGACAAATTTTTATTAGACTATTGGTCTGTTCTTGATAAGCTTGGGAAAGGTTCCTTACCTTTTAAGGAACCTACCTAGGATATAAAGATTAAGATATTATCAAAATAATATTCTACGCTTCACATTATCTTTATCTTTACTTAAAAAAGAAACCCTGAGTCTTCTCTATTAGAAGAGCTAAGGTTGTGGGTGGGGGTGGATAAAGTGGGTTTAAACTATGTAACTTTATATATTTGCCTGTGAAATTCTTGTCATTTTGGTTAAATGGATACTTATTGTTTCACAGTGACCAATGACCCTATTTAATCGAGTGTTTTTAACACCTTTTGTATTTTTGACAAACTTCCCCAAATAAACTCTAAATGAAGTCTTTTTGACCTCATATTAACTTCTTGAGATTTCTCCAGATGGGCCCTGGACATCTCAAAGATGTGTTCTTTCTCCTTATAAAAAGACATGAAACTAATTAGGCTTATTTGGCATGTTAAACTGTATAGTAAGCATTGTCAAGTAAGATGTAACACTACACTTTCTTTAGATGATATTTGTATTGATACATTAACATACGTGTCCCAGAAATTACATGAAATTCCTAGACATCTGCTATATCCTGGTATAATACTATCACTTGTAATTTTAGTTATTATCTTAAAATGCTATAGGTTACAGAAATAACCAAATTTCCTTATCAACTGAATTACAATGAACTTTATCAGATTTTTAATATGCCCGTGTTTAAGCCTTTTTGTCATTTTCAGATAGTTATTGTTTTACTGTTTTGGCAAAAATGTTCTTCCAAAAGTGCTTCATCTTCAAGACTTTTGGAGAGAACTCTTTGCTTAAAGTACAGGGTTCTTTCAGATCATGTTGATGAACCGGGTAAGAATTTACAGAACTCTAAGGTAAAATCACTTCAGACGGTGACTGCAGCCATGAAATTAAAAGACACTTACTCCTTGGAAGGAAAGTTATGACTAACCTAGATAGCACATTGAAAAGCAGAGACGTTACTTTGCCAACAAAGGTCCGTCTAGTCAAGGCTATGGTTTTTCCAGTGGTCATGTATGGATGTAAGAGTTGGACTATGAAGAAAGCTGAGTGCCGAAGAATTGCTGCTTTTGAACTGTGGTGTTGGAGAAGACTCTTGAGAGTCCCTTGGACTGCAAGGAGATCCAACCAGTCCGTTCTGAAGATCAGCCCTGGGATTTCTTTGGAAGGAATGATGCTAAAGCTGAAACTTCAGTACTTTGGCCACTTCATGTGAAGAGTTGACTCACTGGAAAAGACTGATGCTGGGATGGATTGGGGGCAGGAGGAGAAGGGGACAACAAAGGATGAGATGGCTGGATGGCATCACTGACTCGATGGACGTGTCTGAGCGAATTCCGGGAGTTGGTGATGGACAGGGAGGCCTGGCGTGCTGCGATTCAATGGGTCGCAAAGAGTCGGACACAACTGAGCGACTGAACTGAACTCTGCATATAAGTTAAATAAGTAGGGTGACAATATACAGCCTTGACATACTCCTTTCCCAATTTGGAACCAGTCTGTTATTCCACGTCCAGTTCTAATTATTGCTTCTTGAACAGCATACATATTTCTCAGGAGACAGGTAAGGTGATATGGTATTCCCATCTCTTGAAGAATTTTCCGCCATTTGTTGTGATCTACACAGTCAAAGGCTTTGGCATAATCAACAAAGCAGAAGTAAACATTTTTTCTGGAACTCTTGCTTTTTTGACGATCCAACGGATGCTGGCAATTTGATCTCTGGTTCCTCTGCCTTTTCTAAAACCAGCTTGAACATATGGAAGTTCATGGTTCACATACTGTTGAAGCCTGGCTTGGAGAATTTTGAGCATTACTCTGCTAGTGTGTGAAATGAGTGCAATTGTGCGGTAGTTTGAATGTTCTTTGGCACTGCTCTTCTTTGGGCATATAAAGAAATATGCCCAAAGCTTTCTATAAAGAACGCTGAGTGCCAAAGAATTGATGCTTTTGAACTGTGGTGTTGGAGAAGACTCTTGAGAGTCCCTTGGACTGCAAGGAGATCCAACCAGTCCATCTTAAAGGGAATCAGTCCTGAATATTCATTGGTAGGACTGATGTTTAAGCTAAAACTCCAATACTTTGGCCACCTGATGCTAAGAACTGACTCAATGGAAAAGACCCTGATGCTAGGAGGGATTGGGGGCAGGAGGAGAAGGGGATGACAGAGGATGAGATGGTTGCATGGGATACTGACTGAATGGGCATGAGTTTGAGCAAGCTCTGGGAGTTGGTGATGCACAGGGAAGCCTGGCATGCTGCAGTCCATGGGGTCACAGACAGACACGACTGAGTGACTGAACTGAACTGACAGAGCCAATGTCAGTGAACTCTACACCATCACTTTGGCTGCAGTCTTCAGGCAAGAATACTGGAGTGGGTAGCCGCTCCCTTCTCCAGACGATCTTCCCAACCCAGGTATCGAACCCAGGTCTGCCATATTGCAGGTGGGTGCATTGCAACCCATTGCAGTGGGTTCCAGGCACAGCAATCCACTCCAGTATTCTTACCTGGAGAATCCCCATAGACAGCGGAGCTGGGTAGGTTACAGTCCAAGGGGTCACAAAGACTTGGACATGACTGAGAGACTAAGCACAGCACATGGAGCCAATAAAGCTCCCTGGAAAAATCAGCCTGGTAACTGGCTTACAGGGTTCCCAGAAGCCTTTCCAGGTCAGTAAGAAAGGTCACTTCTTGGCAGGTACAGGAATCTCAGAATATTGGTGGACCTCGAGAAGAAAGGAATTCACCCAAATCTATCAGGATTGCAGAAAAAGTCTGATGATAAGTTCACGGCTTGGCCTCCTAGCCTTGAAAGAGATTTTTAATAGCCCAATCTGTGATTCCTTGTGCAAATGTCCAACAGAGCACACTTAAAAGAACCTATATAGTCAATTATTATTTTGGCTGCACTTATATAATCAGGGTAAGTTTAATAAGACCATACTTATTTTGCAAGGAAGTTAGCCTTATTTTGGTTATCTCTAATAAAAGGTGGAAGTAAGGGATGATGATAGAGAGAAAATTGTATTTCAGTGAAGAACTAGAGTACACTCTGTAGATAATCAGACTATAGCCTGCCAGGCTCCTCTGTCCATGGGATTTTCCAGGCAAGAATACTGGAGTGGATTGCCATTTCCTTCTCCAGGGGATCTTCCCAACCCAGGGATCAAACCGCAGTCTCCTCTACTGCAGGCAGACTCTACCATCTGAGCCACCAGGGAAGCCCATTATCAGATTCTAGTGCTGTTAATTGTCTTTGAGGTTTGTTTTCTACCTGTAAACTGGACCAGATACTGAATTCTCATTTCCTCCAACATCTGAATACAGCTTGTCAAACTAATGTTTCTGACTTTTTCCCACCTTTCTGACTTTAAATTATTAAGAACTAAAATCTCCCTTTTCCTGAAGTTATGCAACCTAAAGTGTGATAACTTTATACAAACTCCAGAGAAATCACAACAGTTCATATCTGAACAACCTTCATGCCTGTTGCTTTGTGGACCACTCAGAAAGATCCCGAGATAGTCAAACTCAACTCAGGAAGATCTATGATTGCCACCGTCTGTCCCCACTCCATCTCAAGATGCTCTACATCTAGAAATCGCGACTGGCTGCCCTCAGGATTCAGAATAGGTTTACAATCTGCTCCGTTAGCCATTGTTTTCTGTTTTCATAGAAATGTCTATTACATAAACTGAATCAAGTATTTGCACCATATAGATCCAACCTTGTAAGCATACTTGCATCACTGTCGCCTGAAATGAGACACAACTCTTTAACGGAACTGACTGTGGTTGGGTGAGATATGGAGCAATCCACCAACCCAGGACAGACTCAAACCCACTCAGATGGCCCAAAATGTTAATCACAGTATTACCTAATCTTTGAAGATTCCTCGGGCCCCAAGATCACTGACCTGGTTTCAAGGTGTGACCTTTTAAGCTTAGGACAATGGCTACCAATTGGACTGCAAACTATTGACTGTAGTATAATTACAGGAGTGCTACTATAATCCTTTCTAAATTACAACAGGCCCTATCCCTTACTTTCAGTAAATCAGCTGTTCAGGAAGTTTAAGGTCCTCACCACTTACTCTGATACCTGGGCATTAAGGGTGGCTTGTAGTGCAATACCCAATGGTCAGGTTTTTCCTTTTTTGTAGTGCAAGTGCAGGACTCAAGCTTTGATTGCAAAGCATCCACTTCGGAGGTATCCACTTCCGAGATGGCTGTCTCAAACAAACATACTGCAGCCAAAGAAGCCAGAGCCAAGCTGAGGTTGGGGGGAGGAGGGAGTTCTTTGCAAGATCTTGGTCAGTTTCACCAGCGGACCATCATTAGGGCCACTTTTTCTTTCCCTGAACTTTAAATTCCCACACTTAAGGTTTCAGGTCACCAAAGAAAAGCCACAAAGCCCAAGGCCTCCACCCTTGACCCTAATGAAAGCAGAACCCCAGGCCCACACCCTCTCTTTCTCTACCTCCCATCACCAGGTGTGACCCAGGTATGCCATGTGCTCTCCAGGACCTATGAGTAATAAACTTTTGTTTTGTTCAAAGTTTTCCGATGGTTATCGCCGAGGGAATCTTGCAACCATAAGAACCACAGAGGCCAGTGCAACAACAACACTGGTTATCAATAGGGTGAGACCCGCCCAAAACAGCAACTCAAGCTAGTTCTGAACTGCATCCAAGGACACACATTCCATCTGACTCAATTCAACAAACAACCCATTCAGGAGTTCAGCCTTGCCATTTTCAAACAAAATCAGCTCTAGTTCTGTCCTGGGGAACAAAAAAGAAAATCCCTCTCATCCAAAGACCTGCCACCACAAACACCATGAACTCAAAGGCTATAAACATAAGGGGATAAAACAAAGGCAAGACAAAGGTTACAAAGAACAAGCTGACAGGACTAAGCAAATTGTTAGGAGCCAAGAACAATCATGCCACTGTAGCAAGCTCCCAGGCTTGGGAGCCACCTGTTAGCACAACTAGGGAACTAAGGAAATTATCAGCTGTGCCCACGCAGACTTTGCATTAAGCTGGTATGGCCCTCATGTCTCCCTTAGGAACTCCCCTGGTGGCTCAGCCGGTAAAGCGTCTGCCTGCAATGCAGTGAGACCTGGGTTCAATCCCTGGGTCAGGAAGATCCCCTGGAGAAGGAAATGGCAACCCACTCCAGTACTCTTGCCTGGAAAATCCCATGGATGGAGGAGACTGGTAGGCTCCCTTAGGTATTTTAGAATGCCTAGATAAGAGGAACTTATCCCAACTGACACAGCCTAGAAAAGGGTAAGGAGACAAGCCAGTTAAGTGTAATTAGTATCCTGTGTGGGATCTTGAAACTGAAAAAGAGCATTGGGTAACTAAGGAAATATGAAAGGAAGTAAGGACTTTCATTAAGGTAACCAACATTGGTTGGGACAAATGTCCCATACTAACGTGGGATGCTAATAATAGAAGAAAGCTTGGTTACAGGGTATATGACAACTCTGTATGGTCTTGGCAATTTTTCTGTAAATCTAAAACTATTTCTAAAGTTAAAAATTCATTAAAAAAAAAAAAGAAAACAAGCTTGCTCCAGAGGTCCTTGAATCAATAAAAAAGTTCTCTCAATACCTACGACGAGAATCAATTGGTGCCTTTGTTAAAATTTGTTAAAACGCAGGTTCTCAGGCCCCACGCCAGAACTCTAAAGTCAGAATGGGAGCTGGCGAGAAGGCCAGAGTCTGCGTTTACACAGACAGACCAGGTGATTTCTTGTGCACCTGAACGTTCCCTCTCTTCGCACACATAAACAGCCACCAACGAGGCCTCTTCCAGCGGGCAACTCACCCCCTTAGGCCTTTGCCATCCGGGGGCAAAACAGTCCGAGAGTATCAGCTGATACTGGCGTGGCCTGATATTAGAAAAAAAGACTTTAAAAAGCCCGTTTCTGGCTTCTCACCTTCCTAAAGAGGACCTGAGGCACCTGTCGTCCCTTTAAACAAAACCTACCGGATGCCTGCCCCCTTGGAAAGAGCCCAACCGCAAGCTGCAGTCCTTGTCCAGGACTTTCCGACCCCCCGACCCCCCAAAATAACAAGCGCAGTCAAAACATCCCTCCGGGCCATCCTCTTCGGCGGACGGACGCTCCTCCGGCCCCCCGCCATCTCTGGAGCGACCCTCCCGGAGTGCCCTCTAAAGAGACCCTTCCCCTCAGGCCCCCGTGCTCAAGTTGAGGAAGGATTTGAGCCCCCCGCCCTGTCACTATCTAGACCTGTCACTTAGTCGGTGGACCTCCGGACCCTCATCTGTTTAACCTAACCGTCTCTATGGGGTCATCTTCAACCAGCGAACGCGGGATCCAGCCGCGCGGCCGCGGCGTCGAAGCAGCCACGGACGGGCGCCCGCCTCAGGCGGCGAAGCGCGCGTCGAAACGCTGGGGCCGCGCCGCGGGGGCTTGTGGGACGGGGCGGGACCGGACGCCCCCCGCCCCGCTCCCGTTCCTCACCCCGCCGCCGCTGACGGCTCCGATGCCGTCGAACTCCCGGCCCAGCCCCTCGGAGTCGTCGAGCACGTACGCGCCGCTGGGTGCCAGCAGCGCGCACAGCAGCAGAGGCACCGCGGCTTGGCCCGCCAAACCCGCGGCGGCCGTCATGGCTTTCGCCCGGCGTTGCCAGGAGGCCTGAATTAGGCGCTCAGCCATTGTGTGACAGGTCATATGACTCGGGCGCCCAGGGAGGCGGGTCCGGTCGCCGCCATGATGGAGAAGGGCAGGAGGCCGCGGGTGCCGCCGCCGCCATGTTGAGTGTGGGCTGCGGGTCGCTGACGCAGCCGCCTTCGTGTTGTGGGGGTGGGGAGCGAGCCTTTTCCAGCGGGCTCTACGTCAGGGTTTGACTGCGGGTTTCTGCGTTTGTCACTTCGGTGCCCCGCCTCTGGCATCACCTACTGGAGCATTTTATCGAAGAAAAAGATGGCTATCCAAAGCCAAGGGAGTCGTGCAGTGAATGGCTTACCATGGACCTCCCCAAGCATCAACATTCAGAAAACTGAGATCATGGCATCCAGTCCCATCACTTCATGGCAAACAGATGGGCAAACAGGGGAAACAATGGAAACCGTGACAGACTTTTATTTTTGGGTGGGGTGGGGGGGAGGGCTCCAAAATCAATGCAGATGGTGACTGCAGCCATGAAATTAAAAGACATTTGCTCCTTGGAAGAAAATTATGACCAACTTAGACAGCATTTTGAAAAGCAGAGACGTTACTTTGTCAACAAAGGTCCCTCTAGTCAAGGCTCTGGTTTTTCCAGTGGTTGTGTATGGATGTGAGAGTTGGACTATAAATAAAGCTGAACCCCAAAGAATTGATGCTTTTGAACTGTGGTGTTGGAGAAGACTCGTGCGAGTCCCTTGGACTGCAAGGAGATCAAACCAGTCCATCCTAAAGGAAATTAGTCCTGAATATTAATTGGAAGGACTGGTGCTGAAGCTGAAGCTCCAATACTTCAGCCAACTGATGGGGAAAACTGACTTATTGGAAAAGACCCTGATGCTGGTAAAGATTGAAGGCAGGAGGAGAAGGGGGCAACAGAAGATGAGATGGTTCGATGGTATCACCTACTCAATGGACATGGGTTTGAGTGGATTCCCGGAGCTGGTGATGGACAGGGAGGCCTGGCGTGCTACAGTCCATGGGGTCACAAAGAGTGTGACACGCCTGAGTGCCTGAACTGAACTGAAGCCTCTCAGGGCATTTGTACCATGTGCCAGTCGGTGGCTGAACTAGAAAGAGGACCCGGCTCGCAGCCTCTGTCTTAGACCCCATTTAGCTGTCACCTCCAGTGGATCACTTAGCTTCCTGAGCCTGAGTTTCCACGTTATGTAAGAGGAAACAAGAAGACCAGCCGCAGGGGGGGACATTTAATTAAATGGCATACAAACAAGGAAACAGACAACGCAGTAAATCCGAGCTGAAAGTTTCACCCACTTATTAAGTGTTAGCTGACGAGGTAATTCATCCTGATACCTACTGTGTAGCTGCGTAGGGTACTTTCTGCTGCCAGTTGAAATGGTTCCCAGCAGATACCCGTAAATTGGTAGGAAAGTTGTGAATTGTGCTGGGATCCCTTTCACGTCTGGCACTGAGCTGAAATTTCTGATTTCCTTGGCATTGAAGCAAATTGGAAAGACTACTGAGAGACTGCAGAGAAAATATCTCTGAGCCCAATATCTCCCTAGACAAAGCCATGGAGTTGGTTATCAGTGCCTGTGCAAACCTGGGTACCACAACATGGCAGAGAGACAACCCAAAGGCTATTTAGGCTGAGGGAGCCTTTGTCTACAGGGTTCTATTTGGAATCTAAGTTTTTTGCCCCTTTACTTCAAACCTAAATGTAAGTGTCAAGATTACAATTACAATAAAAGGAAAAGTTTATCTGAGCAGTACCGTAATCACACTCGTCAGGCCCTTAAGGATATCTGTAGGTTCATAGTGGACAGTATGCTTACTCTCAACATTTCCCTAAGTTACTGTCGATCTACTATTACCAAACATTCCCAGCTGGTGTCTAATGTCCTAATCCAATTACTAATAGTGTCCCTTTGACCCTCAAAAATGTTCTGGCTTGGATGATAAGTTACAGAGTTCCCTGTATGTTGTCACTTGTTCTCTTTCATGTGCTCTATTTTCTTACAGCACTTATCTGACCTACTTTCCTTATGGTCACCATTCTGTGTGATTATGCTGTATTCAAGTGTGTAGCTATTCAAGTGCCATGGATTTCTCTTCCCAGAACGCTGATCCATCTGTTCTAATAAAATTTTAAACGTGGGTTGGCACACCAGTGGATGCCAGACGTAGTTGATAAGTAAATGTTAAGCTTCCTAACTAACCCTGAGATTTTGTATCTGTGATATGCACTGCGACCCCATGGACTGTAGCTCTGTCCATGGGAGTTTCCAGGCAAGAATACTGGAGCAGGTTGCAGTTTCCCTCTCCAGGCATCTTCCTGACCCAGGGATTGAACCCGAGTCTACATGGATCTGCAGCATTGACAGGCAGGTTCTTTGCCAGCTGAGCCACAGGGAAAGCCCTAAAACATGCACAATTATGTAACCAGAAGGGAAGTACCAAGGTGAAAATAGAGGGAAAATACCATACAAGCAAGATTGGGAACTTGGAAATCGGAACCCAGCATATGTCATCCTGTAGTGCACCGGGTACCTTGTATTTGGGAGGCACCCTATAAATACTTGTGCAGTGTGCAATAGCTGGGAAAGAGGACAAGAATGTTTAACAGAAAACATGTACAACTAGTTCCTGTTAGTTCATAACCAAAGTAATTCCTTATCAGGGAAAACATCTCTTGTTTCAAATTTCTCATTTATGCTCAGGAAACCATTAGTCAAGAAAGTTTCTAATAAAAAAGTAGGAAGTGCAAGCTAAGAAAGAGATACTTGGACTGCTGGGCACAGCACTGCTACTTGTTGAAGATGTGAAATAGAGGGAAACAGCAGTTACCAGACAAGTAAGTGATGGTGTGTTCGGCTTCCCTTGCTTCTCTTCGATTGGGATCCCTGAAATATACCAGGCAGTAAGAAAAGAGGGTCTCTCAGTTCTCAAAAGTCAGATGAGTTTTAAAAATAAGGAGATTTTCTCTTAAATAAACAGTGTTTCTGAGTGTCAAACTGCACTTCAGCCCCAGCAAATTTCTCAGTTTTCTAAAGTGAAAATGTGATCAAATCAGATGATCTCTTGAGGAAGTGAGCGCAATCTTGTCTAAAAGATGAAACGTTGCTGATAAAGTCTGCTGTCTCACTTTCAGAAATGGTTTTACTTTTAGGACTCTGAATTAGGCTGCCAGAAATTCAAGGCTACATGCCAAGTCTTCTTCTTTGTACGTAAGTGCAGCAGTGTGCAACCCATGGTGGGTACTCAGTATATATGTTGAACTTAACAGAAATTAAACGTAAATTGAACTTAAACAGAAATCACTGGTGTGATGGTGCCTCAAATCACTGAGAAAGATGGGCTTTTAAAAACGTGATATTGAGAGAAAGATCAAACTTTTGATCTATGCCTCATACCACATCTAAGTATAACCGCCAAATGGATAAAGCTCTAAATGTGTTTTTAAAAAATGGAAACCTAAAAGTTCTATTAGAAAATACAGGCAAATTCCTGTATAACTTGGGGTCTGTATAAGACTTAATATCTTGACACAACAAAATAAAAGTTTGGTTTTTAGGAAAGTCACTAAATAATCATATAAGAGGATAAGAAAAAAATTACTTCTAGATAATTTGGAAGCATTTCTTAAAGAGTCCACCAGGGTCAAAGTATGAAGTATTCTCTTTTCATGAACTATCCTGTAACATCTGCCATTTATCTGATCTTTACGACTTTTACATAAGTTTTTTGATTTCAGCTGTTAATTACATCAGTCCTTGTTCTATGACTTCTCTCAGTTAACTCAGGGCTTTATACAAAGACAGTAAAAATAGTCAATGGACAGAATCCACATAATGGAATAAATTATGTATTGTTTACTAAACATTTTCTTAAGTATAACTACAGATAAAAACTGCTAGAATAAGAAGCACTGTGGTAAGGTAGTCAAGCCAGTACAATCAGCCCAGGAGCCAGACAACATAGCTTCAGATCTCTCCTTCCACCTGTTAGTTGTGTGATTTCGGCCCGGTTTCTTTACATTCTTCAGGCTTCAGTTTAACCATCCATAAATAGTGGTGATGGTAGAACTGTTAATATGAAACTTAGCTGAATTAATATTTATATAACACTTAGAAGAATGATCATATATTACAAGATATTGAAGGGTGTATTATATGAACAATAACATCAATGGGATATAAATTTAACTAGAACGTAACTCTTGAGTTTACTGCTCTCCACAGAACCAAGACAGTCCTGAGGGAAAGGATTCTTCCTGTCTTTGTACTGGTTTGAACTTTGTTGTCTACGGTCATTCACACCTGTGTCTTCCTGTGTGTGGCTGATCCCCCATTGTATGAGTCTTGGTGGGAGGCAGATCCCACCTCCTTCAGGAGTTAAGGCACTGCACCGTCCCTCTTCTCACCCTCAGCACGTAAGCTCTGGAGCCCCAGTGACCAGGACCCTGCAGTCAGTTCCCCAAACCTGGGACTTTGTTCTTGGAAGTGCGATTCAATGTACAGGCCTCGCAGAAAGCAGCCCGGAGCAGAGTCCAAAGGAGGCGCTGCTAGAGGCGCCCCAGAGGGACCGAAGTCCCCGGGGCAGTAGGGGGAGGAGCGCCATCCTAAGGGCTCAGGCAGGATGGAGTGAGCTGCCCTTCTGGTCCTTTGCCAGGAGCCCATTTTACAAGGCTGATTCTGCAGCCTCAGCAGCAATTCTGTGCCATATCTCGATTTCTAAGTCTTTCATTTTTTTGCTCAGTTCAGTCCCTCAGTCATGTCTGACTCCTTGAGACCCCATGAACTGCAGCACACCAGGCCTCCCTGTCCATCACCAACTCCCAGAGTTCAATCAGACTCATGTCCTTCGAGTCAGTGATGCCATCCAGTCATCTCATCCTCTGTTGTCCCTTTTTCCTCCTACCCCCAATCCCACCCAGCATCAGAGTCTTTTCCAATGAGTCAACCCTTCCCATGAGGCGGCCAAAGTACTGGAGCTTCAGCTTTAGCATCATTCCTTCCAAAGAACACCCAGGGCTGATCTCCTTTAGAATGGACTGGTTGGATCTCCTTGCAGTCCAAGGGACTCTCAAGAGTCTTCTCCAACACCACACTTCAAAAGCATCAATTCTTCAGCGCTCAGCCTTCTTCACAGTCCAACTCTCACATCCATACACGACCACTGGAAAAACCGCTGCCTTGACTAGATGGACCTTTGTTGGCAAAGTAATGTCTCTGCTTTTCAATATGCTATCTAGGTTGGTCATAACTTTCCTTCCAAGGAGTAAGCGTCTTTTAATTTCATGGCTGCAGTCACCATCTTCAGGGATTTTGGAGCCCAAAAAAATAAAGTTTGACACTGTTTCCACTGTTTCCCCATCTATTTCCCATGAAGTGATGGGACTGGATGCCATGATCTTCGTTTTCTGAATGTTGAGTTTTAAGCCAACTTTTTCACTCTCCTCTTTCACTTTCATCAAGAGGCTTTTTAGTTGCTTTTCACTTTCTATAAGGGTGGTGTCATCTGCATATCTGAGGTTATTGATATTTCTCCCAGCAATCTTGATTCCAGCTTGTGCTTCTTCCAGCCCGTGCTTCTTCCAGCCCAGCATTTCTCATGATGAACTCTGCATATAAGTTAAATAAGCAGAGTGACAATATAAAGCCTTGACGTACTCCTTTTCCTATTTGGAACCAGTCTGTTGTTCCATGTCCAGTTCTAACTGTTGCTTCCTGACCCGCACAAAGGTTTCTCAAGAGGCAGATCAGGTGGTCTGGTATTCCCATCTCTTTCAGAATTTTCCACAGTTCATTGTGATCCACACAGTCAAAGGCTTTGGCATAGTCAATAAAGCAGAAATAGATGTTTTTC
The DNA here is from genome assembly GCF_032452875.1 of Bos javanicus. Lineage (NCBI taxonomy): Eukaryota > Metazoa > Chordata > Mammalia > Artiodactyla > Bovidae > Bos > Bos javanicus. The sequence goes on from NC_083877.1 coordinate 99,306,664, forward strand.
TGGAACTCTCTTGCTTTTCCATGATCCAGCAGATGTTGGCAATTTGATCTCTGGTTCCTCTGCCTTTTCTAAATCCAGCTTGAACATCTGGAAGTTCAGGGTTCACATATTGCTGAAGCCTGGCTTGGAGAATTTTGAGCATTACTTTTCTAGCGTGTGAGATGAGTGCAATTGTGCAGTAGTTTGAGCATTCTTTGGCATTGCCTTTCTTTGGGATTGGAATGAAAACTGACCTTTCCCAGTCCTGTGGCCACTGCTGAGTTTTCCAAATTTGCTGGCAGCAAAATTGAGTGCAGCACTTTCACAGCATCATCTTTCAGGATTTGAAATAGCTCCACTGGAATTTCATCACCTCCCATAGCTTTGTTCATAGTGATGCTTTCTAAGGCCCACTTGACTTCACATTCCAGGATGTCTGGCTCCAGGTGAGTGATCACACCATTGTGATTATCTTGGTCGTGAAGATCTTTTTTGTACAGTTCTTCTGTGTATTCTTGCCACCTTTTCTTAGTATCTTCTGCTTCTGTTAGGTCCATACCATTTCTGTCCTTTATCGAGCCCATCTTTGCATGAAATGTTCCCTTGGTATCTCTAATTTTCTTGAAGAGATCTCTAGTCTTTCCCATTCTGTTGTTTTCCTCTATTTCTTTGCATTGATGGCTGAGGAAGGCTTTCTTATCTCTTCTTGCTATTCTTTGGAACTCTGCATTCAGATGCTTATGCCCGCAGCAAAGAACCCTGACTGATACACCAGGTTATAATGAGACTGGAAATGATCACCACAAAGAATTCTCAGCCTCTCTATCTGCATTTCCCCCACTTTAAACACTGCCTTCACCCTGTGTAGTTCTTTTGTTGGTAATTGTTAATGCACGTGTGTATGCTAAGTCACTTGAGTTACATGCGACTCTTTGCGACCCCGTGGACTGTAGCCCACTAGGCTCCCCCGTCTATGGGAGTCTCCAGGCAAGAATACTGGAGTGGGTTGCCATGCCCTCCTGCAGAGGGTCTTCCTGCCCCAGGGATCGCACCTGTGTCTCTTAGGTCTCTTGCGTTGGCGGGCTGGTTCTTTGCCACTAGCGCCCCCTGGGAATCCCCATTAATGCATGGATTAGTTCAAATGAAGAACTCCAGGAAGTTTTGCTGTCCCCCTCTGTCTCACCCATGATCCATCTATTCGTCTTTGGATTGTCAGTATCTTTTTCTGCACTCCTGCCAGGGTATGAATTCTAGAGTCCACCTAATTTCAAGTCTTAGGCATGAAAAAAATAACAGTACCCATGGCTCAGAAGATTTTTTTTTTAACATCTAGTACAATTCTGTCCAATAAATAGAAGGCAAAACATGTATATATAACTTGAAATTTTCTAGTAGCCAAAAAAAAAGTTCACCAAAAAAAGCATATGAGATTAATTTTGATTAATATTTATTTACCTCCATATTCATGGGGGTCGCAAAAGAGTTGGACACAGCAACTAAATAAAAAGAAAAACCCAAAGTATTGTTGATAAAAATGCAGTCAAGATAAAAATATATCAGTAAAACATTTTGCAAATTTTTTTATAAGAAGTTTTCAAAAATCTAGACTTGTATTTTATACAGATTGTTGTTGCTTAGTCGCTTCTGACTCTTTTGCAACCTCATGGACTGTAACATGCCAGGCTCCCTCTGTCCATGGGATTTCCTAGGCAAGAACACTGAAGTGGGTTGCCATTTCCTTCTCCAGGGCATCTTCCCAACCCAGGAATCTCCTGCATTCCAGGCAGATTCTTTACCGACTGAGCTATGAGGGAAGGTAATAAATATTTAGTCCATCTCAGTTTCTGTGGGTGGGGAACTCGGGATCACCTTGGCTGGGTGGTCCAGCTCAGGATCCCTCGTGACGCTGCAGTAGAGATGTTAGCAGGAGCTGTCATCATCTGAAGGCTTGGAGATTCACTTCCAAGGTGGTTATTCAATGCTGTTGGCTCACTCAGATCCCTGCCACGTGGGCGTGTTCTCACAACACAGACTGACTTCCCTCAGACCAAGTGAGCAAAAAGAGAAAGTGAGAGGGCCTGAGGGGGAATTCACAGGATTATTCTGACCTCGTCTCCAGAACAACACAGCATCACTTCTGCTTTATTTGCTAGGAGTGAGTCAGTAAGTCTAGCCCACACTCCAGGGGAGGGAAACCGGGCTCCACCTCTTGAGAGCAGGAGTGTCAAAGAATTTGTGAATGTACTCTATTTTTTTTTAACTAATTTTATTGGAGTATAGTTGCTTTACAATGTTGTGGTAGTTTCTGCTGTACAGCAAAGCTGTGTGTGAGTGTGTGTATATACGTGCGTGCATTCAGCCATATCAAATTCTTTGAGACCCCATGGACTGAGTCCACCAGGCTCCTCTATCCATGGGATTCTCCAGGCAAGAATCCTGGAGTGGGTTGCCATTTCCTTCTCCAGGGGATCTTTCTGACCCAGGGATCGAACCGAGGTCTCCTGCATTGCAGACAGACTCTTTACCATCTGAGCCACTAGGCAATCCCTACGTATACATATATCCACTCCTTTTTGGATTTTCTTCCCATTTAGGTCACCACAGAACACTGAGTAGAGTTCCCCGTGCTCTATAGTAGGAACTGACAGTTATCTATTTAGACATAGCAGTGCATGTATGTCAGTACCAGTCTCCCAGAATTCACCCCACCCCATTCCCCTCCCCATATCCATATGTCTGTTCCCTATGTCTGTGTGTCTGTTTCTGCTTTGCAGACAAGTCCATCTGTATCTTTTCTAGATTTCTTACATAAGCGATATTAAACAATATTTGCTATTCTCTGACTTCACTCTGTATGATAGTCTCTAGATTTATTTACATCACGGCAAATTGCTCAGTTTCATCCTTTTTTATGGTTGAATAATATTCCATGTATGTGGAATTGTATGTATGTATGTACAGATATATGTACCAAATCCTCTTTATCCATTCTTCTATTGGGGGACATTTAGGTTGCTTCTATGTCCTGGCTATTATAAATAGCACTGCAATGAATATTGGAGTGCATGTATCTTTTTGAATTATGGTTTTCTCTGGATATTTGCCCAGGAGTGGGACTGCTGGGTAATATGGTAGTTCTATTTTCAGTTTTTTAAGGAAACTCCGCACTATTCTCCATAGTGGCTGTATCAGTTTCCATTCCAAATAAGGGTGTAGGTTCCCTTCTCTCCACACCCTCTCCAGCATTCATTGTTTGTAGATTGTTTAATGGTGGCCATTGTGACCGGTATGAGGTGATCTCTCATTGTAGTTTTGACCTGCATTTCTCTAATAATGAGTGATGTTGAGCATCTTTTTATGTGTTTGCTGGCCATCTGTATGTTGTGAACATATTTAAGATCGCATTTGCCCATGATGCATTTCAGCAGACCACTCATATGATATAGTCTTAAATGTTGCAGTAACTAATATTTTGAAGGCTTCTTTATAGAAAGAGGTATTATAAAACAACAGAAGGGATTTACCCAATTACAGCACATTTGCAAAGATATTTTAACATCCTCTAAAAAAAGCATCAAGGGGAATAAAGGTTCTAGCATTATTTTCTATAAAATGGCAGGCATTCCCATCACTCTTGGATTTCACTGTAATCTCTGCTCTGTTCGTTCTTTGGATCCTGGTATGACTCACAGCTTTGGGTGACAGAACCTGCCTTCACCAGTCCTGATGCCGCAGAGCCCATAACAACTAGCCTGGCTTCCCATCCTCCCTGCGCTCTGTCCCTAGCCCCTTTGCCCCAGTTGACTCAGTTTCTTGCCAATCATCTCTCCTCCTTCTCTGCACTATCCTTTGAATTGTACCTCCATAAATATTAGTGCATGTCTTGGTTAAACCTGAATTCATGAAACAGTTTTTGGATCCTAAATCTTAAAAGATTATCTGGTAATACCTAGCATAAGCAAACTGGACAGAACAGATAATTCCACAAGGAATTACATTTATTATCCTGACTTAAAAAATTAAGCTAATCATTTTGCACATTCCACAGTACTTGAGGAAACTATTTGGAGTTCATCTTCCTAAATTTGATTACTTCAATAAGTGAGCATAACAAATGCATTAAAATTTGTTTCTGTAACTTATAGACATCAGGAAATACATGTTAGATCTTCTAAAGAGGTATTTGGCTTCCCTGGTGGTGTAGGGTTAATTTTGACTTCATACTGGATCTGCTATGATATTTCCAGTAGTCACGTGCAACTGTGAGAGTTGGACCGTGAAGAAAGCTGAGCGCTGAAGAACTGATGCTTAATGGATGCTCGAAGGTTGGTGCTGGAGAAGACTCTTGAGAGTCCCTTGGACAGTAAGGAGAGCAAACCAGTCAATCCTAAAGGAAATCAACCCTGAATATTCTTTGGAAGGACTGATGCTGAAGCTGAAACTCCAATACTTTGGCCACCTGATATGAAGAACTGACTCACTGGAAAAGACCCTGATGCTGGGAAAGATTAAGGGCAGGAGGAAAAGGGGAAGACAGAGGATGAGATGGTTGGGTGGCATCACCGACTCAATGGACATGGGTTTGCGAAAACTCTGGGAGATAGTGAAGGACAGGGAAACATGGTGTGCTGCTGTCCCTGGGGTTGCGATGAGTCGGACGCGACTGAACAACAACAACTGGATCTGCTTCTGTGACTTTAACCTTTATCTTGCCACTTCTGTTATTATAGGCAAACATAATTGCCTGCCTCAGGGAGATAACCTGGCCCCGCCTCCCTGTGAAGGACTGTGGCATTCTTTGTCTATGGATAGGGAAGGAAATATTCCATTTCACACCACCTGTGAGATGGCTGTAAGGAAGTGAAACTAGCACATCTCCCATTCTAGGAGATATCTGCAAGAGTTAAATGGTCTTTTTATTTTGTTTCCTCATCTTCCCCCTATCTCTGATTCATAAAAAATCAGAGATAAAAAAAAACCTGGCAACCAGCACCACATAAGATGACTTTTTTTTGAGACATTAGTCTGCCATCTTTTCAGTTACCCAGCTCTCCAAATAAAGTTGTATTCCTCACCTCAACATCTCGTCTCTCAGATTTATCAGCCTCTCAAGCACCAAGCAGAGCGAGCTTGAACTTGGTAACAGTGGCTCAGTGTAAAGAATCTGCCTGCCAATGCAGGAGATATGGGTTCCATCCCTGGATCAAGAAGATCCCCTGGAGAAGGAAATGCCAACCCACTCCAGTATTCTTGCCTGGGAAATCCCATGGACAGAGGAGCCTGGCGGGCTACGTCACAAAGAGTTGGACACGACTTAGAGACAAAACAACAGCAACAACAACCATAATGAGATATTTAGGATATTAAAGATCCAGTCCTTAGTTTGATAACGTCTCCATTTTAACTGTTACTATAGTTATGTTCTGACTTAAGCTTTAAGTCAAAATCATTTACAAGTCTGAAATGAGAGGCTGCATTAGCTTCAACTTTTTAAAGGGCAGAACCAAATGGACTAATGACACAATGATGCGAGTGGAATTTAAAAACTGATGAAGAGATGATAAGCTGTAAGGGAACAAATTCTGCCACCCTGAAATGTGTCTCTTTGGTATAAGGATTTAGACAGATTATTTTTAAGAAACAGAAGAGTTTGGAAGTTTTCCTTGTTACACTTCCCCTTAACTGCCTAAAAGAATTTGCATAAAGGGCCTATTCCCAGAATAGAGTTATCACCAGAGAGATCTGCAAATAGGGACTAAGAGTGATGGGGGAAACTTGGCAGAGTCTGGGCATCAGAGACATTCCACTGTCTCCATGTAAACCAGCACACGTTTATTTACCAAACGTTTGCCTTCCCATCTCTATATGAATTACCTTCCTCCCCTTTGAAGTCTCAAACCACTGCCCCCAACATCCTCTTTTGTCTTTGGCTGAAGATAATATTTATGGTTTAATATTTAAGGATTTCAGCTATTTTTGGCGAGTTCCTCAGTCTTCCTGGGCCTCTCCCATGCATACATACTATTAAATTTTTATCTTATTTTGTCCCGTTAACCTACCTTGATAGGGACAGAGTAAAGGGACAAAGTAGGTAATTGAATAGTTTTTCCCACTAGGGGATTGTATGTAGAAAAGTATATGGGAGACCCCTGTAAGTTAATGGTGATTCCTGAAAGCAGGTTGGTTTAACCACAAAACCAAGCAGGCTTGCTTAGCAACAAAACCATGCAGAAGTACCAGCCCTGCCCCAAACAATAAAACAGCGGTGGTGTGAGCCCCACACCCTGCCCAGTGAGCTCAGTAAGTGAATGATCTCTAGGACATGCTCTCTGCACACATAAATGACAATAATTTGTGAATTTAGCTTTACCATGTAGGGACAAGAAAACTCCCTTGCCCAGCCTGGAGGAAGAGCTGATAATGGAAGCATGACGTCTACTCAAGAAAGACAAAGGAGGTCTTCTCCTGCTCCGCACTTTCCTTTCAGTTATAAAACTGTAGCCCACTGAGTTCTCGGGCACCTGCTTATAAGCCTCAAATGTGTCCCAGTCTAATAAATCACTTCTTTTCTACCCACTTGCTCCTTGCTGAAGTCTTTCTGCAGAGACATAAAGGACTATGGTGCTGGAGCTCTTTGGAGCTCATGTCAGTTTCCCTCTGGAACAGCCAGAAGAACCTAGAAGGACAGGGAAACTTTCTTCCTCTCTGATATGGTTAAAGTACCCAAACCAAGGAAGAATTTGAACAGAACGTGTCTCCACACTCTTCCCTTTATAGAGGTTCTGTTCCCTCTGTGTCTCTACTCCTCCCCCCGGTCTCTTATCCAGGCAGCCATCCTGTACGCCAATTGTTCTCAAAACTTTGGGGCATCAAAACCACTTGGGGGGCTTTTTATAACACACATCTTTGAGCTCCAGCCCCAGAGCTTCTGACCCTGGGCCTGGAGTGAGACTGAGAACTGTAATTCTCAAAGATTCAGAAATGACATTAACACTGCCAATCCAAGAAGTGCACTTGGAGAAGTATTGGTGCAAATGGACCCTGGGGAGCTTTGTCGTAGTGTAGACACCGAGTACGGTTTTATCTGACAACTTAATGTTCCCCTTCAACCCGAGTAATATATTTGCATCTTTAGAAAGGAAGCCTGATGCTAAAACTTTCACTCATGTATACTAAGAGGCTTCAGTCGTGTCCGACTCTTTGCCACCCTATGGACTGTAGCCCGCCAGGCTCCTCTGTCCATGGGATTCTCCAGGTGAGAATACTGGAATGGGCTCCCATGCCCTCTTCCAGGGGATCTTCCCGACCCAGGGATGGAACCCACATCTCTTAAGTCTCCTGGCTTCAGCAGGCGGAATTTTTACTACTAGTGCCACCTGGGAAGCCTAAAACTTTCAAAACCCCTCAAATGAAAGTCATCTTATAGTTACATTTTAACCCCCCTGACAAGTAATGAGAAAAATACTTTTGCTAGTCAAAGGCTTAACAAATGTTTGCTGAATTAAACATTTTAGGTCAAACGTGTGATCTTAAAATGCACATTCCAATCTCAGGCCATAATCAGAGATGCAAGAAATAAAATATTCTTTATCTTTCTGTAACTCAACTAAAATTCCATTTTAATACCCCATTCTATGAAACTGGTAGACGCTTGCTCACAGTCAATTCAGGATCTAACCTCTTCTTCCTCTGGATTGCACTTGTATTTATTATACTCTGCTAGGGCTGCTATAACAAAGCGGCGTTTATTTCCTCATGGTTCTAGAGGCTGGAAGTCCAAGATCAAGGTGTCGGTAGGGCTGGCTTCTCCTGAGGTCTATCCCCTCGGTGTGCAGATGGCCACCTTCTCTCCCTGTCCTCACCTGCTCTTTCCTTTACGCATGTGCATCCCTGGAGTCTCTTTGTGAGTCCAAATCTCTCTTCTTATAAGGACACCACCAATCAGATTGGACTAACAGTTTTATCTCAGCTTAGTCACCTCTTTAAAGAGCCTATCTCCAAATACAGTCACATTATGACGTACTAGGGAGCAGGACCTCAACATATGGATTTTGGCAGAGAGGTAGGGGGTTGAAAGTCAGCCCGTAACACCAGGTAGGAACCTGGGAGTTTGTATGCTGCTAAGGCTGGAGGGATTTAGCTCACCCTTGAGCCTCACGGCTGCCCTCTGCCCATGCTGGCCTCTCCTGGGATGTCCTCACTCCCTCCTGGTCGTCAGCAGAGCCCACACAGGACTCAGCAGGGTTTTCCCCTGTCAGTGGCAGCCAGGCTTCTTCTCTGACCCACTGGGCCACTGGAAGCACCAAGGGGAGGCCGATGCTTTCCATCACTTGAGTGGTCCTCACATGCCTGGCCTGTGCTGTGCCAGGCACCAGGGAACTTAGTGAAGCTGGCTCAGGCTGCCCACACATGTCATCTTGAGACAGCCTCCCATCTGGACTTACCCCTGCACATGAGAGACAGGTCCACCCTCCTCCCCAGCTCATCGGAATCACCGTGGCCCCACCCCACCCCACCTCAGGGCTGGCAGGGGAGGGGGTTGACTCAGTCAGGACGCAGGGCCCCTGTGTCCGGCTACCACATCTGACCTCTCACGACTTCCTTTCTCACAGCCCTAAGCCCCAGCCCCATCGGGCCAGAGAAGCCTCAGATCTGTTCTCAGGGGCAGGAGGCTTTGCTTTATCTGAACAGATTGGCTTCCAAGCAGATTGTCTGCCTCTCGGTCCTGCCCATCCTCCCGTGCTTGACCGCTCAGTGTGTCTGACTCTCTGCAACTGTAGCCCGCCAGGTTCCTCTGTCCATGGAATTCTCCAAGCAAGGATACAGAAATGGGTTTCCATTCCTTTTTCTAGGGGATTTTCCCAATCCAGGGATTGAACCTGGGTCTCCTGCATTGCAGGCAGACTCTTTACCAATTGAGCCATTCTCCTAGGTTGCCTAAAGCCCTTGAAATTCCAAACAGGATTGTCTTCTCCTCCCCCATTCCATATTTTTCTGCCAAGAACTCCTTATCTTGAGGCAATAAACACTCAAAGTGGCTAATTGAGTGTTGGGTGGGGGGGAGGGCAGGGGGATGGGTAGGGATAGGGTAAAAGGAAGTAGGGCTGGGGAAATAAGTCAGTATTTCAGAATGTTCCCTGCCACGTTGAGTTGCGGCTTTGACTAGTGAAATTGCACCAAATGGAAAACGTGGCGACAAAGGACACTTCGTCAGCAGATTCAGCTCTTGCACTGTCTGCCCTGTGGAGAAGTTGGAGGCAGGGAGAACCACACTCTCTTCCCGTTTTCCCCACGGGCAGACCAAGAGTTCTGCCACAGGCCAGTGCTGGGACTCCATCCTGTGGCTTCAGAAAACTGGACTTAGTAAGAAGCAGAGTTATTTAAAAGTTCTCAAGACTCTTGTAATGTGGAATTGAAATTTCAGCATAGGGCAGCCACAGTTTTTCTCCTAATTAATCAGAAGTGAAAGTTTGTGTTTCTTGTGTTTTTAAACAACATCCTTTTTTTTTTCTTTTGAAGAGCAAAATACATAAAACCCCGATGTGGATGTGAAAATAGCATTTCCCTAAAAGCAGACGTGTAGGTTATTTTGGTAAATAAGAAATTGTGAGTATCATGAGATACCCATGTATAGAAGCCACAGACAAGTGGATGTGTGAAGCCAAACAAAAGTTTTGGATTAGAGGCATAAGAAAATGAAATCATTGCTTTCGTTTTTGTAAAGGCTTAAGGCTGAGCACCGAAGAATTGATGCTTTTGAGCTGTGGCGTTGGAGAAGACTCTTAAGAGTCCCTTGGACGGCAAGGAGATCCAACCAGTCCATCCTACACAGAATCAGTCCTGAATATTCATTGGAAGGACTGATGCTGAAGCTGAAGCTCCAATAATTTGGCCACCTGATTCGAAGAGCTGACTCACTGGGAAAGACCCTGATGCTGGGAAAGATTGAGGGCAGGAGGAGAAGGGGACAACAGAGGATGAGATGGTTGGAGGGCATCACCAACTCAGTGGACATGAGTTTGAGTAAACTCCAGGAGTTGGTAATGGACAGGGAGGCCTGGTGTGCTGCAGTCCATGGGGTTGCAAAGAGTCGGACACAACTGAGTGACTGAACTGAACTGAAGGGTCTTACTATTAATTTTCTGCGTTGTACTTACATTTTTCATTATTTCAGTAAAAGTAGAAGATATTCTGAATTTTAAGTTACTGTATGCTATACTGCTTTTAAGTTAGTATATGCTAAATTACTTTCCAAATGTACCTGATAAATCTAAATGAGTACTTTAATTATTTTCAATGAAAGACCTACAAAAGAAGTATAGGAAACCCACTGCACACCTATTACATCCTGAATAACTTCAAGGGAAAACATTTTTGGTTATATCACAAGGTCATCTTTTCCAATTCTGGGCAGAAATTTTAAAAACTCTACCAACAGGAACATCTAACCTCCTTTTACAGGAACAGACTCAAATCATCATGATTGTAGTTTTTAAAATGAAGTTAAAATTTTCCACTTCAAATTAATTCTGTCCTTATAAAGTAAAAATTTCCCATTCATTTGTAATAAAAGTTCATTCAGTGGGGTTCAAACATAATGTTTCTGACTTTTTTAACATCTCAAAAGTTCTAGGAGCTAATTTTACTTCACATCAAATCACTTACAAATTTGGTAGCAACTGTCAACCTTAATATACTACATGAGTTTTCATTGTAATAACCCACATCTTTCTTAAATAAATTTTCAAGTTTCATAAAATTATTGATCTGTCTAAGCCACTTAGGGGGCTTCCCTGATAGCTCAGCTGGTAAAGAATTCACCTGGAATGCAGGAGACCCCGGTTCGATTCCTGAGTCAGGAAGATCTCCTGGAGAAGGGATAGGCTACCCACTCCAGTATTCTTGGGCTTCCCTTGTGGCTCAGCTGGTAAAGAATCTGCCTGCAATGTGGGAGACCTGGGCTCAATCCCTGGGTTGGGAAGATGCCCTGGAAGGGAACCGCTACCCACTCCAGTATTCTGGCCTGAAGAATCCCATGGAGAGAGGAGCCTGGCAGGCTACAGTCCATGGGGTCCCAAATAGTTGGACACCACTGAGCAACTTTCACCTTCAAACCAGTTCACCTGGTTTTTAACATGGTTTCGCAATCTCTGATGGACTCTTCTATTCCAAGAGGAAAATCAAAGGAAAAAGTGGTTCTATAACATACTATGTACCTAATCCCACTAACATCTTTAAAAAAAAATCTTTACCAAGTTGGCTACTGTGGCCCTACCATCATGCCATTAAGAAATGAATATGCTGTTTATGTAGGGTTTCCCCAGTGGCTCAGCAGTAAAAAAAAAAAAAAAAAAAAAAATGGCCTGCTGTGCAGGAGACAGAGGAGACACAGGTTCGATCCCTGGGTCAGGAAGATACTCTGGAGGAGGAAATGGCAACCCACTCCAGTATTCCTGCCTGGAAAATCGACTAAGCATACACGCAAAGCTCTTTATACACCCAGTCTCCATTCTCTCTACTCTTTTTCTCCCAGGACGTTGATCACCCTGATTCCATCTACAACCTCTTCTCTTGTTTCGTACATCCACAGTTCACACGTCCAGTGACTCATCCTATATTTCTGTATCTCTCTTGGAGTATTTATCCATTTTGGTGGTTATTATCTCCTTCACTAACTGATAAGCCCCTTACAGATTAGAACCAGGTCCTATATATTTCCCAGCACAGTGCCCTCAGAGTAGGATAGATATATGTGTTGACAGATAAATGAAAGAGGGAATGAACAAATGAATGCGATTCTAGTACATATTCTATTAAATAAAACACATATAATATCAGTATACAATTGTAACTGAGACACAGAAAAGTGATTTCTAAAAATTATACAACAGTAAATAATAAATAAAGCATCTTTAAAAATCCTTAGGAGACGTCTGTTGCTCAAACTTGGATAACAGACTTCAATCTCATTAAGATGCTGCTTCCTCATTGGTTTATGACGACATATGAGTTCAATTTCCTGTCCCTTCAACAATGCTGGTTTCTCTTCTGGGTGCAAGCAGATGTATCTGACTCCTCGATCAACAGAGTCACCGTCCCAAGGAACATGGGTAAGTGTAAGATTAAAAAATAAAAATTTAAGTACCTAACATACTTTTGAATGGTTGTCAGTGATATTTGCAACATTTGGCCAGTTTAGACTGTATAAATGTGATACTACAAGACAGGGAGACATGGGGATGACATATGGTCTCTCTACTTAGAGTGGTAATAAAGGATGTCAAAATCTTCGTGTAAAAGAGTTAGGTAAAACTGTTAAAACATGAAAGGGGAATGTTTATGCTCTATTTCCTCTACAGGAAACGGTATACCGACAAACTGAAAATTAAGTGGTTAGGAAGAAACAAGCAAACCCCTGGCTATAGAGCTATGTAGCACCACCTTTTCACCAACATAGTGGTCTACTGGTAAGTTTTTATACCATCAGAAATAATGTGAAATTTGAAAATGATATTTCCAATATGAATGTTTCCCACATTATTAGTAAAATTGAAAATAATATTTCCAGTATTAATTAATAACTTAATAGGTGACTATCACTTGTCTGACACATAGGAGTCTTAATAAGTAGCTATTCAACTGGTAAGTGAAGGCAAAGGTTTCCTGCGGCGGCTGCTGCTGCTGCTGCTAAGTCGCTTCAGTCGTGTCCAACTCTGTGCGACCCCAGAGATGGCAGCCCACGTTTTATCTTCGGATCATTGTCATCAATGGTCTGTATTGTTTTAGAAGCTGTGGATTATATTCTTTAGGCGTTAGGTAGAAATTAAAGTCAGAATCAAAACCTTAACCCAAATTTCTCAGCACTGGATCTAAAAGCAATTTTCTCAAAATATGATTAAAGTAGTGAAAACAATATCTGAAAAGCAGCATGAATGATAAGAACTATGGGTTCCATTTTAATCTGAGATTCACACAAATTAATTTAACAGCACCATCTTCCGAGTTTGGTATGACATGTGAAATGTTATTATGTAAATTTCACTCTGAGTGCCTCTGGCTTCTCTGCTATGCTCTGGATAGCTGGCCAAAGATGATGTCCATTCAGGAGATGTAGGAGAGATCACAGACTACCAGCCTTGTTGGGCTTCCCTAGTGGCTCAGTGGTAAAGAACTCAGCTGCCAATGCACGAGACGCAAGTTCAGTCCCTAGGTCAGGAAGAACCTTTGGAAGAGGAAAGGACAGCTCACTCCAGCGTCCTTGCCTGGGAAATCCCACGGACAGAGGAGCCTGGCGGGCACCAGTAGTCCATGGGGTCTCAAAGGAGTCGGACACAGCTTAGCGACTGACAAAACAGTGTTGTCATTAGAACAGTATCAGTTCACGTGTAGTACAGGCTTACCATGTTCTTAGTACTGGGCTTCACGTGTCATCTCGTTCAGTCCTCACAAGAACTCTGTAAAATGGTTGCTGAGTGACACCTGTGAAAACTGAAACAGATAAACACACACGTGGTCACAAGTCCCCCAAGAACTGCTGAGAGCCTTTGAGTTTCCAGAGCCCACACAACGTAACCACAAGCCTCCGTCACCACCGTCTCTGTGCTCCCACCCAGAAGGCTCCAGAAGGCTTCAGGACCTGCTTCATCAATCCATGTAGTCTCGCGGCTGTTTAGCTAAGGCAGTAAATGTTTCTGCAAAGAAAGAAACGTATTCCGTTGAAAATTTTGTAAGTCGTCTCAAAATCATTTTTTTCCAATTGATCCTTCTTATCTTTTTTTCAAGATGCGTTTATCTTTGGCTGCGCTGGGTCTTTGTTGCCGCGCACCGGCTTTTCGTAAATGGGGCGAACCGGGGGCTGCTCTCCAGGTGTGGAGCGTGGGCTTCGCATGGAGGGCGCTTCTCTTGCTGGGGAGCACCGGCACTCGGTGCGTGGGCTTCAGTAGTTGCGCTGCGCAGGCTTAGTTGCCTCTCGGAAGTGCGTCATCTTCCCCGGACTAGGGACCGAATCTGGGTCCCCCGGCATCTGTAGGCAGATTCTTAAACCACTGGACCACCAGGGAAGAGCTCCTTTTAAAAAAAAAAAAAAAAAGAGATGCTTATTTGCTGAGTACCATGGACAAAGGAGGAAGGGGTCCCTTCCTGCCCATCACCCAGCCCCCAGTCCCGCTTCTAAGGAAGAATATTTTCATGGTTTAAATTTCTTCCCCAGATCCGTAAGCCTGGTCATGGATGTAACGTGTAACCATGAAAATTCCATCCTTGGTAGCTTATTATATTCTGGCCATCTTGGACATTTTCCTTCTCCTCTTATGTTCTTCAGAAGTCTCTTTAATGAGGATTGTGGGGGCCAGTGGTCTCAGTGGTAGTTTCTCTTCAAACATCCTTACTTGTGCTCTCATTTTAGAATTTAGTTCTGTTGAGTAGGCTATTAAAGGATGACATTTTTTCATAGCAATTTGGAAATATCAATCCATTGCCTTCTGGTTTCTGTTATCATTGCTGTTGAAAAGGTCTTGGTTGAAATTTCATCCTTAATAGGTAATTCGTTTTTTCTCCCTGGCTCTTTTTTTTTTTTTCTTAGTCTTTGGTGATCTGAAGCTTGATTGCAAGGCATCTAAGAAGAGATTTCCATCTCTGTTTGTTTCTAATCTTATTTGGGATTTGCTGTGCTTCATAATCTGAGGATGCCTTGTCCTGCATCACTTTCAGACGTCTTTTACTCAGCATCTTTTCTAACATCGCCTTTCCCCTACTTTCTTCTGTCCTTCAGGAACTTCAGTTATACATATGCTGACCTTTTCACTTTATCCTCCTTATCTCTGTGGTATGGTATTTTCACATCTCTTTAACACTCTGATAATTTTGTGTGAATTCTTTAGCTCTACCTTGCAACATACTAATTTTCTCTTCAACTGGAGTTGGTCAGTTGGTTAGTCCCCGTGTCGAGTTTTAAGTATTAAGTTTTAAGTTTTTTATTTCTGAAAAGACTCTTTCAATCTTTTATATGCTTAGTTATCTTGCATTGTCTCTGGATCCTTTATTCATATGTTCAGATTCCTTCTTTTATTTCTTTAACATATTGGGCATGCTTTTTTTGTGTTGTATATCTATTAATTTCATCTCTAAGGCTTTTGCGGATCCAGGTCTCTTCTTTCCCGTTTGTTTGCTGAATCTCACACATAGTAGCTAACTTCTGTCTGTGTCTGTTTTCTCTCCGTGTGGTAGCAGGATGTATGCTCTTTTTATCAATTTTTAAAATTGAGTCTCTTTGTGTGTGTGTGTGGACGGAGGGCATTTTAATCAGCTCATATTTGTTAGAACCCTATCTGTGAGAATTCTTGAAAGCCTGGGTCAAGGGCGCTCTCCTCAAGGTATGATTTCTATTCGCTTCTTCCAGGACCTTAGTACACTCACTTTTCCATCTGGTAAGCCTTTGTTTTAGGTGAATTCATTTTCAAATTACTTAAGTTACAGCTTTGTTTTGCGTCTATAAATTGCCTTTTATATGTGAGGAAAGGAGTAGAATCATAGCATTTCTTAGGAAGGCATGTATGCTCCACCCGCAGGAAATCCAGGTGTTGGCGTCAAGATTCTTTACATCTCATCGCACACAGCCTTTTGATTCCACTTTTTAACCTTAACCACAACATAACCCATATGTGAAAAAAATGCACGTATCCAAGCTTACCGCCTGATGCATTTTTACGAACTTGTTCAAGCTTGTTACAAGCTTGTTCATGTGCTGCGGTGCTGGGCTCAGTTGCTCAGTCGCGTCTGGCTCTTTGCGACCCCGTGGCTGTAGCCCGAGGTTGCTCATAGCAACACTCACATCAAGAAAGAGAAGGCCTCTCGGTTCTCAGAAGTCCTCCCGGCACCCTCTTCCTGTCATCACCCAGCCCCTCCCCAAAGGCCACTGCCACCTGACTCCTCTTCGTCAGTTTTTCCCAACAGCTAAACGTTCGACACGACATTCTACATGGCTGCTTGCAGCAAGGCAGATGGGCTTTGTTGAGAAGAAAGGGACTGCACAAGGTTCCTTCCCACTTCCAGTGGGTCTAGCTTACATTTTCTTTATCACCACATTATGAGTGGTGACACATAATTCATTTCAACTTTAAAGCAATTCACAGATGGTCCCTGATCTAAACAATAGACCCTTCAAAATTCAGCCTCCTAACTCAAAGAATTTTTTTTTTTCACAGTGGTAGCAGGATATTTGCTCGGTTTTAGCTATCTATTCCTAAAAGCAAATACAGGAAAATAAAAGCCTAATTAAAATGTGTTGCCTCGTAAATTACTGAAAAGGAACACTTTTAACCTTCGGAAGAAAACGTGTTGACAAATATAAGGGAACATAAAGACGTGCTGTCGCTGAGTGTGAGACGTGACGTGAGATGATCGTTCTCACGTGTTTATTTGAAATCCACGCAGTTTAATAGAGAATATAAAAGTAAAGCCTTCTGGAAAGTTTAGGGTTATTTTATATCTAGTTTGCAGAAATTATTATGATGTCATTTTCTTTAATTAGAAGAGTCATTATAGCTGAAAGACCCAAACCCTAAAAACACTTCAGATTTCTAAAGTATTTTTATATAAAGGCAGAAGACAAAGTAGTTAAGAGTCAAGAGACTTCAGAATCACAACCTAGGATTGCAGCCAAGTTCTACGAAGAGCAGACAGGTGATTGGGGGCTAATTGCCTGATACGTTGCTCAATTCTTCTTTGTAATACATAATTGTAATAAACAGCAGAGTTGTAAAACATGTATTATAACAAATATACATGCCATTAACATGGAGTCCAGCATGCAGAAAGCCCTCAATAGATGGGGAGCTATCCTCATTTCTGAAAGCACAGCTTAACACTACCCGGTTCTTAATCGGACAATATGGACCCTTCGTGCCTGCCTTTTTCCATCCGTCTGCATTGTTTCTGAACTTCAGCTGCATCATTGCTTGTAACAGTAATTTGTTCCTTTTACTGATGTATAGATTTTTTGTTGTTTTTCAGTTGCTCAGTCGTGTCTGACTCTTAGCGACCCCATGGACTGCAGCATTCCAGGCTTCCCTGTCCTTCACCATCTCCCAGAGCTTGCACAAACTCATGTCCATTGAGTCGATGATATCCAACCATCTCATCCTCTGTCGCCCCCTTCTCCTCCTGCCCTCAATCTTTCCCAGCATCAGGGTCTTTTCCAATGAGTCAGCTCTTCATTTCAGGTAGCTAAAGTATTGGAGCTTCAGCTTCAGCATCAGTCCTTCCAATGAATATTCAGAATTGATTTCCTTTAGGATGGACTGGTTTGATCCTTTTGCTGTCCAAGGGACTCTCAAAAGTCTTCTCCAGCATGATGGTTCAAAAGTATCTTTTCTATTGCTATTAGGCATTCCAGTTGGGGGATATTACAAATAAAGCTACTGTGAACATTCTAATTCTACCACATGTGTCTTGGGAACCACATGTTATGTCTTACTGTTGAGCACATACCTAGAAGTAGAGTTGCTGAACCATAAGATTTGCATAAGAGCCAAAGAGTTTTCCACCCAACCGTATATGAGAGTTCCAGATGCTCTACGTCATCAAGACTTGGTATTAATATTTGCTCTTTTTCATTTCATTTATTCTGGTGAATGCGTAGTTGTGTCTCACTGTGGTTTTAGTCTGTAGTTCCCTAATGACTAATGAGGCTGAGCACATAGATCCAGTATTGAGTCACTGTTGACCTTAAGTTTTCAGAACAAAACTAATAGTGTAGTCTCCCCGTTCCCAAGTGAGGACCAACCAGAGGCCATGGATAGATATGGGGCTTTTTCTGAGAATTCCTCAAAGAAATAATGCTAAGACAGGGAACTTGCCAACTTACCCTGCGGTCTACACATACGTGTGAAGTGTGTTTTTAGCGTCTTTATTTTGAGGGCAGAGGCTCCTGGACCTCAGCAGGTGTCGGATGACCGAGCGCCACTTGCTACCTGCGCAGGCCCACACTCTGTCCCTGGTTCTCTGCCGTCAAAATTAGTTCCTCCAGACCCACATACGCCTTAGGGTACCCAGCCCACTTACCTCTCTGATCTTAGCTCTTGCTCCCCTTTTCCCTCTCTGGCAGGATTCCCTATTGATCTGAAAGAATTTGAGTCATATTTTTAGGTGTGGAAACACTAGGTGATTTCAGGAATTGTAGTTCTCTGTTTTGTGCTGTGATCTACACTCCGGGCTCTGGGCCTGGTTCACTCTCTGGCTTACTCAGGAAGAGGGCATGACTTCCTTTCCCAGTGTGGTGACCCCACAGAGCTTTCTGTGAATATCCCCTCAGATAAATCAGCCGAAGCACCAGCAGACCTCACTACTTCCCTGTTCTAGTGTGGAGAGGAGGATGGCTTCTCTCTTTCTTGCGCTTTTCTTTCTGCAGATGTTGAATCTACAACATCAGACCTTTTTAGAAAACTAGACTTGTAAGCAATCAGATATAAATGGTAGAAACTGAAGATCACAAGATATTACCCAGAATCGAGAACATTCTGCCCTGTCTTTCACAAGAATATGAGAATGATAAAGTAAATTAGCCTACAAAGAAAGGAAAGGAAAAACAAATGAGGTAGTGTGGCTTAATTATTTATGAAGGCTCAACAAGCTGCTATATTTTCAAATGCTTCACTTTATCAAACCTCTTATGACAATTTTTTCTTGGCTCATAAGCTTATTTTGAAAATAAGTGCCTTATACAGATATTGCATATGAAATTAAAAACTTGAAATGCTGTAATCACACAGTTTACCATACACTCAAAAGCATTTACTAATTACAAATAAATAACTGAATTTGCCATCTTTTTTAAAAATTAGCTTCTAAAATGACTTTTGACTTTAATTTTGCATTCTTAGATTATGTCCAGTGGGAAACATAATTCCTTCTAACCCATCATCCTTTGAATAATTTTTATTTGAAATAAGTCAAATATCTCAGCTTGATTTCATTTACTGAAGTCTGCTAGACCATTTCCCCTTTTTAAACACCTTCAGTGTATGAAATTTAATGCATTTTGATATCCTCAATAAATGAAATAAAATAAGATTCTTTCAAAAATGATGATGTCTCTTTTAAACATCCAAACTATTCTAGTTTGTTTTTCATTACAGAAACAAAAGCATTTTAAAAAGAGATGCCATCCTCTGTGAAAATGAAACCTTGTATATTCACGTTTGCTCCAATCTCCTCTGAGTTTTGCGAAGAAAACTAAACTGAAGAACAGCACTCTATGAAAACTGGTGGATAAGCTAGTTCATCCTCCAGAGCTCTTTGTCAGCCTTCCGTGATAGTAAGTGCTTGGACTCCTGCACCTTAAAATCAACTGATTCCTTTTGTAACTGCCAGGAGCCTGAACCCTGACCTCCACCCACCGATACCTGTGTGAAAATTGACCTCCATTCATCTTTAAGACCACCAATGAACCAATCAGGACATTTGAAAGCAAAGGAGGACTGACACAGTCTTAGCAAAAGAGAATTAGGTGTTGAAAGCAAATCACCAGGAGGCAAGACTCAGTTTGCTATTTCCTGTCTGGGAACAAATGTAATCGGCCCCTTAAAAAGAAGCAATGAACAGCACATGTATTGACGAGCAGCATGACTTGGAGCACTACTTGTTTCCCGTTGTTTATGTCTTTGTGGTAATAGTCAGCATTCCAGCCAACATCGGTTCTCTCTGTGTGTCTTTTCTGCAGGCAAAGCAAGAAAACGAATTAGGCATTTACCTCTTCAGTTTATCCCTCTCGGACCTGCTCTACGCCTCAACTCTTCCTCTGTGGATCAATTATACTTGGAATAGAGACAATTGGACGTTCTCTCCTGCCTTGTGCAAAGGGAGTGCTTTTTTCATGTACCTGAACTTTTACAGCAGCACAGCTTTCCTCACCTGCATCTCGATTGATCGGTATTTGGCAGTGGTCTACCCTCTGAGGTTCTTTTTCCTAAGGTCAAGAAAATGTGCATTCATGGTCAGCCTCACCATCTGGGTTTTGGAAACGATCCTCAATGCTGTCATTCTGTGGGAAGACGAAACAGCTGTCGAATATTGTGACGCCAAGAAGTCTAACTTTACTTTATGCTATGACAAATATCCTTTGGAGAACTGGCAAATCAGGTTTAACTTTGCTAGGACGTGTATAGGTTATGTGATACCTCTGGTCGTTATAATGACTTGCAACAAGAAAGTTTACCAAGCTGTGCGGCAAAATCAAGCCACGGAACACAGGGAAAGGAAGAGAATCATAAAACTACTTATTAGTATCACGTTGACTTTTATCTTGTGTTTTACTCCCTTTCATGTGATGTTGCTGATTCGCAGCATTTTAGAGCATGACATGAACTTAAAAGAACAAGTGTTTGACCATTTCAAGTCTGGGAAGCAAAGTTATAAGATCTACAGAATCACAGTTGCATTAACAAGTTTAAATTGTGTTGCTGACCCAATCCTGTACTGCTTTATAACTGAGATAGGAAGATCAGATATGTGGAATATATTAAAGTTCTTTACTGGGAAGCTTAATAAATCAAAGAGACAAGGAAAAAGTGTACTTTCTGTATCTACCAAAGATACTGTAGAATTAGACATCCTGGAATAGAACCAAGGTATATGTTTTTTATTTTATTTTTTAATATAAATTTATTTATTTTAATTGGAGGCTAATTACAATATTGTATTGGTTTTGCCATACATCAACATGAATCCACCACAAGTATACACGTGTTCCGCATCCCGAACCCTCCTCCCACCTCCCTCCCCATGCCATCCCTCTGGGTCATCCCAGTGCACCAGCCCCACGCATCCTGTATTCTGCATCGAACTTGGACTGGCGATTCGTTTCATATATGATATTATACCTGTTTCAATGCCATTCCCCCAAATCATCCCACCCTCTCCCTCTCCCAGAGTCCAAAAGACTGTTCTATACATCTGTGTCTCTTTTGCTGTCTCACATACAGGGTTATCATTACATCTTTCTAAATTTCATATATATGCGTTAGTATACTGTATTGGTGTTTTTCTTTCTGGCTTACTTCACTGTATATAACAGGCTCCAGTTTCATTAATATTAATGATATTATGCCATCTAGATTATATTTTGCAGAGGAAACCTAAACATGTGTTCCCATTGAGGGACAATTTTAATCCTAATGGAAATATTTTTTAAAAAGGTTGTATAGCTCCCTGACTTTTATTAAATGAGAATTAAATAAAACTGAATATTTTCCTAATGACTCGGGGTCATTATTGTTCATGGCAATTGTTTTTGTATCTGTGCTCTAAGCTCTCAGAGAGTAATAGGCTGTATTGGACTGTGCGTTTTTAAAGCGGTGACCACGGGGTATGGTCATGGTGATTTTCCCACTCCTCTGGATTTCAGACCATCACTCCGCCCGATCATATGGACCTGTCTCCAACAACACCTGCTAAATACTGCTTCCATCTGTCTCCTTAGTTAACGAATATTTATTGAGCCCATTCTATGTACCAGGTTTTCTGTTAAGTAGTGAGGTTACAAGAGAAATGATCTAATAAGCTTTTTGAACCTTATACAATCACTAAGTCACTAGCTTGTAAGAGCTCTTTATAAAAGTAAATTGTTTCTGAGTGAGAGTCTGAAGGCCTCATCCACGATATAAAGGACATGAGCCTTATAAAATTTCCTTCAGCTACTCAGAGAACTTTTTACCTTCTTTAAAATCATTATTTTAAAAAAGTTTGGTTCTTTCAAAATCTGCTGTTGAGTACAGGACGGTTGTATAGGTTTCCCAGGTGGCGCTAGAGGTAAAGAACCCGCCTGCCAAAGCAAGAGATGTAAGAGATGCAGGTTCGATCCCTGCAGGTTCGACTGAGCCCAGTGGGCTACAGTCCATGGGGTCGCACGGAGTCGGACACGACTGAAGCAACTTAGCAAGCACACATACAGTATGGCTGAAATTACCAGAAGTTTCCTGTCTAGACAAAAAGATATGCTATAGACAAAAAAAGACATTTATTATTTTAAATCTTACATTCAGAGACTTCTTTGGGGCTTTAGAGTATTCAGGAAATCTTGATATATTCTTTTATATTTATATTTTCTCATTATATAAATTACTTTGCCAAGTTTTAAGTAGGTATCATTTTTCTTCTTAACTGAAGTGTTTTTTAAGAATTTTAAACATTTTCTTATCCTATTCTTCCCTCTTCTTTCTCTGTCTTATCTGTTTCTTCTAGTACCCAAAATTGATCAGCTAGCAAATGTCTTGGTATCATTTGTGTCTTCACAGTAGAAAAAAAATCCAATAACAAAAAAGACTAACAATTAACTTCTAGATATACACTGAAAAAAACCAGGTAGTGCCCAAACTGACTCCATCTTCTGTTAAAGTTGTCCGTGATTGTTTGGGTGCACAAGAGAAAACCACCTTGCTTTGAGGCCTCAGGTGCTTTCTCTGATCTTTGCACTTTTTTGATCAGAAAGTTTCTGGAAAATTAGTAGATTGTTTCTGGGCATGCTGAGATACATTTATGAATCCTTAAAGGTCAAAGATACATGAATGAAATGAAGAGTAACTAAAAGAGTTTGGGCTGCTTCATTCATTCTTGATAAATTATTGGCACCCCATACATTGAATATGTGTTACAGTAAAAGATCCAGGAAATCTTGCCCACATTTGGAAACTCAGACCTAGATTGTCTTGTCCAAGATCACACAGTTCATTGGAAGCAGCTGGAATTCAGTTGCTAACTCATGTCAGACTCTGTGACCCCATGGACTACAGCACACCAGGCTTCCCTGTCCTTCACTATCTCCTGGAGCTTGCTCAAACTCATGTCCATCGAGTCGGTGATGCCATCCAACCATCTCATCCTCTGTTGTCCCCTTCTCCTCCTGCGTTCAATCTTTCTCAGCATCAGGGTCTTTTCCAGTGAGCTGACTCTTCACATCAAATGGCCAAAGTATTGGCGCTTCAGCTTCAGCATCAGTCCTTCCAATGAATATTCAGGCTTGATTTCCTTTAGGATTGACTGGTTTGATTTCCTTGCTATCCAGAGTCCTGTCTTGAAGCCCTAGAACCCCAAATTCACTTCAGTTGCTTTTCCTCCTTTGTGTTTTTTTAAAAACATACCATTTCATTTTTATTGTTTATTTTTATTGAAGTATAGTTGATTTGCAATGTTATTAATTCCTACTATACAGCAAAGTGATTCTGTAATGCTTGTAAATATATATACGCTATTTTTCAAATATTTTTCATTATGGTTTATTATAGCATTTTTTTAATTAGAGGACAATTGCTTTACAATGTTGTGTTAGTTTCTGCTGAAGAACAATGTGAATCAGATATACATATATCCCCTCCCTCTATATCTACTATATCTTTCTTTAGGGATGCAAACGGCATATACACATGGAGAGTAGTTCAGGATAGTCATTGGATTTAGACCAGAATAAGGAGAAAACAAGAGTTATTTCATGAATCAATACCTTTGGAAATAAATCATACAGATAGTAATTAAGCTGATCTGTTAAAGAGAACTGATTAGAAATTGACCTCAGTTGGTTATATCAAAAGAAACGGCAAATAAAAATTTGTGGCCCCCTTAGAATGTTCTACTTAATGATTAACAACAAAACCACTAATTTAACATGTTACGAGAGAAGTTCCAAAGTAAATCAGGCTGTCAAAACCTTTGAGCGGGGCCAACCATGGAGAACACATTTTAGGAAGATGCTCATATGATTTAGGGCAAAGTCCTCTAGATATCTTGTGGTTCAGCTGGTAAAGAATCTGCCTGCCCTGCAGGAGCCCTGGGTTCAATCTCTGGGTTGAGAAGGTCCCCTGGAGAAAGGAAAGGCTATCCACTCCAGTATTCTGGCCTGGAGAATTCCACGGACTGCATAGTCCATGGGGTCACAAAGAGTCGGACACGACTGAGCGACTTTCACTTTCACTTTCATTCTCATCTTCATGAGGATTAGTGGACATCTACCCAAGTGACGGAATACCCAACAATGGAAACAGTGACAGACTTTACTTTCTTGGGCTCCAAAATCACTGCAGATGGTGTCTGCAGCCATGAAATTAAAAGATGCTTGCTCCTTTGAAGAAAAGCTATGACCAACCTAGACAGCATATTAGAAAGCAGAGACATTACTTTGTCAACAAAGGTCCATCTAGTCAAGGCTAGGCAATGGCACCCCACTCCAGTACTCTTGCCTGGAAAATCCCATGGATGGAGGAGTCTGGTAGGCTGCAGTCCATGGGGTTGCTAGGAGTTGGACATGACTGAGTGACTTCACTTTCACTTCTCACTTTCCTGCATTGGAGAAGGAAATGGCAACCCACTCCAATGTTCTTGCCTGGAGAATCCCAGGGACGGGGGAGCCTGGTGGGCTGCCGACTATGGGGTCGCACAGAGTTGGGCACGACTGAAGTGACTTAGCTGCAGTCAAGGCTATGGCTTTTCCAGTAGTCATGTATGGATGTGAGGATTTGACCTTAAAGAAAGCTGAGCACTGAAGAATTGATGCTTTTGAACTGTGGTGTTGGAGAACACTCTTGAGAGTCCCTTGGACTGCAAGGAGATTCAACCAGTCCATCCTAAAGGGAATCAGTCCTGAATATTCATTGGAAGGACTGATGCTGAAGCTGAAACTCCAAAACTTTGGCCACCTGATGCGAAGAACTGACTCATTGGAAAAGATTCTGATGCTGGGAAAGATTGAAGGCAGAAGGAGAAGGGGACGACAGAGGATGAGATGGTTGGATGGCATCACAAACTTGATGAGTCTGAGCAAGCTTCGGCAGTTGGTGATGGACGGAGAAGCCTGGAGTGCTGTAGTCCACGGGTTGCAGAGAATCAGACACAACTGAGCAACTGAACTGAACTGACCTGACCCAAGTGATAGTCCCTGGAGGGACTCTAGGGGTACGAATACAGCAACGTGAGCTGGTAAGGGCTGGATCCCACACACCGTGGCTGTGGTTACTTCCTCTAGATGTTTCAGCAAGTCCATTATGATAACCGAAGGAGCTTTGCTGTTGGTTCCACATTCTCAGTAGAGCCTGCTTCTAGGAATTTATAGCTGTGAGGAGATGCAGCTATGGTCATCACCATAAACAGAGAGGCAGAGTCCAGTTTTACTTTGCTTAAATTTTTTATTTTTGTTTCCTTTTTAAAAATATTATTTTTTTATTTGAGTGAACTCAATTAAACGTCTAGGATAGGCTAGTAAAGAGACCGAGAACAGGTTTTTAAAGTCTCCATTTTTTCTGTACCTAGTCTGGGGCAAGCTTCACAGGTGATGTCTAAGTGCTAGTCGCTTAGTCGTGTCTGACTCTTTGTGACCCCATGGACTGTAGCCCGCCAGGCTCCTCTGTCCATGGGATTCTCCAGGCAAGAATACTGGAGTGGGTAGCCATTCCCTTCTCCAGGGGATCTTCTTGACCCAGGGGTTGAACCTGGATCTCCTGCATTACAGGTAGATGCTTTACCATCTAAGCCACCACAGGTGAAGAACAAGTTAAAAGACATAAAAAATAACCACCTCATTTTGTTCAAATTACATACCATCACTTCCCCAGGAGCAACCTGAGAAAATCTCCCTTTGCAACCTGATTTATTCCCTTTTTCCAATTTAAGCTAAACATTCTCCCTGAGATACCATATTTCTAATATTTCATGTTATGATCAAATAAGCAATTATTTGCCAATTACTTCTCTTGACTTTATCCACTTTTAATTAGAAAGTACCTATTTTAAAGTGGAATTTGTAATACATAGCATGTAGGTATTTCGTTTTATAATGTGTCTATCTTCTCCTGGGCCTCTGCTTTCCCAGGCATCACTGTCATCAGTCATTCACGCATGGGGCTTCTGCTCTTTTCTGGTGAAACCCATCCACAGGTTGCTATGGAAACACAGCAGCTATTATAACACCCTGACCCAGGAAGCTCTTTGTGATAAGAGGTGTGTTTGTCTAGGTTCTTCAGGTGACCCTGCTGTGAATCAGAAGTCTGTTCCTACAATAGACAGAACAGCACACAAATAATACACATTCATAGACACACACAAGCAACCCACATCATCTCACAAAAACAAATGGGCAAAAATTTCCTGAGACCTTTCACTCTATTTTCGTACTGTTTTGTAAGAGGTCTAGCGTGCTGCAATCCATGGGATCACAAAGAGTCAGACACAACTTGGCAACTGAACAACAACCATACCAACAAGGACACATGTGACCTCTTTGCCTTCTGAAATAATGCACATGTGGGTGTTTTATTTCCTTGTTTACTGAATCAGCAGCTGGGAGACATTGCAAAGATTCTTCCCTCCTCTTCCCTCCTCCCATCTTCTTCCTTCAACCCAAAGTGGCTGCCAAGGAGGCCGTGCTAAGGAAACTCGTATACACGTTGTTTCCCTTGCTCTGCTATTCTGAAAATATCCAGGTCTGACTGGGAGCTTTTATTTACATGTCCTGAGCAGACAGCCTCTGGGGGGAGATAATAGAAGGTCAGTTTAAAAGAAAGCAGGGCTGTCCAGTTTAATTCTCCATTCACAGTGTAAATACCTGATTCAAGTTAAATTTTTTGTCTTTTGTTCTTTGGCATTCCACGCCCTTTCTGCGGAGCACGACAGGTTGGTTTTCAGTTGCGTTGGGTGAATGCCCCTTTTGTGCAGGAATTAGCCGACGAAAGCAACACAGGGTCAAACGAGGGTGAAGGGCAGTGATGCGGAAGTTAGAGTCCTCTTCTTCTTCCAAGATCCTTGTTGACATCACTTGTTGCTGGCCGAGAAAATTCACATAGCATCCCTGTCTGTAGCCAGCAGGTGGTGATCACGTTCTATTCAGGACCTCGTAGCTCACAGCTGCCACTCCCCAAAAGCAGAGAGGAGTTTAGAATGACATTTTTACAACCAAGAAACAAGCAAGATTCCCTGTGAATTGGAAGTGAATGGGGGCAAGTGCTGAAATTCAGTTTGTATTCTTTATTTCTTTGCTTTCTAGAGAGCTTGGTAACCATTAGATAGTTTCGCTTGGTTTGGGTGTCCCTGGTGGCTTAGCTGGGAAACAGACCTGCTGCAAAGACCTGAGTTCAATCCCTGGGTTGGGAAGATTCCCTGGAGAAGGAAATGGCAACCCACTCCAGTGTTCTTGCCTGGAAAACTCCATGGACAGTGGAGCCTGGGGGACTAACGTCCCTGGGGTCACAAAAAGTGGGACACGATGTAACAACAAAGACCAGAGCAAATTCCCTGTGTCATTCTAGTTTGTTTTTTGTTTCTTCCAAGCTGGTTAAATTGGTCAGTTTACACCTGAGAGAACACAGACTGAGTTGCATAATTTCTGCACGATTGTGGCAATAACGCTGATGACTTGTTCTAGTTTAGTTATCTTACCCACTGGCCACCTTCCACAGGAAGAGAAACATAACATATGAGCCGGGAGCCGTTTGCAGTTTTGTCTATGGTGATGAAATGAAAGTCAAGATGTAATTCAGTATATGTATGACTTTCCATTTCTAATTTATTATTGTTAGATCTCAGCACTAAAAACTTACATCTGCTATTTTGAATTGTTTAAATCTGTTCTTCCCCAAAGAATAGTAATACAATCATGTTCCAGTTTAACAGCATTTGCATATCATTAAACATATTATGCCCTATAATTTACTTTTCCTCTGCCTACAATTTTCATAAGCTCTTTATGAAGCACCAGTGGATTTTTACACATTTAAAAACAGATTATGATTCCTCAAATAATGTTACAATTAGGTGTTCAAAAAGCAAGTCAATAAAGGAATAGGCTGGAGAAGCCTCTGTGCCATCACTCAGGGCGAGCTATAGAATAAATTATAAATGTCATTATCTAGGAAATGTGTGCTCAATTAATTGCAAAATCAAATACAATCAAGAAATCTCCCTCTGCAGTGACTGGACTTGCCGATGCTGTGAAAAATATTAACTTTGGTTCCCAGAATTTCATTGATCCTTCGTGGAAATGTAATTGAACTTGTAAACATCCTTCTAAAAGGATCCTTTTCAAAATTACTGCAAAATTTCTGGTCTTGGCTCCAAGACTATTGACACTTCCTAACAGATAGATTAACTTGGAAACTCTGAATTCTTTGGATGATTAAATGCATCGAATCAAAAGCCTGCAATAATGGACTAAAAAGTGCCTCTGAAGGAATGTCATAGAGAGACATCCGGCAATCCTGGACGCACGCACAGTGCCAGCTCTGTGACGCTTTCTTAGCGTTTTTAAATACGTATATAGCAAAAAGCCCTCTGTCATACCACCCACCCACCGACGGAAATGACGCTGATGCTAAGGAACGCTACTGTGAACCTCTGGGGCAATGCCTTCCATGCTTGTCTGTCATTTACCCAAGAAGGGAGCTGGGACACCCTGCGCTCCGAAGCACTGCCAGGTGGAAAGGCCTAGCGTCTCCCAGCGCTCACCTGGCTCCCCTTGGGTGAAAAACTTCCCAGCAGGGTCTGGAATAGGCAGGGATTCTTTCTCTTGCTCTACAAACCTTGCCCCGACCCCTAAAAGGGCTGTTGCTAAGGGTGTTCTCTTGATAATCAAACTTGTTTGTTAAGTGAATAAATAATAAGTCAGTCAGTGGAATCAGCTAAAATGGCACAATTTCACTCTCAATCCTAACTCCAGAGTTAGGTTTCTGAAACCCTTAGCACTATTTGTATTTTCAGTTGAAAATTCTTAAGATTATATGGGAAAATAAGGTTAAGGAGAAAGAGTTTTCTTTTAAGAAAGTTTTAATTAATATTTCTTACATTTGTTAAAGTGAAATAGAAACAAATATTAGCAATGATATTTTAAATTGGTTAAAAATAGGAATTATTTGGATTAGCATCTATCATTCTTTGCTCATGATATTTTTCTTTAAATTTATAGTCAGATGTTCATAAATGGACTAAATTTTGTTGCAAACTATGAAATGGCTTGTGTGTCTCTTCTCTCACATTCAGTGTTACAAAACATTTAGTTAGAACGCCCAGCCCACATACCACCAAGCTACAGGAAATTCCATTTCAGTCATTACTGGGCTGTCCTTTTTCAGGTTTACGCCAGAATCAGAGAGATTTAATGATGCTAAGAAATTGAAGGAGGAAACTTGGGTTTCCAGTCTCTAATGATCTCCAGTGACAATGGCATTATCCAAGCTTTCAACAGTTCTTTGAACCTCTGTTGCTCTTTGCTGCCTGCCTGACTATCATGAGGCCCAGAGCTCATTGACAAGATGGACCAGAAGCCAGCCAATGACCCACAAACCTATCCATCAGGTAGACATTCTCTTCAAAACCCATGTGGTTCTTGGCTTCAGGAGCGGAGCAGGTACATAAGTGAAGCTGATCGAAGTCACTCAATCCATCGATGGGCCTCTAGGTTGCTTCCCTGGCTGTTGTAAATAGTGCTGAAATGAGCATTGGGGTACACGTGTCTTTTTGAATTATGGTTTTCTAGAGCCTGTTATGGAGAAGGCAATGGCACCCCACTCCAGCACTTTTGCCTGGAAAACCCCATGGACGGAGGAGCCTGATGGGCTGCAGTCCATGGGGTCGCTAAGATTCGGACATGACTGAGCGACTTCACTTTGACTTTTCACTTTCATGCATTGGAGAAGGAAATGGCGGCCCACTCTGGTGTTCTTGCCTGGAGAATCCCAGGGACGGGGGAGCCTGGTGGGCTGCCGTCTATGGGGTCACACAGAGTCAGACACGACTGAAGCGACTTAGCAGCAGCAGCAGCAGAGCCTGTTATACACAGTGAAGTAAGTCAGACAGAGAAAAACAAGTATAATATATTAATGCATATATATGGAATCTAGAAAAATAGTAATGATGAACCTGTTTGCAGGGCAGCAACAGAGATGCAACGCAAAGAACAGACTTGTGGACACAGCAGGGGAAGGAGAGGGTGGAATGAACTAAGAAGGTAGCATCGACGTGCATACACTACGGAGAAGGGGGCGACAGAGGCTGAGACGGGGGAGGGCATCACCGACCCGAGGGACGTGAGTCTGACCGGGCTCCAGGAGCTGGGGGTGGACAGGGAGGCCTGGCGTGCTGCAGCCCATGGGGTCGCAAAGAGTTGGACCCGACTGAGTGACTGAACTGAGCTGATGTGTAAAATCGATAGCTAGTGGGAAGCTGCTGTGTAACACAGGGAGCCCAGCCTTGTGCTCCGTGATGACTTAGAGTGGAAGGGGTAGGGAGGGTGGGAGAGAGGGCCATGAGGAGGGGATATGTATAGTTATGACTGATTGGAGTCGTTGTACAGCAGAAACCCACACAACAGTATAAAGCAATTATCCTCCAACTTAAAAAAATTAATTAAAAAAAATATCTCAATCCCCAAGAACAGTGATTGGTTCAGTGTGTCCGGGTGAACTTAGAACGCTGCACAAAGGCTCCCACTTTCACTCCAGAGGTAGGCTGCCGTCCATGGGGTCGCAAAGAGTCAGACACGACCGTGCGACTTTACTCACTCACTTGCGTCATATGCAGACGAGTCTCCTGGAACTTCCTCGGCCATTCTGTGATCATGAAATAGCCAACACGTGGAAGCCACGAGAACTCAGGGACACCGAGCACTGAAGCTGGGTCTGCTCTTGCACTGAGTCTCTGCACAGGGCAGCGACACGAGCCATATCAGCTTCCTTATTCTCCAAGTCAGTCTGAGTCAGGCCCTTTCTTGAACCCCAACACGTCCTAACAGAATGTGGCATGTGGAAGTAAGGGTGATGTAAGTTACAGGCGAAGACTGTCAGTAAACGGCTGCAGAGGTCTGAGGAGAGGGCGATGGGGCAGCTCCAGCTTACGAAATTAGCAGCCCTTGTTACTGCTGCTGCTAAGTCGCTTCAGTCGTGTCTAACTCTGTGCGACCCCATGGACTGCAGCCTACCAGGCTCCTCCATCCATGGGATTTTCCAGGCAAGAGGACTGGAGCCGGGTGCCATTGCCTTCTCCGGCCCTTGTTATTGAATGGCTGCAGAACAAACAACCACCTAAACCATTTTCTGCTATGACCCAGGACTCAGAAAAGGCCCACGAAGGCTCTCACATCAGGGAGCTTTCAGGAAAACCTCAGGACATCTGAGTCTCTGGCCTTCTTTTTACAGCCCTCAATAAGGTACCACAGGAAAAAGATACACTAATACAATTTTTTGTGAGAGCTTGCCTGATAGATTTTCAAATCTAGAAAATACTGCTACCCAAGGGACCTATCCACTGAAGCATGAGTTTTCGTGCTTCAGGAAAAGGAAGGTGGGGAGCGGAATTTTAGTTAGAAAAAGGAAGCCAGTATCAATTGTCTCTAGAGAGCAACGTCTCAAAAGTCAGACATTATGGAGAAAGAAAAGAATTTTGAAATCCCCTGCGCTCCCATTTCCTATCAAGAATCAGGCACGGATGACTTAAATTTGGAGTTTTCTCTAAGCCAAGGGAAGTGATGATGCAGTTTTGATATAAACCAAAGTTCCTGTTACACAAGAAAGTGGAAAAGCCTGGCCACCTGACCCCAGTGGGCCATAGGGAGGAGGCAACAAAAAGTAGAATGAGGACCTCAGAGGCAAATGCTGAACCTCTTGGCCTGG
Source organism: Bos javanicus (assembly GCF_032452875.1). Classification (NCBI taxonomy): domain Eukaryota; kingdom Metazoa; phylum Chordata; class Mammalia; order Artiodactyla; family Bovidae; genus Bos; species Bos javanicus. The sequence continues at coordinate 99,338,277 of NC_083877.1, forward strand.
AGAGTTTCTGCTGAATCTCAGAAACTTCAGAGTGTGTGTGTGTCCTGTGAGAATAGTTAAGACAAAGAATGTGCTTTCCCTGCAGGCAGCTGCAAGCCTCTGGGGGAAGTTATGTGTTCACCCTGATGCACAGCAGTGGGTACAAAGCCAGAGGTTAGCATACAGCTGTGCAGGTTGCGCACTGCACAAGAAAGCCGGTGTCTATAGGGCAGCTCACGTTCCACAGACATCATAGATTCGCACGTGCATTATGGCAGTTTCAGAGCATATGGCAGCACTGTGTTCCAACAAGATCAGTGTGAAAATGTTCCACCACTGAAAGGAAAGTGTCTTAAGGAAGACACTTTTTTTTTTCTAATTTGCATAGAATGCCATGTGAGAGGCTTAACCTTGCCTTTCTCCTGCCACCGCAAAATAATGTAAACCTCTTTCACTCCACAGCCTTTATGGGAGGAACTAGGAGAGATGGAGTGTATTTGAAAGATTCAGCATTCAGCCCAAAGTAGCTGAGTTAACCCAATGAGACAGTTTAAGTAGGAAGAGGTGAAAATATCTTTTATTCACAAGCAATATAATTTTTTTGTACCTTGCTACCCAACAAGAGAAATATCAACAACCTCAGATATGTGGATGATACCATTCTAATGACAAAAAACAAGAGGAACTAAAGAGCCTCTTGATGAGGGTAAAAGAGGAGAGTGAAAACGCTAGATTAAAACTCAACATTCAAAAAACTAAGATCATGGCATCTGGTCCCATCTCATGGCAAATAGATGGGGATAAAGTGGAAACAGTGACAGATTTTATTTTCTTGGGCTCCAAAATCACTGTGGACAGTGACTGCAGCCAGGAAACTAAAAGACAATTGCTTCTTGGAAGGAGGACCATTACAAACCTAGACAGCATATCAAAAAGCAGAGACATCACTTTGCTGACATAGGTCCATATAGTCAAAGCTCTGGTTTTTCCAGTAGTTAGGTACGGATGTGAGAGTTGGACTATAAGGAAAGCTGAGTGCCAAAGAATTGATGCTTTTGAACTGTGGTGTTGGAGAAGACTCTTGAGAGTCCCTTGGACTGCAAGGAGATCCAGCCAGTCCATCCTAAAGGAAATCAATCCTGAATATTCATTGGAAGGACTGATGCTGAAGCTGAAGCTCCAGTACTTTGGCCACCTGATGCAAAGAGCTGACTCATTGGAAAAGACCCAGGACTGAACCCAGGTCTCCCACATTGCAGGTATGTTCTTTACCATCTGAGCCACCAGGGAAGCCCATAGGAGCCTCTGATTTGTAGTCAAGTTGGTCAGAAGTCGTGGGTACCCTGGGCTGCTCATGCTGGTGACAGGCATCTGAAGGGAGCGTGTTCGGGGACTGAGTCCTCAACCTGTGGCCTCCGATGCTGTGTCTCCAAGCAGATAGTGTCAGAACTGAGTTAAACTGGAGGATGCCCAGCTGGTGTTGCAGAGGATTGCTTGTTGTCAGTTTGGTGACCAGAAGTGCCAGAAGCGGAGTGTTTCGGGTGAGCAGTGAACGACACCCACAGGACACACACATAGTAAGGAAAAACTGGGTAGGTTTTATCTATAAAGCCTCATTCCCAGAGATTCTGACCCATCAGGACCGGGGTGAGGTCTGAGAATTTGTATTTCTGATGAGCTTCCCAGTATCCTTGAGGAGGGAGGGCCACTTGTTGAGATATCTGCTCTGATCTCATGGCACCCTCTCCCTGGCCTTTCTTCCTCAGTTACGACCAACTAGGGCTTCCCTGGTGGCTTGGATGGTAAAGATTCTGCCTGCAATGCAGGAGTCCTGAGTTCGATCCCTGGGTTGAGAAGATCCCCTGGAGAAGGGAATGGCAACCCATTCCAGTATTCGTGCTTGGAGAACTCCATGGACAGAAGAGCCTGGCAGGCTATAGCCCAGGGGGTCACAAAGAGTCAGACACAACTGGAGCGACTAACACACTCAGATAAAAACAGTGAAGGTACAACTGTACCCAAACACAGGCAATGAGTATGTCTGTGGTTCCTCCTATTCCCAATGCATGTCCCTACCTGAAGTTTGCTAAAAGACAGACATCTTTATCTTTCAAAAACTGTGTTCAGGTAGGTTTCTGGCTATGGTTTTAACTTGCAGAATTGAAAGAAAGCAGTTAGACTGAACGCTGCGCAATTTTAAGATGCTGTACAACCTCTCTGATCTCACAGCTCTATGGTGCAAGCCACATTTGGTTCTTCTGTGAACGGTTTCACCCCTGTCTCCCTCCACCAGGCCAGAGCTGTTTGAGAGCAGAAACCACACTTTCTTCATCTGTGTGTCTCTTCCAAGCCCATAGTCAGTTCCCTTTCTGGAAACGAACATGAAGTTTTGCATAGTCTAGAGGTAACCGGAATCGTTTTTAGAAGACATTAAATGAGTCCACTTTCTATTCTCATATGAGTGATGTTCTGTCATCATTAAAGCCCAGTTTACTGCCCAGGAGAAAGGAAGGAGGTATCAAAGAAATACAATCTGTGAAAGAAGATGTTGCTTGCTGATGCCCCACTGGGTAAAAAGATTCTTTCCTAAATCCTTCTGATTCTAGGAGGAAGCCGTGAAGTAGAGAAGACTGGAATGAGAGCGTGCATGCCCCTGAGGTCAGATGGAGAGAGGTCAAGGGGGAAAGGCTGAAGCAGAGGGGCTTGTCCTGTTGGGGACTCAGCAAGGAGACCACCTTCAGGGAACTCTTTAAAAAAAAGAGAGAAAATGGCAATGGAAGAGAGACACAGACACGGTGGTAAGCCATGAGGGTGCTGAGAGAGGTGCCCGGAGGTCAGCTCGGTGGGCGCGGAGGATGTCCAAACACTGCTATGTGCTCCTGTTGGGGAACACTGACCGAAACAGCCTGCCCTGGCCAGGTACCATAGTAACCATTTGCGTGAGTTGTCTTATGACAGGGAACAAGCCACCACCAACCGGGACAATTCGGGAAAGTTCGAAAGGAGACACCAGTCCACATGTCCTACCTACCTCTCAGAATCTTCCGGCAGGAATCCATCCTGGCTGAGCAGGGTGCGCACCACCAGGAAGGGCCCTGAGTCAGAGTAATTGGCCAGAGACGATCCAGAAACCAGTCCCGTCACCATAAAACCAGAGACGATCTAGAAACCAGTCCCGTCACCATAAAACCAGAGACCACGAGGCGCACGGCAGAGCAGTTTTCCTGGTTCGCTGACTCTGCTTACCTCCCAGGCACCCCTTCTCAATCAAGTCTCTTACTTTGTCAGCGCGTGTATCTACGGGACAATTCATTTCTGAGTGTTAGACAGGAGCCCACTCTCCGGCCCTGGGAGGGGTCCCCCCTCTAGTATCACTCCCAGAAGTGGAAAGATGCAGGAGTGAGGAGGGCAGTGGGAAAAGCATGGATCGCTCTGGGGGCGCGTGGAGGGCAGGAGTGATCCCAGGGCAGAGGCTGGATGGTGACGGAGATCCAGAGTATCCCCAGGATGAAAACGGTGGCTGAGAGCCAGCACACCTGCAGCTCTGGCGAGCACCTAGGTGAGGGAGAAACCCTGGACCCCCACAGCCAGCACGGGACAAGTCACGCTGACTGCAGGGTCAGCGGTTCTACCAGGAGGGTCCCAGGAGATGGGCACGACACTGCCTCAAAGGCTAGAGCGGACCAGGGGATGACACAGGACCAGCAGGGGAACAGCACCCTCCTCATCACAGAGGACACAGGAGCTTCCCTTCCCGAGCGGGGAAACAGAGCAAGACCCTGTGGTCCAGTCCTTCCCCACCACGACCTCCACCACTTCCTGTGCCAGCCTCCTGCCCGTGGAAAAGTTAGTCAAAGAGTAAGTTTAATCGGATAAATGAGAACATGCAAAAATGAAGGAAAGCAATCAAAGGAAACCAAATAATAATAATGTACTCATTAAGCACAGTCAAGGACTTTGGGTTCCTCCTCAAGGGCTACGTGGGTTCCTCCAACCCACTGGAGTACTCTTGCCTGGGGAATCCCATAGACAGGGGAGCCTGGTGGGCTGCTATCCATAGGGTCGCACAGAGTTGGACACGACTGCAGCAACTTAGCATGCATGCATGCATTGAGAAGGAAATGGCGACCCACTCCAGTGTTCTTACCTGGAGAATCCCAGGGACAGAGGAGCCTGGTGGGCTGCCGTCTATGGGGTCTCACAGAGTCGGACACAACTGAAGCGACTTAGCAGCAGCAGCAGCAAGGGCTGTAGATAATATTCTGAGCCGTACCCTGTGAGCTGTCTTATAGACACTGAAGCCCCACCGGGTGGAGTTAACTCCACGATGACCAGACTGTAGCCTTGACCTAAGCTGCCGCAATTCCGAGAATTGGCCTCAAAGAAACAGAAATAAACCAACCTTGCAACTGAAGATTAACTGTACCTGAAACAAGCAAGACGATGCTGGTCAGACCACTGCTGACCAATCTGAGGATGACTGTCAGAGCTGACTGTGCTGTTCTGCACGTAGCCCCCTGCCTCTGTCTATAAAAGCTCTTGCCCCACTGGTGCCAGTTGGGGGAGTCCATCTTTGGACAGACGTCCACTCTCTCTCCAACCCCAATTGCCAACCTCTGAAATGAAGCAAGCTTTCCTGTCCACCAGCCTGGCCTGTTTATTGGCTTTTGGGGGAGCGAGCAGCCAAACCCCATCGCTTTTGCTAACACAAGGTACCATCTTGTGGCTATCTAAGACGAGTCCCGAGAAGAAACAGGAATCTTGAATTTGGCTGTTTATCCAAAAGATACTAATCAAATTTCTAAAAGAATGTTTACCTTTTTTATCAGGGCATAGGTTTCACAGTGTTGAACAACAAAGTGAATCAGCTCCACGTGTACATCTATCCCCTCCGCCGTGGACCTCCCTCCCAGCCCACCCTCATCCCATCCATCAAAGTTACCACGGAACACCACACCGAGCCCCCTGCAATAGAGCAGGTTCCCACTAGCTGTCTATTTCACACATGCAGTGGACATTAAGCCAGCAGAGACTAAAATACCCTCAATGCGCAAATTTCAGTCTTCTCCTCACCTTCAGTGGGGATGAGAGGAGACAATGTAATAGTTTCTTCCCCACATCCACATTTTGATTAAAACTGTGTCCTTGAAACTCAACAAAAATTTGGCAGATGGGGCAGGATTTTGCTGTTACATTCATTTTGAGGTTTTTTGTTTGTTTGTTTCTTCATTTTGTATAAGCCTAGTTTATTCAAGCTAAAGTGTCTTCCACTGGAAAATAATAGCAGAAAATAGAGCTACTGGGAAGAGCCCAGAAACAGTATCCTGGCCATTGGGTGCTGCAAGAATGGATGGATAGATAATAAGGAAGATGACGTATTCCAAAATTTTCCATCCTCTTTGCTTCAAAACTCAACCCGGCATCCATTTGATGAAAATGAATTGTCCCTTCCAAGGAGGATGCACATAAAGATAGAATGCTAATGACCACGATACCTAGCACATCAGCTTACCCTGGCACTGAATATTTATGTGATCATCCGATGTGCTAATTAGATTTGAAGAGAGATATCATGAAAATTACATCGTGTTCTTGGTGGAGTTGAAGAAGGGAAGACAGATGGGAACTCCTAGGAATATCAATGGGACTGCCAAGGACTGGGTGTGGTCTTTCTCTGCAGCAGCCTCTATTGTGTGGGGAGTAAGGCTACCTGTTCACTGTCCGGAATGTGCAGGGATCTCACTTGGAGGCAAGACTTGCCTCTTATTTCTGAGTCGGAAGGTTGGCCTCCTTTACTCCTCCTCCATATTCCCCTCTTGGAAGGCATTTGAAGAACATCACCTACAAAACCCTCTATCATAGATGAAGAGTCACAATGGGAAACAATTTATATAACTTCCAAACAACCGAAACTGTAAGACGTTTCGTGTCTCCCACATCAGGAGGTTTTGCCTCTGCTGCAAATCCTTCTGAATGCAGGTGACAAAGCAAATTGTCAAAGCCGGCAGTGGGGGTGGGGGGGGTGGTGGTGAAGCTTATTGGTCCAGAAAAGTAAAGTCCAGGAGCAATTTCAGATGCGGCTGAATTCAAATGCTCAACTCAGTGTGCGCCAGGAAGACATTTTTCACCATCTTTCTGTTTCCCCTTCTGCTATTTTTAGCTTTTACATCAAGTCAGAGATGGCCACTGGCACCTCCAGGTTGAGGGTCCACAGCTTAGGAAGTCCAGGGAGAAGAGAGAACTCTCTTTCCTGACTCGTGATTCTGGTTCCCCTGCCCTTGCTTCCCAGTCTTTGTGGTTAAGAGTTTTTCTCATAGACAAGGCCTGCTCCTGGAGTGTAAGATAGTCACACCCTAAGCTCAGAGACTGAAAGGAGAAGAAAGAGTGGCTTCGCAAGGGAAAATCAGAATACTAATACCGAAAGGAGGAGGGAAAAGAGTGTTTCTGTGATGGCATCCTTCCGGGCTCTGGGGTCCAGGTACACTGACACCAGACACAAGCCTTGTATTATTCGCAATTGAAAGAAAGGTTAGTTTCTTTAAGCTTATAAAAGGGGAAGATTGGACTTCTTTTCAGGGAATAGAAACCTTCAACAATGTTAGCTCCAGAAGGTAATGTCAGGAAGGATACTGGCAGGCAATGGAGGGCTCACTCAGGTTCAGATGATCTGAGAGAGTTTAAATGTTGCTGTTGTTCAGTCACACAGTCATGTCCAACTCTTTGAGACCCCATGGGCTGCAGCACGCCAGGCTTCCTGTCCTTCACCATCTCCCGGAGTTTGCTCAAACTTGGGTGCATTGAGTCAATGGTGCCGTCCAACCATCTCAAAGAGATATTTACAAAAGCAAGGTCAGAGGGTAGTGGAGCCACGGGGATGGTGCAGCACCCAGGGGTAGCAACATCTGGGCTCCCTGACACCTCTGGGCCTGAGGGGCAAGGGGGCGTGGTCCTCAAACCTGACTGGAGAGGGCAGCTGGGCTGAGGCTGTGACCTTCAGTGAGGGTGCAGCCTCAACACAGGAGCTGGGGAAACAAGTCCCCAGAACTTCTCGCCCTTCCCTCTACTTTTCCGCAGAAAGTCTCTATTGGATGACCTACCTACCAGGGAGCCAAAAGCAGAAGTCTCATTATGGTTCATAAGGTCAGCCTCTCAGAGGACGAAGCTGCATAGACAAAGATCAAGAAAGCAGTATTCGATTTTCCAGTTATATTCACACTCTATTCACGGGCCATGAGATGTCTGCCTGTAAGCCCTTGTCTAAACTCCTATACTGCAGCATTGCCTGCGAAACAGCTACAATAAAAATCCCTGGGAACACAAGGGATTGCATGTACACGCGGCAACAGCAGCAATGAGGCCCACTGCAGCTTTATCTTGGTTTAGGATCTTAGGACTTGTTCCTTCCTTTGTTCACTAGCTTTGTGACCTTGAACAAATCAGATAATCTCTCAGAGACAGAGTTTCCCCATCTTTAATGTGAAGATAATATTTTCCTCGCCCATCTGATGGTATTTGTCATTCGGTACAAATGAAATATTAGATATAAAAGTGTTTGGGGAATGACAAAGGACTAATTCCATATTGATCATTTTAGCCTTTGTATATGAGCGGAGGAAATACAATGTTTTATTTATGGGTGTGCATTTTTTAAATTCTTACATCAGGAAAAGTTCTAAAGCCAATCTGCGTCACTCTCTCTGTGGCAGTATATTTTAACCATGGGAAAGTTGAAATGAATTAATAAGAAATTAACCTCCAGTTTACTCCAGGATTGCATTGAAGAAATGATCTTCTGCGATTCTGCTTATTGCTGGGGGAAGAATAAAAAAGGTTAATCAAGTTTTCTGCCTGACATTGAGTCACTGTGCTTATTATCTCTTTATGAGTAGGCAAAAGCGGAAAACATCCATGTGTCCCAGTGAGTTATGCAAACCCTTTAAAAGCTGTGCATTAGCCATGGGTCTTCCTGCTATCTCTCCCCTGCAGTTTGCTGAGAATATTGTCCATCAAATAACTAGGCTTATCACAATTCATTTCTGCACTGCTGCATTCTAGGATGACTGCCTGATCTTCAAACCCCAGATCGGAAGCTCTGGTTTGATATAAACTGCTTTAGAGCAGGGCTTCCCAGGTGGCGCTCAAGGTAAAGAACCCTGCCTAATACAGGAAACACAAGAGACAGGAGTTCTATCCCTGAGTTGGGAAGATCCCCTGGAGGAGGGCATGGCAACCCACTCTAGTATTCTAGCCTGGAGAATCCCATGGACAGAGGAGCCTGGTGGGTTACGGTCCATAGGGTCACAAAGACTAAAGTGATTTAGCACACACCTTAGAGACAAGGGAGACACTCCCCTCAGTCCCTCTTAAATCCCCCTTTTCCTCAAGCCCCAGCCCTCTGTGAATATTCTGGTTCCTAAGACTCTTTCCATCAGAGTCTCTTATGTTCCAGTTTTGTGAGAACTCAGCCGTGATAACTCCTAGGAGTGCACTGAGACTGTTGAGAACTCCACATCCGATATTTTACTCAATCTCCCCAACAATCATCTGAAGTGGACGTTCTTATCCCCATTGTCCATGAAAGGACTGAAGCCTAGAGAGGTTTAAAGCAGTAGAATTTGAATCCAAATGTCTGAGTCCAAAGCTTGGGACCCTAATCTCCTTAATGTACAGGCTCTGTGTCCATGCTGTTCTTTCTCTCTCCCAATAAACCCTGACTGATCCTCACTGGACAACAGGTCTTCCTTGGGTCAAGATGCAGAGGGAGTTTTATTCCTCTCATTTCAGGAGATTCTTATGTACCCACTGCAGATATATTGCGGACACTTTTCTGGGAAAAGGCCTGCCAGTATCCCCTGAGGACCCCATGTCAGCAGCTGAGAAGGGAACAGCTGTGCTGAGTTGCTGTTCTCTGTCAGTCACTATGAAGTCTGAATTCTAATTATGATGTCACAAAATTCAAGGCCACCAGCGAGAGTGTCAAGAGGTCAAGAGGCAGAGTGTTCAGTTTTGCAGTACACTGTTGTGGTAAAAATATAACCTGGGATTTGTGAAATATAAAAATGTAGGAGACTATTCAATGATTGAGAACCTATATATGGATTTAATCTGTTTTTCCTTAAAGATGACTATAAGAGGTTAAGCCCAATGAAATAAACTTTACTCAGGTAAGGTTTCCCATCAGTTTCACACCATTCATCTTCCATTTTATTTTACTTCTTAAGTACATCGGAGAAGTGCATGAGAAAAAAATGCACACTCATCTTCTTAAATGATACAAAGGATAGTAAACAATTTAATAGAAAAGAAAAGTGCCTGATTCACTTATTATTTCTTTTCACGAATTCTCATCAGGTGCCTAAGTTTTGCTGGGTTCCCGGAATATTGGGAAATTCATAATCTAATAGGGATCCAGGGACAAGCAATGCAATAGTGAGTGTTTCAGCAAGAGTGAGGAAGAAGGGTGAGTGGGCACACCCGCCACTGACTCAGTCTTGGAGCATCTAGGAAAGCACCCAAGAACACTAGGTGCTCCTCTGAGGTCAAAAGGCTGAGTCGGCATTAACCAAGTCGGGAGAGGGGGTTTCGGGCTGAGAGGCAGCACACAGCCTGCTCTATCTTGAGGAAGTGAAAGCAGTTCAGCTCTGTTGGCACTGACTGCGGGGAGGCAGTGGCAAAAAAGACGTGGAAAGAAGCAGAAGTTAGACCCCAGAGACTCTCTTAGCGCAGAGAAATCATTTGGACTTTTCTGTTGAGGTCAATACGTAGCTATTAAGAATTTTAAGCAGGTGAATGACAGGATCAAATTTGTGCTTCAGGAAGGTTACTCCTGACTCCACGTCCCAGGGGATCCTGGTCTGGGTTGACGTTGACCTTCATGTCTGAAAACTGAGCCCTTATTTTCCTCGCCTTTGTTGAGCCATAAATGTTGCAACGTGTGTGTGTGTGCATGTGAGTGTGTGTGTGTGTTAGTCACTCATTTGTGTCTGACACTTTGTGACCCCATGGACTGTAGCCCACCACGCTCTTCTGTCCATGGGATTCTCCAGACAAGAATACTGGAGTGGGTTGCCATGCCCCCTTCCAGGGCATCTTCCCAACCCAGGGATCGAACCTGGGTTGCCTGCATTGCAGGCAGATTCTTTACCATCTGAGCCACCAGGGAAGTTTAGATGTTGCAATACAACTATTAAATATGTTTAGAGTCTATATACAGAAAATTTGTATTAAGTATCAATCCCATAAGGACAAATTTCTGTGCCCCAGAGTGGATGATGTCTACTGTAAACAGCCTGCTACCAAGTCTGGGTGATCTCCTTGGTCTCCGCAGCCAGCAGGTTGGGCGTTCCGGAGCAGCGTTAGCTAGACGAGTGAGGACCCATCACGTCTCTCTGCACACCCCCTCTGTTCTTGGCCCTTTGTCCAGCACAGCCACCCTTCCCCGCTGGTGGTAGGGAGAGCCCCTGCAGTGGGTGCTCCCTGATGGGCTTCGGACTTCGTGCCATTCCTTTGGGCCAGTCTACATACCTCTCCCTCAGACTTTTGTCCTTAGTTTTCCAGTCCTGTACCTTCCAGACTCAAGCCAAGCCATCCATACAAAATGGATAGTCAAGTTTGAAGGTGGTGGTTTAGTCACTGAGTCGTATCCAACTCTTTGGACCCCCAGGACTGTAGCCCTCTGTCCATGGGATTCCCCAGGCGAGAATACTGGAGTGGGTTGCCATTTCCTTCTCCAGGGGATCTTTCTGACCCACGGCTGGAACCTACATCTTCTGCATTGCAGGTGGATGCTTTACCGCTGAGCCACCAGGGAAGCCCAACCAAGTTTACTGCTCGTAGTTTATTACCGAATAATTTCCTCTCTCTCCCTTGACGAACGAACAGGTCTACGATGCAGTTTGTGCGTCTTCTCGGGGGATGGACGCACAGAACGAGCAGTCAGTCACCCCAGTGGCAGCCTGGTCACAACAGAGCCTCATACCAGCTGTGCTTGCATCTGCCTTCCTCCCGTCCTGATCTCTGGGGTTATCTTCAAGCCTTTAAGCTGTGCTTTCAAGGGACCTCCAGCTAAATGACTGGCATCAGAAGTGACCCTAGAAATCAAACCATAAAAGAGCCATAAAAATGGAATTTGCAAATTATATTGTTAGTTGTAGTTACTACTGCCCTGCACTGGGCGCATCAGAGCTGGATGAAAATCCAACCCAGGTTGTAAAGTTTTAGCTGTAATGTCACACCAGTGATGACTATAAACAAAGTGCCTTAAATGCTGTAGCTGTATTTTCCCATTCTCACAAGCCGGGAGTGCGAGTGGCAGGAGCAGGGATGAACCACTGTGCTGTCACACTTTTCGGAGCATCTGGAAGGAAAGTCGTATGTGAAGAGCTGTGGGTGATCAGGCGGACAGCTGGAGAGGGGCTGTGGGTGGCCACGTGGATTCGTTCCTGTGAAATATTTCAGCTGCTCTTCTTTCTGATGATTTGGCTACCGTGGCATTTTTCACCTTCATTGATCCCTTGTTCTAAATCCGTGAAACTCGACCCTGATGTGTACCATTGAACTACCTCGGTGCTTTAAAAACTGACGCAGGCATGGACTCCCCCATTTAAGTCAGAATTGCTAAAAGTGGGGCCCAGAGGCCTGTGTCTTAAAAGCTCTTCAGATACAGTTTTCCTTCTATTATGAAGCAACCACCCTTCAATAAAAATTAATCTGAAAAAAAAAATAAGCTCCTCACATGGTCAGGACGTGCAGCCAGGGCTGATCACAGCACTCGCAGACCCGCAGAGCGGGGAAAGGGGAGGAGGACTTCGGTTCCTTGAGCCAGCTCTACCACTGGCTTCTTCCCTTTTTACACCTATGTGGTCTCAATGACAGTGCTCTGGGAAAGTGTGAACAGAATTCTTCTTGGAGGAACCTTGCATCAGTATGGAAGAAATGCTTGTAAATATTTGATGCTTCAGGTGAGTCCTCTCAAGGGCATGTTCCAAACAAAGCAGTTTCCAAAAATCACAGGCATGGGACAAGGAGATGAACTGGATGGCCTTTGCGGGACTGGGGAAGCAAATGTGAGGGAGAGGGGTAGAGAAGAAAGTTCTGAACAGCCTGCCGTGAGCCTTGAGATCCACACGCCCAGGGCTTGGGGTCAGGGCAGCCTACTGACACAGCGAGGGCTCATCTCTCAGCCCAGGGGACGTGTTCAGCATGGCAACAGGAGCTGGATGATCATGAATGCTTCTTCCAAGGTCCAAGCCTCAAGGTAGTAACAGTTAATATTCACTGAGAGTCATTCAGACATTCAAGAGTTGTGAAAAGAAGTGGAAAGATGCTGTCTGTCCCACTGCGACAGGGAAGAACCTGCCAATGTCAGATCGCCCTGGTGCTGGGCTCACAGCTGGCACTACATCTGTGAGGCTCCAGAGACAGACAGTGGGGCCCAAAAAAGGCCCTCTGGGTGGGAAGCTCCCAAGAGTCATCGTGAACCAGCACCTCCCAGAGTGTCCTGGGGAACCGAGGTTCTAGGGATGCTAAAAGAAAAAACATTTGCAAAGGTTTCATGGTCAAAGAAATGTGGCAAAAGGGCTACGTGAAAAAACTTCCAAAGTCTTTAGTTTTCTAAAGGAACCTGCTGAGGGTCCAAGAGCGGAAGCGAGACTGTAACTCTCCTGCACGTTCTCGTGAAGTATCTCAAAGACCCCAGTCGCCCTAGAGTCTTTTTGGCAAACATTCCTACAGGCCTATGTATAAATGCCTGATGACAAATAGATGTTCTTGCAGGAAATGGCCAGAAACACAAATGTAAAAGGACACGCACTTTAACATTTTAAATTTGCCTTCTTTTTCAATCGAAAACAAAAGTAAGTCGTTTTGCTATTTTCTAGAAATAAACCTTTTCAAAACCAGCCGTTAGCCTGCCCAAGGTATCGTGCATTCCATGGATGTTTATCCCCTAGTGGCTGCATTTGAGATAATGGCACCACATTATTTCACGGACTCCTTGAAACTGAAATGCCCTGTTGAGAGTTGGAGTAATAGATGTGCGAACAGGAGGGAGCCCAAAGGAAAGAATGCATCCTGGTGAATTTCTCCTATTGTACGTTCATACTATGGAGTTCATAATGTCAACTCCATAAGTTGATCACAAACCAAGCAGCAGTTCACATTTCATCGGGGGAGGTTAGAAGTAGATTGTGTTTCTGGGGCAAGTTCCCTTTCCTGAAGCAGAAAGCGTGTGATGATGTGGCTTTGGACGGGGAGGCAGGAAACCTGAGTCGCCATCCCAGTGATACAGACTCTTGCTGTATCCCCTGAACCACGTGCCTGGCTGTCTCCTCTGAAACAGGGCTGAGCCACACCTGCGGGTCTCTTCCAGATTGAATCTCGGTGCTGCCGCTGTTTAGTCACTCCGTGTCCAGCTCTGCAACCCCACCAGGCTTCTCTGACCAGGAGATTTTCCAGGCAAGAATCCTGGAGTGGGTTGCCATTTCCTTTTCAAGGGGATCTTCCCCACCCAGGGATTGAACTCGAGTTTCCAGCATTGGCAGGTGGATTCTTTATCACTGTGCCACCAGAGAAGCCTGAATGGAGAAAACTCTTGTGAACTCAATGTGCATAAAGGGCTGTCCTTAGGAAAGACTCCTTAAGAGAGAGGCTCTAGAATTTTCACTGCCACAATTATTGGTGGGCCTGGGGGCAGAGATAGCAAGATGCTTAGTTTGAGAAAGCTCTAGTGATGTCTAGGGCTCCTTTTCCTACACTGTCGAAGGTTACAGGATGCTGGGAAATTGCTGAGGGGTCTAGGCCCTGAGCCTATGTGACAATGCTGTCCAGCTCTGACCCTTTACGTGAACGTCCGGCCACGATGCTGCACTCAGCCATGGTAGCCAGGACTGTGGTCTTCCACCCCTGCTCAGTCCTCCTTTGCGCCCTTGAAACTGCCCCTGACTTGAGGTTTATGCCTCCTTTCCCCCTTCCCTTTACTTCCTTGTGGACTACTGGAGATCTCACAATAGAGTAAACATTTTTTCTGAGGGTCGTAAAGAGCTCAGTCTGTGTAAAAGCAGCAAGCTTTTTCCTATCGCCAAGAGTGGTCAGCCGAACTTCTCTTCAAAGCAGTAAGACAACAACATGGTTGAATTTTCATATGCGTGCGTGTGTGCTCAGTTGCTGAGTCATGTCCAATTCTTCGAGACCCCATGGAATGCAACCTGCCAGCCTTCTCTGACCAGGGAGTTTTCCAGCAAGAATGCTGGTGTGGGGAGCCATTTTCTTCTTGAAGGAATCTTCACAACCCAGGGATTAAAGCCACGTCTCCTGCGTCTCCTGCTTTGGCAGGAGGATTCTTCACCACTGTGCCACCTGGGAAGCCCAAGTTTTCATATGCTATCCTGTTAAATTCCCAATAAGTCACCTAATTTTGGCCCCTGTTAGAATCTCCCACGTCTCAGTTGGAAGGTTGGAGTGGCCAGGATGGATGTAACTTGAACAAAGCTCTCCAAGTGAGTCTAGAGTTCTCTTCATCCCTCTACACCTCCACCCAAGCGTGAGGCCTCTCTGCTTCCTTGGTCCATTAGCTCTAAACATAAGGAAATGAGACTTTATTGGTGGCTTTAGCAACTTTTAGGGCTTTAGACTTCCTGTGTGAAATTTCGGGAAGAACTGTAACAAAATACAGTTTTGTTCCTGTGATCGTCTCCCATTTTAGGTGTCCTTCTAAAATGTCTCTCTCATAATACCACAGTCCTGTCCATTACGCAAGACCCTGGACACCCAATAGAGCCTCCAGCGTGGTCTTTCCTCATCTTCCCATCCGTTCTTCACACAGCCGCTTAGAGGGCTCTTCAGGAAAGTCTGATTAGGACATGTCCCACTGAAAGCCCTCTTGGCTGCTACTGCTCTTAGAATGGATTCTAAAACTCTTAACAGGGGGCACATGAGCTTTGGGGTCTGACACGGTCCTAACAATATATCAACCCTCAACTCTGGCCACCTCCTCCTATTCCTTAAGCTTCCATCACACAGGGCTCCTCCTTTTTGCTGTGATCCTTTCTGCCTCGGGGCAAATGCTGCTCCTTCAGCCTGGAACCATCTTTGCCCCATTTCTTCACGTTGCCAATTATAAGTCATCATGTAGGTGGATAAGTATGCTGCTTTCTTAGGTTGGGGAGTCTATGGTTCATACTCAGAACCCTCTCTGAAATTTATTTTAATAAGTGGTGTATATGTAAAAGTTAAAACATCTTTTTTTTCCACAGGGGAAGCACATTTTTGACACCATTAATTGAATGACCATCCTTCCTGCACTGTACAATCCCATTTTTCCATATTTCTTAATTCTGGTATGCAGCTAAGTCTGTATTTATACCCTCTCCTCTTTTCTTGAGGATTTGTGCCTTTTTCTATACCATTACACTTCATCAGGCTTTTTGGACCAATTTAGCAAGTCTCTGAGGACACTCTATTGAATTGTTCATTAGAATTGCATTGAATTTTACAGATACATTTTGGGAAATTTTACATATTTATGACTTCCCATCCAGGAAGTTAGCATATGTTTCTACTTTTTGTTAAATGTTTCTTATGGCCTTCAATAAAGTTTTATAATATTCTCCATAAAGATCTTAGACATCTATGTTAGATTAATTGTTAGGTCACTTTGATGCTGCAAATAGCATTTTTAAAAATTCATCCTTTCATTGGTTATGGCTGATGCACAAGAATGAGTTCATTTTTCATAAGATAATCTAGTATATCACAACGTTGATGAAGTCTCAATAGCTCTAGTTTTGGCCTTTAAATTCCTTTAATTTTCTATGTAGAAATTAATATTTTGCTTATGAGTAGTGACAATTTGATTTTTCTTTACCTATCGTTTTAACTTTTACTTACTTTCATACATTACTTTGCTAACTAGCTCTTGCACAATAATGTTGAATAAAATTGGCATAACGGACTTCTTTGTCAGATCTCACTATTAAGTGTAATATTTGCTTTATGCTTTCTTATGATTTCCTTTTTCAGGTCAAAAAAATGTATTATAAGTTTCTATTACAAATTAGTATTAGCATTAATAACTAGTATTCTGAAAGCTCTCTCTGTACTGAGATTGCTGTTTTTGTTGTTTGGTCTCCCAGTCATATCCGACTGTTTGCAACCCCATGGACTGCAGCACGCCAGGCCTCCCCGTCCCTCTCCATCTCCCAAAGTTTGCCCAAGTTCATGTTCATTGCGTCAGTGATGCCATCCAGCCATCTCATCCTCTGACACCCTCTTCCCCTTCTGCCCCCAATCTTTCCCACATCAGAGACTTTCCCAATGAGTCATCTGTTCACATCAGATGACCAAAATGCTGGAGCTTCTGCTTCAGCATCAGTCTTTCCAGTGAGAATTCAGGGTTGGTCTCCCTTAAGATTGACAGGTTTGATCTCCTTGCAGTCCAGGGAACTTTCAGGAGTCTTCTCCAGCACCACAGTTCGGAGGCATCAATTCTTTGCTGTTCCGTGCCTTCTTTACGGTCCAGCTCTCGCAACAGCATGTGACCACTGGGAAGACCATAGTCTTAACTATGTGGACCTCTGTCAGCAGAATAATGTCTGTTTTTCAACACACTGTCCAGGTCTCTCATTGCTTTCCTTCCAAGAAGCAATCATCTTCTGATGTCATGGCTGCAGTCAGCATCTGCAGTGACTTTGGAGCCAAGGAAGAGGAAATCTATCACTTCTTCCACCCTTCCTCATTCTATTTGCCCTGCAGTAATGGGGCCAGATGCCACGATCTTAGTTCTTTCTTAATATTTAGTCCTAGGCCAACTCTTTCACTCTCCTCCTTCACCCTCATCAAGAGGCTCTTTAGTTCCTCTTCACTTTCTGCCATTGGAGTGGTTTCCACATAGGTGAGGTTGTTGATGTTTCTCCCGCCTATCTTGATTCTGGTTTGTAGCTCACCCAGCCCGGCATTTCTCACGATGTGCTCAGCATACAGATTAAACAAACAGGGTGACAGCAGACAGCCCTGTCGTACTCCTTGCTCGATCTTGAACCAATCATTGTTCCACACAGGGTTCTAACTGTTGCTTCTTGACCCGCATACAGGTTTCTCAGGAGACAGGTAAGATGGTCTGGTATTCCCATCTCTTGAAGAGCCTTCCACAGTTTGTCATGATCCACAGAGTCAATGGCTTTAGCATAGCTGATGAAACAAAGATTACCATATGGCATAAAATGAGATGGAACAATTTCCCTTTTTTTCTATATTCTAGACTGGTTTGTATGAGACCAGTTTGTATTTTTTGAAGAATTGTTAGAACTTTGCCTATAACATTGTCTGGACCTATGGTTGTTTTTTCATTCCTTATTTATTTCTTACTTCTGCAAATTTTCTTTCTATTATGTGATATCTGGAAGCACACTTTAATTTTTTTTCTGTATATTATATATAGTATTATGAATTTCTACATGCTATGCAAGTTTTGGTATTAATGTGATCCACTATCTGCCTAAAATCAGAGGTCTTGGATTATTCCTTTAAAAAAGTTTTTTTGCTTACTATGGTAAAATAAGGTCTCTGTTTTATTATCTGTCCTTGCCGGAAGCTCCAGTACTTTGGCCACCTAATGTGAAGAGCCAACTCATTGGAAAAGATCCTGAAGCTGGGAAAGATTGAAGGCAAATGGAGAAGGGAGTGACAGAGGATGAGATGGTTAGAGAGCATCAGCGACTCAATGGAAACGAATTTGAGCAAACTCCAGGAGATAGTGGAGGACACAGGAGGCTGGCGTGCTTCAGCCCATGGGGTCACAAAGAGTCAGACACAACTTAGCCACTAAACAACAATAATTCTTGTGATAAGCAAAGCATTGTTGGTTTAATCTGAAATATAATTGAAGTGTATTGTGCACTGTATTCTCCTTTAAAATGAGCCTCCTTGTTGTCACTTTTATTCTTAGGGTCTTTTCAAAGTGAAGGATACCTCAGCTTCTAGAAATGGAAAAATCAATAATCTTCAAAAGATAGTTTTCTCATCTATCTCTGTTGCTGCAAACCAGATCAAATCAGATGAAGTTTTTTCTTTATTAGGCACTGATTTTAATGAATTCTGTCCATTGATTTTTTTTAATCCCTTAATTTAGCCCTTTGTCCCTTCTATAAACCTTATATATATATCCTCCTCTTATTCTTCCCATGATGTCATGACACTTCAAATACATTAAGATGTTCTATAGGAAGAATTGGGCTGACCAGGCGACGTTAGTGGTAAAGCACCCACGTGCCAAAGCAGGAGACGTAAGAGCCTCAGGTTCAGTCCCTGGTTTCGGAAGACCCCCTGGAGGAGAGCACGGCAACCCACTCCAGTATTCTTGCCTGGAGAAGCCCATGGACAGAGGAGCGTGGCCGGCCACAGTCTATAAGGTTGCATAGAGTCAGAGGTGACTGAAGCAACTTAGCACACACACGTAGGAAGAATTAGTCCCATTTATTTGTCCTCACTCTTTATTATTGTGTGAGATAGAGACCACAAGCTGACCGCCTGAATCCATTCCTTCCTTCTTCCTGGATGGGAGTACATTTCCTGATTTCCTTTACAGTTGTCTTAAGTGACTAGGTTCTCGCCAGTGGAATGTGAGCAGAAATCGTGTGCACCCTGCCAGGGCAGGCTCCTTAACCCCCAGTCATGCTCCTTCACATGCTTTCCTCTCCAGGCGACTGGGCAGGGAACCATAAGGAAACCGTGTGGGAAACAGCAGGCTCACCATCACACTCAGGTCCTTGAGATCCTATGCCCCAGCCGCCACCGCCCTGAGCTCCCTCAGTGAGAGAAGAACACGCTTTTCATTTAAGCCACTGGATTTCAGGGGCTTATGTTACCATATTCCCTAATCAATTACCTGAAATCATCACCTGAATGTGAGTACCATAGCTAACACCTAAAAGGTGTGGAATTAGTTTAGTGTTCAGAACAAGGGAAGGAAGCAAGCACGCATCTAAGACTGAAAACTGGAGCTCGTGTTATCCATGGGGCAAAAATAACTTAATACAATTATCACCTCTGATATCACTCAGAAGGCAGACCAAAAGCCTATTAAGTCTGTAGCTCTAGGGGAAGCAATTAGAAGCAGCAAGAATATTAGTGTACATTGGCCGCTATTTATTGCTTTTAGCAAAGTATTACAAGAAAGAGATGATCTCAGGCAAAAATGGTCTAGATTGCCAGCTGAAGTGAAACTACATAAAAAGACTTTTAGAATTCAGTGCTTCTTAGGGCTGGGAAAACTGGTGTTATCTGTACATCAAATGCTAGAAGATAGGTTTGTAGGTCATAAAAAAGGAGGGAGAGCCAACCCAGTGACAAAGATAATATCAAGCACGTTGCCTTGCCACCTAAGATGATCATTTCAGACGTCAATGCAAATTCCATGAGGGCAAAGTGGATGGGTTGAGAAAAAAAAAAAAAAAGGCTGTAGAACCAACCTAGAAAAGAAGTTGGAGCTTATTTGCTTCCACACAAAACTGACTGCAACCAAGAAAGTCAGAAGCCTCTCATGTTTTTAGGCAAACTGTACTGCCCGGAAACCACAAGCTTGTGTCTGTAAAATTGCTCTCATACAGGAGCAGAAAGTGTAATTTGAAAAGTGTGTAACTCCTTATAACATACTCCCCTATATCCACCCCATACATAACCACGGGAATAACGGATAAGAATTTTCTTGTCCTCTAGCCACCAAGAACAATGGACAAGAAAGCCCCCCAGACAAGAAAGCCCCCCGGAAGGACAGGCCCAGACTCTACCAAGACATTTTCTTCAAAGGGTTGGGGTTCCCTACAATATCCCCCCAAACAGGATTCCATCATTGCTGTGGACTAGGGACTTCTCTGAGAGTTTTTATCACGATCATCCTATCCGCTTGTGTATTAGCTGACCAGAGAGAAGGCAGGTAACTTGTCTTTTGGTTCAGAGCATGCTGGACTTTGAGAAATCAGATCTGGACCTGAAGCAGTGGTCTGAGCCTCACCTGGAGATCCTAGACTTCGAAACCGATACAATTGTCGGATGAAATGTGGGTTTTTCTCCCCTAAAGAATATGCATGTTTTGTGTAAGGGGTGGGGGTGGTAACTAAAGGGGCTAATTGTGATACAGATTGCTAGATGTCTACCAAGATCCCTTCTGCCCTTCCTTCTGGGCACGCAGCTGGACTTCTCTTCTCAGCACCCCCAGCAGAGACATGACGAAGTTCTCTTCAATCGAATATGATTAAAGTGATCATGCCACTCCCAAGCATGGCCCATAGAAGCCTCTGCCACCTGTCCCTCTGTGCCTTTTCTCCCTCCTGACCGACTGATTCGGGAAGGTTTTGATGACTCCTAAATGGCACGTGCTGAAGCTGGCAGGGTTCTTCCGTAGCTGTGTGGTGCAGAGAGGCCACCAACTCAAATCCTATCATAGTGACTCTATGCTTTTCAAGCCACTGAAATTTGGATTTTATTTTAACTGCAGCTTAGCGTTCTCTAACATGTCATGCTAAACAGTAGTCATGTCTATTTGTGCACAGGTGCTCAACTTTTCTAAGAAAGGCTATAGATGATCCGTTGAATCCAAGACCTTTACACTGTCCCTCATCACCATCCCATTCCTTTAGGACGAGGTGAGATGGTATGGTCTCTTCGTACTTCTTGTGATTCCCCTGGATGAGTCCACGCTTCACCCTTGCCCTCCTTCCCCACCACTTCTCTCTCTGCCCCCCTTTCTTCTTACCCCCCTCTCTGCTGCCATCCAACTGTCTGCCCACTCCCACAGTCACAAACTTTAAACCCACAACCGCTGACATAACATCGGTCCTAGTGGTGCCCAGCAATTTCATTACCTTTCCACAGTTCATTCACTCATCCAGTCTCCTACAGAACTAGTTCATATTTTCTTCTCTCCTCACAGATCTCTAGCTCCTCTACTCTCCTTCTCACTCTGAACTGAGGAGTTGGAATTCTATTTCAGTAAGAAAGCAGAAGCAGTCAGGGGAGAATTTCCACGAGCTCTCACCAGGCCTCTACTGCCTACCTTCATCTGCTCGCATGTAATTTGTCTTCCCTCCTGGGTGAATTGTCTGTGCTCCTTTCTGAAGCCAAAACCTCCATATGTGCACTGGGCATCCTTTCCTCTTCTCTACTCACAGATCTTACTCCAAACAACTCTCTCCTTTCTCTCCTGCATCCTCAAATTTCCCCTACACTCCATCTTTCCCATCAACACACAAAATGTGCTGTAATAGATCTCATTCTAAAAGACAAAAAACTTGACTCCATACCTCCTTTCAACTCCTATCTCATTTCTCTGCTAGTTTTTATATATCCCTGAAAACAATTTGTCTATATTCACTCTTTCTCTAATTTCATTCTCTCTTAAACGCACTCCAAATAGGCTTTCTCCCTCACCATTTCACTGAAGCAGCTGATATCATGATCACTGATGACCTTCATGTTGCCAAACCCAATGGTCAACTAATAAATAATCTCTGTATTATTCAACCTGCTGCAGCATTTATTTTTTTTTAATTTTTATATGTTTGTTTTTTTTTTAACTTTACAATATTGTATTGGTTTTGCCAGTCAGAATGGCTGCGATCCAAAAGTCTACAAGCAATAAACGCTGGAGAGGGTGTGGAGAAAAGGGAACACTCTTACGCTGTTGCTGGGAATGCAAACTAGCACAGCCACTATGGAGAACAGTGTGGAGATTCCTTAAAAAACTGGAAATAGAACTGCCTTATGACCCAGCAGTCCCACTGCTGGGCATACACACCGCTGCAGCATTTCATACAGTCTATCACGCCTTTGTGAAATACTTGATTCTCTTGATATCCAGGGACCCGCCCTCTCAGTTCTTTGCCCTCCTTACTGGACACTTCTCCATTTCCCCAGCCTCTGATGTTGGGATGCCTTGGGCTCCATGTCTTATGTTCATTCTTTGCTATGTACACTCAGACAGAGAAGGAGATGGCTGGATGGCATCACCGACTCGATGGATATGAGTTTGAGCAAGCTCTGGGTGATGGTGAAGGACAGGGAAGCCTGGTGTGCTGCAGTCCATGGGGTCGCAAAGAGTCAGACTCGACTGAGTGACTGAACTGAACTGAACTGATGTATACTCATTCTCTAGACGATCTTGTCAAGTTTTGTAGCTTTTGACACCATGTCTATGAAGATGGATTTCTTGTTCTAAGCTACATGTCTCCCTTTAACCCCAGGTTTGCATATCCAACTGCCTTCCTGACATCTCCACTTGGGTGCCGAATTAACTCTCCCATAAATCAAACTCGATTATTCTTGCATGCGTGCTTGATCAATTCAGTCGTGTCCAACTCTTTGTGACCTTATGGACTGTAGTCTTCCAGGATCTTCTGTCCATTGAATTTTCCAGGCAAGAATACTGGAGTGGATTGCCTTGCCTTCCTCCAGAGGATCTTCCTGACCCAGGGATCGAACCCACACCTCCTACGTCTCCTGCATTGCAGGCAGTCTCTTTACCGCTGAACCACCGAGGAAGCCCAAGTAAGTAAGTAAACGTTAGTCACCCAGTCATGCTCGACTCTTTGCGACCCCATGGACTGTAACCTGTCAGGCTCTTCTGTCCATGAGATTTTCCAGGCAAGAATACTGGAGTAGGTTGCCATTTCTTTCTCCAGGGGGTCTTCCTGACCCAGGGATCAAACCAGGTTTCCTGCCCTGCAGGCAGACTCTTTACTGACTGAGCTACGAGGGAAGTCCCCCAGGATTTTCCTTAACCCTGCTCAATGTGAGTAGCTCCATTTTTGAGTTGCTTAAGCCAAAGCCTCCATCCTCTTTCTCTAACCCTCCACAACCAGTGCAGAAGCATGTCCTCTTTCCCCTACTTCAGACTATATCCAAAATCTGACCACTCTGTACCACCTCCATCACCATCATCTCTCACTGGATTACTATGATTGTGTCCTGTGCTCAAGACTGTTTATTTCTGGGGCTTCCTTGGTGGCCCAACGGCTAAGAATCCACTCCCAGTACAGGGGGCCCAGGTTCGACTCCTGGTCAGGGAACTAGATCTCACGCAGCACAGCTAAGAGTCTGCACGCCACAACTGAAGACCCTGCACACTGTAATCAAAGAGCTGGCACAACCTAAACAAATTTTAAAATACATTTTAAAAACCTGCTTATTTCCTCCCAATATCTAGATTCCCTCCTTCTACACTGATAGAATTTTTAACAAAATTTAGATTTTTCTAACACTTTTTGCAGCTTGGTGTAGCCAAGGGGATATAAGTGGAAACGTCTGTGTAGCCAAGAGGATATAAGCAGAAAATCTACGGAACTTCTAGGAAGCTTCCATAAGAGATAGCTGTAAGGTACCTTTTATGGCTTTCTCTTTATCTTTTTCTCATCCTGCTTCCTGCTAAACAGTTGACTCTTTAACCCACAGATAGGCAGCCTTAAGTTTGCTCTTTTCTATCTGCATTCAGGCCCTAGATAAGTCCTTAGAGTAATGACTTGAAAAGTTATTGATTCCCTGAGGACTTGGCAAACAAAGCTCTCATCGACCTCTAGATTCAGACCTCTGAACTTATGAATGAGAGAGAAACCACCTTTTACGCAGTGTGAGTTGCGACTTTTTGTGACCCCACGGACGGTAACCTGCCAGGCTCCTCTGTCCATGGAACTCTCCAGGCAAGGATACTGGAGTGGGTAGCCATTCCCTTCTCCAGGGGATCTTCCCAACCGAGGGACTGAATCTGGGTCTCGCACATCTCAGGCAGATTCTTCACCATCTGAGCCACCAGGGGATCCCCACCCTTTACTTAAAGCCTCTCTCATTTGGGGGTTTCCCTCATAGCTCAGCTGGTAAAGAATCTGCCTTCAATGCAGCAGACCCGGGTTCAGTTTTTGATCAGGAAGATCCCCTGGAGAAGGGATAGGCCACCCACTCCAGTATTCTTGGGCTTCCCTTGTGGCTCAGCTGGTAAAGAATCTGCCTGCAATGCAGGAGACCTGGGTTCAATCCCTGGGTTGGGAAGATCCCCTGGAGAAGGGCAAGGCTACCCACTCCAGTATTCTGGCCTGGAGAATCCCATGGACTATACAGTCCATGGGGTTGCAAAAAGGCAGACCCGACTGAGTGACTTTCACTTTCACTCTCTCTTATTTGGAGAACACTGTCACTGCTGAATTTCATTCAAGACAATATGCCTTCTCATTTTTCTCCTGATCTCGCTCTCATTCCTTTTTTAAAAAATTAATTATTTTCCCCATGGCATCAGCCAGAAATGATTTCAGCTTGGCTCAAGTTACTCCTGCAGTCAAAGCCTCCCAGGAGCTTCCCAGGTGACTCCCATCATGGGCTCATCAAGGCCCTCCCCAGACCTGTCTGGGCTTCCATGTTCCGCCCTCCCTGCTCCTCCTCTGCCGTCGTCGTATCCACCCTCTCTTCTCCCCACTGGTCCTCTTCAGACACAGTGGCCACTCTCTGGCTCACAAGCACACTGCAGCACAGGGCTGTGCACTCTTTGCTTCATCTTTCGTTATCTCTCGTGGTTCACTCTTTCGCAGTTTCCTCAAGACGGTACTCAGATGTCACCTTATTTATCAGGCAGGCCTTTTCTGATACCTAATCTAAACCACCACCGCCACCACCACCAGGATATTTCTCATAAAAATTGAGGCTTCCAACTTCTTTAGAAAATGCAGGTGCTCTAACAAGGCTGGGCCCAGTTTTCACAGGGCAGCAATGGATCTGAGCCAGGAACAGCATCCCGGTGGGACCTATAGTTGTTCTTCCCATACAATTTCTGTTTGTGCTCTGTCCTCACACCTTGACAGGAACAAAGGATGTTATGTTTATTTCATGTAAATGACTATGCAAACTTAGCTTCAAGCACCACCACCAGCTGCCCCGTCCCGTCCCCAGCCCAAGTTGGGTGGTCATCCTTCTAAGTAAAACTCTGAAGTTGCTACTGGGTAGAAATTAGGAGCCATAAACATCTATGCCCACCCCCACCCACCCCGCCCAGATTCCCTATTGTCTTGTATCCCCCTACCTCACTAATTCACAATTTTGACTGGCTGTTCAAGATATGATGGCTTAGAGTATTTAGTTCTCCCAAATTTATAGAGGAAAACTTAAAGATTAAGAAGCCTTTTGACACCCAAAGGATTGACTCTTCAATAGAGGAACTCAAGAGACAGTCACTGCATGTGACTTTCAATACCTGATGCTCTTAAGGCTGAGTTCTGTCACCAGATCATTTTACGAGGCCATATGGCTCACTCCTGCAGAGCTGTTTGATTTGGTTCAGAGCCCAAGTCTGTTTTCCTTTTAAATGTCAAAACAGACCAACCAGGTTTTGAACATGTGCAGAGCTCATTGCAAACAGATTAATCTTTCCTAGTAGGAGATTTAGCCTTGTGTGAAAGAACTATTTCAAATGACTAAAAGGTGAGTTGCATTATTGAGCTGGTGAAAGCTATACCTAGAAGTTACTAAAGACAATTGCTAGTTCAAGTGAAGTTCAAATTCCTTAAAGTGAGTAACGTAAGAAGTTTAGGTAGAGCTTGGGAGTGCTGTGTTACATACTTATATCAAGTTTGTATTAAAGAAAAGTGTTGATGTTTCCATGTTAATTTTACCATGTCTTTATAAACATTTCCAAAATCAAATTCTTGGAAAATGGTAATCAAAACTGAATGAATGAAGCTCTTGGATTTTTCTTTTAACAGTTTGTTCAGGATTAGGAATGATAAAATAATTTCATTCATTCATCCAAAATCAGGCAACAAACATTTATCCAGCCATACCAGGAGCTGTTCTGGGCACTAAATTCAGACCAGTGGACAAAAGAGCCCAGTCCGCAGTCTTGTGGAGATTATGGTCTCACAGAGCAGAGCCAGGGGAGAGGCGGTAAACAAGTGACCGTACCAGACACTGGGCACAAAGCGAAGTGCCCACGAAGCAGGCCAGGCGGGGTCGCTTCACACTTAATCTCTAGCATCTGAAGGGGCTTAAGAGGATGAACGGATTAATGACTTAATTTGAAACACTCCTATGAGACAAAGCATTTGCCATGCAGCCATGGAACTCGGGCTCTGAACCAGGCCTTGGTTCACCCTCCCACAGACCTTGTGTGTGTTGGCTGCAGGTGGTTCCCACATGGAAAAGCCTGAAGAAACAAAGCCCTTTATATGGACTCTGAATGCAATCCCTTCCCCCCACACACACCCTGCCCTGGCCCCCTATACCAAGGGCTAGAGAGAGACTTATCTCCTCTAAAAAATGCAGATTCTTGTAAAGTTGAGAACTTCCCAGTTTCTCTAAAGCAAATTAGACCTTCCCTTAGAACAAAGTCGGTCTGGATGGGAAAGGTGTCCCTAAGCTTTCTTTGTTCCTCTCAGTGTCCCTCTTGGGGAGGCAATCCTTACCCAGGCTCCCTGTTCTTTCCCGGGGTGTCTTCACCCATCTGGTCATGAACAGTAGTTCCTAATCGCTTCATCCAACAAAGTCAGCACTTCCTGTTTCCAGATCCTGTGCTGCGTTGGCAGTTTGAACGGTCTTTCTCCCTCTTCAGTTCCAGGAAGATGGTATCTTTGCTTGTAGACTTTGCTTACCCCAAGGGGAAACAGAAATCCGCAGACATGCCCACATGCTGAACCCAACATCTGAGTTAAAAATCATAAAATGCAGTTTTGCCCTTGGCCTTGCCAGGAACCTCTAAGACCTTTCCAAACCACAGTCTCTGAGATATCAGAGGATAGGGCTGTCTCCCCATCACATCAACCTAGGAAGCATGGGAGAGCTGAAGCTAATGGGGGCCCAACAGCTGAGAGAAAGAAGAAAGGGGGTGACCTGATTCATGACAAATTAATCTCAGAGGCAAAACTAGACTTCCTGAGGTCAGCAAAGTCGCTGGGGTGCATTGTGATTGCCGTGGGCTGGGGGCCCTTTTCCTATGGGATCTCCTTCCTCTGTTAAATAATGTCACCGATTATATTTCTTGACTGTGTTGGTATAAGGAAGACTATAATCCAAGCATCATGAGTGTAGACTCAGGAGGATTCTAGGCAGATTTTGTTCTTCTTATTAAAAATGAAATTAAAACAACCTTGTGGGCCCCTGCAAGTACTGGGGGTTCTAGACGCTGCTTCCGGTGCCTCGCGGAGAACTCAGCCTGTGCTGGTGCCTTAGCTCCTTCGCTGTTTCTTCCAGACCAATACCCTGGGCGTCTAGTGCCTTCCTCTGTCCACTGCCTGTCCTGCCCATAGACCTCATAAGGGCATCTTGGCCAGTCGTGGAGTGGGAGAAGATGTCCTAAACCAAGCGACTTCCTGCATCCACTTCCTGCTAGCCCCATGAGACCTGGCCTCAGCTGTCACCTCTCCACTGAAACTGCCCCTATTGAGGTCATTAGGGGCCTCTAGGTTGTCAGAACTCATGCATGATGGTCAATTCTTACATTAATACTTTAGGTCTTTCTAAGACATTTGACACCATTCTCCATTTAATTAGCTTTTTTTTGAGTGCTCACATGTGTCAGGTTGCATTGCAGATTTTGGAGGCATACTTCTCAACTAAACAGAAAAGACTCCAGCTCTCATAGGGCCTTCTGTGTGGCATGGAATCCAGATAAATAAACAGCAAGTAAAATTCGTCTGGGGATGCTCTAGAATTACAAAGGCCCCTAACTGGAACTTGAGAAGTCGGGAACTGCTTCCTGAAGCAGAGAAAACCTTACCTAAGGCCAGGAAGGTGACTAAAACATCACCTGGTGATTTGGGAGAAGCACGTTTAGGTGGAAAGAGTAAATTCACACACACCTGGTGATAAGAGGACCAACTGCACTCCCAAGGAATAGACAGAGATCCCACAGAGCAGGGGTCTAGGTGGCGTCAGTGGTAAGGAATCCGATTGCCTATACAGGAGACATGGGTTCGACTCTGGATCGGGAAGATCCCCTGGAGGAGGGAATGGCAACCCACTCCAGGATTCTTGCCTGGAAAATCCCATGGACAGAAGAGCCTGGTGGGTTACAATCCATGGGGTCACAAAGGGTCAGACATGACTGAGCCACTGAGCACTCGGGGAGTTTGCTCTGGGAGGTGTCATGAGCATGTTGGCATCGAAGGGAGATGACTCTGGTGTCAGTGAGGAGAATGAATTAGAGTGCGGTGGTCTGGGGGTCAGAGAGCCAACAGGAGGCTGTGGATGGGATCTGGACAAAAAAGGTAGTTTCTGAACCATGGAAGAAGCAGAGGGAAAGAGAAGTGGACAGATCGAAATGACTCCATCAGCAGGACTGGGTGATAGGCTGGATTTGGATGCAGGTGGGGAAGGATGGTATCCGTCTGGGTTCTTAGTGGCAGAAACTGAATCCTCTTTTCTGGTTAAGCAGAGTGAGTTTTGTTAATATGATATTAGGCTGCAACACAATCTTTGGGAGGGCTGGAAAACCCAGGTTAGAAGGCTCACTGCCAGGAGCAGAGCCGTCCAGTCATAGCACAGGGCTGCAGGAACAGAATCACAGCTGCTTCTGGCTTTGTCCTGTAAGACTGGCATGCGTGCTAAGTCGCATCGGTCATATCTGACCCTTTGCGACCCCATGGACTGTAGCCTATCAGGCTTCTCTGTCCATGGGATTCCCTAGGCAAGAATACTGGTGTGGGTTGCCTTGGCCTTCTCCAAGGGATCTTTTCAACCCAGGGGTCGAACCCACATCTCTTCTGTCTTCTGCATTGAGAGCCAGGCTCTTTACCACCAGTGCCACCTGCAACCAGACACCAGAAACTTTACCCCAGAAGGGTCAGATGCCTTCTCACTTATGTATGCCACAGGAGGCTACTCCCCTCTCCAATGGCAAAACCCAGACCTGAACCCAAGTCATAGTCCATCAACAGGAATGGACCAAGGAGATGTGGTGAATGGACATACAATGGACTATGACTCAGCCTATAAAAGGGAATGAAATTCTGCCATGCGCAGCAATGTGCACAGACCTAGAGAGTATTATGCTCAGTGAAATAAGCAAGGTGGAGACAAATACTGGAACACATCACTTATCTGTGGAATCTAAAAAAACAAGTAATGCGAATGGCAAGCAGAAACAGACCCACAGATATGAGGAAACAAACTCGTAGTCATCAGTGAGGAGGGGAGAGCGGGAGGGGCAAGATCGTGATAAGGGATGAAGAGATACAAACTACTTTGCATAATATGGCAACAAGGATATGTTGTGTGGCACAGGGAATTAGTCAGTATCTTGTCATGACTTTTAGTGGGGTATAATCTGAATCACATTGGAAGGACTGATGCTGAAGCTGAAGCGCCAACACTTTGGCCACCTGATGAAGAGTCAACTCATGGGAAAAGCCTCTGATGCTGGGAAAGATTGAACGCAAAAGAAGAAGGGGTCAGCAGATGAGATGTTTAATGGCATCACCGACTCACTGGACATGAATTTGAGCAAGCTCTGGGAGGTAGCAGAGGACAGGGGAGCCTGGCATGCTGCAGTCCATCGGGTCCCAAAGAACCGGACACAACTTGAGCAACTGAACAACAATGCAGTTGAAACTAATGTCTCTTGTAAATCAACTGTGCTTTCAATTAAAAAATAGAGCTCAGGGCTGGCTGACTCCAGAGAGCTTTCTCTTTTCATAGACCACAACCTCCTCATCACCAAGACTGCTCTAGCTGGGACTGTATGTCTGGGAGATTCACATTTCTCAGGATAATTAAACATCATCCTTCACAGGAACTGAAAAGAAGAATCCACTCAGCCCAAACAAGCAAAGTGAGCAGGAAATCCAACCTCAAGACAGTAATTTTAGGGAACGAGAAGGCATGAGTCATGATCCAAAATAGAGGGACTAAAGCGTGGGATTCTGCTTATGCCAAAATAGATGCAGGGACTCAGTTTCAACTGTAGCATGTGGGAGGGAGAAGTTCTGCTGAAAGTTAGGCTGTCTGGAGAGAAATGGACATCCTAGACACATTGAAATGATTGTTTTCTAATGCTTCCTCCTTGGAATAAAAGCTATGACAAACCTAGACAGTGTATTAAAAAGCAGAGACATCACTTTGCCAACAAAGTTCCATCTAGTCAAATCTATGGTTTTTCCAGGAGTTGTGTATGGATGTGAGAGTTGGACCATGAACAAGGCTGGTCGTCAAAGAACTGATGCTTTCAAACTGTGCTGCTTTAAAACTATGGTGATGGAGAAGGCTCTTGAGAGTCCCTTGGACTGCAAGGAAATCAAACCAGTCAATCCTAAAGGAAATCAGTCCTGAATATTCATTGGAAGGACTGATGCTGAAGCTGAAACTCCAGTACTTTGGCCACCTGATGGGAAAAGCTGACAGTGGAAAAGACTTTGATGCTGGGAAAGATTGAAGGTGGGAGGAAAAGGGGATGGCAGAGGATGAGATGGTTGGATCGCATTGCTGACTCAATGCACATGAGTTTAAGCAAACTTCAAGAGACAGTGAAGGACAGGGAAGTCCAGTCTGCTGCAGTCCAGGGGGTTGAAAAAGTTGGACACGATTTAGCAACTGAACAACAAAACATTTTCTAATTAATGTCTGAAAGAGAGGTATATGTCTATTTAACAAACTCTTGTTATATTCTACCCTAAAAAGTTGTACTTAGTAACTTACGTCAGTATTGGACTCACTCAGAAAATTAAAATTTGACCTTATTTGGCTTCCCTGGCAGCTCCGTGATAAAGAATCTGCTTGCCAATACAGGAGTCACAGGTTTGATCCCTGGTCCAGGAAGATCTCACACGCCTCGGAGCAACGAAGTCCATGCACCACAACAATTGAGCTTGTGCCCTGGAGCCCAGGAATTGCAACTACTGAGCCCACGCACCACAACCACTGACCCAAATGCCCTAGAGCCCGTGATCCACGACGAGAGGCCACCCCAATGGGAAGCCCACACCCCGCGACTGCAGAGTAGACCCCACTCTCCACAATTAGAGAAAAGCCTGCACGGCAATAGAGACCCAGCACAGTTCAGTTCAGTTCAGTCGCTCAGTCATGTCCAACTGTTTGCAACCCCATGGACGGCAGCACGCCAGGCCTCCCTGTCCATCACCAACTCCCGGAGCTTACTCAAACATGTCCATTGAGTCAGTGATGCCCTCCAAACATCTCATCCTCTGTCGTCCCCTTCTCCTCCTGCCTTCAATCTTTCCCAGCATCAGAATCTTTTCCAATGAGTCAGCTCTTCGAATTACGTGGCCAAAGCTTTGGAGTTTCAACTTCAGCATCAGTCCTTTCAATGAATATTAAGGACTGACCTCCTTTAGGATGGACTGGTTGGATCTTCTTGCAGTCCAAGGGACTCTCAAGAGTCTTCTCCAACATCACAGTTCAAAAGCATCAATTCTTCGGCGCTCAGCTTTCTTTATAGTCTAACTCTCACATCCATATGTGACTGATGGAACGAGACAGACCTTTGTTGGCAAAGTAATGTCTCTGCTTTTTCCAAGGCAAACCACTCAATATCACAGTAATCCAAGTCTATGCCCCAACCAGTAATGCTGAAGAAGCTGAAGTTGAATGGTTCTATGAAGACCTACAAGACCTTCACAAACTAATACCCAAAAAAGATATCCTTTTCATTAAAGGGGACTGGAATGCAAAAGTAGGAAGTTAAGAGATACCTGAAGTAACAGGCAAATTTGGCCTTGGAGTATAGAATGAAGCAGGGCAAAGGCTAATAGAGTTTTGCCAAGAGAATGCACTGGTCATAGCAAACACCCCCTTCCAACAACACAAGAGACGACTCTACACATGGCCATCACCAGATGGTCAACACCAAAATCAGATTGATTATGTTCTTTGCAGCCAAAGATGGAGAAGCTCTATACAGCCAGCAAAAACATGACTGGAAGCTTACTGTGGCTCAGATCATGAACTCCTTATTGCCAAATTCAGAGAAAAACCTGCACAGCAATAGAGACTCAGCACAGCCAAAAATAAAAATAAATAAAATATGTTTAAATATTTGAACTTACCTTATTTTCGACTTTTTTATATTATAAAATATTCCACTGAATCCAAGTTAAAGTTATTCCAAAACATCCTTACTATCTACAATTATAGTAAGAAAATAGAATTGCTTGACCAGTTCTTTGAGCTATAAGAAACTGAATTTGATAGATTCGGTTCAGCTCAGTTCAGTTGCTCAGTCGTGTCTGACTCTTTGCAACCCCATGGACTGCAGCATGCCAGGCCTCCCTGTCCATCACCAACTCCTGAAGGTCACTCAAACTCACGTCCATGGAGTCAGTGATGCCATCTAGCCATCTCATCCTCTGTCATTCTCCTCTCCTCCTGAAACAGAGCAAGACCATATGGTTCTTGCCCACCCCTCACCATGTTCTCTGCCTGTAGACAACTTTAGTCAAAATATAAGTTTAATCAGAGAAGTGAGAAATGCTAAAACAAAGGAAAACAGTCTCAGGAGACTAAATAATAATGTGGTAATTAAGCATAGTCAAGGACCTTTAGTTCTCAAGGGCTATAGATAATATTCTGAGCCACATCCTGTAAGCCGTCTTAGATACCAAAACACCAGGTGGAGAAGGTAACTACATGATGACCAGACTCGACCCAGGAGCTGCCACAATTCTGAGAACTGGCTGCAAAGAAATGGGAACAAGTGCACCCCAGAACTAAAGATTAACTGTGCCTAAAACAACCAAGATGATGCTAGTCGGACCACTGACGACCAATTGAAGATGACTGTTAGAGCTGACTGTGCTGTTTCTGCATGTAACCCACCCCCCATCACTCTGTCTATAAACGCTCTCACCCCCTGCTTGTCAGTGGGAGGGTGGGGGGGCTGGAATCAGCCTTTGAACAGATGTCTGCCACCCTCTCCACCCCAGTTGCTGGCACCTGAAATAAACTTTCCTTTCCAGCAACCTGGCTGGTTTACTGGCATTTAAGTGGCGAGCAGCCAGACCTCCCACGCATACCTTTTGATAGCACTCCTGCCTTCAATCTTTCCCAGCATCAGGGTCTTTTCCAACGAGTCCACTCTTCGCAACATGTGCCCAAAGTACTGGAGTTTCAGCTTCAGTATCAGTCCTTCCAATGAATATTCAGGACTGATTGATTTCCTTTAGGATGGACTGGTTGGATCTTCTTGCAGTCCAGGGGACTCTCAAGAGTCTTCTCCAACACCACAGTTCAAAAGCATCAATTCTTTGGGGCTCAGCTTTCTTGTCAGTTCCCAAATATCTGCAGTCATTATTTGGTCTAATATTTTCCACAGGCAGCTTGTGCATCAGGAACTGAGCTTTGAACTTTACATTATTTCATTTAATTCATGTAACAATCCAAAGAGGAAAGTACAATTATTATCCTAATTTTACCAAAAAAAAAAAAAAGGAAATTATAGATTTAAAGAGGTTAAAATCTTGTACAATATAACTCAGCTACTATGTGGGAAATTGAGATTTAAATCTATGAATAATTAATATATTGTAATTTGAAAGGATCAGTCACCAGACCAGTGCCCTTTTCACGTGAACTCAAGCCTTTAAGTTCCAAAGTGGCTGAAATCAAGCTGCACAAAAGTGACTCAAAGTATTACTGAGTTCTGGACATGAAGATGAAAGGTCCTTCTAAAAGTGACATCTTAATAAACTGTTCTAAGAAACAGTGTCTCTAGGGGGCACAAGAAGATCTCATTCTTAATCACTGTGATTTACAGATAACTTGCCTCACTATCAGACCGTGAAAACCATCACAAGGAATTCAAACCAACAGACTCAAAAGAGCATATCTTCCAAGAACAAAGTCAGAATTCACTCTCAAAGTATGGACTTGCAGGTAACCTGCACCACCTTGTCACCCTGGGCTGAAAAGTAAAGAAGTGAAGGTGCTCGTCGCTCAGTCGTGTCTGACTCTGTGACCCCATGGACCACAGCCCACCAGACTCCTCTGTCCCTGGGATTCTCCAGGCCAGACTGCTGGAGAGGGTTGCCGTTCCCTTCTCCAGGGGATCTTTCTGACCCAGGGGTTGAACCTGGGCCTCCCATGTCGCCTGCAGATTCTTTACCTTCTGAGCTACCGGAGAAGCCCTGACTCTGGACTGAGCTGCGGATCAAAGGTGACTGCGTTTGTTTGGAACCAAGAAATGGACTTCATCAAGCACTATGATTTCCTTAGGCCGTCTTACTCCATCTGACACACAGATACTAAAACTTGTTTCCAGCCGATGGTTGAAAACTGAAATGAACTTTTGAAGAGGTGGGGGGCCAAAGGTATATCACAGCTGTGTCTTCATAACTTGGATCCTCAGTTCAGCCTAATGGTAGTGATGCTATGTTTCACACCTGGCAATTAACCTTCCTGGGCCTGCCTGCCCTTCTTAGCACAACAGTAGTCCTGAGACCTTTCACTCAAAGGCTTCTGATGGCTTTTTTTGGATCATATGGCAGATGACCCCCATTAAAATCAGAGGTCTCTGTTTACTTTAAAAACAACAGCAAAACCCATCTTCAGCCTTGTATGGAGACTTCCCTGGCAGTGCAGTGGATAAGAATCTGCCTGCCAATGCAGGAGACAGGGGGTTCGACCCCTGGGCCGGGAAGATTCTGCATGCTGAGAGCAACTCAGCCCCTGTGCCACAACTACTGAGCCCATGCTCTAGAGTCCATGAGTTGCAACTACTGAAGCCCACACACCTAGAGCCTGAGCCCTGCAACAAGACAAGTCACTGCAAGGAGAAGCCCGTGCACCCCTACAAAGGGTAGAACCCGCCTTACTGCAACTAGAGAAAGCTTGCACACAGCAACAAAGACGCAGGGCAGTCAAACATAAATAAATAAATAATTTTTTTACAAAGACTCCTATGGGATTTGAGGGATGTTTGTTCTCAAGAAAGCAGCGTATTACCACCCACCGAGAGTGACAAGATGGTATACTCATCTACCCACCAGGAGGGCAAACTCATCTGCCTCTCAACCCAGTGAAAGGCAGCAAAGTTCTTCATCCTTAATAATCACCGTAATATACTCATGGGGGGATCAGATTTGCCTCCCATAGAGCAGCGGAGGGATTCTCAAGTTACTCCTGGTGGTTTCTCTTACAAGGCAGAAGTTGGAATTCAGCAAAGGCTTTCTAACATTGACTCTGTTCCACTAATCGACAGGCTAAGATTCGTGCATGCCAGATTCGATGCTAATATTCTAAATTATTCAAACATGACCCCCAAATAATACCGTACACTCCCACAGATCCTACTCTGGTGATTCTCAGAGATGAAGTAGCTCCTGTCTTAGGCTGCCTGGGGGTCCAGGGTCTTCAGTGAGTGGACTGCCTTCTAACAACGCCTCGTAATCTGTCTGCTTCACGGCATTGTTAAAAAGCACTGTTTAAAATCTGTATTTAAGAAGAAATGGTCCAAGGGACATTCTAACCACCTCATTCTCTACAGCAAACAGTTTCAGCCCAGACTCTTCTACCAAAATCTAGATTTACATTCCTTACCTTGAGGAGAAAAACAGCTTGAACAATATAAGATATTTAGAGATGCCATTAACCTGTCCTTGGCCGTTAGGAATGCTAATAAGGATCTTACACTATGATCCCAATTACAAGAGTCAAAATCTTTGGATGGAATCTTCAAGCATGTAAGAAGATAGCCATGGAACTCCAGAGTGGGATTTTTTTAATTATTTGATTTCTTTTTATATAATTTATTTATTTTCAATTGGAGGCTAATTGCTTTACAATGTTGTGTTGGTTTCTGCCATACATCAGCATGAATCAGCCATAGGTATACACGCCCCCTCCCTCTGGAATCTCCCTCCCACCTCCCACCCCATCCCACCCCTCTAGGTTGTCACAGAGCACCAGGCTGAGCTCCTTGAGCTCAATACAGTAGTAATTTAAGAAGGAAAAAGGGAGGGGGGATCCAGAGTGTTTTGTATCCCACATCCCTTTTTTCTTTTTAAATAACTGATTAATAACTTGACCATTCATGGATTAAGTGTAGTAGTGTTAGTCGCTCAGTCGTGCCTGACTCTAAGTGACCCTACAAACTATAGCCTGCCTGGCTCCTCTGTCCTTGGGATTCTCCAGCAAGAACACTGGAGTGGGCTGCCATTCCCTTCTCCAAGAGATCTTCCCAACCCAGGGATCAGACCCGGGTCTCCTGCATGGTGGGCAGATTCTTTACTGTCTGAGCTGCAGGGAAGCTCTGTACTGAGCAGTACAGTAGTAATTTAAAAAGAAAAAAGGGAGGGGGATATCCAGAGTGTTTTGTATCCCCACATTCCTTTTTCCTTTTTAATAACCGATTAATAACTTGATCCCATTCATGGATTTTCCATACCCCAGAAAACAAACAAGAGAAAGCAAGCATTTCTTCATATACATATAAAATCTTCTTTTAAGAACGATGGGTCTCAAATAGGAAGGCTGTAAGTAACAGATGACCCCACGAGATAGTATTTGTCAGAAATAGGGTTGCTGCTGAGTTAGCTACTATTCAAACTATGTTCCTTGTTGTACTGCTTTCTCTAAATGCTATCCTGGTATCTTGCTAAATCATCAAAAATGCAGGCAACATCAACTTCATTCTGACAGAAATACCTCCTTTGAGTTACGATTTAGTGTGAGGTCCTTGGCCAAAGAGAGATTTTTTTTCCCTGCAAATTTTATAGACATAAAACTGTGTTGATGACATTTTTGGTGTCTTTCATCTAAAAATCCATGTTGTAAATTCCTCTTAGGATGTAGGGACACAAAAACTTGTAATACCCACAAATTAGTTTATAATAAAACATCAATGTGTTTCTCTTGTTTTCAGAAAGATGAAAAGGGAATGGAATCATCAACCACTTTGCTCTTTCTAAAGCAATTATTTTCCCATACTCCTGAATGATTCCAGTTTTTTCTTTTCTTTTTATTTAACTGTCTTGCGTGTATTTATATAAAAAGCATGTTTTTGTAATGTGTATGTGTCTTATTATGTCACTATAAACCCTATCTATAAAAGGATCGTTTATATACCCATATATGATAAATGAATACATACCTAAATATCATAGATCTGTGCTGTGTGTGTGTGCACGTGTGCTCAGTCGTGTCTGACTCTTTGCAGCCCTATGGGCAGTAGACCACCAGGCTCCTCTGTCCACGGAATTTTTTCAGCTAGAATACCGCAGTGGGTTGCCATTCCAACCCCAGGGGATCTTCCTGACCCAGGGATCGAGTCTGTCTCTAGCCTCTTCTGCACGTCCTGCACTGGCAGGTGGATTCTTCACCACTGGGAAGCCTGTACGTGATGAATACATGCATACGCATACCTAGATGCGATGGAGAGCCCACCAGAAGCATTCCAGAAGCAGACCGCAGAGCCCAGCTCTTCCGTCGGCATCAGGTGGGCTTGAGGAGGGGGTGAAGATGTTCTGTGTCCTGGCCTCCTTGGCCCCCCTCTGATGATCTATTGCTGTGTCGCAAATCACTCCCAAACAATGGTTTAAAGACAGTAACAGTAACTCACAAATCTGGGGCTGACTGAGAACAGCTAGCCAGCTCGGGATGGTGTTTCCAGGGAAGTGTCGGGTGATGCTTTGAGTAGTCACGACTGGGGAGGCGCTGCTCGCATCTAGTGAGCAGAGCCCAGGGAGGCGCCCGACGAGCTGCGGCACACAGGGCCATGCCCGCGGGGAGAGCCTGTCTGCTCTGCGGCTGAGAAACCTCCCACTAGGCAGTTCTCTTTTGAGGTCTCTCGTACAGTTGCGATTAGGTGGCCGTGGGACTGAGGTCATCCTGTGGCTTCTTCACTCCACCTCTGGTGCCTGGGCTGGGAAGCCCCGATCAACTGAGGACTGAAGTGGCTGGTGCGCCTCGGGTCTCTCGCCCTTTCTCTCTGTGATTCTGTACGGTTTCCCCACAGGGCAGCCTTAGGAAATCCACGCTTCTCACCTGAAGCGTGGCTGAAGGCTTGCAGAGTGGACGCCATCAGGGATTCCTAGGAGCTGGGTGGCCTTCTGAGCCCAGCCTTGGAAGCCCTTCACTGTCACTCCTGCAGTGACAAAATAACAAAGATACCCTCCCCCTGGTTATCCAAAAAGAAAAAGGGGAGAACCACCCCTCAATATGGCAGTGATGAAACACATCAGATCTGGGAAAGCCAGCAAAAACCCAATATTCAAATGAAGATTCACATCCTTATAACATAAAACCCCAAGGGTCCAGCTTTCAATCAAACATCACTTATACCAAGAACTAGGAAGAGCTCGAACTTAATGAGAAAAGACAATCAACAGATGCCAACACCTTAATGACATAGATGATAGTAAAGGTTAACTGACAAGGATTATACACCAGTCACCAAAGAAATGCTTTAATAAGCAATTATGAAAACACTTGAGATAAATGAAAAAGCAGAACATCTTACCAAAGAAAAAGAAAATACAAAGAAGAACAAGATGAATATTTGGGAACTAAAAATTATAAAAGCCAAAATTAAAATTTAAAAGTCAGTGAAAGGGCTAACTAGAAAAATGGAGGAGACAGAGGAAAGAATCAGTGAGATTGAAGATACCTAATTTGAAAAACAGAGAGAAAGCAGATTGAAAAAAGTGAACAAAACCTCTGAGACATTTGGGACTACAACAAGTCCCAGAAGATGAGAAAAAAGAAAAAACAGTCTAACTTGATTCTCAATGTAGGTAGAGGAAATATTTAAGATGAGGGAGAGTAAAACGTTGGAAAAAAAAGTAAGGTTTTTGCACTTCACTCGGAGAAAGCAATGGCACCCGACTCCAGTACTCTTGCCTGGCAAATCCCATGGACGGAGGAGCCTGGTAGGCTGCAGTCCATGGGGTCACTAAGAGTCGGATACGACTGAGCAACTTCACTTTCACTTTTCACTTTCATGTATTGGAGAAGGAAATGGCAACCCACTCCAGTGTTCTTCCCTGGAGAATCCCAGGGACAGGGGAGCCTGGTGGGCTGCCATCTCTGGGGTCGCACAGAGTCGGACACGACTGAAGCGACTTAGCAGCAGCAAACATAAAATGTTGATACCAGTAGACTATGATGAGTTGTGTATCTAATACCTAGACTAGCCACAAAAAAAGCTGTACAAAGATATATGCTCAAAGACACTATCAATAAAAACAGAATTCCAAAAATGTTCAAGCCAAATGAAACCAGAAAAAAAAAGTTCAATTTATTGCTCACTTTACAGTAAGGGAGAGGTAAGCTGGTTTGATACAGTCTCTCTGAGCTGAACAAAAGTACTGATATTCTACTAGCTTTGGGGAAGCACAGAGTTCATTCACGGATTTGGGAGACTTGCAGAGGTATAAGAGGTTGCCTTCCTCTGTAGAAGCATGGTCACGTGCTGATTAGTTAGCAGTCCTGGTATATTTACCAGGGTTAGTTCACTGCTGATTGACTTTTAGAAGTAAAAGACAACACTGATTGCTTTACTTGCTGAGCACTGACTGCATGTTCACTGAGCAGTGGGTATTGCCTTGATCTACGGGAACAGACTAGAGAGGGTGTAGAGAAAAGGGAACCCTCTACACTGTTGGTGGGAATGCAAACTAGTACAGCCACTGTGAAGAACAGTGTGGAGATTCCTTAAAAAACTAGAAATAAAACTGCCATACGACCCAGCAATCCCACTCCTGGGCATATACACCGAGGAAACCAGAATTGAAAGAGACACGTGTACCCCAATGTTCATTGCAGCACTGTTTATAATAGCCAGGACATGGAAGCAACCTAGATGTCCATCAGCAGATGAATGGATAAGAAAGCTGTGGTACATATACACAATGGAGTATTACTCAGCCATTAAAAAGAATGCATTTGAATCAGTTCTAATGAGGTGGATGAAACTGGAGCCTATTATACAGAGTGAAGCAAGTCAGAAAGAAAAACACCAATACAGTATATTAATGCATATATACGGAATTTAGAAAGATGGTAATGATGATCCTGTATGCGAGACAGAAAAAAAGACACAGATATAAAGAACAGACTTTTGAACTCTGCGGGAGAAGATGGGGGTGGGATGATTTGAGAGAATAGCATTGAAACATGTATATTATCATATGTGAAATAGATCGCCAGTAAGGTTCGATGCATGAGACAGGGTGCTCAGGGCCAGTGTACTGGGATGACCCCGAGGGATGGGACAGGGAGGGAGGTGGAAGCAGTGTTCAGGATGGGGAACACATGTGCACCCACGGCTGATTCATGTCAATGTATGGCAAAAACCACTACAGTATTGCAAAGTAATTAGCCTCCAATTAAAATAAATTAATTAATTAAAAAAAATGATGCCAGAAGCCATTTGCTATCATGGCTATTTTAAAAAATCCATCTTTTCTTAAGTTTGTAGGCACTTTTTAAATTCTCACTGTCATTTCAAAGTATGTATTTTAAACCTTATTTATAAATTTGCAAGTCTTTTTACCCAGTAAAAGCATATCTGCTTTTATCAAAGTAGGGTTCAGTTCAGTTCAGTTGCTCAGTAGTGTCCGACTCTTTGCGACCCCATGAATCACAGCACGGCAGCCCTCTCTGTCCAACACCAACTCCCGGAGTTCACTCAAACTCACGTCCATCGAGTTGGTAATGCCATCCAACCATCTCATCCTCTGTTGTCCCCTTCTCCTCCTGCCCCCAATCCCTCCCAGCATCAGGGTCTTTTCCAATGAGTCAACTCTTTGCATGAGGTGGCCAAAGTACTGGAGTTTCAGCTTTAGCATCATTCCTTCCAAAGAAATCCCAGGGCTGATCTCCTTCAGAATGGACTGGTTGGCTCTCCTTGCAGTCCAAGGGACTCTCAAGAGTCTTCTCCAACACCACAGTTCAAAAGCATCAATTCTTCAGCACTCAGCTTTCTTCACAGTCCAACTCTCACATCCATACATGACCAATGGAAAAACCATAGCCTTGACTAGACGGACCTTTGTTGGCAAAATGATGTCTCTGCTTTTGAATATGCTATCTAGGTTGGTCATAACTTTTCTTCCAAGGAGTAAGCATCTTTTAATTTCATGGCTGCAGTCACCATCTGCAGTGATTTTGGAGCCCAAAAAATAAAGTTTGACACTGTTTCCACTGTTGCCCCAAAGTAGGGTAGGAAAAGTTTATAAAAAGGGAGTAGGGCATATTTTCCCTTTTCCCCTGCTCATGACAAGTTGTCCCGCTTCTTCTGATGGCAGCATTGATTCCTCCACATGCATCATCCATCATATCTTTGGAGATATTTTTTGCTTTCCTACAACACACCTGCGATTCTGATGAGAGGTCTCGGTCTCCCGGCCAGAGTGATGGACATGTGATCCAGGCCTAGCCAATCACAACACCACACTTCCTTGCTTAGAGTCATGTCCACGAAGGAACTTAAGCTGGGCCCATCAGAGCCCTTCCTCTGTCATCGCACCCTGGACCTTCAGTACGTGGGTGTTGACTGTGAGCTCCTTGAAGGCAACGGCTGTGTCTGATTCGCTGATGTATACCCAGTGGAGATCATAACGCTGGCACCTATTAGGTGCTCAGCAAAAGTTTCTTGAATGAATGAGTAAATGCATGAATGGGTCATGGGTCAATAAGTGAGTATTCAGCTACTGTTTATCAAATAAATGTAGAAAACTCTTAGGAAGAGTTTAGGGAAAGTCTCCCCACCTCCCCACTTTTCCCCAAGAACCCCCTTCCTGTACAGTTGCTGGAGTGGTGAGTCCTGGAATGGTGAGCTCAAGGAGGGAAGTCCTTGACCCTGGGGGACAGCCAGGTGTGTTGTCCAAAGCAGCTCTGGAGCTTCTGCAGACACGATGGCTGGTGCCCAGATTGGCCCCATATTCATATCCATCAGTCATTCTGAGCATGGGTACAACTGCTCCTCTAAGAACTCTCAAGCAAGTAAAGCAGTGGTAACATCCGTGGTCAGCGGGATAGACCTCAGGTGTCAGGGAATCTCCGGGACTGATGGCAGCCCAGGCAACCTTAGCTGTGCCCCAGGCAGGCTGGAGACAAAGGCACCTGGGATGACCTGTATCTTCCTAGGACCCTGGGGAAAAAAGTGAAAGTGCTAGTCACTGAGTTGTGTCCGACTCTTTACAATCCCACGGATTCTGCCAGGCTCTTCTGTCCATGGGAGTCTCCAGGCCAGAATACTGGAGTGGGTTGCCATGCCCTCCTCCAGGGGATCTTCCTGACCCATGGATCAAAGCCAGGTCTCCTGCATCAAGGAAGGCTTCTTCCTTCAGAGGTAAAAAATCCACCTGCAAAGCAGGAGATACAGGAGATGGGGGTTTGATTCCTGGGCCGGGAAGATCTGCAGAAGAGGAAATGGCAACCCATTCCAGCATTCTTGCCTGGAGAATCCCAAGGGACAGAGGAGCCTGGCAGGCTACAGTCCAAAGAGTCACAAAGGGTCGGACAGGACTAACTGACTGAGCACAGCACAAGTGCTG
The DNA here is from genome assembly GCF_032452875.1 of Bos javanicus. Classification (NCBI taxonomy): domain Eukaryota; kingdom Metazoa; phylum Chordata; class Mammalia; order Artiodactyla; family Bovidae; genus Bos; species Bos javanicus. The sequence goes on from NC_083877.1 coordinate 99,380,723, forward strand.
GAAAGCATCGATCCAACAGGAGTCGAGTAACGGTCTCTGGTACTGACTTTGTTACTTCCTCATCCTATGATCTTGAACTAAAAATCCAGAGTTGGACTGCTTCTAGATGTCAAGACTGAAACATTCCTGCAGTCTCCAAGACTAATGCTTTGGCCAGAAACCACCCTGTCTGAGCGTGGTGGTCTTCCTTTCCTCATCGTTTGTCTCCTCGCTCAGTGAGTGAAAGCCTTTGACCACTCAGAGCCTGTTCCCTTTAGAAAGCATCAACTTCAAGGTTATCACCTGGTGAGAGGTGCTACTTTAGCACTGATTGGGAACCTCAGTGACTGCCTGGCTGCAACAGGAAATGTCTCTGCACTTAGGATCTTTCCTTCAGATCATTTTGCATGAACTTTTCTGAAGCTGATATATAGAATATGTATCTTTTGAATTTTCATAAAATTTTCTGAACGTGATATACATAGCAGTATTACTGGCAGGGTAATTATGGATTGGGACAGTCTTTCATGATGTATTCAATGGATAATGATGATAGATAATAAGAGTGTTCACATTTTATGATCTTGTTTCCAGATGTAACTATAATTAGGAACTAATGATGCTGACATAAATTTATTTAAAACTCAGTGAAGAAAAATGGAGTCCACATACTCCAGCCCCACTCTCAGATCAGATCAGATCAGTCCCTCAGTCGTGTCCGACTCTTTGTGACCCCATGAATCGCAGCACGCCTGGCCTCCCTGTCCATCACCAACTCCCGGAGTTCACTGAGACTCATGTCCATCGAGTCAGTGATGCCATCCAGCCATCTCATCCTCTGTCGTCCCCTTCTCCCCTTCCCCCCAATCCCTCCCAGCATCAGAGTCTTTTCCAATGAGTCAACTCTTCACATGAGGTGGCCAAAGTACTGGAGTTTCAGCTTTAGCATCATTCCCTCCAAAGAAATCCCAGGGCTGATCTCCTTCAGAGTGGACTGGTTGGATCTCCTTGCAGTCCAAGGGACTCTCAAGAGTCTTCTCCAACACCACAGTTCAAAAGCATCACTTCTTCGGCGCTCAGCCTTCTTCACAGTCCAACTCTCACATCCATACATGACCACAGGAAAAACCACAGCCTTGACTAGATGGACCTTTGTTGGCAAAGTAATGTCTCTGCTTTTGAATATGCTATCTAGGTTGGTCATAACTTTCCTTCCAAGGAGTAAGTGTCTTTTAATTTCATGGCTGCAGTCACCATCTGCAGTGATTTTGGAGCCCAGAAAAATAAAGTCTGGCACTGTTTCCACTGTTTCCCCATCTATTTCCCATGAAGTGATGGGACCAGATGCCATGATCTTCGTTTTCTGAATGTTGAGCTTGAAGCCAACTTTTTCACTCTCCACTTGCACTTTCATCAAGAGGCTTTTGAGTTCCTCTTCACTTTCTGCCATAAGGGTGGTGTCATCTGCATATCTGAGGTTATTGATATTTCTCCCAGCAATCTTGATTCCAGCTTGTGTTTCTTCCAGTCCAGCGTTTCTCATGATGTAATCTGCATATAAGTTAAATAAGCAGGGTGACAATATACAGCCTTGACGAACTCCTTTTCCTATTTGGAACCAGTCTGTTGTTCCATGTCCAGTTCTAACTGTTGCTTCCTGACCTGCGTACAAATTTCTCAAGAGGCAGATCAGGTGGTCTGGTATTCCCATCTCTTTCAGAATTTTCCACAGTTTATTGTGATCCACACAGTCCAAGGCTTTGGCATAGTCAATAAAGCAGAAATAGATGTTTTTCTGGAACTCTCTTGCTTTTTCCATGATCCAGCGGATGTTGGCAATTTGATCTCTGGTTCCTCTGCCTTTTCTAAAACCAGCTTGAACATCAGGAAGTTCATGGTTCACATATTGCTGAAGCCTGGCTTGGAGAATTTTGAGCATTACTTTACTAGCGTGTGAGATGAGTGCAATTGTGCAGTAGTTTGAGCATTCTTTGGCATTGCCTTTCTTTGGGATTGGAATGAAAACTGACCCTTTCCAGTCCTGTGGCCACTGCTGAGTTTTCCAAATTTGCTGGCATATTGAGTGCAGCACTTTCACAGCATCATCTTTTAGGACTTGAAATAGCTCAACTGGAATTCCATCACCTCCACTAGGTTTGTTCATAGTGATGCTTTCTAAGGCCCATTTGACTTCACATTCCAGGATGTCTGGCTCTAGGTCAGTGATCACACCATCATGATTATCTGGGTCATGAAGATCTTTTTTGTACAGTTCTTCTGTGTATTCTTGCCACCTTTTCTTAGTATCTTCTGCTTCTGTTAGGTCCATACCATTTCTGTCCTTTATCAAGCCCATCTTTGCATGAAATGATCCTTTGGTATCTCTGATTTTCTTGAAGAGATCCCTAGTCTTTCCCATTCTGTTGTTTTCCTCTATTTGTTTGCACTGATCGCTGAGGAAGGATTTCTTATCTCTTCTTGCTATTCTTTGGAACTCTGCATTCAGATGTTTATATCTTTCCTTTTCTCCTTTGCTTTTCACTTCTCTTCTTTTCACAGCTATTTGTAAGGCCTCCCCAGAAAGCCATTTGGCTTTTTTGCATTTCTTTTCCATGGGGATGGTCTTGATCCCTGTCTCCTGTACAATGTCATGAACCTCATTCCATAGTTCATCAGGCACTCTATCTATCAGATCTAGGCCCTTAAATCTATTTCCCACTTCCACTGTATAATCATTTGGGGATTTGATTTAGGTCATATCAAAGGGATTTGATTTAGGTCATACCTGAATGGTCTAGTGGTTTTCCCTACTTTCTTCAATTTGAGTCTGAATTTGGCAATAAGGAGTTCATGGTCTGAGCCACAGTCAGCTCCTGGTCTTGTTTTTGCTGACTGTATAGAGCTTCTCCATCTTTGGCTGCAAAGAATATAATCAGTCTGATTTCGGTATTGACCATCTGGTGATGTCCATGTGTAGAGTCTTCTCTTGTGTTGTTGGAAGAGGGTGTTTGTTATGACCAGTGCATTTTCTTGGCAAAACTCTATTAGTCTTTGCCCTGCTTCATTCCGTATTCCAAGGCCAAATTTGCCTGTTACTCCAGGTGTTTCTTGACTTCCTACTTTTGCATTCCAGTCCCCTATAATGAAAAGGACATCTTTTTTGGGTGTTAGTTCTAAAAGGTCTTGTAGGTCTGCTTAGAACAGTTCAACTTCAGCTTCTTCAGCGTTACTGGTTGGGGCATAGACTTGGATTACTGTGATATTGAATGGTTTGCCTTGGAAACGAACAGAGATCATTCTGTCGTTTTCGAGATTCCATCCAAGTACTGCATTTCGGACTCTTTTGTTGACCATGATGGCCACTCCATTTCTTCTGAGGGATTCCTGCCTGCAGTAGTAGATATAATGGTCATCTGAGTTAAATTCACCCATTCCAGTCCATTTCAGTTCGCTGATTCCTAGAATGTCGACATTCACTCTTGCCATCTCTTGTTTGACCACTTCCAATTTGCCTTGATTCATCGACCTGACATTCTAGGTTCCTATGCAATATTGCTCTTTACAGCATCAGACCTTGCTTCTATCACCAGTCACCTCCACAGCTGGGTATCGTTTTTGCTTTGGCTCCATCCCTTCATTCTTTCTGGAGTTATTTCTCCACTGATCTCCAGTAGCATATTGGGCACCTATTGACCTGGGGAGTTTCTCTTTCAGTATCCTATCATTTTGCCTTTTCATACTGTTCATGGGGTTCTCAAGGCAAGAATACTGAAGCCCCACTCTAGATATTATTAAAATAGTTTTTCATAGAAGGGGCTGAGTTAAAAGCCTTATCATCTTTACTTCTTTCAGATACATATGAAATATACAGCAAAAAAATTTTTTTAAATTTCTGAACAAATGAGTTGCTTGTTGGAAGAAGAGGTTGATGTTGTTGTTCAGTCATTAAGTCATGTTGCACTCTTTGTGGCCCCATGGACTACAGCACACTACGCTTCCCTGTCCTTCACCACTTCCCAGAGTTTGCTCAAACTCAGGTCCATCGAGTCAGTGATACCATCCAACCATCTCATCCTCTGTTGTCCCCTTCTCCTGCCTTCAATCTTTCCCAGTGAAAGGTTGTTGTTGAACCACACAAAGACACCAGGATTCTTGGCCCCCGGAGGAGAAGAATTCAGTCTGGGGCCAGAGATGAGGCTTGATCGCTCAGAGCTTTTGTGTAATAAAGTTTTATTAAAGTATAAAGGAGATAGAGAAAGCTTCTGACATAGGCATCAGAAGGGGGCAGAAAGAGTACCCGCTTGCTAGTGTTAGCAATGAAGTTATATACTCTCCAATGAATCCAAAGAATGTCTGGAGGTTGTAAAGACCTCCCATAATTTACATTTTAAGATAACAGAATTAGCCAGAAGGTTTAATCCAGAGACTGTCCTCAGGCATTACATTATATTATATGTTATATATGTTATATTATATATATGTTATATTATATAACATATTATATATATATGTTATATTATATAACATTATTGTTATATAATCCTAAGGAATGTAGAGAAGGAAAAAAAGTTTATCCTTTCTTCGTCCTTGAGAATTCCAGATCCCTCTCTCCTGGGGGACCCCTAGACTCCTTATCAACCTGCCTAGGAAATGACTCTCTCACCAGCATCAGGGTCTTTTCCAAAGAGTCAGCTCTTCACATCAGGTCACCAACGTATTGGAGCTTTAGCATCAGTCCTTCCACAGAATATTCAGGGTTCATTCCCTTTAGGATTGACTGGTTTGATCTTTTTGCTGTCCAAAGGATTCTCAGGAGACTTCTCCAACACCACAGTTCAAAAGCATCAGTTTTGAACTCAGTCTTCTTTATGGTCCAGCTCTCACATCTGCACATGACTACTGGAAAAACCATAGCTTTGACTATACAGACCTTTCTCAGCAAAGTGATGTCTCTACTTTTGATATGCTGTCTATGTTTGTTATAACTTTCCTTCCAAGGAGCAAGCATCCTATAACTATGGCTGCAGTCACCATCTGTGGTGATTTTGGAGCCCAAGAAAAGAAAATTTGTCACTGCTTCCACTTTTCCCCATCTGTGTGCCATGAAGTGATGGGACTGGATGCCATGATCTTAGTTTTTTGAATGTAGAGTTTTAAGTTTTAAGCCAGATTTTTAACTCTCCTCTTTCACCCTCATCTCTTTAGTTCCTCTCTGCTTTCTGCCATTAGAGTGGTATCATCTGCATATCTGAGGTTGTTGCAGACAGAAGCAATAACTACAATTCCACAGCCTCCAGAACAAAAAGCACAATCACAGCAAGAAGAAGGTGTGGTGTCACACATTTTTAGAGAAAAAAAAGAATTTTCAGCATAAATAAAAATCAATTCTTAGTTTTTCAAATGAGAAGACTGGAGATCCATATGGATGAGGTCCATATGTAAGTTGCTCAGAAAGTTAATCAGCGGCTGTCAGATTACACATGAATCTCCACATATGATGTCTCTCCATCCCTATGTATCTAGAGCTAGATTCTTAACATCTATCCTGATACCCAATAGATACCTAGTAGATATCTACTCCTCCACTATTTCCCAAATTTCAGGAGTTCATGATTCCCAACCTGTGCCATTCATACCTGCCAACTTACTATTGTTTGCTTTCTTTAAATCAGCTCACATGTTCACTTAAATTTCTTTAAAAGCACCATATCACTAATGTAAATAGAAAATCAGTATCACCTGCCATAAATGGGTGATTAAAAACAAAAAAACTCTTTTGTATCTGAGTGCAGGTAGACATTTACTTTCCAAACTTTGTTAAACTCTCCCAATATCACAATCCTTAAAAGATCTGAAATCACTGGTCTAAGATAAAAGTCATTATAAGATACATGTGGAGCCTTTAAAAAGTGACATGTTGAAATATGAAAAAAATGGTTTTCATTACAATATCTTCCTTTTCCAGCTCAGACAATTGACTATTGGCTTGTAGAAGTGATAGCCCTTGAAATCCTCCATTATATGAGGCAGGGAAAATAAGTCTTGGGAATAAGCTGTTGCATAAATAGAACCCGAAGTCAGGGAAGCATTTCTGGTTGGCACAATTCCAACTCCACCTCTTGCTAGCTGTGCAATACTGGCCTAGCTTTTTTAAAACTATTTTTTATTGGAGTATAGCTGCTTTACACTGTTGTGTCAGCTTCCACTGTACAGCAAAGTGAATCAGCTACACACCTACATACATGTCCTCTTCTCCGGATTTCCTTCCCATCTAGATCACCACGGAGCATTGCATAGAGTTCCCTGAGCCATGCAGGAGGTTCTCATTAGTCACTTATTTCAACCATAGTAGTATACACACATCAATCCCAGTTTCCAAATTCACCCCACCCACCCCTTCCTCCTTTGGGATCCATGTGTTTGTTCGCTACATTTGTGTCTCTATTTCTGTTTTGCAAATAAGATCATCTATACCAGTTTTCTAGACTCCACATATATGCATTAATATACAATATTTACTTTTCTCTTTTGACTTATTTCACTCTGTGTGATAGTCCCTGTCTCCACAAATGACTCAATTTTGTTCCTTTTCATGGCTGAGTAATAGGGGCTTTCCTGGCGGCTCAGACAGTAAAGAATCCACCAGCAATGTGGGAGATGTGGATTTGACCCCTGTGTTGGGAAGATCCCCTGGAGGAGGGCATGGCAACCCACTCCAGTATTGTTGCCAGGAGAATCTCAAGGACAGGGCAGCCTGGCGGGCTACAGTCTATGGGGTCACAAAGAATCAGACACGACTGAAGTGACTGAGCACACAGCCCAATAGTCCATATTATATATGTACTACATCTTCCTTATCCATTCCTCTGTTGATGGACACTTAGGTTGCTTCCTTTACTGTCTCATGAAACATTTAAAATGAGAGATTCTCTCATTTTAAAAAAAGGAGGCCATCAGCGTCTTTCAGGGCCATTGTGAAGATTAAGGAGGAAGTATGCAGATAGCAATTAGCATGGCACAAAGAACACAGTGGCCTCTCAGGATATCGGACTAAATGGTAAACTGGGTCTTTGCTGTTTTCCCATTTCTGGAATCTGATGTCTTCAAGGTCTTTGCAATGTTCCAACATGAAAAGCAGTGGGAGTTTCTTTCGGTGTTAGGAATTGCAGTCAGTTTTTTATCCCATCTTTTAAGACAGGGAAACTGAGCCGTAGGATGGGTCTGCTATGTGGTCCTAGGTGAAGGCAACACGCTGTGTGTCCTGAGAGCTTAAGCTCCCAATGCTCTCCTCTGCGCCACTCACCAGGGCAGCTGAAGAAGCTGCAAACGTTTTGACACTCACCCTTTCTAACAAGAAGTGGGTTCCCTGCCCCCTCCTCTTAGAGCTGGCTTGCCTCTGTGGTTATCTAATGGAAGCTGGAGTAAATGAGGCTCTGCCAGTTTCCTGGCACAAATCTTCAGAGACTGGTAGCTTTCATTTCCTGTTTCTGCAATTACTCATTCTGAGAGCGGAGTCTGCCTGTGAGAAATCAGACGGCCCTGATGGACAGGCCACGTGCAGAGTCTTGAGACTCCATGGAGGGGAAGAATGGCCCAATGGAGTCCCCACTTCTAGCCATCCCCCCCAAAGACCCAGATGTGTGAGGAAGGACTTTTTGAACCCTCCAGAGAAAGCCAGCCACTACCTGAATACCAGCACAGTTCAGTTCAGTTCAGTTGCTCAGTCCTGTCCGACTCTTTGTGACCCCTTGGACCGCAGCACACTAGGCCTCCCTGTCCATCACCAACTCCCTGAATTTATGAAAATCACTGTCAATGCCAGAGGAGCAGAATAATCACCAAACACAGCCTGACCCAAATTCCCAACCCAAGGATTGTGAGTTGTTTTTATTTTTTTATTTACTTTTATTGGGAGCTTCCCAGGTGGCTCAGTGGTAAGAATCCAGCTGCCAATACAGGAGACACAGGAGACATGGGCTCAATCACTGAAGATCTCCTGGAGGAGGAAATGGCAACCCACCGCAGTACTCTGCCTTGAAATTCCCATGGACAGAGGAGCTGGGTGGGCTGCGGTCCATGAGGTTGCAAAGAGTGGACCATAGTTACTCTACAACACTGTGTTAGCGTCCACTGTAGAGCAAATAAATCAGCCACATGTATACATCTATTCCCTCCCTTCTGGACTTGCTTCCCAACACTATTTACAATAGCCAGGACATAGAAACAACCTAACTTTCCATCAACAGAGGAATGGGTAAAGAAGATATGGAACATATATACAGTGGAACATTCGGTTCGGTTCAGATGCTCAGTTGTGTCCGACTCTTTGTGACCCCATGAATCACAGCACGCCAGGCCTCCCTGTCCATCACCAACTCCCTGAGTTCACCCAGACTCGCGTCCATCGAGTCAGTGATGCCATCCAGCCATCTCATCCTCTGTCATCCCCTTCTCCTCCTGCCCCCAATCCCTCCCAGCATCACAGTCTTTTCCAGTGAGTCAACTCTTTGCATGAGGTGGCCAAAGTATTGGAGTTTCAGCTTCAGCGTCAGTCCTTCCAAAGAAATCCCAGGGCTGATCTCCTTCAGAATAGACTGGTTGGATCTCCTTGCAGTCCAAGGGACTCTCAAGAGTCTTCTCCAACACCACAGTTCAGAAGCATCAATTCTTCGGCACTCAGCTTTCTTCACAGTCCAACTCTCACATCCATACATGACCAATGGAAAAACCATAGCCTTAACTAGATGGACCTTTGTTGGCAAAGTAATGTCTCTGCTTTTGAATATGCTATCTAGGTTGGTCATAACTTTCCTTCCAAGGAGTAAGCGTCTTTTAATTTCATGGCTGCAGTCACCATCTGCAGTGATTTTGGAGCCCCCCAAAATAAAGTCTGACACTGTTTCCACTGTTTCCCCATCTATTTCCCATGAAGTGATGGGACCGGATGCCATGATCTTCGTTTTCTGAATGTTGAGCTTTAAGCCAATTTTTTCACTCTCCACTTGCACTTTCATCAAGAGGCTTTTGAATTCCTCTTCACTTTCTGCCATAAGGGTGGTGTCATCTGCATATCTGAGGTTATTGATATTTCTCCCAGCAATCTTGATTCCAGCTTGTGTTTCTTCCAGTTCAGGGTTTCTCATGATGTACTCTGCATAGAAGTTAAATAAGCAGGGTGACAATATACAGCCTTGACGAACTCCTTTTCAACCAGTCTGTTGTTCCATGTCCAGTTCTAACTGTTGCTTCCTGACCTGCATACAAATTTCTCAAGAGGCAGATCAGGTGGTCTGGTATTCCCATCTCTTGAAGAATTGTCCACAGTTTCTTGTGATCCACACGGTCCAAGGCTTTGGCATAGTCAATAAAGCAGAAATAGATGTTTTTCTGGAACTCTCTTGCTTTTTCCATGATCCAGCGGATGTTGGCAATTTGATCTCTGGTTCCTCTGCCTTTTCCAAAACCAGCTTGAACATCAGGAAGTTCATGGTTCACATATTGCTGAAGCCTGGCTTGGAGAATTTTGAGCATTACTTTACTAGCGTGTGAGATGAGTGCAATTGTGCAGTAGTTTGAGCATTCTTTGGCATTGCCTTTCTTTGGGATTGGAATGAAAACTGACCCTTTCCAGTCCTGTGGCCACTGCTGAGTTTTCCAAATTTGCTGGCATATTGAGTGCAGCACTTTCACAGCATCATCTTTTAGGATTTGAAATAGCTCAACTGGAATTCCATCACCTCCACTAGCTTTGTTCATAGTGATGCTTTCTAAGGCCCACTGGACTTCACATTCCAGGATGTCTGGCTCTAGGTCAGTGATCACACCATCGTGATTATCTGGGTCATGAAGATCTTTTTTGTACAGTTCTTCTGTGTATTCTTGCCATCTCTTCTTAATATCTTCTGCTTCTGTTAGGTCCATACCATTTCTGTCCTTTATCAAGCCCATCTTTGCATGAAATGTTCCCTTGGTATCTCCGATTTTCTTGAAGAGATCCCTAGTCTTTCCCATTCTGTTGTTTTCCTCTATTTCTTTGCATTGATCACTGAAGAAGGCTTTCTTATCTCTTCTTGCTATTCTTTGGAACTCTGCATTCAGATGTTTATATCTTTCCTTTTCTCCTTTGCTTTTCACTTCTCTTCTTTTCACAGCTATTTGTAAGGCCTCCCCAGACAGCCATTTTGCTTTTTTGCATTTCTTTTCCATGGGGATGGTCTTGATCCCTGTCTCCTGTACAATATCACGAACCTCATTCCATAGTTCATCAGGCACTGGAACATTACTCAAACATAAAAAGGAACAAAACTGGGTCATTTGCAGAGACATGGATGGACGTAGAGATGGATGGATGGACGTAGACATGGATGGACGTAGAGATTGCAGAGACATGGATGGACGTAATTTCTAAGCTTTGTTACCCCAGAAACTGGAACACACTTACCATCTCACATGATTAGCATACAACCCTCCGAAGTAGGTAGCACGTTTCCATTTTACAGAAAAGGAAACCATAGAATATTAAAGTAGCTTCCCTGAGATTCCATGGTACACAGTGGCAAAGCCACACTGCAGCTCGATTTCTGGACTCAGCCCATGCTTGTACCACTGGATGCCGCTTCTGTGCGCCGAAGAGAAAGGCTCTTCAGTCTTGCCATGGCAACCCTGCCTCCCTACAGGTGTCCGAAGGAGAACGGTACTCGGAGGGCTCCAGCTGTCTCCAGCCTCTCTCTCTGCCTCATTTCTCATCTTCACAGCCATGCCAGCCCCATCACCCTGGACAAGCCCATCTTTTCCTGTAGTAGCTGTGTGTTACTGAAGTTACTGAATGTTCTGGAACAAAGAAATACTTTAAAAGTATCAGCTGTTAGGGAACAAATGTATGGATACCAAGGGGGAAAGGGAAGGGTGGGATGAATTGGGATAATGAGATTGATTTCTACGCAGTATGGATACTATGCATAAAATACATAACTAATGAAAAGCTACAGCACAGCACAAGGAACTCTACTCAGTGTTCCGTGGTGATCTACACGGGCAGGAAATCTAAAAAAGAGAGGATTATATGTATATGTTTAACTGATTCACTTTGCCACACAGCAGAAATGAACACAACATTGTAAAGCAACTAAACTACAATATAGATTAAAAACTAAAGTGATTTTTTTTAACTGAAAAAAAAGTATCAGCTGTTCTCATGATTCTGAATTCCAAAATTCTTCTCACAGTCAAACATTGTGAGGAATAAAAGCCCTTAGACCTAGAGGCTTTGGAGTCTACCATAAATTCTCCAAGCGAATGTAAACATTGTATGTGACCAGAGGCCCTCCAGTCAGTCCACACACGTAATGTGTGACCCACCTTTGCTGGTGTGCACACACTCGGTGTGGTGTTTCAGATGTATGCTCAGGACCCTGTGCTGTGCATCTGCCACAGTTTATCTACTGATAATATGTCAGGATCTGTGCTGAACTCTTTACTCAGGTTATCTCATTTACTCTCCACAAGAACACCATGAAAAGTATTTTTAGTGAATTCACATATGATTTTATGATTCCACCATCTCATAAACCACTCCAGGTGCCAAAGTCATCTAAAGCAAAAGACCAAGATGACTCAATGCTTCTCTTTGGTGAAGCTATTTTATAACAAAGAATCAGGCATGGAGAATAGTTAGAAACAGAAGAGGGCAAGAAAAAAATATATGATTTTTCTTCCCATTGTTCCCCCAAAGATAGTGGAGATTATTTCCTGAAGACTTGAAATAAAACTCTTTTTAATTCATGTTCCCTTTTACTTCCTGAATAAATTTATCAAGTATCTCCTGTGTGCCAATGTGTTATTTGGGTCCTGCAAGAAGCAGGCATCAAGACAGGATAAAACATGCAAGAAGTATATAAGGGGGAGCATGTAAGGCTTCAGGAAAGGCTGAGCAAGCCCTCGGACCATGGTGCAGGTCTGACTCTGAGTGAAGGAGAGACAGAAGGAAGGAAGGAAGCAGGTGTGGGTGGACGTTTCCTAGGTAGCCATGCAGTTCAAGGAAAGTTGGGCAAAGCCAAGGGGCAGTCTCAGAGCCCAAGGTGCCCATCAGAGGAGTCTCAGGGATGGGCCTGCTTAAAGTCTTGGCCATGCACAGCCTCTGCCTGGGAGCAGCCCATGGCGAACATGGTGCAAACATGATAAGGTTCAGAGCCAAGCACCTGGAGCTCTCGGTCCCTACAACTGGAAATCCGAGGGCCATATCCTCATGGAACCACAGACAGGAACTTTTCCATCCACCAGAAAAGAGAAGGACTGTCACCCAGCCTGCTCCTTGCCCACTCCCAATGCCCCAGAATGCATTCTGGTGAGCCAGCAAAAGCCTGACTCTTCTAACCAATCCTCCCAAACCTGGAGACATGCAAACAGAACGAGAGAATTTTTCCTTTTGGCCACACCAAGAGGCATCTAGGATCCTAGTTGGCAGACCAGGGATCGAACCCACACTCCCTGCCTTGGGAAACAACCACTGGATCACCAGGGAAGTTCTCCCAAAAGAATTTTTTTTTTACCTTTATTCAACTCGTTTGTTGATATATTCCCGGCTGGTTTGTACACCCTTACTTGCATTTGGTAAAGAACCACCCGCCAGTGCAGGAGACACAGGAGAGGTGGGTTCAATCCCTGGGCCAGGAAGATACCCTGGAAGAGGAAAATGCACCCCACTCCAGTATTCTTGCCTAAGAAATCCCATAAACAGCAAAGACTGGTGGGCTACAGTCCATGGGGTCGCAAAGAGTTGGACACGACTGAGCATGCACACACCCACACACTCTCATTAACCAGGTATTAGAGAAGATAAATTATGTGAATTCAATTCACCATCGTAATTCATTTGTTTTTTACAATCACATCAGCTATTGTGTGAGGAGTGGATCAAGAAAGGCAAAATAGAAGCAAAGAGATCACTTAGTGCCCAGACTGAAGCAGTCAAAATGGAAGTGGAGAAGAGAGGACTGACTGAAATTCTATTTGGCCGATATAACCAACAGGCCAACTGGTAGACCAGATGTCCCTGCCTTCAGCTATGGCACAGTTAGACACATTATGGGACTGGAGGTTGTGAAAAGGCCATCACAAGGGTAAACTATTGCACTCTGTCACCTTTAGCTTCTCCCGTGACCCTCCTATGGAGTGGCCATCTCAAAAGATGTTTTTAACTCCATCTGATCATGTACCATCCTGCTGTGATTGCCACAGAAAGGCCCATCACTGTCATTTTGATGACTAATATTGGCTGTTTTGTTTCATTTTGTTTTCCAAATGGACTCATCTATTAAGGACAAATGAGAATTCAAACCATTTTATAATACTATCTGGAAAATAATGTTAGAGCTAAGCAATTTTCAATTAAGTGGAGACAATATCCAAAATAGGAAATTCACCTGAAGGTTGGAAAGAAGTTACAAAAGTACGTATAAGTTATCAACGTTATAAAAGTCTCACATCTTGAGACTTTCATGTCTAACAACCTAGACCCCCACAACTGAATTTTTCAATGAGAATCCAAAACTACCTTAAAAAATTGGATTTCCTTTCTGGGCACAATACCTGCCTCATTTAACCTACATGGAAGCTCGTTCTATGAGACAGAGATCAACCTACAAACTTACCTTCAGATTTCATTCTTGGAAAAAGTCTAGGGTGAGTGTGCAACAGTGTCGGCCCCTTCCCATGCACACCCACCTTGCTGCCGTGCCCTTCCTGTGGGGGATCACTGAAATGTCCTCAGGGAGGGCAGTGCAAGTTCACATCCAGGGGAAAGAGCTTGAGCTCCACGCAGGAGGGAAGGACCTCCAGTGAAGCACGGTTGGAAAGTGAAAGTCGCTCAGTTGTGTCCGACTCTGCGACCCCATGGACTGTAGAGTCCATGGGATTCTCCAGGCCAGAATGCTGGAGTGGGTAGCCTTTCCCTTCTCCAGGGGACCTTCCCAACCCAGGGATCAAACCCAGGTCTCCCACATTGCAGGCAGATTCTTTACCAACTGAGCCACAAGGGAAGCCCAAGAACACTGGAGTGGGTAGCCTATCCCTTCTCCAGCAGATCTTCCCAACCCAGGAATTGAACCAGGGTCTCCCGCATTGCAGGCAGATTCTTTACCGATTGACCTATCAGGGAAGCACGGTTGGAGGAGATCCAGAAAGGAAAGTCACACCTCAGGAGGATGTTTGGGGAGGTCTGCTATGTGTGGGGCAGGCGCTGTCCTCTGTCTCACCTGTGAATTCCTCCGTGATACCTACATTGCACAGGGAAGCAATTCAATGAATGGACTGAACTCAGTGAGGATACAAACAGGGACAGATTTATTTTCCTCCTTCCATGGCTTCCAGCATGTTCTGATGGATCTCCTTCCTTCCCCTTTTAAGGGCATCGCAGGCAGATCTCATGACCTTCTTTGGTTTCATGAACAATTTCCCTCTAGTGATAAAGATTCCTTTTCACATTCTCTAAAGTCCTGTCCAATCTAAAACAAAAGTTGAACCTCCTATCCAATCCTAAGCTCTACCAGTCTCCTAAGTGTTAGTCACTCATTCTTGTCCTACTCTTTGCGACCCCATCAACTGTAGCCCACCAGGGATTCTCCAGGCACTCATGTGGGCATCCTCCCCTTCTCCAGGGAGTCTTCCCACCCCAGGGATTGAACTGCTTTGCAGGCAGATTCCTCACCATCTGAGCTACTGTCCCTTTCCTATTTCCACACCACCTGCCTCCACTGTCTACTCCTTTCCACAGGCCTGACCCTGTTTAGGGGACTTGCAGTGGAAACTGAACATGACTTTTGCCTCCACCTTCTGCCGTCTCTTCTGCACTTTCAAGGTCAGTACATGGAAAAGATAGAAGAGGGGAAGAGTCAGAAGCCTTTTTTCCCCTCTGGTCACTCGTATGTTCTCCTTTGACTCCAAGTGGCCACCACTTCTGTGCTGAGTGACTGAGTGACGGTTGCTCAGTCGTGTCCGACTCTTTGCGACCCCATCAACTGTAGCTTGCCAGGCTTCTCTGTTCATGGAGTTCTCCAGGCAAGAGTCCTGGAGTGGGTTGCCATTTACTGTTGCCCCTCCTTCAAAAGCTGGCTTTATGTGGGACACATGGTGGGTCCTTCCGAGTCACTGTAGGAACTGCGGTGTTGCTCTGTTCCCGAGGGAGTCATTTGCTCCTGGGTTGCTCTTGCTGGACTGCCTCTGAGTTCCTGCCTCCCATGGGACTCCCCACAGTGCAGTGAGCATCCTGTGCACACTGTTCTCTCGGAAAGATTCTTTCTAAATGGCTGTCAGACTGTATATTTGTGTTCCTCCAAAATTCATATATTGAAGCCCCAGTGCCCAGTGTGATGGTATTTGGAGATGGGGCCTTTGGGAGGTGATTAGGTCATGAGGGTGGAGCCTCTGAGACAGGATTAGTGCCCTTATGAGAGACAGTAGGGCTTGCTCTCTCTAGTCCCTGCCATGTGAGGCACGGTGAGAAGATGGCCATTTGCAAGTCAGAACCTGACCACGGTGGCACCCTGATCTTGGACTTCTGAGCCTCCAGAACTGTGGGAGATAAGTTCATGTGGGGTAAGCCACCCCATCTATGGTGTTCTGTTATAGTCAGTCCAAGCTGACTGGGACAGTGGCTTAAGCCTGACCACCACCCTCTGTGGGTGAGAGACATGCAGGCCAAACCCCGAGCCTCTCTTCCTTTTTCTCCTCCCGGCCATCGCAGGCTGCACCATCCACCCTCAGACCTCCAGAATGCTCCGGGTTGTAATGAAGCCTCCTTCTCCGTACTCAGGAAGCAGCCCAAACGCCAACATCAAGGAGTCAAGCCCTCAAGCGCTCTCTCCTCTGCCACCTGGTGGCAGGCTGCAAATGCTGCCACGCTTCTGAGCTCAGCCTGCATGCAGTCAGGGAGTGAGATACCAGCCTCCCTTTCCAGAAGCATCCACCCCAAAACCCTTTGACAGTTCTCCGGGAATCTTGTCACTTGAATCTGGAGATGAGAACACTGCAGTATTACCCATGTGGCCAAAACTTCACATCAATGAACCCGGGATGAGCTGCTTTCAAAAGTCACATGCCTGCTTCATACAGGATGTTTGGGGTGGGGGAGGGGGAAGCAGGCGGTGATAGTAACATGATCAATAGATCACCTCTGAAAGCCATAAAGGGCACGTCTGCTAGCTCCCTGTCACTCTCTTGAGAACACTGGGGAGCTTGTCTGCTCTCGGCTTTGGAGCTTTACAAGAAACTCTGAGGAAACAGAGTCTCATGCATCAACAGGTTGTGCACCCCGATTGAACTGGTGTCCATGGATCATTCGCTGGACATATAAAGAGATGTGGAGGCTGTGTGTTAAGGTTGGGGTTAGCTGCCTGGCTCACGGGGCGTGCACAGTGAATACACAAATGGAGGTAAACTGATAACCAGAATCTGACCATCCCTATGATGAGTGAGCAAAAGCACACCAGAGACACGTAATGAGGGCATCTCCAGTCAGCCAGCAAATACTAGCAAGAACCTGGATGGTTTTGCAAATGAGACCTGTCCCCACTCCATGACCAGGCACTGTGACTGGTGTTGGAGGAGTATTAATAGAAATGATCAGGACCCAAGGGTAGTGGAGGGGGGCCAGGTCTCATTTGCCCAACCATTCAGCTACCCAAAGGGTAAATGAAAACAAACCAAATCCCGGATCACACGCCTTCCTAAATGGATTTGCAAATGCATTCATTGGCAGCAGATTGCAATATCAATAACTACAGTATAATGAACTGACTTGCTATTCAATCTTCATGGGGAAGCGTGCAGCTTTTCCACTAAACCATGAATCATATTTATTTGAAGATCAATCCCTCCCTGCCCCCAATATTCACAGGAAGACGTGCACTCATGGAAGAGACACAATTAGCCCCCCAGTTCCCCAGCCTCAGACTCAGGAGAGTGCCAAGCCTCATACATCATTGCCTCTGAACTGTCGCTAACTTCTCAGTGTTTTAAGCACACTGAATGTTCTTAAACATTCCATAAATGGTTATCTTTAAAGATGCATCAAATTGGGAGGGGGAGGGGATGAATAATATCCTGGACTTAGGATCATTCAATTCAATCAGTGAGCATTTCCTTTCACTGACTGGCTCTTCCATCACCATGACTACCCACTTCCCACAGGTAATGACTTGGCTCCATTTACTCGCACAAGAAAAAGTGTTTTAATTTTTTTTTTCCCTATGTATTAAAATCCTACTAAGTGCTGGGAACTCTACATAGATTATCTCTTAAAACAACCAATGAGGGCTTCCTTGGTGTTCTGATGGATAGGAATCTGGCTGCCAGTGCAGGGGGACACGGGTTCAGCCCCTTGTCTGGGAGGATCCCACGTGCTGCAGGGCAACTAAGTCTATGAGCCACAACTATTGAGCCTGTGCTCTGAGACATGAGAGCCACAGCTATGAGGCCAGTGCACCCTAGAGCCGGTGCTCTGCAGAGAAGTCCCCGCAGGGAGAAGCCCGAGCACTGCAACCAGAGAGCAGCCCCGCAGGCGGAAACCAGAGGAAGCCCACTAGCAGCAGCAGAGACCCAGTGCAGCCGGGAAAAAAAAAAAGCAAGTAATGTACTTCCCATTTAATAGGTGAATAAATGAGGTTCGCAGATATTAGGTAATTTGCTGACACTCATGCAATTAGCAAGTGTGGCAGAGAATTTCTAGCTAGGTCTCTCTAACCCAGAACCTACACCCTTCTCCCCCATCACCTCTTTAAAGAAGATTAAAGAGAAATATTCTGAGAAACGTAGCCAAGTTGTGGGAAAATAAAGCTCACCCACTTCTACTAAATAGATCCATAGCAGCTACACCCACATTAGATATATTGTGGGCCAAACACTTGAGAGTTCTCTAAAAATCCCCAAGATGGATAACGTTAATTATGAAGTTTCTTTATCTTAGTGGTGTTACACCAAAATAAGAATATCAGTCTCTCGGTCCTGCTCCATTTACGAGTCTCCAAAATCAGGGAATCTCAGAGTAAGGTTTCTGCATCATCTGGTCCCACAGTTCCTTCTAGACTCCCCATATCTCCTCCCACGGGTCCTCCAGCCCTTGCTCAGGCAGAGTTCAGAATGAGAACTCATTGATACCCCAGGCAGCCCCTCCCATCTTTGCAAAGCTCTGGGAAAAAGCACTTCCTCATTCTGAGCATGAGTCTCACGCCCTGTGGTCTCCATCCACGGGTCTTCCTTCAGGGACACAGAACAATTTGAATCCATCTTTTACATGGTAGCCCCATCTCATATTGAAGCATCCACACCTCTCCTAGCTTTCTAAAATACAAAGACGACATGATTTTTAAATCCCTTCATTATTCTAGTCACTCATTTCTGGTCTCTGCTCTTACCCTTTCCTCTGAGCCTGGCCAATTACAGAAGCTTCTTGACTGGTCTTCCTGAAAGTGAAAGTGTTAAAGAGTTAGTTGCTCAGTCGTGTCTGACTCTTTGTGACCCCAGAGACTCTACAGTCCATGGGATTCTCCAGGCCAGAATACTGGAGTGGGTTGCCATGCCCTTTTCCAGGGGATCTTCCCAACCCAGAGATCAAGCCCATGTCCCTATGTTGCAGGCAGATTCTTTACCGTCTGAGCCACCAGGGAAGCCTGCTTCACTTCTAAACTCCTGGAGTCCAAACAAACTCTGCTCAGAAGCTGGGATGTTTCTTTTCAATGTAAAAATGATGGTGTCTCTCTCCCGCCCCAAACCTTCAAAACAGCTCACGTGCAGAACAAAATTCATACTTCTTTCACTACTGTATCAGAAGCTCTTTCTTGTTCTCAGAGTGTGACGGACAGCCAAGCCGAAACAAGAAAAGTTGTGCATTCCTGGGCGATTTTGCAATTGCTCTGTATTTGATTTATTAATACATTGTGTGGAATATGAACAGAGAAGTTCAAAGGTGAATTTGGTTTACGTAATCTGAAATGCATGCAGGTCTAAAAGTGAAAAACTTTCATCTCTGGTTCTGACCTTGGAAATATTTTACAAACTTTTCAACTCCTTGTAGATTCCAGCTCTTCTGACAAAAACCCTGGCTTTCCAATGTTATGAACATCTAATATGTAGCAAGTTTGTTTTTAATTTTTTTAATTAATTTAATTGGAGGCTAATTACTTTACAATATTGTAGTGGTTTTTTCATTAAAGAAGGACATTCCCCAGTCATTATTAATAAGCCCCAAATAATATAGCTGAAAATATTATTGAAGCATATTTCATGTTACAGCCTCTAAACCAGGAGTGTTTGGTGTAGAATCCATGGGCCCTAGAACTGCATATGAAACTCCCTGTGTGTGTGGTGGGGGTGAGAGGTTAGGAGGGCGAGGGAAGGAGATGCACATGATGGACCCTGGCAACCTGCACTCTCTATGTGGACTATACAAGGGTGTCTACTTGTCTGACTTCCCCAGAAACTGAATTCTGTGAAGGTAGAGTTCAATTCTGCCCTCTTATCCTCAGTTCTACCCCATGGTCTAGTGTGGGGACTGGGACCTGCTGGGCATTCAGCCAATACAGGTTTAAAACATCATAAATTCATGGAAGGGTGACCAGACGCCCCTTAATGAAAACCCCTGAGTGAACCACTGGAGCCACATGGGAAGATCAGATGTGTCCACCTCTCATCCATGCCTTCATCCTCAACAAATGTCTCCTGAGTTTTTACTAAGAGCCAGCACCACACGAAGCAGAGGGCGTCGGAGAGACTTCAGACAGGCCTGCCTGCCATGTGGAGTTTTCAGCCCCGTCTTGGACTGAAATTTACATTAAATTGGTAATCATAAAAATGTGCAATTACAGACTATGAAATTCTAGGAAAAGCACAGGAGAACCTAACTTAATGACAAGGTCTTAGAAAGTCATCCTGGGAGAGTGATATTTTAACTAAGAGCTAAAGGATGAAAAGTATTATAAGTAACTAGGCAAAGATCTCTGCCAGGCTCAGCACAAAAAGGTCTCTGCTTCTCAATGGCGAGGTTTCCTGGGAGACATTCCAAGAGATGGGACTCGCTTAATGTTGTAACTTGTTTCCAGAGATGATGCCCTCTGTAGCTCCTCGCTTTGTACCCACACACCGCTCCATTGTCTTGAATTTGAATTGGCCTTTCATGGCTTTGGCCAATAGAACATGGCAGAAGGGACGCTATGCTAGGGCACCTTCCTCCCTCTTGGAGCCCTAAGCCACCGTGTCCAGCTGCTCAGCTGCAGCGGGAGGTCAGGGAGGAGCACTGGGGCCCAGAATCGTGGTGGAGGAGGCCCTGCTGGACGTCCAGCACACACTAGACCATGGGGTAGAACTGAGGATAAGAGGGGATAAGAGGGCAGAATTGAACTCTGCCTTCACAGAATTCAGTTTCTGGGGAAGTCAAATGGCAGCTGACTGTCTGGGCATGAGAGCCTCCAAACCAGGGAGGTCAAGCTGAGCCTTGTCCACTCACAAAACCATGACAGATAATAACAAATTATTGTTTTAAGCCTGTAAATTTTGGAGTGGTTGGTCACACAGTAGAAGATAAGCAGTGACCTTGTTAAGACTCATTTGGGGACTTAATCTAAGAGACCTAGGTTTCCATCAGCTGACAAGTCCTCCTGAGAATAACATGTTACAGGTGTTCTTACTTGCAAGACAAGAAAGAGTTTGATCCTCTCAATGGATCCAACCTCTATCTGCCCATCTGTCAAGCTTTCCCTTTTTCTGGACTGGAAAGGAGTGGCCTTCAACAAGGCCCTACCCTGACCTTCGACCTCAGTCTCTTTTAGAGACTCTCAGTTTCTGGCAGCTAATTACACTTCTGTGATTTCCAAGCCTTCCCTAAAAGTCCAGCCTCAAGGCAGACAAAGGTGGTGCTTGACTTGCAGTTCCCGGGGCCCATGGATTCTACACTGGCATTTCCTTGTTGATTTCATTTCTTGCTTTACAGGACCCAGTAGCTGGTGGAAGCCACCTACTTTCTGCTACTATCCTGTCCTTCAGGTAAGTCTGGAAGGGAGAGCAGGGCAGAGGAGGAATCACGCTTTGAAACCGGTTAGTGTTTTTGTTTGCACAGCTTGTGTTATTAATACTCCTGTTTAGCATAATTAGCTACCTTCCCCGTTTACACACAACCTGCGGTGTTTATGCCTCTGTTTGAGAGCTGAACCATCAGCAAAGGAGTCTAGCTCCCTGAAGGCTGAATGCAGGTGGTTCTGAATGCTGCAGGATGCCAGTTGTTCAGAAAAGCCAGAGACACAAGCTTTAATTGTGGCTAAAAATACACTCACTAGAAGAATCAGTCTCCTTAGGACTGTTTGGAGTGGATAAAAGCATACATGGATTCAGCAGTCTTCAGAAAGCCCTGCAGAACAAAGGAGAAGTGGGCAAGTGGAAACAAATGAACTTTATTAATGGGTGGGGAGGTGAAGATCGCTAATACAGGACAACATGACTTCTCTTTATTTGAATAATTGGCAGTCCATTTTACTTAGCCAGTGACTATTACCTCGGAATATGATTTCAGACTCAACAAAGCAGTGTATTTTAAGTTCCGTCATGACTTCTTGTCAAACTTCAGGCAGGCTGCAATAAATAATTCAGCATCCTTTATAGAATCACAGCCTATTAAGGTTGGAGGAGAGCTTAGAGATAGAATTATGCATCGTGTGATATATTATTACATGATGTATTATTATTATGATATAATTATATGTACATTTCCATGTATATTAACTGAATTAATATTTTTCCATCAGCCACTAATTCACTACTCAAGAAAAAAGTTATCTGTGAAGGAAAAAAAATAACTCATTTTGACTGGTCAGAAACGAGTCGAGATAAAATGATATACGCGTATGAGCATAGGTAAGAGTGACGCTCTCCAAAGTTGACTTGTGGAACGCCGCCCTAACATCCAGCAGGACCCAGAAACCCCGGTCAAACAACACTACCACAGTGTTCATTATGTGCTGGACACTGTTCTCAGTGTTATCTATATCTAATTCATTTAATCCTTTAAAAATCCCGATGAGGTAAGTAGTAAGAGCAAGCCGTTTTCAAATTAATAATAAGAATACGTCGTGAGCCAAGGATTATAATGAACTCATTTCTGTTTTGTTGTTCAGTCACTCAGTTGTGTCTGAATCTTTGCAACCCCATGGACTGCAGCACATCTGGCCTTCCTGTCCTTCACCATCTCCTGCAGCTTGCTCAAACTCATGTCCATTGAGTCAGTGATACCATCCAACCATTTTGCCCTCTGTCGTCACCTTGTCATCCTGCCTTCAGTCTTTCCCAGCATCAGGATCTTTTCTGATGAGTCAACTCTTCGCATCAGGTGGCCAAAGTACTGGAGTTTCAGCTTCAGCATCATTCCTTCCAGTGACTATTCAGGACTGATTTCCTTTAGAATGGACTGGTTGGATCTCCTTGCAGTCCAAGGGACTCTCAAGAGTCTTCTCCAACACCACAGTTCAAAAGCATCAATTCTTTGGTGCTCAGCCTTCTTTATGGTCCAACTCTCACATCCATACATGACTACTGGAAAAACCATAGTTTTGACTAATGGTTTACATGGGCCTTTGTTGGCAAAAGGTCTCTTCTTTTTAATATGCTGTCTAAGTTGGTCTTAACTTTTCTTTCAAGGAGTAACCATCTTTTAACTTCATGGCAGCAGAGATTTTGGAGCCCATTTCTGTACACCTGCAATAAAAATGGAAGAGGAGGAGGAAAGGAAAGAAAGGACAGGAGGTCCAGAACTTGCTCGCTTCCTTGGACAGGGAGCTCAGATTAGACTCTCCAGTCCAGTGCTTATTTCCACTCTTAATTCAAGTCCTAAACACCTGGAGTCCCTAAGAAGAGTTCAGAAGATAGCAGTTATGTTAAACTGTATGTAATCTATGAAATCTTGAATGGATCTACCCATTTTTTCCTCATGCCAAACCTTCCTAGTCACGCCTTGTCTTCTGCTACTATTCTTAGAGAAGAGTCTGTGGTGCCTGGAGAACAGCCAGGACTACAGTCCCCCTAATTCTTCATAACCAACTACTCTGATCATAGCAGATTAATCTAGGGTGGTCACTGATTCAAAGACAGCCATTGATGATAGTCTGGCCAAAAATCAATAAAGAAGTCATAAGCATCAGTTGGACTAGATGGAGTAGTGAGACTTAGAAGATATCTTCGGTGCATGTCCAAAGCTAATTCCATGTCATTTTGATGTTCCTCTGGAAAAAGCAAGAGAGTTCCAGAAAAGCATCTATTTCTGCTTAATTGACTGCCAAAGCCTTTGACAGTGTGGATCACAATAAACTGTGGAAAATTCTTCAAGAGATGGGAATACCAGGCCACCTGATCTGCCTCTTGAGAAATCTGTATGCAGGTCAGGAAGCAACAGTTAGAACTGGACATGGACCAACAGACTGGTTCCAAATAGGAAAAGGAGTTCGTAAAGGCTGTATATTGTCACCCTGTTTATCTAACTTATATGCAGAGTACATCATGAGAAACGCTGGACTGGAAGAAACACAAGCTGGAATCAAGATTGCCAGGATAAATATCAATAACCTCAGATATGCAGATAACACCACCCTTACGGCAGAAAGTGAAGAGGAACTCAAAAGCCTCTTGATGAAAGTGCAAGTGGAGAGTGAAAAAGTTGGCTTCAAGCTCAACATTCAGAAAACGAAGATCATGGCATCCGGTCCCACCACTTCATGGGAAATAAATGGGGAAACAGTGGAAACAGTGCCAGACTTTATTTTTCTGGGCTCCAAAATCACTGCAGATGGTGACTGCAGCCATGAAATTAAAAGACGCTTACTCCTTGGAAGGAAAGTTATGACCAACCTAGATAGCATATTCAAAAGCAGAGACATTACTTTGCCAACAAAGGTCTGTCTAGTCAATGCTATGGGTTTTCCTGTGGTCATGTATGGATGTGAGAGCTGGACTGTGAAGAAGGCTGAGTGCTGAAGAAGTGATGCTTTTGAACTGTGGTGTTGGAGAAGACTCTTGAGAGTCCCTTGGACGGCAAGGAGATTCAACCAGTCCATTCTGAAGGAGATCAGCCCTGGGATTTCTTTGGAAGGAATGATGCTAAAGCTGAAACTCCAGTACTTTGGCCACCTCATGCGAAGGGTTGACTCATTGGCAAAGACTCTGATGCTGGGAGGGACTGGGAGCAGGAGGAGAAGGGGACAACAGAGGATGAGATGGCTGGATGGCATCACTGACTCGATGGACGTGAGTCTGGGTGAACTCCGGGAGTTGGTGATGGACAGGGAGGCCAGGCGTGCTGCGATTCATGGGGTGGCAAAGAGTCGGACATGACTGAGCGACTGATCTGATCTGATCTGTCCATTGAAGAAGGAAACGGCAACCCACTCTAGTGTTCTTGCCTGGAGAATCCCAGGGACAGGGAGCCTGGTGGGCTGCCGTCTATGGGGTCCCACAGAGTCGGACACAACTGAAGTGACTTAGCAGTAGCAGCATAGGGAGATCAGATCAGATCAGATCAGTCACTCAGTCGTGTCCGACTCCTTGCCACCCCATGAATCGCAGCACGCCTGGCCTTCCTGTCCATCACCAACTCTCGGAGTTCACCCAGACTCACGTCCATCAAGTCAGTGATGCCATCCAGCCATCTCATCCTCTGTCGTCCCCTTCTCCTCCTGCCCCCAATCCCTCCCAGCATCAGGGTCTTTTCCAATGAATCAACCCTTCACATGAGGTGGCCAAAGTACTAGAGTTTCAGCTTTAGCATCATTCCTTCCAAAGAAATCCCAGGGCTGATCTCCTTCAGAGTGGACTGGTTGGATCTCCTTGCAGTCCAAGGGACTCTCAAGAGTCTTCTCCAACACCACAGTTCAAAAGCATCAATTCTTCAGCACTCAGCCTTCTTCACAGTCCAGCTCTCACATCCATACATGACCACAAGGAAAACCATAGCATTGATTAGACGGACCTTTGTTGGCAAAGTAATGTCTCTGCTTTTGAATATGCTATCTAGGTTGGTCATAACTTTCCTTCCAAGGAGTAAGCGTCTTTTAATTTCATGGCTGCAGTCACCATCTGCAGTGATTTTGGAGCCCAGAAAAATAAAGTCTGGCACTGTTTCCACTGTTTCCCCATTTATTTCCCATGAAGTGGTGGGACCGGATGCCATGATCTTCATTTTCTGAATGCTGAGCTTGAAGCCAACTTTTTCACTCTCCACTTGCACTTTCATCAAGAGGCTTTTGAGTTCCTCTTCACTTTCTGCCATAAGGGTGGTGTCATCTGCATATCTGAGGTTATTGATATTTATCCTGGCAATCTTGATTCCAGCTTGTGTTTCTTCCAGTCCAGCGTTTCTCATGATGTAATCTGCATATAAGTTAAATAAACAGTGTGACAATATACAGCCTTGACGAACTCCTTTTCCTATTTGGAACCAGTCTGTTGGTCCGTGTCCAGTTCTAACTGTTGCTTCCTGACCTGCATACAGATTTCTCAAGAGGCAGATCAGGTGGCCTGGTATTCCCATCTCTTGAAGAATTTTCCACAGTTTATTGTGAGCCACACAGTCAAAGGCTTTGGCATAGTCAATTAGGCAGAAATAGATGTTTTTCTGAAACTCTCTTGCTTTTTCCATGATCCAGCGGATGTTGGCAATTTGATCTCTGGTTCCTCTGCCTTTTCTAAAACCAGCTTGAACATCAGGAAGTTCACGGTTCACATATTGCTGAAGCCTGGCTTGGAGAATTTTGAGCATTACTTTACTAGCGTGTGAGATGAATGCAATTGTGCGGTAGTTTGAACATGCTTTGGCATTGCCTTTCTTTGGGACTGGAATGAAAACTGACCTTTTCCAGTCCTGTGGCCACTGCTGAGTTTTCCAGATTTGCTGGCATATTGAGTGCAGCACTTTCACAGCATCATCTTTCAGGATTTGGAATAGCTCAACTGGAATTCCATCATCTCCACTAGCTTTGTTCATAGTGATGCTTTCTAAGGCCCACTTGACTTCACATTCCAGGATGTCTGGCTCTAGGTCAGTGATCACACCATCGTGATTATCTGGGTCGTGAAGATCTTTTTTGTACAGTTCTTCTGTGTATTCTTGCCATCTCTTCTTAATATCTTCTGCTTCTGTTAGGTCCATACCATTTCTGTCCATTATCAAGCTCATCTTTGCATGAAATGTTCCTTTGGTATCTCCAATTTTCTTGAAGAGATCCCTAGTCTTTCCCATTCTGTTGTTTTCCTCTATTTCTTTGCATTGATCACTGAAGAAGGCTTTCTTATCTCTTCTTGCTATTCTTTGGAACTCTGCATTCAGATGTTTATATCTTTCCTTAATGATCTCTGTTCGTTTTCAAGGCAAACCATTCAATATCACAGTAATCCAAGTCTATGCCCCAACCAGTAACGCTGAAGAAGCTGAACGGTTCTATGAAGACCTACAAGACCTTTTAGAACTAACACCCAAAAAAGATGTCCTTTTCATTATAGGGGACTGGAATGCAAAAGTAGGAAGTCAAGAAACACCTGGAGTAACAGGCAAATTTGGCCTTGGAATACAGAATGAAGCAGGGCAAAGACTAATAGAGTTTTGCCAAGAAAATGCACTGGTCATAACAAACACCCTCTTCCAACAACACAAGAGAAGACTCTACACATGGACATCACCAGATGGTCAACACCAAAATCAGACTGATTATATTCTTTGCAGCCAAAGATGGAGAAGCTCTATACAGTCAGCAAAAACAAGACCAGGAGCTGACTGTGGCTCAGACCATGAACTCCTTATTGCCAAATTCAGATTTAAATTGAAGAAAGTAGGGAAAACCACTAGACCATTCAAGTATGACCTAAATCAAATCCCTTATGATTATACAGTGGAAGTGAGAAATAGATTTAAGGGCCTAGATCTGATAGAGTGCCTGATGAACTATGGAATGAGGTTCATGACATTGTACAGGAGACAGGGATCAAGATCATTCCCATAGAAAAGAAATGCAAAAAAAAAGCAAAATGGCTGTCTGGGGAGACCTTACAAATAGCAGCATAGGAAAAGAAGGGGCAAACGTTGAATTCTGTGTTTATGTTTTTGGCTTCATTCATAGGATATAAAGAAAAACGGATAACAAAGAGAAAACAGCAAGGATAACATGCCCAAACTCCCTTGCTGGGCATGTGTCTTGCTCAAAGAAACTGACAGAGGAACTGTATGGCAGAGAGTTCTTGAAGGGTGTGGCGCAGCCTACAGCGCTCTTGGTGACCTGGGCTGGGGAGGAAGGATGGACTGGTGGGTTAGGAGGCTCTGACCATCCCGAGACAGGGACTGGTACAAAAGCTTAACCCAGCTGGTCATTCAGTCCTGGAGGATATTTTGGGGTTCCTGTCGCTTCAGGCTGAGCCCAGTTTTGACTGATACTCTGTCCAGTCAGATGTGTCGTTCCATCTCCTCAGGCCCTGAGTGAGAGAAGGCGTGGTCAAGAGGCTGGGGCAGCCCTGAGTGCTACACTGATTGATGTCCCTCCGCACGGAAGCGAGCATTAGCGGGGAGAGAAGAGTTCCCCTTCTGACAAGTTATTCACTCGGCAAACAATTACATACCTCTTGCTATAGGCCAAATCCTGCTTTAAGTGCTTCACAACTGACAGTGTATTTAATTTTCATAACAGTCCGACAAGTAAGCAGGACTTAGCCTTGGTGGGAACTGGCTGACCCCACCAATTGTTTGTATGGAGAAGACAATATTGTTGGCGGACAATAAGGCGGGCATGCTCAGTCACTTTAGTCGTGTCGGACTCTGCAACCCTATGGACGGTAGCCCACCAGGTTCCTCTGTCCATGGGATTCTCCAGGCAGGATTACTGGAGTAGGTTGCCATTTCCCTGTCTAGGGGCTGTTCCCAATCCAGGGATCGAACCCGCGTCTCTTATTTCCTGCATTGGCAGGTAGGCTCTTTACCACTAGTGCCAGCTGGCAGAAATGTGTATACATAGAGGGGAAAATGCAGAAGCCAAAGGCAGTAGAGGACATGCATAAGAAGATACCATGGGGTAGAAAGAAACTGAGTTGAAACCACTGGTGGTTGAATGTGATAGGAGGGCAGAAGCAGGGCAGATACTGACAGGCAGTGATGGAATCCCCACAGTGATGGGAAAATAGTCTAGGAATGATGGATTCGACCCTGCTGAAGGGGTAAGCACAAGCCAGGGCATCTCAGGTGACCACTGAGATAGCCTTTATTTCTCCGGCCTCTCCAGCTATCCCAACATAAACATCCTTCACTTGAGGTAACACAGGAGGGTCTCTGTACTTGTTCCTTCTAGGAAACTGCCTGGTGTCTCGAGGGAATGCAGAAGAGCTAGCCTGCCTAGGGTTGCATCCATGCTCCATCACTCCTGAGCACTGTCATCTGGAGCAAGTTACCTGACCTCTCTGGGCCTCTGTTACATCATCTGTGGAGGAGTTTATCATGGGGATAGTACTACTACTTACCTTGTAGGACTGTTATGAGAATTAAATAAACTGCCAGGGCCTGAGGAGATGGAATGACGCATCTGATTGGAGAGTGTGTCAGTCAGAACTGGGTTCAGCCTGAAGTAACAGGAAACCCAACTATCCTCCAGGACTAAATAATAATTAAACAAGATACAGGTCATCTCTCTCCCATAAATAAAGTCTGAGGTAAGCCAGTCCAGCTCTGGCATGATGTCCCCAGGGTCCCATCCTCAGAATTCAGTTTCCATTTCTTGGTCCACATGGACACTCTTGCTGGAAGGGAAGAGGAAACCTAGTGGGAAGAATGCAGACCCTCATTCATCCTAGAATGAGGCACAAACTCGTCCTTTTACTCCCATGTCCTTGAGCAGAGTCAAATGGCCACACCTATTGCAAGAGAGATTGGGGAATGGCATCTTTACTCTGAGGAGCCCCCAGGCCCCACTGAAAGATGGGGGCTGTATTATCGTCAGGGAAGGGGAGAAGAGCTTGAGGGGGTAACCAGCGCCATAGTGAGTTTGTGTGGAGAAACCAAATGCTTCGTTCATCCCTTGTTGGGCAAAAGGCTTCTCTTCATCTAGCAGGGCTGGTGGATGTCTGTCTGACTCTAGGCTTCAGGATTAGAAAGTCACCTTGACCACCAACAGAAACTGTGTTCTCCAGTATCACTGTTATCACCACAAAGGTGATATATTTATTTCCCCGGATGAAAAATTGGCCTTGTTTTTAGTTGTTTCTGTCCTTTATCGAGCCCATCTTTGCATCCCTTGGTATCTCTAATTTTCTTTAAGAGATCTCTAGTCTTTCCCATTCTGTTGTTTTCCTCTATTTCTTTGCATTGATCGCTGAGGAAGGTTTTCTTATCTCTTCTTGCTATTCTTTGGAACTCTGCATTCAGATGCTTATATCTTTCCTTTTCTCCTTTGCTTTTCTCTTCTCTTCTTTTCACAGCTATTTGTAAGGGCTCCCCAGACAGCCATTTTGCTTTTTTGCATTTCTTTTCCATGGGGATGGTCTTGATCCGTGTCTCCTGTACAATGTCACGAACCTCATTCCATAGTTCATCAGGCACTCTATCTATCAGATCTAGGCCCTTAAATCTATTTCTTGCTTCCACTGTATAATCATAAGTGATTTGATTTAGGTCATAACTGAATGGTCTAGTGGTTTTCCCTACTTTCTTCAATTTAAGTCTGAATTTGGTAATAAGGAGTTCATGATCTGAGCCACAGTCAGCTCCTGGTCTTGTTTTTGTTGACTGTATAGAGCTTCTCCATCTTTGGCTGCAAAGAATATAATCAATCTGATTTCGGTGTTGACCATCTGGTGATATCCATGTGTAGAGTCTTCTCTTGTGTTGTTGGAAGAGGGTGTTTGCTATAACCAGTGCATTTTCTTGGAAAAACTCTATTAGTCTTTTCCCTGCTTCATTCCATAACAGTGTCAGACTTTATTTTGGGGGGCTCCAAAATCACTGCAGATGGTGACTGCAGCCATGAAATTAAAAGATGCTTACTCCTTGGAAGGAAAGTTATGACCAACCTAGATAGCATATTCAAAAGCAGAGACATTACTTTGCCAACAAAGGTCCGTCTAGTCAAGGCTATGGTTTTTCCATTGGTCATGTATGGATGTGAGAGTTGGACTGTGAAGAAAGCTGAGTGCCGAAGAATTGATGCTTTTGAACTGTGGTGTTGGAGAAGACTCTTGAGAGTCCCTTGGACTGCAAGGAGATCCAACCAGTCCATTCTGAAGGAGATCAGCCCTGGGATTTCTTTGGAAGGACTGATGCTGAAGCTGAAACTCCAATACTTTGGCCACCTCATGTGAAGAGTTGACTCATTGGAAAAGACTCTGATGCTGGGAAAGACTGAAGGCAGGAGGAGAAGGGGATGACAGAGGATGAGATGGCTGGATGGCATCACTGACTCGATGGATGTGAGTCTGGGTGAACTCCAGGAGTTGGTGATGGACAGGGAGGCCTGGCGTGCTGTGATTCATGGGGTCGCAAAGGGTCGGACACGACTGAGCGACTGAACTGAACTGAACTGAGTTGTTTCAGAACCCTGGTGCGGAAGAAGCGAGATTGTTTAACAGACTCTTCCAGTTTCCAGGATAGCTCAATGAGGGAAAAGACCTGCACAAACTTTGTCATCACACACAGAAGTCATATGTTGTGGACTCATGGCATAGAGAGAAACCAGGGTGCATTTCTGGCTATGTTTCAACTGCACTCCTCCTAGATCCAAAATGTGCTTGGTGACTAAATATGTCTGGATGCAGTCTAAAAAAAAAAAAAAACCTCCAGTCAAAGCAATGCCATTATACATATTCCTTTCTGGGGAGATTTTCTGTTGAGTGGTATCCAGGGCTTTTGTGTTAATCCTTTAGCAGAGTTGGGGTTTTTTTTTATCTAAACTGACTATTCTCTACCATGTACTCTTTTAACATTTAGAAAGTGTCCATTTTTAGCAAAAGCACAGCTGTGTGAATGCAGCATATTGGTGTGGAGGAGGGTTATATTTCACTTTTCTGTATTAGAGAAGTAAGAAAATCACTGATTTTTAGATTTGGAAGGAAACTTAGGGATCTTCAAGCCAATCCTTCCTATTACAGATGAGAAAACTGAAGCCCAGAAAAGGAAAGAAAAGCTGATCACTCAAGCTAATAAATTATAGATTTAGACAAGGGCCCAATAACTACCACTTCAATATACCTACAGGATACCTACCACCCGAGGCAAAACTCCCCTCCACTCTTCCACGCAACACCTTCCCTACAATCAATACAATTAAGAGATGAGATGGGTTATTTAAACTAAGTCTCCATGCCTCGTTTTCCCACCTGTAGAATGAGAATCATGATGACTGTCTCACAGGGCTATCCATAAAGCTTAAGTTAGATAACTATGCTAATACGTGTGTGCATGCTAAGTCACTTTGGTTGTGTCTGACTCTGCGACCTCATGGATTGTACCCCGCCAGGCTCCTCTGTCGATGGGATTCTCCAGGCAAGAATACTGGAGTGGGTTGCTTTGCCTTCCTCCAGAAGCTCTTCCCAACCCAGGAACAAAACCAATGTCTCTTATGTCTCCTGCATTTGCAAGCAGGTTCTTTACCATCAGTACCACCTGGGAAGCCCAACTAGGCTAATACTCTTACACAAACAAAGTAAATGTACCTCAAACAGAATACGGGCTCACAAGGAGTTTTTATTAAAAGAGAACACCATGTAAAAGGTTAAAAGCTCTAAGCGGGTACTGAGGTCATATCACTTCTGTCACTTGTTCATTCATTCATTCAATCAAGAGTAAATACATAGTTATTTGTCTGCTCTGTGGCAAGCATTGAGCTGAATTCTGAGGATATAAAGGTGAATCTGATCATGCTCGTGGTGTAGAAGAGGAAATAAGTGATTACCTAATATATTAAAACCAAAAAATGGAATGGGTAAATACAGGTATGAGGTATAAAGAGTGTCCAGTGAAGTCTCTTGATTAAGGCTGGGAGCAGAGAGAGTAACAGAAAATATTTCCTGAAAGAAGTGACTCCTGAGTTTGATTTTCAAAGAAATAGCAGGTGCAAAGGCACTGAGGCATGAGACACTATGTTACTCATGGAAAAATAACAGAGTTCAGTGTTGGAGAATAAGGTGCAAAGAGGACAGAAATAGGAGCTGAGGTGGATAGGAACCAGATCATGAAGACTGTTCAGTCCATGTTGAGAACTAAGAGTTTATGTCCAGGCAGTCAAGAGGTTGGTGCATGCTTTTTGAGCAGAAAGAGATGTGGCCAGATTGCTTCTGGTATGAGTTGAGTAAAAGGAGCAATCTGGGAGGCAGGAAGCAGGAAAGTAAGTTAGGCGACGAGGTCAAGACTGTAAGCTGTTCACCAATATCCATCCAATATCCATTCTCTCTTCTTACATAGGGGTTGAATTTTTACCTGGACATAGGTTGCCCAGAATGAAGACTACATTTCCTAGTAAACTCCTTGCAATGAAGTGGGGCCATGTAACTAATCCTGCTCAGTGGGATGTGATTCTAAATTACATGGGAAACTCTAGGTTCCTAGTTAAAGGAAAGGTTAAAAATACCCTCTCATTTCTCATATCCCCCTTCTTTCTTCCTGGAATTCAGGGATGGTGGCAAGCCATCTTGGACCATGTAGATGAGAGCACCACCAGAAGGAGGAGGAATTCCCTAGCAGAAGGAATCTGAGCTTCTGAAGAAGAAGAGGCTGCAGACCAGCCTGGATTGTTGACAGAGAAAAACCCTCCTGTCTTGTGTTTTAAGCCACTGGTACTTAGGTCTTTAGCCAACAAAGGTCCATCTAGTCAAAGCTATGGTTTTTCCAGTAGTCATGTATGGATGTGAGAGGTGGACTATAAAGAAAGCTGAGCACCAAAGAATTGATGCTTTTGAACTGTGGTGTTGGAGAAGACTCTTGAGAGTCCCTTGGACTGCAAGAAGGTCCAACCAGTCCATCCTAAAGGAGATCAGTCCTGGGTGTTCACTGGAAGGACTGATGCTGAAGCTGAAACTCCAATACTTTGGCCACCTCATGCGAAGAGTTGACTCATTGGAAAAGACCCTGATGCTGGGAAAGACTGAAGGCAGGAGGAGAAGGGGATGACAGAGGATGAGATGGTTGGATGGCATCACCGACTCAATAGACATGAGTTTGAGTAAACTCCAGGAGTTGGTGATGGACAGGGAGGCCTAGTGTGCTGCAGTCCATGGGGTCGCAAAGAGTCGGACACGACTAAGTGATTGAATTGAACTGAACTGAACTTTAGGTCTCGGTCACATGCAGTCAAACCAGTTTTGTCACAATTCCATGAGATAGTGAAGCGTAGATGAAGGGAGACCATCTAAGCTGAGGCAGAAGGAATGGAGCAGAGATAACATTTGAGAGAAGCTGTAGGACTTACTCACAGAAGACACGAGAGAAGAGGTGTCAACTGCAGCTCCCGACTGCCTTTGCTTGAAGACTAAGTGTGTGATGACCTCATCAAGGAAGAAAGACAGGAGAAATTAAATGGCTTCCAAACATTTTAAAGACTTGGAAGTTTTCTGGACAAGATCTCAGTTTTCAGTTCATTTATTCATCCATTCAGAAATCCTTTACTGAACTTGCACAAAATGTAAGTAACGCATAATTTTTTCAAGTTATACATTAGCAACAGTCAGTTAAAAAAAAAAAGGTGATTTCTAATGTAACAGCAATAAAGTACAGAAATCTCTAGACTGTGCAAAGATGTGTGAAATCCTCCATGACCTGAGCTATCAACAGAAAGGCATCTCTTAATGAGTGTGGTGTTGCTCCAGATTTGTACAGCCAGTGAGCCTGGAAAAGGGAAGTGTGAGGGGCACACTCTGAGCTGAAAGACTTCATTAAACCCTACTTGTTTGGAATCGAGGTGTTGTGAGAAAGAGAAAATCCTTTAATCGAGGAAGATTCCAGGTAACCAAGTCACTGAGTTATGCCATAATCCCAACTATCCTTAGGGCATCCATTTTCAACTAAATTGTTGGCACAAAATAAAATATGAGTATGTACATGCCTTACATCTTGAAACATAGTCCTGTTTAGATAATCAGTGCACATTTTCACAGCAGACTTTTTGAAGTGTTTATCCTCCTACACAAGCAGTTTAAATAATCACCCGCATGTGATATTCTGGACTTCCTCAGTAGAAAAGCTTTTCTCATATTGATTAAAAATTCAAAGGATATCTATAAATCAGGAAAGTCGTTTTACATTTGTGTTACCATCTAAAAATATTAGGCTGCCTCCAACATATC
This sequence comes from Bos javanicus, assembly GCF_032452875.1. Lineage (NCBI taxonomy): Eukaryota > Metazoa > Chordata > Mammalia > Artiodactyla > Bovidae > Bos > Bos javanicus. The sequence goes on from NC_083877.1 coordinate 99,415,031, forward strand.
CTAAAATAGGTTTCTTAAATATAAAATACACAGGAAGGAAGATAAACAAGCTGATTTATCCTGTCTTAATGGACTGTTGAGATCCTCTCGTCTCTGTTGCCCTCAGAATCCTCTGTCAACGGTTAAATGAAGGTATTTCTCAACTAAGTCAGACGAAGGGAAAGTGTTGGTTTAATTAACTGGCATTCAGTGCAGTTCTCCAGGTTATTTCTTGAACACCTGCCAGAACCTGCCCTAGGTCTGTAGGATCATGTAAATTATGTACGTTATGCAGAATTATGTAAAATTGTTGCTCTGTTACAGATGCAAGCAGAGAGCCCTGGGATCTAGAGGCAAGGATGAATTCCTTACGATTAGAATCAAAACACTTCCTAAAGATTCCTACATTTGAGCTGAGCTTCAGGAAGGAAGGGCTGGACCTGTCAAGGAGGCAGGTCTGACATTGCAGACTGAGGGAATTAGTTTCCATGAGAGTTGGATGATCAGTACAGAGCCTGGTGGGAATGGGCTGTCAGCTGTGCAGGAGGTACGTTTATGGGCTGACTTGTGTCTCTCAAGATTCCTGTGTTGAGGTCCTAACCCGTAGTTCCTCAGACCATGACTGTATTTGGAGACAGAGTCTTTGAAGAGGTAATTAAGGCAAAATGAGGTTGCTAGTGGACCTCCCCAGAGAAGGCAATGGCACCCCACTCCAGTACTCTTGCCTGGAAAATCCCATGGATGGAGGAGCCTGGTGGGCTGCAGTCGATGGGGTCTCGAAGAGTCGGACACGACTGAGCGACTTCACTTTCATTTTTCACTTTCATGCATTGGAGAAGGAAATGGCAACCCACTCCAGTGTTCTTGCCTGGAGAATCCCGGGGGAGCCTGGTGGGCTGCCGTCTATGGGGTCACACAGAGTCGGGCACGACTGGAGCGACTCAGCAGCAGCAGCAGCAGTGGACCTCCCAGGCGGCACCAGTGGTTAAAAAAAGAAAAATCTGCCTGCCGGTGCAGAAGGCAGAAGAGACTTGGGTTCAATCTCTGGGTCGGGAAGATCCCCTGGAGTAGGAAATGGCAGCCCACTCCAGTATCTTTGCCTGGAGAATCCCATGGACAGAGGAGCCTGGCGGGCTACAGTCCTTGGGGTCACAAAGAATCAGATGTGACTGAGCACATGTGCACACACAGGGCAGACCTAATCCAATAAATGACTGGTGTCCTTAGTAGAGGAAGTTGGGACGCAGACACTCATAGAAAGAAGACCACGTGATGACACAGGGAAGCCAAGGAAACAGGCCTCGGGAGAGGCCAACTCTGCCAGCACCTTGATCACAAGCTTCTAGCCTCCAGGACTGTGAGGAGATAAATTTCTGTTATTTAAGCCACTCAGTCTGTGATACTTTGTGATGGAAGCTCTAGCAAATTAATATGAGGGTGACTTGTCAAAATTTGTAAAAGACCTTCAAGTGCATGACGGTTAGTCCTCACATCATCCTTGCCAGGTACACATTGTTGTGCACATTTAAGGAAACAGGCTCACAGAGGATAATCAACTTTCCCAACGTCACACCTCTACAAGTAGCAGGGGAAAAAAAAAAAAAAAGGTAGAGAACTGGAATCACACTGCATATATTATTTGCTCATTTTTACTTATTGGTATTATCCTAGACACTCTCCATGCTCAGTTGCTTCAGTCACATTCCACTCTTTGTAACCCCAGACGATAGCCCACCAGGCTCCTGTGTCCATGGGATTTCCCAGGCAAGAATACTGGAGTGGGTTTCCATGGCTTTCTCCAGGGCTCTTCCCAGCCCAGGGATTGAACCCACATCTCTCAAGTCTTCTGCTTTGGGGGATGCTCTTCACCACTAGTACCACCTGGGGACACTCCCCATATCAGTAAAAACCCAAGCCTGTCGATGTGGGTTTGCCTATCTCAACTTTGGATAAGCTGCCAAGGGATTCTATGTAAGACAAAAACAACCCTGAAAACTACACTGGAAAAACCAGAAATGAATCATAATCTGTTAAAACTGGTAAGGAATTTCGTGATCACTCAGGAAAGTCAACCGTGTGATAGATGGGAAGAGGGCCATGGCACATCACGGAGCTGGAAAGGCAGTCCTGGAGTATGTGAATGCTCTGGGGAGGACTTTCTCATCTTCCTGGAGCTCAAGACCCATGAAAAGCTGAACGAGTGGCTGATTGCTCCCTCAGTCAGTCAGTCAGTTCAGTCACTCAGTCGTGTCTGACTCTTTGTCACCCCATGGACTGCAGCACACCAGGCTTCCCAGTCCATCACCAACCCCCAGAGTTTGCTCAAACTCGTGTCCATTGAGTCGGCGATGCCATCCAACCATGTCATCCTCTGTCATCCCCTTCTCCTCCCATCTTCAATCCTTCCCAGCATCAGGGTCTTTTGCAATGAGTTAGTTCTTCGCATCTGGTGGCCACTTCAGCATCAGTCCTTCCAATGAATATTCAGGACTGATTTCCTTTAGAATTCCTCCCTAACCCTGGATCTGATAAAACAAAACTGATGGTGGTGTTAGTGCTCACCTCACAGTTTACAGAAGGAAAGAATGGTCCATAGGAACACTCAGGAAACATAAATTATGAACTCTACGATTTGCAAGATAAAAATCAAGAGTACTGTTCTTGCCTTTTGTCTCGAGATTATCCAATTCATTCTTTATAACCATCTTTCAGACTGATGTGGTGATTGTTGCAAGACCATATGTCTATCTTCAGTGAAATCCATTGAAGAACTGGGATCACTTAAGGAGAAAGAAAACATTCATCACCTCGTGAATTTTACTATCCAGTTGAAGATAACCTGACAAAATCTTCTTTTAAAATTAGAAAGAAAAAAGACAGGAATATGCTTAAAGCGGCCTTCAAATTATTTTCTCAATAACGTAAGGAGAATCTATGTGGTGGCTCCATTTTTGGTTTTTTGAGGAACCTCCACACTGTTCTCCAAAGTGGCTGTGCTGGTTTACATTCCCACCAACAGTGCAGGGGAGTTCCCTTGTCACCAGAGCCTCTTCAGCATTTATTGTTTGTAGGTGCTCTGGTGATTGCCATTCTGACTGGTGTGAGGCCAAAGCTCACTGTTGTTTTGATTTGCATTTCTCTCACAATTAGAGAAGTGCACAGCTCCTGCATGGGCTATAAAGCATGGAATAATTGAAAGAAATCATGAACATTCATCTAGCATTACAGGCTTTGGGTATCCATTCTAATCCTAGCAGCCAGGCCCCACAACTCCTGTGAATCACTGGATTCACTATAGTTTTTTTTTTTTTTGGCTTGCCTTCAACAACCCCAAATAGGATGTTTTATTACTTATTCATTCTTTTAACTCTAAGTGAACTAAGTTATGCTTGTAAATGATTGGGCCATGGCAATCAAGTTACCTGACAATTTCCATGGAAGTCACAGTGCTAACCTAATGCAATGTGACAGCACTTTCCTGTTCCACATTCTCAAAATTTGATTATTCAAAATAAAAAAAAAAAATTCATTAGGAGCCTCACTTAGATTTCACAAGGCCTGTTCAGTATCCGAATGCAGAGGTTAGGCTGCAGGAGTGACAGCCCAGAGCAGCCGGCCTGCCCATCAGTCATCTTTCTCGGGCTCCAAATGGAGCAGAATTTATGTGTACTGTTCTGTTACCTTTTTCAGGATTCGGGGCTTCGCTAGCCCATGAATAATGAAATCCACCACTAGTCATAAATTGGAAGAGATAGTCTGTATTTTGACTCCACAAAAGCAATTTAAAAGGATTTCCCATAGTTATATACAGATGTGAAAGTTAGACTATGAAGGTTGAACACTGAAGAATCGATGCTTTCAAACCGTGGTGCCAGAGAAGACTCTTGAGAGTCCCTTGGACTGCAAGGAAATTAAACCAGTCCATCCTAAAGGAAATCAATCCTGAACATTCATTGAAAGGACTGATGCTGAAGCTGAAGCTCCAATACTTTGGCCACCTGATTCGAAGAACTGACTTTGGAAAAGATCCTGATGCTGGGAAAGATTGAAGGCGGGAGGAGAAGGGGAAAACAGAGGATAAAATTGTTGGATGGTATTATCAACTCAATGGAGATGAGTTTGAGCCAACTCTGGAAGACAGTGAAGGACAGTGAAGTCTGGTGTGGTGCAGTCCACCAAGTCTCAAAAAGTCAGACAAGACTTAACAACTGAGCAACAACAAAGCCTCTGGCACATTCCTAGACCTGGCACATTAGAGCATCCAGAGTAGCTTCCACCCAGGTTCTTCATTCCACTGGTATTTGTTGCATATTTCCTCAGGTGTCTAATTAGTAAATGACATAAAAGTGTAGGCGTTTGCATTACCCTGGTTCAGTTCTGGACTGGAAAATGCAGCTTCTCTTTTCTCTATTTTCACTTGGTACTTCTCATTCTAAGTGTCTACAACCCCTCCAAGGCCCCCAGCCACCAGCAGGGCACAGTGAACATTTAGTGCCATAAAGACTAAGCATGGGATTTTCACCAGACTGAAAGGGCAGCAATCCCAATGAGGTAGGAGGGTGAGGTAACCTCAGAGCCACCTACGACGTCATTCCAAGAAACCACTGACAGGGCAGGATGCTACTTCTCCCCAACTCTCCCTTCACCAGTGAAGAACTCTCAGGATGTCTGAAATTAACACAGGTTGTCCCATGTCTTGGCTGTTGTGAATACTTTTGCTATGAACATAGGGGTGCAAGTGTCTCTCTAAATGATAGTTTTGACCAGATATATATGTTCAGAAGTGGGACTGCTGGATCATAATGGCAACTCTAGCTTTTTGAGGAACCTCAATGCTGTTTTACATACTGGCTGCACCAATGTATGTTCCAACAGTATGCTGCTATTGCTGTTTAGTCGATAATACGTGTAGGACTGTTTGCAACCCCAGGGACTGTAGCCCTCCAGGCTCCTCTGACCCCATGGACTGTAGCCTGCCAGGTTCCACTGTCCATGGGATATGCCAGGCAAGAATACTGGAGTGGGTTGCCATTTCCTTCTCTGGGGATCTTCCTGACCCAGGGATCAAACCTGAATCTCCTGCTTGGCAGGTGGATTCTTTACCAATGAGCCGCCTGGGACGTAGAGACGGCTAAGAGGAATGTGAAAAGATGCTCAACATCGATAATTATTAGAGACATGCAAATCAAGACTACAATGAGCTATCTCCTCACACCAATCAGAATAGCCATTATTTAAAAATTCACAAATAACAACTGTCCAACAGTGTAGGAGGGTTCATTTTTCTCCACACTCTCTTTAGCATTTATTTGTGAACTTTTTGATGATGGCCATTCTCTCTGGTGTGAGGTAATACCTAATTGTAGTCTTGGTTTGCATTTCTCTAATAACTATCAACATTGAGCATCTTTTCATGTGTCTCTTGACTATCTCTACATCTTCCTTGGAGAAATATCTGTTTGGGTCTCCTGCCCATTTTCGACTGAGTCGTTTGTCTTTTTGTTAGAGTTAAATGCACTGGTTGCATATTCTGGAAATTAAGCCCTGTTGGTTGCATCATTTGCAAATATTTTCTCCTAGTCCTTATGTTGTCTCTTTGTTTTATGGTTTCCTTTGCTGTGCAAAAGCTTGTAATTTTGATTAAGTCCCATTTGTTTACTTTTGCTTTTATTTCTATTGTCTTGCTATTATTTCTATTGTCTAAGAAAATATCGGCATACATTGTGCATACATTGTGTAAAACATACAAGAATGTTTTGCTTGTGTTCCAGTTTTTTATTATATATATAAAATTTTGTTTCTATTTACTTGGCTGTGCTGGGCCTTTGTTGCTGTACAGGGTCTTCTCTAATTGCAGTGAGCAGGGCTGCTCTCTAACTGCTGTGCACAGGTTTCTCATTGCAGTGGCTTCTCTTGTCATGGAGCACAGGCTCTAGGGAACCTGGCTTCAGGGTTTGTGGCACATAGTTCAGTAATTCTTGCTTGTGGGCTCTAGAGCACAAGCCCAATACTTATGGTGCACAGGCTTATTAGTTGCTCCGAACCACATGGGATCTTCCCGGACCAAGGATCCATGTCTCCTGCTTTGGCAGGCAGATTCTTCACCAATGAGCCACCAGGGAAGCCCCTCTTATAGGAGTTCTATGGTGTCATCTTATATTTAAGCCTTTAAGCCATTTTGAGTTTATTGCATATAGTGTGAGGGTGTGCTCTGACTTTGCATGCAAATGTCCAACTTTCCCAACACCACTTGAAGAAACTGTCTTTTATCCCTTGTATATTCTTGCTTCCTGTGTCAAAGATTGACTGTAGGTGTGTGGGTTTATTTCTGGGCTTCCTAGTCTGTGCCATTGATCTATATGTCTGTTTCTGTGCTGATACCATGTTGTTTTGATTACTGTAGCTTTGTAGTATCAACAATGAACCTTTTTGAAAAAAGAAATATGTATCTTATACACTGAATCTTTACTATAAACTACAAAAGTATATCATGTTTTACAAGTAATAATAAAGTGTGCAATATTTATAGAGCATTATATAGCTCTGTGAATACACTAAAACATCACTGGTTGCCTAGCTCTTAGGTAAAGTGAATGGGGAATAACTACTAATATGTATGGAATTTCTTTTGGCAGCATTGAAAATGTTCTAAAATTATATCATGGTGATGACTGAACTGTGTGAACAAATCTAGAAACACCACTAAATGGAAAAGCTTTATACTTTCTGTCTCTATGAATTTGCCTATGCTCAACATTTCACAGAAATGGAATATAACAGTATATGTTTTTGTGACTACTTTTTTTTATCATGAATTCCACACAGCAATTGATTCCCACAGAATGTTCTCCTTGAGTTTGACTGACCTCTTGTCTCCTTAGATAACCAATATTATGAATGATCAAATGTAGTTCCAACATGGAATAATATTTTCATTATATTCAAGAGTAAAGTGTGAAAGAATGAAGACATATCAGAATGTCAGTCATTCATCAAGGAAAAGCCATAAGCACAACACACTTTTAAGTTTAATCTTGATTATTAACATTTTTCTCCATCACTTTTAAAGTCTAGACTAAGGATCAGCAAACTTTTTCTTAACAGGACACATAGCACATACTTCAGGCTTGTGGGTCATAAAGTTTCTGTTGCAACTACTCAACATTCCCATTGTAGTATGAAAGCAGGCATAAGCAATATGCAAATAAGTGGATGTATTCTAGGAAGATCTAGTTTACAAAAACAGATCACAGACCCACAGGCCATACAACAGAATAAACAACCAACAGAATTTATTTATAGTGTTTATCAATGTCTGATATGTAAATACTTCCACCACTCCCACCAGGATTTCAAGCTACCAGTATGACATCACTGAATGCAAAGTCATGAAGAGATGCATAGTAGGGGGTGGCATGGTGTTCTACTAATAAAAGGAGATAGAATAATAGAGTGTCAAAAGCATAGTATGCAAAATATGAGATCCACTGACTGTGTGCTTAGTCTCTCAGTAGTGCCGGACTCTTTTCAAACCCATGGACTGTAGCCTGTCAGGCTTCTCTATCCATGGGGATTCTCCAGGCAAGAATACTGGACTGGGTTGCCACGCCCTCCTCCAGGGGATTTTCCCAACCAAGAGAATGAAACGAGGTCTGCCATACTGCAAGCACATTCTTTACTATCTGAGCCACCAGGGAAGCCATAAGGCATCTTCATGTTCTATTTTCTGTCATGATTACTAATGGTCTTTGGCCATTTTCTCAAAAGATAAGTTATAAGGAAAAAGAAAGCTTCATGTATTTTCATCAAGCTCATAAGCAGTATTCTTCGTTGATAGAAAACCAATTAATACTGTAAGTGGCTGAAGATATTCTATTTTCTTATGAAGTAATAAACAGAATAGTCTACATAGATTTTAAAGATATAAGAAAGTAAGTTTCTAATAAACACATCAACAAACCTTACTCCAGCAATGGATTTTTTTGTGTGTGACTTAAAAGGAACAACAAAGAAACATATGTATTTTGAGGTTATATTGGATTTCAATGACAACTGATATTCACTGTCTTCAATAATTCAACAATATAGTTTATTTTTAAATTGTAATAAAAACTCTAAAATAAGATGTTGATGACATGAATATAACATTACTTGACTTGAATTCTGTTGGGAAGCGCAGTGCAAAATAGCCTGGAAGGAGAAGGTCCTTGGGAAAACGGCAAAGGGCCAGAAGTACCCCGGCTTTACATACTGCGGGCTGAAAAACATCTCTTGCCTTTAGCTATGCTCGGTGCCAAGATTTAATAATAAATATTAAGGATGTTGCTTGGGAAAACGGGTCATGGGATAAACACCTGGGTCATTTAGAACGCACTGTCCTTGAAATAGTTTTTTACTGATTATGTCTTAACCCCGTACACGCTCTGCTGGCCATATACTCTAAGCTCTTTGTTCCTGCTTCTATAAAAAGGCTCGACTGCAGAAATAAATTTGTCAGTCCTTGCAAGAGACTGTCCAAGTGTTGTTCTTTCAGGTTCGTCGTTTCCTAGTCCCGGGGAGAGAATCCCCACAAATTCCTTATGTATTAACAAGAATTTGATGAGTGCCTACAAGATGATCAGTCTACTCTGCTAAGTAATATGAAGGATGAAGAGATGAATAAGACACTCCATTTCCATTTCTAACACTCTGACCCAGGTTCTTTTCACTCATGTCAGGATGACTGCAGTTGTCTTCCAACTCATATATCCAACTCATATATACTCCCTACTTTCTTTAATTCACCTTAGACATTACCATGTCAAAATTTCTAAAACACTACTTTAGTAATACCACTTTCATGTTGAAAGCTTTTAGTCTCCTTGGGGCTTCCCAGGTGGCTCAGTGGTAAAGAATCTGCCTGCCAGTGCAGGAGACTCAAGAGACAGGGGTTCGATGCCTGAGTCAGAAAAATCCCCTGGAGGAGGAAAGGGCAACCCACTCAGTATTCTCACCCAGGAAATCCCATGGACAGAAGAGCCTGGTGGGCTATCGTCCAAAGGGTCACAAAGAATCAGACATGACTTAATGACTAAGCAACAATAATAGTTACAGTAAAGCACAAACTTCTTAGCTTGGTATTCAAAGTCCTTAACAGTGAAGTTCCTCTTCAACCCTATCTCTTCTTATACTCTCTCGTCTCCAACTACTCTTTGTCTCTCAACTATATCTTTGGAATCGGGACCATTGCCTTTTTACACATTCTATTATCCTGGCTTGGAATATCATGCAGCAAAAGGCTCCTCCCCATCCATCTAAGTCAAAGTTTTAGTCAATCGTCTCATCTTACCTGCCCTTTCCCTAAGGATCTCTCTAACTCCTGACTTCCTGTCATTTGATTCTTCCTGTCATCTGTACCACATATGGAACAATTATAGTTGTATGGACTATTGACTGTGTCAACTGTATTAGTCAGGACTCCTAGAAATCCAGCAAGATGTATTGAAAGAATACTGGGGTAACTTACATTATTAAGGGATTGAACAATCCAATGGCAAGGTCAGAGGTTCAGCTGGAATGCAAGAGCGATTGAAAATGAGCAATTCCTGGACTCTGGGTCTTGCCTTTGCTTCTCACAGTCTATTTCCTTCCAAGGTAGATGATTTCTTCTATATGACAGAAAATAGGACATCCAACAGTTCCTAAATATTTCATTTCATCATGCCTCCTTCCCCCATAAAAGAAAGCCTTTTTTTCCTACTAAAGTCCAGTCAGAAAGATACTAGGGAAGGATTCAGGTTGATGTGACATTGATCAGGCACCCAATTCCTAACTTAGTCAGTTACAGCCAAAGGCACAGCATTATTTAGTATTTGTGTGGCTATTGAGAAATCAACTGCAAAATATCAAGGGCTGTTCCTAGAGTAAAAAGAATATTCACGAATAAGACACTAACTCTGAAAAATGTCTCACACATTCCCCATCTTGACTTCCCAACATTAAGTGCATGAGCACCCATGTGTCGGGGCATGTTCAACCCACATACACACACACACACATCCTGTTTTCAGGGGACCTGAGTGTCATAGCCATAAATGAAGACAGAGTTCTCACTGAAGTTGTTCAGTTGCCCAGTCGTGTCCACTCTTTGCAACCCCATGGACTGCAGCATACCAGGCCTCCCTGTCCTTCACCATCTCCCAGAGTTTGCCCGAGTTCATGTCCATTGCATTGGTGCTGCCATCCAGCCATCTCATCCTCTGTTGCCCTCTTCTTCTGCCTTCAGTATTCCCCAGCATCAGGGTCTTTTCCAATGAGTCAGCATTTCGCATCAGGTAACCAAAGTATTGGAGCTTCAGCTTCAGCATCAGTCCTTTCAATGAGTATTCAGGGCTGATTTTCTTTAGGATGGACTGGTTTGATCTCCTTGCAGTCCAAGGGACTCTCAAGAGTCTTCTCCAATATTACAGTTCAAAAGTTTCAATTCTTCAGTACCCTGCCTTCTTTATGGTCCAGCTCTCACAACTGTATGTGACTACTAGAAAGACCATAGCCTTGACTCTATGGACCTTTGTTGGCAAAATGATGTCTTTGCTTTTTAACACGCTGTCTAGGTTTGTCATAGCTTTCCTTCCAAGAACCAACTGTCTTCTAATTTCAAGGCTGCAGTCACCATCCATAGTGATTTTAGAGCCAAGGGAGAGGAAAACTGTCAGTGCTTCCACCTTTTCCCCTATTCGCCATGAAGTGATGGGCCAGAGGCCGTAATCTTCACTTTTTTTTTTTTTTTTAATATTTAGTTAAAGCCAGCTTTTTCACTTTCTTCTTTCACCCTCATCAAGAGATTCTTTAGTTCCTCTTTGCTTTCGGCCATTAGAATGGTATCACCTAGGTTGTTGATGCTTCTCCCGGCAGTCTTGATTCCAGCTTGTCACTCATCCTGCCTGGCATTTCTCATGATGTGTTCTGCGTATAAGTTAAATAAACAGCATGACAATAAACAGTCTTGTCATACTCCTTTCTCAATCCTAAACCAGTTTTCCCATACAGGCTTCTAACTGTTGCTTCTTAACCAGTATACAGGTTTCTCAGGAGACAAAGAAGATGGTTTGGTATTTCCATCTCTTTAAGAGTTTTCCACAGTTTGTTATAATCCACACAGTCAAAGGCTTTAGTGTACTCAATGAAACAGATGTAGATGTTTTTCTGGAATTCTCTTGCTTTCTCTGTGATCCAGCAAATCTTGGCAATTTGATCTCTGGTTCAAATTTGATCTCTGGTTTTCTAAACTCTTCAGCTTCAGTGGTTGGGGCGTAAACTTGAATGACTGTGATGCTGAATGGTTTGCTTTGAAAATGAACCAAGATCATTCTCATTTTTAAGGTTGCACCCAAGTACTGCAATTCAGGGTCTTTTGTTGACTATGAGAGCTACTCCATTTCTTCTATGAGATTCTTGCCCACGGTAGTAGATATAATGGTCATCTGAATTAAATTCGCCCATTCCTGTCCATTTTAGTTCACTGATTCCTAAGATGTCGATGTTTACTCTTGCCATCTCTTGCTTGATCACATCCAATTTATCTTGATTCATGGACCTAACATTCCAGGTTTCTATGCAATATTGTTCTTTACGGCATCAGATTTTACTTTCATCACTAGACACATCCACAGCTAAAGCGTCACTTCCTCTTTGGCCCAGCCACTTCATTCTTTCTGGAGCTATTAGTAGTTCTCCTCCACTCCTCCCCAGTAGTATACTAGACACCTTCTAACTTAGGGCTCGTCTTTCAGTGTCACATCGCCTTGCCTTTTTATACAGTTCATGGGGTTCTCACGGCAAGTATACTGGAGTAGTTTGCCATTCACTCCTCCAGTGGATCACTTTTTGTCAGAACTCTCCACTATGACCTTGGGTGTCCCCACACAGCATGGCTCATGGCTTCACTGAGTTATGCAAGCCCCTTCACCAAGGGGCAGTGACCCATGAAGGGGCTCACTGAAGTGCCTGTAGATACATCCACTGGATCTGAGATGGTTATCACCATGTCCCTGAGTGCCCAAGAGCCATGACCTGTGAAGCCATTTGTCAGTTTCCTCAGCCTTTCTGCACTGGGGTAAGGTTTGTAGACCCCTAAGCACAGCTGCTACTGCAGCCCTGTTCTCTCAGTCTCTGAACCCCTACTCCTACAGGGCTCTAGGATCTTGTCCAGTAAGTCAAACGGGGGCCTGTCTCTAGCCCCACACTATTCAAGGCTACCGAAAACCTCCATTTGACCCCATGGACTGTAGCCCACCAGGCTTCTCTGTCCATGGAATTTTCCAGGCAAGAATACTGGAGTGGGTGTCATTTCCTCCTCCAGGGGATCTTCTTGATCCAGCAATCAAACCCGCGTCTCCTGCATCTCTTGCACTGGAGGCAGATTTTTTTAAATCACCGCACCACCTGGGAAGCCAAGGACAATACAGCTTTTGGCAATTCAGCTCAAGACAGCAGGGGAATAAAGATTCTCTGAGCATAATTCATTGCAATTATGAGGTTTGTGCTGGCAATATCAAAGGGCTGCTTGCCTCTGGGTTCTACCCAAAGGATCTGAAGTGATCACCCTTTGTTCCCCATGCATTCACCACCAACACTTCATTTTCTTACAGAAAAGAATCAGGGGTAACTGGATGACTATCCAGAAGTCGTGCTTAGAAGAATCTTGGAATCCTGATGCAGGATCCTAGGACCAGAAACTAAATGGAAGTTATTGGGAGGGGACATACAGTCTAAAATGCAGAAAGTCTAAGACAATATCCAGCATGATGACTGAACCTGGGAGACTTCCCACTAGACCCAGGATGTAGGAGTTGGTACCATAGAGAATCCTGGGAAGAGCTAGATAGAACAGGGACCACTCACAAATCCTCCATCCCATCATGAAGCAATGGATTCAAGAGGGAGAGCCAAACTTGAAGCAAAGACCTCTTGAAAATTCTTCTGAAATCTGGATATGTGTAACCTGCCAGGAGCTTAAGTTGCTTAATGCGGGGCTTCATTCTTCCATTCGACCATGAAGAACCTAGTCCTCCTCCATTACATTGTTGAGTCCAGGGTCAGCAGAGTCATTTCCCACTGCTGGAGTCAGTCATCTAGACAGGCTGCCTCTCCATGATTCTCCCAGGAGTCACCTGGATCACCTAAATAGATGACAGGTAGGTAGGTAGATACATAGGTAGATAAAGGATTTTTAAACTAATCTCTTTGAATTGGGTTTTATTTCAAATGAACACTACCATAGTCAGCACAGACACACCTCTTTTTTTGTGTTTCACTTTATTGAGCTTCATGGATACTGCATTTTTTTGCAAATTGAAGGTTTGTGACAGTGACAACCCTGTCTCAAGCAAGTCTTTTGGTACTATTTTTCAACAGCATTTGTTCACTGCATGTCTCTGTCACATTTTGGTAATGCTTGCAATATTTCAAACTTTTTCAGTAATATATTTGTTACAGTGATCTCTGATCAGTGATCTTCGATGTTACTATTGTAATTGTTTGAAGGGCACCATGAACTGCACCCATGTAAGGCAAAGAACTTAATCAACAAATGTTGGATGTGTTCTGACTGTTCTACCAACCTGCCATTCCCCCATCTCACTCCCTCTCCTCTGATCTATTTCCTGAGAAACAACAATATTTAACTGTGTCAGTAAGCCTCACGTAGAGTCAGACTGCCTGGAATGTGAAGTCAAGTGGGCCTTAGGAAGCATCATGAAGAATTACGAAGAACAAAGCTAGTGGAGGTGATGGAATTCCAGTTGAGCTATTTCAAATCCTGAAAGACGATGCTGTGAAGTGCTGCACTCAATATGCCAGCAAATTTGGAAAACTCAGCAGTGGCCACAGGACTGGAAAAGGTTAGTTTTCATTCCAATCCCATTCCAATCCCTTTGGCGATGCCAAAGCATGTTCAAACTACCACACAATTGCACTCATCTCACACACTAGCAAAGTAATGCTCAAAATTCTCCAAGTCAAGCTTCAATAGTACATGAATTATGATCTTCCAGATGTTCAAGCTGGATTTAGAAAAGGCAGAGGAACCAGAGATCAAATTGCCAACATCTGTTGGATCATAGAAAAATCAAGAGAATTCCAGAAAAACATCTACTTCTGCTTTATTGACTATGCCAAAGCCTTTGACTGTGGGGATCACCAAAAACTGTGTAAAGTTCTGAAAGAGATGGGAATACCAGACCACCTGACTGGCCTCCTGAGAAATCTGTATGCAGGTCAGGAAGCAACAGTTAGAACCAGACATGGAACAACAGACTGGTTCCAAATCAGGAACAGAGTATATCGAGGCTGTATATTGTCACCCTGCTTACTTAACTTATAAGCAGAGCACATCATGAAAAATGCTGGGCTGGTTGAAGCACAAGCTGAAATCAAGATTGCCATGAGAAATATATCAATAACCTCAGATATGCATATGACACCACCCTTATGGCATAAAGCAAAGAGGAACTAAATAGACTCTTGATCAAAGTGAAAGAGGAGAGTGAAAAAGTTGGCTTACAACTCAACATTCAAAAAACAAAGAGCATAGCATTACTTCATGGCAAATAGATGGGGAAACAATGGAAACAGTGAGAAACTATTTTCCCAGGCTCCAAAATCACTGCAGATGGTGTCTGCAGCCATGAGGTTAAAAGATGCTTGGGGGGGAGGAGCCAAGATGGCAGAGGAGTAGGACGGGGAGAACACTTTCTCCCCCACAAATTCATCAAAAGAGCATTTAAACGTCGAGTAAATTCCACAAAACAACTTCTGAATGCCGGCAGAGGACGTCAGGCACCCAGAAAAGCAATCCGACTCTTCGAAAGGAGGTAGGAAAAAATATAAAAGACAAAAAAAGAGACAAAAGAGGGAGGGACGGAGTTCCGTCCCGGGAAGGGAGTCTTAAAAAGAGAGAAGTTTCCAAACACCAGGAAACCTTCTCACTGCCGAATCTGTGCCGAGCTTTGGAAGCACAGAGGGCAACATAACGGGGAGAAAAAAATAAATAAACAATTAAAACTCAAAGACTGCGAGTCCTACGGTAACTCCCCCAGCGGAGAAGCAGCGCAGACGCCTGCACGCGCCATTAGCAAGCGGGGGCTGGGCAGGGAGGCGCAGCGCAGGCTGCATCGCTTAGAGTAAGAATCTGGCCTGAATACCCTGAGCACTATCTGAGCGAAATAATCTGGGCTAGCAAACCAGACTGTGGGATATCTACCACGCGAAAAGCCAGCCCCAACCTAAGACACCGCCAGGCCCGCGCAGGGAACAAAGAACTGAACAGAGATAGCTGGCTGCAGACCTTCCCCCTCCGGTGACAGGCAGCCAGAGCCGGAAGGAGGCAATCGCAGCCCCAGAGAGACATTATCTATAAAACTGTAAGCAGGCTTCTTTGCTAACTAAAACTTCTTGGGGGTCTGGACGGTTAACATCTGCCTGAGAATGTGCGCCGGTTTTACACCCAGATAACCGAGTGGCTGGGAGGCGATAAGTCGCAGCATTGGCGCTCGCCAAACACCTCATCACTTGAGCTGCTCGGACCTGGGAAGAGCACAAAACTCAGGCCCAACTGAGTCTGCGCCTCTGAGGACTGCCCGAGCGCCTGAACCTGAGCGGCTTGGACGTGGGAGGTACATGCAGCCCAGGGCCAGCCTCGGATTGTTCCTGGCGGAACAACCTAGAGCCCGAGCAGTGTGGGCAGGGAGGCTACACGCGCCGTGAGCCGGGGCAGACCCAGTGTGGCTGAGGCATTGCGAGCGCACACTAGTGTTATTTGTTTGCAGCATCCCTCCCTCCCTCCCCACAGTGCGACTGAACAAAGAGAAGAAATACAGCTCCATCCATCAGAACACCGACACAAGCTTCCCTAACCAGGAAACCTTGACAAGCCACCTGTACAAACCCACACACAGCGAGGAAAAGCCACAATAAAGAGAACTCCACAAACTGCCAGAATACAGAAAGGACACCCCAAACTCAGCAATTTAAACAAGATGAAGAGACAGAGGAATAGCCAGCAGATAAAGGAACAGGATAAATGCCCACCAAACCAAACAAAAGAGGAAGAGATAGGGAATCTACCTGATAAAGAATTCCGAATAATGATAGTGAAATTGATCCAAAATCTTGAAATTAAAATGGAATCACAGATAAATAGCGTGGAGACAAGGATTGAGAAGATGCAAGAAAGGTTTAACAAGGACCTAGAAGAAATAAAAAAGAGTCAATATATAATGAATAATGCAATAAATGAAATTAAAAACACTCTGGAGGCAACAAATAGTAGAATAACAGAGGCAGAAGATAGGATTAGTGAATTAGAAGATAGAATGGTAGAAATAAATGAATCAGAGAGAATAAAAGAAAAATGAATTAAAAGAAATGAGGACAATCTCAGAGACCTCCAGGACAATATTAAACGCTACAACATTCGAATCATAGGGGTTCCAGAAGAAGAAGACAAAAAGAAAGACCATGAGAAAATACTTGAGGAGATAATAGTTGAAAACTTCCCTAAACTGGGGAAGGAAATAATCACCCAAGTCCAAGAAACCCAGAGAATTCCAAACAGGATAAACCCAAGGCGAAACACCCCAAGACACATATTAATCAAATTAACAAAGATCAAACACAAAGAACAAATATTAAAAGCAGCAAGGGAAAAACAACAAATAACACACAAGGGAATCCCCATAAGGATAACAGCTGATCTTTCAATAGAAACTCTTCAAGCCAGGAGGGAATGGCAAGACATACTTAAAATGATGAAAGAAAATAACCTACAGCCCAGATTATTGTACCCAGCAAGGATTTCATTCAAGTATGAAGGAGAAATCAAAAGCTTCTCAGACAAGCAAAAGCTGAGAGAATTCTGCACCACCAAACCAGCTCTCCAACAAATACTAAAGGATATTCTCTAGACAGGAAACACAAAAATGCTGTATAAATTCAAACCCAAAACAATAAAGTAAATGGCAACAGGATCATACTTATCAGTAATTACCTTAAACGTAAATGGGTTGAATGCCCGAACCAAAAGACAAAGACTGGCTGAATGGATACAAAAACAAGACCCCTACATATGTTGTCTACAGGAGACCCACCTCAAAACAGGGGACACATACAGACTGAAAGTGAAGGGCTGGAAAAAGATTTTCCATGCAAATAGGGACCAAAAAAAAGCAGGAGTAGCAATACTCATATCAGATAAAATAGACTTTAAAACAAAGGCTGTGAAAAGAGACAAAGAAGGTCACTACATAATGATCAAAGGATCAATCCAAGAAGAAGATGTAACAATTATAAATATATATGCACCCAACACGGGAGCACCACAGTATGTAAGACAAATGCTAACAAGTATGAAAGGAGAAATTAACAATAACACAATAATAGTGGGAGACTTTAACACCCCACTCACACCTATGGATAGATCAACTAAACAGAAAATTAACAAGGAAACACAAACTTTAAACGATACAATAGACCAGTTAGACCTAATTGATATCTATAGGACATTTCATCCCAAAACAATGAATTTCACCTTTTTCTCAAGCGCACATGGAACCTTCTCCAGGATAGATCACATCCTGGGCCATAAAGCTAGCCTTGGTAAATTCAAAAAAATAGAAATCATTCCAAGCATCTTTTCTGACCATAATGCAGTAAGATTAGATCTCAATTACAGGAGAAAAACTATTAAAAATTCCAACATATGGAGGCTGAACAACACGCTGCTGAATAACCAACAAATCACAGAAGAAATCAAAAAAGAAATCAAAATTTGCATAGAAACGAATGAAAATGAAAACACAACAACCCAAAACCTGTGGGACACAGTAAAAGCAGTCCTAAGGGGAAAGTTCATAGCAATACAGGCACACTTCAAGAAACAAGAAAAAAGTCAAATAAATAACCTAACTCTACACCTAAAGCAACTAGAAAAGGAAGAAATGAAGAACCCCAGGGTTAGCAGAAGGAAAGAAATCTTAAAAATTAGAGCAGAAATAAATGCAAAAGAAACAAAAGAGACCATAGCAAAAATCAACAAAGCCAAAAGCTGGTTCTTTGAAAGGATAAATAAAATTGACAAACCATTAGCCAGACTCATCAAGAAAAAAAGGGAGAAAAATCAAATCAATAAAATTAGAAACGAAAATGGAGAGATTACAACAGACAACACAGAAATACAAAGGATCATAAGAGACTATTATCAACAATTATATGCCAATAAAATGGACAATGAGGAAGAAATGGACAAATTCTTAGAAAAGTACAACTTTCCAAAACTCAACCAGGAAGAAATAGAAAACCTTAACGGACCCATCACAAGCACGGAAATTGAAACTGTAATCAAAAATCTTCCAGCAAACAAAAGCCCAGGTCCAGACGGCTTCACAGCTGAATTCTACCAAAAATTTAGAGAAGAGCTAACACCTATCCTGCTTAAACTCTTCCAGAAAATTGCAGAGGAAGGTAAACTTCCAAACTCATTCTATGAGGCCACCATCACCCTAATACCAAAACCTGACAAAGATCCCACAAAAAAAGAAAACTACAGGCCAATATCACTGATGAACATAGATGCAAAAATCCTAAACAAAATTCTAGCAATCAGAATCCAACAACACATTAAAAAGATCATACACCATGACCAAGTGGGCTTTATCCCAGGGATGCAAGGATTCTTCAATATCCGCAAATCAATCAATGTAATACACCACATTAACAAATTGAAAAATAAAAACCATATGATTATCTCAATAGATGCAGAGAAAGCCTTTGACAAAATTCAACACCCATTTATGATAAAAACTCTCCAGAAAGCAGGAATAGAAGGAACATACCTCAACATAATAAAAGCTATATATAACAAACCCACAGCAAACATTATCCTCAATGGTGAAAAATTGAAAGCATTTCCTCTAAAGTCAGGAACAAGACAAGGGTGCCCACTTTCACCATTACTATTCAACATAGTTTTGGAAGTTTTGGCCACAGCAATCAGAGCAGAAAAAGAAATAAAAGGAATCCAAATTGGAAAAGAAGAAGTAAAACTCTCACTATTTGCAGATGACATGATCCTCTACATAGAAAACCCTAAAGACTCCACCAGAAAATTACTAGAACTAATCAATGATTATAGTAAAGTTGCAGGATATAAAATCAACACACAGAAATCCCTTGCATTCCTATACACTAATAATGAGAAAACAGAAAGAGAAATTAAGGAAACAATTCCATTCACCATTGCAACAAAAATAATAAAATACTTAGGAATATATCTACCTAAAGAAACTAAAGACCTATATATAGAAAACTATAAAACACTGGTGAAAGAAATCAAAGAGGACACTAATAGATGGAGAAATATACCATGTTCATGGATTGGAAGAATCAATATAGTGAAAATGAGTATACTACCCAAAGCAATTTATAGATTCAATGCAATCCCTATCAAGCTACCAACAGTATTCTTCACAGAGCTAGAACAAATAATTTCACAATTTGTATGGAAATACAAAAAACCTCAAATAGCCAAAGCGATCTTGAGAAAGAAAAATGGAACTGGAGGAATCAACCTACCTGACTTCAGGCTCTACTACAAAGCCACAGTTATCAAGACAGTATGGTACTGGCACAAGGAGAGAAATATAGATCAATGGAACAAAATAGAAAGCCCAGAGATAAATCCACGCACATATGGACACCTTATCTTTGACAAAGGAGGCAAGAATATACAATGGATTAAAGACAATCTCTTTAACAAGTGGTGCTGGGAAATCTGGTCAACCACTTGTAAAAGAATGAAACTAGAACACTTTGTAACACCATATACAAAAATAAACTCAAAATGGATTAAAGATCTCAACATAAGACCAGAAACTATAAAACTCCTAGAGGAGAACATAGGCAAAACACTCTCTGACATACATCACAGCAGGATCCTCTATGACCCACCTCCCAGAATATTGGAAATCAAAGCAAAAATAAACAAATGGGACCTAATTAAACTTAAAAGCTTCTGCACATCAAAGGAAACTATTAGCAAGGTGAAAAGACAGCCTTCAGAATGGGAGAAAATAATAGCAAATGAAGCAACCGACAAACAACTAATCTCAAAAATATACAAGCAACTCCTACAGCTCAACTCCAGAAAAATAAATGACCCAATCAAAAAATGGGCCAAAGATCTAAATAGACATTTCTCCAAAGAAGACATACAGATGGCTAACAAACACATGAAAAGATGCTCAACATCACTCATTATCAGAGAAATGCAAATCAAAACCACTATGAGGTACCATTTCACACCAGTCAGAATGGCTGCAATCCAAAAGTCTACAAATAATAAATGCTGGAGAGGGTGTGGAGAAAAGGGAACCCTCTTACACTGTTGGTGGGAATGCAAACTAGTACAGCCACTATGGAGAACAGTGTGGAGATTCCTTAAAAAACTGGAAATAGAACTGCCTTATGATCCAGCAATCCCACTGCTGGGCGTACACACTGAGGAAACCAGAAGGGAAAGAGACACGTGTACCCCAATGTTCATCGCAGCACTGTTTATAATAGCCAGGACATGGAAGCAACCTAGATGTCCATCAGCAGATGAATGGATAAGAAAGCTGTGGTACATATACACAATGGAGTATTACTCAGCCATTAAAAAGAATACATTTGAATCAGTTCTAATGAGGTGGATGAAACTGGAGCCTATTATACAGAGTGAAGTAAGCCAGAAGGAAAAACACCAATACAGTATACTAACGCATATATATGGAATTTAGAAAGATGGTAACGATAACCCTGTATACGAGACAGCAAAAGAGACACTGACGTATAGAACAGTCTTATGGACTCTGTGGAAGAGGGAGAGGGTGGGAAGATTTGGGAGAATGGCATTGAAACATGTAAAATATCATGTAAGAAACGAGATGCCAGTCCAGGTTCAATGCACGATACTGGATGCTTGGGGCTGGTGCACTGGGACGACCCAGAGGGATGGTGTGGGGAGGGAGGAGGGAGGGGGTTCAGGATGGGGAACACATGTATACCCATGGTGGATTCATTTTGATGTTTGGCAGAACTAATACAATTATGTAAAGTTCGAGAATAGAATAAAATTAATTTTTTAAAAAATTTTAAAAAAATAAAAATAAATAAAATAAAAGATGCTTGCTCCTTGGAATAAAAGTTATGACCAACCTAGACAACTTATCAAAAAGCAGAAACATTACTTTGCTGACAAGGTCCATCTAGTCAAAGCTATGGTTTTTCCAGTAGTCATGTATGGATGTGAGAGCTAGACTATAAAGAAAGCTGAGCACCCAAGAATTGATGCTTTTGAACTGTGGTGCTGAAAAAGACTCTTGAGAGTCTCTTGGACTGCAAGGAGATCAAACCAGTCAATCCTAAAGGAAATCAATCCTGAATATTCATTGGAAGGACTGATGTTGAAGCTGAAGCTCCAATACTTTGGCCACCTGATGCCAAGAACTGACTCACTGGAAAAGGCCCTGATGCTGGGCAAGATTGAAGGCAGGAGGAGAAGGGGACAACAGAGGATGAGATGGCTGGACGGCATCACCGACTCGATGGACATGAGTTTGAGTAAACTCTGTGATGGACAGGGAAGCCTGGCATCCTGCAGTCCATGGGGTCACAAAGAGTTGGACATAACTGAACTGAATCCAGAGCAAGGCCTTTAACTCTCTTCATTTGTCTTGAAGGATAGAAATGAGGAAGCTGCAGAAGGAGAACTTGAAGCTAGCAGAGGTTTAAGGAAAGACACTATTTCCATTAACGTTAAAAAAAAAAAAAAAAAGGTTTAGCAGTTTAGTGCTGATGTAGAAGCTGCAGCAACTTATCCAGAAGATTTAGCTAAGATAATGAAATGTTCGTTGTTCAATCGTGTGCAACTCTTTGTGAACCCATGAACTACAGCCTGCCAGTCTCCTCTGTCCATAGAATTCTCCAGACAACAATTTTGGAGTGGGTTGTCATTTCCTTCTCAAGGGGATCTTCCCGACTCAGGGATTGAACCCAGGTCCTCTGCATGACAGGCAGATTCTTTACCATCTGAGTCACCGGGAAGATAATGAAGGTGGCTACACTAAGCAACAGATTTTCAGTGTAGATGAAACGGATTTGTAATGGAAGAAGATATCATCCAGCTGGAGAGGAGAATTCAACATCTAACTTCAAAGCTTGAAAGAACAGGCTGACACTGTTAGAGGCTAATGCAGCTGGCAATTTTCAGTTGAAGGTTATATTTATTTACCATTCTGAAAATCCTATAGTCCTTAAAAATTGTGCTAAGTCCTCTCTACTTGTGTTCTATGAATGGAATGACAAAGCCCAGATGACAGCTCATCAGTTTACAACATGGTTTACTGAATAATTTAAGCCCATCGTTGAAACCTAATGCTCAGAAACAAATTTTTCAAAATACTGCTACTCATTGACAATGCACCTGATCACCCAAGGGCTGTAATGAAGATGTATGAGATTAATGTTTTCGTGCCTACTAACACAATATCCATTCTGCAACTCAAAGAGATCTGCAACTTTCAAGTCTTATTTAGAAATACATTTTGTACAATTATAGCTGCCATGGAGAGTGATTCCTCTGATGGATCTGGGAAAAATAAATTGAAAACTTTCTAGAAAGGAGTCACCGTTCAAGATAACATTAAAAACATTTGCAATTCACGGGAAGAGGTCAAAATATCAACATCAATAGGAATTTGGAAGAAGTTGATTCCAACCCTCGTGAATGACTTTGCAGAGGAAGCAACTTCAGATACCGAGCAAATAGCAATAGAAGTGGAGCCTGAAGATGTGACTGAATTGCGGCAATCTCATGATAAATCTCCAGTGGATGAGGGCTTGCTTTACAGATGAGGAGAAAGCAGTTTCTTGAGACGGACTCTATCCCTGGTAAAGATGGTGTGAAGATTGTTGAACAACAATCTTCTTTGTTGAGCAGCAATCTTTGTTGTAAAACAACAAAGCATTTAGAATATTACATTGATTTTGTTGACAAAGCAGCAGCAGAGTTTGAAAGGATTGAATCCAATTTTGAAAGAAGTTCTACTGTGGGTAAAACACTATCCAAGAGCATTGCACACCGCAGAGAAATCGTCTGAAAACAAGAGTCAATCAAGGTAGCAAACTTCATTAAGAAACTGCCACAGCCCACCCCACCTTCAGCAACCACAACCCCGATCAGCCAGCAGTCAACATGGAGGCAAAACCCATCACCAGCAAAGGAACTGGGACTTGCTGAAGGCTCAGAGAGCGTTTTTTAGCGATATTTTTAAATTAAGGTTACGCACATTGTTTTCTTTAGACACAGTGCTATTGTATCCTTTATAGACTACTGCACAGTGTAAACATAACTTTTATATGCACTGGGAGACCAAAAGCTCCAGCTGACTCGCTTTATTGCAATATTTACTTTATTGCGGTGGTCTGGAGCCAAACCTGCAATATCTCTGAAGTATGCATGTATAAGCCAGTGTGACTGAAGCACACACAGTGGCCACACTTTTTGCTGTAAGGACTACTTTTCCAGAGGGAGGAAAATCGAAAGTCAACAAGAGCTGCAGGTGTAGCACTGTCCTGGAAGCTAGGAGGGCACAGACTCCTTGTCTATTGTTGCCATGACAAATGACCACCCATTTAGTGACATGAAGCAACAAAAAGTTCATTGAGTCATAGTTCTGTCGGTATGGTGGGCTCACCTGGTTTCTCCTCTCCTCCTGGGTCTCAGGGCCAAAACCAAAGTGTTGGCCAGCCACAGCAATTCTGTGGAGATTCTGGAAAGAATGTGCTTCCGGGCCCATGCAGGTTGTCGGTAGAATTCAGTTCCTCTTCCTTGTAGTGCGACTGAGGTCCCTGCATCCTCGGGGCTCTCAGCCAGAGGTTGTCTCAGCTTCCACAAACTTAATCAGCTCTCTTCATTTTTAGAGTCACCAACGGGGAGTGAAATGCTTCCGGTGCTTAAAAACCCCCGCCTTCTCCTCCTGCCGCCTTCCTCGGTCTCCAGTGAGAGAAAAGTCACTGCTTTTAAAGGCTTGTGTGATTAGATCCGGCCCACCTGGACAATCCAGGATACCCTCGCTCTCTCAAGGTCCGTTACCTTAATTACATCTGCAAAATGGCCTTTACCATGTAATGTAACATATTCACAGATTCCAGGGATCGGGGCATAGACATTTTGGAGGACCATTCTGCCGACTGCTGGAGACACGGCCAAGTGCAGAGAAGAGGGCATTTCTGGCCAGGACAGATGCCACTGTCACGTGGGATTTGTTCTTGAGTTATCTTGTTTCATTCAATACAAAGGAAAATGTTACAAAAATAAATTTGTTGATTTCAATATATTTTTTCTGATTGCATATAAATATATGATATACATTTAGAATATATGTATATGTACATATGTAGTCAAAGGGCTTCCCAGGTGACCCTAGTGGTAAAGAACCCACCTGCCAACGCAGGAGACGTAAGAGACCAGGTTCAGTTCCTGGGCCGGGAAGATCCCCAGGAGGAGGGCATGGCAATGCATTCCAGTATTCTTGTCTGGAGAATCCCATGGACAGAGGAGCCAGGTGGGCTACTGGACACACCTGAAGCAACTCAGCATGCATGCATATAGTCAAAGCCTTGGAGCTTTATATTTAGCTCATTCAATTTATGAAAAATATCTAGCACATAACCTACTTAGCAGAGCTAGTCCTACCATCAGGAAAAAAAAAAAAGACCTCTGACCTTTACCCAAAGTAATGAATTATAAAACCCACAAATCCACTGAAAAAAAAAGATACAAATCACAATGGTAAGTTTACAAGACTGTAAAATAAACTAAAATGTTGTCAATATTAAAATGACACAGATCTATTATCATAAAACTATAAATTTTTCTAAGTTACAAAATCAACCATAAATCTTTTTGTTGTATTCAACTAGTTAAGGTATACTGTTGTATTCAGCTAGTTAATGTATGGTTAAAATTGCACAGTTTTTGGAAAAGCAGGCTTAGGATGAAAGGCAGGCTGCCATTCAGTCAGCTGGGCGCAGGCGTGTGAGCACTAATGCCAGTGTTTGGCTTTGGGGGTGTGGAGGAGACAATTACCTTGATCCAATGGTAACTTCCACCTACGCTCTCAGGTAAGCTCTCTCAGAGGTCATAGAACACAAAGGTTCACCAACCAAATCAAAACATATGAATTACACAGGTTATTTAATCAATTTAAAGCACAGCAAGAAGCCAGGGAAAGAGAAGAAGTAGGCTTAACACATGTAGGATAGGACACAAGCAGATGGAACCAGCACAATTTTCCACCAGGAATTGTAGACTCAGTACCTAGGGTCCATGGCGCTTTTACAAGTCCACAAAACTGTTTAAACTTCTTTTACCAGAAAGAAAAAAACTGTCATCCAGCCTGGATTGTATTCATCTTTATACCAATGTAGAAGTACATGCAGTTTTTAATACTTCTCAATGGAAGAAAGGGTCCCAGAAGAAAAACCCAAATGCTCAGGGTACAGGGCAAGTATCTTACAGTACACAATGGGATGACCACACCACCCATGTTTCCCGCATCAACATTCTGCACTGACGACTGAGGTTTGAACACAGGGCTTTATTGACAAAGCGCTGGAGCCAACACAAACACTAGCTTTATCCAAGAGACTCGGACCAAGGAAGCCTGGGCAAACAGCTTGGCAACTAGCCTGCTCCATAGCCCTGGGTCTTCATGAGCCCCTTAGACAGTGGGCATGTGGGCCCGAAATAGGACCACAGCAGGAGCCTCAATGGATGGCCAATATAAGGATGCTCAGAGGTGGCATCAGCCTACTTTAAGATGGCTTTTCCATGTCTTTGAACCTATAAGTAACCCTCTTATTTGTTTCATCACACATTTCATCTATCCCATCTTCAACCTGTCTCACAGGTTACTTACTATCTATATTCAACACATGTATTCTGCCTGTGTCTCATAGGCTACTGTTTGGCCATTGTTTATCCCAAGCACGTGCTGTCAATTTTGCCTGCATTTCATAAGTTACTAGCTTTCTTACTATGCTTACCGCTTCTTATGAGTTTTATTTATCCCATTTGTTGTCTTGCTTTTTATAAAAGAACTGAATGTTCTCAAATAATATTGAAAACATGTTACAGGAAAAGTTTAATAAGAATAATGTAGAAGGGTAAGAAATAGCACCAATTATTTCATGAGAGGACTTTCCTTAGACTTTGTGATCAAACATGTTTTATGCAGATAAAGTTACAAATCGCAAAAGACTATGTGGGGTTCTAAATGTCCATTGAAAATCTCTAAATGGATAAAGAAGCTGTGGTACAAATATACAATGGAATACTACTCAGCCGTAAGGAAGAATGAAATAATGCCATTGGCAGCAACATGGAGGGGCCTAGAGATTATCATACGAAGTACAGTAAGTCAGAGAAAAGAAATACCACACATCACTTGTATGTGAAATCTAAAAAAGATGATACAAATGAACTTAGTTACAAAACAGAAACAGACTCACAAACATAGAAAACAAATTTACGGTTACCAAAGAGGAAGGGGCGGAGGAGTTATAAACTCCTAAATTAGGAGTTCAGGATTAATAGATTCACCCTACTACATAAAAGCAGATGAACAACAAGGACCTACTGTATAGCACACAGAACTATATTCGGGATCTTGTAACCTATAATAGAAAATAATATAAAAGTGTATATATATATATATATATATATATACACACACAGCTGAATCACTTTGCTGTACACCTGAAAGTAACACAGCGTTTGTAAATTAAATATGTGCTCTGCTTAGTCACTCATGTCCCACTCTTTGGACTGTAGCCCGCCAGGCTCCTCTGTCCATGGGATTCTCCAGGCAAGAATACTGGAGGAGGTTGCCGTGTTCTCCTCCAGGGAATGTTTCCCACCCAGGGATCAGACCCAGGTCTCCCACGTTGCAGGTGGATTCTTCTACCATCTGAACCACCAGGGAAGCCCAAGAAGACTGCAGTGGGTAGCCTATCCCTTTTCCAGGGGATCTTTAAGACCCAGGAATAGAACCGGGGGTCTCCTGCATCACAGGTGGATTCTTCACTAGCTGAGGTACCACAGAAGCCCTAAATCAACTATACTTCAATTTTTAAAAATGTTTTAATAAAACAATTTTAAACACTGTGGTTTATAAACTTTTCATCATGCTTTCATCATGATGTTGCTATTTTATATTAGGAAGTAGATAAAATTAAAACATAAGGTGAAGTAAGATGAAAATTTTCTGTAGTTTAAGTGTCTATTTACCATTATGATTATAATGTAGATTTACACTATACAGAATCACACAAAATTTTTTTCAAGGTAACTTGAAACTTCGACAGCTCCTGAAAATGATCCAGTTACACTTTTCACATTAACCATCTTTGTTTAACCTATCTACAGAGTTGGACACGACCTGGTGACTGAACAAAAACCTATTCTACTTGTGCACTTCACAGGTGTGTTTCTTTTTAGGTAAAGATGTCACAGGGACAAGCATTAGCAACAGGTAAAAAGGATCTGCTACTGCCGCTGCTAAGTCGCTTCAGTCGTGTCCGACTCTGTGCGACCCCAGAGACGGCAGCCCACCAGGCTCCACCATCCCTGGGATTCTCCAGGCAAGAACACTGGAGTGGGTTGCCATTTCCTTCTCCAATGCATGAAAGTGAAAAGGGAAAGTGAAGTCGCTCAGTCATGCCCGACTCCCAGCGACCCCATGGACTGCAGCCCACCAGGCTCCTCCATCCATGGGATTTTCCAGGCAAGAGTACTGGAGTGGGGTTCCATTGCCTTCTCCAGTAAAAAGGATCACTTATGTGAAATATGCCGATGGTGAGGGTTCCAAGGGGGAGGCCCATTTTTAGTTTTCCTTATTTCTTATCAATACTTGTCTTAATTTCATCAAACTTGCAAGAGCTATGCATTTCTCAATAATAGTCAGGGATTGTCAGGGAACATTTAACAGGATTCCTGCATGCTGTTTTCTATTTCTCAAGGATTCTCTGTTCCTTATCAGTTCCTATTCTGAGAGCGAGTAGAGCTGCACACAGTTCTCAGGACTGAGATCATAGGATGAGACATGCAGTGACTCTTTTCAGCATCAGTGACCTTGTATGTATTAGACTATCTATGTTGTGGCTATTGATAAAATTTCATCCTGTGTAATAGCTGAGTAATCATCTTACTAAAGATATATAAGCCTGTATTTCTGCTAATAAAAGCACCCTTGCTGCATCAGAGCTTGGGTCCCCATGTCTTTCTGTCTTTCTTTCTGTCTCTCTCTCTCTCTGTCTCTTTCTATCACTTTCTTATCATCGACTCCAGACCGCCAGGGTCTGGTCCATTAAAGGACCGCAACAAGGGATGAAAGAGAAGGTCATGAAATAAAAACTAGACCCATGGTCTACTGTCAGTGTATTTTAGGACAACCAGCAAGAGCCAAAATACTTTCCTTTCCAGTGCCATGCTTCATCTTCAACACAAATATATACAAGATAGGAAAGGAAAGAAAGATCGGGGTTGGGGGAGGTTCTTGACGTCTCCAACTAAAAGACTCTTCCCTCAAGTCAGTATTTCAAATCGATTGTGCCCTGCAGCGGGGAGAGGGTGTTTAGAAGCCAGAGCCAAGGACCACAGTAAGAACTGGAAAATGTCAAGTGTATGCCTTTCTTAGACAAAGCAAGAGATGGGCTATAAAAGGGGGGAAATGGGAAAGGACAACTCTCTTGATGACAGGGAAGAGGACCCCAGGGCTCTGATAGCCCGGTTAGAAAGGTATTTATCTGTAATTCACAATTCAGCTGATAATTGTTTACTGACATTATCATCATAAAGTGTTAAGAGTTGAGGACCATCATTAAGAGTTGAGGACCATTTCTTCTACTCTATCCCCCATGGTTCTGCATATATAATAAGGAACCAGTAATAACTATTTCCTTGGAAGAAAAGCTATGACCAACCTAGACAGCATATTAAAAAGCAGAGGCATTACTTTGCTGACAAAGGTCCATATAGTCAAAGCTATGGTTTTTCCAGTAGTCATGTATGGATGTGAGAGTTGGACCATAAAGAAAACTGAGCACCAAAGAATTGATGCTTTTGAACTGTGGCATTGGAGAAGACTCTTGAGAGTCCCTTGGACTGCAAGGAGATCAAACCAGTCAATCCTAAAGGAAATAAATCCTGAATCTATCAATCCTGAAGTTCTAATACTTTGGCTACTTGATGCAAACAACTGATCATTGGAAATAACACTGAGGCTGGGAAAGATTGAAGGCAGGAGAAGAAGGGGACGATAGAGGATGAGATGGTTGGATGTCATCACAGACTCAATGGACATGAGTTTGAGCAAGCTTTGGTGCCGGGAGCCGGCATATTGCATATTGAATGCATATTGCATATTGCATATTGAGTGCAGCACTTTCCACAGCATCATCTTTCAGGATCTGGAATAGCTCAACTGGAATTCTATCCCTGCCGGGAGCCAGCGTGAGGAACTCCGCCCATGACAAAGGTCATGAGGAAGGAGGCTCGGCATACGCAAAAGCAGGATCAAGCCTCAGGAGTCCCCCTGGAAATTCTCGAGCATTTACACCCAAAACCAGAGTCTGCCTACTTTCTGCTTTGTGCTTTCACCTACACCTCTGACTTTACGGGGGGCTGTCCCCCACTACCTCTCTCTGAAAAAAGAGTTAGCTTACAGCTCCAGTTAATAATTCCTGGGTGTGACAGTGTTTCAACCTACAAACTCCTTTGGAAATCCTCTAGCCTGCCTGAATAGGTTTTTCCGGCCACATGTGATTGCTCAGAGCCTCCCAACTGTGAGAGGCATGAGATGTTCTAAACTGTCTAAATACAGATTCCTTTGAGCAGTTAAAAGATTGATTAGAAATTGTATTGGTGAAGGGTTTTTCACTTGTTGGGCCAATGTTTGCTGCTAAGTCTCCATATCCCTTACCTGCTGTGTCCCTGGCAGTGTATTGATGAATATAATTGGTGTAAGTAGTAGCTTTAATGTTTGTAACCTGGGACCCTTGAGTTAATTCTTTTTCTTGTTATAGCCCACCACACCTTTGCTCTGTAGGAATGCAACTTTATCTAATGCTTTTGGAGGGTGGCGCTTGACTAATCACCTTTAGAGAAAAATAAGTTTTCTGAAGAAAGGGTCTTAAAATGTTAACAGGCCTCCGGGCCAGAAGATGATGCAAATCACCTAAACTTTTGCATATGATAAGTTTGCAGGAAGAAAGCCTGGCTTACGGCATGACTCTACCCCTTCCCCCATTATCCTCTATGCATAACTTAAGGCACAAAAACTACTTTGGAAAATAAAGTGCGGGCCTTGTTCACCGAAACTTGGTCTCCCCATGTCGTTCTTTCTCTCACCTTCTGGCTGAATTATTCAGCCTCTTTTCTCCACTGAATTTCCTCACTGAGCTATCCTTATTTCAGCCTCTTTTCTCCACTGAATTTCCTCACTGAGCTATCCTTATTCTATTACTCTTTATATCCTTAATTAACGTTTAATTAAGCAGTTGTTTCCTGATCCTCGCCGATGCCGTCCCCGCTTCGAATTCCTGGATCCACCGGGGCTGGACCCCGGCACTGTGGGAGTTGGTGATGGACAGGGAAGCCTGGCATGCTGCAGTCCATGGGGTTGCAAAGAACTGGACTCAACTGACTGACTGAACTGAATAACTACTTGTTGTTCACCCCGTTATTTATTCATGCACTCATTTGCCAAGAACCTGTTGCTGTATACCAGATGCTATATGACAATTAAGCCAATGAGCATTTACTGTCACTGACTCTGTGACAGGCACTGCACTAGACACTGGAGGGAAATCGTGAACAAAACTGTGTCTTGGAGAAATTAATTGATTAGCACTTGGCTCTATACATTTATAGACTAAGTTCCTGGGTCCCTTTTATTTACAGTCTCTCTGATTCTGGCCTTACTGCCACTGTTTTTGCTTCATGTATGTATGAATTGAGGAGAGGTCAATATGAAACTATTCTCACCTCGCAGACCACACACCAGAAGAAGTGATGGGCCAGATTTGACCCATGCACCATAATATGTTCACCCAACTTAATAAAAGTAGAAAGAGAAAGAAAACCAGGGAGCGAGATTTCTACAGCAACAATTATTCATATGTGCTGAGACACCATGACTGGTTTTACATCATTGTCCAGAGAGCAAGCAAAGAATGATAGTTGTGATTTGGGGTTTATTTGAGAAGAAATGATTGAGAGGGACATCATTTTTTTGAGCCAGCTGCAAAGATCAGAGATTGTAGGAAGCAAAAAGGACAATGGAGATAAATAGGGTCATGAGTCATTTGATTGTCAGGACATTTTAAGGCCTCCACCACAACCAGGCTCATTTCTCTTAATAGCTTGGCTAAAGAACACCCAACATCAAGGCAACTATTACAAGAAATTCACCACTGAAACTGGTTGGGCTTAAAATTGTCAGAAATGGTTGTTTTGAGCTGAGTCTTTCAGTAGGAAAATGTGCATATCTATGAATAATGTGCTGTTATTATTTTTTTTTTCGCTTTGCTTTTAGGCAATGTATTGGCTTCCTAATACGATAACGAAGTCTCCTCCTCCCTTCCCCTTCCCCCACCAACACCTATACATTCTCCATCCCCATCTCCTCCTGCTCAACACGGTTACCACCCTGCTTATAAAAGTATGAGTCTATATGCTATTGATAAGTAAGACACGCAGCAAACTCAACTTGTTTTTTCTCTTTTCTGAAACCCATCTTGCTTTTTCCTGGAGCCAATTATTGCCTTCCTTCCACCCCTTTGTTTCCATGTTCGTATCAGTAACTCAACTTCAGATTTTCTAGCAGGACCTTATGGCATGTATCCACCACACTGGGTATTCCATCAGTTTCGTCTCACTGGGGGAGTCTCTCCCAGAACCTTCAGACCTGTCCTGTCTAGACTGGAGACCGAGACACTCCATGGTCCACTCCATTCATCCTGGGGGTTTTGCATGCTTTGCCGTCATATTGCATCTCCTAGTTTTTATACTACATTTTGTTACAGTAAGAATGCTTCTCACCGTCAGTCGTAGCCATGTGTCTTATGCTTGGTCTCCACTAAGTAGGCCATCCATAACAAGGGCCTCCAAAGTTGCCTATGAAGAAGAGACAGCTGGAGGATTGTTAAGGGCCAGGCCTGGAAATGGTTTACATTACCTCTACCCACCTCCCATTGGCCAGAACTCAAGTTATAAGACCTCAACCTGTGGGGGATTGGGATACATAGTCTTCCGTGTGTCAGAAAAAGTGGTATATGGAACATCTAGCATGATGTCTGCCAAATCTACCCAACTTATCACCAAGGCATTTTATTTTTCTTCCAATGTGTGTACTAAAGACAGTCTAAACCAATCAATAATCTCCATCGGTTCCAACCCCCTTGGTTTGTTAATGAACTAAAATCAAAACTCATCAGTTATATAAACACAAACTAGAAATTTAGCTTACAGACAAAAAGTACTTCTAGCAAAACTGTTGAATAGCAGACCTCAGATTGTCACCGCCCCTTACCAATTCTGAAATCCATTCCTACACTGCTGCTGCTGCTGCTAAGTCGCCTTAGTCGTGTCCAACTCTGTGCGACCCCATAGATGGCAGCCGACCAGGCTCCCCCATCCCTGGGATTCTCCAGGCAAGAACACTGGAGTGGGCCACCATTTCCTTCTCCAATGCGTGAAAGTGAAGTCGCTCAGTCGTGTCCAACTCTTAGTGACCCCATGGACTGCAGCCCACCAGGCTCCCCCATCCATGGGATTCTCCAGGCAAGAGTACTGGAGTGGGGTGCCAATGCCCTCTCCATTTCCTACACTGGGAGGGCCCAACCCTGGGGACAGGGAAGTTCCTGGCTGGAGCCCTGTGACTCCGCCTCTGGAAGGAACTCCTTTAGCAGTTATTCTCTGTGGCCCTTTTCTCTGCTGTTTGGGAGACTCTTGATTTTTAGTCTCCTTGGTCGTATCTGATGAGAGTGTTGTCAAGCGTGTCCCTTTGGGAGCCCTTGAATCCTTTTTTCTGGTTGTGAAGTTTGTGCTGCAGGGGTTATTTTAGTTCACAAACTGAGGTTTGTTTTTTTTTTTTTTTAAACAAGTGAAAGTGAAAAGCGTTAGTGCTCAGTTGTGTCCAACTCTGTGACCCCATGGGCTGTAGCCCGCCAGTCTCCTCTGTCCATGGGATTCCCCAGGCAAGAAGACTGGAGTGGAATCAAACCCAGGTCTCCTGCATTGCAGGCAGATTCTTTACTGTCGGAGCCACCAACTCACTGCCAATATAATTCCTTCCGTCAAAAGCCAAAATTTTTAATGTACTTGTTTTTTGACCAAATTCATAGACACAAACCATATACAAAATTCTTTTCTAAGCATAGCCCTGCCTTCTAGATACAGACTTATTTCATTGCCTCCTCCTCCCCTCCACATCTTTCTCCCCATTTAATGACAACCACATGGCACCTATTAAGCTTGAATGGTACCATCACACCCACTTTCAACTTTGAACTTCTTTTCAACCAGTTCTCCTTGGGCTGCTGGATTCCACATTACAGCAAGTGATACTTTTTCAAACGTTTGCCACTGCGTAACTTGGGTCCCCACCTTCTCAGTTTCTGTTCATCCCTTTGCTGCCCACCATGGGGCACTGAGCCGCTGAGCAAATGCCACACAGTTTGTGTTACATTAGCATTCACTTTCTCTGAGAGTGAGAAAGCCATACTAGTTGCTACAATAGACAAAATCCAAATATATATATATATATATATACATACACATATATCCTTCTCAGGTTAATTCAGTTTTTTTTTTTTAATAGATAAAGCATACTAATCTTTTTTTAAGTTTTTGACATCATTTCCTTTCACTGTATCTTATTATCCTGCTTCATTCGTCCTTAAGTCTCACACAATGTTTAGCCTAATTCCTTGCTTGTAGTAGAAATTCAATAAATATTTCTTCAACTGCCCGCACTGAATTGTAAAATCTTAAAAATCTATGCCGACGGATGTTATCTTGAGCTGCCGCCGAATCTCTCCCTCCTCTTCACTGACAGGAAACAAGTGACACTGTCCCTGGACTCCTTAAGGCAGGATTGTGTTTGTGTGCTTCCTGCTAAAAGAGTGGCTAATTGTACTGACTGGTTGCTTCAGAACTGTGTGAGACAGCCTCAAAGGCACATAATCAAAAGAGCTGAAATGCTGCTTTTGTGCAGACTTGTGATTCCTAGTGCTAAGGACCATCTGATAGAAAAATTTCTGAGCTCTCAAAAATTACTGTTCACAAAATACTTCCATCTGGACATGTCCCTTACATGTCATTACTCTGACATGAGCAACATTGAGGCATACTGCATAGTTCAGCCATGGGCTAGTGAGGGCAGAGACCCCTAAAACAAAAGAAGAGGAGCCTCAGCCACTAGCCAAGCTACAGCCAGTAGAAGGGCACAATATGAATCCAGCAAAGTCATCAACCAGCACCAAATCCTCACGGCTGTCAGACCTGTTGTGAAGACGTTCCCAGAGAGCAGGACGATTGAAGTTCAGAGAGCCAGCAGAGCAGTGAATCTGCATAGGCTATTGTTTGAAGTGGACCACTCTAGTGAGCATTTAAAGGCATGCCAAGCAGTCTGTACCCTCCTGGAAGAATAAAAGTATCTAAGAAAATTCATCCTCTGGCCAAGCAACTTTTAGGGTTGGGCAAGATTCTGATCCTGGTAAGGCGACCGAGGGAGCTTAAGCATGAATCCAGCTTGACGGCTGTCTCCAGGGACCTTTGCCCTGACTTTGTGGCCATTTGAGACATCTCTATTCAAAAGACCTCACCACAGCCTTGCGTTTTGACTTCCCCTTCATTGTCAATTGCTTAAAATGGAAGTGATGCACCGAGGAAACCAGAATTGAAAGAGACATGTGTACCTCAATGTTCATCGCAGCACTGTTTATAATATCCAGGACATGGAAGCAACCTAGATGCCCATCAGCAGATGAATGGATAAGAAAGCTGTGGTACATATACACAATGGAGTATTACTCAGCCATTAAAAAGAATACATTTGAATCAGTTCTAATGAGGTGGATGAAACTGGAGCCGATTATACAGAGTGAAGTAAGCCAGAAAGAAAAACACCAATACAGTATACTAATGCACATATGTGGAATTTAGAAAGATGGTAACGATAACCCTGTATGCGAGACAGCAAAAGAGACACAGACGTACAGAACAGTCTTTTGGACTCTGTGGGAGAGGGAGGGGGCGGGATGATTTGGGAGAATGGCATTGAAACATGTAAAATATCATGTATGAAACGAGATGCCAGTCCAGGTTCAATGCACGATACTGGATGCTTGGGGCTGGTGCACTGGGACGACCTGGAGGGATGGTATGGGGAGGGAGGAGAGAGGGGTTCAGGAGGGGGAGCACATGTATACCTGTGATGGATTCATTTTGATGTTTGGCAAAACTAATACAATTACGTAAAGTTTAAAAATAAAATAAAATTTAAAAAAAAAAAAAGAAATGAATCACCAGTCCAAGTTCCATGCCAGATACAGGAAGCTTGGGGTTGGTGCACTGGGATGACCCAGAGGGATGGTATGGGGAGGGAGGTGGGAGACGGGTTCAGGATTGGGAACACGTGTACACCCGTGGCAGATTCATGTTGATGTATGGCAAAACCAATACAATATTGTAATTAGCCTCTAATTAAAATAAATAAATTTAAATTTTAAAAAATGGAAGTAATGGTCCTGACTCCGTGCATTTAAAAGTAACGGTGATTTATTAATTTGGGACAGTTGCTATGGAAATTTTGGGTATCAACTAGGTCAAAGCTAGGTATAAGTTTGGTTAACCTAGCCTCTTAGAACCATGTCTGAGTTTTCTCCAGGATGAGAGAAAAACAGAACTGAATCCTCAGTAGGAAATTCCAGTTACAAAAAAATAAAAAGCTTTTACAAGTTTTGTGCTACAGCTCCTACAAAACCAGGGACTTCCAAGATGCCCACTGGGTCTCCTCCACCGTCTTTACTGGACATACTGCTGTGCTTCCTCCACTTGCCACCTTTCTTACTCTTGGGAGCCCAGAGCATGTCTCCCATGCTTTTCTCATACCATCAAAACAGACCCCCAAAAAAGTTCAGTTCAGTCTAAAAGCAATTTAAAATATGAGATTAGTAATGAGACATCTGTCTCGCTACAGAGGAAAAAACAGTAAAATTAACAAAATCCACATTTTAATGTTTGAGTTTGAAATTAAGGAAAAGGTCTTATGGACTAGAATTTGGATCTTAAGCCCTGTCTCCTTCTGAAACAAAAGACAATATAAACATAGCTTCCAGAAAGGCTCTAATACCCTCCACGTAACAGGTCTCTCTGTTTAGGTTTTAAATTACCTAATAATAAATTCAGCTTTGAGCCTTCCAACTTTTGTTGGAAGTCCATGGCAGCATTGGAAAGAGAACCCAAGATCCCTGCTTCTGAAACCCTATTCACCTGTTTCTCCTGCCTCTGCCTCTGCAATGAGGAAGTATGACTCAAGCAATGCTTTGTCATCTACAAAGACAAGAATAAAGAAGAACAGCCCCACAAACAGTCCTTGAGGACCTTAGCAATGCCTTACTATTCTTTGGAAAACATTCCCTTGAGTCTTTAATATGGAGCTGCCAGCACACACCAAAGAGAATGGTCTTCAGGTTGGGATATGGTCAAGGAGAGCAGTATACAGAAGAGAAATCAACCAGGACCATTAACATAAATGATTGATCTTTCACAGAGGAAGCTTCCATAATGTTGAGGTTTCCATATTTCTTATTTGCATGTGCTTAAGTATGAGGTTCCTGAAGTGAACTCAGAGAAGAACATGCTCTTGGCGCTGATGAGAAAACACCTCACCTGCTTCTGATTCTTAATATGAATACAGATAATGAAATAGAGTTTCTGGATTCTTCTTGGGGGATTTTAAGTGGAAGGTGTCAGAAAAGTTCCCAAAGGCATCAATGGCTCTTGTCTGTCATAGGAGCTCAGTTTGATCCTTTTGACCCTTCAAAGTGAGTCCTTCCTGTAGAGAAAACAGACTTGGCAAGCACTGAATTTTTCATCCTAATGCCAGTGAGGGGGCCGGGGCAGGGGGATGGAGGGGAGGGAGGGAGGTGCCGCAAGTGAGTCCATGGAGAAGGGCTGAAAATTACCTTGGAAAAAGTTCAGTCAATCCCAGAAAGCGTCTTCTCCTGGCTCTCGAGAGGGTAGTGTGGTCTGGAATGGGTCTTCCCTGTGATACTCTTGCCTTGGAAAGCACTGTGGTTTGTTCCCCTCGGGCAAATTCTTGCCTGCCCTTAAATATCAGATGGAGAGAGACATTTCCCACCTGAAACTAACCATTCTCTTGGTAGGTCTTCAAAATAAAGCCAGTGTAGCTAACAGTAAGCTAATATAGCAAGCTCCATCTGTACATCTGGAATACAGGGATTTTTTGGGTTTTTGTTTTTGTTCTTTTTTTATACAGGGTTTAACTGGGTATATGATACAATCAAGAAATTGTTTTTTCCCCTACCAATGCCTGGGTCAGATTCCATCACTTTCAAGTCAGTTTCAGCCATTAAAATCTGATTCCATATTCAGAAATTTTAAACTCTAATCCAGACCATTCTAAGTCAAGGCTTTAAACTTGAGTTCAATTAAAACTTCTCCACTCAGCTCAGGCTTGAGTTCAGGCTCGGGGATCAGCCCCTGTGGAGAGGTCATTGCCTGGCCTTCTCTCGCAACAATACCTCCTGCCCCAGCAGCTCAACACGCCCGGTGCCTGCTCTTTGGTTCTCCAGGTACAAAAGAGATGAGAAGGAAAAGATTAAAGGAATTTTACTTAATTGGTGCTGCTTCAGTGCCTTGATGTGCTTCCGTCACCTAAGCACTGACTTTATATTTTGCAGACAGCAAGCAGGTCAGGGTGTACTGAAGACCACAGCTAGGGCTCCTCCTTGGAGCAAGCTGTTCTCCCCCTGGCTGAGCCCCTAGAACCCCAGACCCATTAAGTCCTGCCCTGGCAGTATATCTCTGGGGTCTGCTTGCCCAGGAAAATAGGCTTCTTGGACAGGATCCCTTCAAGACAACTGGAGCCCAGATCTGCTTCCACATCTGCCTGATGCCTTGGGAATACGTTCTTGCCCCTCAAAGCAATAAGTGCAAGTACAGCTTGCTCAGCCACTGAACTTACTCCTGTAAGCCACCCCCAGCCAACCTCCTACCTCTAGACTCCTCCAGCGGACACCTGTCAATCTTTCTAGAGAGTTCTGTGCTCAGACAAGTAAGATAACAAGTTTCTGAACCCCAACCGACGTTCCGCAAGGAAATGTGACATGGTCACCCTTCCAGCAGGTAACACTGAAGTCTAGCAGAAGTTCTGGTGGTTTTATTGAGTCTTCTTCATTTGGCTCATGAATGAGAGCAAAAAAAAGTGACACTTTCTCCTCTTTTCCCTTCCCTGAGGAGAAGACTCAAAGCTGGCTTTACTCCTACAAATATCCCTTCAAAATAATTCACAATAAATGCCAATCTTCCAATAAGATGGATGGACCTGGTTTATGGGTGCAGGTGTTCAAAGATGAGTCCTCTTTGGTAAATTCTGAATGAATGTGAAGTTATTTATTTAGCCCACTGCCCTCAACTTTAAGGCTTTAGCTGAGATTCCAGTGCAGAGAGAGAAGTCTTTTTTCATAGGTCATTTCACAGATTCTGCCTCTTCATGAATGAGGTTGACTTCTACTAGGACAAAAATAAACACGAGGTGACAGTGAAGTGTTCACTTCAATTGTCTCCCCATCTCCCTGCCTCCACTGGGCGTCTCTTTGGCTATGCCAAAGAGTCTTCAGCACTTGACCCTCTGCTCAAAGTCATATGCTCAGCCCCAGTGTTATGAACTTGGACCCCTGTTCAGGAGGTTAGTTTTCCTTCCCCGCAAAGGCTCACTAACCAACTTTCAAGGAGCCTTCAGACACCTGGATGTGTCTTCAGCCTTTACTTCCCGCTAAGGCACTGAAGCATCTTATTGGGAGAACTGGCTACTTACACTTGAAAAATTGAAAAGCCTTAACCAGCAGCATATGATAGCTCATTAAACATGAAGTGTTTCTTTTAACAAAGGACACCATCAGAAGTTGCCAACCCATGGCACACCCAAAGATAAGTGATAACACGGAACTTTGCAATTAGCGTCCCCTTTCAGCTCCCCATTTGCAGTTGATGGACAGGAAAATGCTCATCTTAACCAAGCTCAACTTAAGCACCGTTCACCTTCCTCTTGTGTTGCTGTGACATCACAAAACAAAACATAGCAGAATATCACTCCCCCGAAGGCAAGGAGACAGTTCATTTTGCTCAGGGGGGAAAAAACCACATAGAACATCCTAAAGTCAAACGCAGATAGTTTATAGAAATTCTCTTAACATTGCCTGCAAGTAATGCAGTGAATGTGATAGGAAAAAGCAAAACATGCACAGGCGTGGATTTTTTTACACATCAAAGCGGATGGCAAGGAGAGTGAAAGACGTGAAGTATCACCGGTCCAGCGCAGGTTCGCCCTTTCATCCTTCTGAGTTCCCAGCACTGACAAAGCAAAGTGCACAAAGTCATTTCCACTGGGGTCCACCCTGAACGCTCAGAGTAATGGGGGCCATGCAGAGGAGGTGATGAGCAGGAGGGGCGGGGCCGGGCCTCTCAGCCAGAGCACAGCCCTAGGACGCAGTCCAGTCTGGGCCAGCTCCCCAGTATTGGCGCTAGAAAGGAGTGGGGCGGGGTGGGGCGGGGGCGGGAGGGCAGCTGAGAGGGCTGGGCACTCGGGCCGCATCTGCCGCCCCACAGGGCCTCCAGGGCAGCTGGCCCCACGGGATCGCGGCAAGCCACTCACGCTCCAGCTCTGCTCCCTGTGTCCCCTCCAGCACCCTCCTAGCTTCACCGTCCCCGTGAACTCCAGAACCCTGGCCTCACCTCCCTATCCAGCCTAACAGTGTTCCCTAGGTCTCACAGGTCAATGTGGCAGTGTGTCTTCCACCTTTGGACGCTTCCAGAAAGGCGCTTAAAGGTTCAACTCTCCTGACGCCTGCTTGGGGCAGTCCGGTCAATTCCCCCCTCACCATCCTATCCGCCTCCCACTGAGGGCTGTCACAACTGGGACTGTTCCCATCTGAGAGTGTCACCTCTGACCCATTCACATCCTTTAAACTGCTCTTCCTTCCTTTCCCAGTTCCCTTCTGAGCTGGGCCGAGCTGATGTTCAAAATATTTAACAACCGGTAGGGTACGGGCTCCAGGCAATCAGAACGGATTCCAACAGTAAACGATCATCCCAGGAGGGCTGGTGGGCACCTCTCGCAGGAGCCTGAAGCCGGGATGGAGAAACACGTAGGCCCGCATTGAAGGCCCATGGCTGTTCTTCCATCGTCAGTCCTTGCGTCCTTGGAGAGCCTCAACCCCGTCTACAGCTGGACCAACCCCTCCTCACTCACGGCGGGGAAAACCTGCCTGTGTGGGAGCAAGCGGGGTCGTGCCTATGTTGCGGGGCGGGGGGCGCTGTATGCAGCGCTGGGGGGCCGTTGAGGTTCTCTTTTACACTTGGACAATGTCCTCCCCTCCCTCCTCGATAAATAAACATCTCCGCGCATAAATTACAACATGTGTATCTTTCTGAAATCACGCCCCTTCCAAAGGACAAGCCCTCTCCGTGTTGCCACGTGAACTACTAGGAAATTCCAGGGCAGCCCGGCCCTCTAAAGGAGGGCTGCTTCCGCATCCAGCGGCCGGGAAGAAGTAAGCCGGCTCTCACGGACTGTCCTCGGCCGCCTCCCCGACGGGGCTGGGCCAGCTGTCCTCTTCCTTTCCAAATAAAGTAGACCCATCGGCATCTGAGAGAGAAGCCACCGATGAAGACGCCCAAATATCAATTCTATTTTCGTGGGCAAAGTCAGGCGTCATGATTAAGACACCAACCATTTCCTGGAAATAAAAGCCCACCCGGAGGTGTTCAGTAGCTGAAAGTACCATCAACAGAAGCTGGCAGTCATCTCAGGAAACAAACAGCTCCTCTCCTGTCTCTGTTACAGGCTAAATATACTCCAGATACATTTTAAATATAGATGTGCTATCTATTTCTGGCATTCCCTGGGGCTGCCAGCGAAAGACAAGGATCATCCCAACAGTCCAGGCCTCACAGGGTACTCACTGGGGAGACGCACACATCTGCACAATGGGGCTGGATTGAACATATTTAAGAAACACTAACTTCTCTTCCCTGCAAAAAATATTTTTCATGAATCTCTTGAATTATCTTTTACTACTGAATTGGCACAGCACAATGTGTTTAAATCAGGGCAGTGGAACCAGTTGCAAACCTGCAGTTATAAACCTCTGCTTTCGCCATGGGTTTTTTAGGCTGAAATATATATATATACACATACACACATAAATATTCAGTCAAAGTAGTTGAATAACCCTAAAGGCCCATGACTGCCAAAGGAGAGAAATTTAATACTTGTACTACTGGATGAATGGCCTTATCAGAGAGTGAGGGCATTTCTCATGTAATTTAGCATTTCTGTGGGCTTTTCTGGGGTACCATAAGAGGAAAGCTGTTGCATCAAAGCACAAGGGTGAAAAGCAACCACGTGACAAGAGTATTGGACACAGTTTCCAATTTACTCAGAAAACCCTGAAGTCCGTAATCTGAGGCTAGCAGAGATGTGGCCCTGCAGGGCGGTAGACAAGAAAGAGGCCACTGGAGTCTCAGAGCACGAAGACAAATGCCAGCTCAGACCAGTTTCACTTGCCCCAGTGAGCCAGATTTTATGGAGACTTCAAGAACCTGATACCCTCTAACCCCTCTTTGTGCTTCTGCACATAGAAAACATATCCATGGTTTCATACGAACGTGCTCTGATCCCAAGCTGTAACTCTCACCTCGAGACACGGTTATCATCCTTAAACTCTGTTCCTCCTAAGTTCCTCACGGAGGCCAGCT
Organism: Bos javanicus; assembly: GCF_032452875.1. Classification (NCBI taxonomy): domain Eukaryota; kingdom Metazoa; phylum Chordata; class Mammalia; order Artiodactyla; family Bovidae; genus Bos; species Bos javanicus. Next base: position 99,457,155 of record NC_083877.1, read on the forward strand.
ACACAAGACTGTGCTCTGAACACGTTCACATGTTCCTCTGGCAGAGATTTAACGTTGGCTTTGAAACATGCCACTGATGAAGCTAGAGCCAAGAGCACAGTTGGATCGGAGACAGACTGGGTCAAGCTACGGTCCGTCCAGGACCAAGCGCCTTGTAGGGACAGGAATACAGAGGCAGATCAAAGGGCAGCCAGGGTGGGAAACTAAAATGCTTTGCATCAAGACTCTGGATCAGCTCCCAGGCTGCAAGGCGCACAAGGCACAGGCAGAAACATCCTCCCTGCATGGGCTGGGTTGGATTGAATCAAGATAGAGGGGCCAACGATCGTGGACCCAAAGTCTGTCAGCTCCCATCACCTCCTAGGCGCTGTGCTGAGCAGCCGGGTCACAGACAGCCTGGCGTCAGAAGGATGGAGGGTCCAGCCCGGTCCAGGTTGTGATCGGCTAACTCCCCTAACAAGTCAACTCTATCACCAGCCACCACAGGGCTAAGCGTCTGTCTGCAGGGGACGGTTTTCATACCATGCGACTCTCAACCCAGATGGCGCCCAGCTCTGCGCAGCATCCAGCTCTGCGCAGCATCGGCGTGGCGGGCCTCTGAGGCCCCCTGCACGCCCAGCCCCGCTCCCCTGTACCCCCGCCGCAGCTGGCCCCTGTGCACGCTGTTACCTCACCTTGGTCTGGGTCCAAGCCAAGCCAGGTGCCAGGAAGAAAACGGTGGAGTCGCTTCAGTTCTCCTCCCTCCCGACGCCCCTCCGACCCCTGCCCCGGCCTTGCCCTTCCTACCCCGCTGCCTATCTGGCCAGGCCTAGCTTCAGGGTCCCCTGCCTGCAGACTGACAGGGGAGGGGTGCCCACACTCGATGGCTAGGTTGCTGGGCCACACAGCTCCGTGCCTGGACCCACCCAGGCGGTTGTCTTGACCTCGAAGCCCCAGGACTGATCCCCAGGCTCCCACACATCCCCGAGGGCAGGTCACTCCCCACCCCCACCCCCCACCTGGTGACCACACAGTCAAGGCTTCGCATCCCACACAGAGCTCCCAAAGCGATTCCCTTGGGCCCCAGGTCACAGAGCCGGGCGTCTGCCTTGTATCCCGGGTGCTCAGGTCCTGCGTTGGATGCTCCAACCTGGTCCTCCAGGTCTGCTATCCCAATTTTCCAGATCGAAGCCCCCAGCCCTAATCACAACCAAGTCAGGCTTCTCCAGCCCAGTGGTGGGCACCCTCTGCTGGAAAGGTGACCTCCACTCAGGTTTTCCAGCCCTCGCTTGGGCAGGATCCAGACCGAAAGCAGAACCCCCCTTCTCTGGATGCCTGTCCCGACCCCCACCAGCCCAGCAGGGTGAAGGGCCTCACCCTGCGGTTTCAGAGCCCCTCCCCTGTCGCTTCTCTCCAGGATCCTGCTTTTGTGTTCTTTTGTAATTCCACTCCAACTTGACTGCCTGGTCTAGGAGCCATGACCTTAAAGGCAGAGATGAGGTTTTTACCATTTCCGTATAACCGGGGATGCTACATTAAAATGCAAATATGTTGCCTAACACAGAGAGAAAACAAAAGGTGTGCTAGTGAAAAGAATTTTGGATGGATGAATGAGGAAATGAGTTTTCTTGTGGACAGCAGCCAGCCCAGCTGACTTTCTCTGCACCCCCACGAATTTTCACAACCTGGGTCCAGCTTCGTGATGAGAGTTCGCTGGACCACCCAGGAGACTAAGCAGCCCTGCCCACCTGGACAGTCTCAGATGTGGGGGGCCGTGGCTGGGCTCAGCGCCCCAGAGGCCAACCCAGCCCAGCCATGATGTTGGGGGCAGCATGTCTAGAACCGCCCCCCAGCCCTCCTTACTTTGATCATGTCCCACAGAAAGCCAATGGTCTGTCCACACTAAAATTCTGTAGCTCAGCACCCTTTTAAGTGGTGTCTGAAACTGTTACCATTTTTAGAACAGCATTAACTCCTGTCTATTCTTAAAGAATATTCCTGCAAGAAGCCAGCTAATGTTTCAGAAACCACAAAGTTCACAGGCTATGGAAGAGAAGAGAGGAAGAGCAAGGAGGGGCCATTTTTATAATTTACCAAAAGAACAACCTCTTGAAATTCACTGAATATCAACACGGAGAGAACCTGCATTCAACCACGACTGCTGGCAAGCTTCGGAATCTCGTGTGTTGTTTGTCCCAGCGCCTCATGAGAGTACACAGATAAATACTCAGGAGACTCAGGTCAAAAAGAGCCCATTCTACTGGGGGGACCAAGGTGTGGGACCCTCCCCCCACCATGCTGGACTTTCCAGAACAGTCCTGATTTCAAATACACAGTCCTGTTGTACAGACGCTGCATGTTCTGGGCACTCGGTGTGTAGCCCTTTCACTGGATAGATCAGAAAGGAGCTTCTTAAGCCTCTGTGAGAATCGTCAAGAGAGTCTGCAGACCATGCCCACCCTCTGGCAAGGGTGGGGAGGGTATTAAAAAACAGAATATTCTAGAAAGCACCCCCACACACCTGCAGAAGGTGGGCAGAGGATTCTCTCCTGGGACAAGGCTTGTCCAATGAGGCAGGAAACCGGGAGAGACCCCAGGCATTGAGAACTGCAGTCCCTGACAACTCCTGTGGTGCTGCCTCCTGGGGCTGCTAAAAGCCTCTTTCAGATCAGTTGGGATCAAGTTCATCGCAAGTGTGAACCACTAGACTCTACAACAGAATGTACCCACAGAGTTTCCGAATTGGATCCCCCAGGCAGTCGGGAGGTCTAATAGTGCTTTGGAGAAGCCTGGGACCCCTCCTGTCTCTTCCTTTGTGGACTGCCTATCAAAGTCCTTATCAAAGTCCACAGTCCTTTGGCATTGTCTGTGTTATCACAGTGCATCTTTTCTAGTCATCAGTCTGACACTTTTCACATTTGCATATAAACCTCTAACTTTGCAGGCGCTCCCCTCAGCTGTGTCATCTTCCCCCCACATGTGCAGCTGCCTCACGGCTGGGAAGAGGCGATCCACCTTCCATCCATTTTGTCAGAGTGAGTTTGCTGCTAAGTTGGCACCAGCCACTGCCATTCACAGAGTCTCCAGTCTGCACTCACCACACAGCTAGCACATCCCCAAGCCTAGCATCCAATAGGTGGTAGAGTATTGGAGCAGCTATTAAAGACATGTATCCTTCTTTCTGTCTCAACTATCCATTGTCTTCCAGCCACAGTGCAGTGGAGAGATGAATGTAATCTGGGGAAAAAATAGAATCTTGCCACATGTCCTATGGAAAACAGTCTTCCCATGAAGGAGAGGCTCACAAAGCTCACTGTATCCCTCCACCCAGAAAATCCCCTTTTGGCATAACTTCAGGTCACATCCCAATATTCCCATCTTTACTTTGGTGCCTGGCCAATGCCTTACAGGATTCCTATACACTCTCTGGTGTGCAAAAAGAAGAACAGACAAAAACAGTGGTTTTTAAATCAGGGTCTGGGGTCAGAGGGAGAAGGGGGCTGGAAACACACTGGAATTACGTGTGATGTTTGTCTTTCTGCAAATATGACTTTTGTCAGCTCCCAGAGAAATCCATGACCCAAGTGACGTCAAACTCCACTGCTCTAAGATATGTTCCAGGCAAGTAAGAGTCACCATCTGGTACAAAATGGAAAACACGCCATTTTCCTGTGCCAAACCTAGAAAACCACTGACAGGAGCCATTTGACTTTTGACTTTTAAACCAGAGCCATAACCCCATTGCCTTCCTGTTCTGTCAACCTCTTTCCCCAGGCCTGTACCCCAAGTCTCCCTGGTTTCAACCATGACTGACCCCCCAAGTCTCTGCTCACAGCCCACACATTGAGGTGACTCAGTCTGGGGTCCCAGAGTTCATCACTAAGGAAGCACCTGTCGCCATGGGTACCATGGTGTGCCCTTGTGGAAGGGCACAAACCAGAAGAACAATTTCTGGGTGTTCCCTTTCCCCACCTTCAGCACACCATTCCATCAGGGGGTCCTGGAGACTGTCGTCATCTAGCAGTAGAAAGGGCATCCAAAGGTTTGGGATGGGGGGGTCTGCCTTGTCCCTGAACGCTTAAATGCAACCAAGCACACCTCTGCTCTCCTCTGTCAAGTACAGGTAGAAGGTCATTACAAGCAAGGGTACCCCACGAGTGGTTCTCCCAGAACCACTGCTCTATCCTGCCAGGAACTACCTGACTATGCATTTCCCACTACTTCCTGTGGCTCTTGATTTCAGGAGAGACCGGGTTCAGTCAACTTCGTTGGCTCAATGACTTGTTCAGCTCTTGCTTTTTACCTGATGCCTTGGTTCTGGCCCTCGTCAAGAAAGAACACACTAACCCTTTGGCCATGGAGAGCTTCTCCTTCCCAGTCTGGCTACACTCCCTCACTTTCCACTTCTCATCTCCTCAGATCTGCCTATGGAGGTTCCCCAAAGAGTTTCTCATATTTACTAGTTTTTCAGAGCCTTGGAGGAAAGAAGGGCATTTCAACCACGGCTCCAGGCAGTCAATTTGTCCACATTTTGTTCTTTGAAATTTCTAAAAGCAAAGAAACTGAGTACTGTGCTGAAGCACCATTTTTCCCTCTTCTCTGATAGAAGGTGGAGCCCTGGTCCTCACTGGGAAGATGTTCAGATGCTCCCTTGCCATCACAAATGAAGCCACAACAAGGAGAAAGCCTTCGTCTCCCCTGCATTCTCCACTGCCCAGCTGGCCGGACCTCACCGTAAAGGTTATTACTTACTTGCCAGGTGGGCTTGTTGGTTCAGGGGAGCTGGGAGGAAGTTTCTTGTGAAGTATTCTGCGGCCCTGCAGGGTGACCCCTTGCGACGTTGCCTGCCACATTCTGGGAAGCCAGGAGGGCGAGTGCCGCGGCTCCCATGGCGCTGTCCATGGTCCTGACCTGCATACTCCCTGAAGGCAATCTCACAGTCTTTCCTTCCTGAGAATCATCCAAAAACAGATCCATCTGGACTCAAGCTCCTAGATAAACTACAGAGTATTGTTGGTATTTGGGTAGGGAAATGGGTCTTTTCGGCTGGGTACCCTCTGACCCTCCTAGTAGGGTCTGCCCACCCCATGGAGTGATGAGATTGGCCCCAACGGCCCCATCTCACCGGGAATCTGAGCAGAGGAGGGCAGCCCAACCCCATGGGGCTCCTTCCAGCCCGGCTGCCCCTCTCCTGGACACCACTGCCCCTTGCCTCCTTCCCTCCTGCCCCTTGGGCTCAACCCTTCTCATTTCCTTCCCCCTCCCCTCCCCTTCAGACAACGTCCAAGGGCAGATCCATTCAGAGAAGTCTGGGCCGTTAAGGGGTGATGCACTGGGTAAGGGGAGGGAGAGGACGAGAGCAGAGCACCCTCTTTACTCTGTTGCTGGAAATGCTGGCCCTCTGCGATTTTACAGAATGAAGGCAGCAAAGATCTATGCCTCATAGATCGAGATTGCAGAGCTGATTACGTCTTCTTCACCTTTCGACCATGAGGACACTGCCCACCTTTCCCTCAGCAGGAACCCTAACCCTCTGGTCAGAAAGGCAGAAGCGGGGCAAGGAGCCAGCACCCAGAGTCCCAGGACCCGAGGCTGGGGTCAGCCTGTGCAAGCCTGTTCACAGAACCTCGGGGCCTCAGTTACAACTTGTGCAAAATGAAGACAGATGGGCAGTGCCCTCTGGACCTTTCACATCCCCCGTGGGCACCCAAGGGTGTCAAAGCATGGATTCTGAAAATGTCATCTAAATCCAAAAGTACACAGATTTGAACAGACGCAGCTGTAGTCCGTGCCTTAAGTGTTCCAGCATTTTCTGGGTGGGAAAGCTGGGCCACCAAAAAGCCAAGAGTCCCCTCAAAGGTGACAGAGCCCTTCTTCACCCAGAAATCATGAGAAGTCATAACGTCTTTCTGCCAATCCCTGATATGCAACGATTTTTCCTTGTATTTATTTCTCGAGGAAAGAAATATGATACAGTACAATGAACTAATACTAACAGCATGCGTGGTAATAGGCATAAAGACTGGAGGGAAGTTCTCTAACTTAATCCTTAATCTACTGATTTTTTTTTAAGCCATTTGTACCACAGATGGAATTGGTTGGACTAAAATTCTGTCCCCTCTCAGAGACTCTGTTAAATTATGCATCACGAAAGGACAATCGCCCTCGACCTGAGCCCTTCCAGTCCAGCCACACTACACGGTCGTTTCCAGCAGGGAGTGATTGGCTCTCCAAACTGGACATCTTAATAGACTGGATTCTGCTTGGGTAGCTGGTGGGGAGCGTGGGTGGGGATGCGGGACCACCTGGCTTCCATTAAGGAGTTATGAATAGTGAGGGGAAAGCAAGGCCACAAAGAAGAAAAGCAAAACCCAAACTTGGAAGCAGCCCTGCATCCTGTCCTCTTGGCTCTCGGGAAGAGACTGCCCTGACGCCTCCTTCGCCCAGTGCACACTACGTGTCAGAGGCAGAGAGGTGGCCGGTCTGACTGTGCGTCCGAGGGCGAGGGCAACCCCCTGCAAACAGGGCAGTCATTATAAAGGGAAGGCTGCCATGCTTCTGTTTGTCCTGTTTGTCTAGGACTCGCCCAAGGTCACTGAGGGTTGGCGCTGAGATCTTGGATCACTAACTCCACTCAGCCACCCAAGTTTTCTCTTCAGTGAGGAGCACACCACCGCCAAGCCACTGGCCTCTCCCAGGACCAAGGTAAGGAGTAAATCCAGCAGCAAACCTGATGCAAGCCATTCACAGGCTCCTCTGCTGTCGGCAGAGCTGAGAGCAGGGTGTGCAGGTGTCTCCAGCCTCTATAACACCTTGACTCTGTCCTACATGCTCTCAACACTGGAGGAAGGGAAAAGGCTTGTGTTGAAAACACCCAGGAGTTACAACTTCTGCCTGCTAGGAAATGGCATGATCCACCTCCTTGCTGAGGTGGGTCGTCTTTCTGTTGAGATGACTGGGGAGTGAGGCCGCTGAGCTCCATTAAGTATGTCCAGCCTGAGCCTGAGAGACCTAAATTGCTTTGCTTTAATAAAGCACCCAGAGAGTCTTGGAGCCCTCAGGTGCAGATACCACTAAGGAGAGGCCTGGTGACTTGGAAGAAATGGAGACTAAGTAGGGTACTTAGCAGCGATTGCCAGGAAGGGGCGAATGGTAGAGGAAGAGGAGTAGGGGGAGAGGGACCGGCAGGAAGGCCCCCAGAGCTGGGGAGAGCTAGTGAACGTTGTCTCCTCTACTAGGCAGTGCTAAAATCCCCACTAACCCCAGCCTTCAGATACACAAAGAAAAGGGGCTACGTTTCATTCCTCCTAAGGCAGAAAGAGAAGAGTTCCAAGGGGCTGGGAAGAGTGAAGGAGGGGAGTCAGTAGGCGCAGGAAAATGGAAAAAGGAAAGAACCCAAGAAATTCAAGACTCAGAGAGCGCCCTTGGATGTATTTGGGAGAACAGCAGACCCCTCAGAGCACGGACTCTGACCTGGCGGCTATGCTGTGCTTAATGCCTCAGTCGTGTCCAACTCTGCGACCCCATGGACCGTAGCCCATGAGGCTCCTCTGTCCAGGGGGGCTCTCCAGGCCAGAATACCAGAGCGGGAGGCCGTGCCCTCCCTTCCAGTGATCGAACCCAGGTCTCCCGCGTTGCAGGGGGAGTCTTTACCGTCTGAGCCACCACGGAAGCCCCTGATCTGGCAGTGTGTGGTTACTAAAGGAGAGCCCAGATCTGGGGAGACAGGAAGGACACAGGGCCTGCATCCCCAGAAAAGAGGGGAGCTGCAGTATAGCTCTCTCACTGCCCGTCTCAGGCCAGACCCTCCCGGCCACCCTCCAGTCCTGTCAGAAGCCAGTCAGCCTCCAGCCCAGCCAGAAGCTGGCTCTGTTTATTGAGTTTTCCGGATGTGGTCTCTGTCACCGTCTCTAGCGCTCGCCCCGCTTCCCATGTCCAGAGGCCCTTGCTTCTGTGGAGTATCCACCTTAGGAGTCTGTGCTCGATACTGTGGCTACCCTGGAGAAAACGCCCTCTTCTTCTCTTCATTCCCTCACTCTCCTCTCCTAACAAACTCACTGGCAACAGCGCAGAGAAGCTGACCTCTCCCAACGCCCTTTTACAGCTGCCCTGTTCAATGCAGTTCAGTCAGAAAGACTTTCATTGGCGTGGACGTTGTATCTTCTCCCGGATCTGTTAAGTGGTGAAAGCACAGAAGATGATTCCTTATAAGATGTCCAATGCAGACTTTCTTTTAGAGTTTGTATAGGGGCGTGCCTGACACAGTCATCCATCTTTGTCCTTCTAAAGCTCTGTCCCTTAGACATTCAACAGTCAGGCAAGCCTAGTGCCTGCAGACTGGCTGATGCCGTGGGTCACCAACTCACCCTAACTTGTACTACTTTTTAATGCAAAGGATATACTACCTTTTATTTTCAAAGTCTTGTTGCATATATCTTACCAGCCGACCCCAGCTGTACCCTGAGTTAGTTCCTAAGGCTGTCACCTCTAAATATTCTGATCCATCTATGCAGGACAGACCCCACAGGAGTCAGGCCAGAAAAACATGGTTAAATGTCAGGAAAAACTGGAAAGCCCCGTATAGCCCTGCCTAAAGTCTGCTCTTGCCAAATGCCCATTTGCTTCCCTCAGCCCCACAACCCGGCATGCCATTTTTACCTCCCTAGTCAGGACACAGAAGCAGCGTAAGAGTGTGCAGAGCCCCCTCTGCTTTCTGGTGCCAGCTAGGCTGGAGCTCTGCCACTCATTAGTCGTGTTTACCTTGGGCAAGTCCATCTATTTTCTCTGAGCATCAGTTTCTGCATCTGTAAAGTGGAAATAATTACTCTACCTGGCAAAGTTCTTAGGAAAATTAAATTATGTCACGTAGGTCAAGTACTGAGCTGAGTATCAAGCAAAGAGTGGATCCTTCATGAAGGTGACTGCCTTTCCTTTCACCTCCCTCCCTCTTCTCAGCTGACCAGGTTGCACCCTTTATCCTTTGACATAAGGACCATCTCCTAATGTGGGCGAGAGAGTGATTGGGAATCAGCTTTGCCTTTTTCTCTTTGCCTTTTTTCTTGGCCATTTTCATCTCCAAAATGTCACATTCAACTCCATCCTTGGATACACAGGTAAGGAGAGGTCATTATACCTTCAAATGCCCACCAGTCAACATGTGAGCTTATCTTCTAGCATACGGAAGCTTATCCTCTACTGGCAACACTTCCTGGAGTGCCACCCGTGTTTCCAATGAGCTTCTAATATGTCATCTGAGCTGTCTGGCTTCAAGCCACCATGATGCTTTGTCTGTATCAGCTGAGGTGGGCCATTACCCACTCCTGGAAAAGGAGCAGCTTAACCAAAACAACAAGTCCTTTTCAGGTAGGCAGAATGCAAATACAAGTTTAGACCTCTTTGGAGCCCTAGGAAATTTAAGCAGTCCACGAAAATTGGGAGAGTCAAGCTGTTCATAGAATCAATCATAATGAGGAATCCTGGACTAGGTTTTTCTTAAGCAAACATGTCACAAGTTAACATCAACCCAGCTGAAAGGAAATGCACCGTGCAGGGGAATCATGAGGGTCACTTCAACAAGTGTTTATCAATCACCTGTTTTTCTTGGACCCTGGGGTGAGGGGCAGCAAGGGAAATGTGGGACACAAGCATGAATTAAACAAGTGGTCTCTGTCCTCATGAAGTTCTATGCTCTTAAGGAAAACAAACATGTCCACAAATAAGGATAGCAACAGGACTAAATATTTCAAGTAGCAGAAAAAAAAACAAAGTTCAGAAAGGTTTCCCCAGAAGCAGAAACATTCACTCATATGAAAGGAAAAGGCAGGTTCTCAATGGGCTGAGAGTTGGGCAGGTCGTTTTAGGCAAAAAAAAAAAAAGAAAGAAAGGAAAGCAAATGCAAGTTCCTAGCAGGTGAAACAGCAGGATTCGTTTGGAAAGGACAAGAACTTTGATAGGACTGCAGCCCGGGAGCCCTGGGGAGCAGCAGAAGCAGGGAAGGCTGCAGCCCCCGGGCACGGGGTAGATGATGGAGAGCCAGAGGGGAGAAGGGGTTGGCACCACTGCGGACTGCTTTAGCAGCGGCATGGGGGGCGAGCTGAGGGTCGCACGACTGGGTAAGCACTGCCCCATCGCATCCGTGAGGTTCACACTTCAGACAGGGAAAGACCGTGAAACAAACGAATGCCCAGAGCCGCTGTGCTGTGTAAAACCTATATGGGCATCTTCAGAAACCAACGGTAGGGGCAGGGTGGGCGGGGGGGTGAGGGGCATCTATTCCGTTGAACTGGAAGCGTTTTGAGACAAGACAGCGTAGGTATATGTAGATATGCCACATAGAGCTTTGCCTGGAGAGCATTCCAAATAACGTGGCAAAACTAACGGCTGTCTGGATAACTCAGGTGATGCCTGTATTGCCAAGGTAACACGCCACCCACCGGCCTGTGCTTTCAGCTCAGTATGAGTCCACAGGAATCTGCAGACAAGACTCCTTCCTCCGTGTGTTCCCGCCCAGGGCAGGGGGCAGCAGGGTGGGGGGAATGCGGCGAGGAGGGGCCTGGCCGGACCTCTGGGGTGTGAGCCTCCAGGCAGCCACCAAACAAAACTGAGACCAGGCCAGGGGATCAGAGAAACAGGAAGCTCTTCTTCTCCGAGCTTATTCTCTTATCTACATCTGCGGAGGAGGGCGGACAGTGGAGCTGGGGAGTGACTTCGGGTTCACAGAAATAGTTCTTATTGGCTAGTACTTGCTGCTCAGAAATGGGTTTGCGGCGGGGGCCACTGGAGAGAGAGAAACCAAGTCCTCTGCTGGGGAGGGTGGGGGTTGAGGGCGGGCAGCCTGGAGGGGCCCGGGTAAGGAGGCAGACAGCATCTCAAATAGAGACATCAGTTTATTTGCACACACTGCCAGCGCTACCACAAGGCTGAGCTCAACAAGGTTGTCAAGGGGGCTTGGCCCTATGTTCCTGCTCCTATGACAGAGCCTTTGCCAGCAAGGGTCTCCTAATGACTGTCCCCTGTGCCCACCTTATTAAAGAAGGCAGAAACTCCATATGGAAACGTGTGATCGTACATAGGTTTGTGTCTGGCAGGCACATACATAGGCTCCCCTTGTGGCTCAGCTGGTAAAGAATCCACCTGCAATGTGAGAGACCTGGGTTCAATCCCTAGGTTGGGAAGATCCCCCAGAAGAGGGAAAGGCAACCCACTCCAGTATTCTGGCCTGGAGAATTCCATGCACTTTCCACACATAGGTATACATAATTACTATGCCTATACCACTGGAAGCATACTGGAAAAAGAGACACTCATGTAATATTGGTTCCTGATGCCTCAAAGGCATTGGGCAGCTTCCATGCAAAAGGACTTAGTCCCAGCCACTACTGCAGATAATCGGAAATAAACAGCAGGGTCCTATTTAGTAGGGTCTCACAATTTAGCTCTACAGATGGTCCCCAGGTTGTGAAACAGCCATGGGCAAATTTCCCCTTACACAAATGGTTCCTGAAGACACTGACTACAATTTAAGAGATGGGTAAAATTATGCCTTTCAAATAGAGTAGTCTTGAGCATAGAAGAAAACCAAGGAGAGAGAGGGAGGAGGGGAGGGCTTTCAGCCTCATGTTTCTGAATCATCTGGACTCTTCATCAGCTTATGTTACTTCTGAGGTTTGTGTACTATTCTCTCCCCATCAATCCCTGTGCATCCTGTTATTGCATTTTCATTATGATTGGAGATTACAGTTCAAAGGAAGGTACAAGTCATTTTGAAGACATAAGAAAACAGAGATCCTAATTTTGTGGCCAGTCATGGCCGATTCAAAAGACTTAAAATCCATTCCCATCTGTGATTTGTGAGGTTTGGGTGTGGCTTTCTATAAAATGAAAGCAAAAGAAATACATCTTTTTTGTCAACTGATGGCAAATCTGATTTGTACATGGAAAAGGGTTATCGGTTTAAGCGGGGATGCATTCACACACATAGGTGTATAACCATAGGTGTATGAGCTCATAGGTGTATGAGCACATAAACACGTTATCAAGTGACTGAAATGTATGAGAAACATCAACTGGGAGAAGCCCATCTGTGTCAGTAAGCGTCTTGAGCGAGGAAGCCCAGAGGGCTGCAACTCCACACAGAACTGAGACTTGAGTAAGGGTAGGGTGGGATTTCCAAGGGGAAGAAAACTCCAGGAGGCTGCTGTCGGAGAAGGAAGCATGTCACGCATTTCTACAGAGGCAGAGGAGCTAGTCTCTGGATGTGAACAGACCCGTTTGCATGTCAGATAAATACAGGCAAGCACCACGAATTTAAGAGTTGAGTGGCAGGGTGGGGCCATGACATGCCAGGCCAAGGATTTTGAAATTTCTCCAATGAGAAGCTGGTAGGAGTCACTCTGCAGGGGCAGATTCACAATAGCAGCTATGCTTCTGGAAGGTTCTTAAGGCAGATCCTAACAGCTATACAGTTCCAAACTTTCATCATCACCTACAGACCCTTTTCCAAAATGAATGCAGACAGGAGAAGGGCTGGTACATTTTTACCGAGAAGGAAGAACTAATTCTGTTTTCCTTGGTTAGCTTCTCTCCCTAACTCCATATTAGCTTATTTATCGAGGCTCTGGTCTGCACTCATAAGGTATTTCCAGAGGCAGATGGAGAGACATCTGAGGCTCTTGGAACAAGAAAACCTCTGGGGCCCCAAATCATTTAAAAAATGAGAGCTTGAGTCAAGTGTGTGCAAGTCATAGAACATACAAAAATGAAATCAAATTGCCATTCAGTCACACAGTTCCCCCATGGAGATGGAATTCAACTTCAGTGCTCCTGGAACTAAGGCTTTTCTGTTATTGTTATTGTTGTTCTTGTTCCCTATTTGATTAGACCAATAACTACAGTTATGCCCATTTCTTAGAGGAGCTAAACCACACAGGATGCAGCCACTAAAAAAATCACATAGAAAAAGAGTATTAATGAGAGAAAATGTAATGCACTGTATTACATGTGACTTCCCTTTCACTTTTCACTTTCATGCATTGGAGAAGGAAATGGCAACCCACTCCAGTGTTCTTGCGTGGAGAATCCCAGGGACGGGGAGTCTGGTGGGCTGCCGTCTATGGGGTTGCATAGAGTCGGACACGACTGAAGCGACTTAGCAGCAGCAGCAGCAGCATGTATTTTTAAGCTAATAAGAAACTGTGGGGTTTTTTTAATTGCATAGAAATTTGGGTTAAAACCGAAGGATTACAGTTTCAATCAGAGGAGATTCCTGAGCCCTTTGCCTTTCTCTTTCTAAGCCATCTCATCATAGCAAGGGTCAAAAGAAGCCCATGGTTGATTTAAAGTGCTTACCAGTCCTCCACTACTTGCCAATGTAGGCAACTTTTTAGGGTGTCTCTCTGAGAGAGAAAGAATCCAGGCATTTCCACAAGTGATTCAACTCATCTAGCTCGAGTGGGATGGAAAGTGATGGATGCCCACATAAAATGACAAAAGATAAATGGTTCCAAAACATTTGATCCAAGCTTTGTGTGTGTTCTCACAGGCTTCCCCAAACACTTAGTCACCTACAAGAACTACCTACGTTTATGGCTGCCAAAGAGATGTATATTTCATTTAGATGGTGAATCCCTATTTCCTCATCTTCCAAATCATATAAGCAGTTGCAACAAATGCATCTCACCACACTGCTATGCAGTGCAGAAGAGAAGGGCTTCCTGGTGAAAGGCAGCCCCTGTTTCTACACCAGGCATCACTTACCCAGGCCCTCAGCAGGAGACCACAGACAGGCAGTGCCCTGCCAGCAGCCAGAATGCCACAAAACAGTGATTTCTCTTAAAGGTTCCCCTTCCACTACTGTTCACAATGAAGCTGCCAAAACTTACAGGACTTACAAAACCACAGTAGGTAATGACCCAGTGGTAATGACCATTATCAGGCTTCATTTTGCCTCCAAGTCTTAGAACAGAAGATGGCTGTCATTTTTTTCTTTTCTACCTACCACGTGGTTTTCTTGTCTTGGAATACAGTGCCGTCCTAAGCTCACAAGAGATTGGCAGCAGCATAACAGACTGGTGTGCCAAGCAGAGGGGACAAATTCCCATAATGTTAGTACCTCCAACAGGTATAAAACTTCCAGCATCCCTTGGGCCTTCCACAGACTCCTAAAGGGTCTCCATTTGTCTCCCTCTCTGGTAAAGAATCCTCCTGCAATGCGAGAGACCCAGGTTCAACCCCTGGGTCCAGAAGATTCCCTGGCGAGCGGAATGGCAACCCACTCCAGTACTCTTGCCTGAGGAATCCCATCAGAGGAGTCTGGCAGGCTACAGTTCATGGGGGTCGCAGAGTCAGACACAACTGAGCAACTAATACTTTCATTTTCTGAATGAAAAAACCTAAAAAACCAAGCAGCCTCTGAGATAGTCTAACCTTCAGAGTGAAAGGTAAAACAGCACTTGAGCCAGTCGGCTTCTCCTGACATGCCACCTCAACAAGTGCTTTCCGACCTTTACTGGTGTCTGAGTCGCCTGGAGATCTTGGTAAAGCACAGATCCTTAGGTCTGGTCTTGGGACCTAGAATTTCTAACAAGTTCTCACATGATGCTCATGATATGACTGGCTCACCACAGTCCATATTTTGGGACCCAGGCCTTTCCAATCCTGGCATCTTCTGCATTCCCCTGGCTGAGATAATTCACTGAAACCAAACTAGCCTGATGACCCAAGATAAGCAAAACTTCATCTGGGGTAAACGGCTTACCCCTGACCACGGAATATCATGAAGGAAGTCCAGTGTCTGTGTGCTCTGAACATTCAGCCAAATGTGGGAGGCGGGCATGAGGGAGACAGGAAGCGGCACAGAGCACATACCCACGGTCCCTCCAGGAGCTAACGGGGCTTGAGAGAGGGGCACGGCACATTCTTTACTGACCCAAAAAGAAAAGAAGGCACCAAACCAGCTCCAGAAATGGAACCAGAACAGATCTGAAACAGAGCTACTGATTTTCTTAACTACCTCCTCTTGGAATCCAAAATGGGAAGGATTTTCAGCACGAAAAGGGAGCCATGTTGCTGTTGCCTCTGTTAGTGGTTGATGCTTGTTGACAGCTTTTGGAAACCAGTGATGAGGCTCTTTCTTCATTCAACACTAGAAATGCAATTGGACAAACAAATGAACTACAAGACCGACTAACTGTATATGTTACAGTAAGGAGGCTCATTCAGTCCTAATTTCTAGTGTTTTGTGACATACAGGAAGTACACGAATTAAGTACTCTGTGAAGGATACACTGACTTCCTTCCTAACAAAGCATTTGCACCTGCTCTTTCTCTGAGTCTATCAAAGATGCCTATTCCTGCACCATTACCATTTACATAATAAAATGGGTAAGAGTGTACAGGTGTCCTCAGATGTCCCCATACCCACAGTGCACCAAGGGCAGAAGAGACCCAGACATCCAAATCCACAGATGACCCTGAGGCTCGCAGTGACTTGTCCAAGTCCAACTTCCAGTTGAAGGAATATTCTACCAGATGTGGAAAGGGGAAGTCACTCTTGGAGGAATCAGAGAAGCTCCATACAGTTTGGAGTGTGTGGATTCCGTTCGGCCCAAATTCAGAATTCATTTATAGTTCCTTGGCATTTCCAATTTGCAAGCTTTAAGAAAAGAGCAAAAGGCCGAAGAGGGAAATGTTCACAAGAATGTATCCCACCTCCGCTGTGACTGCTCATGGTCATAGACAACAGAAGATTCCTGAAAGAGGTGCAGAAGCTGAAGATCCAGCTATGAACCACAGTCCTGGGGACGGGAGGTGGGGGGCAAGCAACAGGTCCCCATGGTGGGTGAGGGGCGGACCTCTGGCTCCCTGATTCTACTTGCCCAACCCTTTTCATTGCCCCAGTTACCATCATCAAAAGCAAAAACTTGGACCTGCCCAGTTGGGCAAGAAGCCAAGATTTAAGGTAGAGGGGAGTATTGTCAGATATGTAAGGTCCCTAAAACTCCTTGTAATTGTTAGGGCAATCTTTAAAAAAAAAAAAAAAATTTACTCAATGTCGTAAAAGGAAGAGAAGAAAGACAAAGGGACTCAGAACCCTAAAAGCTAGGGGAAGAATGCGTGTCTGACTGTTCCACATGCCCCTTACCTCCACTGTCAAAAGGGCTCTGGGGGAGCTGATACCAGCTCTTCAGCCTCAAGGATAGGGCGGCTCCCTGCCTCCGCCTTCTCTCCCTGCCTCCTCCCAGCCAGTCCCTCTTCATAGCTTCTCTTCCTGTTCTGGAAGAACCCACCGTGAAGACGCACAGGGAAAAGCCTCTCCCGTCCCCTTCGGATGCCTTGCGTCCTCGCCCCTCAACCCCACCTTGCCCTATTCCCAACCTTGGATCGGTCCAAACATTCTCCCCCGCCACTGGGGCGCCTCCTACCTCTGTGCTGCTGAGCACTGCTTGACAGAGTCACACCCAGGCCCTGCCCCACCCTCTGCCGCAGCTGTTCCCAGCCTTCACCACTCCTCACCAAGGTCCTCTCTCACCCCCAACTCCCTGCGCTCCACAGATGGGCGCACCTCCTACTTCCCCTAGGAAAACAAAACCCTCCCAAAGAACCAGGCAAGCTCCTTGCTGCCTGTGAATGTATCTAAGTCTACAAACCCCCACACACCACCCACTCCCTCTCCTTCAGAGAACCTTCTCTGTTCTTCCATCAGGGGCCATCCCACCATCAATGACCTGCACGCACATCCCCACTTCCCTCCCAGACCCTCCCCTGGGCTTCCCCGCTCCCCTGCCTTCTCAACCTCTGTCGTAGGGTTCCTTGGGTACCGCTCTGTGCCCCCAGCCCACCAGAAGCAGCAAAAGTCCCCACTGGTCTTTTCTCTTGCAGCTGGTTGTCTTCCCTGCCAAGCTCATCAAATAAATCCACCATGCTTTTCCCTTCATGCTTGTTCTCCTCTAGCTCTGTGGTCACGCTTCCCACCGTTGCACCGTTGGAAAGGATCTGGCCGAAGTCTCAGGCTCCTTGTTAATACACAACGAGGCTCAGTGGACACCGTACAGGCCTTGTGATGTGTGAACGCCCGACTGCTTTCTCTCTTGCCCTGCCCCAGTCCAGGCCCTGGCTTCTGTGATCCCCACACCCCTTCTGCTTCTGTCCCCTGACCCCGGCTTGACCCCCGGGCTGTTGGTTTCCCTTCCTCCTTCAGCAAGCCCCAAGGCTTTTCACTCCACGTACTTAGTACTGAGAGGGCTCTTACCCGTCCTCATGGCCTTATCCCCTGCCTGGACAAGTGGACCCAGAGTCACCAAGTCCTTTCCTCACTGCCTCCTGGTCCCAGTTTTCCAAAGAACCCACAGGTACCTCATTTCCTGACTGAGTTTTCCTTTCCCATAACTTCCAAGTACAAAGAGAGACCCACTAAATCTGGGTGCCTCCATAAAAGAAAGGGTCTCACACAGTGAGAAAATTTGGAGATGCAAAAGATAGGAGGAAGGTCTCCACAAAATCAGGAAAGAAGGTGATTGTTGAGGGTACCAGTAGAGAGCTTAGCTTTAGAAATAGCACTTCTTCCTTTGAGGAGAACTCAGTATTATTGAGCGCCACCTGTAGGTGCCAACAAGGACCAAGCATTTGGCTCAGTTCATACTCATAATAATCTTATGAGATTAGGAATATCATTCCAGTTTTATTAGAAGAAGAATTAAATGCAAAACAAGGTTCATCAATTTGCCCAAGGTCACAAAGCTAGTAAGTGCCAAAGTCAAGACTTATATTCAAACCAGGTGTCTCCGAAGTCATTGTCCCTCAGGCATGAGAGAAATAAAACAAGGATCGCAGAGAGAAAGAAAATTGCAAAGTTTGACAAGTTTCTGAATATGAATAGAAAGAAAAAGATGTCACAAAATTGAATAAACTCAAAAACCTAGTAGACTACTTCCCTATGTTTTCCCATCACCTAATCTCCCTTTCTCCATAAAATGCTATAGTCATCAGGCTCAACAGATTTCCCTTTCAGCTGATGTTTTTTTAAATGTGTTAAATCTGATTTGTGGTCTACTTATATTGAGTCTTGAGTGGAAAACAGAGGAAACACGCTGTGTGCCTTATCTGCTGACTTCTAACTGTCTTTCCTCCTCCAATTTCCTCTTTTCTCCCCCATCACCTATTGTGATGAGGAATTCTGTAGGCTTGTTTGCTTTAGGTCTTGGCACCCTAGGCATTCAAACACTCACAACAGATATTCCCTGGGAGCTTGGATATATTTTCCTGAGGCTTAGTTGCTGCCTTTCACCCTCATTGACTTTTTAAAAATATTAACCATTTCTATAATTTGATTGGGCTCTTGTGGGAAGGTGGAAGGGGAAGATGGATAAGAAATCCATGTGTCTCCTTGGATTTTTTTTCTAACTTTATTAGGATTTCCTATCAGCCAAGACAATGATCCCTCCCTTCTTCTTAGCTTTGGAAACATTGTGTGCATCAGCAAGAACTACACTGGATGGCTGGTGGGGGCATGTGACGTGCATGCATGCATATTTGTATACTGAAGGTGGGCTGAAGGCATGACCACTGAATGAAAACCACCTGTCTTGCAAGGTTATCATCCCCCCAGGGAATTTTAAAAGCCAGCACTCTCTTTATCAGAGTGAGACAGGGGAAATGATCTTGATCAATGGTATCAAAATCCCAACATTAGTCCAAGTACTTAAGTTTGACTTCTAAATTTAGCTTCAGTTAGCTAGTTAATAAACATCTCTGCAGTGCAAGAGCCTTCCAAATGTTACTTAACTAAAGGGCACCGTGCTGATGTCCTAGTTTGTCTGATAGATGCGTCCAACTAGACTCAGAACCTTGGTGATCCACAGAGCAAGAACCATAGTCCTAGCACTACCTCTCCAGGCCCTACTCGACCAGAAATTGCCTAGAGAATTCATCCCCATTTGTGCCACCTCTTCAAAAAAAGCTTTCCTCTCAAGCTTGTATTATAGAGCAGGCTACCTGTTCCCCTGGAAAATCTTTGGCCCCCAAGTCATCGTGAAAATCATACTGAAGAATGGAGCAGACCCCATTAAAAACCATGTGGAGGAGAAAAACTGGTGGAAGTTGAAGAAACTGGATCTTAACCTTGAGATTCAAGGTGCAGTCAGACGACCACAGAGAGAAGACTGTGCTGGGTCTCTGAAGAGATCCAAGTGTGGGCAGGAGCAGCCCCCAGGGCAGTTTAACTGAACGGAACCTTGGTGAAGGTTCCGCAGCAGCCCTCCAGTCTCGGAGAGGGCCTTTGCAGGAGAGGGTTCAGGCTGTGCCTGCTCTTACACTCCAAGTGAGCTCATAACTCTTGCTCCTCTCCCACCTGACTATAAGCCACTCAATTTATCTCAGAGCCCCAGCCCAAACCTGGGACATACTGAGACGCCAATGACTATGGAAGAATGGAAGGAAAGAGAGGAAGGGGGGGAGGTGGGAGAGAAGGTAAGACAGCTGAGAAGCCTACATACAGACCCAAGTGAAACAAGAACTGAAAATGAGCAGCGGGACCAGGCTCAAGTGAACAGCTGAAAGACCCAGAAAATTTGGTGGAATCTCTGAAAAATTCAGTGTGCTCAGCTCAGTGAAGAAGAGGTCCAAATCTGCTCCAGTGGCCAAGACAGGAAAGCCTGAGGCTGAGGAAGGGGTACAGAGACAGGGGCCCCTACTCTTTCTTCCCCTGAGGGTCAGGCCCAGAAGTGAGCACAGAGCCTAGGAAACAGGTGTTACCTAAAAACTATGTTGAATAAATGTGAAGCTCATTTACAAGGCCCTTTCCAGCTCTGACATTCTGGGACCCTGCCTTTTTCAGACCTCTCATTTCAGGCAGGTCCCTCTGACACCCCCATGGCTGGGCCTAGCGAAATAAGAGAAGGATAAAACTGCATTTTGAAGGACAGAAAGAGGCAGAAGCGAAAGTCTGACCTTGGGACATCACCTCACTTGACCCTGGGAAGTAACCTCAAGTTCCAGCTTGAGGAACTCCCCGGACTACTGACTGAACTATTTTTTTTTCCTGTTTTCTCCAAGGAGGAACACTGTGCCCACGGACGGCAGCAGATACTGTCTCGTGGGAAGAGTCAAGGTACAGAAACTGCCTCCTGATGACCCATTTGGTTGATGGGCTTTGCTACAGAACTCCGTTCCACCTTCTCCCTGCCCTGGAGCCCTCCACACCCTATAACTTAGAGAAGGACTAGCTCCTGGCGTCAGGCGTATTCCCATTCTTCATTCCACTCCCTTTTATTCTTACTGACGAAGGAGCTGAGCCTGGCTGGTGCTTCCTAAGGCTGAATGATTTAGGGAAATTCTTCTGTGCCTTAACCTGCAGGCCACAGGAGGGAAGACTTCATGTGAGTTTTTGCCTGCATTCCTGAAGAGCAGTCAATCAGTATAGAAGGAAAGAGGGAAGCACAGAGGACAAGGGAGGAAGGAAGGAAGAAAGGTGGGAAGAACAGAGGGAAGGAAGGGCGAAATACAGATGCAGATGAAACAAAAACAAATTCGAAGCATCCCTGTCTTGAGTTCACAGCTAAAAATCTCAGATATTTTTGCTGAATTCGCTTCTGAGAAGGAAGCCAGTGGATCACATTTCTAAATGACGGGATTCAGGTTTCAGTGCTGCTGCTTTCTAGCTGGGTGAAGAAGTCCCTTTAGCCAGACTGTCCGATGTGTGAGCTCTCGCTTTTCCTGACCTCAGAGGGCTGGAAGCTTCCTGTCACTGCACAGAACCGTTCCTTCCCGTGGTTCTGGGTTTGTGTTCCTAGACCACACTTCCACTGGGCCCTTCTCTTAGGCCTGGCTCTTGCTCACACACCCTCAGTGCTCCCCCCAAAGCCTGGAGGATAAAGTCCAAGTTCCTCAACATGGTATTTGAGGTCTTTCTGGGTCTGGCCCCCTCCCGCCCTCATGCAGTCTTTCCATTCTAGGACAGTGCGCATCATCCTTGAACCCCCCACCCACCGCATGACCTGCCAATCTCTGTGCTTTGGCTCATGGTTCTCCTCTGCCCTGAACACTCACCTGTCCCCACCCTCAAACCAACCACTATGCGGGCCTCTTCCTGAACGCTGCTGTGACCACACTGCCAGGTGGTGGCGAGTGGGACCCCTTCTTCTGGGTATGACTCTTTCATGGCACTGGCCACTTTCTATGACGTTTATTGGCCTCGTGGGTTTCACCCACCCTAGATGCTGAGGTCCTTTGTACAGAAACACTGTCTCCCCTCTGTCACTGGATCTCCACCTTAGAGCCCCAGGCCAGGCACACAGTAGGCACTCAATGTTTGTTGGGTGAAGGGGTGAATGAATGAATGATCACCTTCTCCCTGCACTTGAGACCCAGATGTCCTTGAGGAGATTGAAAAACTAAGTCTGAAACCACTCTGCTTGTCAGGCCCTCCCACTGTCCTCCCAGCATGCGCATTATTTTTGCCCATTTTCTCCTTGTACCGTCTCTCGTTTCTCCCTTACTCCCCTTTGTCACTTTAATGGCATGCCAGCTCCCAGACGCCAAGCAGCATCCACGGCTGGAAGTCTGGCAGCAGTGACACAGCCAGAAAGCCACCCCAGAGGTGGCCCGGGTCAGCGAGAGGTGCTGGCAGGCAGAGACCTTCCTGAAATCTATTCCCAGAGACCCAAAGTGCATGGCCAGGAAACGGCGCTTTCTTCTTTTGAATGAACCTTTCTATTCTGAGTGAAGGCAAGCCTGGACTCATCCCCACTCGTGCTGGAAGTGGGCAAATAGCAGCCACAAGGGCCATCTGTCAGGGTGACCGCAGAAGGGACATGGGCTCTGCACAGTTGGAATACGTGACCTCAACATTCCCTGTACTGGCAGATCTCAATCTTTGAGTGCAGTTTGGGGAAACTGGAATTGGGGCATGATTCAGACCTGCTGTCTCACCCCCCCTACCACTTCCTCCCTCAGTAAGGGGACCAAGGGTGGCAGGTGGGGAGGGGTGTCTCCAAAGCCTGCATGGCCCTTGTCCTGGCCCCGTCCAAGAGAAGTCTGGTTCTTCTCCTCCCCAGGATTCTTTCAAGGTCTAACTTATGAAAAGGAAAGTGAAAGAGTCACAGAGAAAGACGGTTACCAAAATGCCACTGCTCCCTGGTTAGTCGGGGCAGTGTTGGCAGCATCGGGCTCCATGTTTCAATGCCTTTGGCCCAAGCACCTCCCTGGGCCTTGATTTGGATGTATGTGGTTCAGCACTAGCTCTAGAACCTTCTGGAACTTCCCAGAACTGACCTGCCAGTCTGAATATTGGCAGAAGCCCAGATCCCTCAGGTGAAGAGGACAAGGATGAGTACTGCGTGAGAGAGTCACTCTCAGGGACCATGAGAGGGATTTGAGAGCAACTTGAGGGACTGGAGCCCCACAGGGCAGTGGTGGGGAGTGGTCAGCGCCAGAGGGATGTTGTTTTGTGGCCACTGCTGCTAGTCTAACCCCCAGCAAAGTGGGTAGTCTCCCACAGTCTTGTTGCATTCAGAACTACTGGACTAAGATGACTCCTGAGGAGACATTTGGGAGTGAACAGAAATGATGACTCCAAGCCCAGAAGGCAGTCTGCATCGTGCTGTGGCAGCAGAAGCCTGCCTGGGGCTGGGCGAGGGGCGAGAAACCCACTGCCTGACAGCGGTGAAGGACAGAGGACAACGTCCATAGGGGCAAGAGAAGGCAAAGCTGCCTCTTCTCATAATTATCCAGAGACTGTCAGGACAGGTTTTCCAGACCCACATGGGTCCGGGTCCAGGATATGGGGCCTCTGAGCACTGTGCCAGGCCTGGGCGGGGGGGGGGGGGGGGGGGATGGGGGGGCATGGGGGGTGGGCAGGAGAGTGGGGGGCAGATTCTGTGCATGGTAGGGCAACAGGATGCCACTGCTCTACACAGCCCTGCTGGGGTCTGCAGCCTCTTCCATACTGCACCCATCTCTGCCCCAACATCACCAGCCAGCCTCCTAGACCTCACCTGGCTCATGGGACAAACCTTTTCATAAAGAAACAAAACAAAACTGGAACTGTCTGAGAGAGAGACTGAGCTCCACACCAACACTGTTAACAGCCCCAAGCTCCCTCCCCTTCCCCACACCAGCCTTCCAGGCCTATGAAGCCTGGAGGGAAGAGGGTTCATCCAAGGTAAAATGAACTCTAAAGGCCAAGAGGTGTTTTTGATTACCTATTGGAGTTCACAGAAAAACAGAGGAAATGGAAAGATAGATACCGTGGTACCGCCAACAAGGAAGGAGAACCAGGCCACTCAGGCCAGGGAGGGGCAACAGAACTCAGGGCAACAGGAGAGGGAGACAGAAAAAGAGGAAGGTGAAGACACCCCCTGGTCTTTTCCATTCTGTACGTGTACCTATGCTGGACGGCCTGACACACTCTCTGACAACCAGAGAATTTTCTGACATTCCCCTGATGGGGTCACAGGTGGCCCCTCCCCCAAGCTCTCCCTCTGCTCCCTCCCCTAAGACAGAGGGGGCTGCCAATTCAGTGCTTTAGCTGAGACACAGAGAAATAAATGGGGGTGTGGGGAGGGGGGACCCTGGGGAGGAGGTCTTCATGGCAGACGGCAGCCCTGTGGTTTGTTGCTCAATCTTCCAACCCAGGGGTCTCAGTCCCCAAAGCCCCAGGGCCTTGCCTTAGGAAACTCACCCAGGTGACTGTGGGAAGAGATGAGGCGCCCGGGTCCATTCGATGCCTTTGACAAAGAAGTGGCATCTCCCAGGGCTCCAAGGCCTCTACTATGGTGTGGCTCTCAAGTTTGGATGAAAAGCTTCCCGCAGGGAGGAGCCAAGGAGGAACTGGGATCTGGAGCTAAGCTCTTCCTGATTTTATATGCCACCTGTCACCTGCCTGCCAGGGGTAGCTGTCACCTTGGGCAAGTCCACCCCGAGGCCAACAGGAACCACATTTCTGTTACTACAGACCAGGGAGACTTGGGCTTGACTCGAAGGGCTTGACAAGCCAGCAACTACTGAAAGGCGCTCCAGTTTCTCTCAGGTCTAAAATGTAAATAAAAAGTCAAAGACAAGTTGAAAAGGGAAAACAGACTCCTGAAAAAAAAAGACTGGCCAAGACCCAAACGCTGGTTCAGATGTTTTTTCCGCCAGATCGATAAGATTCTTTTGGACACAGTAGCCCTGGGAGGTTTAACTCAGAAAATTCTAACCTAATATTTTTCTTTCCTAAATCTTTGTAAGAGGCCACCTCTGGCTTTGCTCTAAACGCATTTGGGACAACTTCTCGGTCTCTCATCAGATCCCCATGGCCAAGAGCACAGAACGCTGTTTTCGTTTAGAAGGGATCACGTGTGCACTTCTCTGCTCTGTGTGTCTGCTGGTTCTCCACTGTAAACCAGCCCCTGGCAAGGCACCACAGGGCACAAGACCTGCGTAGTAAAGTCCCCTGGTGCTTCCATATATGTGTTTACCTCTTCTGTAACCATGAACAAATCTGTTCGCCTCCCCTGTGACAGATGGAGCTGTTTGTGCAAAGGCACAAACCTGAACTCATGGTCTGGGCTTGATGTGCAAGTCAGTGCCCAACAACCCCCGGGTCCTCGCACCGACCTGAGACGAAGCCAAGCATTCTCAGTGTCTGGCCTCAGATCTCCTCCAAAGATCCCCTGGTCGCAGGCAGGTGCATTTGGCACATGTTTTCAGATGATGGTGGATGAATTGTTTTGTTTTAAACACATTGTCCAGGCCCCTAGAAACAGCCAGTCCCATGAAACCTCCTCAACTGTTGAGGAGGGATCACAGTACCGGGGCAGGGGCCGAGTTCCTGGGAGAAAACCGTCTCCAGGGCCAGGCCCCCCTGCCCAACTCGATCTCGAAGGCCCTCCCTCATCCCTTCTGCTCAGTTCCCTTTGGGTCCTTTTTTTATGGTCTCGGGTCACCTCTTCTGGCTCTAGATCTTTTCTGGGATTATTTTTCCAAAACTTGTCACCCGCTCAGTGTCTGGTCCCCTTCCAGCCCGAGGCTACCTTTAGCTTGTTGACCTGCCTCTGTGCTTCGGACAGGGTGGGGGTCCCCTCAGCCCCAGGAGGTTTGGTTCTCCCCTGTCACTCCGTCCCTAGACGCCCTGGAATATGACCCCCACGTCCCTACCGGGAAGCAGACCCTTGGTCCCACTTTTCAGGCAACCCCCTCCCGCTCTTGCCACGTCCCTCTTTGCTTTTTTCCTTCTTCTTTCCTCGGGTCAGAGGAGCCTTCCCCGCCCCCCCGCCCCCCCAGAATGAATAAAATCATTCTGTTTCCGGAAGATGTTTTTGACTGTATCCCCATATCTTTTCATCCTTAACAGTGTTCATTATTCTATTGGTCATCCCCTCCAAGGATTCAGAATTTTGAGAATATTAAAAAGTCGGGGGGAAGGCGAGGTTCTTTCTGCTTCCGTCTCTGTCGAATCCTCCTCTTGCTCCAACTGGGGCGGTGGAGGAGGGGGGCGGTGCACAGGGGCCAGACTGAGGAGAGGAAAGAGGAAAATTTAAGAAGAGAGAAAAATGTTTATACTGAAGAAAAATCATGCAGCTTCGGTCATAACAGGCAGTCAGTTTGGGGCGATAAAGTTCTTCTAGGAGCTCCCTCTAAAGGTCTGGGAAGGAGGTGTGGGAGGGAGTGGGGGAGCATGGCCCCTTCCTCTCCTTGACATACACACACGCCCATTTTCTGGGGTAAGTCACACCTCAAGGTGGCTGGAAAATCGGCCCTGGATCCCGGATCCCACAGTGCTAAGTGACGGAGACACAGACAGCCCAGGGCCACTGTATTGACTGTCTGGGTGCGGGGGTCGTGTGTGGGCCTGGGGAGGTCTGGAGTTGAGTTCCGTGTCCTGGTTTGGCCACGGAGCTGTCTGGCTCCCGCTCTCCTCACAGGGGGACCCTCAATTCTGTCCCTGTCCCCCCTGGCCTCCTCTTTCCCTGAAGGAGGAGACAAACTCTGCTCAGCCCCACCCGGCCACCCACCAGGGCAGGCAGGGAGCGGAAAACCCGAGCTCGGCCGAGGACATTCCCCACCTCTCCTCAGAGGGAGCCACCCGCTTCGCCCCATCCAGCAAAGAGAGACGGTCCAGCCCGAGGCGCTGGCGCACGTACACACGTACGCACGAAGCGTTTCCAGCATCGGGGTCTTGCACAAACCCGCCGTCCTCGCCTGAGACGCCCTTCGCTCCCAGCGGCCCTTGCGGCAAAATGGCGGCGCGGCGCTGCAGGAAGAGGCAGCCTGTGGCGGGCGCGGCGCCCTCAGAGCCCAACCGAGGGCGTCTCAAAGATGGGTGCCCCGGGGCTGAGGCCTGAGTCACACACCAAGCAGGACCGAGGTCACCCTCCTGGCCGCGAAGAAACGGGATGTTCTCGGTGAGAAGGGCCGGTGGGGGCCTGTGGCTGCGAGCCGTGTGCGTGGTTCCGAAGAGACCTGGCTTCTCCGAGGGCAGTACAGAACGCTGTGCCGAGAAGAAGGCCAAAAGGGGTCTGTGCGCCCAGCCTGAGGGTCTGCGTTCCCTCCTGGAAGGCCTTGCTGTGCTGCGGGTCACCATGGAGAGCGGGGCCGGAGGCTGCAAGCTCGCCATGTCTGGGAGGACTCTGAGGACAGAGGGCTAAAGCCACCGTGAAGTCTGTGGATGGCCTGACGGTCCGTAGTGGGGGCCCCTCACTTCCTGTATTGACAGCGCCGGGCACCCCGCGCCCCTCAGACAGGGTGTGCTGGGCATGGAGGGAAGGGTCACGCCGGCCTTAGGGCCCGGCTGGTAAAACTGGCCCAGACAGCCCGTGCCCGGTCACAGGAGCACTGTGGAACCCAAAGGTGACTGGAAGCCACCATCACCCTCATCTTGGAACCAGAGGGGTGGGAAGGCAGAGAGCCGCCTGCCACACCCCAGCCGGGTACCCACACTAGCATAGGGTCTCCTTGGCCGCCGGATCTGGAGTCTGCATATTGCCTTATGAAGACCTTCAATAAAATCTTTTTAACAAGTCAAAAAGAGAGAGAGATGATGATGGTTCAAACTAAGAAGTTTCATTTAGAAGAAGGGGGAAAAAATGTTTACGTGTGCAAGAAAGAAAGACGCCTTTTATTTTCTCTAAAAATCAGTCACATTTCAGTTTCAAGATCCATCCTACCAGGAATGTGGAAAATGTCTCCTTGGGTTGCTGGTCTGGGCTAGGATCCTGGGCACCGCCCCCCCGCTACCCCCACCCCGCACCTGCGTGGCGCACCCCCGGCCCTTCTGGCAGGGCTGCCCCAGGGTGCCTCTGCTGAAGCCTGTCTCATCCCCTCTATGCGACTCCAAACTGTTCGGTCCCCAACCTAAGAAAATGTCTTTTGACTCGGGAAAACCTCATTCCCAAGCCTGCGCTGAATTAAAGTCCTCCCATGGGTGTGACTTTTGAAACAAAGAAGCCAGGAATCCTGTGGCCATTGTATTCCTCGGCTTGAGAAAAGGAGGCTAGAACCTGGGAGCCCCAGGAGATGAGACAGAGCGGGGGGAGACAGGGGAGAAGGCAGAGAAGCTGCTTTATCTACTGTGTGTTCCTCAGACACACTTGCTTTCAGAAGGAGTTACAATTCCTGTTGCAATTGGTGGTGACCTATAGCGCTTACCTTCTGCTCATCTTTAACTTTATCTTCGAGTTTGTGGTTTATTTCAGAAAATGTAATAAAGCAGTCCCAAGTGAAGACTCATTTGTGGTGTCCTCAGGAGAAACGGATTCATATGCTTGGGAGTCATTCCTGTTCTCCTGTTCCCTAACCAGTCTACTAAGCCTTCTTAAAGATGCCACTTCTTACAGGAAGCCTGTTTTGACTGTTACCGTGTGTGTGCCAGTCCTCACACTGTCTGAATTCCTAGCACTTTGGGGGTAATTTCTTGTACTTTTGAACAGAGTCACACAAAGTCCTACTATGGTTCTCCCTCCAACCAGATGGCAGGATTTTGCCACCCCACAGCACAGTGGGCACAGGGCTACTAACTGCGATCTGAGATCGCTGAGGGCAGGGACCAAGGCTCCGCCACACCCTGCAGCTCTCCCAGCACCTCACACAGAGGCGGGCTCCAAAAATATTTATTAAATGGATGGGTGGGTGGAACAGATTGGTGGATTGCACAGTCTTAACCAGTTACTGTCACCATTGAAAAAGTGAAATCGCTCAGTCGTGGCCGACTTTGCAACCCAATGGACTGTAGCCTACCAGGCTCCTCCACCCATGGGATTTTCTAGGCAAGAATGCTGGAGTGGGTTGCCATTTCCTTCTCCAGGGGATCTTCCGACCCAGGGATCAAACCCAGGTCTCCCGCATTGCAGGCAGATGACTTTACTGTCTGAGCCACCATTAGCTATTCTTCGTCACCCCCTGCCCCCCGCACCAATTCAGTGGAAAAATTGTAATTGTTTCAAATTTGCATTCACTCATGGAAAGAAACAGCCCATTACTTCTCTTCTTTCTATGGAATCAGGCAACCACAGAATGTTCTTTAAGGCATAGATTACTGTTCTACTTAAAATGTTGAAACTGAGAGCCATAGATTATGCTTGCATCATGTGTATTTCTGTTTCATACATTTGCAACACATGCTTTTGATTCCCTAATGTTGGAGTCCTCCCAGTTTCTTTATTTTAAAACAAATTTCTGTCTCACTGAGGCCTTGCACTTGTTCTTTGCCTCAGGTGTCTGCAGATTCCCAAGAGTTGTTGATACAGGCAGCTTGTAGATAACAGATTACAATATTGGAAAACATTTTAAAGTTACTACTTTCCAACTGAGGGGAAAAAAAATCTTTTCTTATCCTGAATGATTCCAAGTGATGAGTCTCTAAACGACCTTTAAGATGCATTTAATAAACATAACTCTCTCAAATGGGTTGTGTGAGACATTAAAAAAAATTTTTTTTTTTTAGTTTTAGAGTCTTGCAATATATTTTTAAATGTATTCCTTAGAACAAGTCATCCATAAAGATACAACGTGTGTGTGTTGACCTGTGTGCTCTCTCAAATTCACACCACCACGTATGCACTAGCATTTTAACTGAATAGTTTTGCACTGAGGGTGTGTGCCCCACTCTGGTTCCTGCCCATGATGTAAATTCACAGCAGTGACGAGGTAGAAGTCGCCACTGGGGTCAGTACTGTCTCTGGACATCTTCGTTTGCCTCGCCCACCGCCCTTTGCCCTGGCTCGCCGCACACGCTGCATCCTTCCAACTGCCCTCCAGCTCACCCCAGATTTGGGCTCTCTTGCTTTGCCCCTACTCTCTGCAGAGGCCCTTACTCAACTCCACATTCTTGGATTTGATATTTATTCAACAAACATCTTTCCATCTTTTACCGTGCTCCAGGCTTGTGACAGGCCCATGAAAACAAGAAGGTAAGGAGATCTCCGTCGAGGGGCTCCCGGTATGGGGAAGAGAGACAGTTACCCAAACAGAGAGGCTGCTGCTACCAAGGGATCAACGGACAGCCGTGTCATCCATCCCCAGAGAGGCAAGGAGCTTTCGGTTAATAGAGAAGTGATCCCTGCAGCACAGTGGCCAAGAAATTGAGCACCCATGAGACTTCTGGGATTTGCAGGGCTAACTGGAAGGAATTTGAGGAGCTGGAGCCCACCGGGCAGCAAGGCCAGCCCACAGGGATATTGTTGTACGGATGTTGCCATGATCCATTCCTGTGAGGCCAGGCAGAAAGCCCTTTTCAATAAAATCACAGCTAGCTACTTGGGGTTCTCTAAGAAATGCAAGCTCATTTGCTAGCATTTTGAAAAATTCTTAGTCTTCAATGAACGTTACTTGCTACCCTGCTGCCCCTGTTCTCTAAGTGACTGCATGCGGACAAGCGTGCTAAGTTGATCCAGCTGTGTCCATCTCTTTGCGACGCTATGAACTATAGCCTACCAGGCTCCTCTGTGGATTTCTCCAGACAAGAACACCGGAGTGGATTGCCATGCCCTCCTCCAGGGGATCTTCCCCATCCAGGGATTGAACATCTCTCGTGTCTCCTCCATTGGCAGGCAGATTCTTTACCCCTAGCTCTACCTGGGAAACCCCTCTCTAAGTGACTAAGGCTACTCAATTCTAAGTGCTATGCCCTCATGAGAGAATGTGGGCAAATGATGTTTTAGTATTATTCTGGGAAATAGTTCTAACCTTGTGGATACCATGAGAGAATCTCAGGGATGTAAGAAGGTCATTGGCGAATACTTTGAGAACTATGGGCCTTGAGTACAGTCTTACAGTGAATTCTGAGAATGTACCTGGATCAATAGGGAAGGTATTCTATGACTGATGACAATATCTGCCTTGGGCACAGGTGTAAGGAGTGTGGCCCATTTGTCATATGTTTGACATCCCCACAAAATATAATATTTCCTAAGGTCATATACATTCAAACTATCAGTAGTAGTAAGAATGGTTTTAAAATAAATATTCCATTATCTGTACCTCTAAATGAGAGCTTTCCATCAAAGTTGTCATCTTTAGAGTCTAGTTATTTTAACTATCACTGTGATCAAAATTTCGGAGCTCTCTGTAAACACGAAACACAGATCAAATTCTTTATTATTAGTACAAGGCAAACTTGATTTTAACCAAGAGGATACTCAGGAATTGGATAGCCTTGGGTTCCAAATGACTTTGAATTCACAAAAAGTTAAATCTCCCTTGAAGGATACAAATGTGCTGTCAAGAAGGGCACTAAAATCATTCCACCAGTAAGGTATCTATATTGTCTATCAGGTACAGTGCTCAGTCCTGAGAAGAGAAACGAGAGGCTGAGTTGCTGCACTGAGGAGCTTATGTCCTGCATCAGACAGACAAGGCAACCAGCCACTAAACCATATAGCCGTATAGCAGGCGTATAGCAGGCACTCGAGTTGAGGGAAGCCCGCTGTGTAGAAGGCAGCTAACTCACAGTCAGGGGAGGGGATGAGGGAGGGAAGGGTCCCCATAGGCCACTCTTCAGCTCAATACTGAGCTGAAGAGGGGCCAGGTGGTTGTGGGACGGGGGAGGTGGCTCCTAAGGCGGGGGAGGCCTCCCAAAAGGGACAGCACGTGCAGAGACCTGGAGATAGCAGAATAAAGCATGGACCACCGGTAGAGCCGGGGAGAAATCCAAAGTGGTGGTGGCCGAGGTTGGCGTGCGATGAGGCAGAAATCCACACGGGGCCTGACCAAGACTAGGGCTTTGGGGTTTTTATCCCAAAGGCCAGGGAGATCCAGAGGCCAATTTGCATTTTGGAAAAGTCACTTTGAATTCCTGCCATGTGCCATGCACTCTGTCCCCGTGCATGCAAGTAAAACCAATAAAAATAGGAACCAGACCTGTCCCTGGCCAGCCCACGACCAGTAGTCGCACTGGGTTAGCCTGGGCGAGTTCTTGGCTTCAGCTAAGAATGGAAGTCACTTGGCCTTGCTCAGTCCTGCAGCCAGAAACTCACCCTTGACCTCACAGCACACCTCTCTGACAAACAGGGTGGGCGAGACAGTGCAGACAAGTCAGAACCAGATCACCTTTACTAGATGAGTGCTCAAAGCACACGCCCCATGCAGCTGTGTGATCTGGTGAAAGAGACTCGGGCTTGGAGCTGATTGACTTGGGTTGGAAGTTTCTCATCATCTCTGAGCCTCAAAGTCTTCATGGACAAAATGAAGAAACCCAACTTTAGAAGACCCAGTGGCATGTTTGCAAACTGCCTAGCAGAGTGCATGGTACGTAACCAGGTACCTTCCCTCATAGCTCAGTCAGTAAACAGTCTGCTTGCAATGCAGGAGACCTGGGTTCGATTCCTAGATCGGGAAGATCCCCTGGAGAAGGAAACGGCAACCCACTCCAATGTTCTTGCCTGGAGAATCCCATGGACAAGGTGGCTACGATCTGTGGGGTCGCAAAAGTAGGACACGACTTAGCAACTAAACTACTGCTACTACTAAGCTGGTGCTCAAAAGTGGTGGGCATTTTATCTCTACCCATTTTGACAAGCCCATGGTTGGTGAACACAAAGTTAAGTGCAAAACCAAATGCAGCTTGAAATCTGGATACCCAAGCAGTTGTCCATTTCATATGGGCAGACATGGCACAATGCCCAAATTCAGTGTCTTACCTGGAAATGGTGACATGCTGTCCAATCCCCAGCAATGTGCAATCAGGATGAGATAAAAATAAGAAAGTGAAAGCAAATACGAAGTAACCATACTTGGTCAAGTTTCCTCCTCTTGGGTTGCTGTGGGCTCCCCCACCTGCCAGACAGTTAAGTTTGCATTGGCTATTTCCTGATGAATGCCAGCCAGGCCAGAAGCCTATCTCTGGATGACCTGTGGTCCTTAGCATACCTTCCAGCCCAGCCTCGATGAACCATGTTTGGCCCCACAAATAAAGGAAAACAGGAGAGACTTTGTATTAGATCTTCCAGAAGGTCTTTGTTGCAATTTTCTCCATCGTTGGAAAACAAAAAACAAAAAAACTTACATCACCAAAGACAGTAGCAGCACAGCTTATTGAAATGTTACAAGCAAAGTTGCTTTTGTACTTTTCCTAATAAGAACATTACAAAATTCCCTCCTCCCCCCACCCTGCTTCTTTTCTGTAAAACGCCTTTTTTTTTTTTTTTTAAGCACCATGAAATCTTAGAGAGAAATAGGTGAAACACCTCCACACATGGGTTTATCATTGTCACGGGGTCCCCTGCCTATGACGCTGGGGTGGGTAAGAAGCCAGAGGCTGACATGACGGTGGCTTTTAGCATAACACTTCTAGGCACCGCTGCGTGTTTCACTTCAAGCTCGGGGCCCTGATAGCAGAGGGAACACTTCGCCGTTGTCCCGGACAGCTGTGCAGATGGGGTGGAAGTGCTCGCAAGGAGTTTTGTCACTTTTTTTTTTTTTTTTGGTTTTTCTGTAGTGCATACGGAACTAGTTGAGATTTTTCACTTAAGAACCGAGAACAGAAAGTTTCCAGATCTCCTAGGCACGTGTGACAAAAATCGCTTTTGGTAAAATCAGAGACACCCCTTATTTCTCCTCCTCGCCACGGCACTGACATCACGTGACGGGGACCGCCGGGTTTGCGGGGTGGGGGAGGCGGGGCGGGTGGACTGCGGTTTCCATGCACTGCGGGCGGGGGTTCGTCGCCCAACGACGGAGGACGGGACTTTATTTACAGCCCTGGAGTGAGCACGCTACTCCAGAGTTTCCATACGCAGCATTCACAGCATCCACAAAGCCCAATCAAAAATCACCTTTGTTTCCGAGAGTTGCCATTTTTAAGGCCAGTTTACTAGCTACCTCTTACACTCCGCCGCCGAGAGCTCCCTTTGCTCCTGCAGTCCCTCTGCTCCTGCGGTTACTGCCTTTGCACACAACTGCATGGGAACCGCGAGGGACCACCCCCGTCCCTTTAAAACCTAAGGGGGATGTAGGAAGCACAGACATGAGATGCAGTACTGGCTTAAAAAAAATTTTTTTAAGAGAGTCTCTGCAGGTTGGTTTGCTTTCAAGGTTTGGACACCATGGTACTCATTGGAATGATCTACATTCTTACCCAATACAGTGGGCGAAAACCTGCCCTACCCAAATTCCGGCCACATTCTCACTAACCCCCGAAACTAAGCGTCCAAATATAGGAGCAGCATCGACTCAGCCAAGAAGCACCATCTCAGAGGGAGGGAAGGGGTGGTTTGCTAACATCTAGTCCAACTAGGACTTTCAACGTGGAACCATCCCCACAGAACCCAAAGCAGCCATTGCCTCTGTATGTGTTCTGTGTGTGGGTGTAGGGATCTGAGTAAGAAATAACCTGTTTATAGTGTAAGAATTCATAACGTAATCAAATGAAACCTTTACTGCAATTGACTGCAGATAGTAATAGCTTAAAATTCTTTAGTCTAAACACCATGTAAAAAAGTGCCCATATGGGATGAGCCCCCCCCCACGCAGGTGACAGTGTGAGGTTAGGTGATAGTGGGCCTACACGGGGCACGACCCGCATTTGGACACCAGGCTCCCAAATCTATCTGGTCTCCACCCATCACCCAGGAGACAAATCCCAAGAGGCAAGAGACTAAGCTCTCATCTTGCCTAAAGGAAGCAGGGCCCATCCATCAGTATTTACAAATCCAGCTAGTGAAGTTCTTAGCGGACTTAACTCATGGACCGCTGAGCATTTGGTCAGAGCACTGCAGAACCAAAAGGGACCTTCAAGATTGACTCTCCGGGCTCCACTCCCTTGATGTGCTGATGAGGTAACAGAAATGTAGGCACAGGGTGTGAGGGGCCCAAGATCACGGGCCGGGTCAGGGAAGCAGAGACAGTCCCAGTCACCTTAGCTGTAGGTCAGGAACAGCCCTACCTACACACACATAAGGGCCTTGCCCCAAAGCAATGAAGTCCTAGAGTCGCTATTGGGTTCGAACTGGGCATTGAGCTGAAGTCTCTCCAAATTGTCCCGGGGTTCTCACCGGTAAAAACTTCCAGATCCTCTGTGGAGGAAACATTCAACACCCAGTTACCAGGAGAAACAATGGACACTGCCCACCGAAGTCACTGTCCCTGTGGTCTGTCCATGTGCAAAATCAAAATGTTTTCTCCGGGTTTATGGTGGGGTGGGAAGTGCAGGCAGGGCAGGGCTGTTCTGATGTGTGTGTAGGATTTGTAGCAAGTTTGCCTTATCTATGTGAATTCCCATGTTACTGGACCCCATTTTAAAAAGGTAGCTTTCAAACAACTCCAAAACAACTGGCCTCCTCTTCCCAAATCTCAGCTTGTACACATGAAGTGGAGCCCAACCCCTGGATGCCCTCCCAGCCTCTCCTCTGGAGAGTAGGTTGCATGCGTGCGTACATGCTAAGTAGATTCAGTCACCTCTTGACTCTTTGCGATTCTAGGGACTGTAGCCCATGGAATTCTCCAGGCAAGAATCCTGGAGTGGGTGGCCATGCCCTCCTCCAGGGGATCTTCCCAACCCAGGGATGGAACCTGCATCTCTTGTGTCTCCTGCACTGGCAGGTGGACTCTTTACCACTAGTGCCGCCTGGGAAGCCCGGAGAGTAGGCTACAGCTTGTCGGACTCTGTGCCCACATGTCTAATGGATCAATCTCCACGAAGAGAGGGCTATTCTTTGATTGTATTCGTCAGGGCCTCAGTCCCATCTGTACTCGGGAAACTCCCAGGCAAGGGCTATTCTTGCTCCCTCTGTGTGACTGGACCTGCCTTGTCTGGCCGAGGGTCTGGGCTTACCAGGGGGCTCAGTGGTAAAGAATCAGCGCAACTGAGTGTCTACACACACATATACCAACATCTGGTGTGTGGTAGAGTGTGGTTCCATTTGGTAGAGTGTGCAGCTTAGAGTTTTGAACTGTTTTATTCCACCTGTATGCTGAGTTCCTGCAGGACAAGCAAGTAAAGTGCAAAAGGGTGTCTTCAAAGGGCATTTTTAACAGTACAGAAAGGGTGCCAGGAGGCGCATTCCCAAAACCAAAACCAAAATAATGTACAATGATCATCTGTAAGGACAACGTGTTAGGCCGTGTTCACAAAGACCTCATCCCATCGTGGCAATAAAGAGCTTTCTCCTACCTCTGTATGCCATGTCCAGGAAACTAGAAAGACACGTGCACGCGCACACACAGACACACACTCACAAGGTGCGTGGCGTGGACACTGCCGCAAAGTCAAAAGCAGACTTTGGTCAAATAGACTGATGACTAGCTCTGCCGCCTTCTTGCTGTGTGCTCTTAGGTAAGTTACTCACTTGGCTTCCCTGAGCCTCTGTGTCATCACGTGTATAATGGGTTTGCAAACACTTCCCACAGAGCGTTGCTGGGGCGGTTCAGTGAGCCCATGCCCCTAAAGTGCCTCATCTAGTGCCTGGCCTATGGGCGTCACTGGATAAATAACAGGGAAGCCTCTTGGCCAGCTCTGCCTGTAGAGTCTAGAATTTTAACCCACTATTATAAAGAAGGTATCAAGTAACAGGGTAGAAACCCAAATGAATGAGATCCCTGGACAGTTTAATCAGGAAGCTTTCAACTTGTCAGAAGAATAAAGCCCCAGTTCCCCGTGCTGTGCTGTGCTTTACTTGGACTCTCTGCGACGCCATGGACTGTAGCCCACCAGGCTCCTCTGTCCGTGGGATTCTCTAGGCAAGAATAATAGAGTGGGTTGCCAGGCCCTCCTCCAGGGGATCTTCCCAACCCAGGGATCGAATCCAGGTCTCCTGCAGTGCAAGTGGATTCTTTACTGTCTGAGCCACCAGGGAAGCCCAGTTACCTACTAATTCCTTAGCACACACTCTGTCAGGCTGGAATGACTCCCATAGTAAGAACCAAGGCCCACCCCTGCATATACATCGTTGCCCAAGCGTCTGTCTGTTACTCTGTGGACACAGGATGTCACCAGTGAGCCACAGCCCTGTGGCAGCATTAATCCAAACATACCTTGGATGGGGCGGGGGGGGGCACTAATCAGACTTGATTCTTATTTGGCTCCTTCCCAAAAGTGATGCCAGTGCTTTAATCAGAGCTTACAATGAGGTGGGGGGGGGGTGCGGTGAGGCACACGGGGGCTGCGTGTGCTCTAGACAAAGGAGAGCTGTGCATTTGGGGGAAATAGCAGCAAGAGGTCTGCCTTGGCTGAAGCAGTCGAGGATGCGGTGGCTATCATTTTTCCCTGGAAGTCAGAAAAGCATTAGATGGTTTCTGGAAGTCTCTGCCAGTCCTGTGACGTTTTGACAAATCCACCCTGCGTGTTAGCTATGTGATATCCCCAAACAGTGGTACTGAGCCCAGGAGGCCCACAAGCAGCAACTTCCGGGTGTTGCCAGGTCCAAACACTGAAGTGTGTGGCACAAATAGCTAGGTTTGAACCAGGATGACAGCCAGCCAACTCTGAAAAAGGCTGAGGCACACGTGGGATACTTGGCGTAGTACATACTCTTTCCTTGCTGCTAAAAATCCACTTAGAGTCTTCCTCCTCAAACCTATGACCCATCAGACCCCCACTTTCCTTCACCGGGTGTTCTAACCTCGTGAAAAAAAAAATCATAATTATCACCACGTGTTGGTTACTATTCTCCTGGAAACAATCAATCACAGTAGCATTGTAACTTTAGTGGCTAGCAGGTACAAGTGAAGAAATGATCAAGGAAAAGCAGTGATACTTTCAGAATAAAGGAACACCCAAACATAAACGTGAAGTCTTTCAAATACTTCTTTTAAGTATTATTTTTTTTAAAAATGGCAGTAATGGCACTTAAGCTGCAAGCAATGAAAACAATTCAATCTTCTCGTACAAGGGTTGGTTTGAGGGATTCCTTTTCCTTTTGTTTGCAAATAGCAGGATAGGACCTGGTGTCACTCTGTCTACCCTAAGACACCCAAAGGGACGAGAAGCCCTGAGAAGGAACGATGCCATGGTCCTCCTTGGTATGTCTTAGACATGCAGGATGTCTATGTTTACAAACATTTAGGATTAGCTAGACAGGACAGTAAGCCACTGGCATCATGCAAGGCAATAGTTTTGGTATTTTTCCCCTTTTTATCAAAACCAATTGTAACAAGTTCCACTAGAAAAGTGAACATGAACATTTCAAAACCAGTTTGTTTTCACCGTTGCACCCTTTTGGTGCCTTTTCAGCGCACCGTGCACTGAGGTTTGGTTTTTGCCTGTCACCACGCAGCGGCTGAGGTTGAGTGTTCACCAATGCTTGCGAGTCCGATTGGACTACCTGTGAGAAAGACAAAATTCAGCAGGCTTCTGTCATTGGTTAAGGTGATATCCACAGTGTGATGTGACTTTTTTCTCTTGTAATGAGGAAAGCAATTGCACCTTTTGATACGTGTGCTCTCATCTGCTTCCAACAAATTCTAGGTGCTCTCGGGTCCCAGGGACGTTCATCTGGAGCTTAGAAAAGACTAGGGATGCACTGAACGCTTTTGTCTCAAAATCGGAGCTCAGAGCAACATTCCAACATGTCCGCTCCGACCCCAAGTGACAAGGACCAGTCCACCTCCCAGTCCAGGCCCCTTGTGCGTGCGTGCACACATTCCTGACAGTGGGTTCAGGAGACGACTTCCTTTAAAAGACACACCTGTTCCTTTCAGACGGCTGGTCTACGAATAGCTGCCCTTTCGCGCCCTCCGGAGCGCGGCGGCGCTGCCCGGGGCCACCGCATCCATCGCCGGCACGTGCCCTGGACCTCGGCGGCCGTGACCTCCCGCGCCCACGAAGGCGCCCTGGGTGTCCTGCGGCTGTAATCAAAAGCCGAGTCCTTGTTCTTTTGATTCCCTTTTGGCAGAGCGAGCTTTTTCGGTCGTTTATGGCACAGTGAAATATCTTCTTCGATGCTATGTAATTTCGGACTAACGAGAAGTCTTGTTTTAAGGCACGTGTCTCAGGGTGAATATATTTAAAAACAAACAAACAAAAGACAAGGCTGGGTCACGTCCAGTGCGTCCTTCCCGCTTAGTTTCTGGCTTCTAGCAGCGCGCTGCTGTCGCGCTCCGCGTCTTTGGCGTCGGCGGGGCCCACGCCGTCCCCCGCGCCGGCCGGCGGCTGGGCGCAGTCGGTGAGCACGGCGGTGCTGGAGTGGTCCGAGTTGCACCCCTTCTCCGTGTCCTCCTTCTTCTCCTCGTCCAGGGAGTAGTGGCGGAGGGTCCTGTAGATCCTGTGCACGTCCTCGGGCAGGGCCTTGCGGAGGTCCCGGTTCTTCCTCTTGGTGAGCCTGGAAGCTGAGCCCAGCTTGTTGACGATGTTATCCTCGGAGGCGCCCTGCCCGCGCTTCTGCAGCGGCTCCGACGCCTGCAGCCGCAGGTTGTTGGGCCGGTGGTCGATGCTCTCCTGGGACGAGGCCTTGCAGCGGCCCGCGTCGAGCGCGGCGAACACCGAGCGCTTCTCCGGCGAGAGCATGTCGAGCGAGTGCGCCCGCTGGTCCAGGCCCAGGCGCCGGCGCTCCATGCTGCGGATGGTGGCGGCGCGCTGCAGCTTGTCGTGGATCTCCACGCTCAGCCGCCGCCGCGTCTCCCGGAACTCGGCCGTCACGTTGGCCTTCCACTCGGCCGCGTGCGCCTTGATCTCGCCCACCTGGCGGAGAGACGGGGCGACCACAGGGCGCTGAGACATCGCCCCCCGCCCCACGCCCCGCGCCCAGGCGCCCGCCACTGCCCCCCCATCGCCGCCACCCCCATCACCCCCAACGCCCGGGCACCCGCCTCCGCCCTCCATCGCACCCACCCCCCATCGCACCCACCGCTTCATCGCACCCACCGCTTCATCGCACGCACCCCTTCATTGCCCCCACCCCCCAGCGCCCCCACCCCCCATCGCACCCAGCCCCCCATCGCCACGACCCTCCATTGCCACTAGCCCCCCATTGCCACCACCCTCCCGTGCCCGCAGCCCTCGGGGGTCCTCGTGGGAATGAGGCCCGGAGGCGGTGGCTTTGCGTCCGCCCCACCAAGGGGAGGAAAGGCTACTTCCACCCTCGCCCTTCCCGCTCGGGACTAAGGTGCCTCCGAGAGGCGCACGTGCTGGGCAACCCTAACGCCGCCAGACACCTGGATTCGGGGGACAGAAGGGGAGGCGGACGGACCTGACTTAGCGTCTGTTGGGTTCACCCTTCCGTGGTCCGGCTTCATTCCTGCTGCATAACTCGGAGGCAGTTGTGTCTAGCTCAGAGCTTTTCCTGTTATGTGAGGTAGCCGGGCACCTAGCTCGGCCCTGGGCACAAAGCACGTATCCAGAGGGTCCTCTGCCCTGCCCTGTCCCTCCAAGATGTCTGTCTGGGTTAGAGTGCTCCACCCGTCCCCATTAGCCTAGAAATGACCTAGTTCTAAAAAGGAAAGTCCTGTGTCACCCCATATCTAGACAATGCTGTCTATGACCTTGTGCTATCCGGCTTGCGCTGGTTTAAGACCACCCCCCGACCCCCACGCAAGGTACCTGATAACCAAGCTTCTCTGCTCAGGGTGCAGGAAGGGGGCATCTTCTGCCAAAGCCCACAGAACATGTGCTTTCTCAGAGCAAAGTCTTGCATGAGGGTCAAGACCAACTCTCTGGGCTTTATTTCAGCAGGACTATTAGTACAAGACTCATGCTGTCCTATGCAAAGGAGTAACTCGGATTTTTGCATTGAGAAATGTCAATATTTATGTTGTTGAGTGTTCTCTTTTGTTATGGCTGATTTTCAGCAGGTCAGTTAGCTCTCTGGGGAATCAGACTAGAGAGTGCATTGACACTGCTTCTGCAAGCCAGGAAAATTAAACCTCTGCTCCCAGGAATGGTGTGGGAGATGGTGCCATCTAAGGAGGCTCTCCCAGGACCCTCCGCTCAGAATGCCTGCACCCTGGGCAGGGAACAGTCGCCCTTAAACAGGCTGTCCCTCTGTTTCTTTAGGTTTTATCTCCTTTCCTTTCTTTACTGCTTTGCTTCTCTTTACCCTTCTTCTTTCTTATCTCTTTTCCTCTCTTTCCAAAAGAACTACATGGACACTTTTTTTTTAATCACAAAATCTACCTTTGCTCTGTAGCCATTCCTTTTCTTGCCTGTGTGTAGGCTTCCATGCACATTTATTTGAGGAAGGAAGGGCTGTTGTGTGTGTGCCCCTGGCCACAGACATATATTTGTTTCTACAGATCTGACAACCCAGAGGGGACATGAGTGAAAGGGACCTCATGAGTTCACCCTCCACGGCCGGCCACGGTTCAACAACTTCAGTCTCATATGGAATTGAGAAAAATGCACACATCTGCTGATTGGGGGCAATTGTACACCTCCCCCAACTGCGTCTACCTATGCTGACTATGTCTGGATATGTTTTTTTTCACTTCCTTTTTTAAAAATAAGTTGCCGTTTACTAGTTTTTCCAGGAGCTGTGGGCTGGTAAGTGAGTCACCAGATTTTTCTCACCTGCTAAAAAAGAATCCAGAAATAACTGCTATCCCATTTAACGTGGCATTTAAAATCATTCAAGGATTCAAAACAAGGACATCTAGGAGGCCTCCACTTAGTAGGAGATGGTCTAGCCCATAGAATGCTGCTGCTGCTGCTGCTGCTGCTAAGTCGATTCAGTCGTGTCCGACTCTGTGCGACCCCATAGACGGCAGCCCACCAGGCTCCCCCGTCCCTGGGATTCTCCAGGCAAGAACACTGGAGTGGGTTGCCATTTCCTTCTCCAATGAATGCATGAAAGTGAAAAGTGAAAGTGAATTTGCTCAGTCGTGCCCAACTCTTAGCGACCCCATGGACTGCAGCCCACCAGGCTCCTCCATCCACGGGATTTTCCAGGCAAGAGTACTGGAGTGGGGTGCCAATGTTTCTGACCTCAGGAACATTCAGAGAATCTGGACGGAATCCTACCTCTTCTTTTGTCTTTTTGGATAAAACGCGTAGCCAATCTCCGATCATGCTGAGGACAGCGGCAAAGTAAGCAAGGCCAACGAGGATCCAAAACCACACCAGGGGCTTATACCACTCCCGGTAATTGATGCCAGCGTTTCCCCCTGCAAACAACCAAGCGTTACTTTAAGGAGGGTCTCGCAAACGGTCGTCGCAGAGCAAACGCATCCCAGTCCGTGTAGCAGAGCTGCGGTCATATCACCATCCAACGCTCAGCTGCTCGGCCTGCTGTATACACGATGTGACAGGGTGGGAGGGCAAGGAAAAGTCGTGTCTCTTCCCCAAAGGAGCCTGGCCTGTGGCTTCACTTATTTTGAATCTTGACCAATAATCTCCATACATCATGTGCTGTGATTAGTTGCTCAATCTTGTTCGACTCTTTGCAACCCCGTGGACTGTAGCCCGCCAGGCTCCTCTGTCCATGGAGTGGGTAGCCTATCCCTTCTCCAGAGGATTTTCCCAACCCAGGAATTGAACTGGGGTCTCCTGCCTTGCAGGCCGATTCTTTACTAGCTGAGCTACCAGGGAAGCCCTTAACGCACAATACATAATAACAAAAAATATGTCAGTGACCAGCCTGATCCATCCAGTTTAAACTTGAGCTTGACAATGAATGGCTTGAATTAGAGGACAACAGAGCAGGCCCAGTTTCAAGTTTTGTGTTTTTGTTTTTGTTTTTTTCTTATTGGGGTATAGTTGACTTTGTCAAGTTTTTCTTAAACTGCCTTAAATTTAACAAAAACAAAATACCATTAAATAATCCCAAATGGTTTGGAACTCTTGACACCATTTTCTCCTTAAGCACATACGCATTTACCAAGAGAGAAGTATGTGTGTGGAAGTAAAATTAGACTTGATGGTATCCCTGAGACTTGGACCCAGCCAATAGTGATTTAAGGCTGACCAGAGGATGGTGTTTACATAATGCTGATCCATAGGGTCAATTAGACCGAGTCAATTAGAATCTCTGTGTGAGAACAAAAAGGGACCTTCAAGGCCAGCTAGTTCAATCCCTTTATTTTACAAATAGGGATTATAGTAAAAAAATCCATCAAACCAAGTTGACTAGCTGCCTGACTGCATTGACTGGCTGTTCCATTGAAAAGATCAGTCGTTTATTCCAAGTAAATAGCCTATTTATTCCAGACCTTCTACAGGCCTGCCCAAGGTAACCAAGCAACAGAGATTCTAAGCCCAGCCCCTTTTCATAAAGAAGTGAAGACACTTCATGAAATACCTGTCTGTGAGATGTCATTTTCCAATGAAGCCGGCTCGTGGCCATTTCTAAGAAAATCGACATTAGCCATGGATTGGTAATTACTGTACCCTGGACTTTCCCACTGGGTTGTGGTTGTAACCTCATGTAGCACCTCTGAATCTGCACTGAGCTTTTACGGTATCAGTAATACCTCCCAAAGGTGGCTGGGCAGGTTCTGTGGCTTGTGGTACTTCTCAGTTTGCAACGGAGCCCACAAGGTCTCCACAGCTACCGCCACTTCTGAAAATTAGAATTCCAAACTCTGCTGGAGGGCTCTGTGGTACACCCCGCTTGGTTTGGTGTAACTGCCTTGTTTTTCCCTTTCAGGCAATTCTTCCCCTCTCCCCAGCTTTCTCTAGGGTACTGTGGGACTTTCTGCAGCCTGAAGTGAGTTCTGAGGTTCATTTCATCTCCACACTAAGCGGAACTCTGCCACTCTTTCCTGGGAGCTCTCTGAAAATAAATGTTTACCAACCAGTCACCATCCTCCACAAAAGACTGTCACTAGGGTGCGCTAGCAAACAAGGCAGGAAACACCCTTCTGCCCGTTAGTTTACCAGCTGCTGGCCTGGAATTCAGGTGCTGCCAGTCAGGGTTGCAAAATGCTTTGGTGGGTTGTTAGACTGTCCTAAAGTGTGTCAGCTACAAAATAAACCAGCACTTAATCCTGCATGGTGATTGATGTTCTGATTCTGTTTCCAAGCTGATGCCTTGTCAAATCACAGCAACCATCAGCTCTTGTTAATGTATCTTTTTAAAAGATGGACAGCCTTCCCTTTTGCTCTCAGAGCATTGCCAAAAAGGCTTTGACACACTTCCAGGGTTCCAAGGCAGCCGTGCTTCAGATTGGTCTCTGTAAGCTATGGAAACGGCAGCTTAGAAGGGCCTGGTCCAATTGCAGTCAGCGCCATGAATTATAACAGACCCAAGTCTGCAGAGACGATGGGGCAAAGGAAATATGGTTCTGTAATCAGCGGTAGGTAAGGGAATGAAAACAGTGCTATGCAGCTCAATATTCTGTAATAACCTGAATGGGAAAAGAACAGATACATATATGTGTATGACTGAATCGCTTTGTTGTACACGGGACACTAACACAACATTGTAAATCAACTCTATTCCAATAGAAATGTTTAAAAAGAAAGGTACTCTGCAGGAGGCATATTTACATGTGCAGCGGTTACTGTTATCAGAACCCATGGGAAAGCATGTCCATTTTCTCTGACCCAATTACAACCAAAATAGACTTTAAAACTTTCTAACAGTTCTTTGTATTTATCTATACACTTGGCCATTAGATTCATTAAAATCTTCCGTCGCTAAAGATCACTAAAAAACAAAAGAACAAAGCCATGCTATGTCTGTGACTGTGGAGGTCACGGCCTTTCCAGGTAAGTAAACATCAGGCCAAGTGCCGGTGTGTGCTAAGCGCTCACAGCCCATCGTAGCTCATCAGGATAAATAATAAACTTAAATCATAAGCAGTTTTTTTAATCTCCTGTTCCCCGGGCTGTGCTATTTGTGACCCAGATTAACAGATTGAATGGAGCAACCGGTTAAAGAGCAGGGTTTGCCCAACGTGTCCTCCAGAAGACAGTCCTCCAGACAGGCCAGAGTTAGCACAGAGCAGTACAGCAGAGTGCAGACGATGCTTTGGGGAACTTAAAGATGTTGGTGAAATAGCTCTAAACAGCAGCTGGGATTGGAACCTCAATGAGTTTCCCCGCAGAGCAGCTACAGACAATGCTAAGGAGTTGACCCGACAGTCGCTCTTGGTACTGTCCTCCTGCCTCTGTGCGCTGTCTGTCCAGAGCTTCAGGCTTCTCATCAAGTGGCACCAAGCGACCTCCTGCCCAAGCTGGGGAGCTGCTCAGTAGCTGAGCATTGAGGATAAGCCAAGGCGGGCGGGGCCCCAGGCCTCGGGCTCTGTGTAAGCAATTCTCAGTCACTCTGACTTGGCAAGTTCTTAGTCCTTAAGACGGTCAAAAGGAAGAAAGCATTAAAACTGCTGTTTCTACAAAGGCAACTTCGGTCTTCACCTTCCTAGCTGGAATAGCTGCAAAACTACTCTTCCGGTTGTCTGTTTCCTTAGAATTACCATGGAGACAGCCAACCTTCAACATCCTTTCCAGAATTTACCCTTTTTCCAGATTCCAGAAGAGGGGATCCCTGGCCTCTTTAAATATATTGAGTTGCGACAGAGTTACTGGGTCAAGTGTTCACTTCTGGGAGTAGAAACTGAGCATT
The DNA here is from genome assembly GCF_032452875.1 of Bos javanicus. Taxonomy (NCBI): domain Eukaryota; kingdom Metazoa; phylum Chordata; class Mammalia; order Artiodactyla; family Bovidae; genus Bos; species Bos javanicus. The sequence continues at coordinate 99,502,034 of NC_083877.1, forward strand.
TGTCTGACCACCTAGAACTAATCCATCCAGAAAGAGATCGGTGGCCTCCTCCTCCTATCCCTACCTTCCCACCACCCTGGGAGAGCAATACCCATAAAACGTCAGGTTTCATTTCAGTTTTTAAGCTCCCTGTCCCTAGAAGAATTTGATGGTGATTTCTTTTTCTTCCTTAAGCATGGTTCATTGGCATTTATTTTTACAATGAAGGCTATTGTGTCTATCTAGATTCATGCAGGATCCATTATAATATTAAATTCTCTTGGGGCAGTTTTCAACTCCAGGTGGTTACCTGGGTCTTTAGTCCTGCATCCGGACATGCCTGGAGCAACTTTTCCAGGGATGGTGACTCTGCCCTCAGCATCAGGAAGCTTCATCTGCAGGTCCCTGCAGACTAAACTCGACGCTCATCTCTCCAGAGCTTCATTTTTGCCACTTGCTAATATAGCCTTTATCAGTTGATGCAAGGAGCCTTAATACAATTCAGAAGCCCGAAATCCAATGAGAAATTCATTTCAGTCATAATTCATATGATGATGAAGATAGCCTGCCTCCTGAGTGGGGGAGGCGAGAGGCTGGCTTCCTCCCAAGGCAGCAGCCGGCTGCTGTTTCCCTCACAGAGGACTGAAGGTTTGGAACAAGCCTGTGCCCAACAGTGGTGATGCTGAGCCTTTTCCATTTGTTCCTCCATCTTTTCTCGTGGTTTGGAAAAGCACTGACCACAGTAAATGTTTTCCCCACCAGGGCCCCGGTGGCTGGGATATTCCAGAGTGCTTACCTGCCACAAAATCACCAAAGCCCACCGTGGTGAGAGTGACCACCACAAAGTAAATGGACTCCAGGGCCGTCCACCCCTCAATGTATTTGAAGATGACGGCAGGGATTGTCACAAACACGACACAGCCGGCCAAGATGAACAGGATGGTTGAGATGACCCGGATCTTGGTCTGACTCACTTGCTTTTTCTAAAGAAGAGCAAAGGAGAAAGAAAGACAGGGAAGTCAGCTCCATCACCCTGGATTCGGAAGACAAGAGGTAGAAAAAAAAAAACGTCAGTGGCTTTGGACCTTTCTTTGTCCGTGAGCAGCTTGGGGAGCATCTGATGAAAGCTGTGGACCCTCTCCTAGAAAAACGTAAGGACCGAAGTTTTCAGCTGGTCTCGGTGGTCCTTGGGCAAGAGACTCCTTGAATGTCCTTTGCACGGTTCCCTGACTGCAGCCCAAATGCTGACTTTCTAACCCCCTCACTGGTGTAAAGGAGACTGCTTCCCAAGAAAGGCCATTTTTGCCGCCGTTTCTCACGTGGCTTCACTGACCCTCTGTAGGAGGCACAGGTTTGGGGGTTCCTTCCACAGTGGTGGTGATGGATGTGCACCCGGCTTCCCTCGAGTCAAAGGGCACATGCTGGAGAAATGGCTCCTGAGACAGACCAGAAGGTTAGGATGAAAAGAAAAACACAGCTGACCTGACCCCACCCTTGTTTGGGACAAAACTCCAACCATCTGCCTGGGTGCTTCTTCGCCTTCCTGTCCCCCGGCCAAGGCGGTACATTTATATCACAGTCTTCTTTTAAAACGCGTGTGTTTAAGTCAGTGCTGTGCTCGTCATGTTTGCTGGCTGTATAACCATCAAGGGACAGGGCAGGAGTCCATGTTGAATGGCAGGCTCCGTGTCTACAACAAATAATAGAAGCTCCACCTCAAGTCAGCTTCTGAAGGATTCAGTAGTTAAGAGGTGAAGATGCACCTAGATCGGGAATGACCCTGATATTGGGGTGAAAGAATCACACGTACGGGGTACCAGAGGCAGACTGGGGGTGCTGGTGTCCCCTTGAATGACACTCAAGACAACGCTGGCATCGCCTCCAAACTGAACAGCCTGCTAAGGTCTTCTCAGAGCTCCCAGTTTGCCATTGGAGACTGTCATCAGGGGACCCTGACACTATTACTTGACCAAAAACTTAGCGTCTCATAAATGTCTGTTTAACACCAGAGTGCCCAGACCTGTGTACACTGCCTGGATTGAAGCCCTGCAAAAGCACACATTCAAGGAATCGATATGGAAATCTCTACCATGGCATCTATTAATATTTTCTAGTCATCGCCTTCCAGTGAATTAAAGGGCAGAGCAGGTCCAGAGTACAGAGTGCATTTGGCATTCAGACACCGCATTTTATGGATGCAAAAGGAGCTTGCATAAGATGCTGCTAATCAGGCAGAGCTGAGAGGAGAATGCAGCTGTGATTAGCTCTCAGTCCAGCGCACAGGGATGGAAACCGCTTTTCAAGTTACTCAACAGTTCACCAGTTCAGAGTCGCCAGAGCTCTCCTGTAAGGAAAGAAACTGGGCTAACCTCCGTGAAGAACAGGCCACCCTGTTTCCCCTTCGAGGAAGGAAGGCTGAGAATAAAACCTCGTCACTGGGCGATCCTGTCACCGTCCTGGAAATCCTAACCTTTCCTCACGGCAGGGACACCCCAGCCAGGTTTTCCAGGCCAAGAGATTCTCTTACGACCGACCACACAGCTCAGACAGGAAATGACCATGTTCTCCAAGACAGGAAGGTTGGTTATGACCCTCTTTCTCTTCCTCCCACTTCTCTCTTCCTTCCTGACTTACGGAGATAAACCTCAGAACCACCTCTTCTTCTCTGGGAAACGCCAAGGGACACGAGAGCTGGGAAAGGGTGGTGGGAGGCTGCCATCCTCTGCAATCAAGCCTCACAAGCACCAGTCCCACCTGCCGAAGGCCCTGAGTCCCAGGTGTGTTCAGTATGGTGGAACTGTGGGCAGGTAAGTGCAAAGAAGAGCTATAGTGGAGAATATTTATCTGCACAAATCTCAATCCGCAGTGAGATCAGTATAAGCGAAATGAAAGTGTTAGTCACCAAGTTGTGTCTGACTCTTTGTGACCACGTGGACTGTAGCCCCCCAGGCTCCTCTGTCCATGGGATTCTCCAGGCAAGAATCCTGCCGTGGGTTGCCATGCCCTCCTCCAGGGGATCTTCTTGACTTAGGGATCAAATGTGGGTCTCCCACATTGTAGGCAGATTCTTTAACCATCTGAGCCATCAGGAAAGCTAGTCCCTAAATATTCATAGGAAAAGCTAAAGAAATACAATCCTTCATAAAAAGGAGTCAAGTTCTCTGACTTCTAAGAGAGTACTCAGGATACAAAGTGGGAACAGGAAAAAATAAATTGATCCATGCTGTTATATAGTTCCCATCTCCTCAGAAAAGCCATCAAAAAAAAAAGATAATTTATTGATATTTTTGCATACACATTTTTTCCCCACAAATGAAAGTACTGTGACAAGACAAATGACCTGAGAACCACAAAGAATGTTTTACCCATTTCATGCATTTCCATATTAGATCTTGTAGAACTTGGAGGGGGCAGTTAAGACCCCTCTGAGAATCCAGGAACTTCGTTATTATTATTATTATTAGCCTACTTTTGTTTGTAAACACGGACAAAAGCCAAAGCCCAAAAGGAGATTTTTATCATAGATCATTAAGTTAATCTAATTGCTGGCAATGGAACATCATTTTCCCCCTCAATAAATCGTCCTCTTCAAATGCATAATGAAATTAAAGTGAATTAAATGTTTGCGAGACACTTGTTAAGTCAGAAATTAGGATGTGAACGCAAGTGCAATCCAAATGAGGCTGAGGCTGGCAGAGGAGAGCTGCAAGTACGTGGGAAGCTGGAGCCATTCCCAGGCTCCAGGAGGTGGGCAAAAGAGATGATGGCACTGGGCAGCATTTGTTTGGTAGCAAAGGGAGGTGTGCAACAGAGGCTAGAGCGTGGCGTCTTAATGGCATTATCTGTCAGAGAGTTTATCTGCAAGTTAGCATTTCACCACTGCTCACTGCCCAAGCCAACCAACGTGTCCCTGGACCACTTCCTCCAGACATCCTAGGGTGATGCTCAGCAAATCCCCGGAGGCTTAAATCATCAGGGTATTTTAGGGACTTACAAAATCAAGTGTCTTGCGTGTGTGTGTAGGCATATGAAATTGCGTGTACCCGTACTTCACTATAAAAGGAAGGGGTATGGGCATAAGGTTTTGATAGTATCTGTTATTCTGGAGACCCACATTTATGCTGTCCTCTAGACACTTAAGAAGAGTTGCCCTAACTGAACATTTTCAACTGCAGCTTCCACGATGGAACCACAAACGCGTCATCCAGTGATCTGTGGGTTTCTCATCCCCACTAGCTCTGCACCCATTCACCACTATTGTGCTTAAGAAGTTGGAGTCTCGGGGCAGCCTGCCAGACACACACTGCATCCCCACTGCTAAGTGACTGAGTGACCAAGTTTCTCAACTTCTCTGGGCATCAGTTTCTTCCTCTAAAAATGGAGATAAGAGAGTCCGCCTCACAGGAGTGTTTGGAAGATGAAATAAGCGTGTGAAAGCTCAGCTCAGTGCCCGCTAAATGCTTGGTGACTGTTACCAATCATGTCTGATGGAAAAGTTCGAGTCTTTCCTTAGATATGGGCAGTCCCACATTGAACACTGCCCTCTGCTATGGAGGAACGTTCCCTCACATCTGGTTTTAAGATAATCTCTGTCTAGCTTCAGGTGGTCACTGCTGGGTTTCCCTTCCTGGATACATTGTCTCATATGATGACCTCCTTTTTCAATAAGAAATAAGTCCTCATTTTCTCTTGGTTCTTCTGTGCTGGCCCAGGACTGAGCCCTCAGACAGTCTCAGCTCACAATCTTGGAAGCTTTTCTGTTTGTCTTTCAGTTAGTTTCCCCTCCCCAGCTTTTTTCATCATCCTTCTGAAACTGACAAGAATTGCAGATAATGTTTGGGGTGTCAGGAACCAGCTGCAGAGAGTCCCTAAAAGGCACCGCCCTTGTGTTCCTTGCCCCTCCCAACTCCCCTGCCACTTAGCGAGTCAAGCTGTGTTTCCATGGCGGGGTTGCTAGGCAAAAATCCCATTGCTTATTTACCAGTAAGCAGAGCAGTTACCATAAAGCTTTGTGAGAGCCCAGATCTGACTGAGTTAATGTGTTCTTAGGCTAACAAAACTGTTATTTGGGAAGAGATGGTTTGATACAATATTTGGGCAGAAGTGATAGAATACTTGTATGTATCTGTCCAAATCGTGTTTTCTCACTGTGTGGATTAGATGATGTGGTCCTTCTTTCTCCATATGCAAATGACACGATGCACAGCCACTTCCCGCATCCCGCTGGCTGGCGCTAAGTGTAGGAATCTCTGAGGAACTCAAACCCCACCTCCTATAGAGTTCTTTTAGTTGTCAAAATTATGTGCAGTTATTCCAAAAAGCAAAATAAGCTTCATACACAGGAGACTGGGGAGCCAGTTCTAAGAGCACTCCTTCAAGAGAGGATGTACATACTAGCAATTCTGACAGCGTTTACCTGTTTCAGACCTCAGATGGTGAAGCCACACACCCAATTCCCATTAAGTACGATGCCCTACCACGCTTGTTTATTTCCACAATCTTATTTTGGAGAACAAGTATATTTCCATTCATCTGTGGGCTATTTCTTTTTTTATTTTTTTACCCTCTTCTAACATCTACTCTTCTTTTTGCTTTTATGCGATTTCTTACAATTCTGAGATTAGTGATCCAGATTGTTGTATCTGACTGAGAAACTTTATTTGCTGTGATTTTTAGCCAGGGATGTTGGAGATGTCATTGAATAATAAAGATACTGCAATAAAAATCCTAGGACAGGAGCTAGACATGCAGAGCTCTAGTTTATGGTTCAGCTTTGTTTTGTTGAAATGCAAACACATCACCATGGTAATACACTTGAGCTGAAAATGACTTCTCGAAATGGAAAGATAATAGGAGCTGCCTCACAAAAGAGCCGACTTTATTTTCTGATATTATTATGTTTTCCACAAAGACTCCTTTTCTAAAAGTCCAGTTCTAGCTAATGGTTTCAACATCACAACAAATCACCATGTAGTACCAGCAATTGTATAAACTATGAGGAGAGCTTTTAAACACCATTTGCCTATAATCTCCATGGCAGAGAGACTATAAACACACATTAGTGAGAATCGCGCAGTAAAATCTCCATGGAGCCGCCTGAAAATGTCCCACGAGAAAGCAGGAGAGTATCTACACCAAAAAAAAAAAAGCGGATACAGATTACACAAATGGATAGTATCTAATCCCCCCAAAAAAGTTGTATCTAGCACCTGCCTCCGAGCCACACTGCAGCATCCAACAGGTTTTTGGTCAGTTCAGTGCTTTGCTGGTATCCCCAGGCAAAGGTTTAGAAAAGCTTTGGGTATACGCAGTTAAATTGTTTTCATCACTGGATTTATCACTGGATTTTGTCACTGTTTTTTATCACATCCAGGTGCACCTGGGATGGAGACAAAATCTAGAATAAAAAGAATTCTCAGCAGCTCCACTCCAGGATCACTTTTTTCAAAAATTCTGTGGCTTTTCACATTTGAAGAAAATACTCTATTGGAACACAAGATTTTGCACTCAAAACTCAACCAAGTAATTCATTCAGCACATAATTATTAACAACCTTCTACATATCAAAGGTTGTTCTAATTGCAAGGGATATAGCAGTTAAAAAGACAGAGAGAAAGAAGTTCCCTTCCCCATGCACACACAGTCTAGTTGGCTGGGGCAGGCTGGGAACATCTGAGTCTTTGGCTGAAGTCTTTATGGCGCTGTCCGTGGTACCCAGCCCTGGTCTCACCATTGAAGGAAAGTTTTTACCTAATGACATCCCAGTGATTAAAAACATCACCTTGCAGAGAAGAAATGACTATTCTTGTAGCTATTATAAGTGAAATAAAAATAATTATGGCTGATTTGCATTGTTGTACGACAAAACCAAACACAGCTTTGTAAAAATTTAAATAAAAAATAAATAACAACAAAAGACTTATTTAAAAGAACTATATCAGCAATCACTTTAAGCCAGATTTAATTTGAACCCACTAAGCTATAGGTCGTAGTGGTACGAGTCAGAAAAGGCAATGGCAACCCACTCCAGTACTCTTGCCTGGAAAATCCCATGGATGGAGGAGCCTGGAAGGCTGTGGTCCATGGGGTCGCTGAGGGTCGGACAGGACTGAGCAACTTCACTTTCACTTTTCGCTTTCATGCATTGGAGAAGGAAATGGCAACCCACTCCAGTGTTCTTGCCTGGAGAATCCCAGGGATGGGGGAGCCTGGTGGGCTGCCATCTGTGGGGTTGCATAGAGTCGGACACAACTGAGGTGACTTAGCAACAAGCTATAGGTCAAACTCTAGCATATTTACTCTAGCAGAGCATGTCGTCCCCTTCTCGGCAGGAGGGGAAGGGGATGACAGAGGATGAGATGGTTGGATGGCATCACCAACTCAAAGGACGTGAGTTTGAGCAAACTCAGGAAGATAGTGAAGGACAGGGAAGACTGGCCTGCTGCAGTCCATGGGGTCACAAAGAGTCAGACACGACTGAGCGACTGAACAACTCAACAACAACAATAGGAACTTTGATACCAAATCAAAAGCAAAACTTTGTACAAGTTGTGATTTGTCTTAAGTTCAAGGGAAATCAGTAAGGTTCATCTAAGGTTGGGGAAGAAAATCACAGATATGCTGCAGGTTGACTGTTGCTTGCAAAAGATTCAGTGTCTATAAAACCTTACACATTGTCTAAATAATAAATCCTAGAATTAAAAAAAACAAACTGTACCTATAATAGAAGATATATGGATCTTTGTTAGCTAAGCCCTCAGAAGCTATGTTCTAGAAATCAGAACAACAAGTAAGTGACCACACCAGTGCAGATGTAACCCTGGCTGAAGAGCGGTCCTTCTCTTTAGTTGAGGTATGAAAGGCAGGCCCATGGAAAGGAGAGGACAGGGACACTTCCTGATGAGCCTCATCAACAGCATAATTCCTGGCAATCCTGACAGATGCCACACCCAGCTGCTCACCTAGCCAACTTCTGCATTTGCTTTACCCAGATATCAGCAGCAAAACAATGTTCCCACCCCAAAATGCCCTCTCCACCATCACATGCACAAGCATACAATAATAGTACTACAGTAACAACGCTACAGACAGCTGAAAGGCGGACTCGCTCTTCTCTTGCTAACACAGGTTCACGGTCACAGTGCATTGGCCAAGCAGTCCACAGCAGTCACGACAGAAGAGCACCCGAACAGAATAAATGTTCCTTCCCATCCCTGATGCTTTTGCCCTTGTTCACGGGGCTCCACGTGCTCTAACACACGTGACCCTGCTCTAGCCCCTCACTCTGACACAGGACCTGAGAACTCAGCATCTCCCTCTCTTCTTCCTTTTGGTAAACAGCTGCCCTCAAGGCACACCCACTTGTGATCTCCTAATTCTCAGATTGTATGAAGAAGCCCATTTTTCCTCAGACATAAACGAAATTCTCCAGTACTGAGGGGACGTAACAACACTGGGTTTCAATCTGTCATCTGGTTCGTCTTATTTCTCAGTTGGCTCATACCTTGGGTGGAAAAGAGGGGATGCCATTTACTTCTTTCAAAGGCCCCAATCATCTCAAGTCTCCCTGCTCCAGTCCCCCTGGTACAACGTGTTTGTTTGTTTTAATTTTGGTGATAGCTCAATAATGATGCCACTGTGAGGCAGAGAAAGAGGTCAGACCATGTAGTATGCAGCAAATTCTTTTCAGTGGAAGGTAGAGTCCCTACTTTAGACTGTGGCCCCTCACCAGGAAGGAACACATGTAACAAAAAAGGAAAAGAAGGAGATTACTGTGAGCCTCTTGCTAAGAATGCTTTTCTGAAAGGAGATAAGGAATCGGGAAAGACCAGTCCTGGCTGGAGCTGTCAAGAAGAGACAAGAACCTTGCCCAGGGACTGGGGTGGGGGGCAGGTTTGGTGAGGGGGTAGCTGGGATCAGTGGCCAGAAGGCAGCCACTTAGCACAGGTCAGTCCAGTGGTCCTGTGCCCCACTGTGGCTCATGAAGGAGGTCTTCAGTCTTTCTCGTCTTTTCTGGCATTTCTCAGTCATGTCACTGTTGCCTGGAACCAGCATCCAAGGGCATCTAAAGGGGATGGGAGGGAAGAAAGCCATCAAATGCCCCCACCTTGGGTGTGTGTAGCCCAGGGAGAAGGCATTTGTGGGCTTCCTGAAATAACTGTCTACATGTCCAGGAATCAAGATAAGCAACAAACAAGCATGTGTTTTCTGTGGCCTCGTTTATCTTACCTGTTGGAAGATTTGAAGAAAGCCCCCAAGATTAACCAGATTTAGGCTAACACCTTAAAAAGCACCTGAGTATTACTGCATCAATAACTGTAAAAATTCCTGGGTTTTATCAGGCAAGTAGTGAACAACCGCCTTCTCAATAGTTACACTCTTTCTTTCCTTCTTTCTTTTTAGACACTTTAATGAAAGCTCGTAGGAATGCCCACCCATATGCATCTACAAAAATAATGAAACAAGCATTAAAAAATCATATAAAAGGAAGATGTGTGAACTAGAAAGGAGGCAATGAGAAGCAAGAAAAATTAAGAAAGTCTTTGAGAAGGATGAGCATAGCTGAGAAAATGACTTAGGGGTTTTGAAAGCAAGACAGAATAATGGTTTTAGGGGTCTAGAATCTTCTTGGAGGTATAAGAAGGCTTTCAGCTGGGTTTGTACCTCTCTGTTTGAGAGACAGAAAGAAAACAGAGGAGAGAGAGATGCTTGATCTTTCTAGTTAGACTGGGGACAGAGAAGTTTAAATAAGAATGGAACAGAGCTTCATAGAAAGTCACACAGAAATAAATCTTAAACTGGGAAGCCCTGCACTGAGGGAATTTGACAGAAGCATCCAGAGCTGAGAATTTTTGTTTAGTAGAATATTTCTCAAGCTGTGAATGAAGTTGAATCCTATAACTTTTCTATTCTCTCATTCAATAAATATTTATCAGGCACTACTCTTCCATCTGTTATAGAGATAAATCCAAGGGTGGGCACCAGCCTCACAGACCTAGTGGAGCCAAGACAGACATTAAACAATCACACAAGCAAACAGATCATCGCAGCTTGAGAGAAGTGAACAGCACTCACCAAACGAGAGAGTGTAGAGACCAGGTGATGCTATATGCCTATCCCGTTCTTCCATATATACAGCCCAAGATCACCCAAGAGGGAAGTATGAGCGGAAGGGATAGTTAGGGAGCTTGGGATCGACATGTACACACTGGTTTATTTAAAATGGATAACAGTAGTAAGGACCTACTGTATAGCACAGGGAACTCTGCTCAATGTTATATGGCAACCTAGATGGGAGGGGAGATTGGGGGAGAATGGTTACATGCATATATATGGCTGAGTCTCTTTGCTGTCTACCGGAAACTATCACACTGTTAATTGTCTGTACTTCAATATAAAATGAAAAGTTTAAAAAAAAAGATCTACCCAAGAGAAAAAAATATTATATATTAACACCTATGTGTGGAACCTAGAATAGTGGTACAGATGAACCTATTTCCAGGGCAGGAATAGAAACACAGACATAGAGAGCAAATCTGTAGACATGGAGGGGGCGGTGATGAACTGGAGATCGGGACTGACGCACAGCTATGTATAAAAATGGATCACTGACTACTATCAGTTATGTGTACAGCACAGGGAACCCTAGTCAGCGATCCGTGGTGACCTAATGAGAAGGAAATCCAAGAAAGAGGGGATGGATGTATATGTATGGGTGATGCGCTTTGCTCTACAGCAGAAGCTAACACAGCGTTGTAAAGCATCTATGGTTGGTGGTTTGGTCACTAAGTCGTGTCCAACTCTTGCGACCCATGGACTATAGCCTGCCAGGCTCCTCTGTCCATGGAATTCTCCAGGCAAGAACACTGGAGTAGGTTGCCATTTCCTTCTATACTCTGATAAAAATTTAAAAAAACTATTCACCCATGGGAGTAATGGGGCTTCCCTTGTGACTTAGTCAGTAAAGAATCTGCCTGCAATGCAGGAGACTCGGGTTTGATCCTGGGTCAGGAAGTTCCCCTGGAAAAGGAAATGGCAACCCACTCCAGTATTCTTGCCTGGAGAATCCCATGGACAGAGGAGCCTGGCAGGCTCCTTGGGGAGGAGTCCATGGGGTTGCAAAGAATCGGACACGACTGAGTGACTAAAACCACCATGGTAGTAAAGGGGGTTATTGCAAATGATTCAAGGCGGCAGACTGGTGCTGGAGAGAAGCATCCCTGAAGGAGGCCAAGGAGGTGCTAATGAACTCAGACTTGACATACTTTGGTTGGTTCCCGCTCCTAATGAAGTTTTCATTGATAACCTCATGCCAATCATCCAAGGTGGGTATCCTGACTCCCTGATAGATTTGTCCTCTTTGTATCAAAATTTACACAAATGCCTCAAGGACCTCCCAAGTGTGCATGCATTGTGGGCAAATAAATTCATGACTCATCTCTACTTATGCATAACCATTCTTCCACAATTATTAAAAAGTAGCATTGTTCTTTAATTTGATTAGAATGGATTCCATTAGAATGTGGATTTGATTAGACATGACCAGTCAGAACCCTATTTGTATTATAAATGAACACACACAATAAGTGTCCCTGTTGTTAGTTCATTCACATAGCTTTTCCTTGTAAGAGAATTAAGTTATATACAAACCCTTTAATGGAGCTTACTGTAATGACAAAAGTATATTAATTCCTTCATCTTTCATGAAACGAGGCTGTTTAGCCATGCAGATGATAGCAGGCGTGAACATCACATGCTCCGTAAGAAAAAGTAATGCATGGTGGCCCACGCTTAGGCAGGGGCTGCGTCTCTGCAGACGACAATTTCTGTAGAAACGTATTCTCCTTCTCATACAGTTTTAGATGGCTTCAATCCTGCCAAGTGTTGAACACAGATGTGCATGCTCTTACGTGAATAATTCTCCAGAGAGAACCAGAAACGGAGCCCCGCAAAGACAATGTTAAAAAAAGGCCTGGATGTCTATCCAGGCCTTCTGATGTTCTCCTCATGTTGAGAAAAGACTAGAAAATGGAAGTGGACCCACCCTGGTGACACCCTGCTGGGAGTGTGCTGTTCAAGACCATCGTGACGCTGTTGAAGGCCGACTAACCACACTATTCTCACATCGTGATGGAATCAGATCCTAGGACATGACCACGTTAGAGGGTACCGGTCATTCCTTTTTGTCTGCCCACCATCTGAGCCCCCTTCTTTGGTCTAGTGAAAGACAGAGACCTCTTCCCAGCACGGAAGCTGAAGAATGCCAGTGACTCACTTCCCTGGTCTCCCTACTGCAAGGACAGAAGCACGTAACCCCAGCTCATCCAGCCAGAGAGACGGAAGCCAGACCCTGAACGAGGCAGTAGAGAGCAGGTGTGGCAGAGCGGGTCCTGAAGTGTTCATCTGAAGGTTGTTTCCTGTGCCCCCCTTTCTCTCTCTGGAATCCCAAAGGCCATTCTTAAATGAGGGGTGAAGATTCTCAGAGGCATGTAACCATTTCTTCATCTCCCAGAGACTGGATAAGACTTAGCTAGGGATGGACCCAGAGAGAGGGTAGAACGCCCACTCGGCCCGGAGAGGAAGGAAGCTGAGAGGGACTGAGTCTCCCTAGGTTCTGCCAGGCAGAACCCTCAGAGTGCAGAACCAGAGGCAGGGAGGCAGGGGTCTGATGCAGAGCTCTCCCCTGGGGCGGGACCACCTGCTTCACCACCTGTGCACAGCCCACCTCCCAAAGTCCTGGATCCTCCTGAGCCTCTTCGAAGAAGACTGAGGGACCGAGACACTGAGCGGAGTAGAGATGAGGAGCGAGAACCTTGCCACAGATCAAGGTGGAGTTGAATAGGACCAGACGGGCACTTCCACGGGGGCGAGGGGCAGGAGGCCAGCAGTCAGCACACCACTGATGTTACAGAAAGAGGCATGGACCATGCGGACTCCATCTGGGACTGGTGGCCCCAATGGTGGTATTATATCCCATTTCCAGGGATGGTCACAAGGGCAGTTGTAGCAGCATCAGGGGCCCAGAATCAGGGGGCAGCAGGGCTTGGTGCTGCCTGCCCGGCAGACACAGTCGTGGCGTCTTACAGGTTTAATTCTACGGCATGACTGGGTCATGGCTCCTTCCTGGGTACCTCCCAAGTCGAGGTCTCCATCCATCTTAAGAATTCGGTAGCTACACAATAGCTTTAAATTTGTTTTTATTTTTATTGTTTGTTTAAAGTAGCCATTTTTGGTGTCTCTTGATTCAGCTAAACTGCCACTCCTGGATGTCAGGGTAAACTGGCTTCAGCTGCTTGGAGGCAGGTCAGGGACGTGGCCTGGAATGGGTTCCCTGCTGGAATCCTAGACTCTTAAGATCAGGCAGAACTACAATCAGATGTGATTTAACTGCTTTAGGTAATATCCCTCTAACATTCCTAAATCTTCAAAAAAAAAAAAAAGAGTCTTGTTAAAAATTCCAGCTAGTTTCAACTGTGGTGTAGAAGAGGCTCTATCCTCTCCTGGGATGGATAGTTATAGGAAGTGTGGTGCCAGCCTCCAGGCCAGTGGGAAAGGAGCAAGTACCAACCAAGGCAGAGGGGTCTGCCACCTGCAGGAGGGGCCAGCAGCATTGCCAAGAGAGGTCCAGGGCGAGAGGAAAGACTGGTAGTCCGGAGGGGTTGACAGGGAGGATCAGGCTGTGGCCAGGACAGACACGGGCACGAGTGTGCTCAGTTGCTTCAGTCGTGTCTGATTCTTTGTGACCCTATCCACTGTAGCCCGCCAGGCTCCTTGGTCCATGGAATTCACCAGGCAAGAAGACTGGAGAGGGCTGCCATGCCCTCCTCCAGGGGACCTTCCCAACTCGGGGATGGAGGCTATGTCTCTTACCTCTGTCTGCACTGGCAGGCCGGTTCTTTACCACTAGCACCACCTGGGAAACCCGACAGCGGCACACAAGGGTGAAGACGCCTGCGAGGACCAGAAGAGAGCTGGGGAGGGGCCTGCTGGGGCGCCAGGCTCGAGGCCACTCAGAAATGCAAAGAGAAAAGACCGTCATCCGCGTGTGATGGTCTCTTTGGACAACAGATTTTCACGTGGTTTTTCCCTCCTTAGTACCCTTCTGTGTTTCCAACGTCTCTCCAGTGACCGTCTAATCTTTTGTAATCTTTGCAGTGAAAAGAAAGGAGGAGAGGTGGAGAGAAGGAGGAGGACAGGGAGAGGAGGAGCAAAGGGAGAGACAGGAAGTGACGACCATGCTACCGACGGCTGTGCTCTAGTCGTTCCCCAGAGAAACAGCACGAAGCCCCTGGAAACCGTGCGCTGTGTCTTCCTCTCTTGCGGGAAGCGGATGAGGACCGTGCCTTTCCGGGAACACCAGAAGGAGCAGGGACAGTAGCTTCGGCCCCAGGGAAAGTAAGAGAGACGGGCCATTCTCAGACGGCCTTCCGAATCCCGGGACCGCTGGCGGAGGCGGCGGCGGAACCTGCGAGGACGCGGCCCTGTTCCCGTTCAGTAACTGCATCCCGCAGCACCGCCTGCTCGTCCCGGATGCGGCAAGCCCCTTCCTGAGCACAGCTGCTGGGGAGCCCCGCTCCTGGCACACACACGCCGCCCCCTGAGCGGGTCTACACTCGGCATCTCTGAGGCACACGCCGCCCCCTGAGCGGGTCTACACTCCGCATCTTCCTGTATCTTACCCTCCAAGGGGCTGATCATGTATCGGTGCCCAAACCCTGCACCTCCCCACTTCCTGTGTCTTTTTCCAGGCTGTCCCAGCCGCTGGGATCTTCTTCCCCTTTCACGCTGGGCAGAACTCTGTTTTACCCCTCTGAACGCCGTCCGGATATGACCTCCTGTAGGCCACCTCCGCCCTCTCCGTTACCGAGCCCTGCTTCCTGCCATCCGTGTTCCTTGCACGTTCCCCTGTCTCCCCGAACTGCCGTCCTGCACGTTGTCCCCCTAACCCTGCATCCAGGGGGCCCTGCATGGTGTGTTTTTCTACACTCGCTCCCTCTTTCTTAGCACCTGGAGAAAAGGCAAAAGCAACTCTATATTCCTGAAAGTTATACAGGCGCTTCCTGAAAATTTTTTTATAACCCCATTTGGTTTATAATACCCTAGGAGGTGACTCGGAGAAGGCAATGGCACCCCACTCCAGTACTCTTGCCTGGAAAATCCCATGGATGGAGGAGCCTGGTAGGCTGTAGTCCATGGGGTCGCTAAGAGTCGGACACTACTGAGCGACTTCTTCCACTTTTCACTTTCCTGCATTGGAGAAGGCGATTGCAACCCACTCCAGTGTTCTTGCCTGGAGAATCCCAGGGACAGTGGAGCCTGGTGGGCTGCCGTCTATAGGGTCGCACAGAGTCGGACACGACTGAAGTGACTTAGCAGCAGCAGTGGCAGCAGAAAGTGACTGGTAAATCTGTGAGAATGTTTGTGGTTGTCACCACTGGATGGGGCCCTCCTGGCACATAATGGGTGGGGAGTTAGTGTCATAAGTCAAAGGATTATCTCAAATTTAACATGAATAACCCACTGAGGAATATTCATGAGCTGAGAACATAACTCCCTTCTAGATAAACACACACACACACACAGTTCTTTTTGCACAGTTTGATACAGGCTGAATTTCCTAAGACTATGACTCCAGCGTAAAATTCAGCAAGAAGGCTGAATTTTGACAAGTTTGGAACCTTGCCAACAACTGCTCTCTATCTTGGAAAACCACAGCCCTGGCAAGAAAGTCCCCACGGCAGCTTAGTCACTGATGTAACACACCTGGCCCGGCCTCTGCATCTGACATGTATTAATAGATGCAAGGTCTAACCATGTCCATGTGTCTCCCAGGGATTCATGACCAAGCACCTATTACAAAAATACGATTCCTTTATTATAAATTACCTTGCTTTTATTTTTCCTTCATCTTGCAGTTAGAAAATGGTGTGTAGGTTAAGTTGTACTACCTATGAAATTCGTTTGCATGTAGTAAAGGAATAGTAATAAATCATTGTTCTAAAAGGGGGTGTTGGGCAATTTCAGGTGAAACAAAGCAGTAAGAATATTGCCTAGCACTGTGAAGAAGGAGAGGTCTGATTCAGGACTGGGTTTACTGAACTGTGTAGGAGGTTTCCCAGGTGACTCAGTGGTAAAGAATCCACCTGCCAATGCTGGAGACACAGGAGACGGGGTTCAACCCCTGGGTCGGGAAGATCCCTAGAGTAGGAAATGGCAACCCACTCCAGTATTCTTGCCTGGAAAATTCCTTGGACAGAGGAGCCTGGCGGGCTACAGTCTGTGGGGTCGCAGAGAGCCTGACGCCACTGAGCGACTGAGCGACTGAGCGCGCGCACAAACATGCAGAAATCTGGAGATGAAAGAGGGCTGCCCTTTGGGCCAAATACACAGGCCTTTAGAATTTCCCCTGCGGACGCAGAGATTTCTCCCCAAACAGTATCATCAAGGATCTTACTTTTAATTGTGAAAAGCTAATTTTTTTAATGAATTTTTGAAGCGTAGTCGACCTACAACACTTAGATTAGTTCCGGGCGCACAGTCCAGCGGTTCGATATCTCTTATATTACAAAGGGATCACCGTGCCACATCTAGCTACCATCTGTCGCCACATGGAGACATGCCAGTATTCCTGACTGTATTCCCCCCGCTGTACACTTCATCTCCACGACTCTTAGTTTGGAACCAGAATTTCGTTCCTTAATCTCCCACACCTCTTCCACTCAGTGTTTAAAACAATTTGACCAAGAGGAACTTTCCTCACAGTCTGGTTGGTGAGTTCTTTTCCTGTTGCTGTTTCCCTAATAATGGGAGAGAACCTGAATTCAAGATATTTCTCAAAATATTATTAAAGCTAAAGACATGATCACTTTTTTAAAACACTAGAAAAGAGACAGAAAGCAGCATGCCCATTTTTCAGGCAGAGAGCGGTCTCATCTAACCCTCCAACTACCCCCCGGAGAGGCTCCTAGAAGCAGGTGTCACATGTTTATCCGGCCATCTGGACAGGTCTTCTTCTCCTTCTTCCCTGGAGGAAAAGTTGACAGGCCTCCAAAGGGAAGGCAGGAGAGAAAGACACCCACCGGACATACAGAATCAAAGGGCTAAGGACAATTGAGACTTTTTTTAAAGAGCAACAGAGGCAAGAAGCAGACAGCGATGTCAGGAAAAGGATGAAAGCCAAAAAGAAAATGGTGCTAACACGGCCAGCACGCCATATGGCACTTAGATGGCATGCGTTTTGTTTCAAATGTTGATGTTTGCTTTCTTGTTAGTTGTGGTGCCAACTCTGTTACCGTCCTTGATAAAATTCATTTTGAAAAAAAAAAAAATCACACAGAAGCTTCTGTGCTATCCTGTGCTACCCTTAAAAATCACACATAAATTCCTTTGCTTTTTTTTCTTAACTTCAAGCTCTAGATTCCTGTTTCTACACGTTCAAACTAAAGTGTAAAGCGTTGATCAAATTGCAAGGGAAGACCCCGGTAACTGATACGAGATGCGGATCACGTTCATCTGTATTTAACCGTGAGACAGAAGAGAGGTGGGTGCGGAATGTGGATGTGGAGACAGCCAAATATGAATCATAACAATCTAACACAAGCCCTTCAACTATTCCCCAGGCGCAGGTAGAAATGGTGTTGATGTTGTTTACAGTAAAATTCACTTCTGCCAAGGACTGGAAAAAAACTAACCCAAGGGACATTGCTCAGTCTAAGTGGAGCCCTGGTGGCAAGAACGCAGTCTCTGAACAGCAGCACAGCAAAATCCATCTTCCAGGGGGGTCCCAAGCTGACATTTGAGGAGCCAGGTATCTTTGGGGAGGAAAGTCTTGGAACTCCTTGCTGCTTTATAAAAATATGTACGGCCCTGTGTGTCTAGGTCTAGTAAGAGCACATGCAAGTGAAGAGGCAGCCAACGTGTAGCTAACATAGATTCATTTTCCTCCTTTGACTTTCTTTTCACCCTCGTGTCTCCGTGTTCTGTGGTGGAACACCACGGACACATCTGCCTGAGCAGCTGCAACTAATGAATGGCACAGCCTCCCCCCTCGCTCAGACGAACAGTGGGAGCTCATTCAGACCTTCCGGATTCTCCCTTTGCTGATTCATGGCCAGTGCATCTTTTCCTCCAAAGGTAATAACTGATGCTGGAGCTCCGTCCCAGGCCCAACTCCTCCTGTCCATCAGAGTCCCTTTGTCTGTTACTGCTCGTCTGCTTCATCTCCCCAGCCCCACCCACCTCCACGTCCATCCCTCAAAGGGGAGTGCCAAAGGCTGCCTTAGTAAGCATCCCTTCTTCAGTCAGGTTCACTGGGGCCACTGCATAGCCTGCACATGTTGGGTGTGTGGAAAGGAATCTGTTTGTTTCTCTTTCCAATTCACCATCAATATGTACTTATTGAATGCCTTGGAAGCACTTCCCAGGTGGCTCAGTGGTAAAGAATCCGCCTGCCAATGCAGATGCAAGAGATGAAGGTTTGATCCCTGGGTTTGGAAAGATACCCTGGAGAAAGAAATGGCAACCCACTCCGAATCCACCTGCAATGCAGGAGACCCGGGCACAATCCCTGGGTCAGGAAGATGCCCTGGAGAAAGAAATAGCTACCTTCTTGTCTGGAGAATCCCATGGACAGAGGAGTCTGGCGGGCCACAGTCCACGGGCTCACAAAGAGCTGGACACGACTGAGTGACTATGCGGGCAAAGCACTTGGTACTCAGCAGGTCCCAGAGGCAGACAGAGAAAGGAAGGCAGAGGAGAATTCTCTGGCAGTCCAGCAGTTAGAAATTTGCACTTCCACTGCAGGGCACCTGGGTTCAATCCCTGGTTAGGAAGCAAAGATCTCACAGAAAAAGAAGAAAAGTAAAAGAAAGACAGAGTATCCCTTAGCTTCAAAGCCTTTATGTTTTAATTAAAGAGAATAATCCATTAGCTACATAAGACAGGTGCATCACTGAAGACGTGTGACGTCAAATACACAAGCTGGAATTCACAAGGCCCCACCCTGAGCTCCCGAAGCTAAACAGTAAGTGACATCTACTAGGTGCTACGCGGGTGCCAGGCATTGCTCTCATGCATCAACCAAGTGCCCAAAGCAGTAGCTCCTGTTTTTAATCTCCATTTTTCAACAAGGAACCTGAGGCGCTGCCCGGGGTCACATGGCTGGGAAGTGACAGCTCAAGGCTTATGCCCTGAGGCTGAATGACTTCCAAGGCCATCTGCCCGGCCCTGGCCTCATGATGGACACTGGTCTTCATCACGCCTGTTTCCTCCTTGGGAGAAGGGACTGTCCGTCTTTACTGTCATATACCCCCACCATGCGGAGAACACAGGAGGCCTTATTTGATTACTGATTAGGCAGCTGACCTGGGGAGAGGTATGAAGGAGCGGGCACTGTGAGCAGCTGGAGACTGAATCCCTATGAGGCGAAGGCAAGGCTTTCAGAGCGGCAGGGCCAGGCGGAAACCAGGCGTCAGCGGCCCACAGAGGCCCAGGCAGGCAGCCAGGGCCAGGGGCGCAGGGTGGGGACACGCCCGGGGATGGAGACTTGGCCGGAGGGGAGGGTCGGGGGCAGGTGGAAAGGAGGTGGGCGGGGCCCATCCTGTCCACTCTGTCCCCCACGACTGAAGGGGACAGCCAGCACGTCAGTCTCTGTGGCCTATAAAAGTTAAAGAAAAAGGAAAGAACAAGGGCTGGTGAAGACGTGCAGCAGCTGGAAGCCTTCGCTGGTGGGAAGGGAAAAGAGTGCAGCTCCTCGCAAAATGAAACAGAATCCCCACATGGTCCGTCATCCCATCCCTGGCTGTACACCCAAAGGAATTAAAGACAGGGCCTCGAACAGACACTTGCGTATCCACGGTCAAAGTGGCATTATACCCAATTGCTGAAAGGCCGAGCAACCCGAGTCCACCGACAGACGGATGACTGGATAAGCAGTACGTCGTCCATGTCTACCGGGGAACACATTCCGCCTTAAAAAGGAAGGTAAGGATGACAGCCGCCACAACATGCGCGAATCCTTACAGACATCGTGTTTAGGGAAATACACCGGTCAGCAGGACAGGTACTGTGCGAGTCCCTTGGGAGTTTCTAGAGCAGCCAAATTCATAGAGAAAGAAAGTGCAGTAGAGACTGCTGGGGGTTGGGGAGAAGGAGGAGCCACTGTTCAGTGGGCAGAGTTTCAGTTACAGTGGAGACATATGGTGACGACGACTGCACAACAGAGCCAGTGCACTTAATGCCACTGCAGTGTCCGTTAAAAATGGTTGAAATGGGAGACTTCCGCTGCGGCCCAGCAGTTAAGACTCTGAGCTTCCCCAGCACAGGGCACAGGTTCAATCCCTGGTCAGGGAACTAAGATCCCCCTAATGTCGTGTGGTGTGGCCAATAAATTTTTTTTAATTAATTTAAAAAAATGGTTAAAATGGCAAATTTTATGTTATGTATATTTTTACCACACTAGAACAAAACAGGCATAAAGAAAAAGTTAAAGGAGGCTCTAAAGAATCCAACATACTCTTGGGGTCACCTTAAATGAAAAAAAGACCTTCTCTGAAACAGTGACTATGGCCAGGACAAAACTGTTAATTCTACGGAAATATGCTGATCTGAAAAGACAGGCTTGCTCTCTACTTTTATAGTCAGCTTTTCTGATGATGGAAATCCCTTGCAAACATTAAAAAAAAAATCCTCAATTCCCACACATGAATAGGACATTAGGTGCCATTGATGAGATGGCTGGATGGCATCACCAACTCGATGGACATGAGTTTGGGTGAACTCCGGGAGTTGGTGATGGACAGGGAGGCCTGGCGTGCTGTGATTCATGGGGTCGCAAAGAGTCGGACAAGAATGAGTGACTGAACTGAACTGAACTGAGGTGCCACTGATTATGAAAACATATAAAGAAAAAAAGGAACTATGAATCCAGGAATCATATTTTTAAATGAACTTGAGTGGATTACTGATGATTACCCGATTTCCTGGTGATGGTAAAGAATCTGCCTGCTAAGCAGGAGACCAGGGCTCAGTCCTTGGGTTGGGAAGATCCCCTGGAGAAGGGATAGGCTACCCATTCCAGTATTCTTGGGCTTCCCGGGTGGCTCAGCTGGTAAAGAATCCGCCTGCAATGCCAGAGACCTGGGTTCGATCCCTGGCTTGGGAAGATCCCCTGGAGAAGGGCATGGCAAGCCACTCCAGCATTCTTGCCTGGAGAGTCTCCATGGACAGAGGAGCCTAGTGGGCTACAGCCCATGGATTCTCAAAGAGTTGGACATGACTGAGCAACTGAGCACAGCAGTATTCTGTCTACCAACAATGCTTGATGCAAGGAAAGATTCAGGGAACCGCATCCACAGGGTGAGAACCACAGCTCTGTTTTAACAAGAGACTAAACTCAGCAGCAAACTTTCAAGATACAGCACAAAATCATCAAGTTAAAATGCTACGATGCATAAACGCAGCTCTTCTCAGAAAATATCAATAAAATTCAAAGTATTTTCTCTCCCGAAATAAAGTGTACTTCCTCCAACAAGAATATACATTTCCTGGGCTCCATCAATTCAGGCAGCCCTTTCTTACTCAAAGCCATCAGAGCCTGCTCAGTAGGGCGACCATACCATAGCTAGCATGCTGTCACCCCCAAGGGAGCAGCCTCTCTGGGGTTAAGGTTCAGAGCACCAGCACACCTGTCAATAATGACGTATCCTAAACACTCTCCCTCTCCTAAAACAAGTTCAGAAGTGGCTTAGAATTTATCAACGACCACTGACATACCAGTCACAGACCACACACCCCGCTCTGCACTGCGCAGACTCAGGTCAACCATGGCATCCCTCAGTTTTTAGGAGCCTAATTTGTCAGAGACCCTGATGCTGTGAAAGATTGAAGGCAGAAGGAGAAGAGGGCAACAGAGGATGAGATGGTTGGATGGTATCACCGATTCAATGGACATGAACTTGGGCAAACTCCGGGAGGTAGCGAGGGACAGAGAAGCCTGGCGTGCTGCAGTCCACGGGGTTGCGAAGAGTCAGACGTGACTTGGTGACTGAACAACAACTTGTCAGAAGCTACTCCAGAGTGCTTTATTACTTGCTTGGTTCCCAGAACTAGCATGAGGCTAAGTGTAAAAGAAAAAAAGGTGTCCTTTTTTTTAATATTGATAAATGTAATATCAAAAAAGAGGAGAATTCTATAAAAGGGTAAAGGATTATTATTCTATTATATGAGTGTCCTCCAAAGACCCAAACCACCCTGTGAAAATTGGTGATGAAGGGTGAACATGGGAAATCATCCACCTCTTAGGCTGGTTTTATGATACTAATAAAACTATGAGTACTAATAAAATTCTTGGACTAAATTCATAACTCAGAAGTGCCTGGAAGTTTTAAAAACCAGTTACCATACACACTAAGGCACTACTGGATTGTCAGTACTTTCAAAATGCAAAGATATAAAATGTTTTTGTGGGACTTTCCTGGTGGCCCAGAGGTTAAGACTCCATGGGTCCGATGTGGGGGGGCCCAGGTTCGATGCCTGGTCAGGGAACTAGGATCCCACGTGCTGCGTGACTTGGCCAAGAAAATAAACAAATAATAAAATGTTTTCTTCCCCAAATCCCTGGGATTCTAGGAAGCAGCCATCTCTTTCATGGGCGTGACCCAGCGGGTAAGGAATATCCATACAAACATTCCAGAGACTTTCCTCGACTGGAGGGTGGTTTAGGAAGAGCTTCTCCCACCACTTTCCTGGAATTTGTCCTTGGTATTTAGTCACTAAGTCACGTCTGACTCTTTAGCGACCGCATGGACGGTAGCCCACCAGGCTCCTCTGTCCATGGGATTCTCCAGGCAAGAATACTGGAGTGGGTTGCCATTTCCCTCTCCAGGGAGCTTTCCCAAACCAGGGATTGAATCCATGTCTCCTGCGTCTCCTGCATTTGCAGGCAGATTCTTTACCACTGAGCCATCAGGGAAGCCCTTCCACGAGTTTAAGACTAGTTAAATCCCCAGTGGGAATTAAAATCTTGACATTAATGCCCTCAAAGCCCAGCTTCTCAAAACCACTGAGGCAATCTGATGAATCCAGAAAAAGGAGAGTTGCCTTAGGAAGACAAGACCATGTGCCAAGAAGCTGGGCTTAGAGCTGTGTGTTCCTCTTACTGTCAATATCGAGTGGGTTGCACACAGGACAGAAATGAATGGAAGAGTGGAGAACGCAGTCTGCCTGGCAACTCCACTTGCAGAGGTGGGCCCAGACGAGTCAGCCGCCAGGACAGTACAAGGCCCTCTTCTACAAGTTCACCTTCACATTAATCACACAGCAGACATGAGCAAGGGGGCTTCAGCCCTAGATTAATCTGCAGAAGAGAACACCAAGCAAGAGATGTCTGACAACAAAGAGCCAGATTCGGGAGCTAGAGCCAGTGCAGAGAGAAGAATCTGAGGCAACAGGCCAGTTCAAAGTGTCCACACATGAGATAAAGCTGGAAAACCAAAACCCTTTGGTTGCAAATAAAGACAGGGCCAATATTAGGTATTTTTCTCAACTAGCCATCTTTGTCTGTCCCTAGGTCTTACTAAAGCTTTCATGAGAGACTCTTCTGAACCATAGGACACTATCCCTGCCTTACAAGAGAAAGTGGGAAGGAAGGATGGTGGGAAAGCGAAGTCTACGTGTGCTCATTGGGATGGGAGATTTGGTTTGGAATCTCTGCTGTCACTTATGGACTGAGTGATCTTGGAGAGCTCACAGAACCAGTTCAAGCTTTCCAATCTCACAATTAAGAAGGTAAGAATTATCCCTTGAAAGCTTCAGTTCAGTTCAGTCACTCACTCATGTCTGACTCTTTGCAACCCCATGGACTGCAGCACGCCAGAATTCCCTGTCCATCACCAACTCCTGGAGCCTGCTCAAACTCATGTCCATCACGTCAGTGATGCCACTCAACCATCTCATCCTCTGTCGTCCCCTTCTCCTCCTTCGTTCAACCCTTCCCAGCATCAGGGTCTTTTCCAGTGAGTCAGTTCTTTGCATCAGGTGGCCAAAGTATTGGCGCTTCAGCGTCTATCCTTCCAATGAATATTGTGGACTGATTTCCTTTAGGATTGACTAGTTTGATATCCTTGGAGTCCAAGGGACTCTGAAGAGTCTTCTCCAACACCACAGTTCAAAAGCATCAATTCTTCAGCGCTCAGCTTTCCTTATGGTCCAACTCTCACATCCATACATGACCACTGGAGAAACCGAAGAGCTTACTTTGAGACCTTGAGAGCATACTCTAGGTAAAGCCCACAACCCAGTGTCCAGCACACAGTAAATCCTCAAAACACATGCGTACCTTATCTCCAGACTTCCATACTGAGTCCCACAATACTCAGCCTGCCTCAACCAAATCCCACTGGACAAATGACAAGTCTCCCTATAAAGATTCCTGCATACAGAAGTTTGTAAATGAATGCCCATCCCAAAGTAGCAGTCAGATTCCCAGAAGCTTCCTGTGATCAAAGTTTGCCAGAAAGACGAAAAGAGACTCTGTTAAAGCTACCTTAAAAATGTTTAAAAGGTAAACATTATCCAGGCAGTATTTTAAGTAGTTATATTTTAGGCAATTTGATAGTCTTGCTGTTTTAGGAAACTGTGAAGATGCATTTTAAGGGCCATTAAAATATTCATCTCAGATGGCAACAGGAGACACCTAAGGGACATTGGCCAGTTATAAAAGATTGACAAGAAAGAGGAAAAATCATACATTAGATTAATCCCCAATGGGCTAGCTAGAGATAGTGCTGAGATGGTTTGCCTGCTGAAGAATAGTGGAACCAACTATCTTTGGGTATATCATCAGAATCAAGACTCCAGGCATGTTCCCTTAATAGCTAGAATGATCTTATTCCTGGGCTTCCCAGGTGGCGCCAGTGGTAAAGAACCCACCTGCCAAGCAGGAGACCTGGGTTCCATCCCTGGGTCGAGAAGATCCCCTGGAGGAGGGCATGGCAGCCCACTCCAGTATTCTTGCCTGGAAAACTTGGGGTCTCGAAGAGTCAGACATGACTCGGCACACAGACAGCAGTCTCATTTCCGGAGTATAAGGTTTCTAAAGCCCTCTTTACGGACCCATCTGAGAGAAGAGAACTCTGAGCGGGAACAGCACTGGCCCTAAAGAGCTTGTGAGGAAGATTCATCCAGGGGGCCAGGATGCGCCCCTTCCGACCTGTGGCACAACTGATCCCTTAAATCCCAGCAGAGTCAAGTTTCTTAGCTGGGACAGTTTTGCCCTCGAGAAGACATGTAAAAATGTCTGGATATGTTATTGGCTCTCATATGGGAGACACTGATGATAGTGGCATCTAGTGAGGCCAGGGGAGCTGCTAAACATCCCACAACGCACAGGACAGGTCTCAAGACAATCTCCAGCCCAAAACATCCACAGAGCCAAAGCCGGGCAAGACTGCGTCAGAGGAAGGGAGAAAAGAAGGACCATCCGACCATCATGGACAAGGGCTTCCCTGGTAGCTCAGCCGGTAGAGTATCCGCCTGCAATGCAGGAGACCTGGGTTCAATCCCTGGATTGGGAAGATCCCCTGGAGAAGGGAACGGCTACCCACTCCAGCATTCTGGCCTGGAGAAGTCCATAGGCTGTACAGTCCATGGGGTTGCAAAGAGTCGGACCCAACTGAGCGACTTTCACTTTCTTTCATCATGGACAGACTGTGTCACGGCTGGCATTAAGAGATGCCGTGTAGTCTGTTTGGTGGACGTCACTTATATAGTTTGTGCCAAATGAACATTAGGGACAATATTCTTCAATGATTTCAGCTGTTCTGAACCTAATCAAGAAAGCTTTAAAAATATATGCCTTCTCTGCATTTAAAATCAGTTACCAGCGTTTCCCCAGGCTCAGTGGTAAAGAGTCCACCTGTCAATGCAGGAGACATTGGTTTGATCCCAAGCCCAGAAAGATCCTACATGCCGCAGAACAGCTAAGCCCGCGAGCCACACATGCTCTGGAGCCCCTGCTCTGCAGCAGGAGAAGCCACCGCAATGATAAGTCCGGGCACCGCAGCTGAGAGCAGCCCCACCCGCCACAGCTAGAGAAAGGCAGCAACGGAGACCTAGGGCAGCCATAAATAAACAAATCTCAGAAACATTTACCTCCCATCCCCTTCCAGCCCCTTAGGAAAAGTAAGAAAGCAAACTGCTCACATTAAAACCAGGGTCTTCTCTCTGATCAAAATCCACGGAACAGGTGGCTCAGACGGTAAAGAATCTGCCTGCAATGTGGGAGACCTGGGTTCAATCCCTAAGTTGGGAAGATCCCCTGGAGGAGGGCATGGCAACCCGCTCCAGTACTCTGGCCTGGAGACTCCCATGGACAGAGGAGCCTGGTGGGCTGCAGTCCATGGGGTCGCAGAGTCGGACACGACTGAGCGACTCAGCACAGCACAGCGTGGCATCCGTGTAACGTTAGTCCTCCTGGGTTATTTCTCAGGACTGCACTGTGCACACGGTATGCACTAGTACAGGCATGTCACAGGCAGACACGCGTTCACACACACAAACACCGCACACCGCCAGGCACTCTCAGCCACCACCTGGCCCTCCCCCGCTCCCCTGACTACTCAGGCAAGACGCTGGTGTGCATGACTAGTACCCCAGTGACCTTCACCAGTAATGCCAAGAGCTGGAAATCACAGTTGAAGCCACAGAGCTGAGAATAACATACAGTTCCCCAAACAAGAGCTTTTATCTTCTTGAAATAATAATTATTTTGCTCACCCCACTGCTGTGGGGACTCGCTCAAAGACACCCTGTGAGAAACAGAAGCCCCCCTGCCAAAGGTGCTCTTCAAAACCCTTCCTTGATTCATGCCAGGCACACGCAGAGGTCTCTGGAGCCCTTGGCTTTCACCACCAGCCCCTTTCTCCAACCCAAAGTGACTAATTCCCCCACGAATTGAACATCATTACCAGATTGAGACTGTCATCACCCTGTCTTAAGCATTTGGCGGGTTCTAAAGTCCCCAGGTTATCACCGCATTGATAAGCCTAGGGCAACATGTTATTTGTCAGCTACAGCCAAGCTCCTTTGGTTCCAAAGGCAAATAAACATTTCTGCTGTTTCCTTGGGAGGGAAAGGCCAAAGAACAAAAGTGTCCCTTGGTTTTAGAGGCTCTATCGGAAAGCCTGTGGACCCGCCAGATGAAAAGAGGCTGCTGCTCTTTACCAGAGGCCAAAGTCCAACTCAGAGCAGGAAAATGAGATCCAGTCCAAAATCTGACCAAGTTTCCTACAGCGTCCAATCAAGCGACAGTCAGCCCAGCCCAGCAAGAGCCCGCCCACAGCTGGGAAGGGAGAGGCCGCCCACTTCCAAAAGCTCCTTTGGAACCAAGGTCAGCCCTGCTCAATCCCAAGCAATTATCCTTCCTTGCTAACTGCTCAGATTTCCTGCTGGACATCTGGGAAGAATTACTTTTGCTCTATATGATGTTGTTTAGTTGCTAAGTCGTGGCCGACTCTTGCAACTCCATGGACTGTAGCCCACCAGGCTCCTCTGTCTGTGGGATTGTCCAGGCAAGAATACTAGAGTGGGTTGCCATTTCCTTCTCCAAGGGATCTTTCCAGCCCAGGGATGGAACCCATGTCTCCTGCATTGGCAGGCGGATTCTTTACCGCTGATCTGCCAGGCTTTCCTTATGTTATATAAATATTTACAAATTGTCCCAAGCCCAGGCTCATTCACTCCACTCTTTGTGGTTTTAGGCAAGTCACTTAACAAATCATGGGCTCCATCTTTGTTGGATGCAATACGAGCATCACTAGAGATGTGGTCCCCAAAGAGCAAGGCCACCTGCATGTAAATCCCAGGGATGCCTCTCATCCTACGGAGCCAACAGGCAGTCCGAGGGCATCTGCACACGGCATGGCTCATCGACTTACCCACCCCCTCGCCGTCCTGGGGATCAAACAGTGCGTCCCAGGCCCTCTTCCAGGTGGGTGGGGCAGGGTGCCTTGTTAGAGCCAGTGGGTTGTGACTGGAGGCCAAAGCTCTGAAGAGCAATGTCATGTCTGTTCCCCTTAAAAAACCCTCATGTCTGGAGAAATGCCCAGGCAGCCGCAGTCTTGGAGAGGGTAAGAATACACTACTGGTGTTGGTGACCATCGTATGTAAACTAACCTCCTCTGACAGAGTCAAGGGGCTTCCCAGATGGCTCAGTGGTAAAAAATCTGTCTGCTATGCAGGAGACATGCGTTCGATTCAGGACATGATTCGAGTCAGGAAGATTCCCTGTAGAGGGAAATGACAACCCACTCCAGTATTCTTGCCTGGAAAACCCCCTGGACAGAGGAGCCTGGCAGGCTACAGTCCACGGGGTCGCAAGAGTCGCAAGAGTCAACTTAGCGACTAAACGACAACAACAATACCGACTATACCTCACAAAATAAAATTTTTAATGTGATTGAGTAGAAACATGCTATCTGGTCCTGAGGCAGCCATCTTGCAAACCACGTGGTAGTAAGTCTGTGGATGGAAAGCCGATGTGCCAAGGAAACTAGAGCAGGAAAAGAGCAAGCCTGGGTACACGCGCGTGACATTGTGACTCAGAATAAGAAAGATGGGTTTGGTCATGGTCTTACGGACTTCCCTGGTGGCTCAGATGGTAAGAGCATCTGCCTACAATGCGGGAGGCCCAGGTTTGATCCCTGGGTCGGGAAGATCCCCCTGGAGAAGGAAATGGCAACCCGCTCCAGTACTCTTGCCTGGAAAATCCCATGGACGGATGGAGAAGCCCAGTAGGCCACAGTCTATGGGGTCACAAAGAGTCGGACACAACTGAACGATTTCACTTTCACTTTCCTGGCACAGGGCTCCTAACACCCCTGGAATTTCCCGAGACCCATAAAGCTTCTTTTGTTATGTTATAGAAGTGGCTTTGGGGTCATCTACGGATGGGAGTTGGTTACCAGGGAAACCAGAAAAAAACCAGGAACAGAGGGCCGAACTTTCAGCCACACCCTCACTGCACCCGAAACCCCTAATTTCCAGTGGGGCTGGGAGAGGGGCTGGAAATTGAATCAATCGCCAATGGCCAACGACTCAATGAGTCACACCAATGGGATGAAACAGCCATAAAAATTCAAAATGGAGGAGACACAGAAGGTTCCAGGCTGGTAAACCAGAACGCTCCACGTGCCCCCAGGCCAGGCCCCGGAGCCCTGGGGAGGCACCACTGGTTTGGGACCTTGCACCGTGTAGCTCTGTGTCTCACTTTTGATCCACACCCTGAAATGCTCCTGGTGATACAGCAGTAGTCTAGTCAGCAGGCTGGCCTCCTGAGTTCTCTGAGCCACTGTAACAAACTAACTGAACCCAAGGAAGGAAGGGGTTGGGGGGAACCTCTGATTCATGAACCTCCACTCATCAGAAGTGCAGAAACAAGCTGGACTTGCTCCATCGAACACAGAGAGCAGGCCTGTGGGACTGAGCCCCTAGCCTGTGGGACCTGATGCCAATTCCAGGCAGACAGTGCCAGACTTGAGTTGAATTGTAAGACACCGAGCTGGTGTCAGAGAATTCCATGTGGGGAAAAAAATCCACACTCTGAAACTCGCACCAGAATCCTTTGCGTGTTGCTGGGAAAAGGATGCCTGACGCCTGAAGCAACCTCGCTCCAGGATTCTCCCTATGTAAGCTGTGTCGAATTCTTAACCCTCTGTAAATCAGCAGAGGGGAAAGGCCCACTTTCCTGGCCTCACATTCCTCATAGAAGAACGCCAGCCAGAGTAACACTCCTGCACTTCCCCACGCCAAGCACAGCTGGGCAGGAGCTCACCCAGCGGACTCTGCAGGGGGCACCAGGTCCCCTCGCCCTGCTGGCTTGGCAGAAGGGACCGAGTCCCCTCACCGGGTGGGCTCGTCAAGAAGCACCAGGTCCCCTCACCGGGCAGGCTCGACAGGAGGCACTGGGTCCCTTCACTGGGCGGGCTCGGCAGAGGGCACCGGGTCCCCTCACTGGCAGGCTCGGTGGGATCGGCAGGTGGGACTGAGTTCCCTCACCCAGCGGACTCAGCAGAAGGGACTGAGTTCCCTTGGCTTGGCTCGGCCCCTTTTCTCTCTTATTTGAAACCTTCTTCAAAGGTTTCTTTTGTTTGAAGACTTTCTTCAAGGGAACTGCACTCTGTTTCACTCTCTCTGGTGTAGCAAGTAGAGCAGACCCTGCCCTCACCAAGGAGGCCTGTGCTACCGAAGACCAAGATGGTGTCGGGGGGCAGGGTCTCTAAAATGGCCAAAGATACAGCACCCTGACCCCCAGAACTCGGACCACGATGAGCGACCACTCCCATGACTCTTACCTTACATGGCACAGTTGATCTTAAGAGATAAGGTGAGATATCTCATCTCTCATCTAACTGTGGGTTTCTCTGGTGGCTCAGATGGTAAAGAATCTGCCTGCAGTGCAGAAGAACCGGGGTTTGATCCCTGGGTTGAAAAGAGTCCCTGGAAAAGGGAATGGCGACCCACTCCAGTATTCTTGCCTGAAGAATTCCATGGACAGAGAAGCCTGGCAAGCCTGGCAGGTGCGTGGGGTTATAAAGAGGAGGACATAACTGAGCAACTAACACACACACAAACATCTAATCACATGAGCTCTTAATCCACAGTGCTTTCTCCAGCTGACAGGAGAGTGCAAAGGGGAAGTCATTGAGATAGAAGAGGGATCCCATGCTGTCTTCGAAGATGAGGGGCCCTGTGCCAAGGAATGTATGCCACCTCGGAGGTGAGAATGGCCCCCACCCTATGACCAGCAAGGAAACTGGAGTCTCAGTCCTACAACCACAGGGAACTTATTCTTTGCCAAGATTTGAATGAGTGTGTAAGCAAACTCTTCCCCAGATCCAGAACCCAGCCTGGTTGACACTCTGACTTTTTAGCCTTTGATATCCT
This sequence comes from Bos javanicus, assembly GCF_032452875.1. Lineage (NCBI taxonomy): Eukaryota > Metazoa > Chordata > Mammalia > Artiodactyla > Bovidae > Bos > Bos javanicus. The sequence continues at coordinate 99,532,952 of NC_083877.1, forward strand.
GATCACGAACCTTTGCCAGGCCCTCCCAGATGTCTTACCTACACAACAATGATGTAATAAACCAGTCCTGCCTTAAGTGTCTGCTGCTGCTGCTGCTAAGTCGCCTCAGTCGTGTCCAACTCTGTGCGACCCCAGAGACGGCAGCCCACCAGGATCCCCCGTCCCTGGGATTCTCCAGGCAAGAACACTGGAGTGGGGTGCCATTGCCTTCTCCAATGCATGAAAGTGAAAAGTGAAAGTGAAGTCGCTCAGTCGTGTCCGACCCTCAGCAACCCCATGGACTACAGCCTTCCAGGCTCCTCCATCCACGGGATTTTCCAGGCAAGAGTACTGGAGTGGGGTGCCATCGCCTTCTCTGGCCTTAAGTGTCTACGTTTGCCCTAATCCGTTACACAGCAGTATAAAACTAACAGAGCATGGAAATCCTCCTAAATCAGGGTGAAAATGGTTAGTAAGTCCTTCTGGCATCAAAGCTAAAACTACATTCTCTGATGAGCTTATTAGCACAAAAGCTGGCCTTTTAATCTCCATCTGACTTCTGTATCTATTTCTCAATTAGTTCATAACTCCAGAGGGGGAAAAAAGAGTTTTCATTTATTCACCCCATAAAACCCCCAACAGTCGGATATTTAAGAATACTTTTGGCATTTCTACATAATATTAATACAATAACTCTCAACAGTTCTTTAAAAGGAGGCTCAGACCTGGAATGGGATAGAAGAATCCAACTATGTCACCTCAGAATCTCGGCGCCTAGATTCTGTATCTTACCTTGACTCCACTGTTCCCACATACCAGGGCAAGGAGAAGACTGCGTCACTGAGAAGTGAAAATCACCCTCGTGGGAACCACAAATTCACACCCCCAAGCTTTGTTGCTTTATACAATTTCTAGTTCTCAAAATAAGGCTTCCCTGGTAGCTCAGATGGCAAAGAATCCACGTGCAGTGCAGGAGACCCAGGTTCAATCCCTGGGTAGGGAAGATCCCCTGGAGAAACAAATGGCTACCCACTCCAGTAGTACTGCCTGGGAAATCCCATGGACCGAGGAGCCTGGCGGGCTGCAATCCATGGGGTCGCAAAGAGTCAGACACGACTGAGCAACCAGCACTTCCACTTCTCGAGAGTAAATGGCCTTTTAGATGTAGTTCAAATGAATAGCCAGCTTTGAGACTTTCTACCAAAACTGCACACAGCAAGCAAACTGAGGCAGAATCACTTGTTTGTAGACTAAGTGTGCTCGTAGTCCTCCTGGCACTCTGACACCCATCCACAGCACCTTCCAATGTTCTGCAAAGCACACCTCTTGTGCTGCCAATCCAGTGATACCCTGCTGGCGCCTTCCTGAAAGGCTCCCGATCCTTGATGGCACCGCAAGGAAGTGAGCAGGCCATCAGCATAAAGTGAAATGTGAAATTCTGAGGGCCCTGTCCCAGAGTCCTGGTAATGATCCATTTGAGATGCAGCTTTAAGGGGAAGGAAAACCATCCTCTCTACTTGCAGTAAGAAATTCATTAGGGGAACTAAGTCCCCAAATTCAGGAGCAGATGCCGTCAAAATGATTGCAGCCTCTTCCTTCATTTAGAATACAGTTTCCAAATTTTATTTTTTGCTAAGGGGGAATTTCGAAAGCTTGTAGTCTGATCTTTCCTTTCCACAAATAAACTCAGATCTAGAGAAGCGATATAAAAATAAAAACACCAGATCAGACATTTCTCCACTTGAATTCTGTTCTTCTGAGTGTTCAAGCCACCAGATTCATTTTTCTCTAACTCAGAAACCATGAGGCCATGGCTAACAGGCTACCTCTGAGAAGTTCAAAACAGCCCTTGGAAACAAGGTTGCCATGTCTGGTGTAGGGAGACCGGAGCATCTGATGGTTTCCATGGTGACCACGGTGCCCAGGTGCACACTCTAATGAGGCTGGCGGGCCAGCCAGCAATTCAGACCAAAGGTTGTGGAAAGTTCCAGGAAGACCCCCATGTCACCAAGCCACTCATGAAATTCTAATGATGGCCTACTTGCCAACAAGTGCCCCCTTCGGGAGACAGACACTCAGCGGCACTGAACTCTGTGTCCGGCCCTGTGCCGAGCTCTTTTCCGTACATTATTCCATTTCACCATCACCAAGACCTTACAAAGTAAATTCGAATTCCACCCCATTTTGCAGATGAGTAAACTGAGGCAGGGGCTTCCGCGGTGGCTCAGCGGTAAAGAATCCGCCTGCAGTGCAGGAGACATGAGTTTGATCCCTGGGTCAGGAAGATCCCCTGGAGGAGGGCATGGCAATCCACTCCAGTATTCTTGCCTGGAGAATCCACATGGACAGAGGAGCCTGGCGGGCTGCAGTCCATGGGGTGGCAAAGAGTCAGACACGACTGAAGTGAGTTAGCAAGCACACATGCAAACTGAAGCAGCTCATACAAAGTCCCCGAGCTTGCAGAAGACATCTCCAAACCAGCTCTAGAGCCTCATTCCTCCACTCAACTCAATAAGAACTTATGAAACTGCTCAAGGGGCGCACTCCCTTACAGTCTTCTAAAGAGAAGTTTATGTCATGATTTCCTGTCTCAGAGCGGAAAACAAGCGCAGCCTTAGAACTGATCACTGACCTATTTCTGCCCATCATTTCCAGATTCTGATAAAGAGCTCAAATTGTCATTTTTAAATACGAAGCCATCATAAGAAATAATTCCCTGAAGGAAGTTTGATAAATTTGAGAATTAGGTAAAAAGATGAGAAAGAGAGCAGAAATGATCTTACTCCTAAACAAAACAAGTGTTCTGTTAAATTTTATGATCAGGTATGAGCTAAAGGGCATTGGAAATCCCAGTCCAATAACTCCACATGCCTGTCACTGATACCAGGAATGCCACCTCTAGTAAACAAATCCCTTGCACTCAGATTTTTGTCCCTTGTTTCAAGGTGAGTATTCTCAAAAAGAAAAACTCCCTAAGGCAATAGCAATCATCAACACCTTAGTATGAGTCAGTACGTGAGCGGACTACTGCTGAGGGAGCGCTCAGCTGTGGGAGGAGAGAGAGGAAGGGGCCATGAGGAGACAGATACAAAGCACAAAGCAACGTCTGGGACTTGCAGGCATCTGGAAGAGGTCTTAGAAGCCAGGATCAGCCTAAGACGCTGGGCTTGGAAATAAAACAGAGAGAAGGAGCTCCAACAACAAAATGGAGGGTTTATAATTCTCTATTGCCAGGCTTCCCCGGTGGCGCAGCGGTGAAGAATCTGCCTGCCAATGCAAGAGGCGAAAGAGACACGGGTTTGACCCCTGGTTCAGGAAGATCCCCTGGAGGAGGAAATGGCAACCCACTCCAGTATTCTTGCCTGGAGAATCCCATGGACAGAGGAGCCTGGCGGGCTACAGTCCATGGGGTCGCAAAGAGTCAGACACAACTGAGCGCCTGAGCACCACTTTATTGCCAGTACACTAAAAAACACATCTTCCTTCTTTAATAAGAAGCTGCGTATGCCACATGCCTCCAAAATATGTGTTGGAAAATCCACACTTAACCCTCTTGTGTTGTGATTCCAGGGACACTGACAAGAGATAGGAATTAGGAACCGTACCTGTGAATACCACGGGTCGAAATAAAAAAATCTGACCACAACATTGAACTACCCGATTGAAAGTGAGGATGACAGCATGAGACCCTGGTAATTTCTTCTGGATCCTGTCAGGCTAAAGCCAACTGGATCACAGAGGTTAGGGTTTAAACAGACGCAGTACTCACTCGAAAGACCTTCTCCACTCTTGCAATGCTTTTCCCAAAGATGGTTCCAAGTTGGTCTCCAATTCCAGCCAATAAGAAACCAAAGAGTGGAATTCCAAAGATGGCATATAAAATACAAAAGATTTTGCCTCCTTCAGTGCTTGGAGCAATATTCCCATACCCTGGTGAGAAATATTAAAAAGAGAGAGGGAGAGTGGTGAAGCGGCAGAGAAATTAGAGCACGGAACCAAAGAACCTGACTTCCTAGAGGGCTTCTTCATCCCCACCCTGAACCTCAGGAGTTTTAGGAGCGCTCCATTCTAAAGGCCCTACAAAATTGAGAACATCGTTTCATTGCGTCTCTTCTTTCTCTCCCTGTATACAGTTTCAAGAGGGTCCAGGTTTCCAGGATCTGATAAGATGACATGTATTTCACTAGATGACATTTTAGGAGATCTGTGGTCATCTAGAATTGCGTTTCTGGTAGAAAATGGTACCACCCATTTCAGAAACATCAGACATCTTCGGCGTGTCTGGTTTAGGGACACTGGGCACCTGAGGAGGGTTGACCACTACTTTTTTAGATTTGGGAAGAGCTTCTCCTATCCAGCCTCGTCCTGTGGCCATCCCCTCTATGGGTCGGACTGTGGCTGTCTCCTGCATTTGCCTTCTTAGGGTGACGGGTGTTCCACATTCAGGAGGATGGGTGGTCTAGGACGAATTCAGAAAGGACCCCTGGATCATACAGCCCTGCCCTGAGAAGCCTGAAAAGAGTCAGGAGTGGAGGAGGAGAGGCTGAGTGCTCCTTCTCACGTGGACCAGGATGCTGAGCTCTGCCTGGGTCTCTCTTTCTCTTTCCTGGGAACTCCACGCCACCTGAGTAGTGCCCACCCCGACCCGCCCGCTTCTTGCACCAAGAATCCAGGGATCCTTGGATGCAGGTGTGAACTGAAGGTTTGGTGGTGGAATGGATGTGTAAACACAAAACAATTGTCCAACAGCCAGATCTATAGCTTGCTTCAAACAGCGCTTCGAAAACACCCACATCCACGTTCTCGAGAGTTCTGCAGCTAGGTACCTAACTAGTGGATATTTGGCTTACTCTCTCTGACAGGACTGAAGACGGTGGTGCTGGAAGAAAAAGGCGTACAGCATTAACACACGTTTTACAGAGATGAGACTCTAAATCACTCGGTGGTCACGCCAGTGAGTGCTGCAATATTACACTAACCAGTGTCTAGCTAGTCACCTAGCTTAACATTCTCTCACAGCAGCTGACAGGGAGCCTGCCTCTAACCCACGCAGTAAGTGAGTTATTGGGCTCATGGCTATTAGCACGCTGGGGATTTGACACAGGAACGATAATGCTGACGGCCCGTCTGTCATTCAGCCTCCTGTGGGCCTGGAGGACTCACTCTTGCTTCCTGCCTCTGGGTGCTGAGTCACCCGGTTATTTTCCTGTTCAGTTTTCCAAATCAGAATCATTCAAACCTCTTATCACAAATCATCTAAATTATATAGCTTCTATTTTTTAAATGACTGTTCAGGCAAGCCTTCTAATCTTGCTTTTTTTTTGACTCACCATGATTTTTATTTAATTGTGGGGGAAAAAAAAGGCTCTCAGAACTTTTTTCGGGTGTTTTCAGGAACTTGGACAAAATCATTCTGTCAGCATTTCCCTCTAGAATAATCTGATTTACATTAACACAGCCCTGTTAAAAAGGAATAAAGGCGCCTATACAGCTCCAATTCCTGCAGGATTATGGTGACACCTGGAAATACTCTGGTAATTCATGGAAACATTTATGGCTCTGGCCATAAATTTACTGCCTCCCAATTGCCTGATTACTGTCAAGGAAGCCGACTATCTTTTAGTTTGAATATCTCAGAAAGAAGCACATTGCAGGCACAGGGAGACACACTGAGGCCTTGAATCTGCAGAGCTGGCATCTTATAAACTTTAACAAGTGCTGCACGCCTTCCACCAGCTTTTAGAGAGGATCTGCTCCACCACTTGGGTCAGGACTGTGCTCAGGGGACATTCCCATCATCTAAAGAGCCTGAGAGCAAAGCAGGAAGAGGAGGCTCCAATCCAATACCACCACCTTCACCTGGTTATCCTCAGACTCACTTAACATCACCATGCCTGGCTCTGGAGGGGTTCAAGGAAAATGTGGGGGAAACCAGTCGGCCCTATGCTTCTAATGCAAGGTGTAAGCAGTAGCCTGGATCTTATTACAGTGGGCTCCTTATTCTGGGTTTCGAAGGCTAGGACACTAAAATTAGAGCAAAGTTCTCAGGCACTCAAGAAGTAATATTCAAATGAGCCTTGAATAGAGGATACTTTGGCCACCTGATGCGAAGAACTGACTCATTGGAAAAGACCCTGATGCTGGAAAAGATTGAAGGCAGGAGGAGAAGGGATGAGATGGTTGGATGGCATCACCAACTCAGTGGACATGAATTTGAGTAAACTCCGGGAGTTAGTGGTGGACAGGGAGGTCTGGCGTGCTGCAGTCCATGGAGTCGCAAAGAGTCGGACACGACTGAGTGAACTGACTGAGGGGCTTTCCTGATAGCTCAGTTGGTAAAGAATCTGCCTGCAATGCAGGAGACCCCAGTCTGATTCCTGGGTCGGGAAGACCTCCTGGAGAAGGGATAGGCTACCCACTTCAGTATTCTTTGGCTTCCCTGGTGGCTCAGCTGGTAAATAATCCGCCTGCAATGAGGGAGACCTGGGTTCGATTCCCGGGTTGGGAAGATCTCCTTGAGAAGGGAACAGCTACCCACTCTAGTATTCTGGCCTGGAGAATTCCATGGACTTACATAGTCCATGGAGTCGCAAAGAGTCAGACACGACTGAGCGACTTTCACTTTCAAGCCTCGAATAAGCCTGTTTAAGGCCATCACTTCACTTTGGATGTAAAGTAATTGCCATTTTTGAGTTATGTTATATCTTGTGCGTGTCTGTCTGTCTGTCTGTCTGTGTCCCCTGCCTCTGATGAACTATATGGAGAGGCTGTTCTCCAGTTTGACACTCAACCCTGTTACTCTTAAGAAAATTGCATAAGGTACTTTTTGGAATTTTGCTCTGAGGCAACAGGAAGGACACATTCCTGGATTTTTGCCTCTGTTTGTACTGGGCCCTCGAGACTTCCCGGCCCGTTCTTCCTGAAGGCTTGATAGAACTTTGAAGTAAGGTGTCACAAGGCCTGAGAACTCAGGGAGTTAAACTTCTATTCTGATCCTTCCACTTGCTAACTCTCAGATCTTGGGCAATCTACCTTTCTGGTTCACTTTCCTTGTCTGAATGAGGGGGCTATTAATAGCACCTACCTTACAGCTTCAAGAGCTACATGTGAAGCCTGAGGACCCTTTGGAGATTAAATCCACAGTGAAACAGGAGGCCCAGAGTAAGCATTCAGTAAGGATCCGCAATTATCACCTTGCCTGGGTTTTCTGCAGGAAGGAATCACTTTGTGTCTCCAGCAAAACTAAGTCCCAGGAGAAAAGAGATAGCTGCTTCTATTTTCTCCCCAGAAACCACCGTTCTCCCACAGCACCGAGGCAACTAACACAACGCCTGTGCCCCAGGCTGGACCGTCTGGATGGCACGGGGTTCCCATGACGGGACTTGGGGTGTAGGTCCTTGGGGCAGCGAAGGCTGGGGGGTGAGAAGCTGCGGGCCAGGCAGACGGAGCCCAGAGCATTACAAGTGGACTTCCTAAAGCGGAAGCCTCCAAGGACCCTTCACCAGCTGGGTTCCGGTGACATTTGGCAGGAGGAGACCAGCCTGGCGAGAACACTCTGTTGTGAATGAGAAAGTCCACGGCAGCGCTCGGCGCCAGTCACCCCCAGGCTAGAAAAGAGCCCAAGCCCTTTCTGAAGACAAAGCTGGTGTTTACACAGGACGCGGGCCTGAGCAGCACACACGGAACCCTCCCGTTTGCTATTTACGTGCCGAAGTCAAATCTTGGCCGAACCGTGTGCTGTTCAGCTCTGGGGTTTGGGTTAGAGCAAATGTTCTCAAGCCAGGCTGTGCGTTTGTGGGTATGTGGCAGTCATGCAGTGTTCCCCACTTAAAAGGGCCTCGCTCCTGGTTTAATGCTCTGCTGTTGTCATTTGGAGGTTCTTAATCATTTTTTTGTTTTTTTTAACAAGGAACTGCATTTTCACTTGACACTGGGCTTTGTGCCTTATGCAGCTGGTCCTGGTGGATAAAGTGGGGCTCTGTGGCTTACTAACCTTGAGATATTGGACAAGCCATCTAACGTCTCTGGGTCTCAGTCCTCTCGTTAGTAAAATGAGGCAAATGAGAGTTAATGTGAAACTAAGTGAGATGATGTACGTGGAGCACAGTTCCTGGCACCTACTGCTGCTGTTCAGTCACCAGGCTGCGTCCGATTCCTTGCGACCCCATGGACCGCAGCACGCCAGGCCTCCCTGTCCATCACCAACTCCCGGACTTTAACCAAACTCATGTCCATTGAGTCGGTAATGCCATCCAACCATCTCAGCCTCTGTCGTCCTCTTCTCCTCCTGCCCTCAATCTTTCCCAGCATCAAGGTCTTTTCAAATGAGTCAGTTCTTCACATCAAGTGGCCAAAGTATTGGAGTTTCAGCTTCAGCATCAGTCCTTCCAATGAATATTCAGGGCTGATCTCCTTTAGAATGGACTGATTGGATCTCCTTGCAGTCCAAGGGACTCTCAAGAGTCTTCTCCAACACCACAGTTCAAAAGTATCAGTTCTTCAGCACTCAGCTTTCTTTATAGTCCAGCTCTCACATCCATACATGACCACTGGAAAAACCATAGCCTTGACTAGACGGACCTTTGTTGGCAAAGTAATGTCTCTGCTTTTTAATATGCTCTCTGGGTTGGTCATAACTTTTCTTCCAAGGAACAAGCGTCTTTTAATTTCATGGCTGCCGTCACACTGGCAGCTGGATTCTTATCCACTGTACCACTAGGGAAGTCCGATAACTCTTAACTGAGTTCCAGGAGAGGGACACGGTTACTGGTTACCATCTGGGACCTGAGGAGGGGCTCTCTAGGATGCGGGTAGAGTCAAGTGACCTAATCCAAAAATGCCTCAAATGGGGAATTTCCTGGTGGTCCAGTGGTTAGGACTGTGTGCTTTCCCTGCAAGGGGCATGGATTCCATATACAGTCAAGGAAATAAGATTCCAAATGCCGAGTGGCAAGGACAAAAAAAAAGCTTCAAAGAGGAAATCTAACTGGATTCTAGAGCTGTTGGTGAGAACTCAAATCATTGTCTGCCCTTCCACAAATGATGTTTTGTGGGAAGAATCTGCAGATAGCTTCCTCCAGCTGAGGAAAAGTATACTTCCTGGAGACCCACTCGCACAGTCAACAAATGAGAATTAGTTACTGAGAAAGCGGACAGGGTGCAGGGTGGCCTCAAATAGGACAGCAGTCTAGTCTTCTCCTGGCATGACTCCTGGTTTGGAGAAATGCTTGAACGTGTTCCCTTGTGCCGCACATTTGTAGATCTTCCTGTTTAGCTGAGCACAAGAAAATCTTGTCCAAAAAAAAAAAAGTGCTTTGATATCTTCAGATAAAAGGGACCTCTGTTACTGAGTAGTATCACTGCTTTTCAGGAAAAGACTATTATTCCTAAGATCTCTGTATATGCATTCTCCATAATGAGCACATTTTTGTGTCTGAATAGCACATAACCTCATGTGGCTCAGGAGAGTCTCTGGAGAGCAATTTGGCAAGCCTTTCAAAGGTTCAGGCCCTTTGACACAGCATCCCCTGGGGGATCTTGCCAAGAAAACAAGCAGAGATGAAGATCGCCCTTCGAGAACAAGGATTTTCATTGTGATATCACACTGTCACAGAAGTGAAAACCACTGAAGCCTGCAACATCATGTGATTACAGAATTGGTAGCAGATCCAAAAGACCCATCAAAGATGATGCTTTTCCAAAGAGCCTTAGTAATATGGAGCAGTGTTTACAGAATTACGCAGCACATTATGTGAACTCAAGCAAGCACGCTAATATGTGCGTATTTCACAAGTAATAAAAGCGCTCCTCAGCTCCAACTGCCCTACTGCCTGAGTTCTAAATGATGGAAAATGTCTCAGAAAGAAGAAGAAAAATTAGCAGGCTCTTAGTGTTTTATAAGCCTTGCTACCACTTGTAATGAATGAATTTGCCACTAAATAATTATGAGAAATCATCATCTCCTCACCTTACTATTCTTTCTAACACTGTACTCCTGTTTTCTTTAGAAATTTCTAATGGTGTGACTTTCTAAAACTTTCCACCCGCAGTCAAAATTTAGCCAGCTAAATGGTGTTCAACTCACAACACATTATTTTTCAATTAAGACAGAGTGAAAGGGGAAAAAAAAGGCATTTTTTCCATCCACTAGAAAAGAACGCAATCGCTGTGCGACCACGGAGCCGTGCCCCTGACCTGGGGTTCGGGCTGCCCCTGACCTGGGGTTCGGGCTGCTCTTGTTTTGTTCGTTTTTGTCCCCTGCCTGTTGTGCAGCAGTTTCCTGTTCGGGATCCATCTTCCCTCAGACTTTGGGAAAGGTCCCTATCCTTTGCCCAGGTGTGACACAGCATCCGTCCTCCCACTGTAGAGGCAACAGCATCCCAGGTTGCCAGGACACCAGCACGTGGAAACCTAGGGGCTTATCCACTAGGAAGCTCCATCTAAGCCTTGAAACCAAAAGCAAGGAGCCCACAGGAGGAGGCGGCGGCAGCCGCAGTGGCCAGCAGGGTCCAGCCTGGGCTCTGAGGGCAGAGGACACTTAGCAGCCCTCTGTGATCTCTGAGCCGTGAGTGTGCATTTGTTAGGGTTTTTCATTAGGTGAGAGAGAACCCAAAGCACGATGGAGCCCAGTGCAGGGTGTTTAACACGTGTTAACTCTCTATGGGCGGCTTCACCCCAGCTCAAAGGCGACAAGCGGGACCTCACTTACGGCTCCCCTCCTGTTACTCGGCTTCTTCACTATCAGCTGAACTCTAGGCAGAAAAACCCCTCGAGGGAAGGAAATGGACAGCAGGGTCCTCCTGGCTTACCTTTTTCCCGATTTACCTCCAGTAAGAAAAAGAAGTCTTTTCCTCCAAAACTCACGCAAAAGCCCCTGCAGGAATCCACTCGCTTACTGGCCTAATCCAGGAATCCTGTCTGTCTCTGAACTCAGGACTGTGACCGTGCACATGCACATTACTGAATTTCTTTCTTTTTTATGCTTCTAATTTAATTTTAATTTTTAAATTTAAGTATAGTTACTTATGAGTCTCCCCTGGTGGCTCAGACAGTAAAAATGTCTGCCTACAATGTGGGAGACCTGGGTTCCATTCCTGGGTTGGGGAGATCCCCTGGAGAAGCAAATGGCACCCCACTCCAGTACTCTTGCCTGGAGAATCCCATGGACGGAGGAGCCTGGTGGGCTGCAGTCCATGGGGTCACCAAGAGTCGGACATGACTGAGCAACTTCACTTTGCTTTGCTTGGGCTATAGTCACTTATAAGGTGCTAATTTCTGCTGTACAGCCAAGTGATTCAGTTATACACACATATATACACACATTTTTAAATATTCTTTTCCATTATGGTTTACCAGAGGATATTAAATAGAGCTCCCTGTGCTACACAGGACCTTGTTGCTCACCCATTCTGTATATAATAGCTTGAATCTACCAACCCCAAACTCCCCCCCATCCCCTCCCTCTTGGCAACCACAAGCCTTTCTCTGCCTGAGTCTGTTTCTGTTTTGTAGGTTCATTTCCGCCATATATTTGATTCCACGTGTAAGTGACATCATACGGTGTTTGTCTTTCTCCTTCTGACTTACTTCACCGTAAATCCCCCAGCGACACACGACCCCTTTCCCCATCTAATATCCAGACCGCTGTGCACAGTTGAACCTGACATTGGTCTTCTCTGGTCTGCTGCAGCGATGCCCTCAGGGGCTGCTGAACTGGATGGCACTTTTTGCCCTTACATCAAATGGTGACATGTCATCCTGCATCCTTTGTTGGATACTATGGGATTGAGGACAAGCATGATCTGATCCGGTCTGGAGTGTCTGAAAGGCTTCTAGGCCCCAGACTTCCTGGCATAATTTATGCCTCTACTACTTGGGACAGTTGATCTTAATACACTTGCAGATTTGTAAGTGCAAACCTAGTGTGCCAGAAATTATGTTACGAGACTTTCTAAAAGGAATGACAATTCTCGCTCACTCCAAGTTTCCTTATTGCACATAACTTTCTTGAATGCAACAAGGTAAAAATCATACAGGTTCTGAAGATGAGGCCTATAACCATAGACAAAAACCCGTGCCTCTACAACAACCCAGAGCTTCTGAAACTTGCACCAATAGGAAGACAATCACCAAAGATGCATTACCCCCAAAAAGGCATACCCTCCAACACCCACCCAATGTGTGGCTATGAAAAGTAGGGGGAAGGAAAAACCTCACAGAAGGCCTCAGAGAGTTATGGGATTTGAGAGATTTGAACTAAGAGAGAGATTTCCTCCCACAGAATATAAACAAATGTTAATGCAAGAATCCTCCCACTGAGTGCAGAAGAATCTCCCTCTGTTTGGCCATCGCTGCTATGAACTGGTGATAGCTGTGTGTCTCCCATTCTTCTGAATGAGAATTTTTATTGCAGTGTGACTTCACTACTAAACAAGGGCCAATAACTCTCAAACTCTTTTTCAGCAGAGCTGGGAAAGGGATGCAACCTACAGATTCCACCATATAGGTCAGGGTTACCCAAAGAAGCTGAGATTGCAGAGGCAACATGGGAAAAAATATAGAGAAGTACAGAGAATGATTAAAGGGCCCATTGATGGCAAATCTCAGAAAGTGTCAGTAAAAATCCAATTATGAAAGTGAGGGTCTCACCTTGCACTTCAAAAGATACATCCCTGTTTGCACCAAGTGTGAAATACAGTGTGAACAGGAAGAGCCGAAGAAGCCTTCCTGAGCTTGACCTGGTCCAGAAAAACAGAAGAGGCAGAGCTATGCAGAGAGGAACACACACAGGCCGGGTCTGCAGGAGGCGCTCCGCCTCACTGGCAGCAGCAAAGACGGGCGTCTTGGCACGTGCGGCCAGAAAGGTTACTGACTTCTCCCTGCTCCCCTCTTCAACCCCCGGGAAAGTTCAGCAGAGAGCTAGTCCAGGGATATCCAGTGTGTTTGGCATCAAAAGAAATGCTCGGCGTGAAGATAAAGCTTCCATTAAAAAAAAAAAAAAAAAAGTGAAAGAGCAGCAAAACTTACCAGTGAATGAAAGACACTCGGCAGAAAGATGCTGCCCCAACCAGACAAAACCGTAAACAAGCATGAAGTAATCGCCTCTCAGAATCATCAGAGAGAAACCACAAAGATGCAGGAAATCAGGGAGAAGATGATGAGGTAACAAGTGTAGATGAGATGCGAGCTAAGCTAATGGAATCCAGGGAAAAAATAGCAAAGAAAAAAGTCCCCTAATGATCACAGTAATGAAAATAAAATTGGAAGACGCTCATGGAGGAGGTAAGACTGTGAAAACACACACGCACACAAAGAAGAGAGGACGGAATCAAGCGAGTGACACGACCCAGCTCCCAGAGTAACGGAAATAAAAGTGAACAAAGGGGGCCTAATTAAACTTAAAAACTTTTGCACGATGAAGGACACTATAAGCAAGGTGAAAAGGCAGCCTTCAGAACGGGAGAAAAGAGTCGCAAATGAAACAACTGACAAAAATTAGTCATCAAAATATACATGCAGCTCATGCAGCTCAATTCCAAGAAAAATAAACGACCCAATCAAAAAGTGGGCCAAAGAACTTAATGGACATTTCTCCAAAGAAGACATACAGATGGCTATCAAACACATGAAAAGATGCTCAACATCACTCATTGTCAGAGGAATACTAATCAAAACCGCTATGAGGTACCATCTCACCCCAGTCAGAATGGCTGCGATCCAAGAGTCTACAAACAATAAATGCTGGAGAGGGTGTGCAGAACAAGAAACCCTCTTACACTGTTGGTGGGAATGCAAACTGGTACAGCCACTATGGAGAACAGTGTGGAGATTCCTTAAAAAACTGGAACTAGAACTGCCATACAACCCAGCAATCCCACTGCTGGGCATACACACTGAGGAAACCAGAATTGAAAGAGACATGTGTACCCCAATGTTCATCGCAGCACTGTTTACAATAGCCAGGACATGGAAGCAACCTAGATGTCCATCAACAGACGAATGGATAAGAAAGCTATGGTACATATACACAATGGAGTATTACTCAGCCATTAAAAAGAATGCATTTGAGTCAATTCTAATGAGGTGGATGAAACTGGAGCCTATTATACAGAGTGAAGTAAGTCAGAAAAACGATATACTATATTGTATAATATACAGTACAGTAATTAACACATATATATGGAATTTAGAAAGACAATAACCCTATATGCAGGACAGCGAAGGAGACACAGATGTATAGAACAGTCTATTGGACTCTGTGGGAGAAGGCGAGGGTGGGATGATTGGAGAGAATAGCATTGAAACTTGTATATTATCATATGTGAAATAGATGACCAGTGCAAGTTCAATGCATGAAGCTGGCCACTCAAAGCAGGTGCACTGGGATGACCCTGAGGGGCTCGTCCTGAGGGGGTGCGGACGGAGGTGGGAGGGGGGTTCAGGATGGGGGACACATGTGCACCCATGGCTGATTCATGTCGATAAACGGCAAAAACCATCACAATATTGTAATTAGCCTCCAATTAAAATAAATAATTTAAAATTTTAAAAAAATTGAAAGCCAATTTTAAGGGTTAAAAAGGAGTTCAGGGAAGATACTAGTATAGAGGACATGGAAAGAAGTAATGATAGATGTGCAATTGGAGTCCCTAAAGAACAGAGCCCAGACCACACAGCGCAGAAAATGTTTCAAAATGACAATCGAGACAGCTTTCCTGAAATAAAAGGGACAAAACCTCATAGCTTTATCAGACGAATGATAAAGAAATAATCTTTTGAGTAGCTGAGCAGAAAGATCAAGTCAGTTATACTGATAAAAGGAGGGAAATTGCCTGCCATTAGGTTTCTCCACCACTGCATAAGCAGAGGGGGAAACAGAGTAACCAACAAGATCCTTGAAAAACAATGTGAGTCACTGATTTCATTTCTAGCCAAACTGCCCTTCAAGTGTAAGGCTGCTGCTGCTAAATCGCTTCAGTCGTGTCCGACTCTGTGCGACCCCATAGATGGCAGCCCACCATGCTCCTCCATCCCTGGGATTCTCCAGGCAAGAACACTGGAGTGGGGTGCCATTTCCTTCTCCAATGCATGAAAGTGAAAAGTGAAAGTGAAGTTGCTCAGTTGTGTCCGACTCTTAGAGACCCCATGGACTGCCGCCTACCAGGCTCCTCCATCCATGGGATTTTCCAGGCAAGTGTAAGGCTACCATCCGACAATACAAACACCCAGGGAATGTTGCTCCCAGGAGCCATTCTTAAGGTTCAGCCAAGCAAGTGAAGATTGACAAAAGCAATGGCAAAACCACGGTGTAAACCGTGGCTAGAGATGAACACGGACAATATTCAACCGCAGAACTATGACTAACACAATGGGAGTACCCAGGCAGCAGAACAGAATGTGAAATATACACCCTGATGTCACAGAATGATACAGTGAGTAATAATTGATAGCGGAAGAGGAAAAGGAGTTGAGATGCTGAGTCAGTTCCCTCACTGCATTATATATGACCGCTGAGAGCCAAGAGTCATTATTTAAAGTGGGCAAGTCGTCTGACAGAAGCTTAAGCATATTTAATGATGTAAAAGTAAACACTGATAAGATGGCCTCAACTGAAACTGTGTGGTGGAGAAAGAGATGTCACCACCCATAACAGAGGGCTAATAAATACTGCTTAAAGATTTGAACCCTAAGGTTATTATATGCGATTATAATTATGAAGTTAACCCCTATGACAAACCAATTAACACCTAGGACAAAAATACAAGACTCCCCGAGGATCAGATAAAAGACACACAGAAATACAATGAGAACAAAAATTGGTGCAGGAAGTAAGTAATCAGAGCTCACCTTATGATCAGCTGTGAAGAGCATTTACCCAGCAAAGTAATGCAAACATTCACTTTTGATCTAATTAAACCACAGGGAAGGAAGGAGGACGGAAAGAGAGCCCTTCTACGGTGGGCAGGGATGAGGAAAGGGAACTAATTCCTCATCTTCCTCAATGGGAAGTCAAGAAATCATCACTAAAATAAAATTTGGGAAGTGCAGTGCAAATGTGATATTTAAAGACATGGAGATGAATATCAAAATAATCAAGCAAAAGGGATGAAAGCAATGTATCCAGGGGAGGTTAAAAAAAGAGAGACGGGCAGAGACTGCTGTTTTTCTTAACAAACTTTGTAGAACAGTTTGGTACCTTCATGAATAACTTTAATAAGCACACTTTTAAAAAAGGAATTTCAACTCAGCTGAGCAATCTGAGTTCAACTGACCAATTCAGAGATTGATTTTTTTCACTTTAACCTTCCCATGAGGTCCATTTAAACTAAAGGTCCCCTAGACTTTCATTTTGAAAACTGAAACAGTTCATTCTACTTTGGCTTTTACTGAAAGCCACCACACAAGTACTGTGATAACTTGACAGTGTTTTGGAAGCCTCCTCCGAACCCCCGGCAGTCGTGTATTCTATGCGGACGAACTGTTGATTTTAGTGCCATTATTCAGGAGGGCCTGCCGGGGAAAAGATACTTGCAAACACATGGATACCTATGGTGGTGATGACAGTTCCAGCAAAGAAAAAGGCACTTCCCAGGTCCCAGTGACTGCTGTTGTTGGAAGAGTTTCCTATTGGGCTTACTCCTGCGTTGTCCGCGTCAAGAGCGTGCTGCAAGGAAAGTGAGAAAGCATGAGACTCAGTTAAGAAGTTTATCAAGATTCCCTTGCTCAAGAACCTGCAGTGATCTCTAGACGAAAGGTTATGTGGACAAAAGTACAGTCACAAAGTGAAATACTGCAGTTAGAGAGGAAAGCGCAGCCCGGAACCCCACCACCTGTGCCGGACCGCACAGCACCAAACCCGCGCTGAACACCTGACTCCACTGCAGCTTCAACCTGCTCCAGAAATGTGATCTTTTTCATACTTGTTCTCTTTCGGTGAAGTGTCGTTGAGTCACAATACTATGTTAGTTTCAGGTGTACAGCAAGGTGATTCAGTCTCTTTTTTTTATTGTATTCCATTATAGGTCCTTACAAGAATACAGCTCCATGTGCTAAATCCCTCTGCTCATCTATTTTATGCAAAGTAGTCTGCATCCGTTAACCCCATACTCCTCATGTGGCCCTTCGGTAACCACAGCTTTGCTTTCTGTGTCTGTGACTCTATTTCCACCTTATATATAGACTCCTTTGTATTATCTTTAGATGCCACATATAAATGATATCCGGCTTTCCAGGTGGTGCTACTGGTAAAGAGCCCGCCTGCCAATGCAGGACACAGGAGACGCAAATTCAATTCCTGGTCGGGAAGACCTCCTGAAGAAAGAAAGAGCAACCCACTTCAGTCTTCTTGCCTGGAGAATCCCACGGACAGAGGAGCCTGCCAGGCTACAGTCCATAGGGTCACAAAGAGTCGGACACGACTGAAGCTACTTAGCACACACACATAAATGACATGTGCTATTTATCTTTCTCTGTCTGAGTTATTTCACTAAATATGACATTTTTTTCATAATAGTTCTCTGTCCTATAAAAACTGTCCATTTTGTACAGACCCTGGGAGCATGCCTCCAGATGCTAGATGAGATCTGCCCAATTCATAAATCATTGAGTAAAGCCAATTAGATCTTCAAATCTACTTAGTATAATTTTTTATAACACTATACACTCACTTATTAAAAGTAAAAAATTAGTTTTAAATGGGAGGGGAACCTGATATATACTATATTGTCATTTATGTAAAATGTGCAGGTGTAGGATTCCCAGGAGGCTCAGTGGTAAAGAACCCATCTGCCAATGCAGGAGACTCGAGAGACACGGGTTCAGTCCCTAGTCGGGAAGATCCCCCGGAGAAGGGCGTGGCAACCCACTCCAGCATTCTTGCCTGGAGCATCCCACAGACAGAGGAGCCCGGTGGGCTGCAAAGGACACGAGTGAAGCGACTGAGCACGCACGCAGGGTTTACCCAGTCCTGGCACAGGTTACGCAGAACGCACAGGTCTTGAGTATCCACGGAAAGCGGTCTGTGAGGACTGGCCCCCAAAGCGGTCGTTCTTGGAAGACAGGATTTCAGTTCCTTTCCTCTCTTGCCTGTTTTGTTGGACTGGTTTCCCCTGAGTTGGTTTCGGGAGTTGGGAGCTAGGACCTCAGAACCTCGGGCAAGTCATGTTCACCCCTCTCAGCCTAGATTTCCTCATCTGCAAACTGGAGGTGATAATTCCTCCCCCAACAGAGTTACTGTGAGGATGAAGTTAGATGATTGATGTAACCGGGTGCCCAGCACTGGAGCAAGGCTTAACAAAGAGCTGCCAGCTGTGTGACTGTCATTTCACTGTCCCCCCAACACACACACACACGCACACACACATACCTCCTTTTTAAAATAAATGACAGTGACTCCTCACTGGCTACTGGATTTGGAATTTCATACACCTTAAAATTCCCAATGACTTGGCCACACTGACGCTCCAACCCCAGCTCACATGACTGGAAAAGCCTCCAGCCCTGGGCAGGACACTCTAGGAGACATCCCCTCGTACACCTGAACCTCTGCTTTGCTCTCCCACAAAGGTGCCCCTCCTTCAGGGTCTAATCTGGGCCCCAATTCTTCCAGGAGGTTGTTTGTTCAGGTTCCGCCCCCATGGACGGCCTAGGCCCAGGACTTATACCTCTTCATCACATACAAGTCATGGGTCTTTGATCACACATCCACTGCTGAAGATCCTTCCAGAGTCTCATCGTGCACAGAACAAGGTGGACAATCCCTCCGCAGCTCTTCCCGAGTAGGCCCTGCCAACCTCTTTCAAGCCAGGGGAGAGGGTAGGAGGAGATTTCAAGCAGGTGAGCCGTGGTGGAGAAGGGACAGCTGGGGGCTTCACAGGGAGGTGACAGAAACATGAGCTACTTCTAGAAAGGAAGAGAGACTCCACTCTCTGCCGAAAACTGTAATAACCCCACGTGGATACTGCCAGACACAATTAACATTGAGATGTGATTATATTCATCCTAAATAATGGACATTAAGCTTTGTTAACGGAGAAGGCAGTGGCACCCCACTCCAGTCCTCTTGCCTGGAAAGTCCCATGGATGGAGGAGCCTGGTAGGCTGCAGTCCATGGGGTCGCTAAGAGTTGGACACGACTGAGGGACTTCACTTTTCTTTTCTTCACTGAGCTTTTCACTTTCATGCGTTGGAGAAGGAAATGGCAACCCACTCCAGTGTTCTTGCCTGGAGAATCCCAGGGATGGAGGAGCCTGGTGGGCTGCCGTCTATGGGGTTGCATAGCGTCGGACACGACTGAAGTGACTTAGCAGCAGCAAGCTTTGTTAAAACGAGCAGACAGTGGTTGCCACAAATTAGATGACAACTGAAAAAGTCAACCATTGTTAGTTACGTTTTGCCTTCAATGATCTGAGATATTTCCAACTCTTTAGACCAGGGATCAAACCCGTTTCCAGAAAAAGCCAGACAGTAAATATTTTAGGTTTTGCGGGCCACGTGTGGTTTTCGCTGTGTAGTTTTCCTTTCTTTTTATAGCCCTTTAAATATGCAAAACCATTCTTAGCTCACAGTTGTTCATAAACAGACTACTGACTGCATTTGGCAAATTGTTCGATCCCTGGGTTGGGAAGATCCCCACTCCAGTATTCTGGCCTGGAGAATCCCATGGACTATTCCATGGGATCACAAAGAGTCGGACACGACTGAGTGACTTTCACTTCACACTTCACTAGACAATTGACAAAAGGAAAAAACCTCTTTTGTTCAAGTCTTTACTCTTTCCTGCCTCTAAGAACATGAAATATTACACTAGCCACTGTTTCTAACATAAACCTGGCAGCCCAGAACTTAAAATCCAGCTGCATGGAACGTGTCTTTGCCAGTGGTTTAAATCAGCCTGATCTACAAAGGTCACTTCTTCACTGGTGGCTCTGCAATCCTCTGCTTCAGACAGAAGACAGAGGGTGAGTTCTTTCTGCTGGTAAAATACCCATTTTCACTCTCCTGTGAGTGCCATCAGACCAACCACAGGCCTTCAGCTTTGTTTATCTCTTCATCATCGATTCGGCTCTGACAGGCCCACCTCAGGGACAGCTCTAGAGCCCAGTCACTTGAGTGGCCTCAGATCACAGCATCAATACCTAATATTTACAACTTCTATGAAGCAGTGAAAAGAGTTTGGGTTCAATCCATCCTCCCTGTGCTAAGGACAGCACACTGACATCCAAAGCAGACCCAGTGCCGCATATAGACAGATGTGCAGCAAAGACAAGCAGGGGTAATTACTGGCTTCATCAAAAAAAATCCAACATAAGATTCCTTTTCAAGTTTCTTTTCTCTGAATTATGCAATTGATAAATATTTAATGTTTACATATGTAACCCTCAAGGAAAGTATCTATCACTTGAAAGGAAAGGAAATTAACACTGGTTGAGTGTCTGCATTGAGGCAGGTGCTCTAGAAGCGTTCCTCCCTTTAATCCCTTCCACAACCTGTGTGTTATTCTATTCTATTCTTTCTACACTTGTGAGCACGTCATATTACCTCTCTCTTTCAAGATACGGAAACAGGCTCAGGAATGTCAAGTACCCCGTCTGCGGTCACACAGCCAGGAAGAGGAGGGTTCAGAATTCAAGCTCACACGGATCCAAAGCCCTGGTTTTGCCCTTTCTTCTGCATATGGTACCCCGAACACAGTCACACTCACCAACCCTGTCCTCACCTCCAGACACAGAGGAGGGAGAAGGCTTGTCACTGTCCAAGAATTTAGACAGGAGAGACCTCCCAAGTGGTCATTTCTTCTTTTTTGGCTACACTGCGTGGCTTGTGGGATCTTGGTTTACCGACCAAGGATAGAACCCACGACTCCCTGCGAGGAGTCCTAACCACTGGACCACCAACGAAGGCCCAAGCAGTCATTTCTAACTAGACTGCTTCCTTGAACATGTCGATAGAGCATCAGGCTTTACTGGACTGCTGCAGCGGATGACAGCTCCACGGCTCAGCACTAAAAATTTAAAGAATACATAAAAACTGGGAAAAGTGGATTTTAGAGCCTGAGGGAGGGAAGAGAGAAAAGAGAGGGAAAGCACTGGGGGAATAAAAAAGGAAAAGAGGAGAGCAAAACAGACAAGTGTCAGCTGAGCTCAGTTACTGCAACGCCCAAGACTTCTAACAAGCAGGTCCAGGCTTTCCTGGCAGCTCAGTGGTAGAGCATCCGCCTGGCAACACAGGAGACACGGTTCAATCCCTGATCTGAAAGGGCCCCACATGCCAGCAAGAAGCTAAGCCTGTGCGCCACAGATACTGAGCCACAGGCTGCGACTGCTAAAGCCCCATTCGCCAAGAGCTTCTGTGCAATAAGAGAAGCCACCGCGGTGAGAAGCCCACGAACTGTAACAGAGTAGCCCTTGCTCTGCTAGAGAAAGCCCTCGCGGCAAAAAGGACCCGGCACAGCCAGAAACAGGCAAATAATTGTTTAAATAAAGCAGGTCCATCTGGTACCCAAGTTTAACTTGCTTCAGATCTTGGATGTAAATCCCCCTCTTGTGCCCCCAAGTCTTCAATAAAGTGGGCTCTACAAGCAGATGCTTTGGGGAAGTGAGTTTAAATATAAGGGCACAGGGGGCTGGAATATGATTTACAAGCAGAAACAAGCAGGAGAAAAGAAGGCCTCTCCCAAGTCACCAAGCTCTTGGTAAGACTAGAGGATCCCCCAGCCCAGGAATGAGGTGTGATACTGTCTAGATCTTTTAGATCAGAAAGACTCCAGCAAACAACCAGGATTAAAAGGAATCCACAATCTGTAGGTTATATACCTACAGGGAAAACCAGTATAAATGGGCTGCTATCACTTGAATCAACGGCATCATTTTAGACTCCATATTACTGATTGAATTCATAATTCTAACTTTATTAAATTTCTAAAGTATTTTCTAATAATCTTAGTTGTTTGAACTCAAGTAAAGGCTATTAAAATGAAAAGCAGTTGCTTTTAAGTTTTTTTCCCTCTCCATGCAGGCTGCAAAAGCGAAGATAAGCCAGCTCATTAGAAATGGCCAAGCACGTTGCTAACGAAATGACGAAACTGAGCCACAGTCTGGCTTCAAAGACCAGTTATAGGTTCAAGGTTCAACTCCCATCAGCATCATCTAAAGCCACAATCTCAGGCTCAAGGAGCGTCATGTGTGCACAAGTTCACCCACAACCAAGTTCAGAAAGGTCTTCTGAAAATCACAAGGAGATAATTATACTAGATGGGATGTGAGAGTTTCAAGGAAAGCATACTACAAATTAGAAGGCATCACTTTAAAATTTAATTCTACCCCTTTTTGAATTTCCTTTATAGCCTGTAAGTTAGAATTTCCAATACCCACCCAGCAAGGGATTCATAAATGAATGCTTCAGTCAATAGGAAATGAGTGAACAAACTATAGTAATAAATGTAGGCACATGGTATTCCCAGCAGTGCGAAGGGAAAGCAACTTATTTCTTTGTAATACAAACATAAGAGAGCAACCCAGCACCAAGAAATATAAGGATTGTTCTATGTTTAAAAAGCAGGTGAATGAAAGGTGATGACAGCGGTTAGTGTGCTGACGTCAAAGAGGCCAAAACGGTGCAGCTGGTAAGGGATCCGTCTGCCAATCCGGAGATGCAAGAGACGCGGGTTCAGTCCCTGGGTCGGGAAGATCCCCTGGAGTAGGAAGTGGCAACCCACTCCAGTGTTCTTGCCTGGAGAATCCCGTGGACAGAGGAGCCTGGTGGGCAACAGTCCATGGGGTCACAAAGAGTCAGACCCGACTGAATGTGAACACGTACGGATCTAAAATAATCTGTTTCTAACTTATTTACAAAACAGAAACATACTCACAGATTTGGGAATCAAACTTAAGGTTACCAAAGGGGAAACCTGGGGAGAGGTGATAAATTAGGAGCTTGGGATTAACATATACACACTACTATATATATAAAATAATCAACAAGGACCTAGTGGACAGCACAGGATGCTACTCAATATTCTGTAATAACCTATATGGGGAAAGAATCTGAAAAAGAATGGAGATTCTTGATTCACAGCAAAGTGAATCAGATATATGTATAGCATTGCGTGCAGACATGAGTGCTCAGTCATGCCCAACTCATGACTTCCCTGGTGGGTCAGATGGTAAAGCGTCTGCCAACGGTGTGGGAGACCCGGGTTCAATCCCTGGGTCCGAAAGATCCTCTGGAGAAGGAAATGGCAACCACTCCAGTACTCTTGCCTGGAAAATCCCATGGACGGAGGAGTGTAGCAGGCTACGGTCCATGGGGTCTCAAAGAGTCAGACACGACTGAGCCACTTCACTTCACTTCAAGCCCAACAGGCTCCTTTGTCCATGGGATTTTTCAGGCAAGAATACTGGAGTGGGTTGCCTTTCCTTCTCCAGGGGATCTTCCCGACAGGGCTCGAACCCACCTCTCCTGGATCTCCTGCATCAACAGGCAGATTCTTTACCACTGAGCTACCTGGAGAGTCCATACACACACACACACTCACACACACACACACACACCTCCATATCTCCATTCTTCTTCAGATTCTTTTCCCATAGAAGTTATTACAGAATATTCATATGTATAGTAGTGTATATATACACTACATAGTGTATATTACATAATAGTGTGTAATGGATTACACACATAATACAGTGCATTACACACATATATATAGTGTGTAACGGAGACGTTAGCTAATGCCATGGTCATCATTTTGCAATAAATTCGTGTATCAAATAAATACATGGTAAACCTTCAACTTCCACCCGGTTAAAATGTCAATTTAATCTCAGTGAAACTGGAAAACAAGTGAGTAAAGGACTCTCCTCATTTCCTGCCCTCTCCACCCCCAACCTCTCCTGCATCAGGACCCCCAGAAAGGGGGAACAGGGAGACTGCAGCCTCTCACAGACGAGGCAGGTCTGAGGCTGACGAGAAGGAAGGGGCGTGAGGAGCCCCCGGAGGTGCGCCACCAGGCTCCCCGTGCCGGCGTCCCTCGGGGCAAGGCCGGGCTGCCTAAATCAGAGTTTCAGGCAGTTCGCGATACCATCTTGAGCTTTAGTGCTGCTCCGGGATGAACCACGGCCCTCGGGGGACCACTAACTGTCTGTGGCTTTTCTCCTGTGATCTGTGCACCCCGTGAGATCATCTGTTTCTCTGTTTCCTCACGCGGCACCGGGAGGAAGACAGACAGAGGTGGAGCAGTCATCACTCGGCTTGTCTGAGACCGAGGAAGGCGGCCGACCGGAGGCATCCGCACCAACGCCAACGACCGCGGGGACGGTTTGATCTAGTGTCCACACTCGCAGGGGCAGAGCGGCTCGGGTCGTGAGTCAGCCGGACTGCAGGACACGTGGTCTTCTTCCTGATGCTTACAGGGCGGGGACAAAGGGAAGGACCTCGTCCGAGGGCACAGGGTGGCTCCAGGCCTTCCGCGTTCTTCATGTCAGGAGGGCACAGTCAGCAGAGGGATTTAGGAAGGAGATGTTCAGCCAGGGGTCGAGGCAAGGTGGGGGGAAGGGGAAGTGGTTTCATAAATGTCCTCAGAGCAGGCGCGCTTTCAGCCATTAGTGGAGAGAAGGAAAGCCACAGGCCCTGGGAGACCGAGAAAGGCGGTGGGTACCCGCAGTCATCACAGCTGAGAAGTGCCCCTAATGACTCCAAGCCCCACAGCAGGGTACAGGTCACCTCGCACATCTGCGGTGGAGGGGCCCCAGGTGAGAAAGGGAAGTACGAAATTAATCTGTTTGCCGCGGTGGCTTTTTATTTCTCCTGCTTCAGAAGCATTTCACATATCAATATTTCAGCAGCAGAAGTGAATGGAAAGGCTGCTTCACATCCCAGGGCAGAACCACACCATACACGTCCTTCAGACAACAGCGGGGAGCCACCTCCCAGCGAGGCGCCTCTTGATTCCAAGAAGTCCTCAGCGCAGAAAAAGAGTATAAGCACTTCATATATTCCTCTTGCCACGGGGAAAGTTTACGGGGAAAGTGCACGCTCTAGCCCGTGCAAGGTATTCGGCTTCCCCGAGCCTCGGTTTTCTGGTCTTTAAAATGAAGGAGGGGCTTCCCTGGTGGGCCAGTGGCTAGGACTCTGTGCTCCCAGTGCCGGGGGGCCTGGGTTCAATTCCTGGTCAGGGAGCTAGCCCACAACCAAGACTTTGCATGTTGCAACAAAAGAGCCCGCATGCTGCGACTAAGACCCAGCGAGGCCACATACATCTATTAAAGGTTTTTAAATAAGGGACCCTGCCTCCAGGGCTGCTGTCAGAACTCTTTGATGGATATATGACTTCAGACAGCCTGCCCTGTCATCCCGTACCCAATGATATTAATAATAACAGGAATCTAAGTACTTGCCAGTGCATAGATTAATTCAGTGAACCCTCATAGTGACTTGTGACATAGGCATCCCCCAGGGACACAAGAGACAGAGGAACGAGGACCTTGCCCATGATCACACATCTCCTGCCTGGCCAAGCCAGCAAGCGGATGCTCAGCCTTGGCACCCGGAGGATTATCACCCTAAATGCCAGGAAGGCAGCTTCCCTCCATCCTCTGTGGGCCTCTTTCTCCCTATCGCAGATCCTCTTAGCCCAGTTCCCTGCCTCTAGAGAGCAGGCTGCCCCCGCCCTCCAGGAGGAGACACCCCAAAGGTCTACAAGAGGTCATGGGAGAGGGAGACTGAGGGACACGGTCCCCACCTCCCACCCGGGCAGACGGCCAGTGCAGCAGACGGACCTGTGCTGGCCGAGCAGACCAGCCATCCTAATAGACTCACCGCCTCAGAGTCTCCCATCAACAAACCTTCCCCAAGACCTGCATGTGCTGCACGCTCCGTCACTCAGTCGTGTCCGACTCTGTGCAACCCCACGGACTGAAGCCCACCAGGTTCCTCTGTCCATGGGATTCTCCAGGCAAGAATGCTGGAGTGGGTAGCCATGCCTCCTCCTGGGGATCTTCCCACCCAGGAACCAGGCATAAAAAGGCAGCGCGAGCACCTTCAGTGCCATGGGGGATACGAGGGTGCTGTTTACTTTCCTGCTGCCCTGAGTATCCAGCTGTGTGCAAATATTAGCCTTTCCTCGAGTCCCCAGGGGATCCAGGCAGCAGGCTTTCATCAGAGCTTTACTTACAGCCTGGTGATAAATGTACAGAGAGGGCTACCTGCAGACTGGACAGCAGGAGCAGAGAATCTATTTGAAGAGCAAGAGAGAGAGACCCAACGTGAGCTGAACAGCCCATCCAGAGCTACGGTCTGAGCACGCAAGCTTTCCTCGCTACCAGTACTGGTCATTTCTCTTGGGGGGGGAAGTTCTGTAACTCGGTTCCTTAGCACCTGGGAATATATTAATGACTCACCTAGTCAAACAGTCATGTGGGACCAAGATACATTGGGAGGAGCCCTTCTACCTTTCAAATTGTGCCTTACCACACAGAATTAGTTTTCTCTCTCTGACTACATGCAAGGATGAAATAAGAGAAATCTGAAAGCATCCAGTACTCTAAGGAGGCAGAGATACATGTGTCTGCTCTGAAAAGATCAATACACTTTCAGACGAACTAACTGTCACTCTTTCATCTCAGTTTGGACTCAAACTCTCCAGACTGAGAAACAAATTTGCCAAGTGATGTTGAAAAATCACTCTGGTCCTAAGGAGAATGTCTGAAGCATGCCCCACTCTCTCTGCATTTGAGATTATTCCTATCAAAGATGAGTCTACCCAATTTCTGGGGGAAAATATATATATATTTTTTTCCACTGGGCTAAAAAAGCAGCTCCCGGAATTCTGATTCAATGCTGTGTGAGCAAAATCCAAGAGGATTACTCCTTCCATCCCCACTGCACTGGAGAGAGCTTGAGATTTAACAGATGATTAATCACGTCACGAAAAAGGGATGTTTCTGCTATCTTGCACTCATTGTAGCTTTGTGAATGAATGTAGCGCTTCCTGCCATGTCAATGAACAAGGATGTCACAGTCATCCTCGAATCCAGCCCTCCACAGGTGACTTTCTGAACCCAGGGAGAACCATGGTTGCTATCAGGTAGCCATCGAGCTGCCACAAGCTGCCACCACTCCCTAAGATGAGTGAGGAACTAAAGATGTGAACAATCAGATCCCAGGATGCTGGCCCCAGAGAGCTGAGATGCACATGAAAGGAATGATTTCAGGACCCCCAGACTCTTGTATCTTCCTATACATAGAAAAGCGCTAAATTCCTCAACTTGAGATATCTTGTTTTTGTTCAGTCACTCAGTCATGCCCAACTCTTTGTGACCCTGTGGACTGCAGCACACCAGGCCTCCTTGTCCATCACCAACTCCTGGAGTTTACTCAAACTCAAGTCCATTGAGTCCGTGATGCCATCCAACCATCTCATCCTCTGTCGTCCCCTTCTCCTCCCGCCTTCAATCTCGCCCAGCATCAGAGTCTTTCCCAGTGAATCAGCTCTTCACATCAGGTGGCCAAAGTATTGGAGCTTTAGCATCAAACCTTCCAATGAACATTCAGGGTTCATTTCCTTTAGGATGGACTGGTTGGATCTCCTTAAAGTCCAAGGGACTCTCAAGAGTCTTCTCCAACACCACAGTTCAAAAGCATCGATTCTTCAGCGCTCAGTCTTCTCTGTGAGATACCTGGTTTTCCTAAATTAGCAATAATCTTTCAGTGTTCAGACTACCTGCCCTTTGCTGCAAACTTCTATGTAACCTGACTCCTCTCCCACCTCTTTGGAACAGTTCTCTCGGAGTTACTTGAGACGCCGTCTCCTGGGCTTGAAGTCCTTAAAATTCCCACCAAATAAAACATAACTCTCAACTTCCAGGCTGTGACTACTTTTTAAGTTGACAGTTTTCTGCCTGGACTCTTTCTTACTCTTGAGTGCTCCATATTAATCCCCAATTAATATTTCATTTCCTGTGCCCCTTAGAAAATGAATCAGCGCTTACTGGCACCTGTCTCGGATGAGTGGCTTGATGTGTGGGCAGACCGGGAACAGAAACAGCCCCAGAGCCTCTGAAGAAAGCTCAAGAACGTTCATGAAAACATTCATAGGAGCCAGGATCTACAATATGCGTCCTTAGCTTATTCAACCCGAACAAAAACCCTGTAATAACAAATCCTATTATCATTCCCATTGTTTATAAGTGAAGCGATGGAAATAAAGAAACGTGCCCACTTTGTAGTAGTTAGCAGGCAACAGAGCTGGGCCTGGTTGCAAGTCCGCCTTTGACTCTGGCCTTCTCCTGTCTCCCACAGACAACTCTCTGCCCACCTCTCAAAGCTCTTTGCTAAAGCTTATCTGAGACATCACCTTCTTCCACCTGAAAAAGGGCAGCATGGAGAAGTACAGAGAATTTGTACCTCTGATCCTCCTTTTTCACAAGACAAAAGGCTAAACCCTGCCTTCCTCAGTAAGGCTAGAGCTCATCAACCAGCTTTGCATCTCTTCTGCTCATTTCTACCAAGAAGGGAGGGAAAAGGCATGTTCTCCTTGAAGATGGATAAGCAACCCTCAACTTCAGACTTAAATGATACATTGTGTACTGTGGTTCTTAAATAGAATCTGTTGACTCAGCCCAACATCCTTATGTGTAAATGCAAGGCCATGCCCCTTGAGAGCATGACCAACAGATAATCATTCCTTTCCGTGGTCTTCTCACAGGAGAATGAGGTCCTTCTGGGGCTTCCGCAGGCTGAGTTGGAGACTCCTGCTCTGTGAATAGGGGCCTGAGCACTTCCTTACCTTCCAGCACCAATTACACTGGACTCTTAACGACCGGCCTCAAGCCACCGCAGTTTCCCCAACAGGGGCAGACCATCCTGGTGAAGAGGCAGGGGGTTTGGAGTCAGACTGCCTGTGTCCAGAGCCCAGTTCTACCTGCCTCTTAAGCTTGGGCAAATTATCTAACTTGTCTGCTCCTCAGTTGCTTACCCCTACCTCAAACGATGACTGTAAAGACTAAATGACAAGAAAACTTTAGAGCAGTATGTGGCCACAGTAATACCGTATAAGCGAGCTAGTGAGACAATGAAGTCTGGGCTAGAAGCTTCTGAAGGACAGGGAGCAGGCATCTTGCATCATCTTTATTTTATTTTTCTAATCGTCAGAGTCTAACACAGGACCTACAAATTCATGTCCTCTGAGTCAGTGATGCCATCTAACCATGTGATCCTCTGCCACCCTCTTCTCCTTTGGCCTTCAAGTCTTTCCCAGCATCAGGGTCTTTTCCAATGAGTCAGCTCTTCCCATCAGGTGGCCAAAGTATTGGAGTTTCAGCTTCAGCATCAGTCCTTCCAGTGAATATTCAGGACTGATTTCCTTTAGGATGGACTGGCTGGATCTCCTTGCAGTCCAAGGGACTCTCAAGAGTCTTCTCCAACACCACAGTTCAAAAGCATCAATTCTTCAGCGCTCATTGTCCTTAGGGTCCAACTCTCACATCCATTTCACACACTACTGGGAAAACCATAGCTTTGACTGTGTGGATCTTTGCTGCAAAGATCTATGCCAACAAAGTAATGTCTCTGCTTTCTAATATGTTATCTAGGTTTGTCAGAGCTTTCCTTCCAAGAAGCAAGTGTCTTTGAACGTCATGGCTGCAGTCACTGCCTAAAGTGGTTCTGAGCCCCAGAAAATAAAACCTGTCCCTGCCTCTGCTTTTCCCCTGTCTATCTGCCATGAAGTGACGGGACTGGAGGCCATGATTTGGGTTTTTTGAATGTTGAGTTTTAAGCCCGCTTTTCCACCCTCC
The DNA here is from genome assembly GCF_032452875.1 of Bos javanicus. Lineage (NCBI taxonomy): Eukaryota > Metazoa > Chordata > Mammalia > Artiodactyla > Bovidae > Bos > Bos javanicus. Next base: position 99,562,723 of record NC_083877.1, read on the forward strand.
TCTTTCTCCCTCATCAGGAAGCTCTTTCGTTCCTCCTCGCTTTCTGCCGTTAGAGCGGAGTCACTGTGTGTATCACTTACACACTTACACTTATACACTTACACTTACGATGATGCATACAGCGCATCACTTATGCACCACTTCTCTGTTTAGCTGAGGTTGTTGATATTTCTCCCGGCAATCTTGATTCCAGCTCATGGTTCATCCAGCCCAGCATTTCGCATGATGTACTCTGCATAGAAGTTAAACAAGCAGGGTGACAATATACAGTCTTGTCGTGCTCCTTGCCCAAATTTGAACCTGTCAGTCATTCTGTGTAAGGTTCTAACCATTCCTCTTGACCTGCATACAGGTTTCTTGGGAGACGAGTAAAGTGGTCTGGTATTCCCATCTCTTTCAGAATTTCCCACAGTTTGTTCTGATCCACACAGTCAAAGGCTTTAGCCTAGTCAGTGAAGCAGAAGTAGATGTTGAGTGTGAAGTCAGGTGGGCCTTAGGAAGCATCACTACAAACAAAGCTAGTAGAGGTGATGGAATTCCAGCTGAGCTCTTTCAAATCCTAAAAGATGATGCGGTTAAAGTGCCACACTCAATATGCCAGCATATTTGGAAAACTCATCAGTGGCCACAGGACTAGAAAAGGTCAGTTTTCATTCCAATCCCAAAGGAGAACAATGCCAAAAAATGTTCAAACTACCGTAAAATTGCACTTATTTCACATGCTAGCAAAGTAATGCTCAAAATCCTTCAAGCCAAGCTTCAGCTGTACGTGAACCAAGAACTTCCAGATGTACAAGCTAGTTTAGAAAAGGCAGAGGAACTTAACTATATGCCACTAAAATTGTTTTAAATTACAAATTTTTTTAATCTTGTTAAGTGAGATTTTTGCTTCACTTTAAACAAGGAACAAACACATGCACATCTGTAGATAAATGTGGATACTACAGCAATCGTTTCTGGGTTTTGTTTTATTTTTATGAGAGTGTTTTTAGAACACTGACTTCACATTTGCAAATTCCTAGCGTCATGCCAATTGCCATTAGCTCTTTAATTTCTGGCTTAAAAGCTTTAGGTCTTCTTCACTAAACCGTGACGGAACCAACAACCCCAGGGATATAAACAATAATAGTAATAAAGTGGGAGCCTGCAGAGACAGGCCGGAGGCTGCAGGCCCTTCTTCCACACGGTGAACAATCTTCCGCACGGCCGCCTGGCTGGAGAAGGCGCAGTGCCTTCTGACTTCAGGGCAATGGCCGAGAGTGGCTTCAGCTCACCCGAGCTGCATCTTTGGGCACAAAGAACCGATCCTGCACTCACCAGAGGTCACCTGCTGCCTTGCCTGTGGTCCAGACTTCCTGCACAAAAGGCTGCTTGGGTAATGACCCGGAGGGGTGGGATGGTGTGGGAAGGAGGCTCAACAGGGAGGAGATGCACGGATGCACACAGCTGATTCACGCTGCTGGACAGCAGAAACGAACACAACACCGTAAAGTAATTACCCACCAATTAAAAAAAAAAAAAAATGGCCACTTGGAAGAAGGGAGGGCCCAGGTCACAGAAGGAAAAGGCTGATCCTGCTGTGAACTCGGCTCACAGCAAGGATTTCCACAGGCTGCTGAGTGCCTGTCTTAGGAGTCATTCTTTTTCTAAAATCGTCATGTTCCTAAGTATGTAAAACTCTGGGGCTTTCAACACCAAAGAGTCTGCTCATGCATAAAGAACACAGACATGTACTCTGGACGACCTGACCGGAAGGAAAGGTCTCCGAGCACACAGAAAGAAATTGGTTTTCCAATTCACTTCTGGGAAGGTCCTAAACGAAGGGCTCTTGGTCTCCAAAACAGATACATAAGCACCACTCATTCAACTGCGAGCATCTGCCACGGACCAGCCACTGTGCCAGGCATAAGGGATATATTGATAAAAGACATAGCCCCAGCCTCAAAAAGCTCACAAACCTGGAAAAGAGACTGGTGGGAAAATGATGAAGAGCCAATAGAGTCTATAAGTGTTGGTCACTCAGTTGTGTCCGACTCTTCATGATCCCAGGGACTCTAGCCTGCCAGGCTCTTCTGTCCGTGGGATTCTCCAGGCAAGGATACTGAAGTGGGTAGCCAGCCCCTTCTGCAGGATTTCTTCCTGACTCAGGGATTGAACCCAGGTCTCCTGCACTGCAGACAGATTCTTTACTGTCTGAGCCACCAGGGAAGACCCATAGTCTAGCACAGAGGCGAATGTGAGTATCTGATGCTTCCAGGCCAAGCAGGGGACTACCACCATGGACAGGGGCTGGGGGTTCGTGAAGGGTTCTTCCTGGACCTAAGTTTTGTCACCTCTGAGGATACAACAGTTCAGAAATCCAGAGCAGAACACTTAGCAAAGTGCCATAGGTGGCACTCCGTAAATGTTTAGCTGAGGAATGGATGACTGGATGACTAAAATCCAGCTCATTACTATGGCCGCTACGCTCCAGTTTTATGTGAGGGGCCAAAATGGCAGTGGGCTGATTGATTGGGTCGTGTCACCTGCTGCCTGAAACAGTCAGGGCTCTCACGATAAAATCCAACATCAGGCCCTGGTGGGGTTTCGCCGCTACCTGTCTCCAATGTCCGTCTCCCGTTGCCAACAGAACTCTGGCCACAACACTCCCCTCCTCCCGAGTTCCCAGACATCCTGGCCTCCTTCCACCACGGGGCCCAACCTTCAGCTCCCGCTTCCCGTCTGCTGAGTCAGTTCTGCTCACATGCCTCCCAGCTCCAGCTACTTTGCTTTTGCAGCCTACATCTGGTTTTTGTTGCTGTTGTTCAGTCACTCCATCCTGTCCGACTCTTTGCAACCTGATGGACTGCAGCACACCAGGCTTCCCGGTCCTCCACCGTCTCTTGGAGTTTGCTCAAACTCTTGTCCATTGAGTCGGTGATGCCATCCAGCCATCTCATCCTCTGTCGTCCCCCTTCTCCTCCTGCCTTCAATCTTTCCCAGCATCAGGGTCTTTTCCAATGAGTCGGATCTTCACATCAGGTGGACAAAGTATTGGAGTTTCAGCTTCAGCATCAGTCCTTCCAGTGAATATTCAGAGTCGATTTCTATCTGTCTTTATTTATACCTATCTATGTGACGATTGGCATAAGGTTGGCCTCTCCCATTACCAATCAGCAGGGTGACCATGTAATTTATCTTTGAAACAGAGAAACTTTTGAAAGGAAAAGGGGTGCTATTCACAATTATTCCAGGGCTACAAAAGCTGAGATGTTTGACCATCCTAGTTATAAGCTCCAAGACGTTGGGGATCATGTCTGCCTTTTATTCACTATCATGTCCCCAGGACTTAGCATCGAGTCTGGCATACAGCAAGCAATCAAAAGATTTGTTGAATTAATGAATGAATGAGTGAGTGAGTGATTTGGGGCAGAAGAGAATGATAAATGTCACAGCCTTGGGGAGTGTTCATGGGTCATGCAGATTAACCAACAGCTCCTGCTTGTGGGGAGAAAGTTTGACAGCTCAAGATCTCTGGCCTTTTGTCTGCAGAATAGTAGCTTCGGTCACCATGACAACGTCAAAGGTCCATGCCCAGGACCACAGCATCCTGCCCAGTCTCTCCTGCAGCTGCTCACACCACAGATTAACTCCTCCTCGACTAGAGAAATGAGTCTCTAGACCAGAGCCCACAACCCAGCCCCTGGCCCTGGCACAGACGCTCTCTGTATGTTGGGAGGGAGCTCTGGGTCGGAAGGCAAGCCCTGACTCTCAGGAAGGAGCTCTCCGATCCTGTGGTTTAAGTGGGTTTTCCTTTAGTCAGGAGGAATTTCTCCTGATACAATTACACATTCTTCAACACCATTGTGTCAAGTCAAGGATAGAGCATGGGCTCACCTATGGGGACCTTATCTTTGACAAAGGAGGCAAGAATATACAGTGGAGAAAAGAGAGCCTCTCCAATCAGTGGTGCTGGGAAAACTAGACAGCTACATGTACTAGAATGAAATTAGAACCCTTCCTAACACCATACACAAAAAGGAACTCAAAATGTATTAAAGACCTAAATGTAAGAGCAGAAACTATAACACTCTTAGAGGAAAACACAGGCAGCTCACTCTTTGACATAAATTGCAGCTAGATTTTCTCTGGTCCACCTCCTAGATTAATGGAAATAAAAACAAAAATATACAAATGGGACCTAATAAAACTTAAAAGTTTTCAAACACCAAAGGAAGCCATAAAAAAGATAAAAAGACAACCCCTAGAACGGGAGAAAATAATTGCAAATGAAGCGACTGGCAAAGGGTTAATCTATATAATATATAAGCAGCTCCCATACTTCAATATCAGAAAAACAAACAACCCAGTCAAAAAATGGGCACTTCTTCAAAGAAGACATATAGATGGCCAATAAACCCATGCAAACATGCTCAACATCACTCACCATTAGAAAAGTGCAGATCAGAACCACAGTGAGGCATCACCTCACACTAGTCAGAATGGCCATCTTCAAAGAGTCAACAAACAATAAATGCTGGAGAGGACATAGAGAAAAGGGAACCTCCTGCACCGCCGGTAGGGATGTAAACTGGTACGGCCACTACGGAGAACAGCATGGAGATGACTTAAAAAAAACTAGGAGTAAATCAACCATATGACCCAGCAATTCCATTACTGGGTATATAATGTAAGAAAACCACAGTTCTAAAAGATACGTGTACCCCAAGCATGAGCGGAAATCAAGATTGCCAGGAGAAACACCAATAACCTCAGATATACAGATGACACCACCTTTAGGGCAGAAAGCGAAGAAGAACTAAAGAGCCTCTTGATGAAAGAGAAAGAGGAGAGTTTAAAAGCTGGCTTAAAACTCAACATTCAGAAAACTAAGATCATGGTCCCATCACTTCATGGCAAATAGATGGGGAAACAGTGGAAACAGTAAGAGACTTTATTTTCTTGGGCTCCAAAATCACTGCAGATGGTGACTGCAGCCATGAAATTAAAAGACGCTTACTCCTTGGAAGAAAAGCTATGACCAACACAGACAGCATATTAAAAAGCAGATACATTATTTTGCCAACAAAGGTCTGTCTAGTAAAAGCTACGGTTTTTCCAGTAGTCATGTATGGATGTGAGAGTTGGACTATAAAGAAAGCTGAGCACTGAAGAATTGATGCTTTTGAACTGTGGTGTTGGAGAAGACTCTTGAGAGTCCCTTGGACTGCAAGGATATCCAACCAGTCAATCCTAAAGGAAATCAGTCTTGGGTGTTCTTTGGAAGGACTGATGCTGAAGCTGAAACTCCAATACTTTGGCCACCTAATGCAAAGAACTGACTCACTGGAAAAGACCCTGATGCTGGGAAAGATTGAAGGCGGCAGGAGAAGGGGAAAACAGAGGATGAGATGGTTGGATGGCATCACCAACTCGATGGACATGAGTTTGAGTAAACTCCAGGAGTTGGTGATGGACAGGGAGGCCTGGCATACTGCATGCAGTCCATGGGGTCGCAAAGAGTTGGACACGACTGAGCGACTGAACTGAACTGAATGTTCACTGCAACAGTATTTACAACAGCCAGGATATGGCACCTACCTAGATGTCCATCAACAGATGAATGGATAAAGAGGTTGTAGTGCATTTATACAAATGGAATATTATTACTCAGCCATTAAAAGGAACAAATTTGAGTCAGTTGTAGGGAGGTGGATGAACCTAGAGCCTCTTATACAGAGTGAAGTGAGTCAGTAAGAGAAAAACAAGCACCATATATTAGCACATGTATATGGAACCTAGAAAAATGGTGCTGATGAACCTAGCAGAGAATGGATCTGGAGACACAGTTGTTGGGGAAGGTGAGGGTGGGAGAAACTGAGAAAGTAGCATCGACATCTGTACACTACCATGTGTAAACCAGCTAGTGGGGGGTTGCTAAATAAGCCAGGGAGCCCAGCCTGGTGCTCAGCGACAACCCGGAGGGGCGGGATGGTGGGAGGCTCTGGAGGGAAGAGAGATGTGTGTGTATATAGTGATGACTGATTCTCATTGTTGTACAGCAGAAACCAAAACAACATTGTAAAGCAAGTTTCCGCCAATTAAAAAAATAAATAAAATTAAAAGAGAGAGAGAAAGCGTAGGCTCTGGAGTCAGGAAATCTGGATTCCATACCCACTTTTGCCACCAGCTAGTTGAGAGGACTTACCCAGGGCCCGTAGCATCAGCAAATGTGGGCGGTAACAGTAGCTACCCCTCGGGATAATGAGGAATGAAAATACGAGGTTAGGAACAGCCTGGCCCCGAGCCTGCGCACAGTCAGGGCCCCACCAATGGTGTCAAACAGTAGCCACCAAATCGAGCCTGAGGCCTCAGCACTGAGGAAACGAGCCAAGGCTCTAGGCATTTATTATCAAAGAATAAAAAACCCTCCGCGACCACAAAGTGAAACCCAGTGGCAAGGATCCTGCTCACCAACCAAAAAAGGCACTGAACCAGTCCAGGAGGGGGACCCCCAGCAGGACGAGGAGGGACCCCACCCCCAAGGTTCCCACCTCCCGGGAATTCCAGAGCCAGCCCACGGCAGGCCGTGGGAAGCTGCAGTCTTTCTCCAGAAAGAACCAGCATGCAGAGAAGGCCCTGAGGGTTCTGAGGGTGAAGCAACTCGACAAGACGGGGACTGAAGTGTGCCGGGGACAGAAGTCAACCCTCTGGACAGCGAGGTAACCTGCCCACTGTGGGTGGGATTCACACAAGTTGCCGTGAGAACAGTCTCCAGAGAGAGAGGGATCTTTCTTGCTTGTGCCACGACCGGGAAAGTCCTAGGTCCTCCCTGTGAGCACCTCAGTTAGCCCCTCAGTCATGTCTGACTCTTTGTGACCCATAGACTGTAGCCCGCCAGGCTCCTCTGTCCATGGGATTCTCCAGGCAAGAATTCTGGAATGGGTTGTCATTTCCTTCTCCAGGAGATCTTCCCGACCCAGGGATCAAACCCAGGTCTCTTGTACTGCAGGCAGATTCTTTACTGTCTTAGTTATCCAACACTAAATCCACTCCCATGAAACACCACTCCCTTCAGCAGGGCCATTTCCAGGAGAAACCACAGCCCCGTGACCATACCAGACACACTGAAGACACTCAAAGTCTTTAAATGTATTCATGGCCTGAAAAGTGACCACTGCAGACCCTCACCCATGCAGACCGGAGCTCCCTCCCCTGCCAGTCAGGGAAGTCGCCCCATGATTCTGTGTCTTGATGGCTCCCGAGGATGGATGTTCCACTGCTTCCTTCCCGACAAGTCACGAGGAGAAGCTTCCAAAACAACTCTGCGGGAGCAGAGAAGTAAGCAGTGGTGGTGTGTGAGAGCCCAGAGGGTGAGGTGTGTGAGAGCCCAGAGGGTGAGGTGTGTGAGAGCCCAGAGGGTGAGGTGTGTGAGAGCCCAGAGGGTGAGATGCTCCTGCAGCGAAGTGACTCTGCAACCGAGCTGGTGGGAGCGACGACTTCAAAGACCTGCTCAATGTGTCTTATTCACCTGCCAAAGCAAGGCAAGCCGTCCAGGTGCGCTTATCATCCACAGTTCCGTTCCCTGCACTTGGCCTTGGAGACGAAAGCTGGAACAGGGGGTAGGAAATACTGTTTCCTAAACACCAACTCTGTGCTGGGAGTTCTGCTGAGCACCTATGTGGGTTATCTCACCCCCTCCTCCCAATACTCCAAATGAGGAGGGGCGGCCCCAGCCCTGCAATAGGAAAAGTAGTTCTAGGTTTAATGGGGTAAGGGACTCGTGGTCTTTTCCTTCCTTGATACCTCCTTCTTTGAACACACAACAGGCCACATGTGGAGTGCTACAGTCCTGTGACTGACTGGTTCAAACTTGAGAAAGGTGTAGGAGAAGGCTGTATATTACCCTCCTTATTTAACTTCTATACAGAGCACATCATTCGAACTGCTGGGTTGGATGAAGCACAAGCTGGAATCAAGATTGCCAGGAGAAATATCAGCAACCTCAAACATACAGATGATACCACTCTAATGGCAGAAGAGGAATGAAGAGTCTCTTGATGAGGGTGAAAGAGGAGAGTGAAAAAGCTGGCCTGAAACTCAACATTCAAAAAACTAAGATCATGGCAACTGGTCCCATCACCTCATGGCAAATAAAAGGGCAAAAGTGGAAGCCAGTGACAGATATTCTTTTCTTGGGCTCCAGAGCCACTGTAGACAGTGACCACAGTCATGAAATTAAAAAATGCTTGCTGCTTGAAAGGAAAGTCAGGACAAACCCAGACAGTGTTTTAAAAAGCAAAGACGTCATTTTGCCAACAAAGGCCCATACAGTCAAAGCTATAGTTTTTCCAATAGTCGTGCACAGAGGTGAGAGTTGGACCATAAAGAAGGCTGAGTGCTGAAAAACTGAGGCTTCTGAACTGTGGTGTTGGAGAAGACTCTTGAGAGTCCCTTGGACTGCAAGGAGATCCAACCAGTCCCTCCTAAAGGAAATCAGTCCTGGGTGTTCATTGGAAGGACTGATGCTGATGCTGAAGCTCCAATACTTTGGCCACCTGATGGGAAGAGCTGACTCATTGGAAAAGACCCTGATGCTGGGAAAGATTGAGGGCAGGAGGAGAAAGGGACGATGGAGGATGAGACGGTTGGATGGCATCACCGACTCGATAGACAAGAATAGAGCAAACTCTGGGAGGCAGCGCAGGACAGTGCTGCGGTTCATGGGGCTGCAAAGAGTCAACATGACTCAGAAACTGGACCACAGTACCACATCAGCTAAAAACGTCTCCTTCTCCCTCCAGTCTTTTCCTTGGAGCAAAAGGTTTAAGAAAAAGCACAGACACTGTATGGAGGATGCAGACCGTTGACACAAGTGAGCAGTCTAGCACAGTGGTTAGATGTCTGGTCTCTGGAGTCTGGCATTCCAAGGCTCAAATCCCAGTTTAACCACTTATTTGCTGGGTGGCCTTGGGCAAGTTGCTTAACTTCTCAGAATTTTGTTGCTCATCCAGGAAACTGAATGATGATGATAGATCCTACCTGAAGGTCTGTTGCAAGGGTTTAAGGATTAAAGTACTTAGAACAAGCCTAGAGGAAGGGAAACAACCAATAAACAGTAGCTATTTTTTATGGTGACCACAGCTCCACAGGAAACCTCCCAATGCTGTCGTCTGCAGACTCTCTCACCGGGTCTCAGGGACAAGAGTCCGCAGATGGACGGGTCTTGTGTGTGCTCTGCAGACTGAGCTGCTGAGGCCCAGCTTGGGTTAACGGCCTTGCCCCGGGGAACAAACGAGAAGGTGGACGTTTCTCCCTGAGGGATGAACAGCCGTCAGGCCCGGAGGACCGCAGCTCTCACTCAGGACCAGTGACTTTGCGGTCACCGGTCAGCCCACTGTCCCGGTGACCCGCTCCCCGGGGCTGCCTCCATCTCCCGTCCCTGAGGTTCTCCCACGCGTGTCCTGGGCCCCACAGGGGAACAGTCAGGCCACAAAGCCAGCTTGGTGTCTACTGAATCACCTGAGGCCAAGCGACCCCACCAAAGTTGCTGGTAAAAGTGATGATCTTGGGGGCGGGGTAAGTCCCTGAGAGGACACACAAAGCTGCCAGGCGGCTTCCCTGGGCTCCGGCCACAGCGACTCAGCAAATGGACTCAGCAGCCCAGCTCAGCGCTCGGGAGAGTCGTCTCTGCGACACAGACTTGACATGTGAACAGGCGAAGCAAATCGACATTGGTCAGTTAGGAAATTTAGGATCTGAAGCCCCACTGGGCGTTTCAAGAGCTTGCTTCTCTTTTCCTTGAACAGAAAACCCCCAGATGCACATGGTTGAGGGGCTTTCTAAACTTCTTTTTTTCCTGTCTTCCCTAAGAAACAAGTAGTAGCAGTCACCGTAGCTCAGAGTGGCTGAGCTTTTCTGTTTAATCCTCAGAGCTCCCTAAAAGGCGGACTCTGTCTTCACCATCTTCATTCTACAGAAAGAAAAGCTGGGGCTGCGGTGAGGCCAGCTCTCACCCAGGCCACACAGCCCGTGAGCGGAAAGAGAGCCTTAGCACGGGACAGCGACTCGAGCGCGGGTGCCGCCGGCCGCGCCACGCGACCCGCGTGGCCTCCGCTTGGAGGAGGGGTGCGGGCCCAGGGCAGGCCCTCTAGACCCTTGCTGGATGAGAAGTGAGTCGTTTTCAAGTCAGCCTTGTCAGACTCCCTTAAATGCAGCCTCATCCACTGTCATCTCGGCATGGCCCACCTGCGAGGGCCCAGTATTCTTCCAAACAACTCCTCCTTCCTCCAGCTTCTCCTTCCTCCAACCCGACATCATGGCTGCCTCTCCAACAGAAAACGTCCGTCACGTCACAACTTTCTTGAATCTTTCAGCGAGTCCCCACTGCCTGTAGCAGGAAGCCCGAACTCCTTGGCTAGCCTCTCTGACCACCTCTCAGGTCCAGCCCCGTCCCCCATCAGCTCTCCCACACCTCCCCACTCCGGGCACGTGGACCACCTGCAGCCCCCTCCAGGGACCCCCAGGCTGGCGGGATGCCCTCGGAGCAAGTTCTGAATGGATCCTTCCCACATTCCAGGTCTCTGCTCCAACACACTGGGTATGAGGGAAGGGCACACGGGTCAGACTGCCAGGAGTAAAGCCGGGATCCACCAGCTCACCTGAGCGTGCAGCTGCACCTCAGGCTGCCTCAGCGTTCTCCTCTGGAAGTGGCACAACAGACAGTCCTCACACGATCGCCACAGGGACCCAAAGAGACAAATACCACCAAGTCCTTCCTGACCTCTGCTGGCCTCTGCGGGCTCCCACTGTGCACACGCTTCACGGAACGCCACGCCAGCCATCATCCAAAGCATAAGGGATGACAATGCCGGCAGGAATGTGGAGAAGAGGGGTCTCGGGCACCAGTCACGGGCTTGGAAACTGGCACAGCCGCCACAGAAAGCAGTACGAGCTTCCTCAGAAATCAAAAATAGAATTACCATATGATCCAGCAATTCCACTTCTGGGAATACATCCAAAGGAAACATAAACAAGAACCAGAAAAGCCGTCTGCACCCCACGCTCCTAGCATCGCTTACAAGCGACGAGACGTGGAAGCAATCTAAGTGGCCGCTGACAGGTGAATGGATGCAGAAGTCCACACAGACAGAGGCAGGTATCATGGAATATTATTCAGCCATCAAAAGACGAGGAAATCCTGCCGTTTGCACAAACACAGATGGCCCTTAAGGACATTATGCTAAGTTAAATACATCAGATGGAGAAAGACAAATGTTTGCGTGATTTCACTTATGTGTGAAATGTTTTTTTTTTTAAAAAAAAACTCATAGAGAAAAATATTAGAGATGGGAGTGGGGGAAGGGGAGTTGGGGGAAGGTGCTGGAAAGCTGCAGACTTCCAGTTTTAAGTCCTCAGAAGGGAAGGTACAGTTTGATGGCTACAGTGAACACTGCAATTTGGTATAGATGAGAACTGTAAGATAGGAAATCTAAGAGGTCTCGCCACAAGGAAAAAAGTTTCTCTCTGTGGACCTATATGAGATGATGGAGGCCTGCTCAACTTTTTACAGTAGTCGCTTCGCAATAAATACTCAAACCATTATGCTGCACACCTTAAAGTTATACAGGGATATACGTTAACTATATCTCAATAAAACTGGGGGGAAATGCCTCCACTCCAGTGAGCTCCAGTTACTGGCTGACACGCCTCTTCCTCCATGGTTGCCCAGTCTCCTGCCATGTGAGACTGGATGATTCCTTGTGATGAGTGGGCTGGGTCTTTAGCAGCATCCCTGGCCTCTCCCCACTAACCTCCCGTACCATCTCTCCAGCGGTGACATAGAAAATGTCTCCAGACATTGAGAGATGCGCCTCCCCACCAGAGGCAACCTACTCCCCATTAGGAACCACTGCTTAAAATTCTGAGCTCCTTGAATAACACTATAAACAGCAGCAGCAGCAATATCTACCTTTTTTTTTTTTTTTGAATACTCACCACATGCCAAGCACAGTTCAAAGCCCTTCTCATGAATCACAGAATTTAATCCTCTCAAGCCCTAAGGGTGAGGGGTTTGGGGCACACTTTATTGATAATGAAACAGAATCATGGAGAGGTTTGTAACTTGCTCGAGGCACATTTTATTCTCCTGTTTCCTATCCCCAGCATCTAGCCTGTGACCTGATATAACAGAAGTTCAGTAGCAATGTAAAGAACGCACAGATGAATCTATTAATCAGATAGTCTCCTCCATAACAGCATCGAGGTCAGGGATGGTGACCCATCTGTCTCCTCTGCAGTCCGCCGGTACCCCCAAAAAACCCCTCCCCAGCTATAGCTCTTTTAAGCTATCCAGGCATCTCATGGGGGTTAGGCTATTCCAGTGGCTCAGACAGTAAAGAATCTGCCTGAAATGCAGGAGACCTGGGTACAATCCCTGGGTTGGGAAGATCCCAATGACTGGCATCTTCACTCCAGGATTCTTGCCTGGAGAATCCCATGGAGATAGGGGCCTGAAGGGCTGCAGTCCATGGGGGAACAGAGTCAGACAGGATGGAGCGACTACCACTCAAACTGTTCAGACTGCTCTGTGTTTGTTATTATTAATAATATGAATTACACCTTCCAAATTCGGAGAAGGCAGTGGCACCCCACTCCAGCACTCCTGCCTGGAAAATCCCATGGACGGAGGAGCCTGGTGAGATGCAGTCCATGCGGTCGCTAAGAGTCAGACAAGACTCAGCGACTTCACTTTCACTTTTCACTTTCATGCATTGGAGAAGGAAATGGCAACCCACTCCGGTGTTCTTGCCTGGAGAATCCCAGGGACGGGGGAGCCTGGTGGGCTGCTGTCTATGGGGTCGCACAGAGTTGGACACGACTGAAGCGACTTAGCAGCAGCAGCAGCAGCAGCAGCACACCTTCCAAATTAGCTCTATGAGTGGTTCACTCAATTCAGCTGAGAGTCCCGACACCATCAGATAAATACCATCAATCTGACCTTTTCCCTATTAGATAAAAGTATCACTGAGATACAATAATACTATTTCCCAGCATCCTGAAAGCCCTCCTAAACAGCGTGCTTCTTATGCGCACTCCAGAGAGCGCTGCCCAGAGGATGCTCGAAAGTGAGAGGATGCTCCCTGGTCCTAAGGTGTTGCCACCTGCAGCCTATGAAGGAAGCAGTGAACTGAGGACAGCGCATAATAATTTGATTCTTTATTGTTATGATTATTGGCTGTGCTGGGTCTCCATTGCTGTGCGGGCTTTTCTCTAGCTGCGGTGGGCCAGGGCTCCTAACTGGGCTGCAGGGGCTTCTGATTACAGTGGCTTCTCTTGCAGCGGAGCACGGGCTTCAGCAGTTGTCTTGCAAGGGCTCAGGAATCGTGGTCCCGGGTTCCCGAGCACCAGCTCAACAGCTGTGGGACATGGGCTTAGTTGCTCCACAGTATGTGGGATCTTCCCGGATCAGGGACTGAACCTGTGTCCCCTGCATTGGCAGGCAGATTCTTTACCACGGAGCTACCAGGGAAGCCCCAATAATGTGATTCTTAATTGACATAGGTTCAGTATTTTAACTACTTAGCTTTCAAAAACTGTAGACAAACACAGGTATAAACACTTACACCACAGCAGATGGAGATCTTAAAGCGTCCCATATCCAGGACTGACAGTCTATGCATATAAAGGGGGGTGGAAAAAGAAATGTTTTCTGTTAGAGAGCAAGGAAATCCAACGCTTTTTGACTCTGCTAAAATTCTGGAAAGCATTAAACATGAAGCAAATATTTAAGAGAGAATTAAGCTAACGATGCTGAGGCTGAAACTCCAATACTTTGGCCACCTCATGCGAAGAGTTGACTCATTGGAAAAGACTCTGATGCTGGGAGGGATTGGGGGCAGGAGGAGAAGGGGACGACAGAGGATGAGATGGCTGGATGGCATCACTGACTCAATGGACGTGAGTCTGAGTGAACTCCGAGAGTTGGTGATGGACAGGGAGACCTGGCATGCTGCAATTCATGGGGTCGCAAACAGTCGGACACGACTGAGCAACTGAACTGAAGCTAATGATCAAGCAAGAACTACTTAAAGGGCTAAATACTCATCGGGTGAGGCAAGGAAGAGTCAGGTAAACCTCACTTTGAATCTCAGCTCTGCCACATTGATGGTTGGAAAGGTATTCAACCTCTTTTAGCATCAGTTTCTTTACCTGTGAAATGCGTAGAGTAGTACCAACTTAGAATGTTATTGGAGAGATTAAATGAATTGATGGATAGAAGGTGCCTAACTCACAATGGATACCTAACAAAGGGTAGATTTTTAAATTGTTATAAAAATGATCTCATGGGCACACACACACACACACCCCTCATTTCACAGAGGAACTTTTGAAGTCAAAGGATGGGTCTTAACGGCAACACCAGAACTACCTCTGTCATCCTGTCCTTCATTCTAGCCTCTGAATTCTTTCATAAAGGAAAAAACCAAAGAGCGGACAATAGGGAACTACTGAGTTAATAAAGGAACGCATGAATAAGCTCAGATACCTCGTGGCGTCACCACTGTTAGAGATTTCCTTTGATATCTCATTCCAAAAGCATCTCTCTCTTGGGTAATAATTAGATGCAAAGCCACACAGAGGCTACATGTGGATGCAAAGATAATAAGACATGATCCCTTTCCCCAATGTCTCACTGTCTAAGGAAGGAAAATTCAGGCATGAGTCCAGATTCAATCCAGGCCTCCTATTAGATTATTACATGTACGGCAACTAAATAAAAAGGGTCCCATTACACATCAATGCAAAATGTATAATCCCTTACTTAAAATTACTCCAGAATTATGTCCTCCATTCTTTACAGCAATTTGAGCCTTAAACCTGTGCTAAACAGATTAGCACAACACTCTCACCATCACAAAACTGTTTGTATGTTCCCATGAAAGGAGAAAAAAAAGACAAGTCCATCTAAGAAAGAGTGGTAGGAAACACTGCCCTTATCTTTTTAAATTGTAAGGTTTTATTTTTTTTAATAAAAATTGTGGGACATAGTATGAAGTCATATGCAGTCCCAGAAGGAAAATGTATATTTCTATTAAACTTAAGAGTCAAGTCTGAGGTGGCTCAGTGGTAAAGAATCAGCCTACCAATATAGGAGATGTGGATTAGCAAGAGTCAGACACAACTTAGGGACTAAACCACCACCACCAAGTCAGATTAGAGAAACATTTAAAAGATTATATACTAACAAAGAAAAGAATATAATGACAATAAAGGGGTCAGATCATAAGTGGCCCCAGAATTCCCCTCCCTGTCAGTGGAGCTGAAAATAGATAAAGAAAGAAGCCGGCCCAGACTTGTGACTCCTATAACAAGCTGATGTGTAGTAACCATTAGAATGTGTTATTGGATTATACTTGCTTTACAATGCTGTGTCAGTTTCCGTTATACGCATATATACGCCCAACTGCCCCCCACCCCACCCCTCTAGGGCATCACAGAGCCCCGAGTTGAGCTCCCTGTGTTATAGAGCAGCTTCCCACATCGATTTTACACATAGTAGTACATGCATGTCAATCCTAACCTCCCACTCTGTCCCCCTCTCCTCTTCCTCCCCCACCGCCAGCCCCCCACTGCTGTGTCTGCATCTCTATTCATAACCTGGAACTAGCTTCATCTGTACCATTTTTCTATTAATAGATTCTACATACATGCATTAAAATGCTGCTCATGCTCAGTCGCTAAGTTGTATCCGACTCTTCGTGACCCCATGGACTGTAGCCAGCCAGACTCCTCTGTCCATGGGATTTCCCAGGCAAGAATACTGGCGTGGGTTGCCATTCCCTCCTCTGGGAGATCCTCCCAACCCAGGGATCAAACCTATGTCTCTTGCAACTCCTGCATTGGCAAGTGGATTCTTTATCACTGAGCTGCCTGGGAAGCCCATGTGCACTGATATATGATATTCGTTTTTCTCTTGGGGTTCACAGGTAGCTCAGTTGGTAAAGAATCCGTCTTCAATGCAGGAGACCCCAGTTCGATTCCTGGGTTGGGAAGATCTGCTAGAGAAGGGATAGGCTACACACTCCAGCATTCTCCTACCATTAGAACTTAATGTGGGTCACACCAGGGCCAAAAGGAACCGTGAAAGCTGTCTCCTCCACCCCTCTGCCTTCCAAACTTGAGAACCTCCAGAAAAACGGGGCTCTCCCTTGCTTCTGTGTCACCATCCTCCACCAGTACGCCTCATGGTTCAGGAGGGTGTGCAGGTTAGAAGCCAAACCCCAGCCACCACGCCTCATGGTTCAGGAGGATGTGCAGATTGGAAACCAAACCGCAGCTCAGAAGCTTCACCCTCTGTCACCTCTGCGGTGAAGCCCTCCAACTGGCCTCTCAGCGGCCCCCTTGTCCTCTTCCTGGGACTCGGTCCTCTCCGCCTGAGGTGCTTCTCAAGCCTCCTGTTTCTCTCCCCCCGCCCCCCCACCATACCGCCTTAGATGACTCCTTGTTCCCCACACTCCCTTCCAGCCTCACTTCGCCCCTGCCAACGCCACCCCACCTCTGCATCCTCTGCCTGGCAGGCAGGAGGCCAAAGTTCTCCACCTCCGTTTCTTTTTTGAATATTTTTTTCCTTCCTATCCAAAGTACAGGGAGGCCCCAGCACGGTGTCTGACACACAGTGGATTTGCGAAACAGCGTCTTGCTCATCGCTGTCATAGACGTCCTTACTTCTTCATCCTCACAAGCCACCAAAGCCTCTCCAAGTCTCTCACGGCCTCCCCACCCCACTTCTGGTGGCCTTTTCTCTGCTCCATTCTCACTCACCTGGGACAGGTTAAGACACTCCTACTTGCTTAAAATTCTTTCTCTGACTTCCAGGCCACCCTCTTACCCAGCACCTCACACAGATGTAACGGTTAATCAGCCTACATAAGTGGCCTTGAACTTGGCAATCCAAAGCCCTCAGCCTGCTGCGGCCACTGAGCACCGCATCCCAGAGCAGGTGATGCAGAACGCAGCCTGCTGCTGTGTGGTCTGGGGGACCCCTCTCCCGCACCCTGTCACAGGTCTCCACTCAAACGTCACCTCCCAGAGAGGTCCCCCTCACCACCAGAAGCATCTCGACCAAAGGCAAGGCTCAGTGAGCCAGAAAGACAGACGTCCAGGCCGCCCTTTCCCCCCGCGGGCGAGGCGATGGCGGACTCCCTCCCTGCTCACCTGGATCAGCGTCTCCAGCTCCTGGGGGCTCACACAGATATGATCCCGCAGGAATTCCGCCTTCTCCAAGGCGATAGTGTTCTTTTGGCTGCTCTCAAAGGGCTGCTCCAACGCCCGGAAGACGAGACCACCCGTGACGAGGTAGACCACCACGACCACGAAGATGGCAACCACCGTCTTCCACTTCATGACGGTCTGCAGGCCCCCCTGGGCCGCGCCTTCCATCCTGGCTACGACCGCGGCTCGGGAGGACACGGCGAGGCGAGGCGCCGGCGGAGCCCCGTTAGCGGCGGCCTTGGGCGGGCACGCCGGGGGCGCTGCTGCAGGAACGGCCACTGGGAAACGGGGCGGGCGAGAGGGAGAAGAGAGTTCGTTTATAAACACACACCCCACACCAAGTCACCGCGCAGACATCTTTCAAGCCGGCTGTCAAATGGGAGGGCTCAACATGGGTTCCCCAAGCCCCCAGTGAGGGAATTCAACCAGTTGCTAGGTGTCTGCTTGAATGATAAAAGCTGAGCACCAGGGGTTCCAGTTTTCAGTAATAATAATAACTGAGTCTGAAATGTGTATATTTCTCTACAGGGGTCCAAATCTGAAAGCCATGTCTCTGTTATTTATCATTCAGCTCCTGCCTCAGTTTTCTTGTTAAGCAATGTGTGAGATAGACTAGGGCTTCCCTGATAGCTCAGTTGATAAAGAATCTGCCTGCAATACAGGAGACCCTAGTTCGATTCCCGTGTGAGGAAGATCTGCTGGAGATGGATAGGCTACCCTCTCCAGTGTTCTTGGGCTTCTCTTGTGGCTCAGCTGGTAAAGAATCCACCTGCAACGCCGGTGATCTGGGTGTGATCCCTGAATTGGGAAGATCCCCTGGTGAAGGAAACAGCTACCCACTCCAGTATTCTTGCCTGGAGAATTCTACGGACTGTATAGTCCATGGGGTTGCAAAGAGTCGGACACGACTAAGCGACTTTCACTTTCAAGATAGACAACAAACCACCATATTTTAAAAAGAAGTGTACTGTTCAATCTGGACAGGAAATAAGTAGGAAAAGGATACCCAGCAGATTTGTCCAAGCACTGAGGGCTAGGTGATACCAAGTGTATAGAAGATATGAGCATCTGGCAAGTTTAAAAGTTCTTTTCTTGAGGTCTATAGTCACAAAAGAAGGGTGAGCTTCCTATATGGGAGAAGGGTCCAAACTCAAACACAGCGCCTCTCAGATCAAGATGGAGGAATAGGAGGAGGACATGGAACTCACTCCCCTATGAGCTGTGCCCCTGGGAGGGGGCTCAGAGGAGAATGGAGATTAAACTGGAAGAAGACTCTCCCTGGGAAGTGAGTGGTTCAAACCCCGTAGTGGGGGCTCTACCCCTGGAGTTCTACAAAAAAAAATGAGCTCCCCTGGAGGGCTGGCGGGACTAACAGGAAGCCGTGGGAAGCTGGGACTGCACTCAAGAGGAGCGCACTGCTGCTGGCTCCTTCCCAAAGCAGGGCGGAGAGGGGCCAGCTGGCCAACTGGCCTACCACAGCTACTTCAGTGTGTGTGCCAGCCTGAGCCGGGGGAACATTCCAGCCCCCCGTCTCACGTCACAGCTCCACGGTGGGATGGGAGCTGCTATGAGGAGGACCTCAGCTGTGAGACACCGAGGCGGCTCAAACATGAAGCAGCACCTGAGCAGGGCAGAGGCAGCCATTGCTCTCACTGACGCAGGTCACATCCAGACCCCTGAAGGCAGCCGGACCCCCACAGGCTGTACCCCAGCCCTCACCAAGTGCCTGGGACAGCCCCTCTCGCTCCCCCGGAGTGAGGGTGCCAGTGCGAGGAGGGAGAGACCGCACACTTGAAGCGAGCCGAGCTGGCTTGGAAGCTCAGCCCTTAGAGATTCCGCTTTAAGAACCTGGAGGCTGACCCTGCCCCCCGCCCACCATAGAGTGATGATGGGCACTCGGCACAGGAGCCCCAGGGCACACCTGTTCTGGCCCAGCCCCTCCTTCTCCACTCCCAGCTACTGCCTTGGTAGGAGGCACAACCCGAGGAAAGATGTCACTTGTGTTCTCATCACATCCAGCTCTTCCACCCAAGCCACGGGGCAGACACAGATCAAACAGGAATGCTGCAACACAAGGGGCAACAGAAAACTACCTTCCCTAATTTCATAAAGATAGAGAGAGATAAGGAAAGTGAGAGGGGGAGCTTGTCTCCGCTGGAAGAGCGAGAGAAAAACCCCTGAAAAAATAATTACTGAAACCAAAATAAGTGATTTACCAAATGAAAAATTCAAAGATAAGTAATAAGAATACTAACTGAATTAGGGGAAAGAATAGATGAGCGCAGTGAGAATTTTAACAGGGAACGACAAAATGTGAAAAGGAACCACTCAGAACCAAAGAAAACAATAACTGAAATAAAAACACGCGAGAAGGACTTAGCAGCAGACTGGGCGGCACAGAGAAACGAGGGATCTGGAAGACAGAAGAGCGGGAGTCACCCGGAACCGCCGGAAGGAAAGTGCACTCTAACGAGAGCAGAGTGAGAGATCCCTAGGATAACCAACGTTCATATCATAAAGGGCCCAGGAGGGGAAGAGACAGGGAGAAGGGGGCTGAAAAGACATTGTGAGAAATTCTGACTGAGAACTTTCCAAATCTAAAGAAGGAAACATACATCCAACTGCAGGAAGAACAGAGGGTCTCCAACAAGATGAGCCCAAACACAGACACCAGGATATAATTAAAATAACAAAACTGAGAGAATTCTAAAGACAGCAAGAAAAAAAAAAGCAGTCATACACAAGGGATCCCCCAGAAGGCTATCAGCTGATTTTTCTGCAGAAACTTTGTAGGAAAGAAGGGAGTGTTGTGGCATATTCAAAGTGCAGGAAGGGAAAAGCCTGCAACCTAGAACACTCTGCCCAGCAAGATTATCAATTAGAATTGAAGGAGAGACAAAGAACTTCTCGGTTAAGCAAAAACTGAAAGAGTTCATCAATACTAAATCAACCCTAAAAGGAAGGTTAAAGGGTCTTCTCTAAGCAGAAAAGAAAAGACTACAACAAGAAGTATCTATAGATAAAGGGAAAAAAAATCTCATTAGTAAAGAAAAGTACATAATAAAGTGTGAGGATCAACCACTTAAGTAAGCGAGTATGAAGATTAAAGGACAAAAAACACTGGAAAATCAACTATAGCTACAATAATCAGCAGAGGGATAAACATGAAAATGCAAAATATTACATCAAAAACAAAAAAAACGTGTGAAAGAGAAGTGAATATGTAGATTTTTTTGGATGTGTTTGAACTTAAAGGACTACCTGTTTAAAACTAATAGACACAGTTGCAGGTCAACATATAAGAATCCCATGGTAACCACAAGGCAAAACTTACAATACACAAAAACAAGAGAGAAAAGAACACAAGCATGCCAGGAAAGAAAATCATCAAACAAGCAAGGGAGCTAAAAGAACAAGAAAGAACTATCAAAACAACCAGAAAGAAAGCAATAAAATGGCAAGGAGTACATACACATCGTCACTGTAAATGTCCGAGAACTAAATGCTCCAATTGAAAGATATAGGGTGACTGACTGGATAAGAAAACAAGACCTATTTATAAGCTGCTTACAAGAGACTTACTGCAGAACTAAAGACAGACAGAGACTGAAAGTGAGGGAATGAAAGAAAAACATGTCATGCTAATGGTAACAACAAGAACGTAGAGGTAACAATACCCGTATCAGACAAAATAGACTTTAAAAAACAAAGTCATAGGAAAAGGCAAGGAAGGGCATTACATAATGGTAAACGAATCAATACAAGAAGAGGATATTACACTCATGAACATACATGTACCCACTACAAGAGCATCTAAATATATAAAGCAAATATTAATGCACATAACAAGAGAAATTGACAATACTCTAAGAGTAGGGTACTCTAACCTACACTGATATACAGATCATATAGATAGAAAATCAATAAGGCGACACTGGTCTTAAATGAGGGGCTTCTCAAGTGGCCCAGCGGTAAAGAATCCACCTGCCAAGGCAGGAGATGCGAGAGATGCTGCTTTGATCCCTGGGTCAGGAAGATCCCCTGGCATAGGAAATGGCAACCCACTCCAGTATTCTTGCCTGGGAAATCCCTTGGACAGAGGGGCCTGGTGGGCTGCAGTCCATGGGGTCGCAAAGAGTGTGACATGACCTAAGCAAATTAGCACACAGGCAACCTTCCCTAAAGACATTACACTCAGATTTGCACCTGCCCTTGTTGCCACAGAGACGCCTAGCCTTGTCCGGGGCCGCTTTCTTTCCTTTTCGCCCTCATCTCCCATTCACTCGTCCCCTTACTGTATCTCAGTGCCTGGCACCTCTCACCATCCCATTCACTCGCCCCCCCCCCCACTGTATCTCAGTGCCTGACACCTCTCACCATCGCCGTGGCCACAGCCTCACCCAGGCCACTGTCACACCCTGCTTGGTCCAGTCCAAACGCCTCACCAGTGACCTCCTTGCTTCCATTTTCACCCACCTCCTGGACCGTAAGTCTGGTGTTCCATATTGTTGCAGTGAAAAGGAAGAAAGAGGAATGAGCTTTGCTTTCAGAAATGAGATTTTCTTTCTTTTCTTTCCCTTTATTGAAGACAAAGAATATAAACAGAATAGGCCTCATCACTCCTAGATTTTACTTTGTTTCTAATCTGTAGTCTATAACTAAGTTGGCTCTCCTCAAAGCTAACCTAACTCTGCGTTGAGCTACATCCTGCACCTACCACCATTTAACTCCATGCTGATTACATCCTGTGCCTTCACTGTGCTCCCTTCGCAGACCACTGTTTGTAGTTTTTTGTGTTTCAGAAAGAAGGCCGCAGGACAATAAACCAGAGACAAACGAACCCAATTAGCTGACGCCAGCTATGATTTTTTAAACAAAGCAAGGAGAAGAAGAAGGGGCTTCCCTGGTGGCTCAGCAATAAATAATCTGCCTGCAATTCGGGAGCCACAAGAGATGTGAGTTCGATCCCTTGGTTGGGAAGATCCCCTGGAGGAGGGCAGGGCAACCCACTCCATTGTTCTTGCCTGGAGAATCGTGGACAGAGGAGCCTGGTGGGCTACAGTCCATGGGGCTGCAAGAGTCAGACGTGACTAAAGCAACTTGGCACACACACAAGAAGAAGGTAAGACCTTCATTACTTTGAGGCTTGTCATTTTCCCTGAAACCATGACCCAGACTACATACATGTCTCAGTTCCCCCAGGACGGGGTCACAGTTCCTGAGGCACTAGCCTGATGTGTTTCCCCCTCTGCCAGCTGAGGACTAAAGTCATCTTTCTATTTCTTCCAAATTCTGTATCAGTAATTTTTATTCAGCACTGATGGGCAGAGAAAGCCAACATTTGGGTGGTAACAATATCACTTCTTGAAGCACCTCCTCTATTTCTCCCCTGCTTGTTGTGTGGTCAGTAAAATAATAGTCCCCAAAGATGCCCCTGTTCTCATCCCTGGGAGCAATGAATACATTACTTTACATAGCAAAAGGAACTTTGCAGATATGATTAAGCTAAAGACCTTGAGTTGGAAAGACTGTTGCTGTTGTTCAGTCACTCAGTCGTGTCCAACTCTGCGTGTCCAACCCATGAATTGCAGCACACCATACTTTCCTGTCCACCACCATCTCCCAGAATTTGTTCAAACTCATGTCCATCGAGTTGGTGATGCCATCCAACCATCTCATCCTCTGTCGTCCCCTTCCTTCTGCCCCCAATCCCTCCCAGCATCAGGGTCTTTTCCAATGAGTCCGCTCTTCACATCAGGTGGTCAAAGTATTGAAGTTTCAGCTTCAGCATCAGTCCTTCCAGTGAATATTCAGGACTGATCTCCTTTAGGATGAACTGGTTGGATCTCCTTGCAGTCCCAGGGACTCTCAAGAGTCTTCTCGAACACCACAGTTCAAAAGCATCAATTCTTCGGTGCTCAGCCTTCTTTATGGTCCAGCTCTCACATCCACACACGACCACCAGAAAAACCACAGCCTTGACTATGGACTACATATGTGTGCGTGCTAAGTCACTTCAGTCGTGTCTGACTCTTTGTGACCCCGTGCACTGTAGCCCACCAGGCTCCTCTGTCCTTGGGATTCTCCAGGAAAGAGTAGTGGAGTGGGTTGCCATGCCCTCCTCCAGGGGATCTTCCCAACCCAGGGCTCAAACCCGAATCTCATGTCTGCAGCGTTGGCAGGTGGGTTCTTTCCCACTAGTGCCACCTGGGAAGCCCCAGACTATATATATAAACACACCCACAAAGGATGTTGTGATTAACCCATCTGTTCTGCTCAGAAACCACAGCTGTTCTCGCTCTAAGTTGCCTTGTGAGCTGGGACCTGCCCCTGGAGCTCTCTGTGCCCGGAGCCACCAAAGAAGCAGAGCTGGCCAGATGTGGGGGATGGCGGCGGCAGTGGCACAGGTGATAGGAGCCCCTGCCCCTTCCTGCACGCTTGCTCTGCGCCCGTCGCGCCAATGAACACTCTGTTTACATCGTCCCATTTGGTCCTCAACACGTGGTACTCTCACCCTTCGTGAACCCAGGTCCTCCCAGAAGCAGATGCCAAGTGGGGATTAAAGGGGTGTGGATTTTATTAAGGGAAACACAGTCAGGAGGCGAAGAGGGCCAGCAGACACACTGTGAGTCTGATCCCGCTGAGGCAGAGTGGGAAGGAGGGTGGGTGAGGGAGTTCTGGACCACCTGAGGCCTAAGGAAGGCTCAGCATGGCTGACAAGGAGCTCTTGAGCCCAAGTCAGCCATGCTCAGGGTCCTGCATCCTGAGAAGAGATCTCCATTAGGGTCCCTGCTGCCTTGACCCCTGGCTGGAAGCGGTCCACGGGAGGCGGGCCCACAGCCTGTGTCAGAGAGCATCCCGGCCCTTGCTCAGTAATATGCCCTCCAGCTGGAGGCCTGCATGGGGTCTCACGGTCATCAGGCATGCCCATTTCACAGACAAAGGAACTGAGACCCAGACAGCTTAAAGAGCAGAGTCCAGGTCAGGTGGCTAGACAGTGGCAGAGCCAGGATTAAAATTAGAATAACCTGACCTCAAAGTCAGTTCTCCTCTGGAGTGTATGTACAGAAAGCTAGGAAAAAAGGAAATTCCAGGGAAAACGTGAAAAAAAAAACAAAACTTCAGAGACTTCACTTTGAAACATGTAAACAGTTTACATAATTCTAAAACAAAATTAATATTAAAAAATGAGTCGCTGCCCTCTATTGCACACAAAAGAGTAAATCCTAAGAGTTCTCATCATATGGAAAAAAAAAAAAAAACACTTTTTTTTTCTATTTCTTTAATGCTGTATCTACATGAGATGATGGATGTTCACTAAACTTATTGTGGTAATCACTTCATAATGTATGTAAGTCACATCATTTTGCTGTGTACCTTAAACCCACACCGTTCTGTATGTCAATTATAGCTCAATAAAATTGGAAGGTTAAAAAAAATTAAAAGAAATTCCAGTTGGAAAAAGCACTTTCATCTAAAATGTGTCAGTAATGGACGCCTCCCTGGTGGCTCGGTGGTAAAGCTTCCAGTTGCAATGCAGGAGACCCGGGTTCGATCCCTGGGTCGGGAAGATGCCCTGGAGAAGGAACTGGCAACCCACTCCAGTATTCTGGCCTGGAGAATCCCAAGGACAGAGGAGCCTGGTGGGCTACAGTCCACGGGGCCACAAAGAGTCAGACGCAACTGAGCCACTAACACTTAACATATAAAGTAATCGCCAATCATACGTCACCACCTCAACAGAAAGGGATTTGGCAACAAAAGTTCCGTCAAGACTTGATGAGACAGAAAATGCTGGAAGACAATGTCCCTTCAGTTAATCTTCATATTAAAATGTTTCCTCACAAATGGTAGCTCATTCCGTCTTTTTAACCTAACTGTGGGAGGATGCAGGGGCACATGTGGGAATCTCCTCGTTTGAACAAGTTCTTAGTAATTTTGTCTTATTCAGGCTTCCCCTTGCCCCATACACTTTACTGCATAATTCATTCACAGGTCGTCGACAAACACGTGAGTCTGCCAGGCCCCACGCTCGGCACTGGGGATGGATAAATGAATAAGACACCTCCTTGCTTTCAGATTTAATGGGAGAGCAGACAGAGAACTCATGCCCGCGTGAACTGAGTGCACCTTCACAAAACCTGTGCGGGGCAGGGTCACGATCTATCCCCCACGGACAGCTGCGGAACTGAGGCCAGGAGAGGTGACGCTGACTAGCTGTCACAAGCTGGTGAGCAGGGGTCCAGCTGCAGACCCCTGAGCCCAGGGCAGCCTTCCACAGCACCTGGGCCAAGTGGTACCCCCGGGGTTAAAGAAACGCAGCCGCCAGGGAGGCACCCCGTCACGCGGCCGCAGCACTGTGCCTGGCGACCCACGCAAAGTGCAGCTGTGACCGCAGCACGCGCAGGCAGGCAGGGGACACCCGCTTCCCCTCTGCAACCACGACCTCCGCCAGGTCTAGCTCTGCTCCAGGGCCACCAGCACAGGCAGCTCAGAGCTTCCAAAGAGCCCCCGGGGAAAGCTGAGCCTCGAGTCCCCAAAAGGCTTCCCTGGCTGCACCGGAGGGGAGATACGGGCAGCGGGGAGGAGAGAGGAGGAGAAGCCGTCACAGCAGCCGGTGACCTGCCTCTGAGAAGAGCCAACAGGATGCGTGTGCTGCCCTAATCTCAAGTACCCTGGCAGCCAAACCTGGCTTTTCCTGTTCCCACGTGGCAGCCCCACCTTAAACATGATCCAGCTGGCCCTGATGAGAATGCAGCAGTGATCACTCTAACAGTCTTGATTTTAAAGTCTAGTTACGAGAGAAATGCAGATCAAAATGACAGTGAGGTGTAACCTCCCCCCAGTCACAATGGCCATCATCAAAAAAATCAAAGAGCAAATACACCTACACTGCTGTGGGGGTGTACGTTGGTACAGCCACTGTGGAGAACAGTGCGGAGAGTCCTTAAAAAAACTAAGCATAGAACTACCATACGACCCAGCAATTCCACTGCTGGACATACATGTGGAGAAAACCATCATGTGAAAAGATCCATGCATCCCAATGTTCATTGCAGTGCTATTTACAATAGTCAACATGCGGACGCAACCTACATATTCATCAGCAGAGGAATGGAGATAAGATAAGAAGATACACATACAGGCAATGGAATGTTACTCAGTCATAAGGAAAGGATGAAATAATGCCATTTGCAGCAGCATCGATAGATCTAGAAACTGTCGTACTGAGTGAAGTCAATCAGACAGAGAAAGACAAATATCATGTGATATCACCTATATGTAGAGTCTTTAAAAAGGGTGCAAACGAACTTATCTGCAAAACAGAAATAGAGGTACAGATGTAGAAAACACACTTATAATTACCAGGGGTAAGAAGGGGGACGGGAGAAACTGGGAGACGGGGCCTGACGCACAGACGCTGCTACATATAAAAGAGATAACTAAGAAGAACCTACTCTAGAGCACAGGGAACTCTGCTCAATGCTCCATAATGACCCATATGGAGAAAAAAGCTGAAAGAAAAAGTTGATACATGTATATGTAAAGCTGATTCACTTTGCTGTACGGCAGAAATGAACACAATGCTGTAAGTCAACTATACTCCAATAAAAAATTTTTTAAAAAAAAGAAGGCAGTGATGCTCAGCCTAGACACACTAAAGAACCAAGCCATGTCTCCAAAACCCTGCCCCAGACAAGGGTCTCGCTTCAGGTCTAATCACTGCCCTCTCCTTCTAGTCCTCCTTGAAAACTCCAGGCTGTGTTATCAGATGGAAGGGACCAAGGTGTTGTGACATTTCTTGGATCCTTTAGAGACAGGAGCCAAGACAAGGGGAAGAAGGTCTAAAAGGGGAGGCAGAAGGAGGGAAGAATCCGCTGCCACCCTGACTCAGCTCCGGCCCTGCCTCCTCTCACCTGAATCCCAGCGGCAGCCTCCGGTCCTCCAGGGGGCGCTCTCCGGGTTGGGGCGCTAATCACGTCCACCGCACACCCAAGCTCCTCTCCAGGCACCACGTAGCGTCAGAAGAATATGCAGGCCCTGTGGCTTGCAGGAAGACTCCCTTCCGTGACCTGGGGCTTGCCTCTCTCCCTGGACTCTGGCTACCACACCTACACACAACCTTTCCCCCAGTCAAATCCAGCAGCACCCAGGCCCCTGCACACCAAGCCCAGAGGAACAGGTCTTGCTTCTCGATCCCTTTCTCTCCCCCACTCTTTATCTGTCCAAAGGCTCCTCACACTGCAAAACTCACTTCATGCATCACCACCTCCAAGAAGTCCTCCCTGACTGCCCAGCCCCCAATACAAACAGATGCCCTTCCTCTTGAGACTTTCTCTATATCTCAATGTGGAGTTTAGCACCGTGCCTACAGCTGGAAGGCTCCACGTTACAGTTTGCTCATTCTTGAATTCATTCATCCATTCATCCATAAATCTGCCTTACACCAGCATTTATGACATCAAGTTCACACACGTGCCCAAAAGAAAGTTTAACCGTGGAGTGCGTTGAATTTGGTACGACTGGTGGTGGTGCTGGTTGTATTCCCACAGACACACATTCTGAGTCAAGTTTTTCAAGTTCTCAGAAAGCAAGTAGTCCAAGGAGAGCTCTTCACGGTCTGTTCAATTGCCACGGGAGGACTATAAGGGAGACAGAGAAGGAATTCACTTCACCGTGCTCCAAATGCTCAGTTCTGAGCTTTCTTGTTCACTAAGGGCTAGAAGGTTCTCTTCTACTCATGCATGCAAAATGTTTTGGGGGTTAAAAAAAACAAATCCTGTTGAATGCCATGAATCACCCTTGGTGAGTCACCTCTCTGGTACCAAGCAGGCAGAATTTCTCTCCAGTCAGCCTTCCTGGGGCTCCTCTGACTAGGATCAAACAGCATACATTCGGGTTTCAGGACTCAAAGACTGACCCCTGCCCCCGTAGTGCACTCCCAGCCTGAGAAGAAAACAAAGGTTGCCGAACTCATTTGGGGCTCAAAGACCACTGACTTTCTTCTCAGGGCTAGTAAGCAAATGCTTTCTCCCCAGTCAGTTCAGTTCAGTTCAGTCGCTCAGTCGTATCCGACTCTTTGCGACCCCAGGGACTGCAGCACACGAGGCTTCCCTGACCATCACCAACTCCCTGAGCTTGCTCAAACTCATGTCCATTGAGTTGGTGATGCCATCCAACCCTCTCATCCTCTGTCGTCCCCTTCTCCTCCCGCCTTCAATCTCGCCCAGCATCAGGGTCTTTTTCAATGAGGTGGCCAAAGTACTGGAGTTTCAATTTCAGCATCAGTCCTTCCAATGAATATTCAGGACTGATTTCCTTTAGGATGGACTGGTTGGATCTCCTTGCAGTCCCAGGGACTCTCACGAGTCTTCTCCAACACCACAGTTCAAAAGCATCAATTCTTCAGCATTTAGCTTTCTTTATGGTCCAACTCTCACATGCATACATGACTACTGGAAAGCCATAGCTTTGACTGAATGGACCTTTGTCAGCAAAGTGATGTCTCTGCTTTTTAATATGCTGTCTAGGTTGTTCATAGTCTTTCTTTCAAGAAGCAAGCATCTTTGTAGCATTTTCATGGCTGCAGTTACCATCTGCAGTGATTTTGGAGCTCAAAAAAATAAAGTCTGCCACTGTTTCCATTGTTTCCCCATCTATTTGTCATGAAGTTATGGGACCAGATGCCTTGATCTTAGTTTTCTGAATGTTGAGCTTTAAGCCAACTTGTTCACTCTCCTCTTTCACTTTCATCAAGAGGCTCTCTAGTTCCTCTTCACTTTCTGCCATAAGGGTGGTGCCATCTGCATGTCTGAGGTTATTGATATTTCTCCCAGCAATCTTGATTCCAGCTCGTGCTTCATCCAGCCCAGCATTTCTCATGATGTACTCTGCATATAAGTTAAATAAGCAGGGTGAAAATATACAGACTTGACATACTCCTTTCCCGATTTGGAACCAGTCTGTTGTTCCATGTCCAGTTCTAACTGTTGCTTCTTGACCTGCATACAGATTTTTCAGGAGGCAGGTCAGGTGGTCTGGTATTCCCATCTCTTTCAGAATTTTCCACAGTTTCTTGTGATCCACATAGTCAAAGGCTTTGGCATAGTCAATAAAGCAGAAGTAGATGCTTTTCTGGAACTCTCTTGCTTTTTTGATGATCCAGTGGATGTTGGCAATTTTATCTCTGGTTCCACTGCCTTTTCTAAATCCACCTTAAACATCTGGAAGTTCACGGTTCACGTATTGCTGAAGCCTGGCTTGGAGAATTTTGAGCATTTCTTTACTAGTGTGCTGCTGCTGCTAAGTTGCTTCAGTCGTGTCCGACCCTGTGTGACCCCATAGACGGCAGCCCACCAGGCTCCCCCGTCCCTGGGATTCTCCAGGCAAGAAACACTGGAGTGGGTTGCCATTTCCTTCTCCAATGTATGAAAATGAAAAGTGAAAAAAGTGAAGTCACTCACTTGTGTCCGAGTCTTAGCGACCTCATGGACTGCAGCCTACCAGGCTCCTCCATCCATGGGATTTTCCAGGCAAGAGTACTGGAGTGGGTTGCCAGTGCAATTGTGTGATAGTTAGAGCATTCTTTGGCATTGCCTTTCTTTGGGATTGGAATGAAAACTGACCTTTTCCAGTCCTGTGGCCACTGCTGAGTTTTCCAAATTTGCTGGCATATAGAGTGTATCACTTTCACAGCATCATCTTTTAGGATTTGAATGAGCTCAACTGGAATTCCATCACCTCCACTAGCTTTGTTCGTAGTGATGCTTTCTAAGGCCCACTTGACTTCACATTCCAGGATGTCTGGCTCTAGGTGAGTGATCACACCATCGTGATTATCTTGGTCGTGAAGATCTTTTTTGTACAGTTCTTCTGTGTATTCTTGCCACCTCTTCTTAATATCTTCTGCTTCTGTTAGGTCCATACCATTTCTGTCCTTTATTGGACTCATCTTTGCATGAAATGTTCCCTTGGTATCTCTAATTTTCTTGAAGAGATCTCTAGTCTTTCTCATTCTATTGCTTTCTCCTGATCTTCCCCAAATCTCTGGTTGTATTTATAAGCCCAGGGAGTAGCACAAAGTCAGGGAACTTCACCAGCAGACAGGCCTGAAAAATGAGGCTCTTAGCATTGAGGCCTCAACTCAGGCAGGAGCAGAAGGGATGGAAGGCAGGGCTCAGAGATAAGGAAGTAAAATCTATGGGTCCTAGTGATTGACAGAGATTGTGGAGATGCAGGGTTGAGGATAATACCCGGGCACCTGGTTTTAAGAGTGTGGTGTTGTCCGGCACAGAAAAGTCAGAAGCCTCGGTCTGCAGCTTCTGTGGCATATCCAGGTTACCATATCCAGTAGACATTAGGCTAAAGAGACTGGAACTCAGGTGCAAAATCTAGCTGGAAGCCTAGGTTTGAGAGTGATGAGAAGAGAGGTGGGATTGAAGCCACAGACCTGGATGCAATGGTCCAGAGGGAGACACAGAATGAGAAGAGAACCAAAGATGGTGCTTGAGGGAGCGACATGTCAGACACAGCAGAGGAAGAAGATCAAAACCCCAAAGAAAATCCAAAACCACTGCAGATGGTGACTGCAGCCAGGAAATTAAAAGACGTTGCTCCTTGAAAGAAAAGCTATGACCAACCTAGACAGCATACTAAAACGCAGAGACATCACTTTGCTGACAAAGATTCAAACAGTCAAAGCTATAGTTTCTCCAGTCGTCATGTACGGATGTGAGAGTTGGACCATAAAGAAGGCTGAGAGCCAAACGATTGATGCTTTTGAACTGTGGTGCTGGAGAAGACTCTTGAGAGTCCCTCGGACAGCAAGGAGATCAAACCACTCAATCCTAAAGGAAGTCAACCCTGAAGACTCATTGGAAGGACTGATGCTGAAGCTGTAGGTGCAATACTTTGGCCACCTGATGGGAAGACCCAACTCACTGGAAAAGACCCTGATGCTGGGAAAGATTGAAGGCAGGAGGAGAAGGGGACGACAGAGGATGAGATGGTTGCATGGCATCACCGAGTCAATGGACATGAGTTTGAGCAAGCTCTGGGAGATCGTGATGGACAGGGAAGCCTGGCGTGCTGCAGTCCATGGGGTCACAAAGAAACGGACACGACTGAGGGGCTGAACAACAAGAGGAAGAACTAGAAAGAATCAGAGAGGAAAGGAGGAGCACCAAGGCACGGCTTCCTGATATGAACAATGGTCACTGTTATTCCATTCCCCTCCCAGCGCCATTGCCAAAGCCTGGCCTGCAAGATGTCTCGGCCAGCATGTGTTCGATGAGCTGATTACTGTCACATACATTATCCTACTGCTCATTAATGGTCTTCTCATAGACCATTCTTCTCTCCCTGGCTTCCAGGAAGCTCTTTTCAACAAAGCCTCTGTTCCAGAATTCCTGGGCATCATAGGTTACTTCTGGTAGCAGGCAGGGTGCCTTTATTTCTGCAGGGAAATGAACTCTCACTCAGCCTCACAGCACGAAGAGCCGAGAACTAGAGCTATTTCCTGCACACGCTGAGCTGACCAGCCTGGGCATCTCCCACAAGTCTGCTCATCATTTGAGAGCCAGGGCTGCCTACCTGCTGGTTCTCCCAACAGACCCCAGGCTCCGCCGTGTTGGCAAGATGGACTCAGGTCTCTTGACTCCACGGTCAAGGCTGCAAGGTGCACAGCCCTGCCTGGGGTTCTTTGGTTCCAAAATGCTTCTTGAGTACACGCGTTACTCGTTTCCTGCCCTAAGTTTTTCCCACACAATTTAAATTAGCTACAGCACTTGTTTTTTTTTAACTGGAGGATAATGGCTTTCCAAGGATAGTTCCTGCCATACAACATGCATCAGTCATAAGTGTGCACGACCCCCCTGCCCCCCACGCCACCCCCCAGGTCACCCCAGGGCACCGAGCCCCCTGTGCTGGGCAGCAGCACCCCTTGAGCGCTCTGCTTCGCGCACGGCGGGTACACAGGTCAGTGCTACTCTCTCCATTCGTCCCGCCCTCCCCTTCCCCTGCAGTGTTCACAAGCCCCTTCTCTACATCTGCGTCTCTCTTCCTGCCCTGCAAAGAGGTTCATCAGGACCATTTTCCTAGATTCTATATATATGTGTTAATACACCATGTTTGTTTTTCTCTGGCTTCACTCCGCATGGCAGCCTCTAGGTTCATCCGCCTCACTACAACTGACTCACAGCACTTTTAAAAGGGAAGATGTTTTTCCCCTCCCTTTAGGATTAAAAATAATATAAGCAGCTGCAGTTCCCAAAATATCGCCTTTATCCTGGGCCAAGTGCTTTAAATCCTATTGTCTGGACCCACTCCTTCAGAGCGGTTTGCCTCTCCCAGGTGTCACGTCAAAAGCAGTTACCTCTCCTGCAGCTTTCTGCAGGGGACCCCTCCCCACCAGGCTGGAGCCGGATGATCCTTCTAAAATTCCAATCTAGCTCCTTTTTGGTTGCGTGCGTGCTAAGTTGCCTCAGTCACGTCTGACTCTTTGCAGCCCTATGGACTGTAGGCTGCCAGGCTCCTCTGTCCAAGGGATTCTCTAGGCAAGAGTACTGGAGTAGGTTGCCATTTCCTACTCCAGGGGATATATCCTGAGCCAGGGATCGAACCCATGTCTCTTATGTCTCCTGCACTGGTAGTCAGTTTCTTACCATGGGGCCATCTGGGAAGCCCCAGCTCCTTCTTAAATCCCTGCAATTTCTAACAAAATCTCCTGACTCTTCACATAGCCTCAGGGTCCCGGCTACTTCACCAGCCCTACACGCCCCACACAAGCAGTCCTCCAACCTCAGTAACCCCCGTTAGCATCAGCAGTCACAAACACACAGGTCCTGAGCAGCTGTATTCACCTAACCGAGTCTTCTTACAGATTCACAATAGAAAGGAGAACCAAAAAAATTGTGTTGATCCATCAGAGAGAAAGATTCTGTGACTGAAGTCCATAGCCCATGCTATTCCCAATTCTCTCACCGTAGGAGTTCATTGCATCCCACCCCATGACGGTGACAGAGGCAGCGAGAGGCACCTCACTAATTTTCATATTCATCAGAGCATAAGATCCATTGAAGTAGTACGTGTGCTAATGTTTCACAGTGACGAAAAAGGAAGAGGTATTTAGAACCTTGGTGTGTCCTTCACTCACTTTTTCAGCCAGCGCATGCCAACTCTGTGCCAGGAACAGTACAAACTCCACACTCTGTGGCCAAGCTGCCAAGCCATCATCCCCCAGGAAGTTGAAGGGATCAGCTTTTTTGAGACGCGCAAAGCCGGCGAAGCCTCCCTGTAGCTTTGTTCTTCCGCTGAGTAGCTTTGATCTCTCTTCTGCTCTCGTTTCCTCTGCTCTGAACCAACCTTCCCTTCCTCTCCCATTCCAAACCTGTCCACAGATATTGCAGGACCGGCTGCTACAAAACTGAAGACCTTCCCTGCTTCCTCCACGTTCTTCCCTGACACGTGGGCCTCCCCTGAGGACAGTGCACTCGAAGAGTGGCCTTCAGGTGGAGGTGGCTCAGTCCCCGCCGCCCACAGTCTCCGGGCCAGGCTGTCCCCGAAAACCAACACCGCACCACTCCTGCCAACGCCCCGGTTCCTCTGAGACCCACGCGCCTCTGGCCCCTCTTCGTGCCCGCCAGTGGCAGACCTGACTTCCCTCCTTGCTTTCTGAAGCCTTCCACCATCCAGGTCCTACTTTCCTCCTGAATGGTTTCATATTTTTCTTTTTTTTTCAATGTTTAAAATCTTTATTGAATTTGTTACAACACTGCTTCTGCCTTTATGTTTTGGATTTGGGGCTGCGAGTCACGTGGGATCTTACCTCCCCAACCGGGGATCAAACCCCGCATCCCTCGCATTGGAAGGTGAAGTCTTAACCACTGGACCGCCAGAAACGTCCCTCCTGAATGATTTTCAGGGCCCCACAGAGAACCTACCCAATACGCACGCCTCCCGTTTCCCTGATTTCAGCAGCACTTACCATCTGCCGTCGACCTCAACCACTGACTTAAGTCAGGTTCCCCAGAAGCAGACTCAGAGATACAGATTGACTTGTCAGCAATTTATTTAAGCGGTGCTTCTAGAAGAGCCTCCAGGGGAGTGGGGAAAGAGGAAAAATGAGGGAAAGAAGCCCAGCCCGTGTGCAATTGCAGATGAACCCCCACCCCACCCCTGCCTGAGCCCTGGGGAGGGAGTCTGCAGCATAAATTACGGTCCTCCACCCCCAGATCCATTGCCCCCTGGAGCAAGGAGGCTGGGAGTTCATGCCTACGACCGGTCACGAGCTACAGACACCCTAGGCTGGGCAGACGTCCCCGAACCTCCCGAGAAGAAGCACGGGGAAACCAGGGGAAATCGTCTGAACCGGCCGTGGGTCCGCGCTGCGAGGGAAGAAGCACCCGGGCTCCGGAGGATGGGTGCGCAAAGCCAGGAGAACGTTCCGGGGGGCTCACGGAGCATCGACAGGACCCACGGCTCCTGCCTCCTCCCGGGCCACGTCCCGAGCCTCGGCATCCCGAGGAAGGTCCCCGCCTCAGAAGTCCTCAAGCAAGGAACCCACTGATGACTTGAGCGTCTGAGTCTCTGGCCCTCTTCCTCAATTCCTCCCGTCACCCGCCTATCCTCTCCCGCCCACTCCCGGGCCTCCCCAGTTCTCCTCCGCCCTGCCCTGCTCAGTGTAGAGGCCAGGTTCAAAGCTACCCACCTCCGCTCACAGACTCCGCTCCCTTTCCCCCCGCCCCGTCCTTTCCTGGAGCTACCTGGACACACCGCCTTCCGCCTCATTGCTGTCCTTTGCCTGGGGTCCGCATCCCGGCTGCTGAACCCTGCCAGGGAAGCAGACCCGGCCCGCGGAGGCCTGCCGGTCTACACCCGGCGTTTCCTCCCTCACCCAGCTCTCGATGCTGCTCGCAAGTCGCCTGCCTCCTTGTTCAGAGACGGCAGTCAGGGTAAAGGTCATGAAGATAGTCAGGTACATCTTATATATCTGACTATAGACAAACCTGGAGCTGTACATGAGAATGCCTCTGCAAGGTAGATGTTGACTTTCCAAAACGATTTTCTGCAAAGAGCAAGTTCTGCGTGCCTCCAAAATGGGCTTCAGTGTACGGTCACCCCTTTTTACAAACAGCTGACGTAGAATGAGGTGTGCTCTCCCTCAGCCCATCTCCCGGGGTCAGTGAGAGGAAGTCTCGATGCCCCCAGGACATTCTGCTTTGCAAGCTGCCTGGGCCGTCTTCCCTGACCAAGCAGCTTGTTTCACACTAAAACCTCCTACAAATAACCTAGGCCGGGAAAAAATTTTTTTTTTTTTAGCTGGGGCTTCCTTCACTCTGCCTACTAAGTCGCAAAAATGAATGAGATCTGTCAAAGGGAGAAAACGGTCTCTCCAGAACACCCGACAAGATGGCTCTGCGTTTCAGCATCGTCTTGCGGATGACTTCCTCTAAAGCGGCTCCTCTAAGGCCAGATTGGTGCTGCTGACGTCAGCAACATTTCGGGGATTTACTGCAAAAGCAGCCAGCAGGAGCTGGGAGGGAGGGAGGGAGAGAGGAAGAGAGAAACTGAAAGGGAAAAGAATTAGTCCTCCAGGGGCTGGGAGACAGCCACGGGGAAAACGTGCCAATCCAGTGCTCTGAAGAAGTGATTTGAAATATTCTTAAGAGCTTCTCATTAGTGAAGCCTTACTGAAAAACTGGGAGATCTTTAAAAAGTAGGGAAGGGAATCTTCAATAAACCCAGCAACACGTAGGTTTGGGAGGACAAAATGGGTCTGAGGAAGGCAAGAAATGGTGCTGGCAGGGAAATCCTAGGGCTAAACCAGCCTCCAGGGGAATCTTCCATTCCAGGGAGCTGCTAACCTCCCTAGCAAGTAGGCTGGACCTTCTTGCTAGACCAACACCTCAACGTCCCCAGAGGGTAAATGCCTCCAGACGACCCTCGAATGAACAGGGACCCTTCCATCTCTGAATCGTCCACAGTCCCAATCCCAGTACACAGCATACAAGGAGCGTTCAACTCACGTACACGAAGCAGATTCGTTTCTCAAACGTTTCTCAAAGCCTGTTGTGCTTTAGGCACAAGAGGGCACAGGGTGATGGAGAAGAATTCTGCTGTCTAGGAGCTAAGCAAGGCAAAGACTCGGGTGAATGGGGGCTGTGGGAGTGAGGGTTATTTCACTTCCATTTCCACGTCATTCAGAAAAGGCTCAGCACTCAAGAATCTAGAGGTGTTCAAAACCTCAGAGAGAAAAAGGACCCTTGTATGGGTCACACAGAGATCTGCCAATCTGCCATGCTGGCCCATAAGCTGCTCCCCAAGAAACAGGTCATAAAACAAGGGTGGAGGCTTTCCTGCTGATCCAGTGGCTAAGACTCCAGCTCCCAGAGCAGGGGGCCCAGGTTCAATACCTGATCAGAGAACTAGGTTCCGCATGCCACAGCTAAGACCTGGCACAGCCAGATAAATAAATATTAAAAAAACAAAAACCAAAGGTGTGCAAAGTTTGCTTTGATGTAATTTTCAAGGGTTAAGTCACTCTTCCACACTACCATCCTCTTATGGACCCTCAGACCCAAATCTGTTACACAGGCAAACTCTCTTTGCGATGAATCAGCCACAACTAGGCAGCCACCATAAACACGCTTCTTTTAAAGGAGGGCGAGAGTGAGAGTGAGCCGCTCAGTCCTGTCCGATTCTCTGTAACCCTGTGGACTGCAGCCCGCCAGGCACCTCTGTCCGTGGGATTCTCCAGGCCAGAATACCGGAGTGAGTAGCCATATCCTTCTCCAGGGGATCTTCCTGACCCAGAGATTGAACCCAGGTCTCCTTTGCAAGTGGACTTTTTACCATCTGAGCCACCAAGGAAAGTGAAAGTGAAGTCGCTCCGTCGTGTCCAGCTCTTTGCGACCCCATGGACTGTAGCCTGCCAGGCGCCTCTGTCCATGGGATGCTCCAGTCAAGAATACTGGAGTGGGTTACCATTCCTTCTCCAGGGGATCTTCCTGACCCAGGGATTGAACCTGGGTCTCCCGCAATGGAGGCAGACGCTTTAACCTCTGAGCCACTAGGGAAGCCCAGAAGCCCCTCCTTTAAAGGAACTGCCCAGCTATAAGAACCATGCGACATTATTAAAAACCCTATGACCAAACATAAATTAGATATTGAATATTGGCACACAGTCAGGCTTGATAAATCAATGTAGAAGATAAGTACTGTCTTCAGCTTGCCATGTAAAGGAATGTTAATTGTGCATGTGAGAACCTCGTAAATGGCAAAGCTTGGGGAAAGCCACAGAGAAAGAAAAAAAAATTTCATAGAGAGTTAAATCCAGGCTTTGGGTTCTCCGATTTTAAACCAGGAATAGGATCTTCACAGAAAATGCAGCTGATATTTAATCCATCATACGCTTTGGGTTCAGCCTGTACTTAAATGCTTAGAAACTGCCTCTGAAGAGGTCATTTGAAATACAGTCTTGTGGTTATGACTTCTCCTCCTCCCAGGGGAAAAAAAGGAAGGAGAAAAAGTGGTCTGATCAATTAAAATAGCAAATGGCTCAACCCGGCTATCTTGGAATTTGTGGGCATTTCCAAGAGTTCCCTGCCATTTAATGCCCCCTCAGGAGCCGAGTGTATTTAAGCTATTCTAACTTCAAGATGCCGACCTCAGCAAAGCTATAAGCGCCACAGCCTCGGGGCTAAAGTGGGTTATGTTGTGAAGTCCTTGGTTCCTCAGGTACAGCCAGGAATGGCACGCCATTTAATTCACTGAGAACTTCCATGGGAGGCCCACTCCGTGACGTTCTCTAAGGAGCATCACAAGTACAGGGGTAAGCTTCTTTCCATTCAAACATCACTGCACATAACGCAGCTTCTCTCACACCAGCATTTGACGAGGGCCCACCAAGCGCAGTACGCAACCTGCACAGCTGTGCACGGCAGCCCCAGCCCTCAAGGCACCCCTCAGCTCTGTCCAGCTTTCCATCTCCCTACAATGTGGACATGAGCCAGAAATATTCTTGTGCCAGAAATTTCAGATTTCCTTTTATCCAAGTGAACGCTTGCTGCATGCAGCTCTCACACGTTGCCGTCTGTTAAAGAAGAAAGAGGATGATCATCACATCTTAAGGTTATTTTTAAAATCACTTTCCATCAAGAAAACCCAATATGAAAAAAGTAAATTGAAAACAAAGATCACAATATGATCTCTTTCTGGGACATATTTACATACTACATCAGTCAAGACCATCTAACAGACAGATGATCTAAATCAGACTGAATTTTTAAAAAATGGAATAAACTCTCCCTTTTCTATGCCTTTTGGTTCTATGAGTTTGTGCTTGCATGGGCACTTTAAAGGTTATTTTCTTCAGCAGATGGGAATGCAGATTTCGCCAGCAGAAGAGATTTTAACTAGTGACTGAGCTCTTGAGCCTGAAGTTAGAATAATGACAGCAATACCACTTAGAGACCAAATTATTAAACTAAAAATATCCAAGAGCAAGCAGTGGGGAGTAGATTAGAAGTGCTCAAACTTTTGGAACAAAACTCTTCCTTCAAGGAGTCTCCAGAGCTCTTTGGGAACCAGAAGATTCATGGAACATGATTGGAAACCACAAATCTGGAGGAAAGAATCTGGAGAAAGACCACCAACAAGAATATCCAGAGCTTGGGTTCTACTCCCAGCTTTGCACCAACCAGCCTTGCCACCTTCAGCATCTACTATGGGACCAGAAGACCTGGGTACTTAGTGACTGAACAACAAACCTTCTTCACTGGTGTGTGTGTGTGTTCAGTCGCTCAGTTGTGTCCAGCTCTGTGTGACCCCATGGACTGTAGCCCACCAGGCTCCTCTGTCCATGGGATTCTCCAGGCAAGAATACAGGAGTGGGCTGCCATGCCCTCCTCCAGGGGATCTTCCCAACCCAGGAAATGAACCTCTGTACCTTTCGCATCTCCTACTTTGGCAGGCCAGAGAAGGCAATGGCACCCCACTCCAGTACACTTGCCTGGAAAATCCTATGGATGGAGGAGCCTGGTTGGCTGTAGTCCATGGGGTCGCACAGAGTCGGACACAACTGAAGCGACTTAGCAGCAGCAGCAGCAGCAGCTTTGGCAGACGGCTTCCTTACCATCAGGCCTGCCCGGGATCCAATTAAATGGCCATAGGAAATATTTCATAATTGCAGGTTATAATAATAGTTAATTAACAAATAAGGTCCGCAGAATGAGAAACGTGGTCCCGACACTGAATGCAATGCTGACTACGTTTGCATTAAACTCATTTTGTGTCTTGTTCTGACTAGTTTCATTGTAACTATCATTAGGGATTGTCACTTCTCCCCCTCCAGAGAATACTTCATTGAAAACCAAAAGCTTTCATCTTCACCTTTTAGCTTGTCGGCTTCCTGTGGTCTCAGGTTGTCCCCACAGCGATTAGCACAGGGTCCTGTGCAAAGTCAGTCTCCCGTCAGCGTTTCTTAACTGAAGAGAGCTCCTGAGTCGTAACGAGTCAACCCTTGAACTCCAGCACAACTTCGGTCAAGAGCAGTCAAGTCCTTTAATAAATACAGAAGACCCTGATTCCAGAGCGTGTCCAAACTTAATGTATTGGATCCTCTAAGCCAGTCAGCCTCATCACGGGCCTCCTGGTTAAGCCTCAAGTCAGACCATATTTTTTTCAAAATGGGCCACATCTCCCATTCTGAAAATTCTCACTTTGTGACTTTGATATTCCTCCCTTGTGAACGTGGAATCTATGTTCCTTTTCCTGGAATCTAGACAGGCTTGCGACTAAGGCAGAAGGGACACCATGGGACCTCCAAAGCTGCCTTAAAGGATTGCAACACCTTTTCCCGGCCTTCCTGGACTGGCCTTCCTGGACCAGGCTTCCTGGACTGGCCTTCCTGGACTGGCCTTCCTGGACCCGGCCTTCCTGGACCAGGCTTCCTGGACCGGCCTTCCTGGACCCAGCCTTCCTGGACCGGCCTTCCTGGACCCGGCTTCCTGGAGCACTCACTGCAGGGACCCAGCTACCATGCTGTTGTTTGTTGTTCAGTCGCTCATTTCATAGAGAGTTAAATCCAGGCTTTGGGTTCTCAGATTTTAAACAAGGAATAGGATCTTCACAGAAAATGCTAGCTGATATTTAATCCATCATACGCTTTGGGTTCAGCCTGTACTTAACGCTTAGAAACTGCCTCTGAAGAGGTCATTTGAAATACAGTCGTGTCCGACTCTTTGCAACCCAATGGACCGCAGCACGCCAGGCCTCCCTGTCCATCACCAACTCCCAGAGTTTGTTCAAACTCATGTCCATCGAGTCGGTGATGCCATCCAACCATTTCATCCTCTGTTGCCCCCTTCTCCTCCTGCCTTCAATCTTTCCCAGCATCAGGGTCTTTTCCAATGAGTCTGCTCTTTGCATCAGGTGGCCAAAGTATTGGAGCTTCAGCATCAAGCCCCAACTAGGCCATGTGGAGAGAGACTGCAGAGTGGTCCTGTGGAAGTGCTCCAGCCAAGAGCCGAGCTAAGATCTCATCTGAGACTCAGCATCTACTCCAGTCACGAGAGCAAAGATGCTTCCGGCTGGTTCCAGCCCCCACCACGGCCCTCCTTGTCATTGACACCCACAGCCTTTGAGTCTCCCCAGGTGAGGTTCCATCGTGGAGTAGAGACAAGTCATCCTTATGAAGTCCTGCCTGATTTTGCAAACTATGAACATAATAAAATGTTTGTTTCATGCCAGTAAGTTGATGTGGTTATACAGCCATAGCAACAGAAAGTGGCTTTGATCCATACTAGAGAAGAGGACGAGCTCATAAAACTGAACCATGGCAAAAACCAGCAACAGAAGCCAAGCATCTTATACACTATACACTGACTAACAGACGAGTTGAAGCAAGATTTTAAAATGATACTCTGAGTATATATAACACACCTTACCTGACTCTTCTATCTGTTGAATGTAGCACAGCAAACAGCAACATTAAAATCACTACCATTCATTGCGTGTTTATTAGGTACCATTTGTTGTATGCTTATTATTATTAGGGATTCCCAGGTGGCGCTAGTGGTAAAGAACCCGCCTGCTTATACAGGAGAAGTAAGAGACGTGGGTTCAATCCCTGGGTCAGGAAGATTCCCTGAAGAAGAAAATGGCAACCCACTCCAGTATTCTTGCCTGGAGAATCCCATGGACAGAGGAGCCTGGCGGGCTACAGTCCATGGGGTCGCAAAAAGTCTGACATGACTGAGCACACACAGTATGTACCAAGCACCACTCCAGACACTTCACACACATTCAGTTCAGTTCAGTTCAGTCACTCAGTTGTGTCCGACTCTTTCGACCCCATGGACTGGCAGCACGCCAGGCCTCCCTGTCCATCACCAGCTCCCGGAGTTCACTCAAACTCATGTGCATTGAGTCGGTGATGCCATCCGACCATCTCATCTTCTGTTGTCTCCTTCTCCTCCCACCTTCAATCTTTCCCAGCATCAGGGTCTTTTCCAATGAGTCAACTCTTCGCATCAGGTGGCCAAAGTACTGGAGTTTCAGCTTCAGCATCAGTCCTTCCAATGAACACCCAGGACTGATCTCCTTTAGGATGGACTGGTTGGATCTCCTTGCAGTCCAAGGGACTCTCAAGAGTCTTCTCCAACAACACAGTTCAAAAGCATCAATTCTTCGGCACTCAGCTTTCTTTATAGTCCAACTCACATCACACATATTAACTCATTTAAAATTCCTCTATGAAGTAAGCACTAGTCTTAGCCCATCTTACAGATGAGTTAACAAAGCACAGAAGGACTAGTGAGAGGCAGAGCTGAGATTCAAATCTAGCAATGTGGTTCCAGAGTGGGTAATCTTATCAGTGCACTTAGGGGTGTTTCTTGAGCCTTCTGTCCCGGACAAACACCGTGTGTGAGGCGTCAGCACCGCGCTCGTCACGTAGTCAGCACTCAGTGAACACTGCTTCCTTCCTTCCCCACCAGCGACGCAATTTAGCTGCCACATTTTCTACAGCAAAAACGACGCCCTTCTTAAGCCAAATGGACACCTCTCACATTTTGTTTCACTCCTTGCTCATGTAACTGATGATTTCTGTGTCTTCATCCCCAATCCTGACCTTACCCAGAATTTGCGGATTTAGCCATCTATTCAGTCTGGCCAACTCCTTCCAAGAATATCCCGATTTTCACTGCATCTCCCCACCCTCACCCCACTGCCTGGTCCAAGATGCAGACAGCATCCTAACCAGATGGCCTCGTCCTGCTGACCCTGCTCCCGCCCATTCCCCACACCCAGGAGACTTCTTTCTAAAATGCAAATTCAACCCCACCTCCCCCAGCTTAGAACCCTCCTGAGGATTCCCGAGCAGCCACCTCACTCCCCACCTCTTTCTCTCCAACCTTACTTCCGACCCCAAACCCTCCAGCCTCCAATTTTTTCCAAGTTAGCTCCCACCTCTGGGGTTTCCCAGCTGCTGAGCCCTGTGGCTAGAACACGCTCATGGGGAAGCTTCTCCTCAACGCCCTGCACTCTGCTGGATGCCTCTGCCCCACTGCGGAAAGACGCCTCTGCAAGCAAAGGACCACTCACCCTCCGGCCCACTTCCTGACCTTCTTGTCTTCACAGATGAAATTGTAGTCTGTACGTATTGGCTTGGCTACCACATATCACCCCCACTACAGTAAACCTCCCCTTCAACAGTATTAGATCTGATCTGGTTTGTTCCTTGCTGCATCCCAGCACCTAGATTAGTGTTCAGATGTTGAACATCCCAGATGTTCAATATCTGTTGGATAAAATGAATGAATCCATTTGAGGA
Organism: Bos javanicus; assembly: GCF_032452875.1. NCBI lineage: Eukaryota > Metazoa > Chordata > Mammalia > Artiodactyla > Bovidae > Bos > Bos javanicus. The sequence continues at coordinate 99,605,807 of NC_083877.1, forward strand.
ACTATAAATCACTGGCAGTCAGGGAATAGTAGTAACTGCTCATCTTTGTGTCCCAAGTTCTAAACCCAATGTCTTTCCCACAGTAGGTAGTGAAAGAAAGACAGCGGGGAGGGAGAGGAGAGAGAAAAGGAGGCAGGAAACCACACTGTGCCCTTGAACGTTTCTGATCTGTGATTGTATCTGTGTGAAGCTTGACAAATATCCAAAAATTAAGTCCCACACTACATGCATTTAATCAATCACCATTATTGAAAAATACTTTCTCAAAATCAAGACTGTGGGGACCTCCCTGCTGACCCAGCGGTTGGGATTTCGCCTTCTAATGTGGATTCAATCTCTGGTCAGGGAGCTGGGATCCCGCAGACCTCCTGACCAAAAAACCAATATAAAAAGAAGCAACACTGTAACAAATTCAATAAAGACTTTTTTAAATGTTTAGGGGAAAAAATCAAGGCTGTCTTAAAAAGTCAGCATGTATGGATGCCCTAAATCTCTCCATTTTAATTTAAAAAGCATTTTTTTTTTCTATTAGCCAATCTGTGAAAGTGTCTGAAATGATGTTAGATCTTCTAAGCTCAAGGGTGTAGTCAAACGGGTGGAGAGACAGTTGTCCCAGGAGGAAAATGAGAAGGGTAAAAACCCAACCCCACCCGACCCCACACAGCCTGCCCATTCGCAGGAAAGAATCCAGGGACCTGCCTGCATGGTGTCATCTCAGCCCGGGGTGGGGGTGCAGGGGGCGTGGGCAGACAGTACTTTCTTCTCTCCTGTCCTCAGCCCATCCCAGACTCTGCATACACCCTCCTAACCTTCTCCCTCCTCTAACCTGCCCTGAGGGAGCTCACGCTGGTCAACCCAGCAGCTGGCTTGGACATTATGAAGTGGAGTATTAGTCATTCAGTCATGTCTGACTCCGTGCGACCCCATGGACTGTAGCCCACCAGGCTCCTCTGTCCCTGGGATTCTCCAGGCAAGAATACTGGAGTGGGTTACCATTCCCTTCTCTGGGGGATCTTCCCAACCCAGGGATGGAACCCGGGTTTCCTGCATAGCAGGTTGATTCTTTACCATCTGAGTCACCAGGGAAGCCCATTATAACCCCACTCATTCTGGAGGTCAATCTTCACCTCTGCCCTTCACATAAATTTTCCATTTCCACTGAAGGAAATTCTGCAGGAGATTGCGAAGAATGTGCCTTTAGTATTCAAATGTTCCCCTTCAGATGAGCCCAAATGCACCTTCTCTCTGCCCTACAGAACCCCCCGGCGGTCTCTGCATGAGTCACTAGAGAGAAAGTCACTGGGCTCTTCTTTTTCTAGTCTCTGACCTCTTCGAGTTTGTCACACACGACCTCAGGTTGAAGCAGGACCCAGTGAGCAGTGTTAGATGATCCCGGGCAGGGGCCAGTTCAGTGGACTGATTAACATATACTATTAGATTCTCTGGAAGACAAGGCAACATTTGCCCAAAGGTCAGGGCCATGAACTTGCAGCTTCGGGCCATAGCAGAATTGGGAGAGATATAGTGTCTTCCTCCCCTGGGAGCTCTGCCTGCTGCCCACTTAGATGATCTGCTCTGCTGCAGCTGGTTCAACCTTTATTTACATACAGACTAAGACGGGAGGGGTTGAGGGCATGAGGAAAAGGGGAAGACAGAGGATGAGATGGCTGGATGGCATCACCGACTCAATGGACGTGAGTCTGAGTGAACTCCGGGAGTTGGTGATGGACAGGGAGGCCTGGCGTGCCGCAGTTCATGGGGTCGAAAAAAGCTGGACACGACTGAGTGACTGAACTGAACTGAAGAAGGGAGCCAGAGGTGTACCCAAGCATCCTTCCAGGGGCATGTGAGTGTGCATGCTCAGCTGTGTCCGACTCTTTGTGACCCCATAGACGGTAGCCTGCCAGGTTCCTCTGTCCATGGGATTCTCCAGGCAAGGATACTGGAGTGGGTTGCTGTGCCCTCCTCCAGGGGATCTTCCCAACCCAGGGATGGAACCCGCGTCTCCATCTCCTGCATTGGCAGGCGGGTTCTTTACCATTGAGCCACCTGGGAAGCCCTCCAGGGGCACATACAGCACAGGAATTAATTGCATGAGCTTAGAGTCAGAGGGAACAGAGCTGGTGTCATCAGCTCTTGGACGATTAACTAACAGTGATTAGCTATTAGTGGCTTTAGAAAAAGCACTTAAACTCTCTAAAGCGTCTTATTCTTAAAATGAGAATAACACCTTTCCCTTAATGTGATGATGAGACATCAGCAAGTTAATTCACTTGAAGTGTCTCCCAAAATACCTAGCATGTAGTAAATACTCAATAAATGTCAATTAGTGTGGTTATCTCTAACACCATCATCATCATTATCATATATCTATTTTGGTATAAACATTGTATCTTATTGTTTTTTTGTGTCCAGCCCTAAGCAGAGGATCTGGCACACTGTAGATACTTCAGTTCAGTTCAGTCGCGTCTGACTCTTTGCGACCGCATGGACTGCAGCCTGCCAGGCTCCCTGTCCATCTCCCAGAGTTCACTCAAACTCATGTCCATTGAGTCGGTAACGCCATCCAACCATCTCATCCTCTGTCATCCCCTTCTCCTCCCGCCTTCAATCTTTCCCAGCATCAGGGTCTTTCCCAATGAGTCAGTTCTTCACATCAGGTGGCCAAAGTAATGGAGTTTCAGCCTCAGCATCAGTCCTTCCAATGAATATTCAGGACTGCCAATTTTAAAAATAATCAGTATGAAGACTTCCCTGGTGGTCCAGTGGTTAAAAATCCTCCTGCCAATGCAGAGGACATGGGTTCGATTCCTGGTTTGGGAAGATCCCACATGCCGAGGGACAACTAAACCCAAAGGCAACCACTACTTAGCCTGGGCTCCAGAGCCCATGCTCCCCAACTGGAGAAGCCGCCACGATGAGAAGCCTGAGCACCGCAACTAGAGAGAGTCCCCACAGAGCAAGGAAGACCCAGGGCTGCCAAAAGTAAAATAATTAAATTAAAAATAACAATAATCAGTATATGGAAAGTAGAAAATACCCCCTAAAGATGTCCATGTCCTGGTCTCTGGAACCTTACATAGTAGAAAGATTTTGCAGATGTGATTAAGATAAGGATATTGACATGAGGAGACTGGGCATCCAAAGTGGTTCAGTGGTAAAGAATCCACCTGCCAATGCAGGAGACATGGGTTCATTCCCTGGGTCGGGAAGATGCCCTGGAGTTGAGGAAACGGCAACCCACTCCAGTCTTCTTGCAGGGATAACCCCATGGACAGAGGAGCCTGGCAGGCTACAGTCCACGGGGTCACAAAGAGTCAAATATGACTGAGCGACTAAGCACAGCTCAGCATGGGGAGATCACCCTGGATTATCTGCATGGACCCACTGTAATCACAATGTCATCACAAGGTCCTTACAAGGTGGGACCAGAGATGGAGGAAGTCATGTGAGAGCGAGAGCCAAGGTCGGAGTGATGTCGCCCTGAGCCAAGAAGTGCGGGCAGCCTTTGGAGGCCATAAAGGACACGGGAAGGATTCTCCCTTGGAGCGTCCAGAAGGAGCAGGGCCTGCGGACACCTTGACATTGACCCCATGCGGAATGATATGGTCACAGATCTGTGCTGTCCTAAACCATCCAGTCTGTGACCATTTGTTACAGTAACAACAAGTACATGCGTCTAAGTTGTCTCAATTGTGTCCGGCTCTTTGAGACCCTATGGACTGTAGCCCTCCAGGCTCCTCTGTCTGTGGGATTCTCCAGGCAAGAATACTGGAGTGGGTTGCCATGCCCTCCACCAGGGGATCTTCCCAACCCAGGGGTCAAACCCACGTCTCTTAAGTCTCCTGCATTGGCAGGTGGGTTCTTTACCACCAGCACCACCTGGGGAGCCCAGGAACAAGCACAATCGGTGACCCGTTCTGGGTGCGTGATCTGGGCCAGCTGCTGGGTATATGTCTTGTATGCTCTCATTAAAGCTCAATGCTGTCCAGGATGGAGGCTCCACTCTTCTATGAGTGAAGGACAAAGCCTTTACAGAAAAAAAAAAAAAAAAAACCTTACTGGAAAATTCTAGCTGACTTTCGTACAAGGGAACAAAGCCCTAAGCTACATGGACACAAGAAAATGGCAAAATCAATTCTGCAAGGGGGGAAGTTGCTACTTTCAGAGCCGGAGGCAAATCTTTTCATTCACAGAAAGGGCACCCACCAAGCCACTTTATGCGGAAGCCTCTAGGTCAGTGTCAGACCAGAGGTGGGTGTTGGCCTGGAGGAACGGTGCCCTCTGTCGAAGCCTGAGAGGTGGTCCTTTGCAGCCCAAACGGGCAGCACCGAGGTGCCCTTCATCCCCACACCACACACACAAGCTGTGCTTTTCACCAGAAAGTCCTGAGCAGGACGAACATTTCAGAGCTGTTAGGAGCGGGGAACGCACCCCGAGGGGAACACAGAGGGCAACTGTCCACACACACTGGTTTCAGCCTGCACAGCAGCCAAACTGAGCTCCCCCTCTGCCCGACCGCCCACCACTGCACCAGCTCTGTCTGCTTTATGCAGCGGATGGCCCTGCAAGGTTTTACTTGAAGAAACAGTTTCTCTGCAATAAGGCAATGTTAAGTGGGGCCTTTCTTGCTTTCTTGGGATTTATACTGAGGCTCCAAGCCCTTAACCTAGGCAGAAACTGCTCAGATGAGGTAAAGCTAGTTCAGAAACCCCCTGCCACCTCTGACCCATAGAAGAAAGCTCTCATTGGAGGAAAGGCATCTCCCAGAAGAAATCCCATGGTGGGGGAGCACTGCGCAGACAGGCAGCAAGAGAACCGCTCGGGCAGGTCAGGCGTTGGCAGGAGAGCCCCTCCCTTCTCTTTACAGATTCACCTGTCCATCAATTGCAACTTCCACTCCTACCCTCGAAATTCCAGGCTCCCATCTCCAACTGTCTAGTTAAAATTTCCACTCAGTTATCTGACAGGCTTTTCAAATGCCACGGAGCCGAAATAGCACAGCTGATTAAAAATTAATAATAACAAAATAAAAGGAAAACCCTCAAGTCTTCCGATCTTATTTTTAAAAAAGTATACCACTGCTCTTCCAAGCTGCTCTGTCCACAAACCTGGCTGTCATGTTTAATTCTTTTTCTTATAACTCTCAACACAACCATCAGCAAATCCTGTGGATCCCATCTCCAGAGCATGAATCACACCTGCCCACCCCTCTCCATCTCACCTGCTGCCTTTTATCCAAGCCACCAGGATCCCTTGCCTGGACTTCAATATCCTACCCACTAACGTCCCAGCTTCCAGTCTCATCTGCCCTCTCCCTACGGCAGCCACAACCCACATGTTGTAGCAAAATCACCCTGATATTTTTTTTTTTGGCTGTGCTGCCCAGTTTGAGGGTTCTTAGGACCCCAATCAGGGATCGAACCTGCGCCCTCAGCAGTGAAAGTCTGGGAGTCCTAACCACTAGACCACCAGGGGATTTCCCCACCTTGATTTTAGGGCAACCACTCCAGCCTAATTCTCAGCCCTTATGCTAGACTTCCCTAGGCTTCACGCAGAGCCTCTGGGACTGAAGCACGTGACAAAGGGCCAGGCCAATCAGCACATTTAATCCCCGCCCTGCCCCACCATGATTGGTTAAAAGATGAGCATCTGGCCCTACACAGGCCAATCAGAACCAAGAAAATTTAGACGTGAGACTTCTGTTTCAGCCTTAGAGAATTTTATTTTTTCCCGAAGAACATGAATCTGGAAGCATGAAGCCTGGGAGCCAGTGGCAGCCATCTGATTACCACCAAGAAGGAACCTGCCCAAGAACGAGCAACGCAAAGGAGACAAATCAAGAAATGAAGGAACGCTCAGTCCTGGATGCATTTAGTCCTGAGCCCTACACTGAGCTCTGCCTTCACTGTTCAGTTATAAGACTCACTAGTCCACTTTTGGAGAAGGCGATGGCACCCCACTCCAGTACTCTTGCCTGGAAAATCCGATGGACGGAGGAGCGTGGTAGGCTGCAGTCCATGGGGTCGTTAAGAGTGGGACACGACCGAGCAACTTCATTTTCACTTTTCACTTTCATGCATTGGAGAAGGAAATGGCAACCCCCTCCAGTGTTCTTGCCTGGAGAATCCCAGGGACTGGAAGCCTGGTGGGCTGCCGTCTATGCGGTCGCACAGAGTCAGACACGACTGAAGTGACTTAGGAGGAGGAGAAGTCCACTTTGGGGCTGGATTCCATTGGGACCAGGCTCTCGGTCATCTGCAATAGACAATGATCCTAACAGATACATTGGATTATCCAGCAGCTGTGTTTATGCCCATGAAGCTTAGGACTCAGTCAATCCCGACATGGAAACGGCCTCATACCCACTACACAGACAAAGCCCACAGCAGAGTTTGACTGGTCTCCACCACATCAGTTCCAGCCCCAGCATTGCCGTTAGCACCGAATCCTGACCTAGGAATTTGCTGATCTTTTCCTTCTCCACCTAAACTTAAGAAGCAACTTCAAGGATACTGTCCCAGCTTTCTCTTCTTCAGTTCAGTTCAGTCACCCAGTTGTGTCCGACTCTTTGCAACCCCATGGACTGCAGCAAGTCTGGCCTCCCTGTCCATCACCAACTCCCAGAGTTTACTCAGACTCATGTCTGTTGAGTCGGTGATGCCATTCAGCCATCTCATCCTCTGTCATCCCCTTCTCCTCTAGCCTTCAATCTTTCCCAGCATCTGGGTCTTTTCCAATGAGTCAGTTCTTTGCATCAGGTGGCCAAAGTATTGGAGTTTCAGCTTCAACATCAGTCCTTCCAATGAATACTCAGGACTGATTTTCTTTAGGATGGACTGGTTGGATCTCCTTGCAGTTCAAGGGACTCTCAAGAGTCTTCTCCAACACCATAGTTCAAAAGCATCTATTCTTCTGCACTCAGCTTTCTTTATAGTCCAACTCTCACAGCCATACATGACTACTGGAAAAATCATAAATTTGACTAGACCGACTTTTGTTGGCAAAGTAACGTCTCTGCTTTTTAATATGCTGTCTACTTGGTCATAGCTTTTCTTCCAAGGAGCAAGCATCTTTTAATTTCATGGCTGCAGTCACCATCTGCAGTGATTTTGGAGCCCCCCAAAATAAAGTCTCTCACTGTTTCCATTATTTCATTAGAAAGACGACTTTCTGACCATTCAGGGGTGATATTTCCTCTGTATTAATAACAAGCTACTATGTTCTGTCATACTTATAAGAGAAAAGTAAAAATACACTTCAGTGAACACCTTTGAATTCTTCCCAGTTCCCAGATTTGAATAGCTACCCTTGGCTTTTGAAAGACTGGACTCTTTCTGATTATATGTAAAATTCCTCTCGGCTATTCAATACCTCTCAGCAAAATAACACAATGATTTTAAATAATGAATCAAAACATCTTAAATTTCCTCGAGATCTATCTACATGGGATCTACAAAGGAATACAATGATGGCAAAATATCTCCACAGATACTAGAAACATAATTAAAATTATTAATTATGCCCCCAACGATGGACTATGAGCTGATTCCTAGAGCCAGCTTCCCTTGGGATCATGGGCTTTATTAAAATATCCATCACTGAGTTCTGGCATCTTAGCTACAACAGCACTTTCGCTCTTTGGGGGTTTGATTAGAATAAAGCAACAAATACTTGAACCTCAGCACTTCACTCCTCCAGCTTCCAGGTTCTTCTGGGCCTGCCAGGCATCCGGCCCCTCCCAGTCCGGGCCAGGTCATGCACCCGGGCTACAGCACACGGGGAAGTTCCCACGACACTGGGAGAGCCCTGCTCAGTGGCCCTAATCTCGGATTCTGACGCTATTACCCGTCACTGTTCATGTTCTGCTCTGACCCTGGTTGGCTTCTGGGACCTCTCGTGACCAGACATAAATTCACTGCATGTTCTGAGACGTTGGATGCCACGAAGCATGTGGAAGTGGAGTAGACTCTAATGCTCCATAGATCAAAGCCTGTATCTCAGCTCTACCCCTACTCACTGTATAATGCTGGGCAAGTCCCTTACCCTCTCTGAGCCTCTCCGTTTCCTACAGGAAACAAGGATAACAGTGATGCTCAGTGGATACCTATCTCGCAGGACTGTTGGTTTGTAAGGAGCGTGTTTGATTCAAAACCACGATGAAATAGCAGCTCACACTGTTAGGATATCTATCATTGAAAAGACAAGAGATAACAGATGCAGGCGAGGATATGAAGAAAAGGGAATCTTTCTGCACTGTTGCTGGGGACGTAAGTGGTTGCAGCCACTACAGAAATCAGCATGGAAGCGCCTCAAAAAATTAAAAATAGAGCTTCCATAGGATCCAGCAATCCCAGTTTTGGTATATATCCAAAGGAAATGAAATCATTATCTTGAAGAGATATCTCTACACCCACGTTCACTGCAGCTTGGTTCACAATAGCCAAGGTATGGGAACAACTTAAGTGTCCATCAACTGATAAATGTATAAAGAAAATGTCATGTACAGATATACACAGATATAGATATACTATTAGCCTTGAAAAGAATATCCTGCCATTTGCAACAACTTGTATGAACCTAGAAGGCATTATGTTAGGTGAAATAAGGCAGGCATGGCAAGATACTGCATGGTATTACTTAGAGATGAAGCAAAATTTTTAAAAGTAAAACTCCAAACTGAGTAGAGTGTTGGTTGCCAGGGGGTGGGGGAAAAACTGAGAGGCCATCCAAAGGGCACAAGGATATAAGATAAGATGTGATGATACTGTACTGTATAATTGAAACTAAGAAAGTAGTACTTAAGCATTTTCACACGCAAAAAAGGTAAATATGTGAGCAGATGGATGTCTTAATTAACTCAATGGTGGGAATCCTTTCACAGTATATACATATATCAAATCATCACTTTGTACATGTTAAACATATTACTGTTTTATTTGCCAATTATACCGCAATAAAATTTTTAAAAGCATATTTTAAAATTAATTTTTATTGGAGCATAATTTCTTTACAATGTCAGGTTCGTTTCTGCTGTACGGCAAAGTGAACCAGCCGTACATACACTCGAGTGTCCCCTCCCTTTCGGACTTCCTTCCCATTCCAGTCACCACCGTGCATTAAGTAGAGAACCCTGAGCGATACAGTACGTTCCCATCGGTTACCTACTTTATACATAGCGTCGTCAGCAGCGTATCTACGTCACTCCCAACCTCCCAGTCCCTCCCACCCCACTCTCCTTTCCCCTATGGTATCCATATGTTTGTTCTCTATATCTGTGTCCCTATTTGCTTCCCTGATGAGATTGCCCATACCATTTTTCTAGATTCCACAGACATGGACTATTAAACGGCTACTAACAGGACCCTTGATGAAAGGAGGGTCCCCATACACGCTGCTGCCGTCCTGTTCCTCCCCTGTTCACGTCACCGTCGCCAGGCACACGCCGACCCGGGCCTCTCTCAGCGCGAGCTGCCGTCTCCCGCGCTGCGGTCCTGAATGCTGCTCCCCACTTCCCCGGCTCGGCTCTGTCTGGCAGTGCCTCGTGCACTGGATTTATGCAGCAGAGCAGAGATGGGGGCGGAAGGTGCAGAGACACAGGATGCTGCGAAATTTCTCTCCATCCTGCTGTTACTGCCTCCACAACTTGAACCCTTGACCCTCCATAAACCTTCCGACTCTTCTCTCTTAGATGTGGACATCTGGACAGCTGAGTTCTGGCATCCCTGAACCAGCTTCAGTGTCTAAAACTAGAGGCTTAGCAATAGTACAGAACCCCAGATGGGTCCCTATGTGCCTAGTCACCCAATCAGGTCTGGGACTCCGTGGACTGTAGCTCAACAGACTCCTCTGTCCATGGGATTCTCCAGGCAAGAATACTGGAGTGCATAGCCATTTCCTTCTCCCAGGGATTTTCCCAACCCAGGATCACACCCGGGTCTCCTGCATTGGAAGGGGATTCTTTACCATCTGAGCCACCAGGGAAGCCCCAAATGAGGCCATAATCTTGGTCAAAGCATGGTATGAATAACAGTGTTGTGTAAATATCTCCTATCAAATCTAATATACCATCAATAACAAAACACATCCTTATTTATGTACTTCTGAAAAATTAAAATTGCCAGTGCTGCAGCTGCTGCTGCTGCTGTTAAGTCACTTCAGTCGTGTCCGACTCTGTGCAACCCCATAGAGCGCACCCTATCAGGCTCCCCGGTCCCTGGGATTCTCCAGGCAAGAACACTGGAGTGGGTTGCCATTTCCTTCTCCAATGCATGAAAGTGAAAAGTGAAAGTGAAGCCACTCAGTCATGTCTGACTCTTAGCGACCCCATGGACTGCAGCCCACCAGGCTCCTCCATCCACGGGATTTTCCAGGCAAGAGTACTGGAGTGGGGTGCCATTGTAAAGGATTGCTTATCTTTGGTAGTAAGACAGACTCTGATTTCAGATTAATAAAACAGATATGTATAACATATCTATATGTATAACAAATCAGATATGTATAACAATCTGATTTCAGATATGTTACATAAAAAAAATAATGCTTTGTTGGGAAGATTCCCTGGAGAAGGAAATGGCAACCCACTCCAGTACTCTTGCCTTGAAAATCCTGTGGACGGAGGAACTTGGGGCAGGCTACTATCCATGGGGTTGCAAAGAGTCGGGCACGACTGAGCGACCTCACTTTTTCACAGAGCATTTCTCTTGGAGAAACATTAAAAAGTACAAAACACAGTTTTTGTGCGTACTTCCAAGAGTCCTGGGCACAGAGCCTTGCAGATAGTAAATAAACGTTTGTTGAATGAATAAATACATATGTGAAAGAATGCATTTTCTAACAGCTACATTATAACAAATAAATGCCCTTCCTAATAGCTGCATGATGATGAGGTTCTAGCATTTATTTTTTTATTATTATTATTTTTTTAATTTTATTTTATTTTTAAACTTTACATAATTGTATTAGTTTTGCCAAATATCAAAATGAATCCATCACAGGTATACATGTGCTCCCCATCCTGAACCCTCCTCCCTCCTCCCTCCCCATACCATCCCTCTGGGTCGTCCCAGTGCACTAGCCCCAAGCATCCAGTATCGTGCATTGAACCTGGACTGGCATCTCGTTTCATACATGATATTTTACATGTTTCAATGCCATTCTCAGGTTCTAGCATTTAAAAAGAGAATTTTATGCAATAGGAAATAGTGCTCAAAATTAAATACATCATGTCACCAAACCTTCCACTTAAATTCACTGAAACAAGTAAGCAAACCTCGCTCTGAACTGTTTGTTGCCTCTTCAGCAAAATGGAGACCTAAATACAGTGATAGATTCTAAAGTTTAGCATCTAGCTAATTGCCAGCTTTTAAGGGAGATGCTATTTTTAAGTGTGCTGTATCAGGACCATAAAACTTAAGACCTGTTTAGAAACACCTGGCATCATCCTCAGGGCACACCCTGGGTTTCTGGCAGCCCGGAGAAGGCACTGGCGTCTTTGATACCTGGGAATACAGACCCACTTAAGAGGGCCTTTTCCTTTCCTCTGTATCACTAAACTGGCTCTAGACTCTTTGGAACTCAACCAGTCCCTGCAGAGTGATGGGGATAAGGGCAAGTGAGGCAGGTTCCCTACACAGTTCCCATTAGGAGAATCCAGCCTCTGCTTCCTGTCCAAAGCAGCTCCCAAGAGTCACTTTGTCCTATCTGCTGTAATTAAAATTGGTGCATTTCATTCTGGGCACCACAGGGACTGGCATTATACGAAATAGAGAGATGAACAGCAACTGTAGGGACAAAGGTTGAATGAAATGGATGGATTTTGGAGACTCATACATTTAAAAGGTTCTCTGGGGAAATTTCCCCGTGACCGTCACCTCTAGCATCAGCCGGTCACCCTTCTGCTCTGCACATGATGACCAATTCCAGACTCCGCTCTTGTTAATCCTTCATCCGCGGTTTGCCTCACAGTATTCATATTAGACTTCTCTCCAAGCAGACGCAGACCTGCACCCACAGCCACTGGCTATCAGATTCTTTTCAGGTGGAAAATAAGGAGTTGGAAGAGAAAAATCCTGTCGTGTAAGTGTCTCTAAATATATGTAGATTGCAAGGGAAATGACTACCATATGGATAAAAACGAGCCACTCAAATGATTTTCCGAGTTTCCAAGGACATTTCACCCACGTCCAAGCCAAGAGCAGCAACGTCCTTTTCCAGGGTTGACCGAAATGCTTCCAAAATCCATAGCTACATTATACAGCTACTTCTCCTTGTGTATAAAGACAAAATGGAAGGAGGACAGAGCCTACACTGCCTCTGCTGATTCACAGCAGAGCATTTTCTGCAGGACACGTCCTTCCCTCCCCCGTGCCTACCAGGATCGCAATCACTGCCTTCTTTCTCCCACATTCAGTCAATATTCCCCAATATTCCGTAGCTCGTGGGGGACACTGCTCTCCTGGTAAGTAGGAAGAATCACTGACTCCCGTATGCTGACGGCCAGCGGATCCCCAGACCTCTGCATGGACCCTCAGCCTAGACCTTTATTCCTCTCTTCCCTACTGGGTCCTGACCTCTGTCCATCCCACGTGGCTGGGATTGGATTCATCAGGCCTATATCTCCCCCTCTTTGTGATATGCCATTCGCGCCCTGCTTCCTCCAAATCCATTAAGAGCAAAAACTGTATGTAATTCATATGTTCATCTCCTTCAGCCAGCAGTTTGTACAAGGTAAGTGTTGAATAAGTGTAGACTAATCTCCATTTATTCAATTCCATCATGCCACAACTAGAAAGCTGCAAGGCCCTGAGTGTTCCCAAAAGCACAGCACATGAGCCACTGGTGGAAAACAAGATGACCGTGACACTTTAGTGTCACTTTAAGTGAACTCTCTTCTTTTTTTTTTTTTAAATTTTATTTTATTTTTAAACTTTACATAATTGTATTAGTTTTGCCAAATATCAAAATGAATCCACCACAGGTATAATGTGTTCCCCATCCTGAACCCTCCTCCCTCCTCCCTCCCCATACCATCCCTCTGGGTCGTCCCAGTGCACTAGCCCCAAGCATCCAGTATCATGCATCGAACCTGGACTGGCATCTCATTTCATACATGATATTTTACATGTTTCAATGCCATTCTCCCAAATCTTCCCACCCTCTCCCTCTACCACAGAGTCCATAAGACTGTTCTATACATCAGTGTCTCTTTTGCTGTCTCGTACACAGGGTTATTGTTACCATCTTTCTAAATTCCATATATATGCGTTAGTATACTGTATTGGTGTTTTTCTTTCTGGCTTACTTCACTCTGTATAATAGGTTCCAGTTTCATCCACCTCATTAGAACTGATTCAAATGTATTCTTTTTAATGGCTGAGTAATACTCCATTGTGTATATGTACCACTGCTTTCTTATCCATTCATCTGCTGATGGGCATCTAGGTTGCTTCCATGTCCTGGCTATTATAAACAGTGCTGCGATGAACATTGGGGTACACGTGTCTCTTTCCCTTCTGATTTCCTCAGTGTGTATGCCCAGCAGTGGGATTGCTGGATCATAAGGCAGTTCTATTTCCAGTTTTTTAAGGAATCTCCACATTGTTCTCCATAGTGGCTGTACTAGTTTGCATTCCCACCAACAGTGCAAGAGAGTTCCCTTTTCTCCACACCCTCTCCAGCATTTATTATTTGTAGACTTTTGGATCGCAGCCATTCTGACTGGTGTGAAATGGTACCTCATAGTGGTTTTGATTTGCATTTCTCTGATAATGAGTGATGTTGAGCATCTTTTCATGTGTTTGTTAGCCATCTGTATGTCTTCTTTGGAGAAATGTCTATTTAGTTCTTTGGCCCATTTTTTGAGTGGGTCATTTATTTTTCTGGAGTTGAGCTGTAGGAGTTGCTTGTATATTTTTGAGATTAGTTGTTTGTCAGTTGCTTCATTTGCTATTATTTTCTCCCATTCTGAAGGCTGTCTTTTCACCTTGCTAATAGTTTCCTTTGATGTGCAGAAGCTTTTAAGGTTAATTAGGTCCCATTTATTTTTGCTTTTATTTCCAATATTCTGGGAGGTGGGTCATAGAGAATCCTGCTGTGATGTAGGTCAGAGAGTGTTTTGCCTATGTTCTCCTCTAGGAGTTTTATAGTTTCTGGTCTTACATTTAGATCTTTAATCCATTTTGAGTTTATTTTTGTGTATGGTGTTAGAAAGTGTTCTAGTTTCATTCTTTTACAAGTGGTTGACCAGATTTCCCAGCACCACTTGTTAAAGAGATTGTCTTTAATCCATTGTATATTCTTGCCTCCTTTGTCAAAGATAAGGTGTCCATATGTGCGTGGATTTACCTCTGGGCTTTCTGTTTTGTTCCATTGATCTATATTTCTGTCTTTGTGCCAGTACCATACTGTCTTGATAACTGTGGCTTTGTAGTAGAGCCTGAAGTCAGGTAGGTTGATTCCTCCAGTTCCATTCTTCTTTCTCAGGATTGCTTTGGCTATTCAAGGTTTTTTGTATTTCCATACAAATTGTGAAATTATTTGTTCTAGCTCTGCGAAGAATACTGTTGGTAGCTTGATGGGGATTGCATTGAATCTATAAATTGCTTTGGGTAGTATACTCATTTTCACTATATTGATTCTTCCAATCCATGAACATGGTATATTTCTCCATCTATTAGTGTCCTCTTTGATTTCTTTCACCAGTGTTTTATAGTTTTCTATATATAGGTCTTTAGTTTCTTTAGGTAGATATATTCCTAAGTATTTTATTCTTTCTGTTGCAATGGTGAATGGAATTGTTTCCTTAATTTCTCTTTCTGTTTTCTCATTATTAGTGTATAGGAATGCAAGGGATTTCTGTGTGTTGATTGACCTCTCTTCTGACCTTAAGAAGAAACCTTCTTAATGGTCGTAGGTTTACTATAGTGTGCGCTAGGAAAAATATATAACTAATCACAATATCTATGATGTTGTAGGTACTATTGCTGGGGGAAGGGCTACATTTATTTAATTTTTTAAATGAAGGTCTCAAAGAAAAATATTAACAGTGATAGATACTACCATGGAAGGCAAAGTTAAATTTAGGTTTTTAAAAGTGAAATCTACTTACAGAAAAATAAACAGTGGTACAGATGATATCTAAATGAAGCAGAAAAATTAAAAAGCAAAGGCAGAATAGGAAAGACTGAAATTAAGAGCCCTTGGCCTCACCAGTACTCCCAGTTGGGGTCTGGTCTGCTCCCAAATGCCCCACACCCACTGCAAGATTGACCCCGATAGACATGCCTTCATGTCACGTCGGGTCGCAGAACCCCCAGGAGCTCCCAACACCCAGTCACATCCTGTCTCCTATCGACAGTTCTCAGTTCTCTGGTCCTCTCTTCCCAACCCACTCTGATCCTTGCGGGTGGAGACTGCACACGTCCCGCCCCTTGGGAAAATCCTGCAAACGCGCACCATCTTGCTGAGATTAGTGCATTCTTTCCCCCACCCTTTCCTCCTCACGAGCCACATGCATCCCTTCCCCCAAAGGGAAGGTTCAAAGCCATTTGCCTTTTTCCATCTCTTATCGCAATTCACCTTGTACCACACACCCTTCATCCATCCCAGTAAGGTGCTCGTGACCTTGCCTTCATCCGCATGGACATTTCGTTGCCCTGATGAAGCTGCGAAGTCGGCCAGGGCTGACAGTGTGTCCACAATGTTGTGTAAAGGCTCAGTCCACCCACAAGAGTGTTGAGCAAAGCACAAGAACTAAGCATAGGTCCTGTAATAAAATAAACCAAAAACTGACACATCCAGAGAGCACGGAACTCTGGATACTCCACCAGTTTGTCAAACATGAACTTGGTTTAGAATGTGCTGACCCACAGCATCATCCAACTGGGATTCTCACTGCACTTGTCCCAAAGACCGAGTATTAAAAATTTTGCGCATGAAGAACCTGGCTTAACATTAGAACTCATCCCTGGGGTGTTTTAATAGGGAAGTCACTCTGTGGGGGAAAGGGAACCTTTGTACACTGTTGGTGGCTATGTAAATTGTAACCACCGTGTAACAGTACGGAGGTTTGTCCAAAAAACAAAAAATAGAACTATCGCACAATCCGGCAAACTCCACTTCTGGTTATATGTTTAAAAAAAAACCCAAAATACAAATTCAAAAGGATATATATGCTCCCAATGTTTATAGCAGCATATTTACAACTGCCAGATATGGGAGCAACCAAAAGCTGGCTTGAAAGTCAACATTCAAAAAACTAAGATCATGATATCCAGTCCCATCACTTCACGGCAAAGAGATGGGGGGAAAAGTGGAAGCAGTGTCAGGGTTTCTTTTCTTGGACTCCAAAATCACTGTGGACGGTGACTAAAACTCTGAAATTAAAAGACGCTTGCTCCTTGGGAGAAAAGCTATGACCAACCTAGACAGTGTATTAAAAAGCAGAGACATCACTTTGCTGGCAAAAGGTCTGTCTAGTCAAAGCTATGCTTTCTCCAGTCAGGTATGGATGTGAGAGTTAGACCATAAAGAAGGCCAAGCACTGATGCTTTCAGATTGTGGTGCTGGAGAAGACTCTTGAGAGTCCCTTGACAGCAAGAAGACCAACCCAGAATATTCATTGGAAGGACTGATGCTGAAGCTCCAATACTGTGGCCACCTGATGCGAAGAACTGACTCATAGAAAAGACCCTGATGCAGGGAAAGATTGAAGGCAGGAGGAGGAGGGGATGACAGAGGATGAGATGGTTGGATGGCATCACTGACTCGATGGACATGAGTTTGAGCAAGCTCTGGGAGATGGTGAAGGACAGGGAAGCCTGGCACGCTGCAGTCCATGGGGTCGAAAAGAGTTGGGCATGACTTAGTGACAGAAAAACAACAGAGTGTCCATTAACAGATGAATACATGAAGAAGATGTGGGATACACATACAATGGAATACCACTCAGCCTTAAAAAAGAATGAGATCTTGCCATTTGCAACAGCATGGATGGACTTGGGGGGCATTCTGCTAAGTGAAATCACAGGGACTTCCCTGGTGGCTCAGATGGTAGTGTCTGCCCACAGTGTGGAGACCCAGGTTCAGTTCCTGGGTCGGGAAGATCCCCTGGAGAAGGAAATGGCAACCCACTCCAGTATTCTTGCCTAGAAAATTCCAAGGACGGAGGAGCCTGGTGGGCTACAGTCCATGGGGTCCCAAAGAGTCAGACGGGACTAAGCGACCTCACTTTCACTTTCACTTTTGCATAAGTCAGAGAAAGACAAATACTGTATAATATCGGTTATATGTGGAATCTAAAATAAAACCAACTTGTGAATATAACAGAAAAGAATCAGACTCACAGATGCAAATTAGGGGTTACCAGTGGGGACACGGAAGCGGGGAGCACCGACACAGGGGTAGGGGATTAAGAGGCATGAACTGTTATGAGTGGAGTCTGGTTTCAGTTAGACCTGGGTTAGACTCTCAGCTTTACCATGTGGAGCCCCAAAACCTCAGGGCAATTCACTCACAGAGCAAATATGCATTGAAAGCTACCATGTGTCAGGCACAGCAACTGGCCTCCGTAAGTGGACACTCTCATTAAAATAGGAATGATAACGTTCCCTGAAGTAGAAAGACTGTCAGGACACTGTATGCAAAAGCCTGGCCCTCTGCCAGGCTCATAGTGAAAACACACGGGCATTGCTACCATCAAGGTCACTACCTTCTCTTCAGTCTTTGTAAAACATCTAAGGTGACTTGGCATGCTCTCCTTAAAACTCTCTCCCCTTGGCTTCACGGAGATACCATCTTAGAGGTCTTCGTTTAGGCTTTTTTTTTTTTTTTAGTTTTTACTTATTAAATTCATAAGCAGAGAGAAAAACTTTTAGTGGCTGATAGGCAGGACGCGGGGAATTAGAGACAGAGGGCGACCTGCACAAGCGGGTGTTAGAAAAGCATCTCCGGGAAGGGGGCACTGGGGCTGAGATTGCGGATGGGAGCAGGAGCCCGCCACGTGAAAATCCCGGGGAAGCGGACGTCAGGAGGAGAAGGCGGGCTGACAATAACCCCCGGTGAGGAAGCGCCTGGTTTATTCAAGGAACGAAGATGAGGCTTCAGAGGACTGTTCGCAGGGCAGGAACAGAGACACGGACTTGTTGACACAGCGGGGAAGGGGAGGGCGGGGAGAGTTGGGAGGGTGGCACCGACTTACACACACCGCGGTGTAAATGAGAGAGCTCGAGGGCGCTGCTGTGTAACTGGGGCTCAGCTCGGTGCTCTGATGACCACAGGCGCGGGGTGGGGCGCTGGTCGGGGGTGGAGGGGGGCTCAATTGGGAGGGGACGAATGTATACATGTAGCCGGTTCCCTGTGTCCTACAGTGGAAACTGACACAACATTGCAAAGAAAGTTGAAATGGATTATCAACAGCAGGAGTACATAGGCAAACCAGTGAGAAGACTTTCAGCCATCCAGCTGAGGCTGCTAGAACCAGAGAGATGGGGGCAGAAGCAGAAACAAACAGATTCTGGATGGATTTTGGAGGTCACCATTGACTGGACTCGCTGATAAACAGAGTGTGAAATGCCAGAGGTAGAAAGAAAGGACTTGCTCATCGTGCCTAGATTTTTCTTTTGGCAACTGTATACACGGTGGAGCCACGCGTGGAGGGGAGGACACAGCATGGAGGCACAGAGGTTTGGGGTGGGAAGTCCACAGTCCTCTTTCAGTCTCCGGAGC
Source organism: Bos javanicus (assembly GCF_032452875.1). Taxonomy (NCBI): domain Eukaryota; kingdom Metazoa; phylum Chordata; class Mammalia; order Artiodactyla; family Bovidae; genus Bos; species Bos javanicus. The sequence continues at coordinate 99,624,533 of NC_083877.1, forward strand.
TGAAGACAGACACGTGAGTGGAAACATGGAGGAGGCAGGTGGATGTGGAATCTGGAGAGGCCCCCCTGGGATGCATGAAGGGCGACTGATACTACCCGGGGAGAACCAGAGACCAGGGCCCTCCAGTCCAAGTGCCTGGGCAGCCGGTCGTTTGGAGGGAGAGCATCGGAGAAGCTGAGGAGTGACCCCAGCGGTGAAAGCAAGCCCAGAGGAAAGATGCCCCCAAAGCAAGCAGTGGAAGTGACATGCTTCTAGAAGGAGGGAGTGGTCGATTGTGAAATCGGCCATGAGGTGTCAAGGAAGGGGTGGCAGCTCCTCCCCCTCCAATGCCAACAGACCCAATATTACTTAAATGTTGGCTCACTGGCAACACATTCAAAAAAGGTGGGCCCCTGACACAGGGGATAAATCTTAATCGCTTCAAGCCAATAGTAATAATATCATTTCCCTTTGGCAGGTTTAGGGATTAATGTAAGGAAAAATAGATTGTGGGGTCCCTAAAGGGAAAAGATCCTCCGTGATAAAAAAAAAAAGAGAGAGAGAGAGAGAGAGCTAGAAGGAAGAAGACCTCTCCAGTTCCTACACTGTTTAGACAACATAAGGTCTGCTGGAGCATCTGCAGCCCTCTTACCACCATTAGGCAGCTTTTGCCAACATGATGAAGGGAGGCAGGGCAGGAAGCTGGACAAGCCTGGGTTCTCAGAGGCATTACAAAGCAACCTAGGAGCCCACCTAGGCTCCTAGGAGCCCCCTTGAGATGAGAACTCTTTTAACAGTAAACGTCCATACTGTTTAAGCCTCTTTTCATGGGACATTCTGCAACACGTAGCTGAAAGCAACCTCACTGACACTTCAGATAAAAGAACAGAAAGAGGATGCGACAGCCACTGGCAAGCCCGGGAAGGGCAGCCCCTGTGACTCGGTGATGGTTAGAAAGAAGAGCTGAGGAAGCGAGCCCCTGACTGCACACACTTCTTCCCAGCAGTTTTGCTGTGAAGGGTGTAAAGGAAATTAGGTGCTGGCTGGAAGGGATGTGGGGTCAAGGGGATGATGGGGACACTGAAGTATGTCTATATGTTAGTGGGAATGTTCAAGCAGACAGGGAGAAAGACAGGGTTCAGGAGAAGGAAGGAGAACCAAAAGGGCGCAAGTTGGGGGGGGGCAGCATAAATGGAGGGGTTGGCCAGAGACAGGAGACATGCTTCATGCATGGAAGGATAAACGCAAGGGGGCAGGTACAAGTGCAGGTGGGGGAAATGATGACCAACTGCTTCTCCTTTTTTTCAGTGATGTAGCAAATGCCCCAAAAGTGAAACGCCTCTTTAGACCCATCAAAGGAGGCCCGGCCTCCCCTGTGAAGTCCATCCTGTCCTGTATTCTCAAACCCACCCCTTCAAACTCCCGTGAAACTGTCTCTGTCTCTTCTGGAGTATGTACCCTGTCTGGTGTCACAGTTTGAATCCCCTGTGCCACCAGAATGGAGACTCCTGGAGGGCAGGAAGCATCTCTTCACATCTCAGAACCTACCACAGAGCCTGACACACATGTCTAATAAATATGTGGAATAGGAGAGTCTTAATGCCCTGGGGAAAAAAGAAAGTCAATCTTATTAGTCACAGGTTCCACACAGGCAAATCCTCCTACTTGCTAAAACATATTTATAACTCCCCAATCAATACTCATGGCACTTCCACAGTCATTCACAGACAGGTGCGGAGCAGGAAAAACAAAACTGAGTCTTGCAACACACATGTTCCCCACTGAAGTCAAACAAGGCAATGCTCTGCCTTCTCTGCGTCGGTTCTCACTCTGCAAGCAAGTGTCCTTTTTGTGGTCTATTTAGTGCCACGTTTTTCACATTTTTGTGCTTTCCGTTGGCCATTTCACTGTTTAAAATTGCACTCAAGCATGCTGCTAAGTGTGTCTCGTGCTCCTAAGTGCAAGGCTGGCATTGCCCTTGCAGAGAAAATATGTGTACTAGGTAAGCTTCCGTCAGCCATGAGTTACAGAGCCATGGGGTGAGAGCTCAGAGTGAATGAGTCAACGACATATACTAAGTGAGAGGTCTTTAAACAGAAATACACTTAAAACAAGGTCATGCATAGATCAGTGGACGGGAACGTGGTGACGGGAGGCTTGCGGGAACCTAACCCTAGATTTCCCCTAGAAGCAATGGCTCCGTGTTCACTAATTCGGTGCTTGCAGAGGTTGTACAGAGCACAAGTACTGCAAGCGAGAACCAACTGTATTTCATTCTGCCGTCTTCTGAGAAAGGGAGTGATGGAGACAAAACGGTCTGATGAGGCTGAGACGAGGCTCATCAAGCCTTAGCTCTCTTTTCATGCTTTCTGGATTACTCACCAGCACCAGGATTTGCCACTAAAGAGAAAGCTGCTGATTAGCTGTAGACGGCGTCCTCTGAGAGCCATTAGCTTGCCTGAGAAGCATCTTGTGGCCTTCCCCTACTTTCTCACTCAAAGCCAGCCGGCTGGGGAACCAGGTAGCAAGGGAAAGGTAAAACCCTACCATACGTCTTCCTGTGGGTTCCCCCAAAGCTGATCCTAAGATAAAAGACGTGAGCACAGTGGTTGTCGGGAGGTGAAGAAAGCACCAGTTGGGAAATGGAAAACAAGAGAGACAGAGATGAGAAGGCAGCCAAGAAAACCGATAGAAAGTACAGCACCAAGCCAGCTGTCACTACAGAAAAATGGGGTTTTTTCCACTGCAGAACATAGTCCTTTTTTTTAGAACTTATTTATTCGGCTGCTCCAGGCCTCAGTTGAGGCACCCGAGATCCATCTTCACTGCGGAATGCAGGAGCTCTGGCTGCAGCATGCAAACCCTTAGTTGCTGTACGTGGGATCCAGTTCCCTGACCAGGGATCGAACCTGGGCCCCCTTGCATTGGGAGCAAGGGGTCTTAGCCGCTGCACCACCAAGGAAGGCCCATGCAGAATACACTCCTGACTTATCCCACCCAGGCCCGAGGGAACTGGGTTATTTACCTAACATCTCCCATCCGTCACTGGTCAAGGGCTGCTCTGGGGCGCTATAATTCTCCTGTACTTTCTGCCTTCCACGGGAGCAGTAAAGTAGGCTCGTAAAGCTGTTGTTGTTGTTGTTGTTCAGTCACTCAGTCGTGTCCAGCTCTTCGCAGCCCCACGGACTGCAGCACGCCAGACTCCCCATCCTTCACGAGGTCCCAGGGTTTGCTCAAATCCGTGTCCACTGAGTCGGGTAAGGGAAAAGGCCGAAAGCATGAGGACTGGCAGTCGAGTCACCCAGTTTGCACTGAAAGGGTGAGGGTGGGCACTGACGTGTCTGCCACATCACCCAAGGCTCAGAGTCTCACCCTGAACTGGCATGGGGCCGCTTCCATGAGAAATCTACCAAACAAGCACCCCGAGAGTCCTGGGGTCTCGGGCACGTTCCGCAAATTTCTAAATAGAAGACCGTATCCTACTAAGTTGACATGAGGTTTCATGGTGTATCTAAAGGAACCAGGCGGTAATAGATAAGGTCCTTTTCCTTCTTCTTTGGAGTGAGCAAGATGGAAAACTTGCTTGCACTTTCAGGGATCACGCAGGGCCTTTCCCTAGACTAGGATGGGAGAGGACAGTGAGACAAGCTGCTGCTAAGTCGCTTCAGTCGTGTCCGACTCTGTGCGACCCCATAGACGGCAGCCCACCAGGCTCCCCCGTCCCTGGGATTCTCCAGGCAAGAACACTGGAATGGGGTGCCATTTCCTTCTCCAATGCAGGAAAGTGAAAAGTGAAAGTGAAGTGCTTCAGTCGTGTCCGACTAAGTCGCTTCAGTCGTGTCCGACTCTTAGCAACCCCATGGACTGCAGCCTACCAGGCTCCTCCATCCATGGGATTTTCCAGGCGAGAGTACTGGAGTGGGATGCCATTGCCTTCTCAGCGAGATAGGAGCAGTTTGGGGAAACATGGGGGTCCCGCACGTCACAGGGTGTGCTGTCTCCCCACCACAGACTCGGTGGGCCCCCACGGAACACGGGGCAGAGACCCCTGTGCCTGCCCAGAGCCGGCTGGCACGAGGCCTCACCCTTCCATGAACAGCTCTACCCCCTACCCTAGTGCTGCCAAGCATCTCACGGCTCAGGAACGGCCTGCGGTGGGGAAGGGAGAGGTTTGATGGCTCTCCTCTATGACTGAAGGAGGCAAGAAAGACGACATCCCTTCCTCCCATCAGGTGACTGGGTTGCTGAGCTCTGAATCCAGAAAATACATTTCTCCCTTCGTTTTCACATCAATAACTTTCCCAGGTCAAGTCACAACGCTTGAGAAATGGACCAAAGAATGAGATTGGCCAACACAAGTCAAAGAAGCCACCCAGTGGGTGTTCAGCCATGAAATCATGTCCTCCTCCATCAGGTGGGTGAAGAATATCTGAGTCCTCAGCGGAGGGACTCCCACAGCCACAGCAAGGAGCAGGGGCCAGGGCCTCCATTCTTGGCGGGACACATGCCTCTCCCTGGAGATGGTGTTCAGCATGATGTAGATGCTCAATCAAAGGACAGCATGTGGACAAGCAGAGAATGGCCTTGGATGCAGCACAGACCTGGGTGCAAACTCCAGCTCAAGCACTGTCTACTTGGGTGGCCGTGAGCAGCTTTGGTTTCTGCATCTTTAAAATGGACCTAATACTACATGTCTCAGATGATCGACATTCATTCAAAAGTAGACATGGATGCCATGAATGAATCTTGAAAAAACTACATTGTGAAAGAAGCCGATCACAAAAAGCCATATGTCATGTGATCTGATTCATACAAAATCCAAGGAGACAGAAAGAAGGTCAGTGATCACCTTGGACTGGGAGAGAGTGAGGGAAATTAGGGAGGGACAGCTGATGGGATGAGGTTTCTTTCTCGAGGGATTTAGAAAACTGAAAATCATATAGAGGTAACCATTGCACAACAGAATAAAAACCACTGAATTGTATTTAGATGTCATTTTTATAGTATGTAAATTGTATCTTAATAAAGCTGGTTTGGGGGGCTTCCCTGGTGGCTCAGTGGTTAAGAATCTATCTGTCAATGCAGGAGCTACAGGAGACTCAGATTCTATCCCTGGGTCAGGCAGATCCCCTGGAGAAGGAAATGGCAACCCACTCTAGTGTTCTTGTCTAGGAAATCCCACGAACAGTGAAGACTGGTGGGACTACAGTCCATGGGGTCGCAAAGAGTCAGACACAACCGAGAGACTAAGCCCACACACACACACAAGGGTGTTAACTAGAAAAACAAGCAAAATGACCCAGGCTGCAGCAAAGGATATCCTACACACCAAGGCACTGCCCTTGATGCAGACCCTCAATAGACGGGTGCTGCCAGTCACAGCATCACCACCATCGATTTGGTGCCTCTTGTGCGTCTGGCACTGGGCTCCACCCTTTCTGCACATCACCTCATTTAAGTCTCCCAAGACTGAGGGGATGGGTGCTGAAATCCTCCTGGATCTCAGGTGGACAAGCAGGCACAGAGCTGGGGCCAGGGCAAGTCTGAGCTCTCGTACACGTTCTCATCACGCACCCTTCACCTCCAGCAGCAGCATGTTACCATCACCAGACATCACCAGGCAGGGCTCCCTCGATCACGAGAACTGGTTTAAAACAGAGCAGAAAGCTCCATTAGCGGCTGCAGGGCTCAGCCTGATGACCCAGGCTAGCATCCTTGACTCTCAGTCCGCCCTGCATCCCAGGTGTAGCAAAGAGCCCGCCAGACTCACAACCAACCAACCAGAGCCCTAATTTCCCCCATTCAGAAGACACAGGCTTCCCTGGAGGCTCAGACAGTAAAGAATCTGCCTGGATGCAGGAGATCTGGGTTCAGTCCCTGGGTCAGGAAGATCCCCTGAAGAAGGAAGTGGCAACCCACTCCAGCACTCTTGCCTGGAGAATTCCATGAACAGAGGACCCTGGAGGTCACAAAGAGTCGGCCACAACTGAGTGACTAATTTTCACTCTTTTTTTCAGAAGACATGTAAATGTACATACTTTGGAAATTATGTGTAGCAAAAAGTTCCCAGAGGACCCTGGAGGTCACAAAGAGTCGGCCACAACTGAGTGACTAATTTTCACTCTTTTTTTCAGAAGACATGTAAATGTACATACTTTGGAAATTATGTGTAGCAAAAAGTTCCCATCTGCCAGAGAGAAAGAGACATTATTTAAGAATCTAACATTTCAATCTCTTGCAGTTCCTCTGAGATTAATTTACATGTCGTCATCACCGGGGAAACTCAAACTCAGGTCAGGTTCCAGTGATCCACACACAAGCCACAGAGCTCCAATTAACAAAGGTGTTCTTAATAAAATTTCCATACAAACTAGGCAGTTCTAAGGCTCTCTTTGAAATCACTGCATGTTCTAACAAAACGTTGCTGACTTCTACAGGATCAACACTCATTCCCTAGGAAATTAACAAGCTAAATACTTTTTTCAAAGAGTAATGTTACATCAGAATGATTTTATTTTCAACCTACTGCATAGCACAGGGGTGAAAAAAGAAGGCACAGTCTGTTTTCAGGACATATATTAAGTTAACCATAAAAATCCATTCCAATATACAGTTCAGTTCAGTTCAGTTCAGTCGCTCAGTCGTGTCCGACTCTTTTCGACCCCATGAATCGCAGCACACCAGGCCTCCCTGTCCATCACCATCTCCCAGAGTTCACTCAAACTCATGTCCATCGAGTCAGTGATGCCATCCAGCCATCTCATCCTCTGTCGTCCCCTTCTCCTCCTGCCCCCAATCCCTCCCAGCATCAGAGTCTTTTCCAATAAATCAACTCTTCGCATGAGGTGGCCAAAGTACTGGAGTTTCAGCTTCATCATCATTCCTTCCAAAGAACACCCAGGGCTGATCTCCTTTAGAATGGACTGGTTGGATCCCCTTGCAGTCCAAGGGACTCTCAAGAGTCTTCTCCAACACCACAGTTCAAAAGCATCAATTCTTCAGCACTCAGTTTTCTTCACAGTCCAACTCTCACATCCATACATGACCACTGGAAAAACCATAGCCCTGACTAAACGAACCTTTGTTGGCAAAGTAATGTCTCTGCTTTTCAATATGCTATCTAGGTTGGTCATAGCTTTTCTTCCAAGGAGTAAGCGTCTTTTAATTTCATGGCTGCAATCACCATCTGCAGTGATTTTGGAGTCCAAAAAGATAAAGTCTGACACTGTTTCCACTGTTTCCCCACCTATTTGCCATGAAGTGATGGGACCAGATACCATGATCTTAGTTTTCTGAATGTTGAGCTTTAAGCCAACTTTTTCACTCTCCACTTTCACTTTCATCAAGAGGCTTTTGAGTTCCTCTTCACTTTCTGCCATAAGGGTGGTGTCATCTGCATATCTGAGGTTATTGATATTTCTCCCGGCAATCTTGATTCCAGCTTGTGCTTCTTCCAGCCCAGCGTTTCTCATGATGTACTCTGCATATAAGTTAAATAAGCAGGGCGACAGTATACAGCCTTAATGTACTCCTTTTCCTATTTGGAACCAGTCTGTTGTTCCATGTCCAGTTCTAACTGTTGCTTCCTGACCTGCATACAGGTTTCTCAAGAGGCAGGTCAGGTGGTGTGGTATTCCCAATATACAGTAGGTATAGACAAAAAAAATGCTTGATTCCACTTATAAGCGGTACCTAGACTAGTTGATGGAGACGGCAATGGCACCCCACTCCAGTACTCTTGCCTGGAAAATCCCATGGATGGAGGAGCCTGGTGGGCTGCAGTCCACGGTGGTCTCGAAGAGTCAGACACGACTGAGCGACTTCACTTTCACTTTTCACTTTCATGCATTGGAGAAGGAAATGGCAACCCACTCCAGCGTTCTTGCCTGGAGAATCCCAAGGACGGAGGAGCCTGGTGGGCTGCCGTCTACGGGGTTGCACAGAGTCGGACACGAATGAATCGACTTAGCAGCAGCAGCAGCAGCAGACTAGTCAAATTCGCAGTCAGAAAGAAGATTGGTAGCTGCCAGGGGCCAGGGAGCAGGGGGAGGGGGAATGGCGACAGTTTCAGTTTCAGAAAGTGAAAAACTCAGATGATGACGGTGGGAACTGCACAAGGTGAATGCACCTGCTCTCTCTGAGCTGTACAATTAAATGTGGTTAAAACAGCATGTTTTATATTACATGAGTTTTACCACAATTAAAAAGATAAAAAATAAAAGCAACGGCCTCATTTTCACCCTTAGCATAAAGTTTTAAGCCCTTCTGACTTGTTAAATGTGTGCCTGAGAGAGATTTCTGAAATGTGCAGGACTGACCTGAGAGTCTGTAAGAAAGGTTGGGCGCTCTGGCCAGGTGGTGAGTTTCAGGAGGGCAGGAAATCTATGTTGTTCATCTCTTACCTCCAGGCCTGGAATAGTGCCAGGCACAAGGAAGGCGCCCAGTAAATATTACTGAATAAATGAAGGATGGATGTCTTCTCCAAGAGGCTGAATACACACCCACGTCCATACTTGTTATAGATTACAGAGGATTTAGCTTGAAATCTCAGAACCAGTATGCTCCAAGCTCTGGAAGAGCTACGTTGCTATTGTTGAGTCACTCAGTCTTGTCCAACTCTACAGTCCTGTGGACAGTAGCCCCCGGGCCTCTATCTGTGGAATTCTCCAGGCAGGAACACTGGAGTGGGTTGCCATTGCCTTCTCTAGGGGATCTTCCCGACCCAGGTCTTCCACACTGCAGGTAGGTTCTTTACCATCTGAGCCACCAGGGAAGCCCTTGCTGTTCGGTCGTTCAGCCCCATCCCTATAGCTCTTCACTAATTATTCTTCCCAAAAGGAGAGAAACAGTAGCCCCTCCCCTGGTGTTGCACAACGGAGGTTAAGATAAGGGTGCAAACACCTGCTTTGTTTCCTCTTTGCTGTCTGAGAAAATCACCTGACCTCTCTGGACTCCTGTCTTTTCCTCTGAGAAGCTGCAGAGAGTTTGTTGCTGATGTTTGGTCATTAAATGGTGTCCAACTCATTTGTGACCCCATGGACTGTAGCCCGCCAGGTTCCTCTGTCCATGGGATTCTCCAGGCAAGAATACTGGAGTGGGTCACCATGCCCTCTTCCAGGGGGTCTTCCCAACCCAGGGATTGAACTCGTGTCTCTTACGTCTCCTGCATTGTAGGTGGATTCTGTAGGCGGTCTGCTGGTCACGGAGAGCAGTGCTGGGGCTCAGCTGTAGACAGGGACTCGGGGGCTCCCCAAATCCCACCCCCCATGGCTGTTGGCTTCACTTCTCTTTAGAACTGAGTCTGAATGCAGAGATTATTGCCAGAGAAGCAGGCATTCACGCCCTGCAAAAGCTGCGTTCTCACCCTGCCTGTTCACAGCCTCTCATTAATTCAGGCTTTGGGGAGGCCTTCCAAGCTGAGGCCACAAGGACTTGCCAAGCAGGGGTCCCATTATAGTCAAAGGAGAAATACCCCAATGTCACGATGCCCCCCACGCTCTGGGAACAAAGTGGCGGCGGGTGAGGAGGACATGCTGGCAATTTTTATTAGGCCCATTATGCTAAACTGATGTCTGAAAGCTTCCAAACGGTGTTTGAAGTGCAAACTACTGGATGTGCCGCGAGTTCCTGGTGTATTGATCCACTGACTCAGATATGCACATGATCACAGAATCCAAAGCCATGTAACCCAGCCCAGGAGAAGATTACATTCACAGATTGAAAATGCAGCTGCCATTGCTTTAAGATAGAATACATCCTCCACCCAAAAGAAAAAGAAAAAGTTACCCTTCTCATTTGCAAGCAGAAGTTAGGAATCGGTTGTCATAAACCAACGAGGCCAAGAAAAGCTTTTCTCCTGTCTACATGTTTTTCAAAAATTCCCATGATACCTGTAAGAAGACAGAGTCCCCTGTGTAAGTTCTCCACCCTACGTGCCCGGCACATAGCAAGGATCCTCTACAAACATTTGCTGAATCAATCATTCTATTACAAATGATACTCATTTATAAGTGATTTAAATAATCTTTAAAAATACAAATCTGGGGACTTCCCTGGTGGTCCAGCGGTTAAGACTTCGCCTTCCAGCGCAGGGGGTGTGGGTTCAATCTCTGGGGAGATAAAATCCACAGGCCGCATGGTCAAAACACCAGAACATAAACATCAGAAGCAACACTGTAACAAATTCAGTGAAGACTTCAAAATGGTCCACATCAAAACAAAAAAAAAACTTGAAAAAAAAAAGTTTAAAAAAATACAAATCTGATCGTGTCATCCCTCCTACTTCAAACTATTCCATGCCTTCCCATTATTCTCAGGAAGAAAAAGTCCTTCCCAGGACCTACCATCCCCTGCATAACCTGGCCACCACCTCCCTACCCATCCTCACGCCCCCACTCGCCACACCTCACACTCTAGCCAGGATCACAATCCAAGTTTCCTGGCCAGAGACTAGTGGTCCTTCTACTGTGCCTCGCTGGCTTTCTCTGTTCTTTTGCAGCACATCCTCCCAAACCTAAGATCTAAACCAGAAGGTGAGCGTTATTCAAAACACTGAGTGTCATGAGCCACCATCGTTGCTCACGACTGCAATGAAATCTACATAACTACATCCCTACATAACTCTGCCTAATTTTTCAAAGTAAAAGTGGAAAGGTGGGGGAAATGATGTTGGTGTGGCCTGGTCTGGGTCATAACGAATCAGCTGTAGGTCCAGAAATTGAAGATGGGGACTGAGGAACTGAAGGGTCCATCGGAAGCTAAAATCACCCGTGTAGAATCACCCTGAATGTCAGTCCCTGATCAGAGGCGAGCCTGCGGGGCTCGAGGCAGAGGGTGGGGGCAGTTCCTGGATGAAGGAAAGGAGCGCAAGTCCACAGAGCCAGGAGCGGGACTACTGCACGTCTGCGTCCTGAGAGCGGTCCAGCCCTCGGTTGCTCTGGTTACAGACGCCCTGAGAGTAGGCTCCGGAATGCGACAGGCCCCTCAGGCAGCCTCATTCAATCCACTCCCACCCCATCCAGGGCCCCTCCTGGCCCTATTGTGGAAGCAGTGACGGACTCAACAAAGCCTAGGGAGGCACTCAAAAGACACCGCGCTCACCTGCCTCTGCCCGGACACAGAACTGTCCCCAGAATACAAAGTTGCCTCGGGAATAACCGGGTGTTCGGCAACGTGGGAATCTCAAAGCCATTAGACGCATCCTGCTTCCTGAAATCATTTTCCCTTCAAGAATATGCAGAAAAAACAAGGTGGTTAAAAAAAATTAAAAAGTATGTTTACTCCAAATAAGTCTGAGAATGACTTCTCCCTGTGTGCCGGGTCCATCCCTGCAACCACCCCCAGTCCCTGGCGCCTTGGCTACGTTCTGACTTGTGCTTCCCTCACACACACAGAAACACACCAGACACCCATTCCCTGAGACTTCCACTGCCCAGCCTGAAGGATGTCCTGTCTTGGCCTTATCCAAAGTGAAAGTGTTGGTTGCCCAGTCGTGTGACCCCTGGACTGTAGCCTACCAGGATCCTCTGTCCATGGGATTCTCCAGGCAAGAACACTGGAGTGGGTAACAGTTCCCTTCTACAGGGGATCTTCCAGATGCAGGGACTGAACCCAGGTCTTCTGCATTGCAGGGAGATTCTTTACTGTCTGAGCCACCGGGGAAGCCAGGCTTTGAACATGTAAAGAAGGCTGTCCAAGAAGGATGATCTGCAAAAGAAGTGGGTCCCGAGCTGCCTCCCTCAACCTCTGGTTTCACAGTGAGAACGACTAGGGTGCATCACACGGTTACTTTTTGGTGGAAACTTACTAGAGCTACATGGAGCATGGTGCCCACACAAGACAGCCTCCGGAGATGCTTTTTGTATCCGAAAAATCTGTATCTGTATCTGCGTGGACTGGGTGGTATGCTGCAACCTACTGTAAGACCATATATTCGTATCTTATACAAATCATCATCAGGCTCGCTCTTTCTCAAATACCCTTTTGAGCAGTGGGTGATGAGAGGAGTAAATGGGAAATGCAGGGTAAGTGGGAAACGCAGGGTTAAATACAATCAACACAGTTTCCACCCTGCAGGCTTCTCCTGGAAGGCGGAGGAGGTGGACCTAAGAACTCCAGAGCTAACAGACCCCCAGCATTCAGCCCAGAGCTATGAGGTAACTTAGGGCAAGTTGCTTAAGCTCTGCAGCCTCAGCCTCCTCATTCAGAAGGCAGGATAATCATCTCATGTGCTTCTTTGGACCAGAAACAGGACTACATGAGATGATGTCTCTCAAGCGCTGTGCACAATGCCCGGCGCTCAGTATGTATTCAGTAAGCTGAGCAGGAAATGCTTACAGTGATTTTTAAATATTTCCTCAAATTCTTTGACGCTCTCTCCTTCCAAAGTGCATTTAATCACCCCTCCTCCCAAACGTGGTGGCTCACATCTCATGAAAAGAAGGAGGCAGCAAATCCATTTGCGGCCACACAGATGGACCTTGAGAACATTATGCTAAGGGAAATAAGTCAGAGAAAGACAGATACTGGGTGATCCAACTTACATGTGGAATCTAAAAAAACAAGACTCAGAGAAACAGAGAAGAGTCTGGTGGCTACCAAAGGCAGTGGGGTGGGGAGTAGGCAAACTGAGAAAAGGTGATCAGAAGGTACAAACTTCCAGCTGTAAGATAAATAAGTCCCAGGGATGTAATAGATAGCATGGTCATTGCAGTTAACAATACTCTGATATATATTTGAAAGTTGCTCAGAGAATAGACCCTAAAAGTTTTCTCATCATAAAAAATTGTTAACAATGTGAAGTGATGGATGTTGACTAAACTTATTGTGGGAATCATTTGACAATAGATAAAGAAATCAAATCATTATGTTTTACACCTAAAACAAATGCATGTTTTATGTCAATTATATCTCAATAAAACTAGAAGAAAAAACAAAGACTATGGTAATAATAACAATGTATGATTTATTTTTTTAATTTTACATGACTTTATATTTAGAACCATTTTATGCTTTATTAAAAAACAAAACAAAACAAAAAAAACTCACCCTGCTTTTAATATTCCTAAAAGCATGTTAACCAAAATCTTGATTTAGGAAGACTTAGGACATTGTGCATCATTTTAAATAATTTCATTCTTTCAATAAGTATTAAAATGAGTTTACCATTAGGGTTTCAGAGGTCCTAATCATATCTAGTCTGTTCTCATTTAATACTTTATCAATTCCACTGTGTGCACACAGATTTCTGAAGTTAGGGCATGAAAGGCCCAACTGTGCTCCCTCTTGAAGGGCTTACTCTGGAGGAAGTTGGCCATGTTGTGAGGATACTCAAGCAGCCTGTGGAGAGGTTCACAGCAGCAGGGAGTGAGGTCTGTCCCAAAGACAGCAGCAATCTGCAAGTCACACGAGCAAGTCACCTCAGAGGCTAATCTCCCAGCCCTAGTCAAGCTCTCAGATGACCGCCAGCCCCAGCCAACATCTGCCTACAACCAACAAGTGTCCCCCAGCCAGACAACCCAGCTACGTGGATCCTGAATTCCTGATAGAGATCATAAACACTGATCACTGGCTTAAGTCACTAAACGCTGGGGCCATTTGTCACACAGCAGTACTAACTCTCCAGGAGGAAATGAGAACAAGCCACTCTGCAATCTCACATGGCCAAGAAAACGTTTTCTTTTCCACACAACCTCTGGAAAGATCACTTGTGTCTCATCGAACACACTTTGAGAAATGTTGGTTGACAACTTAGTTTATAAATCTTGTTCACATTTATCATCTCATTTGATCATCTCAGCAAATGTAAAACGAATGTTACTATGCTCTCTCTTTTTTTTTTTTTACCCAGGAGAAAACTAAGTCTCCAAAAGCGTAAGTGACTTGTCCAGGTTCACATAGCTACTAAAACTGGTAAAACAATAACTCAGACTGAGTATTATGATTCCAAGCCATGTTTTTTCTTTATTATTTTCTCTGGTTCAGTGAGAACAGCCTAGGTGTTTTAAACTCGGCATAAGAATATGAGAGCCTTGGGACTTCCCTGATGGCCCCGTGGTTAAGACTTCACAGTCCAATCCAGGGGGCCCCAGTTCGATCCTTGGTCAGGTAACTAGATCCCACGTGCCACAATTAACACACAGCACAGCCAAGAGAGTTCCAGAAAAACATCTATTTCTGCTTTATTGACTATGCCAAAGCCTTTGACTATGTGGATCACAAGAAACTGTGGAAAATTCTTCAAGAGATGGAAATACCAGACCACCTGACCTGCCTCTTGAGAAACCTATATGCAAGTCAGGAAGCAACAGTTAGAACTGGACATGGAACAACAAACTGGTTCCAAATAGGAAAAGGAGTACATCAAGGCTGTATATTGTCACCCTGCTTATTTAACCTACATGCAGAGTACATCATGAGAAACGCTGGACTGGAAGAAGCACAAGCTGGAATCAAGATTGCCGGAAGAAATATCAATAACCTCAGGTATGCAGATGACACCACCCTTATGGCAGAAAGTGAAGAGGAACTAAAAAGCCTCTTGATGAAAGTGAAAGTGGAGAGTGAAAAAGTTGGCTTAAAGCTCAACATTCAGAAAATGAAGCTCATGGCATCTGGTCCCATCACTTCATGGGAAATAGATGGGGAAACAGTGGAAACAGTGGCAGACCTTTTTTGGGGGGCTCCAAAATCACTGCAGATGATGATTGCAGCCATGAAATTAAAAGACATTTACTCCTTGGAAGGAAAGTTATGACCAACCTAGATAGCATATTGAAAAGCAGGGACACTACTTTGCCAACAAAGGTCCATCTAGTCTAGGCTATGGTTTTTCCAGTGGTCATGTATGGATGTGAGAGTTGGACTGTGAAGAAAGCTGAGCACCAAAGAATTGATGCTTTTGAACTGTGGTGTTGGAGAAGACTCTTGAGAGTCCCTTGGACTGCAAGGAGATCCAACCAGTCCATTCTAAAGGAGATCAGCCCTGGGTGTTCTTTGGAAGGAAGGATGCTAAAGCTGAAGCTCCAGTCCTTTGGCCACCTCATGCAAAGAGTTGATTTATTGGAAAAGACTCTGATGCTGGGAGGGATTGGGGGCAGGAGGAGAAGGGGACGACAGAAGATGAGATGGCTGGATGGCATCACTGACTCGATGGACATGAGTTTGGGTGAATTCTGGGAGTTGGTGATGGACAGGGAGGCTCGGCATGCTGCAGTTCATGGGGTTGCAAAGAGTCGGACACGACTGAACTGAACTGACAGCCAAATTAAAAAAAAAAAAAAATTAAAGAATACAGGGAGCCTAAAGAGTCCCCAAAAGGAGGGGCCTCTGGAATAGGAGACCCTCTCAGATGGTCTAGAGGGTGAACCAGATGCTTCTGAAGGGCGTGAGTCTTTCCTGACTTCTGCAGAACAGGGACCCCTGCAACCGTGATAACAATGGAACTCAGTACCGCGCAGGGGGCTTATTACCCTCCAGCACCCTTCTAAGAGCTCCGTGTATATCACTTCATTTAATCTACACGACAAATCAAGGAAGCGTAGGCTGTCATCATCTCCACCTTACAGATGAGGAGACCGAATCACAGAGAAACGAAGCAACTTGCCCGAATCAGCCACTGGTCAGTGATGGAGCTCAGACTGGACTCTCAGACTACCAGGGCATGAAGGCGTCTCCTCAGTCCATGCCCCAACTCTCTCCTTTTCCACAAGAGTGGAAGAGCTGAGACTAGCACCCACAGCCTCCCACCCTAAGCTCCTGTGATGCGCTCTAGCCCAGAGGCTAGGTGAAATGAACAGAAGATACATTTATGCCTGTCCAGTTATTTTAAGGAGGCATATGCTGAACCATACTACTAAACTTCTTCCCATATGGCCTCAAATCCCACCATGAGGCATGAATGCCTTTGGCCGAAAGCAACATTCTCAGCTGGTGAAGTGAAGGTTCAAACTGCCCAACATCATGTGACACTGAGCATCTCCATTCTGCCTGTCAGGCTCCTATCACCTTAAATTTGCTAAGTTACACTGTTTTTATCCTGCTGACATATTTGATGTGTTATCTGGGGACCCACAGGGCTGCTTACGCATTAGAAACTCATTTCTCGATAGTAAAATTGTTGCTAGCCAGTACGACAGAATTACAAATATCTGCATTTTAGCCCATTCTGCAAAGGTCACCGTGACTTTCAGACTCTCCATCACTTGAGCAAATCTGCATTGACTCGTCAAGCATTTCTTTTTAAACCGCAAACATTACTGTTGCGCCTACATCAGGAACTGGATGAATAAAAACTAGAACCCTTTGCATAAGAGATAGCAGTTGAGATCAGAGCTCTGCAGAAAACAGGGCAAGGTGGGGGCGTGGAGCAGGGAGAATGAATGAAGGAAGAACGGAAGGGGAGGTGGAAGGGGGAGCTCCCGTGATCACACGTTGACGGCAACAAGGACTCTACAAATTCTACACTTCGCCACCATTCCACTGTGCTTCAAAGTTCCCCCCCATGGAAAAAAGAAAGTAAAGTCATTGGTAGAACGGAAACTGGAGTTCCCTGAAATCCTGCCCACCTACCCCTCCACACCGCCTCTTATGCCCACCCCCGACTGCCTCCCTGGCTCTGGGAATGAAAGAAAAGGAGTGCGTCATTTCCCTGGGACCACCCCTCCCTGTGCCAATGGTTCTGGCCCTCAACCCCCACGATAACCCTACATGGAAGACGAGGACACCAGCTTTCAATTTTCAATTCACACTACTCAGTCCCAAACACTTAAAGGGGAAAAAAGAAAAATTTCACTGTGTCTGCAAACCACAAATAGACGTTTTAGGCATAAACATGAGGATTTTGTTTCTCCATCCAGTAATGACCCTGACACAGTCAGGAGTCCACGGAGAGGACCTTTAGGAACAGAGCCCCAGGGCGGCCGGTCCGTTTGACCTCTGTGGGAAAGCTGCCAGGGCGGGGAGACCAACGTGTTCCTGGTGCCACGTTGGGGCAGATTCCATAACCAAGCCAGGCAGAGCCGAGCCCCTAACCAAGTCTAACCCCAGCTGGCTCACCCAGAAAGTGCCCTTTATAACAGAACCTGAGCAGAGCAAAGACGGTCACCTTTACCCACCTTCCAGCTTCCGCCAAGGGAGATGTCCAAACTGAGACTTCCTAATTGGCTTTCAGTAAAATGATTTCATTCAATTTCATCATTAAACTCTCTAATTCCCCATGGACTAAAAGGAAAATGATTCCACTACCTAAAAAGGTACATTTGAGACTCACTGGTGGTCCAGTGGTTAAGACTCTGTACTTCCACCGCAGGGGGCACGGGTCTGGTCAGGGAACTAAGATCCCTGCATGCCATGCGGCATGGTCAAAAATAAATAATTTTTTTAAAGTGTTAACAGACTTCGAGAATGAACTTACAGTTATAGGGGGAAGGGCTAGTTAGGGAGTTTGAGGTCAACATGTATACACTGCTATATTTTAAATGGATAACCAGCAAGCACCTACTGTGTAGCACAGGGACCTCTGCTCAATTCTGCTCTGTGGCAGCCTGGATGGGAAGGGAGTTTGAGGAAGAATGGATACAGGCCTAAGTGTACACTCTGCTGTGCACCTGAAGCTACCCCAACACTGTTAGCAGTTACACACTGATAGAAAATAAAAGTTTGTCTTTTAAAAAAAAGACAGACAAAGGTAAAAAACAAAAATAAGAATTAAAAAACAAGTGTTTTGTTTTGTTTTTTTAAAAAAAGGTACAATTTACCTTTTTTAGCCAACAGTGGGTCCCTAGCACTGTGCCAACATTAAAAACCATTATCTCGGCTGTGGTGAAATTTTCCAGTTTGGGGCAAGATGTAGTTTGTATGTTTTAAATGCATCTGATTTAAGATGATGCTCATGAAGAGCCTGCTATGGAATGAATTGCATCCCCTCCCCGCCCCAAGAAAAAAAATTCATATGTTGAAACCTAAATCCCAAATGCCACTGAACTAGTAGTAGGGCCTTTAGGAGGTAATTAACATCAAGTGAGGTCTTAAGGGTGGGGCTCCCATTCGATAGGGCTGGTGCCCTGTTAGAAGAAGAAGAGGCCTCCCGGCACGCTAAGTCACAGGAAGGCATGGCAAGGAGGAGGCCACTTGCAGCCCTGGAAGGGAGCTCTCACCAGACACCAACCAGCTAGTGCCTTGATCTCGGATTTCCAGTCTTCAAAA
The DNA here is from genome assembly GCF_032452875.1 of Bos javanicus. Lineage (NCBI taxonomy): Eukaryota > Metazoa > Chordata > Mammalia > Artiodactyla > Bovidae > Bos > Bos javanicus. Next base: position 99,642,716 of record NC_083877.1, read on the forward strand.
CTGTGAGAAAATAAATTTCTGTTGTTTCAGCCACTCAGTCTAGGATATTTTCCTGTGACGGCCTGAGCAGAGTCACACGGAGCCAAAGTGCAGATGTTTCAGAAGCAGGGTAGAATAGCAAAGTGAACCTACCCCGTCTTCATTCCACCCAGCGATCAATGGAATCCGCAAAAGATTGGAGCTCCCCCGGAAAAGAACCTGAGCCAAACCTGGGCCCGGATTGGCTTTGGAACATCTTCCTTCTTTACTTTCTAGGATAATTGTGCTGATTCTGGCATATTACTAATCCCATTTGGAAAGCTGATCTCCTGAAAGTTGGATATTAATTCAACATAGATTATTTTCTTTCCAGAAAATCTAAGCAATACAAATGTGTGTTTGGAAACACATTAATAAAGATTGCACTCCATCCGTCTTACTGGTTGAGCGTGGCTCATATTCGCAAGGGACCAAAATCTCTTTTGAACCAAGAGCGCAGAAGTGAGACCCAAGGCTCTTCCTTTGAACTCATGGGACAAAGGGTCTTCAACAGAACTCAGCTAGTGGAAGTACAACCTGCAGAAAACCACCATCAACCCTAAGGGCTCACTCGTCAGCCAAAAGACTTCTTCCTCTAAATCTCTCCGAGAAATCTGTGAATACACTTTTGGATCAGAAAGAATGATAGATTGTGGAATGGACAAAAATCCTGGAAGAGAAGAACGCGTGAGGGAAGCTGCCCTGCACATAAGCATGAGGAGGCCTGGGCTGGCACTGCCCGTTTGCAGCCTTGGGCCCCCAGGGAAGCCATTGACTTGTTCTATTCCCATCAGTAGTAAATCTAAGACTCCAATATTGACAAAAATAGGGCTGTTTAAAGAACAAATGAGATCATTTGTAAAAAGCGTTCTGTAAACTGAAAGGCAATACACACATACGATACAGGCCTCTCTGGAATTTTGCGTTAAACTATTCACTAAAAATGCAGCTTAAAAAAAAATCCAGCTCTGGCCCTAAGGCCTTGCTTCTCTCTCTGTTGTTACTGTTGTTATTTAGTGGCTAAATTGTGTCCGACTCTTTTGCCACCATCATGGACGGTAGCCTGCCAGCTTCCTCTGTCCATGGGATTCTCCAGGCAAGAATACTGGAGTGGGTTGCTGTTTCCCTCTCCAGGGGAACTTCCCGACCCAGGGATCAAACCCAAGCATCCTGCATTGGCAAGTGGGTTCTTTACCACTGAGCCACCAGGGAAGCTCTGCTTCTTTCTCAAATAGATTTAAATACCCAAAAAGAGCGGCGCGCCAATGGCCAATATGTGCTAAATTATTCCTGGGACACCAACCGAATCTGTGCCAGGCCACATCTGCCCACCCACCTGCCCCCTCCACCCCCACTCCTGGTGAAAAGGCGAACAGACAGAAAGCAGCTTGCTGGAGGCTCTGGAGAGCTGGGTGCTCGCCAGGAGGTGGAAATGCCAGTCCTTCCTGATGCCTCCTCAGTTAGGGTGTTGCCATCCTACTGACACTTGTCCTCTGCCACCTGTAGCTTAAAAGAGTGCTGGATGATCTCCCATGGCATCCATGGGCCACATCTTCTATTCCACTCCTCGGATGATGGACATTCAGATTGCTTCCACGTTCTGGCTGTTGTAGATGGTGGAATATTACTCAGTTGTGAAAAGGAAGAAAACTGTGCCATTTGCAGAGATGTGCATGGACCTAAAGACTCTCACACAGAGTAATCGGAAAGAGAAAAACGAGTGTCAAATAGTAACACATATATGCGGAATCCAGAAAAATGGTACGGATGAACCTATCTACAAAGCAGAAATGGAGACACAGATGGACAGAACAAACATGCAGATACCAAGAGTGGATGAGGGCATGAGCAGGGAGATGGAATTGGCATGCATGCACGATTATGTATAAAAGAGATGACCAATGAGAACCTCCTGTGTAGCACAGGGAACTCTGCTCAGTGCTCTAAAAGGGAAGGAAATGCAAAAACGAGTAGCTGTGTGTCTATGCGTAGATGATTCACTTTGCTGTACAGCAGAAACTAACACAACATTGTAAAGCAACTACACTGCAATTAAAAAGAAAAAGAGCACTGAAAGTTTCATCACGCTGCAAGTCTTAGAGACCCTCTTTGATCCATCCCTGTATCCCTACATATATTCAGCAAAAGATTACTGAGCATCCACTAAGTGCTGGGCACCGCCCCCCCCCAGAGCCTGGGGTGAAGACAGCGAACAGGGCAGGGAACATTCCTACCTGTGGAGCCCACCCACTAGCCAGGGAGGCTGGCATCTAAGGTGACACGTGAGCAAGTAAGTTGGTTTCAGCTCACGACAGGTACCAGGAAGACAACTCAGCGGGGGACACGGTGGAAGTGACAGGGTCAGGGAACCAGAGGCAAGGTTTTTAGATGCAACAGGGAAATCCCTGCTAACAAGGTGACGTGTGAGCTGAGACCGAGAGGATGGAAAGAAGCCAGCTACGCCAACATTCATTTATAAGCCACGGAAAGTGCGAGAAAGGCCCTGAGACAGGGGACTCATCTGATCTCCTTGCGGAACAGAAGGAAGCCAGGTGGCCCAGCGGTCAGACCAAGGGGATGCTGACGAGACAGGGTCAAAGAGGTCGTGTCAGTGGCCTCCTGGCACATGGACGGAAAGCGAAGTGCAGAGAGGCCACGTGAGCAGCCCAACGGCACACAGCTGTTACTGCGACAGCTTCTTTTAGAAACTAATTCTTTTGCTCCACGACTCAGTGTTTCACACCATGATGATATGCTTGCCTCGAGCTGTAGAGATAGTGTTTGCGGATCTTGTTAGTTTTTAAAAGCTTTCAGCATACACAAAAGCAGCCGATCAATCCCAATATTCAGGCGAACATCATCAAGAAGAGATCCCAACAATTTTAAATGTATGCAAGTCCTACTCTGAAAGCCAAGACTTAGAGCCCACCTCCTTCTGGGTAGGTCTTCCACAGTCACTCTGCGTTAAAGGCTTAGCTTTACAAATACAGAGGAAGGCCAAAAGCTCACCAGAGCATAATCGTTTTACACTTAGGTCTTATTTCTCCACCTAAACCTCTTGACAGTGTTTTGCTTAATTCACCCAAGTGCAATCAAAACCAATCTGTTCCCAAACCACGTTCATCTTGTGCTATTAAGTTGTCAGGTAACAGGGCCGTAAGCAAAACATAATTACAACTTCCTTCCAAAATCTGTGAGCAGAGCCCCCTGAAGGTGCAAGCTTGTTCATACCCTGGTGGTGGTTTAGTTGCTAAGTCGTGTCTGACTCTTACAACCCCGAGGACTGTAGCCTGCCAGGCTCCTCTGTCCGTGGCATTTCTCAGGCAAGAATACTAGAGTGGGTTGCCATTTCCTTCCCAACCCAGGGATAGAACCCAGATCTCCTGCATTGCAGGCGGTCTCTTCACTGGCTGAGCCACCAGGGAAGCTCCCTTCATACCCTGCTTCTAAGGAACTTCCCCTCCTCATACCTATTATGACACTAGATTCACCTTCATCTCCCCCTTGCTAAACACCTTTGGTCTATGTAAACCCTAGACAGCATATTCAAAAGCAGAGACATTACTTTGCCAACAAAGGTCCGTCTAGTCAAGGCTATGGTTTTTCCAGTGGTCATGTATGGATGTGAGAGTTGGACTATGAAGAAAGCTGAGCACTGAAGAATTGATGCTTTTGAACTGTGGTGTTGGAGAAGACTCTTGAGAGTCCCTTGGACTGCAAGGAGATCCAACCAGTCCATCCTAAAGGATATCAGTCCTGAATGTTCATTGGAAGGACTGATGCTGAAGCTGAAACTCCAGCACTTTGGCCACCCGATGCAAAGAACTGACTCATTGGAAAAGACCCTGATTCCGGGGAAGATTGAAGGTGGGAGGAAAACGGGACGACAGAGAATGAGATGGTTGGATAGCATCACCGACTCGATGGACATGAGTTTGAGTAAACTCTGGGAGTTGGTGATGGACAGGGAAGCCTGGACAGCTGCAGTCCATGGGGTCGCAAAGAGTCGGACACGACTGAGCGACTGAACTGAACTGAAACCCGAACTTCCAAAGAACAGACCCAATGCCTGTCCTGTGACCAAGGACTAACCCCCTCCCCTGGAGGTGGATGGAGAGAGAACGGTTAGATGGGTTAATGGAGAAAGGGATGAGGTACCAAGACTGAGTCACTGCCTCCATGCCCTCCTCCTCTTCCCCCATGACCCCCTCACCCTCTTCTCTCTTCTTCCTTGAAAGGCGCTTCTCCAGTCCCTGAGCTCTGGGATCCTCACCAGGTAGGAGACAGAGGTCTCAGTAACATGAGGGACAGAGGGGAAGAGTGTTTAAGGGCTCATATTTTGATGCGACCCACTAGCTATGTGACCTCTGATAAGTTACTCAACCTCTCTGTTTTCCATTCCCTCACCTGTAAAATTAGGATCTTCTCTTCCTTCTGTGGGCTTCCCTGGTAACCCAGTGGTAAAGAATCTGCCTGCAATGCAGGGGACTTGGGTTTGATCCCTGGGTTGGGAAGATCCCCTTAAGAAGGAAATGGCAACCGGCTCCAGTATTCTTGCCTGGGAAATCCCATGGCCAGAGAAGCCTGGTGGGCTACAGTCCTTGGGGCCACAAAAGAGACAGGACAGCAAGTAGACAACAACTTTCTTTTATGATTAAAAAAGAAGACTGAATAAATGAATCTTCTGGTTAAATAACAATAAATAATTTAATTAACAATTTAATTAACCATTAATCAATGTGCACGAGTTCTCTACTGGTGTGAGATATGGCACCGTCACACCCTGCCTTTACCCCCTGGCTAGGAAAGACTGCCACCCACACCTTCAGCAACAACTGTGCCTGAAGTCAGAATATATTATTGGAAGGCAGCTCAGTGGCGTCCTGATGGCAATCAGGTGTCAAGTGGGGACAGTAACACTGTGCATCAGATAACTATTGTGAGCGTAACTATGAAGTTCCGTGCATCAGACACCGGGCATGCAATGATTGCTCACTGACTGCTGTGACTTTTATCGCAGTCTTTTCATTTTTAGCACCATTGGTTGTGACCATAGGTGCTACTTGCTTGCTTCTTCACTGTTTCAGGCTGTAAAATACGGGATGCATCTGTGCTTATCACTGTGACATAAATACGGTAGAAGGATGATTACATAGAAATGCATTTTAAAAGCCATGACAAGCTTCACAAAATCGGCCCTCCCTATCAGAGCTCCTGGAAAATCCTGATCTGATATTTTAGACAACAGCCCACTTGACCCACCTCCTGAATGACTCGGGCACGTCTCCCACTCAGCAAGACCTGGGCTGAACTCAGGCGTTTTCCCCCAAGACTGGTCCTGCCCTCGCTCTTCCCAGTCATTCCAGCCACCCCACTCCACACTTGCTTCACACAAAGCCTGTGCCCTCCCGAGCTCCCCAGTCCATCCATGGCTCCATTCCCACGGCCACCACTCCGGCCCACTCCACTACTGTGTCTGGTCCCTCACACCCACAGAGCCACACAGCATTTGCTTCAAAACTTGGTGCAGATCACATCACTTCTCAGCTTGAAACACTTCAGTGGCTTAAGATAAAAAGTACTATCCAGCCCTGCAATCCACAATTCTCCCCTACCTGCAACACCACCAGACTTTAGGATCTGAGTCCATGGTTTCACCAGCCACGCCTCAAAACACATGCTCTCTTGGTCTCTGCTCCAGCCATGGAAACCTGCTTTCAGTTCCGCAAATACACACACTGCCTCTGCCTCAGGGCCCTTGCACTTGCTGTTTCTCCTTCTGCAAGTCGCCCTATTCATTAGCCAGTTCATCCCTACATATCCTGCAGGTCTCAATACACACGTCTGACTATCTCCCCTGACCACCCATCTCCCCTGGTTCTTGTCAGTCTCTCCCATCAGACACTCTCTCAAACCCTTGGTGCTCTTTTTCATGAAACATACTGGAACACATGGAACAGGATATAAACTTGTAATTATGCACTTCCCTGTGCAATGATTGATTTAAGTCTCATTATAGACTCCGAAAAGACAGAGCTTTTTGTCTGTACCATTCCGACTATTTCCTGCACCTGCAACAGCATTTGGTTTGTAGTAGATATTCAACGAATATGTTTTGAAAGGATTCCTCCCCCCAAAAAAGCAAACAAACAGACCAAAAAAGGCACAATTCCGTATTTCCAGAGATGGAGAGAGAAAATAGAAGGTCTGGGTTGTATTCAAGATAGAACAGCCCTGGTGCTGAGAATAGGCAATTATCTCCTCACTCTGTCTTCAAGAAGCTGGTCAATTCCTAAGACGTGTCCTCAACAATGACTGGGTTTCCTCTCTTCCAAACAGAAAAGAAGAAACACACTCGTAATAAACACACACACACACACAGATACACACACATCAGGCAAATTTCAACCCCAACTTGCACAGAGGCGTTGCGTTGTCTTGCCCAACTCAGCCTTCGGATGAGCTAAGAGAAAGGTTCGTCAAAGGCATGGCAAAAGCAAGAGCATTCTTGTCAAAACTGGACAGGAGGTTTCAACTTGCTCGGCTGGCAGAGTGATTGCTCAGGAGCAGCCTTAACATCTGTATGCTAATTAGAGACGCAGCGGGCCGACCCTGGGCACACACAAATCTGTCTAAACCGCTCCCTTTTGAGTCCAGGGAACACTGCCCAGCATTTATGAGAGCCTGTACGCTACACTACTACTCGGGCTGGGGGCACACAAAGCGCCCCTCCCCGAGCCCTCAGCAGCCCCACCCTTCTGGAAAACCACCCCCTCCCTCCCGCTTCTACTTCCACCGGAGCCAAACTCGCCGCCTGGTTTGGTGATAAGACTGAGCAAAGATCGGGAAGGCCCCCAGGGGCTTCATTATTCCGCGCGCCCCAGAGAAGGGCCACCTCCAGGGGCTGCTGCTGCGAGGCGCAGCCTCACTTGCTGCCAGGAAACCTTTCCCGCTGGGGACACCCCGGGCTGGCTGGGGAGCTCCACGTCCAGGGGAAGGCACCCCACCCATCTTTGCCAGAGACAAAGATCACCAGAAACAAAGGAGACACACACACACTAACACACACCAAGTCAGAAGCAAACACCGACACTTGTGCAATCTCAAGCCAAACAGCCTGCTTGGTGTGTCTTTAGATAGATGTTGAAACAGTCCAGGAGGGACAATGTTAGGGGCCAAGGGCAGGCGCGATCCGGGCCCGGCACCCACGCGGCCTCCGCCCGCCTCCCACCCCGCTGCAGCCCCCAGGCGCGGTTTCCAGCCCCCGGACACACATCGCCGGGAGCCTGGGTGCTTGCACTCCGGGATGCGCGCGCACACGCCGGGGATGGAGGCAGGGCCAGGGCGGCCAGAAGTAGGAAATACCAACCTTTAGGATCCCAGTTCACCTGTTTTCTTGGAGTCTCGATTGGAAATTTCATTGCTCCGTTGCCCGGGAGGGGAGGGAAAGGAAAAGAATCGAAATAATAATAAAGTCCTGGAGCTTTACCAGCCTCGGTACGGCAGTCCAACAAAACAATTTCCCAGGATGGGGGAGCCTCGGGCTGGCTCGTGGAGGAACCCCCGAGAAAGACTAGCGGAGCACACTCGGCTGAGGCGCAAACGGGAGGCTGCTTGGGTGTTTGCGCCAGTGGCGGGGCGGCCGGCAGCCCCCAGCCCCGGGTAAAAGGAAAAGTAAGACCGGAGAGGGGTGGAGGGGCAGGGGGGCTCGGGCAGATGAGGGAGCCACGCGGCTTCGCAATCGCGGGGCCGGCAGGCGTGGGGCAGAGCCGCCAGAGGGCGGGAGCCAGGGAGAAGCCCACTGCAGTGTCACTCCGGCCCCCCGAAGGCGTGTGCTCACACACTCCCGCACGCGCGCGCACACGCACACTCGCACACACTCGGCCGGCCGCGCGCTCGGGCGGGCACGGCCGCCTCGCTCGGCCGCGCGGGGCGCACAAGCCCCACCCCGGCCGCGGCTCCGCGCCCCCCGGGCGACGCCCCCCACTCCCCGGCCGGCGAAAGCCATTGGGCAGAGGGCGGGCGCGGCGCCCGGGAGCCTCCCCGCCGCGCGCCGCGGAGGCCGCGCCACGCGGGAGGGCGCGCCGCGGGTGGAGGCGCCCGGCGCCCGGCGCCCGGCGCCCGGGCAGGGGCAGCGGCCGGCGGCGGGAGGCGCCCGGAGGCGACGGGGAGCGGGCGGCGGGCGAGCGGCTACTTACTGGCCGGGCCGGCGCGCTCCGCAGAGTCGCCGCGGGAGCCACGCTCGGCCGCCCGGCAGGCGCTGTAGGCGGCGGAGGCAGGGCCGTAGCGGCCGCTCCGCAGACCGAGGGCTCGGCGGGGACCGCCTGTCGCCGCGTCCAGCCCGGGCGCGCCCCCAGCTGCGTTCCTCACTTCGGGTGTTCCCTCCGGCCCCCGCCCGCACCCCGAGCCCGCGTCCCCGGCGCGCTCCGCGGAGGCCGGTGCCAGCCCCGAGCCTTTTGTTCTGGGGCCGCCCGGCGTCCGCCGCGCTCTCTCCCCGCCCGGGGAAGCTCGCTCCCCAGGCGCAGCCGGGCCCGGCCCCAGCTACCTGCCGCCCGGCCGCAGCCGCGGCTTGGAGCCCCGGGAGGGGCGGGGGTGGGGCCCGGATCGAGGCGCCGGGGCCCCTGCGGAGAACCGAGGTGCCAAGACCTGGCGGCCCCGGGAGCCCGAGGGCCGGGGCAAGGGAACCCCAGGATTGTTCCCGGAAAAAAGCTGAACTGGCGCACTCCCCCTGCCCCCAAACACCGCCCCCCGCTTGAAGCCGCCCCTGGGCTAGCGGTGGGACCTCAAGTCTCCAGAAGAACCTGGTGGTGCTGGGATGCTCTTGAATGAGCTACTCCAAGTACCAATATGTATAATGTTTACAAATTACTTTGGATGCCTAGCGACAGAGACTTGCACGCAGTAGATGCTCAGTAAATACTAAATGAAGGCCTGAACTGCAGGAAGTAGTGCCACAACAGGACGGAGTTCAAGTTCCTGTCCGCTCACCGTCCATTCTACCTATGTCTTGAGCCCTTCTAGGGGCCGTCACTATGCTAGGTGCTGGCGATATACAAAGAACCAGCTTGACATGGACCCTGCCTTTACAGGGCTTACTGCTCAGTGCCATGAAGTCGGGTTAGATCATTGTGGCTTTTACTTAAAAAAGAAACGGACGTGTTCCCCAGCCTGCCTTCTGTGGCACTAACTGCCTGCTTGAGCGTTTGCTCTAGGAGTGCATGCTTCTTTGGGGGCACCTTGAGGCTCCTGGGGATTCCTGTGTCAGCAGCCTCTTGCTCATCATCCATCTTGTGCTGTCAACCTCCAGGTTTCTGAGTTCCAGGCCAAGATCCACAGAGCTCACTGTCATCCATGGGAAGAGTGGGTAAGTGCTTTGTCACTGACCCGACAGGCGCAGGGGAGCTCTCTGCAGAGCCAGTTCAGTAAAACGCGTACCAATCTGATGGCACTGCTCTGACTCAGACCTTCAGGCAGGTGCAGTTTCCTAGGTGCTTCAGAGCCACCTTCTCTGGAACTCCCTTTCCACACTTTGCCTCCCTCTGCTAGGAGGCTGAGAGGATCCATGAGATTGGGAAATAAGACAAACGAAAAATTGCCCCTTCCCCAGCTATGCCTCCAGCGTGTGCCCTGCCTAATCACTTCTGATTCTTTGCGACCCCGTGCCTCCAGAGACACCAGTATATATGTAAATTCTGCTCCGAAACCCGAAGGGAGCTGCTTCTAAGCTCCTGTGCCAGCCTCCAGGGCCTCCTCCGTCCTCGCCTCCTCCGCTGCTCGTGGGCCAAAGGGCGCCAGCCAGTCTCTGCAGTGCATCACCTGCATCCGAGTCAGAGAGGTCTCCACGGAGAAACACAGTCTGTCTCCTGAATCCGGGGGGTGGGAGGGGGAGGCACACTTCTCTCCATCTTCCCTACATCACCTCCAACTGGCCTCACCTTGCAGATGAAAAGAGCAAACCCCCAGAAATACAGGAACCCTCCCAAGGTCACAACACAGATTCAGACCCGAGGGAACTCTTTGGTCCTTGGACCAGTGAATCTGACCCTGAAGCTGTCATTCGGGTACTTTGGGATAATGAAGACCTGAATACAATAAGTTTCTAAGACTCCAGCCCCTCCGCCTTTGCAAAATGACTTGGACAAACTTGGTGCCTTGGGATCTATCCATACTTCAGGGAATTAGTTCACCGCCCAAGGCAAATTTGCATGGCACGAAATGCAGCCTTAGGGTACCTCGTTCAGTCAATCAACAAACATTCATTGATCATCCCCTGTGTACAATACAGTTGGCAGGTTTTTATCTGAAGTTATTTTGGCCCCTGGAGAATCTTCCCCAGAAAAGCATCAGCAGAACGATAGCAGTTTGGCGTGGACATATTGGGGTGAGGTTGCAGAATCAGGGATCTGGAGTTCCTGATGTCGATAAAGACTTCTACTAGTCTTTGGCTCTTAGGATCATCTCTCAGCTAAAGCACTCCCCCCAACCCCATCTCCCTTTTCCCAACCTCTGGGGCTTCTCTCACCTCCATTTTCATTCTCCCTTCTCAGAATGTACACAAAAACAAGTTTTTGACGGGGAAAAAATATCTACCAAAATCAATGAATTCATAAATTAATCCCAACAACCCCTCCCCTAGGTGCCTGAAATCAAGCCCGACCCCTAAAGTGAGCACTTGGAATGGACTACGGGGCGGGAGCTGCGGAGAGGAGCGGGGCGGCGGGGGGCGGGGTGAGTTCCGAAACGGAGAGGCTCCAGGAAGGGAGCCCCCCTCCCAGGAAAAGCAACTTGGCGCATTAACCGTTGTGCTCCTGCAGTTCCCTTCCTTCGCCTCCAGTTCTCCCCGCTCGTCACTACAGACTCGATTACACTCACCCCAAGAAGGAGGAAAGAAGTGGTCGGTGCAGAGGAAAAGCATCCGAAAGAGGTGCCGTGCCAAGCGGTTCCCTCGCCTTCGGTTCCGCGGCAACTTCCATGGCTATTGCTGCGGGCGGGTAAAGTCTGGTGGGAAAGGGCCGCCTGCGGTCCCTGCGCTGGGAAAACAAAGCATCGTGGCGCCGGGTCTCCCCGCACCCACCGAGCCCCGCCAGCGGCCCCCGCGCCCTGGGCGCGTTCGGGGGCCAAGGGCGCTGATCTCTGCCCGGGGACGCGTTTCCGCGGGCCACCGAATCGCTGCAGCTCAGAACCTGCGATAGTTGCGGCAGCGGTTTATTGGATGCCGTGTGGCCCGGCGTGGAAGGGAAGCTGGAAAAGCCCAGTCATTTCCCGCGAGAAAGTTTCCCGCGAGTTGGTGGCTCCTTTCCCCCTCCCCGCCGCAGCCCCGGGCGGGTTGAGGGAGGAGGGGCGCTGCCTGCCGCGGGGAGTCCGCCTCTCCAGCGCCGGGCACAGGACAGCTCCGCCAGCGAGGAGCTGGACCCGGGATGCCGGGAGTCGCAGGGACAGTCCCGGACAGCGAATCGCAGCTTGCGGGATGCCGCTCGCTGCGGATTCGGCCAGCGGAAGGGGAGGAGGACGGATGTGGTTAGAATTTACTTCGAAGTCACGGGAAATAGAGCGTATTCCTTATTCTGCCTTGGATTATCTCCCTTTGGTTTCCCCATTCCTCCTTGAGGTCCTGAAGAGGTCCCCATCTTCCGTGATCTCCCCCACCCGCAAACACGTCCAAGTCCTCTTCTCAAAAGAACTGCAGAGAGATTTCCAAGTCATTTTGTGAAAGTAGTTCCCCCACCCCCACTCCGGCCCCTTACACACACACACACACGCACACACACACACACACACACACACAATCCCTGCGGAGACCCACTCAGTGGTCAAACTGATAGGATTATGCACCGAAGTCAACTTAAACTGCTCCACTGTCTTCTTTCCCCAGCAAAGTTTCCACTTTGTTCTCAGCATGTAATCATTCCTACATTTATCTTCATGTCCCAACCAGCATCTGCAAAAACACACCCTTAAATATATGTTGCTCTAATCTGAGGCTGTGCTTTTGGCTTGAAAAAGTTGGAGACACACCAGCAACTAAAGGGCAAGAGGGCTTCCTGTATCATCCTGCTCAACAGTAAACTCTGTGGGTAAATCCTGGAGACTATTTAGGTGACTCAAACCTCTGACTGGGGGCTAATGAAGACAGCATACTGCGAACCCCGGGGGAAGCTGTAATTAAAGCACCCAGCCTGAGGAACAGGTTTCATAACCAGGAACTACATCTGCTTCCCTTTTCAGCTTCTCTACTTTAAAACCTTTTTTTATTGAGATATAATTGACATGTAACATTATATCACTCAGGTTTACAACATAATGATTCCATATTGGTATGCATTGTGAAATGATCACACAGTAAGTCTAGTTAACTAACACCCATCACCAGACACAGTTACAAAACTGTTTTTCTTACAATGAGGATTTTTAAAATCGTCTCTCTTAACAACCTTTAAATGTACAATATAGTATTATTAACTATAGTCACCATGCTGTATATTACACACCCAGGACTCTTTTAAATTTTTACAGAATATTATTTAAGATCATGTAAGGCATTGTACCAAACATTTTACCAAAAAAAGTACAGAGCCAGAATCCTGCGTATTATAAAACAAGTTTTAACGAGATTCCCCCTCTCTGAGTTACCACTAAAGCATAATCCAAGGTAATTTTTTTAAAGAGATGAAGCTGGATTTTTTGTTTTGTTTTGTTTTCCCCTCAAGTTCTTATTTTGAAATTTTTCAGACACACAGAAAAGTTATAGTTGTTCAATAAAAACCAGAATCCAATCAAAGATTTCATTTGGTTATTATTGCTATTTATTATATTTTAGTCTAGAAAATTCCCTCCATCTTATTTTATGGCATTGATTTTTTTTTAAGAGAACAAATTCATTTGCTTTCTGGCAATGTTTAATGTCATGATGCAGCTAAAGAAAAGTTGAGTCAAGGGGAGGACAAACAATTTCCAGACCACAGCAGGTCATTAAAATAGCTCAACACCTTCTAGTTGAATTCAGTGTCTCCACCAATATCTATGGAACAGAAGGCAGTTGCATCCTCGATCACTCAAGTCTCTTTCCTAGACTTAGCCCTAGCCTAGTCGAAGAAGTTATTTTTGTTTCTTATCTCCAAATTGGCCATGTTTCAGGGATAAACGAGCATTTTCACGCATCCACACCAGTTGACAAGCACATATGGTACTTTTCTGAATTTCAAAACAAGAACTCAGCAAGGTTACACACCATAATGAATAATTTTCATGTCATTCTAGGAAGGTTTTAATGTGAACAGAAATTTGAAGGCATGCATACTCTCAATAACCTGTTTATTTATGGGCAAGTCTTTCCCAGAGACTTTAACCTGGACAAAAAGTTGCAAATCCTTCAGGAGGATCTATTGTCTCCGAATAGTGACAGGTGCTTCTACCAAGCAGCCAGTGAAAGACTTGGGACAGTCCGACCGATAGAAAAAGTTTTGCTCAGTAGATAATGGGACATCGACTCAGGGTCCGCTGGGAATGTTTGATATATGTTCATTTCATTTTTGTTGCTTTTAAAACAAGTATCTGTTTAGTTGAAAATGATTGGAGCAAATGTAATGTTAGAATTTTCCTCTCCTACCACTAGGTCATCTAAATATTTGCTGAATCATAGAACCAGATTTGGAAGAGGTCATTGCAAGATTCTGCCTAGTTCACCTTTCCACCTCTGAATAGGATTCCAATTTATATGACCATTCAAGATTTCTATAGACCAGGTCCACATAGTCAAAGCTATGGTTTTTCCAAGTCAATGTACCGAATTGAGAAATGGACCATAAAGAAGGCTGAGTGCCAAAGAATTAATGCTTTCAAATTGTGGTATTGGAGAAGACTCCTGAGAATCCCTTGGACTGCAAGGAGATGAAACCAGTCAGTCCTACAGGAAATCGACCCTGAATATTCACTGGAAGAACTGATGCTGAAGCCGAAGCTCCAACACTTTGGCCACTCATTGGTGAGGACCCTGATGCTGGGAAAAATTGAAAGCAAAAGGAGAAGGCAGGGGCAGAAGATGAGATGGTTCGACAGCAACATCGACTCAGTGAACATGAACTTGAGCAAACTCAAGGAGAGCATAAAGGACGGGGAGCCTGGCACGCTGCAGTCCAGAGAGCTGCAAAGACTCGGACCCGACTGAGTGACTAAGCAGCAACAGGATTTCCAAATTTAGCTAGTGATAGAGATTCCAAATTCTGTATTGATAGGCTTCCCCCAAATTTGCCAACTTGGGGGAAGTCAAATCTTTTCTCGCTTCCAATCTAAATCTCTTCCTTCCTAAGTTTTCCAGTACTTAAGTGAAGATCAGCAAGACCCTCACAATAACTTTTATCTATTAGAGATTAAATTGTGCAACAACCTTGTCTTCATGTCAAGTGATTCTCTTTACCCCTTTACCAAGATGTTCAAGCATTAGGCCAGCTCATACTTTTCTTGAAAACATCTTTTTTCCCACAAGTGTCAGAAAAGAAAATCAAAATCTCTCTAAGCCTTACTGAGTATCTCCATCTACAGAATAGGGATAAGTAATAAGTATTAATACAAACTATTTGGACAACTGACACCAATCTTCTTCAGTAGGAAGCACAACCAAGCAAGTGAACTGTGCCAAGTTTCATTCAGTCTCTTCATCTATAAAATGGGACACTAAACATAGTTCCACCTGCTGCTGCTGCTAAGTCGCTTCAGTCGTGTCTGACCCTGCGCGCGACCCCACAGACGGCAGCCCACCAGGCTCCCCCATCCCTGGGATTCTCCAGGCAAGAACACTGGAGTGGGGTGCCATTTCCTTCTCCAGTGCATGAAAGTGAAAAGTGAAAGGGAAGTCGCTCAGTCGTATCGGACTCTTAGCGACCCCATGGACTGCAGCCTACCAGGTTCCTCTGTCCATGGGATTTTCCAGGCAGGAGTACTGGAGTGGGTGCCATTGCCTTCTCCACCTAGAGGGTGGCTAAAGGGGAAAATAGATAATAACAGTGCTTTGTGAAAAGTGCAAGAATTCACAGACGTAAGGGATCATTATTACGATTACTGGATCCACAAAGTTTTTCTAACTCTATGCCAGGCACATAGCAAACACTTTTAAAGATCACTCCATTTATTTCTCATAACAATCCTAGAAAATCCTATTATCATCATGATTTCATTTAAAACAATGCCTGACATGCATTAGGTGCTTAAATAGTTGTCAAGGAGGACGTTGGAGCTTGGAAAGGCTAGTGGCTTGTCCAAGTAAACGTGCCTTGTTAGAGATTGTAGAAATTGAACTAGGCTTCCACCCATCTCTAAGTCAAAGTATCATTCCTTATGCGGAACTAATTACATAAAGTTACTTTGATCTCCGGAGTCCAGTCGATTCTACTTGAAATCGCAGCTGAAACTGTCTCTACATGTTCCCGTCTCCTTGACATCTACCACCTTCTGGGTCTCTTACATTCTTCGCCCTACCAAAGCGTGCTCTCTTTCCTCTCTGAAAGAACTGATGGATGTTCTTCCCACCCCAGAAGTTTTTGCATTTCAACAGTAGGTGAACCTTCAAGCCAAAATAGTGAATATGAATCTTAGACCATTCAGTTCAGTTCAGTCGCCCAGTCGTGTCCAACTCTTTGCAACCCCATGAATCGCAGCACACCAGGCCTCCCTGTCCATCACCAACTCCCAGAGTTTACCCAAACTCATGTCCATCGAGTCAGTGATGCCATCCAACCATCTCATCTTCTGTCATCCCCTTCTCCTCCTGTCCCCAATCCCTCCCAGCATCAGGGTCTTTTCCAATGAGTCAACTCTTCGCATGAGGTGGCCAAAGTACTGGAGTTTCAGCTTTAGCACCAGTTCTTCCAAAGAAATCCCAGGAATGATCTTTTTTAGGATAGACTGGTTGGATCTCCTTGCAGTCCAAGGGACTCTCAAGAGTCTTCTCCAACACCACAGTTCAAAAGCATCAGTTCTTTGGCGCTCAGCTTTCTTCACAGTCCAACTCTCACATCCATACATGACCACAGGAAAAACCATAGCCTTGACTAGACGGACTTTTGTTGGCAAAGTAATGTCTCTGCTTTTCAATATGCTATCTAGGTTGGTCATAACTTTCCTTCCAAGGAGTAAGCGTCTTTTAATTTCATGGCTGCAATCACCATCTGCAGTGATTTTGGAGCCCAAAAAAATAAAGTCTGACCCTGATTCCCCATCTATTTGCCATGAAGTGATGGGACCAGATGCCATGATCTTTGTTTTCCGAATGTTGAGC
Organism: Bos javanicus; assembly: GCF_032452875.1. NCBI lineage: Eukaryota > Metazoa > Chordata > Mammalia > Artiodactyla > Bovidae > Bos > Bos javanicus. The sequence continues at coordinate 99,659,004 of NC_083877.1, forward strand.
TTTAAGCCAACTTTTTCACTCTCCACTTTCACTTTCATCAAGAGGCTTTTTAGTTCCTCTTCACTTTCTGCCATAAGGGTGGTGTCATCTGTATGTCTGAGGTTATTGATATTTCTCCCGGCAATCTTGATTCCAGCTTGTGCTTCTTCCAGTCCAGCGTTTCTCATGATGTACTCTGCATAGAAGTTAAATAAGCAGGGTGACAATATACAGCCTTGACGAACTCCTTTTCCTATCTGGAACCAGTCTGTTGTTCCATGTCCAGTTCTAACTGTTGCTTCCTGACCTGCATACAGGTTTCTCAAGAGGCAGGTCAGGTGGTCTGGTATTCCCATCTCTTTCAGAATTTTCCACAGTTTATTGTGATCCACACAGTCAAAGGCTTTGGCATAGTCAATAAAGCAGAAATAGATGTTTTTCTGGAACTCTCTTGCTTTTTTCCCCCCATGATCCAGCACATGTTGGCAATTTGATCTCTGGTCCTCTGCCTTTTCTAAAACCAGTTTGAACATCTGGAAGTTCACGGTTCACATATTGCTGAAGCCTGGCTTGGAGAATTTTGAGCATTACTTTACTAGCGTGTGAGATGAGTGCAATTGTGCGGTAGTTTGAGCATTCTTTGGCATTGCCTTTCTTTGGGATTTAAATGAAAACTGACCTTTTCCAGTCCTGTGGCCACTGCTGAGTTTTCCAAATTTGCTGGCATAATGAGTGCAGCACTTTCACAGCATCATCTTTCAGGATTTGGAATAGCTCAACTGGAATTCCATCACCTCCACTAGCTTTGTTCATAGTGATGCTTTCTAAGGCCCACTTGACTTCACATTCCAGGATGTCTGGCTCTAGGTCAGTGATCACACCATTGTGATTATCTGGGTCATGAAGATCTTTTTTGTACAGTTCTTCTGTGTATTCTTGGCACCTCTTCTTAATATCTTCTGCTTCTGTTAGGTCCATACCATTTCTGTCCTTTATCGAGCCCATCTTTGCATGAAATATTCTCTTGGTATCTCTAATTTTCTTGAAGAGATCTCTAGTCTTTCCCATTCTGTTGTTTTCCTCTATTTCTTTGCATTGATCGCTGAAGAAGGCTTTTTTATCTCTCCTTGCTATTCTTTGGAACTCTGCATTCAGACGCTTATATCTTGCCTTTTCTCCTTTGCCTTTCACTTCTCTTCTTTTCACAGCTATTTGTAAGGCCTCAGACAGCCATTTTGCTTTTTTGCATTTCTTTTCCATGGGCATGGTCTTGATCCCTGTCTCCTGTACAATGTCACGAACCTCCGTCCATCAGGCACTCTATCTATCAGATCTAGGCCCTTAAATCTATTTCTCACTTCCACTGTAATTTAATCATAAGGGATTTTATTTAGGTCATACCTGAATGGTCTAGTGGTTTTCCCCACTTTCTTCAATTTAAGTCTGAATTTGGCAATAAGGAGTTCATGATCTGAGCCACAGTCAGCTCCCAGTCTTGTTTTTGCTGACTATATAGAGCTCCTCCATCTTTGGCTGCAAAGAATATAATCAATCTGATTTCAGTGTTGACCATCTGGTGATGTCCATGTGTAGAGTCTTCTCTTGTGTTGTTGGAAGAGGGTATTTGCTATGACCAGTGCGTTCTCTTGGCAAAGTTATGACCAACCTAGATAGCATATTCAAATGCAGAGACATTACTTTGCCAACAAAAGTCCATATAGTCAGGGCTATGGTTTTTCCAAGTAGTCATGTATGGATATGAGAGTTGGACTGTGAAGAAGGCTGAGCGCCGAAGAATTGATGCTTTTGAACTGCGGTGTTGGAGAAGACTCTTGAGAGTCCCTTGGACTGTAAGGAGATCCAACCAGTCCATCCTGAAGGAGATCAGTCCTGGGATTTCTTTGGAAGGAATGATGCTAAAGCTGAAACTCCAGTACTTTGGCCACCTCATGCGAAGAGTTGACTCATTGGAAAAGACTCTGATGCTGGGAGGGATTGGGGGCAGGAGGAGAAGGGAACAACAGAGGATGAGATGGCTGGATGGCATCACTGACTCAATGGATGTGAGTCTGAGTGAACTCTGGGAGTTGGTGATGGACAGGGAGGCCTGGCATGCTGCAATTCATGGGGTCGCAAAGAGTCAGACACGACTGGGCAACTGAACTGAACTGAACTGAACTCTCTTGGCAAAACTCTATTAGCATTTGCCCTGCTGCATTCCATATTCCAAGACCAAATTTGCCTGTTACCCCAGGTGTTTCTTGACTTCCTACTTTTGCATTCCAGTCCCCTATAATGAAAAGGACATCTTTTTTGGGTGTTAGTTCTAAAAGGTCTTGTAGGTCTTCATAGAACCATTCAACTTCAGCTTCTTCAGCATTACTGGTTGGGGCATAGACACATGGATTACTGTGATATTGAATGGTTTGCCTCAGAAACGATCAGAGATCATTCTATCGTTTTTGAGATTGCATCCAAGTACTGCATTTCAGACTCTTTTGTCGACCATGATGGCTACTCCATTTCTTCTAAGGGATTCCTGCCCGAAGTAGTAGATATAATGGTCATCTGAGTTAAATTCACCCATTCCAGTCCGTTTTAGTTTGCTGATTCCTAGAATGTCTATATTCGCTCTTGCCATCTCCTGTTTGACCACTTCCAATTTGCCTTGATTCATGGACCTGACATTCCAGGTTCCTATGCAATATTGCTCTTTACAGCATCGGACCTTGCTTCTATCACCAGTCACCTCCACAGCTGGGTATTGTTTTTGCTTTGGCTCCATCCCTTCTTTCTTTCTGGAGTTATTTCTCCACTGATCTCCAGTAGCATATTGGGCACCTACTGACCTGGGGAGTTCCTCTTTCAGTATCCTATCATTTTGCCTTTTCATACTATTAGGCCATTAGCATCATAAAATAAATGAACTGTTGGGGAAGAGGTGAACAAGGAAAGTGAAAGTAGCAGTCGCTCAGTCGTGTCCGACTCTGCGACCCCGTGGACTGTAGCCCACCAGGCTCCTCTGTCCATGGGATTCTCCAGGCAAGAGTCCTGGAGTGGGTTGCCATTTCCTTCTCCAGGGGATCTTCCCAACCCAGGATCAAACCTGGGTCTCCTGCACTGTCTGAGCCACCAGGGAAGCCAGTGAGCAGGGAAGGAGGTGGCTGCTGCTGCTGCTGCTAAGTCGCTTCAGTCGTGTCTGACTTGTGCCACCCCATAGAAGGCAGCCCACCAGGCTCCCCAGTCCCTGGGATTCTCCAGGCAAGAACACTGGAGTGGGTTGCCATTTCCTTCTCCAATGCATGAAAGTGAAAAGTGAAAGTGAAGTCGATCAGTCGTGTCCGACTCATATCGACCCCATGGACTGCAGCCCACCAAACTCCTCCATCCGTGGGATTTTCCAGGCAAGAGTACTGGAGTGGGGTGCCATTGCCTTCTCCAGAAGGAGATGGGAAAGTGTTTATTTTGACTCTGAAACCACACCCAATCACAGCAGGTACATGTCCATCTTGAAGAATTCAGTCAGATAAGCAGTCTTGTTGGTATCACTTTGACTTTGCTAGGTCTTACCCAGTTCTCCACGACCACATGATATTGCTGGGCCATTCTTCTCTTCCAGTGGTCGATTAATAATGCTGGTTATAGAAAGAGGATCTCTTTCCAGTTCATGCCGTACTCCTATATTTAGATTCTGATGATATGCTATTTAAAATAGCCCTCTAATGTTACTGACACACGTTGAAATATGGACCCACTTGGATCTGTGAAATAATTAATGATCTACACCACTCTCTTCATCAGGAATCAAAGTTAAGCTGACAACTATTTCTAGAAGTCTTATTGTATCTTTTATGGAAGATCATTCTTTTTCATTTCTCTCCAAATAAGGGGTATCATTTTTTCAGTAAGGGAGTCCAGACAGCTGTATTACCAGGTTTCAAAATGCTGATCATAACCTTTAGTTAGAATTCAGCATTTTTAGAAAACCTCCATCAATTATTACCCCATTATTCATCATAACAGGCTTCCCAGGTAGCTCAGTGGTAAAGAATCTGCCAGCCAACGCAGGAGACACAAGAGATGTGGGTTCAGTCTCTGAGTCAGGAAGATCCCCTGGAGTAGGAAATAGCAACCTGCTCCAGTATTCTTGCCTGGAAAATTCCATGAATAGAGGAGCCTGGCGGGCTACAGTTCACACGATTGCAAAAAGTTGAACATGACTGAGTGACTGAGGACTGAGCACCACTAACCAGGCTTCCCTGTCCTTCACCATCTCCTGGAGTTTGCCCAAACTCATGAGTCGGTGATGCCAACCAAGCATCTCATCTTCTGTTGTCCCCTTCTCCTCCTGCCCTCAGTCTTTCCCAGCATCAGGGTCTTTTCTAGTGAGTTGACTCTTCACATCAGGTGGCCAAAGTACTGGAGTTTCAGCTTCAACATCAGTGCTTCCAATGAATATTCAGGATTGATTTCCTTTAGGATGGACTGGTTTGATCTCCTTGCAGTCCAAGGGACTCTCAAGAGTCTTCTCCAACACCACAGTTCAAAAGCATCAATTCTTCAGTGCTCAGCTTTCTTTATGGTCCAGCTCTCCCATCCATACTTGACATTAGAAAAACCAGAGCCTTGACTAGACGGACCTTTGTCAACAAAGTAATGTCTCTGTTTTTCAATATGCTGTCTAGGTCTGTCATAGCTCTTCTTCCAAGGAGCAAGCCTCTTGAATTTCATGGCTGCAGTCACCATCTGCAGTGATATGGCAACTAAAGGGAAGTTACTCCCTCCAGTGGAAAAAGCACCATGTCACAGGCTTGATTTGCAGACAGTGCCTTTGTTCAAGCCAGAAGGCACTCCTTGGGGTGGAGGGTGGAGGCTGGGGAGGACTCACCGGCACCAGGAGCCCAGTATGTCCAGAACTTGGAATGGGTTTCCATCCCCACTCGCCCACCAGCCGGGTGCCCACGTGCGGTGCACAAACCACACAACCGCACGCTCCTGCTCTTCACAGAAGATAAAAGACGGATAAATGAGCAGGAGTAGGTGATGGGTTCCGCTGATTCCAGATCTGTTCGGGGGAAATTTTTAAGTACTTTGTCATTTATGAATTAAAATTAGTTTTAGATTTGTTTTGTAGGATAAAATGTATTATTATGTTTGTCGTTGAACATTTCCCACTTCTCTCGTTTCCCTTGTTTTTCTCAGAGAAAGACCAAAACATCATGGCTTTGCAACATCACAACCATGTTCTTCCTTGAAATCGATAAAATTAAGTTTGAACTTAATATTCCAGTGATGCCTCCGCTGCTTTTGAGCCATGAGTGACGGAAATAATAAATTTAATTCTAAAATATTAGGGAGAAAAATCCATGCTCCACCTCTGACCAGCTGGGTGACTTATTCTTTTATTGGGAAAGCTCCTGGGATGATATGAAGCTCATACATTTACAGGGATGTTTTGTTTTCCTCTACTCTGCTCTCTCCTTAGAAGATAGCATCATCTATTATTTTCCTCTTTGGTGCCAGGACTTTTACTTGTAATACAGACACATTGACTATTTTTCTGGCAAATAGAATTTTAAAAGCTGACATCAGAGAGCTCATCTATTAAATTTTACATTTAAGAGAGTAACCTGGAGTTAGTGCATTTATCCATTCTCCAGCTCTTTTTCCATGGAAAGCTACAGATCCTTGTCTTGTATATGATATTTACAGTAATCCCAGTCCATCAAACAGAGATGCAGTTGCTTTAGAAATTTTGAGCTTATTCCCATGAGAAAGCTGAATTGTATAATGTAATCAGTAGTAGAAGGATTTTATAGAGATCATATGGTGAAAGCCTCCCAACTTTCCAGATGACGTGAAGCAGACTCCAAGGACCAACTGCTGCTTCTTGAGACCTTGTTTCAGTAGGCCTAAGGCCACGGGATTTCTTTCTTTACTAAGAGCCCCTGGTGATTCTTTCATGAAAAGTCTGGGAATCTTTGATGTCCTGGAACCCTTTGTTTTACAGACATGGTGATCAGGCCCCGAGAGGTGAGGTGAATCTCCAGATGCCGAACAGCTGGTCCATGACAGAGTCAGGACAGGATCAGAAACATCCTGAGCGGGCCTCAAGGGGCCCATGAAACGGACTAACAGATCTGAGAAACACTTCAACCCGGGGGAGGCTGGACACTGTGGGAAAACAAACACACGGTCACTTGTCAGAAATGTCGGTTATCCGAAGCTCCTCATTTCAGAAGCGTTCTGGTTAATCCAGCACTCGTGAGACCTGCTGAACACCTTCAGCAAACCTTCTCTCCGATTGGCCCCAGATGCTTGCGTGTGGTCAGCCGGGCTTCCTTCATACAGCTAACTTTGGAGCTATCATTACCTGTCTCCTTCGTGCCTTTGGTCAGTTGTCTTTTCTCCTTAAAACATATCAAACCAGGCGTGTGTCTCCTGACTCACAGTTCCTCCCCATACCATTCACTTTATCATCCTTTCATGTATTTTCTGCCCAATTTCTCTACTTTCCCGTGTCTAACTCTAGCACATGCTCCTTTACATAAACACTGTTTTCTGTATGAGACAGCAGTCACAGAGTGGAAAGGCCATCGTGACAGAGAACAGAACCCCTGATGTGTACTCCCAGCTCCATCACTAGTGAATTGCATGACCCTGAGCAAGTCACTAGCCTTTCTGAGCTTCTGTTGTTCAATGAAAGTACTGAACTCTGAGCTTGCTTTCTATATGTACTCGCCCTCTCTTTAATAAAGGAGGGAACCATCTTTTCTCATTTTATTTTTCTGCCGACACGGAGCCTATTTCATGAAGCTACCTAGAGTACTCAGTCATTCAATAGATACTGACCCTTCCCCTCTTGGTCTGGCTTGACTTTCCCCCTCGCATCACAGATGTACATGAGCCATATATCTGACCACGGCTGACCTTTGTTTAGGGTAAAGATTAGATTTTTTTTTTTTTAAAGTGCAAACTGAGTGTCTTTCCAGTATCACCATTCCTTCCCATGAAATGTCTCATCCTGTAGATTGGCCCTTCATATTTGCCATGAGAACATTATTTCCATGTGTCTCTTGTATCTTACAGATTTTTGAGATAAGCATAGCATTTGTGATTTTTTAATGCATTTTGTCATACTATGTATATTATATACTATATAATATAATTATACTATATTATATATACATATTATATTCATAATCTTGATGATCTGATCTGATCACCTCTTTCTTTAGAATTTCCATTTGCAATTAGGTCTCTAAGGGATTGACTGATGGTTCAGCAGGTAAAGAACCTACCTGCCAATGAAGGAGACACGGGTTCAATCCCTAGGTTGGGAAGATCCCCTGGAGGAGGGCATGGCCTCCCACTCCAGTATCCCTGCCTGCAGAATCCCATGGACTAAGGACCTGGTATGCTACAGTCCAAATGGTCACAAAGAGTCACTGTGGTTTGGATCATATTGGTTGATGGTTTTGGGGGCCGGTTTTCTGGACTTTATTTATTTTTAGCCAAGCCACGCAGCAGGCAGAATCTTGGTTCCCTGACCAGGAATCGAACCTATGCCCCCCTGAAGTGGAAACACAGAGTCTTAGCAACTGGACTGCCAGGGAAGTTCCTCATTTATGCTTTCGGGTTTGTCTAGAAGTTACTTGGTCTCACAGTCACAACCATAAGCATGTTGGTTTGCTCTGATGATATGTCTATTTATTTTTAGAAGAGCAGCTTTGAAAACATACAGCATTCTATAGCATATAAAAATGCTCTGTTCAGTCCATTGACCCACATTCAAATGCACTAACTTTAAACATACATGGGAGAGGATATGGTGTTGTTTTTCAGTCGCTAAGTTGTGTCCGACTCTTCGTGATCCCATGCACTGCACCATGCCAGGCTTCCCTGTCCTTCACCATCTCCTGGAGCTTGCTCAAAGAGAGCATAACAATATGGAAATGATGTCTGGTCACTTGGAGTTCAAAATAACAAACAAGATTGTAGAAAAAAAACATGTAAGATTTCAGGACCTTGGACAGTCAGAAGTACTGCTGCTGTAATGCCTGGTGCGTGTGTACGGACGAAGTCGTTCCAGTTGTGTCCAACTCTGTGCAACCCTATGGACTGTAGCCCGCCAGGCTCCTCTGTCCATGGGATTCCCCAGGCAAAAATACTGGAGTGGGTTGCCATGCCCTCCTCCAGGGATCTTCCCAACCCAGGTATCAAACCCACGTCTCCTGTGTCTCCTGCACTGCAGGTGGATTCTTTACCACTGAGCCACTGGGGAAGCTGTAATGCCTGGTATCACCCCATAAACAAGCTTGTGGTACATTTGAACATTTAGAGGGCCCTATCAGACAAGGTGCCTTGAAATACTGCGCTCGTCCTTGTTTCAGAGATGCAACAGCAAAGAGCCTGTACAAAAATAATGCAGAGAATGGGTGGCAATGTCAGATACTGTTTCCCTATGCTTTCTTCTGACTTTTTCTCTAAAATTAACATAACAGGGAAAATAATTACTGGATATTCTGATGCATAAAGTTATTTGAACTCCAATCTGAAACCTAAGGGTGATCAAAACCCCAGACACTGACAAGTGTAAATTACTGGACCACAGTCTGAAACTTAGATACTAAATGTGGACTTCCCTCTTTATTTCCCCATATGTATTTCAGGAAATAAAAGCAACAAGCTTTAAAACTGATCATGGGTGATTTTCTATGACTCATATCTTACAAAAAGAAAATAAAGACTCCTCTGATGAGAGCTATAAAGTCTAGGCTCTATTCTCAGATAATACAAAAGAGTGAACATTCTTATCAAGACATTGACAGAACTCTAACCATGGCATGATAATAGAGCTGTTACAGTGCATGCTGAAAGACTGACACAACTCTTCCTTAGAAAATTTGCCTTTTCTGTTTAAAACATAAGCAAACACTTTGAACTGCACAATTATGAAGAACTATAGGTAAGGAGTATCAGAAGCAAAAAAGCTCAACTTCACTGCCATCCAAGAAATGTAAATTGAAACAATGGTATGCTGTTTTCCATCCCTGAGGTTGGCAGAGATTAAAAAGATTTCAAAGGATGTGGGGAAATGAGCACATTCATTTCAGTTCAGTTCAGTCACTCAGTCACGTCCGACTCTTTGCAACCCCATGAACTGCAGCACGCCAGGCCTCCCTGTTCATCACCAACTTCTGGAGTTTTCCCAAACTCATGTCCATTGAGTCAGTGACACCATCCAACTATCTCATCCTCTGTCATCCCCTTCTCCTCCTGCCCTCAATCTTTCCCAGCATCAGGGTCTTTTCCAATGAGTCAGCTCTTCACATCAGGTGGCCAAAGTATTGGAGCTTCATCTTCAACATCAGTCCTTCCAATGAACACCCAGGACTGATCTCCTTTAGGATGGACTGGTTGGACCTCCTTGCAGCCCAGGGGCCTCTCAAGAGCACATTCATGTATTGGTAAATTGGTACCAGTCTTGATAGGGTGATTTGGAAATATAGATCAAAAGCCTAAAAATGATGACGAAGCTATGTACTTAATGATATTAAAACTGATTCTCAATTCATTTTTATCTAGGAAAAGCAGGTTACCAAGTTATATAAGCATATATTATATATAAGCATGGCATCCAGTCCCATTGCTTTGTGTCAAATAGATGGGAAAACAATGGAAACAGTGAGAGCCTTTATTTTGGGTGGCTCCAAAATCACTGCAGACGGTGAATGCAGTCATGAAATTAAAAGATGCATGCTCCTTGGAAGAAAAACTATGACCATCCTAGGCAGCATATTAAAAAGTCGAGACATTAGCTTGCCAACAAAGGTCCACGTAGTTAAAGCTATGGTTTTTCCAGTGGTCATGTATCGATGTGAGAGTTGGACCACAAAGAAGGCTGAGCACCAAAGAAGTTATAATTTTGAACTGTGGTGTTGGAGAAGACTCCTGAGAGTCTATTGGATGCTAGGAGATTAAACCAGTCCATCCTAAAGGAAATCAATCCTGAATATCCTTTGGAAAGACTGATGCTGAAGCTTAAGTTCCAATACTTTGGCCACCTGATGTGAAGAGCCAACTCATTGGAAAAGACCCTGATGCTGGGAAAGATTGAGGGCAGGAGGAAGAGGGGACGAGAGAGGATGAGATGGTTGGATGGCATCACTGACCTGATGGACATGAGTCTGAGCAAGCTCTGGGAGATGGTGAAGGTCAGGGCAGCCTGGCGTGCTGCCGTCCACAGGTCACAAAGAGCCAGACATGACTGAGCAACTGAACAACAGAAGCACATATTGAATAATGACATGCTGGCTTGTGTCCTCTCCTTTTTCTAAAAGGACACAACCAACTTGTCATAATTCCATACAGTAAGGTAGTTGGGAAGATAGGGAGAGAGTTTGAAAGTGAAAGAGGAGAGTGAAAAACTTGGCTTAAAGCTCAACATTCAGAAAACGAACATCATGGCATCCGGTCGCAACACTTCATGGGAAATAGATGGGGAAACAGTGGAAACAGTGTCAGACTTTATTTTTGGGGGCTCCAAAATCACTGCAGATGGTGACTGCAGCCATGAAATTAAAAGACGCTTACTCCTTAAAAGGAAAGTTATGACCAACCTAGATAGCATATTCAAAAGCAGAGACATTACTTTGCCAACAAAGGTTCGTCTAGTCAAGGCTATGGTTTTTCCTGTGGTCATGTATGGATGTGAGAGTTGGACTGTGAAGAAAGCTGAGCGCCAAAGAACTGATGCTTTTGAACTGTGGTGTTGGAGAAGACTCTTGAGAGTCCCTTGGACTGCAAGGAGATCCAATCAGTCCATTCTGAAGATCAGCCCTGGGATTTCTTTGGAAGGAATGATGCTAAAGCTGAAGCTCCAGTACTTTGGCCACCTCATGCGAAGAGTTGACTCATTGGAGAAGACCCTGATGCTGGGAGGGATGGGCAGGAGGAGAAGGGGATGAGATGGCTGGATGGCATCACTGACTCGATGGACGTGAGTCTCAGTGAACTTTGGGAGTTGGTGATGGGCAAGGAGGCCTGGTGTGCTGTGATTCATAGGGTTGCAAAGAGTCGGACACGACTGAGCGACTGAAATGAACTGAATGTTGTTGTTCAGTCGCTCAGTTGTGTCTGACTCTTTGTAACCTCACGGACTGCAGCACACCAGACTTGGCCTTCACTACTTCCCGGAGCTTGCTCAAACTTGTATCCATTGAGTCGGAGATGCCATCCAACCATCTCATCCTCTGTCGTCCCCTTCTCCTCTTTCCCTCAATCTTTCCCAGCATCAGAGTTTTTTCCAATGAGTCAGTTCTTCTCATCACGTGGCCAAAGTATTTTGGAGCTTCAGCTTCAGCGTCAGTCCTTGCAATGAATATTCAGGATTGATTTCCTTTAGGATGGACTGGTTTGGTCTCTTTGCAGTCCAAAGGACTCTCAAGAGTCTTCCTGCTGGAGAAGACTCAGTTCAAAGGCATCAATATATTGGTGCTCAGCCTTTTATAATGTAACTGTATTCAAAATTAGTTACTGATTCTTTGTGTGTGGGGGCAGGGGTATGGGGCGGTGGGGGGCGGCAAAAGAGTGAATGGCCCCAGGCAAGTGTAGACAAATGGTTGGGGTCTGAATTACTCCCAGCTTTGAAACCTGGGTGAAGACTTTGGATTTTACCCTGAAAGCAAAGGACCACTTTTCAGAGACAGAGCAAAGAAGGGGCAATGATTAGATTTGTGAAGTTTTTGTTTTCCTTTGTTGTAATTACTCTGGTTTCTCTGTAAAGAATGAAATGAGTCAAGATTAGAAACCTTGAAGATCAGAAAGGAGACTGCTGTAGAATAGATGAGATTAAGTCATTGAGAGTTGCTGGAAACAAACAGAAAGATTTGATTTACATTTTGGAAGTAGATCAGCAAGACTTACCAGTGTGGTAAGGTAGAAGGGAAGAAATCAAGGGTGTCTCATACATTTGAAATTAGGAATAACTCTGACAGTTATTCTTTAATATCAAATTTAGAAAGACTAAATCGCCTTTTTTGGTTATTAGTTTTCAAATGTTTGTATTGAACTATGTCACCACAGTGGGTTGAATGGTGACTCCTAAAAATATCTGCTCACGTCCCAATATTAGGAATTGTGAATGCTACCTTGTTTGGGAAAAGGGTATTTGCCAATGTAATTAAATTAAGGATCTTGAGATGTCATCATCCAAGGTTATCTGGGAGGGCCCTAAATCCAAAGACAATTGTCCTTTTAAGAGTGAGGCAGATGTATACCTGTGGCCGATTCATTTTGATATTTGGCAAAACTAATACAATTATGTAAAGTTTAAAAATAAAATAAAATTAAAGAAAAAAAAAAAAGAGTGAGGCAGAGAGAATTCCATGGACAGAGGAGCCTGACGGGCTGTAGTCTCTGGAGTCACAGAGAGTCAGATGCGACTGAGCGAATCACACACAGAGGGAGATGACAGACGGAAGGGAAGACAGCATGACAGTGCCTGCAGACACCTGAGTGATGCAGCCACCGAGTGAGCACGGCTGTGCCTGTCAGTCCCCCAATCATGTCCAGCTCTTCGAGACCGCATGGACTGTAGCCCACCAGGCTCCTCTGTCCATGGGATTCTCCAGGCAAGAATCCTGGAGTGGGTTGCCATTTCCTTCTCCAGGGGATCTTCCTGACCCAGAGATCGAACCCAGGTCTCCTGCATTGCAGGTGGATTCTCTGCCATATGAACCACTAGGGAAGCAAGGCTACCAGCTGCCAGAAGCTGGACAAAGGATAGATTCTCCACTAGCGTTGCCAGAGAGAGCTCAGCCCTGCGGGATTTCAGACTTCTGGACTCCAGAACTGTGAGAAGACGTTTCTGTTGCTGCAACCCAGCTTGTGGTAATTCGTTAGGAGAGCAACAAGAAACTAATTTTAAAAACACAGATAGAAATCATAAGCATACAGTTTCATCAATTAGGTCAGTGTTCATTCAGTTCAGTTCAGTTCAGTCGCTCAGTCGTGTCCGACTCTTTGCGACCCTATGAATCGCAGCACACCAGGCCTCCCTGCCCATCACCAACTCCTGAAGTTCACTGAGACTCACGTCCATTGAGTCAGTGATGCCATCCAGCCATCTCATCCCCTTCTCCTCCTGCCCCCAATCCCTCCCAGCATCAGAGTCTTTTCCAATGAGTCAACTCTTCGCATGAGGTGGCCAAAGTACTGGAGCTTCAGCTTTAGCATCATTCCTTCCAAAGAAATCCCAGGGCTGATCTCCTTCAGAATGGACTGGTTGGATCTCCTTGCCGTCCAAGGGACTCTCAAGAGTCTTCTCCAATACCACAGTTCCAAAGCATCAATTCTTCGGTGCTCAGCTTTCTTCACAGTCCAACTCTCACATCCATACATGACCACAGGAAAAACCATAGCCTTGAGTAGACAGACTTTTGTTGGCAAAGTAATGTCTCTGCTTTTGAATATGTTATCTAGGTTGGTCATAACTTTCCTTTCAAGGAGTAAGCGTCTTTTAATTTCATGGCTGCAGTCACCATCTGCAGTGATTTTGGAGCCCCAAAAAATAAAGTCTGACACTGTTTCCACTGTTTCCCCATCTATTTCCCATGAAGTGATGGGACCAGATGCCGTGATGTTCGTTTTGTGAATGTTGAGCTTTAAGCCAAGTTTTTCACTCTCCACTTTCACCAAGAGGCTTTTTAGTTCCTCTTCACTTTCTGCCATAAGGGTGATGTCATCTGCATATCTGAGGTTATTGATATTTCTCCCAGCAATCTTGATTCCAGCTTGTGCTTCTTCCAGCCCAGTGTTTCTCATGATGTACTCTGCATAGAAGTTAAATAAGCAGGGTGACAATATACAGCCTTGACGTACTCTTTTTCCTATTTGGAACCAGTCTGTTGTTCCATGTCCAGTTCTAACTGTTGCTTCCTGAGCTGCATACAGGTTTCTCAAGAGGCAGGTCAGGTGGTCTGGTATTCCCATCTCTTTCAGAATTTTCCACAATTTATTGTGATCCACACAGTCAAAGGCTTTGGCATAGTCAACAAAGCAGAAATAGATGTTTTTCTGGAACTCTCTTGCTTTTTCCATGATCCAGCGGATTACTCTTCCCCATTTAGAAAAAGCGTTTAATCATGGAAATGTTCAAAGATAACACAAGAGCAGGGAGGGTAATGCAGTGCATCTTCACGTTCCCCAAACCCTTTCAATTCGGCAACACACGGCCAATCCGGTTTCACGTGCACTTGCACACACCCTCTGCAGCGGAACTGTTTGGAAGCAAATCCCAGTCATTGTATTATTCCTACTAAAAATACTTCCTGGGGCTTCCCTGGTGAACCAGTGGTTAAGAAGAGTCTGCGTTGCAATTCAGGGGTCATAGTTTCAGTCCCTGATCTGGTAAGATCCCACGTGCGGAGGAGTAGCTAGGCCTGCGCGCCATAACCACTGAGCATGCGCTCCGGAGCGCACAAGCCACTCGACCACTGATCCCACTGCAGCAAATAAAGCCTGCTCGCCCATAGAGCATGCGGTCAACAAGAAAAGCCACGCAGTGAGACGCCTGTCGGCCACAACTCGAGAAAACCCACACAAAGCAACATAGACTCAGCACACCCAGAAATAGTTAACTAATTAAACAAAATTATTTTTAAAATTAAAATAAACATACTTCCTAATAAACCTCTCAGATAAGGCAATGGCACCCCACTCCAGTACTCTTGCCTGGAAAATCCCATGGATGGAGGAGCCTGGAAGACTGCAGTCCATGGGGTTGCTAAAAGTCCGGCAGGACAGAGCAACTTCACTTTCACTTTCACTTTCATGCATTGAAGAAAGAAATGGCAACCCACTCCAGTGTTCTTGCCTGGAGAATCCCAGGGATTGGGGGAGCCTGGTGGGCTGCCATCTTTGGGGTCGCACAGAGTCAGATGCGACTGAAGCGACTTTAGCAGACTTAGCAGCAGCAATAAACCTCTAAAAGATGACTCCTTTTTAACATAAGCAAAATGCCATATGTCACCTAAAAACTAACACAATATTCCTAAAAATATCGGATATCTAGTATTGGATAAGACTCTTGAGAGTCCCCTGGACTGCAAGGAGATCCAATTAGTCCATTCTGAAGGAGATCAGCCCTTGGGTTTCTTTGGAAGGAATGATGCTAAAGCTGAAACTCCAGTACTTTGGCCACCTCATTCGAAGAGTTGACTCATTGGAAAAGACTCTAATGCTGGGAGGGATTGTGGGCAGGAGGAGAAGGGGACGACAGAGGATGAGATGGCTGGATGGCATCACCAACTCGATGGATGTGAGTTTGAGAGAACCCCGGGAGTTGGTGATGGACTGGGAGGCCTGGCATGCTGTGATTCATGGGGTCGAAAAGAGTCGGACACTACTGAGCGACTGAACTGAACTGAACTGAGTCAATATTCAAATTTGCCCCAATTGTCTCATATACGGTTTCTTTTTTCAGTTGGCCTGTTTGAAACGGGATCCAAGCACGATCTGCATTTGGTCTGTGGTTCATAGATCCCTTGCCTCTTGATCTATAAGTGCTCTTCCGTCTTTTCTTTTTCCTCCTAATTTATTTGTTGAAGGAACCTTGTCAGGTCTCTTGCACAGTCGAGTTCCTTGGATTTTAGTCCATTCCTTGAGTGTCGTCGATAGTTCCCGATCTCCCCTGTTTCCTGTAAACGAGAAATTAGATCTCCAGCAGAGTCAGCTTCGCTAGTTTCAGCAGGGACACTTCATAAATGAGGTTTCGGATTTGCATTGCATCACATTAATGCCCCCGTGTCTTTTTGGGTGATGGTGAGACTGATCAATGGTTTCGGGTGTCATCAACCTCATCTTTCCCTTATAAAGTTCCCCAATAGCTTTCCTCTGTTTTCTGTTCATTTGTGATTATTGCCTAGAGTGATCATTTGGGGTTGCAAAATGATGATGTTCTAATTCTTTTGCTCTTTTTGCATTTGTTAGCTGAAACTATCGGAGAAGGCGATGGCACCCCACTCCAGTACTCTTGCCTTGAAAGTCCCATGGACGGAGGAGCCTGGTAGGCTGCAGTCCATGGGGTCGCTAAGAGTCGGACACGACTGAGCAACTTCACTTTCACTTTTCACTTTCATGCATTGGAGAAGGAAATGGCAACCCACTCCAGTGTTCTTGCCTGGAGAATCCCAGGGATGGGGGAGCCTGATGGCCTGCCGTCTATGGGGTCACACAGAGTCGGACACAACTGAAGTGACTTAGCAGCAGCAGCTGAAACTATTATATAAAAAAGATAATTTCCTCATAAAGTATTTAATTACCTTCAGGTATGGAGATTTCCACGGACAGAGGAGGTTGGTGGGCTCAATGGGGTCACAAAGAGTTGGAGTGACTAACACTTTCAGACCTTCAGATGGTCCAAGCAGGAGAGGACCTCCTCCGAAAAAAATGTTCAATATTTTCTCTTTATGAACCAGTTTTCAGAATAAGGAATTGCTCTCTATCATACTCCAAAGATAACTAATGAAGTTTGTTTTGTTTTGTCTTCTGTCATTAAAAGTGATGAATTTTGTTTTAGTTATTGTTTTATTTCTTTTGTGTGTGGGGGAGGGGGGAAGAGGCTAGCGGAAGATACAAGTGTACTGTTTCCTTGTCTGTGTCTCCTGGGAGCCAGTGTCTATGAGTGAATCCTAGACCCATTCACTCCTAAATCTATAGATTCATCACTGATTTCAGCGCCCTTTATAATAAGGGAGGAGACAGAGGGCCAGAGCGACCTGGCATTTGCCAGAATAACTCACTTGGCTAGTAGCAGGCTCCAGGTGAGATTCCAAGTCCATGCTACAAATGCACATTTTGGGACTCCACCCCTCGAGTAAGGCTACTTCTTCTAGCCAAGTGTCATTAGAAGATTTTCAGGTCTTAATAAACATCAGTCTAAGATTCATAGTAAATAGAATACCTGAAAACAAAGAAATCCCTAGCATAAATATGAACACTAAAAAATCAGATTGTACTAAAGAAAATCAAGAAATCATCCAGTAGATGTAAGGAACTCCTACAAATCAATAAGAAAAGATAGACATCCAACTGGAAATTGGACAAAAGCCCTGGACTGACATTTCACAAAAGCAGCTATCAAGATGACCCATACACATGTGAAAGAGTGCTCAACACGGTAGTCATCAAGTAAACGCAGATTCAAAGCATAATGTGATACCACTACTCACGCACCAGAAGTAACAAGTAACAAAAATAGCAAGACAGCCACCAGGATTCTCATCAGTTACTGTTCAGAAGATCCCCCGAGAAGGGCATGGCAACCCACTCCAGTATTCTTGCCTGGAGAATCCCATGGACAGAAGAGCCTGGCAGGCTGCTGTCAGTGGGGTCACAAAGAGTCAGACAAGACTGAAATGGCTTAACACATACACACACACAACTGAGAGTGTAAACTGGTACAACCATTTGGAAAACTAGTTAGCAGTACCTATTATGTGCTTGTCCTCAGTTCAGTTCAGTCACTCAGTCGTGTCCGATTCTTTGCGACCCCATGAATCGCAGCACACCAGGCCGACCTGTCCATCACCAACTCCTGGAGTTCACTCAGACTCACGTCCATCGAGTCAGTGATGCCATCCAGCCATCTCATCCTCTGTCGTCCCCTTCTCCTCCTGCCCCCAATCCCTCCCAGCATTAGAGTCTTTTCCAATGAGTCAACTCTTCGCATGAGGTGGCCAAAGTACTGGAGTTTCAGCTTTAGCATCATTCCTTCCAAAGAAATCCCAGGGCTGATCTCCTTCAGAATGGACTGGTTGGATCTCCTTGCTGTCCAAGGGACTCTTAAGAGTCTTCTCCAACACCACAGTTCAAAAGCATCAATTCTTCGGTGCTCAGCTTTCTTCACAGTCCAACTCTCGCATCCATACACCACCACTGGAAAAACCATAGCCTTGACTAGATGGACCTTTGTTGGCAAAGTAATGTCTCTGCTTTTGAATATGTTATCTAGGTTGGTCATAACTTTCCTTCCAAGGAGTAAGTGTCTTTTAATTTCATGGCTGCAGTCACCATCTGCAGTGATTTTGGAGCCCCCCAAAATAAAGTCTGACACTGTTTCCACTGTTTCCCCACCTATTTGCCATGAAGTGATGGGACCAGATACCATGATCTTAGTTTTCTGAATGTTGAGCCTTAAGCCAAGTTTTTCACTCTCCTCTTTCACTTTCCTCAAGAGGCTTTTTAGTTCCTCTTCACTTTCTGCCATAAGGGTGGTGTCATCTGCATATCTGAGGTTATTGATATTTCTCCCAGCAATCTTGATTCCAGCTTGTGCTTCTTCCAGTCCAGCGTTTCTCATGATGTACTCTGCATAGAAGTTAAATAAGCAGGGTGACAATATACAGCCTTGACGTACTCCTTTCCTATGACATAGCAATTTCACTCTTAAATGTATACTCAAAAGATGTGGTCAAGAATGTTCATTAGGGGCTTCCCTGGTGGCTCAGTGGTAAATAATTCACCTGAAAATCTAGGAGACATGGGTTTGATCTGGGAGATCCCACAGGCATTGGAGCAAGTAAGCCTGTGCAGCACATGGGACCCACAGCTCTTGAAACTCAGGCGCCCGAGGGCCTGCGTTCCACAGCAAGAGAAGCCAGCACAGTGAGAAGCCTGCGCACTGCAACTGGAGAAGAGCCCTTGCTTGCCACAACTAGAGAAAAAGCTCTAGCAGCAGTGAAGATCCGGCATGCTGCTGCTGCTGCTGAGTCACTTCAGTCGTGTCCGACTCTGTGCGACCCCATGGACTGCAGCCTACCAGGCTTCTCCGTCCATGGGATTCTCCAGGCAAGAACACTGGAGTGGGTTGCCATTTCCTTCTCCAGAAGATCTGGCATAGTCAAAAATAAATACATAAAATTACATATCTATATAAAAGGAATTTTCATTAGAAGCAGGGTTGATAGTAGTCAAAACCCAAAAATGATCAAAATGCCCACCAACAATGGGATGGATCAACACATTGTACAGCTTCACTATTTAGTACTCTATAGCGGAGTGAACACGGACTGAGTGTCAGAAACATAAAGTTAAATGAAAGACCCCAGCCACAAAAGAGCACACGTTGTATCATTTCATTTACAGACAAGTCAAGACCACCCTAAACTAATCTACGTTAGAAGACAAGATAACAGCTTTTTCAAATTCTAAAAAATGAGGCTGTTAAAGACCTGGAAGAAAGGCAGTGACTTGAAGAGTTGGGGGTTTTCAGGACTATTCTGTTTCCTTCTGAGTAGTAGTTACACAAGCATGTTCCGTTTGTGAACATGCAGCTAGGTGACATTTATGTGCGTTTCTCTGGATACATGTTACACCTTAAAGGTTAAAAATTAAAAAGTGAAAGTCAGCTAAGTCTCCAGCCTGTCATTTCCAGCCTATTTCCTTCCATTACCAATCCCCTTGATGTTTTATAAGTTGACTTTCAGTGTTAAAATACTTGCTCTGTTTTTCCAAGTGGTGGGTGGTTGATGTGGTTTCTCTATAAATAGTTTGTAGAGTGGTTTTGGAAATACAGTGCAAATGTTAGTTTTAAGCACAATGTATTTTTCTCGTAGAGATCACACTATAAATCACAGTGCTTTTACTCAGCTTTACTTCATCTCTGTAGCCGAGCACCTGGAAGCACCCAGGCTTTCAGCTGCAGATCATGCCACAGTTGATTCCCAGGCAGATTACAGCTATTAAGAGACATTAGGGCAAGAATCAGGTAAAGTCTTCGTTGTTGACCCTGAAATCTTGTCTGAAATACTGAAATTCTGAGATCTGCTGTCCTTTTTCATACTATTTCCCAGTCGTGGTCTATGTTTAGTTGAAATGGGATAAAAATCATTTTTATCAGGTTTTAATACAAATCATTCTGGAGTCCAAACTCCACCTTCCTCCACAGGAGCCCTCAAGTCTTTCCTCCGACCAGAGCTTTTCTCAGCATTGCAACTTCCTCTCTAAATAAAAGCAAAAGAGTTCTGCATAAATACAGACAGAGGTTGGATTAACACTGAGAATAATCACATTACCCCTAAAAGCTGCATTCTGTTGTTCAGAATAATGGAGTTGGTGGGTATGCAAAGCCATAAAAAAATCTAAAAGAATATAAAAACTTTTAAATTATGAAACGATGAGTTAATGGCTAGATATTTACCCATCAAAATAAACACACACATAGCAAAGGGAATGCATCAAGCAGCTGATCGCTTTATTGTAAGTTAAGAATTGCACTTGTTTCGCATTCAGTAAGCTTATGCTCAAAATCCTTCAGGTTAGGCTTCAGCAGTATGTGAACAGATAACTTCCAGATGTACAGCTGGGTTTAGAAAAGGCAGAGGAACCAGAGGTCAAATTACCAACAGTCACTGGATCATAGAGAAAGCAAGGGAATTCCACAAAAACATCTACTGTGAGCCAGACATCTGGGAGTGCAAAGTCAGGTCCATCTTAGGAAGAATCACTGTGAACAAAGCTGTTGGAGGTGATGGAATTCCAGCTGACCTATTTCAAATCCTAAAAAATGATGCTGTTAAAATACTGCACTCAATATGCCAGCAAATTTGGAAAACTCAGCAGTGGCCACAGGACTGGAAGAGGTCAGTTTTCATTCCAATCCCAAAGAAAGGCAATGCCAAACAATGCTCAAACTACCACAAAATTGCACTCATTTCTCAAGTTAGTAATGTTCAAAATTCTCCAAGCCAGGCTTCAGTAGTACATGAACCATGAACTTTCCGATGTTCAAGCTGGATGTAGAAAAGGCAGAGGACCCAGAGATCAAATCACCAACATCCAGTTGGATCACAGAAAAAGCAAGAGAATTCCAGAAGAACATCTACTTCTGCTTCATTGACTATGCTAAAGCCTTTGACTGTGTGGATCACAACTAACTGTAGGAAATTCTTAGAGATGGCAATATCAGACCACCTTACCTGTCTCCTGAGAAACCTGTATGCAAGACAAGAAGCAACAGTTAGAACCAGACACGAAACAACTGATGGTTGAAAATTGGGAAAAGAGTATGACAAGGATGCATATTGTCATCCTGCTTATCTAACTTATATACAGAGTATATCATGGGAAATGCTGGACTAGATGAAGCGATGAATCACAAACTAGAATCAAGATTGCTGGGAGAAATATTCAACAACCTCAAGTATGCAGACGATACCATTCTAATGGCAGAAAGTGAAGAAGAACTAAAGAGCCTCTTGACGAGGGTAAAAGAGGAGAGTGAAAAAGCTGGCCTGAAACAACATTAAAAAACTAAGATCATGGCATCCAGTCCCATCACTTCCTGGCAAATAGATGGGGGGAAATGGAAGCAGTGACAGATTTTCTTTCCTTGGGTTCAAAAATCACTGCAGATGGTGAGTGCAGTCATGGAATTGATAAGACACTAGCTCCTTGTACTCTTGCCTGGAGAATCCCATGGACGGAGGAGCCTGGTGGGCTGCAGTCGGACATGACTGAGCGACTTCACTTTCACTTTTCACCTTCATGCATTGGAGAAGGAAATGGCAACCCACTCCAGTGTTCTTGCCTGGAGAATCCCAGGGACAGGGGAGCCTGGTGGGCTGCCGTCTCTGGGGTCACACAGAGTCGGACACGACTGAAGCGAGTTAGCAGCAGCAGCACCAGCTCCTTGGAAGGAAAGCTATGACAAACCTAGACAACGTATTAAAAAGCATAGACATCAATTTGCTGATAAAAGTCCGTATAATCAAAGCTATGGCTTTTCTAGTAGTCATATACAGATGTGAGAGTTGGTTCATAAAGAAGGCTGAGCATCAAAGAATTGATGCTTTCAAATTGTGGTGCTGGAGAAGACTCTTGAGAGCCCCTTGGATTGCAAGGAGTTCAAGTCAGTCCATCCTAAAGGAAATCAACCGTGAATATTCATTGAAAGGGCCGATGCTGAAGCTGAAACTCCAATACTCTGGCCACCTGATGCAAAGAGCTGACTCACTGGAAAAGACCCTCACGCTGGAAAAGATTGAAGGCAAAAGGAGAAGGGAGTAGCAGAGGATGAGATGGTTGGATGGCGTCACCAACTCAGTGGCCATGAATCTGAGCAAACTCTGGGAAACAGAGAAGGACTGGGGAGTCTGGCACGCCGCAGTCCACAGGGCCGCAGGGCTGGACATGACCTGGAGACTGAGCAGCAACAAAATAACAAATAAACCTTGGGGAGAGGACTCACATCCGTGTCCCCGAAGGTCAAATATCAGGAAAATCAAGACCATGGTGCTTATAACCCATAATACTAAAACTCATAATTCCTGCCTTTTGGAAGTTGCTAGGCTTTGTTTTTGTTGATGTAGGATGGAGAGTATAACCTTCTAAAAATTTATGACATTATTTTTTGAGATTTCTCAGAACCTTAGCCTGACTTTTAAAACTGAATAAGATATGAAAGTTTATCTTTAATATATCTTTGATATGCAGATCAGTGGTTCTCAAATGGTGCTCTAGGAAGCCCTAGGGGCCTGGGGCTGCTACTTAATATGTAAAGGGCAGGACCAGCATTAACAAGTAACAACTAACCCCACTTCCCTGGTTTTCACAATCAGCTTCCACATGGGTTTTATTTAAAGAAACCATAAAGTTATTATTTAAAAAGAAAAAAAATTTTAAGTAGACAACTCATCTGACTGAAGTATCCTCAAAAGGAAAGAGTTGACGGTTAAGGAAACTGAGGCCCAGGCAGATTAAATGAATGATTTGCCCCAAATTCCAGAGCCAGCCAGGGGCAGGATTGGAACAGGAACTTCTGTTTTCTGATTCTGATCTGGATGGACTTTCCAAACTACCAGGTGCCCATAAAGAGCCTCTGCGGTTTCCAAAAAGAGGGGTTGGAACTCTTGAGTTGAAATTAGTACATGCCTTTATAGATCCCTTTAATTTCAGTGTTAAAACCCTTGATACATTTTTTAATAACACATAGCATGCTACATGAAATTATATGGGTAACAGAACCAAGGATAAACTATTAAGGCTCCACTGCCTGTTTGCTCCCAAGTGCTATTTGCAAACAGAAAAAGAAATTAGTTGCTAAAAATGTTTAATTGGTTACAGTCTAGATAGAATCCTTCAAGAGTAGAAGTGTCATGGGAACAGATTAGCTCATTTTTAAGCTTAAAACAGGCCTTTTAAGTAAAGGTTTTTTGTTTTTTTAATATCAGAGTGTTAGTTCAAAAATACTACATATTTAAACATTGGCCTTCTCTCTGTCATGCCAGCTTTATTTTCTGAAGAAAATTCAATTTACTTCTTTTTTCCAGTTTGGTAGCCAAAGGGTTAAAGATGGGGACCACTTTTTTAGCCTTTACTATAGTCGGGCTCCCATTCAATCTAAATATAGCCACGCCTTTGCACCATTTTTAACCCTACAAAGCTAAGATTCCTGTCTACCCAAATTAAGGATAAGCTTAAATAGCCTACCCTCAGTTGAAACCATGGCAACCAGTACACAGCACACATCCCGCATCTTACCCGGTAGTCCTGAAAATTCTTTAATCACAAGACAGGAAATCTGTTTTGTTTGGTTGTCACTTGACAGATTTACACTATAGGAGGGTCAACCATCTGCTTTTATTTAGGGGGAAAAAAGGATTTATGATAGGATAAGCTTTAAAATTAGGGAGAGACAGAGTGGTTTTTATTTACTCATTTATTTACTTACTGCCTTATTTCAAAAAAAAGGATCTACGGGAAGTCCCAGAACTTCCAGAATGGGACATGGAGAAACTGAGAGGAAAGATTGGAGTGTGGGCTTTCTACACTTTTGGCCATGTAAACGAGTGGTCTGGCAGTTAGCTAAATAATAAAAACAAAATTCCGTTCTGTCCAGTGGCACTACCAAGCAGCATGATTAACTTGTGCAACATGAAGGTATGTTTGTTTATTTTTCTGACTTTCGTTTCAAACTGAAAATAGCTTTATGATTTTTCTCTGATTGCAAAGTCAAAACACATGCTCAAGTAGACAATCCACGCATTTTAGAAAGGAAGAAAGTAAAAAGTAGCCCAAATCTCCCAGAGGGAACTGTTTAAAACTGTGCTGACCCTCCCCAACACCCCTCTGTGCCCGGATACGTGCATGCCTTAATAAATGTATGTAAATAAAGAGCATCCTGATGATGTTTTGTGACCTGCTTCCCCACTCAATTCATCGTGAAGATCTCTCCATTCTGATTAGTATAGATTTGTTACATATTCTACCACATAGATATACCCAGATTAATTTAACTAATACCCTAGTTAGGAGTATTTAGTGTGTCCAGCATTTCTCTATTATGAGCAACACTACAATGAAAACTTTTTACATAAATCTTTGTGCTACTGATCAATTGTCTCCACAGGATAAATTTCTAGATGTGAAATTGCTAAGTCAAAGGGTATATGTACATGTTTAAATATTTGGTCCATATCATGGGGACTGCACCCTGGAAATTGTGTACGTAAACAAAGCATGTGTGTAAAGCTTCTCTACACCCTCACCAATATTGGATATCTCATTCTTTATCTTTTTCTATCTAGTAGGCGAGATGTTATTACATTTTGATAACAGCTCTGCTCTTGTCAATTCATAAATCAAAGAAAAGGAAAAATATAATTAAAATCTAGATGCCTAGATGATTTTGAAAGGTTCTTCCAGTTTAAACACCCTATAATTCTACAGAATGTCTTCAATTGATTTCTCTATTAAGAATCTATTATAAGCAAGAACCCAGGGGAAGAGAAGCTAACCGTGAGGGCCTAATGTCTATGAAAACAACCCTTTGAGATGCTTGTTTCAGTGCTCATTTTATAGAGTAAAAACATGGAGGTTCAGAAAAAGTTAAATAACGTAGAATCAGAGCAAGTAATCTGACTAGAAAGCTGAAGGTTTTATCATGCTGTGTATTATTGGGGTTCCTGTCCTTCAGGAATATACAGTCTATGCTGAGGCAGGGGTGGGAAGTGTAGGAGAGACCATTTTCTCATAAAAAGAATTTTAAGTCACATCTCCTGATAACTCAGGTCAAGCCCTTTTCCTCCTCCACCCACCCCGATCACCACCTTGCATCATTCCCTTAGGACTCAAAGTGGTGCTTTATGGATCACAGATGCTCAACAAATAAAGTCCCTGCCCCTCCCCATTTGCCTGCCTATTTGTCCAGGAGGGTTAAAGCGTTCTCACTGTAGACAGGGAGGTTCTACTATATGACAGTTGCCTGACAGAGTCAGTTGTGTCCGACTCTGTGCGACCCCACAGACGGCAGCCCACCAGGCTCCCCCATCCCTGGGATTCTCCAGGCAAGAACACTGGAGTGGGTTGCCATTTCCTTCTCCAATGCATGAAAGTGAAAAGTGAAAGTGAAGTCACTCAGTCGTGCCCGACTCCTAGCGACCCCATGGACTGCAGGTTACCAGGGTCCTCCATCCATGGGATTCTCCAGGCAAAAGTACTGGAGTGGGGTGCCATCGCCTTCTCTGATAATTACCACCAGCCATGGGTAACTCACATTTTCTGTCACATTTTCTACAGCTCAATGTTAATTTAGAATGGCACATCTCAGCCACCATTACTCTAGCTTAGTTACTAGTTCTGAGAGCTAACAAAGAATATGAGCAACAGCTGAGGACCAAAAAATTACTGAATTCTGACTGCTTACGTTCACTTGTGGTCAACAGGTCCAAAAGTCAGTGACTGATACACTCATGATGGTCTGGGATCTTGACTCTTCATAACCATTCTTGCACAGAAATAATATTTCACATAGTGCAAAATAGCTTTTCAATTTGTGTAAATATAGGACAAGCTGCAATTCAACTGTTTCTTCAGATTAAATATCCTCAAGCAACAGCTGGAAAGAGATATACATTTCCATTGCAAAGTTCACAGAAACCTCACCTAGTGTATAAAGCTGGGCTATATTTCCAGACAGTGACTAAGTGTTCCATGTGCCTTGGATAAGCTGCAGAAATGTTGATTTTAATCAATTCCTATGGTTTTTCTAGGTTCTTGGAGATGACACGTTTCGTTGGTGAGTGGTCTACCCCCTCTAAGACTAGCCTTTCTATGTGAGCGAGAGCACCACGGCCTAAGGATACACAGTGATAGCCGATCCCAGGAAAAAAAGTAGGCCTATAATATTTGCTGCAATAGACACATGCTCTCCTTTCTAATTTGCCATCTTTTTGCCCCAAACAAAAGTGTTATTATTCAACAACAAAGGGTCTGACAAAATGCCACAGAACTCATACTGCAGAGCGACATAAAAGCCGGAGATGATGAATGTTAAGTGCATTCTGGCTTGATTTATTTTAAAGAGATCACTTCTAAGACACACTTGGGATCAGTCCTTGGGGTATTAGAGATGTGTCCTGACAGCTGGGATTTGTCGGAACATGGGTGGCTTTGTTCTCTTTTACGTCTGCGTATGCCCACGCGTTTGTTGTCAGTCACCGCTCGGGGGGAGGGCAAAGCGAAAGATGACACAAGAGGGCAGCGGCTGCGGTGAGACCTCCTCTGTGGCTCGTGCGGAGGAGGGCGGACTGGCTGCCCAACGTCCTGTTTTTAGTAGTTGCTGCTATGATCATTTCAGCCAGTCCAACCTGTCCCTAAAAATGACTTCCTGTTTGGGCACTGATATGCAAGTGTAGGTCTTCCCTGGTGGTCCAAAAGTTAAGAATCCCTCTGCTAATGCAGGGGATACAGGTTTGATCCCCAGTTCAGGAAGAGTCCACGTGCCTCGGGACAACCGAGCCCGAGCGCCACAACTACTGAAGCACATATGCCCTGAAGCCCATGTTCCGCAACAGGAGAAGCCACCTTAACGGAAGCTGGCTCACCGCAATTAGAGAAAGCCCAGGTGCAGCAGCAAAGACCCAGCGCAACCCAAAGAAGTAAATATTAAAAAATATATATCCAAGTGTACACCCAAACCCATAACTCTTCCTCCTGTACACAGAGGTAGACTCAGCTTCTTAGCCTCCCTTGAGAACCGGATGGAATGTGAACGGAAGCGATGAGGGCCACTTCCGGTCCTGGCCCATAAAATGTTCCATGGATAATCCTCCTCTCTCTTCTCTCATCTGCCAGCTGGAGAGCCATGCCCAAGTGACCATGAAGTCATGTGGGAAAAATGGTGACACCCCCCTCCAGAAGCCAGAGCCTTGAATGATTGTTTGAAGATCAGCTGGCTAACACCAAGACCCCTGTCAACTGGAATTTACAAAAAGAAAATATAAACATTTATAATATCAGTTCAGTTCAGTCACTCAGTCATGCCCGACTCTGTGACCCCATGGACTGCAGCATGCCAGGCCTCCCTGTCCATCTCCAAATCCTGGAGTTTACCCAAACTCATGTCCATCGAATCAGTGATGCCATCCAACCATCTCATCCTCTGTCGTCCCCTTCTCCCACCTTCAATCTTTCAGGTTTCAATCATCAGGGTCTTTTCAAATAAGTCGGTTCTTCACATCAGGTGGCCAAAGTATTGGAGTTTCAGCTTCAACATCAGTCCTTCCAATGAATATTCAGGACTGATTTCCTTTAGGGTGGACTGGTTGGATCTCCATGCAGTCCAAGGGACTCTCAAGAGTCTTCTCCAACACCACAGTTCAAAAACATCAATTCATAGGCACTCAGTTTTCTTCACAGTCCAACTCTCGAATCCATACATGACCACTGGAAAAACCATAGCCTTGACTAGACGGACCTTTGTTGAAAAAGTAATGCCTCTGCTTTTTAACATGCTGTCTAGGTTGGTCATAACTTTCCTTCCAAGAGGCAAGCATCTTTGAATTTCATGGCTGCAGTCACCATGTGCAGTAATTTGGGAGCCCAAAAAAATAAAGTCTGCCACTGTTTCCACTGTTTCCCCACCTATTTGCCAGGGCTCCTGAAATGTGGTGGGAAGGGGATGATGGTTTTTTTTTTTATAGTAGTTATCCTACCCTGACTACTACAGCATGGAGGAGCCCAGAGAAAGAGTAAGTCATGCTCACTCTGAATGGGCCTGTTCTGACCTCCTTTCTGGTCATCTTTTCTTTGACCTCCCTGTCTGTTTGCTTTCTAATAACTGACCCTGAGCATGATGGGGAGAAACATTGGAAAAGACATTATGAAGATGGAGAAGAACACGCATTGTTGCGAAAAGAAATGCTATCCTAACCAACAAATGAATGTTGGACATGTTCCCTAAAGGACTCATTCTGCCAGGTGCTGGGAATACAAAGGCATCAAACCTCATCTCTACCTTGGAATTAAGACAAATGTAAAAGGTACAGTCTTGTCCCTCAATAGGCTTACAAATTATTTGGGAAAACACAACTTCAAAGATAAATTGCCTAATGAGAGAAGAATGCATTTGAGTCGAGCAGAACTGATT
The DNA here is from genome assembly GCF_032452875.1 of Bos javanicus. NCBI lineage: Eukaryota > Metazoa > Chordata > Mammalia > Artiodactyla > Bovidae > Bos > Bos javanicus. The sequence continues at coordinate 99,687,415 of NC_083877.1, forward strand.
TGCCATGCCAGAGATGCCCATTATTTGATTTATTAGAAAATGAATAATCTGTGCCTCAGATCTTCATCTTTAAACTCAGAAGATACCTGAGAAACATGGTTAAGGGTTTTTTTTTGTTTTTTTTTTGGCCACACTGCATAGCCTGCAGGACGTTCGTTTCCTGACCAGGGATCAACTGAACCCAGGCCCCCTGCAGTGGAAGCTTAGAGTCCTAACCGCCAGTGAAACCCCTTAATTTTTTTTAATTGGAGTAGAGTTGCTTTACAATGTTGTGTTAATTCCTGCTGTACAGCAAAGTGAATCAGCTATATGTTTATACATGTTCCCTCTTTTTCGGATTCCCTTCCCATTTAGGTCACTACAGAGTGCTGAGTATTAGACACAGTAGGTTCTCATTAGTTAACTATTTTATACTTAGTAGTGTATATATGTCAATTCCAGTCACCCAACTCATCCAGTCCCCACCATGTATTTTTAAAAAGTAGCTTTTTCCTAGCGTTTTAACAAAGACCAGTGTCTAAAATTTTGGAGCTTTTTATCAACGTCCAAGCTCAACCCTAATTGAATTAAATTAGAATTGCTATGAGGGAGGCCTAGGTATTAGTATTTTTCAAAAGCTCCCCAGGAGATTGTTAATGAGCAGCCAGGTTTGGCCTCCAACACCTAAAGCTCATGACTTACCGACTGGTACTTTCTTTCTTTTTTTTTTTCAACTGGTACTTTCGAATTGTGGTGCTGGAGAAGACTTGAGAGTCCCTTGGGCTGCAAGGAGATCAAACCAAGTAATCCTAAAGGAAATTAACCCTGAATATTCATTGGAAGGACTAACGCTGAAGCTCCAATACTTTGGCCGCCAGATGTGAAGAACTGATTCACTGGAAAAGACCCTGATGCTGAGAAAGACTGAAGGCAAAAGAAGAGGGTGGCAGAGGTTGAGATGATTAGATACTATCACCGACTCAATGGACATGAATTTGAGCAAACTCTGGGAGACTGTGAAAGACAGAAGAGTCTGGCACTGTGCACCCCAAGGATTTCCATCTCATAAATCTTCAACCTATAATATTTTCATGCTATCGTAAGCGAAATTTTTAGAATTGTTAGAACAGTTATTCGGCATAATGCCAAGAACAGACAGTACAGTGGGGAAAGGCAAACTTTACATAAAATTTGAATATGAGTTTGATTTATTTCAAGTTAGTTCTCAAGTTGCTTTTATTATAAATAATGAAAATACCCATATAGAACAGTAAAAATAAAATCTATTGTAATTTCTAATTTGGGGAGACATTTTGAATTGTCTATTTCAAGTGGCCAAAAAAGTTACTTTCTAGAAGAATCCATTTCCATAGTGTAGTTTGAAGTCTACAAAAATTCTAACTATGTTGGGTTAGGATTATGTATAATAGTGAGGAATAGAAAATGCAGGCACTTCCCTGGCAGCCAATTGCATGCTTCCAGTGCAAGGACCACAAGTTGAATCCCTGGTCAGGGAACTAAGACCCCACATGCTACACAGCATAGCCAAAAAAAAAATTTTTGCAAAAGTTTAGTTTTTACTTTTATGAAAGTCTGACCCCAGGGTTGGACTCTACTAGGGTTGGACTCTACTCCAGGTTTGATATGAAGCTCCACGGTGTCAAGGTCTCAGGCTCCTTCTAACATGTTACTATGCTGAGCACTGCCTTCATCCCCAGGGCCACTTCACGGTCTGAGATGGCTGCTCCATGTCCTGCCATCACATCCACTTTCCAGCCCGGAGGAAGGAGGAAAGAGAAAAACACAGACATAGTTCTAGCTTTAAGGACACATCCCTAGTGTTGCATACCTCTCTTCTCTTTTACACTTTAACCAAAATTTTGTCATATGCATTGCACTTCCCAGGTGGCTCAGCAGTAAATAATCCACTTGACAATGCAGGAGACACAGGAGACATGGGTTAGATCCCTGGGTGGGGAAGATCCCCTGGGAGAGGAAATGGAAACCCACTCCAGTATTCTTGCTGGAACATTCCATGGACAGAGGAGCCTGGTGGGCTCCAGTCCAAGGGGTCACAAAGAGTCAGACACGGCTGAACACACACACACACACACACACACACACCTTGTTGCAGAGCATCAGGCTTCAGGGGTTGTGGCACATAGGCTTAGTCACCTCCCAGCACGTGTGACCTTCCAAGACCAGCGATTGAACCCACGTCCCCTGCATTGGTAGATGGATTCCTAACCACTGGATCACCAGGGAAGTCCAGAGAAGCTGCTCCTTCTGAGGGGTTAATTCTCCAATGAAAAATGCTCCAAAACTCAATGTGAATGACAGATTATCTCTGGATTATGGTATAGTGATCATCTCTCAGTTCAATTCAGTTTAGCAGCTCAGTCGTGTCCAAACCTTGCAACCCCATGGACTGCAGCATGCCAGGCCTCCCTGTCCATCACCAAATCCCCGAGCTTACTCAAGCTCATGTCCATCGAGTCGGTGATGCCATCCAACCATCTTATCCTCTCTTGTCCCCTTCTCCTCCTGCCTTCAATCTTTCCCAGCATCTGGGTCTTTTTAAATGAGTCGGTTCTTCGCATCAGGTGACCAAAGTATTGGAGTTTCAGCTTCAGCATCAGTCTTTCTAATGAATATTCAGGACTCATTTCCTTTAGGATTGACTGGTTGGGTCTCCTTGCTGTCCAACAGACTTGCAAGAGTCTTCTCCAACACCACAGTTCAAAAGCATCCATTCTTTGGAGCTCAGCTTTCCTTATATTCCAACTCTCACATCCATACATGACTACTGGAAAAACGATAGCTTTGACTAGATGGACCTTTGTTGGCAAAGTAATGTCTCTGCTTTTGAATATGTTGTTTAGGTTGGTCATAGCTTTTCTTCCAAGGAGCAAAAATCTTTGAATTTCATGGCTTCAGTCACCATCTGCAGTGATTTTGGAGCCCAAGAAAATAAAGTCTATCACTGTTTCCATTTTTTTCCCCATCTATTTGCCATGAAGTGATGGGACCAGATGCCATGATCTTAGTTTTCAGAATGTTGAGTTTTAAGCCACCTTTTTCAGTCTCTCTTTCATTTTCATCATAAAGATCTTTAGTTCTTCTTCACTTTCTGCCATAAGGGTGGTGTCATCTGAGTATCTGGGGTTATTGGTATTTCTCCCAGCAATCTTGATTCCAGCTTGTGCTTCATCCAGCCCGGCATTTCTCATGATGTACTCTGCATAGAAGTTAAATAAGCAGGGTGACAATATACAGCCTTGACGTACTCCTTTCCGGATTTGGAACCAGTCTGTTGTTTCATGTCCAGTTCTAACTGTTGCTTCTTGACTGAATATAGATTTCTCAAGAGGCAGGTCAGGTGGCCTGGTATTCCCAACTCTTTCAGAATTCCTACAGTGTGTTGTGATTCACATAGTCAAAGGCTTTGGTGTAGTCAATAAAGCAGAAAGTAGATGCTTTTCTGGAACTCTCTTGCTTTTTCGATAATCCAACACATGTTGGCAGTTTGATCCCTGGTTCCTCTGCCTTTTCTAAATCCAGCTTGAACATCTGGAAGTTCATGGTTTAGGTATTACTGAAGCCTGGCTTGAAGAATTTTGAGCGTTACTTTGCTAGTGTGTGAGATGAGTGCAATTGTGCGGTAGTTTGAACATTCTTTTGCATTACTCTTCTTTGGGATTGGAATGAAAACTGACCTTTTCCAGTCCTGTGGTCACTGTTGAGTTTTCCAAACTTGCTGGCATATTGAGTGCAGCACTTTCACAGTATCATCTTTTAGGATTTGAAATAGCTCAACTGGAATTCCATCACTTCCACTAGCTTTGTTCACAGTGATGCTTCCTAAGACCCACTTGACTTCACATTCCGGGACGTCTGGCTCTAGGTGAGCGATCACACCTTGGTGGTTATCTGGGTTGTGAAGATCTTTTTTGTACAGTTCTTCTGTGTATTCTTGCCACCTCTTCTTAATATCTTCTGCTTCCGTTAGGTCCATACCATTTCTGTCCTTTATTAAGCCTATCTTTGCATGAAATGTTCCCTTGGTATCTCTAATTTTCTTGAAGAGATCTCTAGTCTTTCCCATTCTATTGTTTTCCTCTATTTCTTTGCATTGATCACTAAGGAAGGTTTTCTTATCTCTCCTTGCTATTCTTTGGAACTCTGCATTCAGATGGGTATATCTTTTCTTTTCTCCTTTGCCTTTCACTTCTCTTCTTTTCACAGCTATCTGTAAGGTCTCCTCAGACAACAGTTTTGCCTTCTTGCATTCCTTTTTCTTGGGGATGGTCTTGATCACTGCCTCTTGTAAAGTATCACGAACTTCTGTCCATAGTTCTTCAGGCACTCTATCAGATCTAATCCCTTGAATCTATTTGCCACTTCCATAAGGGATTTGATTTAGGTCATATCTGAATTTGCCACTTCCATATTTGCCACTTCCATATTTGCCACTTCCATATTTGCCACTTCCATAAGGGATTTGATTTAGGTCATACCTGAATGGTCTCGTGATTTTCCCCACTTTATTCAATTGAAGTCTGAATTTGGCAATAAGGAGTTCATGATTTGAGCCACAGCCAGCTCCTGGTCTTGTTTTTGCTGACCGTATAGAGCTTCTCCATCTTTGGCTGCAAAGAATGTAATCAATCTGATTTTGGTATTGACCATCTGGTGATGTCTATGTGTAGAGTCTTCTCTTGTGTTGTTGGAAGAGGGTGTTTGCTACGACCAGTGCATTCTCTTGGCAAAACTCTGTTAGCCTTTGCCCTGCTTCATTTGGTACTCCAAGGCCAAATTTGCCTGTTACTCCAGGTATCTCTTGACTTCCTACTTTTGCATTCCAGTCCCCTATAATGAAAAGGATATCTTTTTTGTGTGCTAGTTCTAGGAGGTCTTGTAAGTCTTCATAGAACCATTCAACTTCAGCTTCTTCAGCATTACTGGTTGGGGCACAGACTCGGATTACCACGATATTGAATGGTTTGCCTTGGCAACAAACAGAGATCATTCTGTTATTTTTGAGATTGCAACCAAGTACTGCATTTCAAACTCTTTTGTTGACTGTGATGGCTACTCCATTTCTTCTAAGGGATTCTTGCCCACAGCAGTAGATATAATGGTCATCTGAGTTAAATTCACCCATTCCAGTCCATTTTAGTTCACTGATTCCTAAAATGTTGATGTTCACGCTTGCCATCTCCTATTTGACCACGTCCAAATGGCAACTCACTCCAGTACTCTAGCCTGGAAAATACCATGGACGGAGGAGCCTAGGAGGCTGCAGTCCATGGGGTCGCAAAGAGTCGGACACGACTGAGCAACTTCACTTTAACTTGCCTTGATTCATGGACCTGACATTCCAGGTTCCTATGCAATATTGCTCTTTACAGCATTGGACTTTGCTTCCATCACCAGTCACATCCACAACTGGGTGTTGTTTTTGCTTTGGCTCCATCTCTTCATTCTTTCTGGAGTTATTTCTCCACTGATCTCCCATAGCATATTGGGCACCTACCGACCTGGGGAGTTCATCTGTCAGTGTTCTATCTTTTGCCTTTTCATGCTCATCTCTAGGGCAGGAGAAAAACTGGGCTCAACTGGGCTTGCTCTCATTTTGAAAGAATCATATAACTTGGTCTTTTAGAAAAATGTATGACTTTATACATATTTCATTTCTCTCAGAGAGCTTAAATGCAGGTTTGCCTATGACAAAGGACTTAAGCAAATTCTCATTTACCTTTTCCATTTTATGTGTCCATGATTGCACAATAAAATAAAATTTCTGCTTTTGGGGGGTGGTACATGCATAAGACACTAAACATACATAATGAAATGTCACTGAGATATTGTCTCACTGCCTGTTTCCTGACTTAGTGGAACGAGCACTAAATCAGGAGTCAGAAAGCTGAGTTGTGTGGGCTGAGAGTGTGCTCTGGGCTCCAGCAGTCTTTTCTGCAAGATGAAGGTTTTGGCTTGGTGATTACTGGCATCCTTCTAGCCCCTACATTTTCTGATGTACAAGGGAAAGTATTTGTTTACTGTTACCCTTGTTTAGAAAGTAAATTAATAAGGCTCAGAGCGTCACTGTTTTTTTAGCTTATTTGTCCAGTTATCTTATATAAGGATCTACTCTGCATGTTATAAATGACACAGAGGAAATCATTCTGTGCCCAGACCATGACCACAGTTTCTAGACTGTGCCTCCACTGTAGGCTGTGTCTCCTGTACACATTTTTAAACTCACAATGCTTTTTTTTAATTTGAAGTTTCCTATGGGTACACATTTCAGTGGACACTTAATATTAGGTAACAAGAGCTGTTTTCATTATGTGTTTTCATACTGTTGGAAATGTTAGATTTAAAAAAAAAACCATGAAATAGTGAACACTGAAAAATTGTTGCAGACAAGGAAATGAAAGGACTCAGAGAAGGTTCAGTTCAGTTCAGTTCAGTTCAGTCGCCCAGTCGTGTCCAACTCTTTGCAACCCCATGAATCACAGCACGCCAGGCTGACCTGTCCATCACCAACTCCCGGAGTTCACTCAGACTCACATCCATCAAGTCAGTGATGCCATCCAGCCATTTCATCCTCTGTCGTCCCCTTCTCCTCCTGCCCCCAATCCCTCCCAGCATCAGTCTTTTCCAATGGGTCAACTCTTCTCATGAGGTGGCCAAAGTACTGGAGTTTCAGATTTAGCATCATTCCTTCCAAAGAAATCCCAGGGCTGATCTCCTTCAGAATGGACTGGTTGGATCTCCTTGCAGTCCAAGGGACTCTCAAGAGTCTTCTCCAACACCACACTTCAAAAGCATCAATTCTTCGGCACTCAGCCTTCTTCACAGTCCAACTCTCACATCCATACATGACCACTGGAAATACCATAGCCTTGACTAGACGAACCTTTGCTGGCAAAGTAATGTCTCTGCTTTTGAATATGCTATCTAGGTTGGTCATAACTTTCCTTCCAAGGAGTAAGTGTCTTTTAATTTCATGGCTGCAGTCACCATCTGCAGAGAAGGTTAGAGAAACCCATATTTCAGTCAATAAAGGCAGAGACTGACTGTGTCTGAGGGAGTCAGTAACCCAGTCTCATCTCCAGCATCTGAGCTTCGTTGTTGCTCAGTCGCTAAGTCGTGTCTGACGCTGCGACCCCGTGGACTGCAGCATACTAGGTTCCTCTGTCCTCTGCTGTCTCCCAGAGGTTTGCTTACTTGCTCAAATAGTATAAAGAAGTAATTAATGCATCTAAATTTAAATAGTCCTGAATGTCCTTCATTTCTGTCCTTAATTTTGTTTAGAGTGGAGATTAGATCCCTTAGGGCATTGAAAAGGGATGGTTGTCACTGGTGGCTTACAAACTCAGGGTTTTTTACTTGATTGCATGTGGCTATTCAGGATTCCTAGGTACACCTAGAGGAGCTTTATTGCAACTTCCCAGAAATCCACTAATCATTGAAACTTCAGACTCTATTTTTTAAGTGAAAAAAATAATATCAGGGTAAAGTAACACATCAGTTATGCTTTTTGCTTTGCTTTCTTTTTAATGGTGAAGACACTTAGAGAATGTATTAAGTGGAGATAACCAAACCTTTAGGTCAAGCATCACCTTTGATGTATTGTGGCAACTGATTGGCAGTGCAAAAAGAGATAAAATGCTCTTCTTAAGCTATAGGGACAAGCTACCTAGTAACCACAGAATGATTCAGTTCTGTTCGTGGAGACTTCCTCTCTTAATTGGATGAAAAGATTTAAGGAACACACCTGGGGAGCCATGGAGACGTATGATAGTTACTAGTGGGCTTAATACATGCAATTCTACAAGTGATTCTTTTCTTAGTAGCAAGAAATCAGCTAAGCTCCCCCCAGAGTCATAATCCTGTGCTCTTTTACACTGTAGGAAGGGATTTCCTTGGTGTCCAGTGGTTAAGAATCCACCCGCCAGTGCAGGTTCAACCCCTGGTTTAGGAAGATCCCACATGCCACATCCCACATCCCACAGAGCAACTAAGTCCATGCCCTGAACTACTGAGTCCAAGTTCTCGAGCCCATGAGCTGCAACTGCTGAAGCCCACACGCCTAGAGCCCATGTGCTGCGACAAGAGAAGGCACCGCAAGGAGACGTCAGCGCACCGCAGCCAGAGAGCAGCCCCCCTGCCCCCCACAACTAGAGAAAGGCTGCCCGCGGCAACAAAGACCTAGTACACCCAGCAATAAAATAAATAAATCATCTTAAAAAAAACCTTTTTAAAAATAAATAAACTGTAAGAAAAAAAACCTAAAGTGTGGAATGGAGCATAATAAAAAGTGCAGTGACCTCTGTGTAGTGTTACAAATTGAGAATAATTTTCTATGGACAAGATGATACTTGTGTTCGGATATCAGAGTTCTTTTTCCCATGGGAACTCAAAATGGTCTTTTGGGATCAGTTTATCCTATTATCACCCTTTCTTGTCTTTTTTTTTTTTCCTGTTAGGATCATGTTGCTTTATTGAGAATTATGGTCATCACTGTTCTCTCTAGCTTTAACAATTAAATTAAGAAAAATCAAGTTATAGGTTGACAATGATGACATTTTTTATTCATGAAGGGCCTTTAGATAATCCAATGACTTCTTTCTGTGCTCAGGAAAGAATTCGGTATACATGCCACTACTGTTGGAGAAGTTCTACCTCGGAGTCACGTTTCAAAATGCTTTTCACTCCTTACAGTCTTTGAGTAAGATTTGTAGGTTAATATTGTCTCCTGTGGGTTGGCTGTCTTCCTCACAGAGACACAGTTTAAAACTTTCCTAAAGCCCCCTCTAGTGACAAACAGCAAATTAATCCATTACTTCATAATATTTAATACCACCAAGCTCTAAAGTTCCATTTTCTCATCTATTTATTAGATAAATGAATAAGCTACAGTATTTTGATTGGAGAATGGTTAAGATATAGTCAATAGCTCAAATTTCCAAGGTTCCCACCAAAACCTAGGAGATTTTCTTTTGAAATAAAAACCAACATCATTTAATTCCATTTCTTTTCTCTGCCCTGAAGGGTACACCTTAAAAAAATCCCCTAAAAAATGTCCTTTATTTTTATCATTCAGGAACATTAAAGATGAAAACATGTTTATAATGAGCCACTGAATGGGAAAAGATTATCTTAGCCTTTAGCTCTTGGTGTCTCCATTACATTCACTGCATAATTTTCATTCATAAAGCTAAGCATGGCCAAACAGAGAAACATAAATTCTCTAAATTATGAAATCAATGGTAATCTATAAAGATATAGATTAAATGTAAATGTAATAATACAATGTTTTAAAATAATAAGTAATAAAATACAATAAACTATACAGTATATGTATTGAGCTATATATTATGGTGTGTAATAAATATTATGGTATGTAATAATATATTATGGTATGTAATGATACATAGCTTATTTCATTTGTATCTCTTTTTCCAAAGAGCTTCAAACTCATCTAATTAAAAATAGGCTTGATTAAACCATTAAATAAGAGAAGAATAAAAGCCTTGAGTCGTATCTGACTCTCTGTGACCCTATGGACTGTAGCACACCAGGCTCCTCTGTCCAGGGGACTCTCCAGGCAAGAGGTCTAGAGTTGGTTGCCATTTCCTTCTCCAGGGGATCTTCCTGACCCAGAGATCGAACCCGCATCTCTTATGTCTCCTGCATTGGCAGGTGGGTTCTTTAACTGCTAGCTCCACCTGGGAAGCCCATATAGAGTATATGTATTAGGCTATATATTATGGTATATAATAATATATAGCTTATTTCATTTGTGTATTTCCAAAGAGCTTCAAACTCATCTAGTTAAAAACAGGCTTGATTAAACCATTAAATAAAAGTAGAAGAATAAAAGCCACCTGCATAATATAGGGAATTAAAGAGATGAATAGAAAAATAGGCTATGAATAGTTATTGCAGCAAAGCATAAGTCTTAGTTTTGAGCTGACAAGCTAAGACAAAAAGAAGAAAGTCAGAAAAGTAAACATACCAGTGCATTAAGAGAGCAAAGTGCTTTCCTTCTGAAATAGATAGACAAGCCTCTAGATAGCAGTAACGAAAATGTATCATTGGAATCATTCCTTAACAATGAGAAATTCATGTTTTAATATTCAACAAAAAGTCTCAGGAACGTCTGTGCTCCAAGGACATTGCAGTTGGTGGTGACTCCCCATTGGAAGCGTGTTCCTGGGAGCGAACTCGACAATAAACCCAGGCCAGCTGCACACATTTACCCATGATCAGGGTTATCTCTGGGGATAGCAACCAGAAAGGATCTTCTCTCTCTTTTTTATACAGAGTGAAGACAAAGGATAATTAACTATCATAAAGGGACTTATGATAATATGTTCTCTGCTATGGTTGGAAAGAAGAGGACTCTCTCATGCACTTCTTGAAAGAACTGGAACAAAATACTTAGAAATCATGAAATGAGGATGGTTTCAGTTGAAGTTGGCTACCAAGCAATGTAGTCTTCACAACCCTCATTTTGTTGTCTTTCAATCGTGGAGCCCCTTTCCTTTTGGAAGCCAAAATTTACTTTTGATACCCAAAGGCTACTTTCACACGAGAAACTGGCATCACCCTTGAGTGAGTCAGGTCACTGTGTTGCCTCTCCCAGGGGTGTTTGCCCTTTATGCTTCAGTTCTAATCCAATTTAACAAATGCTTACTGGAGGTCTAGTATATGCAAGATACTTTCCAGATGCTAGTAATGGAATAAAAGGCTTCCTGTTCTTAGCGATTTCAAGCATTAATGAGTAGGTAGGCAAGAGTGTCATTGTTCTCTAGGTAACACCTGACTCTCTGCCCCTCACTTCAGTCGCTCAGTCGTGTCCGACTGTCTGCGACTGCAGCGAAGCCCATGGACTGCAGCACGCCCTGTAGCCCTGGGTGTCCTGCCCCTGTACCCTTCTAAATGACTTTTCGTCGTTGGGGCCACAGAACCGTCACACACTTCCACATTTCTCAATTCTGGATCTAATTTTCTCCTTTCCCTGGAGTCTTAGAAAATCAGGAGTCCAGGTGAATTTCTGGCTATAGATACACCTTTCCTTTTCATAATGTTCCTAATTTACTCCTCTGTGCCTGAATTCCCCTTCTGAGACAAAAGTCTTAAAAGAGAGAAAACTGTTATTTGCTGAACACCTCGTTCTGCCAGGCACTGCATGTGTTAATCCTTACAACTGCAAAGTTGGTACCATCTCTTACATCTTAGACAAGGGGCTTCAGGCTTGGAGAGGTTTACAAAGCAACTCAAGAGATGTAGGAACTCATTGCAGCAGAAAACTCACAATCAGACGTTCCACATGTCTGCCTTCAAAGACAGTACTTTTGCCATTACAGAAGAGATGGTGGGGGGTGGGGTGCAAGTTTGCGTCTCAGAGGACCTTTGGCAACAGCTGGGGACCTTTCCTGGCACAACCAGGAGTGGAATGGGTGGGCTGCTACTGCCATGCAGTGTGCAGAGGTCAAGGCTCGCTGCTGAACACCCCGCACTGCACAGGACAGCCCAACAATCATGCATCCAGCCCGGAATGTCCGTAGACCTGCTGCGGACAAGGACACGTTACAGAACGCTGCCCGGCCCCAGTCTGTCCTCACGTCCAAGGATTCAAAAGTAACTCCTTCGAAATTAAACAAATTGTGGAAAGCCACGGATAATTCAACACCTTGTTTACGCTACAACTCGCTTCCATCATAAAGGAAAACTGATGACTTAAGATTTTATTATTATTTTTAATATAAATTTATTTATTTTCATTGGAGGCTAATTACTTTACAATATTGTATTGGTTTTGCCATACATCGACATGAATCCGCCACGGGTGTACACAAAAAGGCGGAAGGTGGTGGTGAAAGAGGAGGGGGTGGGGGGAAGCTCAGGAAGCAGAAAGGAAATGTAAAGTGATTACTGGGATTAAGAATTAAGATAATATGTAGATGCTTTTCATCCCCAGGATTTTCACCAATCCAAATGTTCAAGTACTGCTGCTGCTTGTAAATTTATTTTGGGCTTCCTTGGTGGCTCAGATGGTAAAGCGTCTGCCTGCAATGCGGGAGACCCGAGTTCGATCATTGCGTCGAGAAGAAATGCAAACTGATTACTGGGGTTAAGACTTAAAATAATACGTAGATGCTTTTCATACCCAGGATGTTCACTTATCCAAATGTTCAAGTACTGCTTGGAAATCTAATTATCTAGAGCCGGTTAAATGAGACCCTTACTTAGCTCAACCAACAATTCTTTCCGGGACCCAGGGGACACGGACGCCCGATGAGGCCGGCATGTCTTCCCGCTCGTCCCGCAGCGACAAGGCCTGCCGGGTGCTGGGGGCGGAGTCCCGACGGGCAGCAGAGCCGCAGGGCCGCCGGCCGGCGCTGCACCCCAGCGTCCCGACTTCCTCCGCTCCGCTCTCGAGACCGGGGGGACAGGGCCGCGGGGGCGCGTCCCTGCGCGGTGACGTCACAATCCGGCGCCTCGGGGCCCTCCCTCAGCCGCCCGCCGCGCGTCAGTCTCCGGCCGCCTCCGCCACTGCGCCGCGCCGCCCCGCCCTCCGGCTGCCTCTCGCCGAACCTCTGCCGCGGGGAGCCGGCCCGGCCCCTGGAAGGGCCGAAGGGGACGCCGCAAGTCCCCGCGGTGTGGCCGCAGGAGAGCCCGAGCATGGACGCCAGCCGGAGAGGTAAAGGGCCGCCGTCGCGGGCGCCCGCCGGCTGCCCGGCCCCCTCAGGTGTGGGGTCGGCGTCGCTGCCGCGCGCGCGCGCTCCCGGGCCCCTGCTTGGTCGTCAGCGTTGCCTCCGAGCCCTCCACAAGCTGTCTAGGCCTCTCGCCGCTGAGGAAGCCTTGCGTGCGGGCTCCCCAGGTGCGCTTGTTGGCTCAGAGTTTGTTACTCCGGCCTCGGGAGGCCCTGTCCCCCTGAAGTCGGGCGGAGGCAGACCTCCCTGAGCCCCGAATCAAGTCCTCCCCTCGCTCCCTGCACTTAGGGGTGAGCTTCGGTCTCTTCATCTCGATCGTGGTTGTAAAAACACCCATGTCTTGGAGCTCTTGAGGATTAAATGCAGATAATACCTACAAAGCTCTTGGCACACTGTTAACAGTGTGTACTTAGGCAATACAAAATCCTCCGTACGGTAACCCCGCCCCCAGCCCCGCCCCCAAACTACACGGTAACCCAGGAATTCTCCAACCTCACAGTGAATATTGATTGCCTGGGAATCGTGTTAAAAATGCAGGTCTTGACGGCGGGCTGAGATTACGCATTTCGAATGAGCTTCCAAATGATGTAGTGTTACTGGCTACAGTTTCAGTAGCAAAGAACTAAGCCATTTTCACTATGTATACTTGCACTTGACTGAATACTCTGGGTTAAAATGGGCATCACTGTGGAACAGTTGGAACCATGTAACTGTAACTGTCTAGGAGTCAGCCCAACCCAAATAGTTTGCATCTTCACACTTTGTGAGCAGGGCAGATAAAGCAGTCTTCAGGCTTCTCCCAGTTCAGTGTTCGCATCTATTTAAAATTATACCTTTAAACCAAGCTGCCAGATGGTTCCTAGCAATGTCTTGCTTTGCATACAAGTGTGCCTTTATTATGTAGTCATCGATCAAAATAAGTGCTGTTCTGAATGTAGGAGATAATTATTCATTGATCAGCAAGCTGTATTTTCTGACAGTTTACCATCTAAGTTCCAGAAAAAGCAAACAAAAATACGTTTATGGTTTTCAAAAGTTTTACCACAGAAGCTAACATGACTCTTGCTGTATACTGGAAACTATTCCGAAATTATCTCGAGTTTTAATGCACAAAACATCTTGTACATTGATTTCATGTTGAATAAACGAAAAAAATCATAAATAACTTCCCAAGGTCCAAGTAAGTGACATAACAGACTTTCAATCCAGGTATGATAAAGCAAAACCTTAGAGCAACTTAATTATTTCATGGTAGAAATGGGAGCATGGGAAAGGATATATGTAAAAATTAGAGTATCATAGACTTAGTAAGTCTATTTGTTAATTAGGTTGTTTTTAAAATCAGGGAGAGGGAGAGGGTGGGAAGATTTGGGAGAATGGCATTGAAACATGTAAAATATCATGTATGAAACGAGATGCCAGTCCAGGTTCAATGCACGATACTGGATGCTTGGGGCTGGTGCACTGGGATGACCCAGAGGGATGGTATGGGGAGGGAGGAGGGAGGAGGGTTCAGGATGGGGAACACATGTATACCTGTGGCGGATTCATTTCGATATTTGGCAAAACTAATACAATTATGTAAAGTTTAAAAATAAAATAAAGTTAAAAAAGTAAAAAGCTTTCTGTTTTTATAACTTACCCAATTTAACTAGCTCCATTTTTAGGACATTATATAATATATAGTATCAAACATTGCTTTTTATTGAGCTTTTAAGAAAAATGTAATACTCAACAGAGATCTGAGGTAATTGTTAATAGAAAACCATAAATAAATTTGGCTAGAGCTAAAATACCTAAGGAGACATGGAACAATGGACTGGTTTAAAATTGAAAAGGAGTGTGACAAGGCTGTATATTGTCACCCTGCTTATTTAACGTATATGCAGGGTTTTTGAAGTCCAAACCCCTTCCCTCAGAACAGGACCCTTAAAGAGTTAAGTAAGTTGAAATGAGGTGGTTAGAGCTGCCCTCATCCCACCTGGGGCTTCCCAGGTAGTGCTGGAAGTGAGAGTGTTAGTCACTCAGTCTTGTGCGGCTCTTTGGAGCCCCATGGACTATAGCCCACCAGGGTCCTCTGACCATGAAATACATAGAGAGTACATTATGTGAAATGCCAGGCTGGATGAATCACAAGCTGGAATCCAGATTGCTGGGAGAAATATCAACAGCCTCAGATATGCAGATGATACCACTCTAATGGCAGAAAGTGAAGAGAAACTGAAGACTTGCCTCTTGATTAGGGTGAAAGAGGAGAGTGAAAACTCAACATTCAAAAAACTAATATCATGGCATCTGGTCCCTTCACTTCATAACAAATAGAAAGGTGGAAAAGTAGAAGCAGTGACAGGTTTCCTTTTCTTGGGCTCCAAAATCACTGTGGACAGTGACTGCAGCCATGAAGTTAAAAAATGCTTGCTCCTTGGAAGAAAAGTCATGACAAACCTAGACAGTACATTAAAAAGCAGAGACATCATTTTGTCGACAAAGGTACATATAGTCAAAGCTATGTAGTCATGTATGGATGTGAGAATTGGACCATAAAGATGGTTGAGTGCTGAAGAATTCATGCTTTCAAACTGTGGTGCTGGAGAAGACTTGAGAGTTCCGTGGTCTGCAAGGAGAGCAAACCAGTCAATCCTAAAGGAAATCAACCCTGAATATTATTGGAAGGACTCATGCTGAAGTTCCAGTACTTTGGCCACCTGATGCAAAGAGCCAGCTCAGTGGAAAAGACCCTGATGCTGGGAAGGAAGGAAAGCAAAAGGAGAAGGGGGCAATAGAGGATGAGATGGTTGGATGGCATCACCGACTCCATGGACATGAGTTTGAGCAAGCTCCAGGAGATGGTGAGGGACAGGGAAGCCTGACGTGCTGCAGTCCTTGGGGTCACAAAGAGTTGGACATAATTTAGTGACTGAACAACAAAATGCACCTTTTAAATTGATTAGATTTCATTACCTCTGATGATTTTAAGAGCACAGGGTACTAAGACATCTGAAGTTATTTATCTTTTATTGTTTATGGCCTCTGACATTGTGCTCTCTCACTTCTCTGTATATACCTGCTTTTTCTTTTTCTGTGAACTGTAGGGAAACACATTCATTAGGAAGGAACTTGGAAGGAATAAACTGCATACAGGGAATAAACTACATACTTCTTAGCCTGTTTCATGTGATATAATAGTAGCATGGAGCATGATGTGGGTACTAAGCAATTTATATTGATCAGGACAGTGTAATGGTTAAGACTCAGGAGCCAGACTGCTGAGGTCTTGCTGCTGAGGTCTTGGGCAAATGACATGTCTTACCTCTTTGTGCTTCACCTATACAGTGTGAATAATGATAGTACCAATCTCATAGGATTGTTTTAAGGATTAAGGGAGTTTCTAGCTACAAAGTGGTTAAAAGGTTGCCAGGTACACTTAGCAGTATTCAGTAAGTGAATACAAGTGAAGAAATCCAACTCAAATTGGTTTAAGCAAAAGTGGGAATTTTTGAGCTCCTGTGGAGAAGAGTCTAGGGAGGGTAGAGCTTCACACATGGTTATATCCCAGTGCTCAAGCAGTGTTACCAGTGATCTTCTTTAGTCCTGGTTCCACTTACCTCTGTGTAAGTTTCCTTCTCAGGTTCCCATTGCATGGGGCAAGATGGCCACCAGTAGTGTCAGGCCTGTTTACGTTCTAGGGATTTCCTAATAGTTCCAGTAAAAGTCCCAGGACTGTGTCTCATTGTCTGGACTAGGGTCACATAGTCTTTGCTGATTTAGTCACCATAACTGGCCAGTTTGGGATGATATGCGCACCTCCGACAGTGGGATCCTCTTGAACCAGCTAGGCTAAGCGAAGGGAGGAGTGGTTCCTCAAGCAGGTTGAGGTCGTGTTTTCCTCAAAGGGGCACTGGATTCTGGGTAGGCAAAAAGTCAGCAATTTTTTCCTCTGGAGAAATAAGATTTGTTTGAGAGTTTGGTGGTTAGTTTTCTCCTTTTATATTTCTATATGCTCCTTCGTGACTGTCTTTACTACCAACTCAAGTGTTACCACCTTGACTTCTCTTGTCCTAAGTAAGTTAATGCTTTTCCTTCTTGCTCTCTGACTTACAGTGTAGATGGAGCTTCTTGGATATTCTTATCTCAGGTGGATTTTTTGTTTGTTTCACTGTCTTCCAGCAGGATTTGTTCTCTCATCCTGGATTTTAGTTCTACTGACTTGATACCTCTTTTTCTGTTTTCAAACATCCATATTTCTTTCAGACTTTGACTGTGTCTTCCCCACACCTTTATAGCTTATAAAGCAGAATGACCATTTACCCATTTAAAACGTGGCTTGGAATACACTATATTTGCTTGTTGAATTCCATTAAACTCTGTGACTCAGCTTTCCTATCTTGGAGGTTACCCTTCAAAACACAATCACTTTTGGGGGACAGAAGTTGTTTTGTGATGAAGTATATATCTAGTTTTCTGATAGCCCATCTTGTCTGAAAGGTGAGACACTAATGTTAGGGGAGATACTAGTTTTCTGTACCCCAGTGTTCATTACAGCACTATTTGCAATAGGACATGGAAGCCACCTAGATGTCCATTGACAGATGAATGGATAAAGAAGCTGTGGTACATATATATACAATGGAATATTATTCGGCCATAAAAAGGAACACATTTGAGTCAGTTCTAATGAGGTGGATGAAACTAGAGCTTGTTACACAGAGTGCAGGAAATCAGAGAAACAAATTTTGTGTACTGATGCATATGTATGGAATCTAGAAAGATGGTGCTGATGAAATTATGTGCAGGGCAGCAGTGGAGACGCAGACACAGAGAACAGGCTTGGCATGGCTGGTGGGGGAGGAGGGGAGAGCAGGGTGTGTGGAGAGTGACGTGGAGACACGCATTACCATAGGTGAGATAGACAGCCAACGGGAGTTTGCTGTATGACGCAGGGAACTCAACCAGAGCTCTGTAACAACCTGCTGCTGCTGCTAAGTCGCTTCAGTCCGACTCTGTGCGACCCCATAGACGGCAGCCCACCAGGCTCCCCTGTCCCTGGGATTCTCCAGGCAAGAACACTGGAGTGGGTTGCCATTTCCTTCTCCAATGCATGAAAGTGAAAAGTGAAAGTGAAGTTGCTCAGTCGTGTCCGACTCTTCTCGACCCCATGGACTGCAGCCCACCAGGCTGCTCCGTCCATGGGATTTTCCAGGCAAGAGTCCTGGAGTGGGTCGCCATTGCCTTCTCCACTGTAACAACCTAGACGGGTGGAATGGGGAGGTTCACAAGTGTATGCCTGTGGCTGATTCATGTTAATGTTTGGCAGTTTACAATTGCATAAAACAATTGTATGATTCATGTTAATGTTTAACAATTTATAATTCTGTACAGCAATTATCCTTCAATTTAAAAATATAAATAAAACATATAAATATATATAAAAAATTAAATATAGGATGTTTAGATAGAATCCAAGCAGGAGGGTAAGTGGATTGGACTAGATGAAGCTTAAGACATCTTTAATCATTAAGTTCTGACATTTTTATGTACTTTTATATAATAATTTTATAAGTTACTAAATTATTCTGTGAGAAGATCACTTTTTTAAAATTATTTTTAAGGACAGACCAGCCTATGATTAACTAAAATAGTTAATATATATATATTAACTCAAAATCTTATTGATTGTATCTCAAAATCATTTAAAAACCAACAGGTCAGTGATTTACGGAATAAAGTCAGTACATTCTCAAGTAACATAATTGATGTGTTTATTATTTTATCGAGTGAAACTTAAGTCTCAAGGGAGAACTTTTTAAAAAATAACTTATTTTCTTAAAAAGAAAGCCTTTTATCTATGGCAGCAGGATTTTTATGTGATATATTATTGCTGGTTAGTAATTGAATTGATTGAATAAATTTTAAACAATTTTGGTAAAGATAAGCTTATGATTTTTTATGTGTTCAGTAGTGTCTTTGTCAAAGTTGTGTTTCATTTGTCCTAATTCATGTTTTTTTGTTAAAAGTCAGAGCAACCTCTGTCCTTCCCACATTTGATGCATCATGCCTATTTAAAGGACACTTGAGCACCAAAAGTAATGGTAAGTGAGGTACTTAAAATGGTAAAAGATGGTTAAAAGATTGACCAGTTGTGTTTCCATTATTTGTAAATTATATAGCATGATGAAAAAATACTTCATTTAATCAGTATTTGAACTTCATACTACTGCTGTGCTGCGCCCAGTCGTGTGCTGCTCTGTACGACCCCATGGACTGTAGCCCGCCAGGCTCCTCTGTCTGTGGGATTTTGCAGGCAAGAGTACTGGAGTGGGCTGCCATTTCCTCCTCCTCCATACTACTACTTAGAATTAAATATTGCAAGAATTCCTGAGACTAGAGAGTGTAGGAGTCCATCCTGCCCTGGATGTGGCCCTGGTCGCCTCCTGCCCACTGTGGCAACTCCAGCCCAGCTCTTCTGTTGCTGGCAGACTGCCCTGGCTGAAGGTTTGCCTTCCTTGTTAAAATGGTGATTAGCAGGTGGTTAAAGACACAGCACTGAAGAGGAAAAGCCAGGCAGAGAAAAAGAGCACTTGAAAAGTCCATTTTGTATCAGGAACAAACACTTGTCCAGTTGGGGCTCTTTATCCAGTTGGAATTTCTAGATCCTCTGAAAGGAAAATCAACATTCTCTAAGATGTTCTCTAAATCTATATTCTGTAAGATCAAACATCTTAATGTTTTCACATTTTAAGGACTTTAAATTTTAATGTACATTTTAAATATTTTATAATTGTAGCTTAAAATTTTTAAGCCTGGGTTTTTGGTCAAAATAATTGAAAGTCTTTTTTTCCTTATTTACATGAAAAATCTTTGCTGCCGATCCTCCAAATGTAAAAGAAGAATCATTTTCAATTACTCACTTATTTCTTGGTAATAAAGCACATATATACACATGGAACTAGAATCATAAACTTCGAAAAATAATTTTTAAATAAAAATTTTGAACTAGTTTTAAAAGATACATAGAAAAACAGACTGAAGAGCAGTATGTCATTTACTAAGTTTTTTTTTAAGAATATGTTGCACAGCTGGTATAGAAACAGTGATTGTAAGTATGAGATTGCTTTGGTTCGCATCCAAACTATGTCCTTTATCAGCTGTGTGACCTTGAAGACGTCACATTCCTGTGCCTCAGTTTTCACATCTATTAAATGGTGATGATAATGACTAAATAAGTTACTGCATGTAAAGAGCTTAGAACAATATATGCATAGTACCTTTTCAGTAAATGTTTTTAGTAGTAGTTGTAGTATCAGTGTCAAGGTTATCATTATTGCACATACTTTTATTATGCATAGAATTTCCGTAGAAGGATACACTAAAAAAGTAGCAAAGTTTACTTCTGGGAGAGAACACTTAGGGTCAGGGCAGGAAATTCACTGCTTTTCAGTGTATATGCCGTTTTAGCTGCATTTTTTTTAACTACGTGTATGTATTATTCTCAAAAACTGTTTAATATTTTTAAAAGTTATGCCTGTGTTTATGTTTATATTTTATATGTTTATACTTGTATATGCATGCTTAATTCTAAGATTTCTTTTAACAGTTCAGATGAGGTCAAGAAGTTTAATGTCATCTAGTTTCTTTGTGATTGTACTTGTCTTAAGGTTGTCCTAATACTTCCAAAAGAATGCAGTGAACCGATTCGTAGGTCTTGTTTTCAGGTATAAAATTAGAAATTTTCGTCTCAGAATAGAATCTTCATCTGTAGGACTTGTTTGATTTCCCAGACCAGTGTATTCAAATGTTAAGCATGATAACAGTATTTTATCATCAGGCAAGCAGCTAAATATTTTTAGTTACGAGATTGAGAGCTGTCAATAAGAAATAGTTTTGTAAATGTAATGGTAGATATCTTCCAAAATCTCGTCCCAAAACTCTCAGGCTTGTAAAACTTAGAAAGGTTTGATTGAACCCAGAGTAGTCAGTAGCTCGTCAGTTGTCATTGCAGGATGACAGCCAGGACACAGCATCACAGATACAATGCCAGTGTCTCCATGGTAAAGTTCAGAACATTTTATAAAAATGTACTTAATGCTGAGTAACTTGTTTATCTCATGATGGATTTTAATTAACTTTAAATACATAATGATTAAGTGTGTTTTAATTTTTAGCTTTGTGCACTGACTCCTCCTCTCTCAGACTAAGTACCCTCCAACTGGTCAAGAATCACATGGCTGTTCACTATAATAAAATCCTTTCAGCCAAAGGTAAACATGTGCAAATGTTACTTTCTGTACCCAGTTTAAACCCTTCTCAGCTTCACTTCTAATTTGTGTTAATCAAAATTTGTGTTAATTCAAAAATGAATACATTATATACCTGTGGGTTTGTGCTTGGTGTAGTAAAGTACCAGCTACAGATTCTATGCACCTAGCAAATTCAGAATGCCATTTATTAACTGTTTGAATCTAATGTCTCTGTTTCATTTTACCTGTGTTATTCCTAATATATTTTTGTGATTGGATGCTGATCTTAATACTGTGATTAGACAGTAATTTATAATCTGTTCTTTTTAACACATTCATTCTTTTACATATTGTCTATGGTGGCTTTTATACTAAAAGGCAGAGTTGACTGGTTGTGATGAGGTTCTGTGATCCTGCAAAGCCTGAGAAATGTACTGTCTGTTTTTTCACAGAGCATGTTCACTGACTTCTGGTACAGACCATTTCAGCATTTCAGCAAAAACTTCTCCCTAGTCCTTTGCAGTCACTCTCTTCCCTCCAGTTCCTGGCAACCACTGATCTTTCTTCACTATAGTTTTGCCTTTTCTAGAATTTCATATAAGTGCAATTATACAATATATATCATTTTGGATCTAACTTATTTCAATTAGTTAACACTCTTGAAACTAATCCATGGTCAGTATTTCTTTCTTTTTTTTTGCTAAGTATTTAGCAAAAATATTTAGTGAATATACCATAGTTTGTTTATCGACGTTCACCAGTTGGTGGACATTTGGGTTATCTTGACTCATTTTTGGCTATTAGGAATAAACCTGCTGTAAACGTTCATTTAGAATATTTGACCGTATGCTTCCATTTCACCTGGATAAATTTATTTACTAGGAGTGGAACTGTGGGGTAATATAGTAAGTGTATGTTTAAGTTTATAAGAAACTGCCAAACTGTTTTCCAAAGTGGCTGTCGTTTTCGTTTCCGTCACTTCCACATCCTCACTAGCACTTCCCATTGGCAGTCCTTTTTTAGCCACTCTCTGGATATGTAATGGCATCTCATAGCATTTTAGTTTGTATTTCCCTCATGCCTGATGATAAGAAGCTCTTTTTTCCTTTTTTTTAAATTGAAGTATAGCTGACATACAGTATTACGTTAGTTTCAGATGTACTACATGGTCATTTGACATTTGCTTATGCTCTGAGATGATCGGAAAGGTGAGTCTAGTAACCATCTGTCCCCATAAAAAGTTAATTCCTGTGTTTTTGATTCTTTCCCTTAGGCCATGTATTACTTATTTGTGGCTTATTTCATAAAAGGAGGCTTGTACCTTTTAATCCCCGTCATTTTATTTTGCCCCACATTCTCAGCTTCCTCTTTTTTGCCAACAGCATTTACTCTCTGTATCTGAATCTTTTCATGTTGTTTGTTTTGTTTTTCAGATTCCATATATAAATGAGATCATACTGTATTTGTCTTTTTTGTCCAACTTATTTCACTTCCAATAATACCCTCTAGATCCAGTAATATTATAGCAAAACACAAGATTTCATTTTTTGTAGCCAAGTAATGTTCCATTGTGTATATATATCACGCCTTGTTTTTCTATTCATCTATCAAAAGATACTTAGATTGCTTCTATATCTTGGCTATTGCAAACAATGCTGCAGTGAACATACAGCATATAGCTTTTCAAATTAGTGTTTAATTTCCTTCAGGTAAATTCGCAGAAGTGGAATTACTGACCCATACGGTAGTTCTATTTGTAACTCTTTGAGGAGCCTCCATACTGTTTTCCATACTGATTGTACCAGTTTAGAATCCCACCAGCAGTGCATGAGGGGGTGCCTTTTCGTTGAGCAACTTTTCTTATTCTTATTTTCCATCTATGTATCTTCTTTGGTGAAATATCTATTTAAATCTTTTGCCCATTTTTTAGAAAATGGGTTGTTTGTCTTCTTAGTGTTAAGTTGTGAGAGTCCTCTTTATATAAATACAGTCCTATGTCAGATACATGTTTTGCAAATATTTTTTCCCAGTCTGTGATTTGTCAATTCATTTTCTTTATTTAAGTTTTTATTATGAAATAACTTTAAACTTAACAGAAAAGTTGCAAAAATAGTACAGAATGTCACAGAAACCCTGCATCTAGCTTTCTCTGATATTAAGATTTTATATAGCTATAGTACAATTATTAAAACCAGAAAATTAATATTGACAGTATACTATTAACTACAGACCTTATTTGAATCTCAGCAGTTTTTCACCAATGTCTTTTACAAAATTTTTTATTTTACCATTTGAATAAAGTTTTTAAAATTTTGGTTAAGTTTTAGCTTCTACACTGTTTCTAATCCATTTTGAATTAGTTTCTGCATAGGGTGTTACATAAGGATCAATTTTTTTGCCTAAAAATGTCCCAAGTACCATTTGTTGAAGAGATTGTCCTTTCCTCATGGAACCGCCTTGGCACTTTTTAAAAGATAATTGACTATATGCAAGGGTCTGATTCTAAACTTACTCTTCAGTTCTGTTGATCATATGTCTATTACGACATCACACTGCCACAATCACTGTAGCATTACAGTGAGTTTTGAAATCAGATAATGTCACTGCTCTCATTTTTTTCTTTTTTTCAACTTGTTTTGGGACTCCAGTTACTATATTGAGTGAGTGACACAGGTAGGTTAAGTCAGTGACACTCAGTACATTCGTTTTCCAGTGTTCACTGTTTCATTTTGAATAGTTTGCATTGCTGTGTTCAGATCCACCTGTGTTTCCTTCTGCAGTATCCAGTGAGCTGTTAATTCTAACCAGTGTGTTTTTTATCAAGGATATTTTTCATCTCTAGAAGTAGCATACATATCAAAACAAGGAACTTCCAAGTTCTGGAACCTCTTGTGATTTTGACTTTTGATAGTTATTGTCGTTTATAAATATTAAGAATAGTATTAAAGCAAGTGATTATTCTCTTTCAGCTGCAGTAGACTGCTCAGTTCCACTAAGCATGAGTGCCAGCATCAAATGTAAGTAATTTTTAACATACTGCCTTTTTAAAAAAAAAATACGGTAAACTGCACACACAACTTAAAATGTACCTTCTTCACCATTTTTAAGTCTACAATTCAGTGACATTAAGCACATTCTTCTTGTGGTGCAGCCATAACCACTGTCCATTTCCAGAATTCTTTTCATCTTGGCAGAACTGAAACTCTGCCGGGTTTGTTGGGATCAGTGTATCCAGGGCAACAGGAAGAAGAGCTGCATAGCTGGTGTGAAATGAACCAGCTGAAGAGTGACAGGTGCTGAGGTCATTGAGAAAGGTCAGAGAGGTGCAGACCACGCGGGGTTTGGCCACGTGCAGGCACTGGGGCTTTCACTCTAAATGACACTGGAAGACATTAGAAGGCCTTGAGTAGAGGAAGAGGAATAGCCAGTTTCACTTTAAAAGTGTTTCTCCGGCTGCTAAGTTGAGAATAGTCTACAAGGGGCAATGGTAAAAGCAGAGTGACTAGTTGGGAAACTAATTCAAGTGAGAAATACTGGTGGCTTGGATCAGAGTGCTTGTGAGTAGAGGGTGTGTGTGTGCACATGCTCAGTCACTCAGTCCTGTCGAACTTTTTGCGACCCCCATGGTCTGTAACCCACTAGGCTTCTCTGTCCATGGGATACTAATTGTGCTTGTAAGCAGAGAGAGTATGAAATGGATTGATTCTGAAAACTTTTCAGATGTCTGTCAACAGTATTTCCTGATGAACTGGATGTAGATAGAATATGAGAGAAAAAGAGGAGTGAGTCAAAGATGACTCCCAATGCTAAAAAGACAAGAGTTATAATTCACTGACGTTGGAAATATAATAGGAAGGTATTTAGGGGAGGAAGTGAATCAAGTGAATCGAGAATTCAATCTTGGTCATTATAAGTTAAAAATAAATACCTATTAGAAATCCAAGTGGAGATGCTGAGGAGGCAGTTGGAATGCAAAGCCTGGAGCTCAGGAGGAGGCTCCAGGCTGGAGATAAACACTCAGGAGTTGGCAGCATACATGGTATACTTACAGAGGTTTTGTTTTTAGAATTGAGACTTAGTTAGTGCTTATTTATCCCATGATACTTTCTGCCTGCAGTCAGTTGAGACAGTTTTCTTTATGATCATGTAAATGAAAAAAATTGTGATGTCTAGAAGAACCACAAAGATTATCATCACCACATTGAAGTATAGTTGATAATCATTCCTTTGTGTGTAACATAGCTGATGTGCATTCTAATCAGTACAAACTTACTTAGAAATAGGCTTTATAGTAGACGTATTTTCAGAAAGAAATGTCTCTGGTCTTGAGTCATGTCTGTTTTTATAGTCTTCTGTCAAAGCAGACAACTGAATTGATAGTTTCAGTTGGTGTCTGAATTAGGATGTCTCTATACTTTGTTGAATTGTTTAAGTAATTCCATATTCTAATGCATTAGAAAGGCTTTCCTTTTTATGTGTTTAGTTTTTGGCTGTGCGTGGGCTTTCTCCAGGTGCGGTGAGCAGGGGCTGCTCTCAGCGGGGCGCTCGGGCTTCCCTTTGCTGTGGAGCACAGGCTCCGTCGTTGTGGCACGTGGGCTGAGTTGCCCTGCTGCATGTGGAATCTTCCTGGGCCGGAGACTGAACCCGTGTCGTCTGTCTTGGCGGCAGATTCTTAACCATTGGACCACCAGGGAAGTTCTAAGAAAGGCTTTACCTTTTATGGCAGTTTTATTGACAAAGAATTTTCACACCATAGAATTTATGGGTTTTTACTAAGTTTACAAAATTGTGCAGTCATCACTACAAACCAGTTTTAGAATATTTTCATCATCTTAAGAAGATCCCCAAAATGGTAGCTTTGCAGCTGCTTCCTCATCCCACTCCGAGACTTGAAAGCTGTTAATCTGTTTTCTTTCCCTGTACATCTGTTTATCAGTCGATTGACACTTTCGCTGTTTGTTCTTTGACCATAATAAATAGTGCTTCTGTGAACATGCATGTACAAGTCTTGTGTATGAATGTAAAGTTTCATTCCTCTTGAGTATACACCTGAGAATGGCCTTAAAAGTACAGTTAACTTTTTAAGAGTCTCCCGAACTGTTTTCTGAAGTGACCATAACCATTTTACATTCTTGCCCCCGACATATTAGGATTTCAGTTACTCCGTATCCTTGCTAACACATTATTGACTCCTTTTTTGATTAATAACCATTTTAGAGTATGAAGTACTGTCTCGTGATTTTAATTTGCATTTTCCTCATGATTAATGATGTAGAACATTTTTATATGCTTATTGGCCATTTGTATTAAATGTATCTTTAGTAAAGGTCTTTTCAAATGTTTTGTCCCATTTTCCCCCCAAATCAGGGTGATTTGAAACTTGAAATTATCTTGTCTATCAAGTTGAGATACATTCCAATTAAAAAGCATATGTTAAATTTAAAATTTTACATGAAAATACAAGTCATTTAATTTATGGTTAGACTCTTTAAATCTTTTATTTTTGGCTGCACTGGGTCCTCATTGCTTTGTGCAGACGTTCTTTAGTTGCCGCGAACAGAGGCTACTCTTCGTTGCTGAGCGCAGGCTTCTCCTTGCGACGGCTTCTCTTGTAGAGCCCAGGCTCTAGGCCCTTGGGCTTCAGTGGGTGTTGCTCACGGGCTCAGTAGGTACAGCTCGCGGGCTCTAGATACAGGCTCAGTAGCCGTGATGCACAGGCTTAGTTGTTCTGTGATGGAATCCTCCCGGGCCAGCTCGAACCCATGTCCCCTGTGTTGGCAGGCCGATCGTTAGCCACGGGGCCACCAAGAAAGTCCCTCACCTTCTTTTAAACTCTGAAACTGGACTAGCTTTCATTTTGCTGTTTTTCAGTCTTTGAAAATGACTCAGTACCTGACTTAAAGCTCACTACAATGTGAAACCACTTTTTTGGTTTGTATTTGCAAATGAATAGCAGTTAAGAAAAATGGAAGCAGTTATCCTAATTAAAAATAATATTTTAAAATTTAATGTCATTTTTGGTCATATAAAACTTAAATTTTTATAACATGATGATATTGTCAATAGTGTTTCATTTGTAGGGGAGTATATGAATGAATTCAAGCTCTGCATTTCTAACCTTTGTGTATCTATATCTGCTAGCAGTTGTTCCCTTGAGCCCTTAGGCTTAATCAGTTTGTCATATCTTGTTTGTGCTCTTTGAATAGTTAATCCATTTGAAGTTTCAGAAAACCATATGGATTTTTATTTACATATCAGTAGTGTAAACATTTTTAGCAAGAAAAAAAGTACTCTTTCTTGGTCTTCAATCATCAAAAAATTATTTTTTCTATTTTACTCTGTACTTCAAAAGAATTTTTTCCCCTCAGATGCAGACCAACAGCGAAGAGAGAAACTCAAAAAGGAATTAGCAAGGTGTGGGAGGGGGCTGAAATTTACTAAGACTACAGTGCATCCTAAAAGTCATTCCAGGTCATTACTTAACGCTCTACAAAAGGTAAGACAGCATTTTTACCTTTTCACAGTAAATGTTTCTAAGGTACTTCATTGATGATGCAACCTGTTTTTGATAGTGTTTGCTATAGGTCAGAATTGGTAGCCTTTCCTGTAAACAGTCAAATGGTAAATGTTTTAGGCTTTCCAGGCCACGCAGCGTCTGTTGCAACTGTGGCGCCACTGGAAAGTGCTGCAGACAGTATTTAGATGAATGGGCATCGCTTTGTCCCAGTCAGCCATTATTAACAGAAAAAGGGGGTGGGCCAGATTTGATCTGTAGGGGGTATAGTTTGCTGTCCACTGCTTTAGGTTTTTTGTGATACCCTTTATCATCTGATTAAGCAAGCTCTTTTCAATTCCTCATTGCTTAGAGAATTTTCTTCCTTTTTCATGAATATATGTTAATTTTATCAGCTGCTTTTTCTGCATTTTTTGAAATGGTGGTGCAGTTTTTCTTT
Organism: Bos javanicus; assembly: GCF_032452875.1. NCBI lineage: Eukaryota > Metazoa > Chordata > Mammalia > Artiodactyla > Bovidae > Bos > Bos javanicus. The sequence goes on from NC_083877.1 coordinate 99,715,315, forward strand.
TTAATCTATTTCAAATATAGTGAATTCAAATTGAGTTTCTAATGTTAAATCAATTTTGCATCCCTAGTATAAATATAGCTTTGTCATGATATATTACCTTTTTTTTACACATTACTAAATACAGTTGCTAACATGTTGTTTAGGATTTTAGCATCTGTGTCCATGATTGATATTGACCTGTCATTTTCCCTTTTTCTACTACGTCAGGTTTTGCTAGCCTCCTAAAATAAACTGGGTGCTACTTCCTCTTTTTCCATGCTCTAGAGTGGTTTATGTAAGTTTGTAACTATTTGTTCCTTGAATTTGATGGATTTCAACATTAAAATTATTTGAGCCTAGAGTTTTCTTTGTGAGATTTTTGACTGATTCAATTTTTGAAATCGTTATAGAACTATTTTCATAATTTGTACATATGTAGAAAGTTGTCCATTTCATCTAAATTTTCAAATTCTTGGTATAGACTTGCTCATAATCTCTTAAATCATATCATAATCTCTCTTGAATATGTATTATTTCTTCTTCTTATTTTAATATTGCTTATTTTTGCCTTCTTTCTTCTTTTCTTTATTATTCTCACCAGAGATTTGTCAGTATTATTCATCTTTTTAAGGACATATTTTTACTCTGTTGATCCTTTGATAATTTGCTTTCTAGTTCAGGAATGTTTATGCTTATCTTTACTCTCCTCTTTTGGCTTTCATTGAGTTTGTGTTGCAGTATTTTTTCTGCATTTGTTTAGCTTATTTTCAGCCTCACTTCTTTTGCATGAACATTTAAGGCTGTGTATTTTTCTCCAGGTACTACTTTAGCTGCATTCCTCAAGTTTTGATATGTGGTATTTTTATTGCAGTTTAATTCAAAGTATTTTATAGTTTCCATTATAATTTTTTCTTTAACTCATTGTCTTTTAGAAGTGTTCCTTAATCTCTATGTCTGTTTTTTCTCCTGGTTTTCTGTTTGCTACAGATTGCTAGCCTAATTGTATTTTGATCAGGGCACATCTTTTTGATACTCATTTCTTGAAATCTGTTGAGATTTGTTTTATGTCCCAGCAGGTGGACAATTTTTTTTAATGCACTGGCGTTATGTGTTTGAAAAGCAAACATGTTTTATAGCTCTGTGCAGCGTTGAATAGATAGTGTATCCATTAGATTAAGGTTTATATACTTTAGATGTTCAAATCCTATTGTTTTTTTGTCTGATTAGTCTGTCGTAATTACATATTTAGGTATTTCTCAAAAAATTAGCACTATCAATTTTTGTTTTATATATTTCAGTCTGTATAATTACATACAGACAGACTTGTTCTTATTTAGTTGCTGTCATGTCAGACTCTCTTGCAACACCATGGACTGTAGCCCAGCAGGCTCATTCTGTCCTTAGGATTTCCCAGGCAAGAATACTAGAGCAGGTTGCCATTTCCCTATCCAGGGGATCTTCCCAACCCAGGGATCAAACCCACATATTCTGCATTGGCAGGCAGGTTCTGGACCACTGAGCCACCAGGACCACTGAGCCCGCATAGACCTAGACTTGGAGATGATATATTTTCTTGGTGAATCAGACCTGTTGTCACTGTGCTTTGAATTTCTTTACCTTGATGCTTTTAATGTTAATATTGAAGTGTTTTCTGATAGTAATATGGTTAAATTAGCCTTCATTTCGTTGGTATTCCTTTGGTATATCTTCCTCCATTTTTTAATCCTAGTAGTTTAGGTGGGTCAGATTATTCACTGATAATTTTTATTCTTTAAAGTGAAGCGCTTTGTATATTTTTATTTCTTCCTTCTTGTGTACTTTCTGTTTGACCCACGGTAGTAGGCAGACTTCTGAGCCCCACAGTGATGCCTGTGTTTAAACAATCCCCTCCTCTTGCATGTAGGCAGGACCTGTAACTTGCTTCTAACCCATGGCGTGTGGCAGAGGTGATGGGATATCACTTCCATAGTTGTTAATGGCAAAGTGGAGGGAACTTCCCCCTGTGACTGAGAGAAAGAGAAACAGGTCAGGGAGTAATTTCTGTAGTGGTTGCTGTTCCCCTCTCCTAGCCATGTCAAAGAAACAAGAGGAAGGGGCTCTTTGTGCTCCTCCCCGAGAGCTTTTGGTGTGGTTTCTAGAGGAAAAGGCTTGCAAGCAGGTCCAGACTCCCCAGGTCTCAGGCTTCGTGCACCTGCACTGGTCTGCACTCGGTCTCAGCAGTTAGCTGAAGCCGCCTAGCGCAGTCTTCTTACCAGCGTGTGTGCCCTTCAGCAGCTTCCGTCGCGGACACGCACGTGCTCTGGCCCTGTTTCCCCCTGCAGAGGCCTGTCTCACTGTGGATTTCAGATTAGTTGTTTGCTCTGTGACCCTTTTTCTTGTTGAGACTGAGAGCTGTGTTTTTACCGTTTCTTAGCTGAAACTGCAAGTCTTTGTGCGTATGGGATGGTCTCTTTAAACTTTTTAATTTTGAAGATTTTTGGCATCTGTAAAGACAGCGGTATAATGAACCCACATGTTCTTGTCCCCCAAGTGCAGCCATGATCAGTTCAGGGCCAGACTTACTTCACATATAGCCTCATTCACTGCCTCCTTCCCAGATTATTTTGATGCAAATACCAGATATATATTTTTTATCTGTAAATATTTCTAAATGTATCTGAAAAACCACCATACCATTATTGTGCCTTTAATTAATAATTCCTTGATATCATCAAATATCTACTGTTCAGATTTCCCCATTGTCTCTTTCTTTTTAGTTTGTTAGAATTGGCATCTAAATAATTTCAACTAATTCATAAATTTCTTTTAATCTCTCTTCCTCTCGTCTTTTTATCCCACGGCAATTTAGGTGTTGGGAAAAACCGAGTCATTTGTCTTGGTTTAGGGTTTCTGTGGACCATCTGGGTAATGCAGATTTAGACTGCAATCTTGTATGGAAGCAGCATATGATTTCAGATTCTCAAAGGCCAGTGTTCCCTCACTGCCGGTGCTAAGAGAGGCAGGTTTCCTTGCAGGTCAGTCCCTGGGGTGTAGCTGTGGAGAGGACCCAGATTTGTGAGCATAGTCCCCTAGGCTGTCTGGATGAGGCCCTGGGCTTTGTTTCCTGGCCCTAGCAATAACATCGCCTGTTGCTAAAAGCCGCTGCCACAGCTGCCCTTCCTAGGCACCGAGCGGCGTCTTTTAACTCCAGCTCTTGAAGGCATTGTGCATGAGGGTGTGACATGTCAGCAGGCAGGGGGCGTGAGTAAGAGCATTTGTAAGTTAGCAGTGAACCTGGGTCCTTTTTATGTGAGGAGTGTGGGGGAATCAGAGACCACCTCTTAGTTGGGAAGTTATGTCGTCATATTGACTCATTATGTGACAGTTTACAGTATGCGGAGGGCTTCCCTAGTGGCTCAAATAGTAAAGAATCTGCCTGCAACGCAGGAAACCCAGGTTCAGTCCCTGGGTTGGGAAGATTGCCTGGAGAATCCCATGGATAGAGGAGTCTGGAGGGCTGCAAAGAGTTGGACGTGACTGCGACTTTCACTCACTGCAGTGTGGGGAAGAAATGATTAAGACATGGTACATAAGACAGCAGAAGGAGCCCAAGGAATGTAAAGTAGAATCCCCAGGACTTGGTGACTGACTCGATGAAAAGCAAGAGGCAGGAATTACAGAATTCTCAGGTTTCTGGTTGGGGCAACGAAGAGGATGGTGCTCATTCACTGAAAGAATAACAGGACGAAGTGCAGGGGTTTTTTTTGGGGGGGGGCGTTGGGGGAGGCAGATAATATAAAGTATGAGTTTACTTGTTTGGACCTGCTTGATTTGAGATGCCTTTGGAACATTTAATATATTCAGTAGAGAGTTGGATAGAAGTATCTGTGTCATGAAAGAGGTGTGGGCTGAAAATAGATTTGGGAGTCATCAGGAGAGCTGTAACTACGTTGAAGAGCCCCCAAGGCTGTCACACTGATTAAAAAGGACTAGAAAAAGAGCCTCTTCCTTTAGAGTAAACCGACTGTACACTGCACCATCTGGGAATATGTTCATCAACATTTGACTCATGTATGTATTTTCATATTTAGTGACTATATTTTTAAACTGAAAATTTTAAATCCATTTCTATTATCTAGCATTTTGAATATCAATTAATAATTATATTTTGAGGTAAGAGTGGGACTTGTTGAAAACAAAACATATAATTAAGTCTATAAATATAGGACTTTTTCATTAATTTTTCCTTTAGTCATTGTAACCCTGTAACTTTTTTTCTCTAAAAAGTTAGTTCATTATTCTTTTATATAGGTATATTTTTTTACTCCATTTAGACTTCATAGTAATTTGCAATTCACTTACATTTTTATAAAACTTGATAAATAGTTCAGTTCAGTTCAGTTCAGTTGCTCAGTTGTATCCGAGTCTTTGTGACCCCATGAATCGCAGCACGCCAGGCCTCCCTGTCCATCACCAACTCCCGGAGTTCACCCAAACCCACGTCCATCGAGTCGGTGATGCCATCCAGCCATGTCATCCTCTGTCATCCCCTTCTCCTCCTGCCCCCAATCCCTCCCAGCATCAGAGTCTTTTCCAATGAGTCAACTCTTCGCATGAGGTGGCCAAAGTACTGGAGTTTCAGCTTCAGCATCATTCCTTCCAGAGAACACCCAGGGCTGATCTCCTTCAGAATGGACTGGTTGGATCTCCTTGCAGCCCAAGGGACTCTCAAGAGTCTCCTCCAACACCACAGTTCAAAAGCATCAATTCTTCGGCACTCAGCTTTCTTCACAGTCCAACTCTCACATCCATACATGACCACAGGAAAAACCATAGCCTTGACTAGACGGACCTTTGTTGGCAAAGTAATGTCTCTGCTTTTGAATATGCTATCTATGTTGGTCATAACTTTCCTTCCAAGGAGCAAGCGTCTTTTAATTTCATGGCTGCAATCACAATCTGCAGTGATTTTGATAAATATTTAGGTGCATTTAAATTAAAATTATCATCTGAGGCATAATATTTTGATAATTAGATGGGTTTTATGGGTAATAGATGCCTGTGGTTATAATCTGCATTTACTGAAAAGTTTGCTACAATTAAAAAGAAAGTGGTAACTTTAGCCTGTGGACATACTAGCTATTTATATACATGAGATCAAGTAATCAAAAACCTTTTCTTTAATTTCCCACACTCTTAATATGGGTAACTTTTTTTCTCGCACATGTTGACTCAAATGCTGTCACCTCAGATACTTAAGTCTGCACCCTGTGCTCCACATACAGATGTTCACATTCACTCACACCACTGGTGTAGCACGTACTGTGTGCTCTTAAGATTAGTTGAATATATGAATGTGATTATGTTCTTAAATAAATGTACTTTAAAAGCACTGTAAAACAACAAAAATGAGCTGTTGGTTTGTCTTATACAATTTGAAGCTTTTTGCAAAACAAGTGTAATCAAATTTTTAAATTGCACCCATCCTGTTCCACACTTGAATTGGTTCCTTAACTGTTTTAAAACCTGACAGTTGGCAAATGTCTGTATACTGTTTTTTCTGACATTATCCCTGAAAAAGATTGATTTAATACTCAGTTGTTCTGTGATTATAAAATTGACATAAAAACGTGTTTCTGTAAACTTTCAATAATTATCACTTTGTATAAATTCTTAAATCACAGAAACAGTTTATAACAAATTGCACTAAACTAGAAAGTGACAGTGGTCAGATTATCACCAGAATTTTTTCCCATTGACATATAATTGATGAGTCCTTTTCTGATTTTAGAACTTTACAGTGATTTGCTATTTTAATTTCGGTGAATTTACCAGTGTGTTACACATTTTCTGTGAAAATTGTATCCAAGCTTTCTGATATTCACAGCTAAAAATTATATAATCTGAAAAAAAGCAGATGCATATAGTTGATTTTACACTGTGTTCTACTGGTTTCCAAGAAAAGACAAGCTAGGATGCATGGTAGAGATTATAAGATATACAGATACAGAAAAGTTTCATGCCTTCAGCTGATTCAAGAGCAATTTTCCCAGCCCATTTCAGGCACATGAGAGTATATTCCTGTCTTTAAAGACTTCAGTGTTTCATTTTGTTTATTAAATAGCCATTACTGATAAGAATTTTCTTACAGGCTGTCTGATGCTTTATGCATCTCTGCCTGCTATGATCTCAGTTTGTACTGTTCCCCAAGTACATAATAATTCCTGTGATTATTATTTAATAGCCCTAGAAGACTTTTCAGATCGAACTAGAAATTGCTTTCCAGGGATTCAGACTCCTCTGATATGTAAGCTGCAGTGTGAACCTAGTTTGGTAACACTTTTTACAACTAACATATTGAAGTCATTAACTAAGTAGTACCCTAGTAACTCACAGTTTAATGCCAGAATACTTAGTTGCTTTGAGTCATTTTGCCTTATGTTTGGACAGAGTTAGAAAGCACTTGGAAAGGGAATAGGTAGATTTGCCCTATTTTAGGTGTAATCACAATATCCAGTTATCTGCAGTTTCCTTACGAGGCAGATCAGTACTTGAGTTAGCTGACTTGTTCACTACTACGAAAGGAGTGGAAATCCGTTTAAGGTCCCTGGAGGTATAAAAAATGAATAATTTGCAAACGAGTCTGTAAAATAGCATGACACAGTGGGACGAGTTCAAAGCTGTGAGACCCTGCACCTTGGTTTCTTCATCTGTGAAGCAGAGGAATGATTGTGCCATCACCCCAAAGTTGATGCAGTGATTAAATGAGCTGTGTGTGTACATGAACTGGAACAGAACCTTGCACAGGGTATTTACTCCATGCCTTGTAGTGAAGTGACGGAAGTTACTACTCCTCGTACTTCTGCTCACGGGCAGTAACAGTGTCTTTTGTGCATTGAAAGCACTCAGCTCCTCCTCATTCACCGTATCTTCCTCTTATTTCCCTCCTCATGAGCTTGTAGGACAGATACAACTGGCTAAATCCTAGCCTTTTTCACCTCAGTTTAACTTGCATGTAACTTCCCCTGTACCATTTAATGAAGTGTCTCAGTGTTCTGTTAAGGGTACACAGGTGTCCATAAAGTCTGGAATTATTGACAAGATTTCTTGGGCATCTTGTCTGTAAAAGAATAAAATATTACCAATACTCTTAAGCCTTATGAATCCACAGTAGAACTAGTTCTTCCAAAGTTAAAGCATACATATATACAACATAATATGACTGAGCCTTAAAAAATGAAGTAATGCCATTTGCAGCAACAAAGATGCAGTGAGAAGTAAGTCAGAAAGAGAAAGACAAATACCATCAGTTCAGTTCAGTCACTCAGTCATGTCCAACTCTTTGCAACCCCATGGACCGTAGCACGCCAGGCTTCCCTGTCCGTCACCAACTCCCAGAGCTTGCTCGAACTCATGTCCATCGAATCGGTGATGCCATCCAGCCATCTCATCCTCTGTCGTCCCCTTCTCCCACCTTCAATCTTTCCCAGCATCAGGGTCTTTTCCAATGAGTCAGTTCTTTGCATCAGGTGGTCAAAGTACTGGAGTTTCAGCTTCAGCATCAGTCCTTCCAATGAACACCCAGGACTGATCTCCTTTAGGATGGACTGGTTGGATCTCCTTGCAGTCCAAGGGACTCTCAAGAATCTTCTCCAACACCACAGTTCAAAAGCATCAATTCTTATGCTCTTAGCTTTCTTTATAATCCAACTCTCACATCCATACATAACTACTGGAAAAACCACAGCCTTGACTAGACAGACCTTTGTTGGCAAAGTAATGTCTCTGCTTTTTAATATGCTGTCTAGGTTGGTCATAGCTTTTCTTCCAAGGAACAGGCGTTTTTTAATTTCATGGCTGTAGTCACCATCTGCAGTGATTTTGGAGCCCAAGAAAAGAAAGTCGCTCACTGTTTCCATTGTTTTCCTGTCTATTTGCCATGAAGTGATGGGACCAGATGTCATGATCTTAGTTGTTGAGTTTTTAAGCGAACTTCTTCACTCTCCTCTTTCACTTTCATCAAGAGGCTCTTTAATTCTTCTTCGCTTTTCTGCCATAAGGTTGGTGTCATCCGAGTATCTGAGGTTATTGATATTTCTCCTGGCAGTCATGATTCCACCTTGTGCTTCATCCAGCCCAGCCTGGCATTTCTCATGATGTACTCTGCATGTAGGTTAAATAAGCAGGGTGACAATATACAGTACATCAGCCTTGATGTACTCCTTTCCCTTTTTGGAACCAGTCTGTTGTTCCATGTCCAGTTCTAACTGTTGCTTCTTGACCTGCATACAGACTTCTCAGGAGGCAGGTCAGGTGGTCTGGTATTCCCATCTCTTTAAGAATTTCCCACAGTCTGCTGTGATCCACACAAAGGCTTTGACGTAATCAGTAAAGCAGAAGTAGATGCTTTTCTGGAACTCCCTTGCTTTTTTGATGATCCAACAGATGTTGGCAATTTGATCTCTGGTTCCTCTGCCTTTTCTGAGTCCAGCTTGAACATCTGGAAGTTCTCGATTCGCATACTGTTAAAGCCTGGCTTGGAGTAATTTGAATTACTTTGGTAGCGTGTGAGATGAGAGCAATTGTGTGGTAGTCTGAATGTTCTTTGGCATTGCCTTTGTTTGGGATTGGAATGAAAACTGACCTTTTCCAGTCCAGTGGCCACTGCTGAGTTGTCCAAATGTGCTGGCATGTTGAGCGCAGCACTTTGACAGCATCCTCTTTTAGGATTTAAACCCCACATGATATCACTCACACGTGGGATCTAAAATATGGCACAAATGAACCCATCCACGAAACAGAAACGAGACTCACAGACAGAGCGCAGACAGGTGGTCCCCAGGCGGAGGGCGGGTTGGGGGGATGAACTTGGACTTTGGGGTGAGCAGATGGGAACTGTTCCATACGGAATGAATAAACAAAAGGGTCTGCTGTATCGGGGGAGGGAAGTATACTCACTATCCTGTGATAAACTGTCATGGAAAAGAATATTAAAAAATGTGTGTGTATAGCCGAGCCACTTGCTGTACGTCAGAAATTAACACAACATTGTGAGTCAACTCTACTTCAGTTAAAAAATTTTTTGTTAAACTAGAAAGAAATAAAGCAGGTCAAATGCCTCCCCTTTCAAAGCTTTCCCCCCTCATGGGAAGTTGAGAAAGAAACACATATGAACTTTTTCTGGCATAAATCTTTCTTAATTGTGTTTAAAATATCAATCACTTAACTAGAGCTCCATACATTGTGAGAAGTACCTTTTCATTCCTTCAAAGCTTTTAAGTCACAGTGGAACTGCTGGCACTGAAGCTGACCATGACGACAAGGCAGGGAGGGGCAGATGCTGCGGTTGAGAGGGCCAGTGCTCAGAGTTGATTTAGAAACTCAGATAAAACTGAGGAGAGGGCAGCAGAGGCTGAGACAGTTGGATCAACCCAATGGAAATGAGTTTAAGTGAAGGACGGGAGCCAGGCGTGCTGCAGTCCATGGGGTCACAAAGAGTCGGACACAACTTAGTAACTGAACAACCACCTCAGGACACCAGTTCAAGAGCACAAATATTGGTATGTGTTATTAATCACTTTTGGTTTCAGAAAGAAAAATGATTGCTATCACTTAGGTTTAAAATGATATTTTTATATATAAATAATTTAAAAATGAGTATAACTTCATATACGAGTTTCCAGGATCATAGATGTTATATTTGCAGGAGGTAGCCCTAAGGCTCTACATTTTTTAATGTGTAATCAGGAGATCCCCAATTATCTGAATTTGCAAATATGATTGATCACTGTTAAACCAAATGTTCTTAGCCTTCAGGAGAACCACAGGATGAAAACAGTTTATTAATCGAAGAAGTGAATGAATTTCCATCTTTTACACAGTCACCAGTAATTTCTTCTGAGAGACTAAGTCTACCTAAGTCTCAGAACGTCCTCACGAATTGTACTGAGAAGAACTCCAGCTGCTCCATGTCCAGCATGGATTACACTGCCTCTGGGTCCAAGAAACCATCCTCTGGAACCTCCTACGGCAGAGGGCCCAGGGGCACATTCCCCGGTTCCCAGAAGTTTCAGTTAGTTATTTCAAAAGCACCCAGTGGGGACCTTTTGGACAAACATTCTGAACACTTTTCTAACAGACATTTGCCATTCACCCCACGCACTTTAAAAACAGAAGCCAAATCTTTCCTGTCACAGTATCGATATTATACACCTGCCAAAAGAAAAAAGAATTTTACAAATCGGCGGATAGAAGCTGAAACTCAGACTGAATTAAGCAGGTATCACACTAACTTACAGTAGATGCTTTAAGATGCGGTAGAAATTAGGTGCTCTCCCTTGCGTTTCACCATGTGCCTGCTGTGCCAGGCTCCACGTCTGCTGGTGTCCTTTGATTGCAGAGACTAACGTAACTTCTCCTTCTGCATGAATCATTATTAGAACTATCAGAGTAATTGTTAAAAAAGAGAAATAGCTATTAAACTTGTCAAGCTCTTTATAAACATGAATGTTATATATTTTAATTTATTGTTTCAGACGTGGTACTAGAACTTTTGTGTGGTTTTAAATATACTTCCAGAAAATCCTTCAAATACGTTATCAAACAGCATTTGTATAAATATGTTCATTGATTTATGTTAGAAATGGCAAAACAGTGGACTGTGTGCAGGGAGAAAAAGCAGTTGTCTAACTACCCCTGTGCTCCCTTGCCTGCCGGTACTCAGCAACAAGTCCTCAGGTGTAATGTAGACAATTGGGATAATTTCTGGAAATTAAATATAATTTGCCTCAGTAATATTTTCATATACAGTAGTACCTGGCACACAATGAATATTCATTAAAGGTTGCCAAATGATTAAAGAAAGAAGCAAATCTTGTTAAGTATTGAGTGTCAGCAGATTTGTAATTGTTTTTCCTAGTGTTATATAAATGAATACTTATTTGGTACTAGGTTTTAATTATTTTTAAAAGTAAAAAACAGTTTGTGACTAGTATCTTTTTCTCTGGTTAAATATAAGAAGTATAACAACATCAGTCTGTATACATTTAAAGAATTAAGAAATTAAACCTAATGGTAGGATCTTCAAGTGAAGAGGAGATGATGAAAGCAAATGTTAGGTTGCTGCCAAAGTAATTGAGGTTTCAGACCTTGAATTTTAAATCATTATAACTCGGCTCACACACATCTTTATTGATCAAAATAGAAACCATTACAGTCAACACGTTTTTGCCAATGAAAATTAGTTTGTTTATTCCTATAGCCTAAAAATCCATGCCTCAGGATTCAGTGACCTCTTGGAACACATTTTCTGCCTCGGGCTGGCTGTGGAAGATTTTTCCTTGCGAAAAGTCGTCGGGTTGCTTAAAGAAGTGGTAGTTGGCGAGAGGTTAGGTGAACATGGCAACCGAGGCAGAACTTTGTGGCCTGATCTGTTCAGCTGTTGAAGCGTGGGCTACGCAGCGTGCAGTTGGGCGCTGTCGTGGACTGCAGGCGCTGCGGTCTTTGTACAGCTCGTTGATTTGCTGAGCATACTTCTTGGATGAAATGTTTTCGCCGGGACTCAGAAAGCTGTAGTGGATCAGACCGGCAGCAGACCACCAAACGGTGACCATGATGTTTTTTTGGTGCAAATTTGGCTTTGGGAAATGCTTTGGAGCTTCTTCTCTGTCCAACCACTGAGCTGGTCATCGCTGGTTGTTATATAAAATCGACTTTTCATCGTACGTCACAGTCCGATTGAGAAATGGCTCACTGCTGTTGTGTAGAATAAGAGAAGACGACGTGTCAAAATGATGTTTTTGATTTGCAGTCAGTTCATGAGGCACCCACTTATCAAGCTTTTTCATCTTTCTAATTTGCTTCAAATGCTGAACAGCCATAGAATGGCCAACATTGAGTTCTTCGGCAACTTCTCAAGTAGTTGTAAGAGGGTCATATTCGATGATGGCTCCCAGTTGGTCATTGTTAACTTCCGATGGCCGCCACTACGCTCCTCATCCTCAAGGCTCGGTCTCCTTTGCAGAACTTCCTGAGCCACCACTGCACTTTACAGGCGTTAGCAGTTCCTGGGCCAAGTGCGTTGTTGATGTTGTGAGCTATCTCCACTGCTTTACAACCCATTTTGAACTCGAATAAGAAAATCACTCAAATTTGCTTTTTTGTCCAACATCATTTCCATAGAGTACGTATAAAATAAATAGCAAGTAAAAGTCATAGGCAAAAAAACATAAAGCAAGGTGTGCACACTAAAAGGATGTGTAACATAGCCACATTTATTTAAGAATGCATTCCAGTATCAAATGGCAAATCTCAACAATGCAAAAACTGAAATTACTTTTGTACCAACCTACTATATTGGGTAGCTAATATATTGGGTTGGCCAAAAGGTTCATTCAAGTTTTCCATACCGTCTTACAGAAAAACCTGAACGAACTTCTTGGCCAACCCAATAACATACTTTTCTGATTATGTTTTTGACAGCTCTTTAAACATAATAGTTCCCATTTCCCTAGCCCCATTCTATCCAACTGAAATCTAGCTGCTATTTGAAAAAGGAACAAGAAGCATATGTGATCCAAACCATATCTATTTCCCAGTTGTATCATTAGAAATCTGTCAAGTTTTTTTTTTCCCCTAGATAGTAAAGCTTGTTTTCACAGTGTTTGTGTCTTGAAGGTTTAACAATAATTTCTTTTAAAATATTACAGCTTTAAATCTGATTTTGAGACAGTTGAGATCAAGAACGCCACAGATTCAGAAATGAACGTAACGCAGGTAATAAAAATGAGACCTCTTTGTGTTACACGTTAGGATTATAGCTGCCTTAATTGAATATGTGTAGCTCTTTGAACTGTGAAGAATAATCTCTTGGTGACATTTTTTGCATGTGATATAACCAGTATACAGAAGTATTGCCTATTTACAAATGGTTATAGCTCTCCATGAGTGGCCAGATGGATCCTGCCCAATCTGCTAAGTCATTTGTTGTTAATGTGTTTTCTAGATGGTTGCCTGGCTGAATGGATGGATGGATGAATAAAATATCTTAAATTCTTTTTTTTTAATACCTTAAATTCTTTTCAAAGATGGAGACTCAAATCACTAAAGGAGCCAGAAAAAATTATACAGAAGTTTAGTTTCTATGCCTATTTTCTTTTTTTTTTTTAAGAGTTGCCACTGGTAATATATAAAAATAGATGGATATTATTCTCCTGTGCTTGCTCTTTTTACTAGATCGTAAAAATCTTTTTTAGTGTTTGTATTTTGAATATTTAGCAATCATTTCTTTTAAACTGTTACAGCTTTAAGTCTGACTTTGAGATAAACTTTTTATTAATCATGCACTTGCTAATCATACAATTTTCAGGTTATTGTTGAAATTTTCAACAATATCCTAATTTTCAAGTTGTTTGTGAAAATGCTTTGTCTGTTAAAATCACAAAGACTCAGGGATAGAAGAATAAAATATGAGCACACTCAGCTTTTCTCCTTCCTTCTGAAAGTGGGTAGAGGATTGTGGGTTTGCATCTCGGCCATTAATAGCTGTGTGACATCGGGTTCTGCCACTTAAGGCCCAAGGACAGATGAGTTCCTCTGAGAGCTGAGTTACCACATCTAGAAAATTGTGCTTTTAATGCTCAGGATCATTGGAAGGAACAGGTGTTGGAGGTAAAACACCTAGTCTGACCTGGGCTCAGTGAGTGACGGCTGTGCTAGCTTGAGATGCAGGAAGAGGGCTACCTCCACAGGTGACTAAGTAGACTAAGCAGAAGGCCATTTTTATGACCTTGTACTCCGAAGGTGTATCTGTAACCCTGTAAGAAAATGGCATGTCCCTTCCTCTATAGTCAGTACCACCAGCATCTACTTGAGTATCAGCTGCAGTAGACAGACCAACATTCAAAAGCACTTTTAACACTGTCAAGCACTACACATAAATTAGCATTATCAAGGTTAAATCTGATCATTATATGCTCGGCACAGTACGTGGTCCCCAGTCAGGGTTCTGTAAAAGTAGAAGTTTGTTAGTGTTGTTCAGAGTGCCAGAGCTGCCACCGCTTTTACACGTTCGATAACATTGGAAACAGATGGCTGTTTTGAGTTTCTGAATAACAGGATATTTACTCTCAAGTTAACTTAAAACTTGCATTTCATTTTCTCTTTATATATATGTATGGTACTTAATACCATTTAAAATATTCCTCATTAAAGTATAAGAAATTTATCTTTAAATAAATTTAAGAAAAAAGTCTTGATTGTATGAAAAATGAATTCTAAAATATCCTTTGTCCTAAAGGCATCAGTCACTTTTTTCTGCTGGATATCTCTACTCTCTTTCATCAAATATTTTGGAAATTTGATGTTTTGCTTTAGCTCTTCTTTCATCGTATATGTTTGAAGCCAAATAAAGACTTATTCTTCTCGTTGTGTCTCCAGGCATCTGGTTGTGTGTCATATGGTACCAAAGGAAGAACAACCCCTTCACCTTCACAAGGGCGTGAGTTACCGTGGGGCAAGGTTAGAGACAGTGCCCTCCAGTGTTCCTCGTCAAGGTATTCCACCTGTTTGTATCTAACCACTTTCCTGTGCAGCAGACGTAGAGCAGCGTGAGTCCTGGTTCATCTACATGCACTCCAGTCTAGTTTGGTATTATGCAATTCAGTTTACTAAGGAAATATTACAAAGTAGGTAGTCACTAGAAAAGTGTAGATGGATTCATTCTGCTAATTCCTCACTAAAGGGAGAGGGGACCCTGGCTTGAACTCTTTCCCGTCACTATTCATCCAGGAAAGAATTTTCCCCAAGACAGATCCTGCAGCGCTGGTGCTCGCCAGTTCACACGGCGTAGATAGGGCTGGAGGACCTTACCACTCGAGGACTTGTCATGTGTGATCTGAACACTCATCATATGCTTTGTAGAGGAGGCACTGTTTTTTCAAATGATTCATCGTGTTTAACAATTATGAAACACTGCCTGTAAATAAAAATGATAGGTGGTTGGTCGTATAGAGCCTAAAAAATGCCTCTGATAGCTTTAACTGTCAAATGCATTTCCAGTGTCAGAGTTTGGATATGAGATGAAGGTGGTAGAAGGGAAAAAAGGACTCACAGATCAAGAATGACCTCCTAGAGGAGGTCTCCTTCCCTCGTGGAGCATTGGTAAAGAATGTGCCTGCCGGTGCAGGAGACACGGGTTCCACCCCTGGTCTGGGAGGACCCCACTGCCAGGGAGCAGCTAGGCCCGTGTGGAACAACCATTGAGCCTGTGCTCTGGAGCCGGGAGCCACAGCTCCTGAGGCCCGCAGGCCCAGACCCACATTCCGCAGCAGGAGAGGCCACCGCTGCGAGAGGCCTGCACACTGCAGCTGGAGTAGCCCTCACTCTAGGCAACTAGAGACAAGCCAGAAACTAGGAAGATAATAAATAAATAAAAAGTAAATGGTTTAAGAAAAAAAGAATCAAAGACATCCTATAGCAAACTGGAAGCAAGCACATGCAATCCCTCGGGCCCGGGTCTTTCCTTAGGCCTTTCCTTGGGGAGAGCTCACCTGTCAAGGCTTTGTGGGGATTTGGGGGGAGAGGAAAGGGGTTATTGCTAACTGCTCTGTCTAGAAATTCCTGATGCTTTAGCTCTCATCAGTTGAGCCCAGTCTGCAGTGAATATAAAGAATGACTTCAAGAAAGCGATAGTCATCTTTCCTAGTCAGTCAGTTTAGTCACTCAGTCGTGTTCGACTCTTTACAACCCCATGGACTGCAGCATACCAGGCCTCCCTATCCATTACCAACTCCTGGAATTTACTCAGAATCACATCCATTGAGTCAGTGATGCCATCCAGCCATTTCATCCTCTGTCGTCCCCTTCTCCTCCCGCCTCAGTCTTTCCCAGCATCAGGGTCTTTCCCAGTGAGTCAGTTCTTTGCATCAGGTGGCTGAAGTATTGAAGTTTCAGCTTTAGCATCAGTCCTTCCAATGAACACCCAGGACTGATCTCCTTTAGGATAGACTGGTTGGATCTTGCAGTCCAAGGGACTCTCAAGAGTCTTCTCCACCACCACAGTTCAAAAGCATCAATTCTTTGGCTCTTAGCTTTCTTTAAAAGAAGTAAAATATTATAATTGAATATACCTGTGAATAGAAAGCTTGGAATTAACTAATGATGATATAACTGAATAACACACGGAATTTATCATAATGGCCAGCTTACAGTTTTTTTCCATAGGAAAATATGTTTCCAACATCATTTATATTTTACCCTTATTCAAATTGATTATCCTTTTTACATGATAAGTTTCGTAGTACAATTTTTAAAAGGATTACGAATTTGTAATTAGAAGACTAGTTTAAAAAATCTGTCTTTGCTACTTACTAACACATGACCTTAGCAGGCTACTTAGCCTTTCTGCCCTTTGGTGATTTGTTTAGAACAGTAATATCTTCCCAATATACTTGACAGGGTTACCCTAAAGATTAGATAATGAATGTGACGAGTGCTTTGAAATTCTGAAACCTGTTTATTACTAATGTATTACTGTATGCCAATCATTGCTTTGTTCAGATATTCTAATTTTCTTTTTCCAGGGCAGTATGTCAATATTCACTGCAGCCTCCTTCAGGGAGAAAAATATATTCTGAGTAAGAGCTCTTTGACTGCCTCATTTTGCTTAGTGGAAATGAAGAATTAAGGCTCACAAATTTTTATTAAATAAGTCAAGATTGAACATGAATTTTTCTTTACAACCAGCTTTGGGGTTTGGTCATATGCTATGCTATGCTAAGTCACTTCAGTCGTGTCCGACTCTGTGTGACCCTATAAACGGCAGCCCACCAGGCTCCCCGTCCCTGGGATTCTCCAGGCAAGAACACTGGAGTGGCTTGCCATTTCCTTCTCCAGTGCATGAAAGTGAAAAGTGAAAGTGAAGTCGCTCTGTCATGTCCAACTCCTAGCGACCCCATGGACTGCAGCCTACCAGGCTCCTGCGTCCATGGGATTTTCCAGGCAAGAGTACTGGAGTGGGGTGCCATTGCATATAGTACACACTAAATTTTAGAGACGGAGAAGATGATGGCACCCCACTCCAGTACTCTTGCCTGGAAAATCCCATGGACGGAGGAGCCTGGTAGGCTGCAGTCCATGGGGTCACGAAGGGTTGGTTGGACACGACTGAGTGACTTCACTTTCCCTTTTCACTTTCATGCATTGGAGAAGGAAATGGCAACCCACTCCAGTATTCTTGCCTGGAGAATCCCAGGGACGGGGAGCCTGATGGGCTGCCGTCTATGGGGTCGCACAGAGTCAGACATGACTGAAGCGACTTAGCAGCAAATTTGAGAGAATTATTAATGATTCTTAATATTATTGATAATATTATCCTGAAATATCTGAAATAATTATTAATCACTTCATTTTTATGTCTAATGAAAATTGGCCCCTAGATTAATAATACTTGCTAATTTTTTATAATCAGTACCCATAATTTTTATAAGTAATAATAAGATGAGATTTAGAGAAGTGCAGCCTTTTGGTAGCTCAGGATACCGTTCTTGGGCTTTTTTTAACCTCACCAGTTTTTTTTTTTACAGATAATATACTTCTGAGCTTGAAAGTTGTTTTAGTTGGGACTGCATTTTTTTCAGGGAAGGCAATCTATTTTTACAGCGTTTCATTTGTTCTCAGATTTGCTGCCTGTGAATTGGTTTCAAAGCATAATTTTTATGCAGTACTCTCCTGCTTGGTGTGCTAGTTAACTCTTCCCCTTAACGTTCCTTATTCCGTAACTGAAGTGATTTTAGGCATCCCTGGGGGCTCAGCGGTAAAGAACCCAGCTGCCAATGCAGGGACGTGGGTTCCATCCCTGGGATGGGAAGATCCCCTAGAAAAGGAAATGGCAACCCACTCCAGGATTCCTGCCTGGAGAATCCCATGGACAGAGGATCCTGGTGGGCTACTTGCTATTTACATTTTCTGTCAATTCACTGATTTTTAGCTAATTAAGATCAAACTTGTAATAGTACCCTACTTTTTGTGTAATAGCTACTAAAATATATAACTCATAAGAGTATAACAGAGAAATGTACCCAAGTAATTAAAAATTACCACTATATGTATGTACACAGATTTTTTCTACTCAAATATTTTTCCTTATCTACAGACTTGTCAAGAAAAAAAAATATTTTTTCTGCTCAATAAATTTCTCCACCTTGAAACCAGATGCTCTCCTCGGAGCAGGAGAGGATTTTGTCATTGAGGTTCCTGCTTCTCTGGATGACCTTCCTCTTTCCCTTCTGCCTCACAGAGGGACTCACACCTCTGTGGCCCGACCTGGCCAGGAGCCTGAGGACATTTAAAATGCTTGTCAGGAACATGGCCAGCCCCCACAGGGTCACCCCTAAGTCGCCCTCTTGCCCCTTTGCCTGGTTGCTTTGTTTTACTTAATCCCTGCTGCTTTTTTATTGCCTGATCAGCGTTGCAGACATCTATGAAGTATTACTCTATCAGGGAATACTTTCTCATCTTTAGTAAATATCCTTGCATAATTTGAGAAAGTAAACATATATTTGTTTTATAATGTTCCTCTTGATAATGTGAGATGGAAGTGCATTTGTAATAGTACAGATATTTCAGTATAGGTAGTTACGCATCCTCTAATTTTCAGCATAAATAAGCAGTAATTTTTTTTAATAAGCAGTAACTTTTATGCTGTATATCACTTTGCCTTCACAGTGAAGAAGAACTGTTGTATCTGAGTTTCATTGAAGATGTAACAGATGAAATTTTGAAACTAGGTTTATTTTCAAACAGGTTAGATTTTTTTAATTGTATTGTGATCATTGAACTGTACATTAAAAACTCTTTGGTGTTAATTTTATTTATTTTCACATATTAGGAAATGAAAATTATATTGCTTTCTTAGGGGACCGTATTCTTATAATTGATATAAATTATAAAGAACATTTAATTCATACTCTTCCAGGGGATCCCTGGTGGCTCAGATGGTAAAGAATCCACCTGCACTGCAGGAGACCTGGGTCTGATCCCTGAGTTGAAAAGATCCCCTGGAGGAGGGCATGGCAACCCACTCCAGTCTTCTGGCCTGGAGAATCCCATGGACAGAGGAGCCTGGTGGGCTACAGTCCACGGGGTCACAGAGAGTCGGACACGACTGAGGCGGCTGAGTACACATCTGTTGGTCGTGATTAGAGATATAATGATTATCACGTGTCCAGCACAAACGGACCGAACCCGGGTCTCCCGCATTGTAGACAGACGCTTTACCATCTGAGCCACCATGGAAGTCCACAGTAAGTGGTAACTTTAACTTACTATGTCAGTTTGCCCTGAGTGGAATATCTTTTCAAGTATAATTTAGGAAACATTGTAAAGTAACGCTTTATAAGAGAATTTTCTTTAGAGTTTGCTTTTGGAGGATGAGTGTATGTGACAGAGAAAGGGAGGAGGGAAGGCTTTTGGTGTTTGTGAGAGAAAAAGGACACAGAGCTCTTTAGTGGGGGGGGGCGTTACAACCTCATGTCAAACAGTTTATTTCACAGAAATGTAAGCAGCGTGCAGTCTCTCAGAAGAGACATTGGCATCTGGTAACTTAAACATAGTAGAAGTCATACTAGCTTCCACACTGGAGAGCCTGATAGAACAGACAGGATTATAGCGTGTATCTTTGGAAAGAAAAAGGGTCATCTAAAACAGACTTTCCAGCCTTCAGTACTTTAGTTATGGCATGACTCTCTGTATTTAGTTGGTTTTCTGATTTTGAGACCATTAACATTTTTATTTATCATTTGTAGGTTTCTGGAACGACTGTTTGAGAGACATATAAAACAAAATAAACATCATTTGGAGGAGGTTTGTCTTAACTTTATAAGAAAAGTCCTAATATAGAAAGAATTTGCAAGTTTACCTTTCTCTCAAAGAATGCATTAAAAGCAGACACTTTTTTTCTCTTGCCCTTTCTGTGTATGTGGGGAGAGGGGAGATACAGGCAGAATGAGGAGGAAGCAGTATTAACCCCACGGAGGTGAGCAGCGCTGCAGCAGCCTTGAGTCGCCTAATTAATATAATTACTCTTGTATTTTTTTAATTCCAGGAAAAAATGCGCCAGCTGCTACATGTCTTAAAGGTGGACTTAGGCTGCATGTCCAAGGAAAACTCAGTAAAGCTAGACAGTGTGGATACATTGCATTTATGTGATGTTGAAAAGGCTGAGAATTTAGAACAAAATGAAAATAAAAGTGAACAAGATTTAATCATTCAACAGGAACGTCAGGAATACCAAAAAGCTTTGAATATGTTATTGACTATACCAAAGGAAGAGAATGAGATAGTCTCTTCAAATGAATTTTTCCTCCCCATCCATAAATCAAAGTATTCAGAAGAGGTTATCATTCAACAGGTGAATGAGGAAACAAATCTTGAAACTTCAGTTTGGGATGAGAAAAATGGAAGCGTGTCAGACAGTTTGCTAGACCAGGAGACCTCCGTGAGCGTCATTGAGGGCGACAGTGACACGGAGAGGGCGGAGGCCTCCACGGAGCTGTGTTGCCTCAGCACGGCGCTCGTGCCTGCTGTTCAGCTGTGCAGAGTCAAAGACAGTCAGGAGGTGGAAGGACCAACGCTGAGAATCATGGAAATGAGCATTGAGGACTGATCTTGGATGTCTGATCTTCACCAATAAATATCCCAAATGGCCAATCATTCAATATTCTTTTTTTTTTACTTTTATATGTTAAGAGTTCTGTATTTGTCTATGTTGTATAATAAATTACTATGAATTTAGCAGCTTAAAACAACACACATGTATTATTTATCGCACAGTTTCTGTGGATCAAGAGTCCAGGCACAGCTTAGGCGGGTCCTCTCTGCCTTTGGTCTCACACACCTACCAGCCAGGGCTTGGCTGGGGCCATGGGGGTAGCTTCTGCTTCCAGACTCTCCCAGGTGGTTGGCAGGGCGTCTTTCCTTGAAGCTTTCGGTTTGAAGGCTTCCGTTTCCTGCTGACCGTGCCCACTGGAGGCTGTTCCCATTCCCTGCCGTGTGGCCCTCTCCACAGACCACTCACAGCATGGCTGCCTGCCTCTCTAAGGCTCAGAGGAGAATGAGGGAGGCGCTTCTAGCCAGACGGAGTCTCAGAAAACATAATCCTGACGTGGTGCGTCACAGGAGTGACCTCCATCCCCTTTGCCATATTCTTTTGTTTAAAAACAAGTCACAGAGGAGCGCACATGTGTATTACACAGTACTCTATTTTCTCACTTGATAATATAATGATGAGAATCAGAAAAGTAAAAATTATCTGAATCAGGGTTTTCTAAATTAACAGGAGAAAGGATCTATTTTTAATTCTTCTGAAATGAATGCCTTTTTTGCTGATGCTAAATATACATAGATATTTGTAAAGCTAAATTTGCTATTGGAAAAAACGATTCATGCTTACCTGTTTGAACTGAAGCTAAATGCAATGCTTACCTTTATAGATAGAGTTAAAAGAAAAAAGCGAGACCTTTTTTGTTTTGGCAATTAGGCAGTTTACATTTATTTGGAACAGAGGCTAACCACAGTCTGTAATATATTCTTTGTCATAAAAAATAGTGCTTTAAATAGAAAATATTCTTTACCCTTGGGATCAGCTTATTCCCCATGTCACTTCTTAATTAAACCTTTCTGTCTGCCACTGGAGGAGTTTGGTATGACAAGCAAAATCATATCTGTCCATAGAATTCCTTAAAATTTTCTACCTCTTTTCCTGTATTTTGTGATTATTAAAAAAATGGGAGCATTGTAAAATCAGAAATTTATGATTGGACATTACTGATGCTATAAAATAAAGATGTTCTAAAAAAAAAAAAAAAAAGTCACAGGTCTTGCCCACATTAAGAGGCAGGATACAAGGGTGTGAATGCGAGAAAGAATCACCCAGCTCCCCTTAGGGCCTGTGAACCACAATTTCTGAAGTCCCTTTATAGGGGAACAGATTTTACCTAGACATAAGTGATTTTGCAGGCACTGGGGGAAGGGCCTATAATCTGGAGTAGCTTCTAAAACATTAAGCATCGTCTGCTGTCATCTTGGGGCTTCCCTGGTGGCTCAGATAGTAAAGAATCTGCCTGCAAAGGCAGGAGACCTGGGTTCAATCCCTGGGGTGGGAAGATACCCTGGAGGAGGAAACAGCAACCCACTCCAGGATTCTTGCCTGGAGAATCCCATGGACAGAGGAGCCTGGCGGGCTAGTCCATGGGGTCACAAGAGAGTCGGACACAACTTAGTGACTAAACAACAGTATCTTTAATTTCTTTCCTCTCTTTCCTACAGTATCTAAAGCGTCAAGGCCTTTCTAGTAATCAGTGAGCTTGGATGGCCTATTGACTGAAACGCCATCCCTTCTTGTGCAGATGAACATTCTACCAGGCCCAGTCTGATCCTTAACTGAACTCAGATATGTCTCGGAAGACTCATCTCTCCTGAGGTCTTTTCAACCACTCACAGTAATGGAAATATGTGAGTAACTTAGATAACGGTTTCATGCCTGGGCACCATGGAGGATAAAAAGATGAATCAGAATGTGGGTGATAACCCAAACGTTCTAGAAATTCAGCAATTCCCTCCAAGTATCTCATTCTTTAATTCAGGCTTTTAGCATTCTTTTGCCCACACAAGCGTTTCCCAAAAGGTGGTGCGTATCACCGGAGGTATTAGAACTGGTTTCTGGTGGTAGGTGGATGACAGTCTCAAGTACGGGAAACTGTTCAGAACCCAGGCTCGGGGACACCCTGCAGTACGGTCGGGCTGGGTGCCCAGTGTCAGGCCCCAGATCATCCTGCACATTCTTTCCTTGGCCCTGCCAACCCCCGGCTCTCACCGTGGAGTTGTCATCTTACCCCCAACAGCAAAAGATGCAAAGTACACATTAGGCAACTGTGGAAAATCCAAACTGCCAAGATCTGTCAAAAGTCCAAAATAGGGATTTACTTGGCTTTCGGACTTCTAAATATACTGTTTTATCCAAGAAATTAGCCATTTTCTAAATTGTGTAGAGAATAAATTTCAATATTACAAGTCTAAAAGACTGCATTTGCATAATTATTAATATCTATTGAAATAATTACGTAAAAGCCATTCTTTGAAATACTTATATGTTACGCAAAGTAGGCATATGGGCTTCCCTGGTGGCTCCGCTGGTAAAGAATCCGCCCCGCAATGTGGGAGACCCCGGTTCGATCCCTGGGTCGGGAAGATCCCCTGCAGAAGGGATAGGCTGCCCAGCATGGTGTTCTGGCCTGGAGAACTCCATGGACGGCGTAGTCCGTGGGGTCGCAAAGAGTGGGACACAACTGAGCGCCTTTCACTCCGCTCCGCACCCCGCAGTCCTCTCTCACCCTCTGTGACCTTTCCTGGCGCCCGCCCGGATCTGCCGTCACTCACACGTGCCCCGCTCCGTCCCGTCACGGGCTCCCCCGCTCCTCCAGCCCCCAGGGCTCCTGCCTTCCGCCCCAGCCTCACCACCACGAAGCCTGCACCCCCTTTCCCCCTCCGCTGGAGCTTACCGCCTTCCTGCTGCACCTCCCCACCTGGAGCCCTGCCCCAGACTCCCTGCCTGCTCCGACACGTCCGTCTTCTCTGCCTTCCAACTCTGGGTACAGCCTCTTGTCTCTGACCCCATGACCCATCTTGACTATATGTTTTAGGGTATTCTGTTGTTGTTATCCTCAGGATTCCCTGTAAAATGTAAAGAGATGAGCTGGTTTAAAGAAATTTTTTTTTTTTTTTGGTTTAAAGAAACATTAAAAGTGGTTCTCAGATGCCCAAGGTTCTGTAAAGGTGAAGTAAATGGTTAAGTCTGGGAAACACTGCTTAGTCTCAGATCAGATATTAATTTCTTTCCCTCCGCTTCTCCTACAGCTCATTCTCTGACTTGCAGAGTCATTGATGAGTGTTTTGAGCCCAGTCGCTCAGGTTTGATCCTTATGAGCTGTGACTTTAAGCTGGTTACTAACCTTCCTCCTGCTTTTCATGTGTTGAACCGGGTAGTTACAGAGCCTTCATTGCAGGGTTGTAAGAAGTTAAACAGGTTCTTAGAGAAAGACTCACAGGCTGCTACTGTTATTGTCAAACAGACCAATAGACCATGTCACACTCCCTTCTTTAAAACACAAGCCAAACTGAGTTTCCTCTTGCTAACCAGAAAAGGTACAGGCGCCTTTGCATTTGTTTATAAAGTCATGCTTTCCTCCCAATTCATCTCTCGCCAGGCTCGCCCAAGCGTCCTCGGCGTCTTAATTGCTTCTTCCCAAATAGGTCCCTCCCCTCTCTGCCCCTGCACCTGCCCTCCGCTCCAAACACCGTCTCCCCTCTGGGGCCCCTGGGGCCTGCACTGACAGCCCAGAGGGAAAGTAACACGGGGACCCTGAGCGGCTGCTCCGACAGATGTCCCCTGCTCTGGGTGAGACCTTCCACGTCTGCTGTGCTAATTATCATACTGTTTAGAATGCACTTGGTCTCCCGTCCTGGCCCTGGGCTTCTCAAGAGAAAGAACCTGTTTCTCTTTGGATCCTCAAAGAACAGATGCATTTGTTCATGCACTGAGACAGTTTGACCTGGAGGGGATGTTTAGCTCTAGACAAGGTTATAGGGAAACAGGACAGATATTTCCTCCTCTCTTTACACTCAGAGGGCAAATTCCCCATTTAGAAGAAGCAATGTAGCAAATTGCTAAATTACATGAAAATGTCATTTGCTCACATTTCAAATGGTTTAAAATATAAATTAGCATTCTCCTAAGAAGCTTTAAAAAGCCACATTTTTTCCCCCCAGTGAAAACAATTAGAAAAGATCAGAATAGCTTTTATGGGGCAAGATGACAATTCCTCAAGTGGTTGAATTAGCTGTGTGGTCACCAACAAATTACTTTATTCTGGGCCTTTGTTTAAAAAGAGTTCAGATTACATGATCCAAAGATTTCTCTTAGTTTTAATATGCCAAAGTTAACATTAGTTTAATTCTTAGGCTCTTTAGAAATTACAAGTTAAATAATCTACACCTAGAAGTGGGGACCCCTCATCACCCTTCATGTGCTAGTATAGTCTTGGAAAGCCGTCTGCTGAACTCACACTCTGGTGATAGGAGATGCTCACAAGCATGATGCCTTGCCCAGACTCTTAAAAGCAGCAGGGGCATCCGGTAATGGCACATCCCCACCAAAACAAAGCCGTGTGTTGAATTCCAAGGCCAGGGAGAAGACACTTTGTATTGGGGTAAAGAAAGCTTTGCTCCAAAAGCCACCCTTATTCCCTTGAGAACTGTCCTGTACCAACATTCAAGTTTTGAGGCAAAAATGCCTAGCAGTCCTGGATGCTAGGGTTCCACACTCACCTTCCAAGATTTTAGAACAGGTGGGTTGAGGTGGGCCAAGATGGCAAAGTAGAAAGACCCCGAGCTCACCTTCTCTCATGGGCATACCAAAATTACAACTATTTACAGAACACCTATGAAAAATATGAGCACCTACAAAAAAAGATCTTCTCCACCTAAAGGTATAAAGAGTATAAAGAAGGACTCACAGATGGGTAGGAGGGGGGAGCTGCATATAATCAAATCGCATACCCCCCAGGTGGGCAACCTACCAATGAGAGTTACAATTTCAGAGGCTCTCCCCGAGGAGCAAGGGGTCTGAGCCTCACATTGGGTTCCCCAGCCCAGGGGTCCTGCACCTGGAAGATGGACGCCCAGAATGTCTGGGCTTTGAAGGCCAACATAGCTGGCTCCCAGGAGTCTCAAACTCAGTCCTAAATAGAACCCCATTCTTAAAGGGCTCACACAAAATCTCATATTCCAGAACCTAGGATGGAAGCAATAATCGGAATGAAGTCTGAGTTGGACATTCCTGCTAATCTGGAGAGTCTCCTGGAGAGGCAGGGGGCCTCGGGAGCCTGCCCTGGGGACTCAGGCATTGGCGGCAGCATGCGGGGAGCTTGTTCTACCACGTGGGCGCTGGTGCCGGCCAGCACCATTTTGGAATCCACCCTCTAGCTTATTTGGAGGCGGGCATGGCAACCCACTCCAGTGTTCGTGCCTGGGGAATCCCATGGACAGAGGAGCCTGGCGGGCTAGTCCATGCAGCCTCAAAGAGTCGGAAACGACTGAGCGACTTTATCTATCTGTCTCTAGCTTATTAGCCTTAGGACCCAACTCTGCCCCTGCCCACAAGCCTGTAGGCACCAATACTGGGGCACTTCAGCCAAACAGCCAGCAGGGCAGGGGCACAGCCCCACTGACCTGCAGACTGTTGTCTGGTCGCTGAGTCCTGTCCGACTCTTTGCGAGCCCATGGACTGTAGCCCACCAGGCTCCACTGTCTAGGGGATTCTCCGGCAAGAATCCTGGAGTGGGTAGCCATGCCCTCCTCAGGGGACCTTAGACAGGCTGCCTAAAGATCCCCCTGAGCCCACAGCTGCCCTGGAGCCCAGTGCTGCCCCGAAGTGGGCCCAGTCCTGGCCCCTCACCCCAGCGCACAGCAGTGGACTGGAGCCCCACGCCTTCAGCCAGAGGACACGGGACTGAGCCCCTGCCACCAGCCCGGGCCCCGCCCCCGCCCCCGGGCTTCTGCTCAGGCCCCAGAGCCGGCCTCACCCGTCAGCGGGCTCACCAAGGGACAGCCACTGTGCGAGCTCTTTGAGTCCCACGGACCAACACGTGGATGGCCTGACACCAGCCTCCGGACCCAGCCCCTGGAACAGACCAGCATCTCACATCTGTCGAAATGGCCGTCTTCTCAAAGACCACAGATGACGTGTGCTGGCAAGAATGTGGAGAAAAGGGAATCCTCGAACACTTGGCAGGAGTGGGAACTGGCACAGTCACTGCGGAGAACAGTACGGAGGCTCTCGAGGACGAAAAGCAGAACCACCACAGGACACAGCAGCTCCACTGCGGACGGTATATCCAAAGAAAAGGAGTCACGCAGTGAAAGATACATGTACGCCAACGTTCATAGGGTCATTTACAACAGCTGAGACGCGGAATGGACGAAGAGTCCATCAACAGATGCATGGATAAAGCAGATGTGTTGTGAGTATATATATGTAATATGTATTTGTGTGTGTGTGTGTGTGTGTGATGGAACACTGCTGCTGCTGCTGCTGCTAAGTCACTTCAGTCGTGTCTGACCCTGTGCGACCCCATAGACGGCAGCCCACCAGGCTTCCCCGTCCCTGGGATTCTCCAGGCAAGAACACTGGAGTGGGTTGCCATTTCCTTCTCCAATGCATGAAAATGAAAGTGAAGTCGCTCAGTCGTGTCCGACTCTTAGGGACCCCATGGACTGCAGCCTAGCAGGCTCCTCCGTCCATGGGGTTTTCCAGGCAAGAGTACTGGAGTGGGGTGCCACTGCCTTCTCTGGATGGAATACGACTGTCATAAAAAAGAATGAAAATTTTCCATTTCATCAACATAGATAGACTTGGAGGTTTTATGCTTAGTGAAATAAATCAGAGAAAGCCCATACTGTGTATCACTTACATTTGGAATCTAAAAAATACAACAGACTAGGGAATATAACAAAAAAGAAACATATATAAAAAGCTAGTGCTTACCAGCCAGGAGAGGGGTGGGGGAGGGTTACGCAGGTGCAGGGGGCTAAGAGGCACGAAGTGCTGGGTGTGAAATAGATGAGCAACGAGGGTTTATTATACAGCACAGGGACACAGCTGTGTTTCCTAGTAACCATAACTGGAGTGTAACCTTTAAAATTGGGAATCACTGTGTTATACACCTAAACACATATACTGTAAGTCAAGTATACCTCAAGTTTTTAAAAAATGGAAACAATTTTTTCAAAGGTGAGTTGTCCATTGTTTTTCCTGTGAAGAATATTATAAGTTTTCTGTTGCTGCTGTAACAAGTTCCACCGATGCAATGGCTTAAAATAAAACCTCCCAACTTACAGTTCTGGAAGCAGAAGTCATAAAGCCAAGGTGTTGCCAGGGCTGCGTTCTTCTTGGAGGCTCTGGGGATGTGTTTTTCGCCTTTTCCAGTTTTCAGCGGCTGCCTGCATCCCTTCACCTGTGGCCCGTGCCTCCATCGTCAAGGCCAGCAGCGTGGCATCCTCAAATCTCTCACCTCTGCTTCTCTCATCACGCCTCTGCTCACTGTGACCCTCCTGCCTCCCTCTGAGAAAGACCCCGTGGTTCCTCTGGGCCCACCTGGATAATCCTGGACAATCTCATCTCAAAAACCTTGATGTAATCGCATTTGCAGAGTCCCTTTTGCCATGTAAAACATCCATAACTTCAGGGGACTAGATCACGGATATCTTTGGGGGCCCATCAGTCGACCACAATTGTAAATATCATTAACCTAATAAAAATGGTCTAAATAAAGACATAGTCAACCTATTGACTGTAGCTTGGCTATGTCATGAATCCCAAGTTGTGGTCTATATTGAACATTTATGACTTTTTCATACTGTTTCTGATTCAGAATTTTTAGACATGGGATATACTTCAAGAATCTGGATTTCAACACATTTTCAATGTTGCTGTTGCTGATCCAAAAATAAGCCCGTTAATAAGTGAAGTGGACATTCAGCTAATGACACATCACACTACCTTGTCAATCCTAATGGGAATCAGCCCTGAATGTTCACTGGAAGGGCTGACGCTGAAGCTGAGGCTCCAGTGCTTTAGCCACCTGATGCGAAGAGCTGACTCACTGGAAAAGACCCTGATGCTGGGAGGGATTGGGGGCAGGAGGAGAAAGGGACGACAGAGGATGAGATGGCTGGATGGCATCACCCACTCCGTGAGTTTGAGTGAACTCCGGGAGTTGGTGATGGACAGGGAGCCTGGCGTGCTGCGATTCATGGGGTCACAAAGAGTCGGACACGACTGAGCAACTGAACAACAAAATAAGTGAAGTGGACACTCAACTAACAACAAGTTGCACTACAGGCATGATTGTGTGAGGAGCTCTGCCAACCTGCAGGGAAGTACATAAATATTTATTCTTCAAATATATTAATTGTTCCACAAATGTCCTGATTAACAAAGTTGGCTATTTTGACAAGAGGCATTCTAACTCATAAGTGATTGATGATGGTGGAAATGTGTGATGCCTAGAAAAGACTAAAAGAAACACCTATTGTCTGGCACATAATTTAAAATAACCCATTGGAGAACTGGGACTAATTACATACCTTTGCAATAAGAACTAAAATGAAAAAAAAATAGACAAAACAGCTGTAATTGTACTATTCACACACAAATAATATCTTGCTACAATATTTATTTTATGGCAAAAAATAGACTAATATATTCACTTCACATATATCACATTCATTCAAACTCTTTTGCCTATTAAATGTACACACTTTTACAAACCAATGGCAGCTCAGATTTAAGCTCTTCTGATTATACATTATATATTGTTTTTACATTGTTGATCACCAGACAGTACCACATAAAATTGCTTTTTAAACTAGAAAATACGCAACAACTACATATACCATGTGATTTTGAAAAGGCAGAATTCCCAATGCATTGCTTGAATTATAGGGAACTTTCTGAGAAAATGTATTTCATAAAAATTGTCTCTAAATATTTAAGTTTCTGCGGACATTTGAGTCATATTAACAGCAGCTGGAATTTTTAAATAAATTATTATCCAGATATTCATTTTTAAACTATGCTTTGCTTAATTTGCTATGGGTGGGGTTTTGACTGCTTCAGTTTGTAACAAAGAAATATACAACAACATCCTGTCTCGTTGCAGCAATCTTCACCTGAACCAAGTAGGACTGTTGGAACTCGGAGCATCCCCCCCGAGCACAGCCGAGGGAGACACTGAGGTGGCTTCACAGGAAAACATTTAACGTCCGCGTGATAAAAGCTGTTTTATATTTTAATGTAAAAAATTACTTGAGAATACAGTAAAAAGCAACACATATATTCTAAAGGCCCAGTGCCAACCTTCGGAGTAAGGTTTAACTGTTCAAGTTTTTTAAGGCTTAATACTTTAAAAAATATTTTTATTTTCTCCCCTCATTTTCAATGTGTTGTTTAGAAATTGAATACACTGATAACTGTGTAATAGCTCAATTCTACAATAAGAAATTAAGCTGCTTACTTTTAATATAGAATTGAAAAAAAAATCTAATATGGAGAGTCTAAACGCACACTAACAGAAAAATCTTCAAAAACGTTAAGAATCATCCCTGTACAACTACTTCTACTTCTCTATTGAGCCACAAAACCAAACTATGCAAATAAAACCCACCAAAGCACTACTGATCTAGAAGTTTCACAAGTTATAGCATTTTTTTCCTTGTTTTTTCTTTCACCTTTTTGTTTTGTGGGCTTAAGATTTTGGTTTCTTTTTAATCTCGTTTTTATTAAGCCTGTTCTGAAAATGTTCGTCACCTGAGAAAACATTTACTTTTTTCCAGGCATTTGTTAGGCTAACAGCACAGTGCGTGCGTGTCCAGTGGTGTCCGATTCTCGAGACCACAGGGACTGCAGCCCGCCAGGCTCCTCTGTCCATGGGATTCTCCAGGCAAGAATCCTGGAGTGGGTTGCCATTTCCTTCTCCAGGGAATCCTTCCGACCCAGGGATGGAACCTGCTCTTTTTCGCATCTCCTGCATTGACAGATGGATTCCACTACCTGGGATTCCTAGACTGGGAAGACTGAACTTAGATTCCAGTCTGGTCCAGACTGAGCCAGTATGGTAATTATTCCAGTAAAAGTACAAGCCCATTAGATCCCTTCAGGACAGTTAACTCTAAGATTAAATCCCTTGTCAATAAATATTTCTCATTCAATGGCCCATTAATTTCATGTGATTTCTAATAAACTTCTAGAAAAAGATGTTTGGAGACTCTCGTAGCATCTATGACAGAGCAGTTGGACCTGTGATATTTGCAACTCTTATGAAAGATGAGTGACCTCGTTTATTTGTTCAGTTCTCCTCAGCTGATAAAGGAGCGTACGGAGATGGAAGGCCATCACCATTACATCAGTCTACCCCAAAACGTGACGGCCAATAGACACACGTCCGGGATAACCCAGATAATCCAACCGTCTGAACTTCCCTGGTCGGTAAAGACCGGCTCCTGAGAATGAATACATCTTTTCTTCACTAAGCTTTCAGAGCTTGAATTTAAAATACACATGAGCACTCAAAATGTTGGTGGTGACAACCGAAATAAAGGACTGGGCTTTATATAGTTTTAAAACCCCTACCAGTCAGTTTAAAATTGCAGATTCATTACACTGGCATCATGAACAGCTATAGCCAGTGTGGGGGCACTATAGATTCAAAGCCAAGGCATCTTTGAGATTTTTAAATGGTCGTTTTATACGACACACCACAAAGTCATGTTTAATGGACAGAATCATGTTCAAAAGATCCACCTAGGAAGTAACTTTTGAAACCTTCCCCACAGCACGTCAGCCACACTGTTAGGTCCATGCACATGCCTGTGTGCCAAGTTGCTTCAGTCATTTCTGACTCTGCGACCCCACGGACTGTGGCCCACCAGGATCTCTGTTCATGGGATTCTCCAGGCAAGAACACTGGACTGGGTTGCCATGTCCTACTCCAGCGGACCTTCTCAAGCCAGGGATCGAACCTGCATCTCTTATGTCTACAGGTAGTCCAATTATTCCCTTGTCACTCATTTGTATTTATTTGTGTTATTAAAAGCATAATTTAAAATAAGTATATGGTTACTCATTGGAAAGAACCCTGATGCTGGGAAAGACTGAAGGCGGGAGCAGAAGAGGACGACAGAGGATGAGATGGTTGGATGGCATCACCGACTCGATGGACTGGAGTTTGGTGGACTCCGGGAGTTGGTGGTGGACAGGGAGGCCTGGTGTGCTGCAGTCCATGGGGTCGCAGAGTCGGACACGACTAAGCAACTGAACAATAGCAACATACGCTTACTATCTCTTTGTGAGCCCAGCAACATATTGGGTAAAGTTCAGATTTACTCCAGTTTTTAGAAAATGAGTATTTTACATATTTCTAGAAATACGCCACCAGCCAGGCCCACCTCACACACGTGTGACCTAGAGACACTCCAGCTGTGGGGACACTCGCCGTGGGACTCCCGTGTCCTCAGCTGGGGGCCTCGGACCTCCCGCCTCCTCCCTGGCCCAGGACCAGGGTCCCCTCCTCCTCCAGGCCAGGACCACCCAAAGGCAGACACGCAGCAGAAGCAGACAAGGCGGGGACGTGCTGCCAGCTCACCTGCCTCCGCCCAGCGCCCTCACGGGGTTCTCGGCACCCCGCTCACCCACCCCTGTCCCTGACCTTCACACGCCACTCGAGTTTCTCAGACAAACGATGGGACACTCGTGACGTGGAACTCCCTCACGAAACACTCATCAATCTGACTTCAGTCGCGTGCTGAGGCCCAGGCCCCACTGCTGGGCAAACCAGAACTGGTCCTGTGCTCTGGCCTGCAGGGTGCAGCGGGGAGGAGGTTGCCCTGCGTGAGTACTGATGATGAGGGTGTGACTACCTTTTCAGACCCCTGTAGTTTCTACAAGCTTTGGGAGAACAAACCAGAGTTAGGGCCCACCTACAGTAATATTTCCCTTTGTAGACAATACTGTCAATACTTTCACATACATCAGAACTTTTAGAGCATAATTTTTATTTGGGAACTACCTGTACTATGCCAGTTTAACCACCCAAGGACCCTTTCAATTATTTTCTAAAATCCTCTGTCCACACACCCTAACACATGAAAACCTTAAACCACCAAACTTTCTGATTTTTTTTTTTAATTATAGATATTTAGGGTAAATGTAGCTCTTATTGCAGGACTTTGAAAAACTCATGTTCTTTCAAGAATTGTTTTCCCAAATTCCTAATGGACCTAGCCCTCTTTTTGAAGTGTCTGTCCCTCAGTTAAAAAAAAAAGGGTCCCCTCTAATTTAGACCATTTAAATAAACTTTAAACTGGAAAGAGAGTTTAGCTTCTTCTACCTGAAATGCTGATATAAAGCAAATTCCCTAAATGTCTATCCAAAAGAATTCCCTTTAAAAGTGTGATTTTTTAAATGATTTACAATAAACTGTAGTTCTTTATATTTTAATAAGACCACTGGAGTGGGTTCGACCCTGGGTCTCCTGCATTGCAGGCAGATTCTTTACCATCTGAGCCACCAAGGAAGCCCAATATAGTTTTATATTACATGTAGTGAGAACATTTATATTCCCTTAATATTGTGAACAGTAAGTTACCGACCCACTTGAAAGGACTATCGTCTTTTCCCGACGAAGCAGCAGAAAGGCTGCCCGTGCCGTGCTGCCGTCAGCCCATCCTCACTCCTCCTCGGGGCTTCGGTCCTGGCCTTGGTCTTCCCGGGAGCTTCAGGGCAAGCACAGCTGCTGTCTCAATCCTGCCAACATGGTTTGAAGACTACATTCTAGGGTTTTCTGAATGTTTCACAATGGATGTTCCAGAAGAAAATAAGTAATGAAGATTGCAATTCCAAATGAGGTTCTAAAACAAACACTTTCCGTGTTCAAAACTATCCACTAGAGCGTTTCATCTGAAGAGCCCACTGCTCAGGAGAGCTGATGCCAGAGAGGCAGCACTCGTCAGCGGAAACACTGGCTTGTAAGCTACTCTGTGCGAAAATGCACGTTTTGCTAATTTTGATATGAAACTAAGAATATCAACAAACAAACAAAAAACACTAAAATACTGAAGCACTGTGTAAGTTTGGCAGACAGAAAATCCTCAACTCAGACATGCTGAGCCGATGAAACCACGATGTTCTACAGTTTGACCTTGAAAATCATATTACTCCAGAAGTCCAGAAATGTAGATTTATTTTTATTCAGAAATACTTTCATATTCTCTAACTGTTCATCGAAAGTTTAAAAATTCAAAAGGGACACAAAAAAATTACATGGGTCTTAGAAGCTATGTCAAACATGCGAGTTTTAAGAGTGACATTTTATACAGTGTAATTTAGCCCTCATAATTTTCTTAAAATCAAATTATAACAGGAACACAAACATACCATATATTACTCTTTAAAATTTTTGTTTTACAATATGTTCTTGTCAATGGGACACTTCAAAATGTTTAAACCTGACAGAAAAGCATTTAAAAAAAAAAAGTACCAATGGAAGAAAAAAGTGTCAGAAACACACCTGTCCATTACCTGGTGTGAAGATGGGAACCACTGCAATAAAAAAACTCTGAATCCATTCTCCTGGGGAGCACGCTCTGAACATCCACACTTGGGTCTATTGTTCTTTAAAATCATTTCAGACTTAAAATCAATTCTTTGTTACCAAGTGAGAAAGAGGCCCACTTTCAATATTCACTTTCATTGATGCCATCTGCATTTCCTCTTAAGCGGCTGGTTTCTGGGACAGAGTCAGGCAGGGACACGATGTTTGAAGGAAACCCAGTCTCCCAGCTAACCACAGACTCAGTGGTGACAACAGTGAGCAGAACCGCTTTAGGAGTGAACCCGGGCATCGGAACCGTCCCTCGGATACTGTTCACTGGGGGAAGTAACCCTGGGTTTGAGGTTTGGGAAGCTTGACGTGTTGGAGAAGCGGCCTCCGGAAGCTAAGAGAGGGCTCCTCAGCTGAACGTGCGGGCAGTCCTCCATCACCTCCTCGGCCCTGAGGGACGAGCCCTTCGCAATCCCCCTGCCCATGGGGAGGGGCCTAAAAGGGGTCTGGGGGGCTCGGAGGAGGGGGAACCCGAGACGCCCGCAGGGGTGAAGCTAGAGGAGTGAGGCGAGGGAACCCCGGGACATCCTGGACACCACGGTCATCTCCCATGGCCCCACAGGTCTGGGCTGTGGTTTGGGAGAAGAGGTGAGACTATTAACAAACTCTTCCCTTCTTTCAGCCAAAAGAAAACAAAGCCTCTTCACAGCTTCTTTTAATAATAATATAAACCTGATTTGTTTTTTTTTTTTAAAGAAAGAGTTGTAGGTGGAAGAACTTCAAGGAAACAGAGGGAGCTGTTACCCGTGACAGGCCCTCAGTTTCCCCGGGGGTGTCTACGGTGGGGGGGGGGGGTCACCCACTCTTCCCGAACCCCGCTCCGCCCGGCGGCTCAGTCTGAGCACAGGTGACACTGCGAGCTTTGTAAAGACCAAGGCAGCTTGCATTTACCGCCCTGTGCCTCCTCTGCATGCGATCTCCTCCTAGTCATCCTGTGCCTCCTCTGCATGCGATCTCCTCCTAGTCATCCTCTGTACTCTTACCCTGATCCCTTCCAAAACACTTTCAATATGTCTGCTGTTATGTACTGTTTCACCTATAAAGCAACATATATATTAAAAACAGATTTGTTTGCAACCAAAAAAAGTGCTTAAAACCATCTTATGCAACTGTTTTCACTTCATTTTCAACCAAAATAAAAAAATCCAACACATTTGGGTTTATGAATAATACTGAAAAAAAAACAGTGAATCTGATTATTCTCATACATGTATTAAAAAAATGTGCCTTTATGCCCCATGTTAACTTACAGTAACTGACTCATTTCCGTACCTTAATGAGTTGAACTCTTGCTTGGAAAATATAGAAAGTACAAATATATAGAACTTTTAGGATTAAAAAATTTTCTGAATATAAAAATGCTTTCTATATTTCAAAAATAACACTTTTGGATTCTTGTTGTAGTTTTGGGTTTGGTAACTTAACTGTTAAGTACCCAAGGGTTTTTTTTTTTAAATAACATGGTTTTAAATACAAAGTTATCTAAGAACCACTCACATCTGTGGATCAGCCCCATGAAAAGTTTAGTTTCTCAACAAGAAAACCCCAAATATTCTCGTCATAAAATAAAATTCCATTATCAAAAACTACCTTAAGATAGAAAACTATACGCCTTAGTGATTGCCAGAATTGCCCAGCACAGCTTTAGTAAAATAGAACTGATCGAGAAAATACAATCTCCACATGTGTGCAAGTGCTGCAAGTCACACAGGGGCGCCGGGAAGCCGCGGCCTTGCCCTCGGGCACCGTCCGCCCCGGCGCGGCCCCTCCACCTCGGCCGGCCCGGCTCCTCCTGCGGCTCATCCGACGCAGCGCCCCGCGCTCCTCCCGCCACCTACGCCCGACGCGGCACCTGTGAAAGCGAAAGCGCGAGTCGGCCAGCACGTCTCCGTCCCTTCCGAGCTGTGAACGCCTCCGTGACCATCCCGGCGAGCGCGGGGCCTAGATGAGCCGGGAGCTCCTGAGGAACTGGATGAGCACGCGGTACACGAACGTGTACTGGCACAGCGTCTGCACCATCAGCATCCGCTGCCGCCGCAGCATGTCCAGCACCCGCGGGACGTCCAGCGCCTGGCGAGGGAAGTGGGGTGAGGGCGCGGCTCCCCGAGACCCCGGGGCGGGGGCGGTCCTGGGGGCCCTGGCTGCAGGCAGGCAGCCTCTTGGCCACTCGGAGTCTCCCGCAGAGAAGCCCGAGGACGTTTGTGCAGAAAGCCCTGGCAGGCCACGGGGGGCCGGGGTCCCTCTCTGCCCGCCCTGCGCCCGGCCCCCCTCTCCCCGCGCCCACAGAGGAGCAAGCACCTCGTTGTGCTCCAGGCAGGCGATCATGATCTCCGACAGAATGACGACGCCTGTCCGTCCCACGCCGGCACTGCAGTGGACCAGCAGCGGGGGGTTGGGGCTTTTGGGTTCACTCGCGCTGTTCGTATGGCGTCGAACAGACTGGATCTCTTCGAGGTATGCTGTGAAACACGGATGACACAGACAGACAGAATGCACTGAGGCCGATCAGGCCGACTGAGAAGGCGGCCCCACGCGCAGGGCAGCGGGAGCCGGTGCACCAGCCCAGCTACTGGCCGACAGTGCGGTCTCGGCGAGCCCCTGCCTCTACCGGGGCTCTCGTTTATTCTCACCCGCAAAATGCAAAACTCTTCAGGGACCGGGAACTGCCTGCTGCTGACCAACCAAGTTATACTGTAAAACCTCTGCACTAAGCTTTCCCCTGAACGCTTGCAATTTTCAGTTTATAATAAGCCCAGCCTCGCATGCAACAATACAGAGGCAGGAAAGGAGAGGCTCTGTAGGTCTGCCTCTGTGGCGGCCTTCGCGGCGCCGGGAGCGCAGACGCTTACACAGAAAGCCCTTGAGGTCCTCGGGACAGCCGTGCTCGGGCCAGTCGGTGTACTGCAGGTGCCAGATGGTCCGCTCCTGCCCGCTCAGCAGGTGCTTCATCTTCAGGCCCGTGGTGGCGTAGCAGCCGGAGTCCGTGCGGAAGCGGGTGGTGATCTTGAACCGCCCGTAGGTGACGGTGTTGTGCCTCGAGCCGAGGCGTGGCCAGTACCTGAAGCTCTTTTCCCTTCCGCCCTCCTGTCAGAGACAGAGCGCTCAG
Organism: Bos javanicus; assembly: GCF_032452875.1. Classification (NCBI taxonomy): domain Eukaryota; kingdom Metazoa; phylum Chordata; class Mammalia; order Artiodactyla; family Bovidae; genus Bos; species Bos javanicus. The sequence goes on from NC_083877.1 coordinate 99,752,650, forward strand.
AACCGCGGCCCCGGCCGGCCGAGGACGCCCCTTCCGGGGATCCGTCTCAGAACCGCGGCCCGGGCCGGCCGAGGACGCCCCTTCACCGGGACTCGGACCTGCGCCCCCGCCCCCTTCTCTGAAGTCAGGACGCACAGCGTCACCGTCACTGTCCGTCTGAGGCCGCGAGAAGGTCAAGGAAGAGAAGTGAGTCCTCACCTCCTCCGCCGTCACCATGGCTATAATCGCAATTCCCTGTTCCCACACCATCTGCCAAAAGTCCGGGCAGGTATTTTGCAGTGGTCCCTGAGTGGCAATATAGTCCCATTCAATTCCACTGACAGAGACCTGAAATTAGGGATTTAAAAAAATGAGTATGTGTGTGTATAACACATGCATATACATTTGTTCATGGTAATACTTAAAAAGCGAACTGAACTATTTAGATAAAGACTTTCATCTTATTCTTTTTCCTTATTAGTGTAATTTCCATCACTGACACTCCTATAAGCACAAGCATTATGAGTTTATATATCATCTATATGTGACCTGGGACAATGTCCTTAATCTCTCCAAATCTCAGTTCTCATCTGCACAATAAAAATACTCCCTGCCCTCATGTTGCTGGGATTACTCAAGTCAGTATACTCAATGCCCTGCACATGACAGGGTCTCGGTAAGTGGCTGTTACTCCTGCCGTTAGTGCTGGTTCTTATAAAAATAACACCAGCATCAGCACACCCCAAAGTTCAAACCTTCCCTCGTGAAGCACCATACATACTAGGATCAAGTACAAGCAGTTAAGTCAAAAACCTAAGTCAAGTGTCAAACTTCTGGGGGCGGGGGCAGGGAATCTCTTACTACCTAAGGAGTTCACCTCTGAACTTCTGAGTCAGGATCACCCCATATAATGATACTAAATTTCCACTTAAGATTGAAAACCTCCTTGAAAACATTCTAATAATTATGAGAGCTGTAGTCAGGACATGGGGTTAGATCTCGGCTCCCCCACTACTGAGTGATGGCCCTAACGGCTTCCTGAGTGCCCTGGGTAACCCTGGGACAAAGACCGCAGCCCAAGTCACGCCGCCCCATCCCACGGGCCCCAGGCCCCACAGCAAACAAGGACCAGGGGGAGGGCTGGGGGCAGGAGGGGCGACGCCCTTCCTGACTCGGAGGTCAGCACAGCAGCCCACACGGCGCGCTACGGGGTGATCTAAGAATTCCTCCTGCTGTTGCTGAAGATCTCGAAATACCACCACAGAGCCTCAGCATTCAACTCTCACCCATCCAGTCACAGGAGACAGGATACGCTATTCCAAAGAAATGCTCCGTTTTTAAATATGTCACCCCAGTCACGTCCGACTCCGCACAACCCCATGGACTGCAGCCCTCCAGGCTCCTCGTCCATGGGATTCCCCAGGCAAGGATACTGGAGTGGGGGGCCGTGCCCACCTCCAGGGGATCTTTTCAACCCAGGGGTGGAACCCAGGCCTCTTATGGCCCCTGCACTGGCGCGTGGGTTCTTTACCACTAGCGCCGCCTACAGAACAAAGCTTGCCCGTGGAACTCTGCTCAGAGCTATGTGGCCGCCTGCAGGGAAGGGGTTTGGGGGAGAATGGTTGCCTGTGTATGTCTGGCTGAGTCGCCTCACTGAGCCCCTGAAACTATCCCAGCGTGGCTAATCGGCCACACCTCAATACAAAATAAAAAGCTTTTTAGAAATAAAAAGCTTATGCACAGATTCCCAAAGCCTGTCAAGGGCAGACTGCTGGGTCTCCGGGAAGTCTCACTGCGAAATGGCTCTCATCCAATGTCACCTGCAAGCTGAATAAAATGTGGGAAAGAAGAGAGATAACACCCGATCGTGGACACCTTCTCATTCACTCACTAGAAGGAAACATCTTCTGTCCAGAGTAAGGAACTGACTGTGCAGCCAGTGTGAACAGAGGCTGCGGGGACGGAGAAGACAGAGCCTCTGGCTGTTCTCACCATCCTCGTATGGACCATCCCTTTTTTCACTTTATCGGGCGTAACGCTACCTCAGGTAAACGGCATCACCCTGCTTCGGGGCCGGGGGCGGTGTGGGGAGCAGCACCACTCGCCCACAGAACAAAACGGTGTTTGAAAAGCAAAGAGTGGGCAAGGAGCGCAGACAGCTCCAGTGTGAGGCACGGCATTGGTGACACCATCCGACACACACGTGTGTCACATCAAAATGCACGGAGGTGCACGACAAGGAAAAAGGAGCCATTCAGCTGCTCCTGAGAGAACCTGTGAGCTAGAGAGAGGGCTTCAGATTCAGAAGCACCAAGGGCTCCAGGCAGACACATGAGCGGCCCTGAAGTCCTAGGGACGATGCTGGGGGCAGAGGGACCAAACACCGTCCCCCCAGGGGTACGGATTTCCCAGCCTGCTAAACAGTGTCAAAATGGTTCAAAACAAGGGTGTTTTTTGAAAACAAGTCTCGCCACTCTTGTGTTAATGATTTAACTGAGGACTCTGCCCCACCATCCTAACACTCCCCTCACCTTGATGTGGGAGGCGTTGATATAGCCGGTGTTGTTCTCCTTGGTCGGGACCAGCTCCACCCTGGCGTCGTCGTAGGGAAGCACGTCCTGGAACCGATTTCTTTCTGCGTTTTCAGGGAGGCGTGCTGTTGAGCACTCGCCATCAACTAGCCGTTTTTTAAGAATTCTTTCATATTCTGTGAATACCATTCCCTGTTCTAACCGCTGTTCCAGAATTTTACACTGGAAAACACAGAGCGAGAAATCACACGACTGCAGTCCCACGCCACACACAGCTGCACCTTGACTGCACGTTTGAAAACTCGCCTTCTGCCTCAAGTCTAGTGTTACCCAATACTGAAAATTCTAGATGAAACCAAAGTTAAATTTAACAAGTCATTACACAGAAAGGACAAATGAAATAATCTTCTTGGTGAGAAACAGAATGCAAAGTTCTGTTTAAACTTGTTCTAGAATAATTCACTGAAGTCGTTTTCTCTAAATCTATAGTCAATTACTTGACCCCCTTAGAGAGTTTGGGACTGCCTTGTATACACTGCTATAATTAAAATGGATAATCGACAAGGACCTGCTGCATAGCACGGGGAGCTCTGCTCAATGTCAGGTGGCAGCCTGGATGGGACAGGGGTTTGGGGAAGAAGGGATACATGTACGTGCATGGCTGAGTCCCTTTGCTGTCCACCTGAAAAGACCACAACATTGTTAACTGGCTATACTTTAATATAAAAAAATTTTTTTTAATTACCTGACCCCCTAAGAACAGAACGTTCTCCTGGAGAACAGTAAATCCTAGAATAGGATAATTAATTCCAACTTCTATGAACAAGGGCTCCCACTTGGTAATATGACACATAAAACACTAACAATAGTCCATGTTGGAAATTATCTCCAGGATCCAGGTGTAAGCAAAGTAATTTTTGCTTAGCATAATTCATGCCTGCCTAATTTTGACAGAATAGAACCTCACAGCAAATACGTCTCAGTCACAAAGAAAGTTCTGAGGAACTCAGTAGCTGTTCACTGTTAAAAGCCTTCGATGTCAGGACAGCGGTCCTTGTCTTTCTTTCCTGTGAGTACTCACACGCAATTGCTGGTTTCCTCTCCCTTTACAGCCACAAGAAGGTAAAGAACGACAGCCAAAAGCCAACAGACAAAAATCAACGTTTAGCCCGAAATTATCTATTGAGGCATTAGCTATAAGCTTGCACCAGTTTTGCAGTCCAGATTACAAAGTTGTTAACACTGCTTTATGATTATCAAATGGCTTAGAAAATCCAGCAGATCCTCAGGAAGGCAGCTCTGCAGCCTCGGCCGTCCCCGAGAAGGCGGGCAGCCGGGTCCCGTACGTACCCGCTCATCGTTAGTGGCTCTGGCCGGCACGTCCTTCTCCTCATCGGGCAGCGGCAGTCGAGACAGGGAGAGTCCATTTAGAGCAGCCAATTTGAGAGGACCGATTTTTTTTGCATCTCCTCGGCTCTTTTTCATTCCCTACAAAAATAGTTATAGGCGTATATATCAAACATACACACATACAATCCCTTTGAGAGGAGACTTCAGTGGACTGAAGACGAAACAAACAGAGGGAGGGAGGTTCTCCTAAATCAACAACCGCAGGAGAGATGACGCTCCTACACACACACACACACTCGTTTCACAAATATGAGGAGGAAGACATTCCATTCAAGGCCAAAGCCCTGATAAGTCTTCCAGATAGAAGGTTTTGAAATGCAGCTGGTTTCAGGGCTCTGTTGTAAATGGAAGGTGAGGTTCCGAGCAGACAGCATTCCTTCACAGGACTCACTGGACTCCTGAATGTCAAACTGTGACACGCATGAAAATCAGCTGTAGTCCACGATAAGGGTTTAAATGTAGTGGCCTGACTGCAGTGAGCTTTCATACATTGAACAAACTAACAAACAAAACTGGTTTCGTTTTTAGTGTTTTCTGTGGTGGCTCTACTGTCTTCTACATTCTGCGGCAGACTTGTGTGACAGGGATGAGACTACCACACTTCTGGTAAACGCCGCATTTTCAAGTGAAGAGAACAGCAGGGCTGAAATCTCCATCATTACACCAGGAGAGGGTATGAGAGAGGGCAACCGTGGAATTCTGTCTGCTGAAAACTGGTGTTTCTTCAAGCCAGCAATTTTGCTCTCGAAGGCAAACAAGCCCAAGAATGCCAAATCCTCTTTAATAGCCTATACTGAGAGGGTAACAGGCAGGAAGGCCAGGGGTCTCCAAATGGAGGAAATAGCCTGCAAATGTCAGACATTTTTCTCTCTCTTAAGCTGCAGGAGGAAACAAACTAGCAATATTTTTTCCTTCTCTATACAAATTTAAAGGGAGGTTCCTCTTAAAATACTGTGTTGCCATAATGACACCTGGTTTCGCCTGAAGTTAGCTATTCTCCAGCCTAGAGATAACCAATGCCTTTTTCTTATGGAAATGTTTGTCTTAAGCTATGCTAATGTGCTATGCCTTTACCCCAAACTCTGTCTCCAAGTCGGTTCCGCCTCTTGGCCCAGAACCTACTTGACAAACCAGTATGTTATACTCAGATATTGTTCCCCTAATCTATGTAAATGAAACTATTTGTATGGTGGTCTGCCCTTCTTCAAGATTCATGTTAATCATTTTATGGCCCAGGATAAACCATTTGGCGCCAAGATTATCCCAAAATGCATCTTATGGGTGAGGGGCCTGGTGCCATTCTGAATTTTAAGACATTCCTTTCTTTCATTAACAGACTGCTAGTGACTATATAACATCCAGCTGAAGACTAGCAGGGGGGTACTCTTTCTGCCCCCTTCTGATGCCTATGTCAGAAGCTTTCTCTATCTCCTTTATACTTTAATAAAACTTTATTACACAAAAGCTCTGAGCGATCACGCCTCGTCTCTGGCCCCGGATTGAATTCTTCTCCTCCGGGGGCCAAGAATCCCGGTGTATCTGCGTGATTCAACAACCTTTCAGTACCTCCTGGGAAGCCAGGGGGTATAATCATAATGACAGCAGCCCTACTCCGACAGCAGCGGTTTCCTCAGTTCTGTCTCATAATGAGATCGCCTTTGCCCCAGCTCTGTCAGCCTTGGAGGGAGACCGAGAGGGAGGCACACAGACCACAAGGTTCCTGCCTGGGTGACAACGTCAGGATTCTCGGCTGTGCAGGAGACGGGTGAGCGGCTGACAGTAAGCTGTCAGGGGCGTGGGGGCCGTTCTGACAGGTGGCGTCTGCCAGGTTCCAGGGGCCAATTCTCCCACCTCGGCTAACGTCAATCTGCCTCACAAGAGCCTGAAAATGGAAAACTCAGCTCCTGACAGCCAGGAGAAGTGGCCCCAGCACCATGCGCTGGGTGATTGGTAAGGCCAGCTCTAAAGCCAGTATTTGAAGAAAGGGGCTCACAGTCAAAGCTCACCCCAAACACCCTTCACTTAGCCCTCAGAGGACGTGCTTTTAAATGTACCGGCCGAATGGTGGCTTCTCGTGTGAGAACCACCACGCGAGACTGAGGGTGAGACAGAAACTCTTCCTGTAAACACACCCGTCCACGTCTGCCGGATAGCAATCAAGTCCCTGCAGGTGGAGACGGGGGAGAACTCCGGAATGTTCCTGCTTATCTGCCATTCATTCCACTGTTTTTAGTACTAAACCCCCAGAACCATAATTCACATTGTACGTTCATTCGCCTGTGGTCACCATTAAAACCACCAAGGCGTCAGGAGTTACTACGGGGGGTCAGAGGGGTAGCAGGGGGCTGGACTCCAGTTCTTGGGAAGTCAGTCAGTTAAACGTATGACGCAACCTCACAGTAATACGTTAAACTTGACCAAGCACTTTCTATGAACCAGGACCTCACTTTTTTTCCTCCAACAACTCTCTGGGGTTGTCTCAGTTACAAATGAAAAACAAGAGTCAGAGAGATTAAGTTCTTGGCCCAAGGTCTCACCAGCTAGCTGGCTCCTCGTATACGGTAAACAGGGTCAAAACAATAGAAACCCTGCATTCAAGTCAGTCGGGCTGCATGACAGAATTCAGAAAACACTTTCGGAGCCGAAGCTTCAGTGGGACCTGACGCCATACCACAGAAGACAGAGGAGGGGTGCCCGTCCTGGGTCTCGGATGGAGGAGCCGAGGGGCTGGGTGTGAAGGGCCTGGCCCCCTGGGAGAGAACCAGCGAACGGCAAGGTCCGGACTCACAGCCGAGTCTTCCACTCTTAGGTCCTGTACCTATTCCCAGGCCACGGCTGCCATTCCCGTTCTTCAAGTAAGAACGTCCTTTTTTGAAAAGACCGGGGCAGGGGGTGGGGGGAGGCTTCCCTGGTGGTTCAGTGGTCGGGAGTCTGTCGGCCGATGCAGGGGACGCAGGTTCGATCCCTGGTCTGGGAGGATTCCACCTGCCGCAGGGCACTTAAGTGCATGGGCCGCAAGCGAGGGGAGCAAACGCAGGACGCAGTCACACGGTCGACACCGGGGGCCTCCCAGCCAAGGAGGGGGCGTTCGTACCTTTGGAGAACCCAAATCAAGGTCCTCAGGTTCAGCAGAACTCCCTGGGCCTGTTCAAAAACCACCGGGACAACAGGCTTGAATACTGGGCTCTACTCATCTGGGGCCAGACTCAGGCCCTGCGTTAAGACTAGGCACAGTTCTTGATGTAATCAGCGAAGAGTGTCAACTACGAGAGGGCCGGACCAGCTGGCGAGGACTCGGTTATTTCACCCCGCAGACACATCCACACCCTGTCCCGCCCCGAATCACCAACGCTGGGCCATCCCCTCCACTTCAGGCAACCTGAGACAATGGCCTTTACTGTTAGGCAGTTGAGTAAGGATGTACTCCCAGGAAAAATTAAAAATCAATTTAGAGGAGAATCCACCTGCCAAGGCAGGAAACATGGGGGGTTCAGCCCCTGGTCCAGGAAGATCCCACGTGCCTCGAAACAACTAAGCTGCAGTGTCTGAGCCTGGGCCACAGCCACTGAAGCCCACACACCCAGAGCCCCGAGGAGCCCCTGCGGTGAGCAGCCTGCCCGCCACTACAGAGCGGCTCCTGCCAGCCGCCCCTGGAGAAAGTCCATGCGCAGTAACAGAGATCCCGCACAGCCAAAAGTGAAGTAACTGATTTTTCAAGACAAACTTACAGTTCAAAACCATTCAGAGAAAATATATTTAAATCCACAGTACTAACTGTTAGTCATTCGAGTCTGTGTACACTCGTGCACTTCATAACCACTGCAGTACTGTGCTAATTGTCCTCCTGCCCGTGAAGATGTTTGTGACATCTCAGAGGATCTAATAATACACTAGGCCAGGACCACAAGTTCGATGGGCCCTCAGGTCTGAGCATGCTGACTGGCAGAAATTGGAGGCAGAGGCCCCAGCTGCCAGGACACAGGGGCACCTGGGAGACGGAGGCCTGAGCAGAGCGGAGCCTGAGCCAGGCAGCCAGATGACCCGGAGTGGACACGCGGACACGAAAACGGCACCAATGCCTGGGCAACGCTGAGGGCCTCACAGTGAAAAGGTTTCAGTGGGAAGACAGAGAACAGCAAGGCTGAGACAAGCAATTGTTACTTAATAAAAAAGTGTGTGTGTTAGTTGCTCAGCTGTGTCCAACTCTGCGACCCTGTGGACTGTAGCCTGCAAGGCTCCTCAGTCCATGGGATTCTCCAGGCTAGAATACTGGAGTGGGTTGCCATGTCCTTTTCCAGATCTTCCCGACCCAGGGATCGAACCCGGGTCTGTACACAATATTTTAAAATACACAATACAACCTCTATGCAGAACAGTGTAGAAGAGAGGAGAACCAGCTACAGAGACAAACATGGGTTTAAAATCCGGTCCCTCACTAGCTGTGTGACCTTGGGAAAGTTACTCAGCATCGCAGAGTCCACTTTCTCATCTGTAGAGACAATAGGCCTGTTGTAAGTAAGCTGGACACAGTGAAGCAGCCTGCTCCGCCCCCGGGAATGCTCTGGGAATGGCCTTCACCAGCTAGAAATGATGTTATGCTGTTTCCTAGTTTGCCTCAAGTGGATAACAAACTGCTTAAACCAGCGTGCTTTATCACACCGAGTATGAAGGAGCTGCATTTTTCTACCAGGGGCCTTCCTTGGGCTCTCAGCTGACTCAGTCTCTCTTTTAAAGACATCTGGGGTGCTCGGGTTTTTGGTCTCAGTGAAGCAGCCCAAAATCACCCTCCAGTCCCCAGAGGTCACAGCACAGCAGTTTAAGCCGCACCCACACAGACAGGGACACACAGAACCCACTAAGGACACCTCAGGGGAGCCTCGCTGACCCCACAGGAGCCCACTGAGCTGCAGGCTGTTTTTACCGGTGGCTCACAAGGCAGTCTTGGCCCAAGTCGTGAAATCCTCACTCCTCTCCCCTGGCACCACCTTCTGGAGACGCCCATCCACTGCTCCTATCCTACTCCACAGAGCCCCCTACGTTCACCTTTCCCTGGGTCTAAGCCTTATCTCTAGCAATGTCACCAAGATTCTAGTCAATCCCCATCATTTCCAAAGATAACCAAACTCAAGAGTGTTCCAAAATAAAGCCAAAATAGAGTAAAATGTGTGTGTCTACTGGGCTACGGGGCTGTTTGAAAGGAGTTCAAAAGAAAAAGCTTTAAGAACTCGCGGAAGTCAAAGACAAGACGGACAAAGGGCAGACGGTGCAGAGAAGGGCAGGTTTGCAGGGGGCACCACGCTGTGGGGTGAGGCCCCCGCGCCCACCCCGCACGGCCCACGGCTCACCCCCAGAGGCGGAAGCCCTTCCACTGCATTCTTCTTCGCGGAGAGGAGATCGGACGCTGGCCTCTTCTGCAGGGAGTCCCTCCGGGCGCGGTACCTCCCCGACGTGGTAAGGTCCGACTCGGACGCCGATGGCGACAAGAGCCCGTCCCGCCGGGGCCGCGGGCCCTCCCCAGGCGCGGCGCCTGGGGCCTGGGGCTCCAGGATGTGCAGGGGCCCAGGGGCCAGGGGCGCGGCGTGGGGGGCATCTGGGGGGCGGCCGCCCCGGGAGCCGAGTGGCGGCGCGGGCCCTTCCTCGGGGTCCTCGTCCTCATCTTCATCGCTGCTGTGGATCAGCACGGTGGCGTCCGACAGGGACTTCCCATGCCCACCTCGCAGGCTGCCCCGCAGCCCGGCGGCGCAGTCCTCCGCCCGCAGCGCCCGCTCCCCCGCCGCCAGGGCCGGTGCAGCCCTCTCCTGCAGCCGCAGGCCCTCGAGGCCGTGCGCCAGGCCGGCCAGCTCGACGCTGTTGCGCTTCTGCAGCCGCGCGCGCCGGGCAGCCGTCAGCGGCTCGCTCACCTCCTGCAGCGAGTGCGCCACCGGCGAGCTGTCCTCCTGGAAGGTCTGCACCGAGTGGTGCACGCGGCGCGTGATGAGGTCGGGGTTGCTGCTGCTGATGGGTGGCTGGCGGGACAGGTCCGGGGTGCTGTTGGCCGGCCGCGGGTGCGGGTAGGGGGGCGGCGGGCGGTACACCTGCGTCCTCAGGATGCTGGGCGCCGGGCAGTCGCGCGCCTGCAGCTGCGCGTTGGTCAGCTCGGGCACGCTCACGGCACCCAACCCCGGGCGCCGCCCCGCCGCTGAGGCATAGGGGTAGGGGGCCGGGCTGTGGAAGCTGTGGCTAAGGCTGAAGGCGCAGGGGGCCATGGGTGGAGATCCCGGGCGCGCGTGCTCGCGGATCTCGGGCTGGCTGTACACCAGGCTGAGGTTCCGCAGAGAGCGGCTCTGCCGCTCGGCCGGCGCCAGGCCGCGCTGCAGCTGCTTCATGACCGTCTCGTAGTCCGGGGTCGGGCGGTAGGACGGCGGGATCAGGGCGCTGTGCCGGTGCGAGGGCACGTAGTCGGGCCTCAGGACGTCGCTGCCCGTGATGCTGGGGTTCGAGGACCCGGGCGAGGGCTGCAGGTAGGGCTGCGGGCTATTCAAGGAGCTGGTGCTGTGCGCGCTGTACACGCTGCCGTTGCGGACGCGCCCGCCGAGCTCCACCTGCGCGCGATCCAGGCTGGTCTGAGAGTGACCGTAGAAGCCGTTCTGGTTGGTCACGAAGAGGTTATCTGGGGGCGGGCGGGGCAAGACAGCGTGCATTTTATAATGAGGCTTTTTTCTGAATGTACTGAACTGAACCAATTACTCAAGACAAACACTGAGACGGCCCGAATGCTGATGACGTTTATGAAACTCCAGGCTGAAGGGACCCGGCGGCTCTACTCACACCGCCGGACCCTGGACGCGCGGTTTCTGGGCGCCTCGCCTCCTCACCTCCAGAATGGGGTGGTTCTGCCTGCTCCAAGAGTGGGATTCAGGACCTCACACCCAGTAAAGAACAGCCAAATCAATGCTCAGCATTAAGAGTACAACTACACCACCACAAAATGGGCTGTGCTGTGCTTGGGCACAGACTCAAACTCCCATGGCTTCTGCGGGAAAGCACACTCCTCCTTGGGTTACCCGCCCCCCTGCCCTGGCAGGAGGGCTCTGGGCCAGAGCCCCTTCCCTCTGGAAGGTTGGCCAGGGTGGCTGGAGGAGGAGGCAGGGGACTCTGTATCCTCTGTAACCTCTGCTCACATTCCCTTGACTGTGATTCCACAGGGAGGAGGGTACCCCGAGAGCAGTCAGAGCCAGGGGGCCCGACTGCTGGTGAAACTGTTTTACTAGAGACAAAGCAGGCTTTCCAGAAATCTGGGGAGCTAAGAGCAGAAATACCCCTAGGTGTGTGGCCCTGCTGATGCTGAGCGAGTTCAAGCACCGGCTGTCTGTAAACATTTCCTGAAATGAAACTCAAGGCGGACTGTGTAGATTCCTCCAGAATGAAGATAACAGGGCAAGGAGTTCAGCAGGATCTAAGCCTCACGAGGTCCTCGAGTGTCACCGGTAGCTGCACACCTCAGCAGGGGCGGGAAGCCAAGGAGACCCCCGCAAAGACAGCCGCCCCTGCCCGAGTAAGACGGGTCACAGTGAGCACCTCACATGTCCACGGACGCTGCGTGTGCGCCTGCTTGGGCTGGAAGGAGGCCTGCTTCTTCAGTCCAGCCTGCAGTTCACCTGAAAACTACCCAGGGTGACTTCTAACACGTCAATGGAAAGAACACCAGAGAACAGTTGCCACTGATAAAAACATTCTTTTTCTGACTCAAAAGCCTCATGATGGTTTTGTCCAAGGGAACAGTAGGCCAGCGTCTCAGGCGTGGTTTCTATTCTGGCGGCACACACAGCCATGGAGACAAGGGCCTCAGAGGCAGCTCGTGCTCTCCCTGCGAACGCACCGAGCTTCTCCCGTCTTGCGAGCACCCCGAGGTCTGCGTCTGTGGCGCCCCCTTTCCTCACAGCTGCCAGCGCTCACTCAGCCTCACCCCCGCCCGTCTAGACCAGCATGATACCTGCTGGTCCTGCTCTGCGCACCCCCAAACCATCCAATGATGAGTCGGATGTGTAGAAGACTCTGCTAAGAACTAACAGGGCAGTCGGGGCGGGGAGGGTGTAGGGAATGATTAGGATCCAAAGAAAAAGGGAAAGGTAAGCACAAAAATCACGGGAACCCAAGGAAGTGTTGCAACTGAAGGAGGGAAGTGTAGCGAGTGAAGGAGCCCAGTGTCACAGGAGCTGGGGGAGGGAAGGAGCGCTTCCGGCTGGGGCTGAGCGATGGGGTCAGGGACACCTCCAGGACACACGGCACTCAGGACCTGGAGAGCGGGCAGTTGCAGTTTCACCAGCAGTCGGGCCCCCTGGCTCTGACTGCTCTCGGGGTACCCTCCTCCCTGTGGAATCACAGTCAAGGGAATGTGAGCAGAGGTTACAGAGGATACAGAGTCCCCTGCCTCCTCCTCCAGCCACCCTGGCCAACCTTCCAGAGGGAAGGGGCTCTGGCCCAGAGCCCTCCTGCCAGGGCAGGGGGGCGGGTAACCCAAGGAGGAGTGTGCTTTCCCGCAGAAGCCATGGGAGTTTGAGTCTGTGCCCAAGCACAGCACAGCCCATCCGGCGGAAGCGCGTGGGCAGGGGGTAGGCAGGGAAAGGGTGCCGAGGGTGACAGAGCGGGGCGGGCAGCTGGGAGACTTGGCAGACATGGAGTGGCTGGAGGAGCCTGTGGAGAGAGCTCAGAGCGGGCGCAGGAGGTGAGACCTGGAACAGGAGCACAGAGGGGCATCTCAGAGGATGCTGAACACTAGACACAGACGATGGTCAGGGAAATGGGATGAGCCCGGCCACTGAGTCAGATGAACCGCGGAGGGTGGGAACTGAGGACGTCAGCGCCTGTGATGCAGCGACTCACGAGAGGTCTCAAAAAAAAAAAAAAAAGACTGCATTGGCAGGAGCAGAGGGATAGGGAGGAGGAGATACGGAACAGATGCTCCATGAAGTTAATCAGAGGCAAGAGGATTTGCAACTGTCTGGGTACTGAAGGCAAAAAAAGAAAAGAAACATTATAAACAGTTTGGAATCCCAGGAACCAGTGGGTGACTTCACCATAAAGGAGTACGGAAGCTGGCAAAGGGCCTTATAGAGCAGGGTGATGAGCTCAATTCCAGGATGCCACTGCAGCAAGTGGCGGCAGCAGATAATGTTACGAGTGCTCCCACTCAGCCCGCGGTCCTGCTGGCCCCCTGAATGGCCCCCAGGCCGTTGGACAGGGGACACGTGGGGCCGCAGCTCAGGAATAAAGGTGGGCTGGGGAACGCAGACAGTCCTCCTCCTTGCTGAGACCCCAACTGTGGATGAGACGAGATCAACCGGATGCCTGTGGAGGGAGCGGGCCCTCGGCAGACCTCCGGGACAGGGAGCACCGAGGGGGCAGGAGCGGAGAGCATCCAGCGCGCGGAAGAGGCTGGAACGCTGGGGTCCGATGGGAAGGAGGGTGCGTGGGACCTGCGCGAGGGCAGCTTGGAGGAGCAGCACAGACGGGAGGGGAAGGGGAACCAGTAAGCAGAAGGGGCACAGAGTAGCGCTCTCAGAAGTGGGGAGAAAATGAAAGAAGAGACAGTTCACACCGCAGTCTGGAGGGAGAGGAAGACATTAGGAGGCTCGCAGAGAGAGGAAAAGAGAGGACCGGGGAGGAAACACACTGAAGAGAAGAGAGATTTTTCGGGGGTGGGGGGCGGGTGTCAAAGCCACAGGAGGGCAGAGTGGGAGGAGGAGAAGCCAGTGAGGAAGGTAAAAGCAACCCCCCGAGGCGCACACTCCGGGACTCCACAGTCGAATCCGTCCCCCTGCCCCTCCACCCCGCGCCCGGAGAACCTCACCCAACACACAAGGCGCAGCGCCAACAGCGCGCCACCGCCCGCCTCCTGGTCCCTCACGCCGCCCTCCAGTCCCCTGCGGGCCTGAGTCCAAGCACCCGCTTCGCCGTCTGTGCCGGCGCAGTCACCCCCCGCACAAAAGCAGGGGCAGCGGCCCCACCCGGGAGCTCGCCACTCCCGCCTTTCGAAGTCACCCCTCTTTCCAGGAAGCCTTTCTCAGACTGCCCGGCTCACGCTCGTCACAACATGCCTGTTCCCTTTGTACCTAAGTCATCTGTGTGTTTGTGTTATCCTCCTCTATTAGCTTCCACATCTAAGCTTCTTAAGATGTGGAATTACCTCTCTGCATCCATCTCCCCGCCTTTACAGCAGAGCCTTGTGGACAGAGTAAAGTAATAATGCTTGTAAAATGAATGCTGGAGATACAGCTTCAGAGGCCCTGTCTTCACATAACTCAATATGCCCATCATTTGAAAGATAAACATAAATAGAGAAAAATAATCATTTACAATGGGAAGGTCTCAGGCAGGAAAAAACACAGAACAAGCCTGGGACCTCCCGGGCCAGAAATCACAGAAGCGCTCAGAGCCCATGGGGCACATGTTAACAGGACTTGGGAGCCAGTTTGAAGGAGTGCCCATGGGCCAAATTCAGGATCAGATCTGAGCATCAGAATCTGATACTACATGTTTGCGACCCATATCCCCCAAAAAACTGACTCTAATGAATACAGGTTGGCTATCATCATGACAATAATTCTGTGAAGTTAAATTTTTAAGTTATTTGTGTAATAACTTCAGGCAAAAAACTATCCTGGCTTCAAGGTCTCCAAGCCTTCATGATTTATTCAGATTATAGTAATTTTGTAAGGCATTTCAGAAATGGTGTACTTTACCTAGGGAAGAGGTGTACGGTTCTGTGTAATGTCCGTTATAGTGCAGCTGGGGTGGGGCGGCCATCGCATAGGGTTGCGGCTTGGGCTAAGAATCGGAAAGTTGGAAACAGGGTTAAAACACATCGTCTATGGAACATGTGTAAACAGTTCTTTTCTGGCTTCTTTCTTTTCACTGAGAAACTTCTGAAGGAGCCTGACGTATCATATATGAAAAATAAATATCAAGACCCTATAGCTCTTACCCTATCTATCCTTTGCAGGGTTTTCCAGAAAGGCAATGCTAAGCGCTATGCTCTGTTATCAGGCAGCAGACAGCACAAGAAAGCAGGAACAGACACAGATTTCCTGAATTCTTATATAAACAATCAATTAGAAAAAACTTATATGTACTATCTTTAATCTTATTAGCTAAACCATCTAGTATTTTAAATATCTACTAACTTCTGATTACTCTTGGCTAATAGTCAATATCTTTAGTATTAGGTTGGACCTAATATTTTAAAATATATAACACAATAAATGTTACATATATAAATATTAGGCTTAAGTTGTAGAAAATCACCATTTCTTTGGTCAAATGTCAGCATACTTTAACAGTTCGAACTAAAAACGAACACTGCTAAAAGCGTATTTTATTAAGGAAAGCGACGGCACTAAAACAAAAAAAGGCAATTGTAATTTTCCTTCTTTCTTACCAGAGACATCCTCGAAGAAGACCTCCTCCTAACTGGGTTCACTATGACGGTCTGAGTTTGCCTGTAAAAATAAGACATGTCTTTGAGAAACACATATACACGTGCTCATATGCACACACTCTTCCTAGACATGCTAATAAGAAAGTAAAGGATAAATCTTCCCAAGCGACAAACTCATCCAGTCATCAATCAGAAAAAAGGCAGGTGGTCTCCCGGTTGCACTCCAGGGTCTGAGCCTCGCGGAGCAGCCGTCGGTCGCCTGGCCGAGCCCAGGGCCAGGCAGGAAGAGCTGTCCCCGGTCCATGCAGGCAGGCCCTCCGGAGCGACCAGCAGCAGAGCGGAGGGGGCGCCAGGCCAGAGGGCCACAGACTCAACCCCAGGGAAGAGACGGCGCAAACGCGCTTCTCCTGCGGGCTGGGCTCAGCGCTGACCACCTCCGTTCTCAGCGCTCAGGACGGACCACCAGCTGCCAGCCTCACAGCCAGAAGCAATGGAGTGCCTTTGATGGAGAGCCTGTGAGCCGCGGACCACACACATGATCAAGAGACAAGCTGGGAACTTGGGAAACTTAGGAGTATGTGTGTTAGCTGCTCAGTTGTGTCCGACTCTTTGTGACTCCCTGGACCGTCGCCCACCAGGCTTCTCCATCGATGGGATTCTCCAGGCAAGAATACTGGAGTGGGTTGCCATGCCCTTCTCCATAAGAATATGTACTTCCTCTAAGAAACTAAGGTAGGGAGAGCAAAAGAGTAGGAACGTTGGTTCAGTGGGCTGGTGGTAACTCCATTTACTTTCCTTTGCAAGAAACTTCTCTCTGGTTCTAAGTGTACTTTTAAAAAAGAAATGAAAAGTATTCAGGAGTCCTGGCTAACATTTATCAGATAATTTGAGATTTTAAGCTTTTCAGAGCAAGCTCCATCTTTGAATAAACATAGGTCACAAATAAGAAAAAGAAAATTCCTTTTGTCAGAATCTATCTTTTAAAGATAAAGGCAGGCATTTTTGTTGTTCTTGTGTGTGGTCAGTTTTATTGCAAGTAAGATCTAGGAACCTATACACGTAGGATTCTTGGGTTTGGATCATGATGCAATTTTGTCAAAGCTCTTTTTGAAAAACCTTTGAGCATCTATTCCTGGCCCATAAGCTTATGTGACATGTAATAACAGATTACAAAAAATGTCATCCTTGGTTATGGTGTTCCTAAGGACTAATTATTAGAAAATCCGTAATCACAAAATGAACATGAATTCCATTTAATCAGTAAATTTACCATCTCAAGCCTCAAGTCTCGTCTCAAAAATTATTTTCAGCACTGTAACTAATTTCTTCTATTAAATCCCTTAATATTAGCTAATTTTTATATGATTTTTGCTGCTAAGTCGCTTCAGTCGTGTCCGACTCTGTGCAACCCCATAGACGGCAGCCCACCAGGCTCCCCCATCCCTGGGATTCTCCAGGCAAGAACACTGGAGTGGGTTGCCATCGCCTTCTCCAGTGCATGAAAGTGAAAAGTGAAAGTGAAGTCAGTCAGTCATGCCCGACTCTTAGCGACCCCATGGACTGCAGCCTACCAGGCTCCTCTGTCCATGGGATTTTCCAGGCAAGAGTACTGGAGTAGGGTGCCATTGCCTTCTCCAAGATTTTTGAGGTAAAAGAAAATTACTCCTAATAGAACTATCAAGTAGCTGCAACTGCTTTTATGAGTTGACTTTTTTTGATTAAACATTTTTAAAAGTAACTTCCTTTTATTATCATTGGAACGAATTAAGATTGTTGATGAAGAATAGATGTCTCTATTCCAAAGGATGCTCCCATTCTGCCAGTAATTATTATGCAACAAAAATAAAATGGATGTCAATTCCATTAGGTTGCAAAAATACCCACATCAGTTGGTAAAACATTAGTAAAGTCAGGAGGGTGTATCTGAGCCTTTTTTCCCCTTATTTTTAATTGAAAGGTAATTACAATATTGTGATGGTTTCCGCCATACATCAACATGGATCAGACACAGGTATACACACGTCCCCTTGCTCGAGCCTCCCTCCCCCTCCCACCCCTCTAGTTGTCACAGAGGTCACAGTTGTCATCATGATCAAACCCCGGTCTGAGTTCCTGAGTCACAGCGGATTCCCACCATCTATTGCACACGTGTTAGTGCGTGTCAGTTCTCTTTTAAAACGCTCCTTAACTGCACACTGCTGTTGCTCAGTTGCTGGGTCGTGTCTGACACTTTGCCCCGAGGACTGCAGCCCTCCAGGGACAGAGACCAAGCCCTTCTGCACTGGCAGGCTGGATTCTTTACCATCAGGCCACCAGGGACGAGCCTTAACTGCACGTTAATACATTCTTCAATTTAGCATTCAGGACTTGAAGACACTGCATTCTGCAGCCTCGAGGTTTACTTTTCCTTTACTCTCCATCATCAGGGCTAGATTTAGGCCATCCTAGTTGGCCTCTGAAGTTTATATTTAGTCCAGAGACTCACTAAATTGACTAAACCTTAAAAGGACTACAAATTCAAAACACAGAGATGAGGAAAATGGCCGTTGATAGGATCTTCCAACGAGGTGTCCAGAGTTGCCCAGCCAGACACAAAAACAAAGTCTGTTAAACACGAAGCCCAAGGATGTGAGCTTCGGAGCAGAGGCGGCACTCCGCATGGGGGTCTATCCTGGCTCCTGCTGGCAGCCCCCAGGGTGGAGGCGGCACCCCACACGGGGGTCTATCCTGGCGCCTGCTGGCGGCCCCCAGGGTGGAGGCGGCACTGCAGAGGCCACTTCTGCTAAAAACAAACCAGCACGTCTTCCTGCTGCCCAGCTGATGTAGGCAGCCTCTCCATCGGGTCTACATGTTCTAACCTCCTTTTTCTTCTTGCCAAAATCCTTGTCAAAGCAGTTTTCTAGGAGACCAGCTAAACTGAGTACACAAGAGAGAACGGTGAACAGTTGGTAGTGTTTAGGGGCAGTTACTATGCTGGTGGGTGCTTCTAAAAATGAGACAGCTAAAGATTTCGGGGGGGCTGGAAATCACTGGAATGTGTGTATTGGAGAAGACACAAGAAGAAAAGGTTGCTAGCCCAAGTAAAACAAATGACATTACTTATTGAAACAGTGCGAAAGGCTATACACGATTACCTCGGGGAATCCAAACACCAACCCTGAGAAGGAGGCTGGTGGTATCTTTCCTTACAGATAAGGAAATGGATATTTAGATTAAGTAAATTGTTCCTGGTCACATGGCAAATAAGCAGAACTGGCATCAGAACCGGGCGGGTCTGTCAGATTCCTGAGCACACGCTCCTAATAGCTGATTACCTGACGCCCCCTCCCCACCCCAACAGACACATGGGCTCCACCGAGGCAAAGGACACACCATTGTGCCACTGGTGCCTGGCACACAAGGAAGCTGCCAAATGTGTGCTGAACAAGTGAAGGAGACAGTGAGTGAGGACTGCAATGGATGCTTACGGCTAAGCACTTACAATCTGGGCTTCCCTGACGCTCAGCTGGGAAAGAACCCGCCTGCAATGCAGGAGACCCCGGCTCAACCCCTGGGTCAGGAAGATCCACTGGAGAAAGGAAAGGCTACCCACTCCAGTATTCTTGGGCTTCCCTTGTGACTCAGCTGGTAAAGAATCCACCTGCAATGCAGGAGACCCCAGCTCAATCCCTGGGTCAAGAAGATCCACTGGAGAAGGGAATGGCTACCCACTCCAGTATTCTGGCCTGGAGAATTCCA